>NC_064618.1:186589547-189089547 GCF_023898315.1 Schistocerca nitens | reverse complement strand
TGGTACAGGTCTTTCGAGTTGACGCCACTTCGGCGACCTGCGTGTCGATGGGGATGAAATGATGATGGTTAAGACAACACAACACCCTGTCCCTGAGCGGAGAAAACCTCCGACCCAGCCGTGAATCGAACCCGAGACCTTAGGATTGACAGTCTGTCACGCTGACCTCTCAGCTACCGGGGCCGGACATTCCACAACTGAAAACAGCGCTACGAATTGCGGAACACACGTGTGTATTATTTAAAGTTTCCTGAGTGAGCGCACCAAGTTTCCGTCACTCCCGAGAGATAGCGTTGCTGCAGGACAGTTTCAAAATGGCGTCTGTAGGTGACGTACATTACAAGGAACATGCTGTCATTGAATTTCTCACTGCAGAGAAACAAACTGTGGGGAAAATTCACAGACGCTTGGTAAAGTCTATGGAGCGTCTGCTGTCGACAAAAGTACAGTTAGTCGCAGAGCACGAAGGTTGAGATCATCAGAAGACGGTTGCAGTGGTCCGAGAGACCATCCACGGCTGTCGCACCTGATCCTGCAGCGAGCTGATGTTGTTTGTCATTCACGACGACAGACGCATTGCGACGTGGCAGCTGGTATTGCGTCTGCCAATTTGCAAAGGAAGTGTGGTACACGCCCTTGTTTCGCGCTAGACGAAGGGCATCTAATGGGATGGAGATTACGAGGAGAAATAAAGAGTGTCGATAAAACAGCATTCTTTCGTGCGTGTATGAGGGTTATTAGACGGATGCCATATTCCTTGACTTCCGGAAAGCGTTTGACTCGGTGCCCCATAGCAGACTACTAACTAAGGTACGAGCATATGGGATTGGTTCCCAAATAGGTGAGTGGCTCGAAGACTTCTTAAGTAATAGAACCCAGTACGTTGTTCTCGATAGTGAGTGTTCATCGGAGGTGAGGGTATCATCTGGAGTGCCCCAGGGAAGTGTGGTAGGTCCACTGTTGTTCTCTATCTACATAAATGACCTTTTGGATAGGGTGGATAGCAATGTGCGGCTGTTTGCTGACGATGCTGTGGTGTACGGGAAGGCGTCGTCATTGAGTTACTGTAAGAGGATACAAGATGACTTGGACAGGATTTGTGATTGGTGTAAGGAATGGCAGCAAACTCTAAATATAGATAAATGTAAATTAATGCAGATGAATAGGAAAAAGAATCCCGTAATGTTTGAATACTCCATTAATAGTGTAGCGCTTGACACAGTCACGTAGATTAAATAAACTCCTGGAAATGGAAAAAAGAACACATTGACACCGGTGTGTCAGACCCACCATACTTGCTCCGGACACTGCGAGAGGGCTGTACAAGCAATGATCACACGCACGGCACAGCGGACACACCAGGAACCGCGGTGTTGGCCGTCGAATGGCGCTAGCTGCGCAGCATTTGTGCACCGCTGCCGTCAGTGTCAGCCAGTTTGCCGTGGCATACGGAGCTCCATCGCAGTCTTTAACACTGGTAGCATGCCGCGACAGCGTGGACGTGAACCGTATGTGCAGCTGACGGACTTTGAGCGAGGGCGTATAGTGGGCATGCGGGAGGCCGGGTGGACGTACCGCCGAATTGCTCAACACGTGGGGCGTGAGGTCTCCACAGTACATCGATGTTGTCGCCAGTGGTCGGCGGAAGGTGCACGTGCCCGTCGACCTGGGACCGGACCGCAGCGACGCACGGATGCACGCCAAGACCGTAGGATCATACGCAGTGCCGTAGGGGACCGCACCGCCACTTCCCAGCAAACTAGGGACACTGTTGCTCCTGGGGTATCGGCGAGGACCATTCGCAACCGTCTCCATGAAGCTGGGCTACGGTCCCGCACACCGTTAGGCTGTCTTCCGCTCACGCCCCAACATCGTGCAGCCCGCCTCCAGTGGTGTCGCGACAGGCGTGAATGGAGGGACGAATGGAGACGTGTCGTCTTCAGCGATGAGAGTCGCTTCTGCCTTG
Source organism: Schistocerca nitens (assembly GCF_023898315.1). Lineage (NCBI taxonomy): Eukaryota > Metazoa > Arthropoda > Insecta > Orthoptera > Acrididae > Schistocerca > Schistocerca nitens. The sequence goes on along the minus strand of NC_064618.1, from coordinate 189,087,581 downwards.
GTGCCAATGATGGTCGTATGCGTGTTTGGCGCCGTGCAGGTGAGCGCCACAATCAGGACTGCATACGACCGAGGCACACAGGGCCAACACCCGGCATCATGGTGTGGGGAGCGATCTCCTACACTGGCCGTACACCACTGGTGATCGTCGAGGGGACACTGAATAGTGCACGGTACATCCAAACCGTCATCGAACCCATCGTTCTACCATTCCTAGACCGGCAAGGGAACTTGCTGTTCCAACAGGACAATGCACGTCCGCATGTATCCCGTGCCACCCAACGTGCTCTAGAAGGTGTAAGTCAACTACCCAGGCCAGCAAGATCTCCGGATCTGTCCCCCATTGAGCATGTTTGGGACTGGATGAAGCGTCGTCTCACGCGGTCTGCACGTCCAGCACGAACGCTGGTCCAACTGAGGCGCCAGGTGGAAATGGCATGGCAAGCCGTTCCACAGGACTACATCCAGCATCTCTACGATCGTCTCCATGGGAGAATAGCAGCCTGCATTGCTGCGAAAGGTGGATATACACTGTACTAGTGCCGACATTGTGCATGCTCTGTTGCCTGTGTCTATGTGCCTGTGGTTCTGTCAGTGTGATCATGTGATGTATCTGACCCCAGGAATGTGTCAATAAAGTTTCCCCTTCCTGGGACCATGAATTCACGGTGCTCTTATTTCAATTTCCAGGAGTGTATTTGGGCGTAATATTCCAGACCGATATGAAGCGGAACAAGCATGTAATGGCAGTTGTGGGGAAGGTGGATAGTTGTCTTCGGTTCATTGGTAGAATTTTGGGAAGATGTGGTTCATCTGTAAAGGAGACCGCTTATAAAATGCTAATACGACCTACTCTTAAGTACTGCTCGAGCGTTTGGGTACCCTATCAGGTCGGATTGAGGGAGGACATAGAAGCAATTCAAAAGCGCCTCCTAGATTTGTTACTGGTAGGTTTGATCATGACGCGAGTGATACGGAAGTGCTTCAGGAACTCGGGTGGGAGTCTCTGGAGGAAAGGAGGCGTTCTTTTCGTGAATCGCTACTGAGGAAATTTAGAGAACCGGCATTTGAGGCTGACTGCAGTACAATTTTCGTGGAAAGGCCACAAAGATAAGACAAGAGAGATAGGGCTCGTCCAGAGGCATATAGGCAGTCACTTTTCCCTCGTTCTGTTTAGGAGTGGAACAGGGAGAGCAGATGCTAGGAGTGGTACGAGATACCCTCCGCCACGCACCGTATCGTGGATTGCGGAGTATGTATGTAGATGTAGATGTAGGTGTGCATCTCATTATGTTCAATAAAGAATTGTTGAAGAAAAAAACAGCGGTGCATTACTTTCTGGGCAACCCTCGTATATTGACAGATAGAGAGCATGAGGAAATTACTCATCCATCCATGTAGCAACAAGCGCTAACACACCTAAAATGATTGCAATATACAGTTTGCAAAACATTCACCACGGTAAAGCACACCTAAGTTCTGTAGCATGTCTGCCTTCATATTTTACATTTGCGTAAGAGAAATTTTCGGTTGTAAATTCTGTTTCAGTTAATGCTGCAGTGCACTGTGTTACTTCATTGAACCATCGTACTTCGAGTAATTATCGTTATGGTCAGAAACATTCGACTGGACTACAATCTGGCGTATATGCTGCGAAAACGATATGTCTTTATATCAGACTTTCAAGCACAGCTGTATTGAAGAAAGGAACCTTCTATCAACACTGAAAATGTATTTCAAGGAAATCGTCTCATGGTAGCTGGAGGGAGCAGAATTAATTTTTGGAAATTATTGAATGGAGACTTCTAGATCTTGCTCGTGAAAATGCGTACCTAATAATATGATTACACATTTTTGTCTTTCTAATACGTCGCTTCTTAGGCAAGTGACGTTAAATATAACAAGGATGGAAGCTTACACAAATGAGAGCAATAACTATAATCTGAAATCGGTCGAGTCAGCTTGTCACATACTTTCAGCATCAACATCACTGGAGTAGCAATAAAAAAAAGTAATATGTTCACGCAAACGACATTTATTATACGACGTAACTGTGTGTATTTAGTAAATCTTTAATGAGTATATAGTGGCAGCTGTGGATTTGTGGGACACACGGTCTCCATACGTTCCCATATTCATTAAACTGCTGGTTCAGAGAACTGGAATGATTTATTCGGATTTCATTTTTGTCATTACATCTTCAATGATATCATCCACGAAGATAATTCATGTACTTAATTCATTTCATGCCTATTCCTTGTGGCAGGTTTAACACCACGACTCCATTCCCTATGTAGTGATTTTCTGTAGGTTAACCTCTAATCGCAGTGTTCAGAGTTCTTGGGTGGTTACAGCCGTGACAATGAACGTTTAACTAGCTAAAGTTTATGCTTTGGTAGCCAAAGGGCTGTTTCCCATCCGATGACCCACAAGGTATAATTCAGTAGGTCCTCACATGACATGGTACTGTTTTACTGGTGTTAGGCGAAGATAACAACCATTGTGAAGTAGGTAATGAAGTGTGGTTATAAAAAATAGATTTGAACGGAGGTACCCCGTCCTACGTGGACACACACGGATTTGAGACCCTCATGGTTTACGAGGTGCGGTCACGCCCATTTGCAGATTGTAATGCCGCTGTCCACCTTCGGAGCCTAAGGTCCACAAAATATGAATAAGTACCACACGACACCACTGGAACCACGAGAAAACCTAGCCGGTCCACAAAATACAATTATGTACGCACAGGAAGACGGCGATAAGCTATCATTAAACAGCTCATACATAAAAAAGGCCAGCCGCTGTGGCCGAGCGGTTCTAGGCGCTTCAATCTGGAACCGAGCGACCGCTATGGTCGCAGGTTCGAATCCTGCCTCGGGCATGGATGTGTGTGATGTCCTTAGGTTAGTTAGGTTTATGTAGTTCTAAGATCTAGGGGACTGATGTCCTCAGATGTTAATTCCCATAGTGCTCAGAGCCATTTGAACCATTTTGAACATAAAAAAGAATGGTACACAGCTGATTATGCCAATCTAGTCAGGCGTTGAGCAAAATAAACCCGTGACAGTAACAAGAAGCTAATAACACTGAGTACGGAGTCTAAATCTACATCTACATCTACGTGATTACTCTGCTATTCACAATACAGAGCCTGGCAGAGGGTTCAATGAACAACCTTCAATCCGTCCCTCTGACGTTCCACTCTCGAGCAGCGCGCGGGGAAAACGAGCATTTAAATTTTTCTGTACGAGCCCTGATTTCTCTTATTTTATCGTGATGGTCATTTCTCCCTATGTAGGTTTGTGCCAACAGAATGTTTTCACAATTGAAGGAGAAAACAGCTGACTGAAATTTCATGAGAAAATCCCGTCGCAATGAAAAACACCTTTGTTTTAATGATTGCCACTCCAGTTCACGTATCATGTCTGTCGCATCATCTTCCCTATTTCGCGATAATACAAAGCGAGCCGCCCTTCTTTGAAACCGAGTGAGGTGGCGCAGTGGTTAGACACTGGACTCGCATTCGGAAGGACGACGGTTCAATCCCGCGTCCGGCCATCCTGATTTAGGTTTTCCGTGATTTCCCTAAATCACTCCAGGCAAATGCCGGGATGGTTCCTCTGAAAGGGCACGGCCGACTTCCTTCCCCATCCTTCCCTAAAGATGAGACCGATGACCACGCTGTCTGGTCTCCTTCCCCAAGCCAACCAACCAACCTTCTTTGAACATTTTCGATGTCATCCGTCAGTCCCACCTGATGTCCTGATGCGGATCCCACACCGCACAGCAATACTTCCGAATAGGGCGGACAAGCGTGGTGTAAGCAGTCTCTTTAGTAGACCTGTTGCACTTTCTAAGTGCTCGGCCAATGAATCGCTGTCTTTGGTTTGCTCTACCCACAACATAGGTATGTGATCGTTCCAATTCAGGTTATTCGTAATTGCAATCCCTAAGTGTTTAGCTGAATTTACAGCATTAAGATTCGTGTGACTTATCGTGTAATCTAAATTTAGCGGATTTATTGTAGTACTCACGTGAATAAATTCACACTTTTCTTTATTCAGGGTCAATTGTCACTTATCTCACCACACAGATATCTTATCTAAATCATTTTGCAATTCGTTTTGGTCATTGTTGACTTTACAAGACGATGAATGACAGCATGATCTGCAAACAATCTAAGAGTGCTACTCAGACTATCTCCTACGTCATTAATGTAGATCAGGAGCAATAGAGAGCATATAACACTTCCTTGGGGAACGCCGGATATTACTTATGTTTCACTCGATGATTTTCCGTCTGTTATTACGAACTGTGACCATTCTGACAGGAAATCACGAATCCAGTCGCACAACAGAGGTGATATTCCACAGGCACGCAGTTTGGTTAGAAGACGCTTGTGAGGAACGGTGTCGAAAGCCTTCTGGGAATCTAAAAATATGGAATCAATTTGACATTGCTGTCGATAGCACTCATTATTTCATCAGTATAAAGCGCCAGTTGTGTTTTCTTAATGCGTGCTGACTATGTGTCAATAAATAGTTTTCTTCGAGATAATTCATAATGTTAGAACATAGTATACGTTCCAAAACCATAATGCAAATCGACGATAGTGATATGGGCTTGTAATTCAGCGGATTTCTCCTGTTTCACTTTATGGGTATTGGTGTGAAAAGCAGTTTTCCAGTCTTTAGGTACGAAACTTCGTGTGAGGGAGAGGTTAAATATAATTGCTAAATATGGAGCTATTCTATTAGCATACTCTCAAAAGAACCTGAGTGGTATACAATATGGACCGGAGGCCTTGCCTTTATTAAGCGATTTAAGCTGCTTTGCTGCTCGGAGGATATCTACTATATTTCTCATCATGGCAGTTGTTCTTGATTGGAATTCAGGATTATTTACTTCGTCTTCTTTGGTGAAGGAGTTTCGGAAATCCGTATTTAATAAATCTGCTTTAATAGCACTGTCATCAGTGACTTCACCGTTGTTATCGCGCAGTGAAAGTGTGATAGCATTTTGCCACTGGTGTGCTTTATGTATGACCAGAATCTCTTTGAGTTTTCTGCCCGATTCCGAGATAGTGTTTCGTTGTGGAGATTATGGTAAGCATCTCGCATTGATGTACGCGCTATATTTAGAACTTATACAGGACTTTGCCACTCTTGGTGATTTTGCGTTCTTTTAAGTCTGGCTTACATTTTTTCAGCAGATTAGGATATTTTTAACCGACAAACGAATGACAGTCATCCTAGAGAAATCGTTATATCTTAGTATATGGATAAGAACTTTAACTCACCTCAGTTAAAAATGTGATAAACTTCTGGCCTGAGGGAAAGTCATTAGAGATGCAGCAGTGAAGAGGAATGTTACAACCCCTAGTGGAGAAACGGTTTGTCTGTGACATTTTGTCACATAACAAAATGATTCTTATATTTCCTCTAAGCATTCAGAAATTATCTGTACGTAGTACTTTTTACACAGGCTGGAAATGAATAATGGGGTGGACTTGCCCACTTCTGTATTACTTTCTTAAACGCGGAAAGTCGATATGGGAATAGTTGCGCTGTGGTACTGTCGCAACGGAGGAATGAGTCTAAACAAGCCTAATAGGACACAGTGGAAAGTGAGCGGAAAAGTTCGTGAACATGCAGAAACCGTACTAAAGATAGCAAAAAGAATGTGGACTTAAAAGGCCATGAAGTGTACAGCAGGCATCGTGTAAAATGCCAATATGGAATACAAGGGGAAGAAGCTTTCGAAAATAATAAAGTTAGTAAGGTAATATAAAAACCGAGTATGGTGAAAGTCTCACAAGCCCATGGAAGGCCTACTCAAAGGTGTGATGCAATTTTAGTTTCAAATTAAATTTACTCGAGATGGACGTACATAATCATGTTGCAGGACGTCGTCAACTCGCACATCACCTAAGTACTGGGTTTCGTGTAACAGAGCAACAAAGGAAATGGGCTCGGCACTGCAGTCGTATACATAAAGAAGACATACGTAAACTCTAATACAGAATGGGTGATACTGCAGGACAGCTTATATATCTATCTTTGGTCAGCACATACACAGCCACCGGTTCCTTTGGACGTGTATAAGAAGGAAGGTTTTTAGAAAAAAATATGGCAGGACTAATTAACAAACTGTCCTCAAGCACCATCCCAGCTGTGCGTTTTAATTACGTCCTAAACAGAGAAGTTAAGCGTCCAGAACTGAAGCGTCATTAATAAATACGAAGTCTAAAGATTGAATTCAAAGTGATCGATACGCAGCAGTACATGCACCCAGCGAAAATATTTGACTGTCATGTGGCTGACCCTCGGCGATCAAACTCGACAACATATACGTAAGTAAATGTATTGTACAATACATGGTTAACAGAATTTATCGGATTATAGCTCTTACGGAAAGTCCAGTAATGATTAGTCACTATCTATTTATCGAGATATTAGAATTTCGCAATTCAATCGAGCGCTGTGAATCGATTCGAATTTACAATCAATGTCATTTGAAATTTGGCAGAAATTATTGAGAGGTCATGCTACATATTACCTATGTATAATTCAGTATGCTGGCCAAAAAGCATACACGCAAAATAAAAAGGAAAAATCTTTTTCACAGCCTTACTAAAATTACGTAGCGACCCCTCTCAGTTATCACATACCATTATAAAGATTAGTAGTATTAAATCAAACACTTTCGCAATAATATAAAAAACACTCTCAAAGAGTTAGGTAAGAAATCGGGATCTCATTGCGAAAGCCAGAATACCACATCGGTAGGCCACATCATCAGTGACACCATGTGGACGTGTCTATATTGTTGTTATATTGATCGATGTTATACTGGTCACAAAGGACTGTGAGAACAATGGTGCTTACTCTGATGACCCATAGGGGTACTAAAATACAGGCTGTCCATAATTAAATGGCTCTGAGCACTATGGGACTTAACATCTATGGTCATCAGTCATCTCCATAATTAAAGTTCCAGGTTCCAAACACTGTAGAAGGAGAGCCACTGCTCAGAATAAAGTCAAATTTGAATATCATATTACTGTCGCTCGGGGAAACGACACGAAAAAAATAAATTAAAAGAAATTTTCACTACTAGATGGCGCAGAAAGCGTCTTAATGTAAATGCGGTGGACTACAAATAACAGACGAATCGCAGTGCGACGATTATGGTTGCACTTCACGCCATCCGTACTGTTTAAGTTTAACGGATTCCTTTTAGCACTCATGTGGATGACTTCACACTTTTCGTTATTTAGGGTCAACTGATAATTTTAGCACCGTGCAGATATCTTTTCTGAATCGTTTTGCAATTTATTTGATCTTCTGATGACTTTATTAGTCGATAAACGACAGCATCATCTACAAACAACCTAAGACGGCTGCTCGGATTGTCTCCCAAATCGTTTATATAGACACGGAACAGCAAAGTACTTATAACACTACCGAAGGGAACGCCAGAAATCACTTCTGTTTTACTCGATGACTTTCCGTCAATTACTACGAACTGTGACCTTTCTGACAGGTAATCACAAATCCAGTCATATAACTGAGTCGATATTCCATAAAAACGGAAATTCACTACACGCCGCTTGTGTGGTAGAATGTCAAAAGCCTTCCGAAAATCCCGAAATACGGAATCTATCTGAAATTCCTTGTCAATAGCACTCAACACTTCATACGAATAAAGAGCTAGTTGTGTTTCACAACAACGATGTTTCCTAAATTCATGTTGGCTATGTGTCAAATGACTCAAATTGCTCTGAGCACTATCGGACTTAGCCGGCCGGTGTGACCGCGCGGTTCTAGTGGCTATAGTCTGGAACCGCGCCACCGCTACGTTCGCAGGTTCGAATCCTGTCTCGGGCATGGATGTGTGTGATGTCCTTAGCTTAGTCAGGTTTAAGTAGTTCTAAGCTCTAGGGGACTGACGACTTCAGAATCATTTGAACTATCGGACTGAACATCTGAGGTCATCGGTCCCCTAGACTTAGAACTACTTAAACATAACTAACCTAAGGACATCACACACATCCATGCCCGAGGCAGGATTCGAACCTGTGACCGTAGCAGCAGCGCGGTTTCGGACTGAAGCGTCTAGAATCTCTCGGCCTCACCTGCGGGCGACTGTGTGTCAATAGACCGTTTTCTTCGGGGTGGTTCATAATGTTCGAACACAATATATGTTCCAAAATACTGTTGCATATTGACGTTAACGATTTGGGTTGATAATTAATTGGATTACTCCTACTAACTTTCTTGAATATTGGTGTGACCTGTGGCACTTTCCAATTTTGTGGTACGGATCTTTCGTCGGGCGGACGGTTGTATATGATTGTTAAGTATGGAGCTAATGCATCAGCATACTCTGAAGGTAACCTAATTGGTATACAGTCTGGACCATAAGACTTGCTTTTATTAAGTGATTTAAGTTGCTTCACTACTCTAAGGATATATACTTCTACGTTCCTCATGTTGGCAGCTGTTCTTGATCGAATTCTGGATTGTTTACTTCGTCTTCTTTTGTGGAGGCATTTCGGGAGGCTGTGTTTAGTAACTCTGCTTTGGCAGCACTGTCTTCGATAGTGTCTCCATTGTTGTCGCGTAGAGAAGGCATTGATTGTTTCTTGCCGCTAACATACTTCACATACGACCAGAATCCCTTGGGATTTTCTGCAAGGTTTCGAGACAAAGTTTAGTTGTGGAAACTATTGTAAGCATCTCGCATTGAATTCCACGCTAAATTTCGAGCTTCTGTAAAAGATCACCATTCTTGGTGATTTTGCATCTGTTTAAATTTGGCATGTTTGTTTCGTTGTTTCTGCAACAGTGTTCTGGCCCGTTTTGAGTACCAAGGAGGATCAGCTCCATAGTATGTTAATTTTTTTGGTATAAATCTCTCAATTGCTGCCGATACAATTTCTTTGAATTCAAGCCACATCAGGTCTACACTTATATCATTAACTTGGAAGGAGTTCACTTATCCCTTTATCCGTTTTGATGCGCGTTATTAACTCAGGATTATTTGTTGCTAAGAGGTCAAGAGTGCTTTCACAACCGTTTAATATTCGCGTGGGCTTATGAACTAACTACTCGAAAAAATTCTCAGACAATGCGTTTAGCACAATTTCGGATGATGTTTTATGCGTACCTCCGGAATTAAACATGTATATTCGCCAACATATCGAGGGTAAATAAAAGCCACCACTATCTATAATCTTATGAGTAGGGTACATGTTTGAAATCAAACGCAAGTTTTCTTTGAACCTTTCCTCAACTGTATCATCTGAAGTGCGAGGTTGGTAAAAGGACTCAATTTTTGTTTTATTCCGTTTGCCAACAATGATCTAACTCACAAGAACTATCTACTTCAATTTCGCGATTACATAAACTGCTTCTAACAGCAACAAACATGCCACCGCCAACCGTGTTTACCCTATCCTTTCGGAACACCGTTAGGTTCTCCGCGAAACTTTCGGCTGAGCTTACATCCGGCTTCAACCAGTTTCCAGTGCCAATAACGATTTAAGCATCAGCGCTTTCTATTAGTGCTTGGAGCTCTGGTACTTTCCCAACACAGCTACGACAATGTACAACTGTTATACCAATGATTCATGTATATAATTTCTTCCTGTGTTCGGCCTACACCCTTTGTAACTGAAATCCTTCTTCTGTTTTCCCGCGACCCTCTAACATAAAAAACACCCCATGCCACAGAGCCCCTGCTATCCTTGTAGCCGCCTCCTGCATATAGTGGACACCTGACCTATTCACCGGAACCTGAAACCCAACCACCCTTTGGTGCAAGTCGAGGAATCTGCAGGGTAAAAGGTCGCAGAACTGTCTGAGCCTCCGATTCAGACCCGGTCCTGTCGACTATGCGGCAAATGGTCAGCTCTGCTTCCATCTTGCAAGCAAGACTGGCAGATTCTACCACTTCTGTTACCCGCTCGAAACCAGAGAGAATCTTTTCTGGTCCAGTGTGACACACATCATCGTTATCGACGTCAGCAACCACCAGCAGTTGCCTCCACCCTGTGCTCTTTATGGCATCTGGGATGATCCGTTCCACATCTGGAATGACTTCATCCGGTATGCAAATGGAGTGCACATTGGTTTTCTTTCCCTTCTTGGCAGCCGAGTCCTTAAGGAGCCCCATAACGCACCTAACGTTGGAGCTCCCAACTATCAATAATCCCACCCTCTGTGATTGTCCGGATCTTGCAGGCTGAGTGGTTTCCTCTGAAACAGGACAGGCGGCAGCATCTGGCTCAGTGACAGTGTCAGTCACAGACAGCGCCTGGTACCTGTATGTCAGAAAAACAGGGGGGGGGGGGGGGGGGCTTACGAACGGCCTGCTACGCCCCGGTGCGACCTCTCACTCGATCACAGTGTGAGCAGTAACTGGGGTGGCCACCGATGAGGACCGATCGGAGGACTCGCGAGTGCTGGACTTCCGTTGGATCCGCATCGCTGGGCTACACCAGTGGTGGTCATCCACTGCAGCCTCAAGCTGTGTTACCGAAGCCATCAAAGCCTGAAGCTGAGAGCAAAGTTTCACCAACTTGACTCGCATCCACACACAACAATCGTAGTCTCTGCCCATACTAAAGACCGTGGAAAAGTAAACTATGCAGATAAATGGACTATCAGCACGTGCTCCGCAACTCCATTGAAGATCCTAACGAAACCGCAGGAACAGTGTCTAACTAATTATATAATAGGCAGAGGTTCTAAAACCTAACTGCCGAAGAACTCAGGTGACACTAAATAATTCGTCCCTGGCTATGAACTTGTTATATGTTACAAAATCGGTTTACTTTCCGACGCAACCGGAAACGCGAGACTTTTGGGAATTAGATGTTAAATTAACACGCAGAAACTCAAGAAACTAAACTCTTAAAGCACCCAGATGATATTATAAAATTCGCTTCTGGTTAGCAACTCGGAAAAGTCACAAAATGGGTTACTTCCCTGTTGCTGAAGCCAGAGATAAATTCTGCCGAAATTTTTACAAAGGTACAGACGGTGTTTAGAAAGGATAGATTGCATGCAACCGGTGGTGGAGTGTTCGTCGCTGTTAGTAGTAGTTTATCCTGTAGTGAAGTAGAAGTGGATAGTTCCTGTGAATTATTATGGGTGGAAGTACCACTCAACAACCGAGCTAGGTTAATAATTGGCCCCTTTTACCGACCTCCCGACTCAGCAGCATTAGTGGCAGAACAACTGAGAGAAAATTTGGAATACATTTCACATAAATTTTCTCAGCATGTTATAGTCTTAGGTGGAGATTTCAATTTACGAGATATAGACTGGGACACTCAGATGTTTAGGACGGGTGGTAGGGACAGAGCATCGAGTGACATTATACTGAGTGCACTATCCGAAAATTACCTCGAGCAATTAAACAGAGAACCGACTCGTGGAGATAACATCTTGGACCTACTGATAACAAACAGACCAGAACTTTTCGACCCTGTATGTGCAGAACAGGGATTCAGTGATCATAAGGCCGTTGCAGCATCCCTGAATATGTAAGTTAATAGGAATATAAAAAAAGGGAGGAAGGTTTATCTGTTTAGCAAGAGTAATAGAAGGCAGATTTCAGACTACCTAACAGATCAAAACGAAAATTTCTGTTCCGACACTGACAATGTTGAGTGTTTATGGAAAAAGTTCAAGGCAATCGTAAAATGCGTTTTAGGCAGGTACGTGCCGAGTAAAAGTGTGAGGGACGGGAAAAACCCACCGTGGTACAACAACAAAGTTAGGAAACTACTGCGAAAGCAAAGAGAGCTTCACTCCAAGTTTAAACGCAGCCAAAACCTCTCAGGCAAACAGAAGCTAAACGATGTCAAAGTTAGCGTAAGGAGGGCTATGCGTGAAGCGTTCAGTGTATTCGAAAGTAAAATTCTATGTACCGACTTGACAGAAAATCCTCGGAAGTTCTGGTCTTACGTTAAATCAGTAAGTGGCTCGAAACAGCATATCCAGACAGTCCGGGATGATGATGGCATTGAAACAGAGGATGACACGCGTAAAGCTGAAATACTAAACACCTGTTTCCACAGCTATTTCACAGAGGAAGACCGCACTGCAGTTCCTTCACTAAATCCTCGCACAAACGAAAAAATGGCTGACATCGAAATAAGTGTCCAAGGAATAGAAAAGCAACTGGAATCACTCAACAGAGGAAACTCCGCTGGACCTGACGGCATACCAATTCGATTCTACACACAGTACGCGAAAGAACTTGCCCCCCTTCTAACAGCCGTGTACCGCAAGTCTCTAGAGGAACGGAGGGTTCCAAATGATTGGAAAAGAGCACAGGTAGTCCCAGTCTTCAAGATGGGTCGTCGAGCAGATACACAAAACTATAGACCTATATCTCTGACGTCGATCTGTTGTAGAATTTTAGAACATGTTTTTTGCTCGAGTATCATGTCGTTTTTGGAAACCCAGAATCTACTATGTAGGAATCAACATGGATTCCGGAAACAGCGATCGTGTGAGACCCAACTCGCTTTATTTGTTCATGAGACCCAGAAAATATTAGATACAGGCTCCCAGGTAGATGCTATTTTTCTTGACTTCTGGAAGGCGTTCGATACAGTTCCGCACTGTCGCCTGATAAACAAAGTAAGAACCTACGGAATATCAGACCAGCTGTGTGACTGGATTGAAGAGTTTTTAGCAAACAGAACACAGCATGTTGTTATCAATGGAGAGACGTCTACAGACGTTAAAGTAACCTCTGGCGTGCCACAGGGGAGTGTTATGGGACCATTGCTTTTCAAAATACACTCCTGGAAATTGAAATAAGAACACCGTGAATTCATTGTCGTAGGAAGGGGAAACTTTATTGAGACATTCCTGGGGTCAGATACATCACATGATCACACTGACAGAACCACAGGCACATAGACACAGGCAACAGAGCATGCACAATGTCGGCACTAGTACAGTGTATATCCACCTTTCGCAGCAATGCAGGCTGCTATTCTCCCATGGAGACGATCGTAGAGATGCTGGATGTAGTCCTGTGCAACGGCTTGCCATGCCATTTCCACCTGGCGCCTCAGTTGGACCAGCGTTCGTGCTGGACGTGCAGACCGCGTGAGACGACGCTTCATCCAGTCCCAAACATGCTCAATGGGGGACAGATCCGGAGATCTTGCTGGCCAGGGTAGTTGACTTACACCTTCTAGAGCACGTTGGGTGGCACGGGATACATGCGGACGTGCATTGTCCTGTTGGAACAGCAAGTTCCCTTGCCGGTCTAGGAATGGTAGAACGATGGGTTCGATGACGGTTTGGATGTACCGTGCACTATTCAGTGTCCCCTCGACGATCACCAGTGGTGTACGACCAGTGTAGGAGATCGCTCCCCACACCATGATGCCGGGTGTTGGCCCTGTGTGCCTCGGTCGTATGCAGTCCTGATTGTGGCGCTCACCTGCACGGCGCCAAACACGCATACGACCATCATTGGCACCAAGGCAGAAGCGACTCTCATCGCTGAAGACGACACGTCTCCATTCGTCCCTCCATTCACGCCTGTCGCGACACCACTGGAGGCGGGCTGCACGATGTTGGGGCGTGAGCGGAAGACGGCCTAACGGTGTGCGGGACCGTAGCCCAGCTTCATGGAGACGGTTGCGAATGGTCCTCGCCGATACCCCATGAGCAACAGTGTCCCTAATTTGCTGGGAAGTGGTGGTGCGGTCCCCTACGGCACTGCGTATGATCCTACGGTCTTGGCGTGCATCCGTGCGTCGCTGCGGTCCGGTCCCAGGTCGACGGGCACGTGCACCTTCCGCCGACCACTGGCGACAACATCGATGTACTGTGGAGACCTCACGCCCCTCGTGTTGAGCAATTCGGCGGTACGTCCACCCGGCCTCCCGCATGCCCACTATACGCCCTCGCTCAAAGTCCGTCAACTGCACATACGGTTCACGTCCACGCTGTCGTGGCATGCTACCAGTGTTAAAGACTGCGATGGAGCTCCGTATGCCACGGCAAACTGGCTGACACTGACGGCGGCGGTGCACAAATGCTGCGCAGCTAGCGCCATTCGACGGCCAACAGCGCGGTTCCTGGTGTGTCCGCTGTGCCGTGCGTGTGATCATTGCTTGTACAGCCCTCTCGCAGTGTCCGGAGCAAGTATGGTGAGTCTGACACACCGGTGTCAATGTGTTCTTTTTTCCATTTCCAGGAGTGTATATATAAATGACCTAGTAGATAGTGTCGGAAGTTCCATGCGGCTTTTCTCGGATGATGCTGTAGTATACAGAGAAGTTGCAGCATTAGAAAATTGTAGCGAAATGCAGGAAGATCTGCAGCGGATAGGCACTTGGTGCAGGGAGTGGCAACTGACCTTTAACATAGACAAATGTAATGTATTGCCAATACATAGAAAGAAGGATCCTTTATTATATGATTATATGATAGCGGAACAAACACTGGCAGCAGTTACTTCTGTAAAATATCTGGGAGTATGCGTGCGGAACGATTTGAACTGGAGTGATCATATAAAATCAATTGTTGGTAAGGCGGGTACCAGGTTGAGATTCATTGGGAGAGTCCTTAGAAAATGTAGTCCATCAACAAAGGAGGTGGCTTACAAAACACTCGTTCGACCTATACTTGAGTATTGCTCATCAGTGTGGGATCCGTACCAGATGGGGTTGACGGAGGAGATAGAGAAGATCCAAAGAAGAGCGGCGCGTTTCGTCACAGGGTTATTTGGTAACCGTGATAGTGTTACGGAGATGTTTAACAAACTCAAGTGGCAGACTCTGCAAGAGAGGCGCTCTGCATCGCGGTGTAGCTTACTCGCCAGGTTTCGGGAGGGTGCGTTTCTGGATGAGGTATCGAATATATTGCTTCCCCCTTCTTATACCTCCCGAGGAGATCACGGATGTAAAATTAGAGAGATTAGAGCGCGCACGGAGGCTTTCAGACAGTCATTCTTCCCGCGAACCATACGCGACTGGAACAGGAAAGGGAGGTAAT
Source organism: Schistocerca nitens (assembly GCF_023898315.1). Classification (NCBI taxonomy): domain Eukaryota; kingdom Metazoa; phylum Arthropoda; class Insecta; order Orthoptera; family Acrididae; genus Schistocerca; species Schistocerca nitens. The sequence continues at coordinate 189,072,544 of NC_064618.1, read as the reverse complement.
GACAGTGGCACGTAAAGTGCCCTCCGCCACACACCGTTGGGTGGCTTGCGGAGTATAAATGTAGATGTAGATGTAGATGCTGCTTGTGTCTCGGTCGGCTACTGCTGCCTGAAGCGGTGCCGGTTGATGTGCGTGCGGTTGCCCATATTCTGCAGTTCCGCGTATGGCATGTTCTTCGATATGGAAATTAGCTTCGTCTTTCCACAGAATTTTCCATGGCCATTCATTATCCAAGTCTATGGGAGTAATAAATTCTATAGCGAATGTTTGTCTCGCTGACAGGTCAGCAGGGAGCAACTTCTGAACGTGATTCATTTTGTATCGACAGCAATGCAGGATGTTTCGTAGGATTTCATGCGCCGTGCTTCAAGCATGCCCAGCGTTCGGGAAATCACCTGTGCCCTGACGTTGGCACACCACTCCTGGACCTCTCCTGTAGTGCTGCTGCCATATCTTCGACAGACGTCGGACCAACTGTTATATTACGAAATATTAACGAGACATATTAAGGCAAGAAAGGCTAAGAAAGTTACTACAGTCTGTGATGAGACCTTATCATACAAATGTAACGACTGGAGGAGCTACGGTACCGTTAGTGAGAACGTCAACCTCGTCATGGTGAGGTATGGTCGAGTGCGGAGGGGCGGATTGCTCTCTCACTATCCATTAAACAATCAGTCCACCTACCTGCACAGGCTTCATGTTGTCTGACCCTTCACTCTGCGATGGTAGGTACTGGTTTTGCCGATAAAAGCTGCGTTGACGAAAAGTCAGCTAAATACCTTGTAGGCAAAGGCCACATAACTCCAACTCATGGGCAGCATCCGAAAGTAAATTAAATTATCGGGCGTTCGAGATTCTTCCACCACTCGTTTGAAACACGTCTAAAATTCCTGGAAGCTGGTTTACTGTCTTTAAAACACAGAAAATAGCTATCTATGTCCATATGACATACATCATAATGGTCTTACCAAAGAATTTTTTTACCCCCGTAATGAGTAATTCTTCTCCATCTGGTTGTGTGTGGATCTTATTGCAAGATATTTAGTCTATACCGATATTTTACACGTTCCGAACAGTGACTGACAAACGACTCCTTCAGACGTAACACAATAGGCTTCTTGTAAGGAAGTTCTCGCCATAATATCTCATAATTTGCACGAAACACGCCACATGGAGTTAAAGTACGACTCTGAAATGTTCCAACGCGAAATCTCCTAAAATAACTCACAAAACTCAACTTCCTCAAAATACGCAACAATATAGTCGCTTTCCATCAACTACACGAGAACCGATCAAACGCGCAGATTTCTTAATTTTGGTACAAATTTTATCAGCGCGATTTAACATGACTGTTTACAGAAGGCGGCTCCCGAGCGACTATTTCGACTCATAGATCTGAGGCATAAAGACCTACTCAAATGCGCGGGAGATGTTGAATTCCTTTTGCTTAATGTATTAAGCAGCCAATCACATCATCTGGAATACTTCTATACTCACGTTATTTCTAATGTCAGCCAATCAGATTACCACACGTAATTCAGACTAGAAATCTATTAATTCCGAAACTTCATAAAACACAATGGAAACAAATTACGATTCCCTTGCACAAAATAAATTACTTACAAACTTAATACTTAACGCCCCTCCTGGTTGCCCTTCACAAAAACATGCTCACTCTGACATACGTCACAAATTCCCCAAATACACAAAAAATTTCTCACGCTTACATTTACATAGTTTTACTAAAATAACACATTTCGGTCTCTCAATCTCTCCAAAACGCTCACACAAATGAATGTAAATGAAATAATAATTTTTCAATGTACTGTTAATTACGTCAGAAAAGTGTGCCAGTGACACTAAACAGTTCCAGAAAATTAGATTATATGAACCCATCCTCTTGGTTGTAGTTTCTAATGATACTATAGATGAATACAATACCGTTCCTAACTCGGTTTTACAATGTCAGCACAGTTACCATGTGTTTCAGGCAAAAATTTATATCTCCGAAATTGCTCAAGTTATTGATTTGAATTCTTAGCAGTACGGTTCTGCTATCCATAGAATTTAGTACACTAAGTATGAAAAATATCGATTAATATTTAAAAGTATTTCTTCAGATCCGCAGAGAGTATGTGTAACGTATTGCATGCAGCATTGGTCAAGTACTCAGCTCGCCTGGCACAGTAGCCATCGTCAGTTCTGCGAGCGTGAGAACCAAAATCTGCACTCCTCCCGGCTCCACTGCAAGCTACGTTTTCCATGTAAGGTGACAATTCGTAATAATTTCCTACGTTACACGAGGTAACGGACGTCATTTAGGATATTAATACTGCAAAACCTTTGGTACATTACGTCTTCATTACCTGTTGTCTACATTAGAGAAAAATTGGTTTTGCGCACATTTTGTACGTTCGATAAAAATTTTTTTTCCTCAAACAGAAAGTCAATGGACGAATAGCAGCGCCAGCCCCTCGAGAAGAGTGATGTAGCAGGGTTGCCCCTGGCGTCATTCTTTAGTGCCGTAGTCAACGAGCCATTACTTACAAAATTGCTCGGCGACTTCGCAAGACAGTAAGTATCTGTTCGTAAGACCGTTTGGCTGATAAACACCGACGATGTCAGCGTTTTAATTAATAACGTCGGAGACATGAAACCTACAAAAAACTACTCCGAAGTCTACGTGGGCTCCACTATACTTACTTAAATCAACCGTACCTTCTTGTCCCTAAAGACAATCATTCACGGCATGGATGGGTTTCTCTAATTACAACACATATGCAGCAAGAAATTATCACTAGCAGATCAGAAGCATCCTGTCGCCTATTATGGTAAATTAATAGGGGGTATGTCTATCCTTCGCCTGAATGCAATGGAGACATTCAAGTCTCTGAATGTCTGTGAAGGAATGGCAGTTCATTCTGCCCCCACGAATCTAAGCCAGAGGAGGTAGTGATGTTGCACACTGGAGTCTGGAGTGAAGTCGACGTTATAACTCACCCCTAAGGTGTTTTATGGAGTTCAGGTCGGGATTCTGGGAAGGCCAACCCATTGCAGGAATGTTATTGTCGACAAACCACTTCCTAACAGAGTGAGCTGTCATGCTGATACAGTCATTATCTTTCAGTTGTTCCCAAGCTGTATGCAGTCGACAATATTGTTAAATGTCTTCATGTCCTTCTGCATTTAGCATTTCCTTAAGCCCAATGTGAAGACCACTCCCCAGTCGAGAAAAACGCCCTCATACCGTAACATAGCCACCTCCGTAATACACTGTTGCAACTACACAGAACTACCTACTCGTATGTGGCGGTAATAGTCCTCAGGCATTTGCCAACACTCCAGTGGACTGCCAAAGAATATAATATGGTCCATCACTCCAAATCACTCGTTTTGCAGTCATTCACTGTCCAGAGACGTCGCTCTTCATACTGTCTCAGGCTTCATTTAGCAAACAGAAATGTGGTGGTTCTGATTAGCAGTCTCTACAACGACCTTCCGGAATACTGCACAGTCCCAGATTGACAGTAAATGAGGTTGCCTGGTCGTGATTTAGCTGTGGTGGCTCCCTCGCGTTTCTCCTTCACAGTCGCCAAGTATCGAATTAGGCAGCTTTAAAAGTGTTCACATGTCCCTTATCGATTCGTCACTCACCTGCTACGACTACATTCCCAAGAGTCCTCTGCTCGGCGTCTGTCTCAGTACTCGTCTAACGACAGAACTCCCGCGCTCCTCGCTGCCAAGCAGCGATGATAAAAGCAAGCACATCTTCCAGCGACAAAGCTACTCTGACCAAAGAGTGCGTGCGAGTGATCTGCAAGCTCAACATTGTCGCCTAGTGTTTGAGACAACCAAAGTACGTACAAATTCCAGAAATGCAAATAACGAAATCTCAATAGACTGTTTCAAGTGTACTTTCCAGCCCAACCATCCAGGTTAAAAATACTCAATCCGCAGCCCAAACTACAGGTGATTTCTTCGGCAATAAAGCGTGAGGGCACTGGACTGTGCACAAAAAGTTTTATACTTTAATACTTATTTCTTCACTCCTATATACAGCCCCACGTTTTCACGAGTACAGGTTACTAAGTCAGATGAATAAAGCTTTACAAAGTAACCTTTTAAACTCCTGCACCAAAACGCCGAGAGAGGTTCTTAGGGGTCTAAAACACTGAAGCGCACAATCAGCCCATTTACATTTAACAAACTGTTAATACTACAAACAGTACAAACGACCGCATCAGCAAGATGTTTTCTCAAGCATTTAAATCATTGCCGTCATTTTACCGAAGTTATGCACTGTCGGGCTGGGCTAGCACTCCGCTTTGCTGACGGCTGTTGGCATGTGGGGTGCACTCAGCCATTATGAGGCAAACTGAGCAGCTACTTGATTGATAAGTAGCGGCTCCGGTCTCGGAAACTGACCTACGGCCGGGAGAGTGCTGTGTTGTGACGCCTATGGGCTGAGGATGAGACGGCGAACGGTTGGTACCGTTGGGCCTTCATGACCTGTTCGGGAGGAGTTTAGTTTTTAGTTTGACTTCAATCATTGACTGTGAGCTAATGGATCAAATGAGCCCCAAGATAACATACACGGGACAATATTATATATAAGGAAGCTTCACAGGAAAAAAGATATGAAACGTACCGGCACAGAGATTTATAATATTCTTGCAATAAGATCCACACACAACCAGATGGAGAAGAATTACTAATTACAGGGATGAAAAAATTCTTCGGCAAGACCATTATGATGTACGTCGTATGGACACTATGCCAAAGAGTAAATTTTAACAGCAACCGTATTTATTGTTTGTCTACCGTGCACAATATCAGAAGCACGGCAACTAACTTAAAAAAATTTCCAGCATCAATTGCGCTTCAGTTGTCTCATTACTCATCCACTACATTTTTTAGCAGAGTGCAATCAAAATGGCCGTTCTACAGCTAGTGTGTAGATCTGCTCATAATACAATTTTCATGTAGTAATGAAGCAATATCAAGAACTTCTCACGCATGATTACACTATGGCATGTGATGCCAATGTAACATGAGATTCATGTGTCGTTTCCGTTATAATGTAATTCTTACCGTATCACGACTCAAGTAGCATTGATTCACTGGCCTTTAAATTGTCTCCATAATTAACATGCTTTTTGACACAGTGAGAAACAGAAATTAAGCGTGAGGTGAAAAATAGTTACTAGAGACTAGATAATATGCATAATAAAAACCCTAAGGTGTACATGCAATTATGCATGAAAAATGCTCAAAATTGCATTAAAAGTGTCGAAATATGCGAGATCAAATAATAAAAAAACTTGCTTGCATTATAATTCAAAGTCCAAACTGTGAATATCAACTACGTACAATGGCGCCGGCTACGCGAAAAATCGGTACATTTTGAACGATGACATCATTTTCTGAATACTGTCTGGTAGAGGTTAGAAAGGGGGCCTTTCTCTGATTACTTTCTAAAAATTTGCCAAATGGAGACGCTTGCCGTGTTTCAAGAATTGTTCTTCTTTGCAATTGTTGTCGGTAAGAAACGATGGAGGTTAATCGCTGCGAAACAATCGATATGTACAGAACCAACTCCGAGATATGTTGCACGCAGAGGGGCACGCTCAAAAACTCCGTAATATTTTATTTAAAAAACAACGTACAAGCATGAATTTTTTGAACAGCATTATTTTTAAATAATCTGTTAATTCAAAGCATCATTTATAATTTATTTTACATTTTTCTACTATCGTAAACATAAACGATCTAGTACTTTTCCAAATGTTCGGTAGTAACATTGTGCCTTCGATCACTCAAAATATTTTATAAGCAGAAAAGGATAGTTCTACATCAACTGAGGTAAAACTGTCAACTTGGCACAAGGGTCAAAGCCTGGGTTACTGTTTAAAATGTATTTTAACTTTTCTTTAAGTATTCTTGAGAATATTTCTCGCAATGAGGATCTAACTAGAATAAATTATAGATTATTTCAACGCCAAACTTGGAATTTCAAGATTTTTAATTCTTGCAGGTATATGCAAAAAATGAGTGGAATCATGGCAATGTCTTTTTTAATGCCGTAATAGTCAAAATGTTCCTTGAACTGGCAAACTGCCAGAGCCTCTGCACTATCGAAGTCGTTTACTACTAATGGTCTCGAAATGTTCATAGTAAAACAACACAACCTCGACCCACGTACCCCAACGAATTCCTACTGTTTCTGGAGGTAAATCTCATTTGGTTGTTTTCCTTTGTAGATTTTGATGCAAGCAGGTACCTTTAGAAACACTTCTTTTGTGGATGAAATCAGATTATTTACATTCACAAACGTGGAACGTACTTCTTCAGCAAGGTCACGTACTCCCTAAGCAAAGCAAGTCACATGAATGAAATTGGTATAAAATACTCGGAGGGCTTTTCTTGGTTTGATCATATAGGGCGCAGCATCTGAAATAAACAAAAACATCCATTCATGTGCAGAAAATTATGGAAATATTTTTCTAATACCCTCATTCACAAATCTGTCGATCATAGAATAATTTACTTTTTGTAATTCCTTGGAGGCCGCTAAATAGGAAGAAGAAGGCTCTTCTTTTAAAGCACTAACAATTAAATTTGCTGTGTAACAATCACAAGTGTCTGTAGTTCCGTCGCCGGCCGATGTGGCCGAGCGGTTCTAGACACTTCAGTCCGGAACCACGCGGCTGCTACGGTCGCAGGTTCGAATCCTGCCTGGGGCATGGATATGTGTGATGTCCGTAGACTAGTTAGATTTACTCAGTTCTAAGTCTAGGGGACTGATGACCTCAGATGTTAAGTCACATAGTGCTTAGAGCCATTTGAACCATTTTGTAGTTCCATCAACTGGAATCCAGATAATGCTGTCCTTGAGTTCATTGCGTATATCTTCCAAAACATTTACGTAAATTGGCGGTATATAATTTTTACACAATGTTAATTCATCTGGTATATTTTTATTTAAGAAATATTTGCTCAGGAAGCCTTTGAGGATGGGGTTTGTAAGTTTCTGAAGAGGAATAATGCTTGCAGTGAATGCTTAACATAGATCCATGTTAAATCGACTTTTTTGGTTACCTTTGGACAAATCTCTGCTACTGCAGGCTGCTGTTGTCAGAAGTTCTTGTCATGGTCCTTTCTTCTATATTCCTGCGACGTGAAGACTTGTTGACGTGCTGGTCTATTTGAAACTTTTTTTTCGCATAAAACGTTTTCCTCGCAAAACTAGACAATATAAAACAATTCCACCATATTAAATGTTCCAGGATGGTCAGCTACCCACGAAACGACGTTTGTTTCTTCGGGTGGCATGATGCACTACACGTTACACACTACATGTCTTAAAACACGTTCAGCTGTGTACAAGTAAATAGAGAGCTGAACTGAAACAATGGGCTTACGGCTAAAAGCTTCCTTAATTTAATTTAATTGTTACCAACGCGTACGGTATGATAGCGGAGGGATTAACCGGGGACGCGGGCGCAGGAGCATTGACTCTGTCTGCCTGTTCCTATTCCTCTTCTATAATGATTTCGCTAGGCAGTGGCCTCTCGGTTAGCGATTTCACGCGGTTATAGGTCGTGGTTAATCTGTGAGACATCAAAACTAGATCGAGCTAAAGACCATCCATCAAAATTTTTAAAATATTGTAAATGCAGAGCGAAAATATGTATCGTCACTTGATTTTAGTTAAAATAAGCAATAACCGTTGAAAAGGAGCCAAATATGCAAATGCATATGCAACATGCAAATGCACATAATCCTCCTGCAAAAGCAACCACCAGCGATACGCATTGTCTGTCAGGTTGAAAGAATGCTTAGCCATGGGACATGTCTCCAGTGACACAGACACTTGAGATATCCCTCAGAGACCTTCTATATGGTTTACATTTGGAACAGTCCAATGTTGGTGAAACTAAACTCGTGCTCTCCTCGTGACGTATCGAGAAACCTTGGTGCAAGGAAAGGAGGCGGCTCAACTTCCTTTCACTTCTGATATGCATTTGACTCAGTATCTCTCCAGCGCTACGGCAGAGAAGTATCAAACGAATTTGAAGCTGTTTTGAAATCTCCTTTGAAAATAATGCCATTATCTGAACTGAAATAAAATCGTCAAATATTCGCACAGGTATACAGATCTTCATAAGATTTCAAAATGTTGAATAAATTGCCTAGTTGCTTCACATTCTCGGAAAAGTAAATTGTGCCGTTTACAAGACGCATAATCGTAGAAACGCATGCGTAAAATATCAGTCAGTAATAAATGAAATTACGGGAAGTCTATACAGTCCTTAGTAAGAATCTCTTCCCTCAGGTGCCGAGACCACGTACGTTTTCTGTGCTGTCATCAATTCACAAAATGAATTCAACTCTTCGCTGCAATGTGTACACCATTTGGTGACCAACTTACAGACCGAAAAAAATATCTGTCCAGCCTCCTTACAATGCATGGGGGTCGCTGTGTGTACTACATATAATACACCAACCATTTTATTAACCGAATTAGGCATCTACGTATTGGTGAAGTGACATAATGGTCAAGTTCGATGAGGCGTCCCCATTTAAGCGTGTTCTTATATACACTCCTGGAAATGGAAAAAAGAACACATTGACACCGGTGTGTCAGACCCACCATACTTGCTCCGGACACTGCGAGAGGGCTGTACAAGCAATGATCACACGCACGGCACAGCGGACACACCAGGAACCGCGGTGTTGGCCGTCGAATGGCGCTAGCTGCGCAGCATTTGTGCACCGCCGCCGTCAGTGTCAGCCAGTTTGCCGTGGCATACGGAGCTCCATCGCAGTCTTTAACACTGGTAGCATGCCACGACAGCGTGGACGTGAACCGTATGTGCAGTTGACGGACTTTGAGCGAGGGCGTATAGTGGGCATGCGGGAGGCCGGGTGGACGTACCGCCGAATTGCTCAACACGAGGGGCGTGAGGTCTCCACAGTACATCGATGTTGTCGCCAGTGGTCGGCGGAAGGTGCACGTGCCCGTCGACCTGGGACCGGACCGCAGCGACGCACGGATGCACGCCAAGACCGTAGGATCCTACGCAGTGCCGTAGGGGACCGCACCGCCACTTCCCAGCAAATTAGGGACACTGTTGCTCCTGGGAGTATCGGCGAGGACCATTCGCAACCGTCTCCATGAAGCTGGGCTACGGTCCCGCACACCGTTAGGCCGTCTTCCGCTCACGCCCCAACATCGTGCAGCCCGCCTCCAGTGGTGTCGCGACAGGCGTGAATGGAGGGACGAATGGAGACGTGTCGTCTTCAGCGATGAGAGTCGCTTCTGCCTTGGTGCCAATGATGGTCGTATGCGTGTTTGGCGCCGTGCAGGTGAGCGCCACAATCAGGACTGCATACGACCGAGGCACACAGGGCCAACACCCGGCATCATGGTGTGGGGAGCGATCTCCTACACTGGCCGTACACCACTGGTGATCGTCGAGGGGACACTGAATAGTGCACGGTACATCCAAACCGTCATCGAACCCATCGTTCTACCATTCCTAGACCGGCAAGGGAACTTGCTGTTCCAACAGGACAATGCACGTCCGCATGTATCCCGTGCCACCCAACGTGCTCTAGAAGGTGTAAGTCAGCTACCCTGGCCAGCAAGATCTCCGGATCTGTCCCCTATTGAGCATGTTTTGGACTGGATGAAGCGTCGTCTCACGCGGTCTGCACGTCCAGCACGAACGCTGGTCCAACTGAGGCGCCAGGTGGAAATGGCATGGCAAGCCGTTCCACAGGACAAATCCAGCATCTCTACGATCGTCTCCATGGGAGAATAGCAGCCTGCATTGCTGCGAAAGGTGGATATACACTGTACTAGTGCCGACATTGTGCATGCTCTGTTGCCTGTGTCTATGTGCCTGTGGTTCTGTCAGTGTGATCATGTGATGTATCTGACCCCAGAAATGTGTCAATAAAGTTTCCTCTTCCTGGGACAATGAATTCATGGTGTTCTTATTTCAATTTCCAGGAGTGTAGATACCTTGTCCAATTTATTTGACAGTACGGTTATGAGATTGTGGAAGCACACGTTGACATCGTTATATTTCCAATATAGTGGCCACTATATCGACCAACTGGAAGGCGTGGCCATGGGACGTAAGTTACCTCAGCCAAACAATATATGGAGAAATCTGAAGACGTCACTGTGGACAAAGCTCCAGCTAAGTCAAGATGCTTTTTTCTTTGTGCCGACGACACACTTATCACCTGGCCCAGGAGATGTGAAAAACTGGGAGAATTCTTAGAGAACCTGAACGGAATTCATAACAACACCCGATACACAGAAGGCCTCATTCACAGAAATACAAATGGGTACCTCAGCCATAATCACCTGGCACAAGAACGTGACGTTCTGGACACCCCCGTACATCGTGCTCAGACGCTGAAAACTTGTCGCTAGAAGTAAGTCACCTATGAAGAGTCTTCAGGAAAATGGCTGCAGTCACCGCCAGGTATCACAAGTAATTTCTGGCAATACGTGCAAGAGAAACACAACCGAAGCATAGAACAAGAAACTTGAATTTTTGGTTCCTAGCGGCACGGTGTTGGGAAACGTTAGCTGGCTCCTGAAGAGAGACAATATTTCACCAGTGTTCAGGTCCCCAGCCAAAGTACGGCAGCTCATGCGGCCTATGTAGAACGATGTTGAGCTCAGCACGCCCAGAGTGTAGAAGACACCATGTCCGTGTTGCTACTACTACGTCAGGCAAACAGTACATACTGTGGAGAGACGCCGGACGGAACAGGGAATGTGCTTTCACTTAAGCTATCCGCAAACAGCAGTCGTCGCAAAACATGTTTTAGTAAATCAAAAATGGATTACGTTTGACGATTGGATTTTAGAATAGCGCCACTAAAGATGCTGTAAAAATAATATATCGGAGAACAGCATCAATAAAAACGCCGGTTTGCAGCTCATCACATACTGGAACCGAGCCATCGCAAGCTGAAGTGGTCGTGACGGACGTGGGACGAAAACATTGCCATATTTGGCTTCGAAGTGAGCACCAGGTGACTCACACACAGCAGTGTGGGTACGACACCACTTGACTATGACCAATTAAAGCTCAGTCCAAAGGTTAAGGGATTTTAACCACCTGATGGGGCTGTAAAACCGAGATGACTTTATTAACTCATGAGACAACGTTGCTCAAATTTGTGAGACCTTCACGATAGCACAACGAATCCTCGAAAATAGGTGTTAACAATCCCATGGAAAGTTCTTAGTAAATTTCAAAATCCAGTATTAGATGAGGAATCTGGGATAAAACCACAGTCCCTACGCATCACTCCCATAGAGGTCTTGGTGACAAGGGTATAAATCGTGCAAAAACATCATTGTTCTTGAGATCCATAAGCCAGTTGAGTGGGAAGGAGCTGTATTACGTAGAATAAAAGTAACACCTGCCAAATACTTCCTAAGGGCTGGCAACCTATGTATGCTTGAGTCATGGTTATATCAAAGAAAAAGTATAGTTCCAATACATGTGACCCAAATTGCAGCTGATAGAATCCTCGAAAGTAAAGTGTACCTTACGGGCAAATGAGTGGAAAAAATTTTACATAACACTACCCGAGTACCCGGCACTGCCTGGTGTGTATAGATTCCATCACGTCTCTCCCCCTCACTCTTAATTCTGACCATCTCCTCCTTCATCTCCTCTATGTCAATCTACTCCATCCTCTCTCTGATCCTCCTCCTACACCCTCCACTATATGTCCATCTCCTCCTGCACTTCTCTCTCTCTATCTCCTCCTTCAGCTGTCTTTGTTCACCTCCTCTGCTTTCCTTTCTCTGCCCATTTCCTCGTTTCCGCTCTCCCTGTCCACCTTATCCTCTCCTCTTTCTCAGTCCATTTCCTCCTTCCTCTCAGTCTGCTCGTCTTCTCCTTTCCCCTGTCTCTGCTTATCTCTTCCTCCCCCTATCTCGGTCCATTTCCTACTCTCTATTAGCTGCCTATTTCCTCCTCTGCAACTCTTTGTAAATTTCTCCATCTGCCCTTTCCTCCTACCTATGTACGTCTCCGCCTTCCCCTGGCTGTCTGTCCATATCCTCCCCCTCTTCCGTCTTCACGTTATCGCTTTCACCCGCATAGGACGCTGGTGTTTATTGTCTCCACAGTATTTATTTCCAGATTTTTACTAATATGTGCACCCAGTTTGGTTGAAATCACTCCATGGATTTAGGATGAGCATCTTACCCATGAATTTGCGCACATGGACACGTATCAAATATATTTCAGACACCTTTAACAATTTTCACACTTGTTTGTAGACATATTTCAAGTGTATCCATAGCGAATTTTGCCCTGCAGTTTCATTTTCACAGGTTAGGTTAGGTTAGTGGTGTTTAACGTCCCGTCGACAACGAGGTCATTAGAGACGGAGCGCAAGCTCGGGTTAGGGAAGGATGGGGAAGGAAATCGGCCGTGCCCTTTCAAAGGAACCAACCCGGCATTTGCCTGAAACGATTTAGGGAAATCACGGAAAACCTAAATCAGGATGGCCGGAGACGGGATTGAACCGTCTTCCCCCCGAATGCGAGTCCAGTGTGTCATTTTCACAGCTCATGGTTTAGGACGTCGTGTATCCTGAACTAAGTGCTGTACAATGATATAATTTTGTAAGTACATCCATTATTACATGCGAAATGTGCAAAATTAGTTGTGAATATAGATAATAATAAACAAGTAATAAATCATTATGTCATGCACGATGCGGTACTTGTTTAGCCGATCACAGTACTAATGACATTATTTCTTCTGAACCATGTGTCGTAAAATGACATATTTTGCTGGTAAATTCAGTGGCACATGTGGATACTGTCTACGAAGTCCGTTGCATTTTTTAGTAAATAAGTAATAAACTGAAAGGCCAAAATTATGCCACAGTTTTTGTTGCATCTTAGTATTTGATATCATATGCCCTGAACTATGTTTCGAACAATGGTACACTTTTTCTGGTGTATTCAGTGGTATATTTAAATACCGTCTGCAACATGAATCATCAATAAAATTAGTACTATAGAAGTAATAAATAAAAACGTCATTATTTATGTGGCAGTTTTACTGTATGAACAGCGAAAAGGTAGAAAACGATAAACTTTTGTCCTTTCATGATTTTGTGGAGGTCGTCAACGAGAATAGGTCTCAAAGTGCCCTCAATCTCAAATATTGGATGACTGAAGTATGTGTATTCGCTTGTCGTGAGCTACACTACTTTTCCTCCTCCACCTCCAGCCCTTTGATGGGTAGGGGTTTTTTACCCCACAGCAGTGATTTCCAGATAGGTGTATCAAGCTTCATAGAAATCGGTCCAGAAGTTGAGGAAAATACATACCGGGCCGTTACTACAAAATTGGTGGTTTGCCGAATACTTCAGTCTGGGTGTATAACGCTGGATGCTAAAACATCGTAACAGCGTTCATTAATCTGTGCGCTCGCGTAGTATGTCGAAAAAATGATAATCCCATTTCAAAACACGCACAGTTTAGCTATCTTCCGCATGGGACCATACATTATTGACCTTCCCACACTGAAACTCTAACGCAGCGGCGCAGATAAACATATTCTATAGGATTAAAAATTTCATCCGAACTGTGTTGCCCACGTATCTTCCCAGCCCAATCACTAGGTTTGGACACACAGACTAAACTCCGCTATACTGCAGTGCTAAACGCTCGCGCAACAACAATCAGAGATTGTTCGAAACTCACTGGGGGCAGCTACTACATGGTAATTCTGCCTCGATACGCATTATGACCCATGTCTTGACATGTGACGATACAGGATCGTCACACATCCCCTGACTTAACATTCGCTTGGAAATTTATGGTGATATATAGTTTCACTGTGAAACTGATCACTTGCAAAGCGCTCCAGTGCACGGGAATGACAAAACAGAACAATACTATGTACCACTAGGCTGGTTGCATAAAACCTTGGCGTTTTTGCTTTCCATTTTGATATTTCGGTTGAAAAGGTGTTTATTTACCAATTTCTCTATTTATTTGTATATAACTGCTGCTTTTGGAGTTAACGCATTGTTGTGGAAGCTAGAAAACGGAGTACCAAGTGGGACAATCTTCTGTGTGAGTTCAGCAGAGTGGTGACAGCAATGAAGGCAACCAGAAACATTTGCACCGCCTATGGGGTAATGCCACTGTACAGAGCTTGGCGAGAAAATGGTGTTGTTTTGTAGGGAGGATTGTTGTAACGTTAGTGACTCAATACGTTCAGGAAGACCCCTGAGGTTTGATGAAGATGGTTATCCACAATGATCAATGTCAGTGTACTCGAGCACTGGCAGGTGCGGTGAACTGTGATAAATCTGTCATTGTACGACTTTTGCATGCAGTGGGGAAAGTATATGGGTACCGCACGCCCTAAACCTAAGTCGAAGAAATCGGAGGGTGGCCATTTGTGCATCTCTCCCCTTGCTAGTGATCAACTGGCTCGTCAACAACACCGAGTATTCCTTCCTTCTGTCGTTACTGGTGACGAGAAATGGTGTTTTACGCTAATACAAGGAAAAGAAAGGAACGATTGAGTCTAGACAAAGCAGCACGGCCCAGTACAAACACCACTGCGCTGCTCAAAAAGATAATCTTACGTGTCTGATGATGCATAGGCTGGTTGGTTGGTGTACTATGAATCGCTTCCCTGATACGTAGTCCTCACTGCTGACATTAAAAGTCAACAACTCAGACGTCTCGCAGACGAAGGACGACGAACAGGAAGACTGCGTGAAGTAACAGTAATCAAGGATTCGATCGCCGCTTTCTGCTAGACTGTGCAACGACCTTGACGCTGCTGATGCAGTTGTTCCCGTCAGATCACCGAAGTTAAGCGCTGTTGGGCGTGGCCAGCACATGGATGGGTGACCATCCTGGCCGCCATGCGCTGTTGCCATTTTTAAGGGTGCACTCAGTCTCGTGATGCCAATTGACGAGCTACTCGACCGAATAGTAGCGGCTCCGGTCCAAGAAAACCATCATAATGACTGGGAGAGCGGTGTGCTGAGCACTCGCCCCTCCTATCCGCATCCTCAGCTGAGGATGACATGGATGGTCACATTGGGCCACTTGTGGCTTGTAGGCGGAATGTGTTTGTGTGTGTGTGTGTGTGTGTGCTTTCTGCTAGATTGAAAAAAAAAGACACTATACTGGAGTTGTTGCGAAGTTGTTCCGCACCCATTTTATTCACCTGAGTTTGCGTCCTCAGATTTTTGCATTCTCAGCTCTCTGTCGAACAGCCTTCAAAGTAACTTCCTGAAAGATCAAAACTGTGTGCCGGACGAGACTCGAACTTGGCCCTGAGTTCGAGTCTCTGTCTGTCACACAGTTTTAACCTCCCAGGAAGTTTCACATCAGCGCACACTCCGCTGCAGAGTGACCATCTCGTTCTGGAACCTATAAGGACGTTCCTGCCCAATGAAAATGTGCTCCGAACGTGACCAGTTGTTCGCCTTAAAGCGACGTAATTTTACAGTCGCTAAATCGAAAAATTCACTCAGTGTTGAGAGACTGTTGTAAACAGTGAGAAGAATACAGTATTGGTGACTAAAATCTGAGTTACTTGTAAATGTTTTTTTCATGAAACTTTTGGGAAAACGCTACGAACTTATGCACCAGTCCAAAATTAAACCGACAAACCTTTAAATAATTCTCACGAGATAGGTGTAACCATGTAAGTATTCTTTATACTAGGATCATGAAGATTTTGGTAGATTAAGCTATAACAAGTCTGTTAACCATAAGTATGTACAACAAACAACAGTATTAGTAAGGTAAATTTCACTTAAGTAAAAGGCACATTTTCAGTGGATGGTCTCTAACCTTAGGGTATATCAATAATAATATGTAATTTAATTTGGGAGAAACGTCGTTAACAGTTCAACGGAATTTGTATTTTCGGTTAGCAGAGTATTAATTAATAGTAATTTCCCCTGCCCTGCAGAGTGGATATCACTTTGTTTTGTCCATCGTTAAAAGATTATCAGAATGAAAACATGTTAGATCGTTGCATGGGATCGGACCAAAAATATCCCCATCATCAATAAAACAGGTGCAGTAAATATGTCACCTATCCAAGAGCAGTACACTAATTTAATAATCAATAAAAGCAGAGACGGAAAAAAGTTGAAAGCGGCAGGTTAGCTTTGTGACCTGCTGTGTACAGGTCCAATTACATGAATGCAGAAATACCATCAAATTTTACATATCCAAAGTTTGCTTAGCACCTTTTCGTCAAATTCTTTCACGGCACATTGGTGTGGAATGCTTTTTGTAACAGAACCTACCCGACACTACAAACGCATTACTTGACCTTAAAGACTCGCGTCATCGCTCCTCCGACTCACGTGACGTTGTTGATAAACGTACTGCCACCGTAAAGTGACCTGGATATGTCGCAACCAGCTCCAGCAGCGTAGTGAAATGCGTCGCTGCCATGTACAGCATGAATTAGTGCGCAATTCAGCGGAAGGTTCGACAAATGTTGATCTCACATTTTAAGCCGCCGTTGATCTCCCATGAGCCTCCTCTTTGCACGGCTTGACGTAGCGATGACGTAGCGTCGCCTTATGGAACCTCGTGAACAGAGAGAGGATACAGCGAGTATATAACCCAAAATAAAAAACACTCGCACCACTGCACCATCCAGTTAACAGTCACAAACATGTTAGTTTAACATTGTTTCACGACATAACTGGAATTATTCCATAGTTCGCTCACCTACGTATTGCCATTTTGCACACAAAGTACATGTCCACTACTCCATCTTATTACAACATTATTCATTTACGTCTTAATTTTTTCCACATTATCAATATTACAATTTAATGTACACCACGTGACAAAGCCCAAAATATTTTTCGCCGCTAAGTTTATATAACTTAACATAATTTGCATCCTCTGAATTCTAAATGGTCTCAAGAAATGATGCAGAGATTTCTTAATTTCGTCCTTTGCCACTGAAGATTTGAAATGTGATCGTATATGCTCATAAACTCTGATAAGGTCGATAGTGGTTGTAACCAACGTATCGTGCCTTGTTTCAGGGCCATATGCTGTCTTTATTCGGTCGTTAATTCATCTGATGACATAAAATCTTATCGACAGTACTGTCAAGTTCTTTGCCATGTAAAACTTTACAAGACGGCCGAGTAGTATTATCATGTGAAGGCTACTCATCACTTCTTCATGATGAGGTAACTTATGAATCCACTTATTGTGATCCTTTCTGCAGTGTGCTTGGTAAAATTGTCCTGGTGCGCGCATTGTACGTGCTGTGGGATCTGACGACCGTCTGTATGTTAATGTTGCAACTTGACGTGTCTTCTCCTCATCAATAAAAGATTTACAAGCAATAGAACGAAATTGTGAGTCATTATCCTACAAAATACTTTGTGAGTGAATGGTATTCGGAAAATAGTCTTCTATTAATTTTTGAACTATGCTATTATTCTTAGTCTTTCTCAGTGGAAAGAAGAGAGCAAATTTTAAATAGAATTTCACCACCGCCAAGATCAGCGAGAAATTATCATGATACTGTGAAAGGGGAGGGAAAAGATGAAAACCAATGATTTCAGCTATTTTGTCTGGGAGAATATTGGGCATGAATCCTATACGTAGCGTTGTAGACACTTTGGTACCCTGACTTAACTCACATTCTTTAACTATTCGTCATTAAAAAAACACTTCTTTTCGAAGTTGTAGACGTTTCTTTCGATCTAAATGTGCGAGACTGTTATGGATATATTTGATCAGGTAACCGGTAACCTGTTCTGGAATGCAAAGCCCCAACGATTGTGAGGAAAAGTCTGTTGCGCAGTACCCGACGACATTGTGAATTAAGTAATATCATCTCGATACACTGTCCTTATCATTTTTAATGTTTCATCTGCTGTTCCACTGCTTTAATATTATCTAAAAGCCAACTAAGTTTTGATTCTTCTTCCACTCCCCTCATGATATTAATCTTGATTTCCTCTATACTGGGTGTCTTGGTGCGAACATCTGATGAAATATTATAAATGAAAAGGGCAGTGTATTGAGATGATATTTCACAATATCGTCTGTTACAGAACTAACTTAACCTCACAATCGTGGAGCCTTTGCATTCCAGATGAACAATACGTGACAAAGCATCAGGTACCACATTTGTTTTACCTGACATGTATTCTGTCTCAAAATTGAATTCCTGAATGGCAAGGGCCCATCTAGGAAGACGCTTATGTAATAATTTACATTGAAGAATGAAAGATAATGGTTTATGACTGGTCAGTACGACATTTTAGAGTCCGCGCAGTAAATAGCAGAACCGGTTAAAGCTCCAAACAAATGTAAGTGCTTCACGTTCGGTGCAGTGTATTTCCTTTCCCGTGCTTGTAAAACGCCACAGGCAAGGGAGACTATGCGAATTGTTCTAAACTATATTTATTGACTTTTTATATACAAAATGACACCAACTCCAAATTCACTGGCGCCCACGTCAAGGTAAATGGTTTATTAAGGTCTGGTGGATGCAATCGTGGAGCTTCTGAGAGTTGTTTCTTGATCTCATTAAACGCTTCTTATAGGTCTGCTCCACTGGCCCAAATTGAAATCCGCCCTCTTAATGTCAGGAACACGGATGATGATAAGCACTGTCCTTTTAGAAACAGACGGTGATATCCACTGGCACTGAGGAAACGTTGAAGTTGCTTTTCATGACTCTAGAAAACTTCGAACTGCATCGAATTTCTTCGGATCTGGCTCAATTCCTTCTGACGATATAACATGTTCCAAGAATGTTACGTTTCTCTTCGTGAATTCCGGTTTCGGTGGTTTAGTGTGACTTCAGCCGATCTAAATGTACCCAAAGCTTTGTGTAGGATGCCTAAGTGCTCTTCCCAGGACGCGGATACAATCAAAACATCATCTGCGTTCACTACAAGCTTCTGTACAAGTTCTTCTCCAAGAATCTCATTTAACGGTCTAACAAATGCTGCTGATGAAATGCTTTAACAGAATGGCATCCGTCTGCAACGGTAAAACGTCCCTTGTGCAAGAAAGCAGTGAACTTTCTGCTTCCCTCCTCCAGCTCTATCTGCAGTAACTGCTATCTGTAATATTAAGATAACAGGTACAAGCAAATTTCTCCAACATTTCTTTAGCATTTTCGGGCTCATCCCGCTGGGGCATACAGAACAAGTCTGGTTGGTACGACCTTTTTAATTACGAGGTCTATCGGATTGCAGTAGTCGCTAAGTAATCTCTCAGTTATCATAATTGTCTCGTTTTCTATCACCCGTTTAACTTCTTTCCCTACAGCTTCTCTACTAGTTAGTCATACTGGATGACTTAATTTTAAACAGTTTGTGCGGCCACAACCTTAATTCGAGATGTAAATTCGTCGTCAGTCCAGATTTAATTGAAAGTACTTCAGCGTGTGGCTTGAACTTTTCGCAGTTCTTCCCTTTAGGTAGTGGGGAAGTTATTCAAATCATCTACACGTTCTTTCTGCCAGCAAATCATTAAAAAAACCTAATCCATAATCAAAGAATCAACAATGAATACAACCACGTCAAAGCATCTTCTTGAAAATCTTGCACATTCCGAGTGCCTGTCCAGTAACAGCAGGCCTTCCTTGTCCATTTGCTCTAACTATGTGCACACACTTGACAGAGAAAACAGGTACATCTTTTATCTCACAAAGCTAATCATACAGACTATTGGAGATAGCCAAATTAAAACTTCCAGAATTTAAACTTCTGTAATTTTCCGACAAATATAATGAGCTGAATCACTGCATTCAGTGCCTCACTATAGCTTCTCCATATCTTACAATAGTTCAGTTTTAATGTTCTCACTTTCGAATGTGATCATCGGCACTCTCACATATGATCAGTTAAAATGGGCGAATGTTCGGGAGCGGATCTCATGAGAAACTGATTTTTTGTTGCCGGCCACTAATCTCGTATCAGAGTCTCTTATCCGTTTACGGAGCGGTGAAGCATTCCGGACTCTTGTATCCTGTATCGCCTGCTCGTTCCGTCTATCAAAATCATTTTTCCTCCTCTCGTCATTTCGAAACTGATCATGATCGGCATGTAATTTCGCGAGAGTTGATCTCTTCGTGTGTCTTTGTATCGCTATTGATTGTCGTTTTCTTGATTCCAGGGAGGGCGTCCGAAGTCATCTTCCGGCAGAGCGTCGCATTGCTGACAAAGTTGATTGTGACGTGTCATACTTTTTTCTTATGCAACTGGCGTTCCTGTATCGTCAATCCTTTCAAACGATCCAAAACTCTTAATAACTTGGCAGATCATCAAATGTTCGCGAGGCTTAATGTCTTGTTACATTACAGCGTAAATACTTTATTAAAATTATCATTAAATCATCGTTGCTAACAGGATCTTCCAGATAACAATTACATTCCCATTGTTTCTGAAGAACGTAGGGCACTGCCTCTTTGCCTCGATCGTCACTGTTCATCAAAACCAATTTTTCTTTGATACTTCTTTGTTTCTCCCGTTATCAATATTTGTAGAGAAGCGCACATTCTAAGCCCGCAAATGCGGGGTACAGGTCGGACACTTGGTTTCCCCATGTCCTATCACCTGCACTCTTGTTTCGTACACAAATACTGATTTTTTTCTCATTCATTCTGAATTCTTAGAACACAAATATAAACTGTTTCATAAAATGAATGGGATGTAATTGTTGTGTGAATCAAATTCCTTTGAACGTGCATGTTATCGACAATGATATTTGTAAAACAACATGTACCGCGGTTTTCTCGTATTACCGATTCTCTTTCTTGCCGCACACGTTCATATCAACTGGTGTGCTGCAAATCTCGACATTCTTCTTTCTTTCTTCTAGTTTCAGCAATTATCATTCTACATCTAAATTTTGATGTTGCACACCTGATAGTACTCCCATAACCCATTCTTATTTTTCTAGCACGCGTGTTTAGCACGAAATTCGTCATTATTTTTTTATGTTCTTATTTTTATTCCTTGTATTATTTAATGAGCGTTTTACTAATGCGATTGCGTATTATTATTAACAGATTTTTTAATCATCGTTTCATTTAGCGATTCCTTTTTACTGTTTGCTCCTTTTACGTAAGGTGAATCCCTTTAATTATGTTTACGGTGGTTATGAAGTCTATATTGCTTACTATTCTCCGTAAGTTAAAGAATACAGTAATACCATATGCATTACGCAGCGACAGATCTCGTTGAGTTTCCTTGCTGGAACTTCTCCAACTGATATCGCTGATGATAATTTATCGCTCTACTGAAATCGACCGGTACAGCCTAATCCTATGCTATGTCTTGTGTATGGACTGTGGGGTCCAACTTTATTTCGTGAGATTACTTAGGTCTTCGGAGAAATATTATCGACGAATACCAAAACCGTGAAAAACTGCAGGTTCGCACCATCATACCACACAACACTTCCGAACAACTTGCGTCTTTATAATCACTGAATATTTCTTTTGAAATGATTAAGGGTTAGGAACTCTACACACCTGATACTCCTTTTGTGCTTTTATATGTATTTACTTTCTTCAGTACCATAAAACATAGGCTACTGCCTTTATGGCAGCTTCCAACAATCTCCTCTCAATCCAACACAGAACATCTCTCTTCCAGTATCCAACATGGAATAAATATCTCTTTGCCGTAGCTTTATACAGTTTGTATATCTTTGTTATCGAGTTCGCACAGAGGTGCTTAAATTCCGCAGACAATTTATCTCTCTCGCAGGTATTTTACATTTATGGTGGTATTAATACCCCGTCGTCACAGTGTGGCCATGTACGGAAGTGAAACTTGGACGATAAATAGTTTGGACAAGAAGAGAATAGAAACTTTCGAAATGTGGTGCTACCGAAGAATGCTGAAGATTAGATGGACGGATCGCATAAGTAATGAGGAGGTATTGAATAGAATTGGGGAGAAGAGGAGTTTGTGGCACAAATTGACTAGAAGAAGGGATCGGTTGGTAGGACATGTTCTGTGGCATACATGTTCTGAGGCATCAAGGGATTACCAATTTAGTATTGGAGGGCAGAGTGGAGGGTAAAAATCGTCGAGGGAGACCAAGAGATGAATACACTAAGCAGATTCATAAGGATGTAGGCTGCAGTACGTACTGGGAGATGAAGAAGCTTGCACAGGATAGAGTTGCATGGAGAGCTGCATCATACCAGTCTCAGGACTGAAGACCACAACAACAACACAGGTTTATTTATAATTTCTTTTTCTGTTACGAGTGCATTTCCGAGTCGAATCGTTGTAGTTTTTGAATCGCATATTAGCGTTGGTATATATGCAATTTCGGCGTTGGTAAGTTAGTAGTTATTGCCCCAGGATAGCTGGGAAAGTAGTTACTGGCCCAGTCCCCAGGATAGCTGGGAAGTTTTTGATGTGCGCAGTCTTCTCGTGCCGGGCCCCTGGCTACGTCAGGCGGACCCACGTCCACTATGGATAGGCTCGCAGAGCAGCCTTTGCGACCCTCCGACTCTTCCACCGCCGCCCCTCGGGGAGAACCGCGTCGGAAACGCCGCTCATCCCGTCGCGCATAATGTTGCGCTCACCTCGCAACGGGCGAAGGATCGCGCCAACCGCCACAAATCGCCGGTGGATCCCACCAACACTGAAACCGATCATCATAAAGACTGTCCACCGCACCGTGCAGGGTCCATTCATCCGTGTCGTCGTCATCGTCCGACGATTCACCTGACCGCCTAGTAATTGATCTTTCTCGTAGTGAGGCGGCGAACACATCGGCTCCGTCTGACCACCACCCGGCTGTACCTGCACCTCTTCCTATGCCGTCCCGCTCCAGACGCTCCTCTGCCCACGCAGGCTGTGGTGACAGCGGATTGTGTTCCGATACCCCCCTGCCGGGGCACGCTGCACCGGATGGTCCTGTGGATGAGGAAATGGCTCAAGCTCCCGACCCTCCTTCTCAAGAGATCCCATCAAGCCCTCTGAAGATCCCCCCAATTGTGGTATATAATGTCACTAATTATACAAAACTGAGCTCCAGCGGCTTATTGTCAGCCAATTGAGAGCAGTTTATCAAAACGATCATGTGAAATACCTGCTTGACAGTAGGGACGACTATCTTACCATTCTCGACTTCATAAAATCAAAGGTGATGACTTACGTTACCCACCAGACGTCGGGTAATCGCCGAACCAAAATCGTCATCAAGGACTTGCCACGAGAGGTTACGGCAGAGAAGGTCAAGAAGGAACTGCTTCGGCTCCATTTCGAAGATTCTTTTGTCCACCAGTATAGCAAGAGTGATCATGAGACCCGGGCATTGACCCCTGCCCTACCCACGTCGTCTCCCTTTCCCAGAGGGAGGAAATAGAGCGGATTTACCAAATCCGGTATCTTCTGTACACGAAAGTTCGGATTGAATATTACGAGGGCCGCAACGGGCCAGCCATCTGTCGCAAATGCTAACGTTTACGACATACTGGGAATTACTATGCCCTGCCGTTGCGGTGTGTTAAGTGTGCTGGCCCACATTTAGTGGAGAACTGCAGACTCCCTGCTTTGGAAAATCCTACCTGCACCAGGTGTTTGGGAACGACTCATGGTACCCACCACATGGCATCCTGGAGGGGGTGCCCTGTTTACCAGAAGGCACTGAAGTCTTCTCGTCCTCCCAAAAAGAAATTAAGAACAAATCGACCTCCCCGACTGCAACGGGACTCGATCAACTATCCTGTTTTGTGGGATCAGCCTGGTGCACTGCCCTAAGCACCCACTCTGGTACCAGCCACTCAGGCACCAGATGGTTCTGTGGCTCAAATGCCCCTTCCTGCCCAGAATCCCGCGACATCCTTTGCTGCTGCAGCTCGGTGTCCTCCTCACTGTCCTTCTTCCATCACGACTTCCACTGCTCACCTACTACAGGAGCCAGCTACAGCTATCTCCAGTCCATCTGTGGCTTTATCCCAGTCCTCTGCCCCTACCCCCACTCTGCCTACTACTACACCTGCACCTGCCTGCCGCAGGGGCAAGCAGACCACCCAGGACGCCCCCAGTGGTGGAGACTGATGCGTCCTTTCGGGCGGACATGCGGGAATTCCTCCAGGTCATCTCCTTTTTCATGAAACCCCACATCCGGGCTTATATTCGTCACACTGCACAATAAATCCGTCGGTCAGAGAACGGGCTCTCCAAGGTCTTCGCCCTAGTGGAAGGGCTTAGTCAAATATTGTTGTAATGGCGAAAGGAACTCCACACCACCACCAGCCCCCTCAGGATCTCGTGACCTGCATTTTTAATTCCAATGGCATAAAACGGATGAAGACAGAGTTGAATGCCTTCCTCCATGACCATCGTGTGGATGTTTTACTGGTCACAGAAACACACCTCAAACCGGCAGACGATTTCCGCCTTTGCAACATGGTGTGTTACCCCTCTGACCACCTCGACCGCCGTGGTGGAGGCACACCTGTGTTCCTCAATAAAGCCCTTGTCCATACCCAAGAGACTCTCCAGCCAATGGAGCACATAGAGGCTACAGCGGTTACCATCTCCCCACACCTTGGTGCCATTACCTTTGCAGCAGCGTACTTGAGCCCAAACAAGACACTGCTGGAAGCAGACCTCCACAAATTGTAATCTTTCGACAGGCTCATCGTTGGGGCGGATCTCAATGTGAAGCACCCAGCTTCGCATTCTCGGGTCTCTAACCCCAAAGGGCGGCTCCTCCATGACCTGGAGGATACTTTAGCACTATCGGTCTATGGCCCCCACAAACCTACCCCTATCCCTGTCTGTACTAACTGCCAGTCAGACGTTCTGGATGTGGGCATCTTCAAAAACATCACCGCTCAGTTTTCACTGGAAGTTCTCCACGAACTGGCCTCTGACCATCAGCCAGTACTCTTGCACCTCACCAATGCTGCCCTTTCATTTGATGTTCGTTCAACAGTGAGCCTCACCAATAGGGACAAGTTTGCCAGGGTACCTAATAACACCACTTGACATGACCACGATTTGACAACACCGGCCAATATAGTCCGTTCTGTGGATTACCTTACCGCCAAAATACAGAAAGCAGTGAAATTCTCCGCCTTCACTGCACCTCGGAATTTAACCCACCTGGACGACTTGCCCCCTCTGTTACGAGAGCTGAGGGTGCAAAAGAACCGCTACCGCCGGCGGTGGAAAAGAGTTTCGTGACCCTCAGGACAAAGGCCAAAAGAGACGCCTCCAGCACAAATTCTGCCACTGGCTCACCGACTGGAGGTCTGAACAATGGAAGGACAGGATGTCCGCTTTCCGACTCCACCAAAGATCTGACTGGGCTGTCATTAGCACCCTGCGGCGTTCTACGCCAGCGATTGCCCGTCCTAATGGCATGGCAGCGGGCTTGTCGTATGATACCCTCCAAATTGTGGAAACGCTGGTGGATGCGTTTGAGGCACAAAACCGCCATCTTGTCCAGGACCTTTCTCCGAATGAACTACAGGAAGAAATTGAAGTCCTGAGAGCTGTGGCTGCTTTCTGCACCCACCCACCCCGGTCTGCTCCCCTTCTTACGTCCATGGCAGAAATTCAGCGCATCCTTCGACGGAAACGTGGCCGGTCGGTCCCTGGATTGGACTGAATTTTAAATGAATATCTTTGCCACCTTCCCCTCACACCACTCATCTTGTTCACCAAGATTTTAAATTTTTGTCTCAGATCTGGCCTTTCCCCTCCTCAGTGGAAACAAGCCAAACTGATCGTGATCCCCAAGAGGTTCACGGACCCTACGGTCCCCACCAACAACAGGCCCATAAGCCTCCTAAATACTATGGCCACGGTCCTTGAATCTGTGACCCTTCACCGACTTTCCCAACCTCTTGCGGCAGCTGGGACGATCCGTCCTGAACAGTTTGGATTCACTTCACACCTCTCTGCCGAACTTCAGGTCCTACGCATGACTGAAAACATCAGCAAAGGCTTCAACACTGCCAAGTCGACAGCTGCCATTTTTCTGGACTTGCAAAACGCCTACGACAAGATCTGGCAAGACAACCTCTTACACAAGATGCTGACACATTCCCCTATACTGGATATTTATGTCAAGATCATGGATGACTTCCTCCGTGGTAGGACTTTCCTAGTGGCTCGACGGGGAATGCGTTCTGGCATTCGCCAATTGTCGGCAGGCACTCCGCAAGGATCAGTGCTATCTCCCATCCTTTTTAATATCTATGTAAATGATATGCAGGTCATCCCCGAGTGCCACCTAGCACAATATGCTGACGACACAGCACTATATACCACTGGCCGCATTACTGACGCCGTCGTCGTCCGCCTCCAGCGACAGGTGGACGCCACCATCACCTGGTGCCGGACAAACTAAATAGCCCTCAATGCCGCCAAAACTACGGCAGTCTATTTCACGAAACGGCACCCAGTGCTCCGCCGGAATATTTCGATTGCAGGCTTGCAGGTGCCCTGATCCCAAACAACCACCTATCTCGGGGTCCAGATGGATCACAAGTTGCTCTTCCACTGTCATGCGGAGTATGTCGCCAACAAGGGGCAAAAGGTAACCAGGGCTTTGTACCCAATCTTCCGCAGTAGGGAACTTAACCTGTATACCAAACTCCGCATTTAACGAACAGTTATCCTGCCTGCCCTGACGTATGGATCTGGTGCTTGGGCCACGATTAGTGTCACCAGGATGCGGACATTGCAGCGCCTGCAGAACAAGGTGCTCAGGTGGAGCCTGCACGCCCCGCCACTCACGAGAATTGTCACTCTCCACGTGGAAGTGGATATCGTCCCCCTAAAGATGACCATACGCAACAACGCGCGGCGGCTCTATGAGAAAGTGGATGCCTTGCAGGACACTGTCCATGGATTACGCGACGTTGGGACCACACTTCCACGCCGCTGGCATCGACATCCAGTTCCCCTAACCATCCTAGAGACCGATGATGCTGTATTGTAATATATCACAAAAAAAATCATTCTCAACATTTCTATCCTTCTCTTAATTACTGGCTGGAATGTACTGCCGGCTGATTGCAACATTTGCTGGTTATTTACTCTGCCCCTCTCATAATGACAAGCTACTTTAATAAGGTAAAATTTTTGATATTCGTTATTTGAGTAACTGCAAATGCGGCCATTGACTTTCAATCAACAAAGGGCTGGGGTTTCTAAGGAAAATCATTAAAAAATCTGAGCTAGACTCATTTAACCTTATGTTTCCACCCAGTAATTTACAAAATTGGATTAAAGGTTTGAACAAGCAATCTGAAAATCGGCTTTATCAAGGGTTGTTCTTGCAGTGTTGGAGTCGGGTAATTGTGAGAATATCTTGGTAGCGACGTCTGCACGCCTTCTGGTGGAAGGTACAGGACAGATGTTGTTTGAGAAGTGGGATGGCCTCTTGTTAGCGTCGATGAGATGGTATCGATAGACAGGAACACGGCTGATCCTCAAGTAGTATCCCGGCTGGATCAGACACTCAACATGCCATATATACGGATGGTTTGAATATGAAACATAACTAAAACGCGTATCAGTAGTCATAATCACTGATGGAAAAGGGCTGTGAGGGAACGGATTAGTATAAAATATTTGTCAATCTCACGTTCAAGGTCTGAATTTCGTGATTCTGGCGAAGTTATGCTTTTATCACTTCTTAGTCGGGTGGTCTCTCATTACAATCCCCTATTCTTTCTACTTTTGCAAAATTGTCCGTCACTGTCAGAGTACTATATCTTCCTTAATTGTCTTTGGTAAACTGCTGTGATTATTCGTACTTAAGACTTCCCTGTTTCTTTGATTACTTACAACAATAGTTAAAACATGACGCACATGAGTATATCTCCGCTTCTTAGCACCTAGATAGTCACTCGTGTGTCACCTCACTAGTCTAACTTATGACTCTGCTCTGGCATGTGTTCATAATTTCGTAGATACCTGAAAACAAACATCACTTCACTGGAAGTTCGTTGCTTTTCACAGGATCAAACACTATTTCACACTTCGTTCAATCTTCAAAATAGTTTTCACCATTTCTCAGAATGTCTTTATAAATTTTCTACTACTCCCAAATCTACTCAAATTCAGCCCAGTCAGTTTTCCTTTCTTCCTTCCACATACTGCAAATAATTACATTTTACCATAAAATATCACACAAAGATCACGCAATCCTCTCCCAATCTGGTCCGGCATTAACCGTTCAAATCATCGCACGAATAATATATCTCAAATACTTCAAAAACTCCAAGTGGAATGACCTTAATCATTGAAATCTTTAGTCAGAAATGTCACTCTGTCCTTACTTCGACTAGCTACTTTTCCAAGACTTTAGGATGAATATTCACATTGTCCTAAAACTAATAATGTAATGAAAATTGTAATAAATTTCTCTTATATTTAAGTCTTTACTGAAATTGAAAACATCATAATTCAATTTTCTAAAACTACATAATAACTTTCTGAAAGAAAACACACACACACACACACACACACACACACACACACATATATATATATATATATATATATATATATATATATATATATATATATATATATATTTCATTAATCTCCTCGATCCATCATCGTCTTATCTGAAATTAAGAAAATCTAACTTATACTAATATTTACAACATTATCTCTTTTTCTCACAGATCAACATTCTCATTAATGAAACCTTTTCAAGTCATGATGTGGGTATAATCCCTTTACATTCCTGCTCTCAGGTGGACACAATGTATATGTTCCTGGATTTGGTATTCTCATCACTTCATATGGCCCCTGATACGTTAGTTGCCATTTCTTATTTGTTTCATTTAACAAAGACGTACGAGGGTATGTGCATAGCAATACTTTATCTCTAACTTCATAAGATTGTTTACGTAGAACATGCTTGTCGGAATTTACTTTTCTCTTCCTAGCATTCTGTGTCAGATTTATGACAGTTGTTCTTATTTTGTCTTGCCATTGTAGTTCGCCCTCTGATAACTTGGGTACCTTATTTATCCACTCCTTCCTCTCCTTTCTTTCAAACATCAGTTCAGTTGGTGTGAAGTTGGTAGACATGTGAGGCAAATTATTCATTATCTCCTCAAACGTATCCAAGTATTCAATCCATCTCGTTTGCTTATTATGGCAATACGTTCGCATAAATCTATTAAGTTCGTGAAACGTTCTCCCGATAGGGTTCGCGCTCGGATTACATCTGGATGTTAATATTTTCTTGATGTTAGCTCGAGCTAATGCATTTCTCCATTTATGTCCAGTAAAATTCGTAGCATTGTCGGACAGTATCGCGTCTAGCTTTCCAACGCTTGGAATATAATCATTAAATGTCCTCAGGATGAGCACACACTGGTAATTTGATTGTATTTATCACACGAGCGCCTAGTAACAGAAGTACCTCTCCACCTGGTTTCCGTACAACGAGAAGCGGACTGCAGTACGGACTGGTTGAGGGTTCGATGAAATTCCACTCTAACATTCTCTGTACTTCATGGTCCACTGCATTTCTTTGTTTCCATGGAACGGGCTAAAAACTATGGCAATATGTTTTGTGTGGCTTTAGATTTAAATGACAGGTATAACCCTTATTTATATCAGGTGGTTCTTCGAATAGCTTTACGAACTTGCTTAAGGTGACAGATAATTTTGTCCTCTGTTGATCTAAATCAAATGTGTGTGAAATCTTATGGGACTTAACTGCTAAGGTCATCAGTCCCTAAGCTTACACACTACGTAACCTAAATTATCCTAAGGACAAACACACACACGCATGCCCGAGGGAGGACTCGAACCTCCGCCGGGACCAGCCGCACAGTCCATGACTGCAGCGCCTAAGACCGCTCGGCTAATCCCGCGCGGCTGTGTTGATCTTTTAAAGTGTTCTTGCTCGCTCAATTTATGTTTTCTTTGATCAGATATGTGAACTATTTACATGACCTTGGTTAAACTTGTTTGGTAATTCCGGTTCTCTGTCCTTATTAACTGCAATTTCGCCCCTCTACAATGTTTGCCTTCCTTTCGCAGTAAATATATTTGGGCTAGGGCTCCGTCGATACAAAAATTCACATTATCGGACGAGAAATCTAATTTGGCGTCCTTCTCCCGCATAGTGTCAATTCCCAGAACACAGTCGACTATAAATTTCTCCACAACTAGGAAGGCGCATATAATCGCTGCATTTCCTAATTCTAACTTCAGCATCGTCTGTGTCCGCACAGGTTGTGATAGCGTGCCAAACGCTCCGAGTAGCTTAAAATGCTGCACAGGAAATGTAGACAATGGGGTCTTCCCCATTATCTGGTTAAATAAAATCAGTGAATCTGCACTAACCGATGCGCCTGTATCTAAAACTACATTCACTGGAATACTCTCTATCTTCACTCTCATGGCAGAAATAGGCTCATATAAATATTCCTCTTTACAGTTGTGCCGTGCAAAGCTCCCCATGCATTAACTGTCCTTCATTATAGCGCTAAATATTCACTTTCTGCACATAGCCCCTATCCTTGACCATGACCGCTTCTCCGGGGCATGATTGGATCGGCGTTAGTTTTCCAAATGCGATTCATTTCTATGAACCGCACCCTCTATAACTTCGGTAATTATTGGTGATCTCTGTCGCCAATCATTCTCTATAGGCCTCAATTGCTGTGTCTGCCTGTTGTTACTATTAATAGCATTATCCCAATTCGAAGAATTTGCATGTACAATGTACCCTGGGTCTTATCGTCTCTCTCTTGTCTGTTTTGTCGGTTGCGGCTGTGACGATAGTTATTTCCGTTGGCGTTGCGTGTATTTCTATTCTGTGGCGAAGCGCGACTGGCATTTCTCTCGCCGATCAGCTGATTACAAGCCCGTCCGCCCTAAGCATTATTTAACTGCGAGAAAGTGCTATGCTTATCTGTTCTCGCCTTCATATCCTCTTGGATTAGATCTATTGAATCTGATACCGACATAAATTTTTCCAGATTCGCTTCTGAAGCAAGAATTAATTTTTCCCTAGTTTCTGCGGGAAGTTTTGCCTTTAGAATGTGTAAGAAATCTTCAAGTGTGATGGGCTCGTCCCAATATCTGACTTTATTTAGATATTTCTGGAAGTATCTACGTAGGCTGCCTATCTTTATACATAATGGTTCAGGGTTAAGTACTTCCTTACTTAAACGTTCCTGTACACCTCGTGACCAATACGTTGCCAAAAATGCCTTTTCAAACTCTGCGTAGGTTTCACATGTGAAACTTTCTGGCAGACTTTTTTTTTCCTAACAAAAGAATTGAAACAAAATCATGGCCATCCCTACGGGGCACCGCCACTTGTGTCCCTGCCAAACAAAAATGAACTCGTACCTCTTCAGGAGTTGCCTTCCTAACTATACGTAACCACCCCCCCCCCCCCCCCATCTAAAATGTGAAGAAACTACACCATACAGGACTAACCCGCGTGCATCAACCCACAAAAAGACGATGAAAGGAAGGGTATTTTTAGTAGGGTGCGGAAGGTAGTTTTTTATTGCTTTTGTTTATTTTTTTATTTATATAGGTATAAATGTGCGAACAGTCATAGTTAATGAAGCCAGGAAAAGTAAAACAGAATGAAAGCACTATCTAATATAGTAAACATAAATAATATAAAAATAAAGCTAACACTTCGTAGTTAGGTTTCCCAGCGACTGCACCCACTGACAAAGATGATCGTTTGCAGTTCGTTCTGACCTCATATACTTCTTCCTGGAACATTCCAGCTACACGGTGGGTTGTGAAAGGCACTCCATAGGTGGTTTGCTTAGCATTGTCGATATCTGGTATGCCCGGAAATAGCATGATGCCTTTCTTGGAAATAGAGCCACAAGTCAAGTAAGTTCTTGTATCCGTCACGACAGAGGTAATGGACCGCATGTGCACGTATCCAGGTGACGGAGTTGGTTCGAGCTGGAGGTAAAATGTCTCATCCGGAAATAATAACGTGCGTGCAGATATATGCTCCGGCCTAACTCAGAGATAAGCCAGCATCTGCCGCACTAGGTGCCAAACCGGTTCCGCCTCTCCACAGCTGAGGCGCTGCACGTCAGAATCTACTGTATTACAACCCACGCAATTGTGAGAGTCTGCCATGTGGATATTGTAGAGACGTTCTTACGTCACCAGCTTCCCGTTAACGACTACGTACCATTGGGAAATAACATCGGTATCAAGCATGGCATCATGTACAGTCTTCCACACCACGCGCCACCGTACGTCAGGATATTTTAGTTCGACCACATTTAGGGGGCAGCGTTGCAGCATGTCGTGATATAGGTGTCGAGTTGTGGCCATTCGTGGTGTCGTGAGCGCCACACTGGAATAACTTTGTTCTAAATAGAAACGTCCTATATAAAAGAGGGGCGCTGGGATGTCCTGTAGTGGCACCGAAGCAGGTCGTAGCGCCGTCAGAAGCAAACTCGTGAGGCTCGTAGGACAACGGCGCTGCAGACATCAATGTGAGCTAACATAGAGGGCAATGGCCCTATCATGGACGTTAACTAGGCCGAGACCACCTTTTTCCTTGGGGAGGGTAAGAGATACGTTTCTGATCTTCAGCAACATACCAGCGGTGACGAAGTATCCCAGCGGTGCCATAATGCTACGTGCCAAGGGTTTCGGAATGGGTAGGGTTTGGGAGACATGCGGTATGCGGGACGCGAAGTATACATTGGCATACTACGCCCGTTGAACGATGTTGAGGGATCGCAAGCGCTGATTTGCAATTACGGCCCGAATTTGGTTAAGAGGGCGTCGATAATTGAGCGTCGTCGCGCGTCGCATGTCGTTCATGAAATCTAAGCCCAAGCAGCCGACAGTATCACTGAACCGTCAGGGGGCAATGTGTTGCTGCGGTAGCCCAATCCCGATGCTCAAGGCGACGGACTTGTCAACGTTGATGTGGTTACCAGAAGTTGTACCGTAGGTTGCAATCCAGTCCAAAGCCGCGGCCATATCGTCAGCTCCACGTATGACGATCATCAAAGAATCCGCATATGCGGTGCAGCGGTAGATGGAGCCCCCGAACTGTATCCCAGTGTGCCGGTCTCGGAGACCACACAACAAAGGTTCTAAGGCCAATGCAGATAACAATGTTAATAATGGGCATCCCTGTCGTACTGATCGGCGGATCGGCATGGGTACCATCAGTCTTCCATCAACAAGAACTCGTGAAGTAGCACCATGCAGAAGGCGTGTCAACACTGTGATAAAGCGGTCGGGATATTCCATGCGCCGTAGAACGGCCGTGAGGAAAGTGTGGCCCACACGGTCAAAAGCCTGGCTAAAGTCGATAGACGCCAGGGCTGCCGGCAAACGTCTCACCCGTGCAAGGGATATGAGATCCCTGTAACGACATAACGTCGTTCTGATGTTGTTGGGTCCCCCCAAGGACGTCTGATTGCTGGACAGGACGTGCAATAGTGTGCCACGAATACGATCTGATAGCAGCCTCGAAAAGATCTTGAAGTCGCTGTTCAATAACGTTAAGGGGCGATAATCGCGGACATGGTTCCGTCCCTTCGGCTTATGGATGGGGACAATCAGTCCTTCCAAGAACGGTGCAGGCAACGGTATACCTGGGGACATCAATTCCTGAGAAATTTCAACCCAACACGGTACCAACTGTTGTTTAAAGGCTCGATAGTACTCTAATGGTAATCCATCGATTCCTGGTGATTTATGGGGAGCACCATTACCAATGGCATCGAGAACGTCCTCTTCTGTCACTTCTCCCAGTAAAGTCGGTA
This sequence comes from Schistocerca nitens, assembly GCF_023898315.1. NCBI lineage: Eukaryota > Metazoa > Arthropoda > Insecta > Orthoptera > Acrididae > Schistocerca > Schistocerca nitens. Next base: position 189,038,708 of record NC_064618.1, on the reverse strand, counting down.
CCATGTCTGACAGAACTGTACCGTGGACATGTACTGAAACGGTGTCTACCGTCGCCATATCAGGGAGCACTGCTGAATAAAGTTGAGCGTAATGTCCATAGAAGGCTTCTGCTATATCTGCTTGTTGTACCACGTGTCGACCGTCGTCCGTTATGTCCGTTACCAGTGCCCAGTGCCCTACTGCGCCTCCTGCGTTCTAGGAGCACGTGGTGCATAGATGGCCTTTCCGATTGTATCACGTCTGGAGCACGCGACCGTATAACAGCGCCCTGTAAATGATGGCGTGCTAAGGACGAGCTGCGCTTTCGCGCGATTGACTATGATCTGCCTGTCAGACATTCCCTTAGGACGGTGTAATAAAAGTTCTCCGTGCTCCTCCTCCATGCCGCCGCTTCCCGTCCGTAAGCCATGAAGGTGCGTCTAAGAGCAGGCTTCGCACATTCAATCCACCAACTGAAGGTCGATCGGTAACGACCACGACGCTGTAAGGACGCGTTCCACGACTCTTCGATAGCACCTTTACATGCCGGCTCGTCCAGATGGGCGACGTTCAGTTTCCAGGGGGGCCTACTGCGCCACACACGTGCAGGTTGGAGGGTAACGGTGCAAATATAGGCTGTGTGGTCGGTGAATGCAGTGGGCCAGAGCCCTGCCCCTCTCGTCGCCTACGAAAGGATGCTTGTGACGTAAATCCTATCTAACCGACTGGACGAATGACTTGTATAACGGGTGTAACCAGGAGCTGGGCCATGGATGTGGCACCACGTGTCGATCAGGTGGAGGTCACGCACTAGCATTTCCAATTCCGCACACGGGACTTGATGTGGCTTCTGATCAGACGGAGATAATGTACAGTTAAAATCTCCTCCGATCACCATATCGTCTAAATAGAGGCGTAATATCTTCCGAAAAAAGCGGGCCCGATCTCTCCCCAAATTAGCTACCCAAGCACGACTCACGCCCCGTCCTCACACCTTCACTTTTGCCAGTACATCGTCTCCTACCTTCCAAACGTTACAGAAGCTCTCTTGCGAACCCTGCAGAACTAGCACTCCTGAAAGAAAAGATATTGCGGAGACATGGCTTAGCCACAGCCTGGGGGATGTTTCCAGAATGAGATTTTCACTCAGTAGCGGAGTGTGCGCTGAGGGCGTGAGTCGTGCTTGGGTATCTCAGTTGGTAGAGCACTTGCCCGCGAAAGGCAAAGGTCCCGAGTTCGAACCTCGGTCCGACACACAGTTTTAATCTACCAGAAAGTTTCATATCAGCGCACACTCCGCTGCAGAGTGAATTTCTCATTCTGGTTTCATATGTGTCCATTATGTCTGTAGCCCACTATGCACCGTCAGCCTGAATGTATACGGACACATAACTTATTTTCTGTGCTCCCGTCCATGCCCTGGGTAATATACCTCGAAATCCTCGTACTAACGCTACAGGATTTATTGACTACCTGTCGGGTGAGAAGGGTTGAAATTGTCAGCGTTAAAGCAATTTCTCTTCCATCAATATCGCAGCGTTAGCCTTATTGTTGGACGGCGCTACTTGCGAAGCATGTCCATTTCCGAAACAAGATTCTGCGTACGTTCAACCCCACGCAGTTCATTCCGGCACTCCTTTACTACCCCTTACATTTGTTCGAGATTTCTGGAAATGTTTTCCACAGTATGAAATATTTCGTCTTTCCAGTGCTAAAAGATCATTCCTAATTTATCTTTAACGTTATTTAAGTCTTCTTTAATACTCTCAGCAATGGGTAAACTTCCGATCGGCAAAGTCCTTACCGCTTCTAGGATACTTGCATCCACACATAGCATCACTTGATTCTCTGTCGCAGATGCCCATTCGTCTAGCTTACTGGAAAATTTCTGTTGTTGTTCGTTGAAATTTTGGCATATGAGTTTATCACAGTCAGAAGCTATATTTGTTAACATTCGTGTCAACTCGACTACGGAATTCTCCACTTCCTCCTGTTTCGACTTCATAGTATGCATTTCCTGTGTCTCCTTTTGTAACTCTAGAGGAAATTGCTTTCGGGCCTTGCGCCACTATGTTATCTCATTTGAGATCTGATGTTGTTGCGTCACTAACGATTGAATAACGACTGACATATCTGTCTGCTTCTGATCTAAGTCAGACTGCATTTGTGCCATGTCTGTTAGCTTTTGTAACACGGTTCGCACTACAGTTGACATTTGAGTTTGCTTTTGTGACATATCCTCCAGCTTCTAGGATAAAGCCTGTACCATTACAGACAAAAGTTTTAGTTGCTCTAAAATCTGAGCCATAGGGTTGTCTCTTGCTGAGACGAAGCTGCTATTTCCTTTACAGCAGAATTATCACTCATTTCATGAACGTCAGTAAATTTTTCCTGATCCATCTTTACTTGGCCTCTAGCTTTTACCATAATAAATCAAAAAACACACAAAATACCTAATAGGTTTAACACTTAAATACACTATAACATGAAATTACACCTGACAAAAGTGAAAATATATTTCCCTATATGAACTTCTGCGATACTGAAAAGAAATGAAAAATTAAACTACCTCTTCCTCTGCAGACTGAGAATATTAATTTCTTTCTACATATTGACCAGATTGAGTAAAGGTTGTGAAATGTATGTTTGTGCCTGCCTCATTCAGCTTGCAGCGGTATGAAGTTCTCCGGTAGAGATCGAGACTGCTCTGCTCACTGTACCAAACTCCACCAAAGCTTAGCGTACATGGAACACACGCAATGAAACGATTAATACATGCACACAATATACGACAGCAATTCTTAATTTTTAGCCGTCCTGTACTAGGACGCCAATTTAAAGCTCTTACTTTCATTCTTCCTATTATTTAAAGAGCGTTTTATTAAAGTGATTGCGTATTATTATTATTAACTCATTTTTTAATTATGGTTTGGTTTAGCGATTCCTTTTTACTGTTTGCTCCTTTTATTTAAGTTGAGTCTTTTTAATAGTGTTTGCGGTGGTTATGAAGTCTATATTGCTTACTGTTCTCCGTAAGAAAAAGAATACGGTAATACCATATTCGTTTCGTAGCAGCAGATCTCATTGAGTGTCCTTGCTGGAAATTCTCCACCTGAAATCGCTAAAGATAATTGATAGCTCTACGGAAATCGATCGGTGCAGCCAAGTGCGGTGCTGTGTCATGTGTATGGAATGTGGCGTCCAACTGCATTTCGTGAAATTATTTAGGTTTTCGTAGAAATGTTATCGACAAATCCCAAAACCGTGTAAAACTGCAGGTTCGCACCATCAAACCACACAACACTTCCGAACGACTTGCGTCTTTATAATCACTGAACAATTCTTTCGAAATGATTGTTTTGAACTCTACACACCTGACACTCCTTTTGTGCTTTTACATGTATTTGTTTTCTTCAATACCGTAAAACATAGATTACTGTCTTAATGGTGGGTTCCAACAATCTCCTCTCAATCCGACATAGAACATCTCTCCTCCAACGCCCAGTTGCATATAATATTTATCTTTCGCGCTGGTATTTTACATTTATTGTCGTATTAACAGTCCGTCGCACTTTATTTATGGGTTTTTGCATCGCTAAACGCTAGAGTTATAAAATGCGCTGTGCAGTAGCACATTTTTTCATAATATCCTGCTGTGAATTTATTTGAGTTTCTATCTTAGTTACATCCGTTCCTATCTGTTGACAATGTCTGTCGTGAGCTTTGTTCATAATGTAAATAATAATATTGCTTCTCCGTATGAGGATGGGAATACAAATCAGATAATCAGTAATGTTTCAAAGTATTAAAATGAACCAATATTAATCCTCACACATTGCCTGACGTGCGAGCAATGGCATTAGTGGCTGAGATGGTGCGCTTGCTAAGTATTTTTGCATTACCATGTGAAGATTGACTTATGGTTCTTTAATGCTAGGATTTTCTAATTTTCTATCAGATTGCACACAAACCTCTGCCATATCGCATCCGCTCACATCATTGTTAAAACTACTAAAAAAGACATAGAGATTAATAAAATGTATATTCAAGAAATCACACAAATTATAAATAGACAGTTACATATCAATAATAATTGTTGCTTGGCAGTATGTTAATATAAATGAGTACGTCGATGCGCCTCTTTAAATCTGGCTATGTTCAGTATGTAACAAACTGTCTGGAGTTACGGAGCAATGACAAAAAGCGTCCGTACAGAAACATATTATCTCACCACTCTCAGTAGCTCGAGAAGAGTCAGAGAGGAAGGACAATATTAAAACATTTGCGGTTGTTTCACAGCAACTACATATTGTTTGTCGGTAGCTACGTATCATGCCTTTGACAGCGCGAAAAAATTATACTACCGCTTTCGCGTCCAAATGAGACCACACATGAAGTCTGAGTGTTTCTTGCCGAGTGATTTGCTACATTCCTTCGAAATTGTTGAACGGTCTCTGCAATTTATTAGGAGAGCTACTACCTCACGATCACACATTTTGTCCATATCTAATGTCAATGCATGACCATGTTCATCAAGTTTCTTGATCAGATTTAGCTCATGATCATCGAGCTTTTCCTTAGTATTGTCCAATGTTTTATTCAAATCCACGATCAACTGATTTTTATAGTCGGGGTTTCTGAATAAGTTCTTATCCTTTTTTGTAAATGCTGTATTAACCCATCCTCCTTTCCTATAGCATCAAACGATTGTTACCTATCACAGCCTCATGCTCGTCAATGTTTGAGCTCATATTTTAATATTCATTTTCTGCTACATTCACGTATTGTATTCTGCTAATTAGTTACTTTTCATTAATAATATCCGCAGGAACACTTCACATTTCTCAGATTGTGTAGCCATTGTTTTTCAAGTACATGCTTCACACACAGTTTATAATCAAATCAGCTGTTCACTGTCTGCATTCTTCTTCCTGTCGAACATAGCTTAAACATCGAGGCGCGGATAAAAACTCTTATTTCACTCACCAAACCTTGACGCTGGCTATCGGTCTCCGGATCCAAAGTTTGTTGGTGGATGCGAGGACCTTGCTCCAGACTCCGCGTATAACACAACAGTTAGGATGCGTTCTACATTACGACTATGCTGGCGCGTCTCTACGCTCCATTAATTAAATGACACACGTTCCAACTACCGATATTGTAAGGAAGCGGATAGCCGGCCACGGCGGCCGAGCGGTTCTATGCGCTCAGTCCGGAACCACGCGACTGGTACGGTCGCAGGTTAGAATACTGCCTCGGGCATGGATGTGTGTGATGTCCTTAGGTTAGTTAGGTTTAAGTAGTTCTAAATTCTAGGGGACTGATGATCACAGATGTTAAGTCCCATACTGCTCAGAGCCATTAAAGGAAGCGGATAGTGTGGGTTCAATTAAGAACAGTTATTAGTAGCAGATGAAGGACTTCACTATTTATTACTGAAACCACTAGTCACAGCAAAAACTTCTAAATATGCACAGTGTAGCGACATTCCGCAAGGCACCGCTCGACAAAGACCTTTACTCACCGAAAGTCTAACGTGAACAAACTGGGAGAGCTTTATCATATTCCAAAAAATTAACAGTTTCATCCGAACAACGCCGAGCCACATATCATCTCAATACTCGTACCCTCACACTGTAGCACTGTACTCCGCTACACTGCCACACTCAGTTCTCACCCTCAGCTACAACAGGCATTATTCAAAACACTGTCAGTGCGCAGCGATTATTTGGAATTTCTGCCTCGGTAGCTGCCAGAGGTAGCTGCAACATAATCTCTGTGTAAAGAGATTGATAAATTTACCATCGAATGTTCTACATAAGGACAATTATCTTGGCATGCGACGATGTATTGGGTTAGTGCATACGTTCGTAGAGTGTTTCCGTAAGTTTAATATACACGTAACATACAAATGACAGATATGTTAGTTATCAATTGTATATTCTCCTTCACTATTTACAAATCTGCCAGTGCTGGGGTAACTTTTCGATTCCGTGAATGTAGAAACCTCGTGATTTTGAGGCGAAGAATTCATTGAGCAATGTTCTGACAACATATTCATCCGGAAAGAAAGTTCTTGACGGTTGCTCGACTGAGAGCGGGAAAGGTGAAAATCTCGTGGAGTAACACCATTTCACGCAGCCATCTTAGTAGTTGTTCTTGGACAGCGCCTCCAAGTCGTCTCAGCTGCTGACAGTCAGTGTCAATGATGATGGTTACACCCCAGAGAAACAATTCGGGGTACAACACAGCGTCGTTTTTTCGTTAGATGTATAACATTATCTTTTGTATATGCGCGCAGGTACGGGGAGCTGCAGCTACGTTTGAGTTCAACTATAATCATGCTCGTAAATTAAGGATAATGCGGACACATGGTGAAACAACGCTCAGGTGGGCGGTTTTTGGGTTTAATTCACCTGCGGTGACCATGCGGTGCATTTGACCTGCGGTCATCACACGGTGGAGCTGGCAGCAGTTAACATACGCAGAGGTGTGTTGGTGCATATCAGAGTACGGTGCAGCGAGTAAGTGCGCATACGTTTGCAGGCGTGCTAATGGTGGCTGTGTGTTGAAAATGGCTCAAAGAACATATATTGATGACGTTATGAGGGGTAGAATACCAGGGCGACTCGACGCTGGTCAAACACAGCAGGTCGTAGCACGGGCCCTCCATGTGCAACAAAGTGTGATCTCATGATTATGGAAACGATTCCAGCAGATAGAAAACATGTCCTGGTGCTGCAGTACAGGATGTGCACAGTGTACAACACCGCAAGAAGACCGATATCCCACCATCAGTGCACTCAGACGGCCACGGAGTACTGCAGGTAGACCTTCTCGGGACCTTACCACAGTCACTGTAACAGTTTTCTCTAGACACACAGTCTACAGACGACTGAACAGGTATGGTTTATTCGCCCAGAAACCTGCAAGGTGCATTCCAATGACCGCTGTTCACAGGAGAGCCTGTAAAACCTGTTGTCAAGAACACAGTACATGTTCATTGGAACAGTGGTCCCACGTTATGTTCACGGACGAGTCCAGGTATAGTCTGAACAGTGATTCTCGCCTGGGTTTCATCTGGCGTGTTCCAGGAAAGAGATACCAACCTCCTAATGTCCTTGAAAGTAACCTGTATGGAGGTCGTGGTTTGTTGGTGAGGGGTGGGATTATAATTGGTGCACGTACACCCCTGCATGTCTTTGACGGAGGAACTGTAACAGGTCAGGTGCAGTGGGTCCCACCTTCCCCTTGATGGATGATAACGCACGGGCCCACAGAGCTGCAAGCGTGGAGGAGTACCTTGAAACAGAAGATATCAGCCGAATGGAGTGGCCTGCCAGTTCTCCAGACCTAAACCCCATCGAGCACGTCTGGAATGCTCTCGGTCGACGTATCGTTGCACGTCTTAACACCCCTAGGACACTTCAGGAGCTCCAACAGGCACTGGTGCAAGAATGGGAGGCTATACCCGAGCAGCTGCTCGACCACCTGATCCAGAGTATGCCAACCCGTTTGCGGCCAGTGTACGTGTGCATGGTGATCAAATCCCACGTTAATGTCTGGGTACATGCGCAGGAAACAGTGGCGTTTTGTAGCACATGTATTTGGGGACGGTTTTCTCAACTTATCACCAATAGCGTGGACTTACAGATCTGTGTCGTGTGTTCCCTACATCCCTATGCTATTAGCGCCAGTTTTGTGTAGTGCCACGTTGTTTGGCTCCACATTCTGCGATTATCCTTAATTTATGAGCATAATTGTGTTTATTTCTTTTCCTTACGTTAGCATCAAACATCATTACTAGTCATCAGTAAGAAACTATACGGGATTGGAAAGGTCGTTGTTGCTAACGAGAAAACTGATTACGATCAAGCAGAGATGGACGTATGGCCACCCACTTATTTTTGTGATCTAGGCTTCTCCATTGCATGTAAATGTCGCACGATGGTAGAATGATGACAGTTCATCACATTTGTAAGTTCTCGGGAACAATGAGTTGGATCGTTGTGGATTAATGCGTTTAAACGATCTTAATCAAACCCTAAACGTCTTCCTGTACATGGAGAGTCACTAACGTCAAAGTGATCGTCCTTGACATGAGGAAACCATTTTCCTGCGGTGCTGTGTCCATTGGTATTCTCACCTTACACGGCGCAAATGTTTCTGGCTATCTCCACATCGGTGCGACTTGTTCCGATCTCTCTTCTTGAGACGCCATTTTCATGCGTCCACAGCTCCACTCGCTATCTCCAAACGACAAAACGACAGTATGTAATCTTAAATAGCAACAGTGAATTAAAAGTAAGAAATGAAAATCGATGAACCAACTGAAAGGAACCAGAATGTCAACCTGTAGAACTAAAACGTTACGAACTTATGTCCCAACTTAATTGATCCTCAAAAGCTCATTGTAAGTAACAAAAGAAATTCGTCTGAAGTTATAGCGATTGTGCCGGACAATAACTTATTTTGAAACATGATTAGTATGTTCATCACGCACGCAGAGAAACTAATGAATGAAAAGTACAGAAACTTATAAGATCTGGAGGGTAGTTTGGATAGCTAGTGGTATTTGTTGTCTGTTGGTTCGATTTCAAGAGTTATAATGAGTCTGTTTTACGGAATTTTGTATGTAATTTTCATGAAGTGAAGAGATTTTTTTTTGTTATTTTCGTTGGGTTTTGCAGTGACCCATTATCAACTGCGTTGAAATATATTTTCTTAAATTTAAGTGTGGCGGAAGTTCTTTTTCCGTTAGGAGCATAGTATACAACAACTGAATTCCGTTATCTTCACCTACCGAACGGGAAGGATTCCCTTACAGCATCGTTGCATTCTTCAAGAGTATCTTTCGTAATTCTGTTCGTGATGGGCAGTACCCTCACTTTGCCCTCCTAAGTCTTGCGTCACCTTAGGTACTGAATATGTAGACAAAACAGATTGATCTATGGGGTAGCCTGAGAAGTAGGTGTGTGGTTGGGAACATTCCGTTCATTCTTAAACCACATTTCCGTCACCAACTGTGAACACCACTGCCAAAACTTCTGTGAGCCGTATGACAGAAAAATGAACTGAAAATGGAAGATATCACACGCAGCAACTCATACTAAATCAAAAATTAAAATGACGTACCTTGAGCTGGCATGAATTTCGAAGATACACTGTTCGGTGAATTTGCTACATAATATAGCTATTCCGAATAATGTCGTTCCGTTAAAACACGTACTCTTGTTATTGCATTCCGGCACTGCTACATAATTCGGCTGTGGTTGCGCCATTCACGCTTTTTAATTTGCCGCACCGCTAAATTGTCTGACCGTGGACGTAAGCTCTCGCATTTGCTCGCCGAGGCAGAACAGACGAGCCGACAGCAGGAGCCGCCGCCACCTGCGCCCTGCCGCCCCCGCTGCCGCCCCCGCCACCACCCTCTCCGCCTCCTCTCGAGCCGGAACGCAAATAGAAGTTTGCCACCGCCCCACACACAGCGGGCCCACGCATATCATGGCAGAGGGAATGGAAAATGCGTCCGCCGGCCACGCGACGGGGACGCAGCTGTCGCGAATTTCCATATTTCAGCCTCGGAACGCGAATGCCTGCAACAGCCTGTGGTTGCCACAGCTGATCTCAGGAAGCTTTTGTACTCTCCGGAGACCTAAACAATTCTTGAATTAAACTGGCTACGCAGGAAATTCATAGTCCCTTTAAGTCCTTGTAAGCCATTTCACCTCACGGTGCAACTACTACTATTTCTCTATCATCCCTCCCAAAACCCCAGGTAATAATAGTGGCAATTTCTGGAACAAAGGCTCATAGAACTAAATAGTGGTTTGAGATAGGACATTTTAACCCTTTCGCTACTGTAGGCATGTATACACGCCCTGCTACACCTTTTGACAGGTAGTGGGGACGCGTGTCCACGCAACACTTGATTATTACTACTGTGATACGAACGTCTGAACAATTCCTGAGCCGCCGACCTGTCAGTGCTGGTAACGGGTACGTGTGTACACGCCTCTCAGTTCTGGTAATAGGGATGTGTACATGTACACTTGGATATTACTACTGTGGTTTGGACGTCTGAATAACTGAGCCACCGAGCTCTCAGTGCTGGTAATGGGGACGTGTGTACACGCACCTCTTGGATATTACTTCTGTGTTATGGACGCCTGAAAACGTCCTTAGCCGCCGTTCTGTCAGTGCTGCGTACGAGACACTTCCCTATCTCGGTGAATTCAGATGTGTCCAGTTTTTCTGATACAACTTAAGTGCTTCATTGCGTGCTGTGATTCACAAAATAAAAAGAAAAATTCCTTCAGTATCTTTATTAGTTAATGAGATATGACTATTGTTATGACCACAAGATTCTTAGTGCGGGAGATCGTAAATGGGTGCATCGCGTGTGACCGTCCTCCGGATATAAAACCTAATAACTCGAGAAAAATATTTCTTTCTACTATAAATTTTGAATAAAAATTCGATATCTTATCTACATTTCATTCACTTCATTACTGTCGTAGCATTCCGCAGCTGATGGTAGTCCTTGTTTGATGCGTTTCGTAACAGCTGTGGTCGCCGCAGTGCCTGTTCCTTTGGACATGCATGCATGTCAAAGGAACTTTGCATCGTCATCAGAATAACACAAACACTGAATACCGTATTTACTTGGTTTACTTACTTAATGTAGACTGTTACATAGGCAGAATTTCTGGGTATAGCTCTAATGTTTTTCCAGTTTGTTCTCTTAATGTTTCTTTATTGTTCAACGTTTATACTCTTTAAACTGCAGTAACACGACACTATCAATAATGACATTTACTGTATGTTCTCTCACTTCCTTCAATTTTCCTGAATTTATTAATTTCTGTTTATCTTACTGATGTAACTTAAGGTCTTCATATATTCTGTAGTTAAAGTTGATAATAATTCATTCTTTTAGTTGGTTTGTGCATCATTCTCATTGTTTTATTTGTAAATTTGTAAATTTGTCGTAAGTTCCTATGGGAGCAAACTGCTGAGGTCATGGGTCCATAAGTTTACTAGGCTTATTTAAACTAACTTACGGTAAGGAACTCGAACCTACGATTGCTTTATATCTCTAGAAGTAGAACCAATTTTATTTAGTTTTAATGGTTTTGTTTACTAAAAGAAATGCTATGTAGACGTGCTTTTCTATTTTTCTGATAATGTTTTTTCCTATTTACTCAATTTATATTTATTTATTGTTCAACTATCTACTTTTTAAATTAGGTTACCACAACATAGCCAAAAATGTCATTTACTGTGCATCTGTGCTTCACTCTATATGGGCAACTTCTTCTCCATTGTCGTATACAAACATCATAACTTCTTTGCCGACAATACTCAGAAAATATATGATGACGGCCTTGTACGCCGAAAAAAGGTTTACACAATAAATAAATACTGTCGAACAAAAGCAGACTAGAGCTTGTCATATATTAACAATTAGTTGACTTATCTTAAGACGTCGGTGTCCGGCCATTCATGTTAGGGGATGACCTTTCATTACGTGAGGAATGTTCTTGAAAATCTGGACCCTCGCTTCCCCTGTTATGAGATATGGTAAGATGTGCTTTCAACCCCCCTCCCCTCCCCTTCCCCACGTGAGGGGAAAAAGTATGCCAGAATGAAATTTTTCGATTTGTTTCAGACACTGATTAAAACACTTCAATAACACTATATTTTATTTTTGAAGTTTATTAAAAACTGTTTGTAACACGTGATTAAAACACTTTATTTTGAACACGCCAGCCCCAAGTACTATTATGATCGACAGAATAGGAGCAGACGGACAAACAGGCTCCACAGAAATAGTTTAACCATTTTACCGGATCCCTAAAAAACTGATCTTTTATTGGACTGTTATACACATTAAACGTCACTGAACCTCTACTAACTTTGCATATAAAAGACAACATCGTTTGTACCTTCCTTTAAACCTTGTGCTTATGTAGCTTTCCAGTTTCTTGATTAACATTATCACTAAGAACATTCTTCTCGGTGAATTTAATCTTCATTCCACAGACGTTGAACGTCTTACTCGCTCGTTTGTTTCGACTTAGCGGCATGCCGCCTAACATATGCATTGCAAAAGTTTTAATGCGATTTCATATTGAACGCAATAACATCGGCTCTATATGCATTACGGAATGTTAGGACTGACTTACTGAGTGACACACATTGATTTCGTTCTCCGCGGCAGAGAACTCCCAGAATGAAATCTGACACTTGTTTCAAATTGGGGAATCCTGGGCATGTACTCATGTAAAGCATTCAGTTCTGTTCCCAAGAGACTATAAAAATTGATGGGCAATGTAATATTGTCCATGCTTGTGACTAATATAATGAAACAAAATGTTACCCGTTGTACGTTAACTGAATGAAAATGTTGACGTGAGACTTTCATTTGCCCTCCCGCGCACAAATGAGTTTCGCTGAGATATTGTCGGAACTCCTTCACCCTATTTCCACATAATTAATGGGTGGTCGCCTAATGTCACCTGTTCTTTCCCAAGTCACTCTATTCAAAATGCATGGTAATTACTTTGAAATGGCCAAATTATGAAACAACTAAATAGAGCCCTTCTCTAATCACTTGACGACAACTTTCTGCGTTCCTTTCCTTTGAGATTCGACAACCTTCCTTTTAGTCTACTGAACCACTAAAGTAGGATCTGCTAAACACAATATCTTGTGAACTGTCTATGAGCAGCCCGGTTGACATAGTAATAGCCCCTACATACGTAGTACTCTAAATAATTAACAGAGCAATCTCTCTAGATACGTAACGCGGAGCTTCACTTTCATGGCAAGCAAACAACTAAAATGGAACACGAAATAATAACATGTTGTAGCTAAAAATTCGCATCCAAGTGTTACACGCATAATCCAACAAGAAATTGGCATCCAAGTGCTACACGCATAATCCAACAAGAAATTGGCCTTTAGTGTCCTGTAACTTCTGTGATTCAACGACAAGTTATTAAAACTTTAGTGGAAAAATCAAAACTGCCAATCAGCAGGGATTAAATCTTATACAGAGTTTATCTAGAGCAGTGAACATGCTTCACTTACAGTGTTCAGTTTCGGTCCCTAATTACAAAAATTAAGATATATATAAAATAAATAATAATAATGCAGTACTGCCGAAATAGTAACACAGTAAATGTTAAGTTAGTGTAACGTTAAGGTTTTGCGTCACGATATTAACTCCATGCTAGAGTATAACCATAAAGGAACTTCCGTGACTTACCTTTGCTCTTTTTCTGATAGTCAAATTTTTTCTGTGGGAGAGCCCGTTTCTATTTTTCTAATAACTGTCGTTCCTTTGGAAATGAAAAAACTGCACTTTCGCTCCTGTCGGATAGTTTCCTTTATACCCGGTAACACGTCTGTAGGGCATTTTGTCCGTTGCTAACACAAATTTGAACTGTGAATCACATAAATGATATTTAAAAATGTTAAGTCACTTTTTCTTCTTCTTCTTCTTGCGTTACGGCCTCTGTAGGACCACGAGTAGCCCCTTCGTTCACTGCATTTTCCTCTTCTTCTCCCAGAACCTCTTCATTCTTTCTCTTCTCCTCTGCCGCTCTTCTTCCGAGATATTCAGTTTCCGTTTCTCCTGGCGGCTCCACTGGTGACATTCTAATCTTCTCTGTCATTGATCTCCGGCATATTTGTCGGTGTATATTTGTTTCTCCAATTTTCCTTTCCTTCGACCTTGATCACCAGTTCCAACCAGTCCTTCCGAAGTTCAACAATCCACTTGGTTCCTGTCTTTCCCCTTGTCCTCCCTGTTGTTTCCCACACTCTCATCGTCATTCTGTCCATACTCATGCTAACTACATGCCCAGAAAACCTTGCCCTTTTGAGTCTGATTTCCCCGGATATTGTTGTCATGTTCCGGTACAATTCTTCCTTAGGTCTTCGCATCCACCTCTCTCCACCTCTTTTGGGACCTAGTATTTTTCTCAGTATTTTCCTCTCTTCTTTCTCTAGTTTCTCTGCCCCATTTCTTCCTAGTGTCATCGTCTCAGCAGCATATAATACTGCATTCCTCACTGTTACCTTGTAGTGGCTTATCTTTGCCTCTGTGGATATATTCTTTTTATTGTATACCTCTCTCTTCATGCAGAAGGCTGACCTCATCTTCTTTATCCTCTCTGTTATTCCCTCCCTGCTCCTGTTCCTCCCTGTTATAAATTCTCCCAGGTATTTAAACTTGTCCACCATTTGCACAGTGCCTTCCGGTGTATCCCAGTTTGCAGTGGTGTTTAATGTCTTTGTCTTATTATAGGCGATCCTCAGTCTCACCTTTCTGGCGTCTTCTTCCGTCTCACTTACTATTGCTATGCCATCAGCAAAGGCTAGGCAGTCCACTTGAGCCCTGTTGTCCTTTTTGTCCCCCACATTGGCCTTTGGTATTCCCATTTCCACGTTTATTCCTCTCCACTGCCTGATCACTTCGTCCAGTGCTATACCGAACGACAATGATGACAATCAATCTCCCTGTTTAACACCAGTCTTGATCTCAAATTCTTCTGACAGTGCTCCTCTGAATCTCACCCTTGCTTTTGCGTCTGTCAGAATTTCTTTTATGAGTTCTTGTGTAGGTCCATCAAGTCCTCTGTTCTTCAGGATCCTAACAATAGTCTATCTGTCGATGGAGTCATATGGCTTTGTGAAGTCCACCAAGGTTATTATTGTGTTTTTGTTTTTTAAGGCCCTATGTTCTATCAGTTGCTTCACGATAAATATCTGTTATACACAACCTCTTTCCTTCCTGAATCCCGCTTGGTAGTCGCCAACTGTACTTTCTACCTGTTCTTCTACTCTCTGGAGCAATAGTTTTGGCAGCACCTTGTGTCCGACCTCTAGTAGCGATATTCCTCTGTAGTTTTTTGCATATCTCTTGTCCCCCTTCTTGTGTATTGGTACTACAATTGCATTCTTCCATCCTTCTAGCAACTTCTTTGTACTCCAGATCTGGTGAATTATGTTGGTTATGTTGCCTATTGCTTTGTTGCCTCCCCACTTTATCATCTCGGCTGCTATACCAACTTCTCCAGTTGCCTTATTATTCTTCATATCGCTTATGCCTACTGTTAGTATAATCATTATGCTGTCCGCAAGCACTGCACATGCCTTCTTAATCTAGGTGGCGTTGCTAGGACCAGCAACTTCGGAAAAATGTGTTATGCTGACCAATAGTGCTCCACAGTAAGGCAAAGACAAATAAATCTCTCGTATCTATGGTGTATAAAGCGTTTGGTATTCTGTCTGCATTGTGTCAGTACAGTGTAAATTATGAAGAAAAGCTCCTATGGGTTTCTTTGGGATGGGCAATGGAAAGTCAAACAATATTTATCTCATGTTCTGAGCCTACCGTTTTGGATAATCAGTAATCTGAACCTTACGTTTACTATCTTTAATGGCGTTCTTGAAATGTTTCATTTGATATGTCATTGATGTTCAATGTTTGTCTATTTGAAAGAGTGATGATATTTAGTTATAGAAGATAATGGGAAGTAAAATTCATTGGTTCTCTTAACACAATTAATGAGAAAGTTAAGAAAAGCTGTTTATTACCAGCAACTGTAATGAGTAGAATTTGTGTTTAAAATATTTCATAACGAAATATTAAAATGAATTTGATGAAAAAAGAGAAATATGTAACAAAATTAATAAACCTAAATTGTAAAGGCTGCTCCTAAGAGTTAAAGGAAATCGTTTCGAGTGTTGCCAAAATTACGGTTTTGTTGTAAAAAGACACAATTTCGAAAATTTACCAAAGGGGATGTGTAAGGTACCCCTTCCGTTCAAGCCATATTTTGTTCCCTATTTTCCAGTTTTAAAATTTTGTATCGCATCTGTAGATATCATGTAGTATTCACGGAGTAAAGCGGTACTGTAGAACACACACAATCGGTAGCATGATTTCAGTTGATGCGCTGGCTGCAGGAGCCGTTGGACCGTATGGTGTTGTCATTGGACTGTGGTGTATGGAGTTGTGGGTGGACATGAGAACGCATATTACGTCAGCAGCGATGAACGTAGGGAAAGCACACTCAATCCGGCGCGAAGCAAGTAATCTCACTTAATAAATATTGTCTACTAAAAGTCGCTTTTTCCTGTGTAGATATTAAGAGAAGCCTACAGGCCGTAAGTACTTTCTAACAACAATATTACAACACCAGAAATCTATTATCATAATAAATACGTGAATTATGGTGAAAATAACGAAAATGTAGAAACGGCTACGAATTATCGGGAGTGTAAGTACGGAGTAGAGGCTGCGCGCCGTAGTCGTCAGTCGCCGATGAAGGCATTCAACGAAACTCGGAAGGAAAAGCACGACCAGACATTCGGTACACCTCTTACACCATCCTCTACAGACTCACTGGCTAAAATGAGACATGTCTGGAAGTTTAGTACAAGTGGATTGCTCTTGCAAGAAACTTTGTTAGTAAATAATTAAATTCTTTAAACCTAAGTCCTTTGTCCAATAAGATTATTCACAATCCGAAACCTTTACATAGCAAACATGCTTAAGAACAGGCTAGGCAAGAATGCATATTGAAGTAAATTCGTCACTACACGGCCATAAAGCCTTTCCGTTGGGTCCGTTTTTTTTTCGATAAGAAATGTTAAAATCGTAGGGCTCCA
The DNA here is from genome assembly GCF_023898315.1 of Schistocerca nitens. NCBI lineage: Eukaryota > Metazoa > Arthropoda > Insecta > Orthoptera > Acrididae > Schistocerca > Schistocerca nitens. Next base: position 189,022,042 of record NC_064618.1, on the reverse strand, counting down.
TTGTTTCACCATTATGTAAGAATCATGTCTGACTTGGCCCCAACAGTCGTATAAGTGATATGGATAAAACTGAGCTCCACGCTACATTTTGCCAGGGTAAGTGTATTAAAATAGAATTTATAGATGCCCTCCACCCATTCCAGCAATTTAAAGCTTCACGCTTTATCCTCAATTTGAGGATTTTATACAGAATGGTATTCTTATCGCGTCGTTGTTAAGCTGTAACTAGTTGGAAGAAATTTACGTCCTGCCCAGGAAATATGCCTTCCTCTTTCCCAATTCTGTGTAATGATATGGTTAAGAAATGAGTTTCATGTTCTTCAACAGCTTCACACACACACACACACACACACACACACACACACATACACACACACAGATAAAATGAATTTGAACCGTATAACGTTACATCACTGGTTAATGTGATATGAAATGGAAAGATCTAGAGGATTTTATAACAAAATGGGAAATAGCGATTCGGTTCAAGGATTCTACGGTGATAATGATTACTTACGATAGTTAACATTTACACTAGTTTGACATGAAGCACCCTCAAGCAGTTAACATTTACACTAGTTTGACATGAAGCACCCTCAAACAAATGCCCCCATACTTGGGGGTAAGGAGCGAGGAAAGTATCCCCACCCCCCTCTAGGTTTCCACGAAGGGAAAAAATACTGTAAATTCAGGTGCTTTTCTTTCAAAAGGGTGGTTTTAAATTCGGCGTTACACAGGTTCTTAACAAGAGTTGCAACAGGAATTTTTTGGCTACTTACAAGTCGCCATTCATCTTCCAAAATATTAAAATCAATCCATAGCCTAGGTCTAGGCCCCACAACAAACTACACGGTGCGTCAAAAAAATATATACACACTTTGACTGTCATAGACAATTTATTTCGCTTTCTACAAGGTTAAATATCTGTGAGAAAGTAAGGTTATGTTTCTTCAACAGGTGGCAGCAGTGGCAAGGAAGTAACTGCAACATGGCGGACGTGCGTTTGAGCTTTGAAGCGCGGAAGCAGGTAATTAACTGGTATTGGAAGTTTGAGAATGTAACTGCAGTTCGAAGACAATGGAGAAGTGAGTATGGTACAGAACCACCTTCAAGGTTAACAATTACACGTCTACGGGACAAATTCGAAATTCATGGAACAGTGTGTGATGTGCATAAAGGTCGATAAGGGCGACCTCGTACAGCTACAAGTGATGATTCCAAAAATGCGAACTTGGAACTGTTTCAGCGTTCGCCTCAAAAATCTTCAAGGCAAGCCTCACGTGAAAGGTTTCGGATTGTGACTAATCTTACTGGACAAAGGACTTAGGTTTCAAGAATTTAATTATTTACTAACAAAGTTTCTTGCAAGAGCAATCCACTTGTACTAAACTTCCAGACATGTCTCATTTTAGCCAGTGAGTCTGTAGAGGATGGTGTAAGAGGTGTACCGAATGTCTGGTCGTGCTATTAGTGTGCTAAGCATTCTGAAGAAAGGCAAGTTTCGTGTTACATTACAAGGCTGGTGCAACAGCTAAGTGGCGACGATACAGATCGAAGGTAAGGATTTTGTGAATGGGTTCAGGAGATGATGACGTGAACCGGCATTTATGGGTATCATAATTTGGTCGGATGAAGCCCAATTCAAACTCAATGGAACTGTCAATAGGCACAATTGTGTGTACTGGGCTGAAGATAATCCTCACATTACAGTTAAAAAGGCTGTGAATTTGCCTGGTGTAAATGTGTGGTGTGGTTTGTCTGCAAGGGGACTCATTGCGCCTTTCCGCTTTGAAGGTACTGTTACTGGAGAAACGTACCTAACAATGCTTGCTGACTCCATATTCCCTGCCATTCGTGCATTATATGGTAATGATGAGTTTTATTTCCAACAATATGGCGCCCCGCCGCACTATCATAGGGACGTACGAGCATACCTGGATCACAATATGTCAGGCCAGTGGATAGGACGCAGGGGACCAATCAAGTTTCCTGCACGCTCCCCAGACCTCACGCCGCTGGATTTCTTCTTATAGGGCACAGTAAAAGTGTACAAACGTAAACCACGTAACCTGGACACACTTTGGAATGAGATTCAGGCGGTGTGCGCAGAAATTTCATTGGACACTTTGGTACGATGTACGGAATCAGTGGTGACTCGTACTCAGAAATGTACTGATGCTGAAGGCCACCAGTTTGAAAATTAATCACAATTGCAAAGTACATTTATTTTTCCAATTGGACTTTAAGCTTTCCAGAAATGTAACATAGTAGAACGGAAATTTTTTTTTATGACGCTCCAAAGTGTGTATACATTTTTTTGACGCACCATGTATACTATGGGCGCTCTTTCCTTCATCTGCCGACCTTCTGAAAGAGTAAGCTACCTGTACGTAACACATTTACTTTGTTGATGGTCTACAAGAAAGAGATGTAGTAGCTCCATCAAAACGTCGGGAGCATTTGTTCTTAAACGAGTTTCAGTCAGCGAAGACAGTCAGCGAAGACCAAAAAATACATGAGCTGTATTCGCAGTTGCGGATATGGACAATCATCGCTGCGTAATAGGATGACGACGCTAAAAATATGTACCGGACCGGTATTCGAACCCGGATTTCCGCTTATCTGCACCGTAGTACTTGGCTATCGGAGCACGACTCGCGGCCAGACCCAAACTTCCATACGTCGTCAGCCATGTGTCTATAACTTGTACTAGTACGTCCATTATGTACGTTCCCGTACAGGGGAGACTTTTTGCTTCAGTGTCACTTGTCTTTGTCGTTGGATAAATACACTACTGCAGTGCCAGTGGTTTTTCGATTTACGATGGAAGATTCTTTCGGAAACTCACGCCTGTGCAAAGGAGTGTGCTCGGATACCCAAATACACTCCTGGAAATTGAAATAAGAACACCGTGAATTCATTGTCCCAGGAAGGGGAAACTTTATTGACACATTCCTGGGGTCAGATACATCACATGATCACACTGACAGAACCACAGGCACATAGACACAGGCAACAGAGCATGCACAATGTCGGCACTAGTACAGTGTATATCCACCTTTCGCAGCAATGCAGGCTGCTATTCTCCCATGGAGACGATCGTAGAGATGCTGGATGTAGTCCTGTGGAACGGCTTGCCATGCCATTTCCACCTGGCGCCTCAGTTGGACCAGCGTTCGCGCTGGACGTGCAGACCGCGTGAGACGACGCTTCATCCAGTCCCAAACATGCTCAATGGGGGACAGATCCGGAGATCTTGCTGGCCAGGGTAGTTGACTTACACCTTCTAGAGCACGTTGGGTGGCACGGGATACATGCGGACGTGCATTGTCCTGTTGGAACAGCAAGTTCCCTTGCCGGTCTAGGAATGGTAGAACGATGGGTTCGATGACGGTTTGGATGTACCGTGCACTATTCAATGTCCCCTCGACGATCACCAGTGGTGTACGGCCAGTGTAGGAGATCGCTCCCCACACCATGATGCCGGGTGTTGGCCCTGTGTGCCTCGGTCGTATGCAGTCCTGATTGTGGCGCTCACCTGCACGGCGCCAAACACGCATACGACCATCATTGGCACCAAGGCAGAAGCGACTCTCATCGCTGAAGACGACACGTCTCCATTCGTCCCTCCATTCACGCCTGTCGCGACACCACTGGAGGCGGGCTGCACGATGTTGGGGCGTGAGCGGAAGACAGCCTGACGGTGTGCGGGACCGTAGCCCAGCTTCATGGAGACGGTTGCGAATGGTCCTCGCCGATACCCCAGGAGCAACAGTGTCCCTAATTTGCTGGGAAGTGGCGGTGCGGTCCCCTACGGCACTGCGTAGGATCCTACGGTCTTGGCGTGCATCCGTGCGTCGCTGCGGTCCGGTCCCAGGTCGACGGGCACGTGCACCTTACGCCGACCACTGGCGACAACATCGATGTACCGTGGAGACCTCACGCCCCACGTGTTGAGCAATTCGGCGGTACGTCCACCCGGCCTCCCGCATGCCCACTATACGCCCTCGCTCAAAGTCCGTCAACTGCACATACGGTTCACGTCCACGCTGTCGCGGCATGCTACCAGTGTTAAAGACTGCGATGGAGCTCCGTATGCCATGGCAAACTGGCTGACACTGACGGCGGCGGTGCACAAATGCTGCGCAGCTAGCGCCATTCGACGGCCAACACCGCGGTTCCTGGTGTGTCCGCTGTGCCGTGCGTGTGATCATTGCTTGTACAGCCCTCTCGCAGTGTCCGGAGCAAGTATGGTCGGTCTGACACACCGGTGTCAATGTGTTCTTTTTTCCATTTCCAGGAGTGTAGTAATGCGACCGCTCGAAATCAGCGGGATATCTGGTTTTGTGTCCCAGTCCGGCACAAATATTCACTGTCGTCATTCCATTGTACAATTGATGGTTGACCATATTCTTGCTATATGCATGTATGCATGTCCGAAGGAATCTTGCATCGTCAATCGGCTTATCACAGGCAATGCAATATCGTTAGACCAGAAAGGTCGATTAGGGGAAAAATCGTATAGTGTCTAATTTTTGCAGAGTGGTGGGAAATGGTTTCCTCAACGGCATACTAATTATCTAATTATTCTGGCCGGTGGGGTGTGAGCATTGGAGTGGGAGGAGGGATGGGGGAGGGACTTTAAATGTCACTTTTATATGTTTTTCTCGAATGAATAGAAAACTGAGGCTTCTAGTGAAAATATTTCTCTGCAGAAATGTTAACTATGTTAAATTCCCTAAAAAAGGGTCCTATTAATTTTTATTCTACGACTGATAGTTTCCGCGTTGTATGGGATGAAAGAATCGCAGATTCCTGAAAATTTTAACTTCATAAAATTAATGTTTATCTTTCCGTAAAGTGGGGTGAAAGCAAACATTACATTTACAGCGGAGCCGTATTAAGGGATAAATTGTGCTCCGGGGGTGGAACAGTCTGAAGGGGGATGTGTGAGGCAGTCGTGAGAGGAAAGGTACGTTACTGGATTGCGATCATGCTGTTCTCTCCTTCATACGTCTGCAAATTGAAGACTGAGGTGGTGATTCCCCACTCTTTCTACCCCGTTGCGTCACAAGAAGGAACTATATGGGTTTTCACAAAGATGCAACGACCCTCCACAGCACGCCTTGTGAAGCACTGGTGACGCTATCCGATGACATGGCGGGGGAGGGGGGGAGGAGAGTTTATTTACCGAAAAATGCGCTAACATTACGTGGACTGTAGATATATTCTAAAAATAATTAACGGAAGAAACGGATGTGGACAGAATCTAGAAGAACCTCCGCACACGGTCCTGCACTGCTAGAGGGGAAATTGATTTCTTCATTTTGCACGGCAACAGTGGTGTTCTTCAGGAAAGGCTAGTTCCTCCACTACTTGAACAACTGACTCTTCATTTTCCCGCCCAGTTCTCTTGTGTGAGTAGACAAACTAACTAAATTGAGCTTTTCAGTTTATTGAGTACTTATTTGCAGTTTTTAAGGTAGATATTAGGCAAAGTCTAAGGCGCTGCAGTCATGGACAGTGCGGCTGGTCCCGGCGGAAGTTCGAGTCCTCCCTCGGGCGTGGGTGTGTGTGTGTTTGTCATTAGGATAATTTAGGTTAAGTAGTATGTAAGCTTAGGGACTGATGACCTTAGCAGTCAAGTCCCATAAGATTTCACACACATTTGAACATTTTTTTTATTAGGCAAAAAAGTTCAATAGCTGGACCTGTCAGGTATAACACTGAAGAGGCTGTCCCAAGTTTCACATGCTGTCGGGATGTACACTAATGGCCATTAAAATTGCTACACCAAGAAAAAATGCAGATGAAAAACGGGTATTCTTTGGACAAATATATTATACTAGAACTGACTTGTGATTACAATTTCACACAATTTGGGTGCATAGATCCTGAGAAATCAGTACCTAGAACAACCACCTCTGGCCTTAATAACTGTCTTGATACGCCTGGGCATTGAGTCAAACAGAGCTTGGATGGGGTGTTCAGGTACAGCTGCCCAGGCAGCTTCAACACGATACTACAGTTCATTTAGAGTAGGGACTGGCGTATTGTGACGAACCAGTTGCTCGGCCACCATTAACCAGACGTTTTCAATTGGAGAGAGCTGGAGATTGTGCTGGCCAGGGCAACAGTCCAACAATTTCTGTAGCCAGAAAGGCCCGTACAGCACCTGCAACATGCGGTCGTGCATTATTGTTGTTGTTGTTGTGGTCTTCAGTCCTGAGACTGGTTTGATGCAGCTCTCCATGTTACTCTATCCTGTGCAAGCTTCTTCATCTCCCAGCACCTACTGCAACCTACATCCTTCTGAATCTGCTTAGTGTATTCATCTCTTGGTCTCCCCATACGATTTATACCCTCCACGATGCCCTCCAATACTAAATTGGTGATCCCTTGATGCCTCAGAACATGTCCTACCAACCGATCCCTTCTTCTGGTCAAGTTGTGCCACAAACTCCTCTTCTCCCCAATCCTATTCAGTACCTCCTCATTAGTTATGTGATCTACCCATCTAATCTTCAGCATTCTTCTGTAGCACCACATTTCGAAAGCTTCTATTCTCTTCTTGTCCAAACTATTTATCGTCCATGTTTCACTTCCATACATGGCTACACTCCATACAAATACTTTCAGAAAAGACTTCCTGACACTTAAATCTATACTCAATGTTAACAAATTTCTCTTCTTCAGAAACGATTTCTTGCCATTGCCAGTCTACATTTTATATCCTCTCTACTTCGACCATCATCAGTTATTTTGCTCCCCAAATAGCAAAACTCCTTTACTACTTTAAGTGCCTCATTTCCTAATCTAATTCACTCAGCATCACCGGACTTAATTCGACTACATTCCATTATCCTCGTTTTGCTTTTGTTGATGTTCATCTTATATCCTCCCTTCAAGACACCATCCATTCCGTTCAACTGCTCTTCCAAGTCCTTTGCTGTCTCTGACAGAATTGCAATGTCATCGGCGAACCTCAAAGTTTTTATTTCTTCTCCATGGATTTTAATACCTACTCCGAATTTTTCTTTTGTTTCCTCTACTGTTTGCTCAATATACAGATTGAATAACATTGGGGAGAGGCTACAACCCTGACTTACTCCCTTCCCAACCACTGCTTCCCTTTCATGTCCCACGACTCTTATAACTGCCATCTGGTTTCTGTACAAATTGTAAATAGCCTTTCGCTCCCTGTATTTTACCCCTGCCACCTTTAGAATTTGAAAGAGAGTATTCCAGTCAACATTGTCAAAAGCTTTCTCTAAGTCTACAAATGCTAGAAACGTAGGTTTGCCTTTCCTTAATCTTTCTTCTAACATAAGTCGTAAGGTCAGTATTGCGTCACGTGTTCCAGTATTTCTACGGAATCCAAACTGATCTTCCCCGAGGTTGGCTTCTACTAGTTTTTCCATTCGTCTGTAAAGAATTCGTGTTAGTATTTTGCAGCTGTGGCTTATTAAACTGATTATTCGGTAATTCTCACATCTGTCAACACCTGCTTTCTTTGGGATTGGAATTATTATATTCTTCTTGAAGTCTGAGGGTATTTCGCCTGTTTCATACATCTTGCTCACCAGATGGTAGAGTTTTGTCAGGACTGGCTCTCCCAAGGCCGTCAGTAGTTCCAATGGAATGTTGTCTACTCCAGGGGCCTTGTTTCGACTCAGGTCTTTCAGTGCTCTGTCAAACTCTTCACGCAGTATCGTATCTCCCATTTCATCTTCATCTACATCCTCTTCCATTTCCATAATATTGTCCTCAAGTATATCGCCCTTGTATAGACCCTCTATATACTCCTTCCACCTTTCTGCTTTCCCTTCTTTGCTTAGAACTGGGTTTCCATCTGAGCTCTTAATGTTCATACAAGTGGTTCTCTTATCTCCAAAGGTCTCTTTAATTTTCCTGTAGGCAGTATCTATCTTACCCCTTGTGAGAAATGCCTCTACATCCTTACATTTGTCCTCTAGCCATCCCTGCTTAGCCATTTTGCACTTCCTGTCGATCTCATTTTTGAGACGTTTGTATTCCTTTTTGCCTGCTTCATTTACTGCATTTTTATATTTTCTCCTTTCATCAATTAAATTCAATATTTCTTCTGTTACCCAAGGATTTCTACTAGCCCTTGTCTTTTTACCTACTGTATCCTCTGCTGCCTTCACTACTTCATCCCTCAAAGCTACCCATTCTTCTTCTACTCTATTTCTTTCCTCCATTCCTGTCAATTGTTCCCTTTTGCTCTCCCCGAAACTCTGTACAACCTCTGGTTCTTTCAGTTTATCCAGGTCCCATCTCCTTAAATTCCCACCTTTTTGCTGTTTCTTCAGTTTTAATCTACAGGTCATAACCAATAGATTGTGGTCAGAGTCCACATCTGCCCCTGGAAATGTCTTACAATTTAAAACCTGGTTCCTAAATCTCTGTCTTACCATTATATAATCTATCTGATACCTTTTAGTATCTCCAGGGTTCTTCCATGTATACAACCTTCTATCATGATTCTTAAACCAAGTGTTAGCTATGATTAAGTTGTGCTCTGTGCAAAATTCTACCAGGCGGCTTCCTCTTTCATTTCTTAGCCCCAATCCATATTCACCTACTACGTTTCCTTCTCTCCCTTTTCCTACACTCGAATTCCAGTCACCCATGACTATTAAATTTTCGTCTCCCTTCACTATCTGAATAATTTCTTTTATTTCATCATACATTTCTTCAATTTGTTCGTCATCTGCAGAGCTAGTTGGCATATAAACTTGTACTACTATAGTAGGTGTGGGCTTCGTATCTATCTTGGCCACAATAATGCGTTCACTAAGCTGTTTGTAGTAGCTTACCCGCGTTCCTATTTTCCTATTCATTATTAAACCTACTCCTGCATTACCCCTATTTGACTTTGTGTTTATAACCCTGTAGTCACCTGACCAGAAGTCTTGTTCCTCCTGCCACCGAACTTCACTAATTCCCACTATATCTAACTTTAACCTATCCATTTCCCTTTTCAAATTTTCTAACCTACTTGCCCGATTAAGGGACCTGACATTCCACGCTCCGATCCGTAGGACGCCAGTTTTCTTTCTCCTGATAACGACATCCTCTCGAGTAGTCCCCGCCCGGAGATCCGAATGGGGGACTATTTTACCTCCGGAATATTTTACCCAAGAGGACGCCATCATCATTTAATCATACAGTAAAGCTGCATGCCCTCGGGAAAAATTACGGCCGTAGTTTCCCCTTGCTTTCAGCCGTTCGCAGTACCAGCACAACAAGGCCGTTTTGGTTATTGTTACTGTAGTGGACTGTTAAGGCAGCCAGTCCACAGTGAAGTAGCCGAAAGGGCACGCGTCAACTCACGCCATCTGGCGTTAAGTCTGGAACAGGATTCGTAATGAATGTGATAAAGAAAAGAACGTAGCTACTAGAACACTTAACTTTTATATTGTCCTTTGGTATACAGCATTTTGGATGATACAAGTGAGACTCTATCTTGAGGTACATGCAACGTTACAAATGGCGCCTTGCTAGGTCGTAGCCATTAACTTAGCTGAAGGCTATTCTGTCTCTCGGCAAATGAGAGAAAGGCTTCGTCAGTGTAGTCGCTAGCAACGTCGTCCGTACAACTGGGGCGAGTGCTAGTACGTCTCTCGAGACTTGCCTTGTGGTGGCGCTCGGTCTGCGATCCTGACAGTGGCGACACGCGGGTCCGACATGTACTAATGGACCGCGGCCGATTTAAGCTACCACCTAGCTAGTGTGGTGTCTGGCGGTGACACCACAGTTACAAGGCCAGATCAGTCAATCATCCAGACTGTTGCCCTTGCAACTACTGAAAAGGCTGCTGCCCCTCTTCAGGAACCACACGTTTGTCTGGCCTCTCAACAGATACCCCTCCGTTGTGGTTGTACCTACGGTACGGCTATCTGTATCGCTGAGGCACGCAAGCCTCCCCACCAACGGCAAGGTCCATGGTTCATGGGGGGGGGGGGTCGTGCATTATCCTGCTGAAATGTAGGGTGTCGCAGGGATCGAATGCAGGGTAGAGCCACGGATCGTAACACATCTGAAACGTAACGCCCACTGTTCAAAGTGCCGTCAATGCGAACAAGAGGTGACCGAGACGTGTTACCAATGGCACCCCATACCATCACGCCGGGCGATACGCCACTATGGCGATGACGAATACACACTTCCAATGTGCGTTCACCGCGATGAGTCCAAACACGGATGGGACCATCATGATACTGTAAACAGAACCTGGATTCATCCGAAAAACTGATGTTTGCCATTCGTGCACCCAGGTTCGTCGTTGAGTACACGATCGCAGGCGCTGCTGTCTGTGATGGAGCGTCAAGGGTAACCGCAGCCATGATCTCCGATCTGATAGTCCATGCTGCTGCAAACATCGTCGAACTGTTCGTGCAGATGGTTGTTGTCTTGCAAACGTCCCCATCTGTTGACTCATGGATCGAGACGTGGCTGCACGATCCATTACAGCCATGCGGATAAGATACCTGTCATCTCGACTGCTAGTGTTACGAGGCCATAGGGATCCTGCAACGGCGTTCCGTATAACCCTCTTGAACCAACCGATTCCATATTCTGATAACAGTCATTGCACCTCGAGCAACGCGATCAGCAGTGTCGTGATACGATAAACCGCAATCGCGTTAGGATACAATCCGACCTTTATCGAAGTCGAAAACGTGATGGTACCTTTTCTCCTCCTTACACGAGGCGTTACAACAACGTTTCATCAGGCAAAGCCGGTCAACTGCTGTTTGTGTATGAGAAATCGGTAGGAAGCTTTCCCCATGTCAGCTCGTTGTAGGTGTCGCCACCGTCGCCAACCTTGTGTGAACGCTCTGAAAAGCTAATAATTTGCATATCACACCATCTTCTTCCTGTCGGTTAAATGTCACGTCTCTAGCACTTCATACTCGTGGTGTAGCAATTTTAATGGCCAGTAGTGTATTTGACAATGTCAGTTTCATTATCTCTACTGTCACTGACTGGAATATTTTGACAGCATGTGGGATAGCAAATGCATAACCCCAGCCGCAGAAGAGAAACAGAAGCTTCAATTGCAACGATCTACAGCAGAGGAAGGACACGTGGTGTTATAGAACTTCAGATATTTTAACGCAAGTCAAGTAGTGTATTGCAGTAGGTCAGTGATCTAGACCTGAGCATGATGAGTCCCATTCCACCACATAAAATCACACCTATCATACAAGACATTATATCGCTGTGTGATAGGTGGCTCCACTCACTGCAGTCCGTACTACAACTACTAGTATTTTCCGAATGGAAAAGATTTATGCAGCCTATTAGTAACACAATTTACACCTAGAGAAATGCAGTAACTTTCTGTTCACTTAGTAATTCAGCGCCACGTATGTACAGCACAGTTACACAGATTTACAGTATGCTGTCTGTGATATAGAGTAGTAGGGTGTCACATTTAGCAGTCACATCCCTTACCCACCAACACTACAAAAGTCACCGACAACATCACGCAAACAATTCAAAGACTTCTCAAACAAATTTACAGAAACGTATTTTACTTAATAGCTCACTTAACTGCAAAAGTACTAACTGGATACACTGAAAACAATTTTCGTATATTACCCAGCTCACTGAAGTAATTTTGTCTACATATATAAGAGAATCGAACACGAAATACTGGGGAAGTATAGCCTATAAACTGAAAATCAAGTAGTCCTCTTACTGGCGGAAGTTTCCTTTCCCGGAAGAACACTACAGCGGCAGGGCAGGACGACTGAATCAATTTCTCAAGACGGCTAAGAATCAAATTGTCTGTAAGCAGTGCAAAATATTGCATATATTTGCGAAGATTCAGTCCATATGAGTTTCTTGCTTTAACATTGTTAGAGCGCATGTGCATTCCATGCAGTGTTAACGCTTTTGTGGGAAATAAAACCATCCCGGTCATATCTTCACAATATGTAGCCATTGCTACGGCCGAGGGTCGGTATAACTTTGTGAAACATTTTGTAGTTGCTTCATGTCACTTAATGGGCTGATACAGTGTGGAAACACCTGTTCAATCTGCAGTTTGCACACCTGTGAAGAGGGGAAGTGTGTGACCACAATCCGGCGACCTGGCTTCCCTCACATTACTACCCCACAAATCCTTTTACACCCACAGGAGCACAGTTTATCCCTTAACACGGATCTACTGCACTTTCCCGTGGTACATGAATTTAATGTTTGTTTCTAACTTACTTCATCCATCGGTAAACAGTAATTTTGTACTTTTAAAACAATTTTTATTAACTACGATTTTCCATCCCTCGCAACGTGGAAATTATTAGTCCTAGCAATAAAACGAGTGATGCTTTTTGTAGGAAATTTACTGTCGTTTAATTTGGTGTTGAGACATATTTTCCATAGAGACCGTAGTTTTCCAGTTATTCGAGAAAAATGTAAAAAATTGATATTTAAACGACCCCACCCCTTCCACTCAACCCAACGTTCACACCCCACGGGTCATGACTTCTAGAATATTGTTCAGGATACTCCCACCTAGCATTGTGCAAAGTTTCCGACTGTATAATATTTCAGAGTAATTTTCGTTGTTGACTTCACTATTATGTGATATGTATGTCGGAGGAAATTTTTCATTTGCAAGTTGGAACTACCCTCTGCGATTTACATCGTTTATGCCAAGTCTCCCACTGGAGTCTTTTGAACGCACGAGTAGCGTACTTGAGTTTTTCTAACCCTACGGATAATTTGGTCTTCCTTTCACAGATGCTGTAATGACTTCGCCATTCTTCGGGCAGCAAAAGAAATCGACATGAAGTAGAAATGATATCGAAGGAAAACCACGAATTCTTATATTGTGTCAATAGAGATTTTTAGTGGCTACTTTAAACAGATTTATTGTGTCATCAGCCTTCTGACTGGTTTGATGCGGCTTCTCCAGTGCGAGCCTCTTCACTTCAGTGTAGCGCTTGCAATGACGTCCTCAATAATTTGCTGGATATATTCCAATCTCTGTCTTCGCTTACAGTTTTTACCCTCTTCAGCTCCCTCTGGAACTATCCTACCTCTTCTTCTCGTCGGTGTTTCTCATATACTCTCCTCGCCGATTCTCCGAACTATCTTATTGCATACCTTAGCGGTTCACCTAATTTTCAACATGTTTCTGTAGTACCACATCTCAAATGCCTCGATTCTCTTCTGTTCTGGTTGCCACACATTACATGTTTCATACCATACAGTGTCGTACTCCAAACATATATTCTCAGAAACTTCTTCCTGAAATTAAGCCCTATGTTTGTTGTTAGTAGACTTCTCTTGGCCGTAATTGCCCTTGTTGCCAGTGATAGTCAGCTTTTTACGTCCTCCTTCCTCAGTCCGTCATGCGTCATTTTGTTGCCTAGGTAGCAGAATTCGTTAAATTCGCCTGCCTCGTGTCCACCAATCCCGATGTTAAGTCTCTCGCTGTTTTCATTTCTTACGCTTCTCATTACTTCTGTCTTTCTCCGATTTACTCTTCATCCATATTTTGTTCTCGTTACGCTGTTCGTTCCATTCAGCAGATTCTGTAATTCTTGCTGAGTTACACTAAGGATATGAATATCACCAGCTAATTTTGTCATTGACATCTTTTCATCCTGAATTTTAATTCGACTCCTGAGTACTTCTTTTATTTCCGTCTATAGATTGAACAGTAGGGGCGAAAGACTACATCTCTAACACCCCATTCAATCTGAGCACTTGAAACGTCTCCTTAGAACAATTTTTACAAGACTGTGCTTAAGCTGACACACAATTTTTTTTTTTTTTTAGCGCAACGCAATCTGACTTTAAATAATCTCTACAAGAGAATGGCCCTGACTAACATTAACCTGTACTTTTCACAAATCACTTACCTCACAAAAATCTTGGTTACTCCCACTACTGCAATACAGAAAGCGCCACTACTGCCAGCTAAATAAAAGATTCAAACTATGGAAGGCACTAACTACTGATAGGGATAGTTAGCAAATGAAAGATATTAATAGAGAACAAACAATGTATTTACCTCAATAGTCATAATATATATAGCAGTTCATGACAAATTTGAAAACTCCGCCATCTCTCTCCCCACATCCATCACTGCTGGCGGCTGACCTCCAACTGCGCAACGCTACGCGCTGTTCACAGCCAGCTGCCTAACACTACAATGGCGAGTATTACAACAATGCAAAGCAGCCACAGACTGCACACAGCACAGCCAGTGATTTTCATACAGAGGTGGCGTTACCAATAAAAGACCTAAACAGCCTACTTATATAGCCCCCATGCTCCCCACAAAAAATTTTACAAATTGGTTTGGGCAGTGGCCAATACAGATTTGAAAAAAATTTTTCATAATTACAATAACAAAGAAATCAAATGCACACACTTATTGATACAATGTTGGTCAAAAGCTAAACTTTCTCACAGTCCATAAAGACAGTCCTAATCGTTCATCACAGTAAAATATCAGTGTTTTTCTCAAAGTCTGAGCAGTAAAAGAAAATGCACACGGAAGTAGTGGATTTCCAAGCAGTCTTGAAGAAGTAGTGTTGTCCTTCCAACGGAAAGACGGTGCTGACTCTCGACATGCAGACAGGTCATGGGCCACAACAGAGCAAACCCACAGCGGAGTTAGTCGACGTTTTGAAGAGTATTGGTGGGTAGGTCATCACAGAGCAGACCCACTGTAGTCCTTGTAGAGATGGCCAGCAGCCATCTGTTGTGACTATGCAGGTGCACTATCACCATTGAAGAGTCTTGCGGATAATAGAGCAAGTCCATAACCACCACTTGTGCACTCACAAAGTTTTTGAATTGTCCTGAGAACCAGCAATGCTGTTAACCAGTCCCTTGCTGAATTATTAACACACGTGCAAACATTAACAGTCCCTACTTCTCACATATTGTCCATATACTATGACCAATAAAAACGTGTGCAGTGAAATGTAACTTACAAGTTACTTAATTTGATGACCTGGTGTCAATTACAATTTTATAACAGAAGAATACAATTACAAAGGTACAAAATACATCATTAAAGGACATAACAATACAGATAACATTTGTAGTACAGGTTTTACAATAGAATAGAAATAAACATATATATCAATGTTACAGGAATGATGAGATAAGTAGATACATAAAAGTTCAGAATAACTTTCGAAACATCAACTTCACACGTGAGCATTAAAACAAAACAGAATAAATAATGTCTAAACATCTTTACAAAGAAAATAACATATTATTAATGCAAATTATATTTGAGGATAACAGTATTCCTCATCATAGTGAATGTAGCTTAGTATTAGAAAAATTCTACAACATAAGTCTTATCAGATAAACATATTAATACAGGAAAAACATAAATACACAAGAGAACACAAACACATAGTGGGATAACACAAGGAAAGGACAGGGTTTCTTTTACTGCAGTATTTTGCAAACAAAACTTTCTTTACTTCTCGGAGATCTCCCGTCATTCATCATTATTCCCAAAAAGTCCTATCTATACCTCTTTTCTGTATTCTAACCATATTTCTTTCAAAATAAATATGGCTCATTGTACAATACTCATTTTGGCCCAAATCTTTTTTTATATACCTTGTCAATGCATTGCTTCCAATTCATCATAGTTAGTTTCTTATATAGTCTACCCCCTCTTAAGCTAACTTAAATCTACTGAGCTCAGATGCTAAACTAAGGGACGAGGCAATGCAGTAGCACAAAACAATTAACACGAACAGCAATGATCAAAAATACAAATGGCGAAGCAAGCAACATAAATTACAACTAACATAAGGCAATGAGCAGCAAACAAGAAAAATAAATCTGGCTTAGCAGAGTAACACAAATTAAAATTCAGTAGCACTATGCCTGGCAAACAGCAGCAGCAAAAAAAAACTTATCTCTAAACATGACATAGCTCAAGCAGAAAAAATATTACACTAAAAATGGCCATGTCTAATACCTATGTCACATCTTAACACTAGAGTGATGCATCACAATTTATTCTGCAAAAGAAATTAACAAGTACTTGAAAAGGAAACTATGATTGCAGTTCCTGTGAAGGTAAATGTCTTTTTGTGCTCTCTCATTTTTTTTAAAAAAAATATTATTTACTCGATCTGTAGACATAAAATATTTATATTAGTACATCTATAAAATTTTATTATAACCAATGCTGCAGTGCAGCTAGAAACTAGATATCAAATGAAATAAGCAATTACGCAAACCAAAGCATAAAAATATCATTCAATAGTCATGTGACATTTCATAAGTTAGTAGACATTCTCTCAACTCTCGTAGAAAGACGCTTGTCTTAATCAGGTGTGCAGATGTAAAAATATTTCTCGTCATTTCATTAGGCATTTCTGTAAATATCATAAATTAAGAGCTCCACAGTGTCAACATATGTTTTCAAGTTCGACCGTGTCGTTTTTGCGATGCTCTCTACAAAGGAACGTCAATAGCGAGGATAATGGCCTCCCTTTTTTTTTTCTACCTGTGCCGCTGGAAGGCACACGCTAATGGCTTTTTTTCTCGGGCGGCTGTCGCCCATCTGGGTGCCCACGACGTATTACATGCAGGTGGTCACTTAACTTTCTTACGGAAATATTTACGACAGCAGTTTCCGCTACAGTGGCAGTCTTAAAAAAAAATATTTCACAGGTCAAGAATTAGCGTTGCAAATCTGTAGAAACAAAATCCTATAAATATAAGTGTCCAAAAAAAAATATTCTTCAGCATTGTGATACAGTCACACATTTACACACATTTCATAACCTTGAAGTACGATTCTTGGGTTCCAACAACCTTTTCCACAAGTCAGAGTCCCTAATCACTTTTCATTACTCCTTACCTTATTACACATATACATATTTGTCGACACGTCAATCTTGCGACGACACTTCACTATTTCATCGTAATAAATACATAGCATAATCAAATTCCCCATATAGCATCAAATTGTTCATCATAAACATAGCTCAACAGCATAATACACATCGTCGTCGTAAAAATAACATCATAAAACCTCAGTCAACTCTCAAAATCGTCGTAGCTTTCTACAATAATTTCCAAACCTAAAAAAATTCTCTGCTCATGTCAAAAGTGTCATCTGCCTCAAACGTACTTTAAAATCATGATCCCATACCAAATACATCATTCAAAGCTCTCATAGTACCACAATGGCTCCGAAAAAGTATGAACAGTTCACAAAGTACAAACAACATACAATTTCGTAAGTGTGAAGTTATCCAACGGTGTAATTACGTAAACGTCTGTCACTGATGTAGTAAAATAAATGTTTGTCTCTCTCAGGTAAATAATCAGATAGCTGTGTAATTCTGTGTTAGAGAAATAAGGTACCGATGTGTAAAGTTGTATAAGCAAATACCATATTAGCTAGGGCTCCTTGTGCTCGCCAAACACATGGTACACAAAGTGAGCGTGTACCCCCCTGAGGATTAATGTAATTATACCCTCAGGTGTTACAGATTACAGCAATGGAATGAAATGTATCACGAAAAACCTTCTTTGCAATTCAAAAATCTTTAAAAATAAATATTTTAAGTACAAAATTAATCACTAAAATGCGTGTCCTGTAGCGCTAAATGTGCGTCTTGCTGTAAGATAATTCTGTTGAAGTGTCGTAGTTATCGTCCTCTGTAAGCAAAGTTGTGCTTAAGTCAATGTACTCACCTCATCATAAACAAAAGTGAGATGCTTTGCATATAGATATCGTAGTTATTATGCTTATTGCCGTGGTGAAGAAAGTACTATAATGTAACGTATTGTTGTGCTACGAAAAAGGCTGTCTTATTGTAGCTATACCACAAAAGTTACTACTAAAACATGTTTTACTTTCTAGAAGAATTCAGAAAAACTGTGCAGATATAAAACAGATACATCGCAAAAACAACATTGTAAATTGTCACTCATTAGTAGTGTCGTGATAAAATCATGTAGCTGTCACATAAACTAACCACTGTGTCATCTGGTATCTCACAGAAAGTACTTTAAATCCAGAATGTATTTTCAAGTAAACCAAAATGTTGCATTAAAATCTCATTAGCAGTACTGGTAAATGTTCTAAGTAAGTGAGCCTTATAGTCGTTACGTAATCGTGCAACTAACAAGCAAGAATGTACACACACAAGAACACTGTGTAGTCTTTTCACAATAACAATGCATTCGTAATTTCTGTTTAAATAAGTTCTCTTGGTTCTTGACTGGATATTTAACTTCAAAAATTGTTGCATATTAACAGATTCTAAGTCTGACAAAGCATACTAGTAATGTAAAGTGAAAAGTTATATGGCAAAGACAAAGTTAAAAAGCAGATTATCTTTCAATAAACGGTTTTACATGTGAAATGTGGTGCAATCTTTTACCCTCTACAGTCCGCAGACTTTCAGTTTCAACGCAATTATCATGTGGTATACGTCGGTAAGGAATACTGGAATTTTCCTCAAGGTTAACTTATGTTGTTTTTCTCAAGCCCAGCCGGCGCACGTGGCTGCCTGCGGACCAAGTAATTGTCTGCTATCTCTTTGTTGGCGTGCATCGTTATTGGGATCAAGAGACCTAACTTCTACAAATACATCTTGTCGAGAGCGCCCTGCTCTGTTTGAATCTCGCCAGTTCTGATGCAATTCAGGTCTGTCGTTACGATTATATCGTCTGTCGTCATGTCGGTAATTCCTGTAGTTTCTTTCTTGTCGGTTAAGTGGTGGTGAATTTCTCCCTGAATTATCACTGCACGGTGGACCGTTGCGTCTGAAGTTATTCTGTCTCCCGTGATAATAATTGTCTTGGTTCCCATATTGTCTGTTTCTAAGGTAATCTCTGTGATATTCATTACTATGGAAATGCGATCTTTCTCTGTAACTATTATTACTCTGCCAGTGGTTGTCATATGGGTGGTGTCTGTTTTGGTCACGATTTGCGTTGTAAGAATAGCCTTGTCATGTCCAGTTATTGTTTCTGTCGTCACGGAATTGTGACGTATGTGACCTGTAGTGATTGTTTTCCTGTTTTCGCATCCGGCGACTGTCAGTGTCAATTTCTAATTCTTGTAGGAGTCCCTGAAAAGCTTCAATGTCGTCTCTGCAACGTCCTGCCAAAATAATGTGTCGTAAATGTTCAGGCAATTTCATTAAGCAAATGCGGATGAGTTCTGAGGGGCTGTATGGGTTTGAAAGATACTGATTCTTATGCAACATGTCTTCAAAATATTTGACAAGACTGGAAAATTCAGATTCTTCAAAGTGTTTCATCATCATGATGCTATGTTTTACTCGGTCTTGTGTAGCTTGAGACCAATATGCTGAGAGGAAGGCATGATAAAATTCTCCTTCACTGTGGCAATCGTGAATGACCGATCGCATTCTTACAGCTGGTTCATTCTCTAAATAGCCACACATAAATTCTAATCTGTGCTCTAATGACCAGTTGGGAGGAAAACAATGAGAGAATTGATGAAGCCACGCTTGTGGATGAATGTCGTTGGCAGAATTTTTAACCGTTTTGAATTTACGTGTAGTAATGAACAGCTTATAGTCAAAATCATCGTGTCGGCGAGTCGCATATCGGTCATTGTTACGTCGTTTCGGCGGTTCCATCTCAAAATCCAATGCGCCTTGCCAATTTCTTTCATAATTTCCGAAGTGTCCTGTGTTATTATTTTGTGGTTGTTCCGTATTTCTATGTCCCTCTTCCCGTATTGGGGCGCGAGTGTCCTCTGAAATACGTAATTCTTGTATTACCTGTGTCAGCTGATCTTGTACTTCGCGGATTTCTCTTTGGTGTTGCGTATTAATTTGATTCAGATTTTGTTTCAGTTTCCTAATTTGTTCGCTCTCTTCTGTGTCATTAAAGACTACCAGTTTTGTGTCATTCAGATTATCATCTACCTTCGTAGATAAGTTAGTGAACTGATCCGAAAGTTCGGCTACTTTCTCTGATAGTGAACACATTTCCTCAGTGTGTTTTTCTGAATCAAGTTTCAGAGTATCTACTGTGTCCTTTAAGTTTTCCTGAGTTTTTGCAAGTTGCGTAACCGAATCGGTAGATGCAACTGAGTCAATTTTAGCCGACAAGGTCTCATGATTTTCATGAACAATGGTTTGCAGTTCTTTTATGGCTGCTTCGTGATTCTGTAATGCATTTTCATGCCGCGAAAAAATAGGTTGAAAATGCTCACAAATTTGTGTTTTTACATCATTACAGACTTTTTGACATTTCGATTCAATGTTATGTAACTCGGTAGTTAAATCTTCACGTGTTTGTTCAAGCTTATTTTCCACTGAGTCTAACTTTTGAAGCTTTTGTTCCATTGCGTCTAACTGTTGCTGTGTTTGTCTCTGGTGTTGTTCCATTGTGTCTAATTTTTGAAGCTTTTGCTGTGTTTGTCTCTGATTTTGTTCCATTGTGTCTAATTTTTCAAGCTTTTGCTGTGTTTGTTTCTGATTTTGTTCCACTGTGTCTAACTTTCGAAGATTTTGTCCCATTTGTTGCATTAATTGCAATAATAATGTATTAGTGTCTGGAATCTGTTTCTCTATGTTTTTTTGCAGTGCATTTTCACCGTCAACATTCACATTTTGACAAGCAGAAAATGTGTCTTGACTCATTTGAGAAAACGGTGAGGACCCAAAACCTGAGTCTACAATATTTGAAAAATTGTGTCCTGTCATACCCGATTCCTGAGGCGAGCTATTGCCGACCGATCGAACGATAATGCTTCCCTCTTTACTAATTGTTTCACTGTGCACGCCATTGTTTGCCACCCGCTCCATTTCCCTATGCACAGTTACCAAATTACTACTTTGAATATTAGTTAATTCATTACATGGTGGCGCTAACACACTGCTTTCGTCTTCGCTGTCATTTCTCAATTTACTTTGGAGCCTAGTGTTACGTTTTTCACACGCCATTATTGTCACAATATTTCACACGACAACACAGAAAAACAGAATTTGAAGAGCAAAAATAGGGGAACACATTAACATAGCACTGAAAATAATATCTAGTTAATTGCACGCGCAGCTGCGAAATACTTGGTGCAAATCTACATGCATGCCACACAACTGTTTCACTGTACAACAATGGAAGACTGCAACTACAAAGGAGATTCTCTCTACAATTACGCGCTAGCAATAAACAAAATCTACGCTAATTACACAAACTACAAGAAAAAATCAGAAGATTCCATTGACGTATCCTAGGCTAAGGGTCGACATATGAAACGTCCCCTTAGAAAAATTATACATGACTGTGCTTAAACTGACACACAATATTTTTTTTAGCGCAACGCAATCTGACTTTAAATAATCTCTACAAGAGAATGGCCCTGACTAACATTAACCTGTACTTTTCACAAATCACTTACCTCACAAAAATCTTGGTTACTCCCACTACTGCAATACAGAAAGCGCCACTACTGCCAGCTAAATAAAAGATTCAAACTATGGAAGGCACTAACTACTGATAGGGATAGTTAGCAAATGAAAGATATTAATAGAGAACAAACAATGTATTTACCTCAATAGTCATAATATATATAGCAGTTCATGACAAATTTGAAAACTCCGCCATCTCTCTCCCCACATCCACCACTGCTGGCGGCTGACCTCCAACTGCGCAACGCTACGCGCTGTTCACAGCCAGCTGCCTAACACTACAATGGCGAGTATTACAACAATGCAAAGCAGCCACAGACTGCACACAGCACAGCCAGTGATTTTCATACAGAGGTGGCGTTACCAATAAAAGACCTAAACAGCCTACTTACACACTTTATTCTTCGTCTTGCACTCCAATTTTTTCCTCTTGTCTCTTGTACATATTGTATATGACTCGTCTTTCCCTACAGCTTACTCCTATTTTCCTCAGCATTTCGAATATCTAGCACCATTTGACACTGTCGAACGCTTTTTCCAGGTCGACAAATGCTATGAACATTTGCTGATTTTTCTTTAGGCTTGCTTCCATTATTGACCACGACGTCAGAACTGTCTCTCTCTTTCTTAAAGCCAGGCTGATCGTCATCTAACATATCCCCAATTTGCTTTCCCATTCTTCTGTTCATTAATGTTGTCAACAAGTTTGATGTAGGAGCTGACAGGCTGACTTTGCGATAATTCTCGAACGTGTCGGCTCTTGCAGTCTTCGGAATTGTTTGGACGATGTTTCTCCGAGAGTCAGATGGTACGTCGCGAGGCCCACACACTTCCTACACACTAAGAGTAGTCGTTTTGTCGCCACTTCCCCCAACTCTGATAGAATTTTATCTATCCCTTCTGCTTTTTTGATCTTCAGTCATTCTAAGCTTTTTAAAAATCTGATTCTAATACTGGATCCCTATTCCTTCTTCTATCACGTCATTAGAAAATTCTTCAACCAAATACACTTATTCAGTATACTCTTACCACCTGTCTGCTCTAACGTCTACATTAATCTGTGTAATTTCCATTACAATCTTAATGATACGAGGGCTATCCACAAAGTACATTACGTTTTGGAATTAAAAATAAATAAAGTATTGAAAATTTTTTTTATTATATACAGATGAAAGTCACACTTAAATACTACTTTTCTACATAGTTCCCATTTAAATTAAGCCACTTATAGTAGCGATGGACGAGCTTAGAAATTCCTTCGTCGTAAAATTCGGCCGCCTTATTTATTTTTAATTCCAAAACGTAATGTACTTCGTGGATAGCCCCCGTACCACCCTTGATTTTAGTTTTATCGAAAGTTATATTGACTGTTCTATACGCTGAGTCAGTCCTTCCGATAACATACAGACAAAAGATAATCATTTCTCAGTAATATAGGTACCAGATGAAATTAAGAGCGGTGTCGCAAAACTTTAGCTGCATCAGCAGTGTATAACATCGACTGCAGAGCAAAGGAAGGAAGACATGAATTTAATGTGGTAACTGCTATCACTGGTCAATTTTGGTATGTCCATCGATGACCGACCTCTACAGCTAGTAACCGATTTTCACAAATACAAAATGCAGCAATCTAAAATTTCCCACTTCGAAATATTCTTTTAGATATTGCCTTTTGAAAACGATTTCCTCATCATCTACTGCAATGGCTGTAGGCGGGTTCGCACTCTCAACACGTCTGTGTAACACAGCGTTGCTTGGAGTTAGTTGATCTACGAACTACGCACCTAGCGTCTGCCGAGTCTGGCCATGAAGTTCAGTAAACTACTTTAATAAACTGATACGTAACGAAGACACTAACGTCTAAAATTTGAGAAGTAGTCGGCTGTTGGTAAGGTATAGAAACAGTTAGAGAAGAAACAGAAGATAAGATGATTAGAGCGTAATGGTTTTTCAACGACAATGTATTAGAGACAGAATGCAAGCTACACTCCTGGAAATGGAAAAAAGAACACATTGACACCGGTGTGTCAGACCCACCATACTTGCTCCGGACACTGCGAGAGGGCTGTACCAGCAATGATCACACGCACGGCACAGCGGACACACCAGGAACCGCGGTGTTTGCCGTCGTATGGCGCTAGCTGCGCAGCATTTGTGCACCGCCGCCGTCAGTGTCAGCCAGTTTGCCGTGGCATACGGAGCTCCATCGCAGTCTTTAACACTGGTAGCATGCCGCGACAGCGTGGACGAGAACCGTATGTGCAGTTGACGGACTTTGAGCGAGGGCGTATAGTGGGCATGCGGGAGGCCGGGTGGACGTACCACCGAATTGCTCAACACGTTGGGCGCGAGGTCACCACAGTACATCGATGTTGTCGCCAGTGGTCGGCGGAAGGTGCACGTGCCCGTCGACCTGGGACCGGACCGCAGCGACGCATGGATGCACGCCAAGACCGTAGGATCCTACACAGTGCCGTAGGGGACCGCACCGCCACTTCCCAGCAAATTAGGGACACTGTTGCTCCTGGGGTATCGGCGAGGACCATTCGCAACCGTCTCCATGAAGCTGGGCTACGGTCCCGCACACCGTTAGGCCGTTTTCCGCTCACGCCCCTACATCGTGCAGCCCGCCTCCAGTGGTGTCGCGACAGGCGTGAATGGAGGGACGAATGGAGACGTGTCGTCTTCAGCGATGAGAGTCGCTTCTGCCTTGGTGCCAATGATGGTCGTATGCGTGTTTGGCGCCGTGCAGGTGAGCGCCACAATCAGGACTGCATACGACCGAGGCACACAGGGCCAACACCCGGCATCATGGTGTGGGGAGCGATCTCCTACACTGGCCGTACACCACTGGTGATCGTCGAGGGGACACTGAATAGTGCACGGTACATCCAAACCGTCATCGAACCCATCGTTCTACCATTCCTAGACCGGCAAGGGAACTTGCTGTGCCAACAGGACAATGCACGTCCGCATGTATCCCGTGACACCCAACGTGCTCTAGAAGGTGTAAGTCAACTACCCTGGCCAGCAAGATCTCCGGATCTGTCCCCCATTGAGCATGTTTGGGACTGGATGAAGCGTCGTCTCACGCGGTCTGCACGTCCAGCACGAACGCTGGTCCAACTGACGCGCCAGGTGGAAATGGCATGGCAAGCCGTTCCACAGGACTACATCCAGCATCCCTACGATCGTCTCCATGGGAGAACAGCAGCCTGCATTGCTGCGAAAGGTGGATATACACTGTACTAGTGCCGACATTGTGCATGCTCTGTTGCCTGTGTCTATGTGCCTTTGGTTCTGTCAGTGTGATCATGTGATGTATCTGACCCCAGGAATGTGTCAATAAAGTTTCCCCTTCCTGGGACAATGAATTCACGGTGTTCTTATTTCAATTTCCAGGAGTGTATAATAGAGGAAGGATGGGGCAGGGAATCAGCTGTCCACTTTTCTAGGGAACCATTCCAGAACTCGTCTTAAGCTATTTAGGGAAAACAACGAAAATCTAAGTTTAGATGGGCGTATGGGGATGTGATCCTTACGCCTGAATACCGTGCCGTTTGTAAGCATTATGTACGTCTCTGCTTTACATATCGGTTGTCGTGACTTTGAACGCAGCGATGGTTTCCGCATTGGTATATGCTACAGTCGAGTAGTTTTGGTTAGCCGGCCACTGTGGCCGAGCGGTCCTAGGAGCTTCAGTTCGGAACCGCGCTGTTGCTACGGTCGCAGGCTTGTAACCTCCCTCGGGCATGGATGTGTATAATGTCCTTAGGTTACTTGGGTATAAGTAGTTCTAAGTCTAGGGGACTGATTACTTCAGAACCATTTGAAGTTGCCGGTGAAGTGAGAAGTTCAGTGCGCCTGTCAACCACTAGACGTAAGGAGAGAAATGAAAATAACACCAGAATAGATTACTGCGCAGCATATTTAATGTCGAATTTTGTGAGCTCACGTTTCCTTGAAGCTGTTTCTTGTAGCAAACAATGAAACACTGTGTATGACCATTACGTTAATTGTGAACGTCACTGATACTGAAACTAATGTAAAGAGAGAGAAATTCTGTAAAGGAAATGTATGTCTCTACATTCTCTTAAATTACAGTTTGAGAGAATTGTGTGTACGCGTACTTTAGTTGGTATGCGACGTAAACCGCTCACTTGACACGAAGCTTCTAGCAATTGTTGTATCATCAGGACACATTTCTCACAGTTAACGAAAACAAATGTCAGATTGTGAACAATATAGGCCAAAGGTTTTTCTGTGATTAAATGATTTTCGTAGTATAACATTATTTTATAATTAACCATCCTAACGACGATCAAGAACACAAATTCACAAGGAATCTCTTGTACAACATACTAATTATGAACTACTCTGTATTCGTCACGAAATGGTATACTGTATGTGATTTGTAATCTCTTACTATCGACGTTATCAAGGAGCTCAACGATACAACAGAAACTAGCTTTCAAATAAAATGTATTTGTGTCAATCATCGGCACTCCGAGATTGTTTCGTAATTGTCCTTCTCCTTCTGGAAGCAGAGTGGAAGACGTAACTGTTATGTAGTCTCTCGACAACTGAAATAATGATCATTGTTGGATTTAAACGACTTTTATTTCAGTCTCGATCATACTTACATTTCTTTCCTGACAAATGGAATATGATATCATGATATTTCGATGTACAATTGATGACGCAACTGTCATGCGCCTTTACCGCTTTGTCTCTGAGTATTATGATGTTTAAACTGAACATGGCCCGCATCTCGTGGTCGTGCGGTAGCGTTCTCGCTTCCCACGCCCGGGTTCCCGGGTTCGATTCCCGGCGGGGTCAGGGATTTTCTCTGCCTCGTGATGGCTGCGTGTTGTGTGCTGTCCTTAGGTTAGTTAGGTTTAAGTAGTTCTAAGTTCTAGGGGACTGATGACCATAGATGTTAAGTCCCATAGTGCTCAGAGCCATTTTGAAACTGTACATGCATTTTCCAACTATGTCCGATAACCTTGTTTTTAAAGTATTTACATGCGTCTGGTAATATTATTTAATTTACACGCTGAAGCTTCGTTGGGCGTAATGCTATTTTAAATTGCTTACATATTTTAAAAAGGAACCAATACCACGAAAGGAAAGCTCCAGTGGTCCTATTAGTTAAGAATCCAGCTTTCCACCTCCACACTGCTTGTAGCCAGTAGGATAAGTATTGTTAGGTGAACAGATGCACCGGTCATTCTTTCACCGTAATCTGCTTGTAAACTGTGGGGACTCGTACACCGATTAGGTAGAAGTCTATGAATTAAGCCCAGTAATCTCACTCTGGAGATATTCGAAGGGGTCACTTATACAGCGTTTTATCCAACGCCTTCCGTCTCCCTGTAAGCCGGAACGAATGTTGTGGGTAGAATAGTTGTGCAATAAAGGCGTGGATGCGTGTGTCATTATCGGAATGTAGCCCTATGCTGTGTTCACACGGATACAGGTCTTACTCTGTTAGACATACATTGCCTCGGGCTTCATGCTGCGGCAATTGAGCCGCATAATCTAGTCGAAGCACTATTTGGTGGATCCGAGGCAGCCGTTAAACAGCGGCGTTAGGCCAGAACCTCCAAATTACAGAGCCGGCGTTTCACGCTGGCGATGCACCCTCCCTGCGGCTGTTGCTTGGGCAAGCGCCCGGAATACAGAGGCGTCCTGGAATATCGATGAAGCTGTCGGTGCTTCCCACGCGTGGAGTGACAGGTCTCGTTAAAGCGCGCACGGATACCAGGCTGTAATAATCGGGCATGTCAGCTCACGCTCTTAAGCTGCTAACGGGGGTAATATGACAAAGAATAGAAAGAAAAATTAATGACAGAGAGTACGAGCATCGGAATTGTTTGAGTAACTCAACTTACCACAAAAGCATTTCTTATGCTGCTCAAAGAAAGCAGGTGTTGACAGATGTGAAAGTTACTGAACTATCAGTTTAATAAGTCACTGCTGCAAAACACTAATGCGAATTCTGTACAGACGAATGGAAAAACTAGTAGAAACCGACCTCGGGGAAGGTCAGTTTGGATTCCGTAGAAATATCGGAACACGTGAGGAAATACTAACCCTACGAGTTATCTTAGAAGCTAGATTAAGGAAAGGCAAACCTACGTTTCCAGCATTTGCAGACTTAGAGAAATCTTTTGACAATGTTGACTGAAATACTCTCTTTCAAATTCTGAAGGTGGCAGGGGTAAAGTACAGGGAGCGAAAGGCTATCTACAATTTGTACCGAAACCAGATGGCAGTTATAAGGGTCGAGGAACATGAAAGGGAAGCAGTGGTTGGGAAGGGAGTGAGACAGGGTTGTAGCCTATCCCCGATGTTATTCAATCTGTGTATTGAGCAAGCAGTGAAGGAAACAAAAGAAAAATTCGGTATAGGTATTAAAATCCATGGAGAAGACATAAAAACTTTGAGGCTCACCGATGACATTGTAATTCTGTCAGAGATGGCAAAGAACTTGGAAGACCAGTTGAACGGAATGGACAGTGTCTTGAAAGGAGGATATAAGATGAACATCAACAAAGGCAAAACGAGGGTATTGGAATGTAGTCGAATTAAGTCGGGTGATGCTGAGGTAATTAGATTAGGAAATGGGACACTTAAAGTAGTAAAGAAGTTTTGCTATTTGGGGAACAAAATAACTGACGATGGTAGAAGTAGAGAGGATATAAAATGTAGACTAGCAATGGCAAGGAAAGCGTTTCTGAAGAAAATAAATTTGTTAACATCGAGTACAGGTTTAAGTGTCAGGAAGTCGTTTCTGAAAGTATTTGTATGGAGTCTAGCCATGTATGGAAGTGAAATATGGACGATAAATAGTTTGAAATAGAAGAGAATAGAAGCTTTCGAAATGTGGTGCTACAGAAGAATGCTGAAGATTAGATGGGTAGATAAGATAACTAATGAGGAGGTATTGAATAGGATTGGGGAGAAGTTTGTGGCACAACTTGACTAGAAGAAGGGATCGGTTGGCAGGACATGTTCTGAGGCACCAAGGGATCACCAATTTAGTATTGGAGGGCAGCGTGGAGGGTAAAAATCGTAGAGGGAGACCAAGAGATGAATACACTAAGCAGATTCAGAAGGATGTAGGTTGCAGTAGGTACTGGGAGATGAAGAAGCTTGCACAGGATAGAGTAGCATGGAGAGTTGCATCAAACCAGTCTCAGGACTGAAGACCACAACAACAACAAGAAGATGCTGCTCTTGGTAATGAAAAGTAAAGTACGGTCAAAATAAGGCGCCGTCCTTGCATTTGAGCAAGAAACGAAAGGCTTCTGCAAAGGAATAAGATATTCACGTTCATAGGAGCGTGGAATTAGAGTGCATAAACAGACAATTAACAACATCAACTAACTTAAGGAGGAGCAAATAAAAGTGCAATAAATCAAGAACGACAAGTATCTTACCACCACTGCTGATTGACGTGTAAGTCGAAAAAGAATAGGAAGATGTGAGAAACCACTTCTGAATAGGTATGAATACGTTATGTTAAGAGATGCTACTAGACCCTGGCTTCACGTACGGCTTAACCTTACCTGGCAGATATAACGAAGGTTTTCTGAACCAGTAGATACGTATCGATGTCATGTTTCGCAGAGGATGTGGTTTAAGAATAAACAGAACGATGTAGAAGGTGAAGAAGACTTATTGATGCGAGGTTAATAGCTTAACAGAAAATGAGGCAAAGACGAAGTGGGGGAAGAAGGGAAAGAATTCTCTTTTCTGGAAAGCAAGATTACACAGAGGCTCAAAGTGAGGAAGATATCGGAAGTAAATACTGGCGATGGCGAACACTAAAGCGTCCTACTGATATGAAATACTGCTATGAAACTGAGGAAGAAGCTCCTGAAAGGGTATATTTGGAGCACTGCATTGTATAGAAGTGATACTTCGACCGTCTACGTCTGTATCTACGTTACGCCACCCAGTTTACCGTTTCTGGCGGAGCGTACTTATGGCACCACTAACTGATCCCCTTCTTTTTCCATTCGCCTGTGGAGCTGGGAAAGAAGAACTGCCGATAAACCTCATAAGTTAAAATTTCTCGAATTTTATCATTTTTGTCATTTCGAGAGACGTGTGTGGGTGGAAGTAATACGTTGCCTGACGCTTTCCATAAGGCAATTTTTCGGACTTGTAATTCTAAACGTCTGCATGGAGCATAACGGGTCTGTTGTAGCTTCTATCGCTGGAGTTCCCTGTGCACCTCCGTAACCTTGACGATACGCGCAGCTCTTCTTTGGATCTTGTATAGATTTTATATTAATGTATTTTGATAAAGATCCAACCCGTGAGGAACACTCAAGTCGTTCGAACAAGTTTCCTGTAACTCATGTCTTTTATGGAGAAAGTACATTTGCGAAAGATTCATTCCTACGGATTTCAATCTGTCATTTCTACTATTTGTTTGATGTAATTGTTAGTCCTGATATTTTACGATAGTTTTTGTTACCGACGAAGTGTCGCAATAGTGTAATTGTAGAGTAGGGGAGTTCTTTTCATATGTATGCGCAGTTATTTACATTTAGGGCCAAATTGCCTGTCCTTGCACCATTCATCAATCCTCCATTCTGCGGTTCGCTACCCCGTCTTCTGATGTTGCTACTTCTTATAGACAACCGCATTGTCTGCAGGAAGCCTGATGGGGCACCCGACATTATCCATTGGATTTATTGTATATAAAATTAAGGTAATATTGGAATTATCATCAGTGATCCGGGGAAGAAACTGAAACTTACGAAATGTGGTGATCATGAAGTGCATTAAAAATTAAATAGAGAAATGAATTACGAACTGAGGAAGTGCTAAGCCAGTAAATTAGTGTATGGATGTCCATTATTGCGGGAATGTCGGTAGAACAAGGGCAATGGCACCTGAGAAAACTTGGAGCTGGAAGAAGCAACAGAATGCAAAAATAGGAGCAGCAGATCAAGCAAGACTTGAGAATGCGAAAGAGGTGATGGAACATATTGGGTGTTGTAGATAAGATATGAAATGATTAGCGAAAGAAAGGAAGTGATAGCTGACCGTGTAAAATGAGTCGAAGGACCAGGAACTTAATCAGTAGTTCATTTACACTTTTGTTAGCAACTATTATCCGCTGGTGAGATGTACAGGGGATAGACAGAACTAAGGAACCACCAAAAGACAACACATCACCATGCCTAATACGGTTTAGGAAAACCGCTGATACTCAAAACAGCTGCTAGTCGGCACAGAGTAGTTAAATACGGGACCTGTTTGGTTTTCGAGGGAATGGTATAACATACCTCCAGCAAAAAGTGGCACGATGATGACGGTGAAAGTGATCACGTACCCTACTCTGCTACGAATACTAATAAGGCTGAATGATATTTCTATACGGTGGCTGTAATGACCAGTGGATATGCGACAGTTAATCCTCGAGGTCACAAAACCAGTTCTGGAAGATGTGAGTTGTGTGAAGAGGCCCCCGTCTTCTTGGAAGGCAGCATTGTCATTGTGGATCTGTCAGTGTACAATGGGATGAACGTAATCAACAGCAAAACGGTGAAATAATTCCTGGCAGTAATGCGACCTTGCAGATCAATCATGGGACCAATGGAGTACCAGGAGATGACTGCCCAAATCATTACCGAACACATTTCATGTATCACTCATGGGTGGTAAACTCAGCCACAAGTTGGAAACGTTATGAAACATGGATCATACGATCAAATGACGTTCTTCCCGGTTTTATGTCTTCAGCACCACATTTTTCCGTTTTCAGGCATCGTTTCACTGATGATCGGTTTATTAATTCCAGTTCGCCCTACAGTTACGCGGTTATCGATCTCCATATGTGTCATTTTTGCTGACAGTGTTCGAGTGTCCGAGATTCAGTTCTGCAGCTGTTTTTTCAGGTAGCGACCCCATCATCTTTAATTTCCATGCGTCACGATCAGTCAACATTCACTTCCTTCCGCGTTGTGACTTAGTGGATGATGTTTCTCCATTTTCCCTGTGCGCAGTGTAAACCTTCCGTATGGTGTCTCTTGAAGCAGCGAACACTTCTGCTACCTTGGTTAGGGAAGCATAAACCAAAGTTCACTAACAGTTTGCCCCATGTTCGAATTCACTGACTTTAGAAATAATAAAGTCACAGCTACACAGAATATTGTTCTGACCAAGAATGACACTTCCAGGTTATTGACAAAATTGCGCAGGTTGCCATACATGGTGAAATACAAGAACGCAAATTGCAGGCTTGGCTAGGATGTGTACTTTTATTTAGACATGTATTTCTCGCGGTATTTCCAAAATTTTTTCCAATCCCTGTATTTGTAACGGCAGCAGCATGCTTCTTTGGTTGAAGATAGTGAATCACTATAGCGGCATGTAGACAGGCGCAAACGTAAAGGGTTTGAAACCTAGAGGAGAAAGAAAATTCCATCTACTGTACGTGGATATGTCAAATGCACTCTACACGTCAGGAGCTGCACACTTCCATTAATGGGATCAGAATAGATCTCAAATTCGGTCTAAATTCAGTTCATTAAGAAATATGTGGTGGGATGGTAGATGGATTCTAACTTCTGACAGGTAGTTCTCGATCACCAGACAGTACGACAGTTTTGTAATTCAGATTTCAGGCCTCTCTCGTGTGCTACAAGCCGCATGGATATGTGTCACTGCAAACTTTAAACTAACTATCGGATGAGAAATTTTAAGCCTGATTTTCGTCCTACTATTTCTGGCCTTGCGAATGATGTCGGCGATGGATATAACACTCTCACGTTATCAGCGACAACAAAAAGCACACGATTAACCCATCTACGAATTACCATTATAGACGCTAAACTGTTTACTAAGAACGAAAGTCACTGCGAAGAGAACCATCTTTACCTGAAAAATCCTCGAAAGTTTTCAAGCGATCTATTTTCTTTTAAACATAGAAATGTTAATTGTGTAAGTCAAATATCAATAAGACGTTATATACGAAATGCCTCATTTTTTGATTTTTACGGACTTATTTTGAACGCTTTTTTATAATTTTTAGGAAGTGACGCTTTATGCAAAGCATGAAGTTCTATCCATCACCACTGTCCCTGCTGGTAGGTTGAACGGATCACATGTCGACAATTAACATACAGAAACGTAACGGCTACATCGAACTCCCCGTCTGATTTAAAAGGGACTGCTCCAATCTAAAAAAGTCCACATGTGCACAACACATGTAGACTGCTGTCCGAGTAGTCTCTTTTAGAATCAACATGTTGGATCATCGCAGAATCTACGGAATCTCTGACTTAAATCTTTCACTAGCTCCAAACCAAAGGTCACAATCGGTCCAGATTACGTCAGATGAGTTTAAAACCGCGCGCTGCATGTTTGGCTCATGACTCAGGATAGCGGCCTTCCCCATAGCACCCACTTACCGAACGTTCCGGAGGATGCCTCTGAACCCAGACAAGCTGAACCCCGTCATAGCTGTTGACATGAGTCATAACTTGGAACGCTCCCACCTTTCAGTCCACAGCGGCATGACGTTCTCTAACTCGCAGACGAGGCTACCCTGCAAACACAATGAAACCACATTGCACTTACTTACACTGAATTTAAGAGTGCTTTATTTCTATGAAAGAACTCATTGAAACTTCCTGGCAGATTAAAACTGTGTGCCGACCGAGAATCGAACTCGGGAACATTGTCTTCCCGCGGCAAGAGTTCTGCCAACTGAGCTATCCAAGCACGATACACGCTCCCTCTCACAGCTTATTTCCGCCAGTACCCCGTCTCGTATCTTGCAGATTTCACAGAAGTTCTCTTTTGGATCTTGCATGACAGCACTCCTGGAAAAAAAGTTATTGCAGAGACATGGCTTAGACACAGCGTGGAGGATATTTCCAGAATAATATATTCAATCTGCAGCTGAGTGTACGCTCAAATGAAATTACTTGGTAGATTAGAATTTAGTGCCGGACTGAGGCTTGAACTCAGGAGGAAAGATCCCGAGTTCGAGTCCCGGTGCACAGAGATATGATCTGGCACGAAGTTCCTTACCAGCACACACTCCGCTGCAGAGTGGAATTCTCATTCTGGAAACGTTATCCAAGCTGTTGCTAAGCCATATCTTAACAACGTCCTTTTTTTCAGGGGCGCTAATGTTTTGCAGGACAACTGCTGTGAGGTGGGGAAGGTAGGAGACGAAATGCTGGCGAAAATAAATTTGTGGGGACAACTAGTGAGTTGTGCTTTGGTATCCCGATTCGACGCCACGGTAACTTAAGCGTGCTCGATCAGGGGTCACGCTGCCATTTATAATAACAGTAACAAAAATACGTGAGTGAACTATCCTGCGATGAACTTGAAAGTGTGTTATGTGACGTCCACCCAGGCCAAATTATGAGTATAATGTCGAACAAAACGGGGAGAAAAAAAGTTGGTGGATCACTTGCACGTGAAAGGTAAGGATTCCGAGTTCGAGTCTCGCTTCGGCACATAGTTTTACTTCGCCAGGATATACAGGGTGATTAACGAAGATATGCAAATATCTTAATAGGTTATTCTACAAGTAAAACTAAAGAGAAAAATTCAGACAAACATAGGTCCGCAAATGTTTAGTTACAGAGTTACGGCTAATAAAAGATTTTTCCTGAAATTTAGCTACTTCGCTAAATTGAAGCCATCTACAAACTGTACGAGGTTAAAGTAAAGCACGAATTTCATTAATTTTGTTGATATTGATCTGGTGAATCTAATAAAACATGTCTAGACCGCTCGTATTGATTCTGAACGCTAGGTAGAGAACCCGTCTCCCGTAACATCCGAAATACGCCGCTAGTGATTAGTGCATTCGGAATCTTCCGAGTTGGATAACGGACGCGATTTTCGTTAACTGCAGCCGTAGCATTACAATCACATTTGCCATGAATAACCGCCATACCGGCGTATTCCTATGTCGTAAATGTGAAAGGCATCCCTGTTTCATAAATGATCTACAAACTACATTAGTTACTATGTGCTTTAACTTAAATGCACTGTTATTATTATGTTCTTCCACTGAACAAGAGAAAAAACTAACTCGTTTCAAGGTTAGGAAACAACTAAAACAATTGACTAACGGCCGGCCGCAGTGGTCTAGCGGTTCTAGGCGCTCAGTCCGGAGCCGCGCGACTGCTACGGTCGCAGGTTCGAATCCTGCCTCGGGCATGGATGTGTGTGATGTCCTTAGGTTAGTTAGGTTTAAGTAGTTCTAAGTTCTAGGGGACTGATGACCATAGATGTTAAGTCCCATAGTGCTCAGAGCCATTTGAACCATTTGACTAACGGTTGCCAACAATGATATAAACTTTTCTACATTCATAATGGAAAGTAAACAAATATACTTGTATAATAATCTTTGCTTCCCTAAATGTTTTGAAAAACTACTGCAGACAGACGTCTGGGACATATTTTATTATATTCACCAAACCAGTAACAAGAAAAGAATTGGAAATCGTGCTTTACTTTAACCTTGTACAGGATTGCGATGGCTTCATATTAGCGAAGTTGCTAAATTTCAGGCAAAATCTTGTAACAGCCGTAACTCCGTAACTAAACATTCGCGGACCTATGTTTATCTGAACTTTCTTCTTTAGTTTCACTTGTAGATTAACATATTAAAATACCGGGTGATCAAAAAGTCAGTATAAATTTGAAAACTTAATAAACCACGGAATAATGTAGATAGAGAGGTAAAAATTGACACAGATGCTTGAAATGACATGGGGCTTTATTAGAACAAAAAAAAATCTAAGTTCACAAAATATCCGACAGATGGCGCTGGACAACAAAACGTCAGTGACTTCGCATGACAATCGTGTTACAGAATCGCATCATCGCCTGCCTGGCTCATAAGCACCCGCTGGAACGTACGATGTTTATGCAGGATGGCGCTCCGCCCCATATTGCTAGAGGCGTGAAAGATCTCTTGCGCGCGTCGTTTGGTGATGGTCGAGTGTTTAGCCGCCACTTTCGTCATGCTTGGCCTTCCAGGTCCCCAGACCTCAGTCAGTGCGATTATTGGCGTTGGGGTTACCTGAAGTCGCAAGTGTATCGTGAGCGACCGACATCGCTAGGGATGCTAAAGACAACATCCGACGCCAATGCCTCACTATAACTCCGGACATGCTTTACAGTGCTGTTCGCAAAATTATTCCTCGACTACAGCTATTTTTGAGGAATGATGGTGGACACATTGAGCATTTCCTGTAAAGAACATCATCTTTACATTGTCCTACTTTGTAATGCTAATTATTGCTAGTCTGATCAGATGAAGCGCCATCAGTCGGACATTGTTGGACGTTCGTGTTTGTTTTGGTTCTAATAAAAATCCATGTCATTCCAAGCATGTGTGTCAATTTTTACCTCTCTATCTACGTTATTCCGTGATTTATTCAGTTTTCAAATTTATACAAACTTTTTGATCACCCGGTATTTGCATATATTCATGACTCACCCTGCGCTGTAGAGTTAAAATCTGACTGAACAGAAATGATCGTCTGCAATATAATACTGGAAACAAAATCCAGGGGGAACGCTACTAAATAATGACGTGTACGTCAGGGTGACAACGCTGGCTGCAACGGTTGATGCTTCGCGTAAGTATAGCAGAGAAGTCGGTCCCTTGAAGACACTAGCAATTACATGAGGCGCATGCTAATGTTTCTTTCGATGACACTGGACTGAGAATTACTACGTAACTAAACGTAACTACCAAACAAATCTTAGTGAGGACATATTGGAAGTATTTCAAGTTACTGAATGATGTAGAAGAGACTATCATTTGATAACGATATTGCGAAACTCTGATTCTGTAACTGTTACAACAATCTTTTCAAAATTCATTTCTTACAAAAAAATAGGTCAGCTACAAAATTAAGAAATGAAATGATAAAGGAGTGACTGATCTAAGCGGAAGAGTTTAAAATCAAAGAGTTTTCCTGGAGCCACTCTGTAGCAATTCTGGACGAGCAGGGTGTCACGTTGTCCTGCAGTCTCTGTGCAAACCATGTGAGCAGATAATTTTGTGTAATCACGTCTCGACAGTCTAATTAACTGACACGAACCAATAAAGAGAAGTCATTTTAACTATTTTGCCTCTTTGTAACTCATCATAAGTTATGTGCAAGCAAGTAATGTAGCGGTAAAATTACCAAAAATCTTCACGCTTCTCACATCAATGTTTACAAAATCATACTTCCCAAAAGCCACATTCTCTGTATTTACATCTCTGTGTTCTGCTAAGTGCGTGACCAACACCCGACTTTCTCGCTTACCTCTCATTAAGTGCTTCACTGAGAACGATAATGCTACTGACAACCAAATACCGTATAGGTTGTACTGAGAACTTCTGACTGAAAAAAATCCAGTGTAGTAATACGAAGTGTGACCCAGTGAATAAAGAGAGAGCTCACACCACTTTCACTGAACATAAAAATAACGTAGAAACCTTAAAACTTTGAATATTTAATGCAATAAAGTGTTACATGGGGTAAGTTCGTACGTTCTACAGCTGTGTGTTTCCCAATATAATGTACTAAGAAGTGGCGTAAGATACTAGTTCTTATATGTATTGAAACGATACTGGGCCCACGTCTATTCAACATACAATGAAGACCCAAAGAAACTAATACACCTGCCTAATATCGTATAGGGTCCCCGCGAGCACACAGAAGTGCCGCATGGACTCGATTATTGTCTGGGATTGGCACCATGAATCCTGCAGGAATGTCCATAAATCCGTAAGAGTACGAGGGGGGTGGAGATCTCTTCTGAACAGCACGTTGCCAGGCATCCCAGATATGCTCAACAATGTTCATGTCTGGGGAGTTTGTTTCCAGAGGAAATGTTTAAACTTAGAATGGTTTTCCTGGAGCCACTCTGTAGCAATTATGGACGTGAGGGTGTCGAGTTGTCCTGCCGTAATTGCCCAAGTCCGTCGGAATGCATAACGAACATGAATGGATGCAGGTGATCAGACAGGATGCTTACGTATGTGTCACATGTCAGAGTCGTATCGAGACGTATAAGCGGTCCCATAACACGCCAAATGCACACTCCCCACACCATTACAGAGGCTCCACCTAATTGAACAACCCACTGCTGACATGCAGGGCCCGTGGATTCACGAGGTTGTCCTCACACCAGTACACGTTCATCTGCTCGATACAATTTGAAACGAGACTAGTCCGACAAGGCAACCTGTTTTGTCATCAACAGTCCAATGTCGGTACTGACGGGCCCAGGCGAGGCGTAAAGCTGTGTATCGTACAATCATCAAGGGTACTTGACTGCGCTTTCCGCTCCGAAAGCCCGTAACAATGATGTTTCGTTCAATGATTCGCACGCTGGTACTTGTTGATGGTCAACAATAGAATCTGTAACAATTGGCGGCAGGGTTGCACTTTTGTCACACTGAACGATTCTTTTCAGTTGTTGTTGGTCCATTTCTTGCAGAATCTTTTTACGGCCGCAGATATGTCGGAGATTTTATGTTTTACCGGATTCCTAATATTCACGGTACATTCGTGAAATGGTCATACGGGAAAATCCCCGCTTCATCGCTACGTAGGAGATGCAGTGTCCCATCACTCGTGCGCTGGCTATAACATCACGTTTAAACTCACTTAGATCTAGATAACCTGCCAATGTAGCAGCAGTAACCGATCTAACAACTGCGGCAGTTGTTGTCTTATAAAGCCGTTTCCGATCGGAGCCCCGTATTCTGCCTGTTTACATATCTCTGTATTTGAATAAGCCTATAACACATTCTTTGGCGCTCCAGTATATTTTGTCTTTGTATTTACATGAACTTCAAGGATGGTATAGCCTTTCGGCTACACTCTGTGTAAAATAGCTGCCAACGTAGCCGACAAAAGGCGTAGTTTTAAATGTGTATTTGGTTCTACACGAGGCGAAAGGGTTCATAGTTAGCAAGCAAAAGGTGAAGGTAAGTCGGTGTCGCATGTAAGTTTGGGCTCCTTCAGTCCCTGCAACAGATGATGGTAACCGCATACAGGGACAGCATGAGATTTCTCTAAAAATTTATCGCTTAGCTGCTAACTACGTTTTTAAAGTGCTGCCTTGTGTAGTGTCAGATGCCAGAGGCGACACGGCTCTTCCGCATCTCATTGCGCCTAAGAAGTTTTTACTAGCAGCAACGCCGAAACATCAAGCGTCGTGCGACTGGCAAAAACACCACTGGCACATTTGCCCGCGGTCTCACAGGAATCGTGAGGGGCACAAAAACCGCTGCTGACGCAACCACACGCTCTGCCTCCTGCGTGTGGAAGCCGCAGCTCACGTCGTGCGCTGTGCTACCGACAATGTAAAGCGGAACCACTTTGTCAACATAGAAATGGGACCAGCACACTCCAAACTATTTGTACCAGTGAATCTCACGGTTATCAGTAGAAACCAGTTCACTTAAACCGATAGCTGGAGACATTTGCACAGAACCGGGGAACTCTGTTGGATTACTAGAAGCGTGCAAGCTTTTTTTGAGGGTTATTCTACTACGCAGACAAGAATGTAAATAGTAAGCTTCATTATTCTCTCAAATTAATACGTAAAAATTTGTCAAATAATAAACGTAATCGCACGGTTAACACAAAACGTTCTCTCTTGGCACGTTGTTTCGCACTTCGCGTAAACAGACACTAGTTTGCGTAATTTGGGTTTCCTATGTTCATTTTTTTTTTTGTTTTGTTTGTAATGTCGGGTTGATTACAGTTCTCCTGAATCATTCACGATTGTTAAATTGAAGCCACGCTTAACAGCTGTGGGTTGGAAGGGAGTTAGTTTCTGTTATTCAGTACAGCCTCAAACGAAATAAACTTTGAAAATTATCTTTAAACTTTAGCTGATGTTGTCAAAGTCATTTTATTCCTGATTAATTTTATTAGATATGATTAAATATTTAAATCATTAAAGTTTTTCCTTAATTACCAGTGTATTTAATTGTTGAAACTTATTCATTCGATTTGGTGTTAAGTTACTTTGAAGGTTTCCACATCTATGAACCGCTGTGTAATGGCACCTCTGTAGGGAGTGGTGCGTTTGTGGTGATGCCGTAAGTGCTGGGGAACCAACGGACACATAGCTTTATTATATCTTCAATTGGTCGGCCGCTGTGGACGAGCGGTTCTAGGCGCTTCAGTCCGGAACCGCGCTGCTGCTACGGTCGCAGTTTCGATTCCTGCCTCAATAACGCACTCTATCAAGCATACGCCCTTATCAAGTAAAAAGCTCTTCGGCATTTCAATTT
Source organism: Schistocerca nitens (assembly GCF_023898315.1). Taxonomy (NCBI): domain Eukaryota; kingdom Metazoa; phylum Arthropoda; class Insecta; order Orthoptera; family Acrididae; genus Schistocerca; species Schistocerca nitens. The sequence continues at coordinate 188,982,304 of NC_064618.1, read as the reverse complement.
AACAAGTTTCGCCCCGGTAATCAATATAATCATTGGTGAAATCCTCGCGTGGGTAGGACTGTCAATTCCTAAAACAACATATGCATCTCCAGCGCTAACAAAACATTGATATTAAACATCGAGTACTGCCGTTACAAAACATACTGAGATAGAGAGAGCTGTTCGAGAGTGAAGGTTCAGCCACTGTACTTATTCGCGTTAGTTGTAAACCAATACTTGAAAATTATCTGGAGGTCCATGAGGCTCCATTAGCTAAGCTGCTTCAACCTACTAAATATATGTAACAGCTGTACTACATAGAAACCACGCCGTCCATAAACCTTCTACAGGAAGCAAACCAGCTCTTCTAGAGGCAGCCTAAGGTCCCGCCACTATCTGTTCGAGGAAAATCACTCTACATGAAGAGTTCTAACAAAGCTGGATTTCATTATTTACAACTGTGCCGAAGGTTTCGACCGTCAGCGGATCTCCATCTACGCTGCCTGCCAAAATAAATAGAGTACGCAGAAGACGTGATCGGATATCAGTGCAATTACGTACATGCACACACCATCGGCGGGTGTGTAATGCCTTGAGTCACAATTCGCTAAAACAAATGGAGCGGCCACCTGAGTGCATTAGTGTTGTTCGCGTTTAGTGTTGTTACAGGCCTGGTAGGGTACATAACGTGTGAGAACAGCGACAGATGTTGAGTGTTGCCTGTTAAGAAGACGGAAATGCCATGTACTCGTATGAGACAGCGCTAGAAGCAGCTGACAGAGTTTGAAAAGGGGACTCCGTTTAGCCAGCCGGTGTAATCACCTAGTATCCGAATTTTTGGGACATTCGGATGTAACTGAGACCTGATGAAGGAGGCAATGGAAACGTGAGAGCAGGCATACTCTTTGTCAAAGTTCCGGTTGATCACCCTGTATCATCCACACGGGAAGATTACTACAGTAACGTGCACCAAGAACGTTGTAGTCCCTTCACTTCTGCGCTTGCTGTCAGGAGGCAGTAGCTGGACTAGGCATTTACAATTCCACGCGTAGGCCAAATCACAAACGTCTACGCAAGGAATGGCGCCTTGACCGGGAAGCATAAGGATCTCATGTTGGGTTCAGCGATGAATCACGGTCCTGCACCACTCCAGATAATCATCGTGGCGACCGTGGGGACGGTGAGAGGCATCTCATTCTTCCGATGTTTTGGAGAGTCACAGCAGTGATAGTCCTTGAGTATCGGTAGGGGGAGCAATCGAGAATTACTCCACGTGACGTCTCGTTGTGACTGAGAGAATTCTGAAGGCACAATAGTAATTCAGAGGTACCCTGGATCTTCATATGTTACTTCTCATGTGACAGTACCATAGTGCCATTGTTGAACAGGACAAAACTTGTTTTTGAGGAGCTCTCACGGCCAGCAAGATCCCCAGATGTGTGATAGCAGCTCGGACCTACACTGAATTCCAGCGCCTGTATCTGGGATATCAAGAACAAGTTTCAAAAGTAGTGCGCCAGCTGGCTTCAGGAGAGGATTCAACGGATTTGTGTCACTCTTCCCAACAGAATCAGTGCATACATCGAGCCCAGAGAGGGTGCAACGTCGTAGTGTAAAGTGGCTCATACTCCCAAGTTCTTTATCAATTTAACCCGACTTTGTAATCACTGAAATAACTACGCGTTTCGCCTTATTTAATCAAGTCAGGTTATCTTAATTTGCTATTTCTTAGAAGAATCCTTTAGTCGGTGTAGCCAAAGGGCATCGTCGAATATATCAGGCCAACATCGCCTTCGTTAAACTCAGTAAAAACTTTTCTAGATGGACGCGAGTGACACCAAGATCTGCATAACGCGTTCCCGTTCACAGGAGCGAGTAACAGAACTAAACGATTATTCTAAGGAATCCCAAATGAAGATAACATGAAGATGGCTAAATAAGGCGAAACGCGTCGTTGAAATATAAAAAACTAAAATTGCAACCAACACTTTTTTTAATCAATACTGATAAGCACTGGTTTGCTGTATGCCACATATGGATTGGAAGAATTTCTAATGTAAAATTATAATAACGTTTGTTTTATTCAGAAAGCATTAAGCGTTCACACAATAAAAATGTGGAGGCATTATTTTTCTTCGCCCCCTTTTCCATTTTAAAAAACATTTTGGTGTTTGTAGACTTCGAAAACTCACAGAAAGCAGAAAGTAATAACGTCAGCAATTTTTACACAGTTTTAAACAAACAACATCCTCTATTTGCAGACACACTGTCATTGTTTCCTTGTGGGTTGTTTCATAGAATATCAAACGCTAGACTCTGCGATTCGACTTAGCGTCGTAGCTATTGCAGTAAAGTAAACACTGGCGCGAAATTTGAACACTTCTTCTTTACACCATCGGCCTATATCATTATTAATGAATAATACCCCTGTTTGTACAGTTTGTAAAATAGTTGCGTTAGCGGCTGAGGGATTCTGGGGAAGCTTAGTTGGCATACCAGCACCCAGCCAATGTCGTACCCCATTATAAACGAAGAAAATCAACATTGTTATCTACATCTGTATACATATTCAGCAAACCAGTGAGAGGTACATTGTATGATACCACATGTTAGATTTTCTTCAAAGTCTGAATGCGTGTGGAGCGCTGGAGGAACGATTAAATACGAGGTGTGGCTAGAAAAATACCGGACTAGTACTGGTGAAACAATAAAACGAATGCAATAAGGTTGAAAGTCGCGTGGCCTGTCACGTGACTCTCGCTCCGCCTACTGCTCGAGTTTCATCTGCCTCCTGCACTCAGTCTGCCCGTGGCGTCTGTTTTAAGTAGTTGACGTTTTGTCTGTGCGTCGGAAAATGTTGAGTGTACAGAAAGAACAGCGTGTAAACATCAAATTTTGTTTCAAACTAGGAAAATCTGCAAGTGAAACGTTTCTAATGTTACAACAAGTGTACGGCGATGATTGTTTATCGCGAACACAAGTGTTTGAGTGGTTTAAACGATTTAAAGATGGCCACGAAGACACCAGTGATGACACTCGCACTGGCAGACCATTGTCAGCAAAAACTGATGCAAATATTGAAAAAATCGGTAAACTTGTTCGACAAGATCGCCGTTTAACAATCAGAGCAGTGTCTGAGTTAACAGGAGTTGACAAGGAAAGTGTTAGGCAGATTCTTCATGTAAGTTTCAACATGAACAAAGTGTGTTCAAAAATGGTTCCAAAGTGTCTCACAATTGAACAGAAGGAACGCCGAAGAATGATTTGTTCTGACATCCTGGAAAACATTGAAAGTGATCCCACCTTCTTACAAAATGTTATTACTTGCGATGAATCGTGGTTTTTTACTTACGATCCCGAAACTAAACGCCAATCGATGCATTGGAAAACTCCTGGTTCTCCACGACAAAAAAAAGCACGAATGTCAAAACGAAATTCAAGGCAATGATGATTGTTTTTTTTTTTGACATCAAAGGGATTGTGCACATTGATTGGGTACCAGAGGGACAAACAGTGAATCAGCATTACTACATTAGCGTCCTGGCTACCCTACGTGAGCGAGTACGGAGAAAACGGAACGATTTGTGGAGAAAAAAAGTCATGGATCCTTCACCAAGACAATGCCCCAGCTCACAGTGCGTTGTCAGTGAAGACGTTTTTGGCAAAACACAACATTCCCATCTTAGATCATCCACCCTACTCACCTGATTTGGCCCCCTGTGACTTTTTTCTTTTCCCTAAAGTCAAGTCAGCTTTGAAAGGAACTAGATTTGAGACTGTTGAAGCAGTAAAAGAAAAAGCGACGGAAGTAATGTATGGACTTACCGAAAATGATCTGCAGCATTGCTATGACCAGTGGAAATTTCGTATGGAGCGGTGTAGAGACCGAGGAGGAGAGTACATTGAAGGAGATAACATGAAAATGTAAATAGATGTTTTTTCCAGCATCAGTCCGGTTTTTTTCTAGCCGCACCTCGTATCTGCCTGTGGCCAGTAACGAGCCTAGTCCTCTCTTGACGATGCTTACTGGAGAGGAGCTTAGGGAACTGGAAAATATCTCTAGATTCTTCACTTAAACCTGCTCCTTTCCTTAAAAAAACTAATTGTATACATTTTTCTGGGTAACAATTACCCGATTTTTATTGAAGGGTGTATTAGTCATGAATTATTCAAATGATTAAAATGGCTCTAAGCACTATGGTACTTAACATCTGAGGTCATCAGTCTCCTAGATTTAGAACTACTTAAATATTACTAATCTAATGACATCACACACACCCATGGCCGAGGCAGGATTCGAACTTGCGACCATAGCAGCACCGCGGTTCCGGACTGAAGCGTCTAGAACCGCTCGGCCACAACGGCCGCCCACGAATTATTAAAAATATTATAATTTATACTTAAGTTCAGTTTGCATATTTATTGCTACATGTGCTAGGATTATGCAGTTTATAAAGTATTTCCACCCATTTTTCCCAAGGAACTGTTATGGGTACTAACCCTTCATTTGCTCATAGTGCTCTTCGAGCAGACATGAATCAAAGCATATCAAACCTGAGATGCTACTGCAACTTTTCTTTGATATTATAGCAGTAAATATGACTCTACCTGTTTCTGGAATGCATTGACTTTTTTTAGCCAACGTCCCTGCCGCAGTGGTAACACCGGCTCCCATAAGATCACCGAAGTCAAGCGCTGTCGGTTTTGGCTAACATTTGCATGGTTGACCATCCAGTTCTACTGAGTGCTGCTGGGAAGCGGAGTGCTCTCAGCCCTTGTGAGGCCAATTGAGGATCCTCTTGATTGAGAAGTAGTGACACTGGTCACGAAAATTGGCAACGGTCGGCAGAGAGTGTGCTGACCACATGCCCCTCCATAACCGCATCCTGTGACGCCGAAGAGCTAAGGTTGATACAGCTGACGGTCGGTATCGTTGGGGCTTCAAGACCTGTTCGGACGGTGCTTGTTTTTATTATTGTATTTTTTAAATCCACGATACATTTTACACCAAGTAGCCAATAATAGCAAAACCACAGAAGCTTCAAATTTAGGTTCATTAAATTCTTCGCAGCTGTTACCATAAACTTTATGACTCTGAGTATTGGTCACTACCACCACAGTTATCTGAATAATGTAATTCATAAGAGCCTGCAACGAGAATTTTATGTAACTCACTCTGGATATGCCATACCGTATTGGACCAGGTATAAGTTTTAAAACGTTGGCACTAGATGCCCATTAAGTTCGTAAAAAATGGTTTTAAGCGCCACATGATATTTCCGCCTTTTGACCAAACTATTCGGAGCGCCTACACTTAGCCATACTAGGAATTAACCTCTCAAGTATCTTTTGATACAGATGTAGGATGAATGCAGCAGACACTTCCGTGACTTTCTTCTTTTGGAATATTCTCAGAGGTAGATGCATTTACCAATGCTTCCAGCTGCTTGATAGAAAGAAATTGTTTCGTCACGTTAGCCACACTGGTATTATTACGTTACATACACGAACTACCTCCGAGAGCGAAACATTAGAGGATATATTGCTGGTAGTGCTAATGCTATGACAATTTGCAAGTAAAGAACGACTTGAATTTTGGCGTAACCTTACGCATTTTAACTATAAGCAAGCAAAAACATGTAAGGTTTTAAATCAAAAAAGAATATCGTTATGCGTGGACCCGAGACACCTAGAAATGAAATTTTGCTGCCAAACTGTGCACATGCAGTGAACTTTTAAACATACAGGTCATGTAGGCCCAAGGGACGTAAATGTAATAAGTTAAGCAACTTAAGCTATGACAATGGAGGAAACCTATTTTCATTTAAGTATTAATCTGTATGGAATTTTTAGGAAACGAGAGTCATAAAATTCGAGCCCTAGCGATCTCATTCATTCCTCCCTTTATCCATCACCTGTTCCAGTAAAAAAGATCCAGCAGTCTCTTCCGTGGTCCACTCCTCTGTATGGTCCGCCTAGGTTTGTAGCCAAAACTTGGTTTTGGAGGTCTCTTCTCATGTCCTCTATATACTTGTTCGCACTATCATTTTGTTTAAATCTATTTTCATGTGCATGGAATCAACTTTCAATTTATTTCATTCAAGGATGCGATATTCTCTGGTACACCCCCTGATACTATCACGAAAGCTCATTTCCGCAGTGTGGGTCCTGCTCATATCCTTGAACTTGGGAATCCGGGTTTCAGATTCACAGATCATAGGAGGAACCATGATTTTGTAAAACATCATCTGTGTCTTTCGCAGATTGCTTGTATTATTTTTTAAGTATTTTTGATTGCTACAGAGATCACTTTAAATTTTATGATATTGTTGTCAATTTCATCATCGAAATTTAGTCCTACGCCACAGACGAGATGCTGAAAATGGGTTGCCTGTTTCGGTATTACATCATTTGCCATAGTTTTAATTATTACACGCAACCATTATATTTATTTTATTAGTGGGAATTTTCATATTACTTATAGAAGCCCAGAAATTGAGGTGATTATCGGCTTTTTGACAATCATCTTCATTTTCTTGAATTATTGTATGATCATCAAGGTACAATAGAGTATTACAATAATTATTCCTGTTGATCTTAATGCCGCAGGTGATATTTTGTTTCCAGGCGCTGACTGTGTCATATGTGGAGACGCTGAAAAACATTGGAGACAGGTAATGATCATGTTCAACATTTAGTGATTTGTGTTAATTAGTTGGACAAAGTCTCTCCATCCTCGATTTTATCTTTTGTCTCTTTGTAAAGAGCATTTCCAGAGTAAGTTATTTTCTTAGGAAGGGGGGCGGGGGAACCTATTATATCCGTAATCTGCCACAACAGGTGCCAACTGGCTCTGTAAAATGCATCTGCATCATCTACAAAAGTTACGTGCCAATCTAAGTATAATTATTTCCTTTTCTGATCAGGCTGTTTTAGAATAAAATTACCAGCAACGGAAGATCGTCCTTTTGTAAAACCTATTTGTCTTTCCAGTAAAATTTTATCACGCGTAGGTCACAATCTGTTGTTCAAGGTAGTTCTATAGTTTTTGTAGCAAATGTTATCTAGGCTAATGGCTATACCGTTGTCTGGGGCACTTCGGTTGCCTTTCTTAAATTCGGAAATTTTTTTAGCCAGATTCCACTCCTCAAGTACCTGCCAGCAGCCCAATGCTACTTAACGAGATTTAGCACATGTTTCTTCAGTGAAAGACTTCCGTATTTAAACAGTTCGAGATTTTTTCCCTGTGTCCGTGTTGCTTTCCTGTGTATCAAGTTTGTATTGCTACGTCTAATTAATTTATTTTTATGAAGTGTTTTTATTGATGGGAAACTTTTGCAGTATTCCTGTGATGATGAGTCCTTAACCCCGAGGTTTTTGTAATTCTTTTCTTATCGTTATAAATTTGTATGGTAGTATAGTAGTAGACATACCTGGTAATGTGGTTCTGGGTAAATAATAATGCTTCAAGTTCCCATTTCACTAGTTGCTTTGTCTCTTCATTACAGGTTTATTATACGTTCTTCGTTACATTGTTTTAATTTTGGCCTGGAATTTCTACTGCTGCTTTCGAAACTGCATTTTTACTGGTCTGTCATTCTTAATAAATAGCATCTCTTGCACATACAGTAGGCAGTTATGAGCCAGTGTTTTCTCATAGAGATATCTAATACTTTCCATTTGCAGGAGCGGTATCTTATACTTTTCTACTTGTTTAGGACTATCTTTTGTCTCGATTTTCTCTGTATGGTCCATATTCGAATTTCTGTGTAAAACGTAAAACGTTCTCTGCCGTAATCATATCATCTACAACTCGTTTGTCAATCACTTGTCGTGCTATTCTGGGGTCAGCAATTACACAATCAAGAAGGTATCTAGTTCCTCTTAAGCCCCATGTACATTTATTATCTTCTTTCTGCCGAAAGAAGGTGTTGGTTGTCTTCTAAGAGTTAAAGGTGCATAAATCAGTAACGTTCTGGCCACTTTTGTTGACGTGTGTTTCTTCATTTTCTCCTGCTAACTGTTAGATTGGTATTGTGCGAATTGTAGCATTTACATCTCCGACTGTTCTTTGCTATTTTATGAGTTGTTGTATTTGACCACAGACGATATCGGGCTCCTCATCTTTACCTTGCTCAGGCGCATAAACGTCCATCGCACACGGAAGTCGCTTATCAATCTTAAAACGAGCTAGTAGCACCTTCTCATTTACACGAATTTAATAACGTATTTTATTCTTGCATTCCTGATCAATTAATAACACTATCCCGGAATTTGCAAGTTTTTATTTCACGACTGTGCAGCGGATCACAGTGGAAGGACCTATATCTTTGCTAGAAATTAATCTTTCATTTGTTTCTGTTATGACGATGCTGTTGGCCTGTTCCTTCGACAGTATATGCGTAAGTTCTGTCTCCTCAAAAGCTGGTGCACCTCTTATTTTCAATGTCATTATTTGTAGAGTTACCGATAGTCCATTTCGAAGGCTTTTTACAATGCCGGGGCGTCAATGTTTTTATCCATCCACTGTTTCCTTGATTTAATTGTCAGTAATTAAGTTTTCCCTAACCGCGTTACGACCACAGCCCTAGATAAGGGTGGTGACGGGGAGGTTAACGTGTCAGAACTTCCGTTCTTGCTTCTCCGCCACGTCGTCTCCATGATAGCTGCAGTCTTCATCGCAACCCCGGCAGGAAACCTCTGCAACGTACGATCACCGAAGGTAAGTGAAACAAGGTATTTAATTACGTCTTACTGCCTACCCCCCCCCCCCCCCCCTCAGCTCCTCCTCCGCTACCTAGCTTAAGACAGTGTGTGATGTTTCAATACGAAAATGTTAGGAGTAAAAAAACTCTTTTCTGGGCCCTATTGCCCAGCAGGCAGGTTGTTCTCGAAGTATTTGCGTGGGATAATTAGCATCTATTTTAACGATCCGACCACAACAATTTTACAACGTTTGCGTGACAATATCCAGTGAGGCGAGGAAACTGATGTCACCCTTCTCTCTAAACGTACTGTAGCCCATTTTAGTCCCGTTTTGTATGGGTTCCTCACACGTTAACAGAATTACAAGATGAGCTGTGGAGAATATGGAAGATAATACCACTGTGTATGGGCTGTGTTTAGGATCTATAGACAGCTAGGCTGATCACATGGTGCTGCCGTACCAGAAGAAGTTGCTTGAGAGTTAAGTCACAAAAGTAGCCTATAATGAAGGTTTACTTACTTACTCAGTTATACTGGGACACAAACGGCAGCCGATCCTCGGCCACACTCATTCCAGCGAGCCTTCCACACCTACCTGTCAGCTTCATCTTCATCTCCCAGACCAAATATCTGCGTGTCTCCCATGGTATTATCCTCCAATCTCCTTCTCGGCCGACCTGGTGGTCTCGCTCCTTCTGCTTCTCCATGTATCACTGCGTTTGTTACCGGGTTCGCTCCTCTCCTCCTCACATGCCCATACCACTTCAGTCTTTAATTTTTCACACTTGCAGCGATGTCAGATAGTGTGTATAACTGTTTGAGTTCTTTATTTTTCCTCATTTTCCACTGTTCATTTTCATTCAGTGGTCCATATATTATTCTCAGTACTTTATTTTCAAAAGTAATGAGTTTTTCTCCATATTTTGCCAGGGTCCATTTCTAGCTTTCGTAGCACAGTATTGATTTGATGACGGACAAATATATTCTTACTTTGCCTGCCAGAATACTAAATTAAATGTTATGTGCACCACATAGACATCTTCCCAGGCTTGAATTGTGGTTATTATATTTTGTTACATAAGGTTTTGTTGGACGATGTTGAGACCAAGGTACGCAAATGTGTCTGTCTTCTTTGTTGTTAGGTTCCTGATAGATGGTTTGGTCCTACCTGAGATCTTCTTCCTATTACCATGAACTTTGTTCTATTTTCATTTATACTTAGACCTAGTTTCTTCTATAAGTACAGTTACCATTTTTTCTATGTCTTCCATATTCTTTCCTATCACCATATTATCGTCCGCAAAAGTCAGAATATTTATCTTTTTCCTTGCACATTCTTGTGTTACTCTCCTCAGGGTGTTGTTGAGTGCCAGAATGAAGAACATTGGTGATATGATATCTGCATGTCTCACTCCTGTTTTTACCGCAAATGTTTCTGAGAACTCCCCTGTACTTTTACTCTGAACTTTGATTCCTTCACACGTGTGTTAGTTAGCTTCATCAGCTAGTCCAGCAATACCATCCACATCTTCTCTCTCACTATGCTGTAATACGGTTTGTTAAAGTCTGTAAATATATAGGAGCTCGTATTCTGACTGTGATCCCAGTTCTTGTCTAGTATTGGTCTTAGTGTGAATCTTTGATCGGTTGTTGAAGTACCCTTTCTGAACCCCGCTTGATCTGTGTCTTTCTTCAGTGTATGGGTTGAGCCTGTTCAGTATAATTCTTGATGTTATTTTATAGCATGTGCATAGGAGACACAGCCCTCTATAGTTCTGTACCAATATTTTGTGTCTCTTCTGGTATATGGTACACACAGCAGCAGTTTTCCTTTCCTCCGGTATCACTTCTTTCCTCCACACCTCTTTTACCAAATAGGCTGACCATTAATATGTCTTGTCTCCCCATTATTTGATGAGCTCTGCTGATATCATATCTACGCCTGGGACCTTCCCATTTTTCACTCTTTTTGTTGCCACCTTCACTTCTCTCAGAATTGATTGTTCGACTAATGGTTGTACGTTGTGGTTGTTTTCTGCCCTGTTTTTGTTGTCGTAGGTGCCTCCTAGGTTGTTCAGCAGCTGTTTGAAGTATCTGCTCCAGTTCTCTAGATTCCCTTTGCAGTGATCAGTTTTCCATTGTCGTCCTTCATTAACACAGTCTTAGCTCTGTTCTCCTCTCTGTAGATTCTCATTGTCTTGTAAAACTGTTTACAAATATTCTGGCTATAGTCTTACTCTGCCTCCTCTAAACTGTCGTGGCTGTCCTATATTTTATTATATTTTCATATTTGTGATCTCTCATTATTACCTGTTGGCTGTCTTTCAGGCCTGAACTGCTTTTCTACATGTTTCACCGAAACACTGTTTGCTCTTGGTGTTGGTATTATTGTTATATCCTAATAGTTTCTGTGCTGCCTCCTTTGTAGTTACTGTTGTATTGTTTTATTTTGTCTTGATATCTTCATCTGCTTTCCAACTGCTTTAAGTTCTCTAATTCTGTGAATCTTTTTTCAAGCTCTATCTTAAATTATTTAGGTGCTGGCTTAAGCTATCGCCAGCACACCGGTCGGCAAAGATGAAGCGCGAAGATCAATAATAGACGTTGAAATTTTTGGAAATTTGTGGTATGGACTTAAGGGACCAAATTGCTGAGGTTATCGGTCTCTAGGCTTACATACTACTTAATCTAACTTAAACTAACTTACACTAAGGACAACACACACAATCATGCACGAGGGAGGACTCGAACCTCCGACGGGGCAGCTGCGCGGACCGTGACAATACGCCTGAGACAGCGCGGCTATCTCATGCGGCTAGGCGTTGGATCAAGAGCACGTATCACGAGAGAGATCAGAGACACACCCTGTCAACTCCCTCTCAACAGCAATGATTTAGCCTGCCTCCGCTGACCAAAGGGCCTAACTGACTCACTCATCGAATTTGGTGTCTCTCAGTATATTTGCAGATCGGGCTCAGTTCACATCACAGGCTAGGACAGAACATAGCAACCACATTAGTGTATATGGCTGGACCAGCAGTGAGAGACTAAAGTTTGTAATAGCAAGATTACCGATAGACTATACACCACTGTGCAAGAGGACTATTTCTGATGAGCTCGTAGCACAACACATGGGCACTATTCCAGTTAAGTAAATGTTCATGTAAATAAAGAACTGTATTAATCCAAGAGAAAATTTGTGTTGCACAAAGAGGAGACCGCCCACCCATAACAACATCCTCTCCCTTGCTCCCTTGCGGTACAAGACTCTACATTTTATTCACATCCTCTTCTTTTAGCCTACTCACATAAGCCCTTTCGTTTAATTTACCACTGTTGCTCTACATAGTTGTTTTAGTAATGATTGTTTCATCTTTGTTACGACAAGAGGTTGGTCTGATTGTATCTCACTCCCTATCATTGTCCTAGCGTCTGTTACTGCATTTTTATGTTTTTTCTCTGTGAACACTTGGTCTGTTTTGTTCCTAGTTAGCCTCCCCAATGAAGTCCATGTTGTTTTACGTATGTCGTAATCTGGAGCACATCTGGTCCAAGGTGTCATAGAATTACTGTTTTATGTCTTCCTCCTTGTCTTCGGTTGGTGTGTGGACACTTACTGACGAAACGTTTCTGTATTTACTTTCGATTCTGATGTGGCATATACTTTCGTTAACATGGTCTAGTATCATGATGTTGACCATTATTTTATTACATAACGCAAATCCTGTCCCAAATATATGGAGAACCTGTTTGTTTCTGCTATATATGATTGTATGGTATTTCTCTCTGTCTATGCCTTGTCCCCGCAGGAAGTGCTGTAATATGTTAGTTCTTCATCAAGTATTTATGTCCATCCAGTAGCGTATAGTGCCCTTAAAGTCCATGTTCCTCTTTATAGCATTTTTATATCCATTCTAATTCTAGGCAGGGTGTGAATGTTTAGGAACCCTCCAGCTTTATTTACGATGTTGAATGGTTAGTCTAACGATTAACGCTCCCACTTTATCCAGGCTTTTGACTGGCTGTAAGGCTATCTTCCTCCCATGCTTAAAATTTATTATTTAATAGCTTAAAATTTTATTATACGTTTCTATGATGCAGTGAATTTATGAGTTGGGAGAAAAGAATACAACTGAAATCATCGCGGTACTGATTAGTATGAATAATACAGTTTACTGAAAAATAGCAAATGTTTCAAGTACACATAAAGAGCTGTATTTCCGTGTTAAGCATGTAACTAAAAGCAACAGGTAGTAGTCTAAGTGAGAGGAAAATAATAAAAAAAAACACATCTTCGTTTTGCTTAAAAGAATATTATACGTCTAGCACTAGAATCCCGCTCTCGATTCGCTTGGCTTTGTTATGATCTCACAACCCAATAACCTATCTATGAGACCTATGGGTCCTAACAAGTCTGGTACTTTTCCCGCAGCATCTCGGTAACTCATGTTATCCGAAAACTGTTTTCCCCACATTCAAGGAATCAAGAAAACTGCACCTAGCGGAAATATGTGTGAAAGATTATATTCATGTGTCCTGGTTATGATGAAAAGAAGTATACAGCTGATTGTCTGTCTGTGAAATACGATTAAATTCAAATTAAAATTCCGTTAAGAGTTCCTTGAAAAGCCTTGGTGATTGTGACAGGAGAACAAAGGTGTGTTTGAAAGGGCGCCACTGAGAACTGTCATGAAGGTGCGTGGGGTTAGAGAAGTGAATTCATGATAGCTGCCCACTGAAAACGTCTGCCGAATATGCCCGTGCAGAAGTTATCTCTCCAAGTCTTCTAGGATTATAAGAGGGGCCGCACCACAGTCTTAAAGGAAATAGCTGCTTTTGTTTGACATTTTGGTAATTTGCATGCCTTTGTGGTATAGACGAGTGTATTTAATGTGGAGCCACCTTCTTTCCTTTGCCGTTTATAGATGACGTTTCTTTCAAGTACCCCATGTTATTCACTCTAAGTACGCCATCAACACTAGCGTGTGGTTATACCCCGTCAGAAAATAGTATTACATCTGAAAAGACGACGTAGATTTTGATCCTATGACCATATATGCCACCTGGGCTGATTATGGTTTCGACATGCGAAGCAAATTGGCAACGTTGCCACGGAAATGCTCAAGTGCTTGCTAGAACCAGCTGCGTGAGATTGACAGGGGATCCAGTTGTGGCTTTTGGAGTGGCCGGAGGGTCATTTCAGAAAGTTTCTACACAAATTGGAAGTGCTACATCAGTTAAGCAAAAATATTGGTATCAGTGATCACGTGAACATTCTCGCACGCGTAGGATAGGCCCTGTACGTCCACACAGCACAACCGCCCACCAGGAACGTCGGATTGTAAGGGCAGCAGCGGCAGATCTTATAGCGACCGCAACGTAGTTATAGGGCTTGTGACTGCAGACGAGTCAATACGAGCTGCTGCGAACCGGTTATTAGCAGTGGGACTACAGGCATGATCAGTTCTACCCCATCTTCCACTGACATCACAGATTCGACTGCACGGGTTGTGCCATCAGAGCACCACTTGGAAGACGGAATGACGCGATGTGATGAAATCAAATTCTGACTGCACGTAAGTGATGGTCGATTGCGCACATGACGTAGACGTGGAGAACGCTATCTCGAACTGCTGTCGTCCAAGATACACTGGCCTCACCCGAGGCCTTATGGCCAGGGGTGCGATAACCTACACACTCGTTGACGTTTCCTGTTTCTGGAGAGTACGCTTACCAGCTCTCGGTATATACAGAATGTTGTTAGACCTGCTCATTGGCCATTCTGGCAATAGGAAAGTGACGTGCTGTTCCAACAGGCTAATGCTCGCCCGTGAAACTCAACGGGCTGTGCAAGAGGTGCACGACCTCCAGACGTGTGTCAGATCGAGCACGTATGGGTTATGATGGGACGAGAAGTGACTAGTGCGACTCTTCGACCCGGTAGAATACCTGAACATGTCGAGCAGGCGTGGCATGATGTATCCCCGGACAGTATTCGCTATCTGTACAATCGACACTATGCCAGAGTCGCCGCCTCCATTGCTGTCTGTGGAGGCTACTGCACGTGCTAACATTGATGTTTCGGCATGGGCCGATTCCTAGAATCTCAGATCCGCTTGTGCTATTGATCTGTAGACGTATCGTTTCAAATTTTGCATATAAACTGTTACAACAATAGATCTTGAATGAACTGGAAACCCTTAAAAGGGTGTACAGTTTTTTTTTTCAGCAGTGTCTGTTATCGAGTAAGATCAGTGTGTACTAGTTTCAAAGAGCCCCTCTCATAACATAAAAACAACAACAAAGCAAATTTATTTCCCATTAGGCTTCTTGGTGACCACACCTCAAGGGATTTTGTTGCTGCCACGGAGTCCATAGCCACCACAGATACTCGGGATGTCAACTTGCTGCCACAGTGGTTTTCACTGACAGTCCTTTCAGTTCAGTACTGCACATTCTTCGCCGTGAAAAAAGCTCAAGTAATTGCGTGCTATAATTCATCAAAATGAAATAATATTTTATTTGCATTTACGGTCTGTGTGCAAAAGTGATAGTGGTTGTGCTACGTCTGTCATTCGGTGATTTTGTTTTCTTCAGATGTGTATGGATTGCTAATGTGTTATTTTCTTAAATTCGTATTTTCACGAAATCTAGTTCTAAAATATCTCCCTGCTTGACTGATGTAAATTTTTTCACAGTCACATTTTAGATTTGAGCTGCAGAAGTAGATAGCTTTGTGGGTTTTCCTAGTGAATTTTATGTGTGTGCTTTTATAGTGTTTAGTGGCCTGTTTTTGTATAGTTGGTTGTTATCTGATACTTGTCCTCAATGAAGTGAGACACTGCCTTTGATCTTTTTACTTTGACTTCTGTCAATTATAATTTCGTCTTCTAACTTACTTTTATTCGTTTTCTTTATTTTCCTTGTCGACAAAATTAAATTCCTAACTAATAAAACGAATAAAAGAGAATTAATGTAAGAGATTACACTTAACCGATCGTAAACTGTAAGTACAAATACATAGTACTGAGGATAAGTATCAACTAAAATCCCACACACTCTCAAAAATTGAACCTAAAAGTTGGATTCAGACCACAGAACACAGTACGTGGGCACATATGCCTTTCACTCGACTTACCTAAAATATTTTGCCGATTTGATGTTCACAAAGAAAAATTTAAAGAAAGTGAAAAAAACCACCAGTGAAATCAAACTTCCAACAATCTTGCCCCCTATCTTTATTTAAAAGTCATTGGTACGGAATTTTATGGTTATTAATTGCATTTCTTCATCTTGTCGTATAGCTGTATAAATGCATAGTTATATAGAGGGAGGTTATAACGAAACTTTCACCACTTGAGTCAGTGTAGACGGAAAAGTGTTTCCGAATGGGTTCCCTTATTTACATGAATGACGTTCACACTATGCGTTGCAGGATTTAGGTTGTTAGTAGTGTTAGTCTCATGACTTACCGTTATCGCCAGTACTGGTAAGGCGTTGTACGATTTAAACACTGTCGTCAGCATGTCATTCCAATTGCAGACAGTCAACTAGGGTCCAGACGAGATGAGCAGGGTTTTACTCTTAAAGCCTTATTATCAAAATAGCAGCAATAGTGCCAGTGTAGAGTCATTAAAGGACTGCGAAGAAAATGGTTTGGATGTTCTAATTAACTGGAAATTTGGGAATTGCTTCTGCTTGAGACCGACGGTCAGTTGCGGCACAAACTGGTGATGATGATGCAGAAGCCATTGCTCAGATTGCTGGACACGGTACGCAGTCTTCAAGCAGTGTACCAACTGTGTCACGGCAGTTGAACATTCCGCGGTCCACTTTCCGAAAAGTGCTGCTTGTCATTGAGCCATTGTGAAACAACATCTGCGGTTCCTGGGTGTCGTGAATGCAGATGGTCGTCATACTGAGCGACGTTTCTAAGCTGGAACGTTAACATGTTTCACACAGGTAGGTCGTATGCTACCTCACAGCTGCTCTAGACACTAAACTTGGTGTAACGACTGTCACTGTGGAAGTCCAGTCAGTCCAACAAATATTGACCATTCTATGATTCGGTCGTTCTGGGATTCAGTATATAGATTTCTCATTGGTCTGTATGCAATAATGCAATGATGGAAACTTTCAGTTATTTTTCTGTGCAATTATCACCTGACAACATTAGAGCGTTCAAGCTGTCACATATACATAACCAGGCATACCAGTTGATTAAGCATCGTACTATGCATAGAACGTGTGCATTACATAATACTAATAATATACGTAGTAATACTTACTTTATACGTAATATAGCTCTCCATTTCTGACAGAGAGGAAGAATTATGTAGGAAAAAGAACAAATATTGTTAATTATTGTTAGTTCGATATTGAGGTATACAGAGTTATTGTCCGATACCGACATAAGAGACTCGCAATTCCCAATTCGCGACCGCGTGAATAATTATTATTATTTGTGAGCCAACTGGATGGCGCTAAAGCTATGGACTTCTTAGAAAACTGATGACTGAAGGCTCTCAAAAAGTTTGCTACCGCTAGTAACAATCCGCATGAGATATAAAAAATGGGTGATAATTGTTCAACGACGAGCCATTATTTCGGAAAGCGTTACAAATACTTGCAGAAATTCGACACCTGGTCAGTCATCTGTGAAAATGGCGTTTATAATTAACTGAAATAAACAGATTTACACAATATCATATGAATATACTTATTATTAACGAAAATTGAAAATGCATATTTGGGCAATGGCCAAAGTAGGAGAGAGAGAAGTGTCTGTCTCTGAAGAATAAGCCAAATAGAGTGTGATAAAAGCAGATGATAAATAACTTACGGAAATTCAGAGAGAGAGTTTTGTTCAATTGCATCACAGTCACTACTATACAATAAGTGTGCCTCCTCTGTCAATGAATAGCCGTATGATTACATATTTTAAACACCATGTGTAATTCCCAATATTTAATGTATCTTTCCAATACCACATGATCAATACAAACCATTATAATTATTTTAAAAATAATGTAAAGAGAGAGTAAGTCAAAAATGAGTATAAAATCTTAATTTTGTTTCGCTTTCTTTTACATATTGTTAATACACATGGCTGAGTCAAAATTATGTGAGCAATCTTAATTTTGTTTCGTTTCCTATTGCAGGTTGTTAGTACCCATGGCTGACAAACGCACATTGAAGCGGTGACGAGCGGTTGCAATCTTAATGAAATTTATGCAGTGGGCTACAGATGTGCGTCGAAGATTAATAGAACGATTTCTGGATAGACGGACTCAAAACTCGTTTGTAGCAACTGGGTCAGAAGTAGACAATTTCCACGGTAATGCGGGGCGACATAGAACTGACATAAGTGAAGAAAATATTGCTATAATGCAGGCGGCCATACTACGAGATCCATCAAAATCGACGATATGTTGATGTCTGGAGAATGGATTTCTAGGAGGACAGTGAACAGAATTTTGCAATGACCTTGGCTTGTGACAATATTACCTACAAATCGTTCAAGGTTCGTTTACTTCACGTAAACAGGTACGAATAGAATGCTGCGAGAATCTAGTGGAAATTTTACGGATGCAGTCGGGCACTGATTTTTAGTGATGAAAGTACCTTTCATGCCAGTGGTCATGCTGATTGTCTTAAAACAATTTTCCGCAGTACCGAAAATCCACCTATATTTCGTGAGCATGAAAGTGCATCACCGAACGTAAATGTCTGGTATGCCGTGATCGCTACTGGTGTACTTGGCACATTTTTCTTGACAACCAAAACGGTTGCTCTTTACTACTTGCAAATTTGCCAGTGATAACACGCCCCTACAACTTATGAGAAAGGTTGCCTCCAGCATGATGTTGCACCGCCCAATTTTGCTCGATCAAACTTTCCCAAACCTTGGGACAGGTCGCGATGGATCGTTGTTATAGCCTTTCCAACCTCTGGCTCTCACGTCCTGTTACTTCTGCTTATGGGGTATGGTAAAGGAGGGCGTGTGTAGTACAAAAGTGAGAAACTGCGAAGAACTCAAGGAGAAAATAAATTATATGTAACATTTCCCTAGAAATGGCGCTTCACTGTGCTGTTGAATGTTGATTTGAATTCATTAACCGTACTGATCATCTGGTTGAGACTCTGCATAACGAGAACTCTGAGTAAATACTTTCAGATACCTTACGTGTAAGTTTGGCTCATCCTGTATTGATAAATTTATGGTAAGCCATAAATGTCAGTCTTCCTCTGTTAACTAATTTCGTAACTATGTTCCTATCGAGTGTATGCAATGACATGTGACAGAAACGCATAACTGCCGAATGGAAGGGATGGCATGTGAAGAACAAGTTGATCGACAAGCACGTAATGTTGAATAAAGGAAACAAATAGTAAAAGAAGAAGAAGCCATGCAAACTGATGGTTCAAATGGCTCTGAGCACGATGGGACTTAACATCTATGGTCATCAGTCCCCTTGAACTTAGAACTACTTAAACCTAACTAACCTAAGGACAGCACGTAACACCCAGTCATCACGAGGCAGAGAAAATCCCCGACCCCGCCGGGTATCTAATCTGGGAACCCGGGCGTTGGAAGCGAGAACGCTACCGCACGACCACGAGCTGCGGACGCAAACTGATCACAGTGTAGCAGAGCTACTGGTTAAAAGTAAGAGAGAAGGGAAGCAGGTGATGTAAGCCACTACCGCAGCCAGTGTGCCAGAACGTCAGCGTTCAGACTTTAGGACTGTTCAGCGATGTGACATGTTGCGCAGCTGGCGTGCCTCTGCTTGTACATTTTGATGTGTGTGTGTCCCCTGAGGCCTGCTATTCGCCGGCTCGCTTCTGCTGCTTTGGCCCGCGCCCCCAGAGCTCCACAGTCAGTGCAAGAGCGCGCAGAGCTGGATTAGTTTATTTGCCCGTTACTGCCTCAGCGCGAATGCCAGCCGAGCTGCGGGACGGCCGCCGCATCATTTCTGCGCCCGACCCAGTTCCAGCAGTGGCACATAAAAGTTTCATGGCCCACTGAAATCGGACCGCTGTATAATGAAGACCGAGCTATTCCTCCGCATTGGAGATGGGAAACGATACGACAGGCCCCTCTCAGATCTCCGTGTTTGAAAATCCTGTCGTCATCTGACGAGCCTGAGTAAGGGATACCAATTCGCTAGAATGTAAGACGAAGAAATAAGAAAAAAAAGGAGCTATGAAAGCTGATCACTTAAAGGTAGAGTTTGAATCTGAAACAGACCGAGAACTAGAAATATTCTGCAGGGTCACAAACGTCTAAAATTACTCGTTCATTGAATCATCGGTTCTGTCGAACTGATGATTTAGTAAGCTGATGAAATAAGCAATAGGAGAGTTCACTGTATCGCATTTTATTCAGTACCGTGTTTACACAAATCAATAAGAAGAAATGAATGGCACAGTTTAAATTCTCATGTAACCTATTTGCGGTTTCTGTTCCTATTCAGCAGCAATTTTACTATGTTATGATAGTTATCGTAATCATTTTCCTGTTTATTCTGAGCAATATGGTTAAAGGTAATGCACCGGACAGTTATTTGGCGGGGTTCAAATGGCTCTGAGCACTATGGGACTTAACATCTAAGGTCATCAGTCACTTAGAACTTAGAACTACTTAAACCTAACTAACGTAAAGACATCACACACATCCATGACCGAGGCAGGATTCGAACCTGCGACCGTAGCGGTCGCGCGGTTCCAGACTGTAGCACCTAGAACTATTTGGCGGGGTCACGTTAAAAAATGCCATCAACTCTTCGTTTAAAGTTTGTATGCTTTTCCCTTAACCTATTTTTTAGGATGATTACTGATAAAACAGATATACCAACATGCTACTCAGTTAAAAGTAACAATGTACCACTGTAGCACAGGTCTGGCTCCAAGACAAGGACAATAATACTGCTGAGAGGTTGCATTACCATCAGGGAGACATCGAGCATGAATGGATGCACATAGGTCATAGCTGTCAGCACATTTTCGATAACTACCAAAGGTCCCATGCAAGCGCAGGGGAGCGTCTTCCATAGCACACTGCTCCAATCAGCCTGCGTTTGTGGCGGGCTGCACTTTTCGAGTCGTCGTTCAGCTTGTGACGTCGTTTGTGGAGACGACCATCGAACTATTGAAATGAGATTCATCCGAGGAGCCTACATGTTTCCGTCGATCGATGATCGATCTCGATGGCTCCATGCCAACTGCAATCGTAATTGAAGAGTGGTCTGCTGCGGTCTAACATGTTCAACAGTGTACGATAAAAGGCGTTCTCTGAAACACTTGTGCGTGTACCACCATTGTGCTCTTTGGGCAGAGATGCCACAGACTTAACGGAGCAGAGAAGCTTCCGAACTCCAGGTTCTCGGATGAGTCGTGGACGTCCAGACATTTAGCGCCTACTGGTAGTTTTACTGTCCTTCTACCTCTTTCTGTGGGTGCTCACGGCATCAGGACGTGAACATTCGAATAGCTTCGCCGTTTTCGAGAAACTCGTTCACAGGCTACGCGTAATAACAATCTTCCCTTTGTCAAAGTCACGTATCTCAATGAGTTTCCTCAATTAACAGCCCATATCTTTGCTAGGTTTATTCCCTGTCAGTGTCTGCTCTACTTACATACTTTTGTTACCGTGCCACGGGCCTATAGCGCCCCCATGCGGCATCCAACGCAGCGGTGGGCAGTGGTCATGTTTCGTCTCATCAGGGGCAGCTGAAGGAGGCAAAAATGGTAGAAAGGAAGAGAGACTGAAATGTAAGAAAGAAATAGTGGAGACTGTCGGGTGTGTACTCCTATCCGAGATGTAGAAATTAGCACGAGGTGGGAAATCGTGTTGGGTTGCATGTAATTAGTACTGACTGGGATGAAATCAGTGGAAGTGTAATAGCAAGAAACGGTATCCGTGCCAACAGTTCAGATATACCGAACCTGCAATATAGTAAATATGAAAAGACAACATTTCTGCTGTCAACAGTATTTTTATTTTCCGCTAATTAGAAATGTCGATTACCATTCCATTGTGTAGTTGTACTAGGCAGGACAGCATGGGGTCCTCACCTGCACGCCAACTAACGCTTCAAAATGATGTTATAACCCACATTAACCAATAATGGATCATCAACAATTACACTTGATGGCAGAGCTGTTGTCATTTCAGATGCTTTCCATAGCTCTGGAACCTGCCTCAAGGTAAGTAATAGTGAATATGTTTTACTTATGCTTTAATTGATTCAACTTTAGGCACTTGACAGATTGTATCGTGTATAAAATAAACGAAGCCCTTTTCACCCAGTCTGACGAAACGTTACTCATGTAGGATTTAGGTTTCTGGTGGTAAGACCATTTTCTAGCATAGAACATATTCGAAAAACGACGTCCAAGCGAAACTGTAAACACCTAATCTGTCGCTTTTCGAGCTACATTGGTATTGTAGTATCTGTAGGAAATTAGAATTATGAAATAGTTACACCTGTATCGTACAACCGTGTAACATTCATTAGTATAAAATTTACTGTAGTACAGAACATTCACTGGAATAGAGGTACTTTCTCAGGAATGGTTGTTTGTATGTTATTAATCCAGGGACCATGGTTATTTAATTTCTAATACTTCTGACAGAGTCGAATTTGGACCCTTTCTTTGTGTGATTAGGAGTTGCACCTCTAACACGTATTTGTGCTTCTGGTCTGAACAAAGTTCTGAAAAATATGAATCTGACTTCCTTCACCGCCAGCTTCTATGATGTCCTCTGAGCCTAGTAAAGATTGACCTTCGTATATAGCAGTTCTCACACCGATGGCATTCAATCTGATAAACTTAACATTCATGATCGTAAATTGTTTATCAAATGACGAAGGTCCTACCTAATGTCTGTGGGCAGAGAAACTTAAGGCTTAAAAATATTTATTGCCGTGTTAATAATTTAACCTGTAAAAGGCAAATTGCCAAACTTCCTTTTCGCCCTATCTTCACTGTCCATTCACATTAATGTGACCACCCACCACAAGCCCGAAGAACCACCTTTTTAAAAGTCGTATGGGTTAGCATGGAGCTGGTGCACTGTCGTAATCAAAAATATCTGGAGGTTACGCTGGACCTCCGATCACTGGGTGACCTTTCTTATTGTGTTCGAGATTAGACTGGTAGGGCTAAGTCGAGATCTCTCCGCATGTAGGAGGCGGACCGTGTGCTCAAGTGTACTAAAATGGAGTCGCACAGATTGCTAATACTTCATTGTATGGAAGCTGATTACAGAGTTGTACACTACACAGACGCGTACTAACGTTGATCTGTTGTGCCTTCCAGAATGACGAGGTCATCCAGAGAATGCCACCCAACATTCCATGTGGTTCATCTGAAAAGGTTACCTGCCGTGACTCAGTGGACGTCCAGTTGCGGCGCTGGCTTGCTAATACCAATCTTCGTCACCGATTAACGGGACGCAGCATGGGTGCATGATTCAGGCTTCTGCTGCGGAGGCCAATATTCAGGAGCGTTCGGTGAATGGTCATTGAGGAGACACAATTGGTGGCCTCTTGGTTCACCTATGCGAGCAGCGTCTCAACAATTGCACATCTGTTCGCCTGTACATATCTCCGCTCAGCCGGCTTCCACACCTGTCAAATTGTCCCGTGGTGCCGGTGTTGTGTAGGACCACTTTGCCATGCACAGTGTACTTCAACGGCGACTGCACTTAAACATATTACAGACGACGCTGTTTTGATAATGCTTCCACGCTTGGCCGAAACCCAATAATCATGCGTCTTTGAACGTCAGATAAATGGTCCGTTTCCGATTTCCGACAACGTTTTCTGGGTTCCCCTGACATCCTTTATATACACGGCACTACTAGTGCTGCCACTTGCTGTCTATGACAGATCGTTTACATTGAAGTCTAACTTCGGAGGTAGTCACAATAATGCGACCGGACTGTGCGTGTGTTGTTCACTTGCTATAGAAACAGTCCGACTCATTTCACCAGATTTCTGTTAATAATGTGGGTGATAACGTAGGATTTGATTTCCTTATTTATAGCTAATGATTTAACTGTGTTAAACTCCTGGTCACAGCTGAAACATCATGGTTGTGGGAAGGAGACGTGGAGGACTGCATATTTATAAACTGTTTGGAGTAGGGAGAAATCTGGGATCAATGTGGCAGTAAAGTAGCGTTTAACTTGAATTTTAAATTGATTACTACTGTGTCGTATGAGTGGAATTATACGTACAAGGGGTTTCCATAAGGAAGGAGAAACATTTTTTCTGAAAGCAGGTTGGTTGAATTTAGGATTCCAATGCACGGTACTCTTCCCCATTTCTTGGCTACACAACCCTATTTATCAACATAATCTCTGTTCAATGCGACAGTTTTATACTACATTTCTGGGAGTGCCTATATGTCCGCTTACACCGGAGCCAATGTCTTGCTGCATCAATAACCTCCTCATCATCAATGTACTACTTCCCGCTGAGTGCGTCCTTCGTTAGACAAGACAGATGGAAGTTGGTAGATGCGAGATGGGCACAGGACGTTGTATGAGGAGGAACTGTCGAACTAAGTTCTGTGGGCTATTCTCTGGTGAAGAGACTTGGTTGAGATTTGCATTTCTCTGGTGAGGATCACGCTGAAGCTGTTTCGTCAATTTCCTCAGGATAACACAGGACACTTGATAGTTGATCGTAGCACCATGAAGGAGATCAGACAGGTTTGGGCCACCTTGCTGCTATGATCAAAGGCGCCACGCCCGACGACTCGCTGTGGTTTTGTTCACTGTCGGGTCTCTGCAGACGTTCTATAAGTGCATCTGCGACACTCTGGCGGTCAATCAAAAGAAATTCAGTGACAACTAAGCTCGGAATGCGTCTCCGATACAGACACCAATTTGAAAGCTACGTACAGCACCGCCACCTATATGAACTTCATGTAACTATTTACGCTGAAACGGGAATATTCGACGGTGTCCCAGATCTACGTGCTTTCAACCAAAACTGGCTAAGCAAGGGAATGTGTTACAATACTTACGGAACGCCGTAGTAAATTAATGGTACAACCCCATAACTATGTAAAGATCTTTACTGATTTTTCCATCTACGAATTCCGAAATCTACTGCGAGATTCTCTCAATATTTTGCTGCAAAAGCTCGACTGGGGAATGCGGAGCACCATTCGTTACACTGCCCCAAGTGTAGAGTAAAATGAAAGGTGAAGATGACTGCTTGCGACAAGCAAGAGATCCGGGTTTGAGTCCTGGTCTCGCAAATGTTTCTACTATTCATCACATGTTAAAGAAATAATGGTAGCTTGGACGATAAGGCTACTCCGTGTTTGATAGCCACGCAACGATGTTATCTACGGCAGCGGTTCCCGCTACATAACTCGCCGCATCACGGTCTTCGGTGACAGCTGAGCACCCAACTTCCGGCCACAAACCACGCAGCCACTGTGCGCGCCCCGCTCTGCGCACAGTGCTGCATGCGGCCGCCTCAGCTGATGATCGCCGGTTCCGCAATGGCTGTCACACGTGACTGATGCCCCGGCCAGGAGCTCGCTGGGCCAGCCGCCTCATTCCGTAGGCAAATCCAGGAGCTGCCCGCCCCCCAGCAGCGAGTGCAGCGTCCAATTCGTTTTCGAGTGCCCGTCACGTCGCACTGCAGACGCCTGGAATGTTTGCCTCTTGGCTGCCACTGCGGAGGGTTGCAAGTGCCTCGGATTCTACTAGCACAAGAAAAACCTTCTCACTGTCGACGAATGCAGTGCCGCCACTGTAAAAATTAGAAAAGGAAGAAACGCACGTCGCTCGTGCTGTGATAATGTTTTGTCTTACGTCCTGTGCAAGAAGTATTGGTACGTCAAGGAACGTAAATAAGACGGCTGAACCGAACGGAATGCTTAAAAGAAACAATACTGGCATCGAGTATGTCCAGAGGAAAAGTAGTAGGAGCGCAAATATTCCGAAAATAGTGTTCAGTTCCAGAATGAATTTTCTCTAGCAGCAGAATGATCTGAAAAACTGAAAACTCTTGGCAGATTAAAAATATGCGCCGGACGTGGAATCGAACGGGTTACCATTGCCCTTTGAGAGCACGTGCTCCACCGACTCGGAGGTCAAAGTACGACATGTGACACCGCCGTATACATTTCTTTACTCGGTTACCGTTCTCCTACTTTGAACGAAATGAGCGTCCAAATTCGTATGCAGGTCACACACATGGTAAAACACAGTGTTTGCAAGGTAAATAACTAGTGATATAAAATGAAATAAAAACATAAAGTCAGTAACACGAAAGGCAATGCAAAATTTTGACTTTTTAAGAACCGTTCTAGAAACTTGCATACTAAATGTACGTCATCAATTCTGTAGTAGTGTTACTGAAGTTGTGGTCTTTACGAAACAATTATGATATCAGACATGTTAAATACCGGGATATGCGCTATTAGGCTCCTAACACATCGACGTGATCCATATGGAAGTGTAACAGGATTGCATGAAGAACTTAAATGAGAATCTTTGGGAGGAAAGCGACGTTGTTCTTCCGAATCCCTGTAGGGTAAATTCAGATAACAAGTAGTAGACAAAAGTGTTCCAAAATTATGCAACCACTCTTGTATGTCTGGCATAGAGAAAATCATAAGATTAGTGACGCATGGCGGGTCATTTTCTTCCTTCCATAACGAGCTAATGCAGTTGGATAGAAATATGCTATATGCATACACACAAACGTAAACTGAAGAGCCAAAAAAACTGGTACCTCATCTAACATCGTGTAGCCCCCCCCCCCCCCCCCCAAGCTCGCAGAAGTGGTACAAGACGACGTGGCATGGACTCACCATTGTCTGAAGTAGTGCTGGACGGAGTTGACACCATGAATCTTGCAGGGTACGAGGGGGTGGTGGAGATCTCCTCTGAAAAGCAGGTTGCTAGGCGTAACATATATGGTCAATAATGTTCGTTTCTGGGGAGTTTGGTGGCTATCGGAACGGTTTAAGCTCAGTAGAGTGTTCCGGGAGTCACTCTGTAGTAATTCTGGACGTGTGGGGTGTTACAATGCCACTCCAGCTGCACACGCCCAACACCATTACAAGGCCTTCACCAGTTTGAACAGCCTCCCTGCTGACATGTAGGTTCCATGGATTCAAAAGGCCGTCTCCATACCCATACACGTCCATCCGCTCGATATAATTTGAAACGATACTCGTCCTATCAGAAATATGTTTCCAGTCCAATGTCGGTGTTGACAGGCTCAGCAAGGCGTAAAGAAGTCATACACGTCCATCCGCTCGATATAATTTGAAACGATACTCGTCCTATCAGAAATATGTTTCCAGTCCAATGTCGGTGTTGACAGGCTCAGCAAGGCGTAAAGAAGTGTGCGGTCACTAAGGGACCTTCTGCTTCGAAAACACATATAGATGATCTTTATATATACCGACAGTGAGAGAGGGTTTGTGACAGCTGAAACAATACTAATTGATCATAACATGACGTTGATAACTCCCTTGCATATATAGTTGAGTGCATCCTACACTATACAGTAGACCTGGATGTATTATTTTTCTTGATAGTCATTAATAAGCACTGTTGGAGGTCCTCCAGTAGGATATCGTGCCAAATTCTGCCCCATTGGAGCGTTAGGTCGTCAAAATCAGAGGTGGCTGTAGGGTCCCTCTCATAATGTTCCAAATGTCTCAATTGCAGAAGAATGTACCGATCCTGCTGGCCAAGATAGGGTTTGGCAAGCACCAAGACAAGCAGTAAAAACTCAACGTGTGGTGACGGGCGTCATCTTATAAAAGTTAGACCAGGATGACTCTCCCTGAAGGGTAACAAAACGGGGCGTAGAAGATCGTCGACGTACCACAGTGCTGAAACTGTACAGTGGATGAGAACGAAAGGGGTTGTGCTAAAACAAATTCACCGCGGATCACCATTCCTGGATGTTGCACAGTATAGCGGTTGACATTATGTTTGGTATGCATCCGATGTCTGCGTAGTCTCCAGTCATGTCTTTGCTGGTCACTAGGAGTTAATTCGAATAGAGACTAAGCACTCAAGACGTTTTTGCTCCGATCAATGAGTTTCCAGGTCGACGACGTACCTGGGGACACACCGGATAGCTGTAGGATACCAACCAGAGGTGTCACCCGCTATACGGACTGGCAACCATTTGTGATGTTCTGGGGTGCCGTTTCTTCTCATAGCAACACTCCTGGGGTTGTCATCTGTCACATCTTTGGAACACAAAGGTACGTCGATGATATTCTGATCCGGTTTTGTTGTAAGAAACACTGGACTTAAATTACAGCAATATAATTCCAGCAACGCAAAGAGTGAGAGTTTCTACTGATTGTCTTTGTGTTTGCCAACGCTGTCATGGCCAGCAAGGTTGCCCGACCTCTCAGTAACTGGAAACTTTTGGAGTATTACGGGCAAAAGCCCCCGGCCGGCTCGTGATTTCAGCGGTCTAACGGATCAACTGGTCACAGTGAGCACGATATCCGTAGGCGGATGTCCAACAAATACACTCCTGGAAATGGAAAAAAGAACACATTGACACCGGTGTGTCAGACCCACCATACTTGCTGCGGACACTGCGAGAGGGCTGTACAAGCAATGATCACACGCACGGCACAGCGGACACACCAGGAACCGCGGTGTTGGCCGTCGAATGGCGCTAGCTGCGCAGCATTTGTGCACCGCCGCCGTCAGTGTCAGCCAGTTTGCCGTGGCATACGGAGCTCCATCGCAGTCTTCAACGCTGGTAGCATGCCGCGACAGCGTGGACGTGAACCGTATGTGCAGTTGACGGACTTTGAGCGAGGGCGTATAGTGGGCATGTGGGAGGCCGGGTGGACGTACCGCCGAATTGCTCAACACGTGGGGCGTGAGGTCTCCACAGTACATCGATGTTGTCGCCAGTGGTCGGCGGAAGGTGCACGTGCCCATCGACCTGGGACCGGACCGCAGCGACGCACGGATGCACGCCAAGACCGTAGGATCCTACGCAGTGCCGTAGGGGACCGCACCGCCACTTCCCAGCAAATTAGGGACACTGTTGCTCCTGGGGTATCGGCGAGGACCATTCGCAACCGTCTCCATGAAGCTGGGCTACGGTCCCGCACACCGTTAGGCCGTCTTCCGCTCACGCCCCAACATCGTGCAGCCCGCCTCCAGTGGTGTCGCGACAGGCGTGAATGGAGGGACGAATGGAGACGTGTCGTCTTCAGCGATGAGAGTCGCTTCTGCCTTGGTGCCAATGATGGTCGTATGCGTGTTTGGCGCCGTGCAGGTGAGCGCCACAATCAGGACTGCATACGACCGAGGCACACAGGGCCAACACCCGGCATCATGGTGTGGGGAGCGATCTCCTACACTGGCCGTACACCACTGGTGATCGTCGAGGGGACACTGAATAGTGCACGGTACATCCAAACCGTCATCGAACCCATAGTTCTACCATTCCTAGACCGGCAAGGGAACTTGCTGTTCCAACAGGACAATGCACGTCCGCATGTATCCCGTGCCACCCAACGTGCTCTAGAAGGTGTAAGTCAACTACCCTGGCCAGCAAGATCTCCGGATCTGTCCCCCATTGAGCATGTTTGGGACTGGATGAAGCGTCGTCTCACGCGGTCTGCACGTCCAGCACGAACACTGGTCCAACTGAGGCGCCAGGTGGAAATGGCATGGCAAGCCGTTCCACAGGACTACAGCCAGCATCTCTACGATCGTCTCCATGGGAGAATAGCAGCCTGCATTGCTGCGAAAGGTGGATATACACTGTACTAGTGCCGACATTGTGCATGCTCTGTTGCCTGTGGCTATGTGCCTGTGGTTCTGTCAGTGTGATCATGTGATGTATCTGACCACAGGAATGTGTCAATAAAGTTTCCCCTTCCTGGGACAATGAATTCACGGTGTTCTTATTTCAATTTCCAGGAGTGTAAAATAAAAAAAAGTTGCAGATCATGGTACCCAGCCGCATTTGAATTCACGATTCTTTATTTATATCCTAAGTTTCAGTTTGAGTGATGGGTCGGTTTGTCTAACTGTGTTCGTTGACCGGCTAGAAATTCTTATATACAGTTACATTAACGATCCGCAGAACGGTGTCTGCAGTAGTAACGTGTGGGTTACCAGAAACTCTCTACTTCCTTCCTCTTCCACTCACAGTTGCTCTCTTGGGAAATGACTGTCAGTGAAGCCTAACACCGACTGTCTCTAATTTAACAATACGGAGTTTAGATGAGATGTCTATGAGAGATAACAGTGTAGTCCTATTCCTCCACGTACTCGATTTGAACCGGACGGTTTCAGTTCGAATATTTATGTTTCATGTGCGATGTTTCACGTGCCGCGTATCCATTCGTAGTTTGTTGAGCATTTCTGTGACGTTAGCCTAATGTCTACGCCTTTAATCACTTTAATCAAGGGCCTTATCACCAATCGCATTGCTAATGCTTAGGGCATTTGGCATTGGCTATCTATGTGTTTCTCCTTCACACATTTTGCTTAGCTTGGAGGGAATGCTGTTTACTACCAGCCTTGTGATTAATAATAAGTAAAGGGCAAAAGTGATAGTTTAACGGAATCTTCGTATTTAAAAATAATGGCCAGAGACTTTGGCACAGAAATATGGTATTATTTTCCACTTGGTACAACCTTTGATGAGACTTTGAACTGTACGTTACCAGTGGGTTTCAAATCGTGTTGCTGGATACAGATAACAAAGCGAGGAACCAGTTTTGACGTCCGAAGCATCCGGAGACGCCCTCCGGCTCGGCTCGAAGCTCCTACCTGCCACAGCTTTGTAACTAGGGGAGATAAGCCGTGGCAGATTGAAGCTTTTGGCTAGGCCGGCAGACGTCCGGCGACGGCTCAGTCGGGTTAGTACAGCTCCCAGTAGCGAGGGATCTGTTTCAGGTCGGCCCCTAATCACAAGCGTAGCTTGCCAGCAACCTGTCTACCGTCGCAGCACCTCGCAGTTTACGCCGCAAGGCCACTCAATGTATCTGAATCTGCATTTTCTTACGTACCCAGCAAGTCAAGAGGACATTGTCGATTGACAGTCTTTCCCTTTTCTACTCGCAAATCGAACGAGGAAAACTTTGTTTCATACGAGCCTCACTTATTATATATTCTGCTCTCTGCACCCATACACTGCCATCACAGTGAATACATGCTCACAAACAGCTGTTATAAACTTTACACTAGAGAAACTACAAGTAAGAGGTATGCCATACAGAACGGTTCCCCCACAGAGCTAGGTTTTCACGCACATTTCATTTAACTTGGCCACCAGCGACATAGTCACTACTGTTGCTGTGAAGTTCAGGTACAATGACGACCTGTAAATAGCTACTCAAGGCGGCACGTTCGAATGAGGTTCACATATACATACTAATGAACGAGAAAAGCTTCAGAATTGTTAGAAAAAGCGTTGCCCAAACGTTAATAAAACAAAAATCGGCTAATTCCACTTAGCGAACCCGATGGCAATCCAAATATTTGAATTTAATCTACAGCAACAAAAAAATACATAGTCGACAACTCAATCACTTGCATGTGACTCTCGACAGATCCCTAGAAGTAAAATAAAAATAATATATTAAAGGAATTCACTGTTGCCAGCTGTGTATCTAATGAAAAATCTTAATAACTACAGTACACGCACTTGTGCACTCTGTCTCCGTTGTTTTCTCCTGTTTGGAGTAGAAATAACCGTGTCAAGAAAATGGAGACCCATCTAAACTAAGCAATGATGATGGTGGCAGGAATTCTTAAATCCACACCAAACATATCTGTCAGCACTTGCCAATCCTGCTCCACCAAATCTCCGAGGAAATCAAGCAATAACGCAAGAAGGGAGGAAACTCAAATGAGGCGGAGAATTACCAGTTCATGAGACACTGAAGGACTTACCACACACCCAATTAAAATCTAGACAACCGTTATGGCTTAACTACGGCTACCTCGTCGCAGAGAGATATTGTACATGTAAAATATAGCTCCGTAAGTTATACATGAAGTAAGTAAATTGCATCGTATGTTACACATTCCTTCTGCACCATTAGCATAGAAAAGACGTGTAGAGTGATAGGTTAAAAATCTCGTACGCGATGTCATTGGTCTAACTTTGTCTTAGTCTTCCCTAGGGGAGCGATGAATCGTGAGTTGTCGTGTATTCCTAAGATGTTAAGTTAATAGTATTTCTTAAAACTTTGTAAGTAAACTTTCTGAGGGATAACTGTCCCGTTTACCAGTTCCATTTTTCCATCGCTTCTTTGAGGCTCTTCTCTAAGACACACAGACTGTGTCCATTCGTGCTGGTTTCTTCTATTCATTCAGCAGTCCCAGTTAGTTCTATTTGGTATGGGTCTCATGCATTTCATCAATATTCTAGGATTGAGCGTATGAGTGTTTCGAGGGAATATCCTGTTTATGTCCATTGTGATGGTGATCAATTAAGTGTGGAATTATGATCCTGTTTATTCGCTGGGAAAATTTGTCTTTAATAAATGTGTCTTAGGGTTGGCAGTCCTGCAGCCAGGCGACTAGCGCGAGTTTTGGTGTTCTCGTAAAGATAAGTCACTTTAAATTATAAAACACATAGATTAGTACTGATTACGTGGTAAATAGGTGTATTAGTGTGCCGTTTAAGTGTACCATTAAAGGTTTCATTTTTCTTTACGGAATATAGCAGAAAACGCGAAAAGATCGTACAGTCGTATTTTCTGTTTAAGTTTTGCTGCAGAAAATCTATAGAATTTCGTTTAGTGGTTCCTTGCACTCTCCAGCAATTTAACTTAGCGTACCTCTTCATTAATTAACTAGCATTTCCGGAAAGTTGGGTAAAGTTTAAGTTGTTGTTTCAGAAACTTTGCACTGTTGTTTTTGTTTACACACAGTTGCGTATAGGCCAAATTTGTGTAACCATATTTTCGTGTTTATCTGTAATTTAACTGATTTATTCTAAATAAACTGATACGTTTATTGTGAGTGAAAAGTGGTTGACTTGCCGTAGAATTGTTAGTTCGGGGCTTTGGTGTGATGGGTGCTGTAGTTTTTTCCATGTGCGTGACTGTAGTGGCGTGGGAATGGGGGAAGTAAATGAGACTAATCAGCGGTTTTGTAGGATTTGTAGTAGAGATAGGAAGATACTAGAACTGGAGGGGCAAATTGCCGCCCTTCAGGCTGAGTTAGACAAGGCCAGGGGAGATCTCGACAGGTTAAGGAGGGAGAAGGGTAACGAGAGGTGGGAAGTGGCAACAGGCAACAGGAGGAACATGCCTAGAACTTTGTCTGAGAGCTTCATAGTGAATATGGAAAATAGATTTGACCTGTTGCTTCAGTTAGAAGCTGTTGATCCTCAAGCAGTTGCAGGTGTAGACAGGGCACAATTTTTTTAAACCTAGTGCTGGTCTGGAGCAGATGACAGAGGATTTAGGATCACTTTGCAAATATTTCACTAAAGAAGACACCGTGGTTATAGTGGGTGGGGCAGGTAACAGTACTGACAGAGATCCTGGGTACAGTATAGAGTGTGACCTGGAAAAGATTGCATCAGCATCGAAGCATACTAGTGTTGAGTTTGTATCTGTTCTTGGGCGCCATGACCGACCTCATTTTAACTCTTCTATGAAGAGAGTTAATTTGGAGCTGGAACGGCTGCATATGTCGGATGCAGGGTCACATATTGGTGTGGTTCCTGCTGATTCTCTCAGTAGGTGGGATTATACTAGGCATGGCCTCCACCTCAACAGGAAGGGGAATTGTAAATTGGCTGGGGAAATAGCAGGAAAGTATATTGGGGGAGGCACTGTCAAGAGTGGTAAAATACCAGTGGTTATAGGGTTCAGAAAAGACCATTTTTAGGGTAGGGAGGACAGAAAGAAAGCAAATTTTAAAAGAGGTTAGAACTAAGACAAACCTTCAGTTTGAGAAAGAAATCAAAAAACATAATTCCAGCTTATTACATCAGCATAAACAGCTATTGGTTAAGAATATTCAACAGTCATCAGATATTTTAACTCTACCCAATTTTAAATCAGTCAATGTGAAATGTCAGCTATCTTTATTGCATCCTAATATTCGAGGAGTGAGAAATAAAATTAATGAATTAACTATCTGCATAGATGAATTAGAGTCTTCAAACCCAGCTGACATAATCTGCCTCTCTAAACATCATGTGACCACTGGTATAGAACTTTTAAGTGTTACATGGTTTAGGTTAGCATCTCACTTATTTAAATCAGAAATGGAGAAAGGAGGAGTTGCCACATTCATCGGGAACTGTCATAAATTTAAGAACATAGACATTCATAAATTTTGCCTAGAACTGCATATGGAAGCATGTGCAACAGAATTAGAACTTCACAAAAAATCCTTCATAATATTAAGTGTATATCGAGCACCTGCAGGTAACTTTAATCTGTTCATAAACCACCTTGAAGCTGTACTGACCCATTTAACAACCAAAAAAAAAGAAATAGTGGTTGCTGGTGATTTCAATTTAGATTTCCTTAAAGACTCTCCCAATAAGAACTTATTCTAGTTAGTAACACTATCATTCAACTTAATTCCCACTGTAAAGTTCCTTACTAGGGTAGCCACTTGCTCACAAACAGCCATTGATAATATCTTTATAGAAAAGTCCAATGAACAAAATTATATTACAAAACCAATAGTCAATGGCCTCTCAGACCATGACATGCAGTTCCTTCTGTTAAATGTTAATACTGAACAGGATATAAAATCTGTTAAATCTGAGCTCCATAAGCCAAAAATTGATTATTTTAGGACACTCTTCAGAGACATTCACAGGACTGATGTTTACAGTGCTCATGGCAGTAATGAAAAATATAACACTTTTGCTAATAAAGTGCTTACCTTATTCGAACACTGTTTTCCCCCAAAACTTACCAAGATTAGAGTAAATTCTACAAAGAAGCCATGGATTACTCAAGGAATAGGGGTATCTTGTAAAACAAAAAGAAAACTGCATCTGTCAATCCGAAACAGTTCCGATGTTGATGCTATAGCACATTAGAAGAAATACTGCGAAATGTTAAAGACTGAAATACGGACGTAAAAGCAAATATATTCCAAGGAGAAGATAGTCATATCAGATAACAAAATAAAGACAATATGGGATATAGTGAAGGAGGAGACCTGTAGAACCAGATATGAAGAGGAACAAATAGCATTAAGAGTAAATGATACATTGTTGACAGATGTGTTTAGTGTTGCAGAACTTTTTAACAAACACTTTATAACTGTTACTGAAAAGATGGTGTTGTCAGGTTCGGTAGATGCTGCTATGGAATCCTCAGACCAGACATTTCAAGTAACTTCCATAATATGAATTTGACCCTCACTACCCCAACAGAAATAATATCCATCATAAAATCTTTAAAATCAAAAACATCTAGTGGGTATGATGAAATATCAACAAAGTTAATTTAAGAATGTGATTCTGAGCTAAGTAACATATTAAGCTATCTGTATAACTAGTCGTTTATCAGTGGAATATTTCCTGAATGGTTGAAATAAGCTGAAGTTAAGCCACTGTTTAAGAAGTGAGATACAGAAATAGCATCAAATTTCCGTCCAATTTCACGGTTCGCAGCATTTCCAAAAATTTTAGAAAAGCTAATGTACAGTCGGCTTTATAACCATCTTATCTGAAATAACATACTGTCAAAGTCACAGTTTGGATTTCTAAAAGGTTCTGATATTGAGAAGGCTATCTACACTTACAGTGAAAATGTGCTTAATTCATTGGACAAAAAATTGAAGGCAACTGGTATATTTTGTGATCTGTCAAAGGCTTTTGACTGTGTAAATCACAATATGCTTTTAAGTAAATTAGAATATTATAGTGTAACAGGAAATGCTGCAAAATGGTGCAGATCTTATATCTCTGGCAGGAAACAAAGGGTGTTATTAGGAAAGAGACATGTATCAAGATATCAGGCATCATCCAACTGGGAACTAATGACATGTGGGGTCCCACAAGGTTCCATTTTGGGGCCCTTACTTTTTATTGTGTATATCAATGACCTTTCATCAGTAACATTACCAGATGCCAAGTTCGTTTTGTTTTCCGATGATACAAACATTGCAATAAATAGCAAATCAAGTGTAGTCTCAGAAAGATCACCTAATAAAATATTTGTGGACATTAATCACTGGTTCCTAGCCAATTCTTTGTCAGTAAACTTTGAAAAAACACTCTACATGCCGTTAAGAACTTGTAAGGGGTGTCCCATAAGTATATGTCTAACATACAATGACAAGAAGATAGAAGAAGTGGACAGTGTTAAATTCTTGGGATTACAGCTCAATAATAAATTCAACAGGCAGGAGCACACCACAGAACTGCTGAAGCGTTTTAACAATTCTCTGTTTGCAATGCGAATTTTGTCAGACACAGAGGATATAAAAATGAAAAAGCTGGCATACTATGCTTACTTTCATTCCATAATGTCATATGGGATTATTTTTTGGGGTAATTCACCAAGCCAGGCTAAAGTTTTCCGGGCACAAAACGTGCAGTAAGAGTTATATGTGGTGTGAACTCAAGAACATCCTGCAGAAGCCTGTTTAGGGAATTAGGTATACTAACTACTGCTTCCCAATATATTTATTCCTTAATGAAATTTGTCATTAAAAATATATCACTTTTTCAAACCAACAGGTCAATTCATGGAATCAATACTAGATATAAGAATAATCTTCACAAGGATTTAAAGTCGTTTAGTCTTGTACAAAAAGGTGTGCATTATTCAGGAACACACATTTTCAATTACTTGCCAGTGGCCATAAAAAGCTTAACAACCAATGAAATTCACTTTAAGAGAAGCCTAAAGGATTTATTGGTCGCCAACTCCTTCTACTCCATTGATTAATTTCATAGTAAAAGCAACTGATTTGTGTGTGTATATGTATACATAAGTACAATATAACTTCTGCACAATTTCAGTACAGGTAATGCGTTCATTGTAAATATGTGTGTGTGTGTGTAAGTACAATCTAACTTCTGCACCACTTCAGTGCAGTAATGTGTCCATTGTAAATAAGTATAATAGTAGTTGTATAGCATGTTTATTACCTTATTAATAAATAAAAAACTTTTATATTAAATTCAGTGCATTAGTGTTTGTAAAATGACTATTTGATATAGTGTTCATTAAAAAATGACGATCATTCCACTTGGGACCTGTGGAATGGTACATTAGATTATTTGTTTTAATTGTAAATATTTGTCATGTATTGTTGTTTTTCTGACATGTTCCACATCCTGGAGGACCTCCTCACTACGGATCAATTGGAATGAAAGTAAATCTAATCTAAAAATCTAAGCTCTTAATTAACCAGGCTCCTCATCAATCCACTACCTAGCTGCTGGCTATCGCGGGATAACAAAGAAGTGTTATGTCTATATTCGAGATTAGTGTGGTACTGAATAAGATGTTTTTCCGAACTCAAGAAATATTGCAGAAGCTTCTGATGCATAGCTTTCCGAATATCATGTGAGAAACGTGCGAATTCGGCTTTGCATAAATGATATTTTCATTAGCCATTCTAGATGGAATGGAGTAGGTCATTGTTGACGATACTGACGCGAGATAAAGGTCGAGGCTCGCAAATCGTTGGGTCTTAAACTTCCTCAATCGCCTTCAGCTACAATATGGTCTTATTCATTCCAAGATTCCCTTCTAAGCTTTCACTTGCTTCGATTAATCCGAGGGCGATTCCAACAAGACTTGGAACGTGACGCACTGTATGCTGTCTTATTTTTAGGTGCACTGAACATTCCCAGAACTTGTGGAATAAACCATAAATGATCAAAGAATTTACCAACGACTAAACATATGTCCTATTTCTAATTGACGCCATTTCACGATGGTTCACCTTATTATTTAATCGACTTGATTGAGTCATAAATCATAACTGGTCAAAGAATTTACCTACGACTAACCATACATCCTATTTCTAATTGACGTCATTTCACGATGGTTCACCTTATTATTTAATAGACTTGATTGAGTGGAAGCAGCATGTCATTAATGCTGAATTCGATCATTATAAGACTCAGCTATTTATGCATCTTCTGTCGTTCCCTAATCACGAAATTATACATTAGTATCCTCATCGATGCAAATTCCCCCTCTGCAATTAAATAAAGCAGTTTTAGTCTGTAGTTCTATTCTGTTATGTTTGAGACATTTTCATGAGCCTTCGGTACAAATTTTCCATTTTACCATACTTATATATCAGACGGGTGATAAAATAATTCTAGTAAAATGTTCGAAACTATTTCCTCACACATTTAATAAATATAGTGACGCAAAAATTATTATAGGCCACTGAAAATGTTTCAAAAATAAAAGAAGCAAAAAGCGTCTGACAACTGAGGAGCTTTTCGTATAACGGCACAGATATAATTAATATCCTATGAAGATACATAATTGCAGGAATATTCGTCTTACCAATCGCGTTTACTTCCATTTATCCATAATTTAAAAAGCTGCCGTATCTGTGACAGAAGGAAAATTATTTCCAAGTCGTCGTGAATACTTCTACTGTCATCAAAGTCTGCACATGCCCCAGTACAACAGAGATCAGCAAACACAAATAGTTGCACATGTTATCCAATAAATCATCAATTATGTACATGGAGAAGGGGCAGTCCTATAACTCTTCCCTGGGGCAACCCAGACGTTTCCGTAGACTCTGAAGGCCATTTGCTTACGAAGAAACTGTGTCCTGTAATTCAAAACAGATCAGAGTGGAACACATCAGAATCTATGCTGCATGACAGGTCATTTGTTAAGAAATGAATTTACTGAGAAAAACTAGCACTAGAAATCGATATCTATCTGAAGTGGATCTGTAGTAGATGGGTGTAATGGACATTCAGGGAAGCGAAAACGTCTGTATGTATGCCATTCACACATAATTCTTCTAAAAAAGTGAATCTTACGCTCTGCAACGGTGTGAGCGGTCTTATGGATATTCCTGACACATCAGATTTGTGTAGCGAGTATATTACTCGCACACGGATGTTTGTCTCTCAAGTGGAATGCAGAAAACTATGATTTCTTCATTATTTTCTTTGGTGGCTTCTAAGCATTCAAATATAGCACATATTATAACTTTGACAAATTAATAATAATCCTCTCCCGGGCGCTTATTCATATTTAATTAGAAAGAGGAAGAAGTTATCGATGTGTAAGACTAAACAAGAATGCGGAAGTTTGGATGGGTAGCTCGGATAACGGTTGAAGAGATATTTAAAGGAAACGGGAGGGAAGTTATTGACTGCACAGCGATTCCCATGAATACTTGAAGGGTTTCCATAAATTATTCGCTTACAGAGAGCCCATTACGGCAACTGTATGGGCAGCAAATTTTTCTAGTCACTCCTGTATCTATACAAATGTTGCATTGACTTCACTTACACGTGGAATCCTGACAACTATGCGAATGAATGAAAAAAAGTGAAAACACATTGTTTTATTTCATTGCTACGTGCAGAAACTTGTTTTTCATTTACTACTAATCTCATAGCATTATATATTGCGTGGGGGGGGGGGAGGGTTTGGGGTCTATACCGTCTTGAGAGGAATTATCATTGCAATATTCATTCAGTGACATGATTGTTATGAATGCATCCAGCTACACAGCTATGTAAATTGTTTATATTTTATCTAATTCACGAGGAGCGCATTTCCGCAAATTGTCATCATCAGGTGCTCTGTAAATACGCAAATAAGATGGTCTTAATATACTGGCCTTCTAACCATGATTTGAAAAGCTATAATATATCATTAGTTGTTTTATCTTACATGTAACATCGTTGCTGTCATGTTCTGTCTATTTTAGAATTCTTACTTTCTACCAGATGTACAGTGGAGTTGTATGTCAGATATTACTTGTTTCCCATATATACTATTTTTCTGACAGCTTGGATGACAGTGGGTTACCAATATTACATGTTTACATCATGATGATGATGAAGTCCCATACTCTGGGGAACGTTGGGAACGATGCGGGAGACCCGCAGCGACGTACTAGGCACAGTCCTTGTGGAGGTGGTAGCCTTCCTCCGAGTGTAATGGGGATTGAATGATGGTGATGATGAAGACGACCCAACAACACCCAGTCATCTCGAGGCTGGAAAAATCCCTGACCCCGCCGGGAATCGAACCTGGGACCCCGTGCATGGGAAGCGAAAACGCTACCGCGAGACCATGAGCTGTGGCCACATGCTTACATAATTACCATTATAAATAAGTGATGTGAGATATTCGGTTGTTATTATTATTTTATATAGATTTGTTTCTGACTATGTTTTTGCCTAAAGTTTGTTTTAGTTTTATTTGGGATTTTGGGTTTAGGTTTTTTAATTTTTACGTATTAATTGTTGTTGTCTAGATTTATGTTGGTGTTCTGTCTCTGTTTTACACTACTCATGTTGTTATCACTGTTACTAAGGATTTGTGTAGTTTAGAGTCTCTCATTTTATTATTTTACCCGTTTTTCCGATTTATAATGTAAATAAGGTTTTCTATGTACTTTTTGTGCTTTAGGTCGCTTTGTTCGTTCAATAAACTTGTTGGACTATTGTATGCATGTGAATATATTTCTGTTTCCCCAAGGATGTTCATGAATGTTCCTTTGTGGGTGAGGATTTCTTGAGCTTCGTCTATGGGTTCTACATCGTGTTTCCCCGTTTGTTATTGTTGAAAAAATTTCGACGGCTAGTTTTCGCTTTCTCTGGCGTGCTCTTTGTACCGAATTTTGAAGTTTTTAACAGTTTGCCCTATGCAGAATTTGTGGCATGTGTTACACGGTAATTTGTAAAGGTCGGGATTGTTGTGTATGGGGATTGTCAGGCTGCCTTTGTGAATTTTGTGTTTGAGGCTATGTTTGTATTGAAATGCAAATGCGATGTCAGTTTTGTTAAATAATTTGTTGATTTTCTTCGAGATGTTTCCTAAATATGTCGTGGTTACATATTTTGTTTTCTTCTTTTTCGTTGTGTGTATGTTTAGTGTTCTTTCGTATATTGTGCCTATGGGGGTTGTGTCTTATTGTGGTATAATTGTGTTACATCTTTTGGGTCATAATCGTTTAGTCAGGCTATGTATTCTAAGATTTTTATTGCCCTCAGGATTGTTTCATCTTCTAGTGGTAATTATATTAATCTGTACTGCACTGTGTGGAACAATGCGAGTTTGTGGGCTTTTGCATGACAAGAGTGTGCATTGATAATACAGTCTGTTGTGGTAGCCTTTCTGTAAATTTCGAAGCAATGTTTGTTGTTAGTGTTCTTAATAGTCAGATCGAGGAAGTTAATTGTATTGTTAGTTTTCTGTTCTATGGTAAATTTGACTTTTGGGTGCAATTGATTCCATGCTTTATGTATTTCGTCTATGTCAGTTAGATTACCTTCTGTAAGCATTGAAGTGTCGTCTAAATATCTGTAATGGTCCATGATTTTTTGATGAGTTTTGTTTTTTGCTTTTAAAAAAAATTTCTTCCGAGCTGTTAAGGAATATGTCAGCTATGGTTCCAGCAATACTACATCCTACCGCAACTCCATCTTTTTATGTATATATTTTATTATAAAACTCGAAGTAATTTTGGTGTAAGACCAGTTTTGTTAGTTGGAAAATTTATGTAGTGCCTTGTACTGATATCTGTAGTGCCTTGTACGATATTTCAGTAGGCTTCGTTCTATGGTCTCTATTGTTTCCTGGATATCACACATGACTTCTTTATAATGGTAGCTAAGTAAACATGCAATATCGCTGATTCACTGTCATCAATGCTATCAGAAAAATAGCATATATGAGAAACAAGTAATATCCTACATACTTGTACAACTCCACTGTACATCTGGGAGAAAGTAACAATTCTAAAACAGACAGGATATGACAGCAACGATGTTACATGTAAGACAAAACAAGTAATGATATATTATAGCTGCCGGCCGAAGTGGCCGTGCGGTTAAAGGCGCTGCAGTCTGGAGCCGCAAGACCACTACGGTCGCAGGTTCGAGTCCTGCCTCGGGCATGGATGTTTGTGATGTCCTTAGGTTAGTTAGGTTTAACTAGTTCTAAGTTCTAGGGGACTAATGACCTCAGCAGTTGAGTCCCATAGTGCTCAGAGCCATTTGAACAATATATTATAGCTTTTCAAATCATGGTTAGAAGACCATTACATTAAGACCATCTTATTTATGTATTTACAGAGCACCTGACGATGGCAATTTGCTGAAATGGGCTCATCAGGAGTTAGATAAAATATAAACAATTTACATAGCAGTGTAGCTGGATTTATTCTTAACAATCATGTCATTGAAATACATATTTTGCACTGCAAATGAAATATTCAATGTTTAATTTTTTTTACCTTGAGGGTTGTCAGTATTCTTATCGATTAGATAATAACACCACGACTTTCTCTCAAGGGACAATAGTTCCAGCTGAAAGTATCACACGCAATCAAGTATCATAGGCATTCATTGGATATATTCGAGACTCAGTGTCCCCACAACATGTTTCTTTACTACAATTCCTACTAGTACCATATAGCTCCTCTGTGATATCCCAACACAAATTCTACTATTCTGTCCCTTGTTTTGTAGGATTTATTCGGATGTAAATGTCATCAGAGGTACTACATAGATATTTGTTGTCTCCTAAATCTATTTAATTTTCAGCAACCTTGAGTAACATTTCTAGCTACAAATGTTCTCATTCTCTGTGCTAATCTGCTTGTTACATCCTCCTTTTTTCGTGCACAATGCCCTACTCTGCTTCATCTACTACACGCGACATAATTTTTTTAGGAAATTTGGATTACGCAGGTTACTACTACACTGAAATTTAATCCCAGCTTGAAGTCCCACTGTGATTTACCACATTCCTTTCGATTATCAAGTTTAACAGTGCAAAAGAATCACAGCCAAATGGTTTTACTGATCTGATCTCGTCCACTCTTATTGTACCCCATATGGTTTGCAGACAGTGTAATATATCCAATTTTTTCTACAGCTTGCGGTTGTTTTCTGCAGATTTCCAACATATTACATTATTTTTACATTACCCTAGACCTCTTCCAGGTCGATAGAACGCGTGAGTATCTCTTAACTTTTCTTAAGCTTGCCCTAGTATCAAATGGAACATTGACATTGCTACTCTGATCATACGTTAGACGACGAGCAGTTTAGGAAATGTTGTGGAATAAACTTCTCATTCGATTTTTCTGCATCGTATTGTAGTCATCAACCTCAGTGTGTGAAATTACAAGCCAATTCTTCAGTAGTTTTCTCAGCTATATGACTTAACTATCTTTGGGAATCATACTGTTCCGGAAAACCAATTGGTGCTTCTGCTCACAGATTTTATTGACATGTAATAACTATTTTTCATCTCCCCGAGTCATTATTAAAATTCTGAAAGAATAATAACTGGGGCATCAACTTTGTTTGATCGCTAACCTTTCAAGGTTCTCTCATGCTCTGACCCTACAACTGGATCCTCTGTAGCCACTAATCGACAACCAATTCTTCTCGTTTTGCTGTATCATATTTTGATGCCCCTCATAGAGGCTGTTAATGTACTTTTCCAATTAGCTGTTCTCTCCTCTCCATGTCAAAGTGGAATTTTCGCTCCTTATGTAGACACTTTTGCTTATAAATTCTCCAAAAATTATTTTGTTTCTTCTATACGCTGCATCTCACCTTCCGATGAACATATCATCTTATAATTTAGTTAATATCTAAGGGAATGAGGGAGATAGTCGATTTCATGTTTCGGTGGTCAGTTGCACGATAAATCGAAATAATATGGAACGAGTCATTTTTCGTTCTCTTCCGAGTTTAATTCGTAGATAAGGCTATGTGTTGAAAATAATAGGAATTCTTTTACGAAGTTGTCAATAAGGAACATTTTCAGTTTGTTTTCACATTGTACTATGCAGTTTGTCAGAAATTTTATTTCACTGGGTAAGTGATCAAAAATTTGTATCACAACAAACTTGATGAGTGGATAAAAGTAATGTGAAGTAGTAGTCAGAAAGCTCAACTCTTTAAACATTTGTCTACAAGTTGATCATGAATGAGCACAGCCCATTACCCTTATATCACTTTTTTGAGGAACGAAGGCTTCCTTTCTGAAAGAGGTTTCACCCCGGGACGTTACTCTAAATGACACTACTGATAGAAAACATGTGAGGTATGTCCGCTTACTTATTTGTTTCTCCCAAAGATCTCCAGTGATGATAAGTGCAAATGTGGTTGAACTAAGTTGTCTTAGAAATTCCAAAAAGTGCTTTTCGCAGTTTCCATCATATTAATTATACCCTCACCGTGTACACTTACCACTGGCGTAGTACCCATAGATGTGCAGAATCGAGTACGACGCGTCTTTTGAAAATTAAGAATGAGACCATTTGCAGAAAGCCCGTGAATGCTGTTTTGTTTTCTTTTCCTTATCATTCTGTTTACCCTTCTTCCGCAGCAGTGTTATAGGTTTCTTCTGTTGCTCAATCAACATTATTCTATATAGATTTTTGTGCCAGATTTCTGTGATTATACATTTTATGAGATTTTCGTTCCTCCTCAGTTGAACGTTTGTAACAGTTGACGCAGTATCTATAGCTCAGAAACGTGGTCCGCACACCAGCATTCTCCAGTACCTCATTAACTTCGTCTTTGTACCTTTTTGTCGATTCTCTTTATAAGTATGTTCTCAGCGTTACTAACTCATCCACATCTCTTCCTGGGTACTCAATGGAATACAGATTATGATTCTGCAATCGCTGTTACGCCACGATTTAATCCAGCTGGTATCTTGATATGACTTCCAGCCCCTTTAAATTTTCCTTTG
Organism: Schistocerca nitens; assembly: GCF_023898315.1. Taxonomy (NCBI): domain Eukaryota; kingdom Metazoa; phylum Arthropoda; class Insecta; order Orthoptera; family Acrididae; genus Schistocerca; species Schistocerca nitens. Next base: position 188,937,697 of record NC_064618.1, on the reverse strand, counting down.
TCTTTGTGTATTTTTCTAATACTCTTTTACTATTACTAGCTGAAACTTATTCCAGCAGTCGAGAAGTCTTCTTTCCGTCTCGTACTGATTACCGAATTAGTGTTGCATCGTAACTCTGCCTCTGTTCCTTTCCCTTACTATAGCGTTCCAATCCTCCATGATAATAATATTTCCTATGTTTATAGGTAATGTAGCCATTAAAAGTATAAATACAGGCTGATTGTAATTAAACTTTCGCTGCTTAAGAGGGCCCTAATGAATAACGAGTAACCACAGGACACTGAAACCTTGTGAAATCCTTTGTAAGAATATGCAGTGAAGAAATAATGAATAGACTCTTGGAAGGAACGCATTCCAATTTCAACATTACTTAATTGCGTACCATGTTCAGTGTGACGATTATCTGAATTGCTGAATAATGTGAAGTTCGTACAGATACAGTCTCACAGCTGTTCACAGCAACGGTGAACAATGGAATGTTTAGCTACCGAGAAGCAACTCACACACTGCTTGAAGATCGCATATTGCGTCCAGCATTCTCAGCCATAGGGACAGTAACTTCTTCAACAATTTGTGCATCAATTCGCTGTTGGCGTCTCCCAGGAGCGATTCTCAGTTCGGCAGCTAATTATAATCTTTGAATCATGACCTACAGTCCCAGCCCGGAAAAATAAATTCTCCATACTACCTTGATGCGTCGAGACTCCCGTAGAGCATCAGCATTATATCGCTTGTTCTAATGAAACAGCTTTACGATTAAAGCACCATTTACGTTGTCCAGACTCCAGCTGACTGTCTGAAACTGTAATACACACTGATGCTAGCGTTTCACAACTACATCGCCGTACCAATACCGGCGCGTAACAGCCAAACACGATACTTGCATTACTAACAACGCAGATCCTACAGCGCGCAGTCTGATCATCAGTCCCATTAAGTTCTGTCTACACTCTCTGAAGTAGTGGAAGATTAATTATTACCATCCTGTAGATCTTTTTTATGATAAAACTAGCAATAGGTTCCCCTGCTTACGGAGTATAGCCATCAGTTTAATAAGGATTTACACGATAATATATTATATAGGAAATGTCACACTTACTACAATAAGAAGGAATTCATTTGAAAAAGTAACATGGGATATTTCACAGGCTTAACAATCCTTCATCAGAACTTGCAGACAATAAAAGGTAAAAATACATCATGTTGTACTTAGATCTTCGGACTGCAACGTCTCTTGTGTCACTGAGCACTGGTGTAGAGATGCAGAAGCCGAACACTTAGTACTGTTGTTGCATGCAGGGAAAACTATTTCTATAGGATTAGTTCAACGAGTGGAATATCTTGCACTTATTAAAGAAAAGAAATATACTTTAAAGCAAGACATCATGTTAATGCACTAAGTGAAGATAAACTCTTTTGAAATATCGCTTGTTGAATTAACAGATCTTGATGGCAACAAGAATTTTATCAGTTTGTGAGTGTATCGGTCACCCGGTGGTGGAATGAAGAGTTTCTTCAGTAATTAAAGTTCTTGAGTAAATCACGACTACAGATGTTATCATAACTTTTTGTGGCGACATAACACAAATCATAATAGTAGCACCCTCATATATATCCTTGAAAGTTTCGATCTGTCTCATCCTTGGTCAACATTGCTACAAGGCTTACTGCAGTCACGACTGTGTAGCCTCAAATACGGAAAGGGTAAAGTGTGATGCAACTGTAAAAGGTCTTCGACTCTCACGACACTTCTGCCAAATAATGACAGTAAAGTCATCTAAGAAGTAAATCAATAAACTGCTGTCCTCCATAAGACATTTCTCAGAAATGAAAAAAATAAGATTTTTCAACAGAATTAGCAAACGAATGTTGCTACATGTACAGAAACCAACGTAAATACGAAATAATATAAATTCTCTACACTTTTTAAATTGAACTATGAAAAGGCATTTGCCAATGTATTCCCATAATTAGGCAACGTTCAGCAAAAATAAATGAGTAATAATAGGTATTATGAAGTGCTCCCAGATTTTTAAGTACCTGAGCTGCATGAAAACGTATCATAATGAGTATTACTACTAAAATTTTCGTTATAGGTTCAAAAAGGTTTACAGAATGGTTCAGATCACTGCCAAAATATCATTTATTAACAAAATATTATACATTGCAAGGAATAAAAGGTAATTAGTCTGGGATCTCATCAGACAGGAAACAGGAGAGACAAACAAAAATTGGGAAGGCGATAAAGTGACAAATGATGTACACAACCTAGAAAACAAAGAGAATGAGAATTTTTCAAATATTACAAAGAAATTACAACAGCAGCTTCCAAAAACATATATAACAAATGTAAATAATAATAAGTACCAACTGCAAGGCATGAGGTCAGTTTAAATTTAGAAAACAAGGAGTCAGTAAGCTTAGACGAAGTACTAATAGGTGTACTGGAAGAAAGCGTACTGATTATGCGTTCTCCCTTAACATACACAGTAACTGAGTCATTTACAGTACATCATTTTTGTCGTTAGTGTGTGTATTGTTACCTTATAAAATAATGTGTTTATTGCTTGCAGTGAGTGATTGTTGAGTACAAATGAAGAATGTAGCACAACCTTTTGCATTATCAAAGAACGTCGTTGTGAAACGTGTTGTACAACAGGGGTATGTCGAATCAGTTAGCCCTTATGTTCAGAAGGATAGCGGTGCCACTCATCATCCAGCCATCCTGATGTAGGTTTCCTGGGTTTTCACGTAAATGCCTTGATGGATACTGCTAAAGTGCCACAACAGTTTTATTTACCTGTCCCATCCTTTCTAAAGCAGACATAACAGTGTAAGGTTATTTATATAACAATTATGTTACTATTGTTGTTCTTAAATTTTAATACGATGATATGTCCTATATCCTAGTAAATATGATCAGTAGATGAGTAAAACTGTGCCTACTTCTACTACATCTACTACTACCTCTGGTACCAATATTTTACTACTGTTATTCACTCAGCTGACTTTTATACTCTGCATATGTGCTCATCTTGTGCCTGTGATGGCAGTTTGCATTTCCAAACTATTTCTAGTATGTTTGCAGCCAGAAATTAATTTACATCAAACATATTCGCAGCGTTGGAGAGCCTTAGTAATATTCATATGTAAACTGGTACTGAAACAATTGTAATTTTAAAAACTTTGCCGTCAAAATGAAAATAACATTATGAGCTGCACAGTTACCTAAAAATAGCATCGCAGCATACAGCTGTTTAGTAACTGGCTTAATTAAATAAAGATTGTAGATTTTGTGTCTAAAATTGAAATATTATGACGAGCCCCTGAAACTTTCACAGTGTCAACTGGTATACAATGACAGTTAAATCTCATGTCAAACTGGAGTTATAACATTCCTTCTATCTTTTATTGATATTTTGTGTTGTTATTTTAATTGTGGCGTAAATTTTTTTCAATTTTTGCGGCCGTGTGGTCTTTCGTTCTCTGGTTGGGAATGAGGAATATCATAAATGAACTTGCATTGTGGAGTATAGCAGACTGCGAACACGAACCTCAGTATCGATTAACAGTATACAGGAGAAACTGCATATATTTGAAATAAATATTTACATAAAGTGCCATATCTTGTAAGCTTACATGTAATTGCCTATTAGAGTTTCTAATCAAGAAATAGTGATTAATGGGGGATACATAGACAAACGTGTCTTTTGTGTTTCAATGGCATACTGAAACTATCTTCGATCATTGTAACCATTTTCATGAAAGAGATACACGAAAGAAAAAATTCGACAAACGAATTATTATCGTTACTATTATTAATATTATTATTATTACTGTTATTATAATTATTGTTATACGTAGTGGCTACATAATGTAGGTACTATTTATTCATCACTAATACATTTAGTTATTTGGCCTTATGACTACATTGGAGATTGAAAATAGAGGAATGTTACAGTTCTTACAGTTGAGATATGTTCTGGACACAATCATAAGTTGTATTTACTTATCGCTTGTACATTTATTTGAAAATAACTAATTTGATTCATAGCCGCATTTGAGACTGAAAATAAAGGGATGGTACAGTTAGTACAACTAAGATATATCCTGGGCACCTTAGTTGCCTTGTGGAGTCAGAACGAAGTCCTACAGTTTCTCATGCTGATTGAACTTTAGGTACAACTACGCTTCACACGAGATTATTTCGTGCTACTAATCTGAAACTGAACGATTATGACGAGATAGGAGATAACAGCTGCTGCCATCGACGAGAGGATTGAGAGGTCGATGGTGAAGAGCCCACAGGCCGTGAAACGCAGTCGGCGGTGCTGCACCTGTTGGAGGAACAGCTGCAGCTGGATCCTCAACTGGTTGGCCCTGGAATCGTCGCCTATGGGAGCAAGCAGCGCCTTGAGCAGCAGGTCTGCAGTGCGGGACGCTTCATTGGCGATGGCGCTGCATGACCACGTGGTAGCCACCACGCATCCAGCACTGAAGAGTAGTGAGAGAGCCAGTAGCATTGTGAAGGGTGCCACTCCCTCATCCATATACTCCTGCATAAGATGTCAGTTTAAATCCCTCTACCGTAGACATTTGTTTTCGGTGATGACTAAATTATCTTAGTTAAGTCAATAGTGATATAGATTTTAAATAACAAAGTGAATCAAAACGTACACTGACAGAAGAAGAAATCGCAACACCAAAAAGGAATTTTGAGGCATAAAAGAAATACTGTAGGCGTATTTCTTCATCTGAAAGATGACATCTGTTCAGATTTAGCTCGAGTTGCGTAACAGTGGTGCTAATACCGCCAATATTAGGTGGCAAATCAGATTTGCTTTAAATTGACGCTGTAACGGCCGTGAGCGTTTGTAACCTTTCAGATCGTACATGGCCTGTAAGGGGTCTTGTAACATGGCTACCAAAAGCTGGATGTTCCTTCCGCAGGAATGTGGACACTGTACATGATTGCTGGCAGCGATGGTCATGTGACTGTATGGCTGCAAGAAGGCCAGGCTCCAGACGGCCATGTTATACTACTGAGAAGAAGAAAAACGTGTTCTGCTTATGGCTCTGGTGCATCCTACTGTATCTGCAGCAGCTATCTGAGGTGCAGTTGGCACCACAATGACACAACGAAATGTTGCAAATCTGTTAATTGAAGGACAGATCCCAGTCACTGACACCATACAACCAAAATTTTCGACTTAATTGATGTCAAGTGAGAGCTCATTAGAGGGCGGGGTGACGAAAGCTGGTTCTGCCTCCACACCAGTGATAACTGTTTGTTGGTTCGAATGAGGCAAGTTGAGGGCCTGCATCCAACAGGATCTTGTGAGGTTACAAGGGATACTGTAATAGTATAACTATTTGCTGGATGTGGTAATGTTTACTGTGGAAGAACAGTTGGGGTGTAGCAAGCAGAGGTCAGTATATTTATGGAGTCACCTTCTTGATAAAGAGAGGAGTCAGCATATAACAGATTTACATTAAATTACTTAGTTACATAATTGCCTATTCTCAGTGCATAACTTGGTACATACGTTAATAACGTAAGGTGTGCCTGTCTTGCTAATCACTGGATTTGCTGGGTGTCTGTTCACTGAAAAAGGAGTACTCCATAGACATAAGAGCTCTTCAAACTAGTTCAAAACTCCAATTTAAAGCATAGTAGCAGGGATACTATTTTGGACATTAAAGAACATGTTTTATATCAAATTTAAGTTGTAAGGATGTTTGAGAACCTCTGCATAATAAATTATTGACTTTTATTGTGAAGGTACTGTTCACTTATCGATCTATATAGAGCAAAATGAGAATTTCATGTGCCACACCTTTTAGGTAAAGACGTGATTAAACAAAAGAAGAGGGGTGAAACTGCCAAAAAGTTCAGTGCTCTTAAATATGTAAATAATCTGATGATAGTCTACAAAATAATATAAGAAATTTAGTTTTACGCATTTTAATATTGTAACATTGCAAATGCATGATGTCCATGTTTATAAACAATATATTTAACTACCGTAGTGCCACGTGACCGGACAGGATAGGGGACAAACGTCGAGGTCTTTTGATCGTGGTCAGTCGGTGCGGTAAGGTCGGTGCGGCCAAGAGCCGCCGACATAGTATCACGTGGCCATCAGTTTGTTTTGTGGATGTGATTTAGTAAAATAAAAACGTTTTCATTCTAAACTGTTGTCGGTGTAAATCATTTGTGAAGGATCGTGATTTAGACAAATACTAGAATTAATTCACTGCTGTACTTAGGCTGGCTATTTACTCAATATAGAGCGCGAATGCAACTGTGCACAACCGAACCCCTTTTGCAGACGAGTCATGATAAAAAGTTGTGTACAAGCCCGAGTGAAGTTGCGATCTACACCTGGCTTTATGATATGGTTTGCGATTTCATATGACAGCAGGAGCACTCTCGTGATCATCACACTCGCCCTGACTGCAAATTTGTACACCACTCTGGTGATCCGACCTATTGTGCTTCCATTCGTGAACAGCATACCAGGGGTGATCTACCAATATTAATCAGTTAAAAATGTCATAACTCTATATTAACTGTTATCTGCGTTTTTGTCCATCTGCGTATTTAAGTGATTTAGTTATGTGAAAAATGCACCATCATCTACGTTTAAGGCAATGTACGCTCTTACATCCATTGCAGAAAAAAGGAACCTCTTGCATGACTGGACTCATTGTAACGAATGGAGAACGAACCGCAAATTTTTGGATATCTAGTTTTCCACTGGAACAGAGACATTAACTTCATGTTTGGGACTGTATTAAAATTAGGGATGTACACATCAGCAGATAATGTAATGTTCTTGACTGTATATGTTGCATTAATTTTATAACGGTGTTTGTCCTAGTGCGACACTTGACTGCTAGTTTTCAGGGTATAGAATGTGATACTACAGCTTGGATGTGTGACAAAGTATTTGCTTCTGAGCGTCACCGCCGCTAAGGACGAAATTCCATATCAGTCGAGACCAAAGACACGATGTCACAGACTACTTATCGTTTGTTGTGAGTAACGTGTCCTGCCAATGTACGTCGAAACTTGGTCGCAACTATGACAGATTTCAACTACACTACTGGCCATTAAAACTGCTACACCACCAAGATGACGTGCTACAGACGAGAAATTTAAGCGACAAGAAGAAGATGCTGTGATATGCAAATGATTAGCCTTTCAGAGCATTCACACAAGGTTGGCGCCGGTGGCGACACCTACAACGTGCTGACATGATGAAAGTTTCTAATCGATTTCTCATACACAAACAGCAGATGACCGGCATTGCCTGGTGAAACGTTGTTGTGACGCCTCGTGTAAGGAGGAGAAATGCGTACCATCACGTTTCCAACTTCGATAAAGGTCGGAATGTAGCCTATCGCGATTGCGGTTTATCGTATCGCGATATTGCTGCTCGCATTGGTCGAGATCGAATGACTGTTAGCAGAATATGGAATCGGTGGGTTCAGGAGGGTAATACGGAACGCCGTGTTGGATCCCAACGGCCTCGTATCACTAGCAGTCGAGATGACAGGCATCGTATCCGCATGGCTGTAGCGTATCGTGCAGCCACGTCTCGATGCCTCAGTCAACAGATGGGTACGTTTGCAAGACAACATCCATCTGAACGAATAGTTCGACGATGTTTGCAGCAGAATGGTTCAAATGGTTCAAATGACTCTGAGCACTATTGGACTCAAATTCTGTGGTCATCAGTCCCCTAGAACTTAGAACTACTTAAACCTAACTAACCTAAGGACATCACACACATCCATGCCCGAGGCAGGATTCGAGCCTGTGACCGTAGCGGTCACGCGGTTCCAGACTGAAGCGCCTAGAACCACACGGCCACGCAGCAGCATAGACTATCACCTCGGAGACCATGGCTGCGGTTTCCCTTGACGCTGCATCACAGACAAGAGCGTCTGCAATGGTGTAATCAACGACGAACCTAAGTGCACGAATGGCAAAACGTCATTTGTTCCGATGAATCCATATTCTGTTTACAGCATCATGATGGTCTCATCCGTGTTAGGCGACATTGCGGCGAACGCATATTGGAAGCGTGTATTCGTCATCGCTATACTGGCGTATCACCCGACCTGATGGTATGGGCTTCCATTGGTTACACGTCTCGGTCACCTCTTATTCGCATTGACGGCACTTCGAACAGAGGACGTAACATTTCAGATGTATTACGACCCGTGCATCTACCCTTCATTCGATCGGTGTGAAACCCTACATTTCAGCAGGATAATGCACGACCGGAAGTTGCAGGTCCTGTACGGGCCATTCTGGATAAAGAAATTGGTCGACTGCTGCCCTGGCCAGCACATTCTCCAGATTCGCCAATTGAAAACGTCTGGTCAATGTTGGCCGAGCAACTGGCTCGTCACAATATGCCAGTCACTACTCTTGATGAACTGTGGTATCGTGTTGAAGCTGCATGGGCTGCTGTGCCTCTACACTCCATCCAAGCTCTGTTTGACTCAATGCCCAGGCGTATCAAGGTCGTTATCACGGCCAGAGGTGGTTGTTCTGGGTACTAATACCTCAGGATCTATGCACCCAAATTGCGTGAAAATATAATCAAATGTCAGTTCTGGTATAATATATTTGTTCAATGAATACCCGTTTATCATCTGCATTTCTTCTTGGTGTAGCAGTTTTAATGGTCAGTGGTGTAATATAATAGGCATACAGTTATTTGTCATTTAACTGTAGTGGTGTATATACGAGTATTTTCCTGACGTGGATTTTGTAGGCTTTCACTGATGTCAATAGACATGTTCCAACTCCTTTTCTTGGAAATAAATGATGTTAGTGTAATCTGCTCAGCTTTCTCTCTCTGATCTTCTTCTTCTTCTTCATCTTCTTGACGCGATCAGGCCCAGAGGACCGCGCGCCACCACAGTTAGAGCTCTCCATCCGTCTCTGTCTTCTGCTATCTGCCTCCAGTTTTCCGTGACTCCCAGCTGCAACAGGTCTTCTCTCACTCCATCGATCTACCTCTTTCTAGGTCTTCCCACTGGTCTGCTGTCTGACGGGATCCAGTCCATTGCGATTTTGGGCCATCTTGTTGCCTCCATTCTAACAAAATGTCCAGCCCATTGCAGTCTTTTGCTTCTCTTCACTCCCAAGATGTTAGGCTCCTTGTACAGCTCTTGTAATTCAGTGTTATGGCGTCTTCTCCATTCTCCAGTAGTCTGATCTCTGACTGGTCCAAATATTTTCCTGAGGACTTTCCTTTCAAATGTTAGCAGTCGCTTAAGGTCTTGTTTTCGAGTGCTCCAGATTTGAGTACCATAAAGTACTGCTGGCATTATTAATGTCTTATAGAACTGTAGCTTTAGTTGTTGCGAGACACTTCTACATTTTAACATAGGGTCTAGAGAGTGATAGTATCTGTTTCCCGCCTGCAGTCGTGCTTTTATCTCTGCTTCAGTTGATGTTACTTCTGTAAAAAATGATCCAAGGTATTTGAACTCTTTCACATGTTTATACCTGGTGTTGTTGACAATTAAATCTTGAGAGTTCTGGATCTTTCTTCCTATGGTCATATACTCTGTCTTTTCAGAGCTAATTTGTAGACCGATCCTAGCTGCCAATAACTTCAAGGTCTGGATACTTCTCTTCAGATCTTGTTGTGTGCATGCTAATAGTGCAATGTCGTCTGCATAGGCCAGATATGTGATGTGTTCATTACCAATTTGAATGCCCTAGATGTTTTCTTTGTTGAAATCCCGCATTACCTTCTCAAGTGCCAGGTTGAAGAGGACAGGTGATAGCCCATCTCCTTGGCGTAATCCTGTTACAACTTGGAAGCTTTCTGTCATTTGATTGCCTACCTTAACCTTAAGTTTTGTGTCATTTAGGCATACCTCTACCAGTTTGACCAACATCTTTGGTATACCAAACTCTGTCATAGTTCTAATCAGGCTAGGTCTATGTATACTGTCGTAAGCCTTCTTGAAGTCTACAAACAGGAGATGTATCTCTCGTCCGTATTCGTACATTTTTTCACAGACCTGTTTTAGGACAAAAATCTGGTCCGAGGTTGATCGCCCTGCCTGGAAACCTCCTTGGTATTCTCCATTTATGTCTGTTGCTATAGGTTTTATTCGTTCTAATAGGCAGTTGGAGAAGATGTTATAACAGGTGTTGAGTAGCGCTATGCCCCTGTAGTTGTCACATACGGATTTGTCTTTCTTTTTATATATGGGGCATATCACAGCTACCTTCCATTCCTCTGGTATTTCATGTTTTACCCAAATTTGCTCGATTAGCTTGTGGATTTTGAAACAGAGGATTTCGTCTCCAGGAGAAGTTCAGCAGGAATACCGTCCTCACCTGGACTTTTACCATTCTTAAGGTTTTTAATCTGGTTCCTTATCTCTTCAATGGTGGGTGGAGGATATTCTGGGTCTACTGCTACTGGTTCATCAAACTCAAGTAGTTCGGTTGGTTCATCAGAGTTTAGTAATTCTCTGAAGTATTCCATCCATCTTCTTCCAATTTTTTGATCTTCTGTTAACATTCTTCCATTGGCATCTTTTATGAATCTGTGTTGATGGTATGTCCCTCCTTTAAAACTTTTCACTTTTCTATAAAGTTCTTTATACCTATTTCCATGAAAGTCTTGTTCAGCTTCCTCCATGATACTTTTAACATATTTTCGTTTTGCTTTCCTCAATGTGGCTTGGGTCTGTCGTCGTGTTTCTTCAAACTTCGATTTTTCTTCTTCTTGCATATTGCTTTGTATCCACAGTAGTTTGGCCCGTTGTCTCTCCCTGATAGCTCCCTCACACTCCTCATTGAACCACACTCTTTTTCCTTTAGTTCGCTTTGGGATTACTTCTTGGGCTGTTTCTTTAATGGTCTCTGCAATCGCCTTCCAGTTCGGATCTACCACAGTATCTCCTTCCTCTTCATTCAAAGCCTCAAAACGGTTTGTTAGTGCTATTCTGAAAGTTCTTCTTATATTATCTTCAGTCAGACTCTCATGGTCATATCGAGTGACTCTTTGCATTCTTTTGTGCTTCCTGGCTCTCCATTATGCTTTCATCCTTCCTCTGACAAGGAAGTGGTCTGATCCACATTCCGCACCTCTTGCCGTTCTAACATTTTGCATCCACTTCTTTATTCTCTTCTCTACAATTAGGTGGTCAATTTGGTTCACTGTTTTCCCATCTGGAGACACCCAGGTTCCTTTATATATTCTCTTCCTGTCGAAATCAGTACTACTTATAAACAAGCCTTTTGCAGTCGCAAAGCTAACCAGCCTAGTGCCGTTATCACTGCTCACATCATGCAAACTGTGCTTCCGATGGTCCCCATGAAGGCTGCTTCTTTCCCTATTTTCGCATTAAAATCTCCAAGGACAATTTTGTAATGTTCACTTGGTACATTGTCTAAAACCGTTTCTCTGTCTGATACATTTTTCAATTTCGTTTCTTATTAATTGGCTAATTGCACTTTCAGTCAAGTTTTACTAGCTTTAAGAAAAGTGTTACACGACAAAATTGGTAACGAAACTTGAGATTAAAATATTTTACAATCTGGAACAGCTGGCATTACGCAGTCACGTGGACGTGTGGCCAGCCGTCAGTTCGATAGAGTTAATACTTGAACACCGTTACTGCGTCAGAAAGACAGCCATCTTGTCACTCTTAAGGGAGGCACCGAGCAACTCGCCAGAAAATGGTAGGAACAGTGCAAACTTTCATACGAAATACTGGCTAAGGCACAAGAACGTCTAGCAGGAGTTTGACTAAGGCCCTATAACACATTTGTTGAGCTAATATAGCGGAGATGAAGACCGCTGACGAGTCAGGAAGAGCAAAATCAATTCGGACGTCACAAATGTCGTCGTAGAGCGAAGCCTTTCCTCAACAATATAAATACTCCGCTCCCACTACCTTTTGGCACTTCATCAGCAAGATCGTTGGCTCTCATGTCATTCGTCCACGATTCTCTGTGTAGAGCGTTCTAGCACCTTGTGTGTGCGATTGTTCTAGTGTTGGTCTTGCACCTGCTGCTCTATGAGACGATCAGCGATTTGAATCCATGGCTGATGCTGTCCGGCATCCTATACTGACGTCGAAAAAGCTTTCACTGCTGACGGTTAGTCAGAGGGTCTACCAGCACGGCTTCGGGCCGGGGCAGAAGCCCTGAACTCCAGGTGTGTAAGGCTACTGTACCTGTGGGGTACGTTTAGCATTCAGCACGACCTACGGCGTCCGACATCGCGGTTCACCTGAGAGTGACTAAGTGCTACCTGAAGAGCCTACCTTGCAAACAGACAGCAGAACCGCCGCATCAGGATGTCATCCACTTCCACTCGAAGCTGATGGAGTGTTCTCGGTAGTCTGAGTCCACTTCTCGATTCAGCGGATTCTTCTCCCTTCTACGTACCTTAGTCGTACAAGCAGCAACAATGACTTGTTTTACAGTAATGGTTCTGAGCACTATGTGGCTTAACATCTTACGTCATCAGTCCCCTAGAACTTAGAACTACTTAAACCTAACTAACCTAAGGACATCACACACATCCAAGCCCGACTATGGATTCGAACCTGCGACCTTAGCAGTCCCGCGGTTCCGGACCGCAGCGCCTAGAACCGCACGTCCACCGCGGCCGGCTGTAGCGCCTAGAATCGCTCGGCCACACCGGCTGGCTTTTACAGTAATAAATGGAATGATTTTGAATATTGTATTATTGCGGTTACTGAAGCAGAGTAGTTCCTGGGTCTGCATCCTGATCAGTTATTAGGAGTTTCCTAGCTGTCGGAGGGCTGCTGCTGCAAATGAGTCAAGAGAAGTGCTTCAGCCCAGCGCCAATAATAGCTGGATGCCCTCCACTGATCTGGAACGCCAACATCAGCAACAGTCACAAAGCGTGATTTGAGGAGACGACTTCATTACTTTTAGATTAGATTAGATTTACTTTCATTACAATTGATCCGTAGTGAGAAGGTCCTCCAAGATGTAGAACTTGTTCTCACAAGAGAAAGTATACTCTTTGCTCAGGTTAGGACAAGTTTGAAGCGACCTTGTATACAGGGTGGAAAGTATTTAAACCGACAAACTCTGGGAGGTTGTACGAGACATCAAAACAAATATTATTCCCTAGCTTAATTTTTTCGTATTATGATTATTTAAACCAGTGGAGGTCGTATTACGCTCTTCAGTTGTTAGAGGCCGTATTGCGATCCTCAGTTCTTAGAGGGTGTAATACGCTGTTCAGTTGGAGGCAACAGCTGTCCACCAGTGAAGGAGTGCGTAGGCTCTGTTTACTAATGGAGCGATACACCTGGAGTGAGGACACTGATATGGTTGGTGCGTACTACGTAGCGCACCACAACGGACAAGCTGAACACCGGGTTTATCAACAACACTATCCTAATCGCCGTATCATACGACCTTTGCTTCTGTGTACCAACGTCCCGTGAGACCGGGTCATTTAGCAGATTACCTGGACAGGGACGCCGTCGCACGGTAAGAACGCTGCAATTTCAGGAAGCTGTCTTGCAGCAAGTGGAGCGGGTTCCTTCAGTCAGCACTCGTGCAATTGTACGTAACATTTAGACGAATCAGACGAATGTAAGAACAGTCCTTCGAGAGCAATTGTTACGACCATTTCACTTACAGCGTGTCCACAACCTGGAACCAGTTGATTATCCACCCAGAGCACAGTTTTCGTAGTGGTACCTGGAACAGTGTGAAATGCGTCTACATTTCCATCCTGTGTGTTGTTTACCGATGAAGCAACGTTCGGATGTGATGGAGTCTTCAACATGCACAATTCGCATGTTTGGAGTGAGGATAACCTACATGCCACAGTTACTAGCGCTCATCAAGTGCGGTTCTTCGTTAATGTGTGAGTCGGTGTTGTTGGGGACTGTTTAATTGGACCGTGTCTGCTACCTAGGCCATTAAATGGCGGGCACTATTACAATTTTCTCGCCAGAGCATTGCCAGAATTGCTGGAAGACGTCCCGCTCTCTACAAGACAAGGCATGTGGTTCCAAGATAACGTGGCGCCGGCACATTTCAGTCGTCGTGTGCGTCGGTTCCAGGACCGACGGTTCCCAGAAACGTGGATTGGCAGAGGCGGTCCCGTACCATGGCCTGCTCGATCCTCAGATATGTTCCCTCTGGATTGTGTGGGGAGAGGTGCCCAACCTTGTTTATGCAACTCCTGTTGCATCGAAAGAGGATTTGGTTGCCCGGATAGTAGCAGCAGCAGCACGAACAATTCAGGATACTCCAGGGGTTTTTGCCCGTGTCAGACAGAACATGATCCGACGGTGTAACATTTGTTTACGTGTCAACGGAGGCATTTTTGAAAATCTACTGTAATTGAAATTGTATTGTGTCAATGTGTTGTCTCTTAGTCATAAAAAATGGAAAAAAATGTTTGTTGGTTTAATTAATTTGCCGCCAGAAAAATCTTCCCCTACCGGTTTAAATACTCCTCGTAGGCAAAAATGATATCGGGGAAAAGTATTTGTTTTGATGTCCCATACAACCTCCCAGAGTTTGTCGGTTTAAATACTTTTCACCCTGTAGATCAAGGCCACCGGTAGATTTATCGCGTTTCAAGGGTAACAGTCGGTAAGAATTGTTTTGTGTTCGTAACTGGGGCAGCTGACTTATTATCGGAAGTTCATTGGTATAAAATAAGAAAGATAAATTGCACAGACATGACACAAACACGAGCAGTTAGCGTTAACGAGGTGACGGACGCCCTTACATATAACTTTTTGGATTTTTTGGGGAATAATGAACAGCAGAAATTTCATTAAAAGAACTATCGAAACAAGTACAAAAATTACTGGCGTAACAGCGGCATCAGTCGGTAGTGTGTGAGACTAAAACCGCAGGAAATGCAGCTTCGTCGTTCACTGATCCTTCAGTGCCACATCTACTAACTCCCTTCTCGGGGAAACAACAGAGGATGTCAGTGTCTTTATGGGTGGTGCACGAGTGTTATCCATGGTCACATGAGCAAGTTTCGTATCATGGGTGAGTCAAAAATCTATAGAGCATATATTGAAGTGCTAAATGAAGTATCTACATTCAGTGCGTTAGCAGAGGTATTTTCGCCAGAGGTACAAAAAAAGTACAGTACACGGTTTTTTGGAGAGAAACCCAATGGTTTTCTAAAGACTGTGAATGAAACAGTGGAATCAGACTCTCACAGAGTATGCAAATTTTACGCACAGGCCAATAACCTGAAGCACAACCAATATGCGTACAGCGTCTTTCTCAAAGAAGCGGAATATAGAACGTTGTAAGTGTTTCCAGAGGGATCCACCCAGATTTTCTACAACAGGTGCAAATGGAAAATTCTGAGGATTCAGCTACGGCAATTCATATCACCACACATTTACAAGAAGTGGATACAGCAGCTAGGTGGCGTACTGAAATGAAATATTCAGATCTAGCAAAAAATGTCAGTTTTATGGTCAACGGGGGCATAATTTCCCACCTGTATGGACATAAGGCTTCGGGTTAGGTATCCAGGAAGTAAGACAAGAACATTGCGAAAAAGAAACAATTAAACGTTGAGGGAATATTCCTTCTGTCGGAAAGCGTTCCTAGTAAGTCACAGTATTGTAAAAATGTACTGAGAGAGTAGATAAATAAGAAGATATATATGTTTTTAGTAGATACTGGGGCATACATATCGGTTGTGAGTCTGGATCTCATGTACAAGAGGATACTGAAAAATTCAAGACACAGATTTTGTACACTAGGTGATAACAACACAGATTCACTCGGACAAAACAGCTCAAGAGTAGGAACCACATTCTTCCAGGAACAAATGGAAGTGTTGCCAACTGTGGGACAGAAATTTTCTACAATACTAATATTACACCTCCTGGTTAGGCGTCAGTGTGAATTTGTATCCAATGGCTGCAATAGTTGCAAATGTCACTGTATACATCGAGCAGGTACAGGAAAGATAATTTGGGCTGTGACAGACATAAGCACTCCCCAACTAGCTTTATGTTTAATGGAACCTCTCCCAAGTAACGACATGTTGGATGAACCCTGATGTTTTATACGAAGAAGTATACCACATGCAAGGGAAATAAAAGCCCCAGTTACGCTGCCAGTAAGCCTTAATAATTTCGGAATGAACGAAGTAAATCATTCGAAGAGATTTGTAGTAACTACACTGCAGGTACTTCATGAAGAAGCCATTAATACGTCAAAAGTATACGACAACATTAAAGAAATCGTCAGCACGGTTGTGTTAAGCAAGAGCGTTAGTCGATGAAAGGCTAATAATCAACTGATGATGGAGTTATTTTTTTTGGTACGGAGTCTTGCTTGGTTCTGAACGTCCTTTATCAGTCACCTCCATAGTGCCACTTCATATTCCAACATGCAGTCATGCTCCACTGAACCAGAAACTGTAAAAGTTACCAAAATATCTCCAGCACTTATTAGAATAACTCTAACGTCAATATCATAAAGAAAGTGTAGTATAGCACAATGGAAGTTCTTGGTCAGCCAGTAATATTGCTGAAAAGTCACCCGACAGAAAAAGAAAGTGTAGATTCCGTTGTGATTATGGGTTTTTAAATGAAGATTTGTAAGTGATTTATACGCAATTCTAAAGATAACTGACACTTTGGATAAATCGGTCAAAATGTAAGTCCTTTCTAAGATAGATTTAAGGAGTGGGTATCACCATCTTGAAATGTGCCCAGAAGATAGACCGAAAACTGCTTTCACAACATCGTCCAGCCACTTCCAGTATTGCAGAACGGCCAGAATCAGTTAAGGAAATGAAATTAAAAGCTGATAATAGCCAGATTGCTATACAATCTAGTGAAAAGCTTGGGAGATGCACATGATGCTTTTCAGTGCGTGTTACAAATAGTCCTTCGATAGTAAAAACAAGAAAAAGTATGGTCTATTTAGATTGTTGTTGTTGTGGTCTTCAGTCCTGAGATTGGTTTAATGCAGCTCTCCATGCTACTCTATCCTGTGCAAGCTTCTTCATCTCCCAGTACCTACTGCAACCTACATCCTTCTGACTCTGCTTAGTGTATTGATCTCTTGCTCTCCCTCTACGATTTTTACCCTCCACGCTGCCCTCCAATGCTAAATTTGTGATCCCTTGATGCTTCGAAACATGTCCTGCCAACCGATCCCTTCTTCTAGTCAAGTTGTGCCACAAACTCCTCTTCTCCCCAATCCTATTCAGTACCTCCTCATTAGTTATGTGATCTACCCATCTAATCTTTAGCATTCTTCTGTAGCACCACATTTCGAAAGCTTCTATTCTCTTCTTGTCAAAACTGGTTATCGTCCATGTTTCACTTCCATACATGGCTACACTCCATACAAATACTTTCTGAAATGACTTCCTGACACTTAAATCTATACTAGATGATAACAAATTTCTCCTCTCCAGAAACGATTTCCTTGCCATTGCCAGTCTACATTTTATATCCTCTCTACTTCGACCATCATCAGTTATTTTACTCCCCAAATAGCAAAACTCCTTTACTACTTTAAGTGTCTTATTTCCTAATCTAATCCCCTCAGCATCACCCGATTTAATTTGACTACATTCCATTATCCTCGTTTTGCTTTTGTTGATGTTCATCTTATGGACAGTATTTTAAATTAAACAATATTATACGGAAACTACCAATTATTATATAACAAAAATATAATTGTTATCTAAATCAATTACTAAGTGCATTTCAAAAAGTCGTTTGTTTTTAAAGAAACGTAATGTCATTACAGAGAAGAATTACTTACTGAACTGTACATCTTATATCCTCCTTTCAAGACACTGTCCATTCCGTTCAACTGCTCTTCCAAGTCCTGTGCTGTCTCTGACAGAATTACAATGTCATCGGCGAACCTCAAAGTTTTTACTTCTTCTCCATGAATTTTAATACCTACTCCGAATTTTTCTTTTGTTTCCTTTACTGCTTGCTCAATATACAGATTGAATAACATCGGGGTGAGGCTACAACCCTGTCTCACTCCTTATCCAACCACTGCTTCCCTTTCATGCCCCTCGACTATTATAACTGCCATCTGGTTTCTTTACAAAGTGTAAATAGCCTTTCGCTCCTTGTATTTTACCCCTGCCACCTTCAGAATTTGAAAGAGAGTATTCCAGTTAACGCCGGCCGGTGTGGCCGTGCGGTTAAAGGCGCTTCAGTCTGGAACCGCGTGACCGCTACGGTCGCAGGTTCGAATCCTGCCTCGGGCATGGATGTGTATGATGTCCTTAGGTTAGTTAGGTTTAATTAGTTCTAAGTTCTAGGCGACTGATGACCTCAGAAGTTAAGTCGCATAGTGCTCAGAGCCATATTCCAGTAAACGTTGTCAAAAGCTTTCTCTAAGTCTACAAATGCTAGAAACGTAGGTTTGCCTTTTCTTAATCTTTCTTCTAAGATAAGTCGTAAGGTTAGTATTGCCTCACGTGTTCCAACATTTCTACGGAATCCAAACTGATCTTCCCCGAGGTCCGCTTCTACCAATTTTTCCATTCGCCTGTAAAGAATTCGCGTTAGTATTTTGCAGCTGTGACTTATTAAACTGATAGTTCGGTAATTTTCACATCTGTCAACACCTTCTTTCTTTGGGATTGGAATTATTATATTCTTCTTGAAGTCTGTGGGTATTTCGCCTGTCTCATACATCTTGCTCACCAGATGGTAGAGTTTTGTCATGACTGGGTCTCCCAAGGCCATCAGTAGTTCTAATGGAATGTTGTCTACTCCCGGGGCCTTGTTTCGACTCAGGTCTTTCGGTGCTCTGTCAAACTCTTCACGCAGTATCTTATCTCCCATTTCATCTCCATCTACATCCTCTTCCATTTCCATAATATTGTCCTCAAGCACATCGCCCTTGTATAAACCCTCTACATACTACTTCCACCTTTCTGCCTTCCCTTCTTTGCTTAGAACAGGGTTGCCATCTGAGCTCTTGATATTCATACAAGTGGTTCTCTTCTCTCCGAAGGTCTCTTTAATTTTCCTGTAGGCAGTATCTATCTTACCCCTAGTGAGACAAGCCTCTACATCCTTACATTTGTCCTCTAGCCATCCCTGCTTAGCCATTTTGCACTTCCTGTCGATCTCATTTTTGAGACGTTTGTATTCCTTTTTGCGTGCTTCATTTACTGCATTTTTATTTTTTCTCCTTACATCAATTAAGTTCCATATTTCTTCTGTTACCCAGGGATTTCTATTAGCCCTCGTCTTTTTACCTACTTGATCCTCTGCTGCCTTCACTACTTCATTCCTCAGAATTACCCATTCTTCTTCTACTGTATTTCTTTCCCCCATTCCTGTCAATTGTTCCCTTATGCTCTCCCTGAAACTCTCTACAACCTCTGGTTCTTTCAGTTTATCCAGGTCCCATCTCCTTAAATTCCCACCTTTTGCAGTTTCTTCAGTTTCAATCTGCAGTTCATAACCAATAGATTGAGGTCAGAATCCACATCGGCCCCTGGAAATGTCTTACAATTTAAAACCTGGTTCCTAAATCTCTGTCTTACCATTATATAATCTATCTGATACCTTTTAGTATCTCCAGGATTCTTCCAGGTATACAACCTACTTTTATTATTCTTGAACAAAATGTTAACTATGATTAAGTTATGCTCTGTGCAAAATTCTACAAGGCGGCTTCCTCTTTCTTTTCTTCCCCCCCCCCCCCCCCCAATCCATATTCACCCACTATGTTTCCTTCTCTCCCTTTTCCTACTGACGAATTCCAGTCACCCATGACTATTAAATTTTCGTCTCCCTTCACTACCTGAATACTTTCCTTTATCTCGTCATACATTTCATAAATCTCTTCATCATCTGCAGAGCTAGTTGGCATATAAACTTGTACTACTGTAGTAGGCATGGGCTTTGTGTCTATCTTGGCCACAATAATGCGATCACTATGCTGTTTGTAGTAGCTAACCCGCACACCTATTTTTTATTCATTATTAAACCTACTCCTGCATTACCCCTATTTGATTTTGTATTTATAACCCTGTAATCACCTGACCAAAGTTCTTGTTCCTCCTGCCACCGAACTTCACTAATTCCCACTATATCTAACTTTAACCTATCCATTTCCCTTTTTAAATTTTCTAACCTACCTGCCCGATTAAGGGATCTGACATCCCACGCTTCGATCCGTAGAAAGCCAGTTTCCTTTCTCCTGATAACGACGTCCTCTTGAGTAGTCCCCGCCCGGAGATCCGAATGGGGGACTATTTTACCTCCGGAATATTTTACCCAAGAGGACGCCATCATCATTTAATCATACAGTAAAGCTGCATGTCCTCGGGAAAAATTACGGCTGTAGTTTCCCCTTGCTTTCAGCCGTTCACAGTACCAACACAGCAAGGCCGTTTTGGTTAATGTTACAAGGCCAGATCAGTCAATCATCCAGACTGTTGCCCCTGCAACTACTGAAAAGGCTGCTGCCCCTCTTCAGGAACCACATGTTTGTCTGGCCTCGCTGAGGCACGCAAGCCTCCCCACCAACGGCAAGGTCCATGGTTCATGGGGGATTCTTGGAAGATCAAGATAAGCATGGGGAGCACCGAAGTGAAGTAACTGATAGACTGAAAACAGCTCGTCCGACATTAAGCATTGATGAATGTCATTTTTCCCAGCCACAAGTTGCTTACCTAGGCCAAATTGGAGTACGGACAGACCATCTTCCCATTTCAGCTATACATGAGTTTTCAATGCCTCAGAGTGTTAAGTAATGGCAGTCACGTCTTGGATTGGCAAATCATTGCTGAAAATTCGTGAAAGGCATTGTCGAAATTGCACAGCCATTGACTAGATTATTGAAGACAGGGGCTACAGTTCAATGAATCGGAATGTCAAGTTTCATTTCAGAACTCGAAAGTGACATTGACTTCATATTCTGTATTTTTTCCGATTTTACTAAAGAATTTATATTGAATGTGATGCAGACCTCTAAGGCTTAGGGCACTATTTTATGTCAGACTGCAGATGGTCAAGAAAAACTGTAGCTTATGCATCTCACCAGCTGAATAAGACCGAGAGCAGTTATTCCAATACAGGAAAGGAGAAGTTACTTCTGATATATGGTATTCCATGATTCCGTTGCTATCTATTTCAAATTAAATTTAAAGTCATTGTGGGTCATGCGTCCTTGAAGTGATTATTAGTACTAGAAGACACTTCAAGTCGATTAACAAGATGGGCACTGAAACTGAGTGGGTTTCGGTATGAATTATATGACGGCTCAGATGCTCGGAAAGAGCAATTCGGAACTGCATGACTTGCGGGTGTTCGAGGAGTGGTGTGGCCAGTGTCTTCAACACGTGGTGAAACCGAATATTAAACCACATCCAGACGACGTGGGGTTGGGCGGCCAAACCACATTAGGGGTCTCGGACATCACAGGCTGGACAGACTGGTAAATCGGGACAGGTGGCGAACTGTGGCAGAGCTAATATCAGAGTGCAATGATGGGCAGAGAATAAGATTGTCTCAACACTCCTGACGACTGTCCTCCGCAGCTGATAACACAAGCATGTGCTAATGTTAACACCACGATATCGGCAACTATGACTGGAACGCGTGTGTGACCATCAGCACTGGACGTTGGCGCAGTGGTAGAGCCTTGAACGGTCTGATAACGCCCGATACCTTCTACATCATACTGATAGGAAGGGGCAAATCCGTCGTCTTCATGAGAACAGCGCCTTACACCTGTACTGTGAGACAGAAACAAGCTGGAGGCGGCATCATTATGCTCTGGGGAAAATTCATGTTGCCATCCATGGGTGCAATGGAGCTCGTGCCAGGCACCACGAGGACCACGTGGTACCGTACATTGCTAACAAACCACGTAAACTACTTCGTGAAGATCCTTACAGCAGTTGCATTTCTGAATTAGATTATGCGGCATGTCACAAGACCAGGAGTGTGACAGGGTGGTTCAAGAAAGAGAGGGGAGGGTTCCAATTGATGTGATGGTCCTCATCTCGCCAGATCTGAGCCCAATCGAAATCATCTTTCATATGATTGAATGTGTCGCTAGAGTACATCCCCCTCCCCTCCCTACCTCCCCGGAATTTACCGGAATTAGGGGCCATGTGTGTGCAGATGTGGTGATAACTCCCTTCCGTCACTTATTAAGGCCTCATTTTTTCCATGCCACGACTCGTCGGTGCTGTTATCTGTGTCAATGGAGGTGATTCAGGGTATTAGGTACTTGGCCGTAATGTTCTGGCTGATCAGTGCACAGTTTCCAGTTGCATGTTTAGAAAATTGTCAGATGGAAAACTATCAACAATGAGGAGTAAGTAAAAACTAATGGAGTGTTACTTGTGTCATACACGAGAGATATATATGTTGTCATGTTAGAAAGAGGTGTTAAAAATGGTGCCAAGGAGCTTGTCACCACTTGTCCAGCACAGGTAGCGCGGACTGACAAACTATCGTGTTCCTAGGAACTATGGAAGCACCACCGTGCAAAAAGTAGTATCAACTCCGCAGCTACATTTTCGGAGCATTGGTGGTCACCACTTATATTCTATGCTTTCTCCAGAGTCAGCAATAATAAACTGCTACGATAAAAAGACGTTTCTGAAACTGATAAAATTAGAGGTAAAACAAAGTGGATTATAAGTAAGTGGCACTAAGTGTTATATAGCGAGAAAAAAGTTTCTTCTTCAAGCTATGATTATACAGTACGTACCAGATAAGCACACAAACTCGGCGGATCCTGTAATTGCCGGAGAAATCCTTTAGCGTGTTACCCACGTATAACCTAATCTTCCAAAATAACTACGGACAACAGATGTGTTAGTCACTGTCGGAAAGGACAAATTTGTGTGGATAAAACCTTACAGCATGTTCAGAGATACCAAGACAACCATTAACAAAATACCATGACAGTCAGTGTATCAGTCACCTGTGTTATGATGAGAATAGCTTATAAATGCAGTCTTCTTTGACTACAGGAAGTCAGTTTTGCAGGATTTATTCGGTTGTAAATGTCATCGGAGGTACTACAGAGTTATTTGTTGTCTCCTCAATCTATTTAATTTTCAGCAACTTTGAGTAGTATTTCTAGCTACAAATGCTCTCATTGTCTGTGCTAATCTGCTTGTTATATCCTACTTGTTTCGCGCATTATGCCCTACTCTGCATCATGTACTACACGTGACATTATTTTTGAAGGAAATTCGGATAAATCTGGTTACTACTACACTGAAATTTAATCCCAGTTTGAAATCCTACTGTGATTAACCATATTTCTTTCGATTTTGAAGTTCAACAGTGCAAAAGAATCACAGCCAAGCACTTTTAATGATCTGAGCTCGTCCAGTCTTATTGTATCCCTCATGGCTTGCAGACAGTGTAATTTACCCAAATTTTTCTACAGCTTGCGGCTGTTTCCTTCCGATTTCCTACATATTACGTTATTTTTACATTTCCCAAGACCTCTTCCAGGTCGATAGAACGTGTGAATGTTTCTTTATTTTTCTTAAGCTTGCCCTAGTATCAAATGCAACAATGACTTTGCCACTCTGATCCTATGTTAGATGACGAGCAATTTACCTTTAGGAAATGTTGTGGAATCAATTTCTCATTCCATTTTTCTTCATAGTATTGGAGTCATCAATCTCAGTGCATGAAATTACAAGCCGATTCGTCAGTAGTTTTCTCAGCTGTATGCCTTAACTACGTTTGGGAATCATACTGTCAAGGAAAAACAATTGATGCTACTGCTCACTGTTTTTATTGACGTGTATTAACTATTTTTCATCTCCCCGAGTCATTATAAAAAGTTTGAAAGAATATTAACTCGCCCATCAACTTTCTTTGATCGCTAACCTTTCAAGGTTCTCTCATGCTCTGACCATAACTGGATCCCCTGTAGCCACTATATCGACATCCAATTCTTCTCGTTATGCTATAGCATATTCTGTTGCTCCTCATAGACGCAGTAAATGTACTCTCCTAACTAGCAGCTCTCTCCTATGCATGTCAAGGTGGAATTTTTGCTCCATATGTAGACACTTTTGCTTATAAATTATCGGAAACTATTTTGGTTCATCTATACGCTGAATTTGACCTACCGATGAACATATCAGCTCTAATTTAGTAAATTTGTAAGGGAATAAGGGAGATAGTTGATTTCATGTTCCGTTGGTCACTTGCACGATAAGTCGTAATAATGTGGAACGAGTCATTTTACATTCTCATCCGAAATTAATTCGTAGATGTGTCTAGATGTTGAACATAATAGGAATTCTTTTACGAAGTTCTCAGGAAGAAACATTTTCAGTTTGTTTTCAAATTGTACTATTCTGTTTGTCAGAAACTTTATTTCACTGGGTAAGTGATCAAAAATATGTATCACTAAAACTTCATGAGTGGATGAAAGTAATGTGAAGTAGTAAGAATACTCAACTCTTGAAACATATGTCTACAAGATGGCCATGAATGAGCACAGCACATTATCCTTACATCACTTTTTTGAGGAACGAAGACTTCTTATCTTTTTCCTCAGAACCGTTCATGTTATTCCTTTGGAATTGTTTTGTAGTAGTAAAAAAGAGAGTTTAGAGTCGAATGTAAAAAGAAGCAAGCTAGAAACAAAATATTGAACTAGGATAAAATGTTTTGTGGTCAAAGAGTCTATATATGTGAGATGAAGATAAAAAGAGGGCGAAAATCTGGATGATTTTATTAAAGTGGAGGGAAAATATACGCGACAAAATCATTAAGGGAACGTGAGAGTGAATTCTTTTCAAAACTGAAACAGCCTGCTTTACATAATCAGGCGGAAGTGTCGTCACCCGCCATCCGTGAAGCGCAAACATTTCCACACCGTTACTGCGTCAGGAAGACAGTCAACTCGACAGTCTTAAGACAGACTGCAAACAACCCAACGGAATATAGAACACTGCAGACGGAACCGCCTTCGTTACTCCCTTAACATGATAGACACTAGGTAGGAAGCAACAACTGCAAGCAAGTGTTTGCCTTAGCATTAAAGACATTGTAACTAATTCATTAAGCAAATGTAGCGGAAGAGAGGACGGCTGTCTTTTCTGGAGGAACAGAATCGATTTGATCATAATGAGAGACGTCGTAGAGCAGAGCCTCTCCTTGGCGGTATAAGTACTCCTCCCCCACTAGCATTTGGCACTGGAGCGGTAGGTTCGATGACGTTCATGTCGTTCGCTCACCCACGGTTATCTGGTTCCTATATGGTAACATCTCGTGCGAGCTATTGTTCTGTTGTCTGTCTTGCTCTACGAGACGATCAGTGGTCCGAAGCCACGGCTGATATCGTCGAATGTTTACGTCAACACAGCAGCCAGCGCTGACGATTAGTCAGAGGGTCCACCAACACGACTCGAATGCAGACAGAAGCTTCCATATACTGCAGAGGTGCGCGGCTCTGAAGGCCTATACTACCAGCGGGCCAGTTTCAGCGTTCAGCATGTCTAAACGGCATCTGACATTGCGGTCCTCCTGGGGGAGGACTGGGAACACTTGACTACTCCCAGAAACGACGTCTGAATTGAAACAAACACGTCAAGTTCACCGCCACCTCCAAGTAAAGCTACCGAAAGAGCGTGTTCACCTCAACAGCGGGCTGCACAACCGCCGCATCAGAATGTCATTCACTTCCTACTCGGAGCTGATGCAGTGATTTCGCCAGCCATGAGTCCGCTATTCGATTCAGTGGATTCTCCTCCGGATCGCAAAGCTGCCAATCGATGCAGAAGAAGCAATAACGGCGTTTTGCGTCTAAGGTCGCCGCACAGGTAGAGGTGAGCAACCAGACGAATAAATAATGGTTTTCATCCCGGCAGAGGGTGGCTCGTACAAAGGTAACTCTATAAAACAATGCATCAAAACATTAACGTAGCCACGTATGGGTCTAGCAAAACATCCTTCACCAGAACGTCCTATTCATATCAGAGTGAAAAAGAAATAATATTATCCTGTATGTAAGGATAATTGATCATTTTATATCACACGATTTGCTATCAAATGTACAGTTCGGCTTTATAAGTTGTTTAACAACTGAAAAAGCTATATTCTCTTTTCTCTGTGAGGTACTGGTTGGGTTAAACAAAAGGTTTAGAACGTTTGGCATATTTTTTGATTTAACTAAGATATTTGATTGTGTTGATCACAAAATATTGCTCCAGAAGTTGGACCATTACGGAATACGGGAGTAGCTCACAATTGGTTCTCCTCTTACATTAGCAACAGGCAGCATATTTCTGTTTGCTGATGACACTATCTTGGTAGTAAAGGATGTTCTGTGCAGTTTCAAATAGTGCGGTACATGACGTCAGTTTATGGCTCGTGGAAAATAAACTAACGCTAAATCGCAGTAAGACTCAGTTTTTTACAGTTTCTAGAACACAACTCTACAAAACCTGACATTTTAATTTCACAAACGGGCATATGATCAGGGAAACTGAACAGTTCAAATTTCTAGGTGTTGTGATAGATAGTAAGCGGTCGTGGAAAGCCCACGTTCATTATCTTGATCAAAGACTTAATACTGCCATTTTTGCTATTCGAACGGTATCAGAAGTGACTGATCGTTCGACACGAAGATTACTCTACTTTGCTTATTTTCATTCGGTATTGTCGTATGGTATTATATTTTGGGTAACTCTTCTCATTCTAAAAGGATATTTTTGGCTTAGAAAAGGGCGGTTAGGGCAATAAGTGGCGTTAGTTCACGAACCTCTTTTCGACCTCTGTTCACGAGTCCGCGTATTTTGACATTGGCCTCTAATGCGTATATTCCTTATAGCCGTTTCTTGTTACCAATATTAGTTTTCCCAAGAATAAGCAACTTTCACTCCGTTAATACTCGGCAGAAATCAAACCTGCATTTGGATCTGACTTCCTTAACTCTTGTGCAAGAAGGTGTGCAGTATACTGCTGCATCCATTTTCAGTAAGCTGCAACTCGAATTCAAAAATCTTAGCTGTAATCCAAGCGCTTTCAAATCGAAACTGAAGTGTTTCCTCATGGGATATTCCTTTCCTTCTGTCGAGGAGTTCCTTGAAAAATTAAGCTGATTTTTATTGTATTGCTGATACCGTTTACTCAAACTCATAGACTGACTTTTTTGAGGTTCATGAACATTTCTTTTTATCTGTTATTACGTTTATGTCGTATTGCGTGTACTGACACTTTCCATGTCCTTGGAGATTTGCTCCTTAATTTGGTCCTATGGAACTTGACGAGTAAATAAAAAATGAAAAAAGATTTATCATTGTGACTAACAAGAAAGTAAAAAGTGCTAACCATACATAGAAAGTATCTGAGGATAATGTTATAAATTAAGGAAATGTAAATCACTGCGATGGAAATATTAGTGGCAAACGGATCTCAACAATGATAATACTTCGTTGTGCACAAATTACATTCACAAAGCTCTCCCTGTTATATTATTGCCACATGAAGGTATATATTTCCAAAGTTATTGTCCTGTTATTCATTTTTTTGCAAATTAGACATGCTTTGAATAAATTTGATTGCTTCTCAAACAGATTGTGGGTCGTACTTACGCTTCTGAACCTAATATTCGTTTGTGAGAAATTTAAAAATGTACTAGTTAATCGGAAATAGTCATCATGGATTTGTCACCGGATGACGTGGAAATTCCAAAATATCTTTTCGGAGCAATGGTCCGACATCCTTAGATGGTTCAGTCCTACTCGTGGCTGGGTACGACTGACGGTATCGCACGTCGACGCCCTGTATATAGAACACGCGCACGAAGAATGCGCAGGCGCGGAAATCACGCATGCGTAATGATTGGCACGTCGATGGCGCTATTCTAAAACGCCCTCTGCCGAAAATCATATAGCGGCCCTTGTGCACGTGCGCTGTACGCTATGTTCACTAACAGTGCGTCCAGATATCACTCACAAAAAAAATACGGGACAAATGTTTTGATGGGTCTGTTATTGAAATGATCTTAATTTTCTCTTTATCATTTAATAGCAGCCAATGTAAGGTTCCAGGCTGTGCTCAGTTGAACTCCAGCATACCTGTTAATGAGATTATCAGCTGTACGGATATGTATTCCTTCCTAGGTTTCTTCAGCATTTAAATTCGTTCCATCGGGATATAAAGTTCACAATGGAAGTAGAAAAAGATGGTACTTTACCTCTTATTCGTGTTTTGGTACGAAGAAAAGCAGGTGCAAAATTGGTTCACAGCGTATACCGCAAGCCAACGCATGCGGATCTATATTTGCAGGCTACTAGCTGTGGTAGTGCATTACGTACGTTAGTTCATTGAGCGTATGTCGCATCTGATCCTGAAAGCCTGTCGAGTGAAATACAACATTTGAAGACAGTGTTCCAACGAAACGGTTATCCTGAGAGACAGATATGTAATGCACTCAAGCCCAAGCGAGTTGAGTCTATGGAGCAGAGTGAAGGTACGAAGACCGCTACCACTTCCGCCTTTTTTCCCTATTTTAGGGCCATGTCGTCAAGAATCCGAAGAGTCCTCGTAGGATAAGACACTGAATGTGTCTTTCGACTCTCTACAAAACTAAGGAACCTGTTGTGTTCGGTTAAGGACGACCTTGGCCTGAAGAAACGTAGTGTGTACAAGATTCCTTGTCAACGTGGAGCAGCATATACACTCCTGGAAATGGAAAAAAGAACACATTGACACCGGTGTGTCAGACCCACCATACTTGCTCCGGACACTGCGAGAGGGCTGTACAAGCAATGATCACACGCACGGCACAGCGGACACACCAGGAACCGCGGTGTTGGCCGTCGAATGGCGCTAGCTGCGCAGCATTTGTGCACCGCCGCCGTCAGTGTCAGCCAGTTTGCCGTGGCATACGGAGCTCCATCGCAGTCTTTAACACTGGTAGCATGCCGCGACAGCGTGGACGTGAACCGTATGTACAGTTGACGGACTTTGAGCGAGGGCGTATAGTGGGCATGCGGGAGGCCGGGTGGACGTACCGCCGAATTGCTCAACACGTGGGGCGTGAGGTCTCCACAGTACATCGATGTTGTCGCCAGTGATCGGCGGAAGGTGCACGTGCCCGTCGACCTGGGACCGGACCGCAGAGACGCACGGATGCACGCCAAGACCGTAGGATCCTACGCAGTGCCGTAGGGGACCGCACCGCCACTTCCCAGCAAATTAGGGACACTGTTGCTCCTGGGGTATCGGCGAGGACCATTCGCAACCGTCTCCATGAAGCTGGGCTACGGTCCCGCACACCGTTAGGCCGTCTTCCGCTCACGCCCCAACATTGTGCAGCCCGCCTCCAGTGGTGTCGCGACAGGCGTGAATGGAGGGACGAATGGAGACGTGTCGTCTTCAGCGATGAGAGTCGCTTCTGCCTTGGTGCCAATGATGGTCGTATGCGTGTTTGGCGCCGTGCAGGTGAGCGCCACAATCAGGACTGCATACGACCGAGGCACACAGGGCCAACACCCGGCATCATGGTGTGGGGAGAGATCTCCTACACTGGCCGTACACCACTGGTGATCGTCGAGTGGACACTGAATAGTGCACGGTACATCCAAACCGTCATCGAACCCATCGTTCTACCATTCCTAGACCGGCAAGGGAACTTGCTGTTCCAACAGGACAATGCACGTCCGCATGTATCTCGTGCCACCCAACGTGCTCTAGAAGGTGTAAGTCAACTACCCTGGCCAGCAAGATCTCCGGATCTGTCCCCCATTGAGCATGTTTGGGACTGGATGAAGCGTCGTCTCACGCGGTCTGCACGTCCAGCACGAACGCTGGTCCAACTGAGGCGCCAGGTGGAAATGGCATGGCAAGCCGTTCCTCAGGACTACATCCAGCATCTCTACGATCGTCTCCATGGGAGAATAGCAGCCTGCATTGCTGCGAAAGGTGGATATACACTGTACTAGTGCCGACATTGTGCATGCTCTGTTGCCTGTGTCTATGTGCCTGTGGTTCTGTCAGTGTGATCATGTGATGTATCTGACCACAGGAATGTGTCAATAAAGTTTCCCCTTCCTGGGACAATGAATTCACGGTGTTCTTATTTCAATTTCCAGGAGTGTAGAAGGCAGACATATCGCACACTTCAAGAACGCTGCTATGAACATCAGCGTCACACACACCTATGTCAACCGGAAAAGTCGGCAGTTGCATAACACTTTCTGATTTCAGGACACCGCATTATTTGTGACAAGACGGAAGTTTTGTGCCCGGCATCATCTTTATGGGATTGCGTCATTAAGGAAGCAGTACATATCCGTACAGCCGATAATCTCATAAACATGGATGCGAGATTTCCAACTAAGCACAGCCTGAAACCCTGCATTGGCTGCTATTAAATCACGACGAGAAAATTATGATTTTTTTCGGTATCAGACCTGTCCCAACATTGGTCTAGTGTATTTTTCTGGTGCTTGACGTCTGGCAGCACTGTTCGTAAACACAGCGTACAGTGCACGCACACGAAGGCCGCTCTGCGGTTTTTGGCATAGGGCTTTTTAATATGGCGCCATCTATCTGCAAATCATTACGCATGTGTGATTTCCGCGCCTGCGCGTTCTTCGTGCGCGTGTTCTATATGCAGGGTGTCGACTTGCGGATACCGTCAGTCGTACATAGTCACCAGCAAGGTTGAACCATCTGAAGAAGTCGGACAGTTGCTCCGAAGAAATGTTGTTTAATTAGCACTTCGTCCGGTGGCAAACCATTGAAGACTATTTACAACATTTCAGCCGGGAAAGCTTGAAGAGTCACCTCTACTAATTAATCATCAAACAACGGGAAACCCAGGATGGAAAAACGTCACTACTATAAAAGGATAGATACAACAAAAAGACTACTGTGCACTACTGCTTTCTGCCAGAAGGCCTTCTTCTCCAGTAAACGACATAGGCCTACATACACATATCCACTTGCGAGCTGCGTTTGCATGAATATTTGTGTGTGTGTGTGTGTGTGTGTGTGTGTGTGTGTATGTGTGTGTGTGTATGTGTGTGATTGTGCGTGCGTTTATGTTGTATGTTTGAGAAGGTCTTCTGGCCGAAAGCTTTGTATTTAGCTGTCTCTTTCTTCTGCCTGTGGGCGACTCAACGTCTCTAGTATACGGTGGGTTTCATAGTAATTAATTACCGGTATTATCAAGACATATGTGATATCACATGTCAATGAGTCAGTGTGCGACTAATTGCTTCATACAGTCTTCGTATTGAGTGAATGCTGTGTTATGAGGGGAATAAATGTTAGTGTTAGATGAAAATTTAGGATACCTAGATCCCTATTTTCGAAGTGATAACTACATTTTCGGTATACTGGCACAAAGTGATGCCTCAGGATATGAAACACTGTCTGTTCAGTATCAGAGAGCCTCTCTATCTTAACTCTTACTTCGTATCCCATCACCATCGACAGAATAGCGTTGAGAGTGATG
Source organism: Schistocerca nitens (assembly GCF_023898315.1). Lineage (NCBI taxonomy): Eukaryota > Metazoa > Arthropoda > Insecta > Orthoptera > Acrididae > Schistocerca > Schistocerca nitens. Next base: position 188,906,205 of record NC_064618.1, on the reverse strand, counting down.
ACACAGTCAACGAAGTGAGTGGCGAAGCAAGCCAGCATCGGCAGACCATAAGCAACGTCTACCATTGCTGCAACGTCGCACAGGTCGTTTTGTAGCTCCCTCTGTTTCTGAATTTCCTCGACTGCGTCAAAATACTGTGAAACAGAAAATATTGTTATTGTAAATTAACTAAATTATGAGATACAGTATCGTAATAATGAAGTGTACGGCATATGCGTTCACCTCAAATTTTCTGCGTCCGTCATCAGTAGTGTACAGGGTGGTCCATTGATAGTGACCGGGCCAAATATCTCACGAAATAAACATCAAATGAAAAGGCTACAAAGAACGAAACTCATCTAGCTTGAAGGGGGAAACCAGATGACGTTATGGTTGGCCCGCTAGATGGCGCTGCCATAAGTAAAACGGATATCAACTGCGTTTTTTTAAAAATAGGAACCCCTTTTTTAATACATATTCGTGTAGTACGTAAAGAAATATCTGTATTTTAGTTGGACCACTTTTTTCTCTTTGTGATAGATAGCGCTGTAATAGTCATAAGCGTAGAAGTACGTGGTATCACGTAACATTCCGCCAGTAAGGACGGTATTTGCCTCGTGATACATTACCCGTGGTAAAATGGACCGTTTACCAATTGCTGAATAGGTCGATATCGTGTTGATGTATGGCTTTTGTGATCAAAATGCCCAACGGGCGTGTGCTATGTAATCTGCTCGGTATCCTGGTCTACATCATCCAAGTGTCCAGACCGTTCGCCGTATAGTTACGTTATTTAATGAAACAGGCAGTGTTCCGCCACATGTGAAATGTCAACCACGACCTGCAACAAATGATGATGCCCAAGCAGGTGTTTTAGTTGCTGTCGCGGCTAATCCGCACATCAGTAGCAGACAAATTGTGCGAGAATCGGGAATCTCAAAAACGTCGGTGTTGAGAATGCTACATCAACATCGATTGCACCCGTACCATATTTCTATGCACCAGGAACTGCATGGCGACGACTTTGAACGTCGCGTACAGTTCTACCACTGGGCACCAGAGGAATTACAGGACGATGACAGATTTTTGCACGAGTTCTATTTAGTGACGAACCGTCATCCACCAACAGTGGTGACGTAAACCGGCATAATATGCACTATTGGGCAACGGAAAATCCACGAAGGCTGCGACAAACGGAACATCAGCGACCTTGGCGGGTTCATGTATGGTGCGTCATTATGGGAAGAAGGGTAATTGGCCCCCATTTTATCGATGGCAATCTAAATGGTGCAATGTATGCTGATTTCCTACGTAATGTTCTACCTGTGTTACTACAAGATGTTTCACAGCATGACAGAATGGCGATGTAGTTCCAATATGATGGAGTCCGCCACATAGCTCGCGTGCGGTTGAAGCGGTATTGAATAGCACATTGCATGACGGGTGGATTGGTCGTCGAAGCACGTTCACCGGATCTGACGTCCCCGGATTTCTTTCTGTGGGGAAAGTTGAAGGATATTTGCTATCGTGATCCACCGACAACGCCTGACAACATGCATCAGCGAATTCTCAATGCATGTGCGAACATTACGGAAGGCGAACTACTCGCTTTTGAGAGGAATGTCGTTACACGTATTGCCAAATGCATTGAGGTTGACGGACATCGTTTTGAGCGTTTATTGCATTAATGTGGTATTTACAGGTAATCACGCTGTAACACCATTCGTTGTCAGAAATGATAAGTTCAGAAAGGTACATGTATCACATTGGAACAACCGAAATAAAATGTTCAAACGTACCTACGTTCTGTATTTTAATTTTAAAAAAACCTCCTGTTACCACCTTTTCGTCTAAAATTGTGAGCCATATGTTTGTGACTATTAAAGCGCCATCTATCACAAACCGAAAAAAGTGGTCCAACTAAAACATTCATATTTCTTTACGTACTAACAAATATGTAATAAAAATGGAGGTTTCTGTTTAAAAAAAACGCAGTTGATATCCATTTGACCTATGACAGAGCCATCTAGCGGGCCAACCATAGCACCATCTGTTTTCCCCCTTCAAGCTAGACGAGTTTCGTTCTTTCTAGTTTTTTCATTTGACGCTTATTTCGTGAGATATTTGGCCCGGTTACGATTAGTGGACCAATCTGTATACTACTATACGATGACACTTTCAGTCTTTCAGTCTTCTAGTGATAGAAAATATGAATAAAGTAATGAAATAATCTACTGCATATGTTTGGTTCTGGGTGTATAAAGTGCGGTTGTGTACTTACTTTTGCAGTTCTGAGTAAAAGTAAAATTGTCTATGAATGAGGGCGCATGTGGTGAACTCGAATGTTCTATAATGAATAACTACTAATGATTGGGGAATCCTCATCAGGTTTACATAACAGATTTTGTCACGGCTGTGGATTGTAAACTGGCACGGTTTTTCACAAGAAAATTCGTCTATATAGGGCGAAGTAAAGTGTTCTAAGCTTGTAGGAAAATCATTTTTAATAGAAAAATGCAAAAGTGTGAGATAATTTTCAACATAGGAAATATTTGAGTGTCGTAAAATAAATATAAAGGTAAACTAACGTAAAGATATAACACTAACGTAACGTAAAGATATAACACTGTTAACAAAAACAAATATCCAAAAAATTAGTAACATAATTGAGAAACTATATTGTAACAAATAAGCCCTCGGTCACAAATATTAAGTCAAAAATTGACCTGGTTTCGACGCTACTATGAGCGTGAAAAATGGTTCAAATGGCTGTGAGCACTATGGGACTTAACATCTATGGTCATCAGTCCGCTAGAACTTAGAACTACTTAAACCTAACTAACCTAAGGACATCACACAACACCCAGTCATCACGAGGCAGAGAAAATCCCTGACCCCGCCGGGAATCGAACCCGGGAACCCGGGAAGGGACAACGCTACCGCACGACCACGAGCTGCGGACACTATGAGCGTCGTCTTCAGAATTAGACTAATTGTACTAAAACATTAGGTATATAGTACATTAATAAAATTAAAGTTTGTACTGACTCGAAAAGATGCAGTACTTACAAGTCATATATTAAAAAAGATCTCAGCCGGAAAGGCGACGTCATGAACACTTGTCAGATGGCGAGCCGCTAAGGGCTGCTCGTACTGAGGACAAGGGTTGCAACAAGACTGAGGTGCCCACTATAGAAAGTGTGGACAAGTAAACATGGTGTTGCTACGAGCGCCATCTAGTAGCCGCAGAAACAACTAGGCTACTGTACATTCAAAATTAGACACATGAAATTGGGATGCAGCTGATTCAGGCATAACGTAAGCATTATTAATAACAGGGTGAAGTTACATATTTATGTGCTTTAAATAGAGATACATTTTCTAACGTAAAAACGTTAGTTATGACATACAAGAAAACAACAAAGATGTGACAGGAAAACAACATTTAGGTAAACTGCATGAGGAAATCTGAATCAAAGATCAAGCAACGGCTTTATACAGTCAAAAAAGTTTTTATTTCGCAGCTGCAGCTGTACAGGATGGCGGGTATGGGCAGGCGGTGGGCGTTGTGGAATAATAGTGTGAATTTTAGAGAAAGGCCATTTATTGGCTAAAGCATGATGAACGGGGCTACATAGGCCTAGGGAGGTGAGGGTGAGCCAGAGCTTGCAATTTGGCGAACATTGTTCGCGAAGCTACCGAAAGTGGTTGTCTGCCAAAACTAAATCCGCAGTGCCGTAGCACCGGGAGAAGCGGGAGATGTTCAATGCTACAGGGCGCGCATCCGACTCGCGGGTGAGCAAGAATACAAGAGAGCGGGCCCGGCGACGGGCGGCCGGGTATATTCGACGCACCACGCGGCTTCCTCCACCCTGATTGGTCAGGACCGAGCAAACCGTGCGGGCGGCATGGAACTTTCCAGAGCGTTGCCTGCTAAGCGACGCCTGGGGCGGCGTTACCTCGTCAGCGCATGAGAGAGGCGCGTGATCAAGGTGCCCTTCCTCGGTGCTGACTTCCTGTTACTAGACCGTGGGACGAAAGAATTTACAGGCAGCTAGCACTGCCGGCCGTGGCTTGGCCGTAATGGAAAAATGAAGTTACCGGTTGGAGGCTCATATAATAAAGTAAAATCCCTTATTGTCTGGCTCATCCTTTACATTCCTCCCCCTTCCGTGGGAGCGGAGAACGTACGTGAATTCGCTCAATGTAATTATTATTTGAATGTAAACAAATTTGTCTTGCAAAAGAAAGTGAACATCACTTGATTAAGAATGGCCCTCACGGAAGACGGCAGGGGTCTTAACCTACGGGAGGATATAGACTCTATAGACCTCCTAGGGGTCGCAAAGGGACTTACATCAATAATATTGTGTGTATACAAGAATCATCAAAACATCAGAACATCATAAAACATCATAGAATATCAAAGCAAAATTAGAACAAAACATAGCAGTGTGAATTAGATAAATATGTCAATTGTTCTTGTTGCTAAGTTTCTTTTGTGGGAATAAGTTGAAAATATAATGTGGGTAGAAGTACCAAAGATTAGTTCGAATGAAAATACAGACGAGAGCATAAAGGAATACCAAGGGATGCTTACATTCATTTTGCTACGAAATGTAACTGGAGAGTAAGGAAGTTTTGTTTGAAGGAAATAATATCTTGAACTTTTGCTTTTGTTGCGGTTGTGCAACCGCTTGTATCACTATGACGAGTTGCCAATTACTTATGTCTAATTACTTGTGTCCAATTACTTAAGTCCATGTATTATCTTATTGTTGTTCATTTTGACTGTTTTATTACTACCTATTTAGAGAATTTTGCTAAAGTTTTGCCAGCACCAGTAATTTAGTATTTGTATCAACCTAGTGTTCCCAGGTGTCACTGTGTTACTATATTGATGAGAATAATCATTTTGTAGGATTTCAAGTATGCTAGAGTAAGTTCCCGAGTACTGCCAATTATTTGTTTAGTAATAATGATGTCTTAGGTGATAAATTGTTTTGGAAGAGTAATTTAGGATGTAACCATGCTTTATTTTCATTTGTATTTGAATGTTTATCTGGAGGGACATACCACATGCCTACCCCCGTGATAGATAACGTAAACAGAGTGAATCACACCCACAGAACGAGCAAGCTTTGGCCATATACCTAGTCTGTTGGATGAACAAGAGAACCAAACCCGCAAGGGCACGTACCTTACGTGACGCGGTTGGCACCCGCGCGGTCCCTCAGCTGGCTGTGTCGTTTCTTCACTTTTCCGTTTCGCGGCATAGTCCATCCTAACCACTTTCATCTTTCTACTATCAACAACACAACACATGAAGAGTCATGCACCACCCGCAAGGGCACGTACCTGACGTGACGCGGTTGGCACCCGCGCGGTCCCTCAGCTGTCTGTGTCGTTTCTTCTCTTTTCCGTTTCGCGACATAGTCTGTTCTACCCACTTTCATCTTTCAATTATCAACAGAACAACACATGAAGAGGCAAACTACCCGCAAGGGCACGTATCTTACGTGACGCGGCTGGCACCCGCGCGGTCCCTCAGCTGTTTGTGTCGTTTCTTCACTTTTCAGTTTCGCGGCACAGTCCATCCTACCCACTTTGATCTGTCAACTTTCAACAGACACAAAACTATTCAGCCCAGACTTTGATCTTCCATCTCGAAGAAGAGTTCACGAGAACAGTGTTCCGTGGTCTCTGACGACAGCTGATCAGGCAACATCAGACGCTAACCGCGTCTAGCCCGCAGCTAAACGCCCAGTAAGCGGAAATCTCTGTTCAAAACCTTGAGCCTTCTTTGTTTTCCCATTGTATTTTCCGAAGGAATACCGACTATTGAAGTAGTAGCATTTAACTGTATGACGTGTCCCAGGACACTGCGATATAACCAAGGATAGACGGAGTTTTAAGCAACCAGCTGGGCCCGAGGAGGCCAGCACCATGGAGTTATAGAGACGGCGAGTTTAGTCGCAAAATGTTGAGAGGATGCAGACGGCGAATTTGGTCGCAAAGTAAGGTTTTGTTGCAAGATGTTGAGAGGATGAAGACGGTGAATTTTGTCGCACAGTAAAGTTTTTTTTTTTTTTTTATGTAAGAGATGTCGAGTTTGAGGAAGAAGTATGAAGCAGCTATTTTGGAATCGCAGAATTGTCGTATACACAGTTAAATAGGCGATAACGTCGTGTCAACGATGCGCCATGCACTATATCTTCATAAAGGAAATGTCCTTCAGAAATTACGCTCAACTTAGTCTTTTCTAATCCAATTCCTTACGCTTTCTGTTTCCACTACGGAAATCTCTAGATTCTTGTCGAGTTTTGTTTCTCTTCTTTCGTTAGCAACAGCGTTGACATCCTACGACACAATATATGTCCCACCTGCACCAAACTGGTGTCACTTTTCTTTGTCACTCTCACTTAATGGTGTTCAGCAAATATATTGAGTTACGAGAAAATTCTTCTCAAAATGTGAACGTCATTACACGTTAGAGTCAGCCCAAAGAGGCACTTAACTTTCTTTGTTTACGTATTGATATAGCATATGCAGCAATTCATAATATTTGTGTAACTCATTTTTATATTTTAATGAACCAATTTACTAATGCATAATGCAACAACGCGTCTGGCGTGATGACACGCGTAATCCCACTTCTATTTTGTTTGTCATCGGTGAATAAACCATATCGATTACGCATATCTACTTCCCTTTGGAGAGAGTGTAAAATACAGACAGCGCAGTGAACAGCGTCGGTAGGCTTCATCGCTCTCTCTCGCTCTTACATCTGACGCATGCTTCCTGAGCCGCGCACGTGCGCTCTACGTGCGCACTTCGCTTCTCAGCCGCCGCGTGCAGCTCTGATGCGGCGCTGCCTTTTGAAGTTATCTGCCGCGCGCCTTTCTGACGTAGCGCGAGATTGGCCTTGCAGTCAGCTGTTACTCTGACGTAGCCTCCGCGCAGATCTTCAGCAAACGGTTCCTGTTGGAACACCATTAATAACCTTTCATGCCACTATGGCTTACTCAATTAGCATTCGCGCCTCTTTAATTATGTTTTTTTTTAATACCTGAAAGCTTATTCGTGATCCCTTGTCAGCTAACGTTCCAGTTTTATCTAATAAATCAAATGTTCACCTCCTATCATCAATTGATGACTTTCTAAAACATTGAAAAGGGACAAATTTCTTACCCTCGCCTGTTGGCACACTTAAATGAATTGCAAACAGCCACAAACTAAACTAAACAAAAAAGAGAAAACAAGAACCCATCAGGCATGTGCCCTCCCTTAGTTTTAAGAGTGAAACTGAGATATCAGTTAATGTGGAAAAACTAGCGTAGTGTAGTGAAGTGTTCCCTTAGTGATAACTCCCTTTTCAACTGTGTTTTGAAACGTGTGGACCTCCCTTCATACCCCCCTGCGCTGAGTTCCAGTGCACGGACCTGGCCACGGCCACGCCCCCTTCCCGCCGGCAGCCTGCGCGCTGCCCGCTGAGGACAACACAACGCAACGCCGCCTCGAGCCACTCGCCCCCGCAGTGACTCATCAGTGGTGATATGTTTACATTTTCAACTTATTCAAACAAAAGCAAAAAAAAGACATTTTTATCTCATCTTAGCAGCAAGAACACTTAGCATGTTTACCTAACTCACACTGTATGTTTTGATGTTTTATGATGTTCTGATGTTTTGATGATTCTTGTATACACACAATATTATTGATGTAAGTCCCTTTGCGACCCCTAGGAGGTCTATAGAGTCTATATCCTCCCGTAGGTTAAGACCCCTGCCGTCTTCCGTGAGGGCCATTCTTAATCAAGTGATGTTCACTTTCTTTTGCAAGATAAATTTGTTTACATTCAAATAATAATTACATTGAGCGAATTCACGTACGTTCTCCGCTCCCACGGAAGGGGGAGGAATGTAAAGGATGAGCCAGACAATAAGGGATTTTACTTTATTATATGAGCCTCCAACCGGTAACTTCATTTTTCCATTACGGCCAAGCCACGGCCGGCAGTGTTAGCTGCCTGTAAATTCTTTCGTCCCACGGTCTAGTAACAGGAAGTCAGCACCGAGGAAGGGCATCTTGATCACGCGCCTCTCTCATGCGCTGACGAGGTAACGCCGCCCCAGGCGTCGCTTAGCAGGCAACGCTCTGGAAAGTTCCATGCCGCCCGCACGGTTTGCTCGGTCCTGACCAATCAGGGTGGAGGAAGCCGCGTGGTGCGTCGAATATACCCGGCCGCCCGTCGCCGGGCCCGCTCTCTTGTATTCTTGCTCACCCGCGAGTCGGATGCGCGCCCTGTAGCATTGAGCCTCCCCCACTTCTCTGTTTGAAGCTGTTCGTTTGGCAATGCTTCGCGAAGAGGTGTTGCGTTTTTGCGCTGCGGCACCATGCCCGCAGGACCCAGTACCGGTCCCAGCAAAAGAAGTATTTTGTCAGCGTTGTGGGAAGCCCAACCATACGGCAATGCGCTGTCGCGCGCCGTATTGCACTATTTGCCAGACAGTAGGTCATGCTAATAATGTTTGCCCCACAAAGTCTCCATTTTCTAATCAGATGCGCGGCCACCGCCGCAACGTGGGGTCGAATCAGGGAAACGCTTGGGGGGCAGGTTCCGCCACCCACCCGCGCCCCCGACAAAAATAATACACCCGGTTAGGACCGAAAAATGTAAAGAGGTGGAACACGTTAGTCTATTTGGCGTACTCGGGAACAAATTAGTTAGAATTTTAGTTGATACTGGTGCTCAAGTTAGTGTATTGTTTGTGGAGAAAAATGATCGAAGGGTGTTACAGCCACCCCGGTACCATATCAGTGGCCTTGGAGAGGAAGTAATTGTCCCTGCAGGTTCGTGTGTAGTGAGTCTGCAAATCGACGAGGGTAAATACAGTCAGAGGATGGAGGTAGTAAGGTTAAAGAAGGGTGAATTTGACATCATACTAGGGAATGACTTCCTGCACCGTTATCAGGGGATAGTGGATTATCGAACGCGAACTGTGCAGTTCGGCGAAGCAATTCACCGATTTGCCAGTGCGCACCCCCGTCAGACGCGAGGGAGCTGCGAAAGGCGCCGTTCACAGTCTCCCATAAAACCGCAGATGTGGGCGATAAAAACCACTGACCCTGTGAGGATAAAAGGCGGAAGTGGAAAGATTCTCTGGATAGATGTCAAAAATCAAGAACAGCCCAAGACAGACATTCTGGTTGACCCGCTCACCCAGAATGATGTTTTAGATCGTCAGTCAGTACATATAAAGAGAAGTATCTGCCGACCGGAGAGGAGACAGAAGGGTTTTGCGATACCAGTAAGTATAGATAATTTTGGTGTAGAAGATGTTGTGATACCGAAGGGTACTATTGTTGCCAGTGGTCAGGAAATTTTTGAGGAAATAAGAGGAGCTGAGAAGCAGCGAGATAAAGATGAGAAAGGAAGGAGAAGAAAGAAATCTTCAGTTAGAGAAGTGCGATATGTCGCGTCGACGATAAGGAGTCAGTTTGCAGAGAAGTTAGGTCATTGAAACAGTGAGGAGAAAAGAATGTTGCAGCCAGTATTAGAGGAATTTTCGTGGTTGTTTGAAGAGAGGCAGTTTCTACCGGCTACGGATTTGGTTCAGCACGAAATTCCGACCGGAGAAGCTCGGCCCATTGCACAAAAACCTTACCGTATACCATATCATTTGCAGTCTGTAGTTGAAGATACGATTCAGCAGCAATTAGCTGCAGGAATCATACAACCCTCCTCGAGTGCGTGGGCGTCTCCCGTGGTCGTTGTGCCAAAGAAATCAGTAAATGGGGAGAAAGCCTATCGCCTATGTGTCGATATGCGGGCAGTAAATCGGGTAACGACACCAGACACATATCCGTTACCGCGCATTGATGAAACATTGGACCGATTGGGCAACTGTAAGTATTTTACCACCCTTGATTTGCGTTCTGGGTACCATCAGATCCCTGTTGCACCCCAGGACCGCCATAAAACTGCTTTTGTTGTACCTACAGGATTGTATGAATTTGTAAGGATGCCATTTGGATTGAGAAACGCCCCTGCCACTTTTCAAAGATTTGCAGACTTGCTGCTGCGTGGGTTGAAACCTACAACATGCTTGGTGTATTTAGATGACATTATTATTTTTTCTAAAACGATAAAAGAACATGCAGAAAGACTGAGGGATGTTTTGCAAAGGTTAAAAGGAGCTCATTTGAGTGTAAAATTAGAAAAGTGTGCTTTCGCCCAGTCACAAGTACAATATTTAGGTCATATAATAAGTGGAGAAGGTGTCAAACCGGACCCCCGTTTGACCACCGCAGTAAAGGAATTTCCAACACCGACAAATGTCAAGGAACTACAGTCATTTTTAGGCCTTGCAAACTACTACAGACGTTTTGTGAATAATTATGCCACCCTTGCTAAGCCCCTGACTAATTTATTGAAAAAAGGAGTTAGTTTTATTTGGACCAAAGAATGTGATAAAGCTATGCAACAAATTCAACATGTTTTAACTAGAGCCCCTGTACTAGCGTACCCGGATTTTGAAAAACCATTCATACTGTCAGTGGACGCCTCAGATTATGCTGTAGGAGCCATTCTGTCACAAGAGATAGATGGCGAAGAACGACCAATTGGTTATGCGTCTCGACAGCTAAATAAAGCAGAGTCAAATTATAGCACAACTGAGAAGGAACTTCTAGCACTCATGTTTGGTGTAACTTATTTCCGATGTTATTTGTATGGGAGAAAATTCACTGTCATCACTGATCACGCCGCGTTACAGTGGATGTTGAGCTTAAAAGACCCTAGTAGTAGGCTAACTCGTTGGGCTTTGAAATTGAGCGAATTTGAGTATGAGGTGAAACACAAACCGGGCAAGTTACATCAAAACGCCGACGCATTAAGCCGAAAAGTCAGAGTGATCGTAGCTAATGACGTTTCTATTGAAGAATTAAGGGAGGCACAGCAAAGAGACGTCGAATGTCAGAAATATGTGGCTTTGCCTGAATTTTCCGTTGAAGATGGAATTTTATATCGAAAGACCCATTTGGGTAAACAGGTAGTAATCCCGAAAGAATTACGTTCCAAGATTATCGCACAGTGTCACGATAGCCTGCAGGCATGTCATAACGGCCTTCGCGCCACAAACTGCCGAATAGCCGCCCGTTATTTCTGGGCAGGAAGACGGAAAGACGTGCAAAAGTATATACAAAATTGTCTACCTTGTGTTAAGAGGTCATTACCACCTCGAACGAAAGTGCCTTTACAGCAGGTACCAGAAGCCACTTATCCCTGGGCAGTAGTAGCAGCAGATATTGTCGGTCCTTTCCCTGTGAGCCCCCAAAATAATCGGTATATTCTGTCCCTTATAGATCATTTCTCTAGGTTCTTGATTCTCATTCCTATACCAGATATGTCCGCTGAAACTGTAGCGCGTGCTTTTGTCACCAATTTGGTGTTACCATACGGAAGCCCTGAAGCTGTACTCACAGACCAGGGTACGAATTTCATGTCTGCGGTATTTACCGAAGTTTGTCGGTTATTGCGAATTAAAAAGTGGCGAACGACACCATTCCACCCAAAAGCAAACGGTCGCCTGGAGCGAGTCCACCGCACCGTTATGCGCATGCTGTCTTACTATGTTAATAAACATCACTCTGACTGGGACAAGTATGTTCAATACGTTACGTCAGCATATAACAGCCGTGTCCATGAAGCTACAGGGTACTCACCTTATGAAGCAGTATATGGCCGCCCTATGAATTCGCCTTTTGAAATTGACAAACTGCCCCCTGGAATTAAATCCAAAGATGTGAGAGGTCTAGCTCGACGTCTAAAATCCATTTGGAAAAAAGTAAGAGGGAACAATGCCCGAGCCACCGCCCAACAGTTAAAGAGAAGTAATCAAAAAGCAAAAATGCCTGAGTACAAGGTAGGAGACCTAGTAATGTTGAGCAATCCAGTAGTTAAAAAGGGAAGAACCAAAAAGTTTACACCTACTTACGAAGGACCGTACCGTATCATCCGGCTTACTTCACCAGTAAATGCGGAAATTCAGTTAGCGGAACGGACAGTGATCGTTCATTTTGACAGATTGAAACTGTATAAAGGACCCGAGCCACCCCCACCTAATAGTGAAACCGGGCCTATTACGCCAGTAGTTCCACCCAAAAAGGCAAGAAAGAATTTACAGGCAGCTAACACTGCCGGCCGTGGCTTGGCCGTAATGGAAAAATGAAGTTACCGGTTGGAGGCTCATATAATAAAGTAAAATCCCTTATTGTCTGGCTCATCCTTTACACAGCTGTTCGTTGAGAATGAGGCCATCATGACGAGTGAGATGTTTGAAAATCTCCTATTCCTCTAAGACATCTAACCTACGCACCTTCTTTTCGGTATGCAGAATATTGTTATCGCCTATGGCTTTAGGCACGTGTCCAATAATTAAGAGATGATCGGCAAAGGATGAATTTAGGGGACTGGTGCCGTTCTTTCTCAAAAGATGTTCTTTATATCTGACGGCGAAAGCACGTCCGGTTTGCCCTATATAATAGGAGGAGCAGGTATCGCAGATGATCTTATAAACGCCAGAACTTTCTGTAGGGGAGCGAATGGCTTTCAAAATATGAATGAAATTTCTGTTTAGATTATTATTAGTATAGAAGGCAACATTGCAGTTGTATTTGTTGCGAAGAATCCTCTGAATCTGATAGGAAATAGGTCCTATGAAAGGAATGGAAAAACGTTTTTTTGGGTTAATTTCAGTGCATAAGGTGTTGAACGTGGTAGTTCTTGCAGTTTTCCTTTTTAGGATATCGTCCACTATGTTAGGCGTATATCCATTATTGACTGTTAAGGTTTTAAGTAAATTAATCTCCTCATTAAACTTTTCTGTTGAATGTGGTATGGAGGTGGCTCGGTGGACGGCAGCGTGAAAAAAGGCCATTTTTTGAGACTGTGGATAAAAAGAGGAAGCAGGCACGATTTGGTCAGTATACGTTTCTTTTCGAAAGATATTGAAAGTGATGTTATTGTCTTATATTGTAAGCGTCAAATCTAAATAATTTAATTGGCGGTTATCGTTTTCGAGTTCAATAGTGAAAGAAATTTTTTCATGGAGGTCGTTAAGAAGTTTAAATATATGATCAATTCTATTGGCGGGTCCGTTATAGATGACAAGAATATCATCAACGCATCTTGTGTAGATGTCTTAGAGGAATTGGAGATTTTCAAACATCTCACTCGTCATGGTGACCTCATTCCCAACGAACAGCTGCAGCTGCGAAACCAAAACTTTTTTGACTGTATAAAGCCGTTGCTTGATCTTTGATTAAGATTTCCTCATGCAGTTTACCGAAATGTAGTCTTCCTGTCACATCTTTGCTGTTTTCTTGTATGTCATAACTAACGTTTTTACGTTAGAAAATGTATCTCTATTTAAAGCAGATAAATAAGTAACTTCATCCTGTTATTATTAATGCTTACGTAATACCTGAATCAGCGGCATCGCCATTTCATGTGTCTAATTTTGAATGTACAGCAGCCTAGTTGTTTCTGCGGCTACTAGATAGCGCTCGTAGCAACACCATGTTTACTTGTCCATACTTTCTAAAGTGGGCACCTCAGTCTTGTTGGAACCCTTGTCCACAGTACGAGCAGCCCTTAGCGGCTCGCCATCTGACAAGTGTTCTTGACGTCTCCTTTCCGGCTGAGATCTTTTTTAATATGTGACTTGTAAGTACTGCATCTTTTCGAGTGAGTACAAACTTTAATTTTATTAATGTACTATATACCTAATGTTTTAGTACAATTAGTCTAATTCTGAAGACGACGCTCATAGTAGTGTCGAAAGCAGGTCAATTTTTGACTTAATATTTGTGACCGAGGGCTTATTTGTTACAATATAATTCTGACACCGTCACTGAACCTTATCAGCTATTTTCAAAGTTTTATAATTGAGAAACGTTTGTTTATTAATGTAATTTTTTAAGTGTTATAATTTACGTCCAGTAGGATTAACACATTTTCCTCACTTCTGAAATAACTGTGAATTACACTTCCAAAAAGCACTTTATTTTTCTGTACAAGTAGCTACGTTTCATGCACCTGCGAAGAGCAATTTTAAATTATAAGTATTCAATACGTTGAAAACTATTTCTAATCAATCTGCTTTTAATATTTCGTTTGTAACTACAAGTCAACGTAACATCAACTGTAGATCCTACTGCTGAGCTGCAGGATGAAATCCGGCGTACTTTAACTAATTCCGTCAGCCTGTTTAATAAGTTTCAAAAGAAAGAGCTTATAAATATGAACCCGAAACCACCCGTACTGAGAAGCCAGTTTAAACTGCATAAACGAAACCACCCTATCCGCCCCATAGTGAATGGTATAGGCAGTCCACATCATACACTTGCAAGACGCCTTCATTATAAAATTAAAGATGCTTTCATATTTGAAAATAATTTTTCTATAAAAAACAGTAAGGAATTAATTAACAATATTCAGCCGGTACATTGTACATCTGACACTAGACTGGTGTCCTTTGACATCGTCAGTCTTTACACAAATGTTCCGGTGGATGAAACCATAGACCTTATAAAAGAGAATCTTCTAAAGCATAAAAAATTAAGTGAAACACAGATTGCGGAACTCATTAGTTTGCTTAGGGTCGTTTTAAAATACAATTATTTCACATTTAATGGGAAAATGTATATACAACCGGATGGTCTAGCAATGGGTAGCCCCCTTGCCGGTATTCTAGCAGAAATTTTCATCAACGCCCTTGAAACAACGTTCTTCAATTCCAATTCAGAATTACGCCAAAAAATCCGCTATTATGCACGTTATGTTGACGACATTTTCATTGCTTTTGATGGCACTGATCTTGAGCTAGAGCATCTCTTTAATACTTTCAACGGTTTTCATGAAAAAATTTCCTTCACTAAAGAGGTTCAAAATGATAAACGCGAACTAAATTTTCTAGATTTAACAATTTTTATACAAGATAACACCTTCCATTTCAATATCTTCCGTAAAGAAACTTTTTCAGATAATATCATTCCTGCTGACTCAACTCATCCAAAAGCTCATAAACTGGCATTTTTTCACTCCGCCATTCATCGAATGGTAACCACTCCTTTATCGCCTGAGGCCCAAAAAAAGGAATTGAATGTCATTAAAACTATTGCGGTCAATAATGGGTACAACCCGAATATGATCGATTACCTGCTCAATAAGAAAATTTCCAAAAATTGTTCGACCTTGAGAAATAACCTCCCCATAGATGTCTTAGAAACTAAAAAATTTATTTCCATCCCCTTCTTAGGTAACATATCTTATAGGATCAAACGTCTTCTAAATAAAAAATATAACTGTAACGTCTCTTTCTCTACAGGTAACAGTTTAAAAAGAAATCTTGTACAGTCAATAGAGATCGCCAGGGATTGGTTTTCTAATTCAGGTATTTACAAACTAACCTGTAACAACTGCCCCTCATACTACATTGGTCAAACAGGCAGAGCCGTGAAAACACGATATAAAGAACATTTATTAGGTAAAAAAGGAACGAATATTCGCAACTCTACTTTTGCTGAGCACCTCTTGATCGCCGGCCATACGCCTAAACAATTAGAAGACACGGTTATCCTACACAGACAAGCCAAAGGACGTAGACTAGATCTGTGGGAAGAGTTATTTATTTTCAAACATCTAGAGCTTAAAGACGGCAATATACTGAATGATCAGTTGAACCTCGCCTGTAGACAATTTTTTGAAGGCTTTAAACCCGTACTGTTTAATATATAACATTATCGCTAGTAACCTCGGTAGTCTGTTTCCTCAGGAAGCTATAATGCACTTTCTACTCCTCTAGCTCACTACCAGTTATATAATGTGTCTATCTCACGATGTATGGTTGCCACTACATTGGCCCTCATGTAAATTTTCTCTTTTCTTAAATGTGTATTAACTGGACTGTCACCCAGGTTTCGTAATTATAATTTAAGAGCCATCACTGTTTTTCTTACAATTTTTCTGACTTATATACTATTTATGTGCTTCACTATTATGATAATACAGCTTTTACATTCTGGCCGTACAGGCCACTGCATGTTATTCACGGCGGAAGCGCCACATGTCTTTTTGATGATCGTCTCTATGATATTGCTCCTATAACTCCCATAATGTCATAACGGGAGTGGTAATTGATTTCCATTATTTTTTGTACTCTATCTAAGGATGCATTTAATTTGATATTTTACATGCTATTTCAGTACGCCATTCGGCACATAGTTCGCGACTTGAGCGACACCTGCCCTGGCTGCAGTGCTACAACGCCGGCCGATTTTACTCAGTCGGCCGTACGCTCTTTAGCCACTATGTTCTTATTTGTGTGTCTGACTAACCCTGTACTCAGGGCTATGTTTTATATATATTAACTGAGTTACGTAGATGGTTGTAAAAACGACTAAGATATAATACTCCATGTCAATTTAACACTGTAAGTATCAGCAGTTCTTCTCACATGTTATAATACAAGACTCTCCTAATATATGTTACATTTTATTCTTGACTCACATTTCATACCTTTAAGATACTAATGATGTTCATTGTCTCCAGGCCATCTTCTGAAGAAGATAGTTTTATAACTATTGAAACCTAGGTAAAGATTACTTTATCTTTCGCGACTGGTTGGCTGTTATTTATTCTTATGACGTGGAACTGTTGCTGTAGCGCAGCTATGTTTAAAATACTAACATCAATATATTTTTTCTTAAATAAAGATTTACTTTTGTTCTAAACACTGCGTAAGCGAGCGATACGGAACATTACTCATTCATTAGTAATTTAATCCAGCAGTTTGGTGATGATCTTACCAGAATGCTATGAGAGTACGATATAATTTGTATTGAGAGATAGTGACTAAAATAAAGCTTAGAAACATATGAAATCTATTTTCGTGTTACTCACATTGTTGCCACGAGATGAGGTATCCAAAAAATGTCCTCCACTTGTCCTCACTAATTGATTAAGTGGATATGGTCGTGTGAATGTTGCTACATCATCTGATCGTTGCCACACACTCGGTATTCTAGTGTTCAACATCTCAAACCGTTTTTTAAGTAATAGCACTAAGTCACAAAATTGTACATCTGAGATAATAATCACTGAATAAAATGAATAAAGAACTATAGAATTTAGGAGGTTCTCATCACTTGCTTCCCACATCATTACTTCGATCATGGGAAATGAAATAATTCCAAACACCATTACTACTGCTTGGATTATCAATAGCGTGTGTAATCTGTCGTATTCTTCATTTCGTGCTTTGAGAATTATATTGTCAATCTTAATGCATTTCTGGAGAATGATTTTCATGCATCTGTCTTTGCAGATGCCCCAATACATAATAATCAATACACCACAGGAAACAAGTAAGACATTACGAAAAAAGTTGCCCATGGCAGTCGCAGTTATTAATTCGTTCGAAAATCCAAGTCTATTTTCTGTTAATGCGAGAATTATGGTTTCAGACGCAAGTATTATGAAAGCATACAGCCGGGCGTAAGGTGATTCAGTGAACTTCCCTGAATGTCTTTCAATTGCAAAGGGTGCCAACCCAAATGGTTTGCTTAAGTAGTAAAGCGGTTTAATTGCTCTGGAAAGAGCTGGAGGATCCATCCTTTTCTGATTTTTACTTGCAGCTACACTGAAACTCATGCTATTCTGCCTGGTGTACAGCACCCGATTAAGAGAGCGCCAAGGACACTAACTGGACGTGTGGTGCGCTAGGAAACAGTTTATAACAAAATTTCCAACAAACAATCAAGTGATTTTGGTTAATGGAAGCTTGACAGGAATCCCTTGGACATCCTGACACACGAAATACCTTAATTTTCTTAAGTGCAGAAAATCATTAACTCAAGAGCCAAAATGTCGCTCCTGTATTGCAACAATCAATGTATTAGAAGTGTATGGAAGGCTGCTAAATTTTGGGTATCTATCAAGATTAATTTAATAATGTTCAGTATTGCTCGAAGAATGACACTGAAATTAATTCTGATATATCGTATTTTCATTTTTATTTAATGGTGTGTCACTGCCGTAATTAGAGTTGGTTTAAATTTCTGACATTTGCGAAAGAACGACTGTTTCAGGGAAATACGTTTGTATCTGCCATATAGCCACTGTTATAAATATATTATCATTTATATGAATTATGGGCCTTTCTCATATCTGCAGTAATTATGCCACCACAGGGCTCTCTTGTTAGATCCTGTGCAACCACTGTCGCACTTGTCTATCTAACAACTTCCAGGTGCATCACAAATTTGACTATTTCCTTTATTGATATGATCACTGACCGAATTTAAGAATTACAACAGCTGTCCTGATCTACTTAATAAGATTTACAATCTTATGTTAAAGGTTTAAAATCATGATACAACTACTGCCACAGAAGGTGTGTTTATTGCCTTAAGTAACATAATTCACAACTCAGAAATTGCCCAGAATTTATTCATCCAGCAGAGATGCCTGCCAGGAATGCAGGTCGTACAGCTACCAAAGCGAGGATTAAAACGGCTTGTGAGCAGAGACGTGTCAACACTAACTGTTGCGAACTAGTTATTAACATTGGGACTACGAGCACGCTCACCTCTAGCCCATCTTCCACTCACACATCATCATCGACTGCACAGATTGACAGGTGCCGTCTAAGGATAACTTGGAAGATACAATGGCACCACGCGGTCTTCAGCGATGAAATCAAATTCTGCCTGCATGCAAGTGGTGGTCGACTGCATGTATGACATAGACCAGGTGAGCATTTCTCCAAGGTAGACTAGCCTGACCGCTGGCATGATCTGGGTGCCATAATCTACAACTCGTGCTCATCTTTGATGTTTCTGGAAGTCACGCTAACCAGCGCTATGTACGTGAAGAATTTAGTTAGACCCGCTGTCATATCATTGCCGGCCGGTGTGGCCGAGCGGTTCTAGGCGCTTCAGTCTGGAACCGCTCGACCACTACTGTCGCATGTTCGAATCCTGCCTCGGACATGGATGTGTGTGATGTCCTTAGGTTAGTTAGGTTTAAGTAGTTCTAAGTTCTAGGGGACTGATGACCTCAAATGTTGAGTCCCATAGTGCTCAGAGCCATTTGTTATACCATTCTTGCAACAGGAAGGTGATGTGCTATTCCAACAGGATAATGCCCGCATGCTGTTAGTGAAAGTCGACGTGCTGTGCAAGAGGTGCAGAATTTTTTCTGGATAAGACGATCTCCAAACTTGCGTGCAGTCGAGCGCATGTTGTACAAGATGGGATGCGAAGCGACTCGTGCGACTCATTGACTCATAACTCTTTCAGAACTACGTGAACAGTTCGAGCAGGCGTGGCATAACGTATCCCAGGACAGAATCCGCCATCTGTACGATCGACTGAATACCAGATTCAACGCTTGCATCGCTGCTTGTGGAGGTTACGTCACGTACTAAGATATGTGTTTGAGCGTGGTTCGATACCTGGTACCTCAGAACCACTTATGCTATTGATCTGTAAATGTAATCGTTTCATATAATCCATATGCACTGTTGCAACAATAAATCTTGTGTTTTTTCTGGCTATGTACTTTGTCGAATAAGAGTGGTGTGTATTGCTCTCAAAAATCACAACTTATCCTGTAAAAGTACAGCAAAGCAAATTTATTTCCCATCAGGTTGTTGCACACCACACCTGAGCTTGTTTCGTAGCTTCCACAGACTACACAGCCTCCACGGATACTCTGCATGTCAACTTCGTTTCACGGTGTTTTTCACTGACTATCCCCTTGGTTCAGTACCGCACATTCTACGCTATGAAACAAGCTTAAATATTTGTGTGCTATAATCCACCAAAATCGAAATATTTGGTTATTTGTGTAAAGCTGCCCGGTGCTGTGCTATGTATATCATTGCATGTTTTCGTTTTCTTCGGATGTGCAGTGAAAGCTGACGTATTCTTTTCTTTCTTGTCATATTTTCAGGGAATCTAGTTGTAATACATCTCCGTTCTTCAGTTATGTAGAATTTTTCATAGTCCTGCGAAAGCAAAGAGAGCTTCACTCCAAGTTTAAACGCAGCCAAAACCTCTCAGACAAACAGAAGCTAAGCGATGTCAAAGTTAGCGTAAGGAGGGCTATGCGAGAAGCGTTCAGTGAATTCGAAAGTAAAATTCTATGTACAGACTTGACAGAAAATCCTAGGAAGTTCTGGTCTTACGTTAAATCAGTAAGTGGCTCGAAACAGCATATCCAGACACTCCGGGATGATGATGGCATTGAAACAGAGGATGACACGCGTAAAGCTGAAATACTAAACACCTTTTTCCAAAGCTGTTTCACAGAGGAAGACCGCATTGCAGTTCCTTCTCTAAATCGTCACACAAACGAAAAAATAGCTGACATCGAAATATGTGTCCAAGGAATAGAAAAGCAACTGGAATCACTCAACAGAGGAAAGTCCACTGGACCTGACGGGATACCAATTCGATTCTACACAGAGTACGCGAAAGAACTTGCCCCCCTTCTAACAGCCGTGTACCGCAAGTCTCTAGAGGAACGGAGGGTTCCAAATGATTGGAAAAGAGCACAGGTAGTCCCAGTCTTCAAGAAGGGTCGTCGAGCAGATGCGCGAAACTATAGACCTATATCTCTGACGTCGATCTGTTGTAGAATTTTAGAACATGTTTTTTGCTCGAGTATCATGTCGTTTTTGGAAACCCAAAATCTACTATGTAGGAATCAACATGGATTCCGGAAACAGCGATCGTGTGAGACCCAACTCGCGTTATTTGTTCATGAGACCCAGAAAATATTAGATACAAGCTCCCAGGTAGATGCTATTTTTCTTGACTTCCGGAAGGCGTTCGATACAGTTCCGCACTGTCGCCTGATAAACAAAGTAAGAGCCTACGGAATATCAGACCAGCTGTGTGGCTGGATTGAAGATTTTTTAGCAAACAGAACACAGCATGTTGTTATCAATGGAGAGACGTCTACAGACGTTAAGGTAACCTCTGGCGTGCCACAGGGAAGTGTTATGGGACCATTGCTTTTCACAATATATATAAATGACCTAGTAGATAGTGTCGGAAGTTCCATGCGGCTTTTCGCGGATGATGCTGTAGTATACAGAGAAGTTGCAGCATTAGAAAATTGTAGCGAAATGCAGGAAGATCTGCAGCGGATAGGCACTTGGTGCAGGGAGTGGCAACTGTCCCTTAACATAGACAAATGTAATGTATTGCGAATACATAGAAAGAAGGATCCTTTATTGTATGATTATATGATAGCGGAACAAACACTGGTAGCAGTTACTTCTGTAAAATATCTGGGAGTATGCGTGCGGAACGATTTGAAGTGGAATGATCATATAAAATTAATTGTTGGTAAGGCGGGTACCAGGTTGAGATTCATTGGGAGAGTGCTTAGAAAATGTAGCCCAGCAACAAAGGAGGTGGCTTACAAAACACTCGTTCGACCTATACTTGAGTATTGCTCATCAGTGTGGGATCCGTACCAGATCGGGTTGACGGAGGAGATAGAGAAGATCCAAAGAAGAGCGGCGCGTTTCGTCACAGGGTTATTTGGTAACCGTGATAGCGTTACGGAGATGTTTAATAAACTCAAGTGGCAGACTCTGCAAGAGAGGCGCTCTGCATCGCGGTGTAGCTTGCTCGCCAGGTTTCGAGAGGGTGCGTTTCTGGATGAGGTATCGAGTATATTGCTTCCCCCTACTTATACCTCCCGAGGAGATCACGAATGTAAAATTAGAGAGATTAGAGCGCGCACGGAGGCTTTCAGTCAGTCGTTCTTCCCGCGAACCATACGCGACTGGAACAGGAAAGGGAGGTAATGACAGTGGCACGTAAAGTGCCCTCCGCCACACACCGTTGGGTGGCTTGCGGAGTATGAATGTAGATGTAGATGTAGATTTTATTTTACAACCTCTAAGTTTAGATAATTTTATGGAAAGTCCTACTGAACAGTACGTGCATTATTTTATTGGTGGTCTGCGACCAGAATCTTATTTCTGAGTTCCTTTTATAGGTGGGTGTTATCTGATTTTTGTCCTTAATGCGGTAAGGCACTCCATTTGTTCTCTTGTTTTGAGGTCTTTCGAGTGTAGTCCCATTTTTTAATTTACTTTTATTCATTACGTCTATTTTACTAAATTTAAAAGATTTTACAAAATTGTACAAAATTTAGTTCAAAACAAATAAAAAGAATAAAAGTTAACCAAATGAAGAAACTACACTTAACCGATCGCAAAGTAGAAAGTACCAATACGTTTGCCTTAATTTACTGAGGATAAGCATCAGATAAAGTCCGGAACACTCTCTAAAAATGCAACCTAAAACTGGATTCAGGACACAGAACGCTATATATACGCACACATGCCTTTCAATAGAGCAACCGAAAAATTTCTGTCGATTTTGAGTTCACAAATAAAAATTTAAAGAGAGTGTAAAGATAATTATAGGTTGAATAAAAGTGTCTACTAAGTTTTTAGGATAATCATTCCTTATAGCTACATTTCGGAGAAGATCTAACTCTTCCTCAATTTTTCTCTTTTCAATGGTAAATCGCTTAGTGTATGTAACAAGAATGAAATATGCGAGCTTGTGTCCTCTTGGGTGGCTTGATTGGTTGTGGATGATTATGACTGTTGACGTTGGTTTCCGAAAAATATCGAATATGTGTTGAGGATTTTCGTTTGAAATATTTAAATCCATAAAGTTTACGCTCTTACTTTTTTCTCTTTCCACAGTGAAATTAATTTGTGGATGCCAACTGTTGAATTATGAATTCATGACGTTTCACCCATCTATTGTGTCATCGAACAGAATTACGATGTCATCGACATATCTACAATAATAAACGATTTCTTTGACTGTTTGAGTGCACTTGTTAAAAATTTTTTCGTCAGCCGTATTACTGAAAATATCGGCTGAAGTATTTGATAGACATGAGCCCATTGCCACACCTTCTTTTTGCAGATACATTTTGTTCTGAAATGAGACGTAATTTAGGAATTTATTAATTGTAGAAGTTCTATTATTTCACAAAATCCTCCTTGAGGGATTGTCTTAAATTTGAGAAAGTTGTTTTTAATGATTTTTATAGTTTCTTTTGCTGTATTGTTTGCGTACCTGTTAGAGTTATCGAGTGATGAGACTATTCCATTATCTGGTATTTTTATACATTCAATTTTATTAACAATATCAAAACAACTTTTGCTGTGTACACTTTGTTGTATATGTAATATTGCATAACGAGTATGTTGAGCTTTTTACTGACAGCATGTGCTAGGCTATTAACCATATTAACAATTTTTGATTTGCGCACTCTCAAATATGGGAAGTTAAATTACAGCCGCCTTGTAGTACGTAAAATGGCGAGGTTAACAAACAGGTCATAAATGGTTGACATGATGAGCAAAAATTTTAATACTTATGTTTTTCCGTGAATGTATTTGTGGTGCTATACCTGTTCTTGTCTAGAGTTTGATGTAAAGTGAGGTAACAAAGAGTCTCTAAGCTTTGCACATAACCGGTAAGAGTGTGTATCTTAACATTCTTGAAGAAATAGAGATCTGCACTCCCATGAAGAAAGACTCACGTAATATTGTCGATGTACAAACCGAGCTAGTAAGTAAATGGGTTAGAGGCAAGAATACATTGAATCTTGTAATAGTGAAAATTAGGTTAGCGAGGGTAAGGGGTGGGTGAAATGCTAGGTCTTTAACAGGTCACCACAGATAAAGCTGTCTTTTGAAATATCCCTGTGTATTCAGATGCATTTAAGTCATATGCTATCCCACAGCTGATCTGGACAAGACACTTAGTGTAATGACCTTCATTGTGAAGTCACTGGATTCACCATTACTGAGTTACATTCGAGATTATGTCCTGTTCCACACTAGTTGTGTGCTTTTGACATGGAGTCGTCTTTGGAGAGAAATTGCCCTTCTTTGGTGGAGATGCTTACTGCTATGCAGAGCCCCCAATGAATACAGAATTTGGAGACACCGTTCTTTCAGTTTGTTTATTGGGGTGAAGTTTGTTATTATGTGCGGAGGTTAGATCGGTACTGCTAAGTCGAGATCAGTCATGTAGGGATCGGGCTGTGTTGGAAACAGATAATTGTGTTGTACATTGCATTTTCACTTCGATACACTATAAATTCAAGGATATGTTCTCCTTAAGTACAAAATGGTTTTCACTCACCAAAGAACCCTGGGACGTAAGTACAATGCTTTTATTACCGGTTGTAAACCTAAATAGCCACCCCCTCCCCCTGTTGGTTTGTGATGTAAGTTTCCTTATTTTCAATTACAACATTACACTCCTGTTCAGAATTACACTCCAGTTCAGAAAAGAAACACAGCACCTTTATCGACGTTCATATTTACAGGACGTGTACATTAGTACGTTCTGCAGAAACGATTATCATTTGAAACATGTCAGGTCGCCAGATCAACATCAACATCGATATCGAGGCGCAACTACACCTACCGTAAATTTTGTCTGCGGCTCACGTTGTCGCTGTAAACCGAAGGTAGTGGATCAGTGTGACATGAGCAGACTTGCAGGATGCCTCGCAGACGTATGCGAGAACTGTACCATCAAATCAGTGAGTTCTAAAAAGAATGCATTGTTGCCATGAGAGAATGTGATGCATCTGTCTGAGAAATTGTTTATCATGTAGGACCAAGTATTTCGCTAGTGCAACGGGTGTGTGTAGAATGTTCCACGGAAGGCCATAGAAAACGACGAGATGGGTCAGGTCGCAGCATCCACACTGCCCCTCCCCCCCAACCCCCCTCCACCCCCCCGGGAATGTCGAAATCTCATCCATAAGGCACTGCGGTTCAGATCTACCTTCTCTTCGGTTCTGGTGCAACGGTGGAATAGGGTAACACATTGCACACGATCAGGGGTGACATTCTATCGTTATTTTTATGGTATGGGTTATGTGAGCGCCGTCCACTTCTCAAACTACATCTGACAAACGCGGAGAAGCATGCTAGACAGCAGTGGTGTACACAGTAGTGAATGGCATCAGATAATGTTTTTGGACAAATCCGTGTTCTGTTTGTTGAAAATGATGGCCGCCTTTGGGTTCGCCACAAACAGGTGGAGCGGCATTAAAGTGACTACATTCACACAAGACATACACCGCCAGCTCGAGGCCTTATGGTGTGGGGTGTTATTGGGTACAACCACAAATCAAAATTGGTGCATTTCCAGGGTACTGTGACCAGCGTGACCTATATAATTGACATCCTGCGGTCTGTAGCCATGCCCTAAGTGCACTACAACCCACATGCCGTTTATCAGCAAGACAATGCATGCCCATATGCTACTGCCCAATCAATTGCCTTCTTGATGTCACAGGATGTCTGCCCTGGTCTGCCAGATCACCAGAGTTGTCGCCAATCGAAAATGGGCGAAATTTGGTGAAATAAGGGGTGCAGTGATGTGACTTGGAACCAAACACCATAGACGAACTTTGGAACCAGGAAATGCAGCTTGAATGGCAATACTGCAGGACCCCATTTGTACCTTGTACGCGCCGATGCCATCACGCATGGAAAAAGTTATCAGGGCCCATAGCTGACATTGTTCACTCCTAGACAACAGGACACATGCTGAACCAAGTTGACCGATGTGCTAATGATATCTGCAGAATATACTAACTTAGATGTCCTGCTAATACGAGTGTAGTTGTTCAAGGTGATCTGTTTTTTCCGAAAATAGTGTACTTGATTATCATCCCACGCCTTCCTGAATAATTACAAAACATAACTCGTCTTTGACTGTATGGCAGTGCTTAAGAGTGCCAAGCTGCGCTGGCACCATCTTGTTGGCACTTTTGAGTTCGATTCTCAATCTACACTCACTCAGGGAACGTGGGAAATGAATTAATGAACTCTGGTTCAATAAGACACAGTTAAAGTTTGGCGTTTCTTTTTATGCTATTAATTCGCAGGTGCTGATAAAGGCAGTCAAAGCCTGTTACTTAGCTCTTGTACAGACACTGTGCTATGTAATCCCACTCAATACTATGATGTTAAGTAGAATCGAAAGTCAGCATTTGTATATTCGTTCAGATGATTAACTTTTTCTTTGCATCCTAAAGGTGGAATTATATGATTGAGGAGCCAGCCTCATTGCATACCTGGACACTGTAAGCATAAAACTAATACATGTTGAGTATAGTCCATCGAGTCCATTGCTTTTCGAACATGTACACTTCTTGTGGAATATACATGTATGAGACAAGCAGGCACAATTTTTCCGTAGCAGTGAATTTAAGAAAGTGTATGTGTGTGTGACAATTTTATTCATAATTACGAGTAAGGTATCGTTTCAAAAATGATTCTCTAGGGTATTAGAATTATACGTATTGCATTTCTTGAAATTATCGGGGCTTGATTATCTCTACACATGAGAGAACGCTAAATACACAAACACCTACATATTTTGAAAGTTTACTATGTTTAAACAAAAGTAACTCTCTTCATTCGATTGACGAGGGATATACAAATAATAGTGGCAAGGGACACTATTCATCGCCAAAAGTATTCTCATAACATTATACAGAGTTCTTAATATTGTGACATACACTATTTGGTTTTTATTTGGTGTATCACCTTGTATATGAAATATCCTGTTTGTAGAATTATGTAACAGAAATGTTTCTTATTCTATGGACTTTAGCTGAAACCATCAACAAAAGAAAGAATTGAAGTGTATCAGATGTAATCTTACAGATGGCTGCCGAAATTAAAGGTATTGACAGGGTAAGATACAAGCGCTTTCTCTGTAAAATCGACGGCCCTACATTTTTCTAGCGTGTACTCTTTACTAATCACGCTAATGCAGATTTGCATAACATGCACTACTGGGTAGCCGAAAATCCACACTAGCTTCGTCAGCTGCAACATCAACAGCCATGGAGCGTAAACGTATGGTGCAGCATCATGGAAAATTGTATTGTGGCACATTATTTCATCTCAGGACATTCGTACGCACACTTTCTAACGAAAATTATGACTAGTGTTCTAGAAGATATACCACTGGATATTCGATTGTGTGTGTGGTAGCAATATGACGGCTTCTCAGCTCATTCGTCCGGTGTTGCGACGCATATACTGAATGAGAATATTCCCGGACGTTGGATAGGACAAAATTCTGTTCACAAGATTTGACTCCTCTTGATTCCTTTCTTTGGGGCCTCCAAGATGCAGTCCATGACGGAGCTCCAACTACACCAGACGATAAGGGTTGTCGAATCGCCAGTGCATGCTCTACCATATCATCCATTATAATTACATCTATTCATCGTTATTTCGAATGGCGATAGCAAATATGCCCCCTGTGTTCATGGGCAACAGTTTTAACACACGCTCAAATAAAGCGTTAAGTAATTTTTAGGAAGACAAAATTTGTGTTACGAGATTTGGATGGTTACCAGTTCATTGTTAATAAATTGTCTATATCATTTACGTGTGTACGAAATCGAAATTCAATGTCGAATAAGTCGACAAAGTACACTGATCGTAGCTGGTAACACTGTTATTACGTTCAGTATGAAACGAAGTTTCATTAAGAGGAATACTTATTTTGCGGTGTACAGGTGGTCACAAAAGCATTTTTAATAAAATGTTAAGTTCAACTATGCTATCCCATGTGATATAATTGAGAACAGTGTATGTAGAGAAAGTTGTCCGTCAGCATGTATTTTAAATCTAAGCACAACACAGCCACGTAGAGGAAAAGAGAGGCAAAATCTTCCCTCAAACATTTAGATATTTAATACAGTAGCTGCTTTGTGCAAGGTATAAGACCTCTTTATTTTTTGGAGAATGGACGGTTGATTTCTCTGTTTCAGCTGGCGTAAATGTCGGAGGATACAAAAATGTTAAATAGTTTTCCTAACCAATTTTTGTGATACGCTAGATTCTAGCCTATGCCATGTTTTCACATAAAACGTTTGTAGGCGAACCTCCATGTAGACCTTAAGTTGGTTCTGATGTAAATAAAGCTTTATTCTTTTATCTCCGGCTTACCTTACGATACAGAACACCGCAACCGAGTCCGAGACACCTGCCTGCCAGTGACTGCGGTGCAAAAGCCTTTTCCGACCTCCGTCATCACACTTTATAAGACATTTCTCGAATTTTTCTATGACAGGATTCAGCCTCAACATTAATAAATGCCATATCACCGTAATCACCTTCTCAAGAGCAATCGAATGCAGTTATAAAAAGTATACTACTCCACTAAAAAAACATATTTGCTTCATTATCTCTGCTGATACCAGCGCTAAAAAAATTAACCAAATAAATAAATGCGTTCCTCTCGACGTTGTATCATTTGCCGAAAATTGTGTTTCGGAATGTGTAACCGTTCATGAAATAAAAGGTGTGTTATGGCCTACGTAGCTCACCTTGAATATGTAGTTGTAGTTACTCGTGCACTCTGCAGCGCACCTTAATGTATTTATTATTTCCTTCATAGTCAATAATGAGTACCTAGCAAAGCAGGACACTGTGTATTCACTGCGAACGAAACTCAAAAATGATTATGTTCACCTTCACTACTATAATGACCTGCGTACACAATTTGAGGTGAAACATACCAGAAATCGTTATGAAAAGTAAGACGCACGGCGGAGAAATTTGGACGGAAATTGATAATGTGGTGTACATGTACGGACAAACAAATATTAAAATTTCAGAAAACTTGGAAGATCTGTTCAAGAGAAAGAGCTACACAAACCGAGCAAGCCAACCACGCGTTGATCCACCTCAGGCTTTTATGCAAGCAGTTCTGATTTTTGGCATTGATTCATGGAGATGTAGGGTGTTCTTTTATTGGAATGGATGTCGTGATAAATTCTGCCTAATCGGCTCATTGGAGCGGCCTCAGTTGGGGAGAAATCCGGCGATCTTATTGGCCAACGTTGGGCTCGGCAAACACGAAGACAAGGAGTAGAAATTCTCACCCTGTGCTGGCGGGCATATCTTCCTGAAATGTAAGGCGCAGGATGGATTGTCCTAAAGGACAACGATACGGGACGTAAGATATCGTCAGCGAACCAATCTGCTGAGAAGGCACTGTGAATGAGAACCAAAGTGGTCCTGCTAAAAAAACGGCACCCCAGCTCACCACTCATGGCCTTTGCCCGTTCAGCAGATGACAATTATTTTGGTATCCAACCATTGTCTGGGACGTCTCCGGACAGGTCTTCGCTGGACATCAAGAGTTAATTCGAAGAGGGAGTAATCGCTGAAGACAGATAAATGAGATTCCCGGTCAAATACGGGAGACACACAAGATAGCGCTGGGATACCAACCTAAGTGTCGCCCTCTACACAGACCGGTAACCACGTGTGACGGTCTGAGGTGCCCCATTTAGTAACTTTTGTTATTTTCAACATCTCCTCTTTCGTAATCGTTTGTCGCCGCATTGCACTTAAAAGAAAACAGTCGTTCGAAGTAATGCATGTGTCTAGTATCGTTGCATTGCCCTAGAGTAATGTTGATTTTCTTATGCTGGCTTTCTGCTCCATGGCATGTAAATATTCATTACTTTCGAGCGGCACCTACTTTTCTTTGCTGCCAGGTAAGCCACAAACGTTTGTTAGGACCAGTTTAACGTCACAGTCAGTACACACAAAAATAATTCACAGCTATGGACTGCGATACACAATTATCATTAGGTTCAGTTCACGAAAAGTACAGTTCAGATTTGATTTCTTATCAAACATTCTTATTCTCTCAGTGCAGTGTTACGTGTACACTTGTAAGCTGTTTAAAGTTTGGAGTATTATTTAGTCAGTTTCGGTATGCAAACTTCTCAGGGAAATTTTTACAGAAGCATTTTGCACAGTTATTCTTTGAAAGTCTGTTTGTAATCTTATATGGAATTTTTAATGTGTTAGTTTATGTGTGTGGGAATTGCAAGACTCATACTGTGACATCACGCATTGTAGCACGTTCTCTGCAGTGCACAATACAGAATCTGACAGGACAGTTTCTTTAGTAGTTTGTTTTAGAGTTTGTAATTATTTTTGGTAAAAGTTAATTGCAATATCGTTATCCAGTTTCAGTTTCACGACCCCTTTCAGTAGACAGTGTTTAGACAGGCATAACAGTTGCATTGTTCAGAGTACCATTTCAACACAGACAGACACGAAACCATTTCACATATACAACAACAATAAACAGACAATAACAAAACAAAACAATTACGGACTGTGGTACCCAACTAAATTTGAGTTCACGATCATTCAGTAATTGATCCTTTATTTATGTTCTAAGTTTCAATTTCAGTGATGGGTCCGTTATCTCATTCTCTTTGTTCAGTCGTTCCAAATTCTTACGTACATTTACAAAACTGATCCGCAGAACGCTGTCTTTGGTAGTATTGTATGGGTTACCAGAAACAGTTTACTTTCTTCCTCTCCCATGCACAGTTGCTTTCAGGGGAAAATTACTGACAGTTCAGTCTAAGACCGACTGTCTCTAAATTAACAGTACAGATTTTACACGATCTGTCTGTGCGGGGAAACAGTAATGTCCTATTCCTGCATGGCACTCGATTTGAACTGGACGCTTTCAGTTCGAAGATTTGTGTTCACGTGCGATGTATTTCCTGCAGCGTATCCATGGGTAGTCTGTTGAGCATTTCCATGACAATAACCTGTTGTCTTTGTATTTAACCACTATAATCAAGGTCCTTACTACCTGTTGAATTGATAACGCGATAGACGTTTCGCAATGGCAAACTGAGTGTTTCTCCTTCTCGCCGTGCGGGAGTAGCCGAGCGGTCTATTGTGCTGCAGTCACGGAATGAACGGCTGGACCCGGCGGAGGTTTGAGTCCTTCCTCGGGCATGGGTGTGTGTGTGTTTATCCTTACGGTAAGTTAGGTTAAGTAGTGTGTAAACTTAGGGACTGATGAGCATAGCAGTTAAGTCCCATAAGATATCACACACATTTAAACATTTTTCTCCTTCTCGTATTTTAGTTACATTCGACGTAATGCTGTTTGCTACCAGCCTTGTGGATTAATAATTAGGACACGGTAAAGGTAGTACCTTACCAGAATCTTTGCATTCCAAATAATGTCCACAGATTTTGATACAGAAATATGGTACCGCTTTTGATGAGCCTTTGGACTGCACGTTGTCAGTGTGATACAAATGGTGTTGCTGGGAACTGATAACAAATCACGGAAGTAGTTTTGACGTCCGAAACGTCCGGAGACGCCCCCCGGCTCGACTCGAAGCTCCTACCTGCCACAGATTTGTAGCTAGGGTAGATTGAAGCTTTGGGTAGGCCTCCTGAGGTCCATCGGCGGCTCAGCCGGGTTGGTGCAGCTCCCAGAAGCGAGGGATCTCCGTTTCAGATCGGCCCCTGATCAAAAACGTCGTTTGCCAGCAACCTGTCTACCAACACAATACCTCAGAGTTTACGCTGAAAGGCCACTGAATTTATGTGAATCAGCAATTACCTACTTTTCCAGCAAGTCAAGAATACTTTGTCCTATTGCCAGTCTCTCCCTTTTATTTTCCACTCACAAGTGAAACGAGGAAAAATTTCTTTCCTATGAGCCTCAGTGCTTGTATATTATGTCCTCTGCACCCATACACTGCCACCCACAGTGAACAAATGCTCACAAACAGCTCTTTAAAGTTTACACTACAGAAACAACAAGTAAGCTGTGTGACATAAAGAATGGTCCTACCAAAGTGCTCAGTTTTTGCCGCACATTTATTTAACTTGTACACCAAGGGCATAGTCGCACTCTTGCTATGAAGTTTAACTACGCCAGTGACCTGGAAGTTTCAAATGAAAACAGCACGTTAGAATGAAGTCAGCATAAACTTACCAATGAATGAAAAAACATTGAGCAGTAGTACAAAAGGCTAATTAACAGAAATCAGCTAATTCTGACCTAGTGGCAACCAAAATAAGAGAATATTACGACTTATTCGACAACTTAAATACTTTGCACGTGACTCTCGACAGATTTAGCAAATACATAGAGCTAAGCCAAAATAAAAAGAAACGTATTAAAGAAACCCGCTCCTGCTAGCTGTGGACCTAATCAAAATATCTCAATAAATGCAGCATGTGCACTTACGAATCCGGTCACCGATTGCTATTTTCCTGCTTGGAGTAGAAATAGCAATATCAAGACAGCAGCTATCCATCTAGACTATGCAATGGCTATCGGGAAAGAAATTCTTAAATCCACACCAAACCATGGCTGTCAGTACTCGCCAATACTACCCCTCCAGATCTCTGACGAAACCAAGAAAAATAACATGAATGGAGGAAACACAAAACAGACAGAGTATTACCTGTTCATGAGACATTGAAAGACTTAGCACTCACCCGACTAAAATATAGGCAACCGATATGGGTAACCTATGGCCCACTCGCTGCAGAGAGCTACGATCTCAAAGGTAGAATGGGAAAATCAGCGTACGTCTTCCTGTGGTAGTGACAGGACAAGTCATCAACATTGCAAACGCAACACCTGTAACATCGTGTGGCTGGAGTTTTTGGATATCCAGCTATGACCGGAAACGGGTATCTAAACATTTTTCGCAATAACCTGTTGCCCAGCTATCATTACCCTTTACTAGTTCACATTATGTTATATTATCTTTTGACAATTTAATGAATGTATCTGTAAAATATAATTCTGTAATACATAAGCGAAAAAAATTAATTGCAGCTTACATTAGAGATTCTGCCTGCACCATTAGCATAGAAAATACATGTAGAATGAGTGGTTAGAAACTTTTGTACCCGCTGTAATAATTGTAAAAACAACATTAGTCCAAGAAAGTAAATTTTTCAGGAGAAGCAAAAAACTGTATACAGGCTAAATAATGGACAGTAGGGTAAACCCATTAATTTTAATATTGACTGTGTATGTTAGGTAAGCATTAACAATAAAATAAAGTACTTTAAATATAATAACTTTGCATGAACGATTTTTTTTAATTGTACAGACTTATGTTGTTATTGCAGGATGAACATTTCAGGTTGACATTTTAAGATCAACATTTGTTTATGTTATCAAAAATTACTTTATTGTATAAATTTAATATACAATATTACTTGTACTTTGTCTAATATTGTTTTACAGAGAAATTGAAAAATATTGTTAATGTATGCACACACTGTATGGAAGGACTAAAGATATGACGACGTAAATCGTGACATTAGGAATGAAATTTCTTATTTCACCTAACAGGACACTGAAGGATTAACACTACACTATACAGGTTATTTTACACCAAAAATTAATTATAAATCATCTTCAGGAGTGTCCACAGAAGACCACTCAGTAAATTCCAGATAAAAGGCTTTGTGCTCATCAGGAATATATTGCATTAATTGTCCCACATCTTTCAATTTTTTGACATTGATTGCAACTTTGTTGTTACATGCAATTTCTGCAGGCAACTTTGGTTCTGTCTGTAATGAATGTTGCAATGAAAAGCGGTGTTTTACGAGACCATCAATATGCTAGTCAACTTTACCTGGAAACATTTCACTGTGATGGAAGCTCATAAATGAGGACACTGTGAATTTCACTTTATTGCTTTTGTCCACATTCGTCCCATAACTATCGTCAGACAAAAAGGATCGCTTATAAAATTTGGGCTACCATTTTTGTAACCCAAAATCTCTTCTGTGGTAACAAGCTTTACATTAATATTTTGTTTTTTGGATGATGTCACCATACACTGAACATACTCATACAAAGAATAAATTCTGTCTTTTCTTCTTATCACCCGCTTTATGGAAGCAAATGTGTGATCACATGGTACAAATGAATGGCCACGCACAGGAAAATGCTGGAATACATCTTTGAATCTGCCAGAACTTACAAGGCAGTTCATTACCCTAACCACTGTGTTGTTCTTATTTTGGGCAGGGCACCCATCCGAGAACAGGTGTAATTCAGTAACACTATTAGGTATCGCTGTGTTCATGTAATCAACCAAAAACGAGCATAATTCGTTAGGTGCTTTGTGGACAGTACCTTCGTGGTACTGATATACCTTGCATTTGTTGCTCTTTAGGTCTGTAATATAGAATGCATTAACGTTAATATGCCGTAAATAAAAAGCTTCCTGTACTGGGAGCTTAGGCAACTGCAGATCTTGCATATAAGCGAATCACAATGCTACCACATGCTCATTTTCTGCGCACTTCTCCTTAACAACATCCATCTTTAAATAGAATTTTTTGCTTCTTCTTTTATGTACCATGAGTTCCGCTACAGCCACATGCTTTGCAGTATCGATCAATGATGGACTCTTAATCTTCACTGAAAGTGACTCACAAGAGCAGCAAGTATCGATTTGCGGCCGCCCAAAGCATAAGTTAAAACGCTCGTTGAAAACCCTTAAATAAATTCCATATTGTAACAATTGTGATACTAAATGTAACTGGGTTTTCTCTTTTGATGTAAGTCAATTGTCAGGATGAGCATTCTAAAGCATTATGTCAGGGTGAAAATAATAGATAAATTAATTTTTCTCTCTTAACAACATGTGGGCAGGGTGGGTTCCTCCTTGGCTCGGGTATGAGGTAGAATGAAACAGCATTTTTACATAAGATAACTTTTATTGAAAGTTTCGTACAACTGTATCTTACTCGATGTTCTGGCTAGGAGTGCGGCAGCTGTGTCGTTTGCGAAGTCTTCTACTGCGGCAGCGGCGGTGGCGGCGGCGTCTGATTACGCGTGGCAGTGTGTATCTCGTGTCGCCGTCACACCCAGCTGACTGGAGACGCGCAGCGGGAGTTGGCCCGTTTCATTATTGCGAGCGAAGTCGTGCATCGGATGGTGATACCTTGAATGTGGCGTCCCAGTGTTTCTCTTCTCTAAGCGGCCCCGGGTGCTGTGCGTCGGCCAGTGGAGCGGCGCGGCGGCGGAAGGCCAGTGTCCCGGATTCGAACCACGGACTCCCGCTTGCCAGTCTTCGGCTGTCAGGTCTTCATCCCAGCTCACAGGTGACTGCTGAGGTGAGGCCGTCTCCTTACCGTCCTCACGAGTCACTCGGGTACGTAAAAATCAGACTTCAAATACCTTTTAACTTCTGTCTTCTGGCGTCGCGGCTGCTGCTTGCTATTCCATTACAGCGGCGGAACTGGTTCGTCTGTGCATGATGCAGACTCTTCTTGC
This sequence comes from Schistocerca nitens, assembly GCF_023898315.1. NCBI lineage: Eukaryota > Metazoa > Arthropoda > Insecta > Orthoptera > Acrididae > Schistocerca > Schistocerca nitens. The sequence continues at coordinate 188,870,964 of NC_064618.1, read as the reverse complement.
ATGACGGTCTTCAGCACCGAAACTGACTGAAAACTACTGCTACGCTTCTTCACTTCTTCGTCTTCTTCGTCTCTAGTCTCCGTCTTCGTCTCCGTCTCCGTCTGTCTGGCCCAATGCGTCTCGCGTATTTATTCACTTCAGTTTACTGGAGGTGAACGACTTCACGGTCATTGCCTCTTCTGTCACGTTGAGAAGCTCCTCGAAGAAACTTCTTAACGTCGGTCATTGGCTCTTGGAATGAAGGCGAGGGCCTTTGATCACACGTGACGACTGAGAAACACGTGAGCCAGTGATTGCCTCTTCTGTCACGTTGAAAAGCTTCTCGAAGAATCTTCTTAACGTCGGTCATTGGCTCTTGGAATGTAGGCGAGGGCCTTTGCTCACATGCGACAACTGAGAAACACGTGAGCCGGTCGGGCGATGCCCTGACGGCTCAATCAACAGCGCCCGCTTATGTGGAACTTGCTGACTTCACGGTCATTGTCTCTTCTGTTCTGCTGTTTTGCCCGCTGTTTGCGAGTATGTAACTCTCTAAACTAAATCAAGTTTTTCATTTATATTCTAATTTCTAGTTCACTTTGATTTCACTAATTTATTTACTTAAGTACCACTCAACAATATGAGACTCTGGTATGAGGATATAACTTCATGAACAGTTCGTACATACTTTTTACAGCTAATTCGCGATTTAAGTAATACATTTCTTTGCTTGAATAATGTGAGATTTTCGTGGGGAATGTTTTAATATGCTCCTCAATTATCGATAGGACTTCCTGTGGTGTTGCATTGGTTGAAGCAGTACATCCACTACTGTCACATGGGCGAACATTATTTTTCACACTTTTACAAATTCGTAGCACACGTTCATTTGTAATGCCAAAAAGGCTACAAAATGCCTTTTTGCACACTTCGACCAGCCCAGCATCTCCAGTTACCACGTGATATCGATAATTTAGTGCTCTTGACTTAGGCTGGCCATCACTTTTCCGGGGTCTTCTGCGTACCACGTCTTCTTTTTCGATCAGCCCTGCAAGGTAACCATCTTGTGTGTTCTTACTCTCAAAATCGTAAATTTAGTGAATATATCTATCTGTTCATGTTCAGAGATCCTCTTGAAAAACGGTTTCTTACATCTGAAACATGTTAATACACGAATACCAATGTCAGGAAATGTAAAAGAGTTGCAAAAAAAATTATTTACGTAAAATCAGTTATTTTATGTTGACAGAGTAAAGTATCCAAATGATATTCACGTACCATAAAACTTAGAACAGATGGGAACCTCTAAGAAGTAAAAAATACACAGACAAGAGATTAATTCACATAGCCTTTGAACTTACCACACAGTCAGGTCCTATTTTTACAGCATTAATTTCTCTTCCACTGTGATTCACATAACCAATTCCCTTCACTCTGGCAGCTTTTATGACATTTCTTTTATACAGTTCCGGTTGCGCACCTCTCTTCTTCGACATTGTGCAAAGATAATCCAAAGAAACATGTTCTATAAACAAAACTAAACGACAATGTATACGCAGCTGCTACAACAATGCACACAGGTAACAAGATCACAGGCATCAGATGTGCTGCCATCTGGCATGCATTCTGTTCACTACATGAAACAAGATCTGAGTATGTTCGTTTGGTGCTGCCATCTGCCATTTCTTGCAATAAAAACGTAAGTCCGGGACTCATGTTACTGCAAAGAACATGAAAAACTGTATGCCTGTAAAAGCATTAATATGTGTAGAACAAGTGTGATTTTTGCATAGATGCTGCATCTAAGTATCCTGAAGGCTTCTCTGCATATATCTAATTTTTACCAAAAAGTGGACATGTGTTGTTGTTTTCCTACAGTCTATACTTAATAATGGTTCTTAATGCATTGTAAGTAAACTCCCATGGGGTCGTTGGCTCGTTTACCAGTTCCTGTTTGTCATAGCTCCTGTGACACTCTTCTCTGAGACACTCATACCTAAGACCACTCATACTGCCTTCTCGTGTACATCCAGCCACCCCATTTAGTTCTATAGAGAAGGGTCTATACATTTGATCAATGTTCTGGTACTGTTTGCATAAGTGTTTCGAACGAACATCCTTTTTCGAATCACTTGAATTTTCTAGTATGCTGCAAATGCAGCTCGCCACCTGATTTACCTATGACTGAATCCATGTGATAAATCCATTCCTTATTTTGGTATGTAAATTTTTACACTTATGAATTGAAAAGAGTTGAACGATTCCAGTTGTGACTCGGTGATGTTTTAGTGTCAGGATACTACTTCTCAGCGTTTTGTCAGTATCACAAATTTACATCTATAAACATTTCAAGAAAGAGCCCAATATAAGGCTCATTTTGTAATATTAAAATCATTTAATTTTTCAATGTAATATTTAATGACTGTCCCTGTGACACCCCTTTTGGACAAGTCCTAAAGAGCAGATACCATCTTCATATATTGATAAGGCTAACTGGCCAATGATCTTCTTCAGTGCAGATGTGCTCACATTCCCCAAACTATTACGGGAATCGGTATATTAACTGCCGTGGGTAATGAGTATAGTAGGCAGGGCACTACAAATGTAGTGTGTTGACTGTAAATTTGTAATGTGGATCTCATGGGAAACCTGCCAGAGACAAGTCCCTGTAGTCACACTGTCCTCTGTGTCATCAGTGGCTCAGACTGATAGAGTGTCTGCACGAAAGAAGCAGATCCTGGATTCGAGGCTGGGTAGGGGCACAAATTTTCTACTGGCCCTCTTGATATATATCTACGCCTGTAAGCAGCTTAAGGTCTCGATTCCATTCTAATTTCATTCTTTGAGAGCTGCAAGATCACCAGGGGTATCTGATACCATCCTCATATATTTATTTGTCTAGGTCGCAAGTGTATATGTGACAGGTTTGAATTGTGTTAGTCACTAACATACAGTTACTCAGTATTTTAAATCACAGCATGTGACATTTTACACTCTATAACTATTCTTTTATAATCTCAAGATGGTTGATAGCACACTCAAAACTGATCATGTCATTTTGTAAACTCTAAAAACATAATGTATAAAAGAAAAATCCTATAAAACAGAATTAGAATTAGCAGTGATGTGCTAGAGTAGACTCAGACCACGCCAAAATCGGGCGGTGGGGATGCCCTTCTCAGGGGCTTCGATACCAAGTCTGGCTAGAACCCCCGACTCATAGTAAACCTCCAAAAATAACCCCTTTTAGGCAATGAGTCCGTAGTTGGTGGTATAAGGGGTGTACAATATAACTGGCCACACTTTCCCTCCCGAGTTTCATGAAAATTGACCCAGTCTGTCTTTGAACACTCTGCCTCGTGATGACTGGGTGTTGTGTGATGTCCTTAGGTTAGTTAGGTTTAAGTAGATCTAAGTTCGAGGGGACTGATGACCATAGATGTTAAGTCCCATAGTTCTCAGAGCCATTAGAACCATTTGTCTTTCAACTGACTTAGTGAGCCGCCACCCAGGTATTTTTCCTACCTGTTTTTTGGTATTTACTCATACTTTTATATCCCCTTGCAGAGCCATAGCAGCACCATCGGATTCAGAAAGTGTAATACTACTCTGTATGTACTATGTTACGAAGCAGGAACATGCTTTTTGTGCAAATAATTTTTTACACAGAATGCCATTGTGGTGAATTTATTTAAGAAACAAATTAAAATTAACATTTTAGAACTGATTATAAGCTAACTATTAATGGTAGAGAGCATGGTGTACTGCATGACTGGAGCGAAATGCATCCTATTAATAAATGCTGACTATGGGGTAGAGCCTCCAACCTGGGTGTTCCATCAGTAAAGTTCATATAATATTGTACAAGTGGATAGAAACTGTAGGTTCCAGCTCCCCTTGACACAGTATTTGCGGACGTCAGGACCAACCTGAGTTACCTAGAATCTACACTTTCTAGCTACTATAGTCCCCTTATTTCAGATGTAACTCGCGTAATTTCTTTAAGAAACTACATTTTATAATAAATTACTCAGAAAATTAATAAAAATGAGTATTTTTTCAGCTGCACTTATTGTAAAATTATTATTTTTTCATGCAAAGGGCGAACATAAGAAAATAATTTTAACAATTTTTATAGCAGGTACATGTATGAAAAGAACTAATTCATTCTCACAAAGTATAACTCACCTTAAAATTTTACTGGCTCCCCAGTTCGATGTTTTTTATTATTTCAATGGGTAGTTCAAATTAACTTCAGTAAAAAATTAGTTGTCATACATCCAAAAACCTTTGGCCTTATATTAATGTTACTCTCTGTATTTCGTTTTGTCATCTGGGCTTTTTCGACGTCCAATTCGAAGACAAGGTAGTTGCACTTCTTGCATCTGGTCCCATCATCTTTAATTGGAGGGGGGGGGGCAGAGCTCAAACAGCAGTGACTTGATGACTGATGATCCTCACTGCCTCAGTGTCCAGCCCACTCCTAGTCTGGGGCACTCCAGGAACATCATGCTATCATGCAATCATGATTTGTATATATATTTGGAATCTGAATGACAAAATATGTTCTAAATATACTAATTCTGTCAGTTTATTTTGGGTGTAAAGAAATTATTTCCTTCACGTTTTCGTATTTTATTTGAAGAGGTGGAATGTATATAACATATTGCTTTAAAACACTCAAAATATGACTTAATCAGATTATTACATGTTAAAAATAAGTATATTCCCCTACTGTTGTAAATACAGACTGCTTCACCACTATCTCCAAATGTAGTTATGAACTGCTTACTGAACAGTGTAGACAGAAAGTCTAACTGAAACGGAGTAGACAGGAAAAATGCAGCATGCAACATTATCTCCTTTCCTCTGACGCTAGCACTGATGAAACGGTTGTGCTAAGTCACTATTATCTTATCTAGAGGCCACACGCTGCTGGCTAATTACAACCTGTAATTCCCAGAGCTGTTACCTGTCGGAGAAGGCACTCACAGGCAAGACTTGTGTCTTTGGTATGGATGAGTGGGGAACGAACATTGATCTCACATAAAATATTAACCAATTTTGAAAATCCAAAATGCTAACGTAATCTACATAGCAAGAGCAATCTGTAATGTCATGTTCCAATTGAAAACTAATTTGTTTCAATTTTTATTTGCCCTTTTTTTCTGAAAATACAACAAAAGGAAATGTAAATATGAAGTTAACATATCTGTAACTTTTCCTAATTCTTCCTATATTAATATATTTCAAAATTTTCAGTAAGTGTTCTTTGCTGTGTATCGTAAGTTATGTTTTTTTACCATACATTGCTACATTCACTAAACAATCTGAAGGAATTTTTTCATTAAAAATTGTACAAAGTTTCGTAGTCGATTTCTTTGAAGTTACAGCTTTCTTCCTATAACTCATATTGATGATATAGACTGGATAATTTAAAATGATAGTATATAGAGTTATGTCAGTGTCTCATATGAGTAGAAATTGAGAAATGAATCCTATGATTTGAAACACTTACCAGGGGGATTCGTATTCCACATCTCCTGTTTCAAAATTTCGGTCCTTCCATTTTGAAATATATATTCTATAGATAAACATGATCGAATAATGAAGGATCAAGTAACTGGTTATATTTACAGTTTGTCTGAAATGTAACAAATACGAAATATGGTATATCAGATTCTACAGAATTACTGTAATTTGTGATATCAATTTTTCTTTTCACTCAATCGTTCAACTTCTACAGTTTGTAGTTCATAGAAATATACTAGAATCTTGGGACTTTTCACAATATTTTCTCTTTGTTCTAGCTAGTAAATTGGTTCATATTTAACGACTGGTGCATGTATTTCCATCAATCCTATTACAATTTTTCCTGCTTGGGGAATCATGTCTCTAACACCAACTCCAGCTTAATTACAATCAAGCAACTCTAGAAGTAGAAGACCTTGTAATAATGACTTTTAAATCTCCTTCCCACAAAATTTCTTTATAATCTTTGCTAAATTCACCAAAGAGCCCAAGTGGATAGAGTACCTAGTTTTTCTTACTCCTTATTTTTTCAATGTTAGGAATATGTCTTTCTGAGCTTAAATTATCATTAACAGATAAAGTAAAATAAAATGTAGCTCTTGAAGAAATAAAAGGATGTTCGACTCTAGATAAAATATCACTTCCTTTCTTTATAGTAAAAAAATCAAACTGTTTTGACACTTAATTATTGATAAATTTTTATTGGATTTCCCATGTATATTGGACAATATGTTTGTGATCCATCAGGCTTAGCTACAACAATTCTTAAGTGCATGTATAATTGTGCATGATTTGGATGAAACCATCCATCACCATATTTTATTTCAATCTCTGTATTCTTGTTGGGTGTGTTTAAATTATTTTTACTTTTCTCATTCACTAGGAATTAGTAGTACTGATAACTCTCGATTTTGTTCAAGATTTATTAAGAACAAAGTTCATTAAAATATTTTCAAAACAGGCATTACAAATGAATCATTAGAGTCAATCACACTTTCATAATTATCAGTTGCTGCAATTTCTAAATCTTAAGTAGACCAAAAATAAAAATATCTCCATTATAATTTGGTTCATAATTTATTGGTCTTCCAAATTAAGTATTTGGTATAAATGAAGCAACAATATGTTTCTCTGTTAAAATCATCAGGATGTTTTAAATATGTTCCATCACATAGATTAAGCTTTATATTTCTTAATTAAAATGGACTAAATTTACACCATTGTTAGCAAACAGTTTTTATATTTTATTCAATTTTTTTACTTTATTCAATAACTTATTAATTAAATCCTAAGACACTTGTAATATAATCGTCTATTGTATCCATATACAACTTAACATTTCTCTCAATAGTAACTCTATTCCAAATTTCATTAGCTTTAATGCGAAAATTTGATGTTATAATTGACCAAATTTTTCTAAATATTTTAAAGTATAATTACCTCTAGCAATTTTTATCATTTGTGCATCGCATTATAGTTTATTATTTGTTTGTCCAATATTAGGAGTTAGAAAACATATAAAAACCTATTCATGTATCATTTTTATAAATTTCACTTGTTGTAACAGTTAATTCTTTTTTATGAAAGATGATTTATTACTCAACTGAAAGAGACAAAATGTTTACACTAATTTAAATTTATTTAAATAAATGGTAGATTACGAACAAAAATAAGAATTGCAGTAAAGAAATAAAAAAAATAAGCATGATAAAAGTTTACCAGATTCAATTCGATGTGGAATCATAGGACCAAGTGGTTAAGTAAAAATGACATTAATGATTATTAATTATATTCTAGCTCCAGAATGGTTGAACTGGAATGAAATTAATAAATTTTATGTTTTCCTCAAAAGGTTACGTGAACCAAAGAACTCAGAATATATAAAAAGGTATTAAAAGTTAAAGACAAGCATATCGAAAAGGCTGCTGCTATTATTGAAAAGAATTATAAATTTATGACTTTAGATCAAGGTATCGGTAATTCAATAGGAGTATTTGACAACTTCATTTTGGAAAATGAGAAAATACGCATTTTACCAGAGGAAGACATAAAGGATTTTATTGTTTTTATTTTTCTTAAACTTATTCAAAAATACCATAACAATTAGTTGCAGAAAATCTTAATTTTAAAAATATTTTCAGACAGGACGAAACAAATTTAAATCATATTTATCATGTGCTTGTTGGAGGCGATTTAAAATTCTACGATTATAAAGAAATGTGTAGTAATTGTTGGAATGATCAATTTGGAATTTTCTGATAGACATGACTAGAGAGTTAAATGACAGTAATTTCTGAAATGAAACACAGGATTTCATAACAACATATATTGAACATAAATGTTAAACGTAACAGATAGGTAAACAAGAACATTAAAAAAAGACATTAATTTTGTAAATGGTTAATTAATGTATTTTCATTTCTAATATATGGTAACAAAATACGATCCAGAAACAACCTAGTATAGAATATGAAAAAATTAATAAAGAAGATTAATCATTTATCGATTATATTGAACATGTTAAACAAGGAATTGGAGGATGATTTAACAAAGTGTTAAAAGCTATTGAAGAAATTAGAGAAGTTGAAAAACAAATTAATCCTTATTATAATCATACAGAGAATTTCAGACTATACCACAATGTGAATATACATTAAGCAAATCAGAAAAAAATATAAGAGAAGTATGAGGAAGAGACTGAAAGTAAAAGCAAGAGAGGTATGGTTAAAAATAATGAATAATGATGCTAAAAACTAAATGTTAGTCAAAAAATGTCAGGGTATATTAGTCCAGTGAAGATAACATTTCCAGATTAAGACATGTTATCTAGATAATTACTGCTCACTCTCTGTAAAGTTTTTCTTTGTGTTCAAATGATATAATAGTCATAATCGCAATCATCATCAAATAATGTCTCACTCTCTGTAAATTTCTTCTTTGTGTTCTAAAGACATAATTGCCATAATCACAATCATCATCAAATAACTTTAAAAGGACAAACAAATGTCAAAAATAGGTATTATTAGTTGATACAACATGTGGTTGTAATCTTCTAATTATGTCATCTTTCTGATGAATTTGTTACACTAAGTTTTCAATTTCTTCTTATCTTTTCTTGACAACACACATTCTCATATCTTTACCAAATTGTAAATCTTCAACTTGTTCTTGTATACTTAGAATTGTTGATTGAAATGTATACACCATGTTTTCTGACTCATGGAGAAATTTCATCACAGAGCTACCAAAGGAGTTTCCAGCTATTTTCATTCTTGACCTCACAGTTGATGCATATTAACCAGTTTTACTTATAAAAATAGTATCTTAATATATGTGCAGCTGCTGCCTACTTTATAATCCCTCATAATTGTTTGTGTGTCTATGTTTCTTGTATCTCTTAAGGCATCTCTCAAATTAACATATTGCAGTAAATCAAATAAATCTTTTCCTTTAAAACAAAGACTATTCTATTTCTCAGTTATCACAAGAATGTTTATTATTATATGGGCAACCTATTGTTATTATGAAACATATTCATTAATGGCATTATAGATAAATTGGATGTACTTGCAACTGGCTCCATTCAATAGATAACTCTTTTATTAGGTATTTTCAATTTTATATTTTAAATTGTAATATGCTAATTCTTTGCACCATTAACAAATACTGCATGTTGTTAAATGTTTAAGGGATGCAGCTATTTTATAATTTTTTAAAAGTCAGTCCCACTATGGGGTGCAATGAAATAACATATTTAATAAAAATTATTTTTTAGTGAATAATCATTCTTAAACATTCTAAAAGTCAACAAATCAAAATCGATGACAAACAATTAGGACTTGAAGATTTTTCTAAACTGAGAAAATTAAAACTTATTAATCATATCTTTAGTTTTCCTTCATTGTGTCCATCTGCAAATTATTTGGACTTGGATATCACATATAAATCACAAAATATCATATGAAATTTATACATTTCTTGGTTCAAAGACTGCAGTAACTTTTTAAATGGAATATTGAAGTCCTTTTCACTTCTCAAGTAACAATTACTTCTAATAAATGGTGAGTCTAAATTGTCTTAAAGCAAACAAATGAAAACCTGTGGCAAAGGATTTAAACTTGAAGGTTTTTCTAAACTTAGAAAACAACAAATGACTAGTCTTGTTAGTAACCATAGTATTAAGAACGAAATGAATAACAACAGTCAAGTGAAAAATTGTACTACGTAAAATTAAAATTTAATGCAAAGGATCTAGATATTATAGGTTATTTAAACTGAAAAGGAGAAACTTATTACATTGATTAATGAAAACTTTGAAAATTTGAATTAGACTGAATTGTATAAATTGTATTTGACAGCAACTGAAATGTGGAATATTGAAATTAGTTAGTATATTAAATATATTGATATATTTGATGAATGTGCATTGGAATATGTATGAGGAACCTATGAAGTATCTGTAGATTGCATGAGTGAATTAGATTGCATGATGAATTATTCTGGAAACTTATTCCAAAACTAGAACGAAATTTGCTTGAAGATTTTATTAGTGAAATTCAGAACAAATTAGACTAGAACCTTTTGCCAAGATATAAAACATTATCTGAAGATTTAATGAGAGAACTGCAAGAAAAATTTTATCGATCATAATGTCCTATCGGTAGTTAAATATTAATAAGACAAGTTCATGACAAATAAAACTAGGAGTTTATAGCACAATGTAAACAGATAAAAAATTTAATTTGAGAACTTAATGACAAATTTGACTCGAAAGTTATATTATGTGAAGTGAACATAGCTGTAAAATTATTAAGAAAATGTGAATTATGAAGAATTAGAGAGAGGAAAATGTATATCTCCTTTGTTTCTAGTTTGGAATTAATTCAAATTTTGTTATATAAAAAATTTCTCTAGAGTAGTTATGAATCCAATTAATAAATATGCCAAAGCAAAATCTATTTGTGACAGATAAATTAGATAAATGCACACCAATTCATTTAATCAACAAAACATTAAAAGTAGAGATTCCAAAGAAGGATTCATATGTTCGTTTTAAAATTCATAAACATTCAAAAAAAGTTAAATTAGTTATTTATACTGATTTTCAATGTTTGTCATTAAAGATGGAAATTATCAAGACAGTCCCGAAAATTCATATACAACATAATATCAAAAACATGAAACAAGTGCATTCTTTTATCATATTAAATATATAAATTGGCATTTTGAAGATCCAGTTGTATATTGAGGGACATTTACTTATGAAGTTTATTGAATTACAAAACAAGTAGTTCAGGAAATTGAAAGATTTTACTCTCAAATTGAAGAAATGAGATGATTATTTCCTGATGAACAACCCAGATATGCAAAATCGAAAAATGTACACTGTTTGAGTGTCAAATAGAAAAGTTGTTTATCGTGATCGTTTAACCAGAAAATTTGTAAATACATTAATTAATAATTGTAATTTACAGTTAAAACATCCTAGCTTTCTACCAGTTTATTACCATAATGTATCTAGAAATGATACACATTTGTTTGTAAAATAAATTAGTTGTTATAAAAAACAATTAGATTTAATACCAAATAATGTAGACAGATATGTTAGTTTTGATAAGAGTGCAGAGAGTTTGCAAATCATGTGTACTGATATATTTAAATTTATGAATTTGTCACTTGACAAACATACATAAAAATCTAAAAAAGGATGAAATGATCAATGTTAAAAAGTTTTTCTCAGAAGAGTTATTCAATCGATTGAACAGACATTGCATATATATAACTACATGAATTCTTGGAAAAAAAATTGAAGAGACACCACTACCATCAAAGGAGGAATTTTACAGTAAGCTAAATGACTGTGAAATGAATGATGAAGATAATAAACATGAGAAATGAACTTGGGAAAAATTTAATATTGAAAACTTTGGTGAAAACCATGATGTGTATCATAAAACTGATGTATCACTATTGGCTGACATGTTTGAAAATTTTAGAAAAACTTGAAATAAAGCATATTAGCTTGATTCACCTTGGTATTTTACACTACCAGGTATATGTTTGATTCAGTTTTGGGAATGACTAAATAAGTGCTGGATTGAAACTTCCTGGCACATTAAAACTGTGTGCCCGACCAAGACTTGTACTCGGGACCTTTCCCTTTCACGGGTCTCGAGTTCGAGTCTCGGTCGGGCACACAGTTTTAATCGGCCAGGAAGTTTCATATCAGTGCACACTCCGTGGCAGAGTGAAACTCTCATTCTGGAAACATCCCCCAGGCTGTGGCTAAGCCATGTCTCCGCAGTATCCTATCTTTGAGGAGTGCAAGATCTGCAAGGTTCGCAGGAGATCTTCTGTAAAGTTTGGAAGGTAGGAGACGAGATACTGGCAGAAGTGAAGCTGTGAGGACCGAGCGAGAGTCGTGCTTCAGTAGCTCAGTTGGTAGAGCACATGCCCGCGAAGGCAAAGGTCCCGAGTTCGTGTCTTGGTCGGGCACACAGTTTTAATCTGTCAGGAAGTGTCATATCAGCGCACACTCCACTGCAGAGTGAAAATCTCATTCAAGTGCTGGATTTATTATATGATTAGAGTATGATTTTAATGGTTGAAGAGGGGATAAGAGGAGGAATATCACAGTGCTGTATGTGATATTTTAAAGCAAGCTTCAAATGTATGAAGGTTTTGGTAGTAAAAAGATATCAAATTGTCACCCATATTTAAATGCAACTAATTTATATCGATATACTACAGGTAATTATTTATGATATGGTACATATGATTGGGATGTATGAAACAATTTTGATTCCAAAAAATTAAATGAGTCATCAGATACTGATAAAACTGGATATCTTTTTAAAGCAGATTTAGAATATCCAAAAGAATTACATCATTTAGATAAATATATATCACTAGTTCCTAAAAATAAAATTATACCACCAACTAAAGTAAACAAGTTGTCGACAACTCTAAATGAAAACCATGCTTACGTAGTTCACTATAGAAATATTTGACATTACCTGTATTCTCAAATTAGAGTAACACAAAATACAGAATGTTTCAAAATTCAAACAACCATATTGGTTGAAGAAATATATGGATTTAAATATGGATGTGAGACCTAAACCTAAAATAGTTTCAAAATCTTTTCTGTGGAAAAGTAAAAAAAGTGAGTCGATATAAAATTAGTGTCAGATGGAGATAAATGAGATAAAAATATAGCTAAACGAAAAATAAATGAAGCGCTAAAATTAATGAAAATCTTGTTGCTACTCATATGAAAGAAACCCAAATTGGGTTCAATAAACACATCTATGTTTTCAAATAACTTCCAGGAATTCAGCCAGCTAACACTTTCAGCGACCGCCGATATTTCGGCGGGAGAACACCCCGCCATTTTCAAGGCAAACTGCAACGGACAGGCGGCGTACATGCAAATTTAAAACCTCGGTTCTCCGACAGAAGCAGGAAAGATAACACACACTGAACACTAGTGCCACCAAAGAGGACCAAAGTCAGAGCTATCGATAGTGAGACTATGAATTCGCAGGTGAGGCAGCATTGACTCTGTTCCTCTGTTTTTTGACAAGGGAGAGAGCCGGATTCCAAACAGAGTTTAAACAGAAACCTCCATCCCTGTTAACGAGGTTGCTCGCTAATTTGATCTCAACTGCCTCCCTAATGACACTGTCCCAATAGCTGAACGTGCATGCCAATATCTCGTTGTTATTATGTAACATGGGGTGACCAGTATCCAAGCAATGTTCGGCAAATGCAGATCTATTTGGCTGCTGTAATCGTGTGTGCCGTTTATGCTCAGTACATCTGTCCTCCACGGTCCTGATAGTTTGACCAATATATGCCATGCCGCAGCTACAAGGAATACGATATACACCCACCTTACGCAGTCCAAGATCATCCTTAACGTAACTCAAAAGTGCTCTAATTTTATATGGAGGTCGGAAAACACCTTTCACATCGTATTTCCGTAAAATACGACCGATCTTATTGGACGTGTTTCCCACGTAAGGCAAAAAGGCAAAGTCTCAGCGTCAGAAACGACATGTGCCCTGTGTACCAAGGTACGAAGTACCCCTTCACGCTGAGCCGAATGGTGACAACTATTAGCTTGTAAGTACAAGTCGGCGCCTTTAAAACCCGCCTGTTTCTTTAGATACGTTGACGATACATTCATTGTTTGGCCTCACGGTAGGAAGAATTTGAATGTCTTTCTAGAACATCTGAACTCGATCCACCCGAACATTCGTTTTACGATGGAGGTGTAAGAGGATGGTTGCCTTCCCTTTCTCGACGTGTTGGTTAGGAGGAAGAATGATGGATCATTGGGACATGCAGTCTACAGGAAACGTACTCACACCGACTTGTACTTACAAGCTAATAGTTGTCACCATTCGGCTCAGCGTGAAGGGGTACTTCGTACCTTGGTATACAGGGCACATGTCGTTTCTGACGCTGAGACCTTGCCAGCTGAGCTGTCCCATCTTGAAGTTACATTTCGTTAAAATGGTTATAGTGATAGACAGATTGAACGTGCGTTGCGCTATCGACCAACTGTACATCAGGTGATTGATGATAATTCTGAGTCAACACCTAAGTCTACTGCCTTTTTGCCTTACGTAGGAAACACGGCCAATAAGATCGGACGTATTTTACGGAAATACGATGTGAAAAGTGTTTTCCGACCTCCATCTAAAATTAGAGCACTTTTGAGTTCCGTTAAGGATGATCTTGGACTGTGTAAGGCGGGTGTATATCGTATTCCTTGTAGCTGCGGCATGGCATGTATTGGTCGAACTATCAGGACCGTGGAGGACAGATGTACTGAGCATAAACGGCACACACGATTACAGCAGCCAAATAGATCTGTAATTGCCGAACATTGCTTGGATACTGGTCACCCCATGTTATATAATAACACCGAGATATTGGCATGCACGTCCAGCTATTGGGGCAGTGTCATTAGGGAGGCAGTTGAGATTAAATTATCGAGCAACCCCGTTAACAGGGATGGAGGTTTCTGTTTAAACTCTGTTTGGAATCCGGCTCTCTCCCTTGTCAAAAAAAAAAAAAAAAACAGGAACAGAGTCAATGCTGCCTCACCTTCGAATTCATAGTCTCACTATCGATAGCTCTGACTTTGGTCATCTTTGGTGGCACTAGTGTTCAGTGTTTGTGTGTGTGTTATCTTTCCTGCTTCTGTCGGAGAACCGAGGTATTAAATTTGCATGTACGCCGCCTGTCCATTGCAGTTTGCCTTGAAAATGGCGGGGTGTTCTCCCGCCGAAATATCGGCGGTCGCTGAAAGTATTAGCTGGCTGAATTCCCGGAAGTTATTTGAAAGTTGTATACGCCAGGAGAAACTCTGGTCTCGCATCTATGTTTGCACGGGCATACCTGATTGACCGAAAGAACTGATGTATTATTTTCACAATAGAATAATGAAATAAAAATATGGGGAGAATATTTAGTTGAGTTATCACAATATGGATATTTAAAATTAAAAATTAAGATTTTTACAAAGACATTAAAACAATGAATCATAAATTTTGTACTAGTGATTATCCTGTAAATAGTATTTATGGAATTCCACAAGTAAACTTGAAAGGCTTAGGAAAAATGAAAGACAAACACAATAGAAAAATAATGGATGAATTTGGTGGTTTGACAGCTAAACTGTATGCTTATAGATTTGGTGATAAAATAGAGAAAAATCTCAAGGAGTCGCAAAACGTATTGTTAAAGGTAGAAGAAGCTTAGAAGATTATAAAGATTGTTTCCTTAAGATTAGAGAACAGTACATAAATATTTATATGATTCGAAGTGGGCCAGGCGGTGTGGCCTTGCAATTCAAGGTGCTTCAGTCCGGAACCGTGTGACCGCTATGGTCGCAGGTTCGAATCCTGCCTCAGACATGGATGTGTTTGATGTCCGTAGGTTAGTTAGGTTTAAGTAGTTCTAAGTTCTAGGGTACTGATGACCATAGGTGTTAAGTCCCATAGTGCTCAGAGCCATTTGAACCATTTTTGATTCGAAGTGAAGAACACAGTAAGTACACAGATGAAATAAACAAGCCAATTTGGAGTCTTCCTGATGATAAAAATTATGTTTTGGAAAATAAAATACATTACCATAGGGGCATTACAAGTTGTTAAGAAGCTAATGAAGTTTTTTCTATATAAATCGTGACTCTAATAATGAAGCTGAAAAATGCAGGTGTCCTGAAAGAAATGAAAAAATTAAGTGGGTTAGAGCTAAGTGTTTCATGTAATATTATTGAACGTAAATATTTAAATGTGGAGAAAGTATCTGTATGGGGCTTAATGAGTTTAAGATAATTATACCAATTACATACTGTAATTAATTATTGATTACGATTTTCAAATACTTTAAAAACAGCATATCAAACTTAAAAATAAAGGAATGAAGAAACTTAAAAACACAACTTATGAATTTCATGATCTGGAATTCACTCTGCGAACATTAAAAAATTTGTTTTTTCCCAACTAAATTTTATAATTTTTAAATGGACAGTACCAAACAACTAAAGAAGTGTGATGACTGTCTAAGGAAAAAGAATAATAAGGAAAGATAAATAACGAAAATATGTATATTGTTAGATTTATAAAGAATGCAAAAATAATAATCAAGAATTTGTTACTTGTGAATATGATAGAATTGTACTGAAACAATTATTAAAAAACATGAAAACTCAACAGTTCATAAAAGTCTTATTGCTGCTCAAGAAGAAAGAATCAGTCAAATTTTGGGTGAGGAATAGAACAGTCTTTATTTGCTTACATTCACCTATTAGAGTGAAATACACTGAACTAGAGAGCCAGTAAAATTTTAATGTGAATTATTCTTTGTGATAAAGAATATAACGTTTTCCTTACATGCATGTATATCAAAAAATTTTACATTTATTTTATTATGTTCACCTTTCTTATGAAAAAATGTTGATCTTATAACAAGCGAAACTGATAAGGAAAAATATTTATTTTAATTAATTTGCAAAGTAATTTATTAAAAAACATATGTTTTTATAAAATTATGTGAGTTAGATCTGAAAAAGTGGATTATAGTAGCTAGAAAGTGTAGGTTCTAGGAATTTGTGTGGTCCAGGACTTAGGCAAATGGGCTGGAACATACACCTTGTAGGTACTAGTACATCTTCAGCTATGCCGAAGTTATTCATATATTTATTAATAAAAAATTTTCCTGGTGCTGTAAAATTATTGAATCGTAGTACTTATGACCCGTAGACTTCTTCTGATGTCGGAGTGGCAAAGGCAACGTTTATTTGCAAACATTTATAAATAAGAGTTACTTGATTTGCAGCAGAATAAATATACTTTCCCTATTTATTTCTTTGCTGAGGTCACGTGCAATTTCTACATCATCACCTCATCCCAATGGCTCTGGTAGCACCAGGTGCCAACTGTCTGTGCTAGCCAGCATGGAAACCTACCGCTTGATCCTTTTTCCATTGTACTGCAGGACTAATACATTCACTTCATGTACATCAAACACGAAAACTGAAAATAAACTAAAAATAAGCTCTTACCTACCGATAACGGTACTTTACACTCTGTTGACAGACTACACCTGCAAAAACTGCTAGAGATTTCAGGTAGGTATTGGAACCCGATTACGACCACTACGTCTTCACTCCCGGCCAAGAAATTTCTGCTTGATTCACTAATTCTGTTGATACAGTGAAACATGACTGAGACTTCTTCTGTTATGTCTGCATGTCTCAGTCCATTGTGAAGGTTGTCAAAGAAATGTGGAATTATGATCCTGTTTATTCTCTTGGAAAATATGTCTGTAGTAAATGTGTTTTACAGTAGTGTGTGTTTATTGGCTAACACAGCTCCTCAGCCGGCCGCGGTGGTCTCGCGGTTCTAGGCGCGCAGTCCGGAACTGTGGGACTGCTACGGTCGCAGGTTCGAATCCTGCCTCGGGCATGGATGTGTGTGATGTCCTTAGGTTAGTTAGGTTTAAGTAGTTCTAAGTTCTAGGGGACTGATAACCACAGCAGTTGAGTCCCATAGTGCTCAGAGCCATTTGAACCATTTGAACAGCTCCTCAACGCTCCATCACCTCGCTGATGGTTATTGCGAGATGACGAAAAAGGTTATGTCTTTTGTCAATTTTGGTTTGGTACTGAATAAAATGTTTTCCCGAACTCAAGAAATACTGCATCCTACTCATCCATTGCTTTCTGGAAAGCACACGGAAGAAATGTGAAGCATGCTTCGTGTGAATGATGTTTTCAATAGCCATTCCAGATTGTATGAAACAGTTCATGTTTGACGAAACAGACGCGAGCCAATCGTTGGAGCTTCTAGAATCGTCCTGTAGGTGCTCACAAATATCTGGCTTCCCAAACTTTCTCAATAGGCTTTTGCTAAAAGATCGTCTTCTTCCCTCCAAGATTACCATATAAGCTTACCGTTGTGGAGTACTTTGATTAATTAGACACGAATTTTGATGTGATGCACAGGAGTTTTGTATGCTGCCTCATTTCTAGATGTGCTAAACATTCCCGGAACTTCTGCAATAAGTCACATTGGTGATACAATTTCCCTACGACTTATCTCACGTCCTAGTCCTACAACATTGCTTCTGTTATGTGTAAAACATATTCATGATGCTTCAGTACACATTTTTCATCTTACTATATATATGTATAAGATTTGTGATAAAATAATTTTGAAATTGAGATGAAGTAACATGTTTAGAATTATTTCCTCAAATATTTAACAAATATAGTGAGATATAAATTATTATATGTTGTGTCCGCTATTGTTGGGGTCAACAAGGACACAAACAAGGAAGGCGAGAATTTGTAATGGCTGGTGACAGGAATCCAAAATCATTACCATAAAAAAAACACTTTACAGGAAATAGAAAAGTTTATTTCCAAAATTATGGAAACTTTACTTTTCATGGTTGCTGTGCTTCCTATGCCTCCCACATGTGACTTTAACCAGATACTACTCGCAGAATGCACGATAAGTAACGTCTTCCTGTAACTTAATATTCATTCTCGAGTCTGCCATCGAACTGGGGCCGAGGTGCGATGGGTGGCTGGTTGAATCAGCATTGACAGGGGGTGCTGAACTCGTCTTCCTAGAGTAGTGGCACTGGCCGCTCTTTCCATTGGCGCGCTGGCGAGAACCTTCTTGATGCTGTTTCGTGGCGCTAAACTGGTGGGTGCACAGTCGATGCTTTAGGAAAGAAGCAAAAAGTGCCTGACAACCGAGCAGCGTTTTATATATTCAAACAGATGGAATTTACTTCCTAAGGAGATATGTAACAACAGGAATATTTGTCCAACCAATTCCCATTAAGTTCCATTTGTCCTTATTTGAAGAAAGATGCCATAACTGCCACCAAAGAGAAAGTATGTCCATTTTATCTTGAATAATTCTTCAGACATAAAATCCCCCTGTACAATAGAGACATCAGCAAACACAGATACTTGCAAACCCCATCCAGTAAATCATCAATTGTATACTTGTCGTAGGAGCAGTGTTATAACTCTTCCCTGGCGCAAAGGAGACGTTTCTGTGGTCTTTGATGATCATGCACTTTCTGAGAAACTATACTGTGTTTTATAACTGAAGACTGATTAGGGTGAAATACATCGGAAACTATTCAGCTTTGCTGGTCATTTGTTAATAAATAAATATACAAGGACATGCTACCAGGCGTAGACCTCTGAGTTTATCTGAAATGTGAATGAGTGAAACAGATGTTCAGTGAACAACACAATTATTCAACAACAGTGAATCACCTGCTGTGCAACAGTGTGAACGGTCTAGTGGAAGTCATATTCGTGAACCTGATATAGTACTCTCACACAGATGATTCTCATGTGGAATGCAGCAACTGAGGATTCCTTCATTATCTTATTTTTTCAGTTCTAGGAACCCAAATATAGCACATAACACTGGAAAACTATTAATAATCTTCTCCTCAGTGCTTATCCAGTTAGATACAGAAAATAAGATTTTGAAATGTAATCCTAAATAAGAATGCTGAAGATTAGTTCGGTAGCCCTGAAAACTGTTGAAAAGGAACTGAAATGGGAGCAAATTGACCGTGCACCTCTTCTCATGGCTACTTGGAGGGCTTCCATGTGCTTTACACTCACAGGTAGCCCATTACAACTAAGTGGGTAGAAAATTTCTCTCATCACTACTGTACTCATAAGTTACATTGACGTCTCTTACAGTTCGAGTGCTGAAAACTTAGTTAATAAATGAAAGAAATCTGCAATAGTCATTGTGTATTTTTTTCCTTATGGATGCCAAGATTTAATCCAATGCAAAGATTTAATCCAATGCAACAATATTTTCAGCTGAAAATAACTCTCACAGACAACTCTCATAAGCATTTGTCTAATACATTCGAGTTTCTGTCTCCCTCTGACAGCATTCTTCTACTCCGACTCATTCCAGTATCATTAAATCTCCTCCATGATACCTCACCACAAATCCTACCACTCTGTCATCTCATCTTGTAGGATCTATGCCGTTGTTAATGTGATCGGAGGTATTACAGAACTACTCGTTCTCTGTCTTCTCAATCAATTTAATTTTCCTCAGTCTTGTGTAGCACTTCGGCTATAAATGCTCTCATTGTCTGTTCTGATCTGCATGTTATATCCTCCTTGTTTCGTGCATTGAGCTCTACTTTGCAAGATCTACTATACATACTATAGGAACTTCTGATCAATCTCGTTTCTTCTACACCAACATGTAACCCCACTTTGAAATCTTGCTATGATTTACTACATCACTTTTCGATATTCAGTTTTAACTGTAGAAGACAACCACAGCAAAACGCTTTTACTGCTGTGACCTTTTCCACTTTTATTGTACCCCTTATGTCTTGTAGACAGTGTAATTTACCCAGATTACTCCACAGCTTGTGTCTGATTTCTACAGAGTTCCTATATATTAAATTATTTTTACATATCTGAAGCCCTCATCTAGGTTTACGAATTACTTGAATGTTTCTAATTTCTGTTAACATTGTCACTGGTATCAAATTCAATGTCCGTACTGACAATCTGATTCCACATTAGATGACAAGCTGTTCACTGTTGGGAAATGTCCTGGAATAAATATCTCACTCGATCTTTCTGTATATTATTGCAGTCCATAGCTTCAAAGTACGAAATTGCAAGCCAATTCTTCAATAGGTCCCTCAATCATCTGCGTTCAAGGCCTTAGGAAATAATTATATCCTGAAAATCCGATTGTTTGCTCACAGCTTGCACACTTTATTAATGGGGGAAACCTATTTTCCATCTCCGTGAATAATTATAGAAACTGTGAAAAAATAATACCTGGCCCATCAATGTCGTTTGATCGCTAACCTTTACAGGTTCTATCATGCTCTCACCTTAATACTGGAGCCCCTAAGGCCTCTATATCATCATCCAATTTTCCTGCTTTTGTGATGGTGATTCTGATGCCCTCACAGAGGCAGTTAATATACTCTTCAGTCTATCTGTTCTCTTCTATGCATGTCACAGTGCAGTTTTCGCTCCTCATGTAGACACCTTTGCTTGCAAATACTCCGAAATTTATTTTGGTTTTTCTATATTCTGAATCTGACCTTTCGATGAACATTTAGCTTCATATTTTTCTATAATATTTACGATTGAGTCTCCTTGGGCTTGCTGTGTAGTTAAATTTTAAGGGAATAACTGAGCTGGTTAGTTAGTTGGATTCATGATCAATGGACACTTGTACTATAAATCGTAATACTGTGAAACGAGTCATTTTACATTCACATCACAGATTAATTTGTAAATAGAGCTACATGTTGATCATAACAGAAATTCTTCTACAGAGTAGGAGAAGTTGTCAAGAATGGACATTTTCAGTTTGTTTTCCAACTGTGCTTTACTGTTTTTCTCACATTATATTTTACGAGATAAGTAATCAAAACTTTTCTTACAACAAACTTCAACATAAAATACATGTAATATGAAGCAGAAGTCGGAATGCCGAACTGTTTAAAGAGATGTCTACAAGATGGTCATGAGTGAGCGTCACACATTACTGTTACAGCACTTTTCTGAGTACTTAAGATCACAGTTTAACATGATTTACTCCAGAACATTACTCCAAATGACATTATTGAGCGAAAATATACAAAGTATGTGGACTTACTGATTTGTCTCTCGTCAAGATTTTTGGTGACCGTAAGTACAAATGTGGCTGAACTAAGTTGTCTTAGGAGATCGAAAATGTGGTTTTTCCAGTTTCCACCTTATTCATCATATCTTTACCATGTGCACTTACCATTAATGTCTAGATGTGCAGAATTGAATATGATGTGGCTTTTGAAAACTGAGAATGAGACCATTCACAAAAAACCAATTAACGCTTACTTTTGTTTTCCTGATAAACCTGTTTATCTTTCTTTCGAAGCAAAATTGAGTGTCTCTTTTATTGCAAAATCAGCATAATTATAATACGAACATTTTATGTGTCAAATTTCAGTGATTACAAATTTTATGAGATTTTCGTTCCTTCTGAATTCAATTTCCTACTTTGATAATCATTGACACAGTATGTATCAAGTCAGAAAAGGGGGCAGTTGATTAGGATTCTCCATAACATTGTTAATTTTTTGTCCTTGTAAATTCAATCGTTTTGTCAATTCTCTTTAAAAGTCTGTTGTTTAGTGTTACTGACACCTCTTATTCTCTTCCTGGGTATGCTTTGAAATCCTACTTTTGATTTTCCAATCTCTACCACGCCATGGTTTAATCCATCTTCTGTCTTCAAATGCTTTCTTATATGTTTAAGTTTTGCTATGACTTCTTGTGTTTTTCCAGTAGCATTTTACTGCTGCTAGGAGAAACTTATCTCAGAATTCAAGAAGTCCCTTTTTCTTATCACACAGATTACCAAATTAGTATCGTCCTGGTAGCTCGACCTTCTGTAAATTCCCTTACTAAAGCATATCAGTCCCCCTTGGTAATAACACATCCTATCTCCTTAGATACTGTTGTCATTTATAGTGTAAGTACAGGATAATTATAGTTAAACTTTCTCTATTTGAGTAGGCCCCCATGAAAAACAAGAAACCGCAGGGTAATGAAACATTGTGGCAACATTTATCAGGACGTGAGGCACAGAAATAAAGAATAACCACTTGGAAGGAATACATTTAATATCTTACGTGACAGGGTAACATTAGTTAATTTCGTCCCATGGTTATGTTACAATGTTACTCAGTTACAAATGTTGCTCATTGTGATTATCATCTAAATTCGTGAATAATGCGAAGTTCGGATGGGTACAATCTCAGAATTGTTCAACGCTAGACCATAGAATGTTCAGTTACCGAAATATAACTTGCACACTACTTGAAGATAACACATTGGATAAAGTACTCTGAGCCATGGCAACAATAACTTCTTCAATAACTTGTGCTGCAATTTTTTGTTGGTCTCCCCCAGGAGCGATTCTTAGTACAGCATCTAATTATAACCTCTGAATCTTGCCCTTCATCCCAGTGCAGAAAGGTAACCTCTCCATCTTCTCTGATACATCGATACTCGCGAAGATCAGCAGTACCACTGCCGTTGCTTTAATGAAACAGCTTCAAGTTTGCAGCCCTGTCCACCTTGCCAAGACTCATGTTTTCTGTCTGCAGCTCGAATACAACTGATCTTGTGTTGCACCACTACATTACTGTATCATTACTGGCGTGTAACGGCCAGCCACAATACTAACTCTAGTAACAACACAACTCCTGCTCCACACAGTCTGGTGATCAGTCCTGTAAAGTTGAGTGCCCATAAGATAAATAGTTTTCCGCCTACACTGGGTCAAGGACCGAAAGTTTAAATATAAACATCCAGTAGACCTTTTTTCAAGATGAAATCAGAAAATAGGTTCCCCTGCATAAAGAATAGAATCGTTAGTTTAGTACTTCCATGGTTATACCCTATGCAGGACATGGTAAAGTAACCACAGGTCATAAAGAAAAAGAATTCAGTGGGAAAAAGAAACCTGGGACATTTTTCAGTCTTAGCATTCCTTCATTGCAACTTAAAATCAAAAAATATACATCAATGTCATTTACGCTTGGGTCTTCGAACACATCTGTAGCTTTTATCACTGAGTGCTGATAAATAGATACATAAATCAGATTAGGTTATATTAGATTAGATTAATAGTAGTTCCATGGATCATGAGTACGATATTTCGTAATGATGCGGAACAAGTCAAATTTTCCAGTGCATGACATAATTAAATTAACTTAACAACATAATTAAGTAAATATAACAACTTTTTTCTTAATTTATATCTAAAGATTCCTCTATGGAGTAGAAGGAGTTGTCATTCAGAAATTCTTTTAATATCTTCTTAAATACTTGTTGGTTATCTGTCAGACTTTTGATACTATTTGGTAAGTGACGAAAGACTTTAGTGGCAGTATAATTCACCCCTTTCTGTGCCAAAGTTAGATTTAATCTTGAATAGTGAAGATCATCCTTTCTCCTAGTATTGTGGTTATGCACACTGCTATTACTTTTGGATAGGGTTTGGCTGATAATAACCAATTTCATAAGAGGGTATATATACTGAGAAGCTACTGTGAATATCCCTAGATCCTTAAATAAATGTCTGCAGGATGATCTTGGGTGGACTCCGGCTATTATTCTGATTACACGCTTTTGTGCAATAAATACTCAGTGATGAATTACCCCAAAATATGATGCCATATGCAAGCAATGAGTGAAAATAGGTGTAGTAAACTAATTTACTAAGATGTTTATCACCAAAATTTGCAATTACCCTTATTGAATAAGTAGCTGAACTCAAACGTTTCAGCAGATCATCAATGTGTTTCTTCCTATTTCATCTCTCATCAATGGGCACACCTAAAAATTTTTAATATTCTACCTTAGCTATATGCTTCTGATTAATGTCTACATTTATTAAAGGCATTATACCATTTACTGTATGGAACTGTATGTACTGTGTCTTATCAAAATTCAGTGAGAGACCGTTTACAAAGAACCACTTAGTAATTTTCTGATAGACAGTATTGACAATTTCATCAGTTAATTCTTGTTTGTCAGGTGTGATTACTATACTTGTGTCATCAGCAAAGAGAACTAACTTTGCCTCTTCATGAATATAGAATGGCAAGTCATTAATATACATATATTAAGGACAACAAAGGATCGAAGACAGACCCTTGTGGAGGCCCATTCTTGATAGTTCCCCAGTTTGAGGAGTGTGCTGATCTCTGCATATTATGAGAACTGCTTATTTCAACTTTCTGCACTCTTCAAGTTAGGTATGAATTAAACCATTTGTGCACTGTTCTACTCATGCCACAATACTTGAGCTTGTCTAGCAGGATTTCATGATTTACGCAATCAAAAGCCTTTTAGAGATCACAAAAAATCCCAATGGGTGGTGTTCGGTTATTCAGATCATTCAAAATTTGATCGGTGAAAGCATATACGGCATTTTCTGTTGAAAAACCTTTCTGGAAACCAAACTGACATTTTGTTAGTACTTCATTTTTACAGATATGTGAAGCTACTCTTGAGTACATTACTTTTTCAAAAATTTTGGATAAAGCTGTTAAAAGGGAGAGTGGATGGTAATTATTGACATCAGATCTACCCCCCTTTTTATGCAAAGGTATAATTACAGCATATTTCAGTCTATCAGAGAAAATGCCCTGCTCCAGAGAGTTGTTACACAGGTTGCTGAGAATCTTACATATCTGTTGAGAACAAGCTTTTAGTATTTTGCTGGAAATGCCATCAATTCCATGTGAGTTTTGGCTTTTAAGCACGTTTATTATTTTACAAATCTCAGAGGGAGAAGTGGGTGAGATTTCAATTGTATCAAATTGTATAGGTATGGCCTCTTCCATTGACAGCCTAGTATCTTCTAATGAACACCTGGATCATACTATATCCACAACATTTAGAAAATGATTATTAAAAATTTTTTCAACTTCTGACTATTTGTTCGTTAAGTTTTCATTCAATTAGATGGTAATACTGTCTTCCTGTGCTCTTGGTTGACCTGTTTCTCTTTTAATAATATTCCAAATTGTTTTAATTTTATTATCATAGTTGTTGATTTCAGACATGCTACACATACATCTGGATTTTTTAATAACTTTTCTTAATATAGCACAGTAGTTTTTATAATGTTTGATAGTTTCTGGTTCACTACTCTTTCTTGCTGTCAGATACATTTCCCTTTTCCGGTTACAAGATATTTATATACCATTAGTAAGCCATGGTTGGTTACATGGTTTCTTATGACTATATTTAACTATTTTCTTGGGGAGGCAGTTTTCAAATGCATTTACAAAAGTGTCATGAAATAAATTATATTTTATATTTGCATCAGGTTCACGTTACACCTCATCCCAGTCTAACTGCTGTAGGCTTTCCCTGAAATTTGCAATTGTTAAATCACTGACTGAATGTACTACTTTGGATGACTGTTTAGTACTGCTGAATGGAGCTATGTCATATATTGTAACCAGCTGTGCACCATGATCAGAAAGACCATTCTCAACAGGCTGAGCATTTATCTGGTTAAACTTATCTTGGTCTATAAAGAAGTTATCTATCATTGAGCTCCTATCCTTTACCACCCGAGTAGGAAAATCAATAACAGGTGTCAAATTGAAACAACTGAGTAATACTTCAAGGTCATTTTTCCTGTTACCCTCTTTCAGAGAATCTACATTGAAGTCCCCACAAATAATAATATGCTTCGCCCTGTCTGACAGATAGCACAACAAGGAGTCCAATTTTTTTTAGAAATAGATGAAAATTTCCTGATGGGGACCTATACAGAGGTACAATTGTAAATGTGCCTTTATTTAATTTAAGCTCACAGGCACATGCTTCTATCTGTTTCTCTACACAAAACTTTTTTGTTTCTATACTTTTTTCACAATGATAACTTTTGATATATATGGTAACTCCTCCTTTCTCCATATGTTCTCTAATTACATGTGCAGAGAGCTTATATCCACTTACATATACCTTATACATATCAGTAACAATATGATGCTCAGACAGGCATAGTATATCTGTTTCATTCTCAGCTTCTAAATCTTCTAAACAAACCAGAAGCTCATCTATTTTATTCTTTAAATTCCAAATATTTTGATGAAATACACTTACATTATTTTAAATTATGCTTTTATGAGAAACTTTCCTTATTCTAACATTTGTAGTACTCTCCTGTCTGATTTTCTCATTGTGCTTAGGCCTAGTTCCTATACCAGTGGTCACATTGTGTTCAGAGGGGCAGATTATGTCAACTGGGTTAGGTGACTTTAATTCATCAATTCAATTACCTAGGACTGAGATACAACTTGGTGGAGATAAAATATCTGGTGATTGGTGAAAATTTATAATTGACTGCTGTGATTGGTGATCCAATGTGCTAGACTTGTGCTGTTTCATTTGTTTCCTAAACTGAAGATTTGTTTCAATCCTGACCTCTCGTAGAACTTGACATCTTTCTGTCTTACCTATCCTAAGAAAGGTGCTGCTGCAACACCTGTAACCATTGATATTTTACCATTCATGGCAGTGCCTCTCCCCCATAAATTTGCTGCTATTACCCCAGCCAGTTACACCTTCCCTTTCCTATAGAAAGGACAAACTATTACTGTAAGACGAATTCAATGACTGGGTGGTCATTCAGTTAGACAGGAAATACAGGTTAAAGCAAAGTATGATACTTGTATAGCAGGTTATGATAAAATCTTTTGAAATATCACTCGCTGAACTAAGAGAGCTTGGCGTCAATAAGAGATTAATCACTTTTTATGTGTATCAATCATTTGGTAGTATCATGAACAATTACTTCAATAATTACACTGAAGTTGTCTATAAAACCATAACTGCAAATGTTAACATAACTTTGTGTGGGGACATAAACATAATAACAAAATTCAAACTATCAATATTCTCATACATATCTTTCAATGTTTCAATATGTTGTACATTGGCTGATACTGCAACAAGATTTATTGTAACGAATGTATCATAAATTGACTACGTAATCACAGTTATCAAAGGGAGAAATGTGATGCAAGTGTTATAGATCTTGGACTCTCTGGATACTTTTCCCGAACATTGACAGTAAAGTGCGGTACAGCGTAAACAAAAAGCTGCAGAACTCCATTACACATTTTTCAGAAATGAAAAACAATATATTTCAACATAACTTACAAACCAAAATTTTGATACTAGGAATACATAAACCAAAGTAAACGCGAAATTCTTAAAGTTCTCTGCATTATTTAAGGGGAACTGTTAAAAGCCATTTGGACATGTACTCATATCATTAGCAATGTTCTGCGAAAACTAATGTACAATAATAGGTATCAGGAAGTCCTCCCTGATCTTCAACTATGTCAGCTCCAAGAAAAAGAGTCATAATGAACATGAGTACTTAAACTTCCATTATATGTTCACAAAAATGTTCAGAATAGCTCTGATAAGCACCAAACAATCATTTATTAACGAAAAAGCAGGGAACAAAAGCTAAGGAGTCTGGGGTGTCATCAAACAAGTAACAGAGACAGACAGACAAAATCTGTGAACGTGATGAAGTGAAAAATGATATACACAACCTAGCAAACAAAGCGAATGAGAATTCCCTGATGATTACGGAGATATTAGAACAACAATTTCCAAAAGAAGCACACACAAAAAATGTAAATAAGTGTACACTACATATAATGATGATATTGCCAACTACAGGGCATGAAGTCGGTTTACTGTACAGACTCCAGAAAATGTGGAATATCAAAGCTTAGATAACGTACTAATACGTTTGCGGAAAGAATACATTCAAAGTAGGCATTCACCTTGAAGAGACATAATATATGTGTCATTTACAGCATGGAAATTTATATTATATTAGATTAGATTAATACTTGTTCCATAGATCATGAATACGACACTTCGTAATGATGTGCAATGTGTCGGTTAATAAAGATGTCTGTACAAGATATTACATTACACAAAATATTGCATGACACTAATGTTTAAGTTTTTTTTGCCCCCCTTAATTTATATTTAAAATTCAGCCAATGAGTAGAAGGAGTTGTCATATAGAAATTCTTTTAACTTATTTATAAATGTTAGTTGGCTATCTGTCAGGCTTTAGATGCTGTTTGGTAGGTGACCAAAGACTTCTGTGGCAGCTTAATTTACCCCTTTCTGTGCCATAGTCAGATTCAACCCTGCATAGTGAAGATCATCCTTTCTCCTGGTGTTATAGCTATGAACACTGCTATTACTTTTGAACTGGGCTGGATTATTAACAACAAATTTCATAAGTGAATATATAAATTGTGAGGTTACTGTGAGGGTCCCTAGATCCTTAAATAGATGTCTGCAGGATGACCGTGGGTGGGCTCCAGCAATTATTCTGATTACACGTTTTTGAGCAATGAATACTTTTCTACTCAACGATGAATTACCCCAGAATATGATGCCATACGAAAGCAGTGACTGAAAGTAGGCATAGTAAGATAATTTACTGAGATTCTTATCACCAAAATTTGCAATAACCCTAATAGCATACGTAGCTGAACTCAGACGTTTCAGCGGACCATCAATGTGTTGTTTCCAGTTTAAGCTCTCATCAATGGACATACCGAAAAATTTTGAAAATTCTACCTTAGCTACAGACTTCTATATTTATTACTGGAGTTGTGACATTTACTGTACAGAACTGTATATAATGTGTTTTATCAAAATTTAAAGAGAGTCCGTTTGCTCAGAACCACTGAATAATTTTGTGTAAAATATCATTTACAATTACATCACTTAGTTCTTGGTTTTTGGATGTTATTACTATACTTGTATCATCAGCAAAAAGAACTAACTTTGCATCCTCATCAATGTGGAATGGTAAGTCATTAATGTATATCAAGAACAGTAAAGGAGCTAAGACCAAACCCTGTGGGATCCAGTACTTGATTAGCCCCCCCCCCCCAGTTTGAGGAATCATCTGTTGTTTTAACATTACATGAACCACTTACTTCAACTTTCTGCATTCTTTCAGTTAAGTATGAAGTAAACCATTTGTGCACTGCCCCCCTCAAACCATAATGATTTAGCTTATCTAAAAGAATTCCATGATTTGCACAATCAAGGGCCTTTGAGAGATCACAAAAAATTCCAATGGGTGATGTCCGGTTATTCAGAGCATTTAATATTTGATCAGTGAAAGCGTATATAGCATTTTCTGTTGAAAAGCCTTTCTGAAAACCGAACTGACATTTTGTTAGTACTTTATTTTTACAAATATGGAGGCTACTTTTGGATATATTACTTTCTCAAAAATTTTTGATAGAACTGTCAGAAGAGAGATTGGGCAGTAGTTGTTCACATCCGATGTATCCCCCTTTTTATGCAATGGTTTTAAAATGGCATATTTCAGTCTGTCGGGGAAAACACCCTGCTCCAAAGAGCTATTACATACGTGGCTGAGAATCCTACTTATCTGTGGGGAACAAGCTTTAAGTATCTTGCTGGAAATGTCATCAATTCTGTAAGAGGTTTTACTTTCCAGTGAGTTTATTATTTTACTGATTTCAGAGGGAGAGGTTGATGGAATTACAGTTGTTTCAAACTGCCCAGGAATGGCCTCTTCTATTAGTAGCCTTGCCTCTTCTAGTGAAGATCTAGATCCTATTTTCTCCATAACATTTAAAAAAGGATTATTGAAAATATTTTCAATTTCTGATTGTTTGTTAGTACACTTGTCATTCAGTTTTATGGCACTAAAGTCTTCCTGTGCTCTTGCTTGCCCTGTTTCCCTTTCAATAATATTCCAAATTGCTTTAATTTTATTACCAGAGTTACTGATCTCAGGCATGATACATATTCTTCAGGACTTTTTAATAACTTTTCTTAGTACCACACAATAGTTTTTATAATATTGAACAATTTTGGGGTCAGTACTCCCTCTTGCTGTTAGATGCAGTTCTCATTTATGGTTGCAAGATATTCTTATTCCTTTAGTTAGCCATGGTTTTTTATATGTTTTCTTGGAATAATGTTTAACTATTTTCTTGGGAAAACAATTTTCAAATACCCTTAAAAATGTATCGCGAAATAAGTTATATTTCAAGTTTGCATCAGGTTCCTTATACATTAATCCCAGTCTAGTTGCTGTAGGCTTTCACTAAAGTGTGCAATACTTATATTGTTAATTGAACGCACTGCTTTGAAAGTCTGATTTAATATACTGCATGGAGCTATGTCATGTACTCTAACTAGCTGTGCACCATGATCTAAAAGACCATTCTCAACAGGATAAGCATTTATGTCCTTAAACTTATCTTGGTCTATAAAAAAGTTATCTATTAATGTACTGCTGTTATTTGTTATCCGAGTAGGAAAATCAATCACGGAGCTCAAATTGAAAGAACTGAGTAATACTACAAGGTCATTCTTCCTATTACACTCTTTCAGGGAGTCAACATTGAAATCGCCACAAATGATAATTTGCTTAAACAGTTATAAAAGGCATCTTAATAATTACTTGAAAAATATAACATTCAAAGGGAATCTCAGTTAGCATTAAGAAGTGGTAGAACTAAAGAATCAGGAATAGCATGATTCAGAATTGTACTTGATGCTCCTGGCGAGATTGTGTGTGTCACAGTCCATTTACAAGATCTAAGACTTTTTATGTACTTAACTATAAGATACTACTAATTTGGCAAGAATAACTTGCTACAAGGTGTGTAGTTAATGAATGGTTCCAAACATACCTGACACATAGGTTACAAAGAGTAAAGGTAAAAATACACATCTAAAGAGGGAAAATGGTAGTGTAATGGTAGTGTAAATGATAGGTACAAACAAAATGTTTAGAAATAAGTATATTGATTCTCAGTTGAAGTGATATGAATGCTGAATAGAACAAACAGAATGTCATCAATGTTATGCCTTTTCACCTTCTGTCATCAGGGTTCAATAATGTCTTTAGATTCACACTGTTCTCACATACATGCAATTCTAAGGTGTGGAATTCTTTTCGGGGAGGGGGGACAAACTTACCAAATATGAATTTATAAAGTACACATTCCTCTCAATGTGAACAGATGCTAATTAAATAATTCACACTGGCAAATGTGTTGTTGCAATACACCACAATGATGGCA
This sequence comes from Schistocerca nitens, assembly GCF_023898315.1. Taxonomy (NCBI): domain Eukaryota; kingdom Metazoa; phylum Arthropoda; class Insecta; order Orthoptera; family Acrididae; genus Schistocerca; species Schistocerca nitens. Next base: position 188,839,209 of record NC_064618.1, on the reverse strand, counting down.
CTTATTAGTGTGTGTACCGTAGCATTATAAAATATCATGTGTATAGCGTGCAATGTGCACAGCAGGTAATTGTTGACCATGAACAAACAGTGTAGCACTAAATTTTACATTATTAAAGGTTTTCTTTGTGAAACATGTTGTGCAACAGCGCTAAGTCGAATCAGGTATCACCGTTTAAGGGTGCTAGCCATGTGTTCAGACGGATGGAGGTAACACTCTTCATCCAGTGATCCTTATTTAGGTTCTCTGTGGTTTCCCTACATTACTTCATATTGCGCCTTTATGGTTACTACTATGGGGCTACAGCCAAAATCTGTCCCATTCTTTTCGAAATAGACTTGAAAATGTATATTTATGTGTATTAAAATTATGTTCTTATTGTTGTTCTTAAATTTTAATACAATGACATGTCCTATATTCTTGAAAATATTATCCTCACATGAGTAAAACTGTGGCTACTACTACTACTACCAACATTACACTACTGTTATTCATTCAGCTTACTTTTATACTCTGCATATGTGTCGTGACAGTAGTTTGCATTTATAAACTGTTTCTATTATGTTTCCTGTCAGAAATTAAATAAGATAGAATATATGTTTGCTGTAATGAAGAACCTTAGTCATATTCATGTGTAAACTGATGGTGAAACTATTGTAATCTTAATACCTTTGCCCCAAATCTCAGAATAAGACTGGTTGCTGCACATTTAACTAAAAATGCTACAACGGCATACAGGTGTTTGGTAACAGACTTAACAAGTGAAATGATTATAGATTTCATAATTAATAAAATATTCCAGTCTATTAAGCTGTGATGGAATTCATCTTTGCAAAATCTTTAAGTGCCTGTTCCTCGAATTACAAGTGTGACAAGCTGTAACATTTGTTAAGAAAAACCCTCAAGACCACAAACATTGTTTACACTGCCATGTCCCATATCAAAGACTCCCATAAACCAGCCATTAACATGAGATAACGTATCATTAACATCCAAAGTAAAATTCAAATTACATCCTACAAAAACAGATGGTCTATCAAGTACAACATGAATAGTCACTGATTTAACAGGTACTTTATTTTTCCTGTCACCAGATGTAGTAAGCAGCTCAATACTGTCTATTGACTTATACCCTGTATACTTGATGGTCCTTAACTTTTTGTAGGATTTAATTTGAATTTCAATTTGGATGTTAATGATACTTTTCCGCGTGGTAATGCTTGATTAACATAGCTTTTGTCAGGAGTCATAATGTAAGTAATTTTACTGCTCCTGAGAGCTTTTCTGAACGTGATGTTACAACTTATCGTAGTTAGCATGTTGTGGAACAGGCTAACAGTGGTTCTGAAAAGTCGAATTATCTCCAACGCTTTTAATTCGTATACTTGTAATGAATATAACGTAAATTCTGATCAAAGTGTTCATGTTTGGGTTACAGGTAAAGGTATCTGGGAAAATGTGAAAATTACTAGTGATAGTATTGTATATAACGATATACTGTACATTATTGGAACTGGGTTTTAAGGAGAAATCCATTCGACCACAGCTTAATAGCCTGGAACATTTTATTAACTGTGACATTCTGGCCATTAAGGCTTTAATTTTATGATCTTGTATCTAAAACATTATGATCAGACAACAAAACTTTCTCAGGGGAACTGATATACAACGAAACTTAATTCTCACATCAAACTAGAGTTATTGGTATTTTACCAGATTCCTCCTTTCTTTTATTGATTTTAGTGCTGTTCTTTTAATTCTGGTATTCAAAATCATTTTTCATTTTTGTGACCATGTAGTCTCTCTTCCTCTGGTTGAGGGATGAGAAACACCATAAACGAATTTGCACTGTCGACTGTAGCAGACTTGGAACCTAAATCTCACTATCGATTAACAGTGTACTGAGGAAACTGATTAGATTTCAGCCATTATCTTTCATTTATTATATGTATTTTCTCATAGGTATATGACTCCATCTAAATAATTTAATCAGAAAATGTATGTTTAATGAACCCTAATAGGTTGTAAATTCATATATAATTGTAGATTACAGTTTATAATCAATAAATTGCGGTTAATGTGGGATAAATACACAAAAAAGGGCCTGTGTATTTGAACAGCATAATAGAGCTATCTCAATTATTGTCACTGTCTCGTAGAAGAGGTAGACGATAACACCAATCCTAGAAATGAATAATATCATTGCTGTTATTTTTATTAATATCATTATAATTATTAGTATAATGACCTAAGTCTTATGTAAAGGTAGGTTGTATCTACTCATCGCTAATACATTTATTTATTTCAAAATTAGTAATTTGATTCGTAGCGACATTGGAGACTGAAAATAAGATGTTGCAGTTGTCACAGTGAAGATGTTACTAGTCACCTTCGTTACCTTGTGGAGTTCTTAGTTACCTTGCAGAGTCAGAATGACATCCATCAGTCCTTCATGCTGATCGAACTCTATTTACAGCTACACTTCTCACCAGATTCATTCGTGTTACTAATCTGAAACTGAAAAATTATGACGATATAGGAGATAGCAGCTGCTGCCATTGTCGAGAGAATTGAGAGATCGATGGTGAAGAGCCCACAGGCCGTGAAACGTAGCCGGCGGTGCTGCACCTGTTGGAGGAACAGTTGCAGCTGATTCCTCAACTGGTTCGCCCTGGAATCGCCGCTTACGGGAGCAAGCAGCGCCTTGAGCAGCAGGTCTGCAGAGCGGGAGGCTTCATCGACAGTGGCGGTGCATGACCACGTGGTAACCATCACGCATCCAGCACCGAAGACCATTGAGAGAGCCAGCAGCATCGCCAAGGGTGCCACTCCCACATATGGATACATCTGCTGAAGATACTAGTTTAAATCCATGTACCCTAGGGATGTCACAATTTCTTTCCAGAAAAGACTAAATTATTTTTGTTTAATAAACAGTGTTAATTATTTTTAATAACAAAGTGTTTCAAAACCTACAGTGATGGAAGAGGAACTCTGAACACTAAGAACGAATTGACATAAATGAAAGTTCGTAGGCTTATTTCTATATATGAAAGACGATGTCTAGTCAGATTTTGGGCCAGTCACGTAGGGGTCGTGATTGTAGCGCCACTAACAGGATGCTAATCGGGTTTGCTTTAGATACCAGCTGTAGCAGTTGTGGGCGTTAGTTACCTTTGAGAGTGGACATGGTGAGTTGACGATAGTCAGGAACGCCTTTAAGTGGACATAGATACCAGTGCCAACACCTCACAGAGTTCAATGGGGCTACAAGAAACTGGATCTTCCTGGTGCAGCAATACAGCCACTGTAAATGACTGTTGGCTGCAGTGGTCAGAAGAATGTACAGTCGTCAGAAGATCGGGCTCCAGACGACCATGTGCCACTACTAAGAGTGGAGACCCTTGCTTTCGGAGTATGAATCTGTCGCATGGTACTGCATTACAGCGACAACATGAGCAGCAGTTGTCACCGTGATGACACGACGAAATGTTACAAACCAGATACTTCAAGGACGGCTCCGAGGTACTGACCCCAATACCCCGCTATTTGCGACTTCAGTGATGTCAAGCGAGAACTCATTGGAGGGAAATATGATGAAATCTGGATCTGTCTCTCAGGCAGAGGTGGTCGTTTGTTTGTTAGAAGGAAGCTAGTTGCGAGCCTGCATCCAAGCCGTCTGCATAGGGACACACTGGACCTACACCTGGAGTTATGATCTGGTATGGGATTTAGTATGACAGCAGAAGCTCTCTCGTGTTTATCACTCGCACCATGACTGCAAATTTGTACATCAGTCGACCTATTGTGCTTCCATTCGTGGACAGCATTCCAGGGGAGTTTTCCAAAAGGATAACGCAAGATGCTGTACATTTAGCCGACACGTTGTCATATCCTGGTCGATTACTAGATCTGTCTGCAATAGAGCACACATGGCACACCATCAGACCACAACTCCAGTATCATCGACAAACAGCATTAACCATCACTGGAACGACCAGCCAAGTGTAACAAGCGTGGAACTACATCCCTTAAACTGACATCAGCTCCTGTACAACACGATGCACGCTCTTTTACTTCCTTAGACTCAATATAACCCTGGTTACAAGGGTAAATAATGTACCAGCATTTCATATTTTCAACGACTCATATTAACTTGTAATCTACCAATGTTAATCACCTAAATGTGTTGCCTAGAGAAATGTATATCCGAAATGCCGTTAGTCTACTTTAATAACTTTTTGGTGTTGAGATTGTTACCGTCTGTGTATTTCAGTGATTTGGTGGCAAGAATAATGCACCATCAGCAGACTGAAGACAAGGTACTCTCTTACATGCATTATAAATAAATGAGAATCTTTGCTAACTAGACTCATTGGAATAAATGGAGAACCAACCGCAAACCTTTGGATCTCTGGTTTTGCAAAGTCACGGACACATCCACTTTATGTTCACATTAGAATGTGTGATGTACACATTAACAAATAATGTAATATTGTTCACTTTATATGTTACACCAATTTTATAATATTGTTTATGCTAGTGTGGCACTTGATGTCTAGTCTGCGGGGTAGAGAACATGATGCTACAACTTGGATGTTTACTAAAATCGTTGATTCTGAGGGTCACTGCCGCTGAAGATGAAATTCCATGGCAAAGCAGCCCAAAGAGACAACTACAGATACGATCTTCGGGCACATCACTAGCCGATCTACTTGTAGCCTCTCGAGAACAGCGTGATCGCTTCTGCAGTCCCGATAACCTATCACTGACCTGTAACGTCATGGTTTTCAGTACCCCAGTTCATAGACTGTCTGCCTATGTACCACGGAATTCGGTCACGGCCCTGATAGATTTTAATTAATCAGATAGGTATACAGTTCTTTTTTCATTTTAACTGTAGGGCTGTATATACATGCGCATTTTCTGGAACAGGATTTTCCGTAAGTTCATTGACATCAGTAGCAAGTACCCAACGCTTTTTCTTTAGATAAATGACAGTAGTGTAATCTACCAACTTTTTTCAGTTTGATACATTTAAGTTTCATTTATTATTAACTGGCTAACAGCACATCGAAGTCAATTTTTATAAATATAAAAAGTGTGTTACATGACAAAATTAGTAACGAAACATGAGATTAATTTTTTTCTTAGGTTCGAACAGCCAGCGTTACTGAATTACGCGGACGTGTCGCCAACTGCCAGATGGGTAGCGTAAACATTTGAACAACGTTATTGGGTGAGGAAGGTAGCCACCTCGACACTCTTAAGCGAGACTCTGAGAAACTCAGGAGAAAATGATTAGAACAGTTAGAACACTGCCGACTGAACCGCCTTCCTTAGTCCTGTAAGATTATATAAGAAGAACTGGGTAAAATACAAAAACGTCTATCACGAGTTTCACTAAACAGAAAAGATGTAGCGGAGTTTAATACCGCTGCCGACTTAGGAAGATCAAACTCAATTCCATCATTACAAATTACGTCGTAGAGCAGAACCTCTCCTCGACAACATAAATACTCCACTCCCCAATATCTTTTGGCACTCGATTAATAGGATTGATGAGGTTCACATCATTCGCACTCCATTTTTCTGGTTACAGTATGGTAACATCTTGTTTTTGCGGTTGTTCTCATGTTGGTCTTCCAGTTGCTGTTTTACGAGGTGATCAGCGATCCTAAGTCGTGACTGACGCTGTCCAGCATCCAACACTCACCTAAACGCTGTACTCAACGCTGATTTTTAGTTCTAGTGTCTACCAACACGAATCTCATCCAGGGCAGAAGCTGCCCTAAACTCTAATGTTACATAGGTGTGAAGGACTACCGTACCGGCGGGTCAGGTTCAGCATTCAGCACGACACGCGGCATCCGACATCGCAGTTCACCTGAGGGGTCAGCGCAGGCAGTGGTCTCACAGTGACTGAGTGCTTCCGGAAACGTCGTGTGAATGAAAACACACGTGATCACCACCACCTCCAAGCAGTGCTACCGACAGCGTCGCCTACCTCACCAGCAGGTGGAAAAACCGCTACATCAGTACGTTGTCGACGTTCACTCGAGCTGATGCAGGGTACCCGACATCCACTAGTCCGATTCAGCGGATTCTTCCATGGATTGCGTACCCGGCATTAGACAGAGAAGAAGCGGCAGCGACTTGTGTGTTCAGTAATAAATAGAATAATTTTGAATACTGCCTTACTGCGTCTAACGACACCGCAGAGTTCCTGCATCTGCGTCCTCATGGCTCTGAGCACTATGGGACTTAACAGCTGTGCTCATCAGTCCCTTAGAACTTTGAACTACATAAACCTAACTAACTTAAGGACATAACACACATCCATGCCCGAGGCAGGATTCGAACCTGCGACCGTAGCGATCACGCGGATTCAGACTGAAGCGCCTAGAACCGCAAGGCCACTCCGGCCGGCTTGCATCCTCATGAATTGTTAGTGGTTTCCAGCCTGTCAGAGGGCGGCCGCTACAAATTGGTGAAGAGAAGTGCTCCAGCCTAGCAGCAGTAAGAGTTGGCTGCCTGCCAATGATCCAGCACACTGGGAAAGGGTGAGTCAAGGAGAAGACTTTACTATTTATTCACAAAAAAACATTATTTTGTGCTATGTCCAGGTTAGAACGTAAAGAAATTGGAGTGACCTTGTATAGACCGAGACAACCGGCAGATTTATCGCAGTGAAAGCGTAACAATGGGCAAGAATAGTTTTATTTTTGTAAATGGGCCAACTGAGTTATTGCTGGAGTTGGTAGTAGTTGGTTCGTATAAAACAGGAAGGTAAACTACACAAACATGGCGCACACACACACAAACACACACACACCAGCAGCTAGTGTTAATGAGGTGACAGGCGATCTTACAGACCGCTTTCCTGGACTGTGGGGGGATAATGAGCTGCAGAAAAATCTTAACAAACAGCTAATGTACCAAGTACACTCGTCATTCTCACAACAACAGCCACAATTGGATTTGTGTGACAGTAAAACCATAGTAAGTGTGGCTTCACCTCTGAGTGATCCTTTAGTCTGACGTCTAATAACTCTCTTGTCTGGGATACAATAGATGACGTTAGTGTGTTTATAAATGGTATTTTGCATGGCCACGTTAAGTAGACTTTACAGATGAGACGTGCTAGCAGATGGCCAAGTTATGTATCAAGAATGAGGAAAAAATTAATAGCACGTGTACTGCAGTTCCTAATAAAGAATCTATATTCAGTGAGTTGGCGGTAGTTTTTCCCTTGAGGTGTCGAAAAAAGAACAGTAAGCGGTTTTTAAGGAGAAACTCAGTTCTTTTAACGAAGACGGTGAACGAAAAAGTGCAATCAGTCTTTAAGACAATATGCAGAACTAATGCATAGACTTATGAGCTGATGCATAAGCCAGATAAAGACAAAGTCTTGGTCAAAGAAGAATATACAGCGACGGTTGTGAGTCTGTACCTCATGTACAAGAGGATACTGAAAAGGACTTATACAGACTGTGTGCAATTTAGGTAACAAAATTGAGTCAGTTGGGGCAAAGGTCAACAGTTGGAATCAAGTGTAAATGTTGCTAGCTGTGGGTAGGAATTCTGTTGAATACTAGGATTAGCCTTCCTGGTAAGACATCATGCTAAAACCGACATTTTCCAACGAACAATTCTCCCAAGGTAGAATTTTCTTGAGTACCTTCAACACCTGCAAATGTCTGTGTGAACACCCATTGCTAAGATAGTACTATCAAAACTGTATAAAACTACATTAGATTAGCTTTGAATAATGGATTAGCAGCAGCAGTTAATTTTAGTTAAGATAGATATCGACATTACACAAGAAGCTTCATGTTTAATAGAACCTCTGTCAGGTACAGACATGTTGAACGAACAGCACTGCTTTGGACGAAGAAGTATAGCACTTGCAGGATAACTAAATGGCCACATTATGCTGTCAGTAAGCACAGGTAATTTCTGAATTATCAAAGTAAGCTTTTAGAAATGATTGGTATTAGCTACACTACAGGTATTCCATGAAAAGTGATTAATGTGTTAGAAATACAGTACGATGTCAAGCCAAAAGCCAGCATATCTGTGTCTTGTCAGAAGGTTAGTCGGTTACATTGTAATGATCGATTCGTCATGGTATCATTATTCAGTCCAGAGATTTGTTAATTTGAGAAAGTCCTTCATCAGCTGCAGCCATAATACATAATAATACTCCAATATGTAGTATGCACCATTGAACAGCAGTACAGAATACCAAAATATGTTGAGTGGGTACTAAAATAATTCGTAGAGCAGCAGCTCAAAGAAACAATAAGAGAGCACAGTGGTAATACTTGGTAGGCTAGTAATAATGCTGAAAAAATCACCTGACAGAACAAGAAAATATAGATTCTGTTGCGATTAAAGGTTTTTAAATTAATGTACAGTAACCATTGCATATCTGACTCCAAATATAACAAAAACTTTGGATAACCTGGGGCAATGTAGAAGCCTTTTCCATGATAGATTTAAGGAGTGGATATCACAAGATTTAAATGTGTCCAGAAGACAGACCGAAAACATCTTTTATAAGATTATGGCCAGAATTACCTGTGGAAGTTAAATGAGATACTGATAATAGTTATATTGCTACACAATTTACTGAACAACGTTTTTTCAAATTATCTAGATAAACATGCAGAGCACCCAGGTAAAATATCTGATGACTCAAACAACTCATCTCATATTAAGCATCGAAAAACATTTTATCCAACTACAAGTTACTTTATTGCGTCTATTTATTATCCACCATGGAGTAAGGATGAACCCTCTTCTAACTTTGGCTATACATGATTTTTCATTTCCTCAAAGATTTAAATAATATGGTAGGCTAATCACTGCCAAAAGTTCATGAAGGCTTTGTGGAAATTGTACAACTATTCACTAGATTATCGAAAGAAGGGGTTACATTTCGGTGAACATAGGAATGTCAACATCATTTCAAAAGCTTAAAGAGACCCTCACCTCAGATCTTATATTAAATATTGCTGATTTTACTAAAGAATCTATATTATATACTGACACAAATGGTGGAGCTTTGGACATTTAAGGACAAATTGTAGATGGACAAGAAAATCTCGCACCTTAAGTATCTAACCAGCTGAATAAGACTAAGTGCAGTTACTCTACTACAGAAAACGAGAAGTTACCTTTGATGTACACTATTTAGTACTTCTGTCACTACATATATGTAAATTTAAAGTCCTTATGCATCATGCAGCCATGAAGTAGTTATTAGGATTAGAAGACCCTAGAAGTTGATTAACAAGATTGGCACTAGATTTGAATGAGTTTCAGTACGAAGAACTGCATAAGCCTGGTGTCAAGCACATGAATGCGGAATACCCAGTAGGAAAATTGCGGTGTTGTATGCTTCTGGAGCCAATCCAGCAGATTAGAAAAAGGCACCTGCAGTGAATACATAATGGTAAAGGTACAGTAAACAGCCACAGTTGCTTGTGCCAAAAGGTGTGCTCTATAATACAACTAAATACAGACTGCACATTCTCATTCCTGTAGCATAACAATCAAAAGTGATATGACTAGTGTGTGGCCATGTACTATCAGGAGAAGGGGTTAGGAAAGCTACTGACAAAGGAGTCAGGGAGAGATTTTGATGGAGAACACAGTGTGGTGATGTGGAGCAATATCTAAAACAAATTATTCTATTTGATGAAAAAACAAATTTGATGCACCAAATACAAAACTTCAGGAATTACCAGAATCGGAAAACCTTTTAAAATGGTAGGAACTGACTTGTTGAATAGGAGTTATTTGGTACTGATGATGACTGACCATTTTCGAGATACCTTCTAATAAGGACAATAGCAGATCTGAAAGTGAGCACTGTAGCTCAAGCCCTTTCCTATCCCCTAGGTGGTGTCGAAGATGACATTACAGTATACTATCATTTGTATGACGGACGTCAGCAGTGGTTACTTTAGATTGGTGTGCTAGAAACTATAGTCACAGGTCGAGGAAGTAATTTTATGCCTGATCTGATGAAACAGAATAAAGAGTATTTGAATTGCAGACTACTTTATTCCACCCTCATGCTAATGTTCATATGGAATAAGTATACCATTCCGTAGCGAAGCCGTTAAGTCACAATGTGAATAGTCAATTTAGAATGTAATGTCTGTTTAGGTTATGTGGTGAGTGCCCACACTTCGAAAATCTGCAAAGGACCTGACAAAGCTGGGGATGAGGGAAAGATGCCGTCACCTTTTGATTTAGTGCAACCAAAGGTACCAACACAGTACAAACGTGTGAAGCCAGATGCGAAAACGTTAAAAGAAGATTGGCAATGAGTGAAACATGGAAAGCCATTGAAGCGTCAAGAGTGAAGTGTGGAGGTATAAATAGATCATCTCAGTATAGTGTAATGTAAAATCAATAAATCTGGGACGAAGTTTCAGGCCCTTACCACGTAATGGAGACGGCTTCACCAATCAGTGTCAAGTTGCAATTACTGACGAAAAGATCGTTTGTGCTTATTAGTCGAGTTAAAACCTTTAACATTACTGTTAATGCATTACCACAAATATTTGCACCATTAGCACAGGAAATGAAACCACCAGTCGAATGAGAGTACCAGTAACCGTATCTTTAGAGGTCTAGGAATAAGTTATAAGAATGCAGTGGAGTCTATTTAATTTTGTGTTGGGCTACCTAGGTTGATATTATGTTTTTAGCTTGCTATAGTAGTTTTCTGTGAGACTCGCTTTTTCCCTGAAGAGGGAGAGAATTAATGGTCTTTACTTTCTCCTAAGTGGAATCAAAGATAACGTCGCAATATATTACCATGTGTATAGTGTTCTTGCACGCTATGTGAAGCAGAGCTGATTTCTCATGAAACAGGTGGTCATTGAAACCAATGTTTTACATCTGTGAGGTAAGTAATTAAGTTTGATATCTACAGAATATGATCACAACTGCATCTACAGAAATGGAGAAAGGGAAATGCTAACATATGTACAGAGAGTTTGCAGGAATTGATGTTTTCCTGTTACAAATTTTCGGCTCAGTTACAGGAGATGACAGAGCCAATTCCAGAAACGATAGTAAGAAAGAAAAGAGGTTGTTTAGATACGTGTGAGAAAGTAATAAAGCAGATATTGAGGACAGTAGATAATGATGATATCCCAAGTTTAAATAGGACCACAGGGATAGTGCAAGAAATAGCAAGGAACACAGACACAACAGTTAGTTGGCTTACGATACAATGACAAATATGGGATAGGGACTGTGGAATATAAACAGAACTATGCACAAAATAAAAACCGAGTTGCAATAGAATACGAAACGGAAGATGGAAACAATCAATAAAGGCTTAAGAGAGATACAGGATCAGTTAAGAATGTTAGGTGAGAAGCTCGTAATAGCGAGATAGCTACGCAAATTAGCGAATAGCTTGGGAGATGCGAGAATAGAAAGTGCAAGGATACAATAAGCATTACACCACGCCACTCATGGAGAGTTAAGTACGAAATGGTTGACACTGAATCAGTTTCTATGGGACTGTAGCAAGCGGAAAAAGAAAGCAGAGATATGAGACATTGTACAACTAATGAAAAGTAATACAGCAGTCTTTCGTGTTTCTATAGTTAAAGTTAATTCAGATCGAGGTGGGTGTATATTAACAGCCAGTTTCCAGTTGCAAGTTTAGATTCTCGATATCAGTGTTTCACGATCCATCCATATCGAGACAAATGGAAACTTATCGGTAGATGGGAACAAGTACAAACTAATGTAGTGTCGCTTGTGTCGTAACAAAGAGATAGGTACATTGTTATATCGAAAGGAGATCTTGCAAACTGTGGCAAGTAGCTAGTCACCATTTGTCCAGCACAGGTAGCTCGAACTGACAAACGATCGTGTGAAACTGATTTGTTCCCAGTAAATATGAAAGCACCAGCGCGTATGAAGCATTATCAAAGCCGCTGCTACGTTTATGGAGGACTCATAGTCATTGGTTATGTTCTATGTTTTTGACAGATACCGTAACAATAAGCTGCTACAATTATAAGACATTTACGAGGATGGGAAAATTAGAGTTAAAACAAAGCGGATTATAAGTAAATGGAACGAAGTGTGATATAGCTCGAGCAAAGATGCTCCTTGCTATGATTATAGGTACCACGACACGCGTGGGATGTCGACCACTGCAGTATTGGTCGGATAAACCTTTTAGCGTTTTACCAACACAAAATCGAACCTACCGAAATAATACCTTAGATTCCACTTTACTACCGATGACAGATGAATTCGTCACTTTAGAAAAAGGACTAATCTGTGTCGATAAAACCTGACTACATTTTTAAAGACGAGAAAAATCCTACAGCATTTTTGGAAATATCAAGTGAAGCTTAAACAAAATATTGTGGCAATGAGTGAATCAACCATCAATGTTAAGTTGATAGTAGCTTTTATATGTGACATCTACTTTAACACCAGAAAGAGAGTAGTTTGTGCAAAGAGAATATCCGTTCATGTTATATTTTTGGAACTGATTTGTACTCGTAAGTAAAAGAGTTTAGAATCGAATGTAAAAATAAGGAAGCTAGAAAAATACTTGCATAAGATACTAGGATAAGATGTTTTATGCCCAAAGAAACAAAAGGTGAAAAGCAAATCTAAATATGTATGATAGTTAACCAATCAGGCGGAAAATGGCAAAATTCTGGATGATTTTCTTAAAGTGAAGAAAATTAACCGAGACAAATTTAAGGACGAAACGTGAGTGTATTTTTTTTTTCAAAATTCAAACAGCCGGCGTTACTCAGTCACTCTGAAGTGTCGCCAGCCGCCAGCCGGTAGCATAAGCATTTCAAACACCGTTATTCGGTAAGGAAGACAGCCACATATACACTCTTAAGACAGATTTCAAGCAACTCAGAAGAATAGAGAACAGTGCCGACCGAACAGCCTTTGTTTTATTCCTATAACATAAGAGACACTACGTGACACACAACAATGTGTAGGAGGAATTCGACTAAGCAGTGATGACACTGTTACAGATTCGTTAAGCAAATGTAGAAGAACTGAAGACCACTCACGGCTCGGGAAGAGCAGAATCAGTTTTTTAGATCATTGCGAATGTTGTCACAGAGTGGAGCCTCTCTTCAGAGACACAAATACTCCAACCTCACTAGCTTTTGGCAATAGATCAGTACAATCGATGGCGTTCATGTCGTTCGCACTCAATTGTCTGGTTCCGGTATGGTAACATCTTGTGTGAGTGAAAGTTCTGGTGCTGGCCATGCACTTCCTGTCCTGTCAACGATTACAAGCCACGGCTGATGCCGTCCGGCTGATGGTTAATCGGAGGGTCTATCAACACGACTCCGGTCCAAGACAGGAGCTGCCCTGAACTTCAGCCTTGCACCGGTCTGAAAGCCTACCGTACTAGAGGGCCAGTTTCAGCGTAGAGAACGACTTTACGGCAACCAACATTGCGGTCCAGCTGAGGTAACAACGTGGACAGTGATCTGGACTGAGTACTCCATGAAATGGCTTGTGAATCAAAACAAAGGCGTACTTTTCACCGCCAACTCCAAGCGGAGTTACCGACAAGGAGTGCCTACGTCGTCAGCGTGTAGCAAAGCCACCGCGTCAGGGTGTCATCGACTTCCACTCGGAACTCATTCAGCGTCCTCGGCAGCGACGAGTCCGATATTTCATTCAGCGGATTCTTCTATGGATCATGTAGCCACCAGTCGATAAAGAAAGAAACAGCAACGACTTGTTTTTTCAGTAATACATTGGAATAGTTTTGGATACTGTTCTGTTACGTCAAAGGTCAGGTAGTGCTATCCAGCCCTGCAGTTGCCGGGCCACATAAATGTACATCTTTAATACAGTCCATCAATACATTAATATACGCCAATATGGGCCTAGCAAATTATCCATCACTACAAAGAGGAAAAGAAATTACTTAACTCTATTTTATCGCTATAACTAATAAGAAAGTCAAGTATGGCTGATATACCTGTGGATTGTCTGAGGATCATGTGATACATTAGGGAATAGTAAATCATCATGACGGAAGTATCGCCGGCAGGATAATATTAATAATGTAAATGGGTGCAAAAATTATTTATGTGAAATTTTCCTTTACCTATTAAGTGCGTCGTGGAGAAACTAATTTAAAAAATTATGGTGCCATTGTTGAGTTTTTGTGAATTACACTTCCCGTGAAAAAATGATATTTACTCTGGAATGGATTTTATTTATGTCTTATTTACACGCTTGAGCGTTACATTCGTTTGTGATAAATGTGAATATCTACTAATTCAGTGACGTTATTCTCAATGTGAACAGATGACTGTCATAACGTTCCACATATCAGTGAATGAGCAAGCGATTAATTGCTTCGGATATTCTTCAGATTGAGTTAATGCTGTTGTGCTACAAGAACGAACGTTAAAGTTGGAAGAAGTTTTTGAATGTTTACATCCCTATCTTCTAAATGACAACTGTATTATCTGTATCTTGGGGCAAGGTGATGACACAAGATAGGAAAAAGTCTTTTGACTATCGAGGAGACTTTCTAGCTTATCTCTTACTTCGTATCCCACCACCATGGACAAAATAAAGTTGAGGATGATGACACAGTCAACGAAGTAAACAGCCAAACAAGCCAGCATAGGCAGCCCATAAGCGACGTCCACCATGGCGGCAACATCGCACAGGTCATTTTGTAGTTCCCTCTGTTTCTGAATTTCCTCGACAGCTTCGACATACTATGAAACAAAAAAATAGTGTTACCATAAATTAACCTAATTCAGAACCATAGTATCTTAATATTGAAATGAAGACCATTTGTTTTCACATTAAATTTTCTGCATCCATCATCAGTAGCATATAGTAACAAGAATATGGTGACAGGAATTTGTCTTCTTAAGCTAATAATATAAAAATCGAATAATGTAATGAAATAGTCTGCTGTACAAGTTTATTGGTGGGTATATGAAATTCAGCTGTTTGTTTACCTTTACAATTCTGGGTAACTAAAATTTTTCTATTAAGGAGTTCACATGGGGGGAATGCCCACAATGTGTAACAAATATTATTGTGGGATTCTTATGAGGTTGGCGTAACAGTTATTATCATGACTGCAGAATGTAAAATACGATTGTTGTTTTCAACAAAATTAGTCTGTATACAGAGAAAGTAGATGTTGTAAACTCATAAGGAAATCGGTTTTTCAGAGAAAAATGTGAAAGTGTGAAACTATTATCAACATTAGGGAGATATGATTGATGTAAAATAGATATTAAGACAGACTAACGTAAAGAAGGAACACTGTTAAAAAAGCGGATGTTAACAAAGTTACTAACATGAGAGTGAAACATTTATTTATTTGTGTGATTTTCTCAATGCTGTCATTTACGTTCAGTAGGAAAACACTGTTTTCTTTGAATCAGAACGAAGCAGTATCCCACTGCAGCAACAAATGTTTCAATATTTGATGTTTTGAAATTAGGCAGCACTAAAAATTTCTCACTTCCTGAAATAACTAGCAATTAAACCTCAAGTAACCTTATTATTTTTCTGTAAAAGTAGATATGTTTCGTGCACCTGCCACGCTGAAGTTAAGTCATAAGTATTTAACGTGTAGAAAATTACTTGCAATTAATCTGCTTCAACATATTTCATACATAACCACAAGTCAACGTTAATGTCGACATATTATATATTTAAATATAGGTCTACTTTTGTTTTAATCACAATGTACACAACGGATATGAAACACTATATATTCATTAGTAATTTAATCCAGCAATTTGACGATGATATTACTAGAATTCTATGAAAGAATAATAGACATTGTGCTGAGAGATAGTAAATAAAATAAAGATATACGAAATCTATTTATCCTTTACTCACATTTCTGCCAAGAGATGAAGTATCCAAAAAATGTCCTCCACTTATCCTCACTATTTGATTGAGAGGATATGGTCGTATGAATGTTGCTTCATCATCTGATAGTTGCCACATACTCGATATTTCACTGTTAAGCATCCCAAAGCGTTTCTTAAGGAATAGCACTAAGTCGAAAAATTGGGTGTTTGAGATAATAAGCACAGTATAAAATAAATAAAGAACTAAACAATTTAGGAAGTCGTCCTCACTTAGGGTTTCACACAACATTACTTGGAGCAGGGGAAATGAAATAAATCCAAACCCTATGACTACTGCTTGTATGATCAATAGTATGTGTATTCTGTCGTATGCTTCATTTTGTCCTTTGAGCATTATATTGTCAATCTTAATGCATTTATGCAGAATTTTTTTCAAAAATCTGTGCTTGGAAATGCTCCACATAATAATAATCAATACACCACAGGAAACAATTAACACATTACGAAGAAAATTGCCCATGGCACTCGCAGTTATTAATTGGTTCGAAAATCCAAGACGATTATCTGTTAATGCGAGAATCATTGATGCAGATGCAAGTATTATGAAACTGTACAGGCGAGCATAACATGAGTCCATGAACATCCCTGTATGCCTGTTAATTGTAAATGGTGCCAATCCAAATGGTTTGCTTAAATAATAAAGTGGTTTGATTGCCCTGGAAAAGGTAGGAGCATCCATCCTTATTCGCTTTTTCTTTGCTGCCACACTGAAATATGTACCACTCTGTGTAAAGTCAAGCATCTGATTAAGAAAACGACAGAGACGTTAATGTGACCTGCGGTGCGCTAGGAAACAGTTTTATAACTAAACTGCAAGCAAACAGTCAAGTAATTTTTGTTAATGGAATCTTAACAAGAAGTCGTTGGAGACTGTGAACCACGAACTGTATTAATTTTCTTAAGTGCAGAAAACCATTTACTGAAGAGCCGCAATGTCGTTCCTCTATTGTCACAATCAGTGTTTGTGAAGTGTATGGAGAACTACATGTTTGGCATGTCTCTACAATATGGTATAAACGTATTGTTCCATGAATGACAGAAATAAATTTTGAGATATCGTATTGTCATTTTATTTGACATTGTGTCATTGCCGCTATGGAATTTGCTTTCAATTTCGCACGTGTGTAAAAGAAAATTTGTTCCAGGGAAATATAAATAAATCATCTTATCTGAATTATTGGCTTTTTGCATAGCTCCAGTAATTATGCCAACAGAAGGCTAACCTGTTTGCTCGTGAGCAGCCACTTTCGCAATCTGTCCGTTTAACGACTTACAGGTGCAACAAAAATTAGATTTTAATTTTTTGGTATGATTACTGACCTAATTTAAAAATTTAAAATACTTTCCTAATGTAATAAATAAAAGGTATAATATAATGTTATAGATTTTACGGTGTTACACAAATATTACATGTAGAAACTGCATTTAATGCTTTAAGTAATGTTATTCTTGACACACAAATTTCCCAAGATTTATTCATCCATTATGCAAGAAACAGAGTAATTACCAATTGCAAACAAACTTCGCGCTTTAACTATTATTATGTTTCTTATCGTTGACACTCACAAAAAATAATGAAATGGAAAAAGATTATCGCTTACTACATTTCTGTTGTTCAAGCAGTAAACCTGCACATCAAAGATAACGTTTT
This sequence comes from Schistocerca nitens, assembly GCF_023898315.1. NCBI lineage: Eukaryota > Metazoa > Arthropoda > Insecta > Orthoptera > Acrididae > Schistocerca > Schistocerca nitens. The sequence continues at coordinate 188,821,599 of NC_064618.1, read as the reverse complement.
AATTTACAACACGATTCGCAACACATTTTGCATTTAGTAACCATACACATCACAGAATTTGCTTCTAATTTAAAACATAGTACGATACACAGGTAAGGAGATATGAAGTCATAAAAATTCAGACGCTTGAAAATCCCACTGTTCCTGTAAAAACAATCAAATTACCCAGACAAATTCTCATCCAGTGTTTGACAATGAGAGCGTTTAGCGACTTTCAGTAAACACTGAACATACTTAGACACCATCACCAAAGTTTTTCTCTCTTGTAAGCCTAAAGTCAAAATGCTTAACCCGTAAACTGATTTGTTAGGTAATCAGAACTTCGTTGCTTTTTTGTAGGTAGTGGTCGCTGGTTTAACGTTCTGCAGATATTTATGGGAGGGGAGGTAGCGGTTGTTTTCCTAATGTAAGAAATGAAGGCTAGCAGTCCTTTCATATAATTCAGGTCTCGTAATTGTTTTACAAATATGTGGAAATACAGCATAACTGATGAAGGATGTTCAGTAATCAACAGCTTGCTAATGAATAATTTCCTTTAACTCGAAGATTCGTTTTCTGATCGACAGATATTTGAAAAGGAGATTGCAGCTCGACTTGCTGTATGAATGCAGGTCGTTGCATTATTAAACCACTAGTATAACGAAGCTTGTAATTAACACACACATGTTTGAGGCTGTCAAAGACAAAGTGGACAACTAACCATTAGTAAAATAGAAAATTTCGGCCAAGGTTGCTTTTAAAATAAAAAAGATTAAAAAACTTTATCATTAAAGATCAGAATTGAAAAATACTGCAAAAGACTCTAAATTAAAGGATGACGGAAACATAAATGCTATGCAAAAAACAGCACAGGACACCGTCAATACATACAATGTGTTGTGGAATATAATGATAGTTCACTTAACTGGGGACAATTGAATCAACAAGTTAGAACATGTAATGAGAATAGAACCATTAGTGCATTAGAAGTGTACTACTTGCAACGAGGAAGGAACAAAGCAAAATACTGTAAGAAAGAGATGATATATCCAGTAACCTAATGGGGAAAAAAACAAACAAGTACACCATGTATTTCATTAAAAACAATAAAATGATGGTTACAACAACTGTCTAAATATCCATCATTTATGTATGTAAGTGTGTAATTAGCATTTAGATATTTTTTATTCATGCAACACTGTCTCAGGCTTCTTTCCAAATAGTTTGTATTTGCAGAATTGCAATATCCAGTGAGGTGATAACAATAATTAATGGGGTACCAACATAGCAAGGATATCTTCATAAATTCTCTTCCTCAATTAATACATATAATAAGATATGCAGAAAAATGCTATGATATAGTGTTTGCATTATACGGACAAATCTAATAATAATGTAAAATTATTTTGATAGTCATTTGATGAATTACAGGATAGAATAGAAAAAGGAGTGGTGAGTTTCTGATATACGACCTATTATTAGTTATGTTATGCATCTCATAAATTCTTGCTTCATTTGATATATTACATACAAGAGCAATAAATTACCAACATATTAAGACATTCATCTATTGGTTAATATTTTTTGTTTAGATGCTTATTCAACACTTGTATCAGCTGAAACATACAAAAATTTATCGAAGTATGTACTTGTGTAGCACAGTGTGAGGAGTTGTGATTTGTGCATGCTGGTCTGGCACCTGATAATTTTACAGGTGTGTCGGGTTACAGCCAATGCAACAGTGTGAGATCACCATCATGTTCCTCTTACCACTGTCACAGGTTTGCGGCGTTTTGGTACAGAGAGTTATGCTACTGGAAGATGCTATTGTGAACTTGGACGACATCAGACTGAAAAACATGGGATTGCAGAAATAGGGATGTCTAGAACGATAAAAGGGCATTCCATCTAATGTCTGTACAGCTCCGTGGGTTATTTTGGAGACTTACTTGGGAGGTTTGAGGTCACAGTAGCGTGCTTAAACCACGTTGTGTGTCTGTGGTTCCACTGGTGGAATGTGTGGGGACTATTCAGTTGCTGCCATTAATATTACCAGACTTCCACAATTTCTAAAATTGTAGCATAGTGATAGAGCTTACCTGCTGCTCAGTTTGAAATAAGTCATTATTGCAAATTATACTATTCAACACATACTGCATAGAGAGAACTTTCACCTCACAAGTATACCTATTCATATAAATATTGATTTATTTAGGAAGTGTTGTTGTTGTTGTTGTGGTCTTCAGTCCTGAGACTGGTTTGATGCAGCTCTCCATGCTACTCAATCCTGTGCAAACTTCTTCATCAGACAGTACCTACTGCAACATACTTCCTTCTGTATCTGTTTAGTGTATTCATCTCTTGGTCTCCATCTACGATTTTTACCCTCCACACTGCCCTCCAATATTCAATTGGTGATCCCTTGATGCCTCAGAACATGTCCTACCAACCGATCCCTTCTTCTAGTCAAGTTGTGCCACAAACTTCCCTTCTCCCCAATCCTATTCAATACCTCCTCATTAATTATATGATGTACCCATCTAATCTTCAGCATTCTTCTGTAGCACCACATTTCGAAATCTTCTATTCTCATCTTGTCCAAACTAGTTACCGCCCATGTTCACTTCCATAAATGCCTACACTCCATACAAATACTTTCTGAAACGACTTCCTGACACTTAAATCTATACTTGATGTCAATAAATTTCTCTTCTTCAGAAACGCTTTCCTTGCCATTGCCAGTCTACATTTTATATCCTCTCTACTTCGACCATCATCAGTTATTTTGCTCGCCAAATAGCAAAACTCCTTTACTACTGTAAATGTCTCATTTCCTAATCTAATTCCCTCAGCATCAGCTGACTTAATTCCACTACATTCCACTATCCTCGTTGGCTTTTGTTGTTGTTCATCCCATATCCTCTTTTCAAGACACTGTACATTCCGCTCAACTGCTCTTCCAAGTCTTTTGCTGTCTCTGACAGAATTTCAATGTCATCGGCGAACCTCAAAGTTTTTGTTTATTCTCCATGGATTTTAATACCTACTCCGAATTTTTCTTTTGTTTCCTTCACTGCTTGCTCAGTATACAGATTGAATAACATTGGGGAGAGGCTACAACCCTGTCTCACTCCCTTCCCAAACACTGCTTCCCTTTCATGTCCCTCGTCTCTTATAACTGCCATCTGGTTTCTGTACAAATTGTAAATAGCCTTTTGATCCCCGTATTTTACCCCTACCACCTTCAGAATTAGAAAGAGAATATTCTAGTCAACAATGTCAAAAGCTTTCTCTAAGTCTACAAATGCTAGAAATGTAGGTTTGCCTTTCCATAATCTAGATATTAAGATAAGTCGTAGCGTCAGTATTGCCTCACGTGTTCCAATATCTCTACGGAATCCAAACTGATTTCCCTGAGATCGGCTTCTACCAGTTTTTCCATTCGTCTGTAAAGAATTCGCGTTAGTATTTTGGATCTGTGATATATTAAACTGAATGCTTGGTAGTTTTCACATCTGTCAGCACCTGCTTCCTCTGGGATTGGCATTATTACATTCTTTTTCAGGTCTGAAGGGATTTTGCCTGTCTCATACATCCTGCTCACCAGATGGTAGAGTTTTGTCAGGACTGCCTCTCCCAACGCCGTCAGGACATCTGATGGAATGTTGTCTACTCCCAGGGTCTTGTTTCGACTCTGGTCTGTCAGTGCTCTGTCAAACTCTTCACGCAGTATCGTATCTCTCATTTCATCTTTATCTACATTCTGTTCCATTTCCGTAATATTGTCCTCAAGTACATCGCACTTGTATAGACCCTCCATATACTCCTTCCACCTTTCTGCTTTCCCTTCTTTACTTGGAACTGGGTTTCCATCTGAGCTCTTGATATTCATACAAGTGGCTCTCTTTTCTCCAAATGCCTCTTTAATTTTCGTATAGGCAGTATCTATCTTACCCCTAGTGAGATTCGCCTCTAGATCCTTACATTTGTCCTCTAGCCATCCCTGCTTAGCCATTTTGCGCTTCCTGTCAGTTAGACGTTTGTATTACTTTTTGCCTGCTTCATTTACTTCATTTTTATATTTTCTCCTTTCATCAATGAAATTCAATATTTCTTCTGTTACCCAAGGATTTCTACTAGCCCTCGTCTGTTTACCTACTTGATCCTCTGCTCCTCCACTACTTCATCTCTCAAAGCTACCCATTCTTCTTCTACTGTATTTCTTTCCCCCATTCCTGTCAATTGTTCCCTTATGCTCTCCCTGAAACTCTTTAACTCTGTACAACCTCTGGTTTAGTCAGTTTATCCAGGTCCCATCTCCTTAAATTCTCACCTATTTGCAGTTTCTCCAGTTTTAATCTACAGTTCATAACCAATATATTGTGGTCAGAGTCCACATCTGCCCCTGGAAATTTCTTACAATTTAAAACCTGGTTCCCAAATCTCTCTCTTACCATTATATAATCTATCTGAAACCTGTCAATATCTCCAGGCTTCTTCCATGTATACAACCTACTTTTATGATTCTTGAACCAAGTTTTGGCTATGATTAAGTTGAGCTCTGTGCAAAATTTTACCAGGCGGCTTCCTCTTTCATTTCTTAGCCCCAATCCATATTCACCTACTACGTTTCCTTCTCCCCCTTTTCCTACTACGGAATTCCAGTCACCCATGAGTATTAAATTTTCGTCTCCCTTCACTATCTGAATAATTTCTTTTATGTCATCAGTCATCATATATTTCTTCAATTTCTTCGTCATCTGCAGAGATACTTGGCATATAAACTTGTACTACTGCTGTAGGCATGGGCTTCGTGTCTATCTGTCCACAATAATGCGTTCACTGTGCAGTTTTTAGTAGCTTAACCGCACTCCTATTTTTTATTCATTATTAAACCTGCTCCTGCACCACCCCTATTTGGTTTTTTATTTATAACTCTGTATTCACCTGACCAAATGTCTTGTTGCTCCTGCCACCGAACTTCACTAATTCCTACTATATCTAACTTTAACCAACCCATTTCCCTTTTTAAATTTTCTAACTTAACTGCCTGATTAAGGGATCTGACATTCCACACTCCGATCTGTAGAACGCCAGTTTTCTTTCTCTTTATAATGATGTCCTCTTGAGTAGTCCCTGCCCGGAGATCCAAATGGGGGACTATTTTACCTTTGGAATATTTCACCCAAGAGGACACCATCATCATCAAACCATATAGTAAAGCTGCATGCCCTCGGAAAAATTATGGCTGAAGTTCCCCTTGCTTTCAGCCATTCGCAGTACCAGCACAGCAAGGCCGTTTTGGTTAGTGTTACAAGGCCAGATGAGTCAATCATCCAGACAGTGGCCCCTGCAACTACTGACAAGGCTGCTGCCCCTCATCAGGAACCACACTTTGGTCTGGCCACTCAAAAGATACCCCTCCATTGTGGTTGCACCTATGGTATGGTCATCTTATCGCTGAGGCACACAAGCCTCCTCACCAACGGCAAGGTCCATCGTTCATGGGGGGGGGGGGGGATTTTCGACAATGAATGCCACATTAAATTTTTTTTTCATGTGGAATTAAATCAGTTAACGCAGGTTGCAAAGTACCACAGAAGATGAGTTTCAATGGAGATCTCTTGAAGTTAGCACAGGACTGAATAATGTGACTTATCGAACACTAAGCTTAATTGTTTTGCGTAAATAGGTTTAAAATTAAAACAGGAATTATTGTTGAGGTAAGTATGTCAAATCTATAGACACTCGTATAAAAAAAATTGTTGCGTCCCCTATAAGTGAAAAAGTAGTTTCTATTCACGGTGTGTGTCGTGTGACGAATTTAATAATAAGTTCATTGCAAATTATCTTCCCGAGATCTGAATTTTCATGGGCAGTTGTTATTTGAATGAATAGGTCTCGCACGTAGATACATTCTTTACGGGAGTGGCGCAGTCACGAAACAATGGATGATGGTCGGATGATATTAAGGGCATATTACACATATGTCAAAACTGATGTTTGATAATCATTTAATTGTGACAATGTATAAATGAACTGCGGCTCTATCAGTCTTCTCTAAAATAAGGCATCTTACATCTGATGACTTTATTGTCTCGATTACCAATAGGGACCGTGCCTTGCGGAGGATTACGATTATACCCGCTTCAGCCATAATGAGGGATTGTCATCTGTTGCATTAACATGACCTCTACATCGCCTAAACAGCACTTTACCACCAACACGTCTACAGCAACTGCAATTAAGTTCATTTCCGTTAATGTTTAATTTTTACAGTTAGCTCATACTCTATGAACATTTCAATAGTATGACGTAATGTTTCGAATCATTTGCTTTCTGTGTTTAACATGTGAAGCACTGGTTCTACCTAACATGGTGCGTTTCTTATCAAAACACCTCCGAAAGTCGATAGGTGGTGGCCATCGAGGCTTTACAATCATAGAAATATGGGTAAACTATCCTTACCGTAGGAATGGGTCACTGAAAAAAATTTATGTTAGAGTTTTCTGCCTAGACAAGTATCATGTCGCAGTAACATAATTAAACAATTAGGCACATAAACAGAAAATAACGGAATGACGTAAATCAAAGAATATTTTACTTAGACGTGAAATGTTTCTGTGGTATTGTACACACTCAGGTAATAAGCAGGTAGAGTCGCTTTAAAATTCAGTGATGTATTAGCCAGAGCATTGAATGAAACCTGCTCCGAAGCTAGCATCTGGTAGCCCAGAAGTCGACCAAGTTTTGGTTAGGTGCACTAGAAGAAGTTTTGAGAGCCATAATACTGCAGGGAGAGCTGAGATTCGCAAAAGTAAGTGTATTATTTTGGAAAATCTTTGAGTGTCGCCTTACATTCGGGACTGAAGCTGAATTCCCCCACTGAATGTTCTTGCGAATTTGGTGGAAAATTCTTACGTAACAAATGACAATTAGAAAATATAATTTTTCGACTGCAAGGAAATCATTTTTGTAGTGAATTATAGTAATGTCACGCATCTTTCGTTGATCTGCTGTCCTTTTGTCTTAGCTGCTACTTCACCAGCAAGAGGGTCTTCTCCGTTTCGGCCCCTCAGTAGCTGATATCGCACCGTTTGCTATTGCGAAATCGCCTTACTGTCGACACAGGGTAGAATATCGTATCAAAAGTGGTATACGTAACGGAAGTTGTACCCTCACATTCTGAAAAGCAACAGAAAGGCACCAATATGAAATTACGTGATGTCATATTAAGAAAATTCATGATTTCGTACTGGAGTTTTTGTGTAGAATGAATGGGAAACTTTTGACAATCGTCAGCAGATTTATGGACTTGGTTTAACTTAATTTATTATTAGGATAAAACTGTTAGTGCAATTGAGGTTAATTGATTCTTAGAAACTTTCATGGCGCTTTTTCGCTTTTTTTTAATGGTGTGTTGTAAAGATGGAAGCACTGGATGTTAACCACATGTAATATTCTCTGTTTCAGAGTAAGAAACCACCCAGAGTTGGAAACATGGAATATTGTCAAAGTTTCGATGCCTATGCCGAGAGCCAGGGGCAGTAGGTTATCCAAAAGGTAAGAGGATTGCACATGTATCGGAATGTGGCGTCACACAGGAGCAGTGGCCTGGTTGCACACAACAGGCGAGAGAGAATTGCTTAGCACGCGGGTTTGTGTTAGACGGAGACTTTCGTAGAGTGTAAGACAGAGGTATAGCGTCAGCTGTACTGCATTTCACAACTTCGATTAAAGTCTGCCGTAGCAACAAGTAACTCTGTCTCAAGAATACCGGGGCGAGTATGACAGATAAATCAGCAGTATAAGTGGAACGAATGCGTTCATTACAAACAAGCATGACGTCACGACGTCGCTCGTCCTTCCTTCAAATGCGCCAGCTTTGATAGCGGCAAGACACTAGCAGTTAAACTTGCAGTTAGATGTGTACTGGGTCGCTGCGTAGCGCTCAGCTCGGTGATCGAGATGTTAATCGTTATTAAGTAGATGTCGCAGTAAGGGCGGCCCATCCTGCAGCAGACGTGAGGGGCAGTACCAGCTCTGGTCCTCTCTGCTGCCGCTGTCAATCATCAACCCAGGATTAGCAGACATCGCGGCAGACTCGCTCGCCGCCAATGCTGACTACATCAGTGAGCCGTCGTCGAGATCGTGCGGGGTCTAGGCCCTCTGCATCCGCCGTCACAACCGGGTGAGCCGACGACGCTGGGGGATTGCACCCCGTTCCACCTGTCCACCGTGGACGAGCCAGCAGGAGGAGCAGGGAAGAAGACGGGGTAGGAGAGAGTACACCCCGCACTACGAGAACGCCTGACAGCGCCGGGACTCCAACCTGGAGCCTGCTGTCCGCCGCCGAGCCGGCCAGCCAACCGTGCGCCGCCAGTCTCGCGCGGCTGAAGTAAGGGCGTTCCACCGCTACGTCACAACACGCGGCGCTGCACTGGCAAGACTGGTGCGGCCCAAAGCTGGTGTCATCGCTCCGAGTCAGCGAGGAGTCGGGGAAGGCCGTTGATATCACCAAGCTCAGCCAGCCTGTGTTACGCGGGCCTCATTGTACTTGGCAGGAATAAAGGTGTCATGAGTTAATAATGTTTCTTTGGCGTTTCTGACGCGTCCACAGACATTTCCTAGCATCCTGACAACTGGAGAGGTCACCGCTCGGCTTCCAGTCCACCGTAGGCGACCAGGACCACCGGGGCGCCTACAACTGTAATGGTCTTCTGTTGTTTCATTTGTTGGCTCCATTGCATTGACTGAAAACGACAGAACTCTTTTTTGAGAATGTTTGAGAATGAGACACTAAAGCATTTGTAACGAAGGACGAGAAGGTTGAAACAATGAGTACATTTGCTTTCGGTCCCTAATCCCAGAGTTAAGAGCTATAGTTACTCCTGTGTTGTGTGATACTGAAAACCTGGTAACTATGGTTCCATTTCATGTGTTAGTTGCCATAGGCCAAGTTGACTGTTTGGTGAGTATGAACCTACTTAGCAAAATTTGATCTACAAGCCTATAGGAACGAACTGGTTCAGGAGGAATTAATCTCGGTCAGTTTACTGTTTACAGTTGAAAAACGTATTCGCTTACCTACGGGGCAAGCTGCGACAGCTTTAGTGAATTAACAAACTGGGAGTTGAAGGTACGCAAGATGGATGTATTCATTCGTATACAGCCATTAATGATCAGATGTTGCTTTGGTCGCTTGACCTCTAGATGGTGGAAACGTTTCCCATACCGTTACCTAATTTTCAAGGGGATGAAGTTACTTGACCTCTCTAGAGTAGCTCTTTGGAGGCAAAACCCATGGGTGATGCAAGATGCCAATAAAACTGTATCTGCAGCTCTGACTGGCGAAAATGCGTAGTTAATAAACACATTGAGTGTCCGGTTTGAAGTTGCCGAATCCAGGAGTTGGTGGCTATACTTTGTCGAGGGTGGAAGAGAGGCCCCAGAGGCCAGAGGAGCTCAGGACATGTTAATTAACTTCGATAGTATACAAGTTTCATAAGAAAAATACTTGAATCCAGAGGGAAATGCCAACCTAATTTAGAGTGCGCAAATACAAGAGTTGAAATTATGTTTCTCTGTATGGAATAAAAACTTATGGGAAACTCACTATAGAGGTTGGGCGTGGACGGGGCTGTTGGGGTGTATGTGGTGTATGATGATGTGTTACTCTTGTTGGTCGGTTCCAAAATGCTGTCTGCGACGAGGAAATCAAATTGCCTACAGAGAGGTGTGAGCGTAGGGCGTACTGTCGTGATTAACCAGAATACGATAGGGTTGAGTAGAGTTTGGGATAAAAAGTCTTTGATGTTCTTCTCACACTACTGAGCAGCATTCGGATAATCTCCACACATTCCAACAGCATCTGCTCTTCTATACAATCGCACCTGTAACCTTAGATGTTGCTGTGGGTCGCTGTGAGTATGAGTCATTACATTCTACTTTTTTTAATTTCTTTTTATTTAAGAACTTGCCGTCACTGATCCCTCCATCATAACGGGCAATAAGTCATTACCTGATTTACATATACTGTAGGAGTGTATTACAAGAATTTCTCTTTGATAATTCTCATATAAATAACCCGAGAAATATGCATAATGAAACAGAAATGAAATAAAGATACTATGAGGAGGAGGGCCGTCTAACTAATGGCACCTGCCCCTTGTTTATGGTGTTTCGGTTGGCCAGTACACATTTGCTTTCACTTGTTGTATTTTAAGTACCGTATTTCAGGTATCCGTCTATTTGGCGGTTGTTTCAAGCTGCGTTTGGATTGCTAGACTGCTCCACTAACGCAACAAACGCTCGAGATATCTTCCTTGCCTTCAACCCTCTATTAACTCCAAAGAGAATAACACGCCATAAACGTTAGACTTTTTCCATACAACGGCCCTTTTTCTATCCTGTTAACAAGACAACTCTTAATCTTCAAATATGCAACGTTCAAGATTTCATTACAAGGACGTAACTTGCGTATCATCACGCCAAACAAAATCGTCACGAACCTAGGCACCAACTTACTTTTTCCGGTAAATTTTTTCCGCAATCGTATATTTCATATTCAGTACTCCTACGTTAGAAGCTGCATGTTGTTATTACTGAATGGTTTACATTCTGTTAATCGAAAATATTTCACGCTGAAAACAAAATTTCAAGATTAAATAACTTTACGTCTACAAAAGTGAGTGCGGATACGTCCAATATAGACAGTAGGCTCAAGGCGAAAAGCGCAAAGATCATCTGGACTGATTCTTGCTAGTGTTAGACGGCGGGGAATGGAGCAGACATTGTTCTAATAAGGATACGCAGTCACCAGCTGCTTGCAGAAATGTTTTTCCAAGTTATAGGCTAACTGGCGGGTTGGAAGATGAAGTAAATATATCTCCTGGCAGCAGAGTAAAACTCTTAGGAGAAAGACGTTTCGTTTACTAACTAACAGAAGAATGAGGTTTAGTAATACAGCTTTTCCCTTACACTGCAAGACGATTGCCACAAACAGAAAGTGAAACAGAGAGGTTCAGGACAGTACCTCCACATCCTAGTCTTGTAATTTGTATAGAGAGCCGTTTGTGGTTTTATTTCAGTGATTACAAATTCAAGTCGATTGTGAGCATTGGCTGGTTGACGTAGATGGTTAATGGCGATTCGATCAGGCATGGAAATTACTTCTGTGTCGACAAAATAACGATCCAGTCACAAATAAACCTCGTTGGACAGTAGAATTAATGATAGGTTTGTACGGTTAAGAAACATGTTCGATTCCCACTTCTGGTGACGGTTTTTAACTGACGCTGACTCATTCTATTCACGTCTTCCTAAGTCTAATGAAGGATGTAGAGCTACACTGTGCTTCCAAATACAAATTAAACATGATATTCCATCGCTACCGAATACAGGGGTGGTTGGGTCACTACAGAGGTGGAAGGGACAGCATTTAGGAGCTCTGCCACCATAAGAATATTGGTTCTGGGCTGGCAATAGCACTCCAGCCTTCTCATTAGCGGAATTTGATCCCTTCGTGACAACACAGTTTCATCTATTCGTCGTTTGTTCAAGAGACCCAATTCCTCAACATTCCCGCGAATGGTGAGTGTCTGGAGCTGAATCTTGCTCCGGCACGTGTAGTTTCATGATTATTTTCAGGTTCTATACAAATTGCTTCCAGTAAGAGACAGAACTTTTCGCGCACCATTTCAAGCTCCAACACACTGCTCATAACAACTGGTGATAAATAATTAGATGGTTAATGCCTTATTATGTGTAGCGACTATGTGTTTGGGGTTCGATTCCGAGTCAGCATCGATCTTTTCGTCCCGTTATTTGTAGGTCAACCCTTCGCACGTCTCACTACTGGTGAAACATACATATTTTTAACGTCAATTTTAGTCTAGAAACTAACGGCAATATGTGCCGCGTGTAATCCCGGGAAGGCAAAAATTATTCATTCGTCTGGTCATTTCAGGTTCAAAAATCTTGCTACTGCTAAGATAATTCAGTGTCTAACGTACGATTACGCCTAGTTAACAATTCTATTAGGTATTTTTATCTAATTGCTGCCCAACACAAAAACTGAAGTCACTACATTTCAAGTTTGTCACTTCTTTTTGGAACCGTGTCTATCTTTTTTTCGTTGTTAGTTAACAGGGACAATGGCTGCAGATTAGGACTACCACTCAACTGATAGAAAGTTCGTCTTGCATATACGTGCCGGGTTTGAATCCGTATCCAGAACAAGACAGTTTTCGTATAATTTAAATTTCAGCACATACCCATTCTGCTGGTAATGAATAACTTTCATTTTAAATGTCACTCTATGTTAAATGATAAGGCTGACAGGTGGCTTTCGTGCTGCACATAGGTCCGTGTGCCATCATGAAAATAGTGAAATTACTTGTGGTACGTTGTTGATAGTGAGGCTTCCAAGGAGTACTTAACGTTGTTAATCGCGATTTTTCTAACTTGTTAATACATTGACCAGTTTATCCAAAACCACTTGCCGAACAAACAACAGTTGACAGGTACTTGGAAAACGTTTTCGAGAGCAAGAAATCCTCAAAGTATCATAACATTTTTTTCAGATATTACTGAAAATCTCTTAGTTCGCAAAAAAATTTGTCCTGAGTAACGTTTATAAAATGATATCTATGGTGGAGCTCCGGGGTTTAGTTGCCTCAGATACTAATGAGAGGAGTAACGTTTTAGAATTGTCATTTATTTTAATAAATTTGAGTTTACAAGCGTTAAGCACTGTCTTATCTGATATAAAGTTTTCCCCGATACTTTTATTATAATGGTATTGCCTTACATCTCGAGTTATCGCCTTGCAAGCATTGTTCTCTGACGCTCATTTGTGGCAACCATTTCGTATAGTCAAACGATTGTACCGAAAAGTGATTAGAGGGCCTACAAAACTGTTACGTTAAGTGGGTTGCATAGAAGTCAGGCGGAACACAAATAGGTTCTTTGGGTACTTTTGAACCTGACAGTACAACAGTATCAATTGACGAATATGTTCGGATGTAACAAAAAGCGCGGGCACGAAGATGAAGAACGCAAGAGCAGAGAAGGCTGTGAGACGACGTCAGCCAATAGTTCGCTGACTAGGACCGCACCAGGACATGAGCGGCCTGTAGCCGAAGAGACTGTAAGCTTAGCTCCTGCCAGCCTCAGTAGTAGCATAGTATTGGCCGATGAGTCTTCTGGGCTGTATGGCCGTGGTCGAACAAACTTTTAGTTCCTGACGTTTTGTCTATAACTGCCCTGGATATTTTTGGAGGTGCTCCTGACGATGCAGGGTCTTGTCGACAAGAGTCGGGCCTCGCACAGCGACAGAAATATTGTTTAAAGTGGATGCGGTCCAGTTCGCAAGTTATCAGCACCGACAATTCTCCTCAGAGATAACACTTTACTATCGACTGCTGTCGTCGGGCGTAAAAATTAACTATCGGTTCTGCAGAGCCAGCGCCTTTTTTTTCTTTTTTTAAATCACTCTCAGGCGAAAATCGAAAGTTACGTTTCACCTCAGGCAAAGTTTATCTCTGTTGATCACGTGTAAACTCGACCACGATCACTTTGCACAGTATTTATGTGGCTCTGCAATGTTCTACTCATCATGTATCAAGAAAAACGTTGCTCTGACGGTTCTTTGACCACGGCCGTACAACTAGGAAGACCATCAGCAGCTATAATATCCGGTCGTGAGTGCCTTTGTTGTATGAACAATGGCACAAGCTTAACAAAATTCGGAACTGTTAAGTGGTTGTGGGATTAAAGGGACCAGACTGTTACGGTCATCGGTCGGGACGGTTAAGTATTGTGTAATAACTTGCTCAAAATTGTTAACTTCCTCTAAAGCGAACAGGACAGCTAAAGCTTCACGCTCGTATAGAGAGGACTTATAGTTTAGTGGTGAAAGACTACAAGATGCGTACGCCACTGGCTTTCTTCCACCAGTATGTTTTTGGAGCAAATCGGCAACAACACAGGATGTGAACGCGTACGTCTCAACATTAAATTCTTATTGGAAATCCGGTATTGCCAATAGTAGCGTAATTGTCAGCGCAGTTTTGAGACTTCGGAAAGCGGCCTGTTGAAAGGGTCCTCACTCAATCCTTTTCCTCTTTCTCTGAAACTCGCTGCGAAGGGCAGCCAGTTACACAGAATCATGGACATATTCTCTAAAAATTTGGCCATGCCTACAAAATGGGTTCCTCGTTTAATATTAGTAGGTGTAGTATACGTGTGGATAGACTCCGTTTGCGTTTGATCAGTGCTAACGCCCGCCGGCGACACAATGTGCTCCAAGAAAGAAATTTAGGGCTGGGCAAATTTCACCTTAGAGGCACTAACAGTAAATCCTGCTTTATGTAATGGCTTTGGTACTTCCCTAATATGCCTTGTATGTTCTTGAAAATTCCAACTAAAATGACTATATGATCCGAATAATGATAGGTACAATTGCACTTAAAAACTGAAAGAACGTTGTCCAGAACAGGCGATAATACTGCCACCCCCATGTACAAGTAAAATGTTATACTGTTGTACTCATACAAATTACAGTCGATACAAAAGCAGCATCTGACTTATATTCCTCGGTTACAAGCAACTAGAAATACGCGTGGTTGAAATAATAAGCCGTAAACACTATGGCCTTCTGAAAGAACGCAGAAGAAGACTGCAGATATGGGAAAGGAACAGATTCTAAAATAACTTTTTATCAAGTTCTCAGAAGTGAACCACTGGTCTAACTATGCTTAGTTGCTTCGGAACTAAGAAAATAGGGGAAGCATAGGGTGACTAAGGGGAACTACTTACACCATCCTTCCACATTTGATCGACCACCACCGTCAACTGTTTCAAGCACATTGTTAGAGGCAGTACAGGGACTGTCTCACTGTGGACCTACCATTCAGTTTTGTCTTTTATCCGCCGCACTTTACCAGCCTTAACTAATCAGCCACAACACAACGGAAATCTTGGATTACCCGTTCTATAAATGCTCCCCTTATTGCTGATTTAAATGACACAGTTCAATTCCAGGTTCGATACCATCATCAACGTAATATACCTTCATGTGTGTACTCACCTCCACCTCATGTTTGCAAAATTCAAAGACCGAACGTGGCTCAAAATGTATATCAAAGCTTTTTATAACGTTGATTCTGTAATAGCCCCATGTGACTACCGGAAACCTCTCTCAGAATTATGCTAACAGATAAGCATCCAATTACCTTAACCTGAAAGGGCCCCTAAACCTTATAATTTGCAACCTTTAATGCAGATCCCCTTATTATAACATTCCACTGAAATTAGATAGCTTGCTCACTTGCTAGTAAGCCAAATTTACACATATCCTCGTATGTGTCATAAAATTCCTTATTGATGAATGACGAAGAACTGACATTAAAAAAAGAGCACAGACAACTTCGCCATTAATTAACGCAGACGAAGGACTAGCTATAGCGCCTCTTTCCTCAGGCGTCGTTTATTAACTTCCCTCTGCTAGACTACATTTATGGCATTTGTAGTCTTACAGAAAGCGTTTGAAAAATGTGACTGGAATACTCTCTTTGAAATTTTGGAGGTAGCAGGGGTGAAATACAGGGAGCGAAAGGGTATTTAGGAGTTGTACAGAAACCAGTCTGCAGTTATAAAATTGGAGGTCCATGAAGGGGAGGCTGGAGTTAAAAAGGGTTGTAGCTTATCCCCTACATTATTCAATATGTGCACTGAACAAGGAGTAAACGAAACGAAAGAAAAAATTTGCAGTAGGAATTAAAGTTCAGAGAGAAGAAATAAAATCTTTGAGGTTTGCCAATCACACTGTATTTCTGTCAGAGACGGCGAAGGACTGGGAAGAGAAATTGAACGGAATGGTGAGTGACTGGAAAGGAGGATATAAGATGAACATCAACAAAACAAAACAAGGATAATTGATTGTAATCGAATTAAATCAGGTGATACTGAGGGAATGAGATTGGGAAATGAGACACTTCAAGTAACAGATGAGTTTTGTTATTTCGGCAACGAAGTAACTACGGATAGCCGAACAAGAGAGGATATAAAATATTTACATGCAATGACCAACAAATAATATCTGAATCAGAGAAATTTGTTAACATTGAATATAGTTTTATGTTTTGGGAAGTCTTTTTTGAAGGAATTTCTCTGGGGTGTAGCCATGTATCAAAGTGAAACATGGCTGATAAACAGTTTAGATAAAAAGGGAAAGGAAGCTTTTGAAATAGGATGCTACATTAGGGTACTGAAGATTAGATAGGTCAACCACCTATGTAATGGTGAAGTACTGAACAGAATTGCGGAGACAAGAAGTTTGTGGCACAACTTGAACATAAGAAGGAATCGGTTAATATAAAACTTTCTGAGACATCAAGGGATCACCAATTAAGTACTGTAGAGAAGTGGAGGAGCGGGATAAAAATTGTATAGGGAGACGAAGAGATAAATTCAGTAAGCAGATTCAGAAAGCTGTAGGTTGCTGTAGTTATTCGGAGATGGAAGGGCTCACGCTGGATTGAGTATCATGGAGTGCTGCATTAAACGAGTCTTGGAACTGAAAAAGGCAACGACAACATTGGAGAGGAACCGGCTGCAGGTTACTTGACGAAATCCGTCGAACGATAAATTAGTTTCCCTAGGTTCCCGAAGTACATGATCTAAACGACCCAAATACATCAGTACCAAGAAGTGATAATACTTATCGTCGTCCAAATACAGCATCGTTCCTCCTGGGAGGAACTGTAAAGCAGTTTCAATGTCATTACTACCTTTAACAGACAGAAAGCCGTCCGTGTCCAATAATCCAATCAAATGCTTCGGAATTCTTGAGAATAGTTGACATATGCGTTCAACATTTCGCCAGCCAGCCCTATCGCTTTTACCTACCTCACTAGCAGAATGCCTTTGATTATCGCAACCTATAAGAATATTACCCAACAACACTTGAATTCCATACATTAAAATACGCACCTGAGACTATAGTTGTCCAATGGTCTTAACAACTAACCCAACACCCTTGACGCAATGCAGATTCTTGATCCTGTGTATCTAGTGCAACACTCTACTAATTTGTGAACAAGAGAGTTTACTATCTTATAATACACATATAGCCGAAGGCAGTTCAGCTACAGAAGACAGAATCATGGCCTAACTCACCCCTGCCAGCTGCATGTGAGGTAGGGCCACAGGTCGGTCGAGCACCTCTTGTAGACTCTGCACCATAACAGCTACGCTTTCAGCAGCCCCTGGGTCTGGAATTTGCTATTTATACTATAGTTCAGCGTTGCAAAAACCCTTAACTCTGGTCACATCTCTTGTGGCCATTCTGAAACAGATCGGTAAACCAGTAATATTTCCCACTGCAAGGAACCCATACAAAATCAGTGTGAGACTAGCTGATTGTTTCTTTTTACCACCCCATAACCACGCTCTGCTATCAAATATGCCGCTAGAGGAAGTCGTAAGACTAGGTTGAACTGTGATTGATCTTTTCCCCTTGCTAAAATAATTTTTATCTTATTTAAGCAAGCCTTAAACATTTATTTGCACATACATAAGGTAAACGTAAGTAAATTTTACAGCAGTTACACCTGCCAGAGACAAAACTGATTCACCATTAAGGGGGGTAGGACGTCAAATGGGCTGACTTGGAGCAGGAGAGGCACCAGAGGACATTTTAATTTCCACTGTCTATACTTTTACAAGTAAATTCATAAAACCTTGTCAGCATGACCAGGAAGGATTCAGGATTCACACTTGTAGCAACTGAAGTTCAAAAACATAACAAGACAATTTTGTTTACAAGTGAAATTTCATAATTTTTTCACTTACTATTGGCTGCATTTGTTGTTATAGGTACACTATTCCTCATAAGTAAGAGAGACTGTTCGATGAATTTTGCACAGCACACAAACCATACCTACAGGTGTCTGAAACTATAGAATCTATTTAATTTATGAAAAAATGAATGAGCTGTTACGTTTTAAACTTTGTGTTTAGAAAAATCAAATTTTGTAGCTATTTATCTCTATTTTTACCACAGTTTTTAATAGATTTGGAACATTCTAGAGTTTCATACACCTGTAAGTATGATTTGTATGCTGTGCAAAATTTATCAAAGAATCTCTCTTACTTGTGAAGAAAAATGTACCTATAGCAACAAATGCAGCCAACAGAAAGTGAAAAAAAGTGTGAAATTTCATATCTAAAAAAATTATTGTGTTATGTTTTTGCGCTTCCACTGTTATGAGTGCGAATCCTGAATCCTTTCAGGTCATGCTGACAAAGTTTTATGAATTTATTTGTAAAGGTATAGATAGTAGAAAATAAAATGTCCTGTAGTGCCTCTCCTGCTCCAAGTCGGCCCGTTTGACGTCCTACCTCCCTTAAATAAAAAGTCAGCTTTGCAAAAGATTAATAGAACAATCTACCAAAACAGCCAGGTACCAAAGAATTATTTTAAAATCTTTACATGAGATAATACGCGAAGTGATTAAGTACCCATCAACAGCGTAAATACTATAAATTTCTTCAAGTCATCGACACTGATGTCACTCCATAAAGTCAGTTTGGATGATGGTGACAATGATTCTGCCGCTGTTCCACTAACAACCTTTTACTCAGCATGACGGTTTGTTTCATTCACTATGAAATTGCACATTTCTTCATCAAGAAATGATGTTTCATCATTAACACCAATTAAAATGAATTCAATTGTATACAGTTTCTTAGTAATTAATTTCAAGGTTGACAAACAAATTTCCTAAAAACGATACATGAGTAGCAGTTGAATCTGTAGGCACAAGAAATTTACAAAATAATCCAATACAGTAGCACAAACTTAACCAAAAACAGAACAGTTAAGTTTTCCGTGATAAATTGCTCACCAATGTCAGTAATTTTCATCAAGTGCAAAAACAATTATGCAACAGGCGAATTCTACTAAAATCTTAAAATGATATGCCCAGTAATTTTAAAAGGAAACACACTGTGATTTAACACTTTCACCGTCATGTGCATTATATCCGATGCACATCGGTTTCTTCGTTTCCGCCATGGGCATCATATTCGATCACGTGAGAGTTCGTGAGTATTTGCCTGTGATGCGTATACGATCACACAATCGTTGAAATAAAATGTGCGTGGCCAGTATCAAAAGTATTGTGATGTTGGTTTTGTAGCGGCAGCAGTGGATGATAGGCAATTGTTACCTTTTTTCGATGTGTTCGTTGCTGGGACTGACATTTTGTTTGCATATGTGGCGTTGTGTAGTGACTGTTTGCAGTAAGATTTTGTTGTTGTTCGGTGAAAAATGGATTCACAAGAGCAGAGACTATCAAAATGCCTGGAGGACTCGATTTATCTGATGAACCACTGTCTGGAAGTGGTACTGATTCCGACACAGATTATAGTGCTTATTCCTTGAGCGAGATGAGTAATAGAAATGAAATTATTCCTTTGAAAAAACAAAAGGTACAGGTACAGGTTATGAATAATACGTCTACAACAAAGTTCCCTCTTCCACTGACGAAAACAGTGAAAGTGAGGTCTCACCAAAATAGATCTCTTCTGCTGATAGGTTCCTTACTCTATGATTCAAGTGGTCTGAGGTACGGGGAAAACTAAACAGTTTTGAGTTTTCTGGTAGCTGTGGAGTACGCAATGCATTTTTGCGCAATCTACACGCAAATATTCGTACCATTAAAGTTTAAAATTTTTTCTTGATGTAGAAATGTGCAATTTCATAGTGAATGAAACAAACCGTTATGCTGAGAAATAGGTTGTTAGTGGAATAGCAGCAGGAACACTACCACCATTATCCAGACTGAATTTATGGAGTGACATCAGTGTCGATGACTTGAAGAAATTTATAGTACTTATGCAGTGGATGGGACTTGATCATAAACCAAGAATGGAGGATTATTGGTAACGGACTCAGCTTTACAAAAACCAAATGTCTTCTATTATGTACCGAAATTTGTTTGATTTGTTCCTCAGTTGCATACATTTTTGTGCCAGCGAAAGCATAGATGAATATGACAAGGTGTTCAAAATTAAGAAACTTGTGTTTCGTCTGAACACAAAATTCCAGGAAGCTTATATGCCAGGTGTTTGTATTGATGAAGAAATGGTTCCTTTTGTGGAACGTGACGATTTCGTCAGTACATTCCTGGATATCGTTTTAAATACGAAGTTATACAAAGTGAGTGCTGCAGGAGGATATATTTGGAATTTTAAAGTGTATTGTGGAAAACAAGTTAATGCTGTTTTAGACTTAATGGATTCACATTTGAATTGTGGAAGGACACTCTTTGTAGATAACTTTTACACTTCTATGAACTTTGCGCAAATTAAAAAATGTGTTAAAATGTGTGTGAAATCCTATGGGACTTAACTGCTAAGGTCATCAGCCCCTAAGCTTACACACTACTTAACCTAAATTATCCTAAGTACAAACACACACACCCATGCCCGAGGGAGGACTTGAACCTCCGCCAGGACCAGCTGCACAGTCCGTGACTGCAGCGCCCTAGACCGCTCGGCTAATCCTGCGCGGCTGGCGCATACTCCTCTAGAAAAACAGACTCATCTGGTGGGAACACTCGGCGCAAAAAGAAGGGGAAATTCGAAAACTATCATCACAAAAAAGTAGAAGAAGGGAGAAATGGTGGTTGCGGAAACCTCCACAAAGGTTTTTGTTGGAAAGTGGTGTGACAAGAGGGACATAATTTTTGTACCCAGCAAAAACGAACCTGAGATTGTGGCAATGAAAATAAGGGGAGGTGAAGTGATAAAATAAAACGCAATTGTGGATTACAATGCAGCCAAACCCTTCATTAATCTTTCAGACTAAATAAAACCTGTGGCTCACGCCTGAGGAAGTCAGTGAAGCTATACCACAAAGCGGCTTTTTAATTACCATTCAATACTATTCTTGTAAATGCTCATACTTTGTATGTTCAAATTACAAAAAAAAAATTAGTACCACAGCTTTCAGTGAGGCTATAAGGAAAGCTTTACTCAGGATTGATGATGCCTGGGAGACATCAATGAATGGCAATCACACAGTGGTGAAACTTCAGTGAGAGGACGTTGTAACACCTACTACCACAAACACTCCAAAGCATTTTCATACAAGATCAGATACGTTATCTTCAATGTTTTAAAATAATATGTTGAAAAACAGTCGTGGCCGAAATGAAATATGTACCAAAATTGGTGCCTGCATTCAAAGTACAATAACTGCCCACGCAGGAACTCTTCAAATGGAACTGCAGAAGAAATTGTGCAAGCTGCTAAAACGTTTACTAATACAGCCACTGTGCTAAAAAAACCTAGCCAAAGGCTCCAGTGTAGCCTGGCAGTTAAATAAATAGCGTATTGTTTGCCAAAAACAAGGGTAAGCCTCAACGTACATGAGACAAAAAGAGCACAAATAAACCTCTACTGGTTGTATAATGAGTGCTGATGATAAGGCTGAATTACTCTCAATACGCGTAGGCACGGTTCACTGACTTGGAGGCATACAACTGGTAGAGGACTACTCTGTCTAACAACATACGCACACAGGCCAATTCGCTGCCTCCAGGTTCTATTTGTGGACTAGACCAGCCAGCTGGCCCTGAAGCAAACTACGCCCAGGCTTTTCTGTAGTAAGTATTTGGCCAGTTTGCTCATCCTTGTTGCAGCTGTCCCACCACAGCAGCCACAGCGTGCAGTGAAATACAACGGCCATTTCCTCTATACGTGTGTGCCCACTGCTTGTCATTTGTTGGCTCTCCAACAACAGATTGCACGTCCATCTTAACTTCTCTCTTCCCATGCTCACATATCAAGGAGACCATGCTCTAGCTCCACCAACGAGTTGCTCATCCATCACTGCCATGCTCATGGAATGTGAGATCTATAAAAGACACACTTTTGAACACTGTAGCTATGATTTAAATATTTTTATCTATATGCTTTTCATGACTTTTGTAGACATGGATAGTTGTATCTCGAGAATTATACTCAAAACGCTTCTGTAGGAACCATGATGTGGAATACAATATGATCTTCTGTTAAAACAGAGATTCAGCTGTTACTGTTCAGGCAACATTTACATCTGAGTGGGAATTTTTCTTTGGTTTCAAAATATGAACTGATTCCTCACTGATTTTGTTAAACCGAATATGTCCTTTTTTCCTTTCAGTACCAATGTAGGCAGATGTTTCACGACTTCTTGTTACCCGGACAAGTCCTGAAGCAGTTTCGTATTACGAAACAATTTTAAAAACCTACAGCGAATAAAATGGTTTTACTATTAAAGCATATGTTAAGTAATCTGCTTACAATATAAAATGACTGTCTGTTGTTAAGTTTAGTAATTATTAAGCATGGTCCATTCCATCTGATAGTGTCTGGCTTCTGAGGTATACATTTAATAGACGACTTATCCAGTTTCATAAAAAGATGGTCTATTATACCTATGTGTACACAATTTCACTCCATGAAAAAACATACTCCACTAACATTATTCATTGGGAAAATTCATATTCACTGTAAACTCTTATAAGTTTAGGTTGTAATATAGGGAACGTTATAATACATAAGATAATGTAAAAATTTAACATAGAAGTAGCTCAGCATTACTGTGATTCAATGAAAGCAAATTATTAGTTGTGAAAGAAATAGTTGGAAGCTGTAATTCGATATACAAATTATTATAAACCAAGATACTATAAATTTTTTTGGAATTTAAAATACTGCTTACAGTCATTGTATTACCACAAATTTCTTAAAACATACGGTTAGTGTGAATTTACAGTCTGAAGGTTGTTACCTATTGATGGTTAATGAGTCATTTGTCTGTGGCTTTAGAATATTATTTGGTTACTGTTTTTTATTTGCCTGAATTGACTGGTTTTTGATTTGTCTATTTTTACTTTTTTGTCATAATGTTAGCGTCTGGGTTTGGTAAAACAGAGGAGAAGGGAATGCAAGAGATAAAATTTAACAATGTGCCTGTTGCTATGAGTACACATTTTATGATTTAAACAGTGTAGATAGACAGAGAGCTATATCTTCAGTAACTCAAAATAAAGCAAATTATCCTAACTACTATGAACATTTCTCTAAGTTAATGAAGCAATTCTTAATTGTTTACACAATATATAAAATTCTTCTGTTACTATTAGTTACCTCAAATTATAAATACTGAATGCTTAGATCTGTTTACATGATTATTGTGTGGAACTGTATTTGGATTTGTTGACAAAGCCTTTGTGACCTAATAGAGAGGCTAGTATTTCACAAAAAAATTCAGGAATTCTCCTAGCTGTTATTACATGATGTAGAGATTTCTCTTTCGAAAATATTTCCTTTTGGTTTCCACTATCTTCACAGGCTGTTTGTAAGCATCTGTTACAGACTCTGCTTTCAAAGAGATGCCTAATATGTACCTTTTTGACTCAGATATCTGTCTATCAGATAGTAAGTAATAATCACATTGTTCATACATCATTTTCAGAAAAAAAGTTGTTTACAAATGGAAATGAAATGGCGAATAATGTAATGTGGCATTAAAAACAGCTGCAGAGATGTACATGTTACACATTCAATTTGTCAGTTACTGTTATTAATACATCTCAACTAATGTTGATTTATTAATTAGTATCTCGTACCCATAATGTGTTTCATCTAACAGAATGATATATATATAGTACGAACACACTTCTATATTTTTGTAGCTGGTGCCTACCTGCAACAACTAGTAGTAATTTAACAGCTTTAAGTCCTATTGTACAAACACACACACACACACACACACACACACACACACACACACAACCACACACACGTGTGTGTGTGTGTGTTTGTACAATAGGACTTTAAAGCTGTTAAATTACTACTAGTTGTTGCAGGTAAGCACCAGCTACAAAAATATAGAAGTGCGTTCAGTCAAAATATTATATTAATTGCTTTAAAAAAAAAGTGTTAGATATTGTGAACAATCAGGAAATCTGTTGGAAATCTTTGTGTATCAACAGTTAACAGACTTAAAAGTGTAGTGGCATAATTTATTAAGTGTTACAAAATATCCAAACGGAAGTCAGCAGTTATAAGAAACGAACCATATGATGTACTGGGTCTTAGTCAGTACTGGCATGCTTAAAATTTGCTTATCGCTACATTTACGACTATTACAAGATAATCTCAAAAATGGCTCTGAGCACTATGGGACCTAACATCTATGATCATGTCCCTTAGAACTTACAACTACTTAAACCTAACTAACCTAATGACATCACACAACACCCAGTCATCACAAGGCCGAGAAAATCCCTGACCCCGCCGGGAATCGAACCCGGGAACCCGGGCGAGGGAAGCGAGAACGCTACCTCACGACCGCGAGCTGCGGACTACAAGATAATCTGATTGGCTGATATGACAATGGAATAAATTTATTGATTAGCAGGACAAAGTACATAAATGCTGTCAATCTAGTATGGTTAACTGTCCAATATAGATAACAAAACTTCATAGCAGTGCTCTAGGCCATTCTGAGCTGTGCAGAAAGTCAGTTACACTATTATTACTCACTTGTTATAATGTTATTGGAAAAAATGGTGTCAATTCAGATAAATGTGTTTCTCCTTCATGTGGTAAATAATACCATAAAAGAGTTTGAGGAACTTTTGTTGATTTATGGTGACTTACGTTGACTTATGTTTTGATCTCTTGCGCCACTGAATAAATTATGCCACTGGCATTGAAGTCTGTTAACTATTGACAGGCACTGATTTTCAGTAGATTTCCTGATTATTCACAACATGAATGACTGATTTTAATGAAACAATAAATGTAATTTTATGAAGGAAGTTAATTCTCAAATATTGCAGGGATATTTTCTATGAAACTGCATCAAAAACTGTTATAACAGTTTTCCACAACAGCAGTTTTAGTTTTGAGGGATTTACACACTAATTCTTTAAAACATGCTTTTATCATAGTTTGAATATGAGGGGTACCAGTCGTTCTCTTGTGTCTGATATGGGTTTAGCACATACATTTTCAAATTTAATCTACAGAAATAAAGGTAATAATTACAGTATGAGAAATAGTAATAGTACACAACTGACAGAAATGAGAAGATGTTCCCATATATGATTTTTTATGTCCATTCATAACATCATTACGTCTTAAACACTAGTTACAATAACAGCAGTACAACTAATTGTGATAACAGTAATAGTGATAGTAAAAATAACAAAGGTGATTGTATAATATAGGAGATGCATTTTTGGATGTATGTAGTAAGATACTATGATGTAACAGGTTGCATGAGACAGAGTTATAAATGATATAAGATCCTAGAAATAAATAGTTAGAAAAAGTGTACATGGCTAGTGGTAAGATCATCAAAAAGAATCCAAGGCCTCCTTTGTAATCATGGTATCTTGTTTGGTCCCAAATTTGAACAACAAATTGATACTGTTTCACATTATAACAGTAGATAGCCACAAACCGTCAATCTTGTTCGGAAATACAAAAATAATAAATGTCTTATACTATTTCTTAACATCATGTTCGAATATTCTAATTCTTACACCCTTCTACTATCAAAAATATTTACGAACATTTCCCTATGTCTGAAAACCACGAGATTTAGGTTGCAACAAAAAAAGGGGGTCCTGTAACAGTACACATTGCCCATGTAGTACAAACGCGTAGCTCTCATTGCTGTGTAGCTGTCTCAAATTTCGTGTGGGGCTTTATCTCAACGCCACTGTACCACACCATGTATGCATTAGTGCTACTGTGCCAACTAAAGATGGTACACGTCACACTGCCGCAAGTCTAGGAGGAAGCTGTTTGGTTTCCACTTTCCCCAAAAGAATTTTGTGTGACACTGAGCTGAACAATTACCACTAGATAGGAAACAACAGCAGCCATCATTGATGAAATATTACTAAGATCGATGACGAAAAGCCCACAGGCGGTGATGCGCGGACTACGATGCAGCAGCTGCTGCGAGAACAGCTGCAGCTGGCGCCGCAGTTCAGAGTCCTTTGGAGTTTTACGTGATGCCGGCAGAAGAGCCTTGTGTACCAAGTCAGCAGAACGGCGAGATGCACTGGTGAGGGCGCTGCATGACCACGTCACCGCAAGAATTGCTGCGGAATGTAGGGCGGTATAGAAAATAGCCATCGTCGCTAGTCCTTCCATATTCTTGAGAACAGACCCCTGCCGGAATAAGTCTGAAGTCAATTGCTAGTCGTTATTAATTATTGCTGGGTACATAACATTTAGTGTCACATAACTTGGTTCATAGCGAAAGCCTCCTCTCTCACAAACGCAAATTTTAATGGAGGTGAAATAAACTGATTTTCAGTTACGAGTGTTTCGTTCTATTTGACCTAATCTGTATACTTGATTTTCATGTCTAGTTGTAGCATTTTATGGGTGAAATTACTAGGGTATTGTTCAATATCTTAAAGATGAAGAGAAGAGTACGTACTTAGTAATGCTAAATGTATGCTTTGGCTGCTGAAAACTGCTGCAAGTTTTTAGAACACGTACAGAAAACTTACCAATTTAAGCGTGGTTTTCTCACTTAACATGGCTGCCTTCGCGAGTATGTGATTTTATTTCTTCGTCACTAGAGCGCAGCATGTTGTCTCACTAGCAGTTGGCATAAGAGTTTTTCTATCAAATAATGGGATAAAAATATTTTTTATGATTTTTATGATATGAGATTTTAATTCTAGGATGACATTAAGTGGTTTACTTGCTTAAATAAGGTACCACTAAATAAACATAAGAGTGAAACATAAAATAATGTATGTAAATGTTCTGAAACATCTACATCTACATATACATGGATTCTCTGCACATCACATTTAAGTGCCTGGCAGAGGGTTCATCGAACCACCTTCTGAATTCTCTATTATTCCAATCTCGTATTGCGCGGAAAGAACAGACACCTATATATTTCCGGACGAGCAACTATTTCCCTTATTTTATGGTCGTGTTCGCTTCTCCCTATGTATGTCGGTAACAACAAAATATTTTCGCATTCGGTGGAGAAAGTTGGTGGTTGGAATTTCGTGAGAAGATTCCATAGCAATGAGAAACGCCTTTCTTTTAATGATGTCCAGCCCTAATCCTCTATCATTTCACTGACATTCTCTCACATATTTCGCTATAATACAAAACGTTCTGCCCTTCTTTCGACTTTTTCGATGTACTCCGTCAGTCCTACCTGGTAAGGATTCCACACTGCGCAGCAATATTTAAAAGAGGACGGACAAGCGTAGTTTAGGCAGTTTCCTTAGTAGATCTGTTATATTTTCTAAGTGTCCTGCCAATAAAAAGCAGTCTTTGGGTAGCCTTCCCAACAGCATTTTCTGTGTGTTACTTCCAATTTAAGTTGTTCGTAATTGTAATTCCTAGGCAATTAGTTGAATTTAAGGCCTTTTTATTTAACTGATTTATCATGTAACCGAAATTCTACGTATTCCTTTTAGCAGTCTAGTGAATGATCCCACACTTTTCGTTATTTATGGTCAACTGCCCACTCTGGCACCATATATATATCTTTTCTACAACGTTTTGCAATTTGTTTTGATCTTCTGAAGACTTTATTAGTCGATAAACGACAGCGTGATCTGCAAGAAACCTAAGACGGCTATTCAGATTGACTCCCAAATGGTTTATACATATAAGGAACGGCAATGGGCCAATAATATTACCTTGGGAAATCCAGAAACCACTTCTGTTTTACTCGATGACTTTCCGTCAATTTCTACTACCTGTGACCTCTCTGACAGGAAGTTACAAATGCAGTCGCATAACTGTGACGACATTCCATAAGCACGCTATTTCACTATAAGCCGCATGTGTGGTATAGTGTCAAAAGCCTTTTGGAGATCAAGAAATACGGAATCGATCTGAAATGCCTTGTCAATAGCACTCAGCACTTCATGCGAATAAAGCGACAGTTGTGTTTCAAAAGAACGAGGTTTTCTAAACCCATGAATTGTGTGTCAATAGACCGTTTCCTTCGAGGTAATTCATAATGTTCGAACATAATATATATTCCAGAATCCTGCTGCATATAGACGTTAATGATATGGGCCTATAATTCTGTGGATTACTCCTACTACCTTTCTTGAATATTGGTCTGACCAGTGCAACTTTCCAGTCCTTGGGTACGGATCTTTCGCTGAGCGAACAATTGTATATGATTGACAAGGATGGAGCTACTGTACCAGCATTCTCTAAAAGGAACCTAATCTAGCAAAAATGAGGTAACTGTTTGAAACATTCTCAGTGGATGTGGCAAGTAGCTCAGTCTTACCTTTCCAGTCGCGTTAGGAAAGTTAGTGTACAAGGCTGTAATCCTAGGTTCCTCACTTAACACTTATTCATGAATTCTGTAACTAGGTTCGAATGGGGGTAGTCGGCGTCCCTTTAAGCGTCAGCCATTTCGAGCATCTCTGTATTTCTGTGATTCCAATGGGACAGAGAAACTGTAAAGAATCGTGCTGCCGCTCTCTCCATATGTACGATGTCCCTTGGTAGATCTCTGTAGTATGGACCACAGAGGCAAATGTTATATTTTGAGATGAAATATGTGAAAGTTCTGTAAGCCACCTCATTTGCATATAGGCAGATTATTTCCAGTATCCTGCCAACGAATGGCAGTAACACTAGATGCTTCAACTGTATGTAAGCTTATGTCGTCATTCCATTTCACATCCCACATTCTGCAAAATCCTGGTCTTTGTATTAATTCCATCTTTGACCAACTGATGCTGTCGTCTTAGGTACAGCACTTTGGAGTGTGAAAAGTGTATAATTTTACAATTCTGAAACCGTAAAGTGCTGTCACTCTTATCAGCACTGACTGACTGACCAAAGATTTGTGCAGGTATTATCAGGGAAAACTTCAAATTATCGAACTGCATCACCTGCATGGATATTAGTCACCATTAACAATGTCCGTCAGGTCATTAATATACGACAGGAATGGATAGCGTTCGAACAAACATTGCTAGGGTAGGCAAGAAGGTACTTCTGCACTAGTCAACTCTTCGTTCAATATAACGTGCAGTGCAGTCTCTGCCAATACATCCTCAGTTTAGTAACAAACTTTTCTTGATATCCCATATCATTATACTTTCATTACCAAGCTTTGGTGTGATACCAAGTCAAATTCTTTTCGGATGTTAAGAAGGAAAGGTGTATATTGCAGTGAACAAAATAATGAAGCAATAACTGGAAGAAGCTAAGAGTTATACACAGTAGAAATAATGACTGATGATGAATGTGAAACAACACTTGAGCATTATCAGTATACTTTGGAAATTTCTAGAGGAAAGAGATAAAAGATGAAAAACATCACTGAAAATTGTAATATGAATTCCATAATAAACGAGACATCAAAGTTAATTATTATTGGTAACGTTTTTGTAATCATGTAGAATATCTCAAGGACTTTCTGTGCTCGTTGTGGCTTATTAGGATCAAGAAATATACGAGAAGAAATACTGTAAATTGTATGTTCTCATGTGTCAAAGAATCTACCTCAATTAATTTAAGGTCAAAACTATTAACTTGCTAGTATAGTTGACAGTACACATAGAAGTGAAAATGCAAGAGTGGTATATGGCTTATTGGTTCATGGTGACATAAAAAGAAGTTGTTTCTCTGCTAAACAAAATACAGGCAAGCTTATTGGCAAAGCAGGATAAGTACAGCCACATAATGAATGGTGGATAGCTAAAATCACTTTAGTTCGAATCCATTCTGAATTTCTCGCTGCAGGAAACACAATAAATGAGAATGTAACATATAAATATCCTAATGATTGCATTGAGTGCTTAGCCAAAACTGATAGCCATTTTTGGTGAATGTTGATGGGTTTCTATGAGCGTTTAAAGAGTATATTGCATTTTAAGTGTCTGGTTTAAAGGGTACATGGGCCAATGAAGATCCTTCTAAATAAGAAAAAGTAGAATGATTTTTTTCATTTTGAAAATAACATATGAAACAATTTTAACAGGGATGCCTAGGGACAGGATATACACCATTTTGTATTAGAAGTGGGTTTGGTTGGATAAGTAGAAGCAATAATTGACGGTAAACAATAATCAGTGTCCTGGTAGTCTGGTAGTCCACAATTTTGTATTAGGAATTGGTTTGATGTAATAAATACAAGCAATAAGTGACAGTAAACAATAATCATTATCCTTAAGTTGTTATACAGATTCTTCCATAGAGTAAGTAGCTATTTATTCTCTTTAAAATGAAATTAATTCCAAACATCTGTATATCACGATTTTCATTAAATACGATCGTTTTCGAAACTCTGATGTCTTCATCGTTAGGGAAGTTCTGCGACAATGAATTTAGACCTAGGAGCATGTCATATGTTGCCAAGAATGGTGTATTTGCAGCTGTCGTAGCACCTTTGGTGCAAGCTCAGGCCGTCCTCAATACTACTTGTGACTGATTAAGTGATGAAATCTTACTGAATCAAGTATCTAAGAGATTGTTTCTGACATTAACTATTGCATGTCACATTTCATATTAACATATATGATATGATTCTTTACTATTACCAGTTTTGTACGAAGAGATTCACATAACGCATGCCGTTCTTTGATCCTTGTACAACCGTTTGTATCACACACAACACATTGCAAGATAGCGTCGCCAGTACAGAATTTTTTTCCTCACTTAAAATTTTCATATTAATTTTTTCATGCTGACATATTTAAATTTGTGATACCTTTAGTAAACGAGGAACGGTCTTCCCTGTGGCTTTTTCGTTGTCCCAAAGGACCATCACATTATAGTGAGATAGAAGAAGGTACATACAGATCGACAACTGAAATCCATAGCTACACACCTCTCAGTTGTCATCTGTCAGTCGACTATTACTTTGGAATAGTTAATTTACCTGTAATAATAGCACTTATTACGGAACATTATAGTCTAACATTACTGCCATTCTTAGTCTCGTATTATTTGACAAGATTTAGCCCAGTTCCTTTTTTTCCATTAGACGCGTTGGGAATTTTAAAACGCTTCCAAAGCCGTAAACTTAGTAAGTTCGACTAGTTTACTTGTGTAACTGACAGGTACCAAAAAAGGTCAACAGTGAAAAGGAGTTTGATCTTGACACGTAATCAGTAATCTAGGTGTTACATACAATTGGGTGTCTGCCTTACCTGGAATTTTAGTATCATCGACACTGAGAAATTGAGGCTGGTGATACAATGAACGAGGTTTGTAGCCAGACAGGTCAGTATTGGAAGTCCATAAGTGGAGTTTATCAGCGCCACGATGTCACAAAGGTTGTCATATACTTCTTGCAGTATTCGGACTTCTTCCGCTTCACATGCACACTATTGAAAAGAAAATGACTGTTACTCTATATTTTCTAATTATTCAACTAGCTGCCAACATACTTATTACTATGGGTTAGCAGCGGTTTCTTGTATTACTTTAGTCTGGACTTAAATTGTTCCTTATGAATTTTACGAGGGTTGCCCAGTAAATAATGCCCCATATTTTTTTTCTCCGAAATAAAAAATATTAGAAATGTGAAACTTTAGGTGCGAGTTATTTGAAGTTTCCCGCGTGTGTACGCAAAGTTTCAATTTCCTCCGACAGAGAGCGGTGGTGTAGGAATGTTCTAAAATGGCGTCTGCAAGTGACATCCGTCAGAAACAACGTGCAGTGATTGAATTTCTCGTAGCAGAGGAAGAAACCGTGGGCAATATCCATAAACGCTTGTGCAACGTCTACGGAACATCTGCAGTCGATGGGAGTACTGTTGGTCGCTGGGCACAGAGGGTGAAAGCATCAGAGGGCGGTGCTGCGGAGCTCCGAGATTTGCCGCGGTCGGGAAGGCCTCCCACGGCTGTCACGCCTGACATGTTGCAGCGGGCTGATGTTCTCATTCGACGGGATCGACGCATTACGACTCGACAATTGGCACTGGAGTTGTCAGTAAGCAAAGGAAGTGTGGATGTGATTATCAATCAGCTTGGATACTCAAAAGTGTGTGCAAGATGGGTTCCTCGGTGTCTTACTGTCGATCACAAATCCCAAAGAAAAGACATTTCTTTCGATTTGTTGCGACGCTTTCACGTTGACGGGGAGGCCTTTTTGTCACGGATTGTGACAGGTGATGAAACTTGGGTGCATCATTTTGAGCCCGAAACAAAAAGACAATCGATGGAATGGCGTCATGCTTATTCTCCACAGAAGAAAAAATTCAAAACAGGTCCTTCAGCCGGAAAAGTCATGATGACTGTGTTTTGGGATTGCGAGGGCGTAATTCTCATTGATGTGATGCCAAAAGGCAGTACCATTAATTCAGAGGCTTATGTCAAAACATTAGACAAACTTAAGCAGCGCTTCCGGCGCCTTGGGCGTCATGTTAACCCACAGGATGTTTTGATTCAGCATGATAACGCTCGTCCTCACACAAGTTTGAGGACTTGTGAACACATCGCGAAACTGGGTTGGATAGTGTTACCCCATCCACCCTACAGCCCCGATTTGGCTCCTTCAGACTTTCACTTGTTTGGGCCAATGAAGAATTTCATTCGTGGAAGACGTTTTGCGGATGACGAAGAAGTGATTCACGAAGTGACAACCTGGCTCCGTAGGCAGAGTAAAGATTTTTACCGGCAGGGAATACATGCTCTTGTGTCTCGCTGGAAAAAGGCCGTCGAACTTGAAGGAGATTATGTGGAAAAATAAAGCAAGTAGACAAAACATCAGTCTTTCACATATGTAAATTTGATTGTTGTGGAATAAATACTTCTGGAGAAAAAAAATATGGGGCATTATTTACTGGGCAACCCTCGTAATTCAGACACACTGTTATTTACAACTAGCTACTTATATACGGATGTCATGGTTAGCACTGAAATATTAAATATCTAAAATAGTTTAGATATATTTATAGTTAGTACTTAAAGACCTTCGTTATGCTTGATTCTCTGAGCAAATTTTTGCTCACACTTTCACTGATAGATGGTAAATACCAGGTGGTATAAAGGTGATTTTCTAAATGGTATATTAATATTTTTATTGGGTGTAGGGAAACTGCTACTGGAAAGATAGTAGAAAATGTATCAGGAAACCAAACTTTCAGGAACATTGTGTTACATACATGCTGAGAGAGGCCCATACTGTAATATATTACATTAAATACACAGATAGTAGTTAATTTTTCGACACACACACACACACACACACACACACACACACACATATATATATATATATATATATATATATATATATATATATATATATATATATATATATACTGTGGGAGTATTTATGAACTGAGGGAAAGTTTCTGGCACACAAATATACATCCAGAAATGGCATAAGACTCATCGAACTATTCCAGCAGAATAACCTAAAGATTATTAGGAAATCTCCATGAAAACAGAAAACATTGAAGTCACCTATACAACAGATGTAAGAATTCCAAAAAGACCATGTAGCGATTTCTTATGCTGTCCAGAACAATATCCATGACGTTCAAGCACACAGAGATACCAATATTGTTTCAGGCGAGTACCTGACTCGAATAAAGATAAAATATGCACCGAAGAAAATCCATCAGAAAACAACGCACATAGAAACGTTTGACACAAGAAAGATCATGGAGTCCAACTTAAAACAGTACTGATAAAAACTACAAGCAAATACATGGGAAGAATTCCATAGAGAGATCATATAAAAAGCAAAAGAACTAATACCAAGGAAAAAGAACACTAAACACCATTGATGGGGCTCAGAGTGTGAAAAGGCACTAGAAATACGCAAACAAGCGCTTCAGAACTACAATATTAAAAAATCCTCAGAAAGCCTATGTTCTTTCCAAGAATCAAGATACTGGCTGCAAAGCTTACTAGACAAAAGAAACGAAACATGAAGGAGCAACTGGATGCTATAGAAGTAAACTTCCGCAACCACAACAAGAGAGAATTCTACAGGACCTTCTCAAGGAAGATCTGCGGACACACACCTCAAAATTAGTTCTTCAGAAAACCAGATGGAAAACTAGCGCTAACTAACCAAGAGAATTGTCAAGAAGTGGCACGTTATTTCTCCGATTTCTTTAACTGCCCTGAACCTGTAACAAGATTTCCAATACAGAACTGTACCTCCACCCAACCGGAATTACTCCCACCAACAAATGAAGATATCAACAAACACATACTTAAACTAAAAAACAATGGGACATCTGGTGAAGACGGAAATTATTACATATTTACTAAAGAACCTTGGACCGAACTCACTACAGCAGCTTACACAAGT
Organism: Schistocerca nitens; assembly: GCF_023898315.1. Classification (NCBI taxonomy): domain Eukaryota; kingdom Metazoa; phylum Arthropoda; class Insecta; order Orthoptera; family Acrididae; genus Schistocerca; species Schistocerca nitens. The sequence continues at coordinate 188,787,255 of NC_064618.1, read as the reverse complement.
AATCTCTGCCATCTGGAAAACAGGAAAAGTTCCTAAAGACCGGAAATGTGCACTTACACTTATCCATCAACTGCACAAGAAAGGAGACAGGATGAATGTGAAGACCTGCAGAGGGATCTCCCTGCTGTAAGTCACCTATTACACTTTCTCAGCATGATTAGTACAGAGAACACGAGTACATTTAGAACACAAAATTGGTGAATACAAGGCAAGCTTTCGCCCCCATCGTTCATGCACAGAACAGATCAATATGAAAACAAATCTAAAATAAAGGCCATCATGAATGCGCCAATCAGTTGCACCTTTATAGATTTTAAGAAAGCGTGTGATTCTGCTGACCGACAATCCTTGGTCATCGTCTTAGAAGAACGGGTACTCGGCCTATATATATAAAGAAGGCTGGGGCAATTTCTTTGTGAGTATTTTTAACCACAAGTATTCCAAGAAATTGCTGCAGTTACAAAAAGTACGACCCAGACTTACAGAAAACTGGAGTATTCGTGCAACCCTACAACAAAAGGAAGCACACGTACGTAGATATGCCGTCCGGAATATCTCATCTTATATTATTTTCCATACTTCTCCCAGTTAATATCTTATATATTAATTCTAAGAGGTAGTTAGTTGCTTAGGAATAGGTACTGATTGCAAAAATGGGAGGCAACTTTCGTTGCTGACCTACCGTCTTCTGGTAGGCAATTGTTCTTGTAAGCATATACAGCTGCAAAAGTATTACATCATTGGTTTGATAACATAAATGAGTGATAGATAGGAAATTTAATTTTAAATCTAATCTGAAAAGTTTCCTTTGGATAACTTCTTTATATATATGAATGGAAACTTTATTAAGGACTGGTAGCATGTCTGGTGTATTAGATAAGTGAGTTTCATTTAATTCACACTTCTTGAGTGGTAAATTACGATCTCTAATAATTATTGGGGAAACGTGAACCTCTTAGGCAATACCGCTTTTAAATCACCTTTATTGTCGATGATTCTGGTAAACATGATTCATATTTGAGAGTTATGAATACATGCATACAATGTGAAATGATACAGAGATAAAATTAAGTGTAACAGCAGGTGCATTGCAATAGCAACCGTACTACAACATACCTCGATAAAAGATTATTACATTTCTCATGTACTAGTTGTAGAAATACTCATCCTAGAACATGGACAGTAATGTGAGGGACGATTAGAACGGCGCATTGGCAATCGAGGTTAAAAGCACAACATGAAGAGTAACTTGCCGAATGCTTGTGTCACATACGACACTCTAGTGTTCACTAGCACATTTACGTACTTCTTACTTCAAATTATTACTCGTTTTCATTACTGCACAATTCCTGTGACGCTTTATTTTATATTATTGTAAAATAGTATGTAAAACAGAAGCTAAAAATTATTCCTATTACGTTCTCTTGCACAAGAGCGCTTTCATAGCAGTTTAAACTTGGTGCATTTTCTAAAAACTGAAATACAAGAAATTGCTGTGTGACAACATTTTGTAATTTGTAAAAGGCTGCAGACATTATTGTAAAATTATTAAGATTATAAAAACGTGAAGAAGTAGAGTTACAAGATGGGCTTCTGCTGCGTCATTTGGATAACAATCGACGCTGCGGGTGACAACCTAAGTAATTACCACATATACGAACTATGAAACACTTACAGTGATAATGGATAACACTCATAACTTCTCTAGAGCTCAAGAAAAAAAATTGACACTTTTTATCGTCCACTTAGTTCTAAAAATTTAATTAGATACTCCAAGAACTGTATACTGTTTTTTTATTAAAATCGTGTGGAACGGTTCTCTTCACAGGCTGTGCATTACTAGTTAATTTATGGAGGTGTAGCATTACTTCACGCAGTTGTTGAAAATAAACAAATGCAATTCTGGCTAATAGGACCATAATTGCGAAATTGTTGCCCATGAAACATTTTTTGCACAACCTTACCTCTCGATTAAGTCCCATAAATGTACGACGTGCGTTCCGATCATTCGCTTAAACGGTCCAGAACGTTATTCGAACCAATCGCGGGCAACTATGGTCCGGTAACACGACGCACAGTCGTCCATAAAAATTCCATCGTTGTTTGGGAACATGAAGTTCACGAATGGCTCCAAATGGCCTCAAAGAAGCCTAACATTCAGAAGACTCGTGCATTCCAAGTCAATTCAGCCCACATCATTGCGAAACCTCCACAAGCTTGCATAGTGCCTTGTTGACAGCTTGGTTTCATGTTTTCGTCAGCTCTGTGCCACACTCGAAACCTACCATCAGTTCTGACCAACTGTAGTCGGGAATCATTCGGTTACGCAACAGTTTTCCAGTCGTCTAGGCACCAGCCGATAGTCCAAGAGAGGCGCTGCGGGCCATGTCGTGCGGTTGGCAAAGGGACTCGCGTCGGTCCTCTGGTGCCATAGCCCCGTCACGGAAAATTTCGCCACACTAACATAACAGATAGGTTCGTCGTACGTCGCACATTGATTTCTGCGGTTATTTCAGGCAATGTTGCTTGTCTGTTATCGCTGATAACTCTAGGTAATCGCCGCGGTTCTCTGTCGTTAAGTGAAGGCGGTCGACCGCTGTGTTATCCGCGATCACACTGTGGATCTCCGAATATTGAATTTCTTGACAATATCCGTTATATAAGAATATAATAATCCCATTCCCAAAGAAAGCAGGTGTTGACAGATGTGAAAATTACCGAACTATCAGTTTAATAAGTCACATCTGCAAAACACTAACGCGAATTATTTACAACACGAATGGAAAAACTGATTGAAGCCGACCTCGGGGAAGATCAGTTTGGATTCCGTAGAAATGTTGGAGCACGTGAGGCAATACTGACCCTACGACTTATCTTAGAAGATAGATTAAGCAAAGGCAAACCTACGTTTCTAGCATTTGTAGACTTAGAGAAAGCTTTTGACAATGTTGATTGGAATACTCTCTTTCAAATTCTGAAGGTGGCAGAGGTAAAATACAGAGAGCGAAAGGCTATTTTCAATTTGTACAGAAAGCAGATGGCAGTTATAAGACTCGAGGGGTATCAAAGGGTAGCAGTAGTTGGGAAGGGAGTGAGATAGGGTTGTAGCCTATCCCCGATGTTATTCAATCTGTATATTGAACAAGCAATAAAGGAAACAAAAGAAAAGTTCGGAGTAGGTATTAAAATCCATGGAGAAAAAAAAAAAAACTTTGAGGTCCGCAGATGACATTATAATTCAGTCAGAGACAGCAAAGGACTTGGAAGAGCAGTTGAACGGAAAGGACAGTGTCTTGAAAGGAGGGTATAAGATGAACACCAACAAAAGCAAAACGAGGATAATGGAATGTAGTCGAATTAAGTCGGGTGATGCTGAGGGAATTGGATTCGGAAATGAGACACTTAAAGTAGTAAAGGAGTTTTGCTATTTGGGGAGCAAAATAAGTGATAATGGTCGAAGTAAAATAGTCGAAGTAAAATAGTCGAAGTAAAATGTAGACTGGCAATGGCAAGGAAAGCGTTTCTTAAGAAGAGAAATTTGTTAATATCGAGCATTGATTTAAGTGTCAGGAAGTCGTTTCTCAAAGAATTTGTATGGAGTGTAGCCATACATGGAAGTGAAACGTGGACGATAAATAGCTTAGACAAGAAGAGAATAGAAGCTTTCGAAAGGTGGTGCTACCGAAGAATGCTGAAAATTAGATGGTTGATCACATAACTAATGAGGAGGAATTGAATAGAATTGGGGAGAAGAGGAGCTTGTGGCACAACTTCACTAGAAGAAGGGATCGGTTGGTAGGGCATATTCTGAGACATCAAGGGGTCACCAATTTAGTATTGGATGGCAGCATGGAGGGTAAAAATCGTAGAGAGAGACCAAGAGATGAATACAGTAAACAGATTCAGAAGGATGTAGGTTGCAGTAGGTACTGGGAGGTGAAGAAGCTTGTGCAGGATGGAGTAGCATGGAGAGCTGCATGAAACCAGTCTCAGGACTGAAGACCACAGCAGGAGCAACGATATCCGGAACCGATGTCTCGTATATCTAGTTTCAACCACCATTCCGGGTTCCTAGTCTCTTAATTCCCGTCGTGGGGCCATAAATACGTCGGAAACATTTTCACATGAATCGCCTATCTACAGAAGACAGCTCCGCCAATGTTCAAAAAATGTTCAAATGTTTGTGATATCTTATGGGACTGCTAAGGTCATCAGCTCCGCCAATGCAGTGCCCTTTTATATCTTGTGCACGAGGTACTGCAGCCATCGGAATATTTGAATATCGGTTTCCCATGAGCTTTTGTCACCTCAGTGTGCAGTAGCTTTAATTCTAAATTTTCATTTACATTTACTCTAGCAATAACTTTGTTGTAAGGTCAGTAGCCCTGAGTATCTCTACATGATACAGCTTTCGGATGGAAAGCGATTTCTTTTTAGATATATGTGTGCATGTGTTGAAAGACTCACGTTTTTGCTGTCGATATGATTGTCCCGATGCCGTCCTCCGATGATAATAACTCCTTGTGGACAGGCGAAGGACCGATTGGACGCAGTTTTCGCAATCCTCCGCTGCCACACTTTCAGAAGTCTCCTATTCACTATATGGAAGCGTCTCTTCAGCAACAGAACCAGGTTGGAAAACTGGGCAACAGTTATGGCAGTTACGATGTAGAACGGGAACACCGTGACGTTTTGTAAGATAAATTGTTTTGCGGTACTTCCCCATAAGACTCCCTCAGCTACGAACCCGGCGAAGAGCCCGGAAACCACTCCCAGTTCTTGTATCATTAGCAGCCTAAATATTTTATTGTACTCTTCTTTCTTATTTGTCAGCACCACTCTGTCCATCTCGATACATTTGTTTAGAATGCGGGTCACATGTGTATGGGTGCAGAAACATATCTGGATGAGAGTAACGATAGCAGAAGTAGTCACTAGTAGTAGCTCAATAATATCAGCCATTTTGAATGTGGCTATCAGGTGCTGAGAATTCAGTCGTAGTAGCATAACAAAAGACGTTAAGATTACTTCTAACGTAAGAACAAAGAAAGAATACATCCTCTCATAACGACTAGTTGAGAACTTGTTTGTCTGGTGATCTACAGTGAAAGGTGCTAGACCAAACAGCTTGCTTACGTAGTAAAGCGGTTTCATCGCCCTGAAGAAATCGAGGCTTAATGTCTCAGTATCCATCTTCGTTTAGTCGGTTGCAATACTCAGACTAGAATAAATATTTCCATGAGTGACAAACAGTGGACAATGATGTGTAATTAGCTTCACGTGGTACAAATCTCCACAGAATAAACAGAAAAAGACCTGTGCAGCAACGGAATGCTTGAGGCTCACTGACCGCTGGAACAAAATTACGTCTCCTTTATCGGAGGTCATCTAAATGAAAACTGAAACTTCGGCGTTTTAATCTGCCTAAGTGCAGAGTAAAACTCATTTCAGGAAAGTGCAAAGTCAATGATTAATTCATTGCGTACAAAGCAAAGGTGTCGGCAGCAATCGGTTCACACACCGCCCTCGTAGCAACCTGGTGTGCAACCTGGCCGCCATACACAGCGTAAAATTTGCAGGACGCACAACGCCACCACGCACAAGGAAATTCAGTCAACTATAGCTGTCACGTTCTATTCCCAATAGCTATCGGTGCTTCACAAAGTTTCACTTCTGTAATGTTGCTATATCAAACCTTCCATCTGTACTGCTGTATAATGACAAGTGGTCTTTTACCTTCGTTAACAAAAATCCCTGAAATTTCTTGAGCATTATACTTCAGATTTTTACGTAATACTCCAATAAATGTTAAAATGGTTAAAAAGTTCGGATAAATACACACACACACACACACACACACACACACACACACACACACACATATATATATATATATATATATATATATATATATATATATATATATATATATATATATATATGAAGGTGTACTACGCAAGAGTAGTCGTTCGTCTAAACAGCAAACAAACAGCAATTAAGAAGGTAAAAACACGGCTGTAACACTAGTAAACTGAATGGGCTACAGTATTGTTATAATTATTATTTAAATGCTGACGATGGCAACAGTTGCGGCCAACAGCCTTGCCGTAGTGGTAACACCGGTTCCCGCCAGATCACCGAAATTAAGAGCTGTCATGCTGGCTAGCACTTGGATGGGCTCCCGTTAGCCTAGCGCTGTTGGCAAGCAGGGTGCCCTCAGCTCTTGTGAGGCAAAATGAGGAGCTACTTGATTGAGAAGTAGCGGCTGAGGTCTCGTAAACTGACATACGGCCCAGAGAGCGGTGTGCTGACCACATGCGCCTCCATATCCTCATCTACTGATACCTGTGGGCTGAGGGTGTAATGGCGACCGATCGATACCGTTGGCCCTTCCAAGGCATGTTTCGGACAGAGTTCCAACAGTGCCGATTCTCCTGTAGAAGACATTCCGGTACCTGATGATACATCGAAGTATCAACCATCATATTATTCTGAGAGTGTGGATAGTGAAACAATAGATTCACGTAGGAAAGCAAAAGTACTTAAGCTTATTTCATGGTACTACTCTAATATATTTAGCAGTATTTCATACCTACTATTCTAAAGCACCGCAGTTGCTATCCCGTCAGAAAATATCATTAGATTTTTAGGAATTCCACTTGCTTGTTAAAAAAAAAGCAGTATCCTGTAGCTAAGAATTCAGATGGGATAGAGAATGGTGTTCATGGATAGTCAACAGACAACCCTGATGAAACAGCCGAAAAGACTATAAATAAAAGCACCTGCATGTGATATTATCGAAGTGTATTAGGCCTGGATTCTTTAAATAGACTTCGTGGAAGGGTATTTTTTTTTTTTTTGCAGGAAAAAACTCACAAACGCAAATGTGAAGAGTGGAAATGGAGGGGAAACAATGGCAAAGAAGCCTATCAGAAGAGAAAAGCATACATCAGTTCAAGCTGAAAAGAAGTCCTAGAAAATAGGATGCCTTCAGGTTGTGGAATAATTACAATGTGCAAGTGTAAAGATAAAATATCATTAGATCAAAAACAGAAACTGATTGAGGAATTTTATGGCTTAGAAAGTGCATGTAGGAAACGTGATTATCTGATCAATTAGATCACGAAATTGAATTTGTTACATACTGGAAGATAGTGTTATGTCGAAGTTTGGTTGCGCCTTACAGCATACATTTATTATTGAAAATCAAGTAATAAAGGTATGCGACACTATGTTATTGCATACATTTGCTATTACGATCAGTGGGTAAAAACAGTTTTAGGGAAAACTAGTCCAGGAGATGTATGAATGGGAACAAACATCGCAAGCACAATAATCATCAACGAACATTAGATGACATTTTCGACGGTATAATAAATCAATACATTCATTTGATAAATAGAACTACATTACAGTAGGAAGGGTAGTTTACTCCGGTACTTAGATAGCACCTTCAGGAGTATAGACAGTTACATTCGTAAGTGCCAAGGAGAGGTAAAGGAAGAGGCATCAGCTTGGATGCATGAAAAGGTATTCAATAAAGAATATAATCCTGGATTTTTCAAACCTAAAAAGGATACATGTGATGACAGTGAGGCCAACAAGAACACTGAACCACAAAATAAATTTGGTTTAGAGAAAAAATACAAAGACACCTCAAAATAATAGTATAGCTCGAGAAGAAATAGAAACCGACAAGTTGAGGGCGTAAACCGACAGCACATTTCTGTGTGCTTGTTCCGATTTAGAGTAGGTACTCAATAATCCGCTTGCTCACTTACAAAAGAAAGCTGCGTATCTACAGTCCGACTACGTACAACTTGGGGATACTAAAGGAAAAGTGCTTCACGTGGCACGAGGAAATTGGACCCAGAGGGAACATAGTTACCTGCTTCCATAAATTCCTAAAGCGGCAGTACGCCCAAATCAGCGCCTGAAGTGGTGTGCTTTGCTTGATTACTTAAAGTTCATATAGTTGAAAAGTGGCTCTGACATTTAGGCATTTTTAATTGCATTTTCCCTTAGGAGGGTTTGGCATAGAGCACCAGCACTCGTAAAGGAAAAGGCTGACCTGTACCTGTAAATAATTGTATGTATATGCGTATGTAACCGGATCCCGCTCCAGCTACTGGCGGGTCTTGGGGCTGACGACTCATCTCAATTTGGCTCGGTCCTCCCACCGCTTTTCTGCCTCCACTTGCTGCCAGGTCACACTTCTCCTTTCCACAGACATTCTCACTCCCTTTCTTCACCCTGTTCTAGGGAGCCCTCTTGGTCGTTTTCCAACTATCTTTAGTTTTTCCACGATTTTGGGAAGTCTCTGCCCACTATCCTCATAACATGCCCGTACCATCTCAATCCCTTTTCTTTCGATTTCTTGTCTCATAATTTCTTGTTTTGGTTGCAATTTATCTTTCGAACCTAGTGAACCCTGTACTCAGATGCGTTTTGTAATTAATATTCGCCGGCCGGAGTGCCAAGCGGTTCTAGGCGCTACAGTCCGGAACCGCGCGACCGCTACGGTCGCGGGTTCGAATCCTGTCTCGGGCATGGATGTGTGTGATGTCCTTAGGTTAGTTAGGTTTAAGTAGTTCTAAGTTCTAGGGGACTTCTGGCCTCAGCAGTTGAGTCCCATAGTGCTCAGAGCCATTTGACCCATTTGAATTAATATTCAGTTAGCTGTCACTGACCCCACTGTGCCACACAAGGTGTTTTATGTCCATCCATTTGTACATAGTGATGTCGCAGCGGAGTGTAGTGAGATTTATAGGATGAGAAACTGAATCTAAACACTTACGTGACGTTGTTGTCGTAGTACAGACTATAATTTCGAATTACACAGACTACGTTGTTGAGTATAGGCAAGGTTTTGTCAGTACAACTTATTGTAGTATTATGAGAGTAAAGTCCATTGTCCCACGTTGCTTTTCAGCTATGTGTTGCAATGTTGTTAGAGCCTGTTCGTACAGCGTACATCAAACGATTTTGTGGTGTCGAAGGGGTGGCGCAGTATAAATGTTAAAAACTATTTTTATTTCAATATTAATTTCAGCATACAATCCTTTTTTCCTGGTAACTATGTTTTGTTGTTGCGTTGCGCTTACATATTACCGTATTCGTATAATAGAAACCTTTGGAATTTAGAAATTTAATAGAGGCATTGTTACTGCCGACAGAATTCAAGAAATTAAGATTTTCACGTTTGTGACCATATGGTGATATAGTACAATTTAGGGTGAAATATGACCGTGACATTACTGTCAGACATCAATATCTTTATCAGTAATCCCACGTCTAAAGTAACTTCTGCAACCTGTTTTACTATAAAGTAGCTGATAACAATGTAACATAAGAGTATTACAACGAAGCAGCATTGGCAAGTGCACGTGCTCGTGCTAATTTCTGGGAAATTCCGGAACTTACAGTTTGTCTCATTGTAAAATTTAAGAAATGCTAGTAACTATAGCATTCCTCTGAACAGTCGGTAATTATCGAAATTGTAGCTTGTCCATTTTATTATGAAATTTATGTACCGATAGCTGTAGAAAATTTAAGACTGGAACTTGATAAAAGTATTGAAAGTAAATTAATAGCAGTTCTCAGAAAACGAATGCATGGAACTGTTGAAGAACGTCTTGTGAATGTACCTAAAACATCTGGAAAATCTAAATGGATGGGTGAATACTAAATGCTGATTTTCAGAATTGTCAATAAGAATCATATTAAAAATTTAAGACATGAAAATCATTTTCGAACCTTAAACCTGGAGTACTTTTACAGCAATTTACATGTTAGACATGGGTGAAATCGCTGAAGTAGAAGAAAAGTTAATTCTTCGTGGGAGTGTAAAGATTTCAGTCAGTAAATAGCTGTACAACAATAGCGAATGTCTTATCCATGAATATTTCGCAATAAGGCTCTGAAAGTCCAACCGGACAAAATTTATGTAAGTCACTTTGTTGCAACGAGAACATGTGTTGAGCTGTGTTGCTTCGACTGCGGCAGCCGACAGGTGACGACTGTACCCCATTGCTGCGAAACCTCTGCTACCAAACAAACTGAAATATTTTATTCACTATACTGAGGCATCGCCTAATCCACAGCACTGTGTTCGAGAAATGGGCAGTTGTGACAGCGACCACTACATATATCTGGTACATGGCAACCTAATGTAAATTGCGCTACTTGACGATACTTCCCCAGAAGATTCGATTGATCATATTTACTAAGAATATCACCCTTAACAGTGTACCTACTTGTAACTTCACTTGCCTGAACATAGTTTTATGTTCTTCTCATTGAGGTTACAGAATCGTTGTTTCAGTCTGTAGGATCTTGTTCAAAATATGTGCATAAGTGAAGAAGCATAGACGGGTGAGCGTCAATACTACAGAAATAGTAACAAACAGCAGTTGAGTTATTCGACCAAGGTTTTCTGTGCATAGCATCTAGTGCACCCACAACATTTTATCTGCCATCAAGACAGGCAATTGTGGCTTTCAGTTAAGTACGAAGAATGACTGTACCCTTTCAGGAGGCGTAGCTAAAAATAGGTTACAGTGGTGATTAATAATAAAAAGACTCTAAACTTAACAGTTTGCTCAAGTAATTCATTGAATTTATTGCGCTAAAGAAACGAGAGATAACAGTTTTTAGATTGTTTTGTTTTTTATTTATTTCTTTATCCATACATTCAATTTTTTGTTTACCGTGTGGAGTATCATTGAGTTAGCTATACCGAAGAACGATGCTAAAAGATAGAGTAGCTACGTCCAGCTAGTTAGTGTTTCCACGGAAACACCTATCGTAACAAAGTCTCAAACGAGCTGAACCGAGACGCAACAATTTCCTGTTCTTGTTCAGAGAATACTAACGTAAATTGACGTTTAATCTGCGTGAGTACCTTCAGTAACTTAATAAGAGAATACTCTATAGATCAAAAGTCGTGAAATCATTTGAGATTATCTTTCAGATACCATAAATTCACAACGTATTTGTCTGCGTTATGTTATGCAATGTCGTTCTAAGAAATCGAAGTAGCAGCGTAGTGCGCAAGCGTGTACATTGGACCACAATATCGTTTGGAAAGGAAGTTTAATGGTGTTTTCTTTCTTGGAAACCCAGTAGAATTGTTGATGCTGCTAGAACATTTCACAACTGTAGTTGTTGCTGTTACTCTTTATGTTAACTTCTTACTACCACATGTTTTTGATAATGTGGAAGTAACTATTTGACACGTATCTATTCAACTATGAGGCATTTAACTATACAAATATTCATAACATCAACTTTTAGTTCTAATTATTATTCCACTGGGATTTTATAATTATAGGTGTGGCATTCCCTTGTGGCTCTGGAAAGGTAAAGGTACGCCGATAAGCGTTTCATTCTATCTGATTCAAGCTCCTTTGGGCCAGAATGTATTAAAATGTTTAATTTATATTTGTGAAATTATTGTTGTCATTGTAGTTTTGTTACCGAATGATAAGATGGAGATAAGACGCTCTGAAGATATTTTAGGAACTATATCACCGGTTCGTCTGCCTACACTCAGCGGTCGGTGGACGTGGGTTCGATTCCCGGTACCAGCCAAGGATTTTTTCTTGCTGAGATGACTGGCATGAGGATGATCTGAGCAGTGATACTAATTGAGATGTTACATGATTGAGAAGTTCTGAAAAGTCGGTAGAACGGCTGCGAGACTGATGTGCTGAGGTTATACCCCTCCATACCGACTTCACAAGAACCAGCATGGCAGGGGATGACAACGCGGCCAGTCAACATCCCTTGGGCCTTCAAGGCGTGGGCGACTTCAGCGCTTGTAGAATAGTCCTTTAAAGACGTACAGGTGCACTGTCCAAAGTGTGGGGGATTCAGTTTTTTCTGAATTAGGCCACTACCCAAATCACCTGGTTTTTACGTCAGGAGTCGCGTGTATACATACCAAGTAGCTGATTCAGCAATTTACTGCTACACTCCTTTGCTATGCCAAAGGCGACCGTGACTACAATATTAATTTCTACTAAAGTCGAAGCTATGCTTGTAGTTAAAAGAACTTTATAATCAGTTAATTATATATGAATTTAGACCAACGAATGGAAGGAAATCTTTAACCTTGCTATATATATATATATATATATATATATATATATATATATATATATATATATATATATATATATATAATTCTATGACGGACAGTCAAATGAAAAGGAGACAGAAACGGAAAGTAAATGGTTTTTATTTCAAAATAATAGCCGCAACAGTTACTACACAAATCCCACTGTGAGGCATGACGGTCAGTGGCTTCATGGAAAACCATTTGCGGTTGCCTAAAGAACCACTATTCTACCCAAGAGTGCACTCCGTATTCCGAAACAAATCGACAGCCAAGAATGTCTTTCTTCAGGAATCCAAAAATGTGGAAGTAGTAATGGAAGAAATTGGGACCGTAGGGATGATTGTTGATGTGTGAGGGCTTTCCAGTGATCGTCTGCAGCGTAATCGAAAAAACCTCGGCTATATGTAGGCGGGCATTGCCTGCAACAGATTGAGGCCGTCGGTCAACATTCCTGAAGATATGAATATGATGGCGCTGTGCAATGTTTGCTAAGTCTCCCGTTACTGCTGTACATAACTGCTGCGCCGTGTTCCAGAAAGTAAATTAGCAACGGGTCATCAATTTTCTTCGGACGAAGAGGTGCACCAATTGGCAGCAGGTACACTGATGGGTAACTACGAGTGGTTTCCCTGGGCGAGAGGCACTGAAATTTGGTGGATGGTGTGAGAGAGTCGCCGTGCTGAAGACTGACAGGTAACAAATAACACTGATGTGCCAAAGTAACTTTCCCATGACAAATAACATGGCTCGATGAAACCTGGGCCATACATAGAAGGACCGGTACACTGACGTACACTAGGTAACTTCAAGAAGTACGCATTGAGAAGAACAGAAATCCAAGTTTTATTCAGATACAATAATTACACTGAAGTCTGCACGATTCAGATGGTCCCCCGAATATCACGAGAGGCGATACACGCTCCTAAAAGGTATGAGAACACCACCGACAGCAATGCATAGTCTGCCACAATCTCCCACAGAGGCCACTCAGTTGGTGACAGTTGGTGAGAAGTTCTTGTGGTAGGGCGTTCCATTCCTTCACCAGCGCGGTTAACAATTGCTGGATTGTTGTTGGTGCATGTGGACATTGTGCTGAATGCTTTCCGGATGTACTCGATCGGACTTAGTGTCGGAGAGGAGCGGGCAGGCCACTTCATTCGCCGAATAACTTTTTGTTCTGAGAACTCCTCCACCAATAATGTCCGATACGGTCGTGATCACCCACAGAAATGAGATCAGTGCCGAATGTACCACTGAAGAATGCACATGGGAAATGAGTACTGTACACTGTCACAATAATGTTCAGTGTACCATGTTCCCAGATTTTGAAGTCACACGTCCATTATTTGACGTCGTATGGCGGGAGATAGGGAAACGTTATACTTATAGGTAAGTTGTCGAATATAACTGTTTTTGGTGGACCATTGTTAGGGTGTGGTTAGACCTAATTTGGCACTGGCGTAATGATCTCCAAGCCTTCGAATACGGCACACTCACTGGATGGGATACCTTATTGTGACACTGTCCTACTTTTCAATGTGTGTCTTTTCCGAAGGTGCGTTCGGCCATGTCTTCCTTTTCATGAACGTCGGTGCATGATCACATGCAACTGCACTTGAGAGGAACCTTTCGGCCCGAGAGGATATTTGATGAATGAACTGCTCTGCTTCTGGGACCCGTTGAATATATGTAGTGTAGCATGACCAGGTGCGCCAACGACCATATAGCAATTATCAACCGCGATGGTGGAGGAATGGAACATCTTACCGCAAGAAATCCTAACCGACACTGTGGAAAGTATGGGAGCGCGTTTTTTTTTTTTTTTTTTTTTTTACCTTGCATTGCAGTACAAAGGGATCAGCACCCCGTTAGGGACCATTTCCCACCTTTTCTAATGTCCAGGAGACTATCATAAAGTGGCGGCGACTTCAGATTAATTAGTGTACTAGAAAAAAAGTGTCAGTTCCAGTCGTCTCACTACGTACTTCTTCCAGCTACTTTATGTACTATGCTATAGTATGTCATTCTAAGATGACTGAAGTTTCATAGAGCTTTGTTACTGTTTGGCCGTGACACACCATGCAAAAGTTACCTTTGTCAGTAAGATTTAAGCACCAGCTTGTATCGCGGCAATAACGTCAGTAGGATTTATACTAACAAAGTTAGAGAATATTCTATATCACAACATCGAAGAGAGTAACGATTTGAGGAAGTACGTCTAGACAGTCACTCGGTAAATAGGAGGAGAAGTCAAATGAAAATCGAACATCTACCGTAATGGGACCATGGAATGATTCCATTCAAAAGTAATCGCAACACGTGTTAAGACGTTTATCCCAATAGGAGATGAAACGATCAATTACTGGTTAGCAGAAAGCGGTCGGCCGCTGACTTATCCGCAATCGCACCCACTCTAGCACTTCTTCGTCCGACTAAAACCGATGCCCACGCATGTCTCTCTTCAGGTCGCCAAAGATGTGAAAATCACACGGTGGAAGATCCAGGCTCTACCGATTATGACAGAGCGCTTCCCACCCAAAACGCTGAAGCGTAGCATTCGTCCGATTGGTAGGAAGATTCAGTCTGATGGTATCTCTGGGCGTTTTACTTTATGGCACAGTCTCATTTTCTGCAAAGCGTCTACGTAGGGCTGTTCGTAGATTTTGGTTCCACGCTCGAAGAACCCGCCGAGCACAGGGTCTCTGCAGTCGAAACATAAGGTCTTCATGACCTTACTAGAACTTCCATTGATCATCCAGAACACTATGACCACCTACCTAATACCTACCATGTTCAACGTCGGCATGGAGAAGAGCGGCAACGTATGACGGCATGGACGCAATGAGACCATGGTCGACCACTCGAGGGAGCTGGAACCACATCTGCACACACATTTCGCCTAAATCCTGTAAATTTCGGAGAGGGTGGCGATGAGCTCTAACGCCACGTTCAATCATAACACATACTTGTTTGATTGGGCTCAGATCTGGCGAATTGAGGGGCCAAAACATCAGTTGGAACTCTGCTCTGTGTTCCTTGAACCACTCCATCACACTTCTAGCCTTGTAAATTGGGGCATTGTCTTGATGAAAAATTTCACTGCCATCAGGAAACATGATCGTTTAGGAGTGTACGTGATCTGCAACCAGTGTACGATACTTTAGGACGTCATGGTACCTCGCACGAGCTCCGCTGGATCCATTTGAATGTCCCCAGAGCATAATGGGGCTACTGCCAGCTTATCTCGGTCCCACAGTACAGGTGTCGAGGAGCTGTTCTCCTGGAAGACGACGGATTCGCGCCTTCCCGTATGCATATGAACAAAGTATGGGAAATCATCAGGCCATGCAACGCTCTGGCATAGCGCCTACGTCCAGTGCCGATGATGCACTTGGTTGGCTCGTCGACTGTGGAGGTGCCCCATTTGTAGTGTTCAGTGCACTGAGTGTGCAGACATAATTTTAATGAATGGGGGAAGCCCAACCCTTCGACGTCTAGACTTGGTTTCACCTTCGTTCCACCACATGTTGAGGAAACTCAACACAGCACTCCTCACACCCTGACAAGTCGTACAGTCACCGAAGTGCTTGTCCCGAGCCCCGGGGCATCACAATCTGCCCTCAGTCAGACTCAGATAGCTCGCGCGCCTTCCACATTCTGCACACGGACAGCACGCTCCCTGATGCTACATGCACTGCGCGTGTGTCTGACTGGCATTCACTCTTACCCAGGCTACGCTGCTAACGTGTAAAGGAGTTTATGATGACACTAGATCGGTGGTCATAATGTTATGGCTGAGCATTGTATATGAACAGCTATGAATACTTATGCCAAGGGTGATGTCGGATGTTTTGACTGTTGGTTTTGCAGTTTACCCTCAGGCTCGAAATGGTGGCACCATCGCTCTTTTGACAATATGGGATACCAACGTGTGCTCATCTTCGTGGTTTTGAAGCAGATAATGACGACTTGATGCCATTCTGTTCATCTTTTGTCCCTTCGTGAGGCGATGCTACACCCACTGCATGCCATATTTCATATCGTTTCCTCTTATCCTCCTCTAGTTATGCATCTTCACGTTTCGATGTATAGAGTTACGGATATGACAAGGGCGATGGCTCCCATCAGAGAAATGCATCCGCTTGCTCATCTGAGTAGCAAATTCTGCTGCAGCTGAAAATAACATTAGCTGCAGAGCATCAGATATTCGGCAGTCTATGGTAAGACCACACGATGGCAGAGAGTCATCTTGTGAATGAACAAATTAACGTACGAAAATACCGTGTATTCCCGCAGTCGCTCTCGTGCTCCGTCCTGCCATCTAGATTTCACTGACAAATGTTTTGTAACTTTTTAAGAAGTGTGTGTGACTGGGATAATCCGGGATGCTCGGCAAACACAGTCTTTTACACACAACAATGGACGACCATGTAATAATGCATTTCTACTGGTATGGATCCTATTTTATTTAAAGTATCACTTCATTTCAATGAGTGGTTTGTTAACCTCATGAATTGATTTTTAATATTAACTGATCAGTTCACCATCTACCTTCTGCTACATAAGAGGTCGATAACAGTTACATCTATCACAAAATACATATCGCCATTGTAGAAGAGAATAAGGGCTTCAACTGTATCGTATGTGGTCTCTATAGATGCAGGTGATACTCGCCTTTTGTTATGACAACCTTTCGTACTTTCTGTATATTTATTTTGTGGTTAATAATCCTCTCTAGTTATCAGCCAATCTTCTACTGAATATTAAGTTCATGAAATTTAGTCCCTGTGTCTCCTTTCCTTTAT
The DNA here is from genome assembly GCF_023898315.1 of Schistocerca nitens. Taxonomy (NCBI): domain Eukaryota; kingdom Metazoa; phylum Arthropoda; class Insecta; order Orthoptera; family Acrididae; genus Schistocerca; species Schistocerca nitens. Next base: position 188,770,329 of record NC_064618.1, on the reverse strand, counting down.
AGTAATTTCAAAATCCGGGCCTGTTCATACGTTTAGTAATTTATTGCAGGAATGCGGCTCTGATAATCTTCTGGTAACTTGTTCATTCCTCTTGTATCTGTAGCTGCTTCCACAGCATCAGTACTGCAGTCCATTTCTCCATGCAAAATTTTTCATCTTTTTTGCAAAGAAAACTTCCTCCTTTCCTTAAAATTACCAAACTTTTCCTCTTTTCCACTAAATCAACAACATGTAATACCCATACGCCCTCACACTTCTTTATCCAGGCGTCAATTCTATTTTCATTTGTCGATTCTGTTCTAATTAAATTTTGTACGGATTATATTTTTCGTATTGCACCAAACCATTGTCTTTGTCACCTGCATTACAAAGCAAATGTACATTGTCACTAAAATACAAAATGATCTTGGTTAGTAGACAAAATTTATGTTATAAGGGTAGAAAAGACACCGACGGAAGACGACTTTGCGCATGGTGCTCTAGTACTAATTGGGACATAAAATGAAACTTATAATAAAAACTTTTATATGCGAAGAACTTGAAAAACTGTTGCATTACAGTTAAGGGGATACGGAATCACCTATCCCCGCAATGTTAATATATGCCTACTATAGGGAACATTTTCTCACAAACTACTGGAGACAGAGAGGTAAAAATTTTACTGTATGTGCATTCATATGTTACAACAATACTGAAACAACAGTTTATTGTCAAAGTATTTTCTTACAGAGATATTGTACATTTATTTTTAAGTAAATTTTTTCCATCGCTTTTTACTAGACTATCACCCCTAAGTCTTTTGTAAATCAAGTAATTAAAAAATCGTTGTTTCAGTATGTAATAGGGACCTATGTCACTACGTCATAAAAATTTCAGACTTCTAGGTTGACCAGTACCTGAGATAATGTTCCTAGATGAAGTAAAAAGTAAACTTACGGGAAACGGAGAAAGAAGATTAAAACATTCCTGATCCGTAGCTAATACCCCCTTCACAGTCTTCATAATCATCTTCAAGTCTTCTTTTGGCACCCCTCTGCACCTGTCTTGCTTTTTTCACTAATGTCTTGATTATATTATCAGCATGCCTTAGTCTGTGCTGATCTAAAAAGAACATAGCACGTACCGTACGGGAACCAACACACATACCCAACTTTTGAAGGACCTGGCATTTAGTTATATTTCCAAGATTGAAGGTTGCCACAGCATCATACACACCAAAATGTAGTGTATTAATTCCGACAAACACTGTTTTTGGGAGACGATGCCATATCACACTATTCAAGCACTCGTTGGGGTTCTGCGTTTTTCCGTGAAGACATTTCATCAGAAGACTTCTGTCAGCCAGATCTCTGAAAATGGGCTTTATTTCTGCCATGATGGCTGATGGTAGACTGTGGTGGTGAATGTATTTCTCTCCTGTTGTTAGTCCCCTATTGTATTTACACCAGCTGTTTTCACCTTTGGGGCACAAACCATGTTGTGGATGCTCATCCGTGGATGCGGTGTGGAAATATAAAGCCCATATAGCTCTCCTCATTTCTTCAAGATTGCCTGGTTTTTGCCTGATTGCAAGGCCATAGCAGTTCTGAATGTGGTCTATTATGGAATCAGTCAATCTTCCTCTGCCATCCAAGGTTTTCCCATCATCTAGTTTTTTCCCTTTCATAACTGATTTTAACCTTCTCAGCCTGGCACCCATTCTCTTCTGCACATGTCCTATACATTCAAGTTTGCTTATATTTACACTGTTCCCATATGGTTTGCTTTCCAAAACTTCTTTGAATGCTTTAGAGTCACCATCTCCCAGATATTTGACATAGCGAACATTATACCACTGTGAAGAGCGATGAAAAATTTTCTTCACCCCAGCAACCTCCATGCCACCACTACTACCATAATAATTAGCAATACAGTCATCACTGTGTTCATTTTTCAGCCTGCCTGTGCACCTACAGTATTTAGACATTATTGCAACATCAATAACCTTGCCAGTATCAACACTAGTTGCTGTTACAACACCATTGTTGGAGGTGTGGCCCCTTTTCTGCCACGTGCCATCAAACGCCACTGTGAGGTCACGACTGCCGTCATTTTCTTCCACTGCTTCTTCCACAGCAACCTGCATTGACTTCTGTGCTACATCTTCAACTGCAGATCCTAGTACATAATTGTAAGCTTCAAACTTTGAAGGTGCACTTGGAAGATTTAGAACACCACATAGCATATCACCAGCTGCTTTGCCCTTACCAATTGCTCGCAATCCATAAACTAACCTAATATTTACACTATAAAGTTCAGTTTTCTTGTATCCATTATTTACAGTTACTGAAACCGAACTTGGAAACTTACAGCTGTATTTACAAACACTGCATATTAAATTAAACTGGGCAGCCAGGCCAACATGGGATTCTACTTTCAGAGAAACGTTTCCATGACATTTTTTGCAGCACAAACTGTTTTCAAGAGCTTCACACAATATATTCGTATCAATGAGTTCAAAAACTTCATTCCCTCTATCAAGTAAATTATATTTCTCTTCCAAATCTCTTAGTTTTTTATGAGAAGCACTGTTTTCATTTGGTGTAAGTTCGTTCGGCAAATCAGTAATAAGTGGATTCACATTTTCCAACAGTGATGATGATGAACTGCTTTGCTTTGCTAATGAATCATTATTTCTTTTCTTTTGCCAGTTCACACGCTTTTTAAATACTTTTGCTTTAGCTCTAGGCATTTTCACTGCGAAAAATGAAGCACTAAATACGAAATAACTCAACAACAACTACTTTCTTATATCACACTGTTTACAAAACAGTCCCGCCACAAAGTCAAAGAGTAACTTGAGGAAACCAGAGAGAAACATTTTCGGGCAACTAGTGTATAAATAGTCGCTGGAAACCGGGATATTTGAATTCATGTCACTTTAAAGGTACTGCCAAAAAGTTCATGGTCAGCCACGAGAGACGTGTATAACTAAAGCGCAATACCCGATCTCACAAATATATAAAAATAAAATAGTTATAATTGTAGTAGAGCTATGTATGATACGTCATTTTAAAGAGGAAACATGGCAGAATATAATACGCCAATAAAAAAAAATTCGATTTTTTAACCCAAAATCCGATTCCGTATCCCCTTAATGTACAATGTCAGTGCTTAGCTAACAAATGTCAAATGAAATTCAGAGGCTACATATATGAAAGGTAAAATAGATCTGTATTGAAACACGTCATACCTTTTTCTAAAAGAAAGTAATGAATTCCTAAGGAAACGAAGACTTCCTCGTCTTGAAATACACTTCTGTTTCGCATGTGGAGGTTCCACTAGGTTATGTTGCAACATCTCTTTGTTATCCGCTTTTATAAAAAATAATAATTTCATTTTTAAATATCATGTGTCTGCCGTCATTGCAGATAACCTTTTAATGTCACAATATTGAATTTGTTGATGAATTTACATTATACAGATAGATATGTCGGGAAATTGCACGCATACTGTTTCAAGGCAAAGTGACTCACTGCTTATGTCATGCCGCTTAAGTACTTTACATTGCAGGAGTCCAACCTACAAATCCAAGGACGTCAACAAATATAAACTTTCCTGTGAGAGTTCGTGACTCAAGGTATGTGCATAGGCGGTGGGAATAATTACTAAAAAATTAGTGACGTAATGATTTACCTTTGTGATCTACAACTGTGAAGTGTAGCTCAAATGTGATGACAGATTCTGCAGTGGATGAACTTTTAGATTAACCACATCCACACTCACTACGAAAGATGTTCTGGAGGTGAGAACACCTTAATGCACCAGTGGCAACGCAGCATGTCTGTGAGTGCTCCTACCAGTTTTGACAATACAGTCAGTGGAGATAGTTAGTTGTCTCGTTTGAACCTTGTGCGCGTGACCAGTGCAGATATGGAAAAACTGAATACTGTACTAAACCATACCATGCAAAGACGCATCAAAAAGTGCTTGTGATGTTGATTCAGAAACGAATAAACACTTAAGCGTTAAGGACGTGACACCACTTGATAAATAAAAGACTGTTTAACTCTACAACAACAATAAATTGCTGTTGGTTTTTGATAAATGCAGTAATGTTTGTAATGCGATTTGAAATCCCCATTGACGAAGGTGGATCGAACAAATAAAGGCAGATATACTGTAAACCAAAGAAATTATGTAATTACACCAGTGCTTTTCTGCGTAAGTTAAAACAAAATTTATGCTGTAGAAAACTGATACTATAATGTGATTTTTTACATGTAATAACAATTATGAGCGGCTACTCAACCTGATTAAAAATATCAGTCGAACAGTACTGGTGTCAACACGTAGTGAACCACTGGCAGACAGCAAAAGAATTGGCAGCACCAACATTCTGACCGGCGCGGCTCACGCATTCCCAACGTCATAGCATTTCACGCCAATGCACCGTCCATCGCATCATCTTGTTTTCAATTTTCTGACGCATAAATGTGACGACAAAATATGGTTTTGTAAAACCTACTCACACAATTATAAAAGGAAAATCAAAATTACCTGGTACATTCAAACTGAAGCATTATCTCTTAACAACACTAACTGATGAAGAAAAGAATCCGAACAGAGAGATACTGCAAAAAGAATAATACCAGATATCTGATAATAGTGCAAATGAACTTAAAAAATTGGTGTATTCTTTTTAAACATCAATAAAACCTATTGGTAAGTTAAATTTGTTAATCCTGCAAGTAAAAACCAACATCATTCTTTGTGTTTTATAAAATGGAGACTCATTTCATATTTTTTCACACTGCATCAATATACCTGTTACTGAAATTTTGTAATCAACGAGTACTGAAAATGACAAGGTCTGCAACTTCAGAGTGTTGTTTCCAGGTTAGGTTTTCCTCCCACTCCCAAATGGGAGAACGACCCAAAATATCCATCTCCACTACAGACAAAATGATTCAAAATTTCCAGAGTGCTTCGTTAAACGCTCCTACTTTTCAGCAGAGGATAATATTTCATCGAACTGAAAAAATGTGCGGATGAATTAATACGTTTCTGAGCGAATCAAATACTACGCCACATTTCCACTGAAGTAATCTTAACTGAATCCGGGAAGTGAGGTACTGTTAAATCATAGCTTCCAGAATTCAAGGGGTTGGTAAAATGTCTCTTATAAAAACACCTTTAATGCGAAGAATTTTTACCTTATTAAATACTGTTATATTAAGAACAATGTACGACTTCAACGCTGAACCAAGATGTTTTAAAGAAAACGGAGACACTATGTCTATGGAAGGTAAAATAGACATCTGTGGTAAAACAGACCTAAATTTTTCTTAAAGAATCGGATGATTTTTGAGAAAATGGAGACTTCTTCCTCTTGTAGTTCATTTCTGATTTCGCCATCGATGTAGTAAGAGGTAATGTTGCTGCATTTCATGTAATGTACTCATATGATGCAATAATACTTTCACTCTTACAAAACCAGGCGTTGCTAGTCACTGTCGATAATTTGTAATCTCACAATATTGAAGATATTTATGAATTTACATTTAACAGAGGGATGTATTGGGAAAATGCGCTCACATTATATGAAGGCAAAGTGACTGTCTGCTCTTCGCGTCTGTCCTTTAAGTATTACACTATCCGCAAGTCGAACCTGCAAATGTAATTTAACGAGCAACGATCGAATATTAGTTATCATTTTTACGTGGAAGTCACAATGTTATTCAGTCTTCAAACAGTGATGACGGTCGGGAGCCACAAGAGCCTGAGATAAAAAATGAGTAAGAGGCGATGGCACAGAAATCAAAACAATAGTCACTGAATATGCTAGAAAGAGTGCTGTGATGGGTATTAAATTACTGACGACATTGTGCCAGAGAATATGTGAAGTCTACTTCCGGTTACAGCCTCACATTCTTGCAGAGCTTGTGTTTTTATTAAACTGTGTATTTCTCTCTCTTTTACCTGCCACTAAGGAAAAATAACTCACAGACAACTGTTACATTTGGTTTCACTAGACATGGCCTACGCATAAAAACATCTGGGGAGAGAAACTGTTACAGTTGATTCATGAAACATTGTGGAGCAGAAACCAGGTCTAGAATGATTTCAGAAGGGGTATGAAAATTGTAACACATGCCATATGGCACTGAGCTGCATTGAACTTTTGAGAAGGTCCACACAGACACACCCACCCAACCACTCTCTCACCCAACTCCCGAACCATACACAAACACACACACACACACACACACACACACACACACACACACACACACACACACATACACATACTAAATACGACCAACAAAATGAATGAAATGTAGAAAAATTAATTTGGCGATATTGAAACGGATGACGGTAAATTACTTTTAAAACTATGAATGTGGTGAAGAATCCTGCTGATCAGTCAACAAAATCACAGGGATGTGTTTAATTTTTTTTACTATTGAGAAGTCTATACACAAATTAAAAGCTAAACTTTCATAACGAAAGAACCGTAACTCAAGTATTCAAAATGAAAAGAGGTAAACCATTATTGGTGAGATCTTTACAGGAATTAATGAGTATCTTGAAAAAGTAACAGGAGATGGAGTAACATTAAGAGAAGTGTAATTAGCGCCGTACGAACAACAAAACAGTGTAATCTGACCGTCGGTAAAGAGGTAGGTAAACTTGCTCCCTGACAAGCGAACCCATCCGGTTATCATATCAACAGATGGTCATCTTGTATATAAGAGAGTTAGCCAGTGCAGACAACTTTAAATGGAGAGGTATACTATAGAAACAGAGATGGTAAACAATGCGAGTACAGGTGTTGGGAAAATAATGTGTATGGAATATCTATGGCCTGGTACTCCTCCAGTCGCTCTGTAGATGACGTTAGGTGCATGTTACTCCATTGCTTATCAGCTGACGATCAGGAACGTAAGACAATCTTTATAAGAGATATTTGGCATATGTGCAACTTTAAAGCTTGTTGGGTAGCATATTTTTCTGTTGATTTGAGTGATGCAAGATTAAATTTTTTGCTTGTCAGTATATGTTAGGGAAGTACTGCTGAATTCATGGAAGCGTTCCCAAAGTTACTATAATTTTGCACACAGTAGCTGACTTTAAGTAAGTTTTATTAGCTCAGCGTGAAATGTATACATTGCAATACAGGACCAAGAAATTCTTTGTTATATTGTCATTCCTAAGTGACTTGAAGGTGACTAGCGGTTACTGATTACCAGCGATCAACATCTGAGTACGAAATAGTCTAATGAAGGGTAATTTCCTTGTAGTTTAAAACTGACGTTGGAAAACGATAAAACTATTCTGAAAGTATTAAAGAGATGGACATGTTTCATGCAGACGGCGGGATGTGAATACTTCGTCGTACCTTAAACCAGGCCACGGTTATTGATTTCACAGAGGTCGATATCACGAGAGAGATGGAAATAACGACAACGCTACTTGTTAACTGGTCGTTAGCCACTTGATAAAACCAGAAAGATAGGTCTGACGTTTCACGTGGCGTTCTCAGTTTTTAATAATTAAATGACATTTTTTCCTCATATTCTGTCTGGTCTTCTATTCAACTAGCAACTAATGTTTATCCAACACGTTACTAAGCGTAATGTGGTTAAATAGCACTTGAGCTCTACCAACAGCGGACGAAATTTTCCACACATCCAAAACAATGACGGTATTGTTTACTATACTTGCTTTTACATCTTCGTAAACTATTTACTTGCTTAATTCTGTCGTCATCTACCTTACTGTGCAGAAGACACGAAGGAACACTACCTTTTTCTGTCAGGAATAGTATCCTACAGACGGTTCCCTCTACCGCTATGCCTCTTCTATACCATTCTGCCATGCCTATCTTGGACATCATCGTCTTGTTTCAGCCTGTAAAGTTACCTCCATCATCAGCCTTAGGTGGTGATTTTTGGATAGTCACTGGGGTTGTCTAAACAGTTCATTATTTCTCTAGAGGCCCCACGGCTGTTCCCCACTAACTGACTCAGTGATGTCGCGCCTTACCATTGTCTTTTTCTGTTACCCTCACTTCTGATGGTGGGATGTTTTTCCAGGTTACTCACTATCCACGACACACACAAACAGGTTATTGTCTATACACTTTCTCGCTTTCGACATATCCCAGGACCCTACCTCTCACCCCCTGTTTAGGAAGTTCCATATGACTGAATTAAAAATATTCCCCAACACTTCCCCTTTCCCTAATTTATTCTTTCCCCTTGCCACCTACCCTCTGGTCCAGTATCCCAGTCTATCAGACATAAAGATATTCAAAATGGAACCTCTTAAACACAGAATAACATACTGAAAGTCCGTTTGAAGCAGCACTGTAAACGATGACATTCGTGAGGAAGTTACAGTAACCCTTTCTTTTGCATCTGAAGTTGTTGAACCCAGCTTTCTATTATTTACTATCTATATTTCCACTTATTACATAAATATATGAGAAGTTAAAGGTATTACAAGCAAAATCTGTTATATTGGCTGAAAAATGGCTGATGATTACACATATAAAAAGGATGCTTACGTGGAAACTGCTCACCAAAAGAGTTCTTTTGAAAAATAGGAAAATTTTAATAGGAAATATACCCCAATTATAATCAGTGTTAGGTGATCTTTTCTGAAAGTACGTAAGGTGGAAGTAAGTGAAATAGTACGATAAACAGTAAAGGTCATGAAAGAATAAAAGCGTTTGAAATGCACTGTAGTAGAAGACTAATGGGGACTATACTGTTAGGTACGGTAACTTGTGAAAGGGTGTTAAGTATAATAGGGGAGAAAATAGATATTTGGGAAACTCTGGCTGAATGAAAGCAGACCCACATGGCTTCAACTAAAACAGCAAGCAGTTTACTTAATGCTGAGTATACAAATTAATGACGCAAGAAGGCCACAAGGAAAATTAATTAATTACAAAATTGGACTCAGACCAGATGGACCTTAATCACGCCACCAAAAACAGACAGAAACCCTTAGAAACGTAATTTATTCAACCTGAACGAATAAAGTATTTGAATAAAATCGAGTTTAGCTCAATTCTAAATCTCACAATAAAAAGTACACTGCAGCGCATGGCCAGTTTCGAATAACAGCCAACGATCTACGTATATTCTATGTGCTCACGAAACAGATCCAGCCAGCGTCCATGACCACAGCTCAGCAATTCCACATTGACCGTGAGTTCTATAGTTAATGTTTGAGGACCGTCTTCCTCCAAATCGAAGTGACGTGCTTCTCAGGGAAATATTTTGGTATAACAGATCATCATGCTGTCGCTCCAAATTATATTCAGTCTTGGCATACAATGTTAAGCGACCATATTATGACCATTGACCTACTGTCGATATAAATCCGTCCAGGTGGTAGCAGTGTCACCTGGCGAGTAATGACAGACACACCAACGACGCATGTATTATCAGTTAGCTCGCTTCCATGTGTAGAATGGGGTAGACGGGTGATGGATCTGAGTTTAACCAAGGGCAGACTATGATGGCCCGGAGGTTGGCACGAGCATTTGGGAAGCTACAGCAGTTGTCGAGTGTTTGAGAAATTATGTGGGGAGTGTCTTCAACACGTGAAGAAACAAAGGTGAAATCATGGGTTTTCGTGTCCTCCGCTCATTATATATGTCGGTTGTCGTAGGCTGGTCAAGCTGCTAAAACAGGACAGGTGGCGAATTGTGGCAGAACTAACATCAAACGTTAATGCTGGGCAGAGAACAAGTGTGTCTGAATATGTAGGGCACCGAACACTACTAATGATGGGCCTCCACAGCCGACGACACATGCGTGTACTAATGTTAACACCACGGCATTCGCTATTACGACAGAAATGGTGACGTGATCATCGGCACTTGACATTGGCGCAGTGGCAGAGCGTAGCATTGGCTGATGAGTCACCATCTTCTTCATCATGCAGATGGGACGGGGCGCGAATCCTTTTTCTTCCAGGGAAGTGGTTGCTTGACACCTATACCACTGGACGGAGAGAAGCTGTCGGTGGCTGCGCTATGCTTTGGAGAACATTCACTGGCGCATCCACGGATCCAATGGAGCTCGTTTAAGGCACCATTACGGCCGAGGAGTATGGTGCAAAGGCTGCAGACGAAGTACACCCCTCCATGACGATCACTTTTCTACTAGATAATGGTCATGTCACAGTGCCAGGAAGGTGAGAGAGTGCTTCAAGGAAGAGATTGACGAGTTCCAATTATTGTGCTTGCCACCGCAATTCGCCAGTCTGAACAGATCGAACAGTTCTCGGATGTCCTGAAAGTGGCGTCAGAGCTCATCGCCCACCTGCCCGAAATTTGCGGGAATTCGGTGACTGGTAAGTGTGTAGTTGTGGTGAAAATTCCCTCCAGCGAGCTATCTGGGCCTCTTTGCTTCAATACCACAACGAGTCGCCGCTGTTATCCGTGCCAAAGGTGGACATAGCGGATTTTACATATGTAGTCTTAATGTTCTGGTCGATGGGAGTAAGCTGATAATGTCTATGACCTACATAGCTGCTAGCACATATCACTGGATGGCCACCCTGTAGGTCCTCGTGGTAAACGCCTCTGCGCGAGCTAAAGTGTCTCATGATTAGGTCGTGCGCGACAGAGAGCCGATTGCTTAGCAACACAGACAATGAGGTAGCATCGTGCTTTTGGTATAATATCAAAGCCGTGCAAGAGTCAGTAATATGCTAATCAGCAAGTGAATTAGAGACATGTAGCGATAGCGTTATAGATGAATTTTGACCAGATGGAATTGTCTGAACTCGAAGTGGTGTTCGTCTCACGTCGGGAGACGATTAAGGCAACCAGGCTACCCATGTGTTACCTATGAAGGCCACAGTCAGCGTTTTTTTTTTCCTTCTTCTTCTTTTGTAGTCACAAAACCAAGTGATTAGTCGCTTCTTGCAGGTGCAAAATTTATGGGAATTAAGTATTGTTCCTAATTACTTAACTGACAAATGCAGTTAGTAAACAGTGTTTCTTAATCATTAGTGGACTATTACCTAGAAAAATAGTTATTTCGTATATGTATACTGAGGGCGACGGAACTTGGTCGAGGCATGTTGACCAATCTTCAGACAGCTTCGTTTAGAAAGAGCAGACGTCTCGTACAATGAAAAGGGGGAGATGAAACGTTCGCTTCGCTCGTCCTGTAATTTTCCATTCCGTTAAACGGGTGAAATTCTGAAGACGGCTTCTGAAACCTCGGATACGAAAAGACAAACCACACGGCGCCACAACCTAGTGACGCACGTCCGTATCTCCGGAAACTGAGTCGTGCCGACCTGACGCCATAGGAGCTGATTTCGACAAGAGCTTTGAACCGCCTTCCCAGCCTGCTACTGCAGAGCTAAACTAAGAGCCTCCACCTGAATGTGCCAGGCTGCATGCATTTGTCATTACGCCCACATTCATTCAAAGTGAACAAGCGTCCACGTTTGGGACTTGTGGTGAATGGCACATTTTGTACTGACTTCCAGTTGGAATTAAGGTGAGAGTAAAGGTACCCAAATTCAGTTCTCAGCGTGGTATTCCTCCCTGGCACTGAAAATATGAACATCTAAAATGCTACCAAATGTAGGCAGAGGAAAGATATTCTGCCGCATTTGACAAGGCTAAACAACCAACAATTTCATGACGTATGTTGTGACAGATGCCTTATACAATGACTGAATTGTAGTCTGCACAAAATTCTGTATAGCAGCCTCCCGTATCATTCATTTTCCTCTGGCCCTGTCCTATTCCTTTTCTCTCTCGTCCTTTTCTGCCTATAGAATTCTAGTTGCCATCAAAATTAAATGTTTGTCTTCCCCGTCCGAATGATTTCTCTTACCTCGTCATACTTTCTCTCATTATATTCACCACTACGGTGCCAGTCGGCGTATAAAGCTGTAGTGTTGCAGTGGGTATTCGTTACTATACTGCGTTCTTTACGCTGTTCATAGTGGCTTAAGTGAATACCTATTTTCGTATTCATTATCACCGACCTGCATTACCTGCATTACCTGCATTTGATTCTTGATGGCTCTATACTATTTGAGCTGCAGACGTTTTCATCTTGCCACTGCGCTTCACGAATTGCAACTACACTCCTGGAAATGGAAAAAAGAACACATTGACACCGGTGTGTCAGACCCACCATACTTGCTCCGGACACTGCGAGAGGGCTGTACAAGCAATGATCACACGCACGGCACAGCGGACACACCAGGAACCGCGGTGTTGGCCGTCGAATGGCGCTAGCTGCGCAGCATTTGTGCACCGCCGCCGTCAGTGTCAGCCAGTTTGCCGTGGCATACGGAGCTCCATCGCAGTCTTTAACACTGGTAGCATGCCGCGACAGCGTGGACGTGAACCGTATGTGCAGTTGACGGACTTTGAGCGAGGGCGTATAGTGGGCATGCGGGAGGCCGGGTGGACGTACCGCCGAATTGCTCAACACGTGGGGCGTGAGGTCTCCACAGTACATCGATGTTGTCGCCAGTGGTCGGCGGAAGGTGCACGTGCCCGTCGACCTGGGACCGGACCGCAGCGACGCACGGATGCACGCCAAGACCGTAGGATCCTACGCAGTGCCGTAGGGGACCGCACCGCCACTTCCCAGCAAATTAGGGACACTGTTGCTCCTGGGGTATCGGCGAGGACCATTCGCAACCGTCTCCATGAAGCTGGGCTACGGGGCCGCACACCGTTAGGCCGTCTTCCGCTCACGCCCCAACATCGTGCAGCCCGCCTCCAGTGGTGTCGCGACAGGCGTGAATGGAGGGACGAATGGAGACGTGTCGTCTTCAGCGATGAGAGTCGCTTCTGCCTTGGTGCCAATGATGGTCGTATGCGTGTTTGGCGACGTGCAGGTGAGCGCCACAATCAAGACTGCATACGACCGAGGCACACAGGGCCAACACCCGGCATCATGGTGTGGGGAGCGATCTCCTACACTGGCCGTACACCACTGGTGATCGTCGAGGGGACACTGAATAGTGCACGGTACATCCAAACCGTCATCGAACCCATCGTTCTACCATTCCTAGACCGGCAAGGGAACGTGCTGTTCCAACAGGACAATGCACGTCCGCATGTATCCCGTGCCACCCAACGTGCTCTAGAAGGTGTAAGTCAACTACCCTGGCCAGCAAGATCTCCGGATCTGTCCCCCATCGAGCATGTTTGGGACTGGATGAAGCGTCGTCTCACGCGGTCTGCACGTCCAGCACGAACGCTGGTCCAACTGAGGCGCCAGGTGGAAATGGCATGGCAAGCCGTTCCACAGGACTACATCCAGCATCTCTACGATCGTCTCCATGGGAGAATAGCAGCCTGCATTGCTGCGAAAGGTGGATATACACTGTACTAGTGCCGACATTGTGCATGCTCTGTTGCCTGTGTCTATGTGCCTGTGGTTCTGTCAGTGTGATCATGTGATGTATCTGACCCCAGGAATGTGTCAATAAAGTTTCCCCTTCCTGGGACAATGAATTCACGGTGTTCTTATTTCAATTTCCAGGAGTGTATAACTAACTTCAGTTTATCCATTTTCCCTTTTTAATCCTTTGAACTGCATACCCAATTAGGAGTATTTCACTTTCGAAATATTTTACCCTACAGGCTACCATCATCGTTAACCCATACATTAGAGCTGACTATCCACGGGAGCGTTAACAACTGTAGTTCCCCCTTCTATCAGCCATTGACAGTTTCAAAAGGACACAGCTGTGTAGACTAATGTTTCAAGGTCAGATCATTGAATCATACAGACTTGGCCGTCAAACTAGTACTGAAATATCTTAAATATCTTCTGCACACCTCCTGGTGTCATATGTGTGTCTCACCTATTATGATGTTGCACCTACTGTATAGCCATTTGCTTCCTGGGGGAAAAACAAACCATTCCACCTCGTAGAGATCCATGGTTCATTCGGGGGTGATAGTTATCCCACAAGAAACCAACTGCTGCTTTAGTATCAATTTTGGAAATCTATTTCTATATCAGGAACCACAAAAAAATAAAAAAAAATTCTAGATGCCAGACCATTCCTCATGCAATAGTTTATTTCTCTCTTCCATTCATTCTTTTTTCAGTTTTCCTACAGTCCATGTTTCGCTTCCGTACAAAGCTACAACGCAAGTAAACATTGTTAGAAATTTAGTTCTCTAAGGTCGAAATCCGAAACACGTTATCTTCTTCTTGCTAGTAACGACAACCTTACGGATGGCAGTCTGCTTTTTATGATCCATTTCCTCATCATGTTACTTTTTTCTGATGTAGCAGAATTCTTTGACTTCATTTCTTTCTTGGACATAATTTTTGTTATTATGTTTAAACAAAATGTTTGTGCCAAAAATGATATTAACGTCACTTATTACACTTGTCTTTCTTCAGAAGAAGTTATAACGAAGGAAATGTGGACTGTGGGAAAATAGGAAAAGAAAGGAATCGAAGCGTTTGAGATGTAGTGCTGTAGCAGGATTTTCAAACTAAGGTATTGTGACGGTATCGGCGAAGAAAGAGACATGTGGGCAATGATGACAAGAAGAAGATTGGCAATGATAGGATTTGCATTAAGCCGTAAGTGAATAGCTTCTTTGGTATTCTTCAGAAGTCGACTGCTTTGAAACTATTGTTCTGTGTTAATATTTAATAAAATATTCTCGTGATGTAGCGTATCTACAGGGTGACCATCCAAGGGTATGTGCTGGCAGCTAAGTAGATCATGGACATTGTCAGTATACAATGATCAACCAGAACATTGTGACAACCTACGTAACAGCCCATATGCCCACATCTGGCACAGATAACAGTGGAGACGCGTCGTGGCATGAAAGCACTGAGGCCTTCGTAGGTCGCTGGAAGGAGTTTGCAACACATCTAGACACACAAGTCACCTAATTCTGCAAATTTCGGGCAGGAGGCCGATGTGCTTTGACGCCTCGTTCAGTAAAAAGCGGTTAAGATCTGGGGAAGTGGGGTGGAAGCACAATAATTGGAACTCGCCATTCTCTTCCTTGAACCACTCCCTTACCCTTGGCCTTGTGTCACCACGCAGTACCTTGAACAAAAATGCCGCTGCAGTCGGGAAACATGATCATCATGAAGGGGTCTACGAGGTCTGCAATAGTTGCACTATACTCCTTAGCCGCCAAAGCGTAGCGGAGCCGCTTCCAGCTTCTCTCCGTTCCGCAGTACAGATGCCAAGGAACTATTTCCCTGGAAAAAGAAGGATTCGCGTCCCATCCCATCACCATGATGATGAAGATGGTGATTCAACAGACAATGCAACACCTTGCCACTACGTCAACGTCCATTGCCGATGACCACATGCTCATTTCAGTCGTAGTAGCAGACGTCGTGGTGTTAACATTGGCACATGCATTTTTTGTTCGCTGCGGAGGCCCATCGTTAGGAGTGTTGGGTGCACTTTGTGTTCAGACACACTTGTACACTGCCCAGCATTAAAGTCTGTTGTTAGTTGCGCCACAATTCGCCACCTGTCCTGTTTTAGCAGTCTGCACAGCCCACGACGTCCGACGTCTGTAATGCTGGCTGGCCGCGCAACCCAACAGCGTATGAACGTGGTTTTCCATTGGTTTCACCACGATAATATAACAATGATTTTCTTAGTCCTGTATTGTAATATACATTTCACGCTGAGCTAAAAAGCCTCTTTAGTGGTAGCTACTGTGTACAAAGCTATAGCACGGCTTGGGAATGCTGTCATGAATTCAGCAGCACTACCAAAACGTATACTGACTATCAAAAAATTTAATCTTGCATCAGTCAAATAAACAGAAAAAATATACCACCCAACAAGCTTTAAACTTGTACCTTTGCCAAATATGTCTTGTAAAGATTGTATAACGTTACTGATCGTCAGCTCATAGGCAATGAAGCAACACGCACTTAATGTTATCTACAGCGCAACTGGAGGAGTCCCAGGCCATAGATACAGTATTCCATAACAGTATTTTACCAACAACTCCTCTTGCACATTTTGCGATCGCTGTTTCTGTAGTTTACCTTTCCTGCTAACGATGCATGCACTGGCTAACTCTGTTATGTACTACATGATCATGTGTTGATATGATAACCGGATGAGTCCGCTTGTCAGGAAGAATGTTTACCTCCGTTTTGCCGACTGTCAGCCGATGCCCTATTGTTGTTCATACGGCACTAATTATACATCTCCCCGTTTTTCTCCATATCCTGTTACTTTTGTGAGCTATTCATTAATTTCAACGAAGATCTCACAACTATTGCGTTGACTATTTCCAGTTTGAATACTTGAGTTATGATGCTGTCGTTATGAAAATGCACCTTTTGTGTGTACACTTGTCAGCAGTATAAAATAGTTACACCACCTTGTGATTTTGTTTTCTCAGAGTTCTTCACCTCATTCATGGTTTTTCATCTGATTTACCCTCATCCAATATAATAGTGTGAAATTAATTTTTCTATATTTCATTAACTCTGTTTGTTGTATTTCGGATGAATGTGTGCGTGGTTAGGGGGTTGGGTGGGTGAGTGGTTGGGTGGGTGAATGGGTGGTTGAGTGAGTGTGAGTTGTTTGTGTAGACTTGCTCAAAAATTCGAAGCAGCTCAGTGCCATACGGCATGTGTTCCAATTTTCATATCTCTTCTGAATTCGTTCTTGACCCTGTGGTTTGGTTTCTCCTCTGGACTGTGCCTAGTGAAATCCCAACTAACGGTTGTCTGTACGTTATGTTTCCTTAGTGGAGATAAAATAGAGAGAAATATTCAGTTTAATAAAAAATCTGCTCTTCAAAAATGTGAGGTTGTATCTGGAAATATATTTTACAAATTTTGTGGCACAATATGTTAGTAATTTAAGTCCCATCACAATAATTTTTCTAGATCATCGTCACTGTTGCTCAGATTTCTGTGCCGTCGTCTGGTATTCCTTCGTTGTCTCAGGCCGTTGTAGTTACTGAGCGACTTGTTTGAAGACTCTTTGACGATGTAACTTCCACGTGAAAATGGTAACTAATATTCGATCGTTTCTCGTTATATTAAATTTGCAGTTCGACTTGTGGACAGTATAAAACTTAAACGACAGATGCGATGAGAAGTCATTCGCTTTGCCTTCGTATAATGTGAGCCCAATTTCCAAATACTTCCGTCTGTTTTATGTGAATTCATAAATATCTTCTATATTGTGACTTAACACGTTATCTACAGTGACTGACAGACGTCTGGCTTTGTAAAAGTGCAAGTATTATTGCATCATAAGAGTACATTGCATGATATGCAGCAACATAACCTCTTACTAAATCGACTGCGAAAACAGAAGTCCATTATAAGAGGAGGAGGTCTCCATTTTCTTAAAAATCATTCATTTCTTTAAGGAAAATTGAAGTTAATTTTTACCACAGGGATCCATTTTACCTTCCGTGCACATAGTCTCTCCATTTCCTTTAAAACGTCTTGGTTAAGCGTTGACATTGTACATTAATCGCAATATACTAATGTTTAATATGTTAAAATTTCTTCGCTTGTAAAATACATTGAAGAATTATATTTTTAATAAATAACACTCTGTATATTGAGTCTTCTGTGCCACTATACTGTTCATTATTTCCTTCCTAACAGGTTTATACTTCCGTACACCTGAATATGCCAGCACAGTTCTATACGGCTTCGAGAACATTCCAAGTCAGAACAAATATAAATTTGCCTAACAGATGTTTAAAACGTCCGAAACTGATGTGATGTTCTATTTGACTGAAGTCGGCAGTCAGAAACACACAAAAATATCCGTTAAAACTGTAAGGCCTTGTACTGTAAATCACTGAGGTGTCTGAAAGAACGAGAACCACTGACCGCTCCTGTACTGAACAATTCAATGATTAACCGACCAAACAAGGCTAACCGAACTAGACTGAAAAAGCAAGCTGTACCCCGCCTACCTATTTCCCACGGTAGCCCACAAATTGTTTCCAACGTTCCCAAAACACACATAATTTGCAACACTTCTCAAATTTTGCATGGAAAACATATGAGTAATACTACCCTGGTCAAGCTCCAGCCTTTCAAACCTACATAACATACAAGACATTTAAATGAGTAAAGAAGTCTGATTCTTACGCCATCGGGAATGACAGAAGCAGTATAAAAGACAAATGTAATAAAGTTATTTCGAAGTGGATTGCCCCTCAACACAAGTGTCTCTCTGAGCCGCAGTCGCACAAGCTATTTCCATTGGGTGACTGCAAAGCGCATGGCTGAGGGAGTAGGACGACCAAACCGATTTAAGGATACAATATAACAGTTCCCTTTTTACTTCCTTTATTTACCACAGCATGATAGCATAACTGCACGGCATCCTTGATATTCAATTTACAATAACAGGTTCTTAATAGGTAGATTTTATTTAAGGATGCAACATTGAGATGAAAAACTAAAACACAGATAATATTGAATTTATTTCTCGGAGCCATTGACGATTAACCTGTGAAATATAACACACAACAATTAAAAGCGTAAATTCTTAAGAAAACTCGAATATTAACACATGAATACCTTATTGTGAAAGAAAATCACTCTTGTAACGTCAACAAATAACCACGGCTGGTGAAATTATGCCTCAACTCAATTTAAGATTCAACAAAACTCGCAATTCGATACAAAAATTAATCACCACAACGATACAACCAAATCCTTGTCAAGTGGACTTCAAGCATAACGCAATTTTACACCATTTCAAGTAACTTATCTTAGAGAAAAATAGAAAAAGAACAGTTCCTTCGAACAGCAGTTTCCATTTTTCTGTTCTGCAGCCTGACGGGCACAGTAGAATCAGTACCCTCTACTTCCTCTAACTTGATGGGCTCTGAGCACTATGCGACGTAACTTCTCAGGTCATCAGTCGCCAAGAACTTAGAACTAATTAATCCTGACTAACCTAAGGATATCTCACACATCCATGCCCGAGGCAGTATTCGAACTTACAACCGTAGCGGTCGCTCGGTTCAGACTGTAGCGCCTCTTACTTAAAATAGCGTGGTTTACAATTAAAACATTTTTCTTAAGAAAGGTACTTTCTCATCAACATTGTGTCGTTGCACTAAGACCCCTGAGAGAGCGTAGGAGCTACTGACTGCGCCCGACGTCAGCAGCACCTAAGGCAGCCTTGGACACGACACAGAAAAACAAGTTGCCCTCTACGACATATAGAAAAAAAACCATTAAATTCATACCAAAGCATTGTGTCTCTTGTGAGGCCGTCAAACTTCTACTCAGCACTAATCTAAGACAGTAAACATTGAATTAACTGCTCAGAGGAACCAATTGTTTCGGTAAATACCACACAGCTCATATTGTTGCTCATAAAGACAAGCTTTCAGACAAGGAAATGAAATATAATTATAACTAGTCTTATGGTTAGTCGACTTCCACTTTTCCTCTTTACATAACCACAGTGCAAGTCGACAGCATATTAGTATTTAATTATACAACTCAAGTTATAGTAGAGGCGTAACTAATATAAGTAACACGAATACCAGTAACGTGCAGCAAGCAGATTTTAAAATTGCAGTGTTTATAATGACACTTCCCAGATTGAATGTAGTTTAAGAATAACCAACTGAGATAATCTGTCACTGGATTCACCTTAAAACATTTTAAATGGTACGTGTCTGGCACGACCATAGATAACTCATTTTAAAGGCATGACAAACTGATTTAAATATGCGTAGAAATGTAGATGGTACAGAACTCTGTTACCGCTGAGCCAAAAAGTAAAGTAACGCAGTCACACCGTGGCACGGTTTCTTACAGAATATTGATTGACAACAGCTTGGTATTTCGGAGCACAGGACTTAAAACGGCTCACCAGCTAGAAAGGATGCCGTCTGTAACAGCCGCATGAGTGTTGGAGATAGCTCGTTATGCCACAGGACGGGACACAGCAACACCCAGGCGTAACCGCCCACGGACGGCTACGGCTTCCACTGCGGAAGCTAACAACCACCGTTACGCTGCGTCACCATGGCCTCGCAGATTCTCTGCGTCACGCCAAACCAACAGCGGCCCCGCTCTGCTCCAGCCAGGACCGACTACTCACTGCGATCTTCGTAGCCGTACCACGCTTGGTTCGAAAATGCTCGTAAATCCCTCCAACCTCGGTGGAAACCGACCTGTCAGCCCCTCATTTACGGTTCGCGTGGCCAATCACACCACCGCGAAGGAAGCTAAGGCGAATAGCCGACACACGGCTGACACCAGAGATAAAATGAAGGCGTCACGGCTCAGTTTCATTCATCCTAAGAAACTTCTACCACCAAATCGTGCTACTGACTGGTAGCAATCGTCATTAAATTTTATCTGTAGCTGTTCTCGTTTGCTCTTTAAATGTTTGCCGCAGTTTCAGAATTTTCAGAAATCACAAACATAGACCAGTATTCAGTATTTTCGTCGTAAAGGCGAATTGTAAGGTGCAATGAATTCGTCTGGTACATACCAAGATTTAGTGTACTTGCTCTTAGTGTACGTACGTTTTCGAGAATATGTAGATCAAATTTTATTCAGTATTCTACAGTTTTCACACAGCCAGGTGTTCCAGTATTCCTGCCGGTTGCCAATTCCATCGCAAGCCACTTAGCAAAATACGCCTGTAGGATCTTCCCTTCTCTTTACAAATTCCACAGCACTTAGATCGTACCAGCCCATGTCCATAGGTTAAGGGTCACCCAGCTGTCAGTTAGCGAAGTCACAAAACGTATTTAATCTACAGTGCCTATCTAACGATCACAGTTTATTTGGATACAAATACAGATTGATAACCAATTGAGAGAGAGTTTTTTTATTCTAACCGTCTGTGACGCAACATGCAGTTATAAACGAGGGAACTGTTACCATCAGTTACGTCGATCTCTACGCCTGTAAGATTTAGTACATGGAATATCAAGAAACATGACCGAAAATTATGTTCTTCTTTCAGTCACCAGTCGGAAGACCAACTGTGTGCAGGTAACGCTAATACCTCTTCAGGAACAGTGCACTATGCATCCATTAGGAACTGCTTACCGAACTCAAGCCTTAGTATCCACTACAATTTTTACCCCCTCCATTTCCCCCAGTTACCAAATTAGGTAAACCTAGAATCTCAGGACAAGACATACCGACGTATGTCTTCTTTTAACCAAGTTTCTTCTTCTTCCACAGTTCAACATGGTTCTTCTTCCCTGAACACTTTATGCATGTGTAAAGGAAAAAAGCGTTAAATTTGCCTTCACGTACTGTGTTGTCAATATGATTTAGTAATTATTATTGAACGACAATCAAGGGAAGATGTATTTTCAAACAGTTTCAACAGTGATTAGTAACTGCATTTTGATTTCAACGTTATACACTTAGTGACTTGACTCAATGGTGTTTGTAACGTCTGAGCTTTCATAAGAGTGCTATATTTTATTACTGAGGAACGAATAGTATTTTACCAAAGGAATGAGAAAATCACTAGGTCTGAAGACAGGTAAGCTTTTACCCTTGTCAGTCCGGCTTGTGAAAGAGTTTACAACAAAGGAAAATGAGTAAGAGGCAGACCCTTTGGATAGCGTAGAGATAGCGTAGACAAGTATGCCTCACCGTTTCCGTTCTTTTAACGCCATCTGTGCAGTTAAGTCTGAAAGTTAGACGCTAATACTTCTTTGGACAGTGGAATAATGATTCTGCTGTGGCGTGCATACACAACCTCTAAGTCTGAGATATTATGATAATGAGTAATAAAGAGCGAACAGTTGTTGAGAGGAGTCGGTAGTGGTCGGGCGCAGCCTGCGGCGGAGAGAAGCCACACGACGTGAGAGGTCTCAGCCTACCGTGATCGTGCTAGTAGCACCAGAGGAGACTTTGGTGTTAACTGAGAGTTTTTGGTAATTTGCCTTTTTGCTGCACGTAATTGTTAGTTGCTTGCGCACTGAAGGAATTTTGTCAGATTTGTGTAAGCATACATTGAGAGTAATATTCGTATCTTTGTTGTAACCAGAAACGTGTTTATTAAGTATAGACTTTGTGGAATAATTATTAATCTGTGTAAAGTTTGTCAGTGTTTGTATAATATATCTTGCAACTATAGTGGATTAGAGTCGTTATGGGTTTCTTTAATTTTTATGTCGTATAAGGCTAGTTGACTAAACCTCTCCAGATCATTAAATTTCTATGCACATAAAAATATGGAAGTGGATCGCAGTATCGCTTTTGAAATATTGCAAGATGTTGCTGATTACGCGGTTGCAGGGGCAAGACGAGGTAAGTTATCTGCTGCGTATAGGAGCACTTCAGAACGATTGTTAGTTGATTATTTTAACTCGCAGTCAGAAAATTGAGAATTGACTTCTTTATGATTTGTTGGAAGAGTAATGTATCTATTAGGTTTACGAAATACTATTACTGCCCACGTCTTTCATTAGAACTAATAATAATTAAGGATAGGAGAATTCTGATTGGAAAAAAGGCCCCGGACGTAATTTCCTCCTCCTACAAATCACGAAGACAAGTCTTTAGTATCTGACAGCAAGTTTAAAATATTTTCTCACGTTTCGCAACAACTGTTCTGCAATGCTCCTGTAGGTAACATACCACTTACCTCGTCTTGCCCCTGCAACTGCGTTATCAGCAACATCTTAAAATATTTCGAAAGCGATAGTGCGATCGATGCGCAGTACAATGCATGGACATAATACTTACAATAACTGCCATATTTTCATATTCATAGAAATTGAATGATTTGGATGGCTTTGGTCAACTAGCCTTAAACTGTGTAAAATTAATGAAACAATTAAAGACTCTAATCGAATATATTTGCAATACCTGTTATTTAAATACTGACGAACTTTACACAGACTTTTAGTTATTCCACAATGTCTGTACTCAATAAACACGTTTCTGGCCACAACAAAGATACGATTATTACTCTCACTGTCTCCATACACAAATCTGACAAAATCCCTCAACTGCGCAAGCAAGCAACAACCACGTGCAGCGAAAATGCAAATTATCAAAAATCTTCAATTAATACAAAAATCTCCTCCGGCGCTACTAGCACAATCACGGTAGGCTGTGACCTCTCACGTTGCGCGCTTTCTCTCCGCTGCAGGTTGCGTCTGACCACTTCCGACTCCTCTCAACAACTGTTCGCCCTCTACTCTTCGCGATAATAATACCTCATTGTTTGTGTGTGCACACCACAGCAGATCACTGATCAAATTTCAAAAGAAGTACTAGCATTCAACTTTCAAGTTAACCACGGAGAGACTGGACTGTGGGAGAGGCCATCGATCAGTGGTTTGGTGAGGTCACGTATTGTTGCGCTCGTCAAGATATGAAGTATTCGGTGCCAATATTCTTTCAATGTAAGACTGAAGGCGATATCTTGCACTTCTGCAGTACTAACTCACATCATGTCAATTGTAGCCGTGGATGAAGGACATTGAAGGCCAAAACATATCTTGCTTCAAGAATAATTAGGAGAGACAGATATTATGTCATCTTTTGGTCCATCTAATTAAAAGAGACATGATCAATCTGCGCAACTATTTTGACACCACATGCTCAACTGCGCTGGCTGTCACACGGCAAGCTACAGATCACTTTGCTAGTCATGTACAGAGAGCCAGACTTGCGTCAGCAATATCTATTATAAAATGTGGTTTTTTGTTCAGTACATAGACATGCTACCTATCTTATTTCAAGGACCCAGCATTAATGTTCCTAAATCCTGTTTTAAAATCACCTTTCACTGTGTACGAAATTAACAAAGAGTTGTGATTTTTATCAAAGTAAGAGAGTGGAGACAACTCAGATGAGACGCATCTTCACAGCATTTGGTTAAATTTCATTTGTTTCAAGTCTCGAGACTAGAGAAATTTCATTCTAATGGCAGATACTTCCATATCGTCTTCGCAAAGTTCGTAGAGTAATGTTTATAAAAGAAGTCATTTTCGCTCTTGATAGTTTCATTCTGGCAGAAAAAGCTCGGCAGTGAGTGAAAGATTTATACCTATTCCTTGAACAGAGGTAACAAGCGATGGTATAAGAATGAATAGATACATTTTGAAACAATATGTATAGAAGCACACAAATAAAAGAAGAAAAATCGGTAAGTGTGGATGGCGACTGAAGATGCCAAAGTAAAGCTATATCTTCGAAAAGCTGAAACGAACATTGAGGCAGGTTCACATGTGATTCAGGGAAACGTAACCGACTAATCCAAGAATTGTGTGATAAATCAGACAAATTGCGAAATAGATGAATGCTCCACATTTAGAAGAATTTAGTTCCTATCATCACTTGGTTTTCTAGAGTAACTATTTCACTTACCTTCCATTTCTTTAAGGTAGTCCTCATTAGTTATTTTTTGATAACACCATCCTCTCTTAATAGAAAGTGTAACAAACATTATGCAAACCTCTCTCGTGAATTCAAAAATTTCATTGAAGGTATCTCGCTGTACGGCTTATCCTACACCCAAGGAAAATGTGTTTACGTGTCCCACTAAAATTTCCCAGTGTATTCGGCGCGTCGCTAATTATTTTCAGATTGTGACGTTGAAAGAGTGAACCTAGACTCCCTGGAAACCCAGAATACATAGCTCTTCTCTCCTCATGTTCTTCCTCTCTGCTCCCTTATTTCCTCCCAGTGGCTCTTGGTCGGGGCACAAGCTGTTAAATCCGCCGTATCTTGCCACCGCCATAACAGCTGGGACCACACGGCAAAAACCGACGTCGCCGTGGTGGCCGTCTTTTGGGGCGGCTGTAAGGGGGATGGAAGATTTAGCGGAGGCTGGTTCGAAAAGAGTGCAGCAAAACGACGAGAGATGGGAAGGGGGTCGCAAAACTAGGGCACGCTACGAGTCCCTGTACCACACTCGCCCGCTGCTCGACACTAGATGTCCCAACAGTTGTGCATCAGATAGCAGAAAATATACTTCAGTCTGGTAACTGCTTCTCACTTCCAAATATCTTGCATGATACCTTGAGCGAGAGGAATATGCTGGTTTACTGAAGTGCAAGGGTTCTAATTTAATTTCTGTTGTATGAGATAAAAATCCTATTAAGTACGATTTTTTTTATCTTTGCTTAATGCTGACAGAGAAATTCCACAACATCGCAAAACGTTCTGACTAAAACTTCTTTGAAACATACATGACGTGAGATTCTTACTTGGCTTTCACCACTGCGCGGCTTTCGTTAAATCTCATTATTGCTTGAAACAAAATTACACTTTTAATTATAATTGACGCCGCATCGCTAGAGACGTAGTCTTTTAGCCATCGTTTGCTTCTGAAGCTCTTCGATTAGCCGTGTTTGCCGAGAAAATTACTGGATATAAGGTCAACCAGTTTTCTATACAACTTTTTTTAAATGTAAAACCAAACACATTTCTGCACCTTAGTGCCATCGTCAGTAGGTACTTTTCAAAATGTAAATATTTCAAGTGATATTTATTCTAACGAAAACAGCTCAAAAAAAGAGTTTTGTCTTAATTGTAGTGCAATGCTGGGTTACGTATTTTGGTAGCTTGTCATCTGCATTTATATGAAGACACTGTGAACTTCAGTTATTGAGCGTACTACCGAACCTGGCAATGCTTTGCAATTGCCAAATATGTATGAGAATAGCATTTAAGTACTAAATTCTTTGCCCCCTCTCTCTGCCCATCTTTTCATTTCCCCTCTCTGTCCGTATATCCGTCTTCCCCCTCCCTCCCTCTCTCTCTCTTTCTCTCTTTCTCTCTCTCTCTCTCTCTCTCTGTGCATAACCTCCTCCGCTATCTCTCTGTCCATCTTTTCCTCTCTACTCTCTATGTCTATTTTTTCACAAAAATCTTGTGCTGACAATTACGAACACAAGAAAGCGAAAACAAAAGCTAAAAGTCAATCAACCGTTCTCAACTGATGATGTTTCATACATACGGCTACTGACGTTAATTTTCGAAATTTTTGTTGTATTGTCCAAAAATTCTTTTAAATTCAAACTTTGTCCTGACGATAATGAACAAAAGAAGAAGAAAACAAAAAAGAACAACCAAACCGTTCCCAGGTGATGATCTTTCATATATGTGGCAACTGATTTTTATGTATGTAGATTATCAGCCTGGGTGGTGATTTTACAGATCGCTTTCTCTACAAACGTAGCTTGATTTTTCGAAAATATTCCGCTACTATGTTTTGCTTTTACGTTTAGTTTCGAAATGTTCATTTTCCTCTGCGTACTCATCTGGTAATGAAATGCACAAACACTGATAGCCCAACTTCTGATGAACTTCATGTGGCGTAGCACTTTTAGACTTTACAAAACACGGTGTTTATGTTGTTGCAGTGTCTGTGGACCCTATTTATGTCCTTGTTCTACAATAAGTTTAACGTCGAATTTGAACTATGTATACTTTCTCTTTGCCTCTCTCTCTCTCTCTCTCTCTCTCTCTCTCTCTCTCTCTCTCTCTCCCTCCCTCTGTGTCTGTGTCTGTGTGTTTAACGTATTTTACGTACAGCTTCTTTGATCTGTTAAATGGTGTGCCATTGCATAGCGCGGTGGCTTATAATGAGTTTCCCTTCCGCGAATACCTTCTGTATTTGCAAGTTCTCATCTGTGATATGTTTATAGAGCAGTGTATATTCGGATTATACTATTTTTAATTCTGTTTCTAATTTATCTGGCCATTTGTTGTGGGCGATTAAGGGTCAGCAAATGTGCTGTGTGAGCTGTTACTTTTTACAGCTCTATCCTGTTTTAAGTATGTCGTTTCAAAGTTCTTATATGTCTGCTCTAACCATAGTGACTGAAAAGCGTTGCTTCTGTGTTCATGTATGCCTGAGCGGTTGAATTAATCTGTGAGTGATTTCTCTGTTCTCAGTTCTTTATGCATTCTGTTGTCTGTTCAGTATCCAATTTGTAGTCCCCGTTTCTTTAAAATGCATCTTATTCTGTGAATTATTTTATTACTGTAGGTGGGTCTTTGCCACTTCGTTTTGTGTGTTGCCTCCTTCTATGTTGCGCCTCGTGTGTGGTCATTGTGACTGTGTTGAGTTCTTCTGTGTTCTTGTGTTAGAACTTTTCGCGTGGGGTCTGTTTACGTATTTTAGTTGCTCTATGATCTGGGTACAACATTATGTCTATGTCGGTAAAATGAACTTCAAATCTTTGATCATGGTAGACTCACTAGTCCTCGTTAATGTGACTCTGCAGTCCTTCACCGTGTGTGTCTTTTAACGTATGCACGCTGACTTCAATTTTATGGATGACTGTGCGTGACAGCATCAAAGTGGTAGGTCGAGGTGCTTATTGAACGAGAGGGTACTCGGTGACTGGACTGGCACGCCCTCATCCCCCAGTCATAAATCCCATGGAGCACGGCCTGCCGGCCGGCAGCTGTGGTCGAGCGGTTCTAGGAGCTTCAGTCCGGAACCGCGCTGCTGCTGCAGTCGCAGGTTCGAACCCTGCCTCGGGCGTGGATGTGTGTCATGTCCTTAGGTTAGTTAGGTTTAAGTAGTTCTAAGTCTAGGGGGACTGATGACCTAAGATGTTAAGTCCCATAGTGCTTTGAGCCAGTTGAACCATTTTGAGCTTGGATGGGATGAGACGGGGATACGTACTGCAGCACGTTCACATGCAACAATAACCATCCAGCAGTTGTCAACCACGTGTTGCAGGAATGGATCGCCCTACCACAAGAACTCTTTACCAATCTAGTGGCCAGCTTAGGAGCACCTTTGCTGATCTTGCACTGCCATCCGTGCTGTTCGCAACTCCTATTGAGAACCATGTTCTGCCTTTTGTAAAATTGAAGACACCCTCATAAATCCCTGAGACTTCAGCGTAATTATTGTCTTTGGATAAAGAGTCTGTCCTGTTCGTCTCATTACGTATTTCTCTTAGTTACCTTCTGTACTATGCCGTACCAGTTTTTTCTACATATGGTCGAAGTTTCATCGAGCTCTGCTACTCGTCAATGACACGTCACGTAAAAGTTCTTTTCGTCTTGAAGTTTTGCACACAAGTGTACGTGGGATGTATCACACGTAACCCAATAGGATTAAGGTCACCATATGGCCATAATCGTCCCAGAATCTAGGATATGGATGCATTGTTGTTCGAAGGGTTAGGACTGGAGACAAAGGAGTATCGGTATAGCAAAATAACATTGTGCTAAACAGGGGTAACTTGAGATTATTGAAAGACGAAATATGTGAAAGAACGGTAAATGAGTGCTAGGGACAACTATATTATTAGGCGAATAGCCAGAAGACCTTGAAAGTCGCAGTATCACACGAATGTAAGCACGGTCAAAGCAGCAAACTTCCATTCGAGATTCCTAACGCAAGTGTTCGGAGGGAATTAGTGAAACACACGGCTATTTGTAATGTGTCACACTAAACTTGGCAAAATATGACGTATTTCAGTTCATGCCCCACCGTACATCTAGTGAAAATTGAGCTTTGTGTGCTGACACCCAAACTTGCCGCACAATCTGTGACAGTCAATGGATGAAGTCTACAGTATTTGTGGCCCCGGGCTATTACATAGCAATATGTAATATCACTTCTGCTACGCGATTCAATACGCATCAATACCTGAAAGGAAATAAAAAAAATGCTGCCTCCAATTTATACTCAGCACTGGACAGACACTATCCAGGAGTAGTCAGTCAACAAAGCCGCTACCGCCAATTCTCAGTCAAGACAATAGAAGGAAAATCGGTCATCCGCTTTGTTAGAGTGAACTTCACAACACTGTAGCATAACGTTAATATTGGTAAAACGGAAAGTAAGTAATGTTAATGAACAGGAAATAGATTAGAAATATTCCACACAGTAAATAAACGAAACTCTAGAATCTCGTGTGCGACTACAGTCGGAGCACAATAGCGCTTAATAAAACAAAAAAGGGGGAATTCGACAGATACATCGTACAGGCATTGCAATAGCAACGACTGTATGAGGGAAGTGGGAAATAAGTGGTACAGAATAGTTGCAAATGAGTGTTAAGACAGAGTAATGTCGGAACAGCTGGGAAAGAAAAGGAGATAGATAAGGACAAAACGTACAGAAAGAAGAAACAACAGGGAATGAAATGAGATCCATGCGAGCAAAACGGAGGATAGCGAAAGTAGCAGAGGATAAAATTTTGGAGGGAAAGCAAGCTGCACTGAGTTACGTGAAAAACAAATCAGAAAGAGACGAAATTATAAAATGGCAAGGTGGCAAAGAAACAGAAACAGACAACTCGGAACATTCTAACATTTGAAATGGCTACGGTAAGAATGAAAATGTTAGCCCTCGCATGAACAAGGTAGAGAGGGGGAGGGGGGGGGGAGGAGGCTACTTTGTCCCCACCTTTGGAAACTATTGCTGTCCAGTGAGTTAGTTTATATTTTTTAATTTTGAAAAAAATATTGATTATTTGTAATTAGTTCCTCTTCCGGATTTCATTAATGTTTCAAAGTTTTCTTAAACTTAATTCAAAAATTTATGTTTGAGTAATAGGTGCCATCATTCCCATTCATAGTAATATTATATATTTTCAGGTTCAGGGCATTACTTACGTATCAACATCTTAAAAAGTACGTTTTGAGTAAAAGTCAACAATAACTAACGAAATTTAGACTTGTTAAAATTTTTTCCAGTTCAGTAATAAAGTATCCTCCCGGCTTGGTAGTACATGGTACTGAAAATGAGTTGATGCTGTTAAAGAGTGCGCTAAATCATATGAAATGAAACAATTTGAGAGGCTTTACTGGCCTCATACAGATATGATTTTATCTACATAGACTGCAGCGGCGGGTGAATATCTCTACCAAGGTCGGGAGTCAAATCAGGGCCTCCTGCTTACTAGGCAGGTGTGCTAGCTATCAAGTCACATTGGCACAGCGGTTCGCACAACTCCACGACTTAATCCTGGCACGCCTCCTTGTCGAGCCAAATTTTGCCGAGGCTCTCCGTGTTCTGGAATAGCACCTCAGCATAGAATGTAAATGGAGGACTTAATCTGAAACGCTGTTTAGATACTTATACAAATGAAATGACACATTTTCAGGGACTTTACTGGTCTCGTACAGAAATGATTTTATGTACATAGACAGAAGCAGCGAGCGAAAATCTGTTCCAAGGCCGGAAATCGGAACCACGTCTCCTACTTATGTGCTATTCCAGAACATGGAGAGCCTCGGTCATTCTATTCATGTTGAAAGGTGGCTACACTGAGCCACAGCGCCAGAGATCGCACTAGAGAGCATTGTTCCGCCGCCTCCACTGGCAGTGATTATTGAGAACTCGTAGTGGGCAGTGCTTTGGGAGAACTCGTGGTAGTCAGTGCTGAGATGTCGTAGTGAGGAGTGTTTGTTGAGATGAGCTAGTAGGCAGTGCTTGCTGAGATGTGATACTGAAAAGTTCTTGTTGAGATGTGATAGTAGCGAGTCGGTGTGGAGAGAGTGTAATGTCTAGAGTGCTTTTCATCAATATAAATTAAGGTAACAAACTACTTTTCTTTTCTTTCTCATTATTTCAATGTCCTGAATAATGCGTCATTACAGGTTCAGTCAACAAAGCATCTGGCTTGTGTTCTTGTATTAGAGTGTAATTCTGGTTTTCTTGAATAATTATGGTATTTCTATTTTCTT
Source organism: Schistocerca nitens (assembly GCF_023898315.1). Lineage (NCBI taxonomy): Eukaryota > Metazoa > Arthropoda > Insecta > Orthoptera > Acrididae > Schistocerca > Schistocerca nitens. The sequence continues at coordinate 188,739,676 of NC_064618.1, read as the reverse complement.
TAATTAATTCAGTATAAATGATATTTAAAATTTCTTGTGTTGTTGAAGAAGAACCGTCCCAGATGCGTACGTTGAGTCATACTTCCACACACAGAACAGTTACACTTGTGCTTTGGTTTCGTAGGTTTTATAGTTGCTGGGGACTTAATTAATTAATTGTGTTAATGAAAATTTCCATTTCATTCTTTGTTGTTGTTCTATGCAGTCAGATAGCGTAATAATACTAGTCAGGGCCAACCGTTTACGAGACTTCGTAATCGGACAAACAGCTACAAAAAATCAAAATTAATTGCATTGTATTTTAATTAAGCCCCCATGCACGTGGCGACCGCTGCTTCGGATGGTCCCTTGGAATCTTCTGACTGTAAATATAGTAGACACTAGTATTGTTGTAGTAACTTGTAGTTTAGTAATTGTAGTCTATTTTGCATGTGTAGATTTGGTAATTGTCATTCTTCTAATGGTATTTTTTTCTCAGAATTTGATTTGTTGTCTTGTATACGCGTTTGACAATGTAGTGCAATTATTTCAATTGTTCGATTAATCGTGTTTGAGGGAAACATTTCATGTAAATGGTATTGTTGGAGATAAAGAGTCATTGTGTATAAATTTCGTACAGTGACGAGTTTTGTATATTTTGTAAATGATTACACGATCGATGAAAAAGGCAAAAATGATGAATAGTGAGAATGACGAAATTGTTAACATGGCGAACTCGCCAACAGGGGAAAACAGTATGATGGATAATGAAGTGGAAAACAATTTAATAAGTCGGGAAAATAGTCCGGAACCATTTCAAAATTTTTCTCAATCAGAAAATTCTCAGAATACGAGATTAACGACAGAAGATCCTGTAATAGTATCGAACAAAGATGGCCTTACAGCTATGACGAAGGAGGCTGGTTTTGTGGGAAATGTTAGGGGCGAAAAGAATTTCGAACAAGTTAGTACGGAGCAGTTGATGAGTGCAATATTAAATTTGGGATCACAGTTACGATCTGAATTAAAAACACGGTTAGACTCACAAATAGGAACAATTAAAACAGAGATGGGAACTTTGGCAACACGGTTAGACTCACAAATGGGAACAATGGAAACTCGGTTAGGATCTGAATTTAAAACAGAGATTGGAACAATTAAAACAGAGATGGGAACAATGGAAACGCGGTTAGATTCACGAATAGGGACATGTTTCAAAAATATGAAAGATGAGTTAAAGAAAGAAATCAGAGAAGAAGTACAACCGATTTTGAATTCTCACAATAATAGATTAATGGCAGTAGAGATTAGACAAAGGGAACAAGATAGAGAACAGGAAGAAAGAGATGGCGTGATAGTACAAAAATTTTCAGAGTTAAATTTACAACGTGCACATGATAAGGAAGAAATATTTGAGAGAATCGAGGAATCCGTACCAAATGACAGAATAAATAATCTAACACAACAATATGAACAGTTAACTACCAAATGTGTCAATACTGAAACCCGAGTCGCGACACTTACGGAAGACGTAAGTAAACAGAAAGAATAAATAGGTGACTTATCGGAAAGAGTTGAGGAGATTTCAGATAAATTGACAAATCTTAGTTTACATGGGGACAGAGATTCGAATGATACAGCTCCATTACTATTTGCAGAAACCGAAGAGTACCAGAACATAAATAAGCATGTTGAAAGTCAGGGAAAATTTAATGAACGCGTTAAAAGGGAAGTTGAGGCATTACGAAAGCAAGTCAAACAAATCGAAGGCGAAATTGTAGGAAAAGACAGCATAAGAAATTTGGAATCACAGATAGCAGAGGGGTTTGAAGAAAGTAATTTGTCTCATTTACGGGATACAACAAGAGAGCGCCAGGCGCGCGAACTTGACAATAATCGACATTGGGACTGGGACAGACGCGGTAGGTCTTTGTCGCCAAGAGGCGAAAACTTTGACTATAAACACTTTTTGACTGTTCGGAAATTTAAGATCTTCCGCAATTCTAAGAATGACATACATCCATGTTCATGGTTAGATCAATTTATGTACGCACTCCCACCAAATTGGCCACTAAGTCACAAACTGGAATTTATGTGTGGATATTTAGAAAACGAACCGGCGACGCGGATGCGTGCACTCATTAGAGATTGTAATAATCTGAATGATTTGTATCATGCATTTCTTTCGGCATATTGGCCCGAAAACACACAAGACAGAGTAAAACACAGTCTTATTATGCAGCGTAATTTTAAACAGTCTGAGTTCCGCACGCCGGCAGAATACTTTGAAGACATGATTCGAAAGAATCAGTTCCTGTCCAACACTTATAGCCCGACTGAATTAATTCGCATTTGTTTAACTAAGCTGCCACAATCCATAAGACAAATTGCTTTAGCTGGAAGATGTAAAGACGACTTAGAGACTTTTAAGACTTTGTTACAAGAACTTGAGTATGACAACGACGACGGGACTTCTTGTAACTTTTTCAGTAACAGTAATTACGATAGATTTTCAGAGAAAAGGGATAGTGATCGGAACGGGCGTTATATTGGTAATTTTGAGAATGACAGACGTAACAGACAGGACAATAGATACCAGCCTTATGACAATAACAGACGTTCTAACAGAAATTACACAGACAATTATAATAACGGTAATTCTTACCGGAATGATCAATCATACGGAAACAGTAATCGGTATCATCAAGACAGAAATTATTCATACAATAATAGAGACTCTTACTACAGAAATAACCAGGGTAGTAGGTCTAACAATAATTTCAGAAGTGACAGTCGAAATTATACAAGAAGTAGTTATGCAGACAGACAGGAAAACAGAAATTTTAATAACAGACACAACCAAGAATTTGCATCTAACAGACAGGAAGGACCTAATTGGCATCCTCCGCGTGACAGAAATTCAGAGAGACAAGAAGAGAAATTTGTTAACATCGAGTATAGATTTAGGTGTCAGGAAGTCATTTCTGAAAGTATTTGTATGGAGTGTAGCCATGTATGGAAGTGAGACATGGACGATAACTAGTTTGGACAAGAAGAGAATAGAAGCTTTCGAAATGTGGTGCTACAGAAGAATGCTGAAGATAAGGTGGGTAGATCACGTAACTAATGAGGAGGTATTGAATAGGATTGGGGAGAAGAGAAGTTTGTGGCACAACTTGACTAGAAGAAGGGATCGGTTGGTAGGACATGCTTTGAGGCATCAAGGGATCACAAATTTAGCATTGGAGGGCAGCGTGGAGGGTAAAAATCGTAGAGGGAGACCAAGAGATCAATACACTAAGCAGATTCAGAAGGATGTAGGTTGTAGTAGGTACTGGGAGATGAAGAAGCTTGCACAGGATAGAGTAGCATGGAGAGCTGCATCAAACCAGTCTCAGGACTGAAGACCACAACAACAACAAGTGGAAATAGTAGAAATTGGTCCGCGAAATGACGGGAATAATCAAAGACGTGACGCAAACAATCGACCATGACTTGCAGCTTCGGCTTCTGGCAGCAATATAGACGGTTCAGAAAGTAATGACACTACAACTTTACACTACGTACGCCTGGAAGATACGAGAGACATTTTGCTAGGCGAAAAGGAAAATAATGTAGACGCATTTTTACATCCTGTTATTGAAGTATGTGTGGGTAAGAATAAGTTCACTGCAGTTTTAGATTCTGGGAGCCCATTGAACGTCATTAGTGAATCAGTTTTTCGTATATGTGAAAGAACTATTGCCTGTCCTGTGTTACCTATTTCTAAAACTACAATTCGAGAAGCGATTTCTGGAAAAGGTGTGGAAGTTAAACAACAGACCAACCTAAATTTCATTTGTCAAGGATACGAATTGTCTGCTAATTTTATTATTGTTCCATTACTCAGTACACAGATTATATTAGGTATGGAGTTTCTTAACACACATAAGGCAATTTTGAACTTTAAAGAAGGAAGTGTGAATTTGACTGTTGCCGGAATGCCGAAATGTTTGAAATTTTTCGAGTGTTTAGCAAGATCTGAATCAGATACAAAATGTTTAAGGTTTCTTACTTCTGATGTTCTCGTTGAGCATTATGACGACAGTGTGTTTATTCATGACAATGACAATAGATACAGAGACGCGATGGAGGATATAATTAGTAGCGAAGAATTAATTAATGAAAAGGTTAAAAAAGCTGAAGTGCCAGATGACGTTGCAAGAGAAGAGCTGCACCGTATTTTGACTTCACATGCTACAGTGTTTAGTCATCACACAGGAACTATACAAGGCTTACAATATTTATTTAAAGTAAAAGAACACACACCATTTCGCGGAAAAACGTACGCTATTCCTTTGGCTTACACAGACAAGGTTAAGAATGAACTTCAATACATGTTAGATCAGGGCATTATTGAGCCAGCAGTCAGCCCTTATACCAGCCCATTACACGTTGTTCTTAAAAAGGATGGGTCAATTCGTTTGGTTCTGGATTCCAGACAGATAAATAATATTATTATTCCTGAAACTGACCGTCCACAAAATTTAGACGAACTTCTTCAACATTTCCATGGAATTAAAGTTTTATCCACGATTGATATGCGCGCAAGTTTTTGGCAAATAGAACTCCACCCTGACTGTAGAAAATATACTGCCTTTTTAGCCTTTGGTAACTGTTACCAGTTTCGGAAATTACCGTTTGGACTTACTGTAACTTCTGCAGCATTCATTCGTAGTTTAAATGAAATTTTACCTGTTTATCTTCGTGACAATATTACTTCATATGTTGACGATATTCTTATTGCTAAACGTTCTTGGAGTGAGCATAACAAAATTTTGGATTCATTATTACGTATTTTTGCACGAGTTGGCATGACAGTGAACTTGGAAAAATCTGAATTTGGTCGTTCTCAGGTGAAATTTCTCGGTCACATTATTTCTACAGAAGGTATTCTCCCTGATCCAGAGAAACTAGACGCTATTCGTAATTATGCTGTTCCTACCACAAAACGTGATGTTCGTAGTTTCCTTGGTGTCTGTAATTTTCTTAGACGCTTTGTTAGATTGGACAATCTGGCCACACCTCGTTTATGTGAACTATCTGGAAAAAATTCTAATTGGTGTTGGGATGAGGAAGCTCAATCAGAATTTGAACAACTTCGTGATGCTTTAGTTGCTGCTCCACTTCTTTCACATCCGGATTTATCTAAAGATTTTTGTTTGGCGACGGACTCATCATACAAAGGCCTAGGTGCACATTTATTTCAAGAGATAGAAGAAAACGGCGTTGTAGTACAGAATACTATTGCATTTGGAAGTCGTGTTCTCTCTAAATCCGAAAAGAATTATTCGATTACGGAACTTGAAGCTTTGGCTGTTGTTTGGGCTTTCACAAAATTTCGCACATTTTTGTTCGGTAGACATACTAAGGTTTACACTGATCATCGAGCTTTGGAATTTCTTATGTCGACAAAATTAACTCATGGCAGATTGTCACGATGGGCGTTGTACCTACAGGAATTTGATTTTAGTATTGTTTACATACAGGGATCTTCAAATATTGTTGCTGATGCTTTATCACGTGCACCTATGGGTTTGAAACCAAGTGCTGAAGAGGACTGCAAAGAAAACCATTATTGTTTGATGTACATTCAAGGTGTTGCGTTTGAGAATTTTATTTCATCTTCGCTCCAGGACATCGCTAAGGAGCAAAATAAGGATCCAATCTGGAAGGACATTAAGGAGAAGTGGAGGAGAAAGGAAAGTGTAGCGAGTAGACAGCATTATTTAGTTCGCAATGATATTCTTTTTAAACGAAAATCGGTCGACAACTCGGTTTGGTTAGTTTGTATTCCTGATGAGTGGGTCAATAAATTGATTTGGTACACACATTTCAGTTATGCGCACTTTGGTCCCAGAAAATGCTTTCATAAATTGCGAGAAAATTGTTACTTCAGTAATATGGAAAAACGTATTCGATCTGTTCTTGCCAAATGCAAATTATGTCAAAAGGCTAAGCCGCCAACTGTTTCTCACAGAGCACCGTTGTTTCCTATCATTCCAGCGAAATTAAAGGACATGGCTGCAGTCGATTTGTTCGGTCCAGTGGTTCGTTCTACTAATGGTTTTGCGTACATTTTCGTAGCAGTGGAATTGACATCAAAATATGTGTGTTTTACACCTTTACGCAAAGCAACAGCTCGTTCAGTATCTAATGCTTTCATCAAACATTTTCTTAAAGAAGTTGGTCATGTTGATAAGGTCATATCAGATAATGGATCACAGTTTCGCTCTAAAATTTGGCTTCGTACTCTACGGCGTCGTAAGATTAAACCAATTTTTATTTCACTTTTCCACCCTCAATCTAATGCTTCAGAGAGATGGATGATGGAAATCAATAAATTGTGCCGTCTTTATTGTCATCAGAATCACAGAACTTGGGATCAGTATCTTCATATTTTTCAAAACATTCTGAATGAACTTCCTAATGACTCAACTTCTTTACCGCCTCTATTGATATTAAAAAATAAAGTACCAACAAATCGCATTTCTGAAATCGTTCCTTTTCCGCCTTCACGGAAACTGCGGCATTCTGAAGTTGTCAACCTGGCTCTACGAAATATTGCATCTGCGGCTGCTAGAAGAGAGAAATCAGCGAAACGTCCTGGTCGTTTAAAAATTTTGTCAGTTGGTCAAAAGGTGTTAATTAAGTCTCATCGTTTGTCTCATAAAGGAAAAGGCTTATGTCGCAAATTTTTTCTGCTTTATAACGGTCCATACAGAGTTCGCAAAATTATTCATGATAACACTGTCGAAGTAGAAACTCTTAAATCACGACGCTCTAAGGGAATACATCACATATCTAACGTTAAAATTTTTGTGGAATGACATACTTTTGAGAAACCAACAGTTATACGTAAACATGCGGAGAATACAAGGATACCGCGCCGTGTTCCGGCGGCGGCAGATACTCAAAGCAACAGTCAAGTCTGCGCGCCGCACAAGGCAGTCGTTGACCGCAAACAATCACTTCCTATGTCACGCGCCTACAGCTGATCGAGCGCTCAGTGCGAATGCACTGACAGCCGTAAACAAATACACAGTCTAAATTCTCCGAATAAATTCTGTATAAAGCTATGGTGACTTTATGAATTATGTTATTAACGTTCAGTATTTTTCAGGATACGGTTGTGTAAAATATTTAAGACCTTCAGGTAAATTCTGTGTGTGTCCGACGTTAAGAGGACTTACTATCGAGAAAATTTCAGGAAGAATGTAATTTCGAAAATGAAACTAATAAACTAAAAAGGTAATGATTAATTGAGTTTATTTTTCAGATAACATATTTCCACTTAGGTACGTACTTTAGACGTAATTTGCTGCTTGCGATTACGTGATTCATACTTTGTGCTAAATTTCATGTTCTATGAAGTGACGTGCTTACGCACATTAACTGATTTTGACAATGATTGATTAATGAACAGGCTTGTTATTTGTATATATTATGCATCGCTTGGCTGCACTGCTTTTTCACTGATGTCATACTTTTCTATTATGTGCCTGCTGTGCTTATTTATTTAAATTATGTCACCTGATTAATTGTGCTGACTGTAGTTAGGTATGTAGGTTACACTTTGTGATTTATCTGCTTGCGCCTTCATGTTTACTTATTAAGATTACATATGAACATTTATTTGCTTATGCTGAATGATGCTAATGACTTGTTTATTATGTAAGATATATGTTTGCTGCTGTGCGTATGGATTGCATATTTACACACTTCTGTTTTGTTGTCATAACTATAAGTTGGTATATAGAAATGCTGATATACTGTGTACAAACATAGAGTTTAGGTCACACTATGGTATTAATTATAGATTGTTCGCTTGGCAGAGCCTCGTTGTAGGGATTGTGCTGCATCCACTTGTTGACATTCTGTTCTCTACTGGTATATTTACGCGCTATTGCATGTATTGCTTACGCTCAGTGCCTTATATTTTTAAGATAAGAAAATGAACTGCTGTAATTCGACGAACCACATTAGTACGAGAAACTTCATAGAAGTCACATGAGCTGGAGGTTTTATGGAAGCTGTATAAATTTATGCTAATACGAAGGAAGTTAACGACATGACATACCAACACTAGGTTAGACCATTGACAGTTATTACACTGCATTCTTCGTGAGCATTTGAAATAGGAAGTGACACTTGACACAAGAAATACTCCACATGTTTGCTTCTGTTTGCCATAATTTTTGAAGTGGTGTACACACTGAAATATCACGATCATTAACACTTCGTAATCGTACTTAATTACTGAGAGTTATTCGAACTAAGTCTGTTAGAGGTCATGTATGCATTTCTTTTATTTAATGATGGACAAGGAACCAAAATGTATCTTATAATTTATAATGAGTAGCAGATTTGGATCAGATGGATTACACGAGAGGTTGTGTGTTGACATTGTGTCTTCGGATTGTATGAGATGATGAATTGAGGTTTGCATTAGTATTTTATCTGTACTTGTTCGAGGAGACTGACTAGAGGAAAGAGTTCTTATGGAAGTGACATGATATTGGTGCTGAGGTTTATATGTATCGACGTATTGAAGAGGTATTATAGAGGTATTGAGATTATGTGAAGTTGATGATTATTGGAGTTTTCGTGGACAAGAGGTAAGGTAAATGATATTGATGATAAGGTTTATATGTATCGATGTATTGAAGATGTATTAGTGAAGTATTGAGATTATGTGATGCTGATGATTATTGGAGTTTTGGTGGATAAGAGGTAAAGTAAGTGAGGAGCATATTTTTTTTGTTGGTCCATATGGAACAAGGAGGATGAAGATGGCAGACTAGAACACTCAAGTAGAAGGAAGATTGTCTACACACACACTTTGTTAAATCACTAAGCAGTATATACTTTTTTTTTGGAGAGAGGAAGCAATTGCATATCTTGGGTCACTGACAGTTGTTCAGCAACCGTACAATTTGATCTGGCTTGGCAAACATTGGTCTTGACATGATGACTATGACGTTGACTAACTATTATTGACTGTTATACATTGCTGCCACTACTACTTGATACACATGATGAACATAAAATTTTGACAGAATTACATTTACACAGTTAACACTATTCAACTACACAGGAGCACTAAATGTGGATGAAAGATGAGTGAGTGTGTTTTGTGTGTTTTCCTTTTATAATCCCAGAGAAGTGATCCCAACCTATCTCCTAAATATTATTTTACTTGGCTTGCACTGACACCCATAAATATTATAGGTTTACTGTTATTTGTGTATTGTAATAGTTAATAGGACAATTATCTGATATCATTTGTGTGTTTGTTATGATTTGTATATTTAGTGTAAAAGCATTTGTATGTGTATTCAAACTATTGTTCATGCCTGAACTGTCTGATTAGTGATGGTGCTGCACTTTTCAACATGATGTGTGACACTAGGACATGTTTAATTTCTGCTAATGAACTTTGATTAACTGACTGATTAGTGATAGGGAATATTATGGACTGTTATTTGTACTTTTTCTACATGATTGGTGCCACTAGAACATGTTTAATTTCTGCTGATGAACAGTGTGATTAGTGAAAGTGAATATTATGGACTGCGGTCAGCAACTGGTCAACATTACTGGGTGCCACTGATGTACTGCTTCTACTGAAATGGTGTTACTTGTTGATGTCTGCACCTGCTCAACATTGCTGGGTGCCACTGATGGACTGCTTCTACTGAAAAGATGTTACTTGTGGGTGTCTGCACCTGTTCAACATAGCTGGGTGCCACTGATGGACTGCTTCTACTGAAAAGATGTCACCTGTTGCTGTCTGCACCTGCTCAACATTGCTGGGTGCCACTGATGGACTGCTTCTATTGAAATAATGTTACTTGTTGGTATTTGCACATGTTGACCATTGCTGGGTGCTACTGCTGGAACTGTCAACTGCTTATTCTTGAGCTATGGAAAGCGTCTATGTGAATATTTGTATAAACAGATTTTTTGTGTATTACTGTTTGTGAAAAGGTATGAGACTCTTACCTGCACATATTCGTCATTGCTGACGCTATTGATTGAACTGTTTAACCACATAATACTTGTGTAAACTATTATGTAAAGTCACATGTATGAAAGAATTTTTATTGCTTACTGTATTTTATATATTAGGTTATTGAAAGGTCAGTGCAAAGCCCCAATTTTATCTAGTTATATGATATTTACGCATTAATATTATCTTTTATTTTTGTCTGTATTTTTTTGACGAATTTGGTGGTATTTTCACCACCAATGCTGGCAAAAATACCATCAAATTCTAGCCGTGGAGGAAGGGCATATGAAAGGTGGCTACACTGAGCCACAGCGCCAGAGATCGCGCTAGAGAGCATTGTTCCGCCGCCTCCACTGGCAGTGATTATTGAGAACTCGTAGTGGGCAGTGCTTTGGGAGAACTCGTGGTAGTCAGTGCTGAGATGTCGTAGTGAGGAGTGTTTGTTGAGATGAGCTAGTAGGCAGTGCTTGCTGAGATGTGATACTGAAAAGTTCTTGTTGAGATGTGATAGTAGCGAGTCGGTGTGGAGAGATTGTAATGTCTAGAGTGCTTTTCATCAATATAAATTAAGGTAACAAACTACTTTTCTTTTCTTTCTCATTATTTCAATGTCCTGAATAATGCGTCATTACAGGTTCAGTCAACAAAGCATCTGGCTTGTGTTCTTGTATTAGAGTGTAATTCTGGTTCTCTTGAGTAATTATGGTATTTCTATTTTCTTTAATTAATTCAGTATAAATGATATTTAAAATTTCTTGTGTTGTTGAAGAAGAACCGTGCCAGATGCGTACGTTGAGTCATACTTCCACACACAGAACAGTTACACTTGTGCTTTGGTTTCGTAGGTTTTATAGTTGCTGGGGACTTAATTAATTAATTGTGGTAATGAAAATTTCCATTTCATTCTTTGTTGTTGTTCTATGCAGTCAGATAGCGTAATAATACTAGTCAGGGCCAACCGTTTACGAGACATAGCGTAATCGGACATACAGCTACCAAAAATTAAAATGATTTTCATTTCATTTAATTAAGCCCCCATGCAATGTGTAAAGAGGTATTTAAAGTAGACTGGGGCGGCAGTGAGAATTTGGCCCGAGGAGGGAGGTGAGACAGGGCAAGCCATGCAGTGGTGCAAACCACTGTTCCAAGGTGGCTTAGTGGCTAACGCACCTGCCTAGTAAGCAGCAGACACGGTTTCGATTTCTCGCCTTGGTACAAATTTCACTCCCTATCTCACTCTTTATACGTAAAAATATAATTTTATGTTCTGAACCCTGAAAGCGGTGGCTCGTTATTTTCAGGTTACTATTCCTTGCTGTAGGGGCTGTGACTTTTGATATTATGTCTAAACCATCAAGGTAAAAAAGAAGCCACTATTTCCACCACATCAAATGGATTTAGTGCTCACGTACTTACAATGAGCCGTGAACACTTCCCAGTTTATCAATTGGGAATAACTGAATATGATAACTACAGTTATCGATGCCATGCGTGCAATGGTCGTGCCAGGCGTGCGATATTGAATCTTTAGCTTATCGTTAATGGTTCGAGACCTGCACGACCTTATAGCAACCGTTATAGTTCAGCTTTACCCTGTGACACTAGGGGTGATTTTGAAACGTCCCCTTTTAACAATTTATACTCGACTGTGCTTAACCTGACATACAATATTTTTAGCGCAACGCAATCTGACTTTCAATAATCTCTACAAGAGAATGGCCCTGACTAACATTAACGTGTACTTTTCACAAATCACTTACCTCACAAAAATCTTGGTTACTCCCACTACTGCAATACAGCTAGCGCCACTACTGCTAGCTAAATAAAAGATTCAAACTATGGAAGGCACTAACTACTGATAGGGATAGTTAGCAAATGAAAGATATTAATAGAGAACAAACAATGTATTTACCTTGATATCATCATATATATAGCAGTTCATGACAAATTACAAAACTCCGCCATCTCTCTCCCAACATCCACCACTGCTGGTGGCTCACCTACAACTGCCCAACGCTACGCGCTGTTCACAGCCAGCTTCCTAACACTACAATGGCGAGTATTACAACAATGCAAAGCAGCCACAGGCTGCACACAGCACAGCCAGTGATTTTCATACAGAGGTGGCGTTACCAATAAAGAAACCTAAACAGCCTACTTACATAGCCCCCATGCTCCTCACAAAAAATTTTACAAATTGGTTTGGGCAGTGCCCAATACAGATTTGAAAAAAATTTTTCATAATTACAATAACAAAGAAATCAAATGCACACACTTATTGATACAATGTTGGTCAAAAGCTAAAATTTTCTTACAGTCCATAAAGACAGTCCTGATCATTCATCACATTGCAGTATTTTTCTCAAAGTCTGAGCAGTAAAAGAAAATGCACACGGAAGTAGTGGATTTCCATGCAGTCTTGAAGAAGTAGTGTTGTCCTTCCAACGGAAAGACAGTGCTGACTCTTGACATGCTGACAGGTAATGGGCCACAACAGAGCAAACCCACAGCGGAGTCAATCGAAGTTTTGAAGAATATCGTTTGGTAGGTCATCACAGAGCAGACCCACTGTAGTCCCGGTAGAGATTACGGTATTGGTGGGCCACCAGAGGCGCAGACCCACTGCAGTCCTTGTGGAAATAATGGTATTGATGGATCATCAAAGAGGTAGACCCACTGTAGTCCTTGTAGAGATAATGGTACTGGTGGGTCATCAAGGATGCAGACCCACTGTAGTCCTTGTAGAGATGGCCAGCAGCCATCTGTTGTGACTGTGCAGGTGCACAATCACCATTGAAGAGTCTTGCGGCTAATATAGCAAGTCCATAAACCACCACTTGTCCACTCACAAAGTTTTTGGAATTGTCCTTAGAACCAGCAATGCTGTTATCCAGTCCCTTGCTGAATTATTAACACATGTGCAAACACTAACAGTCCCTACTTGTCACATATTGTCCATATAGTATGACCAACAGAAACGTGTGCAGTGAAATGGAACTTACAAGTTACTTAATTTGATGAACTGCTGTCAATTACAATTTTATAACATGAGAGTATAATTACAAAGGTACAAAATACATCATTAAAGAACATAACAATACAGATAACATTTGTAGTACAGGCTTTACAACACAATAGAAATAAACATATACATCAATGTTACAGGAATTATGACATAAGTAAATACATAAAAGATCAGAATAATTATTGAAACATCAACTTCACACATGAGCATTAAAACAAAACAGAATAAATAATATCTAAGCATATTTACAAGTTAAATAACATATTATTAATACCAATTATATTTGAGGATAACAGTATTCCTCATCATAGTGAATAGTATTAGAAAAAAAATTCTATGAAACTACACAGAGATAGGAAGAAAACAAATACACAAGGGTACACAAACACATAGTGGGATAACACAAAAGGAAAGGACAGGGTTTGTTTTACTGCAGTATTTTGCATGGAGATCTCCCTTCGTTCATCATTATTCCCAAAAGTCCTATCTAAGCCTGTTTTCTGTATTCTGTTCATATCCTCTGTCAAAAATAGTTTTTCTCCACTGTACAGTATCCTTTTTTTTTTTTGCCAAACCATTTTCTGATAGCTTCTCAATGCATTTCTTATAAATTCATCACAGTTAGTTTCTTATATAGTCTACCCCCTCTTAAGCTAACTTAAATCTACTGAGCTCAGATATATATACCAAGGGACGAGGCAATGCAGCATCACATAAAACAATTAATATAAACAGCAATGAAAAAGAACGCAGATTTGCGAAGCAAGCAGCATTAAGAAATTAGCAAAGCAATTGTAATATTACAACTAATCTAAGGCAATGTGCAGCAAACAATAAAAATAAATCATTAGTAAAACTGGCTTAACAGAATAATACAAAGTCAAATTCAATAACACTATGCCTGGCAAACAGCAGCAACTTATACCTAAACATGACATAGCTCAAGCAGAAAAAATATTACAGTAAAAATGGCCATGTTTAAAACTTACGTCACATCTTAACACTAGAGTGATGCATCACAAAAAACTTACTCTACGAAAAAAAATTACCAAGTAGTTGAAAAGAAAATTATGTATGCAGTTCCTGTTATTAGTCCCATCTTATTGTTCTTTCCATTCCAAGAGCTCCTTTTTCGAAGAATGTGGGTCATAAAATAATTATTTAATAGATCTGTTGACAGAAAGTGTTCACATTAGCAAATGATTTTTTTTTTGTATAAAACCCATGCTGCAACACAGCTGGAAACTAGATATCAAATGAAATAAGCAACTATGAAAGGCAAAGCATAAAAATATCATTCAATAGTCATGTAACATTTCATAAGTTAGTAGAAATTCTCACAACTCTCGTAGAAAGACACTTGTCGTAATCAGGTGTGCAGATGTAAAAATATTTCTCGTCATTTCATTAGGCATTTCAGTAAATATCATAAGTTAAGAGCTCCACAGTATGCTTTCAACAAGGAAATGTCAATAGCGAGGATAATCGCCTCCCTTTTTTTTTCTACCACCTAATGGCTTTTTTCTCAAGGCGGCTGGCACACCTGGCCGCTCACAACGAATTACGTCACGGTCCCTTACCTTTCATACCGAAATATTTACGACAGCAGTTTTCGCTACAGTGACAGTCTCATATAAAAAATTCACAGGTCGAAAATTTGCGTTACAAATGTGTAGAAACAAAATCCTATAAATATAACAGTGTCCAAAAATTTTTCGCCGTCATTGTGATACATTCACGCATTTACACATGTTTCCTACCTCTTAAAGTACGATTCTTGGTTTCCAACATCCTTTTTCACAAGTCAGTGTCCCTAACCGCTACTCATTACTCCTTACCTTATTACACATATATATATTCGTCGACGCTTCTTTAATATTTCATTATATGAAATATGTAGCATAATCAAATTCCTCATATAGCATCAGCTTCTTGACCATAAACATACCTCAGCAGCATAATACACATCGTCGTCATAAAAATAACATCATAATACCTCAGTCAACTCTCAAAATCGTCGTAGCTTCCTCCAATAATTTCAAAACCTAAAAAATTCTCTGCTCATGTCAAAAGTGTCATCCGCCTCAAACGCACTTCAAAAATCATGATCCCATACCAAATACATCATTCAAAGTTCTCATAGTATCACAATGGTTCCAAAAAAATATGAACAGTTCACAAAGTACTGACAAAATGCAATTTCATACGTGTGAAGTTATTCAACTGTGTAATTATGTAAACATCTGTCACTAATGTAGTAAAAAAATGTTTATCTCTCAGTTACATGATCAGATAGCTGTGTAATTTGTGTGTTAGAGAAATATGGTACCGATGTGTAAAGTTGTATAAGCAAATACCATATTAGCTAGGGTTCCTTGCGGTTGCCACACACATGGTACACAAAGTAAGCGCGTACCCCCCTGAGGATTAATGTAATTATATCCTCAGGTGTTACAGATTACAGCAACGGAATGAAATGTATCACGGAAAACCTTTATATCATTGTACTTCAAATATCTTTAAAAAATAAATGTTTTAAGTACAAAATTAATCACTCAAATACGTGTCCTATAGCGCTAAATGTGCGTCTTGCTGTAAGATAATTCTGTGGTAGTGTCGTAATTATCGTCCTCCGAAAGCTAAGTTCTGCAGAAGTCAATGTACTTACCTCATGATACACAAAAGTGAAATGCTTTGTGTATAGATATCTTAGTTATTACGCTTATTGCCATGATGAAGAAAGTACTGTGCTGTAACGTATTGTTGTGCTACGGAAAAGGCTGTCTCATTGTAGCTATACCACAAAAGTTATTACTAAAACATGTTTTACTTTCCAGAAGAATTCAAAAAAACTGTGCAGATATAAAGCAGATACACCGCAAAAGCAACAAGGTAAATTGTGTCACACAT
Source organism: Schistocerca nitens (assembly GCF_023898315.1). Taxonomy (NCBI): domain Eukaryota; kingdom Metazoa; phylum Arthropoda; class Insecta; order Orthoptera; family Acrididae; genus Schistocerca; species Schistocerca nitens. The sequence goes on along the minus strand of NC_064618.1, from coordinate 188,723,711 downwards.
TAGTAGCGTCGTGATATCGTCGTGTAGCTGTGAAATAAACTAACCACTGTGTCATGTGGTATCTCTCAGAAAGCACCTTGAATCCATAATGTATTTTCAAGTAAACCAAAATGTTGCACTAAAATCTCATTAGCAGTACCAGTACATGTTCTAAGTATGTAAGCCTGATAGTCGTCACGTAATCGTGCAACTAACAAGCAAGAATGTACAAGTAACAACACTGTGTTGTCTGTTCACTATAACAATGCAATTGTAATTTCTGTTTAAATACGTTCTCTTGGTTCTTGACTGGATATTTAACTTCAAACATTGTTGCATGTTAACAGATTCTAAGTCTGACAAGCATACTAGTAATGTAAAGTGAAAAGTTTTATAGCAAAGACTAAGTTAAAAAACAGATTATCTTTCAATAAACGGTTTTACATTTGAAATGTGGTACAATCTTTTACTCTTCAAAGTACTCAGAGTTTCAACTTTAACGCAATTATCATGCAGTATACGTCGGTAAAGAACACTGGAATTTTTCTCAAGGTTAGCTTCTATGTCATTTTTCTCTGAGCCAGCCGGCGCACGTGGGTGCCTGCGGCGCGAGTCATTGTCTGTCTCTTTGTTGGCGCGCGTTGTTATTGGGATTAGGAGACCGAACTTCTACAAATTCGCCTTGCCGAGAGGGCCCAGCTCTGTTTGAATCCCGCCAGTTCTGATGCAATTCAGGTCTGTCGTTGCGATCATATCGTCTGTCGTCATGTCGGTAGTTCCTGTAGTTTCTTTCTTGTCGGTCACGTGGTGGAGAATTTCTCCCTGAATTATCACTGCACGGTGGACTGTTGCGTCTAAAGTTATTCTGTCTCCCGTAATAATAACTGTTTTGGTTTCCATATTGTCTGTTCCTCTGATTGTCTCTGTGATAATAATTACCGCGGAGAGGTGATCTTTCCCTGTAATTATTACTACTCTGCCAACGGTTGTCACACGGGTGGTGTCTGTTTCGGTCACGATTTGTGTTGTGAGAATAGCCTTGTCGTGTCCATTTATTATTTCTGTCATCACGGATATGTGGCTGATGTGACCTGTAATTGTTGTTTTCATGTTTTCGCGTTCTGCGATTGTCAGTGTCAATTTCCAGTTCTTGTAAGAGTCCTTGAAATGCTTCAATGTCGTCTTTGCAACGTCCTGCCAAAATAATATGTCGTAAATGTTCAGGCAGTTTGATTAAGCAAATGCGGATGAGTTCTGAGGGGCTGTATGGGTTTGAAAGATACTGATTCTTGTGTAACACGTCTTCAAAATATTTCACAAGACTGGAAAATTCAGATTGTTCGAAATGTTTCATCATTATGATGCTATGTTTTACTCGGTCTTGTGTAGCTTGAGACCAATATGCTGAGAGGAAGGCATGGTAAAATTCTCTTTCACTGTGGCAATCGTGAATGACCGATCGCATTCTTACAGCTGGTTCATTCTCTAAGTAGCCACACATAAATTCTAACCTGTGCTCCAATGACCAGTTGGGAGGAAAACAATGAGAGAATTGATGGAGCCACGCTTGTGGATGAATGTCGTTGGCAGAATTCTTAAACGTTTTGAATTTACGTGTAGTAATGAACAGCTTATAGTCAAAATCATCGTGTCGGCGAGTAGCATATCGGTCATTGTTACGTCGTGTCGGCGGTTCCATCTCAAAATTCGGTGTGCCTTGCCAATTTCTTTCATAATTTCCGAAGTGTCCTGTGTTATTATTTTGTGGTTGATCCGTATTTCTATGTCCCTCTTCCTGTATTGGGGCGCGAGTGTCCTCTGAAATACGTAATTCTTGTATTACCTGTGTCAGCTGATCTTGTACTTCGCGGATTTCTCTTTGGTGTTGCGTATTAATTTGATTCAGATTTTGTTTCAGTTTCCTAATTTGTTCGCTCTCTTCTGTGTCATTAAAGACTACCGGTTTTGTGTCGTTCAGATTATCATCTACCTTCGTAGATAAGTTAGTGAACTGATCCGAAAGTTCGGCTACTTTCTCCGATAGTGAACACATTTCCTCAGTGTGTTTTTCTGAACCAAGTTTCAGATTGTCCATTTGTGTTGAAATCGAATCTACTGTGTCCTTCAAGTTTTCCTGAGTTTTTGCAAGTTGCGTAACCGAATCGGTAGATGCAACTGAGTCAAATTTAGCTTGTAAGGTTTCATGATTTTCATGAACAGTAGTTTGCAGTTCTTTTATGGCTGCTTCGTGATTCTGTAGAGCATTTTCATGACGCGAAAAAATAGGTTGGAAATGCTCACAAATTTGTGTTTTTACGTCGTTACAGACTTTTTGACATTTCGATTCAATGTGATGTAACTCATTAGTTAAATCCTCACGTGTTTGTTCAAGTGTGGTGTCTAACTTTTGAAGATTTTGTTCCATTGCGTCTAACTGTTGCTGTGTTTGTCTCTGGTGTTGGTCCATTGTGTCTAACTTTTTAAGATTTTGTTCCACTGTGTCTAACTTTTGAAGATTTTGTTCCATTATGTCTAACTTTTGAAGATTTTGTTCCATTATGTCTAACTTTTGAAGCTTTTGTCCCATTTGTTGCATTAATTGTAATAACAGTGCACTGGTGTCTGAAACATGTTCCTCAGTGCTATTCGGCAGTGAAGTTGCACCGGCAACATTCACATTTTGACAAGCAGAAAATGTGTCTTGACTCATTTGAGAAAACGGTGAGGACCCAAAACCTGAGTCTACAATATTTGCGAGATTGTTTCCTGTCATTTCGGATTCCTGAGGCGAGCTGTTGCCGACCGATCGATCGATAATGCTTCCCTGTTCTCTAATTGTTTCACTGTCTACACCATTGTTTGCCACCCGCTCCATTTCCCTATGCGCAATTACCAAATTACTACTTTGAACATTAGTTAATTCATTACTCTGCGGCGCTAACACACTGCTTTCGTCTTCACTGTCATTTCTCAATTTAGTTTGGAGCCTAGTATTACGTTTTTCACACGCCATTATTGTCACAGTATTTCACACAACAACACAGAAAAGCACAATTTGAAGAGCAAAAATAAGAGAACACATTAACATAACACTGAAAATAATATCTAGTTAATTGCAGCTGCGAAATACTTGGTGCAAATCTACATGCGTGCCACACCTGTTTTACTGTACAACAATGAAAGACTGCAACTACAAAGGAGATTTTCTCTACAATTACGCACTAGCAATAAACAAAATCTACACTAATTACACAAACTACAAGAAAAAATCAGAAGATTCCAGTGAGGTATCCTAGGCTATGGGTCGACATATGAAACGTCCCCTTTTAACAATTTATACTCGACTGTGCTTAACCTGACACACAATATTTTTAGCGCAACGCAATCTGACTTTCAATAATCTCTACAAGAGAATGGCCCTGACTAACATTAACCTGTACTTCTCACAAATCACTTACCTCACAAAAATCTTGGTTACTCCCACTACTGCAATACAGCTAGCGCCACTACTGCTAGCTAAATAAAAGGTTCAAACTATGGAAGGCACTAACTACTGATAGGGATAGTTAGCAAATGAAAGATATTAATAGAGAACAAACAATGTATTTACCTTGATATCATCATATATATAGCAGTTCATGACAAATTACAAAACTCCGCCATCTCTCTCCCCACATCCACCACTGCTGGCGGCTCACCTCCAACTGCCCAACGCTACGCGCTGTTCACAGCCAGCTGCCTAGCACTACAATGGCGAGTATTACAACAATGCAAAGCAGCCACAGGCTGCACACAGCACAGCCAGTGATTTTCATACAGAGGTGGCGTTACCAATAAAAAAACCTAAACAGCCTACTTACAATTTCATATAATGAAAGGGAGAATGTAAGATTAAAGGACTCATTTATTAAACAGGTGAATATTGAACAATAATACAACCAAATGGGGGTGGGGGAAGAAGGATTCGAGTACAGCAGCCTACCCCAACGTACGTTTATAACAAGCTCCGATAGCAGGAGAAAAGGAATTTCAGTAACAATCGCCGTATTATCAAATGGGGTCCAATTTTGGGTTGCAGGCATGCAACGACCACCACCAGTAGTCAGCCAAAGACTAAGAAAGATGCTACTGTGCGTGAATCGGTAGGTAGTCTCCCGTACTGAAGGAATAAGACCCCCAAGACGCGAAACTGTTCACAATGACCTATAAGGTTCCCTCTGGGCCACAGGGCGTGAATCTACAGGGCACGTCGGCGCTCATACTTACGGAACTTCATCTCCTGGAAGCAGCACCTCCGGTCTCCGGCACGGTCACACTATGTAACTGAACTACTGTCCCTTTGTCCACTATCCACCCGCGGAAGGCGGTTGGCACCTACCGGCGAAAAACGGGCGCGCACCTGAACAGGCCAATCACAGGGCCGGAATCTCACAGGGAGGCGAGCTCGCGACGTTAAAATCGAGCAGAAATAGCGGTTACAAGGTAGGAAAGGCAGGTTGGGGAACCGAGAACAGGAGAAACTCTGGCCACTACTGAATGTTCAAACGACACCACGTACTACCCTGGCGATCGGATAAGGGGTGGGAAATGGGAAGCCATCATGGCTGTTAGGAAGATTGCTGCCCTCGCCCATAAATAAAGAAAATGTCTAGCGCCAAGCTCCCCTCACAGATCACTGCGAGACAAGCTGTAGGATTCGTCAAATAAATCAGGCAACCCACAGAAACTATTAATGTTGCCTGAATTATTATATTACGGAATACCAGAATGCTGGGATTAGGAATGTGAAATACGAGCACTGAATGGTGAATGAAGTGCGCGTCTTTCAACCCTACTAACACAGCAGTACCTCTTAAAAAAGATTGTTCCTATGTATGTCAACAACAACTAAGAAATTTAGTTTTCTTTTTTTAATTTATTTTTTGGGTGGCTTAAAGTATTCTCCACTCTCCCCCATGGTAATGCACATTGTGAAAAATGCGTAGTGTGAACTTGTCTCTCTTAATTAAATGAATTACAGTTGTCGGTGGCCGAGGTTTATACCGCCCCGCTGCAGGGCGTTGTGTGTCACAGTGAAGTGAAAGTGTACAGATACGGTGCATTTATGAATACTGGAACAAAGGCAAATAGTATTAGTGGGCTTCCGCGGCCAGTGTCGTTTTGAATAAAATAATTTTCAATATTGGAGCGTGTCATTTTAAAACACTAGAGTAACTAGATTGCCAACGTTTCGACCGACTTGCTGCGGTGCAGTTCAGGCCGCGTAACCATCCTGAACAGGATCGAAATGCAATTAATTCGAAACGTCAGCAGATTAATAGCGTTACTGTTTTACGATGACGTGGCCTCCTACCCAAAATTATTTAATTCAGAAAGGCAGATAAATTTACCATTGTTTTGGTTAAGACTTTTCCGAAGGTCTAGACGTAGAAATGGTATTGAGGTACTGGGATGACATATCGGACGGAGTTTCACCGGGTGAAGTGACAGACATATTCTGGTGTGACGAACAAATTTGTGGCTGGATCCTCCTATTTATACCATAGTAGCAGTAAACGAGGAGGCGTGAAGGTGACAAAATTGATGTCCAATGGCGAAGATTGTCCGGTCAGTAGCGGGAAAGAGAGCTACTCGTCCCGTCGTGTGGATAGCGTGCCACTTCGACAAATTGCTAGCAATGTTGGGGCACTATCATACAACTTCGTAGAACATGTGGCAGGGCACCGAGCCCTTTCGCTGAAAATTGTGACCACCACGTTCGTAACACATAAGACTTCGTTCGGCGGCTCACCAACTTACGATTTGAGCAATAATAAATTCTCGTCAGTTTTGACGTTCTCTCATTTTGCATGCGAGTTCTATTGCAGCAATCACTGTTGATTACTGGCGGACAGCTGGAAAGGGTTCTTTTTGATCTGTTTACGTATGTGCTCACTTCTATGTATTTAATTCAATGACAAATTTTCTGATCAGACTGATGGTTTACCAACGGGTAACCTCTTGTTTTCCGCTGTGGCTGATGTTTTGTGTGGAAGATATCGAGGAAAAGCATTCGGGTGGGCGGATTTGAAACCTGAGAGATTTTGGCGATAAGGGGACTGACACCTTTGCAATCTCACCAGACGGCACTGCTTCGCTGGATGTGTTTCTAGGGCAACTGAGTTTCGATATGGCGGAAACGGCGAATTACTGTTTCAGGGAATGGCACGATGGGTCACGCTTCGTACGTAAAGCTACGCACACGAACTTCTACTAACAGCCCACCAGCTGCTACCATCCTTCACACCGAAGAGGCGTGGTTAAGACGTTAGCTCACAGAGCACAGGCCATATCGGACTGAAACGGTTTATGCGATGAGCTACGCCAACTACGTGCAGTCTTCTTGCAGGGTGGATATTCCGAACGGAATATCCGCAGGGCCTTACGTGCGCCGCATCCTAGACAAAGTGAAGACCTGGAAGAAATACGTAGGCGGTGTTTCTTCGAAAATAGGAAAATTTCCGAAGGAACATAAGTTAAAAGCTTCTTCCGTCCGCCAACGAAGCTTAGAGCTCTTCCAGACTTGGTGAAACAACATCTTAGTGTGAGAAGGCCAGGTGAATACATAACATTACTTGTTGCTTCAGTATCTCATACGCTGGATAAACTTGTCCTACTGTTGAAGACGGACAACACAGTGATACATCTGCTGTGGACGAGCATTGTCTCTGCATAGGACACAAAATCAAAATAAAAATACCAAAATTGGTTCGTCGACGTCTTCGTGCCACGAAAGTGTCATTTATTAAAGATGTGTTGGAAATTCGTAGCTCGGCGGGAGCCGCGTATCGACTTTTCCACTTTGGTGATCGCACGAGACGTTACTACAGTGAGCCTTTGTAGCAGATAAACTAAAGGAACAACACATGAGAGCCTTAATTGCTTCATTGGTGCAATACCGGCTTCCAAACTTGACGAGGACAGACTACTGATAATAGAGCAAGGAGCAGTTAGACGCATTAGTGTATTTTGGTATATCCGGCACCTGAAAACAACGAAGTGCCACAGTGTGTCTTATTTTTCGCTAAAAGTAGATATAAAATAACACGTATGCCAATTCAGTGAGCAATGCAGTGCAGGGCGGAAGAAACTTGCAGTTTTATTTATTTATTATTACTCATTAGGGTGTTCAATAGTCCCATCATAATTAAAAGTTCACTTCTCATTAAGTTCCTGTGTACATTATGTACATGATAAGCACAACGTTTCTGCTGAAAATAATTGACCAAAGAGCTAATCTTCCTTAAATATCAAATTGAAATGGCTCTGAGCACTATGGGACTTAACATCTCAGGTCATCAGTCCCCTTGAACTTAGAACTACTTAAACCTAACTAACCGAAGGACATCACACACATCCATGCCCGAGGCAACATTCGAACCTGCGACCGCAGCGGTCGCACGGTTCCAGACTGAAGCGCCTAGAACCGCTCGGCCACTCCGTCCGGCTCTTAAATATCAATTTCGAGGGACTAGTAAGATGATGAAAAAGTACTAAGTTTTGTTAACACTAATTTCTTATTTGACATTTAACTTTAAAACATTTTGAAATCTGCACAGTACTTTCTTTGCAGTAGCCACTGGATTGAAGAATGCTATGCATTTAGATTTTCAGTAATATCGTATGAAGTTTTTAAACTGCTTGAAAGAATAATCTCTGTGGCATGCTACATGCTATGAAATTCAACTTATAACAGTATTACATAATGTTTCGTAAGGCATGACAGACTACTTTGTTTATAAATACTGCCATAAGTCACGACCAAAAGTGTCAGGCTGGTGAGAAATATCCGACTACCTTCATAATGCAAAAATGGCCCGCCATAAAGCCCGACAACCAGCAGTGACGGTATGGGCCAGTTTTGTTGTCACTAAGAGAAGTGTTATAGTGGTTAGTATTATGGGCTGGCAGGAGAGCCAACCCATATGAATAGAGGAGGCCGATAGGCACGCGTTTAAGCTCACGCAGGCTGGCGTGAGGTCTGGAACAGGACAAGGAATTTAGTCTACAAAAAAAAGGATGTAGCTGGCGAAACACTTAACTTTAATCCATTAATGTTGAATGTAGCTCTTGTCTGTACATTATTTACAATATCAATAGTAACTGAACATGGCGCCTTGCTAAGTCGTAACAAATAACGTAGCTGAAGGCTATGCTAAGTATCGTCTCGGCAAATGAGAACGTATTTTGTCAGTGAACCATCGCTAGCAAAGTCGGTTGTACAACTGGGCGAGTGCTAGGAAGTCTCTCTAGACCTGCCGTGTGGCGGCGTTCGGTCTGCAGTCTCTGATAGTGGCGACACGCGGGTCCGACGTATACTAACGGACCGAGGCCGATTTAAAGGCTACCACCTCGCAAGTGTGGTGTCTGGCGGTGACACCACAGTTAGCACAGACTCGCATCCTGGAGGATGAAAGTTCAAATCCCCATCCGGTCATCCAAACGTAGATTTTCCGCGATTTCCCTAAATCGCTTATGGTAAATGACGGGATGATTCCTTTCTACGGACACTGTCTATTAACGCACCCGTCCTTCCGTATTCGGAGCTTGTGTTGTGTCTCTAATGACCTTTTTGTCAACGGAACGTTAATCTTACCAACTTTTATTCTTCATTTTGTTGTCTTCCGCGGCACTCTCTACCTTGGCCTGCAAGGTAAGCGGATCTCTAACAAACTGAGAAGGTGTGGAGCATTATGGGCTCTGAGCACTATGCGACTTAACTTCTGAGGTCATCAGTCGCCTAGAACTTAGAACTAATTAAACCTAACTAACCGAAGGACATCACACACATCCATGCCCGAGGCAGGATTCTAACCTGCGAAAGTCCAGGTGAAATATATTGTTGAAGCAAAGTAAGTAGTGTCGATGCTGCTACAGAAGTCGCTAATCTTGAAGCTACTCTTCGACTGGGCCACGACCAGCGGAGAGCGGCGCTTATGTCTTCTTCGTATGGCGGCGCTGCTGTCGCGTTGTCCTCCTGGAGAGGGTTCACTCAAAATGCAATTTGCTAACGTCTTCTCACAGCACTCTCTGCTCTATTGTTCCCGACTGGCGTGCCGGCTCTTTACTTTACGCCGTAAGACATCATAATTACGTTTAATTTTCCCGTCAGTTCCATTCAAGGAAATGTTACACAGGAAACGAAAAGGTAAAGTTCCTTAATTGGATATTTGCAAGGACCCCAGAACATCTGAGAATCGCGACACCCCCGACCTGAACTTGCAACAGATATGGGCAGATACAAAGCAAACCTTTAGTTCATACTCACTTTTTTAGCCAACAGTACCGTGCTGTAAAGCGAGTCAATAACGGAAAAGGTTAAAAAACACTTAAAATAGGTGTTGCATGTGAGAACATATCTTCAAAGGTATCTACATCTCTTTGCTTGCCATTTAAGAGCCGGTCAAATAGTTTTCTTTTGATGGCGTTTTTGCACGTCTCCGATGTGGATATACGGGGTGGTTATAAACAGTTTGAAACGCTTGTATGGGTGTTTAAAGGTGAGAAAAGAGCAAATTCGATACGTTGCGGCGTTTCTGAGTTAATTAGCATTTATGTTGGCCAGTGAGAATATTTAGCACGCAAATTCAAACAGCCGGCCAGAGATGGTGTCGCCAAACGTATTCTCCAATCGGTTTTCTGAAACCGAGCAACAGAGCGCTACAGAAACTAAACATGAGTCAGTAGGAAGCACCGAAACTAAGCCAAAGGCTGACCACTTGAAAAATGTAACACGTGCCGTCGTCGTTTTGATGTTATTTTATTATATGGCAACCAGTTTCGGTGACTCAGTAAACCATCTTCAGGCCTTAGCTGATGTTGAAGGGGTGTACTCCAGTCATATGCATAATCTCATCAGTGGACAACATCTATGAGCTTGCTTCCGTAGAATACTGTAATTGGAAATTTGTGGTAAGGCCTTATGGGACCAAACTGCTGGCCGAGCGGTTATAGGCGCTACAATCTGGAACCACTACGGTCGCAGGTTCGAATACTGCCACGGGCATGGATGTGTGTGATGTCCTTAGGTTAGTTAGGTTTAAGTACTTCTAAGTTCTAGGGGACTGATGACCTCAAACGGTAAGTCCCATAGTGCTCAGAGCCATTTTTTTGAACCAAACTGCTGAGTCATCGGTCCCTAAGCTTACACACTATTTAATCTAACTTAAACTAACTTACGCTAATGACGACACACGCACCCATGCCCGAGGGAGGTCTCAGACCTCCGACGGGGGGAGCCGCGTGGAACGTGGCAAGACGCCTGAGACCGCGCTGCTACCCCGCGTGGCGTAGAATACTGTAACAGCGATGTTGTGTCTGCAACCATCAGCTACAAAGTTGCAGACGCAACATCATTGTTGCAATACTCTACGGAAGCCAGTTCGTAGACGTTGGCCACTGACGGCATCGTGTATACGATCGGAGTGCACACAGTCAGTAGCAGCTAAAACCTGAAGATGGTGAATTGCGTCACGGAAACTTATTGCCACATCATAAAATAACATCAGAACGACAGCTGAAAGTCTTTCATTTTATTACGTAAGTGAACAGCCGAAGTTCCGCGGACCACCGATTTCAAGATTGGACATACAAAGTGTGCGCGGTCTCGTGGGGTATCACCTACGCTGTGAGAACAACTGACACAACCATTTTTTGTTCAGCTCCTTGAATTTGCGCACTAAACTAGAAGTACTGAGTGTGAAATCCTTTGTACTGGTCATAATCCCATGGCTCACACTGCCTGTACTGTCGTAATACGCTCCATTCTGCAGACAATCAAGTTCGGCCTCACTGTTACCAACAACTCGCTTCCGTTTCTTTATCATTTTCGATACCTTTCGCACCTTTTTCGCATCCACTGTCAGAATAAACACGACTCAGTCCTGTACTGTTCAGATTGGAATAACAGACATTCAAAGCCCTCGAGACAAAGGCACCTATTGTTGACAACGCATCGTTCTACGCACGTTCACTCAGCACCTGTCTCCCACTCTCAGCATCCATGAAACGTGTAGCCCTAAGGGCTCTACCCCGTTACATTGTCGTTGTGTTCTCCTACAGTATAACCAACTTACTGTAGTTGCATGAACAGATGCTGTTTGATGTCACCAATAGCGTCCGACTACAAGCCCAGATACAAACACTTGTAAGAAGTGAGGCTGCTGCCTCAGCTGGGATGGTGACGCGACGTATGTTAAGCACAACACGGCGATATTATCGCTTGTGAAAGTAACAGCTCTACCTAGCATCAGGGATCTTACAGCATGCTGTACGGCGAGTTTACAAACTACGATTTCGCGATGCCTGTGTTACTATCAATTACGATACAGAGTTCATTTGCACATGTATGCATGTCCAACGGAACAGGCACTGCGATGACTACGGCCTAATTATGAAATGTATTAAATGTATTGGTTATTGAGAATATAGACACGGATAACCAAATGGTAAGGCGACTACTCGAGATAAGCCGGAAATCCGGGCTTCAGTCCCAGTCCGCCACAAATTTCCATTGTGCTTATTCTATTCTGCAGTTGATGGTAGCCGTGCTGTCTCGCCTGCGAGAGGTGCCTTAAACGTGCCTCTCAGAATCGTTGCTAGATATCAACATCGTCCGTGCCTGCCATTCGATGTGACAATCGGTTCTTAAACTATTACCTTCTAGCCGTAGCTGCGCGAAATTTACAAGAATTCCCCTATTCCGCGCCTGTACTCGTTCGTGGCGCACCATGTCTCTTCCCTGCCAAGAACAGTCGTCCCACATCATCAACTTTGCGCCCTCACTCAACTACTGTAACTCTAATAATTTACGGATTGAGGACAATTCTCGAATTCAGTATACAGGACTTACGCTCACACTTTGCTACTACTCTTTATCCCTTATCATACCCTTATACACTAATTAAGATCTTAAAACTAATTGCTTCCCCGACCAATGCCGGTCAACCATTCTACTGGTAATTTGTGTATTGGCGCCTTAGTAATCGACTGAGCAAAATAAACTGTTACTGAATATAGTTACATCACTTACTAACAGCAGCAAGAGATTTATCTCTGTGATGCGTTGTTGGCACATAAAAAACAAGGAATGAATATCGTATAATAACCTAATCAGAAAAAAACTGTTCTATGGGGATGAATATAGCAATACACAATCAGTCTACCAACAACACATTTTATTTATGAATTATATTTACTTATGAATTATGTTTCTTTGTGGATTATGTCAACAAATGTAGGAGCACTGACAGAATTTTTTATAATGTACAGGTTTAAGTGTTGTGAATAATATCTATCACTGACGACACCCAGACATTCTACCCTGCTTGAAATGTTACTGTGTTTCCTTTATTAATGCCTGAATTTCAGTTAATTTCCTTCTGAACGAGTTTAGTTTGATCATTGTGTTACTGGTTAATAGGTGAGGGACACATATCACTTGTCACTTTTGGTTCTAATAGCAGCGACGTATTTGACTACACAAAGTGAAATACGGAAAGCTTTGTGATCTCTTAACAGCCATTCATTTGAGTCCGAACGTTTACCGCAAAAGCAACACTAAACACTTCCATGAATTATCAATAATTTTCTGATGAAACAACTGGGGCGGAAATAATCATTACAGAGGACCACAAAGGAAACGATATAAATCATATCATTAAACGTAGTTATGACAGTATAGATTCTTAACAACTATTCTCTTCTGTACGCTTTTATTTTCTGTCCTCAGATATTTATAAATTTTCATCAAATATCATATAACGTTCGACATTATTTTATCGATAAAGACTGCAATAACATTTCACGAAGATTAATATTACTACTTGGGTGTATTAGCATCTGGTAACAGACAACAGTGATATATAAAAGAGAAATTACGTCAGCGAGAGAAGTCACAGAAGCTTCTGGGTAGCAACGATTTTCTAATTCATCGGTCTTACTGTGTCGACCAGACACAGAATTTGGGGTGTCGGATTTATTCAACAGCTCTTGTCATTTCTTTTCAAAAAGTCATGTGGTTTTCACTTTCGTGATCAGTGCATCAGGTATTATACATTGCGGCACAAGTATTGTTGGTGGGACTAGTGAAATAGAAGTTATATGACGTGAAATTTGTAGTTACAATTATCTTAGATTTTAAAATGACATTTCTACATTTACGCCTCTGGAAGTGACATTCTTGTCACAAGAATACGAAAGAGATGTTCTGCATTATTTCCCTTCAATCAGACCAGTGCATGAAGTGAGTAAAACGTTTGGATTAGCTCTAACCCCTATAAGTTCAAAGTAATTTTCACTTTGAACTAGATGACTTTTTCTGTAGTAGCAATCGCTACGAAAACATGTGAGTATATGGGTTCTCCCCAATTGATATCCACAACAAAAACGAGTCATTTTCGTGGGCTAATACTGGTTACTGTCATGTTTTTTTATTCTATTCAGATGGGTCAAATGGTTCAAATGGCTCTGAGCACTATGCGACTTAACTTCTGAGGTCATCAGTCGCCTAGAACCTAGAACTAATTTAACCTAACTAACTTAAGGACATCATACACATCCATGCCCGAGGCAGGATTCGAACATGCGACCGTAGCGGTCGCTCGGCTCCAGACTGTAGCGCCTAGAACCGCACGGCCACACCGGGAGACTCAATTGGGTCGTCTTTAACCGTTGGCACCTAGTAAATCTTAGAGAAGATAATTTATACTGACAATGCTGTTTGAAGTCTAAGAAGCTTATACTGTAAGTAACTGTATGTTGGTGCTCGAAAGATGTTTTGTGGCTCTTCAAAAGAGACTTTAGGATGTACGGAGGAGAACGATCCTGCCGAAAGGACTCTATCAGCCTCAGCACATGATTCATAGAACTATCATTCCCAGTGGATACCAACAACACTTCAGTCTTGGCATCATCAACGTGAGTTTCCTCGAAAGACTCTGACATATTATTTCTGTTGTAGAAGCTGTAGTAGGCGGGTGCCAGGAGGTGCCGTATTAAAACTCGTCCGAGCTTTTAAAATGATTTATTTTTTCCACTACAGAGCTTCATTGACCTCGGTCCGCGTCACAGGCAACCCACTGCTGAGGTAGTACCCCCAGCGGCCTGTGCAATGCACTCTGTCGAGCCGGCCTTATACGCCAGCCGCAGGATGGCAGCACTAGCATTTGACTCAGCGGCCACCGTCCCCATTGACTCCGCACTGCTCCACCGGGAGCCGTAGCCGGCCACGCTGCTGCTTCTTCCTTGGCTGGCGTAGCTGGGAATGCGGCGGCAATGACCCCTCCCATTCCGGCGTCCGAACCGGCGGCCCTCGCCTTGTAAGTCTGCAGCGTGTGTCGGGAGCCGAGCCGATTGTTTGCGGTAGCGACCCGATGAGTGGCCCGCTCTGGCTGGCTGCGGACCCCACGTCTGCCTCAGAGGGTCGAACCAATGACCCGCCATGGACTGGGACGATGTCGTCCCATCCGTTCCTGTGTGTCGCCAGTAGTGTGACATGTCCCGCCGTCCAGGAGAGCTGCCGCACTTTGATGAATATCGTTAGAAAACCACACCTATTTATACTAGGCTTTGCCGCTCTGTTTCGCTAACGCCTCGGTCCGAGTCACGTACGGCCCACGCCATGGTTGCGCCAGTGGACCCCTTCTTCCTATAGCTTGCGACACGCGAACATCTGCATTTACGCTTTTCAGCGGTTCGATGGCCCCTGTGGCCTCCATTCCAACCGCTGGTCAGCGTAACTTAACTGCAATCCAGGCCGCACTCAGCTGTAACTTGTGCGCTCCAAAATACTGCACCAAATCTAACTTCCCTATCTTAAACTGTGGTGCCGCTACAACGCGCTGACGTGGTGAAACCGGAGCTCACATATAAACTGTCCACTCACGTTAATGTTACCACCTATCAAAAGCCTGAATAACCTCCTTTTGCTGCACGGAAGGGGCGAGACGAGCGAGGAGTAGGTCAGTGAGGTTCTGGAAGGTTCTGACAAGGATGTGAAGCCCAAGTGCCGTGGGCAGGAGCACTAGGTTTCTAGGCTGAGGATCTATGGTGCTTACAACCTGATCGAGGCAGTCACACAGCTTCCCGACTGGGTTTTAATCTGCGAAATTTGGTGGTCAGGGTACTATGCATATATGCATTCCCTTCACGTGTTTAAGCCGCGTATTACGCGGGAATGCTCAGTAGTAGCCAGAGTACATGTACATTTAACAATTAGGCGTCAGCAAGGAGCATTAGTGATGAAATCATAGGAGGCAATGTTGTGCAATCTTAGTAAGGAGAAGTAAGGAGAAGATCCAACTATTTAGGAGTAGGATCTTACAATCTGAGACAGTGTTCCTAGACAAACTTCCGTCACAATGTCCGCAAACGTGACGTCAGATCTGCCTACCAACAGCGATGTGAACGCCCATTGGCTGGAAGTTTGGATATATATATATATATATATATATATATATATATATATATATATATATATATATATATATATATATATATATACTAGGATTGGCACGAAACAAGAGAAGTGCCCTTATTGGCTGACGGAGACAGGGGTGGTCTCTCTTGTCCTTCGGGAAGACAGGGCAAGTTAGTTGTGAGTAGCCACTCAAAACGCACTGTCGAGTAACCGGGGCGCCTCTAAAAGAACGGTCGCGAGTACATATTTCAGATGTTAAACAAGATATAAAGTGAAGTTATTAGTTATAAGAACGCCATAGTGAGAAAACGGTGTTAATGTGTGTAAAGGGTCGAATATAACGGCGTAGTCCAAATCCGCGATATTGAAATTGCTGATTCTGTGACGTGTGTGACAAAGAAATTTCTGTATTAAAAAAAAAGTATGGTACAAACGTTAATGACAATTAACAACTGGCATCCCTAAACATTCCACTTCAGCAGGATCACCACCCACATGGAACCTGGCGACTGAGCGCTAGTACTGTGCGACGAGGGACTTACCGAAGCAGCAAGGCACCAGGTTAGTGATACCGCCCAGAGAAGCACTTCCTCCTTGCTACAATGCCAATAAGGGTGTTGTAAGGGGAGTACGGTAGACTCATCCTCGTGCTCTTCGAAACACTCACGTACACCGAAAACTTTGTGACGCGATGCATTGTTCTGATGGAATATGATATCGCGCAAGAAAATATAAACTGCATGTAGGGTAGGACGTAGTCTCCAAGGATATATACACATTTGTGATCATCCATTGTGCTGTCCAGAATGACGAGGTCATCCGTGGAACGCCACGAAAACATTTCGCAGACCATATTTGATATGTGACGTTCCACACGGGACACGTCAACGGCCGTCCGTCCGATGGAGCATAAAACGTGATTCATCCGAACAGCCCACTTGTCGCCATTCAGCAGCCGTCCAGTTGCGGTAATGTCGTGTAAGCTCCAGCATTCGTCGCCGATATACGGCAGCCAGTAGGGCTGCATGAACCAATCACCTGCTGCGGCGGACCATACCCGGCAACGGCTGCTGAGGAGTCACTGTTGATAGGCCTTTTGTTCATCTGGACTGTCACTTGCTCAACAGTTGCACTTCTATTCGATCGTGTACATCAGCTGTCGTTTACCCCCGTGGTCTATGGCAAGCTTTGGACTGAGTCATTTTGCCATGCAATATATGTCTGAAGCACCGTGGCAAGCGAACAATTCTTAATTGTTTTGAAAATTCTGCCGCTGTTGGCCCGAAAAGCAATGATCATGCCCCCTTTGGACGTCGGATACATCGCTCCGACTCCGTATTACGACAACAACTGCTCTGTTTGCGCGTCCCACTGCCACGCTTTAATATCATCCACTGCACGTACTGTCACCTGCCGTCTATGAGTGGTTATTGCACGTTGACGTCCAACATACGCCGTCGTCACATTAATATGTCTGCACTTAAAGATTCAAAATATCTCATCAGCTTCCTAAATAACTTACCACTTACAATTACCTTTTTATGCTATAACTGTCATTTGTGTCAAGTTAATGTTAAACAAAACAAAAAATTGACGAAAGAGAAGTAATTGTAGACGGCTATAATCTCGGTTCTGAGAAGGATGGGGAATAAAATCGCACTTTACTTTCAAACGACCTATCCAAAAATTTACAGAAACAACGGAAAATAATACACTACTGGCCATTAAAATTGCTACACCACGAAGATGACGTGTTACAGATGAAACGTCACCTTTTGAAAAATTATACAAGACTGTGCTTAAACTGACACACAGTATTTTTTAGCGCAACGCAATCTGACTTTCAAAAATCCCTACAAAAGAATGGGCCCTGACTAACATTAAACTACACCTTTCACAAATCACTTACCTCACAAAAATCTTCGCTACTCAAGCTACTGCAATACAGCGGGCGCCACTACTGCCAGCTAAATAAAAGATTCAAAGTACTGAAGGCACTAACTACTGATAGGCATAGTTAGCAAATGAAAGATTTTGATAGAGAACAACCAATGTATTTACCTCAATAGTCATAATATATATATCAGTTCATGACAAATTTCAAAACTCCGCCATCTCTCCGCATCCACCACTGCTGGCGGCTCACCTCCAACTGCGCAACGCTACGCGCTGTTCACATCCAGCTGCCGTTGCCCAACACTACAGTAGCAGACAACAATGCAAACTACCCACAGACTGCACACAGCACAGCCAGTGATTTTTATACAGAGGTGGCGTTACCAATAAAAAAACCTAAACAGCCTATTTACATAGCCCCCATGCTCCCCACAAAAAATTTTACAAATTGTTTTAGGCACTGGCCAATACAGATTTGAAAAAATTTTTCATAATTACAGTAAGAAAGATATCAAATGCACACACTTATTAATACAATGTTGGTCAAAAGCTAAAATTTTCTCACAGTCCATAAAGACAGTCCAGATTGTTCATTACAGTAAAATTGCAGTGTTTTTCTCAAAGTCTGAGCAGTAAAAGAAAATGCACACGGAAGTAGTGGATATCCATGCAGTCTTGAAGAAGTAGTGTTGTCCTTCGAACAGAAAGACAATGCTGACTCTTGACATGCTGACAGGTAATGGGCCACAACAGAGCAAACCAACAGCAGAGTCATTCGACGTTTTGAAGAATATTGGTAGGTAGGTCATCACAGAGTAGACCCACTGTAGTCCTGGTAGAGATTACGGTATTGGTGGGCCACCAGAGGTGCAGACCCACTGTAGTCCTTGTAGAGACGGGCAGCAGCCATCTGTTGCGACTGTGCAAGTGAACAATCACCATCAAAGCGTCTTGCGGAGAATATAGCAAGTCCATAAACCACCACTTGTGCACTCACAAAGTTTTTTCTAATTGTCCTTAGAACCAGCAATGCTGTTATCCAGTACCTTGCTGAATTATTAACACACGTGCAAACACTAACAGTCCCTACTTCTCACATATTGTCCATATACTATGACCAACAGAAACGTGTGCAGTGAAATGGAACTTACAAGTTAATAATATGATGAACTGGTGTCAATTACAATTTTATAACATAGGAATACAATAACAAAGGTACAAAATAAATCAGTAAAGAACATAAAAATACAGATAACATTTTTAGTAAAACAGGCTTTACAAAAGAATAGAAACAAACATGTACATCAATGTTACAAGAATTATGAGATAAGTAAATACATAAAAGATCAGAATAAATTTTGAAACATCAACTTCACACATGAGCATTAAAACAAAACAGAATAAATAATGTGTAAGCATATTGACAAGGTAAATAACATATTATTAATGCCAATTATATTTGAGGATAACAGTATTCCTCGTCGTAGTGAATGCAGCTTAGTATTACAAAAATTCTACAACATAAGTCTTATCAGATAAACATATAAATACAGGAAAAACATAAATACACAAGGGAACACAAACACATAGTGGGATAACACAAGGAAAGGACAGGGTTTCTTTTACTGCAGTATTTTGCAAACAAAACTTTCTTTACTTCTCGGAGATCTCCCTTCGTTCCTCATTATTTCCAAAAAGTCCTATCTATACCTGTTTTCTGTACTTTTTTCGTATGACTTCTCAATGCATTTCTTCCAATTCATCGCAACTCATTCTCTTATACAGTCTACCCCCTCTTAAGCTAACTTAAATCTACTGAGCTCAGGTGCTAAACTAAGGAACGAGGCAATACAGCAGCACAAAACAATTAACACAAACAGCAATGATAAAAAATACAAAAGGCAAAGCAAGCAGCATAAATTACAACTAATATAAGGCAATGAGCAGCAAACAAGAAAAATAAATCAGTAGTAAAACTGGCTTAAAAGAATAACATAAAGTGAAATTTAGTAGCACTATGCATGGCAAACAGCAGCAGCATATAAACATGACAAAGCTCAAGCAGAAAAAATAGTACAGTAAAGACAACAATGCAGACAAGGGAAATGTATATTCACATCTTAATGTCTATGTAATTAAAGTGGTGCACCACAAAAACTAATTCTACAAAAATTACCAAGTACTCGAAAAGAAAATTATATATGCAGTTACTGTTATTAGTCCCTTCTTATTGTTCTTTCTATTCCAAGAGCTCCTTTTTTTAAGAATGTGGATTACAAAATTATTATTTAATAGATCTGTTGACAGAAAGTGTTCACATTAGGAAATGCATTTTATTTTATAAAAGCAATGCTGCAACACAGCTGGAAACTAGATATCAAATGAAATAAGCAACTATGAAAAACAAAGCATAAAAATATCATTCAATAGTCATGTGACATTTCATAAGTTAGTAGAAATTCTTTCAACTCTCGTAGAAAGACACTTGTCCTAATCAGGTGTGCAGCTGTACGAATATTTCCCATCAATTCATAAGCATTTCAGTAACTAGCACAAAATACGAGTAATCATATGTTTCCAAGTAATGAGCGTGTCGTATTTGTGATGCTTTCTACAAAGGAATGTCAATAGCGAGGTTAATGGCCTCTTTTTTTTTTACCTAATGGCTGTTTCTCCAGGTGGCTGGCACAGGTGGCCGCTCAAGACGCATTACATCAAGGTCACTTACCTTTCTTACCGAAATATTTACGACAACAGTTTCCGCTACAGTGGCAGTCTCGTATAAAAATATTTCGCTGGTCGAGAATTTGCGTTACCAATGTGTAGAAACAAAATCTTATTAATATAACAGTGTCCAAAAATTTTCGCCGGCATTGTGATACATTCACGCATTTACACACATTTCATAACTCTTAAAGTACGATTCTTGGTTTCCAACATCCTTTTTCACAAGTCAGAGTCCCTAACCACTATTCATTATTCCTTACCTTATTACACATATACATATTCGTCGACACTTCTTCAGTATTTCATCATAATTAATACATATCATAATAAACATTCCTCAACAGCATAATACACATCGTCGTCGTAATAATAACATCATAACACCTCAGTCAAATCTCAAAAACGTCGTAGCTTTCTGCAATAATGTCAAAACCTAAAAAAATTCTCTGCTCATTTCAATAGTGTCATCTACCTCAAACGTACTTTAAAATCATGCTCCCTTACCAAATACATCATTAAAAGCTCTCATAGTATCACAATGGTTCTGAAAAAATATGAACAGTTCACAAAGTACAGACAAAATACAATTTCATAAGTGTGAAGTTGCCCAACTGTGAAATTGAGTAAACATGTGTCACTGATGTAGTAAAAAAAATGTTTATCTCTCAGTTAAATGATCAGATAGCTGTGTAATTTGTGTGTCAGAGAAATATGGTACCAATGTGTAAAGTTGTATAAGCAAATACCATATTAGCTAGGGCTCCTTGTGCTTGCCAAACACATGGTACACAAAGGAAGCGTGTACCCCCCTGAGGATTAATGTAATTATACCCTCAGGTGTTACTGATTACAGGAATGGAATGAAATGTATCACGGAAAACCCTTGTATCATTGCACTTCAAATATCTTAAAAAAATAAATGTTTTAAGTGCGAAATTAATCACTCTAGTACGTGTACTGTAGTGCTAAACTGTGCATCATGTTGTAAGATAATCTCTGTGGAAGTCTCGTAGTTATCGTCCTCTGAAAGCTAAGTTCTGCAGAAATCAATGTACTTACCTCACGATAAACAAAAGTGAAATGCTTTGTGTATAGATATCGTAGTTATTACGCTTATTGTTGTGGTGAAGAAAGTACTGTACCGTAACGTATTGTTGTGCTATGGAAAAGGCTGTCTCATTGTAGCTATACCACAAAAGTTACTACTAAAACATGTTTTACTTTCCAGAATAAAACAGAAAACTGCGCAGATATAAAACAGAAACACTGCAAAAGCAACATTGTAAACTGTCACACATTAGTAGCGTCGTGATAAAAATCGTGTTGCTGTCACATAAACTAACCACTGTGTCATCTGGTATCTCACGGAAAGTACTTTAAATCCAGAATGTATTTTCAAGTAAACCAAAATGTTGCATTAAAATCTCATTAGCAGTACCAGTACGTGTCCTAAGTATGCAAGCCTGATAGTCGTTATGTAGTCGTGCAACTAACAAGCAAGAATGTACAAATACAACACTGTGTAGTCTGTTCACTATAACAATGCATTCGTAATTTCTGTTTAAAAATGTTCCCTAGGTTCTAGGCTGGATATTTAACTTCAAACATTGTTGCATGTTAAGAGTTTCTTAAGTCTGACAAAGCATACTAGAAATGTGAAGTGAAAAATTTTATGGCAAAGACAAAGTTAAAAAGCAGATTATCTTTCAATAAACGGTTTTACATGTGAAATGTGGTGTAAACCTTTACTCTTCCTAGTACGCAGAGTTTCAACTTCAACGCAATTATCATGTGGTATACGTCGGATTCTGTAAGGTCCATTGTAAACTAGAAAGAATTTGTGACTCAAGTGTTTCTTCTTATGTGACAATGAATGAGCTTTAATGAGAACTTTCTGACCAATATATAATTTCTTTGCATTTGCTTTACCGTGTAGTTTTCTCCTTTAGTCTGCTGAAGATTTTAAGTTTACGTGTATTCGGGAAAGGTACAAGCTCTCTGATTCTGTTCGGTGGTTTTTCATTCTTCAGTACAAGAGTAGGTGGTAAAGCAGTGGAGTCATGAGGCATTTCATTCAGCACGTTTTGAAATAAGTGTAAATATCTGTCCCAATGCTGATGCTTTCTGTGACAATAAAGTCTGCAAAGCTTATTGATTTCTTTCATAATCCGTTCATACGGGTTACAATGTGGTGAGTACAATGAAATAAAAACAGGTTTGATTTTATGGTTGCGAAGCATGCGTCACCAAACAGCAGATCTGAATTGCGGTCCGTTATCTGAAATGACTTTAGCAACGTGGCCAACATCACGTAAGAAATTTTTAACAAAGGCGTTGGATACAGATCGTCCAGTGGCTTTACGTAACGGAGTGAAAGAAACAAATTTGGAAGTAAGTTCAACAGCGACTAGAACGTACGAAAATCCATTCGATGTTCTGACAAGGGGTCCCAATAGATCAACTGCAGCAAATTCTTTTAATTTAGAAGGAATGATAGGAAACAACGGATCACGACGTGAGATAGTAGATGGTTTCGCCTTTTGACAAAGTTTACAAATAGACAGGACTCTTCGAATTCTCTTTTCCATATTGTTAAAATAACAAGTCGTTCGAAGAATATGATAACATTTTCGTGGACCAAAATGTGCGTAGCTGAAATGAATGTACCAAATGAGCTAATTAACAAAATCGTCAGGAATGCAAAGTACCCATAGCTTGTCATCAACAGTGCAGCGTTTGAACAGTATGTTGATTCTAACCAGATAATAATGCCGAATCTGTGTGTGTGTCTTTTCATGCCAGTTGCTTTTGATGTCTTTCCAAATCGGATCTTTATCTTGTTCATGAGCAATGTCCTTTAAAGATGTGGTGATGAAGTTTTCAAAGGCGACATTCTGAATGTAAAGAATACTGAAATTTTTCTCGAGGTTGCGTTCTGTGTTACTTTTCTCAAGCCCAGCCGGTTCGCGTGACAGTGCGTCCGCAACAATGTTCTCCTTGCCGGGAATGTAGACTATTGTGAAGTGGAATTCTTGCAGAAACAATGCCCAACGTTTTAACCTGTCATGATTTAATTTTGAAGACATAAGAAATTGTAATGCACGATGATCACTGTATACTTTTACGTGCTTACCAGAAAGAAAGAAACGGAATTTGTTAAATGCCCAAACGATAGCTAAAGCTTCTAATTCAGTAACGGAATAATTTTTTTCAGATTTTGTTAGCACGCGGCTAGCAAAAGCAATGGTTTTCTGAACAGTAGTGTCATTTTCTGCGGTTTCTTGAAAGAAATGGGCACCAAGACCGACTTTAGAAGAATCCGTGCTGAGGCAGATATCTTGTGACAGATCTGGATGAGCTAGTATTGGCGCGCTAAGTAGCGATTCTTTCAAAGAATTGAATTCCAACTGTGCTTGTTCGTCCCAGTTCCAAATAGTATTTTTTCCAGTGAGAGAACAAAGTTTTGGTGTAACAAGAATTTGCATATTCAGAAAACGACGGTAAAAATTTACGAGACCTAGAAAACTGCGGACTTGTTTTTTTTTTTGTGGATGGAACTTGAATGGCTCTGATTGCTTCTAACTTTTCAGGATCCAGCTGAATGCCTTCAGAAGAAATAATATGTCCCAAAAACCTCACCTTTGACCTACCGAATTCAGACTTTTCCAAGTTAACTGTAATTCCAGATTCTGCAAAAATACGTAACAAACTGTTGAGGATGCGATTATGTTGTTCCCATGAGGCTTCTGCTATCAGAATATCGTCCACATATAAGGTGACGTGACGTTTTAAGAACTCAGGTAATATGGAATTTAGCCCGCGAATAAATGCTGCCGAAGAAATGTTCAAACCAAAAGAAAGTTTCCGAAACTGATAACAAACGCCGAAACAAAGGAAAGCTGTGTATTTTCTACATTCTGGATGAAGTTCGATCTGATAAAAGCTGGATCTGAGATCAATGGAAGACAACACTTTTACACCATTAAAATTTTGAAGAAGTTCTTCCAACGTTTGCGGCCTGTCTGTTTCAGGAATAATGATAGTATTGATCTGTCTCGCATCTAAGACAAGTCTGATCGATCCATTTTTCTTCTCAACAACATGTAATGGATTGTTGTATGAGCTTACTGCAGGCTCAATAATGCCCTCGTCAAGCATAGATTGTACTTCTGTTCTAACACGGTCCCTATAATGCGCCGGAATTACGTATGGTCTAACACAAAATTTAGTATGCTCACAAACACGAAATTGGTATTGAAATCCCTTGATTGTTCCTGTTTTGTGAGTAAAAACTGTGGAATGTGCTTGTAAAATCTCAAAAAGGTCTTGCCTATAATTGTCATTACAATTTTCAATTGTTTGAATTTTATTCTGAATTAACTCATTAGTATCAAATGCGCCGTCGATATCACCCCTGTCAGTACTTGCAGAGTGATTGTTAGTGTCAAGTTCCGTCGAAAATTCAGAACTGTTGTCTAACAGGAGGTAAAGCCGATTAATTTCTTCGTCATGGTTTGAGAGCCAATCTTCAAATTTCAAAGCTACTGACTTACCTTCTTTTTCTAAACTTATTTCAGCATCGTGAAAGCTTAAGATTGCTTTGTATTCATTCAAAAAGTCTACTCCCAGTATAATTTCCGTCGACAATAATGGAACAATAAGAAAGTTCATAGAGAAGCTGTGGCTTTGACAAAAGAATTCTAAGTTGGTTTGTTGGTGTACATCTACACTTTTTCCAAAGATTGCACCTTGTAATTTAATCTTACGTAACGGAAGTGTGGGGCAATCGTTCGATTTGTTGCATTTGCTAAAGGCTGTTTCACTAATTACTGAAATGGGACTGCCAGAGTCAAGTACTGCCGTAAATTTTACGTCATTTACTGTAATGTGAATCACAGGATATGCAATGTTGTTATTTTTTACGTCGTGTTCTTGGAGTAAGATGTCCCTATTGTCTTCCATTTTTACGTAATTACTAGCTACGGGAGCTGCGTCGTTAGTTTCATACGTACGTTTTGTGGCTGCTAGCGGTATGAGTCATTGCCTATTGTCTCTTTGTTGGCGCGCTTCATTATTGGGGTTTGGGGACCTAACTTCTACAAATTCACCTTGTCGAGAGGGCCCTGCCCTGTTTAAATCCCGCTAGTTCTGATGCAATTCAGGTCTGTCGTTACGATCATATCGCCTGTCGTCATGTCGGTAGATTCCATAGTTTCTTTCTTGTCGGTCACGTGGTGGAGAACTTCTCCCTGAATCGTAACTGTGCGCTGGTCCATTGCGTCTAAAGTTATTCTGTCTCCCTTGATAAAATTTATTTTGGTTCCCATATTGTCTGTTTCTCTGATTGTCTCTGTGATAGTCATTACCACGGAGAGGTGATCTTTCCCTGTAGTTATTACTACTCTGCCAACGGTTGTCATACGGGTGGTGTCTGTTTTGGTCACGATTTGTGTTGTGAGAATAGCCTTGTCGTGTCCAGTTATTACTTCTTTCATCGCGGAATTGCGACGGATGTGACCTGTAATTGTTGTGTTCCTGGTTTCGCGTTCCGCGATTGTCAGTGTCAATTTCTAATTCTTGTAAGAGTCCCTGAAATGCTTCAATGTCGTCTTTGCAACGTCCTGCCAAAATAATATGTCGTAAATGTTCAGGCAGTTTGATTAAGCAAATGCGGATGAGTTCTGAGGGGCTGTATGGGTTTGAAAGATACTGATTCTTATGCAACATGTCTTCAAAATATTTGACAAGACTGGAAAATTCATATTGTTAGAAATGTTTCATCTTTATGATGCTATGTTTTACTCGGTCTTGTGTAGTTGAGACCAATATGCTGAGAGGAAGGCATGATAAAATTCTCCTTCACTGTGACAATCGTGAGAGACCGATAGCATTCTTACAGCTGGTTCATTCTCTAAGTAGCCACACATAAATTCTAATCTGTGCTCCAATGACCAGTTGGGAGGAAAACAATGAGAGAATTGATGGAGCCATGCTTGTGGATGAATGTCGTTGCCAGAATTCTTAAATGTTTTGAATTTACGTGTAGTAATGAACAGCTTATAGTCAAAATCATCATGTCGGCGAGTCGCATGTCGGTCATTGTTACGTCGTTTCGGCGGTTCCATCTCAAAATTCGGTGTACCTTGCCAATTTCTTTCATAATTTAAGAAGTGCCCTGTGTTGTTATTTTGTGGCTGTTCCGTATTTCTATGTCCCTCTTCCCGTACTGGAGCGCGAGTGTCCTCTGAAATATGTAATTCTTGTATTACTTGTGCCAAATGATCTTGTACTTCCCGGATTTCTCTTTTGTACTGTGTATTGATTTGATTTTGATTTTGTTTGAATTTTCTAATTTGTTCATACTCTTCAGTGTCTGTGAAGGCTACTGGTCTTGTGTCATTCAGATCATCATCTACCTTTGTAGATAAGTTAGTGAACTGATCTGAAAGTTCGGCTACTTTATCCGATAGTGAAATTATTTCCTCTGTGTGTTTTTCTGAACCAAGTTTCAGAGTGTCCATTTGTGTTGAAATCGTATCAACTGTGTCTTTTAAGTTTTCCTGAGTTTTTGCAAGTTGCGTAACCGAATCGGTAGATGCAACTGAGTCAGTTTTAGCTTGCAAGGTGTCGTGATTTTCATGAACAATAGTCTGCAGTTCTTTTATGGCTGCTTCGTGATTCTGTAATGCATTTTCATGACGCGAAAAAATAGGTTGGAAATGCTCACAAATCTGTGTTTTACGTCATTACAGACTTTTTGACATTTCGATTCAATGTTATGTAACTCAGTATTTAAATCTTCACGTGTTTGTTCAAGTGTGATGTCTAACTTTTGAAGCTTTTGCTGTGTTTGTCTCTGATTTTGTTCCATTGTGTCTAGCTGTTGCTGTGTTTGTCTCTGATTTTGTTCCACTGTGTCTAACTTTCGAAGATTTTGTTCCATTGTGTCTAACTTTTGAAGATTTTGTTCCATTGTGTCTAACTTTTGAAGCTTTTGCTGTGTTTGTCCCATTTGTTGTATTAATTGTAATAACAATGCACTGGTGTCTGGAACATGTTCCTCAGTGCTTTTCGGCAATGAATTTGCACCGGAAACACTTACATTTTGACAAGCAGAAAATGTGTCTTGACTTATTTGAGAAAACGGTGAGAACACAAAACCTGAATCTACAGTATTTGCGAGATCGTGTCGTGTCATTTCGGATTCCTGAGGCGAGCTATTGCCGACCGATCGATCGATAATGCTTCCCTGTTCACTACTTGTTTCATTGTCTACGCCATTATTTGACGCCCGCTCCATTTCCCTATGCACAGTTACCAAATTACTACTTTGAATGTCTGTTAATTCATTACACAGTGGTGCTGATAAGCTGCGCTCGTCGTCACTATGATTTCTCAGTTTACTTTGTAGCCTAGTGTTACGTTTTTCACACGCCATTATTGTCACAATATTTCACACGATAACACAGAAAAGCACAATTTGAAGAGCAAAAACAAGAGAACACATTAACATAGCACTGAAAATAATATCTAGTTAATTGCAGCTGCGAAATACTTGGTGCAAATCTACATGCATGCCACAACTGTTTTACTGTACAAGAATGAAAAAGTACAACTACAAAGGAAATTCTCTCTATAATTACGCGCTAGCAATAAACAAAAGCTACACTAATTACACAAACTACAAGAAAAAAATCAGAAGATTCCAGTGAGGTATCCTCGGCTAAGGGTCGACATATGAAACGTCCCCTTTTGAACAATTAAACAAGACTGTGCTTAAACTGACATACAGTATTTTTTAGCGCAACGCAATCTGACTTTCAAAAATCCCTACAAAAGAATGGGCACTGACTAACATTAAACTATACCTTTCACAAATCACTTACCTCACAAAAATCTTCGCTACTCAAGCTACTGCAATACAGCGAGCGCCACTACTGCCAGCTAAATAAAAGATTCAAAGTACTGAAGGCACTAACTACTGATAGGCATAGTTAGCAAATGAAAGATTTTGATAGAGAACAACCAATGTATTTACCTCAATAGTCATAATATATATATATCAGTTCATGACAAATTTCAAAACTCCGCCATCTCTCTCTCCACATCCACCACTGCTGGCGGCTCACCTCCAACTGCGCAACGCTACGCGCTGTTCACATCCAGCTGCCGCTGCCCAACACTACAATGGCAGACAACAATGCAAACTACCCACAGACTGCACACAGCACAGCCAGTGATTTTCATACAGAGGTGGCGTTACCAATACAAAAACCTAAACAGCCTACTTACACAGACGCGAAATTTAACCGACAGGAAGAAGATGTTGTGATATGTAAATGATTAGCTTTTCAGAGCATTCACACAAGGTTGGCGACGGTGGCGACACCTACAACGTGCTGACACGAGGAACGTTTCCAACTGATTTCTCATACACAAACAGCAGTTGACCAGCGTTGCCTGGTGAAACGTTGTTGTGATGCCTCGTGTAAGGAGGAGAAATGCGTACCATCACGTTTCCTACTTAGATAAAGGTCGGATTGTAGCCTATCGCGATTGCGGTTTATCGTATCGTGACATTGCTGCTCGCGTTGGTCGAGATCCAATGACTATTAGCAGAATACGGAATCGGTGGATTCAGGAGGGTAATACGGATCGCCGTGCTGGATCCCAACGGCCTCGTATCACTAGCAGTCGAGATGACAGGCATCTTATCCGCATGGCTGTAACGGATCGTGCAGCCACGTCTCGATCCCTGAGTCAACAGATGGGGACGTTTGCAAGACAACAAGTATCTGCACGAACAGGTCGACGACGTTTGCAGCAGCATGGACTACCAGCTCGGAGACCATGGCTGCGGTTACCCCTGATGCCGCATCACAGACAGCAGGGCCTGCCATGGTGTACTCAACGACCAACCTGAGTGCACGAGTGGCAAAACGCCATTTTTTGGGATGAATCCAGGTTCTGTTTACAGCATCATGATGGTCGCATCCGTGTTTGGCGACATCGCGGTGAACGCACATTGGAAGCGTGTATTCGTCATCGCCATAGTGGCGTATCACGCGGCGTGATGGTATGGGGTGCCACTGGTTACACGTCTCGATTGCCTCTTGTTCGCAAAAAATGGTTCAAATGGCTCTGAGCACTATGGGACTCAACTGCTGTGGTCATAAGTCCCCTAGAACTTAGAACTACTTAAACCTAACTAACCTAAGGACATCACACACATCCACGCCCGAGGCTGGATTCGAACCTGCAACCGTAGCAGTCGCACGGTTCCGGACTGCGCGCCTAGAACCGCGAGACCACCGCGGCCGGCCCTCTTGTTCGCATGACGGTACTTTTAACAGTGGACGTTACATTTCAAATATGTTACGACCCGTGGATCTACCCTTCATTCGATCCCTGCGAAACCCTACATTTCCGCAGGATAATGCACGACTGCATGTTGCAGGTTCTGTACGGGCCTTTCTGGATACAGAAAATGTTTGACTGCTGCCCTGGCCAGTGCATTCCCCAGATCTCTCACCAACTGAAAACGTCTGGTCAATGGTGGCCGAGCAACTGGCTCGTCACAATACGCCAGTCACTACTCTTGATGAACTGTAGTATCGTGTTGAAGCTTCATGGGCAGCTGTATCTGTACACGCCATCCTAGCTCTGTTTGACTCAATGCCCAGGCGTATCAATGCCGTTATTACGGCCAGAGGTGGTTGTTCTGGGTACTGATTTCTCAGGATGTATGCACCCAAATTGCGTGAAAATGTAATCACATGTCAGTTCTAGTATAATATATTTGTTCAATGAATACCCGTTTATCATCTGCAATTTATGTTGGTGTGGCAATTTTAATGGCTAATAGTTTATTATAGACGGTCACGCGGGGATCTGAGCCATTATTTCCTTATAACCTTTGTGAGTCCAGTGTCTTACTACTGTGGCATCTTGCTCTGTCTTGAGACTCAAAGATTCGGGTCCACAGAGTAGAATTACGGGGAGACAACTATATCTTCTAAGGAGAGTCTCCTTTTGAACGGCATGGTCCTACACAAAAATAGTATTATCCCTAAAGATTACTCTCCACATCTCCAGCTTCCCATCCATAGAAAATCGAACATACTTCCCTTCACTCGTTTGTTAATCCTGTTGAACCGAAAGCAATAGAGTTCCATCATTACACTTACTTATAAAACGAGATATGTTTGTTATACAAACTACCTTCCTGCGCAATTGTAATAATTTTTTTTCATGATAACATATCTCATTGTTACAATAGGTATTACGTTCTAGGTAATGGTCCACGAGTGTGAGCAGACAGAATTAGAAGCGTCTGTGAACTTCAGCTTCTGGAGGTAAAATAATTGGAAAATATCATAACTGCCTTGCGGAATCAGAGGTATTTGCCAGCTGAAATAGAAAGAGTGGTAAGCCCGACACATAAAGGTAATAGTCAGTTTCAACCGTCGACAAATCCAAAAATTTCTTACCGCTCATTAAAGGTGTGGCTGATAGCATAGGGAAGATGCTGAGGACACAGAATCTCATCGTGGTGTTTTGTTGTTGTTGTAATTGTTGTTGCTGCTGGTGCTGTTGCTTTTCTCTTCAGTCGTAAGATTGGTTCAATACAGCTCTTCATGTCGATCTATCCTGAGCAAGCCGCTACACCTCTGTACAACTACCGCAGCCCACACTCAATAGAACTTCCTTATGGCATTCAAGAAATTGTCTTCTCTATCAATTACCACTACCCTTCCCTCCATTACCGGACAGAAAATTCGTCAATGTCTCATTATTCTCCTCTCAACCGATCCATCTTTTATTCCATCTGTGACAGATATTTCATTTTTCCCCAATTAGAAACAACAAAACCTAACCTGCTATTCGATCTACAGAGCTAAAATGGAGGGTTCTTGTATGGTACCACATTTCAAAAGGTATTCTCCACAGGGTTTGCTGTTTATGGTCCACATTACATTTGCATTCAAGGCTATATTCCAGATAAGTACCTTCATAAAAGACTACCTAACACTTTAAATGATATTAAACGTTAAAAGACTCTTGTTTTACGGAAACGATTTCGTTGATGTAGCCAGTCTGCAGCGCGATTACATACAGTGAGTAGACGCAAACGTTGTGGGAGTATAACACTTCTGTGTTAAATTCCGATCACCTTTTATCAACAGCAACATAACACTGGGTCGTGAATTATCAGTAAATTTTTCACAGGACAGTTGTGGTTGAAATAATCATTATAACATTTAAAGACATTATTACAAACCGTGTAATAAAATGTGTCGTACTGAAGGTTCTTGTAACTCATTTATCTTCTGCATTTTAAAAGTGCTCCCCTTTATAGTTTTTATCGATGCCCACATCGTGTTTGGTATTACCTTATCGATAAAGTTTTTCATAATATATCACCAATATTACTTTTATTGCTAAGCTGTAGTAGCACCTGATATCAGACAGAAGTAGCATAAATGTCAGTCTTACTGAGAAATTACATAAACGATGAGACGCGGAAATGGAAGTGTGCATTCTTTTCTTCCCCTGTAGTCAATATCCGATAAACAGGCGCGCGGCTTTCGTTTCCGTGTTCAGTGCTTCACGTATTTTACATCACGACAGAAGTACTGTCGATGTGACTTGTGAAATATAAGCTACGTGGTGTCAAATCCGTATAGTTACATTTATTTTCACTTTCAAAAGACCACTTCCGTCTTTTAGAATCCGGAAAATCATGTTCACTTCACAAAATTACGAATTAGATGCCGTTAGTTTCCTCCGTTCGATCAGGCCACTGTATTATCTGAGTAGAATGATTGGATTAGCTCCTTTCTCTGTAAGTTCAACGTCTCAGATGTTCATGTCGTCAAGATATGAGAGAATTTACACTCTGTGTGTGCTGACTTTTTCCGTCGTAGCAATCCCTTTCGGAGCATGTGAGGTACTAGGCAGTCGGAATTTGATATCCACGACTAAAACTGGTGATTTTATTGAGCTACTGCTACTTGCTCTCACGGCAGTTTTAATCCTATTCAGATGGCTCTTGATTAACCACACACATCTAGTGAGTCTCGTAAACAAGATAATTTACATTGATAGAGCTATTTCTATGGATTCAGAATATGAGAAGGTATTTAAGACGCTGATACTGCAGGTACTAGTCCTGACATCGCCACTGGTATTGCTGGCTACAGGGTACATTGTGATTTGGAGTCGTCTACTCAACAGTTTCAGGATCTTCTACTGCATTCTAGGATATCTCTCTGTACTTGTGGTATTTGTGACAGATTTACAGTTCTTTAACTTGGTGCTGCTGCTGAAGAGACGCTTTGCGGTTCTGAACGAGAGACTTTTGGATGTGTGGAGGCGAACACGGCTTATGATGGGATGTAGAACGCCTCAACAAATGCTGCACGCGCCTAACACTGCCAGAGGATGCTGTCATAACGGCAGTCTGGTCCGCATTAACGTGAGTTCCCCAAATACATTTCTAAAATATTTTTTTCCCTTAGAAAGGTTGCAGCGAATATCTCAATAAAATGTTAAATGTCGTCTTTGAAGCACGAAATGCAACATTCTAAGCTAGTATCGCTTCAGACCACATAAGTTTTTTAGACATTTCTCATTCCGATTAATTTTCGTCCTGTAACTATACCATCAGTCACCTTACAGAAAAGTAATTGAAAACTAAAATAAAACAAAATAACATAAAATAAAAAATTTAAAGACTACTAATCCGAGTAAGAATTGCAATCGATACTGTGAAACAAATCTCTTATACTTCAAGCTCTATATTTTCCATATTTTGGGGGGAGGTAGTACGGACAAAACCAGTTCTTACGAACTATTAGCATTTGTTCAACGAAAGAAATATATATCATCTAGCAAAGATGAACCAAGTGCCCATAAGTCTTAAGACACACACTCTAGAGCCCATGTTTTGTAGTCATTTTTTTCTTCATTTGGTCTATGCTACCACCTCCAAAAATGTGGAAATCATAGAGCATAGAGTGGAAAAGATTTGTTTCACAGTATCGAAAGCGTCCGAGTGCTCGTAGATCTTAAGGAATGCACTCCAGAGCCCATGTTTACTAGAGTTTTTGCTTCGAGTGATCGTTCCTGTCGAAGCCCTGAATATAGACCATTCCTGATGGGGGCACTTTGTTTGGATAATAATAATTTCGTACAGATCTGCGGCTTGATGCAAATCTTTCAATTAGACGTCACTTCGTCCCTTTGGGTTCCCTAGCGTAACCCAATCATCCAACTGGGGAAAGGGGAATCCAAATCAATGTTGTTAGTTAGTTAGTTAGTTATGTAGACTGGCAATGGAAAGAAAAGCATTTATATGGAAGAGAATTCTATTAACATCGTATATAGATTTAAAGGTAAGGAAGTATTTTTTGAAGTTATTCGTCTGGATTGTAGCCATGTGTATAAGTGAAACACGGACAATAAACATGGACGATAAACAGTTTAAATAAATAGAGGATAGAAGCTTTCGAAATATTGTGCTACATAAGAATGCTGAACATTAGATGAGTCGATCACGCAGATAATGAAGAAGTACTTAATAGAATTGGGTAGACAAGAGATTTGTGGCACAACTTGATCAGAGGAAGGGATCGGTTGATTGCATTCTTTTGAGACATCAAGGGATCACCAGTTTAGTACTGGAAGGAAGTTTGGTGTGTGTGTGGGGGGGGGGGGGGGATGGCGGGGGGGGCAAAAATAGTAGACGGACACCAGGAGATGAATAGAGTAAGAAGATTCAGAAAGATGTAAGTTGCATTACTTATTGGGAGCTGATCAGGCTCGCAGATAGAGTAGCATGGAGGGCTGCATCAAACCAGTCTCGTGACTGAAGACCACAGCAAAAACAACATGTAACATTGATTATTTTGCGCCATAGATCTTAAATGATGTGGAACGAGTCATTTTATATTCACATCAGAAATTAATTTCTACATATTGTTTGATTCTGAACATATTTAGCTTTTTTTTACAGAAAGAAAAACAAAATACTTGTATAGTTGTGAGATAGCAGTTTCTACCCACCACCTTTTATACAATACAGTGGCAGAATTTTTCTACTAAATAGATAGACTAGTCAAGGAGAATTTTTTTCTGGTTAGTTTCAAAATTTACATTGCTGTATGTCAGATATTTTATATCGTTGGGTAAGTGATCAGAAATTTTTGTTTGAAACATTATTGTGGAGTAATGATGTCATTTTTCCTTGTGGTATGCTAATTACCTACATCATTGTTCCTTTGGAACTGTAGTGGATTGCTTACAACAACTTGATGAGGGAATAAATATAATGTGAAGCATTACTCAGAATTCATAACTCCTTAAACAGTTATATACAAGATGATAGTGGATGAGCACTTACAGGATGTTTTTTGTGCAACAAAGATATTCTTTATTAAAGATGGGGTACTGCAGAAAATTATTCCATATACCATTACTGAATGAAAATGTGCAAAATACAACTTACTGATTTGTCTCACCCAAGGATTTGCAGTCACTCTAAGTGCAGATGTGGCTGAACCTAGTTGGTCCAGCAATTCCAAAATGTGGTTTTTCCAAAATAGTTCTCATCAACATGGGCACCTAAGAATTTTGACGTTCTCCTCTATTTATTATTTCCTAGGCATGTGTTACACTTATCATTGGTGCTGTACCCATATATATACAGAAATAAATATGCTCTGCTTTTCAGGATTGAAGATGAGACCATTCTCAAAAGACCTGTCAGTAATACTTTTGAGAATTTCGCATATCATTTCTTCTGTTTCTGTATGTACACTTGGATTGACTACGATCTGCAAAAAGAACTAATTCTGATTTGATGGAAGATCGTTTACATATATGAGGAACAATAGTATATACATAAGACTGAACCTTGTGGAGCCCCATACATAAATTTTCACTTCAGAATTATGCCCCCAGTGGCCGATACAGTCACATGAGTGAATCTCATGAAGGTTCGTTTTCTGCTGTGAATTTCCACTTGAACTGTTTTCCCCGATGCTTCCTACCATATTTAAGAAATGATTACTATACGCATTTGTAGCTGTGACTCACCATTTACAGCGCTTCCGTCTAGTTCAATAGTGATTTTATCTTGTTCTGTGCCTAGTTTTCCTGTCTCTCGTTTTCCTAAATTCCTTATAGCCTTAAGTCTGTTGTCTGAATTACTGATGTCTGACATTATATATGTGGTGTCACCGCCAGACACCACACTTGCTAGGTGGTAGCTTAAATCGGCCGCGGCCCATTAGTACATGTCGGACCTGCGTGTCGCCACTGTCAAGATCGCAGACCGAGCGCCACCACAAGGCAGGTCTCGAGTGACTGACTAGCACTCGCCCCAGTTGTACGACGACGTTGCTAGCGACTACACTGACGAAGCCTTTCTCTCATTTGCCAAGAGACAGAATAGCCTTCAGCTAAGTTAATTGCAACGACCTAGCAAGGCGCCATTTGTACCATTGCATGTATATCAAGATAGTCTCACTTGTATCATCAAGAATGCTGTATACCAAAGGACGATATAAAAGTTAAGTGTTCTAGTAGCTACGTTCTTTTCTTTATCACATTCATTACGAATCCTGTTCCAGACTTCGCGCCAGTCGGCGTGTGTGTACGTATGCTCTCTGGGCTACCCGTCACTGTGAACTGGCAGCCTTGTCAGTCCACTACATTGGCGACGAGTCTAAAAAGGGACTTTAGCGTTCGTATTGCACTAATTTGCTTGTGTCATGGCTTCGCCACATTCTCCAGATGTACTGTCCGAATTTTATCGCTTGCAGAATCAGCAGACGCAGGCGTTATTGGATGCCCTTGGACAGCTCGTCCAGGGTCAACGTGCGCTGCAAACCGATGCGGCAGCCGCCGCTTCACCGCTACCGCAGCCACAACATGCAGTTGCACCCCCGTTTCGTGGCTTTGATGCAGCCATTGAATCATGGACAGAATGGTCCCGACAATTTGGATTTCATCTCGCCGCCTACAGAATTCAAGGTAATGAGCGGCAGCCGTTTTTGCTTTCGTGTGTAGGTGTGTCCACCTACTGTGTGATAGTTAAATTGTTTCCCCGACGCGACGTAGCAACTCTGTCATACGAAGAAATTTTGTCTGCTTTAGATGCCTATTTCAAGGAAACGGTAAATGTCGTTGCAAAAAGGTATGCGTTCCTTCGTACAAAACGTACGGCCGGTCAGACTAATCGGGAGTGGGTTGCAACTTTGCAAGGACTTACTAGGGATTGTGCATTTGAATGTGACTGTGGACTCCCTTATTCAGATACTATGGTGCGTGATGCAATAGCACAGAACGTTTCTGATGTTCGCATACGGGAACAGATTTTGAAACTAGTTAATCCCCCCCTTCAACAAGTGAAAGGCAACGGCCTTGCCGCAGTGGCTACACCGGTTCCCGTGAGATCACCGAAGTTAAGCGCTGTCGGGCGTGGCCGGCGCTTGGATGGGTCACCATCCCGCCGCCACGTGCTGTTGCCATTTTTCGGGGTGCACTCAGCCTCGTGATGCCAATTGAGGAGCTACTCGACCGATTAGTAGCGGCTTCGGTCAAAGAATACCGTCCTAACGGTCGGGAGTGCGGTGTGCTGACCACACGCCCCTCCTTATCCGCATCCTCCTCGGAAGATGACACGGCGGCCGGACGGTCCCGGAAGGGCCACTTGTGGCCTAAAGACGGAGCTCTCTTCAACAAGTGAAAGACATATTGGATAGGCAAGACACACTTGACTTTGCTGAGGAATCATTTGCAACTTCGCCAGCCGTGTGTCACATTAACCGGCCCGCCGGGCCCGCTGCACGGAACGCTAACCTGCCCTCGCGCACGTCCGCGCAGCCACGTGTCCCGCGCAAGCAAGCAAATGCAGTGAAATCATGCCCGCGGTGTGCAACTAGACATTCGCGTGACAATTGCCCGTCACGCCAAGCTATTTGCTTTTACTGTCATAAGAAAGGACATGTTCAAAGTGTTTGCCAGAAAAAGCTCAGATCAGACAATCACAGCCATTCCAGGCCCTTTGCTTCGCGCCGGAATCGAACCAAGGACAATCAGGCTCGTGAACCTTCGCCCATGGACATTCATGTCGTTCATTCCACCCCGTCCAGTGCCACTATCTCAAACAGTTACTGTGTTCATCCCACTAACAGTGTGCGTCGACGTCGCCGGAAATCCCGTCTAGTCGCAAGTGCTTCTGTACCTGTATCCGTTCACGTTGCACAAAACCGTCGCTCTTGTCGTCAGCAGGACAATAAAC
The DNA here is from genome assembly GCF_023898315.1 of Schistocerca nitens. Lineage (NCBI taxonomy): Eukaryota > Metazoa > Arthropoda > Insecta > Orthoptera > Acrididae > Schistocerca > Schistocerca nitens. The sequence continues at coordinate 188,686,344 of NC_064618.1, read as the reverse complement.
TTTTTGTAGATTTGGACTTTGCCAGACAAGTGATACCATTCCAGCTCGATACCGGAGCTGCAGTTTCATTGCTCAATCACGCCACGTACAAACAACTGGGCGCACCTCCGTTGCGTGTCGCAAATGTTCAGCTGACGAGTTATTCAGGACAGAACATCCCTGTGTTAGGACAGTGCAGCCTTCTTGCAACATACAAGGGACAAACAAAACTTGTGTCTTTTTACGTTCTTCGTTCTTCTTCGGCAGTGAACTTGTTTGGTTTAGATTTATTTCAGTTGTTTAACTTGTCTATCGTCAATCAGGTCCTATCAGTGAATCAGACTGTGCCTTCAGCCAGTGTTTCTAGTCTATGTGAAGAATTTGCAGACATTTTTGCACCGGGCCTTGTTTGCGCTAAGAACTATGAAGCACATTTGGAACTGAAAGTGAACGCGCAACCGAAATTTTTCCGAGCGCGCAATGTTCCCCACGCATTGCGTGATCAGGTCGCAAGAACATTACACGATTTAGAATCACAAGGTGTAATTGAACGTGTGCAGGCTTCTCTCTGAGCCTCACCCTTTGTAATTTTGCCTGTTGCTGAGGGTAAAGCATTCGAGTCTTCCGAACTTGCTTGCATGTTCATTGATTCGGAAACCGATGACGTGGTCGAATCGTTTCCGATTGATTTTCGTCGTGTAGCTACAGCCACAGCTGCTGACCCTGTCCTTGCTACTGTCTTGCGTTTTGTTGCTACGCAATGGTCCTTGTCAAAGTCGCGGATCGCGGATCCGCTGGTTCGCCGATTTTTTGCTCACAAGGAGAGACTTTTTGTTCGACGTGGTGTTTTGCTCTTGCGTTCTGATAATGATCAGTCCCGAGTCGTGGTCCCACTTTCGTTACAGTCCTCTGTCTTACAGCTTCTTCACCAAGGACATTGGGGTATAGTGCGCACGAAACAACTTGCTCGTCAGCACTGTACTTGGTTCGGAATCGATGCTGCGATTACGAATATGTGCTCTTCTTGCATGGCGTGTGCCGAACAACAATCCGCACGGCCATGGAAATTCTTTGCATGGCCACAAGCCACTTCCCCTTGGCAACGCTTGCACATCGATTTTGCTGGCCCATTCTGGAATGCTCGATGGTTGGTTGTGGTCGATTCTTTCAGTAATTTTCCTTTTGTTGTCCGGATATCTTCCACGACGTCTTCTGCCACCATCCAAGCGTTGTCTGCTATTTTTTGCATTGAAGGTCTTCCACAGACTATTGTTTCCCACAATGGCCCACACTTCATGTCCGCAGAATTTCAGTCCTTCTGCACGGCCAATGGTATTCAACATCTGCCGTCCGCGCCGTTTTCGCCTCAGTCGAACGGTGCCGCTGAACGATTGGTCCGGGCTTTCAAGTCACAGATGTTGAAGTTGAAAGAGTCGCATTCTCGGGAGGACGCGTTATTGCTCTTTTTGTCCTCGTATCGCTCTCAGCCCCGCGATGGTCTCTCGCCGGCTGAGTTTCTCCATGGTCGTCCTCATCGAACCTTGATGTCTTTGCTGCATCCGCCGCATCAGGTTCCTGTGCAGCGGCAGACTTCTGCTTTTGCTCCAGGCGACGTTGTATTCTATCGCAACTATCGCGGTTCACGGCGTTGGCTCGCAGGGCGCATTCTTCGCTGCCTCGGCCGCGCGATGTATTTGGTTTTGGGGGCCTCTGGTGAGGTGCGTCGGCATCTCAATCAGCTGCGCCTCTGTCGTCGCCCGGGTTCTGCCGCTCCCCGTCTGCTTTCAGTGACGGTGCCGTCCGGTCAGCGCCCTGGGGACCCATCTACTGGCTCGCCTCATCCCCAGGTGTTACCGACGCTGCCTTCCCTATTGCCTCATGGCGACATGCCGCCGCCGCCTCCGCCTGTTCTCCCGCCAGCGCCGCCCGCAGTGGACGCTTCGCTGCAGCCGCCCAGCGCCTCCCTGGGTCAAGCGCCGCCGATCGCTTCCCGTGACCAGCTGTCCTCCGCCATGGAACTCTTGCCCGCTCCGGCCCAGACGTCGTCATCGCGCGTCGGATCCTCCGACGCAATGGAGGTCGACCCTTCTGCCCCTCCTGTCTCATTACGGGCGCATACAACGCATGTTGACGTGCACCCTGGACTAGTTTTTCGGGCGTTTCCTAGCTCCCCTCGGACCGAATGGCAGGGTGCGGGTGGCACAGCCTCGCCTGTTGTTAGGCTCCCCACCCCATCGCATACGTCAACATGGGGTCCTCCCCACGGCGGGCGGAAGCCTTATCACACGACCATTCGCCGATTTTCGGGGGAGGAATGTGGTGTCACCGCCAGACACCACACTTGCTAGGTGGTAGCTTAAATCGGCCGCGGTCCATTAGTACATGTCGGACCCGCGTGTCGCCACTGTCAAGATCGCAGACCGAGCGCCACCACAAGGCAGGTCTCGAGTGACTGACTAGCACTCGCCCCAGTTGTAAGACGACGTTGCTAGCGACTACACTGACGAAGCCTTTCTCTCATTTGCCGAGAGACAGTTAGAATAGCCTTCAGCTAAGTTAATGGCTACGACCTAGCAAGGCGCCATTTGTACCATTGCATGTATCTCAAGATAGTCTCACTTGTATCATCAAGAATGCTGTATACCAAAGGACGATATAAAAGTTAAGTGTTCTAGTAGCTACGTTCTTTTCTTTATCACATTCATTACGAATCCTGTTCCAGACTTCGCGCCAGTCGGCGTGTGTGTACGTGTGCCCTCTGGGCTACCCGTCACTGTGGACTGGCTGCCTTGTCAGTCCACTACAATATGAATGTTCCTTGATGTTTTAAGAAACTTCTTTTGTAATTGTGTAGTATGCAACCAGTGCAGCATCCCTACTTGTTCTTGCCAAAAGATACATTTCCCTTCTCCTTTCAAAGGATACTTTAATGCCTCTACTGAGCCACGGTTTTTTACATGACTCTTTAGCGCCCTTCCTGATTAGCTTGTGCAGAAAACACATGTTACTTTCAAATAATCATGAATTTATCAAGGAATAGGTTAAATTTTATATTATCATTTGTTTCATTGCAAATTTAATCACAGGTCATCTCCTGTAATCTATTCTTAAGAACATCTGTCGTCTACTCATTAATTTTTTTAACTGATTTCCCCTGAGGAGTATCCGTACTGTACGGCATTTTGATATTTCCCCTAACCGTGCATCCTGATCAGAGAGAGCATTTTTATGGTAATAAGTTATTTCTTTGCTTTGTGGTTCGCCAAAGAGAATATTATCATTTTGTGTCCTACAGACTTTAGCCACCTGTGCTGGAAAGTTAATTACTGAGATCGAATTGTAGAATCGAAATAAGATTTCCAGGTCATTTTTCCTAGCAAAAAATCAACATTGAATTCACAACAGACTATTAAATGCTCGCTGTTGTCTGACAGATATCAGAGATAGGAATCTCAACACCTCATAAATGTTTCATACAATCCTACTAGGGACCTGTATACAGTTACCACTAAAAGATAAATATTTTTCAGCATTAATTCACAAGCACGGACTTCTCTGTGCTGATCACAACGAAATCTACTTGTCTCAATGTTTCTGAACTTTTATTCTTTCTTAGGACATGTAACAGCTCAAATGTTTGTTTTGCATGAGTAAGTTGCTATAGTTCATATGTAACGTATCTAACCATGTGGATAGGTGGTACTCAGACAGTCATACGATGCTCAAAGTTTCCGTACAAATAACGTGCTGATCTATCTGAGTAATCGGTCCTCCAGCATTTTAACGGAACAATTTAACCTCAGTTTTCTATGCATTTTTAAGCATTTTGTGGGGGTTTCTGTTAGTTTCACTTCCTTCAAAACGGGGTACCTGAAGCCTGATTCTAACCTAAAAACGTTTGTCCCTTCGACACCGGAAACCTCATGGATCTTACCATGTCTGATGACGCCCACTTGTATATTATCTACAAGAAGCTCTGCCGATCTATCTGTCCTTCTCCGGTTCAAGTGTAAGACATCTCCCAGTTGTAGTAACAGTCGCTGCGCTCATATGAAATCCCATTTCAGGCAGCAGCAGTAGGCCAGCCCAGTGTACATACGGCTCACATTAGTGATAACCCAGGACTACATCTACATCTACATTTATATAGTAGTAAGGGGAAGCAGTATATTCGATACCTCATCCAGAAACGCACCCTCTCGAAACCTGGACAGCAAGCTACACCGCGATGCAAAGCGCCTCTCTTGCAGAGTCTGCCACTTGAGTTTGCCAAACATCTCGGTAACGCTATCACGCTTACCAAATAACCCTGTGACGAAGCGCGCCGCTCTTCTTTGGATCTTCTCTGTCTCCTCTGTGGGTTGACCTGGTATGGATCCCACAATGATGAACAATACTCAAATATAGGTCGAACAAGTGTTTTGTAAGACACCTCCTTTGTTGATGGACTACATTTTCTAAGGACTCTCCCAATGAATCTCAACCTGGCACCCGCCTTACTAACAATTAATTTTATCTGATCATTCCACTTCAGATCTTCCGCACGCATACTCCCAGATACTTAACAGAAGTGACTGCTACCAGTGTTGGTTCCGCTATCATATAATAATACACTAAAGGATCCTTCTTTCCATGTACTCGGAATACATCACATTTGTCTATGTTAAGAGTCAGTTGCCACTCCCTGCACCAAGTACCTATCCGCTGCAGATCTTCCTGCATTTCGCTGCAATTTTCTAATGCTTCAACTTCTCTGTATACTACAGCATCATCCGTGAAAAGCCGCATGGAACTTCCGACACTACCAACTACGTCAGTTATATATATTGTGAAAAGAAATGGTGCCATAACACTCCCCTGTGGCATGCCAGAGGTTACTTTAACGTCTGTAGACGTCTCTCCATTGAGAACAACATGCTGTGTTCTGTCCTCTAAAAACCCTTCAATCCAGCCACACAGCTGGTCTGATATTCGGTAGGTACTTAATTTGTATATCAGGCGACAGTGCGGAACTGTATCGAACGCCTTCCGGAAGTCAAGGAAAATGTCATCTACCTAGGAGCCTGTATTTAATATTTGCTGGGTCTCATGAACAAATAAAGCGAGTTGGGTCTCACACGATCACTGTTTCCGTAATCTATGTTGATTCCTACAGAGTAGATTCGGGATTTCCAGAAATTACATGATACGCGAGCAAAAAACATGTTCTAAAATTCTGGTCCTATCGCAGCAGGATATCCACAAAACTTTCATTTGAGTGCCTATTTGCTACTGATATTTCGTGCAGGTCACACCTAATGCTGCAATAACTGTTCATAGCCTGGCTGTTTCCTGCTGCACATCGTAAAACAAACTGTTCCTCTTTGCCAAAACCCCTGCACTAATTCAGTGTACCCTCTGTCACCTAGCTAAGGCTAGCACCAGGCTTCACAGTACTCGTTATGTGGTACCCTGTTCCTAGTTTGTCCTGTAGCATCTGGGCTACGCACCTCCCACGGCTATCACATGGCATCAAGACTGTTGTATCCCCACTATCTTTCGGTTCTGACCTACGTTGAGTTTCTTTTCTAGAGGTGTGTTGAACGCTGCTATGACCTGCATTTTGGTGAGGCTCTTGCCCTCCTACTTCAGGTAGCAAATAAAATTTATTCATTGCTCTTGGCTTAAATGTAGATAAAGTTGAAGAGCTGTTCCGCTTTCGCCATTCCAGGTTACCTTTACCCATTTCGCAAGATCCTTTCCCCTTCCCCCGTATCTAGCCCAAATTTCGCGTGTTCCCGATTAACCTAAAGGGTACAGTTCTGTGCCTCCTCTCAGCGATTTTCTTATCTTTTTGCAGAGCTTACAGTTCCATGGGTGATCCTTGCTGAGTTCTCCACTCAGTTCCGCACCACAGTCACCCCAGTGAAATTCCGAGCCCAGTTTGCACATACGACTGCCCGCAAGACTGGCTTACGGCAACATCCACACTTATTACGCCTTGCAACATAGATTACAAACTTGAAAACAGTATTCAATCTCTTAACATACTTAAATTAGACTAATTTTCATTATTTATGAGGACGAAAACTTAAGCCCATATGTTAGCGCTTTAGGTGTATGATATAAGGAAGGAAATTACTTATCTCCGCTTACAACATGAACGTAGCAGTATTAGTTAATTATATTAATCACAACAAATTGTAATTGTATGCAAACTCCACATAAAGAACGTGGGGTAGCCGCGCGTTATGAGGCGTCTACTACTCACGGTCCGCGCGACTCTCCCCCCCCCCCCCCCCCAACCCCGGGCGGAGGTTCGAGTCCTCCCTCGGGCATGGGTGTGTGTGTCGTTCTCAGAGTAAGTTAGTTTAAGTTGGGTTAAACGGGTTTCTCTAAGTTAACTGTGTTAACAACTAATATTCGACTACTTGCCGCACACTTTTAAAAATGGCTCTGAGCACTATGGGACTTAACTGATGTGGTCATCAGTCACCTAGAACTTAGAGCTACTTAAACCTAACTAACCTAAGGACATCACACACATCCATGCCCGAGGCAGGATTCGAACCTGAGACCGTGGCGGTCGCGCGGTTCCAGACTGTAGCGCCTAGAACCGCTCGGCCACTTAGGCCGGCGCACACTTTTACTTGGGCTCTCTGTGAACGGCGCACATATAACAATTACAAACTGTTGCTTCTGACGACTCCTCATATCATTTACAGGCAACGGATAAGATAAAACGATGACTGAAAAATCCGTTATCCGACCGAGATTTGATCCCGCGACCACTCAGATTTTACTGTTACAACGCCAGGCCAAAAACCTGTAGAGACAGACAGTTTTGCTGAACAAGTTTGCGAGTATCCAAATATGTTAAATATTTGTTCGGATCTTATCACTGTATTGACTTAGAGTCTTAAATTCTTTTCACCGCCAATGGATCGTAGCATTGACATAAATTTCAAGTTGATAGCTCTACGCTTTCATGGAAAAAAGGACACACTGACGGACAACAAAATGATCCTAAAAGTGTTCCGTTTTTGTCTACTGATGTACGGAACCCTAAATTGGAAGAACCTGTCCTGTGTCTTACTACAGAACCATCCATCTCTGTCTTAAGGATTCGCGTCCATGGAGTAAAATAGCTCGGACCATAAATTTATATTTTAATTAGAGGTTGAGGTTCTACGTTTACTGAATTTTAATCAAGAAATTCTAGAGTTTCGTAGGAGCCATCCCTAAATCAACAGATTGGCATGCATACAGTGATATCATACATAATTGGATTTATTTGGTTCAAATGGCTCTGAGCACTATGGGACTTAACATCTATGGTCATCAGTCCCCTAGAACTAAGAACGACTTAAACCTTACTAACTTAAGGACATCACACAACACCCAGCCATCACGAGGCAGAGAAAATCCCTGACCCCGCCGGGAATCGAACCCGGGAACCCGGGCGTGGGAAGCGAGAACGCTACCGCACGACCACGAGCTGCGGGCATGGATTTATTTGTTAATCCTGCTATTTCGAAAGCAACAAATAAGATATTCTTGGCATACTCTCTGGCATACTGAATAATTGCAAGACCTATTCTCTCTCTAAGAAATTCTGATCGCTTAAAATGCACACATATTACAAAAATTGACGTATTTACAGGATATATATGCGCGTGTGTATGTTCCGTGTCTCCATCTAAATCACTGTATCGATTTCAGCCAGACTTGGTACAATTATTCCTTACTGTCAGACAACAATCGCTACGGGAGCACGAGTCAACTAACTACCATAGTTCAGGACCTGTGACGTCATCAACACTACAATGCTTGAAAAATTTGCGCATTGTGTATGACGTTTAGATTTATTACTTCTTTGCTACCTGCTCTATTCCCAACACATTTTGCCGACAGTATCCACGTATGCCGTTAAATGTACCTACACCAATATATCATTGTACGACACATAGTTCAAGTGATATGACGTCTTAAACACTGAGGTGAGTGAAAAAATGTCGCATCGGGCATGAAGTGTTAGTACATTTAGTTTTTACTAGTAAGACACTCGTACAGTCGAGTCAACTTGCGGATATGTGTGACGCCCGGCAGCGCTTTTGACAGCTTTCAGCTGCTAAGTGCAAACAGCTGTAGGTGAAGACAGTCAAATACCCGGGCAATCCCGAGCTTGTCAGTTACCGGTAGAATTAGTGTCTTGTAATTTACGTCCACGACCACGAATTTGTTAAGTCCTTGGACAACCAGTTTCGGATATGGCCTGTGGCTTTCTACACTCCTGGAAATTTAAATAAGAACACCGTGAATTCATTGTCCCAGGAAGGGGAAACTTTATTGACACATTCCTGGGCTCAGATACATCACATGATCACACTGACAGAACCACAGGCACATAGACACAGGCAACAGAGCATGCACAAAGTCTGCACTAGTACAGTGTATATCCACCTTTCGCAGCAATGCAGGCTGCTATTCTCCCATGGAGACGATCGTAGAGATGCTGGATGTAGTCCTGTGGAACGGCTTGCCATGCCATTTCCACCTGGCGCCTCAGTTGGACCAGCGTTCGTGCTGGACGTGCAGACCGCGTGAGACGACGCTTCATTCAGTCCCAAACATGCTCAATGGGGACAGATCCGGAGATCTTGCTGGCCAGGGTAGTTGACTTACACCTTCTAGAGCACGTTGGGTGGCACGGGATACATGCGGACGTGCATTGTCCTGTTGGAACAGCAAGTTCCCTTGCCGGTCTAGGAATGGTAGAACGATGGGTTCGATGACGGTTTGGATGTACCGTGCACTATTCAGTGTCCCCTCGACGATCACCAGTGGTGTACGGCCAGTGTAGGAGATCGCTCCCCACACCATGATGCCGGGTGTTGGCCCTGTGTGCCTCGGTCGTATGCAGTCCTGATTGTGGCGCTCACCTGCACGTCGCCAAACACGCATACGCCTATCATTGGCACCAAGGCAGAAGCGACTCTCATCGCTGAAGACGACACGTCTCCATTCGTCCCTCCATTCACGCCTGTCGCGACACCACTGGAGGCGGGCTGCACGATGTTGGGGCGTGAGCGGAAGACGGCCTAACGGTGTGCAGGACCGTAGCCCAGCTTCATGGAGACGGTTGCGAATGGTCCTCGCCGATACCCCAGGAGCAACAGTGTCCCTAATTTGCTGGGAAGTGGCGGTGCGGTCCCCTACGGCACTGCGTAGGATCCTACGGTCTTGGAGTGCATCCGTGCGTCGCTGCGGTCCGGTCCCAGGTCGACGGGCACGTGCACCTTCCGCCGACCACTGGCGACAACATCGATGTACTGTGGAGACCTCACGCCCCACGTGTTGAGCAATTCGGCGGTACGTCCACCCGGCCTCCCGCATGCCCACTATACGCCCTCGCTCAAAGTCCGTCAACTGCACATACGGTTCACGTCCACGCTGTCGCGGCATGCTACCAGTGTTAAAGACTGCGATGGAGCTCCGTATGCCACGGCAAACTGGCTGACACTGACGCCGGCGGTGCACAAATGCTGCGCAGCTAGCGCCATTCGACGGCCAACACCGCGGTTCCTGGTGTGTCCGCTGTGTCGTGCGTGTGATCATTGCTTGTACAGCCCTCTCGCAGTGTCCGGAGCAAGTATGGTGGGTCTGACACACCGGTGTCAATGTGTTCTTTTTTCCATTTCCAGGTGTGTAAAACAGAACTGAACACGTTCATCGCTGGCCGTGACCATGCCATCTCTTATTTAACATCCTGTTTTTGCCGTACTGGCACCTCGTGATGTTAGTTTCAGTAACTTCTGACACTGAGTTGCTGCTTTGCCAGCCCGTGAGCGGCAGCAGCAGCGCTTATCGATATAAGCCCTGCCGTATTATCTTTTGCTGCACTGCTATTACTTCGCGGTCGTCGTGTGTCGACCACTCAATTGGAACGTGCCAGCAGTGAGTTCAGACCTTGTAGTGTCTGAATTGGCACGCGGCACAATTTCAGTTGGGGCACGGCAGCAGTGAGGTCCGGACCGCCATGACTCTCCCGACGGTTGTGGACACACATGATTGAAGTGGGGACGACTTTGGTTGGTCGTCGGTAGGTCGTCTTCCCAGACGACGTGTATTTGGCCGGCGATGGCTTATGGGTTGGCTGTGTGTGCCGACGCGTGATTCTTCCCTGTTATTGTACAGTCACTGCTGTTATCATTGTCTAGTTCTTCGTGCAAGTGTTCGTGAAACTGTGTGTACTTTGTGTGATTTTGACTCACAAGTTATTTTAAATGTAGTGAGCGTATTGGCTCTGAGTAGGTCGGTTGGCGTGGAGCAGTGAGGAATCCTCAGCAGGGTGTGGTCTGGCCGGGCCCATTGGGGGTCTCCACGTGGTGTCGGAGTATGTGCCGCTGTTCCCATTGCTACGAGGTCCGTGGCTCACCGACCTTGAACACGAAAGTTGAGTTTTCATTTAACCTACCAGCAAGTCAAGGCTACACATTGTGTCATTTGGAGTTCGTCGTCGGCTGTTGGGATATTCCCACGAGCTACAGCATGGTTTTGAAGTTCGAAAATTCTAGCCACCCTCCGGTGGAGTTTCATTGTATTTGGTTATTTGAATTGAAGTGCACAAGCGGAATCTTCTGCCTTGTGGGCGTTATCGTTCCGGTTACCTGCCCTGGCCGTTGAGATAAATTTCAGGCATTGTAGTTTTCTCATCGTGTTGTTGCTGTTCAGCACAGTGTGTAATTTGACAGACAGCTCAATGTATGATTGGTTGTGGGCGACAATATCTTCTACGTCGATCAGTTGAACTCTCTGTTTTTGGTCTTTAATTCTAATAACAATTTCATGAATCATATGCGGAATAAGCATCAAAGATTCAACCGAACATTACGAAAAGGCAACTTTAAGCAAAACACAATTAAAAAAAATATTTTATCAAAATTATTGCTGAGAAAATCTTTCAGCAACAGTTTAGTTACCAAACCTTCGTCCAAATGGTCCCAGGAGAATCAGAAAACCCTTAACTCTTTTACCTAAAAATGTATGACTCACACGATATAAGAGAAAACTCTTCCTCATAAACATACAACAGTTATGGCGCCATTCCTATACGGCACCTCTCTGAAGGTACGGCCCTTATGACATCACTGGAAGGCGACAACGACAGAGGCAGCGCCCGACACGACACAGGCAATATTACACCCACTCTACAGAATATTAAATAGCAATAAATTTACGTCCAAGTGTGACAGTACTTGCCAAGCCACCAACCTTTATGAACCATCAACACACGACACTAAAACTTCAGCCTAACCAACAAGTGACAGCAAGGAAAATTCTTTTTTTTTTTTTTTTTTATCTCAACACTGGCAGCTGTTGCGGTTCATATGACCAAATTTCTTCTCTCTTTAAAGTGCCACGTAAGAAAGTGAAAATTAATGAAATGACTATTGCCTCTTTCTTATATAACCACAGCAGGCATCGGGCCTGTCCCAATTACATTCGAACAATTCACGGCAGCACTTGGCAGTTAAGAAAAAAAGCTACCCTAAGTAGCACAGGTTTTCTGTAAGGTGAAGCAGACAGCTTCCAAATCTTACAGTGCACCGGTATTCTGTAAGGTGAAGCAGACAGCTTGGATATCTTACACTGAGTATAACGGAACTTCCGAGATAAGTGTGAGAATAAAGGCCAGAACTATTGGTAGTCAGAATTTCTATTGCCTTCAGACGAGTACATTTTAAAGTATTCCGTGCCTCCTACGACGATTACCAAACCACTTCGAAGACACAACCGTTAACCGTTGCCCCACCAATAGGCAAAACCGCCGGTTTAAGTATATGTAGTGCCATAGGAGAGAGATAGCCTGGACACTGCTGAAGCAGAATAGAAAGACAATGCCATCACGGCACGCAAATGTTTCTAACGGACGTGGACCGACAACAGCCTAATACACAGAAGAGCCAAAGAAACTTGTACACCTGCCTAATATCGTGTAGGGCCCCCGCTAGCACGCAGAACTGCCGCAACACGCAAGTGATCTGACATGACGCCTACTTAAGTGTCACCTGTCAGAATGGTATCTATTGTTTACGCAAACAAAGTTGACACTCGGCGCGGTGGCCGATGGGAGCGACTGTAAATAGGAAATGCCTTTATGGGCGCTCCCATCAGCCACCGCATCGAGTGTCAACTTTGTTTGCGCTTGTAGTAGACGCAGCTGTGGTCCATTACCACTCCAACTGCACACGCCCCACACAATTACATAGCCTCCACGAGCGTGAATAGTCCCTGCTGACATGAAAGGACCATGGATTCATGAGGTTGTCTCAATACCCGTCCACATCCATCTGCTCGATACAGTTTGAAACGAGACACGTACGACCACGCAACATATTTCCAGTCATCAACAGTCCAATGTCGTTGTTGACAGTCCCGGGAGAGGATAAGGTTTTGTGCCATGCTGTCATCAAGGGTACACGATTGACCTTTTGGTTCCTAAAGCCCAGATCGATGATGTTTCGTTGAATGGTTCGCATGCAACCGTCCGACGTAACTTCAGAGATAACTTAGGTTGGAGTAAATGTTTCTTTTCTTTTTTTTAATACGCCGTAATACTGGTTTAAAACGCTCACTTTTCACTGTCCATAGTTCATGTACTCACTTAATAACTTAAAATATTTAGAGTCAATGAACTTGCATTAATACACACTTATTGTCCCTTTAATGATTTAGGCGTCACGTTAGATTTATCTTTTGACTCAGGTTTTATTGTTCTTTCTGTAATTAATTGTTTGTCCCTATAACACACGCACACCGATATGTAATTCAAGATTAACTTCTGTTCAGTTCAGTAATCGTGACACTGGCGACAACTTTTGACTAATCGGCTTACTTGTCTTTCTTTGGGTCTTCGTTTTATTGTGTCCTACTCAAGACTACGAATAGTTTATCTGTCGTTGATCCATTGCTCTCAAGGTTTGTAACTGTTCATCAGTACGAAGGTTAAGTCCGATAAACCAATGTCACTCAGTTGAAGTCTCACACTCGCCTTACTATACCACTGCGTTGAGAACGGTAAAAATTAACAATCCTCAGTCGAATGACTGAGCAATACTTCAGTCTCTACCTCACGAATTATCAAACTTCCAAACCTGAAACAAGCTAATAGTGTTTGCGTCCAGACAACTATCGCAAAAGTGCTCTAGAGCGACTCTAGAGCAACTAACTAACTGAACATTTCCATATCCGAGTTGCATTGTAGTTGCACTGAATTTCCTTTTCGATGCGGCTACAGCTTTCCTCCAGGGTAAATGTTATCTTTGTCTTTAATACTTTATCGGATTTAATCTTCGTTGATACGATTTTGAATTTATTCTATAGATGTTTGATAAAGAATCTATGATAATCCTTTACTTAGATCTCCCCTTGTTGTGTGATATTCTCAGTATTTGAATGACATAGGTGTTATTCAAAATATTACCAGTGTAGATTTTATCGTCAATCGTTCCCGTCACTGTCGAAATGACTCTTTTCCCTACTTTAAGTTTTCACAAAGTTTGTTAATTGGGGTTTGCTGTCCTTCGGGCGTTATTCATAGGTCAACGAGGTCTCTAGTGATGGGAAGAACCTAGTGAAAGCAGTAATTATCGGGTTTGCAGCCGGATCCCATCAACATTCTGCCACGTTATTTCGGCTCAGTGACGTCCGGCCATCTTCAGGTGAGTAGACGAAGTACTGAAGAGACCTGATGCAGGCATGGTATTTATAGTCAATTCCACGCATGCGAATCGTACTGGCGGTTTACGGCGCATGCGTTAGGAGGTGAGGTCTCCTCAGAGCGTTGCTTCTTATTATTATAATTGTGCATGGCCCTCGGTATTTGCGTACTTGTCTACGGAGACCTAGCACTGAACAAATGCTCGGTGAGTTGCTGGACGAGACGTCTGTCTTCATCGCAATAAGGTCGGTCACAACTGTCTGATCAACCGCGTTCCGGCCACCCACACACAGCTACGACTTCTGCAGTGCTGGAGCGTGCGCGCACTCCCATTTGAGGTATTCGACGGATTACAATCAAACACCCTGTTGCACAACTGGACGTCTCTGTTGCTAGTGCTGCCACACTTGTCCACCAGTTGCCCCGTGGGTTCTTTGCCGCCAAACAGGAGGGCCATGTGTGCAGAATTTTCTTTTTTCTTTTGTGCGTTACAGGGCTGATGGTGACCACTTCGAACCGGAAATTCAACGGCTATCCATGGGGTGGCGCAACTTGGGACTTTCATCTGCTCCGCGAGAAGCAGTACGTAGATGATAGGGGGCTGTTGATGCTGCAATACGTTGAGTCCTTCGTCGACCAGTGTACTGGTACCATGCGGGCACACAGGCTCTCCCAGTAAGGTGGCGTAAGCCATAGCCGAAACGGTTGCGCTCCCAAACTGCGGTGGTGGGGAGAGAGCTCCTTTGACTCTGACCAATAACAGCATGACAAAAATCTGAAGCTACCGTTGACCTTTGGTTTTCTTGTCATCCGTCTTTCTTTGCTAAACCACCACATGAAGTGGAGTTGGCATTAACTTCAGATTATCCATCTAACTGTAATTCCCTACAAAAATATTTGATTTACAGACTCACTCATATCCACTCACACATGATTAAATATGAGACTGGATATGGACAGGAAAGGATATCAGCACGTATTGTAAAAACATATGTACATGTGAATGTATGTATTTCTGTATATCCCACATTTCTTAACCAGTAACGGATTTCAACCAAACTTGGTATACACATCATTTAATCTCAGGAAAGAATCGATGCTGGGGTAAGAATCACCTACTCAGGAGTGGAGTCTGGGCTTAAAAAGCGGAGTTGCCCACGACGCGCGAACACCTGTAATTCTCCACCAAGTATTTGAGAATGAGAGCATTTAGTGACTTACAACGAACTTTACACACCATTTCAAACATTTATGGAATATTTTCTCGCAGAGAACCCAAAAAAATGATGAAAGGTTAGAAAGTTCTCCATTACTTCGTTTTCGCTGTTCATGCAGTAAACTGCTGCATGAAGTACGACGTTGTAATTTATCAGTTCCTTACTACCAAATGTATTCGCGATAATTTTGCAGGCAGTATTCACATAAACAACTGAATGCACTAGAAAAGATATATAATAGTCTGACATATCGTTCAGGAGGTACGACTTCATAAACTCTGAGATGCGTTAGAATGAAACTATAGTGCGAAATTAACTGCAGGCACAGGTGAAATATATATGAATGTACGAGAAAAATTATATTATTTTCTGACACATCGGTCAGGAGGTACGACTTCATAATAACTGAGATGCCTGAAAATGACACCGTACAGCGAAATTCACTGGAGTTACAAGTGGAATACGTGTAGAAATCATTGATAAATATGTTGAATATATGTAAAATATATTTGACAGGTGCCTATGCAGGCAAAGCCACAGACATAAAGTACATCCTAATCTCCTGCAACAACGCTGTCAGCCAAATCAGATACACATACCAGTTACGCCGGCCGGAGTGGCCGAGCGGTTCTAGGCGCTACAGTCCGGAATCGCGCGACCGCTACGGTCGCAGGTTCGAATCATGCCTCAGGCATGGATGAGTGTAATGTCCTTAGGTTAGTTAGGTTTAAGTATTTCTAAGTTCTAGGGGACTGATGACCTCAGAAGTTAAGTCCCATAGTGCTATGAGCCATTTGAACCATGACAGTTACGATATGGAATGATATACTTTGGGGGTTAGAAGCATCTGCCTTCTATTGAGATGGGGGTGGTAACATGGAGAAAGAAGAGGGTAAGGTGATTAACAGACAGACAAGGGGAAGGAGCAGATGCACACAGGAAGAGATGCGCGCTGTGGGGGGTAGAGGTTATAGACATAGAATTGGGGAAGGGGAAATGGGCAGTGAGATAGGAAAGAGGAGGAGGTGAACGTAGACAGGGAGGAAGAGATGGGCCGAGGGGGAGGAGGGAGGAAAGGAATGGGTGGGCGAGGGGAAGAGGAAATGGTCAGAGAAAGGGGAGAGGAAGTGGTGTACAGGGGGAGGTGAGGAGGACGTAGATAGAGCGAGGAAGGAAGACGAAAGGGTCAATGAAGGATGAGGAAATGGGCATAGGGAGGAAGTAAGAGGACCTGGAAATAAAGAGGAAGTGGAGGAGGTGGACAGTGCGGGAAGGACTAGATGGACAGAGGGTGAAGGAACAGAAGGACGGAGGAGGAATGACCAGATGAACAAAGGGGGAAGTAGCAGATGGACAAAGGGGGAAGTAGGAGATGTACAGAGAGAGGGGCGAGGAGGTGATGAACGTAGAGAAGGGTAGTAGGAGATGGACAGAGAGAGGGCAAGAAGATATGGAGAGAGAGTGGGGTGGAGGAGATGGACAGAGAGGGGCAAGAAGGAGTTGGATGGATAGTGGAGCAAGAAGGTTCTGGAGTAACAGATGATTGAACAAAATATACACTCAAGCAAATCTGCGTACTCAGCTACATAAATGACAAGTAAATGGAATTGAACAACATGTAACACTAAACATGTATGTAAGACGCATCACGAGCACAAGGCCTATGAAACGATTGCGACTGAAAAGTTTCAAGGTTCTATCTTTAACGGCATAGAGCCGTTGCCCATAAAACATATGAGTATAAAATAATTTCATGTGCTGTTCTCTTAATACTAATAAATATTACACTTCCTGAATGGTTTATCTCTAACGTCGGTGAACCTTCACAGAATTAGCAGGCAACATGAGGCCTGAGGTGATAAACTTGCCAGTGCGTGGCTAAAATCTCCACATTTATTTTATATTATATTTTTCTTTTGAACTTAAAAAAAAACTGTTCCTTAGCATGATGAGCCTTAAAACACCACGATGCGGTACACTATGAACAGAACGTATTACTTTTTTGCGACCTGTGATGGATAAAATTGACAAGAAGGGCAGAAACGGCATACGTTGGATATCTGCACTCGAGCACAAAGTATAAACGTTCACGTCTGACGTATAACAACTGCCGTATGGCGCGATATATTAGCCAAAATCTCTTTATATTTGTACAGCTTTCACATTTGTCATCATTTGATCACGTTTTAACCGCCACTGATATTACTGGAGCCGCTGTGAGAAGTAAAGCATCACATCTAAAAATGAAACGGCTTTTCTAACCTTGTGTATTTGTCCCTGGCAGTGCAATTCCGAGGAGGAAGAGGTGAGAACACTACGCGAGATTCACGACACCCTGTGCGACGTTGCGGCTCAGGTAGACGCAGTGTACGGACTACCAATGCTCGGCTGTCTGTCTACGCATCTGTTCAACTGTATCACTGTGCTCAACTTGTTGCTGTCCATCACACTGGAGTACCAGGTGAGAAGAGAGATATGATCTCTGTTGCATGATCTTCCCATTCATGTATTCAATCACTTACACACAGTGTGCGACAAGTTGTTATCATAAAGGAGCCCCAATAGGAATGAGGTGCGATGCTGATAGGGTTGAACAACCTAGCAGATCACATTTCTGTGGCCCGCTGAGGTGGCCGAGCAGTTCTAGGCGCTACTGTCTGGAACCGCGCGACCGCTACGGTCGCAGGTTCCAATCGTGCCTCGAGCATGGATGGGTGTGATGTCCTTAGGTTAGTTACGTTTAAGTAGTTCTAAGTTCTAGGGGACTGATGATCTCAGAAGTTAAGTCCCATTGTGCTCAGAGCCATTTCCACCATTTTTAACATTTCTGTAATATATGGCAACCAAAAATTAGGAACAGCTCTAATCCACCCCGAAAGAGTGTTGCTGGTATTCCCTGCAACTTGTGTCTTAGAAACGTCGCCTAATGAGGATGATGATAATTCATAGACGAAAATTCCTCTTACATCGCCATTTCGACTAATTACAAATTTGAGGTTTTGCCTGTGTATTAAAGATACTGCAAAATATTTGTGTCTGGAGCAGACAAAAAAGAGACGGGTGTCAGAACAAGCAGCATGGGGGGAGCTTCCATGTTCTTGTGACAAAGAAGGATGGAACGTCTTCATCTCAGAGTAGCACTTGCAACATACGTATTCAGTTATTCGCTGGACATATTCCAACCTCTGTCTTCCTCCACAGATTTTACTCCCTGCAGCTCACTCAGGTACCACAGAGGTTAATCTCTGGTGTCTTAACAGATATCCTGTACTCCTGTCCCTTACCCTTTTCAGAGTTTTCATATGTTCCTATCCTCTCCGATTCTGCGGCAGAACCTCTTCATTCCCTATCTAAACTAATCCACCAAAATTTCAGTATTCGTCGCATTCGTCTGTAGTACCACATCTCAAATACTTCAATTCTCTTCTGTTCCGGTTGTTCCATAGTCCATGTTTCGCTACCAGAAATTACTGTGCTCCAAACGTATATTATCACAAATTTCTTCCTCAAATTAAGGCCTAATTTAATACTAGTAGACTTCGCTTGCCCAGGAATGCCATTTTTTCCATTGCTAGTCTGCTTTTTATGTCCTTCTTGCTAAGTCTGTCTTTATTTTGCTCCCTAGGCAGCAGAATTCCATAACTTCATCTGTCCCATGACTTTCAGTTCTGATGTTGTTTCTCGCTGTTCTCATTTATGCTGCTTTAGACTGTTAATTCAGATCAACAGGGATGCTTACGAGCAAGGAAAAGTATATCTGTTTCGCTCGACGGTACTACTGAAATGACTCTAGCAGCCAAGACAAAAACTAATACAATGCTTCATAAATATTTTCATTCTTATGTACGTTTTCAGAATTTACCGGCCGTTGTTGCGGAAGATGAAATTTTCTAGGATGTTAACCCGCGCCAGCGTCGCGTTTCTACAGTCGTTGGACAATAATATGGAAATGCTACAAATGTAATAATTACCATGCCTAATACGATGTAGGAAATCCGTTAGCGTTCAAAATAGTCGCCAGTTGTCCCGGAATGGACAAATACATGTAGTGTATACTTATCAAGTGCATATTATTTCATTCTTCCCGCAACGTAGTAGCAAACTCAGTTAACGGTTATGGACATGGATGGCGTTCACGCACCCTTCTCTCCAAAGTAGCCACAAAGGCTAGTACCATTGGGATGTGTGAGTGTGGCGCCAAGGGGTTTGGCGACAATTTAACCTGGTGCTCGAAAAACCAGTCCTAAATTATCAGCCCTGTCGTCTTACGATACAGCATCATCACTGGGAAACAGTTATAGTAGCATGGGATGGTATGATCACATAATAACTGGTGGTAACGGGACCTAGCAGAATTAACATGGCTGCCCAAATCGTCGCCGAACACCCACCTTTCTTCACTGTTGCCAGCAAGCAGTATGCATCGTACGTTTGGGATGGCGTGGCCATACGTTTACTCTGCCGGATGTTGGAAAGAGTATGAAATAAGACTCATCCGGCCAAACAAATTTCTTCCATTGCTCAATAGTCCAGGTTTTACGGCTTCGGCACCACGTTTTCCTGTTGCTAGCATTGACATCACTGTTGAGTGTTTTTGGAATCCCGACTCGCCCTACAGTTCCCAACTTACGCAGCTCCCCTCGTGTTGTTTTGGAGTTGACAGGATCCGTGAGAACGACATTCAGTTCCACAGTGGTTTTTGCTACTATCTTCCTCTCTATTTTTCTTCACAGCTCTTTTCAATTGCCGTTTATCACAGTCACTTGTATCCGCGTTACGACTTATCTGCCAATGTTTTTCCCTGCATATGATGTAAATCATAGGTACACTGCCTCTTGGAACACCAACATTTCGACTACATTGGTTACGCAATCATCCACCGCACGAGCATAAACAACTTGCCCACGTTCGGAACCGTTCACCTCCGATGTAGAGCACTCACAACTACACATATCCCTGTTCTGGCCACGACTGATACTTGCAACATACTGAAGGCGTTTAACAGGTATGATTGTCAAATATGACATCGACAATGCAGGCTTCGTCAGCATTTACTTTTAAAATAAATGAAAAGCACTATAGTTCTCACATTCGACATGACTGTTTTACTGCGTTAACCCTCGTCAGACTTTAACTAACTAATGACAACAAAGAAGTTAACTGCAAACGACGTTGGAAAATATGTTATACCTCAAGACTGGCGCACAAACGCACGGCAAATGGCCTGCCATTGTGGCCGAGCGGTTCTAGGCGCTTCAGTTTGGAACCGCGCGACCGCTACGGTCGCAGGTTCGAATCCTGCCTCAGGCTTGGATGTGTGTCATGTCCTTAGGTTAGTTAGGTTTAAGTAGTTCTAAGTTCTATGGGACTGATGACCTCAGATGTTAAGTCCCATAGTGCTCAGAGCCATTTGAACCATTTTGAACCACGGCAAATGACATCTTTGAAAATGCGGTCGTAATGCAATTTAAAAGATAAAGGGTTGAATAGTAAATGAATATAAAGAAAGCACAGAGAAAAAACATGAACATTATAATGGAAAATAGCCTGAATAACACTGTACATTAATAAATAAAGAAAATAAAACCAAATAATTAGTGTTTGGAATGGATACTTCAAGAGGTATTAAACTGCAAAGTGATACAGAAGCCAGCTTAGAGAAAGAATTAACAGTTGTAACTACAGAATATATAGAGTAAATAGGCAGTCTCAATACAATAAAAGAAATCAGTACTATATCAGACATTAGTCGAGTCCATGCCAAGTTGTGTTGCGGCACTTCTGCGTACTCGCGGGGACCCTACACGATATTAAGCTAGGCTCTTCAGTGTAGAAGACAAAGAAAGTCAGTGGCTTTGATGGTGCGCACACGTACAGGACTTCAAAATTAAATTTTAATGTAGTGATAGGAAATAAAAAGGTTACCTTCACACTGTTTGAGGGTACCGTTCGTTTACGAAGTTACTGAACGAATCAACAGAATTCTATGGGGAAATAGTAGACATGTCATGTTTCTCTGTCAGAATAAAATATGGGGCACTTTCTAACGAAATATGGACACACCTGATTTGGTTAACACTGTGGGAGGCTGTGAAATGACGTGTGGCTAAGGCGACGCGTATATAGGCGAAACACGAAGGACTGTAAAGGAGCGTATTAAAGAACACGAACGCCACATGTGGTTAAAGCGAAGTGTGTTATCTGCTATAGCGCAACATTAGGAAACCTGAGGGCGAGACAAATGGGTAGTTCAGGCCGTTCACTTATCTGGTTCTGAGCACTATGGGACTCAACTGCTGTGGTCAACAGTCTCCTAGAACTTAGAACTACTTAAACCTAACTAACCTAACGACATCACACACATCCATGGCCGAGGCAGATTCGAACCTGCGACCGTAGCGGTCGCGCGGTTCCAGAAAGAAGCGCCTAGAACCGCTCGGCCACTCCAGCCGGCTGCGGACGAGACACTGATTTCAACAATATACGCGGGCCAGTCAAAGAAACCAATACTGGTAGAAGAAATTTCCGATAAGTGACTGGAATTCCCACGGATAATTTCAACTTCAGTGGAGAAGACAGCTTTAGGTTTCTGGATTTGAAGGTTCTCGCCATCAAGGTTGTGAGTAAGCAGTGGCGGCGAGCGAGGAGTACAACATCCGAGAAACCACGTCTGCGGCACGACAGTAGTATTTTGATCAACATTCTCCCTCTCTTGCTCTGCCTGATTCGCCTCTGTTCTGTGACGATTACCTGTCAACAGTAGCCGGAAGAATCTTACACAATAATCCCACTTCACCAACACTCGCGCAGTAAAACTGCCATTTATTAGTGAATGTCACAGTTAATTTTGAATGTGTGCTAGGTTCTGAAAAAGATCCCAGCAGAGGGGTAGAAACACCGAACGGATAGAAGAAGTTGAAGATAAAAATGACTTGCCCTGACATCCAAGAACGTATTTCAATGTAGTTTCTTCCATAGCACTACAAACTGAGAACTTCATATGTGAAAATTCTGTAGTGGGTAGTTCAGGCCGTTCACTTATTTGGTTCTGAGCACTATGGGACTCAACTGCTGTGGTCATCAGTCCCCTAGAACGTAGAACTACTTAAACCTAACTAACCTAAGGACATCACACACATCCATGACCGAGGCAGGATTCGAACCTGCGACCGTAGCAGTCGCACGGTTCCGGACTGCGCGCCTAGAACCGCGAGACCACCGCGGCCGGCTTCACTTATCTCCATGCAGCTCTGTTTTTACGAGGGGGGTTCAGTAAGTAATGCAACACTTCTTTTCCTGAGAGCGGGTTATTTTTACTCAGAAGAGCCGTACACCATATTATTCTCCTTACTTTTATCTACAAAACACTAATTTTCAACTTAATCTCCGTTCAATGCCACGGCCCTACGCCAACTTACTGGGAGAGCTTATATGCCCGCGTGGTAACACTCTACTGGTTGACGTCGGTGCCAGCGTCTTGCTGCAATAACCTCTCCGTGACCCTGGCACTGATTCCCGCAGAGAACATCCTTCATGAGGCTAAACAAATGGAAGTGGGAAGGAGCGAGACCCGGGCTGCAGGGTAGATAGGGAAGACGAGTGCAATGGGGTTTTGTGAACTCCCCACCGCTGAGCAGATTCGTGCGTGGCCTTGCGTTGTCATGGAGAAGGAAAAGTTTCTTTGCATTTTTGTAGTTACGAACACTCTGAATAAGTTTCATAAATTTCCTGAAGAAAACATAACGTACTTCAGAGTTGACTGTTGCACCATGAGGGAAGAAATCAATCAGAATAACCTCTACAGAGTTCAAGAAGACCGTCGCCATAACTATATCAGCTGGGCGTGCGGCTTTGAACCTTTTTTGGAAGGAGAGGTGGTGTGTGGCCACTGCATGGACTGCGGTCTTCTTTCCGGTTCGAATTGATGAACCCATGTTTCATTTCCTGTGACAATGTTTGAAAAAAACTGTCACGATCAGCCTCCTAACGCCCAAGCAATTCCGCACAGATGTTCCGTCGTTGGTCTTCTTGGTCTTCGGTTAGGCGGCGAGGAACGCAGGAGATACTTGTGGTCCGTCGATCACCTTGAACGAGAGCGTCTGCACGTTCCAATGTTCCAGGAGTCTCAGTTGTGTGCGATCGAGCGTCACTTCGAAGATAGGACAGATTTGCAGGACCTTGTTACGATGATGACAGACGACTCGGTCAACAACTCATCGCGCTTTGGTTCACTGTCAGGTCTCTGTAGACATCTGGCAAAGGCATATGAAAATGTGTGATAGTTTCCCACCAAAACTCAATGACAGTTCTCTGCTAGGAATGCACCTCCGTTGCATCTGTCATATTCCACGATGTACAGCCGTACATTTCGCATTTTTCAACTGAAACTCGCCAAGAAAAAGATGTGTTGCATTACTTATTGAGCGCTCCTTGTCGTTTTAATGTATTTGCCATAGATTTCGAAGCAACCACTTAGACATATCTCATAACTGTGATAATCGTATTCTTCCTTGAGAAACGTCAATGTTCTTCGTTTATACAGATGCTGGTTTAGGCTAAGTTTAAGTTTCGTCTGTGTGATCAATGTATTTCCTGTAAAATAATACGTAAAACTGCACGAAGCGGTTTGGGATTGTAGCTATTACATTCGTAATATTTTAATGAAACATACGCTGTCTGATCAAAACTATCCGGACACCCCCATAAAAACACGTTATTCATATTAGGTGCATCGTGCTGCCACCTGCTGCCAGGTACTCCACATCATCAACATCAGTAGTCATTAGACATCGTGAGAGAGCAGAATTGGGCGCACCACGCAACTCCCTGACTTCGAACGTAGTCAGGTGATTGCACGTCACTTGTGTCATGCGTCTGTATGCGAGATTTCCTCGCTCTTAAACATCCCTAGGTCCTCTGTTTCCGATGTGGTAATGAAGTGGTATCGTAATGATAATGAGCGTATGGCATTGGTGGCCGGGAGATCCCTCGCGGGGCGGTTCGGCCGCCGCTCCACAAGTTCTGTAACTCCACCACGGCGACTTGCAAGTGAATGAGGATGAAATGATGATGAAAGACACAGTTATCTCGAGGCAGAGAAAATCCCTGACCCCGCTGGGAATCGAACCCGGGACCTCGTGCGCCGGAAGCGAGAACGCTACCGCAAGACCACGAGCCGCGGACAATTAGTAGTGTGAAGGGTCACGTAAAGCACAAAAACGTGT
This sequence comes from Schistocerca nitens, assembly GCF_023898315.1. Classification (NCBI taxonomy): domain Eukaryota; kingdom Metazoa; phylum Arthropoda; class Insecta; order Orthoptera; family Acrididae; genus Schistocerca; species Schistocerca nitens. The sequence goes on along the minus strand of NC_064618.1, from coordinate 188,662,222 downwards.
CGGCCGACCTCACCTGTTAACTGACAGAGACCGCCGGCAGTTGAAGAGGGTCGTAATGTGTAATAGGCAGACATCTATCCAGACTTTCATACAGGAATTCCTAACTTCATCAGGGTGCACTGCAAGTACTATTACAGTTAGGCGGGAGGTGAGAAAACTTGGATTTCATGGTCGAGCGGCTGCTCATAAGCCACACATTACGCTAGTAAATGTCAAATGATGCCTCGCTTGATGTAACGATTGAACAGTGGACAAACGCTGTGTGGAGTGACGAATTACGGTACACAATGTGGCGATGGCAGGGTGTGAGTATGGCGAATGCCCGGTGAACGTCATCTGCCAGCATGTGTAGTGCCAACAGTAAAATTCGAAGGCAGTGGTGTTATGATGTGGTCGTGGTTTTCATGGAGGAGGCTTGCACCCCTAGTTGTTTTGGTGGCACTATCGCAGCACTGACCTATATATATGTTACAAGAACCTTTCTGCTTCCCACTGTTGAAAGTAATTCGGGGATGGCGATCGAGCACCTGTTCATAATGCACGGCCTGTGTCGGAGTGGCTAGACGACAATAACAGCCGTGTAATGGACCGGCCTGCCCGGAGTCGTGACCTGAATCCAATAGAACACCTTTGGGATGTTTTGGAATGCCGATTACGTGCCATGCCACACCGACCGACATCGATACCTCTCCTCAGTTCAGTACTCCGTGAAGAATGGGCTGCCATTCCCCAAGAAACCTTCCAGCAACCGATTGAACGTATCACTACGGGAGTGGAAGCTTTCATCGAGACTAAGGGTGGGCTAACATCATACTGAATTCCAGCATTACCGATGGAGGGCGCCAGGAACTGGTAAGTCATTTTGAGCCAGGTTTCCGGGTGTTTTTAATGACACAGTTTACTTCTTAACAGCACACACCAAGTTTTCTGTAGTTGTCACTCGTCTGCAGTAAAGCTAATATGTTGCTACATTATTTCGTATGCAACTGATCAGGTTATCTCAATATTATGTTAATATTTTTACCGAAGTTTGATGTCAAATATGAAACGATTTATTTATTGGTTAGTGTTATGTTATATTACTGCAATTATTTACATTACGTTCTCCTGTGAATGCTGATTTGTTAAAGATCTAATTGCTTAATGCTTTTTTTAATTTCATATTTCCCGAAAAAATGGTCAGGGCAAGTTACTACAGATGGATGTTGTTAATTGTGCAGGGTTAGGCTGTAGGAAATTTGTACTTACCTTGTGATGCCCCCCCCCCCCGCCCCCCCCCCCCCGTTCTCATGACTCTATGACATTTGTACTTGCTAACATATACTGTGTCACTGTCCAGGATGGATTCATCTGATCAGCTGCCTTGGTATATGCGTTTTGACAAGGAATTTCCAACCTGATATTAAAAGTAAGGTCTTAGGTATGCGTCTTTTTCTCCCTCATTCTCTCCCTCCGATTGTGCGTGTGTGTTGGGTTTTCTGTGTGTTACAATCTTCTGATAGTTCTTTAAGAGCAGAGAACAGAGTTCTGTTGAGGAATATTGTGTATTCATTTACTATTTCTTTTCCCTCTACTATGATTTTTTATATGCAACAGTCTTTCCTATTTCACTTTTTTGTGGGAGAAGAAAAAGTTGACCCAAAAAAAGCCATACCCTAATTGAAAGAAATATTAAGTAAATACATTGTTTTCTGCAACAGAGCTCTTTTCTTTGCTCTCAAAGAAATAAGAGCAGCGCCAAAGTTGGTATCGGACATAATGAATCATTGGTCTTTTAGAGGTGGGGTGACTTTTGTGCATTGTTATGCAGATAGCCGCACCGTAGGGGCAACCACAAAGGAAGGGTGTCTGAGGAGAAGCTACAGCAACTCGTGGTTCCCGAAGAGGGATAACAACCTTTTGAACTGTTGTAGGTGCCACAGTCTGGATGATTAACTGATTTGATCCTCTAACAATAGCCAACATGGCATTGCTGTCCTGATTCTGCGAATAGCTAAAAGCAATGGGAAAGTACAGCCGTCATTTTTGTCCTCACGCCTTGTAGATCTGTTGTATATCTTAATCGTGATGCCATCATCATGGGCAAATTATTCAGGACGCAAAATAGTTCTTCATCCGCACTTTTTTGCGGGTACTACTCATCAGTCTGTCGTTATCAGGTAAAAGACAACTGGCATTATGTGGGTCGGGGCGTGGAAGGCTAAATTCCTTAAACGGGAAGATTAGAGCGTTTAAACAGATACCGCTATGTTAGGAATTTGTCGGTAGTGGAAGGACTGGTACGGGGTACTCTGAAACTCGTGAGACCAACTGAGGAGGTACTCGATAGATTGCTGGCGGTTTTAAAATCAAGAAACTCGTCCTGGGGTACTGATAACAGTCAAACGTCGTTGCGATTCTCGATTCCCAGGATGGATGACCTTCCTATACACATAGTCAAGTTTGTAGAACGCCCCCAGCTGGCGATTACTACTCGCAACTGGCCAATTTTTATAGTTCTCGCTGACTCCCGTTTTCCTCATTACACACACCATTGTGTATTATACAGTGCTTTTGGGTGTTTGTGCTGGTGGTGATGAGCTTCATGTACACTAAAACTCGATCTTGAGTCCTTTGTATATATGCAGTGGGGTATATCGAACTTAACTTTTAATCATCTTCTGTTTCTGTGAGGAATGCTGTGGACTCTGTTTATGACAATGCTGAGCTGTTGTATGTGAATTGGAAACTTATCAAGAAAAATTGTCTTTCTTACACAATGAAGTAAATAAATTGTTTTGTTTATTTTGTGTCTGACTATGGATTCAAATACTTTGTCATCAATGTGACATAAGATGAAACTGGTTAGGAATCCATAATTAGAGCTCTCAAGGAGAACCCAACTTGTTGTGAGCAGCATTATGTCAAACAAGATATAATATGGTTGTTTGACTAATTTGCCAGTGTCCGTGAGTATACAGTGATTTTAAGGAATATGTGCTTTTCTTAGTTACGTGACAAGTAGCAGCTCATCTAAAATTTTCAACTGGATGGACTGGAATGTCCTGATAATCTATTTATGGTCATCTTTTTAGAATATGGTAATGTGTGTAGAACATGTGTGAGACGGGCTCGGATCGGTTTTAAACCACTGTAATTATGTCCTGTTGATGTACCTCAGCTCCCCGTTGTGGGATAACTATACCATAAGTGTTATAGCTTATTTTCCTGTGCTTTCTTTCACGAGTTTTCATAAAAATCCTGATCGCCAGCTGGCTGTTTACACTGCCTAGTAAATGATGCACACATAGTAGTCAACCCATCAGTATTCCATTTGTCTCTGAGCAATAAAAACTACCCTTATTATATTGTTACGTTGAGGATTAAGTTTCCTTGTCATTTACGTATAGTGATGCACGTATGTTTATTATTCTTTTATAGTTATTGGTATTGGCTAACATATTTTTAAAGCTGAGCTCCAAGTACATTATGAAAATGAATGTGAGTAATACTGTCTAATTCTTTCCTGCAACTATTGCATTCATTTACCCTATAATTAATTCGAATGTTCCATATCCAAGTGCAATTAAATGGAAAGCATAAATTAATAAATAACTGTACTGAAATTAATTTACTGTGTACTCCATCCAAAATTGAAAATCTGCTTCATGAGGTCTAAATCGCAAAAATGAATGAAAGTAATCACCTGAAGGGAAATGAACTTACCCACAGGTCAATGACAGTGTAATACGAATTGTGAAATGTGCGACATACTCCGTGTTTAGCAGATTGTATGCCCTGGAACCAGGTAACATAAAAAATTTAAGAGGTCATCAAATGAGCCTTAGTTATCATGTTACAACAAGACAGAGGAATCTTTACACCTAAAACACGTGTTATGTCACTGGCTGATAATGAATGTTTCACGTAGATCTGGTAAATCTTAGAATACTTTTAGTCAGCTTAGTGTGAGAACTTCAGTATTACACACAATAGCAAGCAACATTTGAATGAATATTTTTTTACTACTTTAATATTACCAGGGTGCTCTGCTAAAACTTGTAGTCTTGGAAAAAGTTCTGAAATAGGCAGGTACCAATCTGCAATAGAACCAATCTGCAAAGTTAACGCAAAACTCTAGTGTGAAATTGTGGTATACTGTCTAATTATTTACAATTAATGTACAAGGTGTCCGTAATTAAAGTTTCATTTTCAGATTGCTGTAGAAACAGAACCACTGCTCAGAATGGGGTCAAATTTTAACAATATATATTGGCAGAGGGAGAAAATTCATGGATTAAATAAATACCAAAATTGGACCAATGGATGGCGCTGTATGCATCAGACGTCAGGCATAAACATACCTGCTGCACACGGCTGTTTGTCAGTTTGCGTGCACGACGCCCTACATAACAGTCTCTATGAACAATCGCGCGCTGTTCTGAACCGCATCTACAAGAACAATGAAAGTGCGCCAGTAGCCCTGCAGAAGTTTCATACGTTCAAGGGTACGAAAAAAGGGATTTACCCGATGCGCCAGTGGGTGGAAAGCAGTTGATCCGACGTCTGCTGAGGATGTGGCCGCAGCACTGGAGGAGGGGTCGAGCGGCGGTGGGCAAACATGCTGTTCGAGGCGAACTGCCGGAACGTTGGACATGCCTGCAACGACGGTGTATAAAATCCTACGAAACATCCTGCATTGCTATCCACAGAAAAAATTTGCCTTGTGTAGGAGTTACTTGCTGCTGAACTGTAAACCTTGGCTCTGGAATTTCTTTCTCATGCGGACTAGGACTATGAAGGGCCAGGGGACATTCTGTGGACAGACGAATCCCATTTCCATCTCCAAGAACATTAGGGCATCGTTTATCGTAAGCCGTAATTTTTCGACGAGGTGAATCCTGCGGGCCCTGTTCCTTTTACCGTCACTGATAAACGCTGTGAAAGTCTTTTGCACACTACCGTCATTCCAACGCTTCACAGAAAGGCTGCGTGTGTAGGATCATTTTTGTGGAAGATGGAGTTCTTCTGCAGGTTGCACAACAAGTGAAGTGGCGGCTCCAGAGGCATTTAGGAAATCGCACGATATTTCCCTGCAGCCCGGGCGTCCAGATCAGCTGATCCTAAACTACGTGACTTCCGGCTGCGTACTAACTGAAAGATGTTGCTTTCAGTGCTCCAATTGTGAAAGTAAGTTGAACTGAACACACGTTGCACAACGCGCTGTGGAGGAACTCCCGATACACTCTGATTTGTCGTGGAACACGCTATCTCTTGATATCGGCTTGTGGCACAAAATGGTGATCAGCGTATTGAATCGATCTTGCGTCTCAAGATAATGAGAAACCGAAGTCACTTTGCTTTTTTATGCGATTTTTGGCCGAAGAACAATTCAAAACTGATTTTGCCCATCCGTGATGGGTGGGCTTACCTAACTAAAAGTGCCATTATTGTTGACTGTCGAACTTCTGCAATCATGCTCATTGAACAGCACGGATGGTGTAATGTGCAGCTCACACCATGGTCAACATACTGCGATTAATCTGTAAATTGTACCAGAACGCATTTACGTTAAGATAATAATCTTGCGGTTGAAGCTCTTCTATTTTGTGTTAGCTCTAACAACACCTACATACAAAAAAGCAGGAACTCTGTGTTAAACTATTCAAAATTCACCTGAAACTACGAAATCAAATCAAAATCTCTGAAATATTTAGTGACACCACGAAAATAGTCAAACAAAACACAGAAACACAAACAAAACCAAAATGGAGGAAGCAACAACAAAAACTAAACACTTTTTTAAAACAAAATAAAATCTTTATACATAAAAATAGAAAACAAACAAGGACACATTCTACAAAAGTCTGGGCAATCTTACTGACATACAACTAACTAACCCAAACTTCAATGCAGCTTTGGAAAGAGAATTAGTTATAGAAGATATAACATGAATAATAAAGGAAAACAAAAACAACATATTGACGGGAACGAAAACTGAAGAAGGAAAAACCTCCTCAAAAATAAAGAACATACTTAAAAGCAATGAGGCGCTCACTATGAGATCAGACAAGGTCAGCACCACGACAATAACAAAACAGGACGAATACACGTACAAAAGCAAAAATTTTCTTGATGACAACAATATAACAAAGCTAACCAGTTACGCAGCACAAAGATACCAGAAAAACACTCTAACACTTCTAAAAAATATCTCACACATATCCACAAATCTGAAAGCTAAATAGCTGAAACAAAAAAATCCCCAAGCACCCATCCTAAATTGCGTACTAAAGCTCCTCAAGGAGGGCATTCTGACATGGCCAGTTGTCAATTCAGAACTGCACCCACATACTTACAGAAACATTAGATAGGCACAAATAACAGAAGCATACACAACACCAAAGAGATGATACAACAAATCAATTTGGTCACCGTTGAGTGGACTCCTAGGGAAAATTTTTCTCAATCACATTGAAAATAAAATATCTGAAACAATAATAAGACCCGAACGATACCACATATTATGTTGGTATCGGTATGTGGATGACATCAAATGCCTTCTAGATGAAACAGCCAGTCACATCCAACAACTGCACAGTGATATAAGCAATAGATACCCAAAAATAAAAATTCACCATGGAAACAGAACACTACAAAATTTTAAACTTCCTTGACCTCACAGTAAAAGACAACAACCAACACCAATGCTTCATGTTCAGGAAAGTGACCGCCACCAGCACAGGAATTCACATACATTATAATCATCTGATTGTGCACAAACTAGCCTGCTTCCCATATATGCCACACAGACTGAACAAAACTCCACTCAATGAAAACAACTATAAGAATGAATTACAGACAATCAGCCAAATAGCTGTAGAGACTAGATACGACACGAACACCATAGATAAACTGAACCACAAAATTAAAATGACTCCCAACACACCAAAACATAAACCTTCTCACCAATTTACAAACACAGAGAACACACATGTGAGCACACATGAACAAGAAACACCCAGAACGACAAACAAATTGTTCAGTCTCACCATAAACAAGTAATAAAACAATTACAGAAATTAATTTTGAGTAAGCTGTCGAATGTCACATTCATCAAATTTTAAACGACGTATGTTACACATTATAATAACTAAATAAAGACAAATAAGACATTCTATTGCATGATACACATACAAATATAGGAAAGCTAAACATTGAAAATAGAAACATTATTTACAAATTATGCCATGCACATTTGCAAGTAACCTTTGTTACTCGCCATTATAATGCTAAAAGCAACCATTTCATAAAACTATACAGTTATCTTTAACCTCCCATACATATAAGAAGGTACAATGTATACACTTTTTTTTTTTTTTTTTGGTCATCAGTCTACTGACTGGTTTGATGCGGCCCGCCACAAATTCGTTTCCTGTGCTAACCTCTTCATCTCAGAGTAGCACTTGCAACCTACGTCCTCAATTATTTGCTTGACGTATTCCAATCTCTTTCTTCCTCAACAGTTTTTGCCCTCTACAGCTCCCTGTAGTACCACGGAAGTCATTCACTCATGTCTTAGCAGATGTCCTACCATCCGGTCCCTTCTCCTTTTCCACATATTCCTTTCCTCTCCGATTCTGCGTAGAACCTCCTCATTCCTTACGTTATCAGTCCACCTAATTTTCAACATTCGTCTATAGCACCACATCTCAAATGCTTCGATTCTCTTCTGTTCCGGTTTTCCCACAGACCATGTTTCACTACCATACAATGCTGTACTCCAGACGTACATCCTCAGAAATTTCTTCCTCAAATTAAGGCCGGTATTTGATATTAGTAGACTTCTCTTGGCCAGAAATGCCTTTATTGCCATAGCGTGTCTGCTTTTAATGTCCTCCTTGCTCCGTCCGTCATTGGTTATTTTACTGCCTAGGTAGCAGAATTCCTTAACTTCATTGACTTCGTGACCATCAATCCTGATGTTAAGTTTCTCGCTGTTCTCATTTCTACTACTTCTCATTTCCTTCGTCTTTCTCCGATTTATTCTCAAACCATACAGTGTACTCATTAGACTCTTCATTCCGTTCAGCAGATCATTTCATTCTTCTTCACTTTCACTCAGGATAGCAATGTCATCAGCGAATCGTATCATTGATATCCTTTCACCTTGTATTTTAATTCCACTCCTGAACCTTTCTTTTATTTCCATCATTGCTTCCTCGATGTACAGATTGAAGAGTAGGGGCGAAAGGCTACAACCTACAACAACAAAGCAGCCCACACAATAGCCAACATACTCAAAAAGCAAGGGCTAAAAGTAGCCTACAGGAAAGACAACACAACACAGAGGAATCTTAGGACAACCAACATAAGCCCAAAAAACACAACACATCTGGTATTTACCAACTACCACGTCAGGACTGCAAACCAGTTTATACAGGACAGACGAGCAGAAACTTTAATTACCAGCTACACAGAACACAGAAGAGCATTAAGAAGTGACAGCTGTCATTCCACATTTGCTGAACACCTTATGGTCAAGAAACATACCCCAACAGACATCAGTACTGATTTGAAAATTCTCAAATGCAGCAACAATCCCCAACAAAAATTAATAACTGAAAAAATTATCAAATACAAAAAGCCATAGTGGAAGGAAAACATGTGATAAATGAATACACAGCACACTGCAATGGAACTCTAGTCTCTGCTGTCAAAGAATTATTAGATAAGACCAACCTATAGAACTCCCCCCCTCCCCCCCTCCGCCCCACACATACACAAGAAAGGAAAAAAAAATCCTCAAACCTGTGGTCACCCCTCTCTCTCCCTATTTTCACACGAAAAATTAATAATAACAATAATGAAAATTTCTCAATATACTCTCTCTTTATCTCTCTCTCTCTCTCGAACACACACACACAAAATGCACAGACACCTCTGAAAGATTCAGAACAACGGCCAGAAATACCTTCAACTGTTCCACTGTCAGCCATCATGTTTTTACACCTTCAACCGTTCCACTGTTCGTCATGTTTGTTTTTACAGATATAAACAGTGAAACAGTGACAGTGACAGCTCAGTATATACTGCTTCACGTTGAAGAAGACGAGGAAAAAAGAAAACGTAAGTTCAGGCAGGCGATAACAGTTTTCAATCGTGACTCTGGCTCAAATAATTTGTCTACTTCAAGGTGATTGTGGTTGGAGATGGCAAACTGTGAAATAAAACAGTCACTGTTGAAACATAATACATCAGGAAAACCACACCATGTGGTAGAAAGGTATGAATTCATATTTTTGTGTGTTTCTTCAAATATCTATAATCATGATTTAAAAACTAATGTTTTCATGTATACAAATAGTAAAGAACATTCTTTATGTTTAACAGCCATAACATAAAATCCCACTGAAGATACTGCAACTACAGTGTAACATGTATGGGACAATAAAAAAAAATTGTTTTGCTAAAAGCGGATCCCATCCAGAAACATAATTACGTTAATATACTTATAATGACATCTACTGGTAAAATTTTCTATGACGTTCCCCTCGGCGTCAATAGTATGCTGTTCAAATTTGACGGCATTCTAAGCAGTAGTTCTCTTTAAACTGGAACTTTAAATAATTACACCACGTACATTCCTGTTGGACAGCAATAGATCATGGGCTAAAGGCGAATACTCATTATGTATTAAGGGTTATATTGGTTAAGCGAATAGTGCAGTCTACGGTAACAGCGCTTCTAAGTGGCTTCAAAACGTTCTTCACAGGTCTTTCAACACGGTCGGACGGAGCAGCTCACCATCCTCGTAGTCTTGTTGGCTCTTTCGAATGCTGCATGTCTGCTGGGTGCGACGTGGTCGTGCAGTGCTCTAGAGAGTGAATCCAACCGCTGTGCTGACCTGGTGCACAAGCTGCTCCTCCTCCCGTCGGACGCCTCTGTCGACAATGCCGGACTACGCCGTCAGCTGAAGCTGTTCTCACAGCAGCTGCTGCATCGTCGTCCCAGCATAACAGCCGCAGGACTTTTCACGATCAGTCTCAATAACCTGCCAACCATGGCTGCGGTTACCATTTCTTACTTGGTCATATTTGTGCAGTTCAGTGACGCAAAAGCTAACGCTTGTGTTCAAAAGTAAATAACAAATAGTTGGTAGTAGTTTCTGACACCTTACAAGTCAACAAGAAATTTGCTTTGAGTAAGATTCATAAATAGTACAGGTTTTATTTTAGAGATAAGTAAATGGCAGCTGACTGTGAAGAAGGACAACAGAGAGAAGACAAACATTCTGAAATATGAGTGAAAAGTAAGGCATAATGTCAAATTTCTATGTATTTGGCAGTATAGGAAGCTAAATTATTTGAATTGAAGGGACTCATGTAACAACTTCAGGACATTGGTTTCTATATGGTACAGTCAGTTCTGCTTCTCGGTCCTTATTGGTCTAAGTAAGTGCTCAACATTTAATTGCTACAATATCAACAATTCAAAGTGTAGAAATATTTCCTTTGTTCAAGCTTTTAGTTACTTGCTTAATAAATGCAGAAGCAATTGTCAGCATGAAACGTATGTTCTACTTAAACAGGTTGGTGCATAAGTTCGTAGCGTTGTTTTGCGTGTTGGTATTCTTACTGCTATGGGTTAATTAATCGAATGTCGGTGTTTATATGTCGTTCACTGCTGCTATTTAAGTTTTCATGTCACCATTTTCCCATTTGGCGATATTGAGTGGAGCTGTGGACGCTAGAAAATGGAGTGCCAAATGGTGAAATCTGAGCATCTCCGAGACATTCTTCTGTTTACAGCAGAGTGACAACAGCGGAGGCATCCAGAAATATTTGCGCCGTGTATGGAGATACTGCCGTTGAACAGAGCACGGTAAGAAAATGGATTTTCGTTCTAAGAAGTATCGTTTTGACATTATTGAGTATCCACGCTCAGGGAGACTCACAGGGTTTCATGATGACCACTTCATCGTATTACTCCACAACGTCCGTGTCATTATACACGAGAACTTACAAATATAATGAACTGTAACTTCCTGGCACATTAAAACTGTGTGCCGGACCAAGACTCGAACTCGGGACCTTTGCCTTTCGCGGGCAAGTGCTCTACCAGCTGAGATGATAGAGCACTTGGCCGCGAAAGACGAAGGTCCGGAGTTCGAGTCTCGGTTCAAATGACTCTGAGCACTACGGGACTTAACTGCTGAGGTCATCAGTCCCCTAGAACTTACAACTACTTAAACCTAACTAACCTAAGGAAATCACACACATCCATGCCCGAGGCAGGTTTCGAACCTGCGACCGTAGCAGCCTCGCGGTTCCAGACTGTAGCATCTAGAACCGCTCGAGTCTCGGTCCGGCACACAGTTTTAATCTGCCCGGAAGTTCCATATCAGCGCAAACTACGCTGCAGAGTGAAAATCTCATTCTGATAATGAACTGTGATCATTCCACTATCATGCGACATTAGCATACCGTGGGGAAGGTTCAAAAATCGGGTGTCAGGATGTCGCATGCTCTAAGCCAGAATCACATAAATCAGTGGGTGGCCATATGACCCTCTCTGCTTACACGTCTTCAATTGGCTCGTGAACAACACTGTACCTCATATCCTTTATCATTACTGGTGATGGGAATTAGTGCATTGGTGCTAACGTAAGGAAAGTTAAGGAATGCGTGATCCCAGACAAAATAGCAACTCCCCTTGCAAAGACCTTCCCGCAATCACAAAAGACAATTTTATGGATCTGGTAGAACAATGACGGTGTGGCGTACTATGAATTGCGTCCCCGAGGTGTAACCATCGTCATTTCTCGTCAACAACTGAGGCATCGGGCAGACGCAATCGAAGAACAACGTCCATGAAAACTGCGTGAAGTGTTGCTGTTCCACGATAAGGCCTGCTCACATTCTGATGGACTGTCAAAAAACACTGTACAGGTGTTGGTTTGGGAAGTCATTCCACAGTCAAGTTAATCACTCGTTCTTGCGCACCCAGATATTTATATTTTCTGATCTCTGTCACAAAACCTTGAAAAAGCTTTTTTTTCTGGATGAAAATGCGATCCGAACATGGTTCGACGAGCTCTCTGCTCCAAAACCATGATTTCTGCAGTAGTGGAATCTGAAATTTACGACAGCGTTGGTAGACATTTGTCAGCAGTGATGAAGAATATATTATTGATGAGTAAAGTTTGCGTAGTATGTATCTGTTGTGTATTAAACATCAAATGCGACGATGATATGCACCAACCAACTGGTAACATCAGCTTGGATTGGTAGTGGAATCCTAGGTAAATATTCACAGCAAATACCTTTATGTTTCAGCAGGTTCCTGCTCATCACTTCCGCAAATAAAACTTTAAACCAGATCGCCATAAACATAATAGTATTGCCCTAGCTGTATGTAATGTTAACATTGAGGATTATATAGTTAACAAGGGATATCTTACCGTTACAGGAGTGTGTTATTGTCAACTTTATTGTTTTACTACGAGGGCAATTGCGTACTTTTGGAGTGTACTTCAATACTTACTGCGATTTCTGTCTGTTTCCCACTGTTTATATAGCTTCCTACATACGGTGACTATCAGTAACTGATAAAACAGTGTCAAATCTGTGTACCTAACAATAGTGCAAAAGGCATCTAACATTTCGCTTCAAATAACAGCCATACGAAGCGAGCTCTGTCGTCCGGCCCCTTGCGGCCAGTGCAGCTGACGGGTAAAACGTGGTTTAACCACTCGTGTACTGAGTTGCGCCTGTGAGGCAGCACACCATGTTACTGCCAAATTTTAGCACATCGAGATAAGAAACATTAGTTACACTTTCTTTACCAAAAAAAAAAGAGACCCTTAAACTTTTTCCCGCAATATGGCAGAAAAAAGACTCAGCTAATTTAAGTGTCGTTGCAGCTGTACCATCTCGTGAGGATTTTCTAATCTCCAGGTGCGCATAATATGTGTATTCACACTTCCACTAAGGTGAAATGCTGATTCGTCACTGATCCAGAAATCTTCATCGCCATGCAGTAACATTTCGTTTGGAAAGTTGGTACTTATGACGTAGTTTGTAGCGTTGAGAGTTTGTAGCAACTGCAGACAATAGCAACATAGGTGAAAGTGTCCCCTTAAAAGTTTCCACACAAACGTCACTGGAACTGCTAATTCACGACTAGCCTTCCGAACTCGTTTCTTGGGTCTACGCCTGAAAGACTCTCTCACTCGTTCGTCACGTTCTTCAGTCACTATTGGTCGTCATATTCTCTTTCCTTTGCATTGACAACCGGTTTGAAACAGAACTGTTTGAGTGTCTCTTTCATTTGACGTGTTTTTTATAATTGTAAGTCGAATATAACAAAAGCTACAAAACCTTAAGACCCAGGTATTCATTTCGCATAAGTTCTGTTACAATAAAGTCAGATAGAAACATAATGCGAATATGTTTATTTGTGCAGTACGATCAATACTTGCTCGCCGTTCTGATCTTTACAAAGTTTCACTATGTACAGAAAACGTTTAATTTTCCTACAAAACCTGAATTAAGTCAACAAATGTACGGGAGTTTATCAACTGAAAACACAACATGAGAAAATCCTTCACCAGTAAGCAGGTTACATGCAGATGCAGCGAAGCAGCGTTCTATTTACGACAAACGTGTAGTCTTAGGAAGGTTAACAGCTCAGGGTACATACACCTACTGAAGTAATGGAAGCACAGTAGGGAAGAATGTATCAGAGAAGAAGGCAAATGCAGTTCTTGGTGAAATACAGGCGGGATGTGGAGACAGTGGATCGTCAGTAACAGCAAACAATATGGTAAACAATGAGCTTAGAGCTAATTATTTCCGCTTGGAGAAATCACTATATGAGTTTGAAAGGCAATCATACCATTAAGCAGCTTGTATGCACCTATTAAAGCGGACACTTAAGCAAACAGTTAATTTTCCAACATTACGTAACCAGGTGCAGCCTAAAGGCACCTGTTGTGACGCAATGCTGCCGAATAGGACCTTTAACAGTCCTATACCGACAGCCACTGCCAGCATCAGGGACATGATGGAATGAGCTCTGCCGCGCTCTATATAGGAATACCTTGCCTGGGGAGCAGAATATTTGCTGATAACCTCTAACGGAGCATTTTGAATCAGGGTAAAGTCATTGCTTATAGTTTTCGGCTTGTTCCTCACAGAAATTACCGTCCGATGTCTTTCTCTTTCATATTTGCTCAAAGAACGCACACTGGACATGGTCCATGTGTTAAACGCAAATCTACTTAACAAGAAATTCCGTCTGAGACACTGGCAACGTAGCAAAGCCACTAGGCCTCATGTGATATGCACCGGCGGGTCAACGAAATATACTCGAACTTCCGAAAAACCCTTAAGCTGCGCCGGCCGGAGTGGCCAAGCAGTTCTAGACGCTACAGCTTGGAACCGCGTGACAGCTACGGTCGCAGGTTCGAACCCAGCCTCGGGTATGGACGTAAGTGTTGCCCTTAGGTTAGTTAGGTTTTAGTAGTTGAACCTTAAGCTGCACTATGTCCCACTCAGTCTAGCATCATGGTTCAAATGGCTCTGAGCACTATGGGACTTAACATCACCCAGTCTAGGCATGATTCACCTGTTGACAGGGCATAGTCCTTATCCGTAGTACTTATGTGTACAATGTCACCAACAAGGATGGGAATGTGACTGCAGAATGGTTGGTTCCCTTCATCACATTCTGTTCCAATGTCAACTGTACAAATTACGCAGATCAGAGGTGATACAAGTAAACCGATTAAAAGTGAGTGCGCAAGACCCAGGAAGTGGCCAGCGCCGGGGCAGTTGCAAATTTCTGAAGGGTGTACAATGATTACCTCCATAGGCGTCATACAAGTGAGCAAAACAGGCAACCCAACACCAGTAGCGAAGGAGTCAGTAAAAGTCAGTGAAAATGAAAGCGAAAGTGTGAGCGATGCCAGTGACTAGGCCGTCAGGGTACCGCTTACATCAAGTCATTAAGGATGGACAAATGGTAGATCACGGTGGTAATATGCACAAAAAAAAAAAAAAAAGGAAAGCACTCATACACACATGCAGCCAACATACCACCCATAAAGAATTGTCCCCCGCTATTGAGAATTAAGCAAACACTGCGACACGTGGCAAAGAAGCACAACGTTTTTGCCAGGAGCGGTGCCAAAATCAGGTACAATGTGAATTCATTTGCGAGTCGCAAAACAAAGCGAAATTTACCATTAATTTACATATTAGATAGACCTTGAAAGTTTAATTCTATTGAGCTACAGTACCGACATCTTCACACGATATGACAGACATGTGACTGAAGACACATGAATGTATTGACAAGAAAAGGGTAAATGTTTTACCCAAAATTATGTAAGCAGGGAATTTTGCACATATATTAAATAACTTATTAATGGCTAGTACTCATTCGACATGATTACTGCCATGTCCAAGTGGGTTTGACGTCGACACAGCTGCACATCTTTCAAAGTCCCTTCATTGATGAAAATTTTGTGAATTTATATACTTGGTCGAGGTCATTAATTTTTCTTAAAATGGCAGAGAATTTACTTTGAGAAATACCAGATATCGTATGATTCCTTTGTGTGATCAAAAACGCATGGGCTTGTGGCCTGAACATAAAGCATTTCCACTAAAATTGCAGGAACTCGTACTAAACCAATCTTGTAGTCATTTCAGCAACAAGAATCTCTAATCAGATCCTAGCAATGAAAGAGAACAAGTTAATAACAGTGTTAACTCACTTAAACAACATGCTAACACCTCTGTGATATCCTCTGCAGGGGAAAAATGCTATTGCGTTGTACTCACAGAGCGTGTCTCTCAAACGCATCCACCATCAGATTCCACATTAAAAGTTGTGATGGTGGAGAGGAATACTCTAAAGAGGCTCACCAAACCCTCCAAACATTCATACACACGTACAGAATAAAGGTACTTATTCTGGTACTCTACATACAGAGGTAAAAGCAAAGAATCAAAAAGTCCCTTTCTTCCTTAATTTATGGCTATGGTGGTAACTTTCCATGGGACCAAACTTTTGAGGTCATCGGTCCCTAGGCTCACACACTACTGAATCTAACGTACGCTATGGACAACACACATTCTCATGCCTGAGGTAGGACTCGAAACTCCGACGGAGGGACCCGCGTGAAACGTGGCAAGGCACCCTAGACCGTGCAGCTACCGTGCACGACTGTCCCTTAAGGTTAGCTACTACACACACAGGTAGCGAAGATAGGGACAACATAACAACAAGATTAGTTATATGACAGAGCTCTAACAGATCACGTTCATGACCCCTTTCCTTGAGAAAAGAAAGTGAGTCAGAAGTTGCCTTTCATTGGAAGGTAATTATCGAAGTATATTCTATACGGATTTTCTTCGTGATTACACCAACTAAGGTCCTCGAGAAAAAGAATCATAATCATTACATAATTGTTTTGATAGAAGCCCAATATACATAAACAGATTTTCATGATGGACCAGAACTCGCCATTTTCTAATCATTAGCAAGAATAGAGGAGAAAATTGCCCCTCTCGAACACATAAGAATAAATTTCATTGCAATAAGTGTATTGACACGCAGAGATAAATGGAGGTCGTCTCCTGTGCGAATAGCATAAGTGGGCACATTGTAGAAATTTATATTTCAGTAAATACGATACATTTGAAGTAAGATATGGCACTTACGTAAGACCGACGAATGGAAATGGAAATGAGCGTTTGGCGTCATTGGCCCGTAGGCCCCTTACGGGACAGGTCCGGCCGCCTTGTTGCAGGTCTTCTTATATTCGACGCCACATTGAACGACCTGTGCGTCGGTTGGGGATGAAATGATGATGAAGACAACACAACACCCAGTCACTGAGTGGAGCGAATCCCCGTCCCATCCGGTAATCGAATTCGGGCGCCTTAGGACGGCAGTCCGCCACGCTGACCATTCAGCTATCGGGGCGGACAGTCGAACAAATGAAAAAGAGAGCAAAATAGATGCATTACGGTCTTTGGTACGTCACATAGTTGAAACAAGAAAATCGAATTGTAGTTAATTTGTACAAAAGTAAGATCAGAAATGAGACGTCTAAGGGCTAGATGTTTACAGTAATATAGAAATTAATTTGAATCATATGCAGTGTACTGCTAAAGAACGTGATACTATAAATGTCTAGTGATTTAAGATAAAATAACAACAACAACATACCCGAAAAACGATAACCACAAGAAGTTAATGAGCTATCTTAAGTGGTGTAATGAGTGTGGGAATTAATAAATCAAATAGGAAATCTGTACATACTTATCTATGAAATCAGCTAACAACAGAATAAAGAAGAAAAAAGAACTGTTTCTTATATAAAAGGAAAAATTCAAGGTCAAGTCAACTCATTGTCATCGAAGCATCATATCAACAAAAGAAAACATGTGCATATTACTACACTTCACGCAAACCCATTAGAGTAAAATACTGACTTTACTCATTAAAAAGAAGTATTGTTGTCAAAATAATTACACATAGATCATCAATATTGGAAGTATTAAAAAACACATAATAGATAATGAAATCTCATTAGTTACTTTCAAAATCCTGAGAGGGAAAAGATGACAACAGAAAAATAAACAAGTAACATGTGTTTACAGAATTCACATGTTTATCTGTTCATATTAGGTGATGAGAGCATGTTTTCAGACCTCTGGTTGGAAGACGGTGAAGTCTTTATGGTGAAAACTTAGAGGCCATAGCAATCAGCTATTTTGACAATTCTCGCTGTTCAGAACATTCTGTGAGAGCATCATCATTCCTTCGTTTCATGTTTCTGTGGTGTCTTCAGTGAAGAGGTTAAACTGTCTCTTAGACATAGACCATCAAACCCACCAGTGTACATGCTGAGTCATCTGCAAATTGAACTGGTTCATGTTGTCAAGTTCACCATCCTGGTGAATGCCTTAATCCTACCATTCAGACAGTTGTCAAGGCCATATGTCTCCCTACTTCAAATCACCATAGTACTGACCAGTCATCAGACTTTCACAATTTTCGTCAGTATACAAATGTTGGGAGTATCTACGTCGTTTGGAATGATTAATACATGGCACTTCAGGAACTGCACTGTACGTCCACATTTCTAGATCAATTTCTTCTTAGGATTAGTCTCATAACATGATGTAGTAGAGTTTGTATCAAAGCACAGTCGCACAGCTTATTCTTCTTTCTACGCTTTCATTGCCATGGAGTTGCGATTATCAGCATACACCCAGGTAGCCAAGTTCCAAGAACGTCTTCCAGTGAATCTTCACGCTTGAAGCAAGAGTTTGTTTATTTGCACTCTCCATCTGTCGGGTGGAATTGCAGCAAGAACTCGCGCTTCCGAAACAGCAAGTGTTTCAAGGTCGTCCAGTTCATCTGAGCGAATAGAGCAAAGTTGCCCCACAGGTAGAGGCTGGGATGTGTTATGTCGGAGGGGGCAGGTCTTAGTGGCCATCCGGAAGTCACTGCACTTCACCCTCTCACAAGCTAACCCCACATGGAGGAGTGTCACATTCCTGTGAACCGGGAGCTACAAAGGTGAGTGAAATGACATGGAAATGGAGGAAAAGCCCACTCCATCGTCTCACGATCTCCTTACACGCCACCATATATTCTTTCAGCAGACTTCCACATACATTAGAAGAAAAGAGATTACCAAGTCTTAAATATTGATTCCACACTCAGTGTTACACAAGTCTAGATCTTTAATTGGGAATCGAATCTCATGTATAAGTTACTGAGTTATTACAATCTTATGTTCTCTCTCATTCCAACAATTCTTTCTAACATCACAATTCGCTATCTTAGAATCAAACCTTTTTGTTTCAGCCTCGACAAATTACCAGGCCAGTATATAGACTCTGGTCTCAATAGTTTTCCGTTACCGGTTTCTTCTTAAATTTTCTTAAGCCAAAGTTTTCCTAAAATTCACATCAAAAGCGCTTACAAATGGTTACAGTTTCAAATCACAGAATAAACAAGACGCAACATAAAAGACGATACATTTCCATCATTATACACTAAAAGATTGAACAATAAGATATCTTAAGAAATCATCAACTCAATAAAGTACCTAAAAGATAGAAAGAGAACTTATCACTGCCATCATATCTTCAATAGAATCACAGTACCTTGCTTTTCGTCCAAGCATAACTATTCTACCCACAGTTTCACAGGCAATAAGTATTGCAACCTGTGCGATGGTGTGATGTTGTTCGTCAAGAAGCCTGGAAAACTTCTAACAGGGGCCATTTTGTTTATTTAGTAATTTGTAGGACCACACAAGAATATCTTTTCTCACATAGAAAGAATTTTCCGCTTCTTTCTACGATCAGCATTATTCAAAAGCTCTGTTGCTCGCTTCAGTTTCTTTCGCTACCAGTCGATAATCAAGTATCTCCGTAGACAACGTCTATTAAGCTGCACACTTATTTCTTTAATCAAGTTTCGGGACTCTATATTCATTAATACGATAATTGGAGGCACCTCAGTATGTACATTAGGTAAGAACATCTTGAAGTGATTTTAGATTATTATACCGCGTATAATGCTTTGCGTGACAATATAGACGACAAAGTTTCCCCAATACCCACATCATTGTTACGGCTCGGACTGAGGACAAATCTTACAGTGAAATGAATATCATTTGACGTCGCACTCTCTTCATCACTTTCAGCAGCAGTTTTTATTTAAACTTTGTTCCATCGTTAGAAATTACGGCTCTCAAATGCAGCGGTAACGGTGTCTATCCACAGTGGGTTAAAGGTAACGCACTATAATCTTAACTCAGATGTCACTAATATTTATGAGAAAATAACTCCGTTCTCTTAACTGGCCTATACAAATCGTTTGCGGCTACATCTCACAACCTAAACAGAATTATTATTCAGACAGGAGTAACAAAGGACACGCTAACTGACTTCAGATTCATGCAGGTCCCACACTTCATTAGTACTCAATGTAACCTACAAAACGTATTGTTGAAGTAACAGGTCTCTTTAAACTTATAAAACGATTTTTTCACCCGAAATGAACATGGTTCAAATAAGTAATGTAAAGCTCCGTCTTCGGTTATTTTACATTGATTTTGGTAGTTAGGGGACTTACGGACACACGTTTTGGAATTTTACAAAGAAAACTGGCTCCGTCACAAAATAAACGTGACTATCTGCCTAATATGAACATGTATGTCGCACTTTTCAAACATCAAACTTGTTCATTTAAAATATGGAATATATCGTGTTGAAATAATAAGAGTAAAAGTCATAGTATATGGTTTTATTGTTCCTTTTTCACTTAACACACTTTCCTAGCAATTCCTAATCTCATCAAGTCTCGTGTTAACGGTTATACTTGTTTCACATTCACACTCAAGTAACCACTGCAATTGAAGTTCACTTGCTAATTAACATCTAATCACTGATCACAGAAGTCCTTGCATTCATATTCTATTCTCAGTATGTTACTCTACGGAAGTTATTACTCACAAACACAATAATACTCCAAGCAGTATTTCAAAACTAACCACGCATGCCTTTTTGCGAAATGATTTTATTTTGCAAACACTTCATTCCTATGAACCAACATAACATTTTCGCATCTTAATTATTCTTCCTAACAAATCATTTCTACTGTCTATCTGTGGAAAGGTGCATGTGACCACTCCATGCAGTAGCCCAACAACAACTCGACTGTGTGTACCAAGACGGTGTGTGACCAGAGGCAATGGGGCATTGTTGACATTATACAGCAAGGCAATGCTCCCTCCAGCGTACAGACACATGCAGCTACGATAATTCCAGAATACAGCGATAGATAAGGTGTACACTATCGCAACCTCATGACGTTAGAAAGATGGAAGTACTCTCTACAGCAAAGCATGCCAGTTTGTCAATGTGGTGCTCACGTATAACTAGCAATCACTGCAAATAACTTTGATATCATTACATATAAAAAAAAAGTTGTCTTTGGCCAAACATTATAAACAATTGCAGCCTTGCTTCCCTTCATGACATTTCATTTTATCATCCATTACTATAGGGCCCTTATCCTTTTCTTGGACCATATATTCAAGTGATATCATCGCACAATCCTTAAAATTAACGTTCTCCAGCTACAGCAAAAGTAAAAGTATTGTTCGGTTCATATCTTTCACCACAATGTGGTAATGTGTTGTGTGCCAGCGATAAGACATCCAAAATTTCATTCACTTCGTTAGGGATATATTCGGTAGTGAAGCGGAACTTGCAAAACCCCTAATGGTACCAAACTTCAGTAATGTGTATCAGTTTAGTCACTGGACTGTAGAAAACGATACGGATTACATACAGTAGGACTGGTCATGTCTTTTCACTCTAGACTGCATAAGTTAACTCTTCCTTGATTTACCTTAATCTATCGACACGTAGGATTTCCTCCAACCTGTTCTCCATAGATCTGTGGTTGGAGCTGAACGTCGAAGCTCTTCTTCTACCACAATGAATTCTTTGAAAAACGGAATGAGACGATTGATGTTATAAGTGAAGTGCGGGTAACTAATCTACTTGAAATAATTCCTGGGCTGCCGTTACGTAACCTGAGAGTGGATGCAAAAGTGCTGTAACGGGGTCTACAGAGCTGGGCGACGTCGTCGACACTGAAGATTCGGGGGGTCAGGAGCAGACTTGTCAGCACTGTTCTTCAGATTCCGTCATCCCGGGCACAATTGTTCTGTAATAAAAGAAGGACCACATCCAGTCACAGCCCGGTAGTAACTAGTTTATTTAAGCGTTGGGTTCAGAATACACTGGAGACAGAATGCCCATACCCAGCAGAGGGCATGTGGGCGTCTAGTCCACAGTCTTTGGCGGCGACGCGCTGTCATATTCTCATCTGTGATTGTTATGACTCAGCATGATTCAAGAACGGAATGCACTTGGGTTGCACGCGGTAATGGTCAGCGGCGGAGCTGCGCCAGTTGATGATGTTGCTGGAACGGAGTCCCTGCGGGCACGACTTCCAGGTATTCTGTCATAGAATTGGCTCGTGGTGTAAATGATTGTATCTTTGGAGTGAATCCTGACCACAGAAGTGGGTTGACTGCATCTAGCAACAGTACTCGCCGAGACGG
Organism: Schistocerca nitens; assembly: GCF_023898315.1. Taxonomy (NCBI): domain Eukaryota; kingdom Metazoa; phylum Arthropoda; class Insecta; order Orthoptera; family Acrididae; genus Schistocerca; species Schistocerca nitens. The sequence goes on along the minus strand of NC_064618.1, from coordinate 188,640,069 downwards.
TCGGTATTTAAAGGGAAATTCGGTCGACACTCACCCAAACGGAGCCGGCAGTTGGCCAACGGTTAACCTGTATGACGACTTCAGCAGCGGACAGGAGTAGCCCGAGGATGCAACCCTGGGTCACAAGGTGTGATCCTGCTCCACAGCAGTCGCTGATTTGATGCTTTGTTCTTGATGGGAGCCCGTAATTGCACGTGCCATGGTCATTCGTGCTGATAAGCATCATGTAGCTTCGATGACTGAACGCTTCAGTAGCATCTTGAGTCTTGGTAACCCAGCAGGAGGATGATGGGCGGTGTGCCAACTGTGGCGTCCCCGCACTCCAAGAGCGTGCTGATACTGTCGACTGGGTAGAGCTGCTACTGCCACAGCTCTCGCAGTGGAGTTTAGACACGATGCGCGATGACGTAGGTCCCGTTGGTAAACGGGAGACAGAAATGCGAACTCGTACGATGGATGCTTCTTCTGATTTAAGATTGACTGATTCATTGCCCGGATATGCAGTAGTTGTTAAATCTGATCTCATCCACATCGTACACACTATCATTTGCGAGGAAACATTGTAATTATCAGTCTTGTCGTACGTTGTTGGCTCGTTGCTATGGAGTTGTTGAAACTGTATGAAGCGAGATCCACAGATACTCTTTGATCACGTCTGAGTGAATCTCCGCCGTAATGTTAAAAAAAAATGTTCAAAAGTTCTCTTTTCAATTAATGAAGTAGGTATTTTGATATTCACATTAAATTGTCCCTGCTGAACAGTCGTTGGTTAACTATCATTGATTAAATCACTTAATAATGTAGTCCACGCTTGATATTTCACTTGGAACGAACAGTTTATTGTTCCTTGGCCACTAAATACTTTATAACTTTCGCACCACATCGGCACGCAGTTGGTTGGTAAAGTCAGTTCTATTACAATTAAGTTTCTTGACAATTACGACAACGTGACTCTTCAGCGTAATTGTATGATCTTCGTGAAGTCGTGTAATTGTGTCCTTCTCGAGACTAACTGACTGTAGTCCTTCGATATACTCTCCACTCTTCTTTTAGTTCCAACTATTTGAAAGTCAAGTCCAATATATACTAGTTTCATCAATAAAGTTCAATTAACGCGTTATGCACGGTTAAACGTGTCTATCAGTTCCTGTCTCTGCTTAGAAAATCAGTTTCCGAAGTTCGTGAATCACGTCACGCAAGAAACAATTCTGAACACAAAACAATCTCGTCGCGTCCCGTGCTCTCAACAACTAAGACAAGAATTGTTCTCGCACGGCTTTACTGGTCGAGAGCCAGCAAGCGACCTCTTCTGTGAAACAGTATTGTAAGCGCATTGAATTTCTTCGTTGCGCTTACAACTCTCTTCCACATAAAAGCTATCTCTGACTAACATCACGTTGGACTTAGCTTTCAGGATATTAATCGCAATGATCACTTGAATATTTGTCCATTAATGGAATCTGAGGTTTCTTTCTCATCTTTTCATAACAAAAACTCTCAGTGATATATAATATTTTTGTTATCAAAACTTCTTGGTGTTAGCTTATCGGCAAAGACGTCCTATTTGCCAAGATAACTATTCCCTACTTCATATTATGATATTCTGTCTTAATTGAGTTTAAGGGGGTCGTTGTGGTGTTATAAAACGTAACAATTGTGACATTGATGGCAATATGCTGCGCCAACTGCTTCAGGCAATTTTTGCGGTTAGTGCAGTGATCGCTTCTGCCAGACAGCGCTAGTACACTACCAAGGGCTTGTCGAAACTTTGACACAAAGAGTCTCTGCTGTATTGCGTTCCATAGTTAGGCCAATTTACTAGAAATTATGTATCTCTAGACAAATGAGGCTATTATTCATAAGATTCTAAAGTTTAGCTGAGTTACGTTTCTTCTTGAAGATGAAGAATTTGTGAGAAATGATGCAACTTTTTACTGCAACTGCACTCTGCAGCGATGTTATATCTCTTGTACATATGACGGCAATGGTAAAAAATAGGCAGTGGTAATATTTAGATACACACTGAGATGTCAAAAGTCATGGGATGCCTCCCAATATCACGCTGGACCACCTTTAGCCTGGTGTAGTGCAGCAACTTGACGTGACATGGACTCAAAAAGTCGTAGGAAGTCCCCAAGAGAAATACTGAGCCATGTTCCCTCTATAGTTGGCCATATCTGCAGACGTATTGGCGGTGGAAGATTCTGTACAAGAGCTGATCTCTTGATTGCCTCCCATAAACGTTCCAAGGGAATCATGTCGGGTCATCTGGGAGACCAAATCACTTGATCGAATCCTCGAGAATTTTCTGACATTGTGCACTGTAATCCACAAAAAATCCATGGTTCTTTGGGAACATGAAGTCCATGAATGATTGAAAATAGCCTCCAAGTAGCCGAACGTACGCATTGTATGTCAATGAGTTCAGTTGGACCGGAGGACCCAGTCAGTTCCATGCAAGCACAACCCACACCATTATGGAGCAAGCACAACTGTTCACAGCGCCTTGGAAACTAGGAACAAGGACTTCGTGGCGTCTACGCTACACTCGAACCCTACTAACTGAAATCGTTACTCATATAACCAAGCGACGGTTTATCAGTCTTGTAGGGTCCAACAGAGATGGTCACGATGCCAGGAGAGGCGCTGCAGGCGGTGTCATACTGTTATTAAATGTAATCGGGTTGGTCGTCTGTTGTTACAGACCATCAACACAAAATTTCACCTTATTTTCCTAACGGATACGTTCGTCGCATGTCTCGCACTGGTTTCTGCTGTTGTGTGTCAGCACTGAGAACTCCACACGAAAACGCCACTGCTATCGGTCGTTGAGTGAGGGTCGTCAGCTATGCCCTACCCATGGTATTGTCGGTACGCTCTTGAAATTCTCTTGGAATATTGGATTCGCTAACATTTTCCGAAACTAAATATCCCTTGCATCGAGCTCCACCTACTATTCCGTGTTCAAAGTCTGTTAATTCCCGTCGACGGGTCATAATCACGTAGGAAATCTTTTAAACTTTTCACATGATTCACACGTGGACGGGTCATAATCACGTAGGAAATCATTTAAACTTTTCACATGATTCACACTAGTGCTACTGACAGCTCAGCCAATGCAGTGCTGTTACATTCCTTGTGTACGGGGTACCATTGTCATCTATATATGTGTATATAGCTATCCCATCGTCACCAACCATCGTCACCTCAGAGTTGTTGTTGCGGTCTTCAGTCCTGAGACTGGTTTGATGCAGCTCTCCATGCTACTCTATCCTGTGCAAGCTAATTCATCAAATAGTTCAAATGGTTCTGAGCACTATGTGACTTAACTTCTGAGGTCATCAGTCCCCTAGAACTTAGAACTACTTAAACCTAACTAACCTACGGACATTACTCACATTCATGCCCGATGCAGGATTCGAACCTGCGACCGTAGCGGTGGCGCGGTTCCAGACTGTAGCGCCTAGAACCGCTCGGCCACCCCGGCCGGCAAGCTTCTTCATCTCCCAGTACCTACCGCAACCTACATCCTTCTGAATCTGCTTAGTGTATTCATCTCTTGGTATCTCTCTACGATTTTTAACCTCCACGCTGCCCTCCAATACTAAATTGGTCATCCCTTGATGCCTCAGAACTTGTCCTACCAACCTTCTTCTAGTCAATTTGTGCCACAAGCTCCACTCCTCCCCAATTCTATTCAATACCTCCTCATTAGTTATGTGATCTACCCATCAAATCTTCAGCATTCTTCTGTAGCATCACATTTCGGAAGCCTCTATTCTCTTCTTGTTAAATCTATTTATCTTCCACGTTTCACTTCCATACATGGCTACTCTCCATACAAGTACTTTCAGAAACGACTTCCTGACACTTAAATCTATCTTCGTTGTTAGCAAATTTCTCTTCAGAAATGCTTTCCCTGCCATTGCCAGTCTACATTTTATATCCTCTCTACTTCGACCAGCATCAGTTATTTTCCTCCCCATATAGCAAAGCTCCTTTACTACTTTTAGTGTCTCATTTCATAATCTAATTCCCTCAGCATCACCCAACTTAATTAGACTACATTCCATTATCGTCGTTTTGCTTTTGTTGATGTTCATCTTTTATCTTCCTATCAAGACACAGTCCATTCCGTTCAGCTGCTCTTGCAGGTTCTTTGCTCTCTCTGACTGAATTACAATGTCATCGGCGAACCTCAAAGTTTTTATTTCTTCTCCATGGATTTTAATTTCTACTCCGACTTTTTCTTTTGTTACCTTTACTGCTTGCTCAATATACAGATTGAATAACATCGGGGAGAGGCTAAAACCCTGTCTCCCTTCCCAACCACAGCTTCCCATTCACGTCCCTCGACTCTCATTGCTGCCATCTGGTTTGTGTACAAATTGTAAATAGCCTTTCGCCCCCTGTATTTTACGCCTGCCACCTTCAGAAATTGTAAGAGATTATTCCAGTCAACATTGTCAAAAACTTTCTCTAAGTCTACAAATGCTAGAAACTTAGGTTTGCCTTTCCTAAATCTTTCTTCTAAGATAAGTCGTAGTGTCAGTGTTGCCTCATGTGTTCCCATATTTCTACGGAATCCAAACTGATCTTCCCAGAGGTTGGCTTCAACCAGTTTTCCATTCGTCTGTAAAGAATTCGCGTTGGTATTTTGCTCCTGTGACTTATTAAACTGATAGGTCGGTAATTTTCACATCTGTCAACACATGCTTTCTTTGGGATTGGAATTATTATATTCTTCTAGAAGTCTGAGGGTATCCACCTGTCTCATACATCTTTCTGACCAGATGGTAGAGTTTTGTCAGGACTGGCGCTACCAAACCTGTCAGCAGTTGTAATGGAATGTTCACTACACCCGGGGCCTTGTTTTAACTTAGGTCTTTTAGTGCTCTGTCAAATTCATCACGCAGTATCATATTTCCCATTTTATCTTCATCTTCGCCCTCTTCCATTTCCATAATATCGCCTTCAAGTACATCACCGTTGTATACACTCACTATATAGTCCTTCCACCTTTCTGCATTTCCTTCTTTGCTTAGAACTGGGTTCCCACCTGAGCTCTTGATATTCATACAAGTGGTTCTCTTTCCTCCAAAGGTCTCTTTAATTTTCGTGTAGGCAATATCTATCTTACCCCTAGTGAGATAAGCCCCTACATCCTTACATTTGTCCTCTAGCCATCCCTGCTTAGCCATTTTGCACTTCCTGTCGATATCATTTTTCAGACGTTTGTATTCCTTTTTGCCTGCTTCATTTACTGGATTTTTATATTTTCTCCTTTCATCAATTAAATTCAATATTTCTTCTGTTACCTAAGGATTTCTACTAGCCCTCGTCTTTTTACCTGTTTGATTCTCTGCTGCCTTCAATATTCCATCCCTCAAAGCTACCCATTCTTCTTCTACTTTATTTCTTTCCTCCATTCCTGTCAATTTTCCCCTTATGCTCTCCCTGAAACTCTGTACAACCTCTGGTTCTTTCCGTTTATCCAGGTCCCATCTCCTTAAATCCCCACCTTCTTGCAGTTTCTTCAGTTTTAATCTACAGTTCATAATCAATAGATTGTGATCAGAGTCCACATCTGCCCCTGGAAATGTCATAGTATGCTCTGAAAAAGTCATTTTCTCATTCATATATTTTTCGTCAGAGAACAACTGCGGGGTACTGTTTCAGTTCATCTATCTTTCAGAGACGTCAGTCTCCCGACATGACACGCAATCATACGTTTAGTGCTTCAGGGAAAAATTTCCTTGTTCCATAATTTCGATTCTAAAAGTTCTTCATTAACTAAATTACCGTTTGCACTCAGACAGATTAAATGCCGAAGTTCTCAGTTAGTAGAAAGTTCTACTGATTAAGATAAAGCTATTGTTTTGTGAGGCTTCAGTTCATGTCAGACTTTTTCTTCGACGTTTGTTTTCCCTTCTGTGCTAATATTAAGTAACTAGAGTCGAAATCTAAGTAAATAAATCCACTTTAACGTTCATAATATTATTCGTTTTCGTTTCGGTGGCTTGAATGCTTATAATAGTAAGAAGTTTAATATGGAAGGCTATGGTTTCTTCAGAGCCATAAAACCACTGTACTACCTTAGCAAACCGTTTGGTTTGGCACCGTATACGATAAATCAACAATCAAACAAATTTACGACTTCGCATTATGAAAGGATGTACTCTTTATTAGTGCTTACGTTAGAGGTCACCATGGTCACTGTTATGCTACATGAACGATTACGTTCGAACCACCTGATGGCCACTGTAAAACTCAGTGAAATATTTGAACTGTTGCTAGTTACCTCTTCTGCCATCTTGACAATTATCCCTCTCTGTTTAGTCTCCCTTACGCACATTATACAAATTCTGAATAAAGTGCTCGATATCGACAGGACAATTTTGAAAAATCCCAGCGAGGAGTACAAAACAGTATTCAAAAAACAAATGGCGCATGTAGCTACGCTGGTTCATCTGCTTGTTCTACTGTTCACCGTCGATGGGATCTTGTGGGGAAGGGTCGTTAAGCAATATGTTTTACATTATGTCTGTCAGTATCCGTTGTATGCATCAGTTGCTGTCACGACTGCCCAGTTCTCCTGTTTGGTGCTATGGTTGAGGCAACGATTACGTATAGTGAATGAAAGACTTTTGATCATACGGCAACGGAGGTTGGCATCATTGACGTTTTGTCCGTCATTATACAACCTGCAGATGGCCGCTACACTCGGAAGACGACAACAAGACACATATGCTTGGGGTGACAACGCCAGTTCTCTCCATGTAAGTTGTATATTTCTGAACTTCCGAAACATTTTAGTTAACCTGAGAAATTCACATTCTTTGCTGATTTTAAAATGATTTAAGGCTCTCGTCAGATAAAGAACAAAGAAAAAATTGTATATCTTCCCATTTCCTGTTTAAATTAATACCATATTGACAGTTTTTGGGTTATATCTGTCAGACATTGAATAACTGCAAGTTACGTTTTGCCACACGTGTTTCAATTCAGTTCTGGGAAGCATTTTTAATTAATCGGAATATATGTACTTTTTCACCTGAATTCTACTTCTGACATACATATTGCACAATTGGTGTGTTAAGCTAAGACCATTTGTAACAGTGATACGTTAATTCTACTTATGTTTTAGTACTTCCATTGTTTATTGGTCATGTTTAAGGTGTGCCTTTACTTTTCTGCTACTGAAACTTTTCTGCATCCACCATCAAGATACATTATCAATAGTGGAGACGCAACGCACACTCCGCTTTTTAACGATTTTCAATAGTGAAGCGCTACTTACTTTTGTCATACATAAAAAGCCTACAACGACTGATGGAATTATACATGCTAAGTCAAGTCATTGAAACAAATATAAAAGGGCTTTTTCCTGCTCAAATTTCAATAGAATGCATAAGCTACCACTCTCACCATATCGAAAATAAAGAGAAATTTCTGTTCTTAAGCAAACTGCTGCAGCTAATGGTTACGACACTAAAATGGTTAACAATCCTTATCAGAAGTTCCAACTGCAAGACAAAGAAGTAGTTCTCGCAAATGGCCTACATGGGAACTGCTTGTGACAGGATAAACAGGTTGTTCAAAAATACTGACGTTAGATTACCTTTCGCTGCCAGACAAGTATTTGCAAGTGAACTAAATCACACTATCTGAAATTCAAAATACCGATTCCCAAGATCATTGTATATAAATTAACATGTAAGGAATGCCATAAGGTATATAACGGACAGACTAGTAGGCGTTTTCAGAGAAGATTGAAAGGGCATATGAAGGGTACAGTTCGCAGCAAATCAGCATACTGGCAAATCCTCACCGGTAATAACCATGCAGAATATGATATAAAACACGATATGCCATACATACTATCCAGAAAGGATTCCTGTTAGGTACCTTGGAAGAACTTGTGATTTTTGTCCACCAGAAAAATGACCCGGCACTTCATCTTAACGAACAAATAGAATTAGGAGATAACACATACTTTGATCTTTTTCAGAACATCATTGGAACCCAAGGCTACTGCTTCTCCCTTTTAATTCACAACCTTTGTCTTATATCCTATCTAACCTTGGTTTTATTGAAATTAATTACAATACCGCTATTTCTTCAAGCCTCACATGTATATTAGCGCCACTTTGTTATGAACCAGGTTTTTATTTTTCACATTTTTTTTATTTTATAGTGTACATTGAGACCAGATAGGTTAATATATACTGGCGCACGTGTATCGCTTTAACGTTTTATCTTTCTATTCCTGTAAATTATCATTAATGTACACTACTGGCCATTTCCATTGCTACACCAAGAAGAAATGCAGATGACAAACGGGTATTCACTGGACAAATATACTATATTGAAACTAACATGTGATTACATTTTCACGCAATTTGGGTGCATAGATCCTGACAAATCAGTACCCAGAACAACCACCTCTGGCCGTAATAACGACCTTGATACGCCTTTGCATTTAGTCAAACAAAGCTTGGATGGCGTGTACAGGTACAGCTGCCCATGTAGCTTCAACACGATACCACGGTTCATCAAGAGTAATGACTGGCGTATTGTGACGAGCCAGTTTCTCGGCCACCATTGACCAGACGTTTTCAATTGGTGATAGATCTGGAGAATGTGCTGGCCAGGGCAGCAGTCGAACATTTTCTGTATCCAGAAATGCCCGTACAGGACCTGCAATATGCGGTCGTGCATTATCCTGCTGAAATGTAGGGTTTCGCAGGGATCGAATGAAGGGTAGAGCCACGGGTCCTAACACATCTGAAATGTAACGTCCACTGTTAACAGTGCCGTCAATGCGAACAAGAGGTAACAGACGTGTAACCAGTGGCACCACGTACCATCACGCAGGGTGATACGCCAGTATGGCGACGACGAGTATGGCATTGACGGCACTTTGAACAGTGGACGTTACATTTCAGATGTGTTACGTTCGTTGCTCTACCCTTCAGTCGATCCCTGCGGAACCCTACATTTTAGCAGCATAATGCACGACAGCATGTTGCAGGTCCTGTACAGGCGTTTCTGGGTACATAAAATTTTCGACTGCTGCCCTGGCCAGCACATTCTCCAGATCTCTCGCCAACTGAAAACGTCTGATCAATGGTGGCCGAGCAAATGTCTCGTCCCTATGCGCTAGTCACTACTCTTAATGAACTGTGGTATCGTGTTGAAGCTGCATGGGCAGCTGTACCTGTACACGCCATCCACGCTCTGTTTGACTCAATGCCACGGCGTATCAAGGCCGTTATTACGGCCAGAGGTGGTTGTTCTGGGTACTGATTTCTCAGGATCTATGCACCCAAATTTCGTGGAAATGTAATCAGTAAAATATATTTGCCCAATGTATACTCGTTTATCATCTGCATTTCTTCTTGTTGTAGCAATTTAAATGGCCAGTAGTGTAATTCTACCTACAATCATGTCTCTATGTAATACCTGTATGATGATATAATTACTACTCTCTAGTTTATTCGTTTATCGACAAAACGTTAATACGATCGATATGTTTGTCATTCACGCCAGTGTCACTAGATGACACTGCCTCTTCTCTCGTTTTGGCAGTGCGACTTCTACCAGTGGCCGTCACATTACCAGCTGACAAAATGGTCTTTGCCTTTTCGGTGCACTTTCTCCAGCCTTTGTCCATTGTTTTGACCGCCGTTTTGACTCTGGTGGCAATGATGGGTTTAGGTTTATTAAGAGGCACAAATCGGCACAAAGAGTCTTGCAGATTACAGTTAAAAATCGCCAGGTGTTATTTTGCAACGCTGTGTCGGATGCGCTTTAAGTCCAAAGTGAGCAATCGGGGGACCCTCCTTGCACATAGCTTCTTCATAGAAAATTCTCCGTGCGGGAAGTTATGCACTTGATCGGTAGAGATGCCTACAGTCTCAGCAATCGCACGGTTGTTTATTCGGCGGTCTCGCGCTACCATATCATGCAGTTTGTCAACTGTTCCCACTCTGCTGACATCATTCGGACGACCGAGCTGCACTTCGTCTTCGGTGTTTGGCCGACCACGTTTACGATCATTAATGCAATAACAAAGGGTCTTCAGTGATGGCCCAGAGTGTGTGTGAACTTCATTCAATTTTGTTTTGATTTGTACGGTGGTCCAATCCTTCAAATGAAAATGTTTAATACCAGCGAGAAACTCGGTTTTCCCCATTTTCAATCGCAGTCGACACACTGACGAATTCAGACAGCCGACAACAATGAACTGTCAGCTACACTACATTGTAGAAATTCTATATCCAATCCTCGAAATAATCAAACGTACCAACCATGAAGGCTCAATAAAAATGTTTCTCCCTTTAACGGGAAACAACCCGCAAATCATCCTCACAGTCAGGTTAATTCCCTGTATGATATTTGAGCCATCCGAAGTCTACGTCAGTTGTACTCCAGCATTCTTCTTGTTTTAGATCGTATTTCTTCAATTAAATTTAAGGATACTTCGGATTTGGTAATGGGACCGGTGTCATCCTGCTGTCTGTATGGTTGGCTGTTACTGTATCAATATAACTTACATGGGAGTTCAAGCGCATTTAGAACGGAAAATAGGGAAAATAGTAATGCTTGGTTATTTCAGAATTCATTACGCAATTTAAGCTGTAATTGGCACATATTGCTTTTCCCGAATCTACTCCATTGTCGCTTTTTCTTGCAGCTGTGCTTACTTCAGCTAAGTAGTACTTTTTCCATTCTTTTCACTGAAAAGTCCACTATATGTAGATAGTTGCTGTCCTCTAGGGCGATGTCTGTAGTCTGTTTGGCGTATTTATATTTGAATGTATTACTATAATATTCGACCCTTTCTCGAAACTTAGTAGCTATGGGCGAGAGGCCTGCTAAATCACATAGCGCTAAATTGAAAGTCGTCGTGTAAGTTTCCACTGTTTCATACTTACTAATGAGATCTATTGATTTTCATGCGGTTGCGTTTCTTCTATAGCATTTCTATGCACACTGACAAGGTGCATGATAATATAAACAGCCGTAGTGCCTCAACGCGCAGGTCATTGTCGAGCCTAACTGACCTTGAGAGAGTGTTAATTAAAGCCGTACATTTGTCTGTACTATGTTGGACATGTCTATTGAATGCGTACTATCTGTCGAAGTAACTCCAGGATGTTCTAGATGATTCACATGCTGAAGTTCTTTCTTCTTAAGGTAACTGATTTTGACGATTCACATCGCGTTTTCCTTGTGAAGATCGTACCTTCTGATTTCCGTTCGTTGAATCGGCGCTTGTTGTTATCTACCTAGACATGTTCTCAGTTTCAACATAACTCTTGTTTTTAGTGAGATGAATTAGATCAGCCTCTAAAGCAGGTGTGAGATACTGTCTTAAGTAAGACAAACTAAGTAATGGATCATTGTATATTATCGTCAGCAGAAGTGACCGCAGCAAGATCGTTGCGTACATCCTTTGGTTGCTCTTTTCCTCTGCTCGAAAGTTATTATGTGTTGAAGTTACAGTTCTGTGGCTGAAACAGCTACATTCCAAGTACATTAAAATTCGTACTACGTTTATAAAGTACTCGTACTTAGCCATCATTTTGCTAGAAAGACTCCTTGTTCACAAAGACCCACCAAGATTGCGTAAATGTTGGCTGAGAGACAGCAATCGATAAATGTTCTGACTGCCTTTACGACATCCGTCGTAGCTGGTTTTGGGGTGAAACCATATTGACTTTTATGTATAAAATCTCTGGAGTAGAGGATTGAATTATTCGCTTGACTGATAGTATATCCAGGATATTCGCTTTTGTGTATAAAAGGTGTAACGGGCGAATTCTGTAGATTTATGTTGATTTCTATAGTGCGCTCTGTAGTCATTAACGGCGTCTCTTCCACAGTTTTGAGAAGCATCAATGATCCTTGACAGCACGTCTGCTGCAATCGAAATCAGACAGGTCTGCCGCGAGTACGCCTTGGCGCTGATTATCTGTGGCTGTGTCGGAAGTTAGGCAGCATAGGCTGCTGCGCGGGCTCTGTCTTTACCATTTATATACTGTATTATTATGTTATATGCGTTTAATATATATATATATATATATATATATATATATATATATATATATATATATATATATATATATATATACCTCCGATTGAATATTTATTAGAGAATCGCGCAAAATGTTGATGTGCATCAGTCAAGAGCACTTTGAATGTGTTGCTAACAACATTTTCCTTTATAAAAATAAATATTAAAAAGTATGTAGCCTACTTCCATCCGAATGTTTATTGGACGGTAATTTAAAATTTGAATGTATGGCCAAAGATGTGGCACTTTAAGCTGGACAGGCGTTCGGAATTAACGAACTTCATATCGCCAATTACTTTTTTTTATTTTGGAGTCAGAGGTTTTATGACTGGTTTGCTGGTGCCCACTACGAATTCCTCACCTTTGCCAAACTCTTAATCTGAGAGAAGCACTTTCAACCTACGTACTCAATTATCCAGTATTCCAGTCTCTGTCTTCCTCTACAGTTTCTGCCCTCTACAGTCCCCACTTGTACTATGGAAGTCATTCCCTGATATCTTAAGTGATGTCCTGCCATCCTAGAGTGGTAGACTTCTCTTGGCCGGGTATGCCCTTTTTGTCAGTGCTAGCCTGCTTTTGATCTCCTCCTTGCTCCGTCCGTTATTAGTTACTTTGCTGCCTAGGTAACTGAATTCCTTAGCTTCATCTAGTTTGTAGCCATCAAGCCTGATCGTTAGGTTTCCTACTGTTCTCATTTCAGCTACTTCTCGTTACTTTCGTCTTTCTTCGGTTTGTTCTCAATTCATGTTCAGTACTCACTAGGCTGTCATCTCATGCAGCATATCATGTCATTCGTCTGCACTTTCACTCGTATAGCAATGTAATCAGCGAATTCTATCACTGAAATCTTTCACCTTGAATTTTGATTCCAACCCTCAACCTTTCTTTTATTTCCATCATTGCTTCTTCGACGTACAGATTAAACAATAGGGGCGAAAGACTACATCCCTGTCTTACACAATTTTTAATCCGAACACTTCGTTCTTGGTCGTCCACTCATATTATTCCCCCTTGGCTCTTGTACGTATCGTATATTACCCGTCTGTCCCTGCAGCTTACTCCCACTTTGCTCAGAATTTCGAATACCTGGCACCATTTTACATTGTCGAACGCTTTTTCAGGTCGACAAATCCTATGAAAGTGTGTTTTTTTTTCTTTAGTCACGCTTCTATTATCAACCGCCACATCAGAACTTCCATCTGGTGCCTTTGCCTTTCTTAATGCCAAATTCATCAGTCGGACCCTCTATTTTCTTTTCCATTCTTCTGTATATTATCCCTTTCAGCAACTTGCATACATGAGCTGTTAGGGTGATTGTGCGATAATTCTCGTGCTTGTCAGCCCTTGCAGCTTCCGGAATTCTTTGGATGATATTTTTCCGTCAGTCACCATACTCATTCATTCTACAGACCAACGTGAGTAAACGTTTTGTTACCAGTTCCGCAAATGATTTTAGAAATTCTCATGGAATTTTATCTATCCCTTCTGCCTTATTTTATCATAACTTTTCCAAAGCTCTAAAATTCTTCTTCTAATAGTGGATTCCTTATCACTACTATATCGTATCTTATTTCTTCTTCTACCACATCAGACATATCTTCCCCTTCATAGCGGCTCTCAATGTAATCTTTACACTTGTCGCCTCTCTCCCCTGCATTTAACATTTGATTTACCGTTCCGCTCTTAATGTTAACACCCTGGCTTTTAATTTCAACGAAGTTAGTTTTGACTTTTTTACTTGCTAAGTCAGTCCTTCCGACCATCATTTCTTTTTGTATTTCTTCACAGTTTTCATGCAACCATTTCGTCTTAGCTTCCCTGCACTTCCTATTTATTTCCTTCCTCGGTGACTTGTATTTCTGTTTACCTGAATCTCATTCGTTCATTGGTCAACTGAATATTTCTTTGTTTAGCCACGGTTTCTTCGCAGTTACCTCCTTTGTACCAACGTTTTTCTTTCCAACCGTTTTTAGAAACATCCATTTCTCTTCAACTTTACTATCTACCGAGCTATTTATTATTGCTGTATCTGTAGCCTTAGAGGACTTCCTGCGTATCTCGTCGTCCCTTAGTACTTCTGTACGCCACGTCTCTGCGTATTCACTCGTGCTGAGTAATATCTTAAACTGCAGCCTACGCTTCAGAACAACAACATTGTGATCTGAGTCTATATCTGGTCCTGCGTACGCCTCATAATCCAGTATCTGATTTCCGAAAATCTGTCTGAGCAAGACGTAATATAACTGAAATCTTTCTGTATCACCCGGCCTTTTCAAGTATACGTCCTTCTCATGTGGTTCTTCAACACAGTATTCGCCATTACTAGCTGACATTTATTACAGAACTCAATTAGTTTTTCTCCTCTCTCATTCCTTGTCCCAAGCCCATATTCTCCCGTAACCTTTTCTTCTACTCCTTCCCCTACAGCTGCAGTCCAGTTCCCCGCTACTATTAGATTTTCATCTCCCTTTAAGTAATGCATTACTCTTTCAGTGTCCTCATATACTTCTGTGTCTCTTCATCTTCAGCTTGCGATGTCGGCATATATACCTGAACTATTGTTGTCGGTGTTTGTTTACTGTCAATTCTGATAAGAAGTCCCATCACTGAACTGTTGACAGTAACACACTCTCTTTACTACCTTCCTATTCAAAATGAATCCTACTCAAGTTACACCATTTTCTGCTGTTGTTGGTATTACCCTATAATTCATCTGACCAGAAATCCCTTTCTTCTTTCCATTTCAGAAAGCTATCTCCTACTACCTCTAGATTGAGCCTTTCCATTTCCATTTTCTGATTTTCTAGCTTCCCTACGAAGTTAAAGCTTATGATATTTCACGCCCCGACTCCTATTACGTTATTTTCTCGTTGGTTTTCAATCATTTTCTCATGGTTATCTCCCGCTTGGCACCCCCCTCCTGGAGATTCGAATTAGGGACTATTCCGTAATATTTCACCAATGGAGAGATCATCATGACACTTTTTCAGTTACAGTCCCCATATCCTGTGGATACACGTTATGTGTCTTTAATGCAGTGGTCTCCATTGCCATCTGAATTTTCATGTTGTTGATCACTACTGGTTTTTCTGCCTTCAGGGGCAGTTTCCCACTTCAAGATAGGAGAGTCCCCTAAATAGGGTCCACTCGTCCGCCCTCTTTGACAAAGCCGTTGGCAGAGTGAGGGTGACTTCTTATGCCGGAATCCTTCGGCCGCCAGTCATGATTATTAATGAAAATATAAGTGTTGGCGTGTTTCGAACCCGTGACCGTGGACGTTTTGAATACTAATTTTTAAAAAAATCCACTTTTTTTCGCTGATCTCATTTTGTTCGTAATTGTTCGTAGGATAAGTTCGGTGCAGACGTCCCATGACACCTGTTAAAGTTCATCGTTAAGCTCAGTTTCTTATTACAGAGGGCAGCTAACTCTCTGACCGAACACGCTGAGCTACCGTGCCGGCAAGAAAGAGTTTAAGATTTCTGCGTTTCCTGTAGGCAAATGACTCGACGGTTTGGTACGCAAAGTCGTGATCGACTTCCCCGCAGCGCTAATGAACTTCTTTGCGACCCATTTCTACTAACTTCTTCGCGAGAGAAACTTAAACCCTGATCTGTCAAACCACATATTGAGTGCCAACACGAAGAGGTAACACAATACATGACCATCAGTAACACATTCTATTTGTGAGTGTTCATTTTTAAAATATGCCTTGAGATAATCTCTCCACTTGATCTATTATACTAAAAATGAACGTTTATTCATATTTCAGTTTAAAATCATCACAGAAAAATTAGAAGTGTAGTTGACACGGGAGCAGATATCTCTCATTTCTTTTGTTTCTGGAATTTATTTACATTTTCTTATCCTCTCCACTGCCGTTACCAAACACGCACACACATACACATACACACACACAAACACACACACACACACGCACACACACTCACACACACACACACACACACAAATGCGCGCGCGTGCGCATACCACAGGCGCAGCAAAACACACATTAAGATGAGCTGCGATAAAAATATAGACGTTACTTGGAGAAAATGCAGACCATTTCATCACAAAGCTTCCTTTTCATTTGTTTCCTTTCCCAATGATTTAGTTAGTGAGTATTAGCGTTGTATGTATACTGCAAATATAAAGCACACATTCCTAATGTAGCAGAAACATCCACGTAATATGACAATGTTACAACATTTCTAATGTCTGTAAATGCAACTGAATGATCTATATGAATGTTTGAAATACCACCTACAATGAGTCAGATGTATTTGTGTTGTGCTGTCTTCATCATCATTCCATCACCATTGCAAGAAAGTTCACAAAATGGTGTCATATAGGAAGCCGAACAACCCCTGATGTGTTCTCCCAGCCAAATATGCAATACGATCATTTCATTTCATAATACCATTTGAACATGTTGTTTAGTTACGTTTATCTGTGTAAATTTTGATTTTTAAACACCCACATCTTTTGTTACCATACGTATCATTAATCAATCACACTGTAGTTACATATGGAACAAATTTTGGAAGATACGTTAGATCTGACGATGTAAAATACAATTTGTTTTCTTTAACAGAGTACGAGTGATGCAGAAGAAGTTCAACAGCTGCGAGAGATATACGATGCCCTCTGTGATTTTGCCGGGACGATAAACAATGTGTATGGCCTTCCAATACTCAGCTGTCTGGTCACATATCTATTTCACTTTGTCGTCTGCCTCAATTTTACACTCTCTATCATTCTCAAATATCAGGTAAGGTGGTAAAGTTGCAGTCAGCGATACGTGGCGCTTACCGCAGTCTGTTCTGTGTTTACTTCATTAACATCTTCAGTGATCGAGTTGGTATTAAGGGTTTAATATATGTCATTTGGATAGCGGCTTCATTTACAGTGAAGCTACTGTCTTAGGATCGTTTCCATTCTGCTAATATTCTCTAATGTTAATTGAAATCAGGTTGTTGTCAGATGAATGAAGTTTCTCAACCATGCGCCATTTCACTTAGATTGGTTCATGATTCCACCAGTAATATCACAATGTTACTTCTGAAACAGACTTGAAATTGTATGGCGATGAAAACCTTTGAAAAACAAAAGCTTGTGTTGGGCGAAATATGTTATAAAGTAAAATTAGTAATTTTCACTTAAGCAAAAAAAGGAATTAAAGGTGTAAGATAAGAGTCCCTACCGGAAAGGAATGAAAAATCGCTTAGAAACAAATGATTTTCTGAGATAATATATGTATGTCGATCCTGAGTAAGAATAACTTTATATTCTCAGTATGTTAACACTGTCGATCAATAAGAAACTGTCAGGATGGTACAGTGTGCAGCAAATTCCGAGATTGATTGATTTTTCCAATCAAATAAATAAACTGTAGATTAATTTTTAGTCATTCAATGCCACTAGAAAACTAGTTTAAAAGAGAACATTGGCTTATGATAGCAAACCGCTAACAACCACAAAATATTTCACTCACTTAGTAAAACAGTATGCAATTTAGCAAAAAGGCGAAATTTAGTGGCATGTTCTACATGCTTTCGTAGTTATACAGTAATTTACAAAGCAAGACGACAGATCTCGGTCAAATGTGCCGTCAAAGAACCGATCCAAACACTTAGTCAGATCTTTCGAGGATCGTTTAATGTAGTAACTGAAGACAACTGAATGTCAACAAAAATACTGATACCGTGATTAAAAATTCATTCGTACATACAAGTACAATTATGCAAAATTTTAAGTGCCAGATATGTTTGCAAATAAGGAATATTACAATGAAACTCCGAAAAAGCCATCACCGTTTCTTAAAATCTAGGAGCTTACAGCCGTGACAACATGTCTATTTGATGTAAAATGGAACTGCCACCAAAACTGACCCATTTCCTAGATGATATTTATAGAGAATCTCTCACATAGCAGCTTGTGACACAGAATTGGAAAAGAACATGTGTACGTCTATGTTATAAAAAGAGCGAAAGAAAGTATGTCCGGAATTACAGACCAGTATTGCTCAAGTCTCACTGGTGCTAGATCCTAGTTATCTTTCGCGAACAGTAGATCTAACTGCAATGAAATATAAGAAAAGAAAACTGTTTTGCTATAGTTACAGTTTTTTATACTCACGTCCCTTTCACGGAAGACTAATTTTGTGGTTGCACAAGTTACGTGTCACTAAAATTTAGGTAGTTAGGAGTAAGTGACGATGAATAAACAGCACAATTTTTTTCCCAACAGGGTTCTGCTGGTGCAGAAATGGAAGGTCTGGCGATGTTGGCAATTGTCTGGGCCCTTTTCTATTTTGGCGGATTTCTGGCAGTCACTTGGTCATGCAGTACCGTAGCCAGTGAATGTTGTCGCACCGCAGACCTGGTACTCAAGGCCCTACTGCGTCCACCACGCAACACTACCACGGATACTGAGCTGTGGTACCAGCTGCAGATGTTCTTGCAGCAGCTGCTGCATCGGCGCCCGCGCTTCACTGCCTGTGGGTTTTTCGTCATTGACCTGACCAATATTCCATCAATGGTAGCTGCAGCTGTATCGTACCTTGTTGTAATTGCTCAGGCAAGTGCTAAGGAAGAGTTTCCAGAAGAAAATGAAGCTAGATAGCATATCGCTTGAAACTCGGCAGGCAGCTGCTAAACATTTGTTCATTCTGGTTTCATTTTCAAGCCATACGAGGTGTGTGAGAAAAGTAATTAGACAGATTCTCTACCTACGCAAGTTTTAATTTTTTCTCCAAAGAATATTGTCCGCTTCAAAGTAGTTTCCTGCGGTAGCCATACACCGGTGGTGTCGTTGTTCCCAGTCCTGATAGCAGTGCTGAAAGAATACAACTTGCAGAGATTCTAATATGTCGGTCACATCCTTCTGGTTTTTACACAGAGTTCCTAAATGACACCCTTATTAGATATTTTTCAGTTTCGGGAAAGGAAATGCGCAACGACTGAGATCATGTAAATATCATAGGAAGTCTGTGGAACAAGAATGCATCTTAAGGCAAAAAATCCAGTGACGGAAGTGGTCGTATGGCATGGGGCGTTGTCGCAATGCAGCATTCACTTGTCTGAAGTGTCTAGTGTCACACGATTGACCCTTATCCTGAGCCTTTCGAGGACGTCTTCGTATAATCATTTCGTTAACAGTTTGTGCGGGAGGAACCAATTCTTTATGCATGATAGCCCAACCGCCAAAAAAGCAAATCAGCAGTGCATTCCTCCTTGATTTGCCCGTTCGAGCTTCTTTCGGCAGAGGAGATGTCTCAGACTGCCGCTCCTCATTTTACCGCAATGTCACGGTACCGTACTGAGAAATCCGAGATTCATCACTTGTTATCACGTGACTGAACTATTCGTGGTCATTGAAGTACTCAACGCAAACATACCTTCTGCTCAGTTGTGAGGTTTTTCGGCCCAGTTTTGGCGCAAAGCTCTGGCACATGCATGCCTACGGCCAAAATTTGTTGTACGCTGAAAATGTTTAAGTTTAACTGGTCACCGGTAGTCCTTATTGTTAAAAGTCGGTCTGATCCCACAGGAGCACGTACACGTTGGACGTTTTCGTAGAAACTGGACATCTCCCTGAGCAAGGTTCATCTCCAAAGTGTACTCGTCCTTCCAAATATGATTCGTGCCAGTGAAAAACTCGTGCTCTTCATTAGGAATTTCCCCATGGGCCGTTTTCAACTTTTCAAAGATCACGCTCCCGAGTCCCCGATGTCTAACACAAAACTTTATTCCATACTTTTGTTCTAAATTCCGCTAATCCATTTTCGTAACACATAACAAAAACATGGCTTCACTGATGGCGATCTCAAAAAGCAGGTGGTGGCTATACAGAACTAAAACTCGGACTGAGGATCTGGTCTCACAGGCAGATCAACACAGATTTGCCAGATCGCTCGTAGTATTGTCATTCTCATTACTTTACTCACGCACCTCGTATACTTATCACACACACACAAGTGCGAAGAAATGTATTTTTTTTTATATTATCAGTTGGTAGATCACTTGTTGGTTGACTTTACTGCTGTGTATATGATGCTTTCCACACAACATATAGTTATTTGTGCAAGAATAGAATCATGGAGTTCATAATTAAATTTACAGTTTCAAAACTCTGTAGAACAACCACTGCTGTGAATGACATCAAATCTGAGCAGCATATTACTGACGCAGATGGAAATATCAAGGTACAAAGAAAATATTAATCGAAATTTTATCAATAGACGACGCTATAATTGTCTTACTGTAGCTGGGATCGGCTACAGGTGATAGATGAATCGCTATACGATGGATATCGTTTGAGTTGCACGTTACACCATCCATACTGTTCAACGTACAGATTGATCAAGATCGGCTGCCAGTTGTTGTGGCAATCTTAGTTACTTTAAGTCTTCCCACCATATGGAATCGGATGCTTATAATAGGTATTTAGTTGTCCAGAACCCAAAAGCGGCATTAAAAGTAAACAGACGTGGGTCTCTGATAGTCGTGAGAGTGGCGCAAACCACATTCGATATGCTGTCCACCTTTCTGCGCTACAAGTTGAAATAGAGAAACATCTTATTCCACGACAGATCCGAGAGTCTCGGGGGTCGCATTCATACTGTATTGTGCATTATGTGCTTTAAATTGAGTTATGTTTATAATTGGAGCACTGAACATAACATCTTTCAGATAATCATACAGCTAGAGGTTAAAATCTGACGGCACGGCTGCAAGTATATGACAGATGATAATTCTAGCATTTCCGAAATGTCTTTGCAGCAACGACTTCACTGGCTGTGCAATGAGCGCCATCTCGTATAAAAATCATCCTCCCCATACTTCAACGCTGTTGAATGATTGGACGACGTTGAAGCGCAAAAGACTCTCTTAGCGTCTACCAGTAAAGGTAGCGGTAACAGGACCCGCAGGACTCATCTTCTCGAAGAAGCACGACCCTGCGACATGCGATGGCGTCAACCCGCACTACGCAGTCACCGTTGCAGAATGAAGTGGTAGAGTTTGACGTGCGTACGGATTTTTCGATGCCCGTAATATGCCATTCTGCGTGCTGGTATGTCCTTGTAAATGGAAATTCGCTTCGTCTGTCCACAGAATTATTCGTGGCCACTCAAGCAACAGATTACTGTGGGAATCTTTGTCTTCCTGACAGTTCAGTTGGAAACAACTCATAAACGTGAGTTATCTTCTATCGACAGCAATCCAATATTTTTCGTAGGATTTTATGCACCACGCTCTCAGGCATGTTCACCATTCAGTAAATACTCCGTGCACTGCATGACTGCATACAACTGCACTTCCAATGTTGTGGTTATGGTTTCGACAGACGTCAGACAAATACTTTACTTCCTCTGCCTCACTGCACTCCAAAAGAAACTGTCTTTTCGAATTCTGTAATCATTTTCTTCAGGCCCTTAGCAGATATCGGACAAACGCCTGTTTTCAAATTCCTGAGTGTCCCGAACTTCTACTGGCACACAGTCACCATTCTTGTAAAGGAAGGTAACCAGCAGAACGTAACCCTTCATCGTGAGCGTCTCGTCGAGCGTCACGGAAGCCTTGTGCCACGCATATGTTGGTGTGCACATTTTGACGCTTACGGTGCCATCTTTTTGTCTAATTTACGTTACTTTTTTGTTCCATGGCGTTCCCCACTGCGTCAATAGTATTCCGTCCAAATTTTAAGGCATTCTGAACAGTGGTCTCCTTCTAGACGGTTTTGAAACAGAACTTTAATTGTTGGGCAAATAAAAGTGGCCAGGACGCCCTGATACGACTGGACGTGAATGTGTCCACATAACCAGTATAACCACAACCCGTGACGCGCACACGATGTTCATGCCCGCCACGTGATCCTCACTGGTTTCTTGGAGCACATTTACAAAATCCTCACACCTGGCAGAGAGTTAGTAGAGGTCAGTCTGGTCGCAGCTAGGACACCCGATCTGTCATTGTACGATTACTTTACATGGGGGGGGGGGGCTCAAGTCTAAAGTGCATCACAACAACCCTCATAGTCTTCAAGAACTGCAGCACAACATTTAGGATGAGACTTCAGCAATTCCAGCAGCCCAACTTTGATCCGCATCCAGTAGCTTGCTGATGAGGACTAAAAAGTGTCAAGAGATGAATGGTATCCGATTTCAACATCTGCTTCAGTTAGGTTAGTAATGTATATCCTTTCCTCTGTTGTCTTTCTTTGTAACCTGGTACTCTGTTCTCTGGACCACCTTTATTTGCCCCAGCCTGTGTGTAAAGGTTGGTATAGCAGTTTTTGGGTTGTAATTTCTTAAAAATCAATAGGTATTTTTTCTCATAATATCGTTATCTTTGATATGAACGAGCTATTCTTTGATGACAATTGTGTACATCAGTTACGTAAACTAGTTATTTCGGTTATTTTCTGTGACAAATGCTACTTCTTGAAGGTCCAGGTACCCAGCTTCCCTTAAAAGTATTTCTGAATTTTTCGAAATTGCACAAATGTGCCATTTCCTTATATTCGTAAGGACAACAGTAAACATTAGCTTCATCCAGATGTCACAAATCGTATGAGAGAAGCTGAACAATTTATTCGAGGAAGCAGTTTCATCCAGAAGAGCTTACGTGTAGTATGAGGCCACTTGAACTGAATAATGGTAAAGAACTGATCAGGAACATTTGCGTCAGAAAACCTCAGTCGATGTTCTCTAATAGTGAAATGTTTTAATGTTCATCACGGTTCTTTAACATAGATGTTTATTTAGCCTGTAACGATTGTACTCACTCTGTAATCATGTCATATTTAAGGGTGTAAACGAATTTTTGAAACTTTTATACTAATGATTGATCCAAGATTAAAGTCTTTCAAACATTTATGTACACTATAGCTGAACACTGTATTCCAAGTGTATTGTATATTAGAATACCACCATGTCTTTTCTAACACAATAGCTGAACATTGAAATGTGTTAAATTAAAGCATTATTTGTACACTTCAAATTATACTTACCCCTTTTTGACTCTTAAGACATCACCTCAGTTATCTGAATTTATTGTTCATCACAACTACTGGTAATTGTAATTTCAAATGTAGAAAACCATTCACAATGAAAAATCTGTCTTTTTATTCGTTTTAAAAGTCTTTATTAACATAAATGTCTAACATATATAACAGCATTGCCTTATAAACATTGACAGACGTTCAAGCACACAATATCCAAGCAAGTGTCATCATTGTAAGACAGCAGAAAGATAAAATACGTGAAAATAAAGATAAATAAACAGCGGTTCTCTGGAAATGTACTCATTCTGTCCAAGTATTTCAATGAAATTAAATTATCACGTGCAGAATATGAATGCCATAGTGACACCAATTCACCTGTGCATCCTTTTCTTCTACAAGGGTACCAGTAATTGAGCCTGCACCATATTTTCAATGCGCTGCCACGACTCCAAAAAAGTCAGATTTGGTTATTAGATTGAAGTATCATTCGTGATACTAATCTGGTACTGACAAATCTGTTGATTTCTTGAAACGAATAGTCACTTACACTCTCTACTTCTATCGATACTGATCATTTACCTGCCACGTCTTTTTCACCCTGCATCTTCAGTTCCATTACATTCTCTAGTCACAGCATACTGATTGACTTCAGTACTTTGATTTGTAAGTATTCCATAAGGATGTCACACTACAATACATGGGCCAAAATGTAAATCAAAGAATTCTTGCATTTCCGGTGTCAATTATGATTACATCTAAAGGGTCTTGACTAAAACAAGAACGCCAATGATCAGTGTTCTTCTCCCATCATGCCTTGCGTTTCTCTCACGTCGACATTTCTCCAGCTACTTTCAGAACTATGCTTCTCTTTCTTGCCGGCCAATGTGGCCGAGCAGTTCTGGACGCTTCAGTCTCGAACCGCGCTGTTGCTTCGGTCGCAGGTTCGAATCCTGCTTCGGGCATGGCTGTGTGTGATGCCCTTAGGTTAGTTAGGTTTAAGTAGTTCTATGTCTCGGGGACTGATGACCTCAAATGTTAAGCCCCATAGTGATCAGAGCCATATGAAACTATTTTTTCTCTTTCTTGTGACGTCTTAGCCGCATTTGGTAGAAAATCAACATCTAATGATATTAAGTTCATTGTTGTCCTAATCTTCATTTTCTAACTCGGGAATTCCAGTGCATGTATGATGCACATTGTTCAAATTAACCACATAGTTGAGCAAAAATTTGAACCAATAGAACTTGCACAAGCCATCAGTTTTTCTGCTCTAATCACTAAGTATTAATTAGATACAGAAACGTGTTTTTCTCGCTGCATCCAATGAATGAGTTCCATTGTTTTATATAAATTGTATCCTACTATCTGTCAATAATGTTGAGCATCTTCCAATGTGTTAGAAACAGGTTTTATGGATTTTTTCGATGATTTCCAAAATTTCTGCACTCGTGAGTGAACCCTGTTTGATATAGATGAGAGTTCTCCAGATGATCTGTTTAGCGGTTCATGCGAATCCATTACCACTAAACTTAAAAGCTTATCTGGAATAATACATTGCATATTTCCTTAGTTACCTTTATTTGCCTTCACTCTCTTGTATCTATCATATATGGCTAACAGATTCCTAGCTCTGTTATGTGGATTGTAAACGAAATTTTCTAGCAGATTCTGTGGGTCATAGAATCCATAGCTTTCACGAGTACATTTATTCCTCTCATCGGTGTATCTCTCAAGGAGACATAAGTTCCAGTTTCCCTCTTCTCTCCATACATTATGAATGGGATCGCTCTATAAATATCATAAAATTCTCTTGATATTTCATGCCTGTGTTCCATCTTATCCGTTTCTAGATAGGGCCTTGGTTTGTCTTCTTTATAACTCCTTGAAGATTCCTCTTACTATCATTACCGATCTAAAACATTTTGTGACATTACTGTAAATTCATAATCTATATCACACGCCTGACAGAATTTTCGTCCCTTACTGGATGCTTTTATAAAGTGTCTGCTATCTGGTTTTCACATACTTTAATATATCCAAGCCTGTAATCGAGCTGTTTCAGGAACAAGGTCCACTCGATAAGTATTCCATGGCGTAATAGCTATTCTTCCAGAGAACTCTATGCCTTATGACTGGAATAAACAATAGTTCCAGGTCTTAAAAGATGCTACATTTATTTAGAGGATACCCAATATATTGACATTATACAATGTCACAAACAGGGCGTATTAGATATCGACACTAAGCACCAGACTGTAATTGATTTATCCTAGAAACTGTACACTTCTTGATACCAGAAACTATACACATACTGGATATTAGGGTGATTTGTATTCTATGCATTGCAAACAGCGTTTGCAAGTTTCGATAACTGGCTTGATTTCGTCAATAAGGAACACTGGATAATTTGTAACAGCTGCTAGAATAGCTACAGTAAAGAGGTTTGAACATTTTCTTGGACACTGCTTGAAGTACTAAGAAACTAACGAATACGCATAAGGAAATCAAAGTTATTATCCTACAGCAATTTTTGCCTGGTGCAATCTATCACATGCAAATGTTGAACTTACGAGGGCATGAGAAATAAGGGAATTGTAAAACGATGAATACATGAGGTGGTGATAGTTCCTGTGGCGCTGATGAAATATTCTGAAGATGTATGACACAAAAATTACTAGATGTAGTATTTCTGTACACAACCGTTTTCGGGATGAGGATTTTTATTTATAAGCCCACTCACATAATACAGTCTACCAGTTACTGTTGGCCAATACGGCACAAGGGATCAAGAGAGTTTCAGGTTAATGTAAGCAATTGGAGAGGCTCCTGTTCTTAAGAGTAAACTTAGTTTTTGGAGTGTTATCAGCAAATCCCTTACTTACACTGTAAAGAAAGAAATTTAATTTAATGACGAATTTGTAACGTCCAAGAAGGTTTAGTTTTTCAAGAAAAACGGTGCCAGGGAGACGTTTTTAAGAAGGACCATGGGTTTGAGATGGAAACGCACATTTGAAGAGGGTAGCTTTATATCAGCAGTTTTTAGTTTATGGAAGAATTCAGTTTGTCGGTTTTTAGATATGGAGTAGAATGAGGAGAAGGAGATTTATATACTTTAGCTTTAGAGCGATTTAGGATTTCGTTTATTTACAGGATGTTAAACTACTGCCTATAAGTTCGCCACCAGAGACAATAGTAATTATTTTGATGGTTACACTTTTACATCGTATATTCACCCACCTCAGTTGTACAATTGTTTACGTATGATCAGTTTCGATCAAAGTGATCATCGTCAGCACTAAGTAGCTGCATAAGCTTACTCGAGATAGAATAAGAAACTGTACAAGAAATTGTAAAGAACTTTCCATATATTTTTATTAATGTCTCATTGCAATGAAGCATCATGATTAAAGAACCTGTACTACTTCAATCGATTTTACCTTTTATTGTTAGTAGAAAAAGCATTCGAAGCTCAAATGTGTCGCTCAAATAGCCGCTCCCGTTAAAGGACATTATGTTTGACATAAGGTCGCGCTATAAGGTGTGTAATCAGGCATTTTCAAAAACTGTGACACCAGAGGTCAAGGCACTTGACCTTGATCCCAAGCACAGCTCGAATGGCGAATAAAAATAATCAGCTTTAACTCTTGTGTAAGGAATCACACTCATTTTCCAAAACTAGATCAAATGAAGTCGGGAGAGCAGCTATAGGATCACGGTTATAGAAATCAGAACGTTACGTGTAAACTGGATAATCAGAAAGGAGAAGTATTGGCAGAACGTGAATATGGCAGGTAGTAGTGGGACGAAATGAACAGAGGTCAGTGGGGTGATACACACAGCAAAAGTAAAAGATGTTATGGACGTGTAGATTGTTATGACCAAGTAATTGAATAAGAGGGTGAGTTTCAGAGAACAATGAAGTTGGGAAGTTTTCTTTAGAATTTTACAACAGGACCAGACCCTACTCAGCCACCAATGAACAGGTCCACTTCACTTGCTGATAATAAGTGGAGAGAGAAAATGCGTATGCAAATACTATAAACGACAAGATACGTGAAGAGGTAAATATCTGATAATCGTAGTAATGGTAGGTGATTGGAACACCATTATAGGAGAGGAAATGTAAGGTAATGTTTGCGGGAAATGTGTATGCAGGGATAGGAGTGAGAGAGGAAGAAGCTTCAAGATTTTTGAGATCAGTTTCAACTGGTTGTAGCGAACACCCTCTTCCAAACTAAAGGGAGCAGCTATACTCGAAAGCAAATCGATAAAAATATAGAAAAGTAAGAGACACGTGGAGATGCCAACTCGATTGCATTGTGATTAGGCAATGATTTATAAAAAGAATTGTGAAGTAGTAATTATACTAAGTCCGGAAAAAAACCGTAACGTAATGCAGTAATAATGTAGAGCACACTGAAATCGGAATGAGTAAATAACATAGGAATTACTGAAAAATTTTAACAAAATGAGATAAGACCCAAGTTCTATGGACAGAGATATTGCGAGTGTTTCATCTAAAAACTAAAGGAGGAAAATAAAGAAGGTAATAGTTGATACAGGACGGGACACCAAAACAGCAGCAGAGTCAAAGATATCATCGTAGACAACTGAGTAAGCACTCAAGCTCATGGGCACAAGAAGGATGCACAGAAAGTTAAGAATGACACTGGAATGGAGCAGTGCAGTCCATAGGGAGGCAGTGAGGAGCTGCACGGACAGCGCAGGTGCGCCGTCGGTGTGACTTCCAAGTTCGTCTGGCTGAGCATCATCCGGATACGATATGCGACTACCGGAAATGGGAGTTTCCACATTATTCCTTTGGCCGACCACATCTGTGCGCGAGTGGAGGAACATCCCGATCCACACATTTTCCTGCCGGCTCCAAGTTTTTCCACACTTTGTCACTGCATATTGGCTTTGCATGTTCCGTAAACTACTTCTGGTTCTTTACTTCTGTGCCGAGACCACGTGGCATTCGTAAAGATTGATCCTCCTCCCTGCTGTGAGCATGATAATTGTGAGTGGTTGGTTTCCAGTGCGGTGTTCGTGCCCGGCCGCTTCTATATCGGACCCGGTTCAGCTTCCTGTTGTTGTTGTTGTTCCCTGTTCCTGTGTCTGGCCAGGCGATTTGAGAAACATGGGGCTCATATCAAAACATAGTACTTTCTATTTGGTAACTGCCACAGAGTTTAGATTTGATTGTGTGTTTTAAGTTATTGGGATTCTTAAATTTATTTTATGTTCAGTGACATTAACCATGACGTGAAAAATATTTTTCTTACCTAGTACCTCGAGTACCAAAGCGCCAAGTAACTTTCTTAATTATTTGGAGCCAGCAAGCGTGTGCGCTTCACCAGGGTGAATCACGTTGCTAGTATTTTGAGGGGTTATTCCTCCAAGCCATGTTGGAGTTTATGCAGGTGATCGTCCGTCGTGTATGGGTAGCGTCTTTCATTAATCAAAACGTCCTCGGTTCCAGGTTCGAAACCGCCAACCGTTTCGACCTTTGATTAAAAAGCAGCATTGGTGGCCGAAAACTTCCGACATAAGAAGTCACCTTCATTCTGCCAACGGCCTTGTCAAAGATTGCGGAGGAGCGGACAGAGGTTCAGGGCACTGTCTTGACGCTTGGGTCGGAAACTGCATCTAAAGGTGGAAGAATCAGTAACGATCAATTCCATGAGGATGCAGAAGACAATGGAAACCACAGCACTGAACACACATAGCGTGTATCAACAGGGCATGAAGCCTGTAATTGAAAAAAAAGTGTCATCATGATCTCTCCATTGGCAAAACGTGCTGGAGTAATCCCCCATTCGGATCTATGGGAGGTGACTCCCAAGGGGGAGGTGACCATGAGAAAAAGACCGAATAACCAACAAACGCATTACATTCTACGAGTCGGGGCGTGGAATGACAGAAGCTTGAACGTGGTAGGAAAGGTAGAAAACTTGAAAAGGGGAATGCAAAGGCTAAAAGTAGGTATAGCATGTGTCAGGGAAGTGAAATTGAAAGAAGACAAGGACTTCTGGTCGGAGGAGTATAGGGTAATACCAATAGCAGCAGAACATCGAATAACGGCAACAGGATTCGTTATGAGTAGAAAGGTAGGGTAGAGAGTGTGGTACTTCAACATTTCACTGACGGGGTAGTTGTTTTCAGAATCGACAACAAACCATCATCGACAACAATAGTTCATTTATACATGCCAGGGTAGCAAGCTGAAGACGAAGAGAGAAAGTATATGAGGATATCGAAAGGATAATATATTACCTAAGGAGAAACGAAAATCTAATAGTCATGGGTAACTGAAATGCTGTTGTATGGAAAGGAGTAGAAGAAACGGCTACAGGAGAACATGGGATAGGGACAAGGAATGAGAGAAGAGAAAGACTAATTGAGTTCTGTAATAAATTTCAGCTGGTAATAGCGAATACTCGATTCAAGAACCACAAGATGAGGAGGTATATTTGGAAAAGGCTGGGCGACAGGGGAAGATTTCAGTTAGATTACATCATGGTCAGGAAGAGATTCCGAAATCAGATACTGGGCTGTAGGGCATAGTGATAAAGAGTAGGCTGAAGCTTAAGAGGTTACTCAGGAAGAATCGATACGCAAAGAAGTTGGATACGGAAGTAACAAGGAACAAAGAGATACCTCAAAAGTTTTCTAAGGCTATAGATACAGCAATAAGGAGTAGCTCAGTAAGCAGTACAGTTGAAGAGGAACATACATCTCTCAAAAGGGCGCTCACAAAAGTTGGAAACAAGAACATTGGTACAAAGAAAGTAAGTGCAAAGAAACCATGGGTAGCAGACGATATACTTCAGTTGATCCATGAGACGAGGAAGTACAAAAATGTTCATGGCAGTTCAGGAATACAGAAATAAAAGTCGCTGAGGCATGAAGTAAATAGGAAGCTAAGACGTAATGGCACCAGGAAAAGACTGAATAATCAACGAAAGCATTACATTCTGCGAGTCGAGGTGTGGAATTCCAGAAGCTTGAACGTGGTGGGGATGCTAGAAAACTAGAAAAATGGAATGTTCAGCTTATAGAAACCTCAAAACGATCGTGGGTGAAATTGAAAGGAAAAGTGGTAACATTAAAAGTGCAATGGCAGCTTCGCTGTTAGATGCAGAGGAGAGAGAGGCCAGGTGGAAAGAATACACTGAAGGCCACTATAATGGGTACGATTTGTCTGAACTCACTGAAGAAAACACAGGAATCGTTATAGAAGAGGTAGTGGATCCATTACCAGAATCATAATA
Source organism: Schistocerca nitens (assembly GCF_023898315.1). Lineage (NCBI taxonomy): Eukaryota > Metazoa > Arthropoda > Insecta > Orthoptera > Acrididae > Schistocerca > Schistocerca nitens. The sequence continues at coordinate 188,609,706 of NC_064618.1, read as the reverse complement.
TAAGAGAGCCTTGGATGACGAGATCAAATAAGGTAGAAGGGATAGATAGCATTCCATCAGAATTTTTCAGGCCGTTGGGGGAAGTGGCAACGAAAAGACTGTTCACATTGGTGTGTTGAATGTTTGGGTCTGGCGACGCACTATCTGACTTTCAGAAACATATTATCCATACAATTCCGAAGACTGGAAGAGCTGAAAAGTGCAAGAATTACAGCACAATCAGATTAATAGCTCATGCATCCAAGTTGCTGACAAGAATAATATAAATAAGAATGGAGAAGAAAAGTGAGGATGTGTTAGATCACGATCGGTTTGGCTTTAGAATAGGCAAAGGCACTAGAGAAACAAATCTGACGTTGCGATTGATAATGGAAGCAAGACTGAAGAAAGATCAAAATACGTCCATGGGAATTGTCGACCTGGAAAAAGCGTTCAACATTGTAAAATGGTGCAAGATATTCCAAACTCTGAGAATAATAGAGATATGCTACAGGGAGAGATGAGTAATATAAAATGTGCACAAGTACCAAGAGGGAATAACATGGCTGAGCGAAGTGCTCTGATTAAGAAGGCTGTGAGACAGTGGTGTAGACTCTCCCCCTTGTTGTTCAATCTTTACACCGAAGAAGCAGCGATGGAAATGAAAGAAAGATTCAGGAGTGGGATTAAAGTACTAACTAAAAGGATATCAATTGTAAGATTCACTGATCATATTCATATTCTGTGTGAAAGTGAAGAAGAATTACATGATCTGCTTAATGGAATGATCAGTCTAGTGAATACAGAACATGGATTGGGAGTAAATCGAAGAATGACGAAAGTAATGAGGAGTAGCGAAAAAGAGGACAGTGAGAAACCTAACATCAGGATTTAGGGTCACAAAGGAGATGAAATTAAGTAATTCTGCTACCTAGGCAGGAAAATAATCAATGATGGTCGGCGCAAGGAGGACATCAAAAGCAGACTAGCACTGGCAAAAAGGTCATTCCGGCTAAGAGAAGTCTAGTAGTATCAAACAGAGATCTTAATTTGAGGAAGAAATTTCTGAGAAAGTACGTTTGGAGAACAGCATTGCATGTTAGTGAATCATGGACTGTGAGAAAACCGGAACAGAAGAGAATATAAGCATTTACGATGCGCTGCTACAGATGAATGTTGAAACTTGGGTGGACTGATAAGGTAAGGAGAGAGGAGGTTCTGCACAGTATTGGAGAGGAACATGTGGAAAACACTGTCAATGAGAAGGGACCGTATGATAGGACATCCGTTAAGACATCGGTAAATGACTTCCAAGGAACTAGAGGGAGCTGTAGAGAGCAACAACGGTAGAGGAAGACGGAGATAGGAATACATCCAGTAAATAATTGAGGATGTAGGTTGCAGGTGCTACTCTGAGATGAAGAGGATTGGCCAGGAGAGGGTTTCGAGGCAGGCCACATCAAACTAGTCAGAAGACTGATGAGTCAAAACTAAAATGTGAGGTTCATCAGCCAACTGTCAGTTTCTTCCTTACACCTACCCGTCCTAGGCGACAGTTAAGTATTTACCGTTTGCGACTCCTGGCGTGATTTTAAGCTGAACCACGGTTGGCCGCTGAACTTCTTAGTTGTTTGCCATTACAGAAATAAAAATTTTGTCAACGATTTTACACAATTACTCTAGTGTGCTGTAAGTGCGCCTGGGTAGTTGTGGGACGTGTACAGTTACCTCAAATCGCAGCGCATGAAATGGAATTTTGACTAATGTCACTGACTAGTGATTCTTTTATGGGCTGTTGTATATATTACGTATTTATTTCTTACTACACGTCCGAGAAAAAACACATCCATCGTACGTGTTTTAGACTTGATAACATTAACACAATTAATCAACTAGATCTTCCAGAAACCTTACATGAACCACTCCAAATATTTCACAGAGGGAAGGTATTGACCTCAGTCAACTGGAGAGCAAATTACTAGCATGTAGAATTGCACCCAGCATGCCGTGACTACACAGACGTTCTGTCTTGGATAAAGCGTTACCTGCTTAGAAAGTTTCCCCTCATCTTCCTTGAGTCCTTATCGGCTTTCATTCGTGGGTTACACACAGTTGTCATTAAACAAGAAGCACTATGTGTTGAGGATGTTCCAGTGGACGAAAAATTATGGGCAGCATAGAGCCAAACTTTGGATGCTTTCTACCTGTATAACAGACGCACAGTGTCACTGTGAATAAAATCACAACGGAATCTGGACAGAAAGGATAAAATCTTCTGGATTATACTATCCTGTTCGAGGGGATTCGTGCGAACATGGAAAAATTGACAGCAGTTAGAGATTCTTCTGCACCCTACGCTAAGCAACAATTACGAGGGTTTACTGGTCTCCTAAAGTTCTATAAAGTTTTATCAAAATGGAAAATTTCATGTCACCAATGTGTCCCATGATCCCATTGGACTACCCTAAGGAAGTGATGAGGAGGTAAACGACGACAATTATATGTTATTGTACATGCACCAAGTAGCATTCGAAAACTTCATGGGAGCAGCCCTTCCAGATCACACATGTGAGCAGAACAGGGATGATAAAGTGAGTAAAATCGAAATTGGAATAAAAAACTAGTAGTGCACCAGGGCTACTCTGCAGAATAAGATCTGGGGAAAATAAATTTTAATTACGTGTAAAAATGTATCAAGAAGGAATTCACAACTTTTAGGATGTGCCAAGGTGAGCCGGATACCATCATATAAAAGACACCCCTATTCTCAGTTGTTCCAGTATGACTTTGTCAAATTGTTGTCGTTGATCTGTTCGGACTACTACCATGGACCATGTGAGGATTTCAATAGATGTTTCTGGATTCATAGCTTGCTTCTAAATTCATTACTCTTAGCCATTTTCGTAGTGCATCAAAGAAAATACAGTTGGCTGGTTTAAAAATGAAGTAGGATGAATCGAGAAAGTCGTCTCTGTTAATGGGCCACAGTTCTAGTCACATTGGTGCCAAAATCTCCTCAAGTATCAGTGTATAACATCTGTATTCATTTCACGAGATCACACAGCTTTGAACCCTGCTAAAGTAATTCCTAAAGAACTAGGAAGCTAGGGAAGATGTGCTGGCTATATTGCGAGAAGCACTAACACAGTTGGGATATGTTCTTAAATGACATTGAGAGAGTGATAAATGAACTGCACTACGGTTCTACAAACATGGCTCACCTACAGGCAGGTGTCTACATGCTGAAATTGTCAAACTAGTTACTAACGCATACAGAAAGAAACAAAATGAAAGAAGTGCATACAGAAGGTGGTACTGTGCCGAGTAAACTTGAGAATAGGTCAGGAAGTTCGTTGGCAGCGCTGCGCCAAGCGAGACATTCGAGTTTTGGCTTTCGAAGTGGTAAGTTATAAAGATTGTAATAAGAGCTTGTTTTGTACAAATTACTCGTGAAAGACGTGTACCAGTGCGTTTCTTAAGCTTACCATTAGACGTATCACTTTTCTATACATATTAGTCCAGAGAACGCGAAAAGATCGTAAGACCGAGTAGTAATAGTATATTTGTTTACGTTTTGGCACAACTGACATACTGAATCTAGCTTAATTGTTCTGTTTTGCTTTCCTACTATTTAATTCGAGCGTGTCTGTTCACTATTAAATTCATATTTACGGGAAGTAGCCTAAATCTTAATTTGTTTCATTTAGAATCTTTCGCACTGATCGGTTATTTAGGTGCAGTTAAGTACAATAAAGTTAGATGCAGTTGCGAGTAAGATACTTTTAAGGATGTTGCAACTGAATGAGTGCTAAGTTCTTCTTGTAAGCTGAAATAAGTAACTTTTTGCTTTATATCATGCACCTGATTTGCTAATCTGTAAGGTTCATTTTTGGTGCTTATACGTAAGGAAAATTCGTTTAGTGTAAACTGAGTTTTAATTTTCTTAAGCGTGTTATCTGTGTTGCAAAGCGTAATAAGTGTTGATGTTGTCGTAAGGCAAGAGGGAGTGGTATATGCAAACTGTGGAGTGGAATTTCACTGATGTGGTGGGGAACTGAATGGAGAAATCCACGATGCTCTCCCCTTGAAATTCTTTGCAAGAAATACAAGGGAATCTCTGAGCAGAAGGCAAAGATTCGTACCCTTCATTCTGAGTTACATAACGCGAAATTTGAACTAGATAGGCTGAAGGGGGAAAAAGAACAGATGTTGGATGTCACCCACATTTGAGCTAACATTATCAAACAAATAAGTCTTCGTTAATGAAGTAGGAGGAGAAAAGCGTCATCGAACTTTAGGTCACAGTAGACCGTAGCAGACTTCTGGCAAAGAAACTCAATGTCGGTCGGTACCGAAATAGAGGAGGAAGAAAAGGGTCTTCCTACTGGGTAGTGGTCATGGGAGGGGTGAAGGCCACACGGTTCAGGACAAATTAGGGGCACAGGTCACAATTATTATGAAGCCAAGTGCTAGCCTTAGCCAGGCGACAGAGGACATGGCCAATTTGTGGAGAGATTTTGGCGAAGACGACCACGTTGCTATAGTTGTTGGAGCAGGGAACAGTTTAGCTAATGACAGTAATTACAGTGTTATGGGTGACATACATGAAACAGCAGTAGCGAATCTCATATGACCGCAGTGCCAGTTCTGAAACTGAGAGATGGAATATGGTAGACATATTGTACATCTGAAAAGGGGAGGAAATCATAGGTTGGCTGAGCTTTATGTAGATAATATACAGCAGGCCACCATCACACATAGAAGGAACCCTGTCGTTACTTTTGGCACAGGGACACTTTTCTTAGGTTAAATCAGAATTCAGGCATCCTGTTTTGGAAGAAGTGAAAATAAGAGAAGAGCTCCATAAGATGCATAATGATGCACAGTAAAGAAAGTTTAGCTTATTTCGTAAAAACAGTAAAGAACTGAGTAATAAAATAGAAGAGCTTCCCATCGGTTTGGAAAATTTAGGGACTTTTGAAAAGATAAGCATCCGGTGCCTGTCTGAGCAGCACATAACCGCAGGGTCAGGTAAGTCACATATAACACGTTATATTATTGTAGCTTACTCATGGAGAAATAATACAGTAAAAGGAAGACTTGTTACGCACATTAAGGCAAAACACAAGTTCAAAAACAATGAGGCACATAAATTCCGTGGTTGTTGTGAATTAATTCGTAATTATTTCACTTTTAATTGGAACCGTATATAGATCCCTACTGGGAAATTCGGAACTATTTATGAGGAATCTGGATTCCTTATGTGCTATTTGTCAGATAGCAGCAAGGCGTTAATAGCATGTGGGGACTTCAGTATAGATTTTCTAAATCATTTGGATAGGAAAAATGACCTATGATATGATAACCTTATTTGTATCCTACAATTTGGTCTCAGTAATGAACTTTAAAACACTGATGGATAAAGTCTGTAGGAGTGTAATTGATAGTTTATTCTTTGGTGAATGTCAAAGTACGAAAATACGAGTAACACTTCACCTGTAATGAATGCGGTCTCTGATCACAACTCACAGTTAGTTAAAATAAATAACAGATGCCTTACAGTATGGATACTCCTCAGAGGAAATCAGTTACGATAATTAATGACTCCAGGATAAATGTTTTGAAGACTAATATACAGGAGATGATACGTGATGTAATTTATAATAAACCAAATGCACATAAAATTTAATCTATACCAAGGGTAAATTCATACCATTATTTGGAAATAGGTTTGCACATAAGCTAATCAGAAAGGACACTTAACAGTCATGTAATAACCATGGATCACAAGGGACATTAAAGTATCTTGTGTAAGGAAACGAGAAATGTATCTTTCGGCAAAAGCAAGTAGGCATCCTGCAGTAGTTGCCCTCTACAAAACTGCTCAAAATTACTGAGGGAGGTTAGTACGAAATCAAAGCAAATGCACATAATTCAGAAATCAGTACTTCCAAAAACATACTTCAGGCTATATTGAATGTAGTTAATCGAGAGAGAGGACAACCAGCCAATGAAGAAGACATCTTTACTGAATGGAAGGGCTATAAATGGTGACACACAGGTAGCAAATGCGTTTGACAATCATTTCTTAATCATAGTGGAAAGAATAGCGACAAACTGTTTAAGAGTAAAATCACAGCAGTACGTTGAAAATGTAACTTTCATAAAATGCAATCATGTAAATGTATCACCAAATTCTCCTCCTGAAATTAAGAAAATTATACATGCTCTCAGAAATAGAGCTCATCTGCTTTTGATGGTATTTTCAATAGAGTACTAAAAATTTGTTCCCATGTATTAAGGCCACTCTTATCTCAAATATGTAATGCATCACTAATTCAAGGTATTTTTCCAGAGAGACTGAAATTTGCTATTGTTAAACCCCTCTTTAAGTAATGTGGTAAGGCTGATTTCAGTAACTACGTACCTGAATCACTGCTGATATCGTTCTGCAAAATTTTTGAGAAGGAGATGTGTTCTAGTATAGTATCTCATCTTAATAACAAGAGTATACCTAGTAAGTCTTGGTTTGGGTTTCAGGAAGGTGCTCAACTAAGACAGCCATTTACACGTCCACTCACTGTAATTAACAAGCATTAAATAATAAAATAGCGCCCGTTAGTATTTTTGGGACCTCTCTAAGCCATTTAACTGACTGAATCACAGTGTTCTCCTATATAAATTGACGTTTTATTGGATTGATGGTATAGCCAACCAATGGATAATGTCATATATAACCAAAAGATGCGGAGTTGTACTCAGTAAGTCAAGGAGTATAGTCAAGGGATATAATTCTAACTTGGGAGAAATCAAACATGGGACTCCCAAAGGTTCGGTCTTAGGTCCACTACTGTTCCTAACATATGTAAACGATCTCCTTTCTAGCATACAACAAGCTAAATTAGTATTTTTTGCAGATGACAATAGTGTTGTAACCAATCCAAAAACACATACAGAAAGAGAAAAAATAGTAAGCAAAGTTCTTAAAAATAACATTGACTGGTCTTCTGCAAATGTCTCACCCTCAGTTTTTAAAGGACGCAACAAATTCAGTTCTGCACATCGAGGTGCTACACCAATGAAAAGTCTAACATATGGTGAAGAAGTAATAAATAGGGTGGAAACTTTGAAATTCGATGTGTCCATATTGATGAGAATTTAAATTGGAAAGAACATATTTTGGAACTCGTAAGATAATTTACTTCAACCACATTTCCACTTAGAAACATTGACGATCTTGCGTATTGTCATTCCATAACGTCAAATGGAATAATGTTCTTCAAATCTAAGCTTTAAGAAATGAACTCTTCATTTCACAGAAGCGTGCTGTACAAATAATATGTGGTGCTCATCCACTATCGTCCTGTAGATAACTTTTTAAGGAACTGGGCATTCTGAATACTGCTTCATCAACTTTATTCCCTCATCAAGTTTGTTTTGAAAATCCCACTTTGGTTCAGAAGGAGCAATGAGGTACGCAATTGCAATACTGGAAGGAAAAATGATTTTTATTATTCCACGTTAAGATTATTTTTAGCACAAAAAGGGGTGCACAATGCTGCAGTAAAAATGTTTGATCACTTACCCAGTGATATAAAATGTCTAATAGACAGCAAAGTAAAAATTGATAATAAACCGAGAGCTCCTTGACAATTCCTTATATTCTGTAGCAGAATATCTATTACTGTTATCTGTAAAAGGTGCTAGGTACGAAATACTAACTCTCATGTGAATATCTGCTTTCCTCTAGTAAAATTCATAATGCAACTGTGTGTACAAATTAATATGCGATGGGAATGTTGAATGACTCGTTCCACATCATTCTGATCTATCAGGCAAAATTATCCATGGAACATGTAACTAACATGAAATCATATCAACTGTCAACAAAGCATACATTTATATGTTCTTGGTACCAGTCCTTTCTATATATATAGAAAATTGTACATCCAAATATTGCCGAAACTTGGACCTTGCGATTTTAGCAAGACTGTTTGAATATGGCACACCTCCAATCTCAAAAATTCAGGTGGTTAAAAGTTGTAAGTGACTTCCATATAAGTGGTTTCCTGGACAGGCCTCATTTTCCACCGAAGACGGACGTGTTCAACCATCTAATGATAAATTTTCTCATTATGTCCATGTTTGTTATGTTTGATCGGTCTGTGGCAGATTTGTAATTATGCTTATGTGGCCATTATATACCTCAATGGAGAATACTTGCTGTTATTTGGATTTCTGATCAGATGAGCATGAGGAGACGTGTTGATGTGTCCAATGATAAATTTTCTCATTATGACCATGTCTGTTGTGTTTCATCGTTCTGTGGTATGTTTGTAATTATGCTTATGTGGCTTTTATATAGCATGACATTGAATAGTTGCTGTTATTTGGATTTCTGCTCGGATGAGCACGAGGATGATTATATTACTAAATGAAAAGCACAGTGAATAGTTAACACAGGTATGGCATGTAATGCCATAGGATGCATGTAGATATTTATCTTGAATACAGCTACTGATGTTATAGTGTTAGTATTTTTGTATAACTGAACTAAGAGGGTGCAGATGTCATGCTGCTAGATGGAAGTGTCTATCTGATTCGATGTGCTGAGGACCTTTTTTCGGTTGCCATGGAGGCACTGTGTTAGTGACGTATCTGTAAAGATCACTAAGATGTAGTGCACGTATAATCTGCACAGGTATGCAACGAAAATGGAAAATATCATCTGAAGGAAAGAACTTCCTTTGCATTGTTTTCCAGATGAGTTTCGTATGTTGCTACCCTTACTAGGGGACGCTGTAAATGAGCTGAGCACACACAGGGAGAGAGCAGTCCAGAGGTGAAATAACCACGTCCAACCATCGAGACAAGGACTTAGTGACAACATCTACATCAACAGGATAATCAGGAGTATCGCTTTTATTATTAAGACCGTAGAAGCGTCTAGTAGTGTGGTCCCAGTAATTTAATATACACGTAACTTGTGCTACTAATTTCACTATTCTTTGACATTGTAATATAGAATTTGATCAAGGAAGTTTGAAAATCGATGGGTAAGAACCAAATGGATTGTTTGGGATTCATTTGGTAATGTAATAGATGTGAATTTCTCAACATGTTTAATATTTAGGTGGACCAGGATCCTCGAACGTGTATGTTGGATGTGACTACCAATAAACAACTTATGACAGACTTTGGGGCAAAACTGATCAGGGACGCAGATGTCAGAAAGAGGATGTGGCAGCAGATGAACATTTTGTGTTGGTCATTATTTATTTTCTATACACAAAAATATCTGTGATTAGTGATTCAGACGAAACTCTGTAGCGACAGAGGTCAGCATGCATCTGAATTTTTGTCTGTGTACATGTATGTCATCTATTTTATTGTAACTCTTTTCGGTTACTGACTGAGCTTCTGGAGAGCAAAAATATGCATCTTTCTGTTGAGCACAAAATATGATAAAACCTTTATTCAGATTATGTAAATTAAAACATGAAGTTGTCAGCGCACTTTTTTTCAGTTGCCATGGAGGCACTCTGTTAGTGACGTATCTGTAAAGATCACTAAAATGTAGTGCACGTATAATCTGCACAGGTATGCAACGAAAATGGAAAATATCATCTGAGGGATTGACCTTCCTTTGCATTGTTTTCCACATGAGTTTCGTATGTTACTACCCTTACTAGGGGACGCTGTAAATGAGCTGAGCACACATAGGCAGAGAGCAGTCCAGAGGTGAAATAACCACATCCAACCATCGAGACATGGACTTAGTGACAACATCAACATCAACAGGATAATCAGGAGTATCGCTTTTATTATCAAGAACGTAGAAGCGTCTAGTAGTGTGGTCCCAGTAATTTAATATATGGTAAGTTGTGCTACTAATTTCACTATTCTTTGACATTGTAATATAGAATTTGATCAAGGAAGTTTCAAAATCGATGGGTAAGAACCAAATGGATTGTTTGGGATTAATTTGGTAATGTAATGGAGGTGAATTTCTCATCATATTTAATATTTAGGTGGACCAGGATCCTCGAACGTGTATGTTGGATGTGACTACCAATAAACAACTTATGACAGACTTTGGGGCAAAACTGATCAGGGACGCAGATGTCAGAAAGGGGATGTGGCAGCAGATGAACATTTTGTGTTGGTCATTATTTATTTTCTATACACAAAAATATCTGTGATTAGTGATTCAGACGAAACTCTGTAGCGACAGAGGTCAGCATGCATCTGAATTTTTGTCTGTGTACATGTATGTCATCTCTTATATTGTAGTTCTTTTCGGTAACTGACTGAGCTTCTGGAGAGCAAAAATATGCATCTTTCTGTTGAGCACAAAATTTGATAAAACCTTTATTCAGATTATGTAAATTAAAACATGAAGTTGTCAGTGCACTTTTTTTCGGTTGCCATGGAGGCACTGTGTTAGTGACGTATCTGTAAAGATCACTAAGATGTAGTGCACTTATAATCTGCACAGGTATGCAACGAAAATGGAAAATATCATCTGAGGGAAAGAACTTCCTTTGCATTGTTTTCCAGATGAGCTTCGTATGTTGCTACCCTTACTAGGGGACGCTGTAAATGAGCTGAGCACACACAGGGAGAGAGCAGTCCAGAGGTGAAATAACCACGTCCAACCATCGAGACATGGACTTAGTGACAACATCAACATCAACAGGATAATCAGGAGTATCGCTTTTATTATTAAGAACGTAGAAGCGTCTAGTAGTGTGGTCCCAGTAATTTAATATACAGGTAACTTGTGCTACTAATTTCACTATTCTTTGACATTGTAATATAGAATTTGATCAAGGAAGTTTGAAAATCGATGGGTAAGAACCCAATGGATTGTTTGGGATTCATTTGGTAATGTAATAGATGTGAATTTCTCAACATGTTTAATATTTAGGTGGACCAGGATCCTCGAACGTGTATGTTGGATGTGACTACCAATAAACAACTTATGACAGACTTTGGGGCAAAACTGATCAGGGACGCAGATGTCAGAAAGGGGATGTGGCAGCAGATGAACATTTTGTGTTGGTCATTATTTATTTTCTATACACAAAAATATCTGTGATTAGTGATTCAGACGAAACTCTTTAGCGACAGAGGTCAGCATGCATCTGTATTTTTGTCTGTGTACATGTATGCAATCTATTATATTGTAGCTCTTTTCGGTTACTGGCTGAGCATGTGGAGAGCAAAAATATGCATCTTTCTGTTGAGCACAAAATATGATAAAACCTTTATTCAGATTATGTAAATTAAAACATGAAGTTGTCAGTGCACCAATTTGTAGATACATGTATTGATGTTTGTAGGGATGTTCTGTTAGCACAGTAGATGATTAGAGATTCAGTATGATATGGGTAAGAAGAATAACACACAGGAACCACATGTACATGGTGGAAGTACAATATTTAATGTGTGAAAAGGATTGGAACTAATTCTGTTACTATTAAAATTTCCACCATTCCCAACGCCAAAGAATAGTTTTAGAAGTAGAATAACTAATGGTATTTTTTTGTTACAAACTGAGATAGTCAACAAATGATCAACAGTGCAACAGTCCTTCACCAAGGACTTTTCCTGACTATGCTATAATAACTATTCTCACTGTGTGTTTGTTTGTAACTGTTGTGCGAAAAATGTGTTGAATGTACAGCATGGATTTTGGGGAACAGACACCAGTTATGATATGCAGAAGTATCTGCACCTCCCTGTAGCTGGTGATGACAACTGCAAGGAAATTGACATCGTCGACCAACCCTCATCATGCCAGAGTGACCTCACGGCATGATGAAACGTTCTTGATGGCTGCTGTGCCACTCCACCAACTGCTGTCAGCCAGCAGGCTTACTAGCCAGCCCACACTACTATTGGAACGAACATGCTACCTAGAGGACCCTGTCAACTGATTAGCGACGGCCTCATTGGTCGAGGGAGAACTCTGGTGAGTAACGAATGTGCACTTTTGGAACACCCACTTAGTATCATTATAGGTGCATGCAACAGCACGCAGAGTCTCTTCAAAATGCACACTGGTTGGCCACGTGGTACGACGTAGCGACCTATGAACTGTAGGTTCACATTGTAATTGACTATTAAAGGTGAACTGTCACGCCCAGCTGAAAAGAGATACACCAACATGTCAGGCAAAATACCCAAGGGTGTGCTATGACATATGTATGCTAATAGATTAAGAGTTCGCACGTTAAAATAAGGATCAGAATACTGTCTACATTACTTCAAGAAAGGTAAAGGTACTTATGGAATGTCATGAGAACAAACCACTATTAACCGTTAAGACTGCCTGGTCACAGTTCAATAAAGAAACAGTTCATACTCTTCAAACGAGGGTTTATTCACTTCTCTTGATCATTATCAAGCACAGAACAATTGCGACATGCTCCTGAGGTCTACAAACTAGATGTGTGGTCCCCCAAACTCTGTATAAATGAGGAGAGGCGAGGAAATAAAGTGTCAGTGGCGTTCGCTGGACGTGTGGGATGGTAAAACAAGATAGTTGCAGCTTCTGAGAACGACCATTGTGGCGAAACTGCACTCACTTTCCAACTTGTATCTATCCTGCCAGTATCTTTAAGAGGCTCGTCCCCCACGACGATGACAAATGCGCGTTTCCCTTTTCTCACACTACTTGCATGTGTGAAGATATCAGAACTAACTTGTAACCTATAGAAGTGACTGTGATAAATTTTGTTTCCTTCAGCATTGAACCTTTGAAAGAATTGCATACGTTGTGGTCAATATGTACTCATGAGGCATCTCAACGTAGTATTCTACTCATTGTTTCCTTCAACAGCGTGTACTATCCATTCTTCATTGTTAATTTGAATTATTTTTTCTTGCCTCGTCATGATTGTATTAAAAACACTAAATGCAACTATTCACAATGTTTTAAAATTTAGAACAGTACAATTATTCGTTATAAAACTGTTTTTCTCTTGCTTTTATACGTTTTTCATTTTATACATTTTTTCTTTAAATGACTATAACTTAATCTTCTTACCTTACACCTGAGTCCTAGGAGCCCCAATGTTTGTTTTTATTGTGTATTACAAAGAGTATTTTGGCTACAATTTATTGAAACTTAGTGTATATTACGTTGATTTTAGTTCTACATGTATGCGATGTTAAATATTTGCGTTTGTGTTCCAGAAGTGTCTAGCTAGATATTGGATAAGTTTTGAACTATATGTTGTTTCTTCCACATTTATGTCGAAACCTTTTATCGTACACTATAGTTTTACTGCTAAAGTCTCGTCTGGTAGACACGTGAGAAGTCCAGATTAGTGCTTCGTACTGATTGAAATATTTATGATTTTGTAAGTATACAAGTTGAAATATATACATTGTGTGTAAATTACAATTGTTTATTTTCAATATGGTCCTAAATATTACATTTCATTTTTCAGTAACAATGTGTAAACGACTCAGAAACGATGAGGACATATATAATGCGCTTCCGGACGAGACGCTGTGTTCTAAGGATAGCGTCTTTGATTGGTAATGAAAACCTCCTCAGCCCCGGATTCTAAAGCCGCCACTGCTTGAATGTTGGTTATTAATAACCATTGGGGGCCAAAGATATCCAGCATACAAAGTCACCCTCATTCTGCTAACGAACTTGTCAAACAGAGGTATCCTTGTCCTATGGGTGGAAAACGGCCCCTAAAGGCGAAAGAATCAGAAATAGCGAACAGCATGAAGACGCAGAACGCAATGGAAACCACTGCATTAAAGACACATAACGTGTATCCACAGGCCATGTACCATGTAATTGAAAAAGTGTCATGATGATCTCTGCATTGGCAAAAGATTCGGAAATAGTCCCCCATTCAGATTTCTGGTAGGGGACAGATAAGTGGGAGCGGACCATGAGAAAAAGATTAAATAATCAGTGAAAGGATGGCGTTCTGCAAGTCGGGTCGGAGAATGTCAGAAGCTTGGACGTGGTAGGGAAACTAGAAAACCTAAAGAAAAGGAAGGCAAAGGATTAATCTAATTATAGCAGGTGTCAGTGAGGTGAGATGGAAAGTTGACAATGATTTCTGGTCATATGAGTATATAGTAATATCAAGAGCTTCAGATAACGGTATAACTGGACTAGGATTCTTCATGAATAGGAAGGGAGGGCAAAGAGAATGTTACCATGAGCAGTCCAGTGATAAGCTTGTTCTTATTAGAACTGACAGAAAAAACAACATCGACAACAATAGTTCAGGCGTATATGCCGAGATCGCAAACTGAAGATGAAGAAATGGATGAGGTATGTGAGGATATTGGAAGGTAATACAGTACGTAAAGGGAGTTGAAAGTCTAATTGTTATGGTGTGAGTGGAATGATGTTGTATGGAGGGAGTAGAAGAAAAGGTTATAGGAAAATATGGACTTAGGTCAAGGTATGAGAGAGGGGAAAGAGTAATGTAGTTCTGTAACCAGTTTAAGCTAGTGATATCGAATACTCTGTTCGGGAATCACAAGAGATGAAGGTACACTGGAAAGAGGTCGGGTGATACGGGAAGATGTCAGTTACATTACATCATGGTCAGACAGAGATCCCGAAAACACATAGTGAATCGTAAGGTGTACCCAGGACATACACTGACATCTCTATGTAGATATAGACTCAGACATAGACTCAGATCCAGATGCAATAGTGAGGAAGAGTAGGCTGAAGATTGAGACATTAGTCAGGAGGAATGAATATGCAAAGAAGGGGGATACGGAAGAACAAATGAAAGACGAGATACGTTTGAAGTTCTCTATGGCTGTAGATACGACAATAAGGAACAGCTCAGTGGGCAGTACGGTTGAAGAGGAGTGGGCATCTCTAAAAAGAGCCGCCACAGAAGTTGGAAAGAAAAACGTAGGTGTAAAGAATGTAACTGCAAAGAAACCATGGGTAACAGAATGAGTACTTCAGTTGATCGATTAAAGGGGAGGGGGAGTGCAAAAATATTCCGAGAAACTCAGGAATACAGAAATAAGAGTCGCTGAGGAATTAAAAAAATAGGAGGTAAAGAGAGGCAAAGACAAACTGGCTGCATGAAAAATGTGAACAAATCAAAAACGAAATGACTGTTGGAAGGACAGACTCAGCATACAGGAAAGTCAAAACAACCTTCGGTGACATTAACAGCAAGGGTGGTAAAATTAATTGTGCAACGGGAATTCCGCTTTAAAAAGAGAGGAGAGAGCGGACGGCTGGAAAGAATTCACTGAAAGCCTCTATGAGAGGAAAGATTTGTCTGATCTCATAGAAGAAGGAACAGGATTCTATTTAGAAGAGGTAGGGGATGCAGTATTAGAATCAGAATATAAAAGATCTATGGAGGACTTAAGATCAAATAAGGCAGATAGAATGGATAAAAATCCATCAGAAGTTCTAAAATCGTTGGGAAAAGTGGCAACAAAACGATTATTCACTTTGATGTGTAGAGTGTATGAATCTGGCGACTTACCATCTGACTTTCGGAAAAATATCATCAGCACAACTCCAAAGACTATAAGAGCTGACGAGTGCGCGAACTACCGCACAGTCAGCTTAACAGCTCATGGATTCAAGTTGCTTGCAAGAATAATATACAGATGATTGGAAAAGAAAATAGAAGATGTGGTAGATGACGATCAGTTTGGCGTTAGAAAAGATAAAGGCACCGGAAAGGCAATTATGAAGTTGTGGTTGATATTGGAAGCAAGACTAAAGAAAAATGAAGACGCGTTCATAGGATCTGTCAACTTGGAAAAAGCATTCGACATTGTAAAATGGTGGAAAATAGTCGAAATTCTGAGAAAAATAGGTGTAATCTATAGGAAGAGACTGGTAGTTTACAGTACGTGCAAGAGTCAAGAGGGAATAATATGAGTGAATGACCAAGAAAGAAGTGCTCGGGTTATACGGGTGTGAGAGGGAGAAGTAGTCTTTCGCCCCTGCTTTTCGACCTGTACATCGAAGAAGCAATGATGGAAATAAAAGAAAGGTTCAGGAGTGGAATGAAAATTCAAGGTTAAAGGATATTAATGATACGATTCGCTGATGACATTCCTAACCTGAGTGGAAGTGAAGAAGAATTACGTAATCTGCTGAGTGGAATGAACAATGTAGTAAGTACAGAATATGAATTTAGATTAAATCTAAGAAAGATGAAAATAATGAAAAGTAGCAGAAATGAGAACAGCGAGAAAATATCAGGTCTGATGGTCACGACGTAGATGAAGTTAATGGATTCTGCTACTTAGGCAGCAACATAACCAATGACAGACGGAGCAAGGAGGACATCAAAAGGGGTCTAGCACTGGCAAAAAGGGCATTTCTGGCCAAGAGAAATCTACTAGTATCGATCACAGTCCTAAATTTGAGAAAGAAATTTCTGAGAATGTACGTTTGGAGCACCGTATTTTTTGGTAGTGAAACATGGGCTGCGGGAAAAGCGGAACAGAAGAGAATCGAGATGTGGTGCTACAGACGAATGATGAGAATTAGGTGGAACTGATATGGTAAGAAATGAGGAAGTTCCACGCAGAATCGGAAAGGAATATATGGAAAACGTTAACAAGGAGATGGGTGAGGACGATAGGACATCTGTTATGACGTTATAAAATGACGTACACTTTGCTTGAGGAAGTTGTAGTGGGCACAAACTGTAGGGGGAGGCAGAGACTGGAATTCATCCAGCAAATAGTGGACCAAGAAGATTGGTTTCGAAGCCTAGATTCTGATGAAAGTCCTTATTTTATCGAAGTACAGAAACCATCAGGTATGGACGAGAGTGGAGAAGACGACGATGATAGTCATGGCAGTTCTTTCAAATCAAATACACTTTTAGGTAAGAATGGCTGTTAGTGGTCTTCAGCTATAACATGTAGGAGCTAAAAGGGGATGCACCAAATCCAGGAATTTACACTCCTGGAAATGGAAAAAAGAACACATTGACACCGGTGTGTCAGACCCACCATACTTGCTCCGGACACTGCGAGAGGGCTGTACAAGCACGGCACAGCGGACACACTAGGAACCGCGGTGTTGGCCGTCGAATGGCGCTAGCTGCGCATATTTGTGCACCGCCGCCGTCAGTGTCAGCCAGTTTGCCGTGGCATACGGAGCTCCATCGCAGTCTTTAACACTTGTAGCATGCCGCGACAGCGTGGACGTGAACCGTATGTGCAGTTGACGGACTTTGAGCGAGGGCGTATAGTGGGCATGCGGGAGGCCGGGTGGACGTACCGCCGAATTGCTCAACACGTGGGGCGTGAGGTCTCCACAGTACATCGATGTTGTCGCCAGTGGTCGGCGGAAGGTGCACGTGCCCGTCGACCTGGGACCGGACCGCAGCGACGCACGGATGCACGCCAAGACCGTAGGATCCTACGCAGTGCCGTAGGGGACCGCACCGCCACTTCCCACCAAATTAGGGACACTGTTGCTCCTGGGGTATCGGCGAGGACCATTCGCAACCGTCTCCATGAAGCTGGGCTACGGTCCCGCACACCGTTAGGCCGTCTTCCGCTCACGCCCCAACATCGTGCAGCCCACCTCCAGTGGTGTCGCGACAGGCGTGAATGGAGGGACGAATGGAGACGTGTCGTCTTCAGCGATGAGAGTCGCTTCTGCCTTGGTGCCAATGATGGTCGTATGCGTGTTTGGCGCCGTGCAGGTGAGCGCCACAATCAGGACTGCATACTACCGAGGCACACGGGGCCAACACCCGGCATCATGGTGTGGGGAGCGATCTCCTACACTGGCCGTACACCACTGGTGATCGTCGAGGGGACACTGAATAGTGCACGGTACATCCAAACCGTCATCGAACCCATCGTTCTACCATTCCTAGACCGGCAAGGGAACTTGCTGTTCCAACAGGACAATGCACGTCCGCATGTATCCCGTGCCACCCAACGTGCTCTAGAAGGTGTAAGTCAACTACCCTGGCCAGCAAGATCTCCGGATCTGTCCCCCATTGAGCATGTTTGGGACTGGATGAAACGTCGTCTCACGCGGTCTGCACGTCCAGCACGAACGCTGGTCCAACTGAGGCGCCAGGTGGAAATGGCATGGCAAGCCGTTCCACAGGACTACATCCAGCATCTCTACGATCGTCTCCATGGGAGAATAGCAGCCTGCATTGCTGCGAAAGGTGGATATACACTGTACTAGTGCCGACATTGTGCATGCTCTGTTGCCTGTGTCTATGTGCCTGTGGTTCTGTCAGTGTGATCATGTGATGTATCTGACCCCAGGAATGTGACAATAAAGTTTCCCCTTCCTGGGACAATGAATTCACGGTGTTCTTATTTCAATTTCCAGGAGTGTAGTTTCTCACCTCCCAGGACCGAAAGGTCAAGCGGGGTCTATTCCTAGAACAGCAGAAGCATGGCGGTTATTAGTGACATATGGAGTACTGTTATCACTTACATGAACGAAGCACTTATATATGTTCTTCAAACGGAAACCCGTTGAATTACCATAGTTCTTCAAATATTGTAGAACTAAGCGCTTTCACTTGTCTCTTGTGTCTCTGCGGAGTAAACAAGATTTCACACTGAAATTCAGGACTTTTGTCTCATAAATATGGAAATATACTCTTTCGCACTACAGTGTCACGAAGGAAAATGGATTTTTGAGTAGTTGCCTAAGTTTTGTGACAAAGCAACCAACATGCAAAGAAAACAAAAGACCAGTTTGCACCCATTTGGAGATATGAACTAAATTTATTAATAACTGCAGACGCCTATACACTTCTTACGAATACCGTGCAATAGAAAAGCAGCTAATGGGTTTCCGTGGCAACTGTCTTTTCAGAACCGGACAAATATGGAATTAAAATTTTAATTATGAATGATTTCAGGACATACTAAACACTATTCCATATAATGGCGAGCTAGCAAGAGAAAGAAATGAAGCTGCCCCAACTCAAACTTTGGTTCGAATATCGTGGAAACTGTAAGAAAAATTGATACTGAAATACACCATTCTTTTATACGATCTCAAAACGTCAGGAGAACAGAATTAATTTTGGATGTCAATAAGACGCCAGTGTCATATGTCCCAAAGAAGAATAAATTTGTACTCTTACTGTCTACCATGTAGTACTAAAATTACATCGAAGAAACAACAGGATAGCCTGGAACGATAATTACATACAATAAAACAAGTGGACGTACTGGCACTTTTCATCAACTGTGAAAAACAAGAAGATGTCTGTGAGAGTTTTCTGTGGGATTCTGGATCAATGTGGGATAAACGCCAAGACTCTGTTTACCCTTTGCTCTACTGAAATAAAGAGGTCACGAAGTAAAATTCTTCATGAACTGGCATGGAACGTAGTTGCGCCACACGTAAGGGTTAGAGTGAATATACCTACATTACGACAAAATTTGAAGAGGGCTCCGGAAGCAATATTGGAAATAGGCACTCTGATTCCAGACGGACTGGAACCTCTAACCACGAAGTGAGATGTTCACTATACGCAAGAAAAGGAGAGAAAAAAACAAAAATGTGTTGCCAGAACAGTAAAAAGGTAATCTGTTATGAACATAAAGTACTAATTTGTAATGGTTGTGCTCACTGAAAAATACAAATAAGGACTGATGATAGTTAAGTTTTCCACTTTATTTTAAAGACATTAATTTTATCTTTGTTAAATGTTTTTGCACAAATGTACTGTGATAGTAATTAATTTTGTAAACAACCTGTGCCAAAACATCCTGTGAAAATCAAATAATCCATCATATTGTATTACATTATACATTTATGTAAAGGTGCATGGCGAAATAAACAAGTAATAAAACAATAACGGAAATTAATTTTGAGTAAGCTGTTGAATGTCACATTCATCAAATTTTAAACGACGTATGTTACGCATTATAATAACTAAATAAAGACAAATAAGACATTCTATTGCCTTATACACATACAAATACAGGAAAGCTAAACGTCGAAAATAGAAACATTATTTACAAATGATGCCATGCACATTTGCAAATAACCTTTGTTATTCGCCATTGTAACGCTACAAGCAACCATTTCATAAAACTATACAGTTATCTTTAACTTCCCATACATTTAAGAAAGTACAATGTATACACTTTTTTGTTTGGTCATCAGTCTACTGACTTTGATGCGGCCCGCCACGAATTCCTTTCCTGTGCTAACCTCTTCATCTCAGAGTAGCACTTGCAACCTACGTCCTCAATTATTTGCTTGACATATTCCAATCTCTGTCTTCCTCTACAGTTTTTGCCCTCTGCAGCTTCCTCTAGTACCATGGAAGTCATTCCCTCATGTCTTAGCAGATGTCCTATCATCCTGTCCCTTCTCCTTATCAGTGTTTTCCACATATTCCTTCCCTCTCCGATTCTGCGTAGAACCTCCTCATTCCTTACCTTATCAGTCCACCTAATTTTCAACATTCGTCTATAGCACCACATCTCAAATGCTGCGATTCTCTTCTGTTCCGGTTTTCCCACAGTCCATGTTTCACTACCATACAATGCTGTACTCGAGACGTACATCCTGAGAAATTTCTTCCTCAAATTAAGGCCGGTATTTGATATTAGTAGACTTCTCTTGACCAGAAATGCCTTTTTTGCCATAGGGAGTCTGCTTTTGATGTCCTCCTTGCTCCGTCCGTCATAGGTTATTTTACTGCCTAGGTAGCAAAATTCCTTAACTTCATTGACTTCGTGACCATCAATCCTGATGTTAAGTTTCTCGCTGTTCTCATTTCTACAACTTCTCATTACCTTCGTCTTTCTCCGATTTATTCTCAAACCATACAGTGCAGTCATTAGACTGTTCATTCTGTTCAGCAGATCATTTAATTCTTCTTCACTTTCACTCAGGATAGCAATGTCATCAGCGAATCGTATCATAGATATCCTTTCACCTTGTATTTTAATTCCACTCCTGAACCTATCTTTTATTTCCATCATTGCTTCCTCGACGTACAGATTGAAAAGTAGAGGCGAAAGGCTACAGCCTTGTCTTACATCCTTCTTAATACGAGTACTTCGTTCTTGGTCGTCCACTATTATTATTCCCTCTTGGTTGTTGTACATATTGTACATGACCCGTCTCTCCCTATAGCTTACCCCTACCTTTTTCAGAATCTCCAACAGCTTGCACCATTTTATATTGTCGAACGCTTTTTCCAGGTCGACCAATCCTATGAAAGTGTCCTGATTTTTCTTTAGTCTTGCTTCCATTATTAGCCGTAACGTCAGAATTGCCTCTCTCGTCCCTTTACTTTTCCTAAAGGCAAACTGATCGTCACCTAGCACATTCTCTATTTTCTTTTCCATTCTTCTGTATATTATTCTTGTAAGCAGCTTCGATGCATGAGCTGTTAAGCTGATTGTGCGATAATTCTCGCACTTGTCAGCTCTTGCCGTCTTCGGAATTGTGTGGATGATGCTTTTCCGAAAGTCAGATGGTATGTCGCCAGACTCATATATTCTACACACCAACGTGAATAGTTGTTTTGTTGCCACTTCCCCCAATGATTTTAGAAATTCTGATGAAATGTTATCTATCCCTTCTGCCTTATTTGACCGTAAGTCCTCCAAAGCTCTTATAAATTCCGATTCTGATACTGGATCCTCTATCTCTTCTAAATCGACTCCTGTTTTTCTTCTATCACATCAGACAAATCTTCACCCTCATAGAGGCTTTCAATGTATTCTTTCCACCTATCTGCTCTCTCCTCTGCATTTAACAGTGGACTTCCCGTTGCACTCTTAATGTTACCACCGTTGCTTTCAATGTCACCAAAGGTTGTTTTGACTTTCCTGTATGCTGAGTCTGTCCTTCCGACAATCATATCTTTCTCGATGTCTTCACATTTTTCCTGCAGCCATTTCGTCTTAGCTTCCCTGCACTTCCTATTTATTTCATTCCTCAGCGATTTGTATTTCTGTATTCCTGATTTTCCCGGAACATGTTTGTACTTCCTCCTTTCATCAATCAACTGAAGTATTTCTTCTGTTACCCATAGTTTCTTCGCAGCTACTTTCTTTGTACCTATGTTCTCCTTCCCAACTTCTGTGATGGCCCTTTTTAGAGATGTCCATTCCTCTTCAACTGTACTGCCTACTGCGCTATTCCTAATTGCTGTATCTATAGCGTTAGAGAACTTCAAACGTATCTCGTTACTCCTTAGTACTTCCGTATCCCACTTCTTTGCGTATTTATTCTTCCTGACAAATGTCTTCAACTTCAGCCTACTCTTCATCACTACTATATTGTGATCTGAGTCTATATCTGCTCCTGGGTACGCCTTACAAGCCAGTATCTGATTGCGGAATCTCTGTCTGCCCATGATGTAATCTAATTGAAATCTTCCCGTATCTCCCGGCCTTTTCCAAGTATACCTCCTCCTCTTGTGATTCTTGAACAGGTTATTCGCTATAACTAGCTGAAACTTGTTACAGAACTCAATTAGTCTTTCTCCTCTTTCATTCCTTGACCCAAGCCCGTATTATCCTGTAACCTTTTCTTCTACTCCTTCCCCTACAACTGTATTCCAGTCGCCCATGACTATTAGATTTTCGTCCCCCTTTCCATACTGCACTACCCTTTCAATATCCTCATACACTTTCTCTATCTGTTCATCTTCAGCTTGCGACGTCGGCATGTATACCTGAACTATCGTTGTCGGTGGTGGTCTGCTGTCGATTCTGATTAGAACAACCCGGTCACCGAACTGTTCACAGTAACACACCCTCTGCCCTACCTTCCTATTCATAACGAATCCTACACCTGTTTTACCATTTTCTGCTGCTGTTGATATTACCCGATACTCATCTGACCAGAAATACTTGTCTTCCTTCGACTTCACTTCACCGACCCCTACTATATCCAGATTGAGCCTTTGCATATCCCTTTTCAGATTTTCTAGTTTCCCTACCACGTTCAAGCTTCTGACATTCCACGCCCCGACTCGTAGAACGTTATCCTTTCGTTGATTATTCAATCTTTTCCTCATGGTAACCTCCCCCTTGGCAGTCCCCTCCCGGAGATCCGAATGGGGGACTATTCCGGAATCTTTTGCCAATGGACAGATCATCATGACACTTCTTCACTTACAGGCCACATGTCCTGTGGATACACTTTACGTGTCTTTAATGCAGTGGTTTCCATTGCCTTCTGCATCCTCATGTCGTTGATCATTGCTGATTCTTCCGCCTTTAGGGGCAATTTCCCACCCCTAGGACAAGAGAGTGCCCTGAAACTCTATCCGCTCCTCCGCCCTCTTTGATAGGGCCGTTGGCAGAATGAGGCTGACTTCTTATGCCGAAAGTCTTCGGCCGCCAATGCTGATTATTTATCTAAATTTAGGCAGTGGCGGGGATCGAACCCGGGACCGAAGGCGTTTGGATTATGAATCAAAGACGCTACCCCCAGACCACGGGTAACACTACTGACCATTAAAATTGCTACACCACGAAGATGACGTGCTACAGACGCGAAATTTAACCGACAGGAAGAAGATGCTGCGATATGCAAATGATTAGATTTTCAGAGTATTCACACAAGGTTGATCCGGGGTTGACTTCTACAACGTGCTGACACGAGAAAAGTTTCCAACTGATTTCTTACACACAAACAGCAGTTGACCGGCGTTGCCTGGTGAAACGTTGTTGTGATGCCTCGTGTAAGGAGCAGAAATGCGTACAATCATGTTTCCGACTTTGATAACGGTCGGATTGTAGCCTATCGCGATTGCGGTTTATGGTATCGCGACATTGCTGCTCGCGTTGGTCGAGATCCAATGACTTTTAGCAGAATATGGAATCGGTGGATTCAGGAGGGTAATACGGAACGCCGTCCTGGATCCCAACGGCCTAGTATCACTAGCAGTCGAGATGACAGGCATCTTATCCGTATGGCTGTAACGGATCCCTGCGAAACCCTACATTTCAGCAGAATGATGCACGACCGCACGTTGCAGGTCCTGTACGGGCCTTTCTGGATACAGAAAATGTTCTACTGCTGGCCTGGCCAGCACATGCTTCAGATCTCTCACCAATTGAAAACGTAACGGATCGTGCAGCCACGTCTCGATCCCTGAGTCAACAGATGGGGACGTTTGTAAGACAACAACCATCTGCACGAACAGTTTGACGACGTTTGCAGCAGCATGGACTATCAGCTCGGACACCATGGCTGCGGTTACCCTTCACGCTGCATCACAGAGAGGAGCACCTGCGATGGTGTACTCAACGAGGAACCTGGTTGCAGAAATGGCTAAACGTCATTTTTCGGATGAATCCAGGTTCTATTTACAGCATCATTATGGTCGCATCCGTGTTTGGCGACATCGCGGTGAACGTACAATGGAAGGGTCTATTCTTCAATTGTAATACTGGCGTATAACCCGGCGTGATGGTATAGGGCGGCATTGGTTACACGTCTCGATCACTTCTTGTTCGCACTTACGGCACTTTGAAGAGCGGACGTTACATTTCAGATGTGTTACGACCTGTGGCTCTACCATTCATTCGATCCCTGCGAAACCCTACATTTCACCAGGATATTGCACGACCGCATGTTGCAAGTCCTGTGCGGGCCTTTCTGGATTCAGGAAATGTTCGATTGCTGCCCTGGCCAGCATATTCTCCAGATCTGTCACCAATTGAAAACTTCTGGTCAATGGTGGCCGAGCAACTGGCTCGTCACAATACGCCATTCGCTACTCTTGATGAACTGTGGTATGGTGTTGAAGCTGAATGAGAAGCTGTACCTGTACACGCCATCCAAGCTCTGTTTGACTCAATGCCCAGGCGTATCAAGGCCGTTGTTACGGCCAGAGGTGGTTGTTCTGGGTACTGATTTCTCAGGATCTATGCACCCAAATTGCATGAAAATGTAATCACATGTTAGTTCTAGTATTTATATATTTGTCCAATGAATATCCGTTTATCATCTGCATTTCTTCTTGGTGTGGCAATTTTAATAGCCGGTAGTCTATATCAATTAGCTGCATAGCATAGTTGATATATGATGATATTTTACTAGGGTCCAGTGAAACCCTCTGTGAGATGCAAAAATTTTTAAAATCAGGTGTGAGGTGCAAAGATTATGTGGAGGATTATGATTCCTATTGGACTAGAAAGGAGAAGGGGGAAAGAGAGGTGCTACCTTCAGTTCTAACACGTGCAATTATCCTAGATCGTTATTTTTCTGAACCGGCACGGTGGTTCAGTAACACTGAATGTGCAATATACCATTGCCCAAGATATGGTAATCCCCCATGGTGAGGGGGTGGGGGGCGGGAGTTTCCTGTTACTTCGAAAACAAGAAGCGCATTGACTCACGTGCCACGTGTTACCGAAAATGCTCTGGAAATTATTAACAGGACCAGTATGTCCAATGGTACTCTACTCTCATCTTCCTCAGTGAGCCATACTTAGCGTCCTCCTATACATATTACATAACAAGACCTTCAGAAATGTTTCTCGCTGAGAGTAGCTACCATACAGTTCAATGCTGATTTTTGGCTGGTTATTCCATTGAAATACCATAATGAATTATGGATTATGACGTATCAAATCCTAGAAGTAGATTGTCCTGTACATTAAACGGTAAAAACCATAGGTAGTGATTTTTACCCGACGAAGAGTTCCGAATTAACCGGAGAGAATGAAGTTTTTGGTGGAATAATATCCTGTTCAGGACCTAAATTTCGCGGATGTCAGCTGAATCGAGGTTAACGTGGAGACATCATATAAAAGATATTTTACTGTGACAGTAACAACGATGATTGCTCTGAGATATGTGGCTGGCACTTGGGATCTCATCCGAAAACATTGCTTACTTGGTACAGGGCTCACGTGGGATCACTTGTGGACTATTGATGAATATTTATCATGACAGGGGTAAATGGTATGCCCCACCTGAAAACAGTTCAGCATCGCTTTATATGAATACGCCCTAGGGCCTTCCTACCGACACCTATGTGTGTTATTCCCCCGACGGACTGGAACCAACTCAGAAGGGAAATACACCCGGCACCATTTATTCAACGGATAAATGAAGTATTGGCCACACAGTGAACAATGTACCTAGTTCACTAGAAGGAAGAGAAAGCTATTGATTATGAAATCTCTGGAATGGGGGAACTTGTATGAAAATAAAATAAACGCGAATGAAATCTTACCAGAATTCTTAATTCCATTCTGCTACAGAGATAAAAATGTGACGTTCTAATCATCAATAAGATCGTCCACTTTAAAGATTTTGGGAACTTGAAGATTCCAAACGCTGTTTTGTTCATTATCATCATACTGAATTCGACGATGATTTACACGGTTTATCAAAGACTATCGACGGCGACAGATTATTGTACGCGACATACAATGCTATAGAAAAATTTCGGACCATTTATTCCTTACCTAAGGAGGCAACAATCTGTTGTGTGGAAGCCATCACAATAAAATTGTGGAAGGACTAAAACGCACATGATGTGGCGAGGTGATATTAATCCAATACCTAAGTCTCTAGTTTCCAGCCTTTCTTAGACGATTACCCCTGAGTGCAATCAGACATTACCCAGTTCGCTCACCTTCCCTCCCTACCGTCTGTGGCCCCCTCTCCACTTTCCCACATTATCATCAAGTTTATCACGTAACTAAACTATGGGATGAAAGACTTTTCTTAAAACACTTTTGTTTGTAAAATGATGAAAGATGAATAATATTTAGTTTGTGTGTGTGCCGGGGGTTTGGAAAGAATGACGAAGGAACTCGTGGTGCATCGCAGTTGATATCAACAACTCCTTCTCACATAAGAAACCTAACTATCCAAACTGATGGTAGACTCTTGCTACAAAACCTGTTTCCCCTGCATTACTCCTCTCCTTAGCGGCACTTGACCTGCATACTGCAGCACCATTTAAAATCATCCAGGTTAAAATGAGTGCAATGTAATTACTGTTCATAAACCACTTGATTGCGGAACTCCTCATCTCTGACCTAGCACTAATTGGAGAACTTCAGGCTGTTAATTTTGTGCTTGGCCACAGTCATTAACACTAACACTAATAATAATAATACATACATACATACATACTACATACATTCATGCAGCACTATAGTAGTTCGTATGTACTTACTGCTGTGTCTTGCTGACAATTTATTCTCTTAACTGTTTCGAAGTGAGTAGTGAATCAACTTCTGGTCTACTGCAGTATTTTCTACTACTTCGAGAAGACATTATAGTGAGATATTTACCGTCTGTTACATAAGTGTCCCACTTTCATCATGAGCGATGTACGGGACAAAGCACTACATGTGTGTGGTGGTTAGAATATGTGAGGAACCTGTAACCTGTAACCTCCTGGTCACTGAGAAATAGTAATTATTGACAATATTTATTGATAATGATATAATCAGTATTAGAGTTTTACAAAATTGTTATAATTGTAATGATCTTTTGAAAATAATTTAGTTTCGTGACCGAAACAGAATCGAATTGTTTGGATTTTACCTCTCAGAAATTTCATTTCATCCTTTCGGGGTTATTACTAATGGCCTACGTAATAAACAAATTAAGAAAAAAATTGTTTTAGAAGCCTCGATTGCAGATAGACGCATTTCATAGTTTGTTTCAATCTCATTTAGTGGCACCTTTCACAATGAAACAGTAGACACCGTAGCGAAGCAAACACTGCACTTAAGTTCAATCCTAAATGGCAGAGTTCCACAGCAAGAAATGCCAGTGTTAGTCAATGCAACGCTATAAACGACTGGCAGACGTAGTGGCATTCGGCCAACATTTCTAATGAAGCGCGATATGGCGGTCTGAAATGTAAAACTGCGTTATCTCTTATGTTTAGCGATCTAATTAGAAACAGACCGTTAATAACTAGGTTATATTTATCCATATAAGTTATGGTAGTTTTCCAACCTGCCGGTGCGGAATAGGAATTTCCGTTTGAGATTTATGAGACGAGGAGGGAGGCGTGGACCATCCACTACTGTGTTATACCGAATACAAGACGCATCAAAAATCTCTTATCCGAAGATTGGTTAATGCAACGGTTCCCCTCAGAACACCAGCTGCATTGTCGTCAAACCAAAAGAGTGCACTATTATTAAATGTGGTTTTCAGTCACTTAAATATGTGTGGTCTAACTATCTAAATATGGCGTGCACGTTATGTGTGAATATTTTACAAGATGTTCTGCCTTTTTTTTATTATTAAGCGATAAGTATTTGATGATCTGTTTCTAGTAGTGTCAATGTATCACACACTTCCACATCCCAGATTTTCTTTTCTTTTTGTAGCTGTTAGCTGAAGTGCATAGTAGGATAACCAGTATCAGAAAGCGGAACTTGGGAAGAATGCATTTGTAATGTACGAAAGCATCCTAAAATTTGAATGTGAATCTATATCATTTACGCGTTTGTGATTGAAGTTACACACTTTAGTGTTATCACGCTTATGATTATATAAATGCCAAATTTTGGAATAAATCCCTTTTGTTGCCTTTTAATTATCATTCTCCCTTCATTATTAAAAAGAACATTGCGTGTCGGCATAAAAAGAAGCGACTTTGGGGAAGGATTTTAATTATCACACTAACGTGTTAACTTGGCTTACTTCCGAATCAAAACTCCATATTGAGACGCAATTAGTACTGATGCTAAAACGTTGTGTCCTCTTTCAGTTTTCATTGCGACGTTGTTGAGCGAGGTACGTAGTAACATTCCGAAATTCAGTGTTCCTTTACGCAGTAAATTTCGGAGTTACATTACTACTTTCAATTCCGACGTACTTTCTACAGACTGCATAACACATGTGCGCAAATTACGGGAGCAGTCAATGAACTACGAAAAGAAATTGTTTATTTCTCAAGATATCAGTACAGCGAAACACAAAAGAGCACTTTCAAACACTACTGGTAAGATGATTTCTTTGCTTCTGACAACAGCTGCAGCGTTGATTAGAAAATCGCCAATTGTAATCGAATTATGTAAGGTTATTATTGATGCCTAATCCCTATGTGTGAACTGTAGATTCATACAGTTAGACAATTTTTACAGAAGTGTACTAACAAATCTGTATCTAGCGAGTCAAGTTAGCGAGAATGTAACGTAAGTGAGTGTTACATTGAAGTAATTAAACTCATCAGTGACGAAGTAAAACGACGAGTCACCTGATAATACGGTTTACTTATTTGCCAATTTCATTCTTGCGCCGTTATATCCCTCAGAACGTCAACCAATAAAAGAACTCCTGTTTACAACAGAGTGCCTCGAAAAGCTTAACTATTCAAGTACCTCACAGTTACTTGCCAATTCATTGCTATTAATATGACTTGAAATAGTTCAGTACAAAAATTATTAATTTTCATCTCGGACGCTGCACTATAGATGCAAAAGCATGGGACAGCCGCGAAAATGCCTTCCGAAAGGTGGTTCGCGTAAACTTGCTTCCAGCTGTCGAGAAATTGACTTCCAGTATTAAGCATTGTGAAAGCGCCCTCATGGACTCAGACACTGAACCCTGTTCCCTCAGCCTATCATAGTGGGATGGGAGACATGGATTTCAGCAGCAACTAACTACGAATCAAATTTCCCGAAGATAAAAAAGGTGATCATCGCTCTGCAGGATGAGGTATCTTCAACGGTAGCATCGAAGAAACTTCTCGAAACTTCAGGAATGAGAAATGACTTATCTTTCATTGAGATAGAGATCGATTTCCTGCCACAAGCGATCTGTCAGCTTCCGTCCAGTCAGTGAACACTGTCGAAGGTTCAGCGCAAAAACTGGTGAGTATTCCAGGCAAATGCCCAAATTTTTATTATTGACCCAAGCGGACTTTAAGGAGGAGGAGCAATAACCTTTTTCAAATCAGTTTGAAAGTTAGCCCCTAAATTTGCATTAACATAGTTATGCAAACTAAGGTGTACAGTGGTGTCTTCGAAAAATCTGATCTCGAGAGATTTCAAAAATTTTACAAGGTGACAGTTCTATTGCATTAGGAATAGATACTACAATATTCCGCTCCAAATACCTCTGTAGATGCTCAGAGGTCATTTACTCAGACAAAAATGTGTTACGTGACTGGAGATTCAACGTTAACTCCAGAAAATTTTATAAAAAGCTTTTGACTGTTATGCATAAGCTTTCAAGAAACATTTTCTCGTTTCTCTCAAGTACTATAAGCGTTATGTTCGAAGTTAAACTTACTTTTCAAGTGTAACACAATACGCTGTCAACAAAGATATTCTGCCTGTGTGTGTCTCCTAGTGTAATCTAGTAAATGAACTGTGGTAAAGTGAGGTTTTCCATATTGCCTTTTATTGCCTATTTTGATAATTTATGAACTTCCAGTCTCTGCGCATTAAGAACAATTTTATGTAAATATGATGGATGGCAGGATGACCATCCCAAAATGCCAGTGAAGAAAGAAAGTACATTTACTGATTCCATGACATCGATTCTAAAATGTTCTCCATTAATTAGATTACTATTTGCACTCAGACAGATTAAAAGATAAACTTCCAAGTTAATGTGAGAAAAAAATCGTCCACTTAAGGTAAAGCAATTGCTCTGCGAGTGTTCAGTGCGTGTAAAACCGTCTTGCTGTCACGTTGTTTTCCTCTCTCCGTTATTAGTTTGTAGCTCGAGTCAGTTTCTGAATATATCAGACCACTATATTGTTCAATACCGCATCAGTAGCTCGAATTCTTCTTACTGCAAGACATTTATGATGGATGGCCATAGTTTTTTCAGAGCTATGAAACCACTCTATTACTTCAGCAAACCGTTCGGATTGGCACCTTTTACGGTAAATGACCATTCAGGCAAATTCTCTACTTCTCCTTGTGAGAGGATGTACTCGTTCATCGTGCTTACAGTGGAGGTGACGGTAATCATTTTTGTGATACGTGAACGGTTACGGTCGGACCACTTGATCATCACTGTAAAACTGGGTGACCTAATTGAAGTGATGCTAGTTACCGCTTCTGCTGTCTTGACTCTCATCCACCTATGTTTTTTCTCTCTCAGGCATGTTATACGATTGCTAAACAAGATGCTCGAACTCGATAGAATGATTTTGATAAATAAATGTAAGGCGTACAACAAAATATTCAAACAACAAATGGCTCAAGTAGTTACACTGGTTCTTCTGCTTATCGCAATGTCCACCGCCGATGGAGTCCTGTGGGGAAGGTCCTCCAAGCATATTATGCATTACGTCGGTGTGTATCCGTTCTACATCGCAGTTGCGGTAACTGTCGCCCAATTCTCCTACCTGGTGCTCTGGCTGAGGCAACGTTTGCGTATAGTAAACGAAAGACTTACGGTCGTATGGCAGCGGAGACTGGAGTCAGTCGTGCTATGTCCGTCATTGTACGACCTGCAAGAGACTGTTGCACTTAGAAGAGCACAACTTGACACCTGTGCTCCAGGCAACAATGTGAGTTTCCTTTATAAAGTTCCTCCTTAAGTATTACTGTAAGAACTGGTAGTTTCCTAAACTTATTGCTTGTCACTGATAAATGCTAGTAATGCTATATTTTAGTCAGTGTTTAAGAACAGAAAGTTTCGACGTAACATGAAGTTGGCGTTAGCTTGCAACAGTTGCTATATCTGCATAACATTGTTAAAAATATTAGGTCCTGGGTTTTTCAGCAGAGAATAGGTAGAAATAATTTGCTTGATTTTTACATATCTGACATAAATTTCCACTTCTAATTGTTCAATAATCACAAAGCCACAAGCACTTTTTACATCCAGCGAAATTGAGAATAACGTTACAAGAGGTAATGCGTGGTCGTTCATTCACAACCAGCAAAGACGATCAAGGCCCACTCATCAACACTGTCGGCATACCACTAACGAAGTGAAACTTTAGGCGCTACAATACAGGGTATAGCATTTATGTTTTCTTCTAGAACATTCGGTGATTCAGATTAACATTTTCTTACCTCCCGCTTTTTAAGATCGATCATAATTGCTAATTAGTTCTTATAAATTTCTCACGTAAATTGTTTGACAGTATAATGAACATGAAAGTCTTAGACCAAGATTTCAAAATAACCTGTATAATTCTAAAATTACGGGTCTTATGACAAATCATAAATTTGACATAATATCGGTCCACAGGTAAATTACTAAAATAATAGTGCCTTTCATCTTGAATAACGCTGGACTGGGTTTGCAAAGGAGGAATAAGTAAAAAAGATATGTTTCAGATGTTTTTCATTCCACTTACAGGGTAATTAATTTTCATTGTATAAAATAGTAGCTTACACAACGCCAAAAATTATTGGTAAAGTTACCGATTGTTTATAATTAAAATTTCCCTATTTAACACGTTACAACAAGGAAACTAATTACTGTACGAGGACCAAACTTGGTAGCATTAATGTCAAGGACTTGCGGAAGAAAATAATGCTACGGTACATCATACCAACACATACCGGCACCATTACTGCGACAGAAGGGGCTCAATATGGCGCCCATCAGTGTCCAGAAGAGAGTGAAAGGACAGGACTGCATTTTGCACAGCAAAAAGAAGCATGCCATGGGTATGTAGGCTATCTCTCTTGATATGCGCCACTTCAGACCAGCACATGTGTGAAAGTTTGTCTTATAAACCGTGTCCTTCACGTAGCCCCACAACCAGAAATCACAGGGAGTGAGATGAGGTGATCGTGCCTGCCAAGCATTTGGAAACGATCGGCTGTTAGTTCTATCGTTTCTAAATGTGTTTCGGAGAAGCAGGTGTGCTTCACGAGCGATGTGCGGTGGAACCCCATCTTGCATGAAAACTGTTGAGTACAATGCGCCTGTCTGTTGTAGGGCGGGTATGACATGCTGACGAAGAATATCGCAGTAACGCTGGCCAGGCACATTGCAAGTCTTTGGCCCTTGAGCGCCAATCTTTTCAAAAAAAGAATGAGCTTATAATGAAAGTAGCCGCGAAGCCACACCATATGGTGACACGTTCACCATACATAGGAACTTCATGCACAGTGACTGGAGGTGAAGATGCACACACTCGGCATTTCTGTGTCTTCACCTCCAAGGTCAGAAAATATTAGCTTCGTCTCTCCATAGGATGGTCCAGGGCCAGCCCTCGTCAGCTTCAAACCTTGCGAGAAAGGGAGAGCGAAGTCAGCAGGTCGTTGTGCGTCCTGTGGTGCAAGCTGGTGTACGATATGGATCTTGTATAGATACCCTTTTCGCACAGTGGTCCACGGGATGTTCAACTGTTATGACACAGAACTTGCACTGACTGACGATCGGGCATTGCGTGAGGCGTAGTCTGCCATAGCAACAGTGATCTCATCAACCACCTGTGGTGCAAACGGTCGTCGGCCTCTTCCCGGAGCGAGGCCATGTTCTCCAGTTGATTCTAACTTCTTCATGATGTTCCGCAAAGCAGGTGGAGAAGAGGACGTTCCGTAATCCTTTCAAGCCAGGTTATTCTCAAAGTGCTGCTGCACCATTACTGTTGTTTTGACAGTAGGACTTAACCAATAATGCCCTGCTGCTTTTGGCCCAGCTCATTCTGAGACGTCAACAAGTGTACTGCGACTGGTCAGGTGTGTGATGACCTGGTGGCCATAGATGGAACTTAATGGTAGCGCTGTGACGCATGGAAATCGTGCACCCCATACTCTGGATATTAATGCTACAAAGTTTGGTACTCTTCCGGTAAGTGGTTTCCGTGTTATAACATGTTGAATAAGGGAACTTTAATTATAGCCACCAGCTACGCCGGTTGAAACTTAAATAGTAGCAATTACTTATTCATAACCGATACAAAACAGTTACGTGTTTGCACCTGTTACGGTCCTTCAAAGTAGTCACCAGTGTTGTGTAGAACCATTTGCCAGCGATATGGAAGGGGTAGTATACCGTTAGCAGAACATGTTGCGTTGATGGTGCGAATGGAGCGGTCTCCTACCTGTCGAATGTCTGGAACAGTTCTGAAGCGAATGCCGCGAAGTGGTTCCTTCATCTTTGGAATGAAATCAAAGTCACAGGGAGTAAGTCCGGTGAGTATGGTGGATGGTACAGTACTTCCCAGTGTCATCGACCGAACAGAGCAGCCACAGCTTGCGCTGTATGCGCCCGCGCATTGTCGTGCAAAATGATGGGTGGGTTACGCAGAATCTGTCTTCGCTTTTTTCGCAAAGCTGGTCGCAGCTGATGCTCCAAAAACGAACAGTAATACTGTGCATTTACGGTCTGCCGTGGAGGAACGTAATGCGTTACGATAACACCATCGCAGTCGTACACGAGAATCACCATAACTTTAGACGGCTCCAATCGCACCATCAACAGAACAGGCTCTGCTAACGGTATACTACAGCTTCCACATCAATGGCAACGGGTTCTATACGACGCTGGTGACTACTCTGAAGGACATTAACAGGTGCAAACATGTAACTCTTTTGTATCGGTTGTGAATAAATAGTTGCCACCATTTAAGTTCTAACCCTTGTACATAAGCCGAAGTTTCGCTGAAGTACTAAAACACTTCGTAAATGTTCAGAAACGTGGCTCAGGTATTTTACAACCAAAATTACTTGTTGACCTGGTTAAAAAACTAGTGTTATCGTAGATTTACCTAATTAAGAGATGTTCCATAGATTCCTATCTTATCACTCCTTCAAGTATGTGGTACAGTTCCACACTTTGGGACACTTCAATTTAAACTGAAGAATTCAGAGTTCTTGCCACTTTTCAGTTTATTTAAAGTACCATCAGATCAATTAGAGGAAGAAACTTGTAAATCCTTCGATGTGTGTTTGCAGTAGCATTCCTATGATGATTTTCTTAGTATTTATTCGCTACTGAGACAGAGCCATTTACGTTTTGCCTCATATCAGTGGAGAACTTTCAGCGGCCTGAAACAAATATATATTATCATTTGACTGCACCACTTTTAGCACACGTATTATACAACTGCAAAGGTAAACTAAGAACGGTTCCAAAACTGGATCTTCCATGCTATTTATATTTAATTACCTAGATTTTACCAGTTGTGGTGTGTGCTGGTCTTGTCTATATGTGCCTTAGCTCATCTGTTAATAAAACAGTTGTGTCTCTACCCCTTACAAACATTGTCAGTACAGGTGTCAAATTTCACGCCCTTGTTTCCTCCAGGATATTATGTTACGATTTCTGTAATAGTGGCAAGAGTAAAATGTATTTATGTGTTGTCAATGGTAAAAGGCTCTATATGTGTGTTACTTCTTTTTTTTTTTGGGCGGGGGACGGATTGGATGAGGCTTAGTGGTGACATGCATATTACTTTTAGTTCTTGTTTGGCGATATTCACTAGTCAATCACTGTTTATGTGTGTGTCTTAATTTATCTGCTGCTTGCGCTATGCTGGGACATTTCAAACTATTTCTATAAAGGATACGGCTATCATTTGGACATGGATAAAAATACGTTAACGCTTGTTCGTGCATAATTTCTCAACTGTTTCACCGATATTAATGATTCTCTATGCGCCCGACGCTGGATTATTCCACAATGGTCCCATGTTATCGAGGGCTCGTACCTATCGCGATACTGTGGTCTAGCACAAACAAAGGACCACTTCTATACTTTCCACAGGTTCAAACATGAAAACATATTCGATTCGACGGCACAGTGTTGCACCACTATAGGGCTAGTTTCAGATTCTCTGCATTAATCTGAAGTTGCCCAGATAACTGTAAATTTATAAGTTTTTCTGCTCCTTCATTTAATTTAGTTTGATTCAACTGATGTGTCAGATGAATAAAACTCAAACTGAAGTGCTCGTTTTTTGCACTTTCTTGTAAAATACCTGGCTACGAACTTTTTGTTACTCACTAACGGATGTTGGGTACATTATATTTGATGGTACACGGAAAAATGGCTCTGAGCACTATGGGAGGTCATCAGACACCTAGAACCTAGAACTACTTAAACCTAACTAACCTAAGGACATCACACAGATCATGGCCGAGGCAGGATTCGAACCTGCGACCGTAGCAGTCGCACTGTTCCGGACTGAAGCACCTAGAAGCGCTCGGCCACCGTGGCCGGCGATGGTACACAGAAGACAGATTATCGTTTCAAATGTTATAATGTGCTTGTGTAATTTTCTTGCGTAGGAACACAGGAAATCAGAAAGTAAGTTAACTGCTGGCTATAAATCATGCTCGTAAATGACTCTTTGAAATTAAGCTGCTTGAAACATGATTTGTAAACAAATGTTAATTTTGTGAGATGTTTCGACCTCGTTTATTCCTAATTATGGTTCTGTAATTATGGTTCTACCTGAAATGTATTCGCAGTTGTGAATACGAACTACTAGAAGCTGTATAAGAAAACGAAGACAGTGAGTATTTATGACGGACCGGAATTCGATGGCGATGAGTCTTCGGTTTAATCGCTTTGGCTACCTTTGCACGACTCTCGGTCAGACCAAAACTTCCGTATGTCGTGTTCCCTGCGTCACAAGCTATACTCGTACACACTTTATGAACTCTACTGGCCATTAGAATTGCTACACCACGAAGATGTGCTACAGACGCGAAATTTAACCGACATCAAGTAAATGCTGTGATATGCAAATGATTAGCTTTCTATAGCATTCACAAAAGATTGGCGCCGGTGGCGACACCTACAGCGTGCTGACATGAGGAGAGTTTCCAAACGATTTCTCATACACAAACGGCAGTTGACCGGCGTTGCCTGGTGAAACGTTGTTGTAATGCCTCGTGTAAAGAGGAGAACTGCGTACCATCACGTTTCCTACGTTGATAAAGGTCGGACTGTAGCCTATCGCGATTGCGGTTTATCGTATCGCGACAATGATCCTCGCGTTGGTCGAGATCCAATGACTGTTAGCAGAATATGGAATCAGTAGGTTCAGGAGGGTAATACGGAACGCCGTGGTGAATCCCAACAGCCTAGTATCACTAGCAGTCGAGATGACAGGCATCTTATCCGCATGGCTGTAACGTGCAGCCACGTCTCTATCCCTGAGTCAACAGATGGAGACGCTTGCAAGACAGCTACCATCTTCGCGAACAATTCGACGATGTTTGCGGCAGCATGGACTATCAGCTCGGAGACCATGGCTGCGGTTACCCTTCACGCTGCATCACAGACAGGAGCGCCTGCGATGGTGTACTAACGGACGAACCTGGGTGCACAAATGGCAAAACGTCATTTTTGCGGATGAATCCAAGGTTCTCTTTACAGCATCTTGATGGTCGCATCCGTGCATGTCGACTTCGCGGTGAAGGCACATTGGAAGTGTGTATTCGTCATCGCCATACTGGCGTATCACTCGGCGTGATGATATGAGGTGCCATTGGTTACACGTCTCGGTCACCTCTTGTTCGCATTGCCGACACTTTGAACAGTGGTCGTTACATTTCAGATGTGTTACGACCAGTAACTCTACCCTTCTTTAGATCCCTGCGAAACCATATATTTCAGCAGGATAATGCTCGACCGCATGTTGCAGGTCCTGTACGGGCCCTTCTGGATAGAGAAAATGTTAGACTGCTGCCCTGGCCCGCAGATTCTGCAGATCTCTCATCAACTGAAAACGTCTGGTCAATGGTGGCCGAGTAACTGGCTCGTCACAATATTCCAGTCACTACTCTTGATGAACTGAGGCATCGTTTGAAGCTGCATGGGCAGCTGTACCTGTGCACGCCATCCCAGCTCTGTTTGAGTCAATGCCCAGGCGTATCAAGGCCGTTATTACGGTCAGAGGTGGTAGTTCTGCGTACTGATTTCTCAGGATTTATGCACCCAAACTGCGTGAAAATGTAATCACATGTCAGTTGTACTATAATATATTTGTCCAATGATTATGCGTTTTTCTTCTGCATTTCTTTTCGGTGTGGTAATTTTAATGACCAGTAGTGTAGTTCTCGTACAGGGAATGCATTTTCATTCAAAGCTGCTGTCGTGTATACAATACTGAAATGCTGTGTTGTTAAGAAAATTTTCTAATATCCTTTCGCACATGCATCCCCGAAGGAACAGGTACTACAGTGACTACAGTCGTTGTGGCGCAGAAACGACGTCTCTGTAATGTAAGTTTTGGTCTGGTCATGAGGTATGCACGGGTAGCCAGAGCGGTTAAGACGACGGCTCCCGTAAATCGGGAAATCCGTTTTCGAGTCCTGGTCCAGCACAAATTTCTGTTTCATCAAGCCATTTTACAGCTCATGGCTGTTCGTATTCGCAGCTGCGAATACATTTCGGTACTTCATGACGACTGCTAACCTCGGACTGTCTGCTCATTCGGACTTGCATCCATGTCCGAAGGTTCATTGCGTCGTTCTTAACAACAATGGCACTTGAGTGTTGTCATTATTTTTCTGCCTTTTGGTAATTTGGAGTACGTTATGTTCAGCTGCAGCATTTATTAACTTTACTCTTACCAGTACTAAATTTAGCCTTTGAGAATTGTGCACAGCAATCTCGTTTCAAAGACGTTCATATACGAAACTGAGCCCCATAACACGTTGTTCAGTAGCCTCATTTAGAAGACGATTACTAATAAACGCAGATAACATACTTCTCCAACCTTAGGATCTAAATGTAACCAAGGCTTTAGACAGTCTCACTGTCCACAGTCTTTCTTCACTTACGGAATTAATTGATGGACCAAGGTTGGTTGCCTGTTTTTTCACTGATTTGTTAAGCCTTAACTATTTCATGTGTTGCATATCATACCAACGATATGAAATAAAATTATTCTGGATTTTTTGTTTTGTAAAAAGACTTTCTATAGTAAAAATCGCATAAATACTCTTTCGTTTCGACAATCATTTTCGACAGACTTTACTGTCATGTCCTGGGTTTAAAAAAATTTTTTTTGCAAAAATGTTCACGGCGAGTTGTCGTATTAGTGAATTAAATGTAGCGCATTTTGCAAAAGTTTGTCAGAAATGAAACGTTTACAATCCAAAAGGAGCTTGTGCAGCTGTCCATGTATATATATGTAGCGCTCATAGATAATTGTGAAGTCCAAACAAAATCCCAATTTGCAATAAAAGTCACAACCCCAACACGACAAAATTCAGTCGGACTTTTTCATAACTTTTGTAAATCAAAGTAGATTTCTCTCATTTCAGCGTACGGCTTTAATATTTCTAACTTTTTAGAGCAAAATAGTGGTTTTCAGATTTTAAACTTTTACAGTTTGCAAATTTTTTGTTTACGTGGTAGTTCCCTTGCCATGGCGTGAGTTATACGTTGCTTTTATTTATTGCGAAAATTTCTGTATTTTCGATTCTATGTGTGACGTTCTGGTTACATCGTGTTAAACGTTCTACGAAAAAAAGTTAATTTCTGTGATGCCTACACCATACATAATATTTCTTGTCTTAAAATTACTGTAAGTCATTGATAGATACGTTGCCTTACAGTTAATGTACATATGTAAAAAAGCAAACTTATAACTTTAATAATAGAAGCAACACAAAGGGTATGCAGTCATAAACGGCACTGATTATCATCACGAATTACACTTCAATAATGGGTAAACATCAAAAGCCTTCTCGCTGTTGGCGGTGGTGCATGTGGGATTCACAGTTCATAAGCCTGTAAGTACTAACAGGAACCAAATGTCAGAAAAGACGGTCACTGTTACCATTAATTCATATTCTAATTTCATAATATAATTAAATTAGTAGAGTGATATTAAATGAAAAAAATTACTCTTATGGTGAACTTCGAAACGTATCTAACGAAGTTTATTTAATTTCCCAGAAAAGAACTGGAGCTGTTGTGTACAAAGTACTTGAATAGATAAGAGGTCAGGAATAAAACATATACGATAGAGACGTAGGTCACGACCGCAGTTGCCTTGCTGTGTATGGGCTGTCAATCAGGGTGTAGTATGGGGTCAGCTAGTCAGAGTAGAACGGGCAGAGACGCACGCAGTCTGTTTAAAGAGTACTGCGGGACAATGGCTCCATGTTGCTGGCGGTGGACTGTGTGAGTGTCACCGTCGTCTGGCGATTCGATGCACGGATGTTATGTAATAGGTGACGTGTCGCTTCCTTGTGGTGTCACCGCAAAGCAAATTTCATTTCGTTTCATCTCTAATTTTGTCGAAAGTCACGCAAAATTTTGCGACACAGATCTGAAATATTTATTTGGTTCGTGTCGATCACGTAGTGACGTTCGTGGTAATGGTTGTGGTTCCCTGGTGCACAACTATTAGCGGCGTTCTGTATTGATTTTCACGTTGTTTATTAACATCAGTTATGGCACCCCATCTTACAGCATTACAGTTTCAAGTATATATATAGTACTGTGGATGAACCAAGGTGGCAGGACAAGAATTGGAAGTGTAATCCCTGTAGAGTGCAGCTCACTTTCTCAAGTACTGTCATTATGTGAACGGACAGTATGGAGTGTGATCATCAAAGGCTGCGGTGAACGAGTGGTTTTTGATGAAAGAGGGTGTAAACACAGGATACTGACGGACGACTGTTGGCAGTGTGTGGAGAGAGTGCACCGTCTCAACTAATCGTGTGCAACGTGATGGATGGACTGAAAAGTGGTCGCTCTTCAACGGAGAAAGGAATCGGGTCTTGAAGAAAAGTGGCTGTGGTAACACGAGTCATAGTTTCAACCGAGTTTACTTCTGCCTGTGCGCAGTAGCCAAAACATTACGATTCGCGGATTCTGTCAACCTTCTATACTGGTATTGAAAGTACACAGGGGAAACTTAAAAACGCAGCAAATGAAGAACGTGAAAGAGAATACAAACGTCTAAAAAAGTAAGATTGACAGGAAGCGCAAAATAGCTAAGCAGGAACTGGTAGAAGAAAATCTAAGGATTTAGAATCATATTCCACCAGGGGTAAGGTAGATACCATCTACAGGATAATTAAAGAGCTCTTTTGAGAAAATATAAGCAGCTGTATAAATATGAAGGTCTCAGATGGGAATGGAGAGCTAAGAAAGGAAGGGAAAGCTGAAAGGTGGAAGGAGTATATAGAGGGTCTATACAACGGAAGTGGAAAAGCAGATGCTGACAGTTGTGAAAGTTACCGAACAATGAGTTTAATAAGTCATGAGGGTAAAGTACTGACACCAATTCCTTGCAGTTCGGGGAAGATCAATTTGGATTTCGGAAAAATGTAGACAAACGCGGAGCGATATTGACTCCCAAGACTCACATTAGAAGATAGGTCAAAGAAAGGAAAACCTACATTTATAGCATTTGTTGACTTAGAGAAAGCTTTTAAGAATGGTGGGTGCAATATTCTCTTTGAAATTCTGAAGGTAGCAGGGGTAAAATACCGGAAGCGAAAGGCTATTTACAACTCGTACAGGAACCAGAAGGCAGTTTTAAGAGCCGAGGGACGTGAAAAGAAAGCAGTGATTGAGAAGGAATAGACAGAGTTGCAGCCTGTCCTCTATGTTGTTCAGTTCGTACACTGAGAAAGCAATAAGGAAACCAAAGAAATTTTTAGAATAGAAAAGTTCAGGTCGAAGAAATAAAAAACACTGAGGTTTTCAGATGACACTGTAGCTCTGTCACACACAGCAAAGGCCTGAAAGCAAAGGACTTTAAAGAGCAGTTGAACGGAATGGGCAGTCTCGAAAGGAGCATATGAGATCAACATCTACAAAAGAAACATAAGGCGGTCGGATTAAATCAAGTAATGCTGAGGCAATTAGATTAAGAAATTACACACTTATAGTCGTAGATTAGTTTTGTTATTGGGACAGCAAAACAGATGATGTTGTTCGAAGTTGAGAGGATATAAAATGTAGACTGGCAAACGCAAGTAATGCGTTTTTGAAGAAGAGAAAGTTTTTTCTAAATATATTTGTGTGGACTGAAGCCACGTATGGAATTGTAATGCATACGATACATAGTTTAGACATGAAGACATAGAAACTTTTGAAATGTGTTGCAACAGAAAAATGCTGAAAATTAGATGGATAGATCACGTAACTGCTGAGGAGGTGCTGATTAGAATTTATGAGAAGAGAGAATTGCGGCACAACCTGACTGGAAGAAGGGATCGGTTGATAGGACACATACTGAGGCTTCAAGGGATTATAAATTTAGTAGTGGAGGGATGTATGGAGCGTAAAATTCATAGAAGGTGAACAAAAGATGAATAGAGTAGCTGTTTCAGAAGAGTGTGCGTAGCATTAGTTACTGGGAGATGACAAGAAGGACAGAGTAGCATGGACAGCTGCATCAAACCAGTCTTCGGACTGAAGACCACAATAACCACAATGAAAACGAACGGTGTAGTAGATTACTGCGCTTGCCATGAAGTATTCCTCGGACACCGGGAAGTGTACCAGCACTGCCATTCGCGATTGTTACTCAGATGCGACGGAAATATGAGAAATGCTCCAGTACCAGCTACGAAATACACCACTATCGGATGATGTAAATATGACAGAAGGAACAAATCAGGATGGTATCATGCAAGAGGCCCTGCCTTCCATCCCACAGTCTACTAGAGTCCTGCAGATACTGATCAGTATCACTGTAGTAAACCAATTAGAAATATACAATCAGTTGTGCAAGTCGAAAGAATTTGTTGTTTATTTACACTACTGGCCATTGAAATTGCTACACCACGAAGATGACGTGCTACAGACGGGAAATTTAACCGAGAGGAAGAGGATGCTGTGATATGCTGTGATTATCTTATCAGAGCACTCACACAAGGTTGGCGCCGGTGGCGACAACTACAACGTGCAGACATGAGGAATGTCTCCAACCGATTTCTCATACACAAACAGCAGTTGACCGGCGTTGTCTGGTGAAAGGTTGTTGTGATGCCTCGTGTAGGGAGGAGAAATGCGTACCAACATGTTTTCGACTTTGATAAAGGTCGGATTGTAGCCTATCGCGATTGCCGTTTATCGTATAGCGACATTGCTGCTCGCGTTGGTCGAGATCCAATGACTGTTAGCAGAACATGGAATCGGTGGGTTCAGGAGGGTAATACGGAACGCCGTGGTGGAGCCCAACGGCCTCGTTTCACTAGCAGTCGAGATGACAGGCATCTTATCGGCATGGCTGTAACGGATCCCTCCGAAACCCTACATTTCACCAGAATAATGATCGACCGAATGTTGCAGGTCCTGCACGGGCCTTTCTGGAAACAGAAAATGTTCTACTGCTGCCCTGGCCAGCACATTCTTCATATCTGTCACCAATTGACAACGTCTGGTCAATGTTGGCCAAGCATCTGGTTCGTCACAGTACGCTTGTCACTAGTCTTGATGAACTGTGGTATCGTCTTGAAGCTGCATGGCCAGCTGCGCCTGTACACGACATCCAAGCTCTCTTTGACTCAATGCCCACGCGTATCAAGACCGTTATTAAGGCAGAAGTGGTAGGTCTGGGTACTGATTTCTCAGGATCTGTGCACTCAAATTGCGTGAAAACGTAATCACATGTCAGTTCTAGTATAATATATTTGTCAAATGAATACCCGTTTATCATCTGCATTTCTTCTTGGTGTAGCAATTTTAATGGCCAGTAGTGTATTTTAATCACATGTCAAGATCCGTATGACCAAATTAAGGAGCAAATCTCCACGTTCATGAATCGTGTCAGGATATGAAATTACAACATAAAGGTAATAACAGACAAAACTAAAATGTTTATGAACACCAAAATATAGTCATTCATAAGTTGAAGTAAACGCAATCAACAATATAACAAGAATCAGCTTAATTTTTCAAGGAACTCCTCGACAGAATAGAAGGATTGAGCCATGAGGAAACACTTCAGTTTCGATTAGAAAGCGCGTGGATTACTGCTAAGATGTTTGAATTCGAGTGGTAGTTTACTGAAAATGGATGCAGTAGTAAACAGCACACCTTTCTGCACAGGAGTTAAGCAAGTCTGGTGCAAATGCAGGTTTGGTTTTTGCCGAATATTAACTGAGTGAAAGCTGCTAATTCTTGGAAATAAGCTAATACTGTTAACAAGAAATGGCAGTAAAGAATATATCTATTGAGAGGCCAATGTCAAAAGACACAGACTCGTGAACAAGGGGCATGAATTTACATCCCTTATTGCCCGAAACGTCTGTTTCTGAGCCTAAAATATCCTTTTAGAATGGGAAGAGTTACACCAAAATATGATACCATACGACATAAGCGAATGAACAGAAGCAAAGTAGACTTATTTTTGTGTCCAACGATCACTCACTTCAGATACCGTTCCAATAGTAAAAATGCAGAAGTAAATCTTTGAAAAAGATCCTGAATGTGGGCTTTCCATGAGAGTTTACTATCTACCTCAACACAGAAATTTTAACTGTTCAGTTTCACCATTCTGACAGGTTCTGTTGAATTGTGTGTTAGAAACTGTAAACACTGAGTCTTACTGTGATTCAGCGTTAGTTTATTTTCTACAATCTATAAACTTAGGTCATGAACTGCACTATTGGAAACCGGGCCAATGTTGCACACAACATAATTTATTATCTAAGCTAGTGTCATCAGT
Organism: Schistocerca nitens; assembly: GCF_023898315.1. Lineage (NCBI taxonomy): Eukaryota > Metazoa > Arthropoda > Insecta > Orthoptera > Acrididae > Schistocerca > Schistocerca nitens. The sequence goes on along the minus strand of NC_064618.1, from coordinate 188,565,202 downwards.
AAACAGAAATATCTTAGACTTACGAATAATACTAGAGGGCACGTCATTTATATAAATAAGGAACTTGAGTGGCCCCAACACTGATTCCTGGTGCACCACCCACTTTATTAAACCCCACTCAGACCGCACATCACAGCCATTCTCAACGTTGTAAATAATGACCTTTTGCTGTCTGTTGCTAAAGTAAGAGGTGAACCAATAAGGAGTCATCTGCATATTCCGTAATGGTCCAACTTCTGGAGTAATATTTCGTGATCAACACAATCAAATGCCACAGTTAAATCTACCACAGTACTTAGTCTTCAGCGATTTAATTATTGACTCAATCCCATCATTCTCTGTATCACAGAAGAGTATTTCAGACATCAATATCGGAAAGGCATTTGCCAAGAAAGTTAGATGATTCCCTGTAGAAAGTAATTTTTTTATTTAATTCTCCAGCAATGCTCAGAAAATGATTGTTAAATACTGTACATGTATCTGGTTTGTCAGTAACAAAAATATTTTTACTACGAACTGACTTTTTATTGTTGACCTTGTGCTGCTTATCAGACGCTTCCTTCAGAACTGACCATATGGTTTTCGTTTTATCCTGTAATTTAGCTATTCTATTTTCACCACATACACTTCGTCTTTCTAATAACATTTTTACGCACCTTACGATGCTGCTTGTAATGGGCTAATGTAGCTTGATTGTGACTAGTTCTAACATTTTGATATAATTCCCACTTTTTTCTACATGATATCCTTGTCCGACTAGTCATCTTCCTGTGTTGCCTATTATTGCTAGTACCCCGTTTAGAACGTTCTAATGGAAAACAGCTCTCAAAGAGCATGAGAAACGTGTTAAGGAAAGCATTATATTTATCATTTATGTTATTGGCACTATAAACAATTTGCCAATCTTGTTCCTTGACAAGTTTTGAAAAACTTTCTGTTGCTGTTGGATTAACTTCCCTATATACTTTGTAATTATATGTGACATTTGTTTCAGTACAGATGCCTTTTAGCGTTAAAACTTGTGCATCATGGTCCGAAAGGCCATTCATCCTAACTAACAAAATTGCCACATAATAATGAAGAATGGATAAAAATATTGTCTATGACTGTGCTTGTGTTCCCCTGTACCATATTTGGAAAAACACAGTCTGCATCATTTCAGATGAATTTAGGAGATATACCAACATCCTTTTCCTTGCACCCTCATACACAAAATTTATATCGAAGCCTTACATATAACTAATTTCTGGTACATCCTACACAGAGAATCAAAGACCTTCTCTAGCTTGAGCAGAAATGTCTGAAGTCAGAGTTAGGGGACCCATAAACAACAACAATTACAAGTTTAGTTCCACTAAATTCAACTGCCCCTGCACAACATTGAAATATCTGTTCAGTGCAGTGCCGTAATATGTCTACGGACTCAAATGGAATACTGTTTCTTCTCTATATAGCCACTCCCCCATCCCATAAGGAACAGCCCCAAACGTTGTGAGCATACCTAAGGTAGATGAGTATACTTCATTCAATCCATTATATTATAATGCAGGGGCGTTCCAGTCATGTGTAATGAGTCATCAGAAAGTTTGACTGTACAATTGGATCAGACTTTATTCTGTCTAGTAAGACCAATAGATATAATAACATGGAAAATGTACCATTATAATTATTGTGGAAAGGAGTGAAAAGTCAGTTGGTAGCTTACACCAAATATCCATGGGGAAAATAACATTCAGTGCAGGAATAACGTTCAAACAGCAGATAACTGACGTCGCCAAACGATGGAGAGATCGCGTACGAGTTGAAACCATTCAGGATTAGCGGCGTGAACAAACTCCTTGTAGCAAAATGCGGGCAGAGAGAATTTTAGAAGTACATATCCGAAAGAGTGTGCTACAAAGGAGAAAGTTTATCAGGGTTGTACGCAGGGTGCACGACAGGGCATCTCGCTCTCTACCGTCTTGAACTTCAGACAGCAATAGATGAAGCTACGAAGATACTAGGAGCTGTAGGAGGAATTAAAGTGCTTCGTAAGGAAGTAGATATGCTGAGATTTTCTGATGATATCGCAGTGTGAGGGGAAGATGAAGGACAGTTAGAAGCCGCTGGTCCTCTCTTAGAAATAAGCGACTGGAGACCATCGAATACATTGAAATTAGGAAGTGAAAATACGCCAGACAGACGGTCAAGAAAGGATACTGCCACCGGAATCCGTCAGGCAAAATCTGCTTCTAACACGAGATGAATCCTCCTCACATCTAGCAACATACACGAACATGTCAGGAAAGACGACCTAAAGTCATTTTTTAGGAGTTTGCTGCTGTATGGATGTGAAACATGGTCACTCGGTGAAGAAAAAAGGCATGAAACAACAGCCTTCGAGATATGATGCTACACAGAACGCTCAAGATATTCTGGGTAGACGAGATATCAAACGAAGAGGTGCTCCACAGAATAGAGGGAGACAAGTCTGGTCTCCTGAAGCAAATCAAAAACAGGAGGTCAAATTGGTCGGCAGTCTGCTGAGACAGGACGGTATCACTAAAAGTGTCATTGAAAGAACGATAGAAATGCATAATACTAGAGGCAGACTGAGATTAGAACAAATCAGCCGTATCATGGGGGACACCAACTGCACCACCTGTACCACATACAAGGGAGGCCGAAGACTGAAATCCATGATGAGCTGCTGATAACAACCTGGGGGATGTTGACATCTCACTTAGCGAGGAGAAACATGACATGAAATCCAAAGTTTGGCCTCGATGCTACATGTGGAAAAGGATACCGAACAGAGTAGTACACAGGATTTATACTTTTGTGTTAACCTTCCAGAATATGTTGCAATATGGTGCTAACTTTGCCCAGTCCAACCACTTGTCCTTGCATTCTGCAATGCTCTCCGTGTTTCAGATACTACCGTACAAGTGCTCCAAGTCGTTGCCAAAAATGTGGCGACGGACATAAAGTATCAGTCTACGATAATACCACTCTGGTAACTATGGCTCAACCCAGAGAACGTGATCTAAATGTAAGAAATGAGCAAACAGCACCAGTAGGCCACCTGCAGCCATGTGTAGTTATGCCCCGACCGCGCGCTTTGCCACTCAGGTTTTCACACTGTCCAGCAACGAGAACGCAGTTCTCCCCACAATTACAAAGTCACTGGCTGCTAAACCAGCATTATGTCACATCCATTTCTCATTTTTTGAACAAATGAAGCTAATTGTATCTGACAGAAATTTCCATTAGCAACGGCCTGATCTGCTAACTTCAGTGCTAATTAACTCATAAACAGCGCAACGTGTCGAATTTTCTTTTTATCAATTATTTCTCGGAACAGCCTTCCTTTTAACAGCCTTAGAAACTTTTCAGACCGTTTCTGACCACCGGATATGTCAGTGTGGAACGCCCCTCGAACAACGACAATGCGAAAGAAACTTTTGTGAAGTACGTGACTGGCGACGGGCAAGCAGTCTTGCTTTTACTTATCTGGGGCTGTGATGCTGAGGAGGTGGTGACCAGACTACCACGCCTGTTGACTCCGGTGTACGAGTGTTGCAGAGCCCGCTAACACTGCCTCGGTCGTTTCGCCCCTTGGAGGCGCATCAACTGGGGTCGCACAGCTCCTGGTGCGCCGTCACTACTGGAAGCGCTGCATGAGTCTGCACTACGTCATCAGTGGCCTTAGAGAGAGGTAAACAAGCACTGCGCTACAGATTTCCAGAAGATTAAACAAGTGAAGCACTATCTGTAAGGATATGGATCGCTACCAATTTGAAGACTGACATCTACTCAGAATGGAGATTGTCTGTACGGCACCGTAAACTATTTTTCAATGTTTTATTAACTGCTTTGATCGCAAAGTTTTTCCGAATAGAATTACAGGTTTCATCCATGAAGCAGGCATCTTCAGAATCTACAATGAATGTGAAATAAAGTTCATTACTAGCTACTGCTTTAGAACATTAAAGAAAATGACAAAACTTATAAGAATTCTCCTGCACTACAAATATGTAGTAATGTCCAAAACTTAAGAATTCAAATGGTTCATATGGCTCTAAGCACCATGGGACTTAACATCAGAGGTCATCAGTCCCCTAGACTTAGAACTACTTACACCTAACTAATCTAAGGGCATCACACACATCCATGCCCGAGGCAGGATTCGAACCTGCCACCATAGCAGCCACGTCGTTCCGGACTGAAGCGCCTAGAACCTCTCGACCTTTGCGGCCGGCTCAAATTAAGACATAATGAATATTTACCAGAGGACCAAAAAGTGAATGGTAGCACATGGAAGCGAGCGTCAGAAAAACGAAAGCACGGGAACAGAAAGTCGCAATGGTACATCAAAGCAAGCTGTCTCAAAAATTATTTTCGCGTGTCCAGTGTTAAATTAGGCTTAAAAACTAATAATCTTCTGCAAATGCGTCTTCGCCACAAACTTGCCCAGAATCACAGTTTTGATTGTCCATTGTAGTGTGGGGAAATAAAATTGAAAATGTGTGTACTGATCACTAGATCCTTCAGCGTCGTACACTCACCGAAGAACATTATTGCGATATTGTACTCCTTCGCCACGATCATCTTTGCAGGCGTATATTGTGCCCTGACTTCGCTTTTATGGATGATAATGCTTGGCTCCATCTAAAAGCGTTGGTTGAATAGCAGTTGGAATGATAGGATGGTCTTTCCTTCCGGTTTCCACGAGCGAGTCTGGGATCTGGTGGGAAGATGCATTGCGGCACGTCCACGTTCAGCAATGACCATCAAACGAGCTGGTGGAGCAATGGAGTGACCAACCACAAGAACAGCTTACCAACCTGTGACCAGCAAGGGAGCACATGGTAGCGCATGCCATAATGTGTGTGTGTGGTGATGAGACACACTATAAAAATATATGTTCCACCCATTGTAATATCCCGGAACCATGAAAGAATCACATTGATTTCAAGGTAAATATGATCCTTGAATTATCATTTCTGTTCATCTCATTCAGTATTTGTTATTCTGCGCTACACTGTAGCAGTTATTTCTATGTCCGGCCCAAGCTTCAACAAGCTATATTACTTATCAGTGACAACTTTCTCCTTAACATTTGCGCACCTGTGTAGCTGCTGGATTAAAATTAAACATAAAACGAAAATTGAATGGATATAATGAGAGTTGTTGCTGTAAACTTGCTTCTTCTAAGAATATTACGATTACTGTGTACCATGCTGCAGCAAAATTATTCTAAACAACACTTCCCCTGCACTTTAGGCATCCATGGGTGCTTTCCAAACAGTTTGGTCAGGTTCTGAAAAACTTTCTGTGTACCGGCATTGGATATGGTAGGTTGTTTACGTTTCATGATGGTTAGCAGCGAAAAGTTGAGGCGGAGCTGCAGACTGCTGGTGGTCAAGAGACACTCGGCAATCAAATCAAATACTTCTATTTTTACTCGTACATCAACTCTTTGCCGGCGTGAGGTAGCGGCCACAGCCCGCACAGCATGTGGAGATGCCTGTGTGGACTTTGAGATGCCTGGTTGCAACATACACTCCCAGATTTTCTGACGTCAGTGTTCAGTATGCGGCACGTGACGTCATTAAAACAGTCGTGCCACAAGCACTTGTGTCATCAGCAGCACCTGGAGGTGGCTGGGGTTTCTGCAATTGTAGCAACCTCTGCAATGAATAGCTGGGTCCAGTGGCAGATGAATACTGGATGGTATGCATGGGGTACTACACGCTGCCTTCTGGCCATGTGTATGGTGCTATGACGCTGGGTTGTCTATGCTGTGCATTGCAGTAAATCGGCTCACTGCAGGAGGCAGATGGTCTACTGGAATCAAAAATGTTCAAATGTGTGTGAAATCTTATGGGACTTAACTGCTAAGGTCATCAGTCCTTAAGCTTACACACTACTTAACCTAAATTATCCTAACGAGAAACACAGACACCCATGCCCGAGGGAGGATTTGAACCTCCGCGGGACCAGCTGCACAGTCCATGACTGCAGCACCTTAGACCGCTCGGCTTATCCCATGTGGCTACGCTACTGGGATCATTCGTAGGTTCTAGCTCATATTATTCCGGGCAAAAAAAAATCCGTAAATCACAAAATCCTCAGATTCTCTCAGAATTTCGTGATTTATATAGTTTTTTCTCTAGAACAAAATAACCCATATCTTACAAAAGGATTCCATTGTCTTTCAACTTATTCACCTCATTCACCTCAATCATAAGAAAAATAATTGAGAAGGAAATGACCAATTTTATATTTTTTCTTTTTTGGGTCTTATTTTCTTTACTTCATTTTCAGTTTTTTCATTTGTCATATTTTTTAATAATTCCAGGACTGATGCTCCCCAACCCTGAGATGCCATACATATTTTTCTCTTCAAATAAAGTAAGTAAGGGAAAAAATAGTAGAATTTACACTAAGAGTTCTAAATCGTGATTTTTTTGGTTATGATTTCCAATTCTTCATTCCATTTTGTTTAAATTTAACTTTTCCTTCTTAGAAAAGCTGAAAATCTAAATTAGTTATTAACTTCAAATATCTACCCAGTAAAAGAATCTTCAACCCATTATTAAGCCCCATACAAATTTGCTTCCATATTTAGTATTCAAGTATTCACACCCAGTAATGTTATACAAAATGTTTATCCATAGCCCACTGCTTTTTAACGAAATTAGAATTGCTTGCATCATTGAGCGCCTTGAGTAAGGACTCTATTTATATAGCGTGAACCTTAAGAATAGATTCGTGCATGAAACTGGACGAACAAAGTTCCTATGAACATGGTTCCAGAAATGGACACTTTGATTCCAGTGGCTATCGAGTCTACAAGGGAAAGCCTGCAATCATACTGAAAAATAGTAACATAAATTTGTTGGGAACGGCATTAGTCGTGCATAACAATATCCAGGACTCTGTGATAGACTGGTCGTCACCTCTCTCTACTCACAGTTAAATTTTCCAAAAAGGCCAATACATTTGTAAACACAGATGCTCCAGTCAGTAACGATCCTGACCAATGGAGAATTTCTGGTCACAGCTCTAGCATGTACTAACCAAGATCCTTGAACACTAAGTCAAAGTCCTGTTGGGAGATTTCAATGCTCAAATTGGCAGAGAACCTGAACACAGACATATAATTTGAAACTTTTCGGCGCACGAAAAGACGAACACCAATCGACATCGCTTGATCAACATATGTAAGATAGCTAACCTCCAAATAATGTCCACTTACTTTATGAACCACTGAGGAAAATGACTACATGGAAATCTCTAAACTGTCACAGTGGGGTCAAAATCCGCTTCACAACCAATCCAAAGAAGTGCCGAAAAACGAAACTGCTCCACATTGATCCAGGATGCCTAAAATAACATGCAGAGGAGTTTGCACAATCACTACATACTAACTCGGAAACATGTGAGGGGCTTCTTGGAACCATCGAGTAGTCATCTAGAAAACTCGGTCAACCACCACGGTAAAGGGAACACAGGACGACAGACTGTGACAGAGCACTTGAATCACTAATTCAAGCCTGGAAGATCTGGCACAGCCATAAAACATCGGAGAACTGGCAGAACATTTTGGAAACACAGAATAAAACATCCAAAACCATCAGAAATATGAAACGTATGTACCATCACAAACGATTAGAGGATATTGATAATGTTTTTAAAAGAAAAATAAAACACGAGAATCTTTTATAATACATTTAGGGAAGAACTAGTAACCTCCAAAGCCAACCACTCTTCGTTTTCGACGCCCATGGAACACTTGAGACGAAAACAAAGGCCAACTGTAAATTTCTGAAACAGCATTTGGAGAATTTACACAACTGTAAACCACCAGCAGACAAATTTGACTTCCATGTTGTTACCCCAAACCTGGATTCAACTCCACCTACACATGAGGAGATATGAAACATTGTATCACATCTGAAAACCAAAAAATCACCAGGGGAAGACGGTGTAATTGCCGAGATGCTCAAGATTGGAGGTGAATTGACCGACTAAAAAATATCATTACAAATACATGGGAAAGTGGAGTCATACCAGCAGATTGGAAAACTGCTTTGATTCACCATCTACACAAAGAGGGCGACAAGACCGATCCCAACAACAATCGAGGCATTTCACTCCTACCAGTCGCTTACAAAGTGCTCTCACATGCTTTCCTCACCAGATTAGGCGATCCATACGTACACTGTGTACTTCAGACTTGTAGTCGTACCCAAGGGCTAAAAGACCACATTTTGCTTCCCTTTGAGGTCACCTGCTATCGAGTACAAGCTATTGTCTTAACCACAGTGAAAACTGCAGCCTCTTATTATTTGAAGGTAGGTCATGAGGGTGATAACTGATACTAAACTACCTGTTTAGGGAACTAGGGATACTAACTACTGCTTCCCAATATATTTATTCCTTAATGAAATTTGTCATTAAAAATATATCACTTTTTCAAACCAACAGCTCAATTCATGGAATCAATACTAGAAATAAGAATAATCTTCACAAGGATTTAAAGTCACTTAGTCTTGTACAAAAAGGTGTACATTATTCAGGAACACACATTTTCAATAACTTGCCAGCAGCCATAAAAAGCTTAACAACCAATGAAATTCAGTTTAAGAGAAGCCTAAAGGATTTATTGGTGGCCAACTCCTTCTACTCCATTGATGAATTTCTTAGTAAAACCAACTGAATTGTATATAAGTACAACATAGCTTCTGCACAATTTCAGTGCAGTAATGTGTTCATTGAAAATTTGTGTGTGTGTGTGTGTGTGTGTGTGTGTGTGTGTGTTAGTATAATCTAACTTCTGCACCATTTCAGTGCAGTAATGTGTTCATTGTAAATAAGTATTACAGTAGTTGTATTACCTTGTAAATAAATAAAAAACTTTTTTATTTTAAATTCAGTGCATTAGTATTTGTAAAATGACTCTTAGTGTTCATTAAAAAATGACGATCATTCCACTTGGCACCTGTGGAATGGTACATTAGCTTATTTGTTTTAGTTGTAAATATTTGTCATGTATTGTTGTTTTTCTGACATGTTCCACATCCTGGAGGACCTCCTCACTACGGATCAATTGGAATGAAAGTAAATCTAATCTAATCTAATCTAATCATTGCAGCAATACAGACAATATCAATTATGCTGTTGAATAGTTCGGCAGGCCAACGCTAGATGTAGCGTTTCACGCTAAATGTGCCCACAAGTTGATCCATGGTGTCACCAACCATTCCTTGTGTTTACTGTAATGAACTACCATTTATGGCTGATAAATGTATGGAGGAGACAGTTATAAATGATGATGAATTGTGAGGTGCATATGATACTAATAATAAGGAATCAGAAGGCCCAAAAACATATTTCTGTGGTACATATGATACTAATGATAAGGAATCAGAAAGCCAAAAAACAGATAAATGTACTTCCCTCGAAGGAGGTTTTCACGTCTCTCTTAAAAAAAACTATATCTGTTGCCGACTGCCCTTTCGTTAATTGTTGCTTTTATAAAAATTGTTTTTGCTCCTTCTGGTTTATTTAATTATTTTTAATTATTATTGGCGTAACAACGCATATATGGAAAGAGTGACGTGAAATTCTTTTAACAATGCTGTGCTTTTAATTGCTTTATCATCGTTACCTTTTTTAGCAAAATAAAATGATGGAAGTATTATTGTTCTGAATCTGGCCTACAATTTAAAGAACGATTTTTTAGTAACTGCAACTCATGCTAAGTATCAATATATCTTTCCTACTTCGTAATTATTCAAAGTTGAAATTAATGTCCTATGATCACTGATGTTACAGTTCGTACGATCGTTCACAAATACAAGTTTGCAGTGGATTTTATTTCTTACTAAAATGCTATTTCATACCACGGCTAGCCCAAGAACATGAGACTCTCATTAAAGAAAATTACGTATTCACTATAAAATTTAGCCGTGGTCAGAACGGAGCACAGCAAGTTTCCTATCAGATTCTTTAGGTACATAAAATTATTTGCGCTGAAAATTATATCCTATCAGCAGTCCGCGTCAACCTGCAACACATCATAAAATCTGCTGATCTTCACTGCCAGCCTGGGAGCTAAAAGAAATAATATTATTTTTTACTATTATTTTACCGCTTCCTTGCGGTATACTCGACTATATTGTAAGTCGTTTAAATATGCCGCGGCAGCGGCTCTTCTTTCTCCACACAGCTCAGCTCCACAGATAATATTTTTATATGGCTGAAAAATATCTTAACAGGATGGGATAATAGGCAGGCACACTTTAACATTTAAGTAATACAAGTTTTCATTTAAACAACTCTATTTAAACATTTAAATATCTTAATAATTACAGACCTGTGTACATTCACGCGCAATGGCGTCCAATTCACAATCTCGACAAAAGAATGCTACCTTCGCGCTCTCTACGACAATAACAGGAGATCTTTCTCTCACAGCTTTCAGATTAAGAAGACAAAGACATTGCTTTACATCATGCCTTATATACAAATTCATTTGGTGATCTTTGTACAACATTTATCTTCTGTGTCGGTCTTATTACTCGCCGACACAGACGTTCTCAAAAATAAAAAATAAAGAAAATAGTACATAATTTTACATAATGACACAATATGACACCTCTAATATTTTAATTATTACATAATATATTGTCTTTGTTTATTACAAGACGTTACAAGGTGACAACTTAAAATTTTCAGTCTTGTTTCTCCTTTGAGTTCAGACATAGGGTCCTTTTTACAGCCAGCATTTCCCTCACCTATAATAAGCTACTAAAAATATTCTCACATAAAATATTGGAGCCCTTAATGCTCTTAACCATTTTCAGTTAAATTTTTAAGACTCTGGAACCCAGGAATGGCTGGACTGTATACAAAAGAAAGCGACGAAATCAACATTTCTCAAAAGTTCTATATATATATATATATACAGCTAATTTATCATCAATTCTGCGATCTGCCACTGTTTTATTATTATCAAATATGAGGAAACGTGTGATAACTTGAAATGTTTTATGCACATTGTTGCTCTAAAAACAAGCCTCCCATATTCCTAATTTCACTGTTCGAAGAGACCATACCTCTGTGATTTGTTAGCTGCTGAAGAAATAAGCAAAATCAAGGTAGGTCTCTAAGACTTTCCCCTGTAATTCCTTCCATACCATATGTGTGGTCTTAGCACAACAACAGTCTCTGTTAGTTTCCCTTAGCATGACTGACATTATTTCTGGGGTAATTAGGTGCCCAAGGGCATCACTTATTCATCTTGGGGTGCCACTTTAGTAGTAGATTTATCCCAGATGATATAATGAGATGGAGTTTGGCACTTACAGGCTCTTTGTACCACGTGATTAATTTTTTTCCAGTGAAATAATCTTTCATAGTGTTGTCATTACTTACTATCATATTATCATCACCATGAGTAATGTCACTTTCATTATTTTCCTCTCATTCTTCCATTATTTGACCACCTTCCTCACCTTTGCTATCTAAGGACAAGTATTCATCGTCATTTAGATCAAAAATACTTTAATTATCGATATCAGCATACTAAACCTAAAGAACACACTTAGCAACCTCTTCATCCCACATACGTTTTCCATCAGGCCTAAACAACAAATTAATTCCATATTTAAATTTTAACCTAAGTTATCAGACAATCATTTTCAAGAACTCCCACAGCTTTACTAATTTAAGACTTCCTTATATTTTAATCACTTGAAACTTTATTCATTTTATGAATTAAATGTGTGGATTACCTCATAATGTGAGCCATCAGCCACATACCTCACATCTCAGGTGCTGTCTGAGATTCAAAAAATGTGTAGCATTCACCATTGATAAGTTTCGTCAACTTCAGCCACGTGCTGACAATATGGTATTGATTAAACCACCTGGGGTCTTAGAAGATTCCAAGTGCCAACTTTTGCTTATTCTTAAACTATGTTGTCATACGTTTAAGTAATAGTAAACTCACGGAATTTTTACATAGTGGTCCTTTAGATCATAACTAAGAAACAGACAACAGGGGCCAAGAGCATTGCAAAATCTGTTAAATAATGAAGCACAAGAAGTATAAAGGGAGAACAGTCTCAGAAGACCCCAAATGTGCAGAGGAGGGTTAAAAGTTTCGATTGTTTTTATTCAAACCTGTCCTCTAGAGAGGAACATTCAAGAACATGTAAGAAACGTCCTCCAGAAATTATCTAAAATAAGAAATCTAATATTAATAATCAGGATGATCATGCTTAAAATTCAGCCTGAAAGTGGTTTTATTTTAACCTGGTAAATCTTTATTTCTATTAAATAACACTTTAAAATGAGACAATTCATGCCTGTACAACTTAATAATTATTAGGGAAGAAATAATAGCTTAAACAAAGCTAAATTAATTAAATTGTTAATAGACATAAGGAAAATACTTGGAAATAATTTCTCTAGTCTAAAATGGGAAATAATGATGAATTTTTCAAAATAATGAGACTAAACCATTGAAATATATTTCCTTTTCCTACTGATATATTACAGAAAGCAAGAGATAGAAGAACAGTGAGAGGTAATCAAGATAACAAAGCATTTCCTGAAAGACTACAGACTACCAATTATGTAAATAACCTAGGTGCACCTGAGCCTAAGTTTTTCTTGAATTCATCGAAGCTAAAGGTAATGAAAAGAGTGAAAAATTATATAAAAATTCATCATGAACTGAAAGTAAATTTTTAAGTTACTTTGTGGGTATAAAATCCAGTTAGGTGTAAATATTATGGCATTTAGATCCCATACACAAAAATACAGTACCATTAGAGAGAGATAGGGAAAGAGAGGGAGAGAGAGAGAGAGAGAGAGAAAACTCAAAAAATGTAGATTAGTAAACAAAATAATTCATGAAAAATGTCGAATTTTCAAGCAGGAAGATAATGTTTGTCATTAAACAGAATTATTAGTTGCTATTACAAATTAATAGACATGTTCCATTAAGAGACTCATTCTATATTGACTTTCCAGAAAGAATAAAAATAAGGAAGCTTGTATTTAAGTGAACAATGTGACAGAAAATGTTTCCTGTGGGCTCTAAAATCTGTTTTGCTTACTGAGGATAAATATGTGTGTACAGTCATGAAATATAAAAACTGTAGTCTTATTACTGATCAGAAAAAAGAAAAATCTGAATGTTTATCGATTAAAAGCTCAGAAATGCAGGGAAAAACATATAAATCACCTTTATTTCAAAATGAGTGGTAATTCACACTATTCTTGTAAAAAATTTGTCTCATCTTTCTTTCAGTCAAACTATGAAACATGAAGAAGTAGAACTTATTTGTGATATGTGCCTCCTACACTTGAACAGTAAGGAAAAATTAGACAGTCACACACCAAACCACTTAGTTAACAAACCATTAAAAGAGAGTTACCAGAGAAATGTTCCTATATGAATTTTAAAGATCATCCATAAGTTCCTTTTATTATCTCGTGGTCGTGCGGTAGCGTTCTAGCTTCCCACACCCGGGTTCCCGGGTTCGATTCCCGGCGAGGTCAGGGATTTTCTCTGCCTCGTGATGGCTGGGTGTTGTGTGATGTCCTTAGGTTAGTTAGGTTTAAGTAGTTCTAAGTTCTAGGGGACTGATGACCACAGATGTTAAGTCCCATAGTGCTCAGAGCCATTTGAACCTTTTTTTGTTATCTATGGAGATTTTGAAACTTTGCTTTTGCAGTTGTAGAATTGCAAACCAAACCAAAAATGGGGAAAATATTTTAGTTAATCCATAAATATCCTTATTATAATAATATGATTTCCATAAGGGTTTATAAAGGAACTTTTAAAATATAGATACAGACTTAACATAAATCTAATGGAGTTAAAATTAAATGATGTAATTGATAGTAAAAAGTATCGAATACATGGAACAAGCAATTAAATAATACTATAACAAGTACACCAATAGGTATTATAACAATCCAGTCATATACTGAAGACCATACTGTCAGAAAAAATAAATGATATGTATGAAAAATGATGTTAAAGAAACTGGAAGAATTTATTCTGAAATTGAAGAAATAAGACTTTTAGTACCTGAAGAACCATCAAGGTATGCATGATTTAAAATATATTCATTACATAGATGTCATTCTACAAAACATAATCAGAAAGTTTGTCACAAAGGTCATCTGACTAGAAAATGTATAACTCCAGGATGCATTCAATGTAATCTTCAATTGAAGCATCATAAGTTCATGCCAGTTTATTTACGTAAACTCTCAGGGTAAGATACTCATATGTTTGCAAACGATCTCTATTACAATAAAAAAGCAATACATTTAGTACAATGAAGATAGCCATATTAGGTTTAGAGTGACTATAGTAAATTTGAACATGAGGTTTATTGCTATCTTAGATTCATATTTCCAGGCTTTGACAAGCGCCCTACAAAATTGGAAATGGATCAAATGGCCAATATGAAACAGTTTTTTTTACAGAAAATCTAGTTGACCCAATAATCAAAAACAGTGTAATCACTGTGATTGTATGGATAGTGGGTTGAAATTTTAAGAAACAAAGCTTCCGTAGAGATGAAAATTCTACACTAAACTGAATGACTGTGAAATAAGTGATATAGATTACAGCTACACAAAACTAGTTTGTGAAGTATCTAATATCAAAAATCTTCGTGAATATAATGATTTGCATCTTATAACTCATGTTATTGGCTGATGTGTTTGAGAATTTCAGAAAAACTTGCAAAAAAGCATATGATTTGGATACTCCTTAGTGTTTTACTGTACGTTTTTTGTCTTGTGATAGAATACTACAAACAGCTGGAAAACACTCGATTTATTATATGGTTACAATGTGATTCTAATGGTAGAAATACGAATAAGGGGTCTGGAACCGGGCGATGGTTACGGTCACAGGTTCGAATCCTGCCTCGGGCATGGATGTGTGTGATGTCCTTAGGTTACTTACGTTTAATTAGTTCTAAGTTCTAGGCGACTGATGACCTCAGAAGATGAGTCACATAGTGCTCAGAGCCATTTTGAACAAATAAGGGGTGGTATGTCCCAGTGTGGCAAAAGGTACATGAAGGCGAAAAATAAATAAATGAAATATTATGACTTAATGACATATAAAATTATTTACCATATTTAGATGGATAAAATCCATACAGTTATGCTATGAGTCAATATTCATCATATGGTGAAATGATAGACACTTTTAAGCTTAATATATATTTGGAGTAAAATATCCAAGCAAATTATATCATTACACTAAGATATACCATTATATTCCACAAATAAAACTCTGCTAGGAACTAAAGAAAGTAAGTTGTTTACTACACTGGATGATAAAAATAATCATGGAGTTCACTATAGAAATCTTAAATGGTATCCATCTCTAGGAATAAAGGTACCAAAAACACATAGAGCCTTAAAATGTAAATAGTATGAGTGGTTTAAATAATATGTATGTTTGAACACAGAAATGAAGATGAAAGCAAAGGATGATATTCAAAAAGATTTCTGTAAACCGATGAATAATTCAGGATTTGGGAAAATGATGGAATGTGTTGAAAAAAGTGTAGACATAAGATTAGTTCTGGATGGAAATATATGGGAAAAGCTTACAATAAAGCCAAACTTGAAAGGAAGAATAGTATTTGACAGAAATCCTCCAGCAAATCACATGAACAAAAATAATTATTTTTAATTAACCAATTTACCTTAGGATGAGTAAATTTCATTCATCTTGAGCTCTGATACATGAATTCACTATAGACAATGAAACCAAAATATGCTGAAAACATTGAACTTTGGAATGAAGATGTAGACAGTTATGTCTTCAACATACTGATTGAAGGCTTTATAAAGACAAGAAATCAGAGACTGAAAAATTTTATACTGTTGACTATCCAACAGATAATACACACTATGTTCCACAAGTAACCAATAAAGATTTAGAAAAATGAAAGATGAATATAATTGAAAAATAATGGAAGAATTTTGTGGTCTGACAGAAAAACTGCTAGCTTACAAATTTGGCAACAAGGAGGAAAAAATGAAATGAAGTCAAGAAATTTGATGTTGAAAATAACATAAACTTAGAGGAATACAAAGACTGTGTGTTTAATAATACTACGAATTTAATACGAAACTTTAAACACAGGACGCATTCAACAAAGGAAAATAAGTAAACAAAAAATCCACGTGATGAAAAAAGACATGTCTTGGCAAAAAAAAAATAGGTACACTGCAAGTAGGTGATTACCGGTACCACTATCACCTTCTGCATCACCATCAATATCAAAGTATGAAGCTCATCTACTTTAAGTTATAAAGCAAATAATGTGATTCACATTATTAATATAATTCAGCTTCGTTACAAACTGTTTCTGCTATCTCTTCAACAGTATGAAACCTTACCAGTTTTTGTTGCTGTTTTCTAAGTTGTGAATTTGTAACACACCAAATTTAAATTCTACTAGAAGTATATATATATATATATATATATATATATATATATATATAGTGATAGAATTTAAATAAGAACATCCTGCACTCATTGTGGCTAATGGCTGTAACAATACTGCACCACCAGATCCCCTCCAGTTCTGTTATAAAATAGTAAGGGTACTACAATACCATCCATCCATGGGAAGATCTTCCCCATTGGGTGTACACTTGAGACCAAGCTAGAACAGTGATTCTTAAGGCCAGTACAAGTAGTACCACTCTTACAAAGAAAGATCTCTTTAATATCGTATATGGTAGCTTATCCGCTACATTATGAGAATGATCATGAGCAAGAAAACTTATTTACTAGTTTTCTTGTCAACCAAAAGGACCAGAGAGGCAGTTCTGTCTTTGTGCTTGTTAATGGGAGCAAGAATGAGAAAAAAAGGAGTTACGCTAATAGTATCTATCGATCTGGAAATATAACGTGAAATGGTACAAGATGTTCTCAGAAAAATCGGGATTTAGCTAGAGGGAACAATGACATTGGAAAACCAAGAGCGATATACTCAGATAGAAAAGATTGTAAGCCAGGAAGGTATTCTTTCATCCCTAGAGTTTATTCTATAGTCAAAGGAGCAATGATTGAATAGAATCAAAATTTGAGGAATGGGATTAACTTTCATGGTGGAAGGATATCAATCATAATATTCACTAATGATATTGCTATCCTCAGTGAAAGTGAAAAATTATTACAGGAACTGTTGAATGGAACAAAGAGTATAACGAGTACAGACAATGGACTGAGAATAAATCGTCAAAAGACAAATGTAATAAGTCGCATCGGATATGAAAGCAGTGAGAAACTTTTCATGGGAATAGGTGATAATGAAGTAGATGAAGTTGAAGAATTCTGCAACCTCATAAGCTAAGTATCACATAATGGGCCAAATAAGAAAGACGTACAAAGTAGAACAGCACAGACAGAGGGCATTTGTAGCCAATCGAAGTCTGCTGGTATCAAAATTAGGCCTTAATTTGAGGGAAAAATTTGTTAGAATGTATCTTTGGAGCATAGCACTGTATGTTAATGAATAATGGCAGTGGGAAAACGGGGAATAGAAGATAATAGAAGCGTTTGAAATGTGGCGCTACGGAAGAATGCTGAAATCAGATGTACTGATAAAGAATGTGGAGTTTTACCCGAGAATACGCGAAGAAATTAACAAATCCATGATGGGGAACCTGAAGAACCGCCCGATGATCGGGAAAGTTCAACAGGATGGGCTACTTCCGATGCTCATCATAGCATAGAGTATGCGTCAACACGACCATATCGCGAAGAACTGGCGTCTAGAGGACTGTTGATAAGAGATCCAGGGGGCAACAGTGGGTTCCAGTTAGCTGCTTCTCTAGGACTGATAGCAACACCGTAAGCTGCTCTTCATACAGTATTAGTATCGGTGGTTGCAGTTCTGTGGGTTGCTGACAAGTCCGAGTGTCAGCATTATTTTGTAAATATGGTGCACTCTGAAATTTTTGACGTTTCTGTAAACAGCAGCACTCTCCTCCAGGAGTTTAGCTCTGGTTACTCTGCATGTAGGTGTACGTAATAAACGTGCCTTCGTTACTAAGTGTCGTACTCCATTGAAAACCCTGCTAACGGATTTGACGTGACAGTATTATATAATACCCACATCAGTACTTATCACTGTCATTATGTAGTGGCACGGATTTACAAAGGTAGTTAAGATGTGATGTATGATAACAATAATTTTCTTTAACAGTATACTGGCGATGCAGAAGAAGTTCAAGAGCTGAGAGAGATATATGATAACCTCTGCGACTTTGCTGGGATGGTGAACACGGCATATGGCCTTCCGGTTCTCACCTGTCTGGCTACATATCTTGGTCACTGTATCACCTGCCTCAATGTTGAATTCTCTATCGTTCTAAAATATCAGGTAAGACGGTAAAAAAGTGGTGAAAGTCATTTGGCATTTACGTAGCTATGCTTATTATTTACTTCATTACCTTCTTCCATGGTGCAGTTGATATTAAGTATTTGTTTCATGTTGCTTGAGTAGGTACATGTAAGACAAATAGTGAACCTACTGAAGTACTGTCCATAAATAGCTTCGTTTCTGCACATAATCCATAATGCAGATTTAAATCATGGTTTTATAACATTCCTGCGTGATTTCTCAACCCTGCACCATCTTACTTCGCTCTGCTGCGTTATTAAATTGTTACTTTCTGAAACATGCTCAAGAATGTATCATAGAGGTCATCTTTGCAAAATAAATGTTGCTGGTAGCTGAAAAATGTTCGAAAGTAGATAATAAGTTACTAATTTTCCCTTAAGTGGAGAGAAAGTAATTAAAGATATAGGAATGGGTGCCCACCTGTGAGGAATGAAGACTCATGTATAAAAGAAACACTTTTCAGCGATTTCACACTTATATGGGTTGTAACAGAGTATACATACTGCATTTCCACTATGTTAACATATCTGTCGCTAGAAATCCTTCATGAAGGAACAGTGTTTAGGAAGTTCCTTGAGAAATAAAATTGCTGGTAAAAGAAATGAACGGAGGATCAAATCACCTATATTAATGTTGACTCTCAGTCTGTGCCAAAAACACACCCCACTGATTTATGATACCAAACCGATAATAACCAGAAATTATTTCACTCTAGCAGCAAAACCATGTGCTTTGAAATTTTATAGCAATTCGTGTATGCTTAGGAAGGGCTATGAGTCAACGACTGAGTAAATTCCACAAATAGATAAAGTCGATAGACCTAACAGAAAGTGGTTGGAAACTCCCATCATTCACAAAGTCTGTGAACCGATCCGTATTTCTCAACATATCTCATGTCGATCGATCTTTGTTAAGAATGAAGACTACACAATATGACACAAAATATTAGTTATCCGAATGAAAAATTCTTTTAGACAGGTAGATTCTATTACATGGTAGTTTAACCATTACAAGACTAAGTGAACTAACACGTAGGAAATATTACAGACCAATATCACTCGTTCTCGCTGTTGCTAGATCCTAGACAGGTTACTTAATTTATGAGTTTAACTGGAATAAATTGTAAGGTTCGAAAAATATATTGCTACACCTCCTATAATTTAGCCTTATATTCATGTGTTCCTTTTATAGATGGCAAAATTTTGATTACACATACAGGATGTAACGGCTAAAAGTGCAGAGTTTTGAATATGTAACTGAGGACAGTGTATTGAACAATCAGTATTTACGTCATTTACTTTTAGTAGAACCTATTACAATTTGTATATTTTTAGCTTGGGTAGTACCTCCAAGTACATGTGGCAACAGCAAGCCATTAACGTTTATTGTGCCCTTGGCAGTAGGTTAGGTGTTGAACTGTGGGTGCTGGGACACGAATCATTCAGTCTATACTGTCTCTCGCAGTCTACTTACTGGTACTGTTACGACCACGCAGAAAACATCAGGTCATAAAGTTCGGGATGTGTTTGTGGGAAGACTGATGTTCTGAAAAAATCTCCTACACACTCATGCATGTACATATTGAGGCACCACATATAAAAAAGCTGCCTTATCTGTTACATCCTGTATTATGTCACTGTAAGCTTAGTAATGAAAAGTAATGAGTAACAGTGATTGAACAGTGCGCCATTTTTTCTGACAGAGCTCTGCTCGTGCGGAAAAGGAAGGTCTGATAATAGTGACCTTTCTGTGGGTCCTCTTGTGTGCTGGCGGAATTCTGGCAATCACTTGGTCATGCAGTGCCGTAGCAAGCGAATCTGGTCGCACCACAGACCTCGTCCTCAAGGCCCTGCTGCCTCCACCACGCAACACTCTCCGGGATATTGAATTGCGGTCCCAGCTGCAACTGTTCACACAGCAGCTGCTGCATCGGCGTCCGCGCTTCACTGCCTGCGGGATATTCGTCATTGATCTCACCAATATTTCGTCAATGATAGCTCTTGTTGTATCGTATCTTGTTCTAATTGCTCAGGTAAGTGCTGGGGAAACGTTTCCAGAAGCAAATTAACCTACATAGTACAGTGGTTGAGTCGCAAAAGATAAATATGGAAATATGTACATTCTGGCTTTATTTTCGCGACATACATACAGTTCGACATGACACATACCAGTTACCGCAAATTAATACACACACTAATGTGAACAAGCTAACGTTAAATGTCTCCATAAACAGCAAAATTGTTGGACATTAAAGCTAGGTGTCTGACGCTTTCCATGCAACAAACAAATAGTTATGCAAAAATATAGTTCGGATTTCGAGTTATGTACAGGGCTTTACGGGTGTAACTGCAGACTTTTTATGGGTGATACCTTAATATGTCCACTCATCAATGTGTTCGTTCTTTTTTCTCTGCATCGAACAGTCTTCCCACAAACATTACACGAACTTTACTACTTGATGTTTTCTGTATAGTCATAAGTGAACCTCTAAGTAGACTTTGTCTTTCACTAGAGACTGGCCATTTTGCAGCCACCTGGTCTGCTGCCCAGGAGAAGGCAAGTATTAATGCCTTGCTCTAGCAATTGGAGCCACTAACGAACCTAAAAACCTGTGACTTGTAATAGCAGTAATTATTCGTTTACCAATAGCTATAATATGATATAATGTTGTTCAATATACCGTCCTCAGGTCACAACAGAAATATCTGTACTTATATCGATTACTGATATTACCTCATATCCACTGTAAAACGACATTACTCGTTATTTACAGCAGCTCTTTACCTTTCAATTTCGAGCATTTCACCCACAGCCTAATTTCTTACATAGTTTTAAGTAATTTATTATTTATTGTGTGGCCTACATTAAGAGTTTTTGAATCACATGTAGAACGATTACTGAGCTACTACAGAAGAACACTCCAACAAGAGACAGTAGTGGCAGGTAAAGATGAAGGTCTTTTATAGAGTTTATCACACCACGCATCACGGTAAGAGAAGTTTCGAAAATTCCTTTATATAGTTTATCACACCACGCGGCACAGAAAGGACTCTTCCAAAGCTGCCACATAGGCACGAGTGGGACATGTCGATAGCAAATGAACGATTGTCTGTATTTCAGTATCACAGTCACAAGATGATGATAAATATTTGTCCCACTTGCAGGGAGTGTCGGCACATCTCCCTTTGTCCTTTCGGATGCGATTCAGAGTGTTACAGGTTGTCCAACACTGGTCAGATCCAGTGGGCTTCTCCTGGACACAAATCAGTTTTACGCGTTGCAGAGGAAAGTTTGTTGACAACGGCGTGTCGATTAATTGATGGCACTGAATTCATTTTTTGTAAGAATACTGTGATAAGAGTGGAGTGCCTTGATCTTAATCATTTTCGCTCCACAGGGATCATATCATTTAATATTGGAAGGATGGCGTTATAAACACACTTCCGGTGTTCGCGTATAGCCCCAGTCTTCCGTCTGATATCGCGGAATGGAATGTAACACGAGACAGGTAAACGGCATGTGGGAATAGACCATACTGACTCACTGACAATAAGCATGTATTTCTTACCTTGTACATCCATCTTTTTCAAATATCAACTATTAAGCCAGAAAGACGCACAGCACTCTGCTTTTGAGTATACTATTCTAGGGGTATGCTGACGATCACCAACTAATGTCATAGAGTTACAAAGGATGTTGTTTCTGCTTTTGGGCTTAGCAGATGTTAACGTCAAGTGCTCCTCATAGGAAAGTGTGCAGTCTAACGAAATCCCCATGTTATGACGAAGTTTGACTCCCAAAAAATTGACACTTAGGGCTCTGTGAGCCAGTCTGTTATGAAGATGTGCATATGAAACTTCTCTTTTAGTTGATTTAGATTGTAACCATCTTTTACGGAAGTATCGACCCAAGACGAGTAGATCAGAAGTTAGGATTTTTTCAGTTGCATCAAAGGTTTTGTGTTGTGTAGTTATAGAACAATCATCTGTATGGCTAAACTTCCTTGTCTGTGTTGGCAGAATATCGCATTTAACAAGTTAGGAGCTATAATGGACCACTTGTGTCTTTTACTGTAGTTACAGTAAACGTCCTTCCAACAAAAATGTTGTCAGCTAGTTTCGTTGTCCGTCTTAATGAACACACTTACACCGGGTCATGGAATATGACTTCCTGATTATAGCCCTGCTGACAACAGAGCGGTTACAGATTTACCCTAAGGGCTCATTCCACGTGCTCTAATAATGAAAATACTGCAGTGTTCTTCAGATCTTTAAAACAAAAGCATTTGGTTTTGTCTTTAGCGATGGTAATCATTTTTTATAAACCAAACGTGCATAACTCATTTTTATTTCATGATGTGCAGATTACAAATTGAAATTTTTGTACTAATGAATGACTATAGCTTATGGACCTTTTACATACTCTGTAAATGAACATTTAATTTTCAGTTATATACTTGTGTGTTTATTTTTTGTGGAACAGCTAAATGTGGCATTGATAAATTTTATTGGTGTACACAGCACAAGAGCTGAATTTTTTGTGTCAAATAAAAGCATCACATGTGCACTGAATAACTTTTTTATTAACCTAAGGTATCATAAAACATCAATTTCACCGCCTGGCTGATTTATACGAATCAATCCTCGAGTATTGTGAGGCAGATGTTGACTCAATCTCTCAAAATAAAAAATTAACTTTGTTTTGATAATGCATCTATCATCAGAAAAGTCTACTACGTGAACCAGCATAGCCTGGAAGCATTGGAAAATGTTTATGCATACACTAGTGATATAATTCAATGAAGGTAAAAGAGATATTATGGATTCAGACAAAATCCAATAAAACGTGCTTTTTGGAAATGTAGGTCATCAGCTACTGTACTTCGAAGAAAAGACATCAGCGTATGCCAGACACGAATGTCACATTGTCACTACTTCATGTTCGTGGCCACTTGTCATCCAGAAAAAATACATCCCGATCTGGGAAAATCCAGCTCAAGTATTACGTATTATGGCACTGAAAATGGAAGAAAACTTTCGGGAAAAAGACATTACTAAGCGTTAGGACTATGTGACAGAATGTTTTGTAATCTGAACACCATAACTTAATATCTTCTGTTCCTCGACATTTTTAAGGTTCAAATAAAACACTTTTAACGACACAGTTTGATTACAACTCAGCACTCAACAGTACTACTGCTGTAACAGTTTGGCGCCTTCGTCGTATGTGTGGTGACAGGAAGTTGTCTGATGACTACAACAGCTGTGCGCTGACTGTTATCTATGATAGCGCAGGTCAACGCACGAACTACGCTTGCATTAGATGTGTGCATATATATGAAACAGCATCGCAGAAGCTTGAGAAACATCTTCTACCGGATGTGCGACAAAAGGTTTGTGGCTGAAGTTCTCTTTGAAAGATCTTTCTAATGCCGCAGAAGATTTAACTGTACTGTAATATAAGAAGATAAGAAGATTAGAACATAAGAGAGACTAAGTCGGTTATGATAGTACATACGGTAAACACTACTAGCATACACAAGAAGATTCACCCCGTACTCAGTCATACCACACCTTGATATATTTACTCGTTCTAGACGAAAAGAACCATTTCATCCGAGCAGCCACGGAATTCTCCCCTCCCTCCCACCCCCCACCACAAATCAACATCATAAGCCCTCCTTATCGTTAGCAACAGTGTGATGTCAACAACGGGCAGGAAAGTTCGTCTACTGTTTATTTGTACGATTTTAAAATGTTTGACGTATTGAAAAATCCCGTAAACTATGCGATTCGAAGTGTGATAAGGTTTCCGAATGCAAACAAAGTTCGCTCTGTCGAAATTTGCATCTTGAATTCGAGAATGGTTATTAATGGCGAACAATCGAACAGTCATGATGAGGAACGATCAGAATGAGTTTCATTTGTGACTTACTAGTCTAGAGCGGGAACTCTGGAAAAATGCTCACCAGGATAGATGTTTCACAGTCCGTGGAGCTTGTGATAAACGAAAATTCACGATCAGTAAGAACTGTTATTACTTGGAGTATGTGTTAGGTGGGTTCTCGGGTTTTGAAGGATGAACGCAGTAGCAGGGGTAGAAAAATTTTTCAGCCACAATGCTACCGATGGCGAGACATGAGTCTTGCATGTAAGTCCAGAAACAAAGTGCCACCTAATGGTTTGGCATTGTTCAACCCCCCCCCCCCCCCCCGCCTCCGCCCCTCCACCCCCCCTCAAAAAAAACAGGGGGTCCAATAAATTTTGAGCACGGAGAATATTATGGGCTGAGTGTTTTCGAGATGGAGAAGATGTTCTACTTATCTACTTATTGACTTTACTTCTAGAGCTCAAACCAAATAATAGGCAACACCCTACACTCAAACCATTAGCTAACTGCAACGAGCAGCCAAAAGCTAAAGACGTTTTATGTGGTCCTGAAGCCCTAGATTGTGCTTCTTCGTGAGAACGCACATCTGAATTCTACTTCGTTGACGAAGGATTTGTTTCAGCATCTTAAGTGATGTGTTTTTGATCATCCTCCTTGCAGCCTGGACTTGACCGCGAGTTATTACAAATATAACGATTTATGGTGTGGAAAGTACTATGCAAATGTCAACGTACTGAAATAAACCGATGGTGACCGGTTGAAAAACTCTGCGGCCACTGAGTATGCAGATGATATAAGAAACTTTGTTTCACTCCACTACCAATTTTTAGAATGGCAGACAACCAAGCAAGATTGCTTTCATCAAACACAATAACAGGTTTTTCCTACTAGTAGGACAGTATTGAAGGCATGGCGAGGTAGGCACCCGCTAAGTGCGCAGGCATAGAGCGGACGAAAAATCGATTAAAAGAACCAAGAAGCTTTTCCTGTGGCCCAAGACTTCAGACAAACTCTGTTATCAGTGTCATTTCGTCGAAATAGTATTACAAAGAAATGATTACAACCGAATAGGTGTCAGATGAGTTATGTGTCAACAGTACCCGTGGTTCAGGCAGCTGCAGTCCACACAGTTCGGTTATGTTCAATAGTGGAGTTTCCGTAGCTACTTCGCTACGGTAATCTATGATATGATAGTTCAGTGAGCGGGTGCTGAATCTGATAAGCTGTTTCACCCAAAGCTCAACTTTTACCGATTTGTGCCAACTCAGAGCAGAAGTGAAACTCTTTAAGCTGGCGAGGTCTATGTATTAGATACAGTAATAACAGTAATAAGTGCACCGGGAAACGGACCTCACATAATTATAACAAACAGTCTCATCTCACTTTATTTTCCTGTTGAGAACACATTAAATGCAAGCTGTGTACCTTATTTTAAAAAAATATACAGCAAACTACGGTGCCATATGTAGCAGATATATCGATACGGCTAACCAAGATAACGCAAATTCCGGTAGAAAGAGCTGTTAAACCGTACTGACAGAGCTTCCCATTTGGGTGAGGCGTGTTTTGAAGCTTTTTTCCCCAATGTTTGGGATACGGGATGTTTATCCAAACACTGAAGTAGCTTTGAAGATAGTTATGGCAATTCCATCGTCTGCAACATATTATTAACCATCGACAGTTAAAGATGATAAGAATTTACTCAATGTCCAGTACAGGTCAATCAGACTGTCATATTCGGTAATCTTGTCAGCAGAATACGACATAGCTACTGAATTTGACTTTAGCGAGATAAAAGACACGTTTGCTTCACTCAAAGGCAATAGACAGCAGAATTACATTAAAAACTCAGTTCCTGCGAAGGAATACTGAAATACAATAGCTGCTACAAACAATAAAGTACAGATTTCATTTTACCTTTGTTTCTTAGAAATTTTCTTGCAATTTGTAATTAGTTTGTTACAGTGATACATCTCATTTGATGTGATGAAGCTCATTTAATCACTATTTTCAAATAACACTTACAAATTTTGTTTATACAATGAACAAGTGAAGAAAATATTTCATATAGGCAGTTTTTGGCAAAAAGGGGGTGGCTTTGGCAGTTCTTCGAAAGACGCAGGATAATCTCGGCACGCCACTGACTGTTCGAATGACCATCGCGCTTCGGCTGGTCTGCCTTTGCTGCTTCACTCGATACAGTTACCAGCATGAACATGATCTGCTCAATGGCGGAGGTATACGTCTCACACTGACAAATGATAAAGATCTGCCTCATTGTAAGACAGAAACCAGCTGGTATTTGGTTGTAGTATCCAAGAGCTTTCTCAAGATACTGGTGAGGCAAACACGATCACAACCCCTTGTTGAATAATTAGACTTGTATGGATATTCTAGCAGAGGCACCTGATGAAGTGTCGCAGCTGAGTTTTTATATGACTTGGTGCCGCGTCGTGTGTTGTAGGCATACTGAATGTAATTCCTATTATTCGTCAAACTGGAGTCCCAACCGCTATTATCAACCTCTCGGTAGTGGTGAGAAACAGGAGCCTGCGAGCAGGTGTCCCTGATTACAGTGAATCGCTGCGGCCCGTTCTCGGCAGTGCCTGCCCTACTCTTTTTTTAATTTTAATGAAAGTACTGTATTGTTTTCTCTTTATCCGAAAGGTGGTGTGGTTTCCTGCAAATGCTCTGTGTGTGAGAGAAGAACTGTGCAGGTGGTCGTGAGAGCCATGTGGCACATCCATCCAGCATCCATCCAGAAAATAATAGGCTGTCATCGTAGCTACACTACATATCTTGGTATTGTGGCATCATGGATTGAGACTATGGTACTTGTGATGCGATCCAGTCCCACCCTTACGCAGCCTCTGCCCTTAAAGACTGTCAGTTACTTCTATCGCGTCTCGTTGCCATTGCAGCACTCTCTGATGGGCATCTTCCTTTGCGGTGTGTTTGGTAACGTGTATTTACTTCCGAATGTAATCACTAATGTGCTGATCATCGACCACACTCAACTGGGCGAGGTGTAAGTGGGCAGAAAAACGTAAGGGTAGATCTGTTCCAGT
Organism: Schistocerca nitens; assembly: GCF_023898315.1. Taxonomy (NCBI): domain Eukaryota; kingdom Metazoa; phylum Arthropoda; class Insecta; order Orthoptera; family Acrididae; genus Schistocerca; species Schistocerca nitens. The sequence continues at coordinate 188,537,787 of NC_064618.1, read as the reverse complement.
GAATGATTAAGGGTAGATAAGTTCCAGTGAAGGATCTCGTTTTTGTTGTTATTGTCCTTTTTGTTACTGTTGTCTTCTTCAGTGCGAAGAATATTTTGATGTATCTCTCCATGCCACTCTATCCTGCGCAATCCTCATCATTTCTGCATAACTATTGCAACCGGTATCCATTTCAAGCCTTAGCTTCTTTCTACAACTTTTACTCCCACCGCCCAATACATCCCTCCATTAACAAACCGACCATTCTTAGTGTCTCACAATGAGTCCCATCAACCACTCATTTCTTTAGTCAAGTTTATTGACAAGAATGTCTTTTTTCTCCAGTTAAATTCAGTACCTTTTCATTAATTATTGGATGTGGCCAACGAATTTTCCACCATCTTCAACACCACTATACTATTCCCTTATGTTCAGAACTACTTATCCACCAGGTTTCATTTCATTTGATCAAAATGAATCCACAACAGATTCTCTAACACTAAAATTTCTATTCTATGTTACAATTTTTTTGCTATTTCCCGTCAACATTTCAGATCCTCCATTTCTCGAATACTGTGAATGGAATTGCTGCAAAAACAGCAGATGTTATCTACTACTTTGAGTGTCTCATTTGTTAATCAGATTCCCTCAGCATCACCCGATTTCATTTGACTACATTCCATTAACATTATTTTAACTTTTTGTTACTCATAATCAAAAGCTTATCTCTGCCGTTCAGCTGCTCTTGCTAGTTATTTGCCGTCTCTGGAAAAGCTACAAAATCATCAGCAAACAGCAAAGCTTTTATTTATTCTCGCTCAACTTGAGTTCCGTTACTGCTTGCTCTATGTCTAGACTGAATAACATCGAGAAGTGACTATCACCCTGCCTCACATACTCAATTGCTGCTCCGATTTTTTGCCCTTCGACTCACATAAGAGTAGTCTGTTATTTGTAAGAGTGATTGAAAACGTTGTGCTTCGTGTATTTTACTCCTGCTTACTTCAGAACTTCAGACACTGACCGCCATTGTTGTCATAAACTTTCTCTAATTGTACAAAAGCTATGGAAATTAGCTCGCCTTTCTTCAGTCTGACTCCTAAGATGTCACATTGTTAATATGGCCACGAGTGTTCTTACATTTGCTGGGAACTCAAATTGATCTTCCAAGACCTTGACTTCCACCAATTAATCCATTCCTCCGTAAATAATTCGTTTCAGTATGATTTGCTTGACTGACAGTTCTGTAATATTGAGATATGTCTGCATCCGCCTTATATCTTGCATCCAAAGGCGTAACTGTTTTCTCATGCTTGGCTCTGCTAAGCATCTCTGTGGTTCTTAGAAAATGTTGTCTACTCAGCGTTACTTTATTTGACTTACGTCTTTCGATGCTCTATCTGGACATTCTCTCAGTATTTTATCTTTATGTTTCATTTCCCTTCTCCTATTTATTTGCTTCCTCTTCTCCCTACATATTAGTGTCTGTAAATGTGTTTCTCTTTTACGGGTTTTGCACTCTTTCCACCTTTCAGCCTTCATTTCTTTGTTTAATACGGACTTGTCAACTGACGTGTTAACGTTTGTAGAAAACAGCCGGAGTATCAAGAGCTCAATGGCCCCACAGCATTGGCTAACTTGTTCTATCATGAAAAGGAGTCTGTCTAATGACAGAAGATCAGCTAATGCACGATACCGAATACGCGTGACTGTAGTGTACATATGAGCATCAAAATCCCATAGAGTGACGGTGCTACGTAGTTTTATTGTTTAGACCGTATTTGTCAAGAGCTCCACAGGTGCAGAAAACATATCGTTAGCTCATGAAACTGATTCATTGAAGCGGCTATAAAAGGTTATAAGAAGAGCAAATGACAGGTACGGTAAGGTTTAACAGCCCGACAACTACCGAGGTCATTACAGACGGACAGCGAACGAAATTGGTCTTTGTTTTTTCAATTTTTTGTAGTAGAAATGTGATGAATGCTCACGTATGATTGCTACGCTTTGTGTGTTGTGGCACATGAATTACCCATCTGTAGCTATATTTTCGTAAGCTGCATTGGGAGTTTCTATGTTAATTTCGTCTACGCTACTATTCTTTACCAAATTACTAAGCATACGAGAAATGAACTGTTTTGCCTAGAAATACATACCGTCCGCAATTCAGTGATTGAATCTATAAACTATAATACATCGACGTTGCAGTTGTGATCTGTTGTTCACCTCCCTTTTACATTAATGCTGATGATCATTCGTTTCACCTCAGTGTTCAATAATTTCGGAAAGTATAATGCTATCAGTTACAGCCAAATGTAATCCTTTTTGTCGCTTTGTTTTCTTTCCTTTCGCATATGAAACTATTAGATGATGATATTGGTTCGTACACCTTGGTTGAGATTGGTGCTTTCTAAATGCTGCCGGCACGTAGCCAGGCTGTGGCATACGGTCGGCACCTGGACTAAATATGCACTCATGATTACCGGTGATAGTGACAACTTCCTAACCATCTAAACGAGTCGATCTCACGATCTACCCATTACTCTTGAACGGCAGGTTGTTTGAGGTTCCTCTTATTTGTGACAGCATCTTCCCTTCCAAATTTTGGAACGCTGCAGGTTTTACAAGTGATTTGCTGACTTAATGAGCGCTGCAGAATGCAACAGTATCGAGATGGAAGTTGTTTTCCTCGCAGGAATCGGTAATGTCTGTATCATATGGCGGGCCAGGACTCTTTGGAGAGAGGAGATGAAAACGAGCCTTGAGATCGAATCATGTCTTGAAAACAACTGGTTTGGGATCCATCAGCTATCAGCCGCGGTATCTAAACCTTTATTTTATCTAATAATTATTGTTGGACTCCATCTTTGGCTGAGTAAATGCCTGCCTGTCATTAAGGGTTTCACACTACAATATCACTACGCAGTATACCCTATTAAGTCTGAAAATAAATGAAAATTACTCCTCTACCGATCACATGAATATCTATAAGGTAATATGAAGTATGCACCAGATTCCCGAGTAACTTTTCGTTACGACTTGTTTCGCTTATTTAGTTGTAAATTGTTTCACGGTATTCGTAAATAAGTTCTCCATAATGACAACCAGGGATTCATTTCAAGGAGCTTAGTTACCAGCACTCCCAAGTTACAGTCGCAAAGGTTCCTTCCTGCATCTCCTAACCAATCCAGTGTGCTACAAGAGCTGTTGTAAGTGATTACATCAGCTAGGGCTGTACAGAGGAAAGGCGGGAGGAAGTCCTAAACGCTGAATTAATTAAGATAATCCAGGAAAGAGTTAACTTTTTTAGTCTCGAGTGGGAAGGAACTGACTCATGCAGGTCTCATATCACTAGGCAATCTTATCGTTGTCTGCACTATTTCATTCCAGCACTATTATTTATGCTACACGTGGCACCTGCACGGCGAGGCTAACGTATATAGCGCGAGGCTAACCACCCACTGCCCCCCACCCCCCAATCCATTCATATCAAGTGAGTGGAATACATGTGTGCTTTTGCACATAGCCTTGAAGTCTTTCATCGTGTATAGTACTTACTGGCGCGTGTTATATACTTGGTACTACATACGATAGAGAATGTCACATGTAGATAGTGCTAGTATACACAAAGTCTGTAAAAAGAAGAAATAGCGTTACTAACTGCGTGTGTGGAAATGAGTACCCACTACCACACAAATTATCCAACTTCGTCTAAAATGTCAAATACATCTCCAGCTGCAAGTGTGATTCGACTGCCTCTTCACAACCACTGTAGTGTCGACCAAGGTTAATGATATGTTAAGGAAGAGGATAGCAAAACTCTATTTAACTAAGGGTCAGCTACAGTTACAATTACACATTTATATTTTGACAAAAGACCTACCAATAAATTATTAATGAAGTCACACTTTAATGTGGTAGTAGTCTGATTAATTTACGTTTTACAAATTCTTTGAAATTATGTTAATACTTCAGTTTGTTACTATTATGTTAAGAAAAGATGGCTATTATTGTTTCAGTGAAACTGTCTGTATGTGGCGTATTATTTCTGCAACTGATAAAACAGTGAAAACAATCTAACAACACTGCGCGAATTCTAAGTCACATGCGATCGATATTTTCCTAACACGTTAATACACAACCAAATGCACGTTGATAAATGTTAGTGAAAAAAATATACTTTCAGCTATCACTTTGCTTTTCGACGTGCTAGGTCAAAGGTAATGTTCAGTCTTTCTAATTAAAGTAGTTCTCCTGTTAGTGATAGTACAGGTCAGGGCTTAATTCCACGCAGTACCATAAAATGAAAGGCAAATTCTTAATTGAACTGCCTCGTCCATATTTCCAGCTTTGTTAGAAGAAAAATTATTAAATTATTTGGGCTGATAGTAACGCGTCTCCCTATAAAACAATAATGTAAAGTTTAAATTGGCCGCGCAATGGTTGCGGACTGCAGTGCTCCAGATATAATGTTTCTTTTCGCTGCAGACAAAACCATAATTCTGAAATCTCTGATTATTTGACGTCTCTTGAACACTTCCACAAATAAAATTCAGCTCACATTTCAACATTAGGTCAGTAAATCACATTCAATTACATTAAAGACCTGAGTCAGCAGTGTACGCAATAAAGCTTCGGAAGGCAAGCACAGAGAGAGAGAGAGAGAGAGAGAGAGAGAGAGAGAGAGAGAGAGAGAACCTTAACATAAATAAATCTGCTGAAAACCCCAAGTGAACACTAACAGAAGAATGACATCGTTATTTTTCAAATACATCATTATTCTCTTTATATTTAAAGAATAATTTTTTAATTATTCACATGAAACACTGTCTTCATGCATTTAATAGTCACAGATATTTCTGTCATATTTTTTCTATGTCGCACTTCACTTGAAAAAAAAATATTGTTGTTATATTTTGGTATGGAGACACTATTTGGTTCCATGGAATGCTAATTGCACATAGTTTCAACATCTAATACAGGCATTAGAGGTGAGTACCTATACAATAGTACATTTGTCTTTGTTCCACTAGTGCCCATACTTATAGCTCAGTTCTCATGTTAACATCAGTTTACATACATTTACGTTCATTTGTCAACACTCGTTTAAGGTTATCCTTTACAAAGATTTATTATATAGTTATTGATTCTCGATAACAGATTTATTGCGACATAATATACGTGCTAAGTTATGGATAGATATTGTTATTCACTTGCTTCGAAAAACATATTGCTGTATGGCTCCCCTACTCAGGCGAAAGGCAATGGGAATTCAAAGAAAACCAGGATGGAGATCATCTGTGCCCTTACTGCTTTCTCTTCTAGATTTTAGTTTGAATTATGCTGAAAATTTAAGCAATACGTGGTTTACATGAAGTATGCAGTAAAACATATTGGTAGAGTGTTTACATAAATATTGTTTGAAGAAACAATTTTATTGTAATGTTTTACAAGTTTTCTGATTTATGTTTGGTTTGAAAAGTGTTGTAGTTTCCGTTATATACAAATGGTTTCTGATAGTTCGGATAAGAAAATTTGAAATAAAATTTGAGGTTTGCGTGAAGTCTTCTCTGTCGTATGCAGCTGGTCCCTGACGTGACCGCTGTTGCGTCACGTCGTCGGTGAGTGTGTGCTGCTGCTTGGAAGGAAATTGCCCAGTTGGAACACGACATCGACTCTTGTACCCTCAGCTGTTATGTGCTTGGCTGGTGGCGTAGATATTTCGTGTTGCGTCATCTCGTTCACGCTGATGGTACTATGCTTAAGCTGGAAAACTCCTCAGGTGCATGCATGGAATAAACCCAGAATAGAGTATTATATTTTTAGTAGCTCTTACATTAACGATTTGGGTAAAATGCATTATGGTTAATTATTATTCTCTAGCATTGGACTTTTTCGAGAGTTTTTATTCACGAATTCACAAGTCACGAATATTGGCATTCTGTACTAAGTTTGTCTCACAGTTTTCGATAGTGTTTTTGCACTCCTCGTGTAAATGAAGGAAGGAACAGTTTATACATAGTTAAATACTCATGTAACGACCGTCTACTAGTCAGCGTTCGTTTACATTATCTATTTAAGGGGGGTAGGACGTCAAATGGGACGACTTGAAACAGGAGAGACACTACAGGATATTTTAATTTCCACAGTCTATACTTATACAAATAAATTCAAAAACTTTGTCAGCATGACAAGGAAGGATTCAAGATTCACATTCATAGCAGTGGAAGTTAAAAAACATAACAAAATAACTTTTTGTAGATGTGAAATTTCCTCATTTTTTTCTCTTACTGTTTATTACATTTGTTGTTATAGGTACACTTTTCTTCGTAAGTAAGAGAGATACTTCGATGAATTTTATACATCATACAAACCATACCTACAGTTGTACGAAACTGCAGAATTTTCCAAATTAATTAAAAACTGTGGTAAAAATTAAATACTTAACTACAAAATATGAGTTTCTTCTGAACATGAAGTTTAAAATATAATAGCTCATTCATGTTTTCATAAATTAAATAAATTCAAGAGTTTCATGCTCCTGTAAGTATCGATTGTATGCTGTGCAAAATTCATCGAAAAATCTCTCTGACTTATGAAGAAAAGTGTACCCAGAGCAACAAATACAACCAATAGTAAATGAAACTTCACATGCAATAGAAAAATTATTTTGCTATGTTTTTGAACTTACACTGTTATGAGTGAGAATCCTGAGTCCTTCCTGGTCCCGCTGACTAGGTTTTATGAATTAATTTGTAAAAGTATAGAAGTGGACATTAAAATGTCTTGTGGTTCCTCTCCTGCTCCAAGTCGGCCTTTTTGACGTCGTACCCCCCTTTTAAAAAGCGTTCATCGCCGTCGCGTCTTTTGCTGGTGAGGAATACTGATTCACACAGACCAGCGAAAAAATTTATTGAACAACTATTTTACTTTGATAGTTGATCTTTATAGATTTTTATCAGCTGAATCACAATCTAGCTTAGTTTTTTTGGATCACCCATAGTTTTCGAGCAATATGCTTTTTACTATATAGTACAAAAATCCTGTACTATACAGTAAATGGGGAAATTAATGAAATGCTTTGTTACAACATAAACATGGTTTATATTTACAGTAAGCTAATTACAACAATGATATGTGTTAATAGAGGTTTCCCTTGTCAGCTGGAATTGGTTTGTATCTTCTTTCTCATTTTTCTTTGAAGCTTCTTGTGTAGCTTTTTCTACTATGAGTCACTTGTTGAACTTCTCGGTGAAGTGACCAACGGTATTTGCTAGGGTGAATATGCCCACCTTCCTCCTCAGTAAAATTTCCCATACTGTCCGGGAAGTAGACTGTTCAGAAAGTGAACTTTCAGGCTCTGTAAACATGCCAAGATTTTAAACTTCTTTAACATTGTAGCTATAACAGAACCACATTATGAGGCTTTATCATTTCCTAATAATTTTGAAATGACTTGCTTGAATGATACCCATGCTTCTTTCTCATTTAAGGTCATTGTGGATTCCAAGGTAATGTCAAACATCAGTTTTCTAACGTCAGGTCCGACAAAGAAGCCTTATTTTAGTTTAGCTTATGAAAGGCATGGAAACGTTTGGCAGAGATACTTTAAACATGGCCAATATTTAGGCAACGCCTTTAAAGACTGTTTCATTAGGCCTCACTTTATAAGTACAGGTAGTAGGAGTACGGTTTTGGGATATACAAGGTTTTTGCGTAGAATGTTCTTCTCAACAGGTTTTAAAGACTCTCTCACAGGCCAGTTCTCTCTGCACCAGTGTTGATCTCTAGCCCTACTCTCCCATTCACACAAGAAACATGGACATTTGGTAAAGCCACCTTTGCTGACCAAGGAGCGTGCATGTTACTTTTAGATCGCAGCTATCATCCTACCATGAGCAGAATGGCATATTTTACTTAACACAATTTCTATGTTTTCATAGCTTTCTGTCATAAGTAGAGAAAGTCCAACAGGTACAGATGGATACATGTTACCATTGTGTAATGAAACAGCCTTTCAACTAGTTTCGGATGAATCAATAAGCAGCCTGCAGTCTTCCTTTTTTTATTCAATACTAAACTCATTCATCAGACCAAGAATGTCTGAGCAGCGCACCAAATCACCTTCTTGTCGAAAAAACTTGGAAAATGGATGCTCTCTCTTTCTGTACACGTGTATGCTGGTTCCTACTGCCAATAAGTTACTTTCCTTTAATCTAGAGCCAAGCATTTCAGCTTTTTCTTTCGTTACGGCCAGATCCCTAACAACTTAGTTAAGCTCGGCCTGAGTAATCAATTTGAGCTCTAGAGTTTCTGTATTACAGTGGAATTTATCATCATCTGGTTCATGTAAATCAGATTGTACATCAGATGATACTTCTGTTGGAATAGAATTTAAATCATGTGGTGGTTCAGGACCGGCATATCTACAACGTGCCCTACTGATCGGATGGTGGGCGGAAGGTTAGGGTAGCTTATATCTTCTGGTTTTTCTAATTACGACCAGTAATATCAACACTGCAAAAGTAGCAATCATTGGGGTGTTTTCTCGGCTCCATCCATATCATAGGAACAGCAGATCTTCAGGCTATCTTCTCCTTTTTGGACGATTTTCTCAGATCTTCGACACACATATAACATACCTTATGTGGCGCCTACGATTTATCTTATTCACCAACTTTAAATGCAAAGTATGATACATAAACCTTTTTCACAAAGTCTGTAATGTTTCTTTGGTGTTTTTTAATCACAAATTCACCACAAATATAACAAAAATTGTCAGAAGAGTTTTTACAACCACGATTAGACGTTTTACTGAGCACATGTACTGGAAACAGGAAGGTGAGTTTAGGTTGACAGTAAACAACATACCATCTGTTAACACAAAAATACAATAGACCTTCTTTTTGTTAGAGAATGTTTTTCAGCAATCTTACCAACGTCATCTACAATCATTACACTTCCTTTTTAAATTATTTTAACTATATAAAAGCTTTTAAATTATTTAAAAAATGGCTTACTCTAGCAAATTTAAATGTAAAATGTGAAGAAATAGTGGGTGATACAGTTTTTAAGTATCATATTTGGATTTCCCACCATAAAAAACATAAGAATAAGGTATTTACAGCAAAACAGTTTTTCCATCGTTGGCACGTGATTATTGACTCCGCCAGACTCGCAAGAGTTAACAAAAGCACATAAACCAAACCTATACAATTTCAGTATTTAAAGCGAAAGTCAGAAGACACTCATGGAGGAATAGTGTACTAGTTCTTCCCATCAAGGAATTTTTCGATTTGTGTCTCCAGATTTTCTGGCCCAGTACGTACTGGTACTATGATTTTACTGATACCCCTGGCGACCAAAACGAATCAGGTTTTTACTCGAGTTTTTGCCACCGCAACTAGCGGACTGGTGTAAGTTGAAAGACATGGCTCGATAACTGTACATCTTTTCATTTTTCTTATATAATTAGTAACAGACCCCTTTCTGGTCCATGGGGCGGTGTATGTGACGTGGTAAAAGGTTAGTGGAATTACCTCAGTATGTACATATACCCCTCTATAATACCGGGTTTCTCTGAAAATACATCCAAATATTTAGTCAACAATTGATTTAGCTCTGATTGTTGGCCAGTGAGCGACTACGCTGATCCCCCCGTCTTGGTGGAAATCGATTCAGTTTTACCAGGAATATTTTCTTCCTTCGTACTAGAAAATGTAATTCTCCATTGCAAAAGTTATTGCTAATTTCCAATGCTTATGGCCTAATACGTGTTAAGCTCATACGCCAACAGTATTTATCATGTATTTCTTTCGTCTTTCAACCTAGCCAGTACAAATCCTTTCTTGATTAAAACAGCCGAGTTAACTGACAGAGAGGTCAATATTTGTTTCGTCCTGCATAGAAACTAGCACCTCATTATACATTCCTCCACCAATTCTTTACAAGAATGGTGAGACATATCGCTTCCTTTCCGACTGAAACCCACACCTGCTTAGTTGCTTGTGACCGAGCGACAATAGCGCTGGTCCCTTGTAATTTTTACTTGCAACAGGGATAGCTTATAGGCCTGATTTACCCTGTTAAAGAACTCTAGACTCACTACATTAACTGAAGCGCCTTTATCTAGTGCCAGTTTCATTGCTATTACACAAGTACTTACGTTGACCGCGGCTTTTACTAGTTCGGTGTATTTCTGTGGGCGAGAACGAGATTCGTTTAATAGCTCTTGCTGCTGTTCAGTACCTTACTTGAATCATACAGTTTCAATACTATAGCCTACCAAGTCGATGTTGCTCTCGCTCCGCCTCACGGCCAGCATCGGATAGTCTATTCTGGACGATTATAGTTTGATAACTGAGACGTTCTAGGACGGATATTGTCCGTCCCATATACGGTTCTCACACTCCGGTTAGTGTTTTGCCATTGCCGTGAACTAGACTTGCAGGATTATGGCTTACATTATTATGTATATTGGCCTTGTTTCGAGGTGGTCCGTGACTCTGATACCAGTTTATGGGGTAGCCACCTTGTCCAGAAGATCAATTATCTTTTCATTTCGTTTTACCTTTTTGCCCTGAGTTGAATATGTCTGCATGTCAACGTTTCCTGTTAAAAGGCGGCAGCTGATCATTTCCATTCGGTGGCCTTCCGTTAATATAATTGTACTCACCTCTAGTTCCATTGTCACTATTATTCTGATGGGGTGAATGATTCTGCTTTTCACGCTTGCATGGAGATCGATTACCATTACCGTGCTTGCCATTCTGTTTTGTTTTCTTGTACTAGATCAGTAGACTCTGACACTGACATAAAATGTTCCATTTGATGTTCGACTAATTCCTGTTATAAATACTACAGGACTACTCGATGTCTGTTTAACTGTGTAGGGTTGAAACTATCTGAGTTTGATAAGGCTCACCTGTAGCAATATGTCCGATACTGTAGGCACAACTTCCACGAGAGGCATTTGTTGCCTGAAAATCGTGATGTGGCCTCTTGCTTTAGAAACACAGAACTAATTATACGTGCCAGGATAATTATCCGTATTGTCACACATGTTTCTTCGGTGTACATTACTGTTTCTTTCTTGCCTATTACATCTATTTCTTCCTTTTTTTCTTACACACACTTGGTATTTTTGCTACACAACGGTGGTATGGTAGATGTTGCCTTATTTACTGAGCAAACTGGCTCAGGTATAGTGTACTCTGTGTTAACAATATCTCTATGTGAGAGGAAATTATTTATTTGTTGTATAAAGATTTTAAATCCATTTCTACATGTCCAACAATATCTCTGTCTTTAATTTCTAAGCACTGGCTGAATTCCCCTTCAGATTTCTTTGTCTGTTCAGCCAAATGCTGTTGTATGCGTTTCATCTTTTCGATTCCTAGATTCCCTAAACGCTCCGTTGTCTCCTGTACATCTTCTTTCGCTAGATTATGCTCAGTTTGTAAAGTATCCATCTATCCTGCTAACGTATTGACTAATCTGGGTAAGTCGTTACACGTTTTCTTAAGCTCTAAATTAACCTTTCTTCGGGTAGACGCTGCACGATTTTTTTAAATACGTTCATTCAGTTCTAATCCTTACATTCCAGCACATTCCCTGTCGGGTCCTTCTAACTTCCTTAACCATAGTGCAAATGGGTCTGGAAACTGAGACTAAACTTGTTCCCCTTCAGAACTGTCTTTTCCCAGAGTAACACAAAGTTTCGTAGAAGTAACTATGTTTGGTTCCTCCATCCTATTGCTATCAGTAAATGACACTGATTCTACTGAGGCAGCGCCTTCCACTCCTAGCGTTGCATCGGATGCAGTGCATGCTAACATAGGACCTTCATCTAAGCTATGAACAGTACTTCATTCAGACATGCCTTGGCTAGCTTATCATTCTACTTGTTTGCCTATCTTAACCATACGTAACAATATATAATTATATGTCTGATCAATAAAATCACACATAATTCTTCCGTCATTAGGATGCAGTAACGCAACATATGCGTAAATAAATAACCCTGCCTTTGCGTGAACTAAAAGTTATCTGTCTTACAACACACCGCAAGATCTATCCTGTTATATCACCAATAAAACCACATCAAAACTGGAGTACATACGGAACCGTCCTTGCCTTCTGCGTGAAACTCAGATTTTTCTCTTCGTTTTTACAGTAATCTTTTCAACACTGAGCTCTTTTCCATCTCAGGTTCTTATGTTTCATATAATATTTTGTTCGTTACATACTGGCTGTCACGTGAATTACATGTAAGAAAAAATATACAACATAACTAATATGCAATACATGTAAAAAAGCACAACTATGAAATTTGGCTTTGTAATTTACTCGGGAACCATGTCGTACGCTGGAACTTAATGTACCTGTATTCTTATTAAATTATATTTTATATATTCATTGAAAATGTATTAATATATCAGTTTGTTATTAGTATGTTAATTAAAGATTTCTATTATTATTTCACCGAAATTGTCTACATGTTTTGCAATATTGATAAAACCCTAATCCAGTATAGAGCGCTGTGGGCATTCTAAGACACACACGATCGATAGTTCAGGAACACAAACGAATGCACTTGAATAATTATTCGAAAAAATGCATATGCTTTAACTGTTATTCTGCTTTTCAACGTGGTAGGTGAAATCTAATTTTCGCTTTTTGTAATCAGTGTCATCCTCCTTTACACTAGAACAGGTCAGGGCCCAATTTTGCACAATACAATAAAAAGATTGCCAATTAGTCATTAAAGTGCCTGGTAGAGGTTTCCAGCTTTGCTAGAAGAAAAATTGTTAAGTAATCTACTCTGATTGCAACACGTCTGCCTGTAAAACAATAATGTAAGTTTAAATTTGCAGCGCTTCGGAGGTGCTGTTTCCTCTCCGCTGCAGACACAGCTATAAATCTGAAAACTGTGATTATGTGACATAGGTTTAAAACTTCCACAAAAAAATCTCAACACATACTTTAACTTATTGTCTATTTTCTATCTGACATCAGCTCAGTGAATTACATTAAATCAGGGATCTCAGTAGGCAGTATACGTAACAACGCTTCGGAAGACAACCAGGGAGGGAGAGAGAGAGAGAGAGAGAGAGAGAGAGAGAGTGAAAGAGAGAGTGAGAGAGAACCAAGTGCAGTAACACCACGTGGCAAAGACTTGACTAAATTCTGAAGTAGTGATGGAGGGAATTGACACCATGAATCTTGCAGGGCTACGCTTAAATCCGTCAGTACAAGGGAATGGAGATCTCTGTTAAACAGCACGTTGCAAGGGACCCCGTAATGGTTAATTTCGTTCGTATCTGGGGAGTTTGGTGGCCAGCGAAAGTGTTTAAAAACAGAAGAGTGTTCCAGGAGCCACTCTGTAGCAATTCTGGACGTGTCGAGTGTCGCTTTGACCTGCTGGAATTGCCCAAGGCTGTCGAAAAGCACAATGGACATGAATGGATGCAGGTGACGAGACGGGATGCTTACTTACGTGTCACTTGTCAGAGCCATCGGCTCCGAAAGCCCATATCGATGATATTTCGTTGAATAGTTCGCACGCTGACGCTTGTTGACGGCCTAGCACTGAAATCTGCATTAATTTTCGGAACGTTTGCACTTCTGTCACATTGACCGAGTCTCTGGAGTCGTCGTTGGTCCCGTTCTTGCAGGATCTTTTTCTAGCCGCAGAGATGTAGCAGATTTGATGTTTTACCAGATTCCTGATATTCATGGGAAAATATTGGATAGGTTGTATGGGAAAATCCCCGTTTCATCTCTACCTCGAAGATACTGTGTCCCATCGCTCGTGTAGCGACTATAACATCACGTTCAGACAAAGGTAAATCTTGATAAGCTGACATTATAGAAGCAGTAAGCCATCTAACAACTGCGCCAGGCAGTTGTCTTATACAGACGTTGTGGACCGCGGGGCCGTATTTAGCCTGTTTCCATATCTCTGTATTTGAATACGCATGCCTATACGTGTTTCTTTGGAGCTTCGTTGTAAATCGCCTGAAGACTGCGGATGAACACTTATCAGTTCAACGATATCGTTAGCTTTTCAAATATATAATTGTTGTCTTTGTTTTTTAAACTATTATTATTTGTAAATCTTCACATAAAACACTGTAATTTTGCATTTCATAATCACTTGAGTTTTTCTCATAGTTTTTCTAAGTTTCATTTTGCTTGCAAAAAATGTTATTATTACAAATTGGTATAGGTACATTGTGACACTAATGAACTACGTGATATTTCAATGAAATATACGAAAAAAGTTCCAGGTTTCGAGACAATTATTACTGGACAGAGAGAAAATACTGTGTCAGTGAAGAAAAACACATAGAAAATGAAAGAATAAAACATAAAGTTGAGAAAGAGCGGAAGGTTTACCGTGTAATGATAGTTGCTAGCAGACCGTGGAATATTACCTTAGTGATTACATGGAAGCGTCGGTGATCCACGATGCGATCATAAATTTTATCTACCATCGTAATTCCTGACGATCTGGCTGTCGCTACTAGCGAGTTAAAAGATCAGTGGCTGTTTCTCCGCGTAACCAGTAGTCTTTCATCGACCTCATAGTGCTTGCAGCATTCAATTAAACTGCCTCGACGCAAACAGGAGGTTCTGGTTCGAAGGACCTTTGGAACTTAGTACAAAGCGCAATGAACCATATTGTGCATATGGTAACTCTCTTTCGTCCTCGCAACACACAGAAAATTAGTGTCAGATTTTGCTGTAAATTAATCATTCATATAGAAATACCATTGCTAGCCTCAAGTCCTGTTAACCTTTGATTAACCTAATTCTGACGCAGCGATAGTAATTTCCACCCTGGAGGGTATGGTGTCACAAGTATCAGAACTACATGTTTTGAGGAAAGGAACCATTGATCGTCTGTCGATATTCAGACGATACGAAATGTTTAATAAGCGATTTGGGTATAGCATGTTACGGAGCACTAGCTGTTCAAGTGAGATGTGTGTCTACAAGGAAGTGTACAACTGTTTACAGCCTGTTAGTGGTTGCGAAACATCGGACGAAATGCATTACATAAACTTGTAGAGCTCCATATAACGCATGATGGAGCAGAAAGTTAATATCAATTGTCCCAACGAATGTACAGAGAAATGGTTTGCAACACGTGGCTTCCTAATTTTAAGAAATATTTCTCTATTGATAGGCATTTACAAAAATCTAAAGAGAAAGGGTGTGTTGGATCGAATGTAAGATCTCATCATCTACTTGTAAATGAAATGCCGACTTCAAAGAATCTTGTGTGTAGACTACATGTGAAACAGCAATTACAGACTTGTCATATGGATTGTGTGCCTGCAGTGGTGTAAAATAATTTTAAATTTGGAGATTTATCGTCAGATTAAATTGTACTTCATTTACTGAGGTAGACTGTCGTCGCCTTGAACACTTGCCATTTGCTTAAGTGGTTCATAAAATTGTTTTCTTTAAGTTTAATATTTTCTGTTATTTTCTACCTATAGAATACACGATAAACCATTAAAACTTAACGGCTACTTTCAGTTGACTAAGCCCCCATCTTCAAAGCTAAGAAAAGGTAAGGAACAGATTATTGTTTTATGTTAAATTTTACGTACTAACCCACTGACATAAAAGTTTGAAGGTGAAGAAATAAATAAAAGTAATAACATACCCATCATGATAATATTTATACCAGAATATGGCGTGTTGAAAACCCTGCACGGTCCATATAGCTGGGAGCTATTTAAGAGAACGGAAATGATCGTCAGATAAGCGTGGACTGTGCAGATACTATCCCAGGAGGATTGTTCGGTATTCAAGGATGTGACAGAGACACACAGTTCCCCACAGTGGTTTAATTAACAAAGTAAGAACAGATGGAGTATCAGACCAATTGTGTGACTGGTTTGAAGAGTTCCTAGATAACAGAACGCAGCATGTCATTCTCAATGGAGAGAAGTCTTCCGAAGTAAGAGTGATTTCAGGTGTGCCGCAGGGAAGAGTCGTGGGACCGTTGCTATTCACACTATACATAAATGATCTTGGGGATAACATCGGAAGTTCACTAAGGCTTTTTGCGGATGATGCTGTGGTATATCGAGAGGTTGTAACAATGGAAAATTGTACTGAAGTGCAGGAGGATCTGCAACGAATTGACGCATGGTGCAGGGAATGGCAATTGAATCTCAATGTAGACAAGTGTAATGTGCTGCGAATACATAGAAAGAAAGATCCCTTATCACTTAGCTACAATATAGCAGGTCAGCAACTGGAAGCAGTTAATTCCATAAGTTATCTTGGAGTAGGCATTAGGAGTGATTTGAAAAGGAATGACCATATAAAATTAATCGTCGGTAAAGCAGGTGCCAGACTGAGATTCACTGGAAGAATCCTAAGGAAATGCAATCCGAAAACAAAGGAAGTAGGTTACAGTACACTTGTTCTCCCACTACTTGAATACTGCTCGTCGGTGTGGGACCCGTACCAGATAGTGTTGATAGAGGAGATATAGAAGCTCCAACGGAGAGCAGCGCGCTTCGTTACAGGATCATTTAGTACTAGCGAAAGCGTTACGGAAATGATAGGTAAACTCCAGTGGAAGACTCTGCAGGAGAGACGCTCAGTAGCTCGGTACGGGCTTTTGTTGAAGTTTCAAGAACATACCTTCACCGAGGAGTCAAGCAGTATTTTGCTCCCTCCTACGTACATCTCGCGAAGAGACCATGAGGATAAAATCAGAGACATTAGAGCCCACACAGAGGCATACCGATAATCTTTCTTTCCACGAACTATACGAGACTGGAATAGAAGGGAGATCGATAGAGGTACTCGAAGTACCCTCCGCCACACGCCTCAGGTGGCTTGTGGAGTATGGATGTAGTTGTAGATGTACATGTAGAGACATTGGAATTAAAGCAATAGACTTCATACTGACATGTATCCTATTCCGAATGCTCTCCGGGACAGAAGACATTTAATACACATTGTTATTTATCTCGTGCATTATTCAATACATTACCATGATTACAAATGTACAACAAATAGTAAAAATTATAACATTCCTTTTACGAACTGAAATTGAAAAATACGCATTTAAACACGTTCGTGCGCAAAAAGACAGCGTGTCCTGGTAGTAGGACTACAGTATACCATTTGAACAATGTCGGGACCTTCCTGCACAGGTTTCGGAACAATAGGTTCAGGAGAAAAACCGCAATTTGAAAGACAGCCTGTTCCACGCAATGTACTGAAAACTCTGGTAAACAGTTTATGACCAAGAATTCGGGAAGCACCAACCGTACTTTTCGACGGCACGTAAAAGTCAGACTGGGACCACAGAAACAACACAAATGTCGATGGTAGGCAATGAAAACCGCGTAACTACATTTCCTTAAATTTTGTGGGAGATGCAAAAAACGGTTCTTTAAAAATAATTTGAAGTAATGCAGATAGAGTGGCTACGTGTGTGACCATATAGTTCAGGCCTAGTTAGTGAAGGATTAGAGAAATCCGTGCACCTTCAATTCTCTCTTTCATAATGAATTTACGCTGGGAAATGTGCTGGAAGAAAGTCAACGAGGGTTTGGAACATACTGACAGGGATGTGGAGCCATACTGACTGCACTTTCGTGGACAGCTGGGCTCGGATTGAAGGCTGAGGAAGATTGGCACCAACAGCCCGATAGAAGCGGTACCATAGATTATCGACTGAGTTTAAATCCGTGGAGTCTGGGTAGCGAGGAGACTATAGCAGACTCACCCTTTTACTTCCCGAGCCCCTCCATTTCCGCATTACGGTAACGAATACACTGTTTTCAGTGCCCGACAAAGAAACTGTATTTACCCTCCGCTGCTAGTGTTGCCACCTGTCACTTATGAGAGGTTACTGCACTTTGACTTTTACCGTAGCCGATGGGCACATTAATGTGACTGGACCATGTATAACAAAAGAGCAGTCCTAAATAGGTTAACATTCGTGCGATAAGAAGTGTGATACTATGAAAATATAAGGAAAGTGTATAGCAATTGTTGTGTCTAGCTCATACAGCATAGACACAATGAGGTAGCTAGGTGCACGCTAAACTAACGCAGACGGGCTTGAAGTTCTGGAACATGAGACTTATCAATGAATAAGAAGAAAAGTACGTAGATGTTACTTAACTTTTATTCTCTTGTTGGAATACATCTCTTGAATAGTAGTAAGCTATAAGCACTGATATAAATGGCGCCTTGCTAGGTAGCAGCCATGGACTAAGCTGAAGGCTATTCTATCTGTCTCTCGGCAAATGAGAGGAAAACTTGGTAGGTCTAGCCGCAAGCAATGTCGTCCGTACAACTGGGGCGAGGTCTATTCCGTATCTTGTGACCTGCCATGTGGTGGCGCTAGGATTGCGATTACACAGTGGCGACACGCGGGTCCGACATGTACTACAGGACCGCGGCCGATTTAAGTTACCACCTAGCAAGTGTGGTGTCTAGCGGTGACACCACAGCAATCCTCTTACTTTTTTCTTAATTTTCCTTATTTAATGTTACAAGTTAGCATGTATGGTAAATTAGTAGCAATCTGTCATATTTTGCTGATAAAAGGTTGTATTACGACACAGTGTGCTCGATTTGTAGCTATGTTATTAAACATGGTTCACAATATATGTAAATTGATATCGGAGGGTGACAAAGGAAAGGAGAGGGACGGCATTACGGATGTCAGGGGAAACGGGACATTACGAAGTATCATCGGCGACGAGTGAAAAATGTATGCGGGACCGAAATTCGAACCCAGGATTTCCTGCTTACTTGGCAGCACTACTCCACCTGGGACACAGAATACATCGCAACTGCGCGGACAGTCTTGCCATACCTCACTGCCCAGCCATATACCCACCGAGTTGTCCCTGTCCATTTCCTGCATACTCGCTACCCAGAGATAACAGCAAGAGGCCTAACGATTTTGTGCATATGCATTGAAGGATGTGGATACACTGCCCAACTAGGGGAATCAATTACCTGAAGGTATTCATATAATTACATAAATTCATACAATTATGCAACCTACCTTTACTGCTTTGTTCCATAATGTCAGACACGTTCCTGATTATTTCTTCTAAACCTTCTGGTGTCAGACACTCAGATCGGTAACAAACGTTGTATTTCAATAATCAACCAAAACCCCTATCGAGTCTGTAATATGTGCTCTTGTCCAGCAGGAAATACGTAAAAGTTAATTAAAATCTGCAACGGAACTACCAGGAAACAGGAAAAGCGTATCTGTGAGTAATTAACGAGCGTGACTTCCGTGGGTTCAAATGGTTCAAATGGCTCTAAGCACTATGGGACTTAACATCTGTGGTCATCAGTCCCCTAGAACTTAGAACTACTTAAACCTAACTAACCTAGGGACATCACACACTTCCACGCCCGAGGCAGGATTCGAACCTGCGACCGTAGTAGTCGCGCGGTTCCGGACTGAGCGTCTGAACCGCTAGACCACCGCGGCCGGCACTTCCGTGGGTGCCAGCACGGTTGGCGTGTTCGGTGAGAGGGTTATCTGCCCTTTGTAACAAAAACAAATAAATAAATAAAATAAAGTAACATTAAATGAAAAAAGCTGAGTGAACCGATGAACGATGAACTTGAACGACTGTCGTGGGGCGTCCGCCCCAAACAAATGTAACGAACAATAACGAACAAAATGTGATAAAAAAAATCCTCTAATAGTTTTTTTCTTTAAATAAAAAAAGTGAGAGACTTGGTAGAGCGTAGGAACGTTGTACCAAGGGTCCCGGGTTAAAATCCAGCCATCAACATTTTTTTTACCTGTTTACGCGTGAAATTCTTATGTGAGATAATATTTTTCTGATATGTAAAAAGACTTTTCGCAATTTGTAGAAATGTTCTTTCTGCAGTCTCCTTTCGTTTCGTTAGTTGAAAGTAACAAGGCCGAAGAGTACATTTGTGTAGATAGGTGTGGTATTCTGTCGAACATGTCCGACGGAACAGACATCATTCGTGATGTTGCATAGCGACATTTGTGTACGTACAACAAGGGAAATAAATTAAGGTGACAGAAAGCGTACAGCATTCCTACTGGACGCAATTGACCGATAGAATGGGCCGAACGTCACGGAAAGCCAGATGGAGAGGAATCGTTTGTTTGTGACCAAGTGAATGGACTAGGGTCGACGTCTTTGATATCGTCGCCACACCGGTCCTCAAGCGATGCAAAAGATGAAATACCGAAACAAGAGGAAAGGGTAGTGTTTTACTAAAGAAACGAGAAGATCTAAAATCCCAAATACAGGCTTAACGTCAAAAAGCAGCCGAAGCGAACACAAAAATTAGCACATCTCACAATGTCTGCAATGAAAAACAGATTTCGCACGAGATTTCCGACACGGTGTGTGTTATATGAACGGAAACGGCAGTGGGAAAGTGTAGAGTTAATGTCTGTGTAGGAGAAGTGAAAGTATGTTACAATATGCGTGATGGAGACCTTGAAACACTGCCACCAGGAAGGTCTGTGTGTTCACGATGTAGAAATCACACAGAGGGCGAAAACAAAAGCGCGACATTTCAATTTCCCAAGATTTGATGCCAATGACAGTAATATGTTTCGCTGGAAGCATCAAAACGGTATTGTAAGCTGTAATGTTAAATCATTTGTTACAGGGAAACTGTACCACAACAGAAACGACATCCAGAAAACGGTAGAGGACTAGCAAGAACCAACACGTGCACTCAGCCTACACAGACGCAAATACCTTCAACCTCGACGAAAGTGGATCCAACAAGGAGGTGTCTAAGGGCCCACTCTTGCAACTAGAGGTTCTACAGATAATGTAGGGGCTGCACAGTGCAGTCACGCGACACCCCATAAGTACACAGTTATTCTATTCATTTCACGGGAGGCGAAACGTGCTCCAAAGCTGTTTGTTGTCGTTGTAGAGACTCGTTCTTTGAGTACTCGTACAAGTAAGTCCCTGTTTCCAGCATTACATTTAATCATCCACTCTCACTCCTCCGGAAAAATTACCAAAGAAATGTTCAGGACATTTCTGCAAGAATCGGTAATGGAATAAATCAGTGGAGTGAAGCTTCTGCTAATACTGCATTCTTACGCTCCCCGCAAAGACGGTAGTGTTCTTCGTGACCTGCACGTTCAAAATAGCCTACCAAAAGACGAAATTACAATTCCAGCGATCACAACCTCCACTTCTCAAATGCACAAACAAATGATATATAAATACACGATGCTGCTCCAGATTCTTCGGAAGAGGCTAGTCTGTAACAAGGGATTAATCTTCTTAAGCTGCAGTCGCTGAGACAATATCAGTTATGCTCCCCACGTTTCCATAATTCTCATCATCACGGGAGTATAATGTCTAAATTCGTTGATGAACACAGACACTTTGAAAATTGGACAAAGTTCTGATTCTTACAAAAGCTTTTATTCTGCAATCTACAGGATGGATGAAGGTTGCGTACTTATTATTAATCTTGTTATTTTGTTTATTACTTCTGTTATTAGTTTTATTATACGTATCATTATTATTGTTACTATTGCTATTACTTCCGCACGTGTGATGCAATTGTTTCTTTATTTTTCTTTTCTGTGAAATTACAAATGTATTTTGTAGATTTACTACTTCCAGTGAAACAAAACGAAAGCAGACTGCCAAGGACTCCAAATAGTAGACTCGAAATAGCTCTTTTATATGTCTTAAACATGTTGTCTCATATAACACATTCACGCATTATACAGTAAAAAGAAAACTGTCTCCATTGGGATTTGAATCCAGCACCCTGTGTACGACCAACTCACTCACGGAAGCCAACCTTCTTAATGATTCACAGATATGCTTTTCGTGTTTTCTGGTCGTTTTGGTGCTGCTTTTAATTAACGTTTACGTCCATTCAGCTGCACTACAGCACATGGTACGACCAAAATCGGAGTTATGGTTGATACTCTACCGACATACACTCCTGGAAATGGAAAAAAGAACACATTGACACCGGTGTGTCAGACCCACCATACTCTCTCCGGACACTGCGAGAGGGCTGTACAAGCAATGATCACACGCACGGCACAGCGGACACACCAGGAACCGCGGTGTTGGCCGTCGAATGGCGCTAGCTGCGCAGCATTTGTGCACCGCCGCCGTCAGTGTCAGCCAGTTTGCCGTGGCATACGGAGCTCCATCGCAGTCTTTAACACTGGTAGCATGCCGCGACAGCGTGGACGTGAACCGTATGTCCAGTTGACGGACTTTGAGCGAGGGCGTATAGTGGGCATGCGGGAGGCCGGGTGGACGTACCGCCGAATTGCTCAACACGTGGGGCGTGAGGTCTCCACAGTACATCGATGTTGTCGCCAGTGGTCGGCGGAAGGTGCACGTGCCCGTCGACCTGGGACCGGACCGCAGCGACGCACGGATGCACGCCAAGACCGTAGGATCCTACGCAGTGCCGTAGGGGACCGCACCGCCACTTCCCAGCAAATTAGGGACACTGTTGCTCCTGGGGTATCGGCGAGGACCATTCGCAACCGTCTCCACGAAGCTGGGCTACGGTCCCGCACACCGTTAGGCCGTCTTCCGCTCACGCCCCAACATCGTGCAGCCCGCCTCCAGTGGTGTCGCGACAGGCGTGAATGGAGGGACGAATGGA
The DNA here is from genome assembly GCF_023898315.1 of Schistocerca nitens. Classification (NCBI taxonomy): domain Eukaryota; kingdom Metazoa; phylum Arthropoda; class Insecta; order Orthoptera; family Acrididae; genus Schistocerca; species Schistocerca nitens. Next base: position 188,515,134 of record NC_064618.1, on the reverse strand, counting down.
GACGTGTCGTCTTCAGCGATGAGAGTCGCTTCTGCCTTGGTGCCAATGATGGTCGTATGCGTGTTTGGCGCCGTGCAGGTGAGCGCCACAATCAGGACTGCATACGACCGAGGCACACAGGGCCAACACCCGGCATCATGGTGTGGGGAGCGATCTCCTACACTGGCCGTACACCACTGGTGATCGTCGAGGGGACACTGAATAGTGCACGGTACATCCAAACCGTCATCGAACCCATCGTTCTACCATTCCTAGACCGGCAAGGGAACTTGCTGTTCCAACAGGACAATGCACGTCCGCATGTATCCCGTGCCACCCAACGTGCTCTAGAAGGTGTAAGTCAACTACCCTGGCCAGCAAGATCTCCGGATCTGTCCCCCATTGAGCATGTTTGGGACTGGATGAAGCGTCGTCTCAAGCGGTCTGCACGTCCAGCACGAACGCTGGTCCAACTGAGGCGCCAGGTGGAAATGGCATGGCAAGCCGTTCCACAGGACTACATCCAGCATCTCTACGATCGTCTCCATGGGAGAATAGCAGCCTGCATTGCTGCGAAAGGTGGATATACACTGTACTAGTGCCGACATTGTGCATGCTCTGTTGCCTGTGTCTATGTGCCTGTGGTTCTGTCAGTGTGATCATGTGATGTATCTGACCCCAGGAATGTGTCAATAAAGTTTCCCCTTCCTGGGACAATGAATTCACGGTGTTCTTATTTCAATTTCCAGGAGTCTACAACGTTTAGTACCGATCTGAGTTTCTTATATCTGGAGGTTTGGGTGTGAATATACTTTCACGCCAGCTACCGGCAATTCCAGCCAGTTTTGACTTGGCTTTTGCAAGTATGCTCAACAGCAGTCTTGCTACAGCTACGAGTAGGGAACATTCAGATCAGACTCACTGGACTCACAAACATTAATTCTCAGCTTTGAAAGTTTACGCGATGGCGAGAACTGACTGAAACCTCAATAATAATTGTATATTCCTCTTAGTAATCATTTTCAATGTGTAACATCTTTGTTTCTTGTGTTATATCTGTGGACTAGTTTGGTTTTCACATTGCTGAGTTGTTCAGCTTTTTTGTTCGTAGTGTTACTCATATGGACATCGTACTGTTACAGACTACCTCTTTGATGTAACTTTGTTTGTATTTAGTCCACGCACATCCAACCGTCATTTTCATTCTGTTTAATAGCTCCCATCTATTGAGACAATGCACGGCTTCAGTACGCTGTATGCTGACATGTGTTTTACAATGAGTACTACGCTCTTTCCTTTTATTTGTTTCCTCACTTTGGTTCAAAAATGATTCAAATGGCTCTGAGCACTATGGGACTTAACATCTGTGGTCATCAGTCCCCCAGAACTTAGAACTACTTAAAGCTAACTAACCTAAGGACGTCACACACACCCATGCTCGAGGCAGGGTTCGAATCTGCGACCGTAGCAGTCGCGCGGTTCCGGACTGAGCGCCTAGAACCGCTAGACCACCGCGGCCGGCTTTTCTCACTTTCAGCCTGTTAGAAGATGGAGGTTTAGTCCATCAAATAGAACTTAACGCTGTTTTCCTTTGCTTTCTTGTTCTTCGCTATAAACATGGTTGCTTGGTCAACTGTAACTAGTCATCAGGTTTTAATATTTTATAATGTGCTTGATCTACACCATTATTCGATCACTATCTCATTTTCTGATAACGTCAGATACAACTAAGAATAATTCGTTGTTCACTCAGCATAGTTGGAAAGCGACAAACAACAGAGTATGCAGCAAGGGGTATAGTCTGAGTAATGGAGGAACACTATGACGAATATACGAAATATATTAATACTGGAAGTATGAAATCATTAGAACAAGAGAACTGCAAAAGTTATACGTATTTCACTGGTACAAATTACCGTGGATGTTCCTCTGTATGAAGGGTCTACAAAAGGTTTGTAAGGCATGTGCGGATGAGGCCTTTCGACCCACTGTGACGTAGTAACGTTGCAATCTCCTTGAGGTCAGAACGACACTCTTACGGGTGTTTATTGTGTAATTTATAAAGGGCGATCTGCCAAGATTTGTGCCTTAGGCTCAGTGAATACCTCAAAGCGAGATGAAGAAAAGAGTACTGCAGGTACCAGAAAATGCTCTCTGGAGATTTTAGCGACACGTCGGTGTGTCAGGATGAGATCACCGTGGCACGGTACCACGTATACAGAAAGTTTCAGGACTTTGTTACATTACAAAATCCGATGCAGTTTGCGTGAAAACAAGCGATACAGCTTACATTTCCCTTAGAAGTGGTGGTATTACCACTAGGATTTTTTATTATATATTTCCTATGGGACCAAACTGCTGAGGTCATAGGTCCCTAGACTCACACACTACTTAAACTAACTTATGCTAAGAACAACAAACACACCCATGCCCGAGGGAGGACTCGAACCTACGGCGGGAGGCACCGTGCAGTGAGTGACATAATGCCACTTACCACGAGGAGTCGGTACTAGTAATAGTAGTTTTATCTACCAGTTCATCAATCTTACAAGGGTGCCAAGGATAACAGGAATAGCTGTTTACCGAAAATCTACATATTCAAAACTGAGAGCGCTTCATTACACCAGACGCCTAGCATACTGGCCATATTGCTAAATGTGAGCTTCTTCATGAGAATAGAGAATACATTAACGTCTGCAGGAATGGGTTATATTATCAATAAATGCCAATGTTTCAATTTATCGGAATATACAAAAAACACACCCTGTTCTACAAGCCTGCCAACGCTATTTTTGGCACTAATGTAAAAGGCTAAATAATAGCTAGTGTAATGACAGACCTGAAGAAGGGTAACTGTTCATGGACTCTTCACCACGTAGTTTGATAATCTTATTTATCCATATTGGTTACGAGAGTCCATTGATTCCAATTCGGTATGCTATTGAGATGAAAGAATCTTATGTAACTAGGAAATGTTTGATTGAAGTCATCAAATACAATACAAATCAGTGTCGCGTTATGCTAATCTTAAGGCAGCAGTTTTGTCACTTGAAGAACTTACGTTGTTATAAGTTTAATTCTATTGAATATTGTACACACATCAAAAAAAGTTTTGTATCACCTCGGTTCCGAGAGTTCCGGAACCTATACAGAAAATGGGAATAGAGATCAACATAAATATCATTCCCGCCCTTTTTTCTTCTCATGAAAACCACACATTGCATGTTGTACCACCATACAGCGAGACCTTCAGAGGTGGTGGTCGAGGTTGCTGTACATACCGGGACCTCAAATACCCAGTAGCACGTCCCTAGCATTGCTGCATGCTGGATTCGTCGTGGCGTACTAGCCACAAGTTCATGAAGGCACTGTTGTTCCAGATTGTCCCACACATCAACCGCGATTCGGCGTAGATTCGTCAGGGTAGTTCGTACGTCACGTCGTTCATAAACAGCCCTTTTCAATCTATCCGAGGTATGTTCGACAGGGTTCACGTCTGGAGAACATGCTGGCCACTCTAGTCGAGCGATATTATTATCCTGAAGGAAGTCATTCACAACATGAGCATGATTGGGGCGCGCATTGTCCTCCATGAAGGCGAATACCTCACCGCTAGGCTGCCGACATGGTTACACTATCGGTCGGAGGATGGCATTCACGTATCGTACAGCCTTACAGCGCCTTCCACTACCACCAGCGACGTACGTCGGCCCCACATAATGCCGCCCCAGAACAGCAGGGAACCTTCAACTTGCTGCAGTCGCTGGAAAGTGTGTTTAAGGCGTTCAGCTGACCGGGTTGCCTCCAAACACGTCCCCGACGATTGTCTGGTTGAAGGCATATGCGACTCTCATCGGTGAAGTGATGCCAGTACTGAGCGGTCCATTCGGCATGTTACTGGGCCCATCTGTACCGCGCTGCATTGTGTCGTGGTTGCCAAGGTGGACCTCGCCATGGACGTCGGGAGCGAAGTTGTGTACCATGTGGCCTATGCGCACAGTTTGAGTCGTAACACGACGTCCTGTGGCTTAGCCGGAAAGCATTATTCAACATGCTGGCGTTGCTGTCAGGGTTCCTCCGACCCATAGCGGTCACCAGCTGCCATTGGGTAGCCTGAAAGAGGCATGTTATCGGCAGTTCCTGTCTCTCTGTATTTACTCCATGTCCGAACAACATCGCTTTGGTTCACTTCGAGACGCCTGGACACTTCCCTTGTTGAGAGCCCTTGCTGGCACAGACCAACAATGTGGAGGCTATCGAACCGCGGTATTGACCGTCTAAGCATGGTTGAACTACAGACCACAGTAGCCGTGTATCTCCTTCTTGGTGGAATGACTGGAATTGACTGTCTGTCGGACTCCCTCCGTCTAATAAGCGCTGCTCATGTATGGTTGTTTACATCTTTGGGCATATTTAGTGACATCTCTGAGTAGTCTTAGGGGCTGTGTTTGTGATACAATACCCACAGACAAAGTCTATGTTCAGTAGTTCTGGGAACCGGGGTGATGCACAACTTCTTTTGCTGTGTGTATATTCTGATGGTGCCTACTGTCATTTTCTGGTAGTTATGGACTGTTTGTTTTTGTTTAGTAATTTGTGTAAGAAACACTAAAAAAGAACCAGGGACCTTTCTTCAGCTGCTTTTAGAGTAAGTGACCACTAGAGACCATTCTCACCAGCAGTCACAAATAATCCACGTGTTTTTGCTCTATAAAAGGTTTTCCAATCACCTAACAAACGCCGGTGTTTTGGCGAACTGATAATGGCCTAATCTGTTACAAAAATCGCGCGTAACAGTGACAGGCGTTCTATGGAAACCTCAGCAACTTTTCACTTGTTATTTCTCTGTAATCATGACGACACAAGAATGCATGTGCGGTTCGAGAACTATTGTTACCGCTATTAAGAAAAGCGATGTTATATTAAAAATTTTGTGCGTTCATGAAAAGCTAGTTTCGCACAAGTTTGAACCTTTAATGATAAGACGAAATGTTTATCGATAAGGATTCAAACTAGCACTTACAGCCAATTAGCCATAAAGAGCATTCCGTTATCTAATGTTTTCTCAATATTAAGGTATCTGAACTTGATATTACGTGACGAAAATTTCTTCCCTGTACCAGGACTCCTATACAGTAACTACTGTTACAGTTAATCAACTACAAACTATGTTAAATATGGTTTCATTAGTCAGTAATAAAGTGTGTGCATCTGTAGTCTTCAAATGGTATGACAGAAAATGTAGATTTGGGCAAGGATTCGAACCCAAAACCAAATCTGATTGTTAACTAAGTGCAACGAAATATTAGATATCGAATTTTTATTGGATATATTTGTCTCATGGGAACAGTAACTGTTTTTTCGTTACTAAAATGGCGATGCGGAACAATGGGATGAAATATAAATATTTCAACGCCAGTATTTGCTTTCCATAACAATGCTTCGTTTAAAAGGATCGAACGCCGTGAAACGAAATTTCAGTAAACGCATTTTCATTGTAAGAGGTCCATGACTAAGGAATTTATTGCTAGCGCACACGAGCAGATGTAATTTCGATGGTTTGATCACGTGCTGCCTGCGATATATAAGCTGTAAGAGAATCTCAGACCAAAGAGCAGTGTTGTCAGCAGTAGGAACTGTATGGCAGTAGGAGTAAGTAGTAGCTAGCAGTCGTGTGTATGGTTGGATGGGCCGGTCGTGGGGAGCGATGGCGCTGCCTGAGCGATGCAGTATAAGGTAATGGCAGCCTCGCGCATGTTTACTATTGTTATATCACGTCCCATGTAAATCAGCCGGCCGAAGTGGCCGTGCGGTTAAAGGCGCTGCAGTCTGGAACCGCAAGACCGCTACGGTCGCAGGTTCGAATCCTGCCTCGGGCATGGATGTTTGTGATGTCCTTAGGTTAGTTAGGTTTAACTAGTTCTAAGTTCTAGGGGACTAATGACCTCAGCAGTTGAGTCCCATAGTGCTCAGAGCCATTTGAACCATTTGAACCCATGTAAATGTTTTTAAAAAATCTCTTAATAATAATGTTTCTTCTAAAAATTAACTTTTGACAATCATTCATCTCAATTTAAAGAATTTACTAATTTCTCCAATCAATGATCGTTCTGATTATTGTAAAGCAAAATCAACTGTTTCCTTTCATACATGACAAATCTATCGGCCAGCATTGTTCTGAGCTGTGCCAGAAAAATTTCTTATAGGAGCAGGTATATACGCGTTATCCGGCGACTTTATTGAGGTAAAAATTTTCAATTTATTCAGAATGATCTTTCAGGACCATGATGAAGCACTGCTGACGTCCAAAATTTACCAGTTCAAATTCACAGTTAATTATTGAGAAGTTGTATATGAGTCAGATTTTGTAATTAGGAGGTTAGTCACATTTTATTATTGGTAGGTTACGAAATTTACTAGTGGGGAGGATACACTGAATGCGAATGCTATAATTATTTATTTTTTACTATTGGGAGGTTACATCTTTTATTTATCTTGCTGCATGCATTTAAACATGCCGCAATGGCGGACGATTAGTAGCATAACCATATCGTTAGTTCCCAACGTCCTTCATCGCACACCGTTGTAAGGCTGTGAAAGTATTTAAAAGACAGGTTAGGACAAAGAATAGTGATAATATCACGAAAAGTTATTGTTGTATGCATCGGATAAAATTAACATAAGTTACACAAAAATTAAATACAGTTATCTTCTGTTTTGCGTGCATGCAGGAGAGAACCAGACCCAGCAAATGTTTTAAGAAAAAAATGCAAGGTAAAGTTAACATGTTGTGTACATAGTTCCACGTAGTCAGCGCGTACACAACTTTCCCACTAGAGCGCGCCCCGCTAAGCACAACAGCGCAGGCACAGCGCTCATCTGTCTCCACTCTATGAGATGGCGCTGCCATAGAGACGAACCAAATTCTGCTTCCGCCAATCCGCGTATTAATATGTAACGCAGCCAATGCGATTGCTGCTAATGTAGAACCTTTTTTCCTAGCGGATCACACTCGCGCAGTGATACATGAATGCGCGATGTATTATAACGAGTCTACAGACCTCCGATTAGAGTCTGCATTTGTCTGCACCAGTCTGTACCAGTCTGCATTAGTCTGTACCAGTCTGTACAAGTTCTACATTTGTCTGTACCAGTCTATAGTCAAGTTTCAGTCTGCACCTAACAAGATTACCATATTCCTGTACATAGCCCTGAAGATAAATGTATAGACACTTTTCTCAAGTATCAGAGATATATGTGAGAATAAGATTAACGTACCAATACCAAAGGAAGTTCAGACTGTCAATTGTAAATAGCATCCAGAACCAAGTTAAGTCATTTTTATGCTTGTTATTATTTTTAATATATGTGTGTGAAAGTTAATCAAGTTCTGTTTAAAGTTGGTTACCGTCAATCTGCTACTCTAGGCATGCCAGTGGCATTTCTATCATCTGACCTAATGGAAGAAGATAAACACGCCACGATAAGACCACGAGACACATTGCTGACACTCGCCTACTTCGTTAGAGCGATAAGTCAAATAATCTGATGTTGTGTGTACTGAAGGTCTTACAGTACGCACACCACAGTACGCACACCACATAATATATAATGTTTTTACAATTTTTTTAGCCGACTTGACGAAGCCATTTAATGAAGCCTATATATATATATATATATATATATATATATATATATATATATATATATAGAGAGAGAGAGAGAGAGAGAGAGAGAGAGAGAGAGAGAGAGATTTACTTCACTAAAGCAGCTAAAAGAGACTTTTTATAGTTCATAAAATTCTTCATTTTTCTGTTCAAGTGTAGTGTTATGTATTTGTCATGAGTAAACAAGTTTGATTTCCATTTGATTTATTTTATGTATTGGAATCATTGTTAATTTACAAAGGACTTGAAACAGTTTACCTGACTCACATAGAACTTTCGACGAAGTGGATTAAGGTTCAGGTAAGAGATGACTTCAGTGTTTGACGGATGCTGAAACTCAAAAGGATAGGAGCTAGGCGATGAGTCACATTGTCAGACCAATATGAGACATCAGGAATCAACTATTATCACTCGTAGAACTATGAGGTGTCCAGCGTGGGCAACGCTTCATGGAACACTGCTATAGTTGAACCAGAAATTCCTTTTCACATCTCATACTCGTGCAGAAATCAAGTTTATTATAGTAAAAACAAAATTTTGTCTTTACGAGTCAAACATAGATCATATGTGACATACGAATAAAGAATTAGGAGATCCGCGTTTCATTACTTTTGGTATGGGGACATCGTTTTAGAATTTGTTTTCCACATTGACATGACTTAAGTTATGGGACAGAGATATGCACACATTCAGATGGTCGTCCTATTTCATATACTATGTAGCTGTCATTTGTACTTAGGTAATTCACGTGAAAAGATTTCCGACATTATTAAGGCCAAACGACGTGGATTAAAAGGCTCTGTACGCGGAATGGCAATTTGGGCTAGAAGCATGGGACGTTCCATTTCGTAAATCGTTAGTGAATACAGTTCTCTGGGACCCACAGTGAGAAGAATACACGGAGGATACCCAATCTGAGGCATTACATCTCACCACGTAGTAGCCGACTGCCTTCACATAAGGACCGGGAACAACGCCGTTTGCGTAGAGTTATCGCTGCTAATCGGCAAGCAACACTGCATGAAATAACCGCAAAAATCAATGTGGGACGTACGACGAACGTATCTGTTACAACAGTGCAGCAGGATTTGCTGCTAATGGGCTATGGATCAGACGCCCAAGGCTAGCAGCTTGGTATTGCCTGCAGGGCCTCTCCTGGGCTCCTGACTATACTGGCTGGACTGTCGACACTGAAAAACCAGGACCTGGTCTGATGAATCCGATTGTAGGTGGCAGAAGCCACGGATCGAAGTTATCAACAAGGCACTGAGTAAGCTGCAGGTGGCTCCATAATAGTGTGGGCGGTGTTTACACGGAATTTACTGGATTTTCTGATACAACTGGACTGGTCGTTGACTGTAAATGGTTATATTCGGGTACTTGGAGACCATTTGCATCGATTCTTAGATTTCATGTCCCCCAACAACGATAGAATTTTTGTAGATGACAATTCACCATGTCACAGAGCCACAACAATTCAGATTGGTTTGAAGAACATTCTGGACAATCCCAGCGAATTATCTGGCCATCCAGGTCCCCTGACATGAATACCAACGAAAATTTATGATGCTGAATCGAGATTTCAGTTCGTGCACAAAATCTCACTCCGTCAACGCTCCCGCAGTTGTAGGTGGGTGGCTACAGGGGCAGCAGGGCTCAATATTTCTGCAAGGATTTCCAACGACATGTTGAGTCTATTCCACGTCGAGTGGCTACTCTTCGCAGGGCACAAGGGGGTGTTTCACGGTGTTAGGGAGATCATATTTTTGTGTTATTTCTTATAGGAAATCATTAGTACCTTGTTTATTTCGAACGACAACGTGAGTTTGTAACCTCCCTCTTACTAATCGGCCTATCCAGCTTGCGATATAAAATATGACCGTGGATGGAGTGTATGCCTAATGGATTTTTACTAATTGCATAAGGCTATTCTCCCAAAGATGTAAAACTGATAAGTAGGAGGAAAGTGTACAACCGACCTTTCTGAAGGAAAAGTCTACTAACATTAAAAAGTAATTAAACAGAACAGGGCTATAATTTAAAAAAAATTAAAGTAATTTTGGGAATTCACTCACGAACAACACAGGACTCAAAATTAGTACCACTGATCATGAATCCAAAGCTACACTAATGAATGAAAAGCAAATAATTAACGGTCGCCAGCCCACTAGGGCAATTGACATCCAAAATCCTGTACAAGATGATGGGAAAGAAAAGCATGTATTATTATACACTGAGGTGGCAACTGAAGGCTGCCACGTTTTTCTTTTTCTTTTTTTTTACACTAATTTTACGTGAGTGTGTAATGATAAAGATAACTGAAAATCACTCTTGCGTTATGTTAGGCATTAAATTTTGATCAATGTAATCGAGTAATGATTTGAAAGTATGTAAATAGACTGTGTGTTAGTACTGAACTTCGTTACGTGAACAATGACTTTCAGTGACCTCAACATAATGTCATCAAATAAATGTAGAAAAATAGCAATCACTTTTTACTTTGCCATTACTTATTTTGCAAACTGGATTTCATATTATGGTCTGAACAACCGAGCCTTTTTTTCTTACATGAACAGAATGAAACACTAGAATACGTACCAAATCAAATAGCCATGTGCTCCAAGCTATATGTAAAATAAATAAGACTTTTGCACTCTTAATTTGTGTATTTCTTTAGATTTCGATTTTTTCCAGTGATTGATTCTCAAACTTAAAAAAAATTGCTTTACTTTAGTCATATTCTGAAGCTTCTATTGTACAGCAGTTAATTGAAAGTAGATTGAGGCTAAAATTCTTGAAAGTGATATTATTGATTAATAAACTGGCTGTAACTATTCAATTTGTTTCCTATGACACTCGGTTTGCCTATAGGGGGAAAATGATCACGCATCCGGCTTGGTAACAATGTCTGCGGCAATGACGACACATTCGCCTGACTTTAACTGATTATTATTTAAATAAATTATATGAATCTAATCACATTTAGTTGCGCTTCTGGGTTAGCCGTTAATACATTCTACCAATGAACAGTCTTACTTTAGTGCTGTGCATATGATGAAACTCGGAGCCGACGTCGAAGCTGCGTTGCTAGAACTGCTGCTGTTGTTGAAGACGGTAGCATATTGTGGAGCCACGGTTAGTTACAGAAACGGGCAATCGTAATTAATACAGTCTCTTCCGCCCGTCCTCTGTCCATACTCCTGCTACTATGCTACTACACATCTGGCCGGCGCGCGCACGTAATGTCACCGAAAAAAGTACTCTCTACTGCGAGAGTGTTAACATCTCACTTTCGCACACTACAAGCGCTGGAACCCGTCCCCTTCTCTCTCCGCGCGCTCCACGCAACAACTCCCTACCTAAAGATTTCACAACGCACAGGCACTGTTATTATCGTTGGTAGGCGATGCAAATAAGAATTCCTTTGGCTTTTTCCCCGTTTTACAGTAAGACATAGATAAATACAATGACACGTCAACAGACTTCTACCTAAATTTTCACATACAGTGAAGAAATGTCCATACTTATTAAAAGAAAGCATTTAAATTACAAATATTTACATACAATTCAGAAACAAATTATACATCGGTAGCAGGTGCCGTGAATCTTGCATTTTCGGTGTTACACGTTCATTTAGCCTCACGTTTCACTGGGTCCGTAACAGGCTCAATAAGCGTCCTCCTTAGACCTACTTTCGTATTTACTCTTATAGTGTCATTTGAATCTCTTCTATTGCAGTCGTGTGCCCGACACAGCGGCGGCAGTCTAATTTCTCTTGCAAAACTGTGTTTGTCGCCGGCTGCGTAAGCAGCTAGAGTTCATGGTCACTTGGCGGTACAGTACGATGGCTATCGTGTTTGTGTGCCTGCTGGTATGGTATTCCTGGCTAATTAGCTGAAGGACCCACTTCTTCTGCACACCAAACCACAGACTACTAGCGATTCACGGGTTTCGAGACAGGTTAGTTAAGTTTTCACCTCTTCGAGGCGTCTGTATCATTGAAACTATGTGGCTGCACTACGCAGTTCACGTCCGACACAGTACTTCCCTCAAACATTACCCAGTTAAAGGGCGCCACCTCCCCCTCCCCAGATCTCCGAGAAAGGTTTTCTTTCTGTTAAGAAAATGATTAAAAAGTCTGGATTACGCAGGTTTTTAACACGGTCGCCAGTGGCTAGTTGCCCCATCTTATACAAAGTATCTTATTGCCGCCCTTGAGTCTCCGTGTGCTAATACTCATATTCCAGTTACGTAAAATTGTATTTGGGTACACAAACCGATTTCGCAACAGCTTTGACACTGCGTTATACTTTAAAGTTTTCTCATTTACTTTACGTATAAATATTTCAAATTCGCCGCCACAGACCTCTAGTCTTAATGGAATTCAAAATCTTTTCATTACATTTACACAAAGTTTTTAGTGTCACAACTTCTTTTATATTCCTTCCCTGCTGTTTACAACAGTGTATACAATGGGTAGTAGTAATATAATATCAATGAACTACTAGATACAGAGATTAAACTGATTTCACTTTCAAGATTTGCTACATATTACAGAGATCCAGCTTTACTTAGAGTTTGGTAAAACAGATTTTTACCTATTTCGCAAAATTAGCTCATCTGCTTACAGTAGACTAATGACAGTGTGAAAGTGCATAATACACACTACTTGAAATGAAAATTCTGAAGATACGCTCGACGTGATATTATTCATACGACTTCTACTCTAACATATTCGCCCATCACGTAACATCATCTACTTATCTATTTACTGTTAGTGGACCAAACATTTGCCACATTCAGGCTCGTAAATCTTGATTTCACATGTAACGGTTATTAAAGAGCAGTACAGCTTTACTCAAACCATTAGTATCAGAAACATTTATACCTCGTTTTCAGCACCCTACTTGAGAGCTCATACTAACTTCAGTCATTTCAAAGTCATCGTCAAATACCCTTTCAGTACGCACAATTCATTCTAAGAAATTATATATACGCATTTACGTACCAGTATTTGTTATTAGAAAGCAGTGTACCCTACAGAAAAAACTATTTCTTTAGTTGCAGAAGAGTACCTTTATGGACACCATTCTAAATCGTATTTCTGTGCTGCTTTATCTTAATTATCCATTAGGAACGCTATACATATTGGGTATACTGTACATGAGGTACATCCTCTTACAATTTATGTCGTTTTCTTCTTTCTTCATACAGTTGCATAGGAACGTATCTGTTTGCAAATTCCTGAAAAAACTGTTTAGAGCCTGAGCCGCGCGCCACTCGCTTTTGTGCCGTTGACAGGTTAGCGTCGTTTATTCGGATTGTGACCTCTCGTTTTCTTAGTGTTCACTGGCTCCACTACGTTTTCTCGCTTGCTCTGTCCGTGAGTGGCAGCAGCGGCATTTATTGATCGCGAGTACTGTGGTACTATCTTTGGAGCGATCTGAAGTATTTCCGGGTCGTCGTGTGTCTCATTTCAGTTGGGGGGACGGAGCAACAGTGAAGTCCGCACAGCCAATACTCGCCCGTCCGCTGGCGCCATACATGCACTACCCGACGGACGGGTGTGTACGTGAGAGTGCACGACCAAGCCAAGGACCGGATTCAGGGAGTTGACGTTGAATGAATCGTTATATTCCAGTAGTGCAACCTTCACTGGTGTGTGTGTCTCCCTCCGTTGTATGGCAATAAGTTGTCAGTCGACGATTCGTACTGGGACCTTTCGGTGCCTGACTTGAGCGGGAACGACCGTTGGTTGGTTGTTCGGTCGGTCCTCTCAGCGACGACGTGTATTTGGTTTTCCGACCGCTTCTGGCTCCTCTTTGTTTGTGTCGTAATTCGTCCTGTTGCTCCACAGTGACTGGTTTAAATATTGTTTGAGTTGTCTGTGGATTTGTTTTCGTGGATCCGTGTGTATTTTCTATGGTTTTAATGAGCTCTCTGCGTGCTGGATTAAGCAGTTGGTTTGGACGGGCAGCAGTGAGATACGCACAACGCCTGTACTTGGCGTCACCGCTGCCGACACACGTGCTCTGCTCGATCGAAGGATGTGGTCGCCATAGAGGACGACCATGTCGGGGACCCGATTCACGTAGATCAAGTTGATAAGTTGTGTGTGTGTGTCCGTCCGTCGAAGTGACCTCGTTCCATCAAGATTTTTTTCTCTTTATTGGATTTAATTGGGGGGGGGGGGGGCTGGCTTGCTGGCAATAGAATAATATGCTGCTCTGCAGCCTACAGAAAAGTTAAGAAACATACGAGAATACAGACAAACAAGAAAAACAGGCGATAAAATGGTGACATCGTAAAAAACTGTAAAATGGCGGTAATTTGTGGAATTTAGAATATAAGAACACTGCAGTGACGATGCGGATGAAGACACACAAGACGTAGACAAGCACCATTAAAAAGCACGGCGACAGTCTGGTTTCTGTTCGCAACACTGACAGGGGACCCACAACACTGAACACTCACTTATAAAAGCACTATAAAGGTGACGGGGGGGGGGGGGGGGACATGCCATCAAGCTGTCAGTTGGCGGTTTTATACCCCGACATTTCCCTTGCCTGACTTGATTGGCAACGACCGATGGTTGGTCGTTCGGTCGGTCGTCTCAGTGGGCGACGTGTATCTGGTCGTTCGAGCGTTTTTGTGTTCTTAACGTTCGTGACTGTTTTAGCATTGTTTGAGTTGTGTGTCGAATTGTCTTTCGCGGTTCCATGTGCAGGTATTGAATAGCCAGTCTGGCCTTAACCTTGTCTATTTACTAGGGTTTGGTGGAGCAAACTTGAGTAATTAAATGCTTCTCATTTGACTATTCTAAATGGTATTCTATCGTGTTATTGGTTATCGCATCTTAGATGGATTTTGCAAGTGTGTTTGTCGACGTTTAAGCTGTCCCTAGTTTGAGGCGCCATCCGGTTAAGTGAGCATAACTCTTGGCTGCCTGTCTCACCGCTTACGCAGCAGTAGGGACTTCCCTCAGGTCGACCCTTGGAGCACTGTCTGTGGATAACTACCTTGTTTATTTGGTCTGATTATGTCAATTGTTTAAAATATTTTGTTTAAATTATTCCTACTGTTTGTGGACTTCCGCCTACAAATAATTTGAATTCTCCTTAATAAGGCCTTCAGCCGTCAGTGTAACTTGTGTTACAGTCAAATTTTTTAAAGTGATTCTTTTTAAAAAGCTATTTCCTTAATTAAGGTGTACGTGTTTACTGTGCAACCAGCGGTAACTGATTAGGCCCCGTCCACACCTTTCTGCCTTTCCCTAAGTAACAACGTTTCAGAGCCATCTCTGGTATTCACTGTATTTAAATTAGTTTTGCACCACTTGCATCATCACGTCTTTTGAAACTCTTTAAATTTATTAAATAAATTCTACAATACAATATTAATAGACAGGTATGTGTGGAACAACTGAAGTAGGAATTTTCGTAACTATGGCCTTAACTGTATGTTGAACGCATAGTTGTGTATTATTAAGCTTGTCTATTGGCCCACAGTTAAATCATTTCTCATATGAGTTAAATCATTACATCTTCAAAGGTTAATTGTCAAAACTCCTGAAATAGCATTAATTAGGGTGACTAAGGAGGGGGGAATCAGTAGCATCGTTATTGATACCCAGTTGCGGCTCATTGGTCATTTTCCGTAATATCTACTGGCCTGCCTTGCTCGTGTCAGCTTTCATCAGGTGGACCACTTGCTATCTAATTGTTATTTCAGTAAATATTGTTCATATTTCGTCGGTCCTCGATAACACTACGACATTTCAGTTTTTACATCCACATTTCGCTGGTAACCAGGATCATATCGACCTCTGTGAATTTTTTTATTATCGTGGTTCGGCAGGCGCTTGTCGGCATGCTGTGCGTCACACCTGGGTGACGTGGGAGTGACGTCACTGGCAGTGCGATGCGCGTTCAGCCTATCTGGATTGGGATTCTGTGCTGTAACTTGTCTCTGCCATTCCAGTATATGGACTTGAAATTGTATAGGTTTGATTAAATTTTCTGAAAGTGCGACAGATGATGGTGATGGCGCACTCCCTACTTCTAAGGATATACAATTTTCATTGTAACTAATTATTTAGGACAATGAATGACACAGGTAAATATTGCGTTCTCTGGAGTTATCTCTTGCGCCGTTATTTACGAAATAACGTACAAAGTGAACTTTGAAGCAACACATTTTCCGTTTGGCATCAGATTGAATATTTTGACTTAAGGAAGACCAACATACCAAGAGTGATTACTGCAATAGTTTATATGCTAAATTTTTAGCTAATTCCAAAACATACAATACAACCTGTTGCGGTCTGTTGTGAGAGTTACTACACTGCCAGTAAGCTAAAATATTAGTTCAGTGCAGTCCTTCTATTACTAATCTGAATTTGTAAGTAGGCTAATTAGGTTTTCTTATTGGTAACGCCACGTAGCGCTCTGTATGAAAATCCCTGTCTGTGCTGTGTGCGGTCTGTGGCTGGTTTGCATTGTTGTTGGCTATTGTAGCGTTGGGCAGTTGGCTGTTAACAGCGCGTAGCGTTGCGCAGTTGGAGGTGAGCCGCCAGCAGTGGTGGATGTGGGGAAGTGGGATGGCGGATTTTTGAGAGCGGTTGATCTGGACGTGTGTCCATCAGAAACAGTACATTTGTAAGAATGGATGTCATGAACAGCTATATATATTATGACATTTCAACAATATTAAGGTATATACATTGTTTGTTCTCTATCAAAATCTTTCTTTTGCTAACTGTGCCTATTACTAGTTAGTGCCTTCAGTAGTTTGAATCTTTTATTTAGTTCGCAGTAGTAGCGCTCGCTGTATTGCAGTAGTTCGAGTAACGAAGATTTTTGTGAGGTAAATGATTTTTGAAACGTATAGGTTAAAGCTAGTCAGGGCCATTCTGTTGTAGGGACTTTTGAAAGTCAGATTGCGTTGCGCTAAAAATATTGTGTGTCAGTTTAAGCACAGTCATGTATAATTGTTCAAAGGGGACGTTTCAAATTTTACTGATGAAATTGAATGAATGAATTGACGTTGCATTGTCGTTCACATGCATCTTGCATGCTTTCGTGGATTTTGCATAGCAGAAATATGAAAAATAGGTGAGTTGTTGATACATTTGTTTCCACGATTAGCAATTATGAGGTGAGAAATGTAGCAGAACTTAATTGGTTGAGAAGCTCAGTAATATTCTTCTTTTAATACAAGTTTCATTTGTGGAGTAGTGCGGTATTTACTGACCCCTGCTCATGTGCTACGCCAATTGTTGCGTGACTCCATATGTTATAAATTACTAAATATAGGATATCTTCCAAAATTTAGGGAACGTTCATTTTCAGATAAGAACAAATTAATTCTTTGGAAAATATCATTTACCATCTGTCCTGCTCCCTTCTCTCTAATGGAATTTATTATAAGACTAGTATCGTCTGCAGAAAGTATCAGTTTTCCTTGTTGAATGTGAAGTGTTAAATGGAAGATCCTTTTGATATGAGGAATAGAAGAGGACCTAAACTAAGCCCTATGGCACAGCCCTTGCGATTTTGTTTTCGCCAGTCACTAAAGTTTTCTACTTTTCTGGTGAATTCTTGAATTATTCATCACAAGCTTCTGCATTCTGTTTATTTAGTATCATTTAAACCAGCTGTGTGTAAAGCCATCAGTTTCATAGAACCTAAGTTTTTCTAAATAACATGATCTCCAAACATAATCAATTGCCTTGGGAAGATAACCACAAATACGAACTGGCCATATTACGTTATTCAAAACTTTTACTACTTGAAGACTGATTGTATAAATATAATTGTCCATCGAGAAACCGTTCTAGAATCCAAACTATGATATGCTAAGTAATTTTTTTTAAATATGCAATTACTTTCAAGTACATTCCTTTTTCGAATATTTTGGAAAAAGACGTCAGAACAGAAACAGGCCTTTCGTTGTATGTCTGTCTAATCATCTTTCTTGTGAAGTGGTTTAACAATTGCATATTTTATCTTGGTTAGGAAAATTCTGTGTGCCAGTGATGCGCAGCATATATCACTAAGAATATTACTTATTAAGCTGTACGACTTTTCGGAATTAGTTTTTTAGAATTTTTATAGTTGTATAAATTTCGGTAAAGAATGTTGGTTCTGCCTCTAGTTGCTTTACGTTTTGTGGATTGATATTTTAATTTCATTCTTTTGCTTCTTCATCTGAGCCATTTAATCATACACACATCAAAAAAGTTTTGCAGCACTTCGGTTCCGAGAATTCTGGAACCTGTAAAGGAAATTGGAATAGAGATCAACATAAACATCATATCCACCCTTTTTATTGCTCATGAAAACCACACATTGCATGTTGTACCATTATGCAGCGAGACCTTCAGACGTGGTGCTCCACATTGCTGTACACCTCTGTACTTCTAATACCCAGTGGCAAGCCCTCTTGCACTGATGCACGCCAGTATTTGTTGTGGTATACCATCCACAAGTTCATGACGACACTGTTGATCCAGACTGTTCCACTCCTCAACGGCGATGCGATTGGTGGATCACGTCGTCCATAAATAGCCCTTTTCAATCCATCCCAGGCATGTTCGATAGGATTCATGTCTGGTGAACATGCTGGCCAGTCTAGTCGAGTGATGTCGTTATCCTGAAGGGAGTCATTCACGATTGGGGGCTAGAATTGTCCTCCATGAAGACGAATGCCTCGCCAATATGCTGCCGATAAGTTTGCACTATCGGTCGGAAGATGGCATTCACGTATCGTACAGCCATTACGGCC
This sequence comes from Schistocerca nitens, assembly GCF_023898315.1. Lineage (NCBI taxonomy): Eukaryota > Metazoa > Arthropoda > Insecta > Orthoptera > Acrididae > Schistocerca > Schistocerca nitens. The sequence goes on along the minus strand of NC_064618.1, from coordinate 188,496,703 downwards.
CCTTCCATGACCCCAGCCACGTACGTCGGTCCCACATAATGCCACCCCAAAACAGCAGTGAACCTCCACCTTTCTGCCCATGCTGGACAGTGTGTCTAAGTCATTCTGCCTGACGGGTTTGCCTCCAAACACGTCTCGGCCGATTGTCGGGTTGAAGGAATATGCGATACTCATCGACTCATCGGTGAAGAGCACGTGATGCCAATCCTCAGCGCGCCATTCGGCATGTTGTTTGGCCCACCTGTACCGCGCTACATGGTGTCATGTTTGCAGAGATGAACCTCGCCATCTACGTCGGGAGTGAAGTTGCACATCATGCAGCCTCTTGCACACAGTTTGAATTGTATTACGACGTCTTGTGGGTGCACGAAAAGCATTATTCAACATGGTAGCGTTGCTGTCACGGTTTCTCCGAGCCATAACCCATAGGTAGCGGTCATCCACTGCAGTAGTAGCCGTTGGGCGGCCTGAGCGAGGCATGCCATCTACAGTCCCCGTCTCTCTACATCTGCTCCATGTCCGAACAACATCGCTTTGGTTCACTTCGAGACGCCTGCACGCTTCCCTGATTGAGAGCCCTTCCTGACACAAATCAACAATAAGGACGTGATGGAATCGCGGTATTGACCGCTTGGCATGGTTATACTGCAGACAACACGAGCCGTGTACCACATTCCTGGAGGAATGACTGGAACTGATCGGCTGTCGGACCCCCCTCCGTCTAATAGGCGCCGCTCATGTATGGTTGCTTCCATGTTTGGGAGGTTTTAGTGACATCTCTGAAAAGTCAAACGGACTGTGTCTGTGATAAAATATCCACAGTCAACGTCTATGTTCCGGAGTTCTGCGAACCTATTTTGATGTGTGTGTATCGTACATTTTGAAGGTGACTGTTAAAAGTAATCAGAACTTGTGAAATTATGGGTCGTAACAGTGTCAAATTTGACTATGCATTTCGACTAACTTTCTAGTCGAAATGCATGGTCAAAATAAGAGATACGAAAGTGCGGCCATGACAGAAAAATTTTGTTTGTTTGTGCATGAAAACGACCACTGGCGTGTTCAGTCATCCTGTCCATTATTTAGAAAACTTTAGTCTGCTGCATTATGAAGGCAATTCGATGATTTTACATTAATATACGTAATGAGAAATTTATAATAATCAGATAAAATCTATGTAAAATGCTATGTGTAGTTACGCTGAATGAAGCTTGTCTTCAAAATAATTTGGGTAGAAACACTAGAGTGACATTCTGAGAACCCTGGAAAACCGTCGTCTCGATATTGTACCTGGAACACCATAGAAAGGATTTTATCCTTCGTGCTAACCGAATTACTTTCGGAACTAGAGCTGACTTATCCTTCCAAATAAATTAGACATTTTCATGAAGTTTTGATGAAATATCCTGAAAAATTCCCATGCCGCAAATAACATTGAATGGGAAAATTTTATTCTTCTATTGCAAGAAGGTAATTTTGTTTGTAAGTTGCAATAATATGTCTTATTTTTCACTTTGTGAGCAATATTCAGTTCTTTCTGTCTTAGTTACTGCTACATAAGTGAGAAAATGTTCTCGTCATCGACGCCTCTGTGATATCATTCACTTTTGCTGACGAGAATATAATTGTGGCCGTTACGGATAGGATATCGCTTGAACAATGGTGTAGTGAAGTCAGCTGTTTTACCCTCTCTAAAGCAACTTAAAAAAACACAGTAAAGTTAAAGAAAGGAAATCTGAGAAAACTGATTTCGTAGTGCAGTGTTTGTTTAGACCGATCAGTGACTTTCGATAATCATCATCCGACCGTTTTCTATAATTTGCTGTATGAAAATCACAGGTTGTGCTGTGTGCAGTCTGTGGCTGGTTGGCATTGTTGGAATACTCTCTATTGTAGTGTTGGGCAGTTGGATGTGAACAGCGCGTAGCATTGCGCGGTTGGAGATGAAACGCCAGCGGTGGTGGATGTGTAGAGAGAGATGGCAGAATATTACGAGTGGACGATCTGGACATGTGTCCGCCAGAAAGAGTAAATTTGTAATACTGGATATCATGAACTGATATACATATATTATGACTTTTGAACACTGTTAGGGTAAATACATTGTTTGTTCTCTATTAAAATCATTCATTTGCTAACTATGCCTATCAGTAGTTAGTGTCTTCAGCAGTTAGAATCTCTTATTTAGCTGGCAGTAGTGGCGCTCGCTGTATTGCAGTAGTTCGAGTAACGAAGATTTTTGTGAGGTAAGTGATTCATGAAAGGTATAGGTTATTGTTAGTCAGGACCATTCTTTTGTAGAGATTATTGAAAGTCAGATTGCGTTGCGCTAAAAATATTGTATGTCAGTTTAGTGATGATCAGAATAAGTAAAGGGAGAAATGTCAGAGTACGTTTAGTTCTGCTCAGCTGTTTAAAAATCAAATAACGTAGAGGTTTATCAGCACAGTAATTCATTAATTTTTCTAAGGGGACGATTCAATAATACCATTAACATGTAAGGACTGTAAATTTGAATGTTACGCCTTGCATACGTATCCAGTGAAGTGGGACATTTTGCAGAAATTCGTACAATTAACCGTACGGGAAATACTGTTAGTGGCACGTGACAGACAAGCTCATGCTTTCCTCCTCCTAAAAACAGCCACCTTCTTCTAGCCAGCCACGCCCTACAACACCGACCACATCACCCACTCTGGTCATCCTGTTACAATAGGTTCAACACCTCAGAAGTTCGTGATGTCACGGTGTAACAAACTTTACAGTATGAGTCTGCAGAGTTTTGCAGTCGTGGCAGTCGCCCTGGCAAAACACGAGACACTGAAGTCGTTGCATTTGATATCCACAACTAAAACAAGTGATTTTCTTGAGTTAATAGTACTTTCTCTCAATGCTATTTTAATTCTGTTCAGATGGGGATTCCTTACCCATGCACATATAGTGACTGTGTTGGAGAAGATAACAGATATTGGTAGAGTAGTTTTAATCGATTCAGGACACGAGTATAAGAGGATGTTTAAGTTGCTGATGCTAGGAGTATTAGTGGTGATATCAGTCCTTATATCACTGATTACAGCCGACTGTGTTGTTTGGAGCGGAATAATGAAGAGCTACAACGCCTTATACTTCGTCACTGAATATCCTCTCACCACTGTAGTCATGGTGACAGACTTACAGTTCCTTAACTTGGATCTGTTAGTCAAAAGACGCTTGAAAGTTCTGAGCAGGAGACTTCTGGATGTGTGGAAGCGAACGACGCTGGTGACAGGCCATAGTCAGCCTTAGTATATGCCGCGTGGGGCTACCATGGCCAGAGGATTCCATGAAGTCTTCAGTCTCGTCCGTACCAACGTGAGTTACCTAAAAATATTGTTAAAGTAGTAATTATCTGCAAGAGAGATACCGCAGTGGTGACGTAACTGTAACAACTGTGACCGTAACATAGAGTAAAACAACAGGAAAGAAAGAATGGGGAGAGGTAATTGGAGACTGCATACGAGTTCGGTTTAATGAAGAATGGGGAGTGATGTCGCATATGCCTTACATAAGAACCATCACAGAATTTGCAGAAATCAGGTCAAACAAAATTCGGGATGGTCAGACGTTGTACTGAACTATCGCCTCCCTTCATGTGTGTCTAACTACTACGCAGATTTGCGCTTGTGTTGTCCAGGATTCGTGTCCATATACACTGATACGCCAAAACATGATGATCACTATCGACAGCGAGACTGGATGTCACCTGATGGCGTTGAGGGCACGTGACGAGGTAACAAAAGTATTTAAATAGAGCAGACGCGCACAGGGAAGCATCCTAGCGAAGATATGGGCTGCAAATGGGGAAATTGGAAATTTGTGGTAATTTCATATGGGACCAAACAGCTGAGATCATCGGTCCCTAAGCCTACACAATACTTAATCTAACTTAAACCAACTTACACTATGGGCAGAATACACACAAATGCCTGAGGGAGGACCCGAACCTCCGACGGGGGGAGCCGGACGGACCTTGAGAAGGCGCATAAGACAGCACGGCTGCCCCGCGCGGCGCAAATGTGAAAATCCATTTAGATAAGCTACGTTGACAAAGGGCAGCTTATTACGCAGAGCCCGTGAGCGAGTATCTCGAAAATGGCGAAGCTGGTCGAATGGTCACATGCTACTGTCATGAGCATCTACCGAAAGAGGTAAAGAGGTAGAAGGACAGCGAAACTACCACTAGCCACTTAGTAGTTGGACGTCCACGACTGTTCGCGGAACGAGGGATTCGGGGGCTTGTCTGCTCGGTAAAGTAGGCTAGATGGTGATATGTGGCGTTTCTGCTGAAAGATCACAATGCTGGTGCACGCACAAGTGTTCAGAGCACACTTTTCATCGCACATTGTTGAGCATAGAGCTCCCCAACAGACCACCCCTGTGTGTTCACATGTTGATCCCACGACATTGTCAATTACTATTGCGGTGGACACGGGACAATCGGGATTAGATCATCGATCAGCGGACACGTATCGGCTTTTCGGGCGAATCACATTTTTGCTGCATCAGGTCGACTGTAATTTCCGTAACGCCATCATCGAAGTGAACGGCGGCTCGAAACACCCAGCGTGGCACACACGCAGGCTGATGAGAACGGTAATACGCTATAGGACACATTCTCCTGCGCTTGTGTGGGAATAGTGGTAATAATCGAAGACACATTGGCAGCTGCAAAACACCTGCTTCTCTTCATGCATGATGGCTTCCCCTACGGCGGTGTCGTCTTCCAGCAGTATAATTGTCCGTGTCTCGGAGCCAGAACCGTGCTATAGTGGTTTGAGGATAATTATAGTGAACTCACGTTGATTTAAATCCTATGGAACTCATCTGGGTCGCTATAGGGCGTCATCCCCGTGTACGCAGATCAGTGGCCTTCCGGTAGACAGCTAATGTCACAAAACTCTATAAACCTACCAACAAAATGTCGGATCTGTGGTACGCAGAATTAGTCATGTATTTCGTACCAAAGTCGGAGAAGGAAGCTATTAAGCAGCTAGTCATAATGTATTGGCTCCTCAGTGTAGTAGAAATACCAGATCAACAACATTACATTTCATGCAGAGTCTGCGTTTCAATGGCTCGGGTCAACACCCGTCAACTTTTTATCACAAAAGAGCTCTTATCACTGGAGATCCATTTCCACGTCGCAAAATTTCGTAGACTGCTGTCGTACATAACTACTTTTAACTAAACTGTTAAGCCTGTTGATCTGAAAGCAGTAAAGTTTCAACATTATCTTCCTAAAATGAGATAAGTATGTGAATCTTGCTGACTGTGTGCATAATTATAGTATATTTTTCTCAAATATTTGTTAAAGTAGACGATGGTTATAAATAAACATTCGATGTTATGGACGGCCGCCAGGAAAAACGACTGAACGCAGGGCCATAAAACTTTGCTGAAACATTTTTAAAGACATATGAAATTCAAATGTTGTCTCACATTCATTATCTGCGTACCACGTTTACGTTCCAAGTTAAAAACGTTTGTAAGTGTGACGACTATCTGCATCCACGACAGTGCAAAATAGATTACTCTACTGCTGCTAGGGACAAATCAGGTGGGATGTAGGCTATCTCCCTCACGATGGTCACCTTCAGTCTCCGACCTGTCCTGTTGTCCCACTGAAAAATACTGTCCTGTTAACACCATAGGTTCGAACCTGCTGATCTTGGTAACCACATAGTGTGGGACAATCAGCTAATGATTTCGCTTTCTCCAAATGTGTTATAGAGCAACCAAGTGACCTTATGAACAATGAGAGCTGGAGCTCGTTGGTGCATCAAAACTGCTAAGTCGAAAGCACCTCTCTTCCACAGCGCATGGATCATATGTTGGAGAAATAGATCAAAGTAGCGCGTTCACGTCTGATTTCCTGCTACGTCGCTTTTCCAGTACCAGTACAAGTCGCGACACTAAAACTACTAACTATGCAGATCCTACAGTGCCAGTTTTAACATCATTTCTAGAAATTTGGGTACCCATACGGTAAATAGCTTTTCACCTACACTGGCTCAAGTAGTGGAAATCTAATTGTAACTGCTGTATCATGCAGCGCCATAACGAAGTCGCAATGCGGATCGATAACGCAGACATTAGCGGTAGCTCGTTACAATCTGCAACGTTGTGTGGGAGGTGATCGTGAGGACCGTACCTCCCCTGACAGTGCTGCAGTGCCCTCACACTGAGGTCAATATACTGTCAAGCATGCAAGAGCTCTGCCCACTTTGAGATCTCAGCTACAGCAGTCAACATCGTAGTGTAGGACCCACAGATTGTTAAAGTCTCGGAAACACTTGTAATGTTGAATATGATGGGCATTGTACAGCAGGACTAACCTCGGCATCAAGAGATGCTTCCACAGTCAGTTACACTTGTAAGTAATCAACGCTCTGCTGTGGCAAAGAACTGTGTCAACTTCAGTAAACCTTTTTAATAAGTCCTGTATTAAAGTGAACTAATATTTCATGTTTTGTAGATAAAATAAAACATATTCCAGAGCACTGAAGTACCACGAGTCATGTAATAAATCAAACTAATATTTCATGTTTTGTAGTTGAAAATTGTACCCGTGGTCTAGGGGTAGCGTCTTTGATTCATAATCAAAACATCTTCCGTCCCGGGTTCGATCCCCGCCACTGCCTAAATTTTGATAAATAATCAATATTGGTGGCCGAAGACTTCCGGCATAAGAAGTCAGCCTCATTCTGCCAACGGCCTTGTCGAAGGGGGCGTAGGAGCGGATAGAGGTTCAGGGCACTCTCTTGTCCTAGGGGTGGGAAATTGCCCCTAAAGGCGGAAGAATCAGCAATGATCAACGACATGAGGATGCAGAAGGCAATGGAAACCACTGCATTAAAGACACGTAACGTGTATCCACAGGACATGTGGCCTGTAATTGAAGAAGTGTCATGATGATCTCTCCATTGGCAAAAGATTCCGGAATAGTCCCCCATTCGGATCTCTGGGAGGGGACTGCCAAGGGGGTGGTTACCACGAGAAAAAGATTCAATAATCAACGAAAGGATAACTTTATACGAGTCGGGGCGTGGAATGTCAGAAGCTTGAACGTGGTAGGGAAACTAGAAAATCTGAAAAGGGAAATGCAAAGGCTCAATCTAGATATAGTAGGGGTCAGTGAAGTGAAGTGGAAGGAAGACAAGGAATTCTGGTCATATGAGTATCGGGTAATATCAACAGCAGCAGAAAATGGTATAACAGGTGTAGGATTCGTTATGAATAGAAAGGTAGGGCAGAGGGTGTGTTACTGTGAACAGTTCAGTGACCGGGTTGTTCTAATCAGAATCGACAGCAGACCAACACCAACAACGATAGTTCAGGTATACATGCCGACGTCGCAAGCTGAAGATGAACAGATAGAGAAAGTGTATGAGGATATTGAAAGGGTAATGCAGTATGTAAAGGGGACGAAAATCTAATAGTCATGGGCGAATGGAATGCAGTTATAGGGGAAGGAGTAGAAGAAAAGGTTACAGGAGAATATGGGCTTGGGACAAGGAATGAAAGAGGAGAAAGACTAATTGAGTTCTGTAACAAGTTTCAGATAGTAATAGCGAATAACCTGTTCAAGAATCACAAGAGGAAAAGGTATACTTGGAAAAGGCCGGGAGATACGGGAAGATTTCAATTAGATTACACCATGGGCAGACAGGGATTCCGAAATCAGATATTGGATTGTAAGGCGTACCCAGGAGCAGATATAGACTCAGATCACAATATAGTAGTGATGAAGAGTAGGCTGAAGTTCAAGACATTAGTCAGGAAGAATCAATACGCAAAGAAGTGGGATACGGAAGTACTAAGGAGTGACGAGATACGTTTGAAGTTCTCTAACGCTATAGATACAGCAATAAGGAATAGCGCAGTAGGCAATACAGTTGAAGAGGACTGGACATCTCGAAAAAGGGCCATCACAGAGGTTGGGAAGGAAAACATAGGTACAAAGAAGGTAGCTGCGAAGAAACCATGGGTAACAGAAGAAATACTTCAGTTGATTGATGAAAGGAGGAAGTACAAACATGTTCCGGAAAAATCAGGAATACAGAAATACAAGTCGCTGAGGAATGAAACAAATAGAAAGTGCCGGGAAGCTAAGACGAAATGGCTGCAGGAAAAATGTGAAGAAATCGAGAAACATATGATTGTCGGAAGGGCAGACTCAGCATATAGGAAAGTCACAACAACCTTTGGTGACTTTAAAAGCAACGGTGGTAACATTAAGAGTGCAACGGGAATTCCACTGTTAAATGCAGAGGAGAGAGCAGATAGGTGGAAAGAATACATTGAAAGTCTCTATGAGGGTGAAGATTTGTCTGATGTGATAGAAGAAGAAACAGGAGTCGATTTAGAAGAGATAGAGGATCCAGTATTACAATCGGAATTTAAAAGAGCTTTGGAGGACTAACGGTCAAATAAGGCAGAAGGGATAGATAACATTCCATCAGAATTTCTAAAATCATTGGGGGAAGTGGCAACAAAGCGACTATTCACGTTGATGTGTAGAATATATGAGTCCGGCGACATACCATCTGACTTTCGGAAAAGCATCATCCACACAATTCCGAAGACGGCAAGAGCTGACAAGTGCGAGAACTATCGCACAATCAGCTTAACAGCTCAAGCATCGAAGCTGCTTACAAGAATAATATACAGAAGAATGGAAAAGAAAATTGAGAATGCGCTAGGTGACGATCAGTTTGGCTTTAGGAAAAGTAAAGGGACGAGAGAGGCAATTCTGACGTTACGGCTAATAATGGAAGCAAGGCTAAAGAAAAATCAAGACACGTTCATAGGATTTGTCGACCTGGAAAAAGCGTTCGACAATATAAAATGGTGCAAGCTGTTGGAGATACTGAAAAAAGTAGGGGTAAGTTATAGGGAGAGACGGATCATATACAATATGTACAACATATGTACAAGAGGGAGTAATAAGAGTGGACGATCAAGAACGAAGTACTCGTATTAAGAAGGGTGTAAGACAAGGCTGTAGCCTTTCGCCCCTACTCTTCAATTTGTACATCAAGGAAGGAATGATGGAAACAAAAGAAAGGTTCAGTAGTGGAATTAAAATACAAGGTGAAAGGATATCAATGATACGATTCGCTGATGACATTACTATCCTGAGTGAAAGTGAAGAAGAATTATATGATCTGATGAACGGAATGTACAGTCTAATGAGTACACAGTATGGTTTGAGAGTAAATCGAAGAAAGACGAAGGTAATGAGAAGTAGTAGAAATGAGAACAGCGAGAATCTTAACATCAGGACTGATGGTCACGAAGTCAATGTAGTTAAGGAATTCTGCTACCTAGGCAGTAAAATAACCAATGACGGACGGAGCAAGGAGGACATCAAAAGCAGACTCGCTATGGCAAAAAAGGCATTTCTGGCCCAGAGAAGTCTACTAATATCAAATACCGGCCTTAATTTGAGGAAGAAATTTCTGAGGATGTACGTCTGGAGTAGAGCATTGTATGGTAGTGAAACATGGACTGTGGGAAAACCGGAACAAAAGAGAATCGAAGCATTTGAGATGTGGTGCTATAGACGAATGTTGAAATTAGGTGGACTAGTAAGGTAAGCAATGAGGTTCTACACAGAATCGGAGAGGAAAGGGATATGTGGAAAACACTGATAAGGAGAAGGGACAGGATGATAGGACATCTGCTAAGACATGAGGGAATGACTTCCATGGTACTAGAGGGAGCTGTAGAGGGCAAAAACTGTAGAGGAAGACCGAGATTGGAATATGTCAAGCAAATAATTGAGGACGTAGGTTGCAAGTGCTACTCTGAGATGAAGAGGTTAGCACAGGAAAGGAATTCGTGGCGGGCCGCATCAAACCAGTCAGTACACTGATGACAAAAAAAAAGTTAAAAATAAAACATATCCCAGAGCACTGAAGTAACCAAAGCTGTGACCAGACGATGATAGTTTTGTCAGGACATAGCAGTAACCAGCCTAGAGGCATCCCGTAGTACGAAAGACGCGCATTTGTGTCGGTTTTTCTGACTCACCATTCCCGACAACAGTGCGAATTAATAAAAGTGGTAGCTGACAGGAACAGGAAGAGCTGTGAATCGGAGCTGCCCAACGAAGATTGATCGGGATATATCGTTACTGTTTTGTTGAATAATAGGCAATAGCTCGTTGAAAATAAATATCGTTTATTAATCTATCTCCTTCAGCATCGCGTAATTGAATTCCTTTACATTCCATCATTACCCTCATTTTACATTTGTTGATGTCCATCTTATAATAACTTTACAAGACAATATTAGGTACCTTCAGCTGCTCTTTCCCGTCCATTGCTGACTCTCACAGAATTACAGTATCATTGGCACACCTTAAACGTTTATTTTTCGCCGGTGGACTTCAAATGTTTCCAAGTTCCTTCTTGGTTTCGTTCACATTTTCTTCATTGTAATGTTTGGAAATATCTACAGATGCTTAAGCCCTTTCCCACCCCCCGTCCTTCCCACACCCCGTCCCACCGATCGAGGTGGCTCAGTAGATAGCCCACTGCACTCACATTCGGGAGGACGACGGTTCAAACCCACGTCCGACCATTCTGATGTCCCTAAATTCGTGATTTCCCTGAATCGCTTAAGAGAAATACCGGGATGGTGCCTTTGAAAGAGCACGGACGACTTCCTTCCGCATCTTTCCCTTATCTGATGGGACCGATGACCTTGCTGTTCGGTGCCCTCTACAAACCAACAAACCAACGACCCCCGTCCCAATTACTGATTCCGGTTCATGCCCTTCGACTTCTATAATTGCCGTTTGGTTCTTATACAGATTGTGAAAATTATTAGATCCCTGTATTTTTTCCTGCTACCTTCAAAATTTTCATGGCTTTAATGCTGTTTACATTACCAAAAGATTTATCCAAATATATAAATGCTGTAAATGTCGGTTTCCCTTTCTTCACCTGTCTTCTAGCAAAAGGCATAATGTTTGGTCCGGCATTTTTCTACGTATCTGAGGAAACCAAAGTAGTCTTCAGTGAGGTCGGCTTCCACCAGTTTTTCCATACTTATGTAGATAGTTAGTATCAATATTAGGCAGCAATGGATAAAACTGGTGGTTCAGTACTATTCACACCTGCTAGCGCCATCGTACTTTGGAACTGGAATTATTATATGGTTCCTGAAGTCTGACGGTATTTTGCCTATCTCATATGTCTTGTAAATTAAGCGTCTGGAATCTCGAGAACATAAACAATTCTGAGGGTACGATTACTACTACAGGAATTTTGTTCCCACTTATGTCTACGAGTGCTCTGCCAAATTCTTTTCACATCCGCATTTCCTTTACCTCATCTTCACCAACATCCTCTACCCTATACAGCTTGTAAATAACCTTTCACTCCCTGTGTTCTTAACCTTGTAAAGTATGTAGAAGCATCATAGGTTAACCATTGATGTTCACCAACAACTGGGAAAAGAACAAATTTACAGAATACTGTTTGCTTTGGGAGACTTGAGAGTGAGTACTAGATAAAAAGCGTCGTTGCTTTGCAGCCAGAAGGCTATCAGATTCGATGTGGTAAGACTCGTGTCCTGGTGTTACAGATGGGGTCTTTAATGGGCTGTAGGGAGAGGTGATGGTCATGGTTGAATTCATTAACCACTTTAATCGGAAGGAAAAGGGTGTTAAACATAATGTATTTGAATTCTAGTGCTGAGGAAGATGTATACCAGTCTCCCATCTTGAGGCGACAACAAAAGTGAGTGATTGCCACCGACCATGACCAATTGCACTCGAACTATGCAATCATGTGACGTCACGCCTCTGTGGTCGAGCACGCGGAAACGAACTTATAACGTAGCCAGTAGCGGGAAATTCTCTGAATCGGACATCCATAGGAGCTACAATGCCTACTGAATATGTCTTCCACATATAGAAAAGACTTGTACCTGGGAATATTTTAACAAGTGTGATAGTTTCTGCCGCCATGGTTTTCATTCGAAAGAAAAGTTTTCTCCCAAGCATTAAATGTTGCCTACATAGTGTTCGGCTCAATATGACCATGCATTTTGTCTCGAAGTAGCATTTTTCGACATTTTCTGTCATGTTACATACTTAAATTGTTAAAAATATAATTTTTGTAATAATCCATGTATTGTCGATAAGTGACTTGTTTTGTATTATTATTCACATGACATTCTTTTGGCAGAATTTACTTTGTGTTTTTCGACTGTCATAGTGTTGCTCTCCTTAAATAGTCACCACGGTGAACATTTACCATATATACAGACCGCTAAAGAAATGGAAGAGATTGTAAACGAATGATACAGTGAAGACATAGTTTCTGAATGTGACCATCGTTAGATTAATGATTCGATAAGTGAGGATATGTGTGACCACTAAATGATATATATATATATATATATATATATATATATATATATATATATATATATATATATATATATATATATATAGTGATTCACGAAGATATGCAGGCCGGCTGAAGTGGCCGTGCGGTTAAAGGCGCTGCAGTCTGGAACCGCAAGACCGCTACGGTCGCAGGTTCGAATCCTGCCTCGGGCATGGATGTTTGTGATGTCCTTAGGTTAGTTAGGTTTAACTAGTTCTAAGTTCTAGGGGACTAATGACCTCAGCAGTTGAGTCCCATAGTGCTCAGAGCCATTTGAACCATTTTTTTGAAGATATGCAAATATGTTATTCTACCAGTAAAACTAAAGGAAAACGGTCATACAAACATAGGTCCGTAAATGTTTAATTGCTGAGTTACAGATAATAAGAGATTTTGCCTGAAATTTCGAAACTTCGCTCATAGGAAGCCATTGTAAGACTGTACGAGGTTAAAGTAGAGATGGATTTCCACTTAATTTGTAGGTATTGATTTGCTAAATCTAATAAAACATGTCCCAGACGTGTATCTGTAGTAGTTTTCCAGAACATCCAAAGAAACAAAGAAGTAATTTCGTAAATTTTTTAATTTATTAATTAATAAATGAAAAGCACCAGTTTGCTTTTGTTCTACAATAATATTTTTATTGCTAACCGGTTTTCGGCTTACAAGGCCATCTTCAGACATTTACTGAGTATTATCACCAAAGAAGTAAAATGTTAGCAGACAACATTGGAAGAGAAGTAACACATCTAGAGTGAAGTAGAAACATACAGTGAGTAACATCTTTGCAATGAAATAGTAAAAACTGAACAGTACATAAATAACAATGGAGTTGAGAGGAAAACCTTTAGCACAAAATAGGAATAGCATGCCTACATAACAGTTTCTATTAATAAACAAAACTAATAAAATAAGATAAAATTAGTACTAGGCAAGGCTGCATCAAGATGTATGAAACATGGATAGTGATACACAACCAATTAAAAAAGAAGAGACAGTTGTTAATGTAAATACAGAATACACGAGGAACTTAAGCAACAAGATAAACAGAAATTAGTAAATGAAGGAAAATTGGGGTGTTTGAGGGAACCTACAGTGTGAGAGTGTGGTGGTACTGCATTTTAACATTAACATTATAATCAAAGCAGTGGCTGTATACCATTTACAGTAAATAAATGAGCAAAGTAAAATATGAACAGTATTTGATGAGACAACAACAAGGGGAGTTAAACATGGACAGTAATACAAGTACAAGTTAAAAGCAAACCCTTAATTATTGAAACTACAGCATATGTGGAATACAAAGACAACTGCAACAAATAAAACAACTTAATGACTACAGGAAAATGGGAATATGTAGGAAGAGAGAGTGTGGGAAGTAATAAACAACAAAGATGATTATATGAAGTTTAGGAGCGGGGAAGTGTTGATTTTTGTCTGGTCATTTAGGATGAGATCTGGACTGTGAGCAAGATGTTTGTTAATTTCCAGGGCTTCCTGCAGGTTGAGTTTATGGCCTTTGTTTGCTAAGTGAAGTACATGGGACACTGGCTGGTAGTTGCGACCCTCACTCAGTACATGCTCAGCAAATGCAGAGTCGTAATTCTGCAACCTCCAGCTGCGATCATGTTCAGGCAGCCTAGTTGATATGTCTCTGTCTGACTGACCAATGTAAAATTTGTCACAATCAGAACAGGTTATTTTGTATACCCCACTGTTGGCTAATAACTGGATCTTGTCTTTGCTATTAAAAACACACTGGGCTGTAGTGTTCCTGACATAGTAGGAAACCCTATACTTGCAGGATTTCAGTGCTTTGGCTACAGTCTGTGATACCTGACCTAGAAATGGTAGAGTACACCATTTCTTGTAGACAGTGGATGGGGAAGCAGGTGGGGCATAGAGGAGGGGTATAATTTTTCGTTTTTGTTTCCTGTGCAAGATGTGGTCAGTAATAACTGCATTGTAGCCATTGGCTGAGGCAATAAATTTTATTGTATCTAACTCTGGTTTAAAATCATCTCTGGACATGGGGATAGATATGAGACGGTGTACCATTGAGTGCAAAGCTGCATGTTTGTGAGCTATGGGGTGTTGTGAGCAAGAAGGTATTACTGTGTCTGTAGTTGTTGTTTTTCTCTAAATTTTGAAACAATGTGTGTGTGTACTGATGTTAATGTTGAGATCTAAGAAGTTTATGGATTTGTTGCCAATTTCCATAGTGAACTGGATATTTTTATGTTGACTGTTTAGGTTTTTAAAGAATGTGTTGAGTTGTCTTGTAGTACCAGTCCACATACACAGGACATCATCTACATATCTAAACCAGTATTTGATGTTTGCACTCAAAGATTCTGTTCTTAGAAAATTTTGTTCAGAATGGTCCATAAATATTTCAGCCAACAGTGGACTAAGAGGGGAACCCATAGCTTAGCCATCTAATTGTTTATAAAGAGTGCCTTGGAACTGGAAATAGTTCTGTGCAAGGCAGGTCTGTGTGGCCAGTCTCAAGTCATTCAATTCCTCAGGATTGACATTAGACTTTTGCATCAGCTCTGTCAGAATGTCAATACATTCTATTACTGGTATGTTAGAAAACAAACTGCTGACATCAAAGGATACTAATTTATCACTGTGTGAGACAGATATACCTTTTAACGTGATTACTAGGTCCACAGAGTTTGAAATACCATGCTTTGGTTTGAATTTAGTCTTGCTCTTAATTAGGACATCAAGTTTACTGGCTAGTTTGTAAGATGGAGCAGTGAATGATGATACAACTGGACGAATAGGAACATCTTGTTTATGCAGTTTAGGAAGCCCGTACATTCTAGGAGGCACTGGGTTCATATTAGTTAACAGTTTTACTTCAAATTCGGAGAATATGCTTTTGCATGAAATGATTGCATATTTAACATCCTCTTTGAACAATTTAGTAGGGTCTTTAGGAAGGATTTGGAAGCCTGTGGTATTCAGAAAATCATTAACTTTATCCACATAATCACATTTGTTCAAAAGCACAATACTGTTGCCTTTATCAGATTTTGTGGCAACGATACCTTGGTGTTGTAATTTCAGTTTTAAGGACTTCATGGTGTGAAAGTCAATAGACTGTGGGATGTTACACACGAATTTGGTTTCGTTCTTTAGTGCATTGGCAACTATATATTTTGCAGTGGTGTCTTTCGTTAAGGCATATTCAATATCAACTTTCATAACATCCAGTTGTTTTTCTGATGGAGGGTGGGGAGGAGCATATTTAAAACCTTTATCAAGCACTTTTTGTTCCTTTGGGGACAGAACCAAATTCGATAAGTTAATTACACGTTGCGAAAAATTTTGTTTACACAACTGAGGTTAGAGGTTCACTCACCTTCCTAATCATAGATAATTTCGTGTTCTGCCGCAAAAATACGTCGTGAATAAGATCACTTACACCTTGACGAACTTCTCGATCGAAAACATCGAACTCACACGGCTGTAACTTAGATGTGATTGCCATATGTACCACTTTTAGATGTGTACACACGTTGTCACGAACACGATACCATTTCCTCATTTCTTCCTTTATCCACGTGTATCTTGCGACGTCAACGGCTTTGTTTGCTGCGGCGGATGTTCCTCTTGACTTTAAGGAGACGTATTTTGGTGTAATTTGGCGTTGCAAACACTGTTTGTTAAACCAAATGTGTTGTGTTGATTTAGCTTTTTGTCTGAGTAATCTACTATAAATTAATTAATTACTTGGCCCAGTTCTTTTTATTGCAGTCAATTGTACAAAGTTTTCAACAGAAGTTGCAGAGAATTTAATATTGGAGAAATGATGGTGATAACGTTAACTGAAACTGTATGAATATGTGAGATAATCTGCTTTTATTAATAACATAGCACACTTGAATTCATATTAAACCGAAAAAAAAATCAAAGCTTAGTGTTGAGGAGGTTGTGCAGTGTACATCACTTTCACAATACATTCACAATAAATGTTAAAAGATACATTCACCGTGTTCAATGCATTTAGCTGCACGTGTATGAACAGATTTTATTGCTCGTCTGTTTCACAGGTTGTTCTTAATTTCGTCTATTGCATTCATAATGCGAGCGTACATCACTTTCACAATACATTCACAATCAATGTTAAAAGATACATTCACCGTGTTCAATGCATTTAGCTGCACGTGTATGAACAGATTTTATTGCTCGTCTGTTTCACAGGTTGTTCTTAATTTCGTCTATTGCATTCATAATGCGAGCAAGTAGAGCCTCACTTGTATTGATTTTGTCCTCATAAACTATGTCTGTCTTCCATCTCCACAGAAAAAATTCCATTGGCGTCAGGTCGGGCGATCTTGGTAGGAACAGAAGTGGATTACGAAGACCAATCCATTTCTGCGGGAAAAGGTCATTTACATGTGTAGTAACGGCTTTGGTGAAATGTGGAGGCGCGCCGTCTTGTTGAAATAATCACGTAGCAAGTGGAACATCTTCGAGTAAGGGGGGGCATTTCTTCTTGAAAGAATTGTACGTATCGCCATAAAGTGTGTGTTGATTATACCACACCACACATTTGTGCTAAATTGCGGCTGAAAATTGTGTTGCACTGTTGCATGTGGGTTTGTTTCAGACCATACCTGCTCGTTATGTAAATTGTTTATACCATCTCGAATGAACTGTGTCTCATCAGTGAGTAAAATGTATTTGTGTAACCGCCGATTAGTATTTAACCAGTTTCACAACTCCAAGCGAGGGGCAGTATGTCCCGGGATGTAAATGATGCACTTTTTCTTTATACTAAGGATACAGGTTGTTGTACTTCTGTGTAGGCCATACCTTAGACTGTGAAATACCTAATGGTTGAGAGATACGCCGTGTACTGGTACCCGGGCTACGTTGAACAGCATCGTAATGTCCTCATCATCGTCTTCACGTATCGAGCGCTCGTACTCATTATGAGTGCTAGGCAGAGATCCTGTCTCCAATAACATTCGAAATACTCCACTAATGGTTCTTGCATTCGGAATCCTCCGAGTTGGATAACGTACGCGATATTCGTTAACTGCAGCCGTACCATTACCATCATAATTGCCATAAATAAAAACCATATCAGTGTATTCCTCTGTCATAAATTTGAATGGAATCCCTATTTTATAAATAATCTACAAACTACAACAGTTACTATGTAGTTCCACTTAAATAAACTGTTGATATTCCGTTTCTTCACTGATCGATATAGAAAACTACCTCCTTTCAAGGTTAGGAAACGACTGAAACAACTCAATAACTGTTGTCAACAATGAGATTAACGTTTGTACATTCTTAATGGGAAGTAAACAAATTTAATTCTCGGGATGCTTGTCTGGTTGTTCCGGAAAACCACTGCAGATACATGTCTGGGACATGTTTTATTAGATTCACCAGACCAATAAAAACAAAATATATGGAAATAGTGCCTTACCTTAACCTCGTCCAGTTTTTCTATGGCTTCATATCAGCGAAGTTGCTACATTTCAGGCAAAATCTTTTATTAGTTGCAAGTCTGTAACGTAGCATTTGCGAACCTATGTTTATATGAACTTCTTTCTTTAGTTTTATTCATATTATAACAAAGAATTTGGGATGGCTGAGAAGCGTGCTAGTGTGGCAAAAGCACTTAAAGTGACTGCTCTCGTTAAGCGGGAACGCCGTTTTGGAGTATGGGTCTGGCATAAATTTTCACTTGTTGCAGTAAAATACATCACAAAAACCGAATGTAGCAGTTGTGTTAATTTCTGTTTTATTTCATCAAATAACCGAGATAATCTGAAATTAAATCGCTGAATGTAAAGTCCTTGACATCATTTGTATTAAGCATAATTCTGTCACAAATGAGCGACGTATGTAAATTTATGCCAAGCCGCGACTCCAAACCGGCTTTCTGGTTTATCGCTAGTTGCCGCCTTAACCACTTTGGCTACCAGTACACCCTCCTTGGATCGACTCTAACTTCTCGTAACCCTCTAAATTTACCACCTAACGCCTCGGCTTCTAATTCTTCCATGCAGGTCTGAAAGGTGCTCATTTCGAGTTATTTCGTATTGGCGCGGTTCGTCAACCATGTCAGCTCTTTGAAACAAGAGCATAAATAAGAGAGAAAGAGAAGTGAGATCCCAGCTCGTTATTTTACTTCTCCAATGCACTGTTTTACTGAATTGTATCCTTAATTAAAATGCCTTTCATTTCATCACGATCGTCGAATCAGTCACAGAAATGACAAAGAGCCGAAATAATATTGGGCCACAACAGACCTCACGGGGCTGCTGACATATTCGATCAACTGACAATTGCTTACACCTGTAAACTAAACGCAAATCAATGGTCAAAGATCCTTTTCTACGTCAATGAAGATGACATACGAATAGAGGAAGTGAGTTTGCTATATGCGTTTGCGATCATTGTGAATATTTTTTGTATAAAACCATCTGTAATTCCTTAGAGCGTTCTTACTACTCCGTTTCGCCTACTGCCACAATCAGGTATAAAAAATTTAGAACTTCAAGAACAAGGTCCAGTGAACTTTATTCTTAAGGTGCAAAACTTTTTGCTATCTGATAACGGCAGTTGCTGAAGCAGATTTATAAGTTAAGAAAAATGTATTACATATGTAGGTGGTGCTATTTGCTAAAGGTTCTGGTAGCGTGTTGTGGACTTCAGTGTATCACAGCTGCAACGCAAGCTGTTTGAGAAAAAGAATACTCTCAGAAAACAGTGGAAAATCGTTAATAAAGCTATATTTTCCATCAATAACCCACCTTCCTCAATACAATGGTTCACTGAAAATTGCCAAGAATTAACGATACCCCGCAAATACGTCTTCAATCATGATCCATGTAACATCAGTCAAAAGTATCTTTTAGGACGAAGACGGAAGGAATTATGGAAAAATGACAAAAGTTCTCATGAAGTTTTTCGATTGGTAGAATAGATAACTATACCTGGCTATCGAATTTGAGAGGCACAAAGAACGAAAATTTTGCCGTATATCAGGGGAGAACTGAGGATCACGAAATAGACGGCGTTAAAATATTTTGATACCCAGATAACAGAAAACCCTCGCTGAACGGAAGTCTACTAGTACCAAACACATGCAATAATTTGATGAAGAATTTTCTGGAAATGTACCATTGAAGCACAGCATTGTATGGTAGTGAAATCAGAACAGAAGAGAATCGAAGCATTTGAGATGTACTGGTAGAGGAGAATGTTGAAAACTAGTGGCCTGATAACGTAAGGAACAAGGAAACTTCCTGACAGGTTAAAGCTGTGTGCCGGACTGAGACTTGAACTCGGGACCTTTGCCTTTCGTGGGCAAGCACTCTACCGACTGAGACGAAAAGGTTGACGTAGAAGAGGAATTAGTTGAGGGCCATATCGGACCAGTCTGAAGACTGATGACTCTAAAGAGAAAAGAATTTAGCTGTCGGAGAAGAGTTGATTTGCGATGTAATATTAAAAATTGTTCTGAATCCCCAGCTATAAATGTAGAAAGACCAAGAAGAAAAGCCTACAACTCACGTCTCTTGGGCTGAGGCTTCTGAAGCGTTAAAAAGCTATGTGAAATTCGTTAAGAGAAGGCAACAATACAACAATTCTGCAATTATGATTTTGTACATCATACAAAATGATTTTAGTAAAAAAAGAACTTAGAAGGAGAAGCGAGTTATCATTTCTGCATTGTTCCACATGACTCAGAAGTAAATTTCAGCTGAACTGTCGACGGTAGTTACCAGTCCGACACTTTCCACAATGTCACATATATGTGGAATTCCTGAGGACAGCGATTCTAATTGGACTGCACCAAATTCTTGGTAATATCCTATGTTAATCAGCTCGATATTGATTTTTTCAAATCAGTGGTTAACATTTTATTTCGTAACTGGATCACGAAAATTTATTTTTGCATACTGAAATTTTCTGAAACTTTAAGCTTTAAATCGATTTAATAGAAGAGTCTAATGTTCGACTTTTAACTCACTTCTCTTTTTATGTAAAAGCAGCAATTACTTTCAATTTTTATACTATAACGTCTCCGGTTGTGTTTAACAAATATCAGTGACTTGCTACCGTGTATAGATTTTTCTTCTATCCCCTTCCTAAAACGCTTTTTTTTTTTTTTTGGAAAAAGCTTGATAATCAGTTGCATATGATAATCCGGCGTTGACAGATACCAGAGACTGTCAGGTTATGAATGTCTATTGCATTACACTAATTTATAGTTGTCTTACCTTGAAATAAATGTATCTAATAAACAATTTTTAGACTTTGCAATGTGCGGCATCACTATCATAAACCTAGTTTTATGGGACGAGTGCCCGACAAGACACTTTAAGTAAATTTTCAGCACTAGATAAATATTCTTTTTTTGAGATATAACCGCCGTTTGACTGTACAACTCACTGGGCACACACTAGATTTCAGCCTTAGGCATTTTTCGAGTGTTACAACTGCAACAGATAAAAAAGTTTTGTCGACGGTAAATTCGACAATTTTCCCGTAATAGGCTAATTTACAGGCAATTATCATGACTTATTCACTTGATATGGTTGTGGAACAAAATGGATAACTAAAACACAGGTATCAAATTCGCTACACTCTGTCTAAACAGCCACTGGCATGAAGACAGCCGGCCGATGTGGCCGAGTGATTCCAGGAGCTTCAGTCCGGAACCGCACTGTTTCTACGGTCGCTGATTCGAATCCGGCCTCGGGCATGAAGGTGTGTGATGTCCTTAGGTTAGTTATGTTTAAGTAGTTCTAAGTCTAGGGGACTGATGACATCAGATGTTACGTCCCATAGTCCTTAGAGCATGAAGAGAAGTGAAATTATACTCAAAGATGATCATAAAGAAATCCCAATTTGCATCATGTGATCTGTGGTACATCATGGGGTTAGGTAGTGGGACTCTTTATTGTACAATTACATTCTTTTTCAAAAGGGCAGAAGAGGTCAGTGTTTACATTATATGTCGTGAAGAGCCACCTACGCATTGTGCACGTGAAAATGCGACTTACACCATCATAGTTAAAGACAGGTAGAAATACTATCTTGCAAGGTAGTGAAATATTTGATACATGGTTAATTACAAAATAAACAGCTATAAATTATTATGAATTACAATTATGCTTAAATATTGGTCAGGTATATGAGATAGATGGTCACAAACATCGTTGGAATTTAAAATCCTTTACATAAAAACATCAATGACCGTTAGAAAAGACCAAGAGTACAATGATACAAAAATTGAGTAGAAAGTGGTGAGAAGGGGTGGGGAAAGGGGGCGGGTGCAGAGTGAATGAGGGAATGTTACACATTAGGATTAAGAGGAATCGATCTGAGGTGTTAAATACATAAGAGCTTCAGGGTTCTTGATGTGGGAGGGGAGGAAAGATGGGGTAGTCAGATTAAGTAGATGTAGTGAAGCGGGAAGGGGGTGGGAGATAAGGAGGGAAACCTAATTTTTACTTCATAGACAGTGTTCCCGATATGTACACCTATACTGCGATATTATTTACCCACCTTTTTAGGGGAGCAGTAACCCATGTTGTATGAAGGTTAATGACTGTAGTAGCTGTAATGAACATAAAAACATAAGATAAACGGGACAGCTCTCCTTGATAAATACAGTACTGTACAATGTAACACGATTTGTTCTATTATTTAAAATCACCGTAAAGTATAATGAAGAATGTTTACTTTTTATGTAAAGTAGGTAAGGGGTGGTGTGGTATTGATGATTTGGGAGGGGCATAGGGTGGGGTAGTCTGATTATGTAGGTAAAGCTAAAGGGGGAGGGAAGTGAGGGACACCAAAGTCCATAATCTTCGTAGTGTTACCCATATGAACACATATTGCAATAATTTTTACACAGGCGCTTAGAAAGAATGGTAAGCCTCTCATTGTATGAATGTTAACAAGATAAATATTTTGGCGATGGTTTGTCTTCTACTCAAGTCTAATGATCATGCAACCCATACATTACTTTAACTGTTTACCTGGCCAGTTTTCTGAAACTTGTACTTTTATTGTGCTTTCATCAGTTGCAGTTGTAACACTTGAAAATGGCCTAAGGCCGAGATCTAGATTGTGGAATAGAACCTGTAGTACAGTCAAATAGTGGTTATATCTTTCAAAAAGTTTTATATGGCTGTGACTCAACACCAAACTAAAATCAACACGTAAGGACTTCCAGCTGAAGCGAATAAAATATATTAATTAGTGCAGAACTAGGCTTCTTTGTGTGGAGACTAAATGATCCATTCACGGCATAGTTGTGCAAGCCGAGGTATTAGAGGAAGTAAGATCCGTTCAAATGGCTCTGAGCACTATGGGACTCAACTGCTGAGGTCATTAGTCCCCTAGAACTTAGAACTAGTTAAACCTAACTAACCTAAGGACATCACAAACATCCATGCCCGAGGCAGGATTCGAACCTGCGACCGTATCGGTCCTGCGGTTCCAGACTGCAGCGCCTTTAACCGCACGGCCACTTCGGCCGACGAGGAAGTAAGAGTCATCTAGAGTTAGTACTTAAGACTTTCCTTAATTTGTAATTTATTAGGAACAAAACGTTTTGCTGTAGGTGACAAGTTATTCGTTTACGTATTCGTGAAGAAAGTATACGTTTTTGGACAGA
This sequence comes from Schistocerca nitens, assembly GCF_023898315.1. Taxonomy (NCBI): domain Eukaryota; kingdom Metazoa; phylum Arthropoda; class Insecta; order Orthoptera; family Acrididae; genus Schistocerca; species Schistocerca nitens. The sequence continues at coordinate 188,473,591 of NC_064618.1, read as the reverse complement.
CGAGAGTTAATTGAAGTGATTATGTCAGTGTTCGTGTTTTTCGTCTCCATTTGGTGAACTGTTGGTTCGAAGGCTAGGACACCCATAAATACACCAAGAAGCGACGACGCAGATACCTATTTTTATGGAACACTTCCAATAGACCGTTTTTGCACATGCATGAGATTTAATTTGAATAACACGCTTCTGCTGAATTTTAAAAAATGTAACCTTATTTTAATGAGCTCTCCGTTTTATGATACCACTTAATAAGAACAGAAAGAATAAAGCAGTACTTTTTTATCGTTTCACAGCATTTTCAGACAACATCCGTACAAAGAGCACACAGTGCTTGCGCTCGACATATGGATTGCAGTACAAATTACAGACTATCATAAGTGTCTCACATCATCTACCATATATGCACTATTTAAAAGGAACAAAAGGTTTTCATTTGTGCAACTGTAAACGTTCCTGACGTGATCGTCACCATGACAACGCCTTTTCACTGCCAGTGATATAACTTAATCCGCTCTGAGACTTAGTCACATTCTACGACGAAGTGGCTTTCTGCCCCTGTGTATTTATCCCTGACAGTGCATTTACGGCGCAGAAAAAGTGAGGCTGCTCTGCGATATTAACGACAAACTGTGTGAAGTCACGGATCTGGTAGACACCATATACGGTCTACGTATTCTCGGCTGTCTGTCTACGCATCTGGTACATTGTATCACAGGGCTGAACATGCTCATCTCCGTCGCAGTTCAATACCAGGAGAGAAGAGGGGTTTGCACTTTTGTGCACGATCTTTCCATTCATTCTGTCAATCATTTACAAATTCTGTACTATAAATTTCACCGTGAAGGAGTGCCTCCAGCAATGTGGAACGTGTCATGATACGGGTCAACAGACATACACAGCCACAGTCATATAGTTAGGTGGTATAAAAAGTTACGAAATGTGTTAAAGATATGGTTAAAGCTTCTCAATACTTTTTTCCTACATTTGAAGCGTCATGTGAGCAAGTTTGCCACAGTGTCACAATCGACGACTACTTATGTATGACTTTACCACTTTACTGCTCGTATTAATAGTGTCACCACACTTATCAATATCATAAACATGATGTAACAAGCAACATCCATATCTCTATGGTGTCACGTTGGTGGACATTAAATAGAAATACTGATAAAACTGGCTATTCTCATGTATTTACCTTGTTCAGTTTAAACGAACAGCATCAATTAATTTCTTTAATTTTTATTGTAGACTTTTCGTTCCTAGGAGAAAATAGAGGAGAAAATACCTGTGGTCGTGAACGAGTCGGTACATGGAATTAACATCTGTAAAGTAACAACAGATAAAACCCTACGCTGACGACAATCTACAAGTATGTATTAGCGTAGTCAACAATGTAACATAGGAATTAGTTTTATTCTTTTCAGGCACTGGCACTGTTCACAACATATAACATGGAATAAAATATGTATAGAGAGGACAGCCTCAGAATTCCAAGACTCCGGAACAGGAGTCGACAAGTGTCTTGCGAACATAAATCACATTCTGCTCGAACAGCACTTTTGTGGACCTAAAATACCCTTTCGTCCATGGAAGTAGTTACCCCAGAATATTGTACCATATATCATAAGTGAATGAAAACAAGCACAGTAGGCTAATTTACACGTTGGATATCCATTATTTCAGACTCTTTCCTAATGGTAAATACAGCAGAATTACGGTTTTCAGAAAGAACCTTAATATGGGCTTTCAATGACAGCGTACTATCTATCTGAAGACGTAAGAACTCCATTTGATCAGACTCAAGTGTCCTATGCCCATTCTGTGGTATCAGAATGGCAGCTTTAGTTGAATTGTGTGTTAGACACTAAAAAATTGAGATTTAGTGTGGTTTAGGACCACTTTATTTCCTACATGTCATGTGCTTCTGTCTTGAACAGCATTCTTTCATAGATAACTAACGTTTCAGACATAATCCTTTGATGCCAAGCTAGTGCAGCAAACAGAAATAGTTTTGAATCATCTGTTTTACGCACACTTGCATATATATATATATATATATATATATATATATATATATATATATATATATATATATATATAGTCGGCCTGCTTAGTGGTAACATGTGTTGAGTGGTACTTAAGTAAATAAATCAGTGAAATCAAAGTGAACTAGAAATTAGGATATAAATGAAAAACTTGGTTTAGTTTAGAGAGTTACATACTGGCATTCAGCGGGCAAAACAGCAGAACAGAAGAGACAATGACCATGAAGTCAGCAACTTCCACATAAGCGGGCACTGTCGATTCAGCCGTCAGGGCATCTCCCGACCGGCTCACGTGTTTCTCAGTTATCGTATGTGAGCAAAGGCCCTCGCCTACATCCCAAGAGCCAATGACCGACGTAAAGAAGATTCTTCGAGAAGCTATTCAACGTGACAAAAGAGGCAATGACCGGCTCACGTGTTTCTCAGTCGTCACATGGGATCAAAAGCCCTCACCTACATTCCAAGAGCCAACGACCGACGTTAAGAAGATTCTTCGAGAAGCTTTTCAACGTGACAGACGAGGCAATGACCGTGAAGTCGTTCACCTCCAGTAAACTGAAGTGAATAAATACGCGAGACGCAGTGGGCCAGAGAGATGAAGTCAGATGAAGACGGAGACGGAGACGGAGACGGAGACGGAGACGGAGACGGAGACGGAGACGGAGACGGAGACGGAGACGGAGACGGAGACGGAGACGGAGGAAGAAAAGAAGAGTAGCAGTAGTTTTCAGTCAGTTTCGGTGCTGAAGACCGTCATGCAAGAAGAGTCTGCATCATGCACAGACGAACCAAGTCCGCCGCTGTAATGGAATAGCAAGCAGCAGCCGCGGCGCCGGAAGACAGAAGTTAAAAGGTATTTGAAGTCGGATTTTTACATACCCGGGTGACTCATGAGGACGGGAAGGAGACGGCCTCACATCAGCAGTCACCTGTGAGCTGGGATGAAGACCTGACAGCCGAAGACTGGCAAGCGGGGGTCCGTGGTTCGAGTCCGCCACACTGGCCTTCCCCCGCCGCGCCGCTCCGCTGGCCGACGCAGAACACACGCGGCCTCTTAGAGAAGAGAAACACTGGGACGCGACACCCAAGGTATCATCCGATGCACGATTTCGCTCGCAATAATTAAACGGGCCACCTCGCGCTGCGCTTCGCCAGTCAGCTGGGCGAGACGGCGACACGAGATACACACCGCTACGCGTAATCAGACGCCGCCGCCGCCGCCGCCCCCGCCGCCTCTGCCGCAGCAGAAGACTTCACAAACGACACAGCTGCCGCTCTCCGAACCAGAACATCCCGTAAGATACAGTTGTACAAATCTTCAATAAAAGTTATCTTATGTAAAAATGATGTTTCATTCGACCTTGCCTCCTATGCAGCGGGCCCAGGTTCCATGCCCATCCTGACTGGGTTGGAGACTTCCTCCGTTCGTGGACTGTGTGTTGTGTTGTCGCCATCATCACTTCATTCTCATCACTGGCAGGCAAGTCGGCCACTGTGGCAACGACTCAAATAAGACTTGCACTTGCTGGCCGAACTTCCCCAAATGTCGCATGGGGCCTCCTGGCCAAAAATGCCATACAATCATTTAATTTATATATACATAAGAAACACGAGTTACAGCCCTAACACCTTGGGCATATCCCACTTAACCATGCCCCAGTCGACTTCATGCTGTAGCAGTTCTCAGTACTGTGGAGAACAACATTTTCCTGTCTGATTTTAAACTTAAAGAGGAACACAAATTATCACCTACTCCCCTTTTTAGACAGCGGTCCATCTACATTAATTTTTTTATGAGCATAACTATATGCTTTGGTTAAATCAAAGAAGATAACTATCGTTCGCAATATATTTAATGTGTCCAGTTGCCTCACAGAGAAAAGAAAATAAACAATTTTCAGTTTTTAAACTACGTCCAAAACCAACCTGTACGTTTCACAGCCAATAATGTGAAATGAAGTGGTTACTTAACCTTATACATAGAGCTTGGCAATGGCCTTAGCAAACATCGATGGCTTAGAAATAGGTCTAAAACTGTCTACATTGTACCTTTCGCCTTCTTTTATGAATTGTCTTCATTACTGACTACTTACAAATATGGCAAAGTACTGGGCATAGCATTTAAGTATTCTACTAGATATTCCATAATATTCAAGATAGTGCTGAGCCTTCGGTGATTTAATTATTGACCCACAATCACATTTCTCAGTAGCATGAAGGAATATTTTAAATCACAATCTTAGAAAGCCAAGAGAGTTATATAATTCCCATAGAAATTAGGTTTTTATTTAATTCACCTACTATATTCAGAGACGGATTAATAAATACTGTACATATATCCAACTTATCAGAAACAGAAACCTTTTTTCTACATAATGCCTTATAGGATCACCCTTGTGCTGCTGACTAAACCCTTCCGTCAAGACTGACTGTGTGGTTTTATTTTTATCCTGGGAATTAACCATTCTATTTGCATTTCCTAATGGACACCTCACAATATTTGTTATAATGGGTTACTACAGATCGAGTGTTAGTAATTCTAACTTTATGATATAATACCCACTTAGCTCTACACGTTATCCTTATCCCCCGCCAACTAGCCAGCGACCCATGTTGCCTGGTTGAGCTAGTACCCATTAATGAAAAGCAAGTTTCAAAGAGCAGGAGAAATGTGTCAAAGAAATGTTATATTTATCGTCTACGTTATCAAATGCGTCAAATGGCTCTAATCACTATTGGACTTAACATCGAGATCATCAGTCCACTAGACTTAGAACTTCTTAAACCTAACTAACATAAGGACATCACAAACATCCATTTCCGAGGCAGGATTCGAATCTGCGACCGCAGGAGGAGCAGCGCGGTTGCGGACTGAAGCGCCTAGAGCCACTCGGCCACAGCGGCCGACGTCTACGTAATCATCACTGTAAAAATACTGCCGCTCTTCTTCTTTAACGAGGTTTAAAATAGTCTCTATTGATACTGGGTTAACTTTTCGAAACAGTTTGTAATTACATTTAACATACGTGTGTGCACCAAACCCGTTAGTGGTAAAAATTTGGCTGTGCTGCCATTCATCCTTGTAGTAACAGAACGCCCGTCTAGTAATAGAGAAGGAACGAAAGTATCATCCTTTGCTGTGCTACTGTTCCCATACATTCCGGTAGAAAATAATGCAGTGTGCTTTAAACATTATGAATTTAGAATAAATTACAAAATGAATATTAGAGTCACGTCGTATAAAATGAACCCAGAACTCCCTCTTCTTCGATGTTCTGAAATCAGTTTTAAGGGACCTATAGAAAGCGACCATTAGATGATCATTTTCACTACACTGAACCGCTCCTACATAACATTAAAAGACATATTCAGTGTAGGACTTAGGTACATCAGTGGACTGAAAAGGGATATCGTTTGTCACATACCTGGCCACACTTCACCCAAGTTGTGTATAGTGGTGTCACCACCAGAAAGAATATTACTGTCCTACCAAATTTTCATGTCTCCAAAAGCTGTGCAGGTTTCACCTTCACTGCATAAAGTGGTGTCATGTTCAATAATATTTGGCAATGCAAAACAGTATTTCCAAACACTTACGCAAGCTTCACTGCAACTGCGTAAAAGTGTCACCACCTTCAAAGATATTGTTAATGTTACAGTATATCCATGTCGAAAAATGCGCCGCCTTCATTTGATTTGGCGCCATCTACCAAAAAAAAAAAAAAAAAAATTGCTAAACTTCTTCACTCAAATTTAGTAAATTGGCGGTACTCAGCACAAACATTTCACCTTAAAAAATATTTGTGTCAGATATAGTACGCCTTATAGATGTCATACATCTCCCTCACTCTTTTTTACCGAAGCCTAGCATTTATGATGGCTTTGTTTCTTTTTTTTTCATATGCAGGAAAACACCCACACAGACACACACACACACACACACACACACACACACACACACACGCGTAGTGAGAGAGAGAGAGAGAGAGAGAGAGAGAGAGAGCTGTTTCAGAAACATATTGTGTGCTTGAGTGCAGCTGAAAGACAGGAGATAGAGAAAGAGATACCCAGGCTGCCGTAAAGGAGATCAACTCATGTCACGGGCGCGATTCCTGATTACATGCTATCCAAGTGTGCGTGTGTGTGTGTGGGGGGGGGGGGGGGTGAAGCATGTCAAGTTCACTACGTCACATCAAATTCCCTTTCTCTCTCTTCTTCTCTCTCTCTCTCTCTCTCTCTCTCTCTCTCGCTCTCCCTCTCTCTCTCTCCATCTCTCCCTCTTTGTAACAGTAAGTTGCATCAAACACGATAAATATGATATGTATGAGAGGAAAAGTACTCTAGGTATGAAATTTATTACAAAAATGGGACAAGTTCGAGTAGAACTCGTGCTCTGAGAGTTGCATACTGACTTAATATGAATTTAGATAGTTCATACATCCTGTTATCGAGAAGCTCGACGGTTTTTGCGTGTTATAGATATCGATTCTGGCAAGATATGATCCCAGGGATTCGAAGACTTTTGAGAGTGTTCAAATTTTCTCAGCAGTTTCACATTTGTTAATATAATTTTTTATTTTCTATATCAGTTCTGTAGTTACATCAACAATCTTTGTTTATCAGCAATGTTAATTATTTAAACTTTTTTAAAATTCCATATCGAATAATTTTTTGTAATAGATGCCAGTAGTTTGTGGTAGGTCATGAGCTACAGATAAAGCTTTATTCAATATCGGGGGCCATATGGCGTAAAGGATTACGCCAACGAACAGCACGTCAGAACTGTTACAATTTATTTCTTGCAGGACTTTCAACGTGACCAGAGAGAATACCTCAGCACCCTCGCAGCTGTCTTGGTTCCGGCAACCGCTGCGTGCACGCTAGGAGTAATGTGGTTGTGCAGTGCCCTAGACAGCGAAGGCAACCGCTGTGGTAACCTGGTACACAAGGTGCTGCTGATTCCCAGCGACGATGTGGTTGGCAAACCCGATCTGCGCCGTCAGCTGCGGCTGTTCTCGCTGCAGCTGCTGCATCGTCGTCCCCGCTTAACCGCTGCAGGTGCTTTCACCATTAGTCTCAACACTCTGCCATCCATGGCTGCTTTCGTAATTTCTTATGTGATCAAATTTTGGCAGTTCAGTGACGCGAAAGCTAACACTGATGTCTGCGAAAGTAAATAACTAATTGTCAACTGTAATTCCTTATACTTAATGTTCAATGGCCCCCCATGAACCATGGACCTTGCCGTTGGTGGGTAGGCTTGTGTGCCTCAGCGATACAGATGGCCGTACCGTAGGTGCAACCACAACGAATGGGTATCTTTTGAGAGGCCAGAAAAAACATGTGGTTCCTGAAGAGGGGCAGCAGCCTTTTCAGTAGTTACAGGGGCAACAGTCTGGATGATTGACTGATCTGTCCATGTAACATTAACCAAAACGGCCTCGCTGTGCTGGTACTGCGAACGGCTGAAAGCAAGGGGAAACTACAGCCGTAATTTTTCCCGAGGACATGAAGCTTTACTGTATGATTAAATGATGATGGCGTCCTCTTGGGTAAAATATTCCTGAGGTAAAATAGTCCCCCATTCGGATCTCCGGGCGGGGACTACTCAAGAGGACGTCGTTATCAGGAGAAATAAAACTGGCTTTCTACGGATCGGAGCGTGGAATGTCAGATCCCTTAATCGGGCAGGTAGGTTAGAAAATTTAAAAAGGGAAATGGATAGGTTAAAGTTAGATATAGTGGGAATTAGTGAACTTCGGTGGCAGGAGGAACAAGACTTTTGGTTAGGTGATTACAGGGTTATAAATACAAAATCAAATAGGGGTAATGCAGGAGTAGGTTTAATAACGAATAAAAAAATAGGAGTGCGGGTTAGCTACTACAAACAGCATAGTGAATGCATTATTGTGGCCAAGATAGACACAAAGCCCATGCCTACTACAGTAGTACAAGTTTATATGCCAAGTAGCTCTGCAGATGATGAAGAAATAGATGAAATGTTTGACGAGATAAAAGACATTATTCAGGTAGTGAAGGGAGACGAAAATTTAATAGTCATGGGTGACTGGAATTCGTCAGTAGGAAAAGGGAGAGAAGGAAACATAGTAGGTGAATATGGATTGGGGGGAAGAAATGAAAGAGGAAGCCGCCTTGTAGAATTTTGCACAGAGCATAACTTAATCATAGCTAACACTTGGTTCAAGAATCATAAAAGAAGGTTGTATACCTGGAAGAATCCTGGAGATACTAAAAGGTATCAGATAGATTATATAATGGTAAGACAGAGATTTAGGAACCAGGTTTTAAATTGTAAGACATTTCCAGGGGCAGATGTGGATTCTGACGACAATCTATTGGTTATGAACTCCAGATTGAAACTGAAGAAACTGCAAAAAGGATATTTAAGGAGATGGGACCTGGATAAACTGAAAGAACCAGAGGTTGTAGAGAGTTTCAGGGAGAGCATAAGGGAACAATTGACAGGAATGGGGGAAGGATATACAGTAGAAGAAGAATGCGTAGCTCTGATGGATGAAGTAGTGAAGGCAGCAGACTATCAAATAGGTAAGAAGACGAGGGCTGGTAGAAATCCTTGGGTAACAGAAGAAATATTGAATTTAATTGATGAAAGGAAAAAATATAAAAATGCAGTAAATGAAGCAGGCAAAAAGGAATACAAACGTCTCAAAAATGAGATCCACAGGAAGTGCTAAATGGCTAAGCGGGGATGGCTAGAGGACAAATGTAAGGATGTAGAGGCTTGTCTCACTAAGGGTAAGGTAGATACTGCCTACAGGAAAATTAAAGAGACCTTTGGGGAGAAGAGAACCACTTGTATGAATATCAAGAGCTCAGATGGCAACCCAGTTTTAAGCTAAGAAGGGAAGGCAGAAAGGTGGAAGGAGTATATAGAGGGTTTATACAAGGGCGATGTACTTGAGGACAATATTATGGAAGTGGAAGAGGATGTAGATGAAGATGAAATGGGAGATAAGATACTGCGTGAAGAGTTTGACAGAGCACCGAAAGACTTGAGTCGAAACAAGGCCCCGGGAGTATACAACATTCCATTAGAACTACTGATGGCCTTGGGAGAGCCAGTCGTGACAAAACTCTACCATCTGCTGAGCAAGATGTATGAGACAGGCGAAATACCCTCAGACTTCAAGAAGAATATAATAATTCCAATCCCAAAGAAAGCAGGTGTTGACAGATGTGAACATTACCGAACTATCAGTTTAATAAGTCACAGCTGCAAAATACTAACGCGTATTCATTACAGACGCATGGAAAAACTGGTAGAAGCGGACCTCGGGGAAGATCAGTTTGGATTCCGTAGAAATGTTGGAACACGTGAGGCAATACTAACCTTACGACTTATCTTATAAGAAAGATTAAGAAAAGGTAAACCTACATTTCTAGCATTTGTAGACTTAGAGAAAGCTTTTGGCAATTTTAACCGGAATACTCTCTTTCAAATTCTGAAGGTGGCAGGGGTAAAATACAGGGAGCGAAAGGCTATTTACAATTTGCACAGAAACCAGATGGCAGTTATAAGAGTCGAAGTGCATGAAAGGAAGCAGTGGTTGGGAAAGGAGTGAGACAGGGTTGCAGCCTCTCCCCGATGTTATTCAATCTGTATATTGAGCAAGCAGTAAAGGAAACAAAAGAAAAATTCGGAGTAGGTGTTAAAATTCATGGAGAAGAAGTAAAAACTTTGAGGTTCGCCGATGACATTGTAATTCTGTCAGAGACAACAAAGGACTTGGAAGAGCAGTCGAACGGAATGGACAGTGTCTTGAAAGGAGGATACAAGATGAACATCAACAAAAGCAAAACGAGGATAATGGAATGTACTCAAATTAAATCGGGTGATGCTGAGGGGATTAGATTAGGAAATGAGACACTTAAAGTAGTAAAGGAGTTTTGCTATTTAGGGAGTAAAATAACTGATGATGGTCGAAGTGGAGAGGATATAAAATGTAGACTGGCAATGGCAAGGAAATCGTTTCTGAAGAAGAGAAATTTGTTAACATCGAGTATAGATTTAAGTGTCAGGACGTCGTTTCTGAAAGTATTTGTATGGAGTGTAGCCATGTATGGAAGTGAAACATGGACGATAACTAGTTGGGACAAGAAGAGAATAGAAGCTTTCGAAATGTGGTGCTACAGAAGAATGCTGAAGATAAGGTGGGTAGATCACGTAACTAATGAGGAGGTATTGAATAGGATTGGGGAGAAGAAAAGTTTGTGGCACAACTTGACTAGAAGAAGGGATAGATTGGTAGGACATGTTTTGAGGCATCAAGGGATCACAAATTTAGCATTGGAGGGCAGCGTGGAGGGTAAAAAACGTAGAGGGAGACCAAGAGATGAATACACTAAGCAGATTCAGAAGTATGTAGGTTGCAGTAAGTACTTGGAGATGAAGAAGCTTGCACAGGATAGAGTAGCATGGAGAGCTGCATCAAACCAGTCTCAGGACTGAAGACCACAACAACAACAATGTTCAATGTACAATATCAGTTTTAATGTCGGTTCTTAGTTAAAGCCAACTTCAGGTTAACGGTTTGTAGCTGCTAAGTCAGATCAATTTCTCCAAGGTTGTTGGTTTCTATAAGCAATCCATATCTAATTGCTATACTTTCCATAATCCACAATGTAGAAATATTCCCTTCATTGAAATTGTGATATGCTCACTCAATCACTGCAGGAACTATTAGCGACGCAAAACGTATTTGCTGATTACAGTACCATCCAGCCATTATTAATACAGTTCTAGGCCGATAATTACAGCTACACTCGGTACATATCAGCTAATCACTTACCCATGAGCAAACTGAAATTAAAAGGTCATAGCTTCGACTGTCTTGCCAGATACTAAACGTAATGTTTAGCATACAGTATATATAGTTCCCAGGAACTTTCACACCTTCAGAGAAGTTTTAGTGTCAATTATTAATATCCCAGTATGAAACCTGCCTTAATTGGCAGTATACCTCAATCTTCATACTGAAGTAAATTCATTATGAAATTTTCACAGTTTGTAAAGTGGTTAAATGGGGGTCACAGAAAAATGACCACAGTAGTGTATGACTAAAACTATAGGGTGATGAGTCTAATTAAGATATACATTACCTTTTTTTGGGGGGTGAAAGAAGGGTGGCCAGAATGTAATTGAAAGGAAACAAGAGTTTTTCAACTTTGTTAATCATCAAGGTACAAGAACAATTATTTTTTTACCATGGGGATTGTGTTATTTTGGCGGCACGGTAGCAGGTACATGTACCTAAATTCGGTGACATAAAACTTAGCTCTGGCAAAATTAATGGAATGAAAAACTTTAAATACAAAGACTCTGATGTTGTTGTTGTGCTCATTTAATTAGTATGTCTTCCAGATGTTTACGCCATTCTCTTCAGAATCTAACACCGATGATACGTACTGCACCAGCAGAAGAGATCAAATAGATTACTAGAAACAACGAGAATACAATCAGTGGCAACATCAAGATAACTGCAGACGATAAAACAGCCATACACAATAACACTGAAAGAACACAAAGCTAGTGCCATATTGGTCGAGAAGGGAAGAGCAATGCTTGTCATGTATGAGTGTGGTTACACCAAGAAAACACTGAAGTTTATACCAGAAACCTAATAAGAAAGCTAATAAGTGAGCACACCAAAATTTACAGAGGGACACATAAAAAGTATTAAAACATCATCAAATTCACTCTATCACGAAGCAAAAAAAAAAAAGAACACACTGTTTAATGTGATGTTCCATCAGACTTTTGATAGATTGCAAAATTGTACCAGTACAACATTTAGCAGGACGGAAGAAAACTTTTCTACGAAAATACTATACCTATACGAACCACAGAAGCTTAGAAAACACCACAGACCTAATCCATAAAATCAATATTATGAATATACTTAAAACAGATATATTATGCTCATATGACATCTCATCAATGTACAGTTACATATTAGATGAAATAGCAATCAAAATAATGTAAAGAGAACTAAAATGGACAAACATTGTTCCAGAAACAGACACAAGATGCCTCAACTGTTTTGAAAGTAATCACAAGCAAAATTATCTGAAATTTAAAGATGAATTCCACATTTAACGGCTAGGACTCACTATGTGATCACTGATATATGGCTTGCTGGCCAACAATTTCCTTAATCAAATTGAGGTCAGAAGCTGTAGAAAAATAATGAAATCAAAATAACACATAATAATGTATTGGTATTGCTATGTTGATGACAAAATTTGCTTGGCTCATGAAACACATCAGTGGATACTAGACTTGCAAAGACACATTACCTACCCACCTTAGAAGTAGAGACATGAACTGCCCACTGAAGAATTAACTTCATCCTTCAAACCAAAACAGCGGAAAAATAAGTTACCTAGATGGTTGGTTGGTTAACATAATTTCACACAGCGATATCCCTTAAATATTTAGCTCTATATAGTAGCTTGTAAGCCATATTAGCTTTGTACCAACAGTTAGCTACCAGCCAGAAGAAGCATTACGATGTTCATTTAACTGCTGGCTCTTAATTACTTGTATAAACTGAACCACCATATTCCGCCACAATAATATACAACTACTATATAAATGTGGACTCCAAAAGTTCCATTTTTACTCAGGTTATGGAGTCGTACTCCGTCTCTTCACAAAATGTCCACATGAGTAACATTTCACAAAGGTAATTTCTGATCACCTTTCTAAGAATTATTTATGAATCTGAGGTCTGGTACCGCTTTCTTGGTCTAGTGGTAACCCTCTAAGTGATGTAATAGTTATTTCTTCGCAGACATAGCTGTATCTATAATTACATATATATTTCGAAAATAACATCTAATGGTTTGATTTGTACACAACATAAGTATTAAACGCATTAATTATTGTCAATTATTGTCTAACACACAATAAAGAATGCAGTTAATTAATTTCAATTTAGTACTAGGTGTCAGTAATTTGCAGTCCAGTTTAAGGTTGTCATGACACGTGTCGTTAATTTGCAGTGCTGCCGCTACGTGTAGTGGGCTTTCACACAAGTAATACCCATGCTGGCTTCTCCCTTATGACCGAATACCCACACTGCAGACACTTGTTGCCGACGCCTGAAGCGGAAATAGATTCTGAAGAAGTGACATCATTCGTAATACGTGTTCCTTTACAACAAGTAGGTTTTTCAGGACTTCTGAGAGCACTGAAAAGTGATATCTCACACTCGACGTTTGCAAAAAACCTCATTAAAAACAGCCACTACCCCAGTGCCGTTGAAACAGACATCCCGATCATAAAACACTAATGATATGCATCGTTTTGTAACAAAGGGAGAAAATTACCACATCCAGAGAGTTGTTACACAGGGCAGGAAGACATACATCAACCACAAAGCAGTACTCTGCAATAAAACATTATTTAACACTCTAAATGAACTATCAAATAGCACTCAATAAAATGTACCTGCATACACACACACACACACACACACACACACACACATAATGAATGAAAATAAACGAAATAAATTCATATTTCGCAGCTGCCAATGGGAAACAAAACAGCGAAAGAAACGACTGTCAAAAGCGCATCATCACGTAAACTGAGCAGTGAAATGTTTGTGCAACAGAATGCAACATAATAAGCAGCAAGGTTGATCAATTATATCGAGAATACGTGAGTAAACGTTGTTAACTACGGAACTTCATCCATGAATAACAAACCACACCAAATAGTCCTCTATACTACAGCGTCACAAAAAATTTCTACCGACTTCCACAGGTAATTCTAAACACACAAACGACACCAAGAACACAATTGTGGCGCAAATAACACTCGTCAAAATTAAGGGAAGACAAATACAGCAATGGTCACTCTAAAAAGGTCATATGTCAAGATTTTACTGGAATATGTGTTTTAAAGGATGTGTTTCTAAACCGAAATTCAGAGCAGCAGATACCCTAACATACCATATGTTTGCTGATGTCGTAATGCATTGGTTTAGACCTGTGGCCGATTTCGGTTTGTGGCCACAGGACACACGCAATGTAAATAAAAAGTAAAATTCGTAATTTATTCAAGTAGCGACAAAATCTGACGTAACGGATTCCTTTCCCTAACAGTATTTGAACGTAAGTTCATCAGAAAAAAAAGAAATAAAATACTGAGGAATACAGAAGAGTGGTGAAACATATTTGGGTGTTAAGGCAAAACAATACTTACGTACTTGCAGAAAGGATATCCATCTTTAATATATTGTTATTTTTATGCAAGTATTGGAACAGAACTTATACCTCCAGCCTGTTACTCATGGTTAATATTGTCTCGTATTCTATTTTGAAATGATAGCATTCACCTTATGTGTGGTGCAGTCTTTTTCAGAAATTACAGAAATGACCTGGATAATTTCGGTCATTCCAAATGTGAACAATATTTTCAAGGTAAAACATGGATACTTATAATGGAACAAATATTCCGTTTCAGTTTCATAGTTTTACAATCGGAGAAAACGTTGATGGTATTGTACTTGAGAGCAATGTGTTATACTACTGCTCTACTACTAACCAGTAGTCAAGAAAGAAATCACACTAAGTAGAAGTGTCATGACATCCAGTTACAAGTTACAAACATTTTGTAATAGGTGCTATTAGCAAGTGCCAATTGCCTTGCCGCAGTGATAACATCGGTTCCGCTCAGGTCACCGAAGTTAATCGCTGTCGAGCTTGGCTAGCACCAGGGTGGGTCACGGTCCAGGGGCTGTTGGCAAGCGGGGTGCACTGAGCATTTGAGAGGCTAATTTAGGAGCTATTTGATTGAAGAGTAATGATACCGGTCACGAAAACTGACAACCGCAGGGAGACAAGTGTTCTGACCACATGGCCCTCTGTAGCCGCATCCAGTGACGACTCAGGGCAGAGGATGACACGGTGGTCGGTCGATACCCTTGGATCTTCTGAGGCCTCTTCGGACGGCGTTCGTTGGTTTGCTACTAGCAACTAACAGAAATGTTCCTTTTTACATAATGGATAATCGTTAATAAATTAAAGAAACTCAGTTCATTTGCAAGTATCAACTGTTCCATGGTAGAACACCTGCGTCGAGGCATAAGGTTGTGCGTGATTTAAGAAAATGGGTGTGGTTGTGGATACGTTATGCAATTGATTTCAAAAACATGCCGAATTTTACTTACCATAAAGCCACGTAACTGAAGAATTAGTAATATGTTCCAAAAATCTTTAATATACGTGTGTTACACTGTACTTATGTAGAACTCGCAATATTTAAAAGCACTCCACAGAACACATCCTCAGGGTTCAAAATATCTATAACAGCATAAATAGCCAGGAACTACTTATGGCGGTCTCTAGTGACTCTACCCTCACGTGAATCCATAATGCGCCACAAGCCTGAAAGAGAGACCAGGAATCGTAAAGTGTTCCTAGATAAACTATCCTCCAGGTATAACCCTCTGTCCTATTACACAAGACAGGTAGCATCAATAACCACACAATTTACGGGTTAAATATTTTTGTAGAAATGGGTTCATCTATCTTGTGGACACACTTCTGACATTAATGTCGTCTGATCGGCAGCAATACTGCATTTCAAGAGAGTATATTAGAAGCGACTAATGGTGCTTTAACAAGCTACATTCTGTTTCGTTCAAGGCGCCATGCTCATAATATGTTATGTGTTTTTCATGCGAAAAGAATGTTATTTTTTCTGTAATTAGGCTACAGTTGTTTGTCTATCACGATCACATGGTATCGGCCTCTATGGACTGTATAAAGCTATCACCGTTTACAGGAACTGATAAAATGTGTCACAAATGCAAACTACATCAGTGACTATACAGTAACCACCTGCTGCTCGTACATAAACACAAATTCACTTACCAGTATACCGTAGGCATGCAGATTTTTTCATGTTGTATTGTAATCTCGTCTAATGTACAGTTTTCAGAGGAGAACCACGTCAAGGTGCAAACACCTGGAGACTTAAGTGGAGCACTCTATGGTATCAAGCAAGAGGGTGTTCACTGCCCATGCTTGGATACAGGAAGGCCACAGTAATAATAACAGTGAACAAGACGGCGGCCATTCTGCTGAAAAATAACTTTTCAATCAGGAGCAATCCAGATTTAAGGCAGGGACGAATCTTAGGCAGGTTGTTTTCAGATATCTACCTGTACATGTGGACGAAGAATTAATTATCTCATGGAATCATCTTAAGGCTGAACTTCTTCTTTCTGTGTTTTGCTTGCAAATAGGTCCTCACGCACACACACACACACACACACACACACACACACACACACACTCACACACACACATACACAAAGAGTTACATAGTATTAGGCTTAACCATTCCATTCCTAGCCGTAATATTTCGAAAGCAATAACGGTTTACATTAAGTTCTGTATAGCTGCAGATAACAAATTGTTAAAGAAAAAAAGTGCAATAAAAACACAGAAACAATGGAAAAGCACAGCATGTCGTAATAAGGTATACATATAAAAATTTTCCTGTTATTCGTATCTGTAAATATTGTTTTCAAAAGTCAAAATTATATACGTACAAGTAGTAACTAGCAATTTCCGTGATCGACAGAAAGAAAATAAAATCCCACTAATGATGCAGTGAAACATTTCTGCAGAACAGAAGGAAAAATAAAACAACGTTTTTCTCAAAGCGGAGACACGCAAAGCCCTCTGAAAAAAATAGTGTGAAAAAATACAAAAATCTGTCTAATAGAACATTACCAGGTGCAGCCAGATAACAACTGAAGTGATTAAGTGCTAGCTTGCAGGAACTACCACAATGCTGTACGTACAGCTAGCACTAGCATCATGGCCAGTGCTTTGCAACACGAGGTCTGGAACGAACTTTATAGGACTGTATTGCGTAAGGGGCATAAAGGTGTACTAATAACACTTGGAGCCGCTGCTTGTACCCGTAATTTTAGCCTTATTCTCGCCAGATATAAATATCAGGTTTCTTGTTGCTTCATACCGACTCAAGAAGGATTCCCTATGTAAGATCCAGATTTTAACTGCATATACCTAACGCATTGGAAGATCAAAGCCAGAGAGAGCCATCTGATCAGGGTCGCTGAGTCCACAAAATCTCTCCAGACATCCAGGAAGGGCTTATGCTATACCTTGTCTCACGTAGTCCAGATATTTTGCATCGGTTGCCAGGGGAACTTACTATTCCAAAGTTTTTGCCGATGGAATGTGTGAGCGAATTCAGAAAGGTGGCTTTCACAGAATACATAGTGTCGCGAAGTCCATGATACATAGATCGCTTACGGTATAGGAAACCGGATGAAAATTACTAAATTACAAAGTAGTGGGAGCTGACGAGCAGCGGTGCAGTTGCCATATAGCCGTCACAGAAACGCTCAAAACAGGCTTAGAACAAGCCACACAACCAGTGAAAAGTCAGTGAAAGTGAACGGAAAGAGTGGGCGATGCCAGTGACGAAGCAGTTAGTGACGCACTACGTGCAGTAATTAGATTCCGCCGGAGTGCACGTCACCTTCGCCCCCGTCAGGCACATCAACATATCCAGTGCTGCTGCCACCGCTGCGGTAAGCAACATAGCTGCTGGCGTGTGAGTGTTTACCTAAATTTTCAATAGTCGTAGTTTTAAAGTAGGTGTACTTCTAGATTTTTTACAACGGTTTCGATTATTTAGAAAATACTAGTAATGCAGACTAAGTCATGTTTACGTACAATCGTAGCTTTCTCCGGAAACCAGTTCAGCAGCTTCGTAGAGTGCTCGGGTGGTTGTTGACGTACGTGTGCGTACAACAGACGTAATAGGTGTAATAACGCTCTTAAGACTAGGAGCTGGTTCTTGTTGACATGTGAGCAGACTTGACGTCTCTTCCAGGATTCTCGCATAACAGCGGAATTTGACGGTGTGTGTGTGTGTGTGAGTGTGCGTTGGTAGGGTGAGGGGGAGGGGAGCATTGATATGTTTGTCAACTGTCAGCTTCTTCTTGTTTTGCTCCTTCGCATTTATTTCGGGTCGTCTCGTAAAAAGAGGTGTCATTTTCAGTTTCCTGTACCTGATTGCGTTTTTTGAATACCTAATATTAAAAATAATTTTATTCTATCCTTTGTAAGTACTTTAATGTGCGTGTGTGGCTGAAAATAATGAAACTATCCGTGCTAATAAAATTTATCAGAAACGTTGTGAGGATTGAAACATAACTTACACAACATTGTAATTAGTTTCATAAATCCAGAAGTAAGTAATCATTTAGAGAAGTAGGAACTACCACAGTGGCCATTCCCTTCCACACCAGCAAAATGCCAGCTAGAAAATTACACTGCAGTTATATAATTTATGGTCACATTTGTACAATACTGTGATAGGACAATAATTAACTGTAGTGAAGAAAAATCTCATATTGCCGTTCCTTAACTCTGAAAGAACACTAAATGGCTCGTTCTTTGTTTCTACATCAATAAAATTACATTGTGCACACTTTTTTGACTACAAACGGAGTGAAACAATATGGTGATGTTATTCTTCGTGTAACATTTGTGTAATGGAAATAAAATAGCTACCATTTTGTGAAGTGTCTCTTGGCTGATGAACTCTTTTCCTTGTAAAGGTATATCAGTTATGCATATCTAGCATGATCTAGAGATTAGATCGACGACAAGGACCTTCTTCGCATTGTCAGATCGATCTAGCAGTTGATTTCTCCAAGGATTACGCAGAATCATTATTACAATTATTACTATTATTATTACTCTAGTAGTAGCAGTACTAGTAGTAGAGCCACTGCTTTGCCGTAGTGGTAACACTGGTTCCTGTTATTGGCAACGAAACACTGTTTGGGGTTGTTTGGCAGCCTGGTCAGTGTTTCTCTGTTTGACGCCACTTTGACGTCTTGTGCGTCGATGATGAAGAGATGATGAAGACAATAGAAGTGTCAGCCCGCAAATGGAGCAAATCCTACTTGTTCGTGAAAGCAACACTAGCCGCCATAATGTGGGGGTTACAGCACAAACCACTAATCCACGAGCAGAGTAATATATAATGAATTTCTCAATGTCTGCCTTTCCATTACAAATAGTGAGTGCTGAGCACTTCTAAGTGTAGAGCAACACTTGTTACCATATAACGCCACACGTCTTGCAATTGTGAGATGTATCTTCGATCTTAGGCGGATAGGCATCTTCTTATTACAAAGAACACCAGTGACGTATCTGAATCACATCGACATTGTTATGATTCTTGCCCGCACGTCCTCTTTTTAACAGAGAACATAAATATTGTTATGTGTCCCTCTAGGTCATAGGCCTTCCATTAATTTTTATAGTATCAGGAGATGGAATAGTTTCGGGGTACTCGGTCTTGTAGAAGTTTAAATGGAGGCTACATCTTTAAGGTCGATTATACAACGTTCAAAGGAAAGTAGTGACCGTCTTGGAAAGTGGCCGAAATAATTTAGAGAGACCATAGAGGAAACACCGAAATCTGTGGATTAGGTTCGCGAACGTCTGGTACAGATGCCCAGTCTGTTAAAAGTGGACAACCTCTTTCAGTTTGTACCTAATGTACAATTCCGTTCCGTATATAAAATTTTTAAGGATGGCATTTTATAATTCAATTAGCTAGTGCTTCTTTGTTAATTCAGTTCTGATCATCGATAATCTCACACGTAAAACAAACATCAATTGTCATAAGAACCACGACATTTTGTGTACATTTTGGGCAACACAACTCTTGTCAGTTTCACATTCTGTGGAAATTAACTTCACATGAACAATTAATTTATTGTGTTAAGGAAGCATTTTTGTTCTGTATGCATCGCTTCAGCTCAATAATATTCACTTAATGTGGTAGGCTAACTTTTTCCCCTTTTTGTTTAGTGTACATGACATCGTGACCTTTGATTGATAGTTATATTATTGGTGTAGAGTTATCTCCAGTATTACGACTGTTTTTGGGATTTGTTGTTGAAATTCATCTGAAATAATGGAGAATCCTATTCCCTTTTTAAGTTATCATGCTTTAGGTTGTGCCTTTCCATCTCGTGTTTTATTTCATTCTGATTTACTTTTATTTACTTCATAATATATTATAGCGTGACAAGATACATTTTTGCAGCTACTACTACCACCTCTCCCGTTAACTCTTTTGTAAGTGTTTTAAAATTTTAGATACTGCTGCTGTCGGCGTACATTTGGGATTGCGTTTCTGTAATTTCAATGAAGCCATTATGGAGGCCTTCAGTATATGTTGTTAATAGTGTACACTTCTGAAGTAAGTGCATGACTTTAAGAAAATCCAGAAACAAGATTTTCTTCTTTCACACTACGAAAATAACGTGCTGCGTTTCTTTGTCTGTGACACATTATTCTGTGGGCCAAACAAGTAAGCAGTTCAGGTACTGACTTTAAACTAACTGCTGTAATATATCTTCTGTCGACTGCGTATCTTGATGGCGAAACGTCCAATGTTGTTAGTCTCAATGATTCCCGTTCCTTATGAGGTCTAGTTAGTGTAACATTTTCCGTGTCAAAATTTATCTTCTTTGAGATTCGTACAGAAGTTTAGAAACAGATATAAACAGCCTTTGGACATTATTACCACCACACTTCTATTCTAATACTTGATGTTTCACTTTGAAGTAATTATATTTCTTCCAAGTGTTCTGCACCTCGGTTCATTTTCAACGACACAAATGTTTCGCTGAGTCTAATATAAAATCAAAAAATTAAATAAAATAAATATCCAGAAACGTTTGGATTCGCTACGCTCGAAGTTTGGTGAAGCTATTGTAAGTTTGGAACCTCGACCATCCAATACGATGTTCTCTTGCGATTTTCTAATTGATTTAATGAAATTCTTTACTGGATACAACGGTCTGCCCCAGAGCCGGCTGCTAATGGAACTGATGACATGTGGTGAGCCAATAAAAGCCTCTAAGGTCTTGTTGGCTGTGCCTGGCGACAGTAGTCGCTTCACATATTGGTGGATAGAAGATTCCTTGTTCCACACTTGACCCACTGAAGTTGATGCTAGACCAAATGCTGGGCGGCTCCATAGGATTAGGTATGAAGATGAATGCACTAGGGGACGGGGTTAGTACGACGTTGCTTCTCTCGGTCACATGGTGGTAGCCTGCTACACATTGATCGTCAATTCGAAGTCTCTTGCTAGCTGGGCTGCCAGTATTTGAATGGATGGCTGGAAGAACGTATGTTACGTTTCGCCAACTTCACATTTTGTAGTGGGATGACCAGGTGCAAGTCCCCTTTGCGCTGTGTCAATATGTGGTAATCCTAGAAGACCTGGTTCAATGGTCGTAGCATGCACAAGTTCCGAGTGTCCACTGGAAGAATGTGATGCGTAGCCCAACAGATCCGATTCACAGTACTCAGCGCTCAGGTCTTCTGCGTCATGGTGTGTAGCATGAATTCCTAGAATGATACTGTCAGTGATCAGGTGTGTTTAAATAAGAGGAAAAGCGCTGGGAATAGATTGGACTGGAAAGACAAAATGTCTACAAATGTAAGAGAGTGTAGGAAGTTCTCCTGTTTCAATGTGCGGAAATTAGATGAAAGGCCTATTTTCTTAATGAAGAACAGCAAATTTCATGTAATTAGTTGTGCTGAACATTACTCGGTTAATGGACTAGTAAGAAAACCCCCATATTCACTAGAAGTTTATTCTCTTGTGTACTGCGATTTAAATTTTGTTGGTTAGTGTATATTGTTTAAAGCTGTACAGTATGTTTGTAATAATACATGTCTGATTCGGAAACTGTTTCGTGTTATGGTACGATTCTTTACGCGCTGAATTAGAAGAAATCCTAAAAATAACCCATACATATTCATCACTTTGGTTTGCACCTCCTTGTGTTGGCCGTGTTTGCAGTTAAAATTGTTAGATGTGAGGTCCGCCAGTTATGGAAAACAACGTTTTTTCTCAGTACCCAAACATGTTTCGGCACCACTGTGCTATCATCAGTGGGTTTTCGTTTTTATTTATTCTGCGATGTAAATATTTTTGTTAAATGATTATAAAATTATGTGCATCTTTACTTCAAACAACAGATCGTTTCTCTTTGTAAATAACTTTATATTTGGTGTGCATGAATTTTCCGGGTCACCTGTGTGTCAGTCACTGCAGGTAGCTTGTCGTCTACAACCAAACGATGTTGATGAGACAGTTTTCTGCTGGGAGTCAACCTAGCTTCTAGGATGTAATTTAGATAGTTGCGATGTTTTCACACCTATATTATTTTTTCACTTACGTTTTCGTGTGGCAAGCACCTCCATTCTCCGCATCATGCTGAGATGTTGTGATGCACACGTAACTGTAACAAGTATTTTTGACAAATAACGTAGTAAAACACAATTCAATTCACCAAAAAACAGTGTGAATGTGGTTTGTTGTGTGTCTCAGGCCACCAGGGAGTTCGGCCCCGGATTGGAATTTTGTTTCCATTTTATCTTTGTGTGTGTGTGTGTGTTTTCTGTGCGCTTCTTAGCTGTGTGTGTCATCTTTTATATGGTATTCCTCTTTGCAGATTTTAGTGTACCTATTTTTCGTGCATGCGTGTGTGTGTGTGTGTGTGTGTGTGTGTGTGTGTGTGTGTGTGTGTGTGTGTGTGCTGTTTTATTTGTAAAGTTCCTTTAATGTGTTAAACAGTGTGCCCATGCAGAGTGTAGTGTATTCGTTTAAGACCTGTTTTCCTTCTGCTATTGCCATCTCTATATGGAAGTTATCCTCAATGGTCAGTTTGCTGTATGTGCTGTGGCTGGGTTTTTAGTATTCTTAAGTCTGTTTCTATTGTGGTTGTGTGATGATTGTTGGCTACAAGGTAGTCAGCAAATATGCTATGGGAGATGTTGCTTTTAGAAACTCTGAGATGTTCTGAATATCTGATTTCTGCAAGTATGTCCCATGTACACTGACTGGCAAGTGTTGAATGTGAGGTCATATATTCCTCACCTGTTAAATCTGTTCATGGGTGTTTCTTGTGTTCTGATATTTTTCTGTGTTGTGTTCTCCTTCCTGTATCCTATTGGAGTCCCTTTTTATTCGATATGTTGAATATTCTGTGAACAATCATGTTATTGTGGGTGAGTATATGCGGTTTCGTCTTATGTGTGTGCTGTTGCTCTGTTGTACCTTGTGTGTGGTCAATGTTTGTGTTTTGAGTTGTTCTGTGCTGGGTGAGGATTTATGTGTGTGTGGTATGTCACTTTTTGAACAATTTGCATATGTTTTGATTTAACTGGTCTACCATGGGGTAGTATTTTCTGTTGCTGTTTCTTTTATTGTATTTAGTTCTTGTGTGTAGTTTTGTCTCTTCATGGGTGTTCTGTTTAATCTGTGGAGCATGAATCTGAAGTTTGCATGCTTATGTGTCAATGGGTGTTTTGATAAGTTGTGAAGGGTGGGGCTTGTGGTTGTGCATTTCCTGAATATCGTGGTTGTGTGTGTTGCTTGTTTCATATATGATGAGATGTAGAATGTGTGGTGTGTTGTTAGTTTCTGTTTCTAATGTGAAGATAATTTTTGGTTGTAAGTTTTTTTTTTTCATTGTGTAGCTATTCTATGTGTGTATGTGGTTCATCAATGAGGCACATTATGAAATCGACGTGATGGTACCAGTATAAAACTTTGTAGTTTTAGGTTTTATTATGTGCCTGTATATCATGTTCTCCAGGTTGTTCATGAATATGTCAGGTAGGAGGCCACTGATTGGTGATATCATTGGCAGTCCTTCATGTTGAGATTAAGATTCTTTGTTGAATACAAAATAATTTTGTGTTGTTATGGTCTTGAGTGTGGTTGTTATTCCATAGATGTGTTTGTCTGGTGTGTTTCCTTGTTTTAATCTTTGTTTAATGATGTTGATTGTTTCATTTATTGGAATAGAAGTGTATATTGATGTTACATAAAATGATATGAGGGTTGCTCTGACCGGTATGTGTATGCTCTTGACTGTGTAGATTCAGTCCATTGAGTTTTCAAGATTCCTGTTGTTATCAAATGTGCAGTTTTTTCAGTAGTGTGTGTGATTGTTGGGCCAGGTGGTAGGATGCAGCATTTTGGAAGTTAATGACTTGCCTTAATGCGATATTATCCTTCTGAACCTTTGTTAGGGAATTTAGGGTGCATGCTTTTGGATTTTTCTGTGTCATCCTCGTTACCTGGCCTTTTGCGAATGTGTTATTGATATTTTTCAGTGTCTTGTATGTTTTTTTGGTATCTTGCTGTTGGGTCACTGATCAGTTTAGTGATGTTGTTGTCTTTGAGAACATCTTATGTTTTCTCTATGTATTCTTTTTCATCCATAACTCCAGTAATATTCCCATCATCTGCTCTTGTTACTATGGCATTGTTCTGTTTTAATTTTTGTTTTAGTGGACTGGCTGTGATTTCCTCTGATGCCTAACGATTAGAAATAATTATGTATTTGTGTGTTCTTATTATCTGTGTTATTTCTGCAGCTACTAATTCTCTTGTCAAGTTTCCGTTAACATTTGGTGTGCTCAATCTTTCTTGTACCTGTATAATGTGTTCTGATTCCGTTATGAAGTTTTCTATTGTTTAGTGTGATATGTTTGTATTAATGTTGTGTTTTGGTCCTTTTTCTGGTAGGCTCTTTTCTTATTTGGTAAGATTTATGCCAGTTAGGTTAACGATTTTGTCATGGAACTTAAATTGTTGTTTGTGATTGTTTTTAGTGGGTGTGTTTGCGATGTTGATTATTCTGTTGAGTTTCTGATTTGTATCTCTCGTTTTTTTTTGCATTACGTTCTGAATATATGCCTTTCCTCTCTCAGTTATTTCCTCAAACTGAGCTTTTATTGTGCATTTGTTGGCCAAATCTAAATAAGTTTGGTAAAGTTCAGTGTTGGGCGACTGCTTTTCAGCATATAATTCCCTAATTTCATGATTTAGCCACAAAATCTCCACTTTATCTTTCACTTTGTTTGGTGCAGATGACATAATCTGGAACTACATTCTTAGATAGGCAATTTTTATTAAACGGTATATTTAGAGTTGTCTTCTGAAGCTTCATTAAGGTGTTCCTGTATTTGTTGTACAGCTTGCTGTGAAATGACTAGCTGGGCATTCATCGTTTTGGTTTGCAGCTCTTTATGTTGGCCGTGTTTGCAGTTAAAATTCTAGGAAGTGAGGTCCGACCAGCTATACGAAAAGCCGTTCCTTCTCAGTATCCAAACATGTTTCGGCACCACTGTGCCATCATCAGTGAGTTTTCGTTTTTATTTATTCTGCAATGTGAACATTTTTGTTAAATTATTATAGAATTAGGTGCATCTTTAGTTCAAACAACAGATCGTTTCTTTTTCTAAATCAGTTCACATTTGGTGTATATGAATTTTCTGGATCACTTGTGTGTCAGTCATCTGCAGCCAATCGATGTTGATGAGGAAGTTTTTTGCTGGACGTTAAACTATCTTCTAGGATGTAACACACACACTACTGAAAAAACTCCACACATTTGATAACAACAGGAATCTGGAAAACTCAAAGGAATTTCCCTACAGAATCAAGAACATACACATACTGGACACACCAACCTTCATATCATCCAATGTAACATGAATGTACACTTGTATTTCAATAAACGAAACAATCGACATCATTACACAAAGATTAAAACCACAAGGAAACACACCAGACACACGTACCCACGAAACAACAACCATACTCAAGACCATAACGTCATAAAATTATTTTATATTCTACAAAGGATATTATTCTCAACATGAACGACTGCCAATGGGGTCACCAATCAGTTGCTTTCTAGCTAACATATTCATGAACAACCTGGAGAACATGATCTTCAGACATCTACATCTACATCCATACTCCGCAAGCCACCTGACGGTGTGTGGCGGAGGGTACTTTGAATACCTCTATGGTTCTCCCTTCTATTTCAGTCTCGTATTGTTCGTGGAAAGAAAGATTGTCGGTATGCCTCTGTGTGGGCTCTAATTTCTCTGATTTTATCCTCATGGTCTCTTCACGAGATATACGTAGGAGGGAGCACTTTACTGCTTGACTCCTCAGTGACGGTATGTTCTCGAAACTTCACCACAATCCCGTACCTAGTTACTGAGCGTCTCTCCTGCAGTCTTCCACCTGAGTTTATCTATCATCTCTGTAACGCTTTCGCGATTGCTAAATGATCCTGTAACGAAGCGCGCTGCTCTCTGTTGGATCTTCTCTATCTCTTCTATCAACCCTATCTGGTACAGATCCCACACTGATGAGCAATATTCAAGCAGTGGGCCAAAAAGTGTACCGTAACCTACTTCCTTTGTTTTTGGATTGCATTTCCGTAGGATTCTTCCAATGAATCTCAGTCTGGCATCTGCTTAACCGACGATCAACATTATATGATTATTTCATTTTAAATCACTCCTAATGCCTACTCCCAGATAATTTACGGAATTAACTGCTTCCATTTGCTGACCTGCTATATTGTAGCTAAATGATAAAGGATCTTTCTCTCTATGTATTCGCAGCACAGCACACTTGTCTACATTGAGATTCAATTGCCATTCCCTGCACCATGCGTCAATTCGTTGCAGATCCTCCTGCATTTCACTACAAGACACACAATAAAACCAAAAAACTACAAAGTTTTATACTGGTACATTTATGTCGATGACATAATATGCCCGATTTATGAGCCACATATACATATAAAACAGCTACACAATGAAATAAAGAACTTACACATAAAAATTATCTTCACATTAGGAACAGAAACTAACAACACACTTCACTTTCTAGATCTCATCATACATGAAACAAGCAACACACACAACTTCACAATATTCAGGAAACTCACAACCACAAGCACCACCAGTCTCAACCTATCAAAACACCCATTGCCACATAAGCATGCAAACTTCAGATTCAAGCTCCACAGTTGAAACAGAACACCCATGATCAAACAGAACTACACGCAAGAACTAAATACAATAAAAGAAACAGCAGTAAAAATACCACTTATGGTAGACAAGTTAAATCAAAACATATGCAAACCGTTCAAAAATTTACTTACCACACACACACACACACAAATCCTCACCCAGCACAGAACAACACAAAACTAAAACAATGACCACGCAAAAGGTACAACAGAGCAACAGCACAAACACAACACCAAATTGGCACATACTCACCCACACTAAAATGATTGTTCACAGAACATTCAACATATCAACGAAACAGGGACTCCAAATAGAATAAATGATGGAGAACACAACACAAAGAAAGATCAGAACCCAAGAAACACCCATGTAGCAGCACAAAATAATTAATACGAGCAACAACGACAAAAAATACAAATTGGCAAAGGAAGGAGCAGTATATGTAAATTAGCAAAGAAAATGCAACATTACAACTAATATAAGGCAATATGCAGCAAACAAGAAAAGGAAATCAGTTGTAAAACGGGCTTATCAGAGTAATAAAAAGTAATAGCAGCAGAAAATTACCAGATAGCTGGATAGCATTCAGCGGACCTGCTGTGTGCGCACTACGAATTAACTCTCGTGAAATTATTCGGCGTGAATCGTGGAATCATGATTATTGTTGTACATAGTCAGAGGAGAAAAACTTTGCTAAATCAATTTTAAATTATTAATTATTACCGTAGAATCAGCAAAGTAGTGGATGCAGTTGCAGCAAATTTGTGTTCCGTCTCAGAATGCAGGTGTCAAGGGGTCCTATGGAGGAGGGAACATTATTTCCACAGATGGAAACAGATTCCGCCTCCGGAGCTGCGTGGACGGCACGGTTCACTGCCATGCAGAGGACCCTGATTGGATTTTTCGTTGATAGGAGAACTGGAACGACGTGCTCCTCGGGACAGCATTGTGATCCCAACTCAGGAGTTATGTGACCTAGTAATAGCGGTTCCAGGGGACGAAAATTGAGAACTGTTGGGACTATTGGCATAGCAGTGTGCGACCCAATGCACCAAACCACGAATGTTTTGTCATCAGACTACCCGTTTAGGTCTATAATGACCTTCTTCAGATCTCTTTTATAATATACTGGAGCTATAGTGACATCGGCGTGGCTCGAATATATTAGGGCATGTTTTTGGCCTACCGTTTTTCTATGTGCGAATTCATGTAGCCCTGACATAATGCACTCGGAAGTACACATAGACCTGTTCTGTCTACGAATGGCACTTGCAAGGTGTTGAGGACACTGCACAAATGCCAATGGACTTAACAGCACACATCAAGAATTCTGTCATAGCTCTTTGTCAATATATTACCACACGACAAAACTCACACAACGCGAGTTTAGTTTCAATGGACGTTCCAGTACACAATTTGAAAACCAGGAACCTATTTCAGTCTTGTCTACAAAAGCATACGATGCAATAATAGTAATATAATCTGCCTACCATTGACAGGACTAATCTTGAGTCTGAAAATACACCTACGTACGCTACAACATATCGTATTTATTTACAAATATTGTATTTGTTACTGCTATAAGGTCCGTGGCTAATTCCAAAGGTAAGGTCTCCTACTTTTTTATAAGTACAGAACTCTGTTTGTGTGGCAGTTGGTAACACTGTTATGAAGAGTGCCTCACGCGTTGTGTGTAAACATGCGCACGCCGCGCTGAGGCGCTCAGTCCTGGCTTGGCAGCCGTTGAGAATTGGAGCTCCCGTTGGTAATGCAAACTGCGCGCAGTTATTCCGTTTTTGAACGCAAAGTGCACTGCGCCGATTGAAATCCATCGCCAATTGACGGAAGTGTATGGTGAGTTGCGCATGGATGTCAAAAATGTTCGTATGTGGAGTAGAGAGCTTGCAGCTGGTCGGAGCGAAATTCACGACGAACAAAGGAGCCGGATACCTTCTATTTCTGAGGAGACAGTGTTGAAGGTTGAGCAAAGCATACGTGAAGATCGGCGGATCACCCTGGATGATCTCTGCACGTTGTTTCCTGAGGTTTCCCGTAGCATCGCTTATAGAATTTTAACGGAAACATTGAACTACTGGAAGGTGAGCGCAAGATGGGCGCTACGCATGCTGTCACGACCACATGCGACAACGAGTTGATGCTTCCCTCGCATTTCTTCGCCGCCTTGCAGCCGAACAGGACAACTTTCTGGACTCGATTGTCACGGGTGACGAAACCTGGGCATACCATTTTACACTTGAGACCAAGCAACAATCACGCCAGTGGCGACATCCTTCTTCGGCAAAGCCGTGGAAATTCAAACAAACACGGTCCGCTAGTAGAGTCATGATAACCGTTTTTTGGGATCGGAAAGGGGTATTGTCGGTCTACTTTATGCCCACTGCGAGCACAGTTAACGTTAATAGGTGCTGTGAGACTCTGAAAAAACTCAAACTGGCAATTCAGAACCGGAGAAGGGGAGTGTTGAGCAAGGGATTACACATTCTCGATGACAACACTCGCCCACACATCGCTAGGCAAACCGTTGCTCTTGTGCAACAGTTTCAGTGGAACATAATCACCCACGCACCCTATAGTCCTGACTTGGCGCTTAGTGACTATCACCTGTTCCCTAAGTTACAAGAACATTTGGCGGGAAAGCGATTCATCTCCGATGACGAGGTGAAAGAAGAGGTTCATAACTTTCTGAACAGCATGGCGGTATCGACAGAAATGGTGATTAAGCCGAAAACTAGCTAAATGTTCAAGCTCTTACTGATGTAAACCGTTGTGGAAATAAACATGTCTTCGTACTTATAAAATAAGACGAGACCTTACTTTTGGGATTACCCTAGTACTAATGCTGTATTTGTTTTTGCACATACGATTGTTGGAGTATTGACGAGAAGGTATATTTACACGAGCAAAATTGAAAAACTGTAAAAGCGGGCAACTAAGCGGAACTCTACGAACTGTAGGTGCACCTTCTGAAGGTTCCAGCACATTTAGTTCTGTCTGTCAGTAGATGTTTCAGCACACAATTTGAAAACCAAGAACACATACCAGTCTTATCTATAAAACTAAACAATGCAATAAAAATTACAACATAATCTTTCCACCATTGACAGGACTAATCATGAGCTTGAAAATACACATACAACACATTACAAAATTTAGTATTTGCTACAAATGTTGAATGTGTTACTATTATAATGTACTAATATTGTATTTCTTTTGCATGTACGATTACTGTAAAATTGTTGGGAAGATATAGAGGGTCAGTCACTACCTATTGTTGCCTAGAATAACTACGAAAGCATGATAGTAGCTGAAACGTTTGTGAGACAAATGCTGCATGGGACAACAGGGGCCACAATATGACATTGGTTTTCGTTGCTGGGTGGGGTCCAGTCAGAGATATGAAGGTAAAATTTGTTTTCTTAAATGAGTTGCTATACTCTGGTACCTTACTTATTTTCTGATAGCGGCTATCGAGACGAATCCAGTGATGTGCCACAGTATGCTCTTTGTAGGTCAGCGAAGGTCAGAAAGGTGGAATGAACGTCCATTTATAGAAGGTGTTCGATGTGATGACCATTGGTGTCAGTGCAGTGCTGTAATCTTCTTTCATGGATTCAGTGGTATTTCTTATCACCTCGGCAGCTATCGAAGCACATGCTCTGACTATTCTCTCTCGAATATAGTGCAAATAGTAATTACTCGCCGAATACGGCGTATCAATCTAACGTTCCATTGACATGTCAAAATCATTAGACAGTTTCTCAATGCAACACTAATAGTAACGGTAAGGCTGGTATTTTCGAATCAAGGGAACGTGAATGATGTATTCCCTCGAAGAACAAGTCGATATGCTTCTCATTTACGGAGAATGCCAACGTTATTCAGTGAGAGCTAGAGACTTATACGCTAAAAGGCATCGTCAACGTACTCACCCTACACGTCGTACATTTAAATATGTGTGTGATAAACTGAGAATAACTGGATCTTTAACGCATCGGAAACATATCCGGCAAATGAAAGTTACTAACGAGGAAACGAAATTGGTACTCTTGCCACTGTGGTTCGAGATCCTTGTGATAGTTCGCGTCAAATCGCAAGGGAATATGGCATAAGCCAGAGTAATGTTGTTCGTGTTCTGCATCGCCATAAATGTCATCCATACCATATTAGTTTCCACCTAGAATGAACTGGTACGGATTGTATGCGTCGCATTGAATCCTGCCAATGGGCTCAACTTCACATTGAGAGGGATGACACATTTATTGATTTTATTTTATTTACTAACGGGGCTACATTCACGAACCATAGAAATGTGAATTTACATAGCATACATTATTGGGCAACTGAAAATCTATGTTGGCGGCGGCAAGTGGCACACCAAAAACCGTGGTCTGTGACTGTCTGGTGTGGGATTCTGGAGGACACAATTATAGGCCCCTATTTCATAAAAGGCAGTCTTAATGGTAGGACGTACACCACATTCCTGCAAGAAACATTGAGTCTGTTACCGGAAGAAATTCCGTTAGGAACAAGGAACAGAATGTGGTATCAACACGATGGGTGTACGGCACACTTTTAGCAGATGGCTAGAAATGAGTTGCAGAGACAATTCCCAAATCATTTGATCGGACGCGGAGGAGATGTATCGTGGCCGGCTCGTCCGCCAGACTTGACGCCTCTGGATTTTTTCTTGGGGGAATTCGTAAAAGACATTGTTTATAAAGACGTTCCATCTACGCCTTAAGATATGCGAGAGAGAATTGTCAGAGTATGTGATTAGATAAGTGCCGATGTGATAAGGAAAACCACTCAATACATGACAAGAAGATGGCAGCATTGCATTGATACCAATGGTCATCACTTCGAAACCTTCGTTACATCGACGTTCATGCTACCTTTTTTACCTTCCCTGTCCTTCAAAGACCTTACTGTTACACATCATTGGATTCGTCTCGATAGACGCTATTAGAAAATAAGTACCAAACCATAGCACTCTCGTTAGACAAAAACAAAGTTGACCTACACATCTCTGAAGCGACCCCACCTAGCAACAAAAAATCACCGTCATGCTATGGCCTCCATTATTCCATGTAAGTGTTGTCCTACAAACTTTTCAGCTCTTATCATTCTTTCGAAGTTATTTCTGGACGCAATAGTTATTGACTCACCTTATACGTCCAAAAATTAAAATCACAATAACTCAAATATCGGACAATTACGCGTTAGTCTACGAAAAGTAGGTGAATATTTTCATTTATATCTCTGCTGACTCATGTGGAGTGTGCAAAATGGAATTATTATTAGTATATGGGCACTTCCTTTTTTAGAGATTAGACGTAGTCAGAGCGAATAACCTGTTCATCTCAACTGTGTGCGACGTTCTTGCTACACAGTCCACATTAGATTGTTTCTGGCGAGCTAATTCAAAGTGTCAGTCAAGCACGTCATTTCAGGACAAAACTGTTTGTGATTTCACTGTAAATGATTTAATCAGTCTGAACGGATTACGACCATCTGAGTATGATAATAAAATATATATGATTAAAAAAAGAGATGAAGCTACAATGGCGCGACAGACAGGACAAAATGTTCTGCAGGCAGTGAACGCACTGGAGGTTCCGGATCCGTTTACATTAATGTTTGCGCGTATTGAGCTGGTGCCAGCCGCACTAAAAACCGAATTTCTGGATAGTCAGGAGCCATGGTATACAGAATTCCTGAGAACTAAGACAGTATTGCAACGTAAGGTAACAGGATCGCAGACGGTACTTATCAGTGCCATTCTACAGATTCAAATGCACACAAATGTTTAGCTGACGAATTCGGTAAATTTCATGATCAACACAAACATTTTCCATATGAATTTTATTCTTTAAAACTGGAGTTCGTAAATATAACGATAGGGCAACATGAGTTAACTAACACTGTTGCCGAGTTGTCACAAGCAGTAGAGGGCGCTACTCGTGGACAGTGTGGTATTATCAACACGCAGCTCACACAACAAGCAGAACAGTTTGCGAAGGCTTTCCAACAGTGGTTAGAAGACAAAGATACCCAACCGACAACTGCTGTTGAACAGAACGGTCAATCAACAGTAAATTAAGTCATCTCAGGTAGTAATTTTGCGAACCAAAATTTTTCCGCAGGTTTGCAAGGATCTTTAACTCAGTTAAACGAACAATTATCTCCTTTGCGTGTAACTATAGACAAATAGATTGAAGATATCAATCAGCAAAAATACAATCTACGTCATACTTGGCAGGATAATTACTCGGCTATTGACGGTCATGAATGCATCACAATGAGAACTAAAGCAGACCCTGCAAAGCAATCACTTAAACAATATGAGCAAGTACTGACACCAACATCGCAATCCGCAAAAGTAATGCCGGATCATGTGAGTGATTATGCAGCATTATTAATGGATGAAAGATTAAGTATGGACAATTTCCATCTTTTAATTCGGAAAAGAAACCTGTACACCCAGTCGTTCTCATCGGGTCATTTAAAGGCTTTTTACCTAGAATTGCACAGACAGTCAGAAGGTATGTATGTGAATGGACATATCTTAGGTGGCAGAGGCCTTCGGGTAGTTGAAGCTGCAGGGACTTGCAACACACATACGGAATTCGAAACGCATTAATTAGAACGTATCGTACGCTACGATACAAGAGAGAAGCCGTAAGCAGATTTACAATTGAGAACGATAAAATTCACGTTTAAATACACTACACAGATATTATGAGCGGTACCACAATAAGACGAAATATTTAGCGGAACCAGTATCTGCCTAAGATCGTGTCGGAATATTAAAAGCAAAGCTACCAGTTGACGTTCAAAATAAATTATTGCAAATCAGCGATATCAATTCTGACGAACTTTTCTCTTTTCTGGACACAGTGGCCATGTTGACAGAAGATGTGCTCGCGGAGGCCCCACTTTGTATTAGGCAGGTGTGCCTGTTTCTTAGTCTCTTCAGTGTATATTGACACATGCATTGCAATTCTCAATGCAGAATACTTCGATGTGGTTTTTCCTCGTTTTCCCTTCGATCCATGCTCGAATGAGGAGCCATCTTATAATCCACGATAGTTTCTTCCAGTGTTAGGAACTGTAATGAAACACAGTGAACATCACACAACACATATACGTACATCATTACAAGCAAATACGGATCTGGATTAATACATAAGTATCGTAATCACATACACGAAAACGTTTAACTGGCCAATCTAATGTAAACTTACTAACATAATACCAGTGATGTGGAGTGAAAGTGTATAAAGAATATTGCATTCAGTAATTGAAATGTTTGATGCAGAAGTTCAGTAACGATTCGTAACTGTCTCTGCTGTAGTCCTGGGCAGGCCATTGTGTATCACATTTTAGTATGGAAATGACCGTGTCAGATATTGTAGTGCGTGTAGGAGGCAAAGATATTATTCCTTTCAATTGTATCTGGTTTTTATTGTTTCTGTCATTGAATGTAATGTTGAAGACTCCGATTTGGTTCTTGCTCTGATAAAGACGACGGAAACTGACAATTGTGAATATTGCGAATTACAACTCAACAGTAAAAACTGTATTCAAGGACGCAATAAACGATTGCTATTCTCTGATAAATTATAGAGTGAGACTCTAACGTAAATATTACTTTTTCTAGTCATCCTAATTACCACAGAAAGTTTCATCTTCGTGGACGTGAAGTTGGAGAGACGCTGGAGTGCTGGCGAACGAACATGAAAAATAAACACAGTGACTCTCAACGAACTCAAGAACACGCAACAAGAAATCTACTACAGCTCTTTACCAACATATTGACACACATGACGAAACGCACAAACGATGAGTTTAGTTTCAAAGGACATTTCAATACAAAATTTGAAAACCAAAAACGTACGTCAAACTTCTCGGGAAAAATTGCAATAAATGTACTCAGGAATGAACTAAATAAGAAGTGCGGCAAATCTAAGACGAAATGGCTCCATGAAACGTGTGCACAAATCGAAAAAGAAATGACTGTCGGGAGGGATGACTCACCATATAGAAAAGTCAATACAACCTTCCATAAAATTAAAAGCAGAGGTGGTGACATGAAGAGCGCAATGGGAATTCCTCTGTTAAATGCATAGCAGAGAGCATATAGATGCCAAGATTACACTGGGGGCCTCGATAGCGTGATGGAAGAAGAGGCAGGAGTGAATATAGAAGAGGTAGTGGATCCAATATTAAATAGGGGATGCAATATTAAAATCAGAATTTGAAAGTGCTGTGGAATATTTAAGTTCAAATGAGGTGCAATGAATAGATAACATTTCATCAGAATTTCTACAATCATTGGGGGAAGTGGAAACAAAACGACCACTCGTGTTTCCTATAGGTCTGGCGATATATAATCTGATATTTGGAGACAGATCCATGCTATACTGAAGGTTGCAAGAGCTGACTAGTGCAAGAATTATCACACTATCAACTAAACAGCTCATGAATCGAAGGTGCTGACACAAATAATGTACAGTTGAATGGAAAAGAAAATTGATGATGTGTTAGATGACGATCAGTTTGGCGTTAGGAAGGGAAAAGGCACGGAGAAGCGGTTCTGACGTTAAATATGATGATGAAAACTAGAGTAAAGGAAAATGAAGAGGCGTTCATAAGATTCGTCGGCCTGGAAAAGGTGTTATAGAACGTCAAATGGTGCAAGATTTTCGAAATTCTGTGAAATACATAGTAACCTATAGGGAAAGTTGGGTAATATACAATATTAACAAGAGACAATAGGCAACAACAAGGTGGCATACTAGGAAAGAAGTGTACAAATTAACAATTGATGTAAGACAGGGATGTAGTCTTTCGCCACTTTTGTTCAGTCTACACATCGAAGGAGGAATGACGGAAATAAGAGAAAGTTTCGAGCGTGCAAATTAAATTTCAAGTTGAATGGCTATCAGTGATAAGACTCGATGATGACAATGCGATCCTCACTGAAAGTGAAAGAGAATTTCAGGATCTGTTGAATGGAACTAAACTCCCAACGAGTGCAGCATATGGACTGAGAAAGAAAGACGAAGGTAGTGAGAAGTAACAGACATGAGAATAGCGAGAAATTTAACATCAGGGTTGGTGATAACGAAGCAGATTAAGTTAAGGAATTCTGACACCTATGCAGCAAAATTAACCATGTCGAATGGAGAAAGATGGACATAAAAACAGACTAGTACTAACATAATGAATGTTCTTGGCCAAGAGAAGTCTACAAGTGTCGAACATAAGCAGAAAGAGAGACAAATATAAGCAGACAGAAGTTTCTGAGAATGTATGTTTGGATGACAACATCGTGTGGCAGTGAAACTTGGACTGTGGAAAACTAGAACAGAAGAGAGTCGAAGCGTTTGAGATCTGATGCTATAGAAGAATGTTGAAAATTAGGTGGACTGATTTTAATGAGCTCTGTGTTTATGTTAACAGTGCGCAGAGTGCTTTTCTGTTTTTTTTTCCTTAGATCACATTATGTAACTCTTCCATTCTTCTCAAATCTATGACAAATCGAAAATCGCCTGGTTGACTCAGTGAGATTCGACTGGGATCCAGGGTTTCTACAGCAGTTCATTGTGGCCGTTTGCAACTTAATATTATCTTACCTCCTTGGTATGCTGATTGATTCGTATGAACGATTACGTGCATGCTCATAAATGACGGCAAATTTTAAACAAATCTAAAGAAATCTGAATTATGTGATGCATGCAATAAAATAGAAGACGTGAACCATCCCCTTTCTCCATCTGCTGGATAGAAGACACAACTAAAATCTTTTATTTCGGGATTGGTTGAGCAAACTTTGTCATTCCAACACATTCTGCAGTTTTCCTATCACCACAGGCAAGTGAACTGTTAATAAATGTGACGTTATACCTCATAAATATGAGTGATCTCTCTAAATGTAGTGTTTATGACAATTCCTATGTATAACTAATTTATAAGTGTTTCTAGAGGTCTCATGTATAAAACACTTTCTTCATAAGTTACTTTTCTTTTTTGTAAATAGTAGCCCAATTGAAGAGTCCAGGGGAAAAAACCCGTTAAGCCCAAAAATATTAAATTTCTGTTTTTTCATAATTTAATAGACCAGCCAGTGTAGTTTTAGGTGGTTTTACAGAACTGGTCAAAAACCTAATACGTCAAGAGATATTCTGATGCCTTGTAAGTATGTGCAGGCGAAAAACATTATAAGCCCACGCAAAACAGGGGAATATCCTGACAAGTCCACAGAATGCAACGATAAAATTTTATGAATTAACGATTCCCAGCCCGCGCAGGTCTGTTTTCACTAATGTTATCGTTGTTTTATCATTTTTGCCGCCGTCACTCTTGTGTATAATTTAACCACTGTTGTTAGCTTTGTGGAGTTTGTGAAGGAAGTTAGATCTAGCATTGTATTCTGTCAGTGTAAAATGAATAAGGAAGACGGTGACTCATCTACTTGCGAAGAAAACTATAGAATGTTATCAAAGAAGCTGACAAAGAAAAGGAAGAAGTATGTTCGCGTTAGAGAAGCCTCCAAACGTTTAAGATTGCTGTCACATGAAACAGGACAACCATGTAACTGCAAAAACAATTGTTTTGATATTGTCAGTGATGAAAATAAAAGGAATATTATTAATAACATGAACCACTTTCAAAATCATGATGAAATAAACTTCTGTTTTAGTGGTTTACTCACAGTGGTCCCTGTACAGCGCAGGCATCCTAGAAGAGAAGAGCAGGAAGCAAAGTTTCGTGATGCATCATATAAATTCTGTGTTTTTATTACCATTATATAAATTCAGTGTTTGTATTACCATTAATGGAAGTGTCCAAGAAGTACATGTGTACAAGCAAGCATTTATGTCATTACATGGAATAAAGAAGGGGAAGGTAGAGCATTTAATGAAGAAACTTAAATCTGGAGACCAACCTGTATGAGACGGCCGAGGGAAACACAGATAGCGCCCACAGGCTCTGAAAGATGAAACACGTGCCGTAATAAGACGGCAGATTAAATCATTTAAAGATGGCAACAGCCACTACAGTTTGGCGAAGTCAGAAAAAATTTTCCTACCAGAGTCTTAAAATATTAAAAAAAATGTTCCATATCAAGGAGAGGTTTCAGGATCAGAACGTGTCGTATGAAACATACCGCACTATATTCAATTCAGATTTCAATATAAGTTTTGGATATCCACGATCTGATAGTTGTGGCTCCTGTGATGAGTATGTAGCCAAGAAGAAAAATTTGGAGAAGGAACTGACTTTAACATCATCTGTTGAAAATAAAGTAAGGCTTCATGCTAACTTCGATCCAATGGAAAAGCCCATCAATTGCATCTCAGAAAACAAAATGTATTGCATGACAGGAAAAAAGGCAAAGATGGAATGTCAAAAAAATCCATGAAGGTTGCAATTACGATGGACTATAGCAAAAACTTTCCTTTTCCAAATATAAAGACAAATGTAGTGTATTACAAACGACAGCATTCTGTATTTATATTCAATGTTCATGTTTTGGCAACAGGGGACAGCTATTTTTACATGTAACCAGTGAGCACTGGCTGAAAGAGACCAGACGAAGTTTCATCGTTCCTTCATCATTTTGTGCATAATTTTCTAAATCCGGAAGTCAGTCATCTGGAAATCTTCTGTGACTCCTGCGGAGTGTAAAACAAGACTGCCACTGTGTTCAGATTCCTTCACCATCTGGTCCATACAGAAAAACGATTGGACTATGTAAAGATGAAATTTGCCATAAGAGGTCATTCGTACCTCGAATGTGATAAAAATATTGGCATGATAGACCAAACTCAGGAATGTCAAATTCCAAAGGACTGGTGTCTGGTTTTTCAGAATTCACGCACACACCCTTCGCCTTTTTTCATCATTGATAATGAGGAGCCACCAGAGAGAATCAAATGCAGGACAGAGCATGTCGGTAATACAATATACAAGAAGAAACTCCCTTTCCAGTCCAGGTCAGTACGAGAATTGGAAGTCGCGCGACACCATGCAGCACTGTTTGGGTATAGAGGAAACTACAAGGGGCATATGTGCAAGCTTCATTAATTCTTCGTGGAAAGAAAGGGCAAGATTCCAGCCTTCCAGCCTGAAAGAAGGCGAGTTCAGCCTACCCTCTGCTAAATATGAAGGTATAGTAATTGTTTTACAGCAATATGATTTGAAATATATTTTTATTTATTGAAATTAGTATTTTTTTAGTATTATGAATATAGCTATTTAAATTATGGGAATCTGATTTTTTGCAGGTGATCTTAAAATATCTGCTGAGAAATACAGAGGTTTACAAAACTTGAGAAGATTTTGCTGTAGTGAAGTGCAAGTGTATTTTGATCGCATTTTGCATTAACCCACCATCGAAAAAGTACAGGACCTTATATAGAATATTATTAAATGATTATATGAGATAATCTATTGTAAAACGAATTTCAAATGTTGTAGTTATCTGCAATACGTTACAGACTTGTCATATTTTACCTCTGTACTAGCTGCCTTCGTAATAAAAATGCATCATATTATCGTAAATCTTATTCAAATGTGTATCATTTCAGCAATAATCTTTCTCTGTAAGACATATTATGGTCCGAATTGTCATATTTTACCTCTGTACTACCTGCCTTCGTAATAAAAATGCATCATATTATTGTAAATCCTATTCAAATGTGTATCATTTCAGCAATAATCTTTCTCTGTAAGACATATTATGGTCCGAAAGAAAAATGAAGAATATAACTGAAAAAACTAAAATTTTATGTGTCTTCAAACTTCAAATTTCGTCTCCTGAAGAAAATAAGAATAGTGACATATCAGGTTTTTCCCCTGGACTCTTCAATTAATGAATTGCAAAATAGACACTAAGAGAGATAATACTAATATCTAATGGATGTCTTTATGACGATGGCCAAATACCAGTAAAGAATAGGAATTGTGTTTCCATAATATCGATTCCAAACAGTTCCCCACTAATTAAATTACGCTGACCACTCAGAGAGATTAAGCGTTGACATTGGCAGCTTGTATAAAAGACGGCCGAGTAAAATGCGAATATTCCTCTGCCAAGGATCGGGGTATATAGAACTTTCTTGCTAGGACATTGGTTTTCCTTTCAGCACCAATATTTTGTAGCGTGGGTCAATTTGAAAATATATTAGTCCGCTTTATTCTTAGTAATTCTATTCATATCTGAATCCATCATCCCGTATGAAATTTGAGATGGAAGGCCTTAGTTTCTTCAGAGCAATGAAACCACTCTATTATCTAAGCAAACCATTTGGTCTGGCACCTTTTACGATAGATCAGTATTCAAATAAATTTTCGACTTCCACTTACGAGAGAATGTATTCGCTCTTCGTGCTTACGTTAGAGCTAACGTTGATTATTTTTATGATCCATGAACGATTCCGTTCAGTCCACTTCATGGCCACCGCAAAAATAGCTGACGTGGTTGAATTTGTGTCAATTACCTCCTCTACCGTCTTGACTCTTATCTATCTTTGTTTGTTCACTGTCACACATGTGATCCAAATTCTGAATAAGCTCCTCGAGATTGATCGGACGATTATGCCAAACCAAAGCGAGGAGTACAAAAAAGTATTCAAGAAACTAATGGCTCAAATAGCTACATTGGTCCAACTGTATATCGCTGTGGTCATAGTCGATAGCGTCTCGTGGGGAAGGGTTGACAAACGGTATTTTCTACATTATATCGGTCTGGTACCGTTCTACGCGACGTCTGTTGTCACTACTGCCCAATTCCCCTATTTGGTGCTATGGTTGGGGCAACGTTTACGTATAGTGAATGGAAGACTTGTGGTTGTATGGCAGCAGAGGTTGGTATCGGTGACGCTGTTTCCACCACTACACAACTTGCAAGAGGCTGCTGCCCTCGGAAGAGTGCAGCATGACATCTGTACCCAAGGCAACAGTGTGAGTTTGCTTGATGCATGTTATGGCATTTCTGGGCTTGGGAATGATTTTATTTGAACTGAAAGCTTTACAGTCGTTGCCTCATTTCCTTTTATTTCAAGCCATGTCCACATCAATGAGAGCTGAAAAGCAAAATGTATCGATTTGTGAATCTAATGTTTCTCATTGTACAAAGTGTTTCCAAAATGAGAAAGCGAGTTTTAATGCTTTGTAGCATTCGTTACCGTTAGCTTAGTACTGTAAATAACACATCAAGAGAAAAATATAAAAATTTAGATATTTCTTATCTTCCTTGTATCCAAGCATAATTTGCTTTTCTGCTACAATATTTTCTATGAA
The DNA here is from genome assembly GCF_023898315.1 of Schistocerca nitens. Taxonomy (NCBI): domain Eukaryota; kingdom Metazoa; phylum Arthropoda; class Insecta; order Orthoptera; family Acrididae; genus Schistocerca; species Schistocerca nitens. The sequence goes on along the minus strand of NC_064618.1, from coordinate 188,432,228 downwards.
ATTAATTCTACTTCGTTAAATTTAGAAGATTACCAAGAACATTATTCGTTTATACTTAATATAATTGTTCTTGCATGATTTTTTTTTCTATTTAGAATATTTGGGATCTGTACCTATAACTTCACAGTCTAACAGTCAGGTCCTCTCAGTCTTATCAAATGTGTGTCACATATGCACCAGCACCAGCGGTATCGAGTGTTTTGATGTCCACTCATTAGCACACATAGCATACATCACATCTTGTTAATAATTTCCAATTAAGTCATAGTGTCATTTTTGTCTACGCTCTTACTGATGTAATTAGTACCAGCGTACATAAAGTGCAGTGCCATGACAGAGTATGTTATATCACAAATAATTCTTCATTTGTATAACAATTGTCCTTTACATATCCAAGTAAGATGAGTAGATGTTGCCCAAAATAACATCAGAGGTTCTCTCACTGTGCAGACAGTCCATCAGTGTACAGTTTGTGCTGATGATAGTCACAGTAGATGGAGCAGTGGCGCATGTAGTAAATCTGCTTAGGCTATACCACCCATTATCAGCTGCATATTGATTACAGTAGAATGTGTGGATTTCGCTGTCACCAGTAGGCCGTTTACAAGGAAACTCTCAAAACAATCTATGATCACATCTTAAGATACGAATATTAGCTTCTTGATTTCTCACATAGGCCTATGACCCTATGATACTGTGTAACATATTACGACTCTGCGTTAATCTGCGTGCATGTAGTATTCTGAGGTTACAGTGATGGTCAGCGTAGACGTAAAGAAGGAAATTTTGTTCAGCGGTCTCATTGTCAGTTAAGAGCAGGCTTGTGATATTTGGTCATGTATATGGACAGAATTATTATAGACCTATCACAGACGCTGTGTTGTGCCTCAGTGAAGATTACTGAGCTTTGTAGCTTGCGGGCTCTCTAACAACTACGCACCCTCAGACTTAGAGTTGCAATATTATAAGTTTTGGCTGGTTTCGTTGTCTAAGGGCTGGGATACGTAGTTGCCGCATTACAGGCCAAATACTGCTGATTCTACAGTATACAATATGAATAACACATGAATCGAATAGTCGAAGGTTCCTATCACTAGGCAATTGCGAATTACGTGCTGTATTTGACCCGTTGGCAACGGTTTCACGTCACCAGCTGCGTGCGGACCCGTCTGGCCAGGTTATTTACGTGGGCGTATTCCTCGATGGTTTCGGTGCACTTTTCGGCCCCGTAATGTCAGTGACTTAAATGGACGTAGTCTGTCAACTGCTCCACATACTTATTGGGAAAAGACAGTCTCCATTTGTCCATCTCTTCATCTTTCCGCCGGAATAACTCTCCCTTGTGTATCTTAAAATATTCTGGTATTTTCTCGTATCCCTTGCTGTCGAAATTCAACTTAATGTGTTTCACCACAGGATCGTCGTTTTGTGCTCGCCGCATATCTTTGCACACCGCACGAATTTCTTTCTCCCCTGCTACTCCCTTCATGTACAGTAGCTTAAATGCGTTCGAATCCTCCCTTCCATCATCTTCCGCCCCTACTGGTAATCTGGACAGAGCATCGGCAATACAATTTTCTTTACTCTTTATGTCGCGGATTTCGTACTCTAATTGCTGCATGAACATTGTCCAACGCATTAAGCAGTCGTTCAGTATCCTGCAGTCTGCAGACAACTCAGAGCCTTGTGTTCCGACAATACTGTCACTTTTCTGCCCTCTAGATACGTGCGGAATTTCTTAAATCTGTGCACGATCGCGAGCATCACGTACTCCGATATGCGGTATCACTGTTCGTGCTTATTTAGCATGCGGGCTGAGAATGCCACACTACGGTGTTCAGTTCTTCCATCGACTAAGTTTTCCTCAAACAGTTCACAATTTATTCCATAGTCCGAACTGTCCGACGCTAAACAGAAAGGGAGATTCATATCTGGGTAATACAAGATCTTACTATTGCACAATTTATCCTTTATACCGTGGAATTCCGTTTCACATTCATCGGTCCACCTCGAAGCTGCATTTTTCTTCAACAGTTTGCATAAATTCGGAATATTCACTCCCCGCCTCCCCCAAGAATGTTCTGTAGAGTTATTTCCTACTTTTGGCTCTACTACATTCGGCAGTGGACTTAAATTTTTCGGAACTAGTTAAAATTCCTTCCAAAGTGAGTATATGCCCCAAGAATAAAGTTGCTGCTCGAACATACTCACCTTTTGCGAGCTTTAAAGTCGTTCCCCCTCGTCTCAGAGTCACGAGTACCTCCTTCAAAACTCGAAAATGCTCGTTCCACGTTTCTGTAGCGATGAGTACATCATGTACGTATTCACGAGTTTGCTCAGTAGACTCTCTCCCAGGACATGACTCAGCGCTCTTACAAAAGCTGCCACAGAAAGTGTAAGTCCGGGTGGTACTAGCGTAAATCGGTACCTTCGCCCTTCGAAAAGGATATCAGTGTACCGTGTGCTTTCCTCTGCCAACTGGATCTTCCAAAATACCGAGGTCAGATCAACACTGGACATTAACTTGATATTATTAAAACTCTGCAGCAGTTCCACCATATTGCCAGGCTGGTCTAATTCCGTTACAAATACTTATTTATTTTTCTCGCATCTAGGCCTAATACTATTTTGACTGAGTTAGCCCGGTTTTTAACAATAACGGTAGTATTGCAGTAATCGCTCCTGCATTGATCGACTATACCCCAATCCAACAGTTGTTTTAATCGAACTCTGACGGCATCCATGTCTGCTATAGGTATTACATACGGTTTGCATTTTATTGGTTCTTGACGTTTCACTTTCATAGAGTACTAGAAATCGGTCACATTATCAGGTCGATCAGAGAATACGTCCCCGTAGCGGTACAACAAAACACACTACTCTTTCTTTTCCCCTTCTGATATACTCTTAGCCGCATCAATCACGTAATTCTGTTATGCATATCGACTTCCTCACTCCAACCCTTAGTAACTATGGCATGAGCAATCTGAATTTCACCTGCTAAAAGTATTTTAAATTTTACTTTCCTTTTTCCATTCTGAAATTCAAATTCTAGGCATTTCCCTACACAATTATCGAAGTATTGTATTAGCACAGGAATACAGAACCTAAAATTACTCCCTTTACTAGACCACACACTACAAAACATTGTACCTCGAATTTATTTTCTCCACGATTAAATTCTAAAAGTATTTGTTGTCGTATTCACTTATTCATACCACAACTGCCGTTTCAACTTGAACGCCAGTGACTGGGAAGATAACTAGTTTCCTATTTTTTATGATGTTCATAAAACTTTCCGACAACGCTGACACACTACTACCTGAATCTAGAAGTGCATCTACCATTTCTCTGCCAACTTTAATTTCAATAATTAGTTGTACATTTACCATTTCCTTTCGTTCTAAATATTTCTCCCTTAATAAATCATTTTCTACGTATCGTCCCTTCTCTTTCAGTTCTGGCTTAAACACATCTTGTTTTATCCATCCCTCAATGTCAGGTTAATCCCAAAATAATTCATTAAATATTTCCCTCGCCCCAAATTCATTACTTTCCATTTCTAAACCTCCAGCAATTTTAAACTTCTCTCGTTTCCACATATGCGGCAGTGACGACCGAACGTTCTACCGTACCAATGCAATCAGTCACACTAAAATCACACACCTCCTTCATATACCAATCCGTACGAACTTCATTACACAAACTATCCTCATCCACACTATTTACTTCAGCCCTCTCTAAATTTTCTGTTAGTTCTTCCACAACTTTCGCCGTTTCACTACCCACAGCATGCACAACTTCACTGTTTTTCCCCTCGAAGACATCGACACTTGCAGCTTCAACGAAATTACACATCAATTCACTGTTAAACACTTTACCTTCCTGAAATAATACATCGATGCCTAAGTCATCATTAGCATAAATATTCATCTCAGCAACCTTATCTGCTGATACACCATTTAAATCACTACATTAATTCACATCAGAAACCTTACTTTTCTCCGTCGACAAATGAAATTTACGCGCATCGTACACAAGTTTATCCTCTGCCGCTACATTTCACAAATTGCTGCTACCTTGTCGTACAATTTTGGGACTTCCAGACTTGCTACATTCTTGCGAACAAAAATCAGCACAAACTACCATTTCTACACACTTTCAACCAGGTTAACCCTCGATCCTACTTTACATACATTATCACATTCACACACTGACAAACGTTTTAGATTCACACATCCATCAATAAGTTTCGTTTCGCCTTTATTTGTGACTAGAAACGCGTAAATTCCTACCTCTGAAGTATCCATATCAGTAGATTTTACATCATTACATAAATTACCATTACTCCATTGCTTTAAGTAGAAATCATCTACCTCATCCGATACAATTTTAACTTCAACTGCTGGCAAGGCCAACGCTAAGCCTATCTTAGTAATATCGACGCTTTTTGCCGAAACACAATCATCCTCTCTTGCAGCTGGCGAGATCAAAGCTACGCTGCCTTCACTAAAATCGACGCTTTTCGCCGAGACACAAATATCTGCTACTACAACACCTTCCTTACTGCAATTGCTACTGTTTGCCAATACCTCTTCAGAACTCTCCACATTATTTGCTTTCACAAAATTCATCTCCTCTTTAACTTCTTTTTGAACCATTGAATCTCTCTATTTATCACCATTCACACACTCATTCATTACACATTCATAACTTACATCATTACCCGTAAATTTGTTCCCATTACTTTTACTGAAATCTCTCACAAATCTATGCTTCCGCCGTTCGCGCCTGCTTTTATTGAAAGAGCCACCAATATAGCCTTCCTCATTAACTTACTCCATATTACATATTTGTTGCCTTTCCCATACCTATCAACATTTCTACCATTACCATTATCTCCAGTCCTTTTCATCGCCTTTTTATATCACCATCCCCGGGCCTCAGATGTGGCGAAAATCAATTTCCCAACACGTTGTTAAGTGATTGCAGTTCTCGTGAATTTCAACCGTCAAATCTGCGTCCTTTACTCGGATCCCGTTCACGGAAGTTATCACTCCTGTTCGTTCTTTGACCATTCTGCTCATTACAGCTACTGTCTGCCTGAGAATTCCTTTGACTTCTCTCACGACTATTATTTTGTTGGTGATTATTTGGATTCCATTATGATAACAACCAGCCGGTTTGCTCCAAGGTTTGAATTTCAAAGCCCTCTCTAATTTTTCTACAAATTTTAGAAATTCGTCCACGGAATTACATGGACTATGGACAAGATACCACTGCAAATCTTCGGGTAAATGCCGTTTTAACATGGTGATTTTCGTTAAAACCCACAATGGATTTTTCACATGAATACGTTTGCCAAGTTCACGCTTGCAGAAATCTCTCGTAGTCCTATTACCGTACCTGTAACTCGGCCAATTTAATAATTCATTTTCGATCCGTGTCGGTTTTGCCTTGCTCCGAATTTTACTCAAAAAACACTTTTCGAACTCTTCGTACGATTCGTACGAACTATATCTAACATTTGCCCAAGAATGTGGGTTTCCCTCCAAATGCCGTTTAACGTATTTTATTTCCGATTCGTCCGACATGGCGTGAACAAAAGTGTCCCTACATGCAGCCAAGAAACTTACAGGGTGATACCTTCCGTCGTCTGTGGAACATTTCACAAGGGATGTTTATAACCGGCGTGGCCTGTTGGGAGACTAACGAATTTAAATCACTTTTTATCTGTTGCATTTTTTCTTTAAATTCATTTTCACTAGTGATACTGTGCTCTATTCTGTCTTTAATTTTGCCCACTTCTTTCTCCCCCTCACCTATACGATTGGCACTGTCGCTAATTGCCAAATTTACATCGGTTTTATGAGCATCTTGCGCTTTTATACGGTCGCTTACCTTGTCCCCAAGTTCCGTCTGTACCTTATCCATATTCTCCCCAAAATGTTGCTCCACTGTTTCCATTTTAGATTTTACTATTACAACTTCGTCTGTAATTTTGCCCATATCCACTGGAATACATTTAAATTCATCATCAATTGCTTTTTCAAGGTTACCCATAATTTTTTCAACTTCCTCTTTCACAGCGGAACCTATTTCAGTTCACATTGTACCCATATCAGTCCGAATTGTATCTGTAACTGCTTGCAATGTGTCCATACCAGTTCGTAATATACCCATATCTGTTCGAACTGCACTGATATTATTTGCCATTCCCTGGATCATTTGCATTAGCTGAGACATCATATTTCATCCACATTCATTCCCCTTGTCTGAATTCCTACTAGTTACACTTTCCCGCTCTAATTTCGGACTAACCGGCTCACTTCCGTTTTCATAATTACACATAACAGGTGACTGTATTATAGTCGCGAGATCTGTAAGTGGAGTTTGAATTTCAAATTCAAACAATATCTCAATATTTGCGCAGGCACTTGTCTGATCTGAGATGGTTCCCTCTGCCATGTTGATGCTGTCGGTTGTATTGGAAGAAAATATTGAAGACTACACTGGAATACTTGGAGACACTGCCGTCGTACTGCTGTTGATGTGCGTCCGCCACTGGAGAAGTCGCCTGACGTAACTGTAGCTGCCAACGGTTACCGCGTGTTCCAACCGTATTCGATACCGCTGTCCGTTAAACGCGCTTACCGCTACTGTTCCCTGCACTCAACTTACTTGGACTCTGACCCCTACGCAAATTGCTTTTAACGTGATAGATTAGGACCTCTACTGAAAGCATGTGTTAGTTGTGAAAATACTGCGTAACTTCACTATTTCCATAGACCTACTTGCGGAAGAAAAAACCGATCTCCGACTGTGTTGTGTAAAACGTTCACTCTACAGAAGTCCCTACTGGCTTTGCAAAGTATTTTACACTTCGCATAGTACGCTGAATAACAGAGAGCAAAGGAATTGCCAGTTTGCAGGACACATATCCCGGACGAGCCACCAACCGTGGGCTTTCTGATAACTACGCACCCTCAGACTCAGACATGCAATATTATTAGTTTTTGGCTGGTTTCGTTGACTAGTGGCTGGGATACGTAGTTGCCGCATTACAGGCCAAATACAGCTGAGTCGACAATACACGATATGAATAACACATGAATCGAACAGTCGAAGGTTCCTATCACTCGCCAATTGCGAATTACGAATGTAACACATAAATTTATAAAGGAAAGATTGCAATTAAATAAAATCTGCAGGTACTATTTTAACGAATTTAAATGGTGAGTACGATAGTAAAGGTAGTTTTGAGAATGCGGTATATTTCTGCAAAACACTTATTGGTGTCGGTGGTCCAGCAACTGAATGAAATTTAAGTTGAATAACAGGGAAGCAATAGATTTCTACTGCACGTAATTAGCTATGAGCAACAACATAGCTCGCGAGATATTCACTTCGAAACACACACTACGTCTTCACCGAAGAAGGCACGGAAATCTCATAAGTGCACAAGTCAGCACTACGCAATATTTCTATTTCTCGCGACCACGCGCAAACCGCTCCTCACTCCAAGGTTCTCACGCGAACGTGCGTCCGCCGCGCTGTTCAGCACTTTCCGTGTCCTGTCCAGTACTCCCCAGAACTGCCGCACTGCCAGAAAACGCTTCCATCCAGTCTCCCCATTCAAGAGCGCTGTGATTGGTTAGAACGCTCGCCCCATGTCTTCAATCCAACGTACCTACACCAACATGAAACGAATTCGAAATACTGGATTTATATTAAAATAACTGGAAGTTAAATAAATATTCCTACGGCGGGACCATAAACACGCTCTAACACACACTATTCGATACGTAAACAAATTAAATAAGCATATGGCTCTGAGCACTATGGGACTTAACATCTGACGTCATCAGTCCCCTTGAACTACTTAAACCTAACTAACCTAAGCACATCACTCACATCCAAGCCCGAGGCAGGTTTCACACCTGCGACCGTGGCAGTTGCGCGGTTCCATACTGAAGCGCGTAGAGCCGCTCGGCCACCGCGGCCAGCAAATATACATATATTAAAGGAATAGAACAAAATCTAGGCCAGTAGCCTAATGTCCCTGTGCTTTCTAAAACACAGTAAATATTTTGCCAATTTCTTCATGAACAGTGTATATCGGATAAAAAGAAAGACATAGATGAATGAATATATTTATAAATTTATAAGCGTGCTAGTACCTTTTTGTGTGTGTGTGTGTGTAACTGTGGAGTATTTATGGCCTGACGCCTTCGATAGTAATCGGCCACTGTGACCTCCCATAATTCATGTACTATTCGAGTTACATGCCTGTAATTTATACCAGTTTAGGTTTCTGCTAATAGCTTTGTAAAGAGACGCCGATCGACAAAATCGGATGAAGCGTTTAGATTTTGAAAATTCGTTGCTGGGTGTTACTTGCATAATTTACAGTCGGAAACTAAACTTTGAACTAATAACGATATTGAAAATCTGATTACACCATCAGAATCGTCGTGCAAATAATAGTAACGTACATCTTTCTTCTTGAGGTATCATCATTCATTTGGCTACTATTAATTTCTACACGAACTGTGAAGTGTCTGCCATTAAGCCTTCAGAACGTCCGCCATCTTTGGCACTCCCGGCGTGTCTCCTTCATCGACACAAAGCTCCGACCTCGTCACAGCGGAATTCCCAGCCACACGGCTGGACCATGCGCTGAGGCTACCCCTCTCGTCCGGCTAACGTTGGCCTCCACGTGTTTGCTGCCTCGTCCCGGCTGTCCGAGCAGCCCGTGCGCCCACGGTTTCCTCCGAACTTGTACACTCCTGGAAATGGAAAAAAGAACACATTGACACCGGTGTGTCAGACCCACCATACTTGCTCCGGACACTGCGAGAGGGCTGTACAAGCAATGATCACACGCACGGCACAGCGGACACACCAGGAACCGCGGTGTTGGCCGTCGAATGGCGCTAGCTGCGCAGCATTTGTGCACCGCCGCCGTCAGTGTCAGCCAGTTTGCCGTGGCATACGGAGCTCCATTGCAGTCTTTAACACTGGTGGCATGCCGCGACAGCGTGGACGTGAACCGTATGTGCAGTTGACGGACTTTGAGCGAGGGCGTATAGTGGGCATGCGGGAGGCTGGGTGGACGTACCGCCGAATTGCTCAGCACGTGGGGCGTGAGGTCTCCACAGTACATCGATGTTGTCGCCAGTGGTCGGCGGAAGGTGCACGTGCCCGTCGACCTGGGACCGGACCGCAGCGACGCACGGATGCACGCCAAGACCGTAGGATCCTACGCAGTGCCGTAGGGGACCGCACCGCCACTTCCCAGCAAATTAGGGACACTGTTGCTCCTGGGGTATCGGCGAGGACCATTCGCAACCGTCTCCATGAAGCTGGGCTACGGTCCCGCACACCGTTAGGCCGTCTTCCGCTCACGCCCCAACATCGTGCAGCCCGCCTCCAGTGGTGTCGCGACAGGCGTGAATGGAGGGACGAATGGAGACGTGTCGTCTTCAGCGATGAGAGTCGCTTCTGCCTTGGTGCCAATGATGGTCGTATGCGTGTTTGGCGCCGTGCAGGTGAGCGCCACAATCAGGACTGCATACGACCGAGGCACACAGGGCCAACACCCGGCATCATGGTGTGGGGAGCGATCTCCTACACTGGCCGTACACCACTGGTGATCGTCGAGGGGACACTGAATAGTGCACGGTACATCCAAACCGTCATCGAACCCATCGTTCTACCATTCCTAGACCGGCAAGGGAACTTGCTGTTCCAACAGGACAATGCACGTCCGCATGTATCCCGTGCCACCCAACGTGCTCTAGAAGGTGTAAGTCAACTACCCTGGCCAGCAAGATCTCCGGATCTGTCCCCCATTGAGCATGTTTGGGACTGGATGAAACGTCGTCTCACGCGGTCTGCACGTCCAGCACGAACGCTGGTCCAACTGAGGCGCCAGGTGGAAATGGCATGGCAAGCCGTTCCACAGGACTACATCCAGCATCTCTACGATCGTCTCCATGGGAGAATAGCAGCCTGCATTGCTGCGAAAGGTGGATATACACTGTACTAGTGCCGACATTGTGCATGCTCTGTTGCCTGTGTCTATGTGCCTGTGGTTCTGTCAGTGTGATCATGTGATGTATCTGACCCCAGGAATGTGTCAATAAAGTTTCCCCTTCCTGGGACAATGAATTCACGGTGTTCTTATTTCAATTTCCAGGAGTGTATTTTCAGGGCATGACGACTCGCCTGTTACCTCACAAGCTGCCCCATGAGTAGAGATCGGGGTATTTTTCTGACTGTTCGAATGAACGTAACAACTTCGAAACCGCTGAGGTGAACCACTTCGAGTGAATGTAATCTGTGGCAGACGAATACATTAATGTTGTGGCTATGTAGATTCTGTGTTCCCCACATGCAGTTATACATGTGTATGTATTAGCTGCAAATAATATTCAGTTTGATTAGGTACTGTAACCTGTTAGGTCTCATATCGCAAAAGCTGACGAGCTAATCATTGTATTTATAAAATGCTCAATAATTTAATGTAATCACTGTTGCCCTCATTGTAAGGTTCTATGTAAGTGGTATAAACATATGCATCTTGTGCAAGTGTTTATGTGATGAAGCTAGATGTAGTGCAAAATTCTTATACTAATTATGCTCTTTCTGTCGCTGTTCTCGTTTTTGTTGATGCTGCGCTCATCAGAGGAACGTGTGTAGCTTACTGCTCAGATCACATTAAAAATTGTAGTGTTCCCAATAAATAAAAAACAGTTGTATAGTCGATTCCATCAATCGATACCACTATAAGTTTTACTGTGGGCATACCTGTACGTCACTGCATTCAAAACAGTCTTGCATTAATTGCTACGCCTGAAACTTGATAGCCGGCCGCGGTGGTCTAGCGGTTCTAGGCGCTCAGTCCGGAACTGCAGGACTGCTGCGGTCGCATAGTGCTCAGAGCCATTTGAACCATTTTTGAAACTTGATACCCAGCCCGTGATAGCAATGGTACTTTGCTAGTGCGAATTTGTTGTTCTGACCTAACCGAGTATGGTGCAGATGCTGTGCTATGCTGGCGTTGTCAGCTCATCTGGTCTCTCCATCTAGGCTGCACCGCACTTACACTGAAACCTCTTACAAACCTGTGACTTTCAGGGCTCTTACTATATTCTCAGTGAAATCTACCAAATCCTGGACCCATTGGCCATTCCTAAATAATGGTTTTCATGACTCCCGAGTGACGCACAGTGCATTCGTAGTCCCTGACATACTTCACGTAGAGTAAAAGCCCCACTAATAGCGCTCTTCGTACCTCATTTTCTGTATACGGCTTAACGCTTATCTTAATTGCTCATCTTATGACTTAGTGTCATATCTTTCGTTGAAGATGGTGTTATATAGTTCTATAGCAGTTTTGATTTCATCACAGATGCAGTGGTCTCAGCAATCAGCATTTGTCACGCAGAATATTTCTGCGACGGATGACGATGGGATTCATCGCATGGAAACGGTTGATGTGGTTAGGTTTACACTACATTTTGTCACCCAATGGTCCGTTAGTAGCTCAGTAGACCTCCGCGTCCATGATTGGAATTGGAAAATGGTTCAAATGGCTCTGAGCACTATGGGACTTAAGTTCTGAGGTCATCAGTCCCCTAGAACTTAGAACTACTTAAACCTAACCAAGCTAAGGACATCACACACATTCATGACCGAGGCAGGATTCGAACCTGCTACCGTAGCGATCGCGTGGCACCAGACTGTAGCGCCTAGAACCGCTCGACCACTCCGGCCGGCGATTGGAATTGCACCATTACCTTCGTATGCTAGCGTGAACGGCATGTACTTTTGCAAAATATGAATATGCTGATGAAATATATCCAGCTGTTTCTCCACACCGACAAAATAACAAGTATGTCGTTCACGTATCGCAACCAACTGTATGGCTGGAATTTTGCGGAGCGTAAGGCAATTTTCTAAAATACTTGCATTATTCTTTCAGCTACTAACGGATGGAGAAGGGGATGTAATTGCCACACCGTCCGATTATTCTTAATGTTCACTACGCCAGACAAAATTGGTTCGTGATAAAAATAACGGCATTAGATGAAAGATATTTGGTGGTACGCGTTGGTAAATAATGCTGACCCGCTCTTGCACTCGTGTCTCTTGGTGAAGGGACGTGATGTCAAAGCTAACGATTTGCTTAGTTTGCTGTTCTTGTACAAGACTAGCCAAGTGAAGCGAATCCTTCATATACGGTTCTCTACGTCCTGCAAGGGGACGAGACACTTCGACTGGATATCTCGTGCGCTACTATTAATCTTTGTAGTTGAATCAAACCAGACTTCATTTTCGATGCATACTGCGTAAATTCCATTACAAGAGTGATATTTCCCCCATCCATCTGGAGAGCGAGAGAATCCTACAATGAACGTTTATGGCATATCTTTCTTCGTGAAAAAAATTACGCTTGGCTTATTCCCCAGTTTGTAGGATTCTTTTTCTTGACGTAACTTTCCGACTTAGACTTGTGGAACCTGTCAAAGAGTCTCTGTAGTAATCAGTAATTGCTTCCGAATAGGTCTTCATAGACCTCAGTGTAATATGATCTGATCATGTGAAGCATAGTGGATTGGCCCGACCGCCAAGCGAGAGATGATTTTTTCTCAGTTTCCTCAAGTTAATTGAGGCAAATGACAGGATGTTATATTTCCTAAGCTAGTGATTAATATTCTTGTCAGCATAACAAACTTGTTTTATATTGATCCATGTCATCTTTCTTCAGTATCGACAAAATACCACGTACTTAAAGTAACAGAACCAGTAGGACCACCAATAACATTTTCTTTATTTGCGTTGTCATACCCAGATGATATATTGAGGTCATGCTTTCACTTGGCCTATTATGTCTAGAATCTTCCTTTCAATCATCTTCCACATTAAAATTCTCCTACGGAAAAATGCTACACAATCGCTTAGGAAGGGCAATAACCTACTTTCCGCGCGCACACACACACACACACACACACACACACAAACACACACACACACGGATCATTGTCCGTCTGAATGGCAACGTCACTCGGACGAAGTACAGTCCATCTCATGACACAGACTCTTCCTTGATTAATTTGTTTGGCCCATGATTTAGGTAATCGTTAACTTCAAAGATTATGTGAACTATTTTTGCAGACCCTATGTGCACAAGAGGCTGTTAATTATTTGCGTTACACATAAAAAAAGACTTTTTAATACGTTAATATTTTATGTATATACCACATGATTAACTCGTAGTTTCCTAAAAAATCTGAAATATACATATAATGTAGCATTGTCGATGAGTTTCCAATCGCTGTAAAGCGAATTGTATAGTCTGTAAGCTGATTCTGAAAAACTATCTGGAATGAGTCAAAAGTGTTTATACTACCATTTGAACGTGTGTTAAGTTTCTATAACTTAGTGAATTTTCGTACATTCCCATCATTTTGTTAATGACATGTACCATAGAATTCTCGCTGTAGCACCTATCACTGTTATTATGTAACTACATGGATTAAGGGAGAATGATATTAATTAAGGACGTCGAATAACAGTATTTTTCTTTCACAGTGTAGTGGTGATGCAGAAGAAGTTCAGCTGCTGCGTAAAATATACGATGAGCTCTGTGATATTGCTGGGCTGGTAAATGTTGCATATGGCCTTCCTGTCCTCACCTGTGTGGTTACACATCTCGTTCACTGTGTCACAAACGTCAACTTTACACTCTCTGTCATTCTAAAATATAAGGTAAGATTGTAGAACATGGTCAATGACACATGGCACATATCTCAGTCGGATTTTTATAAACGTTACTGTCCTATTCTATGATGTAGAATATATTAATTAAATATTGTATGCCACTTGAGAAGGTAAACCACTCAGAAAAGAGAGTTTAGGATCTTAGGATTAGTTCACTCCTGCAAATATATCCAAATTCTGATTTCAATCACCAATTTACAAACAAAATTAGGGATTTCTTTAACTTGCGCCATCTCACACGGTTCTTGACTAGAGTTAAATTACTCATCATTATCAAGACAAACATTTTGAGAGTGTTTCACAGTGGAATACTTTGCAATACAAATTCATGTGGTGGGTACAAAATTTTATAAAGAGGAACAAAAAATTGCTTCCAACGTAAAGGATTTTCAGCGACTTTACATTTTTTTAATTGCAGTTAGAAATATTTTTACATTTTTTCGAGTTAACCCAGTCACTAAAAAGCCTTCACGAGATTCCAAGAGAAATTAAATTTTCAAAGTAAATCACAGACTAAACTACGTATGTTGTTGGAAATTCTTAGTCATTTTGTGCGGCCAATAAATTACTTTAAAATACTACAATTGTTTATGATATCAGATCGATAATATTTAGAAAATATTTCACTGCCATAGTAAAAAAGTATCCATGTAAACTAAAGGAGAAGCTTTTATAGCAATGCCTATACGCTTATGAACGGCTATTTGTCAATCGAAGAGTATTTTCCACATACAGATCACAAGGAAAGGCATATTAGATAGGGCTTAAAAGATTAATCATAAGGGAATTCAATGACTGGATACAAATATTACGTGATGTATCTGGTGTCATGTTGAAAGCGAAGAAAGATAAATGTGACCGACAATTCTAGAAACCTCGTTTAGAAATTTATTCACACTTGCAGCTACTATTGCAAAATCGACACATACATTGACAAATGAGAAACCTTATGATAAAGTCACCTAAAGCAATGAAGGCTTTGGAAAATCAATGACGAGATAAGACTCTGACCACACGCCTCTAAGATGTGAAAAGGAACTCTCGGTAGAGTTAACATAATTCCTATATTGGGTTTATCGAAACTCTGATGTGCATGACTGGAGAAGAGTCTTCCTGACTGCAGTTTGCAAATTCATCGCGCACGTCCAGCTTTCCTAGGTGACGGACAAGTAGCTCACTTTATGGACCTAACTGAAAATAAAAAATTTAAAAAAAATCGTGTGACTAGGGCCTCCCGTCGGGTAGACCGTTCGCCTGGTGCAATTCTTTCGATTTGACGCCACTTCGGCGACTTGCGCTTCGATGGTGATGAAATGATGATGATTAGGACAACACAAACGTAAAGAAAGAAAAATATATTTCTACGCTTTTATTTACTCGCGAATTCCCGTGGTCCTTTTACAATAGACCAGCTTAGTGGTTACACAAATTATCTGTCCCTGAAATTTTAGCAGTTAGGAGTAATAATTAACGGTGAATTATATGCAGTTTCTTATGACAGGGTTTTAATGGTGCGGGAACGGAAGCTGTGGCGATGGTGACTGCTATGTGGGCTCTGATACATGCAGGCAGTATTCTGGCAATCACTTGGTCTTGCAGTGCTGTAGCGAGTGAAGCTGGTCGCACAACAGACCTGGTACTAAAGGCCCTGCTGCCTCCACCACGCAACACTGCCAGGGACGCTGAACTGCGGTCGCAGCTGCAACTGTTCTCGCAGCAGTTGCTGCATCGACGTCCACACTTCACTGCCTGCGGGCTATTTGTCATTAATCTAAGCAACGTTTCGTCGATAGCAGCTGCGATTGTATCGTATCTCGTCGTAATTGCACAGGTAAATGCCGAAGAGGATACACATGCAACTTAATATGGTGCTTGGATCGTGGAAGACAGGTGTCTTCATTTTCGAAACACATGTGTAACTTAAGTGAATATGTACACTGGTGAGAATAAAATATTACAACTATTGATATGTTGGCGAACTGCTTATACCTGCTTATTGTTTCTGGGTGTCTGATACTTTCCACGTAACAATCTAATAGTTATACAGAGATATAAACCTGGTTTCACATTTTGCATGCCCATCCAGGTACGCCTGCTTATGAGTTATATGCAACCCACAACGCCTTCAAAAACCATTCTCTTGCTTGCTATACTCAAACTATTAGTCTTGCAGGACCTTTTTTCACTAGAGGCCATAGTTCTTGTATTATTCAAGAAAAATATACCAAAGTTACCATCAAAAGTGTTTTTCTTGAATAACTCGAGAAACGTGGCACCAGCAAAAAAGTATCACAGTACAAAACTTAAGTATATTATATTTCTTATAAACGAATCCTGATCAGTTTTTTGTACGATTAACAGTTCCCACATAGTGACAAAGAGAATATGAAATTTTCCCTTGGTTTGCAGTTGTTGCAGGCTAAATAAAACCCGTAGGTTTGGGGAGGCATAATCACCTTTATATTTGATTTTACAAGACACCCACCATGAAACAGTAAAACATATCTGTTCACAAACACATATGCAGCATGACAAATGGAGTGTGAGTCGTTGATCCTGTATCGTACCTACGATGTTCATCCACAACGTCTTATTGAGTCATGCAACAAATTATTGTTTCATAGGGCAATGGTTTCATAGAGCAATGGTTCTTGGTATTTTCTTCCTAGCTTGTAAGTCACAGTGAAATCTCTTACTAAATTAATAGATAACTTGGAGAGTAAATACTGTGATCTTCGAAATTTATGGTAAACGTCAGTTTCAGTAATCTGATAATTAAAATATAATAATGTTCTTGAAATTTGTCTAACACTGACATTTTCTGTAGCCTGCAGTCATGGTAATCATTTTGTATTTACTAAAGCTATTACTTATTGTGACTTTAAATTTAAAATGGAAACTAGAAGTATAATTTTTTCAGCTTGATTTCGTCTAAGCCTACGAAGCATTTCATTACACAATAGACGCAAAGTGTGTTTCCCACATACCATTGTGTGTTATCATCGCGTTGTTTTATGGAATAAAATTAAATACACGTATAAATTTCAAAACACCTAAGCTTTAGTGTCAAATGAAGGCGTCATAGATGGATTTAATACTTTAGTTCTTATTATAATGAATCATCAGCTATTTAATCTGAATCTATTGTTCATCAATCAGTATTGTACTTTAAAACTCAGTTTTCCCATTTCTAATGCCATATACATATAACACAGCAAATATCTAACATGTGAAGCATCATAGACTGAGCACTGACAAATTTTCCTGAACACAAAATCCAAACAGTAATGTCATCATTGTACACTGGTAAAAAGATAAAATATATAAAAAAAACGTCTTTAAAATTATTTCTTCTGAATCTGTACCCCAACACAGCCATACTCGAATAAAGGGAAATTGGCGTCCTTTTTGATGACATTAGTACGATATCCACAGCATACTGTTAAATTCACACCTGATACGCTACTGGCGTGCATTCAGGCAAATGAGCTCACTTATTATCGTGTCAGCTAGTGAGCTGGTGTATTAACAATACCCAGCTATTGGAGTTCCCTACGTATGCCTGTACAAAATCTCTGTAATAAAAAATGAAAAGCAATATGATTATCACAGTGACACCAGTTAAAGTGTGAAGCTTCGTCGTCTCCAGGTAAAACATATCTTTTCAGAAACACATATGCAGCATTACAAGTGAATTTTGAATTGTTGATGCTGCATTCTACCTTTGAAGTTCATCCACAACCTCTTATTCAGTCATGCAACGAATGATTGTTTCATAGGGCAATGAAAATGGAAGAACCTTTCTATGCAGTGGATATTACTGGAGAAAAATTCTACTTAACAAAATCTACATGTTACCAGACTGGTAGTCTTGCTCACATTCACATTCTTCACATATTCATGACAGGTTACAATAAACTATCTTAACTGTATGATTTAGTTACATTTCAGCATAAGATCATAGCACTGTTATATCAATTCTGCAACATTGTCATACATGATGCGGTAGTGAGAATATCTTCGTCATGAAATGTCCGACTGCTACTACACAAATGTGGCGGAGGGTGTAACAAAATCGCTACGTTCCCAAAACGGTAACCTTTTACACTTCCAGCTTCTTCACAGTTTCCTAAGAGTTTACATTGTACTATCTTAACAGCATTATTTAGTTACAATTCAGCATTGGACCACAGCACTTATGTATCATTTCTGCACCGTTGTTGTATCTGATGTGAAAGTCAAAATACATTCCTCATGAAATTGTCTGATCGCTACTGTAGCGGTGTGAGGACGTTTCTGTGCCTGTGTTTTTCTTTCATTGAGCAACTAGGTACGTGAGGTGATCATCTCACATGCTCGTGTGTATATCCATCATTGCTAAGTACTCTTAACATCGATTTAAAATACGCCTTCCACCTGAAGATGATGGTTAAATATCGAATAACATAATGAATACTTTACATATCGTCACCAACAAAGAAATATAAATTTATTTCTTAATGGATAACAGTCGCAGTCTTCATAATCTAGTCCATAAAGGACTTAACTCATAAGTGTCGTTACCACTTGATCAAATTTCGCAGATGTTATTCATGTCCTCTCCTAAGCTTTACTGAATGTAAAAAGTTACAGCATGGTTGCAGAATAATGTGTTACATCCAAAGGATTAATCCTGATTATTGCCTTATTCAAATGAAAAACGGTTAATTCCAAATGGTGCTCTCACACCGATTGCTACAGAATACAGTACAGAAACAAGAAACAGATATTATTGCTTGTGTAATGGAAGCAGGGTTTTCGTACGCAGTGAGGGATGTAAAGTTGAGGCATGCAACCGTGTTTCATATCGAACTGCAAGCAAATCCTAAAGTTTAAGTTGTAATACAATAATACAAGTCAGTACAGTTAAAATGTTGGATCACTGCCAGCTCTAAGCAAGTCTAAGTACACTAGCACTCAGAATCTCAACATATTTTTTAGTCCCCAACTAGTGCACATCGAAATACCTGTGAGACACCAGTCCAGCCCAAGAGGTTCTCTGGTCAGAACTAACCCCATCGACCAACAGTCGAACAATGAAGACAATGCTTCCTGATTGGCTTGCCTACTGACAAACTTCTTACAAAATTCTTAGAGAAGATACTGTCGGCAGTGACCATGAAATGTTTCTAATGGTTTAATAAACGAAAAGCTAGCGTACATGGCGAATTTTCCTAAGTCCACATGCGCAGTCGTTTCACATATCCTCTTATGGCATTTCCTAACCTCACCATCTTTGAAGGGCAGAAGACAACTTGCATATGTCCCTTTATAACTGTCTCTAGTATACGTCTCAAAACTTGCTACAGTGGTTTAGGGAACACTCACGTTGATGTCTTAGGCATCGAATTCATGTTATGTGAAAGCATCTGAAGGTGTACTGGACGTAATCTCTAAATCCATGGTGCGCTGAATTTATGGAAACATCTCATGACATGTTGTTGTTGTTGTGGTATTCAGTCCTGAGAGTGGTTTGATGCAGCTCTCCATGCTACCCTATCCCGTGCAAGCTTCTTCATCTCCAAGAACTTACTGCAACCTACATCCTTCTGAATGTGCTTAGTGTATTCATCTCTTGGTCTCCCTCTACGATTTTTACCCTCCACGCTGCCCTCCAGAGATAATTTGTGTTCCTTGATAGCTCAGAACATGTCCTACTAACCGGTCCCTTCTTCTTGTCAAGTTGTGCCACAAACTCCCCAATGCTATTCAATACTTCATCATTAGTTATGTCATCTACCCATCAAATCTTCAGCATTGTTTTGTAGCACCACATTTCGAAAGCTTCTATTCTCTTCTTGTCCAAACTATTCATCATCCATGTTTCACTTCCGTACATGGCTACACTCTATATAAATATTTTCAGAAACGGCTTCTTGACACTTAAATCTATACTCGATGTTAACAAATTTCTCTTCTTCAGAAACGCTTTCCTTGCCATTGCCACTCTACATTTTATATCTTCTCTACTTCGACCATCACGAGTTATTTTGCTCCCCAAATAGCGAAACTCCTTTACTACTTTAAGTGTCTCATTTCCTAATCTAATTCCCTCAGCATCACCTGACTTAATTCGACTACATTCCATTATCCTCGTTTTGCTTTTGTTGATGTTCATCTTATATGCTTGTTTCAAGAGACTGTCCATTCTGTTCAACTGCTCTTCCAAGTCCTTAGCTGTCTCTGATAGAATTACAATGTCATCGGCGATCCTCAAAGTTTTTATTTCTACTCCATGTATTTTAATACCTATTCCGAATTTTTCTTTTGTTTCCTTTACTGCTTGCTCAACATAGAGATTGAATAACATCGGGGAGAGGCTACAACTCTGTCTCACTTCCTTCCCAAACACTGCTTCCCTTTCATGCCCCTCGACTCTTATAACTGCCATCTGGTTTCTGTACAAACTGTAAATAGCCTTTCGCTCCCTGTATTTTACCCCTGCCACCTTTAGAATTGGAAGGAGAACATTGTCAAAAGCTTTCTCTAAGTCTACAAATGCTAGAAACGGAGTTTTGCTTTTCCTTAATCTTTCTTCTAAGATAAGTCGTAAGGTCAGTATTGCCTCACGTGTTTCATGACATATATCACTGAAAACTCGCAAGAATACGCTGTAGCGTAGGTTCACTAGCATGTGCTGAGCCGTCATTCAGAGTGCAGTGTATGTCATATCAGAGGGCCGATGCTGTAATGACCGTCCGCATCCACGAGCAGCAAACCACTTCGAATCCTAGTGTCGTCTTGAAGAAACCATGACCGCATTGGTAAGATTGCATATAAGACCTGTGGAAAGCTGGGATTCCTATACCTGTGAGTTAACTCATTCCACAACTTATACAACAATTTCAAAATAGAGTAAAGCAACGCCAATTAAAGGATTACACTGCCACATATTGAACTATTTCCGACACTTGCAGGTATGAGGGAGATGAGCTATTTCTGTCGAACTATAAGGTATGATCATAGGAATTCGACTATGCAGTTTGTTATTACCAGAAACTGGAACAACAGATTTAGACTACTGGAAATGTTCTCCAGTGCTAAATTCGTTGATTTCGCCAAAAAATGGAAAAATGTAGTAGGGGTCCCAATCGTCACTCGAGTCTGTCAAGCCAATAAGTGAATGAGTGATGTTTGGCACGCTATTTTTCTCTCGCATCTTACCGATTTCAATAACTGTCATGACAGTGCCTCCATCAGCTCTTTAAGAGACAGAGAAGGATGATCTAATGTTTTTTCTGTACTTATTGATGACATTAGTACAATATCCGCAGCGTACTGTTAAGTTCACATTTGATACGCTACTGGCCTGCATTTAGGCAAATGGGCTGACTTATCATGGTGTCAGGTTGTGAGATGGTGTATTAACAATAGCCTGATTTTGGAGTTCCCTACGTAATCCTGTACAAGAAGTCTGAAATAAAAATGAAAAGCAAAAAAAAAAAAAAAAAAACAATCAATGCAGTGGAAAAGAGATTCAAGGTGTGGATGAATCGTATTTCTAACAAGATTTATGTTTGTGGTACAACACCCAAATCGTTCTCTGTAATGACTGTGAAATACATACAGTTGTGACCCTCGAACTACCTGCTGTATTAGCACACGATGTCTCATGTAGGGAGCAGCAACTGTAGTGAAAAGACGGTACTGTTAAAATCTGGAGGGAATTAATAAAGTAACCCTTTATAAGACTCGATTCTGACACAGAATCAGGATATCAGAACAGAATTCGGTGGCTCTCACGCAAGATTTGCGGATATTGATTCAAAAATGAATGGAAAAAAAATTTAAAATTCAAGATACACCTCCTCCCTCCACCCCTCCCCACACCCCTATACTAGTATGTCCGAAGAAGGGCGAACTGTGCCATTTATGACAATACTATTTCCCTGAATACAGATATGTCTTCTGCTAAGAGCTTCATAAGATCGTAGATGTTGCTGTTAGCCGAAAATATTCTATCTGAATTCTCAGCGTGCCTCTGTTACATTTCATTAGGTCTGTTATGATCTAAGTAGCACATTTGTATCTTTGTTCGGTAAATGAATTCCTGCAAGTGTGGTAACAACACCAAACTTGTGTATGAGGACACTAGAATCGATGACAATAGGTTTTCTTCAAATTGCATTTTCATACATACACTGATAGCTATAATATGCTTTGCACCCGCAATTCATAGGAGATATTTCGCCAATATGATTGTAAACTGATGTCCGTTTATTGAACCAGTCTGTTGACGTCGTAGTGTTTCCATCACACCATATTTAATTGGCAGTAAATCTACAAAGTATTGTTTTGTCGATTTCCGTGAACTTGCACTACGAAAACCTCAACATACATAACTGGAAGTGTCTTTTGGAGCAACGAACTACCATGTAATGATACTTCAGTGAGGAGGAAAGAGACAATATACTTCTGCACGAACCCCTATTAGTTCCCATCTTAGAGTTACCAACAAGAGGGTATGTGTGTGACAGTAAATCGTTCTGCATCCTGTCGCAAATCTAGGCTCTCTAAACATGCACAACAGTAATTTGTGGAAAGAAGTTCAGCACATCTCTCAGTTACATCAGTGTCTCCGTCTGAAGAGGACGGTAGGCCCATCGCATTGGATTTGCTCGGTGAGTAACACTTCTGTAGTCGGCAGAGCATGCACGTCATACGGTCACATGGCGGCCCTCTCCTGCCATGACAGATGGCTCTGCTGTCTCATGTCAGCTACCAGCTACTTCCCCAGCATCCATCTGGCAGGCGGCGACTGAGTACTACGTCTCGTACTGCTTATAACTTTCAATCTCGGGACACTGCACATTAGCAGGTGACGATTTGTAACCTAACATGATGCATTTACGCAAATTGTGATAGTTGCACTTTGTCTGGTCACTTCGTATTATTTGACTTGCTCTCAGTGTGGCGGATATATTATAGGTGCATATACGTTTGATACGTTTTTGACAAAACTGAGGATCCGGTGTAAAAAACGACAGGTTCCTGTTTACTTAATAGCTGCCATCCATCGCAAATATTTAATTTCCGGTGAAGAACTTTTAAAACGTAGAAGTGAACATCATGAGCAATAAATTCTCAGCAGAATAATCTGGCGATTTTTGAATTCCAAGGCAGAACGTGTATGTGGGTCACAAATTAAATTAAAATTTGGAAAATTTTGATTTTCTCGCAATTTTTCAATATGGTCTAAAGCGATAAGTGTGTTTAATGCATTTTTTTTTAAATTTCCTCCTCCATTGTAACTTAGATCACATGCGCTGTGAATGCCACTTTTAATGGTTTTTAATGGTAATTAGAACTGCTACCTTGGAAAATTCAAATTCTCGCAATTTTTAATTTAGCATGTGCGTGCTCTGTATTGGTGTGGAAATATGTGGTACGCAGTTCGCTTCAGACAGTCGAGCAGTGGGATTTGGCGTGGTGTACTGCATGCAGGTGACTGTCAGCTGCCATAGCGAGCAGTTTACTTTTGCCATCGGACGAGTAGGGTGGGACGGATACCACCGAAGCCTGGACAGGCAAGTTGTGCAGAAAATTTTGTGTACATTCATTCTCTCCTATAATATCGTACAGTGAGTATTGAAAAACCACACAGTTTTAAAATTAGGGCAAATCAGCTTTTAGCCGGCAAACTAGGATTGGCAATTGTCACAACATGTGTTACAGTATTGTGATGTCTGAGGGGGGGGGGGGGGGCACGCGGCAGGTGGAGGGGGGGAGGGGGTGGGGGGGAGGAGGGTTATTTAATCATGGAGACTACAGCAGTTAGCTACATTGATTTAGAACTGCAGGCACGTCGACTCTTAGACTAATGGAACTGTAATGTCTTAGGTGTGGCGGAAAAAAAACAGTGTTTCCTTTATTTACGTCCACATTAAACTAAGGATCGAATTCTAAACTTAGCGCAAGCGCCTGGGCGCCCACGCAGAATGCTTCAACAACCTAATGCTAACTGCCTTCGATTCTGATGTCACAGGACTAGGGAAATTCCACGCAATCTGCCAACAACGTAGACAATCCTTACGTTTCATAGCGTTCGTTTTATATTTAGACTAAATAGTGTTGGTTTCGGTTACGCTGATAGTGGCTGTTGGTAATGTTCTTCACAATGGGGGGTTGGATGGGGTGATCTCAGGGTCATCCAGCAGAACCCACCCTGTGAACTGTCTACACCGAGGTTGTTTCCTGACCCGCAGTCGAGTGATAGGTCTTTCAAAGACGTGACTGACAGCGAAAGACTTTCCGAGGATCCAGCTCCACGAAAGTTCCCGCTGGCCGAGTAGAGCAAGCAGTTCGCCACCTTCGTGAGAAGTAGCTGATGAGGGAAGGCTTGCTACAAGACGAATTTTAGCGACAGCCAAGTAGCCTACGCCAATATTAGCAGAGCGGAGATACAAAGACTGAAAACATTGGAGAAAAATCTGGAGTTAGTAATCTTACCAGCTGACGAGTACTGCTATGGTTATCCTCAATGCTACTGGATATCAGAAGAAAGTAGTTAGAAGTGTACTCACTTCCCTAATCATAGATAATGGCTTGATCTGCCGCAAAAATATGTCGTGAACAAGATCACTTACACGTCAGACACACAGGGGTGTAAGTTCGATGATTGTCATGTGTACCAGTTATAGGTGTGAAAGCACGTTCTCACGAACACGATACCATTTCCTCACTTCTTACTTTATCTATGTATATCTTGCGACGTCAACGGCTTTATTTGCAGTGGCAGATATTCCTCTGGACGTATTTTGGCATAATTTTGCGTTGCAAACACTTGTTAAACCAACTGTGTTGTATTGACTTTGCTTTTTGATCAGTAATCTACTATAAAAGACGGATAATTGTGCTGTTTTGGCACATTTCATAATGTTAACAGAATCTTCCGTCGGTTCTTGGTAGACTAAGAGCCGACGATAGATTCTATTAACACGATAAGCAAGTGGGTCTACTATTGCAAGATAGTACACACCCAACTCTCCAACCGCATCCCACATCGACATTTTGCGGGAAGGCTATGGAGCTACTTAAGAATTGTGGCTTCTGCGACGAACTTGTGAAGAATTTAAGGCCTAGAGCACTGAGGCCACCCAGATGTATGGTCTTCCTAAGATGCACGAAGACGGCGTCACATTAAGACCAATTTACTCGTGTTAGTGCTATCGGCTCCCCTACATACAGGCGGCCATAATATCTGACTAAACTATTTTCACCTACAGTCGCTCGCTGTAGACAACATATTAAAAATTCACAAGTGTTTGGTGATATCTTAAAACAGCTAAGGATACGCCAAAATGAAGTAATGGCTAGCTAGCCTTGACCTGACTGCCCTGTAAGGGGCTGCAGCAGTTCGCCGATCGTTTGAATGTTATATATCCCAACATCAGATTGGTGCTGGTGAAGGACGGAAAGCTACCTCTCTTCGACGTGTTGGTCGAACAGAAATCGGGCGAAGGAACCGGTCAATCAGTGTACAGGAAATCGATGCATGCAGATCTGTATTTCAACTGTCGTAGCTTTCACCATCCAGCACACAAGGCGACAATGCTGAACACCTTATTACACGGTACCAGAGCTATTTCGGACATAAACCATATCGGTTCCAAGATTAAGCATCTGAAGACGGTATTCGGAAGGAATGGGAAATCTGCCCGTGATATTAGATCAACGCTGTTGAAAAAACCAAGACGCGGCGCCTTACAAACAAGCCAAGAGTATCAACACATACCGCTGTTTCCGCTGTTTCCAATCTCCAGTGAAACAGCTAGCAAAGTAGGTAGAGTCCTAAGTAGACAAAGATTCAAACCAGGCTTCCGGCCACCCACAAAAATTAAAGAAATCTGGCGACCCGTTAAAGATAATCTCGACATGAGAGCTCAGGGAACTTATAATAGTCCTTGAAATTGAGGTAAGAATTACGTGGGCCTGTCTACTTGGACCATTGTCGATCGTTCCGTCGAGCACCAACTTCTTCTGAAATACAGGCATTTGAATATATCAGCGGTGGTAGACCACATTATTTTGTTTGAACTAACGAGAATACTGACTGACGCATCGAGCAGTTGGGACTCTGTTATCAGCGTAATGAATAAAATTGCGGAAAAAGATAATTCATCCTAAAAAGCTGCGTAGTTGTTTCTTTGTCGTTGGAAGAGTAATGTCACGTAAAGATTGAAGTTTTTCCGGGTAAGGCGCAATTCCTCCTGTTGCAATTACAAATCCAAGAAGTGTTATGGAAGTTTTGCCAAAGTGCGATTTGCTAAGATTAACTGTGAGTCCTTGTGCATGAAAAGTTTGCAACAGTTGTTCCAGACTCAAATTGTGTTCAGACCAGTTAGCTTCTCCGATAAGGATGTCGTCTACATATCTTGTGATACTCTAAGTTCCGTCGGAAGTATAGTATGCAAACAGCGAATAAATGCTGCTGAGTAAATTGTTAAACCGAACGGTAATTTGCAAAACTGGTAACAGTCATCAAAACAGAGAAATGCTGTGTACTTTCTGCTGTTCGGATGGAGCTGAATTTGCCAAAATCACGATTTCTAATCTAATGCAGAATAAATAGCAGTATCATGAAATTTCTATAAAAGTTCTTCCAGTGTCTGTGGGCGATCTGTTTGATTAATAATAATGTTGTTGACATGACGTGAATCAAGTACGGGGAGATGTGAGCCATCCTTTTTCTTAACAATATGGAGCGGCTTTATGTACGGACTAACTGCCAGTTCAATAATTCCTTGGTCAAGTATATCTTGCAATTCTTTCCTAACCTGTTCTCTGTGTGTATACGGAATAGTATAATGCTTAGCTTTAAATGTGTCATGCTGTTTAACTTGAAATTCATACATAAAACCAGACATAGTACCAGGAATGTTGTCAAAAACTGGAGCTCGCTGTAAAATAATTTTGCGTAGCTCTGTACGTTCGTCATCAGTATTTGCACTGCTCTTTTTTACCTTCTCAGAAATCATTTGCACAACGTCACAGTCGACTTCGTCTGATGTATTATTGTTGTGTACGTACGTATCTGTGGACAATGTGGAATGACAGTCTATGTTTTGTGATATAGAAATGACCTCTGTTCGATTAATTGCTCAATCTTTTGCAGATAAAGCGTGCGGAAATTCTAATGCCATTTGTACCTTTTCATCCTTTAACATTAGATAGGAATTTTGAAAGTCAATAATTGCGTCGTGTTGTACCAAAAAAATTCGTACCTAAAATAACGTGTTGTCAAGGAGGGAACAATCCAATAATTTGAGTGGAACGTATGACCTGCAATACAAAATGATAAGTGTGTCTGTAATTTTACATCTACTCCTTTACCAGATACTGCTCCTTATACTTTAGTTTTGCCAAATGGTAACGTAGGATAAGTATTTTCTTTGTTAAATTCGTTGAATGTTTCTTCATTTATAACAGACATAGGTGATCCAGAATCGATTACTGCTGAATATGTGGATGATCCAATCTTTACTTCAATGACAGGATGGAAAATAGTTTTTTGAGTAACTGGTTTTTCATGCCAAAGTGTCTCGGATGTCTCCAAAAGTAATAACATTTTCGTGAACAAGATTCTGTGTCTCAAAAGTATTCCTTACGTTGCTGAAGGATGCAATCTGTACTGTATCTAGTCGAATTCTTTCTGACATGCTGCTATTTGCGGGAGGATGCAGTAGCATTTCGACTATTTGTACTGTTCTGTTATTTCGTCCTGACATATTAGGTTCGGGATGATACAGACTGTCAGGTTCATTCATGATAATCTGTTGTTGTTGCTGATTCTGCTGCTGATAAGACCTACTGTTATTAAACGTACGCTGAAAACAGTTCTCATTACTTTTATGTCTGTCATGATAGTCATTGCTATACGGCGCGTTGCGATAGGAATTGAAATGATGTGTTTTCTCTACGTTGTGATTTCCTTGTTGCTGTACGTTACTATTTGGTGGGCCCGACGCTATAAGTGTAGGCGGCGAAACATTAAAGCTTCGTTGACCTTGTACATTACAATGTTGTTTAGGTCTACCAACTGGCTGGTTTTGCTGCTGTTGTGGTGAAAACCCTCTATTGTTGCCAAAATGTGTCTGCGATTGCTGAAAATTTTGTACATACTGATGATTAAAGTTTTGTCTGTTATTAAAATTATGCTGGTATTTCTAGTCATTTCGGGAGTGTCTAATGAAAACTGTCACTTTCGGTAAAACTTTTCATATCAGGTTTTCTTTACTCATTATTAATAGATAGGTCGATAGCTGAAGAGTTGTTTTGATAGATGTAAAGGATAGTAGAAGAGTAGGCAGCACTGCAGAAAACTAAAGAAGAAACCGCACTACCATTGCTCGGGGCCCTGTTCATGCTACAGCACATATTCATCGAAGTGTTGAATCCCCTGAGGTCACTTACGCGCTGCAAATAAATTTTAGTTTCTGCGTTACAGGCCAAGCCGGTGGAAAAGCAAAGCTAAATTGTTGTATCCAATTCAAG
Organism: Schistocerca nitens; assembly: GCF_023898315.1. Classification (NCBI taxonomy): domain Eukaryota; kingdom Metazoa; phylum Arthropoda; class Insecta; order Orthoptera; family Acrididae; genus Schistocerca; species Schistocerca nitens. Next base: position 188,403,908 of record NC_064618.1, on the reverse strand, counting down.
GGGTGAATCTTTGTTCTGTCAATCTTAAATACCTTAAATTTTCTCACGTATAGAAAGTGCTTCTAGTCCTAATTATCGTCTCTGAATGTCTGAACAGGTTCAGGATTTTATGATAATCTGTTTGTCTGTGTCTGTTCGGAATCTAAATCACGTACGTTCTGTAAATTACCTGAATTATACTTGCTGTGTGAGTGTGAGAAATATTCAGAATATGGCATAACATGTTTCGTGTTAGAGGCTGAAACAATTTTCATTTCTGTCACTTCTTGCTGTAAAGATGACAATTCTCTAAGTAATGTATTATTGGACGAACCTATCTCACTGATTGTCTGCTGTAAATTTGGGAATTCTGGTGTTTGATTCAACAAAACTGGTGACGTATCGTCTGATTTGGTGTCATTGTTATTTTCGATAACGTCAATACGACTGGCCAATTCATCAAATTTTTCAGTCAGTGCTTTAACCTAATCGTCGTTTTTAGTATCACAAGCATTAATTCATTTTTGCATTTTACGTGTGGTTTTGTTTAATTTCTTAAAATCAGCTTTAATGGCATCGGGATCATGTATTAATTCTAATTTTTCAAATCTGTTTGTCATTGTCTTAAAGTCTACTGCATATTTATTTTCCAAAGTCTGAATATTAGTATCTGTTTTGTTTTTAGATCGGATATTTCACCATGCAAGTCAGTGTTCAATTGCTTGATAGTATTGATTTCGTCTGATACTGTAGCAATTTTGTTGTCTACATATGATTTTGCTTTCGTAAATAGCTTACGCTTATCTTCCTGTCTCTGTACAGTAGTTGTTTCCTTGACTTCTTCCATTACATTGTTCTGTTCTGTATGAATTTACTGTAACGCGTTTCACTGTTTTGTAAGTGGTGATTAAAACGTTCGTCAATTTGGCTGTTCTGTTGTTCCAATTTCTTGTCGACTTTCGCATCCAGTGTGTGTGAAAGTTTTGCTGACATTAATTTAAACTCGTCGAGTAGCTGTGTTGCGTTTTTTGAACATTGTTTAGTAACTGCACTAATTTCATCTCTATGTAATTTTGTTGTGTCTGTATGGGTATTACGTAATTCTTGTGCAATGGATCTAATGACTTTACTACTAGTCCTAGCACAAGCCTTAATTTCCTCACGTAACTGTTCTTTGGTAAGATGGCATTGCATGGCAACGGTTGTAATCTGTTCACTAAGTTGTTTGTTCTGTTCATTAAGGTTCTCGTATTTTTCATTCAACTGTTTGAGATTTTAATTAAGATGTTTGAAATTGTGGTCTTGTTTTTCATTAAGTTGTTTTTTCGATTCATTAAGTTGTTTGTTCGATTCACTCAACTCTTTGAGAGTTTCATTAAGTTTCTTTCTAATTGTTGTCGTGTTTTTCATTCGAGCGGTTGTCTGATTCATTAAACTGTAGCATTAATGCCACAAATTGATCCATGCCAAAATTAGCGACTCTATTCACTGTACTGTGTGATGGTGTATCTGCATTTGCCACGTTTTGTGTAACCAATTGGTCGTTGTCTAATTCTTGAAAAGATTTGTCAGTTGGATGTGCACTGTTGGTCACTACATGGGAATCAAATAAATCTGACACATTTTGGCTACATTGTTCATTTTCGTTAGAAACATTTATATGTTAACTGTGTAAATTTTGCAAATCAGGTGTGTCAAACGGGGCAGAGTTCATTGTAACGGAACGTGCCGTGTCATCAGTTGTCGTTAAATTAAGTGTGGATATGATTGAATTTGTTTGCTCATCATTTGACATAAAATCATTACTGGTGATCAGCACGCACAGATTATCTGTAATCGAGGAATATCATTATGAAACTGAGCGTCGTTACTATTATATGTCAAATTATTAAAGTCCTCTTTTTCACTCACTGCACATCGTGATGTACTGTTAGCAGTTTTTTGCGGCATTTTCACAAGTCAAAGTAGGCACAAAATCAAACAAAGACAAAGCAAAATTGAACAAATACAATGACAACAAAGAGCACTAAATTGCCGATGATCAGTGAAAGAAATAATGACAAATTAATAAATGCATTGCGCCAGAAGCAAACTACACTTAATATTAAGAAAATAAGAGCAGGTATATAAATGACTACTCAGAAATTGAAAAAAAAACATGATCCTGGCCGGTTGTCAATAATTGTAACCTCCAAATAGTAAAAAATATAAGTATAATAATCACTTTCCTAATAAAAAATGTAACTCATATATAACCAATCTATAATTAACTGACTGACATTCTAAACTGGTAAATTTTGGACGTCACCAGTGCTGCGTCATGGCCCTGAAAGATCATACTCAATAAATTGAAAATTCTTAGCTGAGTAAGGTCGCCGGATAACGCATATATACCTGCTGCTATAAGATATTTTTCTGCCACAGCCCAGTGCAATGCTGGCCGATAGATTTGTCATGTATGAAAAGAAAAAACTGATTTTTTTTTACAATAGTCGGGACGACCATGGATTGGAGAAATTAGTAAATTCTTTAAATTGAGATGAATTACTGTCAAAAGTTAATTTTTATAAGGAAGGTTATTATTAAGAGATTTTTAAAAACATTTACATGGGATTTGATATAACAATCTAACAATAGTACATATGTGCGAGGCTACTTTTACCTTATACTACAACGCTCAGGCACCGCCATCGCAACCCACATCCGTCCATGCCAACTCGATACACCAGACTGACTAGCTACTGCTTACACCTACTGCCACACAGTTCCTACTGCGGTCAACACTGCTCTTTGGCCTGAGATTCTCTTACAGCTTACATATCACAGGCAGCGTGTGAGCAATCCATCGAAATTACATCTGCTCGACTGCGCTAGCAAAACATTCCTTAGTCAAGGACCTCTTACAACCTTCACCCAACTCCTCAGAAAAATTCCATGTGTGATCCAAATTTCATTAGCAACAGCAAATGATATAATATATAACACACCAAAATCATAAAAAACTTAGTTTTCCATTGTAAACCTATTCATATTTTGGCCCAGTGCCTTACTGGATTGCAAATACCGCAGTAACTATGGCCATCAACAAAATGATGGGCATTTCATCATAAAGCTGACAAACAAAACCGTAAGTAACGCTAAAATGAAATGTTTTGTCGTGTAGTTTCGGCAAAATAGTTTGAAAAGGTATGCAGTGTGTGCATCTCGATTCTATCAGCACAGCGCACTGCCATATAGGCGAAAGTGGTTAAACAATACCGTCCTCCATTCCCGAATAAACGAATGAACTCGCCCAGCGTTTGGACTAAAATCTGTCTCTTTTTAGTGGCGTCAATACTGTGTGTGGATTAGTTCACACGGATATAATTTCAACTACAGGAATTCGTTCAACAGCTATAGGGCAAGATAATATAACGTTTTAAATGATCAATCTTCTCGTCGATTCTCTACAGCCCAAAACAATTCACATTTTAACGACTCTCTGGGCTCCAACATCAATCCAACAGCCAGGAAGCTGGGAGTCATAAGACCATTGTCCAATATGTAATCTGCAAAACAGTCCTCTGACTGAAGACCCATTTGTATTTTACTAGCAGTGTCCCAGGCTTTGGGATACATATTCATAAACAGCCTATTAATTGTTTAACATCAAATAACCATTTGGATGAATAACAGCCGAGTTTCCAATAAAAACGCAGCACGATGAATGTTCTTATTGAAGTGGCTGATGAACTGAAACAAGTTATTGGTAAACTATGGGTGACTACTATGCACTTTTTAGGGTTTTTGCAAAGCTTATAACAGTGTTGACTTTGGTATTCTACTTGCTAACCTCACAACTCATTCCTTACATGTTGCCAATGGTGTGTAACGATTCGAATAAGAAGGTCACAACAGAGGGGTGTAGTACCAGGGGTCCCTCAAGGAAGAGTTTTGGGTCGATTATAATTCTCACACTATGGTAGTGATTTGGTAACTATTATTTCCCACTCCAAATATAACCTATTGGTTGACAACATTCAGTTATGCCCAAGTGAAGGTCCAAAAACCTTTGCATAACCATCCAGTATGTAAATGCCGATCTAATTGCCTTATCAGTTCAGATGCAGAGGACAAGTTCCAAAACTTAACCCATTTAAAATGCAGTCTAAGTAGCTCACAAAAGACGAATTACCCAGCACTTCAGAGAATCCCTTCCAGCATTAATTCTAAATGTCACAGAATTAACGTTGTTCTTCTTCTGCAAAGAACTTGGGGATGATTCTGGACCATCGTTTATACTGAACTGAACAAACAAGAGAAGTTTGTAAGGAAGCTCAGAGTGTCTTCACTCACTACAGAAGTATAAGTATTTCCTACTGGGCTTAAAAGGAAGCTCGTAGAGACTCTAATACTCCCACATTTGACGATGGTGGCTATATACAAGGAATTTCGAACGAAATATCAAGCACGTTCAAACTGGTGATAAATGTTTGCATGCAGTACATTTGTAACTGTTTTTCACAAATTGTTGGTCAGTCAATTGCTTTTTTGTTCAGTCCATTTTTTCAGTTGAATGAAAGAAATAGTGTCAGAGGTTATGGAAGCGATATGAATGTTTCCAATCACTCTTCGGATTTGAGTGATATTATTTACATACTTTTTCAGCCTTTTCGGTTATACATGAATCATGACTAGGATTGAAAACGTTTTAGAGACCAATAAAGTATCTCATTTCAAGGAAAATGTGCATTAAAAGGTACGTGTTTTCTTCCTGAAATACGAATTTTCTCACCAGTGTTGAATTTAATATCAATTTTTTGCTCATTTTAAAACTTTAATACCTGATGCTGCACTCCATATTTGTGTATACTTTTTAACGCCTTTTTATTAGTTCGGTTTCTTCTCTTTTATATTCGGTGCAGACTTGGCAATAGATGTTAAACTAGTTTGTCGAGAAGCTGGACACTTGAAACTTTCAACATAGCTCACAACTGGATGATACGGTAATGTTATCTCTCTTTCGAGCCTGGTGTGTGGCGGATGGTCCTTTGCTTCCCGGTCGGTCTGCCTCTTCGGTACAAATTATGCAGCTGATTTTAAACTAACTTCCTGATAAGCTATAGAACTGAAACTTTCAACTTAGATGAGAATAGGGTGACAATGCAATATTACCTCGTTTTCTTTTCCGGTGTGGGACAGTGAGTAGTTTCTTGGTGTACCATTGCTGTTTCCCTTTTTCCTTATTCCAGCTGTGAATATTTGAATTTGAATTTGTGCTAAGGTCTTACAGTACCAAACAGCTGAAGTCATCGGTCCCTAAGCTTACGCACAACTTAACCTCACTTAAACTAACTTACACACACCCATGCCCGAGGGAGGACTCGAACCTCCGACTGGCACCCCAGACCGCGCAGCTACCCCTCGCGGCGGGAAAGTTTCGCTTTTAAGAACGATTGCTGCTATGCTTCCGTGTCAGCTCGAGTCTCTCTAGTTTTTACATTCGCGGTCTCCTCTTGAGATATGCCTATGAGGAACCAACATATTGGCTAACTCATCGAAATGTTTGAAATCAACTGAAAAATTTCTAACACACAAGACCTAAAAGTAGAAAATAACTATTTCAATACAAAACTTTTTATATAACACGGATTCAAAACGGACGAATAAATATCAAATAATCTCTACTAACCCCATACAGAATCCTAGCGAAATAAAGATAGTGCTGAATAATTGTGTCTGTGAATTTTTAATGACTATGACACTACCTCTAAAACTGAAAACTTGGGGAGTGTGTATGTGGCTGGTTACGTAGTTCTCTGTACAAACTATTTATCTTCCACGTAAACAAATTGCTGTATATTAAAAAAATTTTGCATTTGTAGACATCATAACATCGAGCAATGCAAACTGTGGAAAAAAAGGAGCAAGGTTCCTTTCTTCTTCATATGTCCTCGAGGAAACCATTGCACTCACCTTTCCGTCCCCAACTAGAGCTCCAATACATCCAGGTTTCCACGAACTGATCCTTGTATAGAGGGCATACAGAGGGGTGCTGGAGGAACTTTTATACAACTGTCCGGGGTAAACCTGTTCCTGTTTTCGTGTTTGAGGAAATTCGATTGATTGGATATAGATTTTAACAAACCTTAGTTAAAAATCATTAAAGGAGGACCTAATTATTGTTTCTTCCTTTTTGTCTATTAAAAACGCAGCGGCAAGCAAGCTCAACCTATTTCTCATGCGCCTACTCTATGTTCCAAAATCGTCTTTACAGCTTTGACCACTTGTATTTTAAAAGTGGCAACAGGTAGAAGGGTATGGTCTGATGCATATTGTTCACACAAATCTAAAGGTGTCTTATTCTTGTTTTTCCATGTTAGTTATTGATAGACCACAATCCAGCAGTTGGCACAGTGTGTAGAATGGAATGTATGTATCTGATCTGACACCCAAGTCCTGCGGAAGCCCATTAATTATTTTCTTCTGGTGGGACTTGCACACTCTCTGAGCATAAGTGCAGCAGCAGCACATCTTAATGAGGAGATCCTAGGCTGAACATGGAACTGGAATACCACTTAGATAATATGTGTGCTGCAGGCCATGCACACATTTATAATGACCATCCGTGCTGCCATCACCCCCCCCCCCCCCCAAACGTTTTTTCGTGACTGTCACGGTTTTTGTAGCTCTGTCCCGGAATTTTTTAAAAGTTCTTCGCGACACCTATTTGTTTCGGATTCAAACACTATGAAACGATGTATTCCGAACTGTATGTTACTGAAATGAGAAATGTATCCAGTAGAGACGCAGTACAGTTTGTTGTAGCACCTATAAAAGCAGTGTTAGTGACTAGAGTGAATTATTACTAAACATGATTTGAATGTTATCAAGAGGCTGTTGAAGAATACAGACATACTAAAGAAATTGTACAGCCCTGACAAATAATGTATGCCTGCTAGCAGTCCTTCATCTTAGAAAATACTAATGAAATTTACATTAATGTACCTTTTGTAACAAATTAAAGTGACAGTTTGCATTTATTACGTTTAATTTATACTTTTTTACCAATTTTTTTAATGTATTCCTAACGTGGCTGTAGAAAATATTGTCACCTTAACACACTGAACTCTGTTAAATGGCTGCTAGAACCTTAGCTGTTTATGAACATAGTAGCGCAAACGACGCTTTTCCACCTATCCCCATGCCTGAAATATGTTTGGTCGAAAATATAAAGACAATTTTGGAAAACCGTGTATTTTCCTTACTTCATTATTTGGACAATGAGTAGCCGCCGACGATTGGCGATCGCATACACATCGACGCTGCATCACTCACCACACAACTGAATATCTTAAATTTGTATTGCCTTCTACTCACTGAGCTGTATAAAACTAATTTCATTTATGATTATCTTGAGCAAATTAGTACTAAGTCTGAATATGAACATCTGTATAATGCGTTTCACAATTCCTTATTACTTTCACGTGTAATTTATATCTGCTAATTGGCAAAATGCGCGTGCCCGCTGGCTTTGTTAAGAGTGAAACGCAAGTGAGGAACCATTACCTCTCTCATGCCCTCGCTCCCCGCGGAACATCGTGGTCGTCGACCAACTTATCGTCTAGACTGTTGGTGTCCTGGAAGATAATACGACCTGACCCACATGTTTGGCGTTTTGGAAGCTTTCGTCTGGAGGCGACATTTCAAGTGATGGCAGGCCTGTCCCAGAGATTTGTCAGATTAATTAGTTACGCATTAATGGCACGCAGAACAGTCAATCCACAACAGTATATGAATCAGTTTTAAATGACGGAATGAAAAATTACTCCATCCAGTTCATAATTACATGAACATATATACTGCTTATGTTAAATTTGGCATACCCCTGACATATGTATTCATTAGGACCATCATCTGTCAGTATAAGGTAGCACTGCTATAGTTCAGTTAATTATAGTATTTCAGACTGGTTTCACTCAGAAGAATGAATGGATAGCTCGGTCAGCTAAAACACTAAAGAGCGTTTTCAGTTAAAAGACTGAGTACATGGTTCAACTGAAAGAAAAACTACTGATTCTTTCACTTGAAAAGAAAGAATGGGTATTTCAGTCAATATTAATTGCTACAACAGTGTCGAAACTTTTCATTGTATTGCTCCCAGTGACTGCTTTAATTCTAAAACAATAAATAATAATCAAACCGACAAGTAAGGTTACTACCGACTCACACGATTGTTTTCAGTGAGTTCTTCCCGCAGAGTGGCTTCTTCGAAAGAATGAATGAGTAGTTGTATCAACTGAACGACTCTTTTCGTTTGATTGCTCCAACAAACTGGTTTCACTCGAAATAAAGAATGTGTGGTCCAACCGACTGATTCGATTGTTTTTGATTCAGATGCTCCCACAGAACCCATCACTGTTTTAACATAAGTTTATTTTGACCATATTACTCCAGCTCACTATTTTGCTCCAGGTCTTACTCTTTTATCTGAACAGCAAATGAACTATTTCTCAATAACGTAAAACTCTCTGTTTCATCACATAGCATGGTCTGTTCTCTAAATAATTTTCAGTATTTCGAACCGGAATTTGGTCACGATATTCTTCAAAATATCATAGAAATTAAATGCCTTCCATACTTAATAAGACTTCTGTCCCAATAACCACATGTGTTATCTTTTATGCAGTTCATTTTCGTCAGTACCGCTACCACACCCTGTCCCTACACCTTGTCGGCATACTTCTCTGTCCATAGTATGTTACATCCTAACAACCACTGTCACAGTCATTTCAATTTTTAGGTTGTCCTTCATTAATGCCCCTTCACATGGTAAGCTAATTCATAGAATTCTAACTGCCCTTTATTGTTATAATAAGTATTATTGGAGTTAGTGTCAGTTATTATTAGTATTATTACAGGAAAATCGTGTAATATCGTATGCATGTGTTGCCCCCAGGCAGATGTAAGCGAGGGCCTAATTTCTAGCTCCTGGAACACAATTCGCAGTTTTCTTTGAGAAAGCTTTTTTACATGGGGGATATTACACTTACTCTATACTGTTTTTTTGTGAGTACACCACTATAGCGTTAGTTCTTCAGTTTCGCAAGATGTTAGGAGACAGCACCTTTTCCAAAATGTAACATATCTTGTGATAAAAGCTAAACAAGTTTGTTGTGGAAGAAACAGCTACCCACAACAATTTGTGTGTGAAATGTGAGTATCTGAACTGAATCATGCTACCAACTCAGTAGTAATATTAACAATAGAAATTTCAGTTGGCGTAAACTGATAATGAAAATATTGTAGTAAACTTCTCTTGCAGTTAATACTGGCGTTCTGTTTAGAATGCAACCACAGTAATACTACACTATAATGGTATGAAATAAATTGATAGGTTATTATGAGTTTCTCTTAAAAGTGGAAACTAAAAGCAGAAATTTTTCAATTTGAGTTTCGCTTATGACTGTGAATCATATTTCTGTACAATGTAGATGAACACTATGTTTCCCAGTACATCATTGTGAATGACATCATCATGGCTTTGTATGAAATAAAATAATGTACTTGTATAAATTTCAAAGCAGTTGGGTATTAATGTGAAATAAAGGCTTCATGCATGGACTTACAATCTCATTTATTATTCTAAGGAATTGTAACGCACCAGCTCGCATCATCAGAATCTACTGTCAATATAAACTAATATAAATTAAAATTTAGTCTCAGCCACTGACATTTGGAAAGCTGTGTTCACTTTGATCGACACTTTCGTCGTGACAGATTCAACATATGTGTGTGTGTGTGTGTGTGTGTGTGTGTGTGTGTCTGTGTGTATCTACACAGGACATAGCATGTGGTTCTGAGTAGAGAAGACTCAAGTACTTAGATATGAAACTGATCCAGCGTGATCGAATATATATATATATATATATATATATATATATATATATATATATATATATATATATATATATAAAACTAATATTGAACACTCAGTGAAAATTATATTAAGAAATCTACGTTTTTACTGTTTTTAAGGGTGCGCTACTTTATCATTAAAAAAATCTCATTTGTGAATCGTCTTTGAGTTTTGACTAATGTTCGTGATTAATAAATTCTACACTTTTTCAAAGACGAAACAAATGGATCTAAAAGTCAATAAAATTTCTTTTTTTAAACTGTATCCCTACAGCAGCTCTACCTGACAAAGATACAGATGAAACTTCCTGGCAGATTAAAACTGTGTGCCCGATCGAGACTCGAACTCGGGACCTTTGCCTTTCGCGGGCAAGCGCTCTACCAACTGAGCTACCGAAGCACGACTCACGCCCGGTCTCACAGCTTTACTTCCGCCAGTATCTCGTCTGTAAAGTTTGGAAGGTAGGAGACGAGATACTGGCGGAAGTAAAGCTGTGAGACCGGGCGTGAGTCGTGCTTCGGTAGCTCAGTTGGTAGAGCGCTTGCCCGCGAAAGGCAAAGGTCCCGAGTTCGAGTCTCGGTCGGGCACACAGTTTTAATCTGCCAGGAAGTTTCATATCAGCGCACACTCCGCTGCAGAGTGAAAATCTCATTCTGGAAAGATACAGATCATTAGATGACACTCGTAACTGTCACATTGACATCAGTTCTTGTGTGCAGCCTCTTCTTGTCCAAGGGAAACACGTCTGATAATAAACACATATGAAACACGACAAGTGGATTGTGACTACTTTAGCCGTGCAGAGTATCTTTGATGGACTTACACAAACTCGTATTCAATCATACATGAAAATAAAAGTCGGTTGTTGATCCAAAGGACAATGGAAATGAGAGAAAATATCTTGTATATTTTAAACATTATTGTTTCACACTTCCAGTTTCATGATACTTTCATAACAGGTTACAATAAACTATCTACACAGCACAATTTGGATGTAGTTCAGCATACTACCACACCATTGTTCTATCACTTTGGAAAAATTGGGGTGCAAGATGTATTTTCGTGATGAAATTGTCTGATAGCTACAACAGCAGTGCTTAGAACATTGTCTGGTCACTCATAGGGTGACCACCTCACGTGCTAATGCATGTAATCGTCATTGCTTACCGCAATCAACAACACTGTAGAACCTGTCTTCCACCTGATAGTCATTAATTAACATCAAGTCACACATACGATAAAACAAACTTCATGGATGCAAAGACATGCAAGTTTGTCATACTCCGATTAACGGTTGCAGTCTTCACAATCTAGTCCATAACGGAATTAAGGTAGTATTGGAAGGAAAATCAGCATTGGCCGTATTTTGTTCTTTTATTGTCAGCAAAATCGATTTTCGGTCAGTTAGTGACCATCCTCAGTGCTGTAATATCCACTAAAATTAGTAGGCACTGGTATCAAGCTATAGCCACAAGTTTAGAGCGATCAAATAAGAGTTTATGTGATCGCTCTAAGCTTGTGGTTATAGCTTGATACCAGTGCCTAACAATTTTAATTGTATATTACAGCACTGAGGATGGTCACTAAGTGACCGAAAATCGAATTTGATGACAATATAAGAACAAAATACGGCCAATGCTGATTTTCCTTCCAATTCTATCCACTATTTGGTCGTGGTGCACACAACACGCCATGGAGTCGCCAATCAATGGATTTAAGTTACATTCCTTGTTACCACTTATTGTCCTTGAAGTCATCTCCTTGACTATGCTGACTGCAGAGACTTGCCACTACACCAGGGACTCGATAACCAAAAATAACGAATAATCTCCATAAATCACCAGTTCGTTGCAACTGGACCACTGGAGCATGAGTATGGAACCTTGAACTTTCAATATAGCTCATCTCAACGAGTGTGATCAGTCACACATAAATGCTTGCGGACCTTTTCGTCAGCTGGATCAGTACTAAGACGTCTTAATGTAGCATACATATTCCGTGAAATAATTAAGCAAATTAATTACTAGAGGAATACCGTATATTCAGTATATCACTGTAGATGATGCTGCTCACAGCCCTTTTCATCACCTGCATATATAGTGAAGCCACTTAATTTAGCACAGACATATCGGCGAAATAATTAAGCAAATTAATTAGTTGCCTGAGAATGTATTAAGTATATGAGAATATATTAAGTGTATGATACTGTGTGTTAATGATGTGAGCTACAAACGAACGATTAATCTTTACTGTTTTTAAATTCAAATTGTGCACATGTTTAATGCCACAGCGGCCTAACAAATGCTGTTACTGATATAATATAAAAACATGTAACTGGTCTGATTAATTCTGCATTAGAATTAGAAATTTCTTATGCAATGACGAGAGTAAAACGATAGTATAGAACCAAGTACATAATCACTTCTGCTGCAATCTATTCCTGAAGCCTAACCAGTGTAAACAGGTTTTTATATAACAAAAAAATTCACCACGGCTGAAATAGTGTTAGTCCTACTATGACTCTATGCCCACTAGCACTCCGAATCCTAATAGACAGTCCATGGCCATATCAATAGACATACTTTGAGTTTTTAACTTACCCCAAACTAAGGAGTATCAAAAAGCTGCTAAGATTTACTTTAAAGCACTTTCGTATATATATATATATATATATATATATATATATATATATATGTGTGTGTGTGTGTGTGTGTGTGTGTGTGTGTGTGTGTGTGTGTATTCCTTTGTGCATGCGTGAAGGCTGGTGTGGGTAAGGGAGATTTTCTGATATCCCGTATTGGCACGACAAAAGATTCGTTTTGTGGATCTTTTCTTGGCTTCAGAGGACATGTGCAGTTGGATTAACCTATGTCAGCTATCTTTTACATATCTTATCCAGTTTGATGACTATATTTTTCAGAGTTTATAATTTTGTCAGGCATCTGTTTGTTGGGCCTGATTATAATTTTATAATGATATTTTGTGACATAAATTCTAGTGTTTTTTAATGTGTTATACATTGGCTATAACTAGTACTGTGCTCCCCTTGTTTACTTTTGAGATGACGATATTTTCGTATTGAAGTTTCTTCTTAAGGTTCCTGACTGTTGCAGATACTGTAATTGTGTTGTGTATTTTTGTGTTTGTTGCGACAGTCTGGATTATTCATGTGTCTGTAAACTTCACTAATCTGGGTAGAATGTATGTGTGTGTTTTTGTTGGTTGTGTGTATGGTTGTGTTATGACTGAAGTTTTTTGAATTGAGTTATCTATCATCCATGAACTGTTTCCATTCCTTGTAAAGAATTTTTTTTTTTTTTTTTGTGAATGTCGGTCTTGCTGGCAAGGTGGGAGTAAACTGCCACATCATAATGATGTTGGCAATTTGCAATGTGTTTTACATAATTCATAATTTAGTTCTTATAGCTTATAGCGATTTGATTTTGAATTGTAACCACACTATCTGAGTCGCAGGAAACAAATATTTCTTCGCTTGTTGCGACAGACACTTTCGTGTGGTCTCTACCAGAAATTCCGAAGACTTCCCAGAACCTTCATAAAACTGTATAACACACAAAATTCAACGCCATAAGCAAATGTAATGAACTTGTACCTAAATGTATCAATGGAAAGATCAAAAACGGCTCAACTACCTTGCGAAAAGCAATAAATGCTACTCAGAAAACGTGGCTGCCAATGCACTTTTATGACAAAAGAACAGTAGATGCCCAATGATGAATGATAAAATTTTAATGATAATAAATTACTTCCAATTAATTATATTCACGTTAAGGGAGAAGTATGAAACGAGCTTAAAATTTTAATAACATTTATAAATATGACATGAACAACTTATGTAGAATTTACAAAATCGTACTCTCAGAAATAACATCGAACAAAAGCGTCTGATATTTTCGAGATATGATAACAGAGTGATCGTTTTACTCATCCAAATTTTTATTTCTAAATTACATAGAGAACCTATTACATTATTCTTCATACATGTTACACACAAGTATGTTTTTCACTAATATTTATGTTCAAAACATCTAAAGGTGGAGAGATTTCCCATCCCAAAATAATATTTCATCATTAATAGCATATTTTACACACACAAACACATGAACTTCTATTTGTTACTTACACAGTTCACTTGTGGTTATCATATCATTTTACTACATTTCTTAGCAGACTTTCCAGAACACAGTACAAAAATATGAACTTACAACAACAACAACAACAAAAACAATAAGTGTAGCTCCATATGTTAAAAAAAGGTCATTTACAGATGGAGTGCTCTAGAGGCAGCATTATCGTCAATGTCAGAATATGGAATTTATGTGAATACATATGTGTATATATTATTTCTGTGGTAACATAATGTATTTCTGTACTTAATTTATCCAACGTAAGAAGAGTACTTTGTTGGGAGAAGAGGTGAGCTACGAGTAACTTGTAGAATAGATTCGTTGTACATAAAGTGTCCAGTAAAGTGAAGTGAACACATCTAGTGTTTGGAATGTTAGAGAAGAGAACTGCTTTTGAAATGTAAGATTTTGCAATACCGTTTCTTAACCTCTAGCTAATAACTTGTGTAATTTATAGAATGAATTATATATCACCATACGAAGATTAGAGCTTAGTCTCTTGTAGTTTGCACTGTTCAGTTATGATGACCTAATGCGATGTCAGAGGAAGATAAATGAGTGCATGAGACGTGTGGTAATTCTCAGCTGTTCAGTAGGCCATCTGTGTGACTTTCTTAGCTGAGGTACGCAAATGTCAAGGATGCTGTCAGGCAGAATTTCGCCGGGCTACTAACAAGTATGGGAGCATTTGCCAATCTGAGAAATGTCCAGCTGCATGTTGGCAGAGTTATGAGAGAATGAGGATAACTTTGGATCCCAGTGTTGACAGTTGCAAACTTATGTGAATGGTGCACATCAAAGGTCATTAATACAGCATTTATGTTCCCAAATACTTGAATATTCTGTGTATCAGAACGTACCTCCCCATTTATCTATTTGCCTATCAAGAACCTAATTAGTGAGTCCTAGTGTGCATATGACTGCACAGATTATAAAAGTGTCACCTTAATGTTTGATGTATCGCTATTCAAATTCCAAAACAGCGTAATTTTTATGTTGATGGTTTCTGAGTGGTGATCTACGTAATTTGATGTATCGCTGCTAAAATTCCAAAAACAGCGTTATTATTATAATGGTATCTAAGTGGTGATCTTTGTAACTGAAATCAAACAGAATTTCATGTTCAATATTGTGGTAGAAACTTAGATAAGGTACAAATCTAACGAGCTGTAGATTCATTCAGCGTTTTACCTTTACAACGATCATGATAGCAAGAAAGAGAGTGAAATATATAATTGTTCCCGATTTTATCTATGAACAGCTTTATTAGCTTTACTGTTTTCTCACTTTGCTTTCGCTCTAAAGTCTTTAAACGTATTATTATAATGTTTATTCTCTGACATGAGATGTTTGGCAGCTCATTATCCAAAAATTATATGGAGTTAAGTACTTTTATTATTGTGCAGGTAACTAGATTTTTATGGGATTCTGAGTCCTTTATCTGGTTTAAAAAATATCTCTCAAAGGTTTCACCACGTTGTTACTATTTATCAAACTTCAATAACATCACTTGAAGTCACATTATTATAATTAGGAGCTTTTCTTTTCTTTTCTTTAAATAAATTTGTGTGATTTTTTGTGCTGTGTACCTGTTTGTAATTTCTTCTGAGTAGTGTAGCAAATGAAAAATAAGCCCATTCCACGATATTGCCACATCTCCCTAAGGTCTCTGTCAAGGTCATTCCTCAAAATTCCCCCCCCCTTCTCATCCTTCCCTCCCCTGTATCCTCTCAGAATCCTAACTTACTTCACAAGAAAATGACTTTGGAGCCAAAACCATTAGTGGTTTTAAATTAACCGTTGAGCATGTGTACCTGTGTATAAAGGGTGTCAATTACAAAAAGTATCGTTTTGTAGCATCCTATGGATGTCTTACAATTGTTAGCCTGTGTCTGTTCCTTCATTAGTACTTCATCTAACACAGTAATAAATTATATATTCCTATGTCCATGTGAGCAGTAGTAACACAAAATAAACAGCAAGTTAGGTGAAAATAATTAACTGTCCATTCAAGAAAATGACCTAGGTTCCTAGCTAGCAGCACAATCACGAAATAAGACAGATTTGTACAATATACGAGTAATTAGTACTCAAATAAGTGGTTGGCTGCATTCTACTGGAAGTGGACTGTCTGATGTTTCGATTGGGTCGGTTACTGTATGGTAAATGTTGTTTGTTTAGTTAAATAGTGATTTAGCTCTCATAAAGTTAGTTTATTTTATCATTGTTTATCTAAACTAAAATTAAACTGTGATTGGGATGATACATGCTTACATTAAGGCAGTTACTACTTACATGGGCAAGTGTACCGTGCATCTGGTAATGTTGAAAATGGTTCACTTGCTTAAGGGTTAAAAGTAAAGTCCAGTTGGTGTCGGCGTTTTCTACATATTTTATGTAGGATGTTTGGAAAGGTAAGTCATGTACATTACTCAGAAAGACTGACTGCAAGCAAATAAAAAAAAATTATCTTCTGAAATATGCTCATGAATTTATCAGAAGGCTAATTTTTGCAAAACGAAAGCTTGTGGTGGGTGAGAAATGTCATACATGGCGTAATATATTTAAAAATTTGCGGTTGAGTGTGGTAGATAAATAAGCCAAGAGAAGTCTGCTAGTAAGGAACAGGCGCCTTCGTCTCAGGAAGAAATAGCTGAGACGATAGTGAAATATGAGCTGTGTGAAATCTGGAACAGAAGAAAATAGAAGGGTGTGAGATAGGGTGCTGCATAAGAAGGTTGAAAATTTCGTGGATTGATAAGCTAAGGAAAGAAGAGATAATCTGCAGAACTGGCAATGGACCCTAGAGGCAGAACCCTGAGAAGGAGATGGGGTAGGATGATAGGAAATCTGTTAGAACAGAGGTCACCTTCTGTGGCTCTACAGAAATCTGTAATTCAAGATGAAGTTTGCAATTTCTATTCTCAGATGACAAGGGAGGTTCAGAAGGGGAATTTGTTGCAGGGGAGTAGAAATATTTAACTCAAATTAAATTTAAAATTCAAATGGTTAGTTATAGTCGATCACTCCCAAGTGTCTACAGATGATCTTGATAAAAGTTGGTGGGTGTGTAGAGAGAGCAGAACAGTGCAATATATATATATATATATATATATATATATATATATATATACTGTTCTCTGCCGAATTTCACTTTTAAGTGGCGAAATGCACCTTAAGAGATAATTTGTCATTTTAGTTTTACAGGGAATATTATTGAGGTGATTATAGACAAAATGTTTCTCATATAAAAATTGATCTGTAATTTAAGATTTTAAAAATTTCATAAGAAAATTCAGCAATAATTTGAAATTGTGCAAAATACCACACCGTAATTAATTAATACTGAAACAAAAAAATTTTTCTTACAACAAAACTTACAGAAACTTTCGAGCCACATATATCCATGTCCATTTCAACTTTTCAGAAATAACATTTTTGGAAAATAAGCTATACACAATGTGCTGTGAGAGTATTTTCTATCTACCTAATTAAAATATAACAGAACATTCACTAATATACTACTTATTTATATTACTTATATTTGTTTTATGATTTTTAAACGTTATTTTACGTTTTACATTTATAGATGTTTTGTTAATAGTTTACCATTTCACATGTATGTACGTTATTAACTGAAAATAACAAATAGTATATTATTGTGATGAAAATAATTAGAATAAAGAAAACTATAGGAAAATGCTCAGAAATGTAACGTTTTATTATAACATTCATATAAATGAACAAAGTTTCTTCAGACAATATAAAACACAGATAAGACATTTAAAACCCAATTCACCATGATCTCAAATAGTAATGGGTTATATTCTAACTAGACATATTTGTATGAGGTATATTTCAGCTAGTTTGTACGCTTTGGCCAACAGAAGTGATAATGTACTAGTGAATGCAGTAGGATAGTACTGTTCTCCATAATCATAATCATTCAAGATAACAATCTGAAATTTGTTTCTTCAAAGTTCTTCCAACATAGTGTGAAGTATACATTCCACAGCTGTACCTGTACCATCAATCCCTTTGGGGTCACCAAATGTTTCATATCAGGCAAGATGCTCAGAAGGTTTCCACATTGAACACTCAGCTTTTCATAGTTTTAAGGGAAAGTAATGGTGAGTTAAAACGAAGAACTCGAGAATCTCTTTTTGTAGTCCCAATTGACCTTGTGACGACATTGAAATGAGGTAAACAAATATCTCACCATGTCAAAAGTTATGTGGAGGATGTTTTATTTCCCAGTGAGAGAGAGGTATCGGTATGGTTGTTAGATTCTTGTGGTGTCAGTAGGAAAGAATTTACAGCATCATAACTGAGGACAAGGAATTGTTTACCTGCTTATTCCAAATGGCTCAATGGCAAAGGTACAGCCATGGATGTATACAGCTTTCGATTTTGGAAGACTTTCAGATCTTATTCGGTTGAGTGATTATGTTGCCATTCTTCGCTTGTGGAATCAACATAAACAAGCTGCAGACATTTGTACATTATCAGTTCTCTTCATCAAGGCTCACCAATGAAATGCACTTGATACAAGTCAGGATATTTAGAGGATCACCAATGACTATTTGAAAGGCTGCTAAAAATTATCTTATATCATCTATCCATCAGGTATAATAACTGAAAAAAATTACGTTCATTTTATGCGTATGGTGTAAAATAGCTAAATTTGATGCATTTCCTTACTGATTAACACCACTGTAATTATTTTCATTCATAATAATAGGTTACTTTGTATTTTCAAGTATCAAAATACATGTATTGGAAGGGCAAGCTAAATAGAATTAAAATAACAATTTGGAGCATAATACAAATATAAGTAAAGAGAATAATTAGAATAATGATGAATGTTCAAGTATTTTAATGAGGTAAATTGAAAATGCTGTTACAGGGCACTTGAATAGCTCGTTTGCTTATTTCTGGATCCAGCTTAATTTTTCAGGTGAAGCTCGAAAGCTTCTTTTATTGGTGTTGTAACACAAGTTTTAATTTTTCAGAATTCATTATTGAAGGTTAAGTACTTAGCAAAATTTCAGATTTTTACAACACATGATTTTACAGCTTTCAAGAACACTGAAACTTATCAGTTAAATATGAAAAAAATTTATATGCATCATCGTTTTGAATATATTCGCATTAAACCTAAAATGCAGAATTACCTTTTGGGGTGTATTTTATACTTTAAAAGTGAAATTGGACACAAAAAACGCACGTACTTGGCCCCCTCTACATATCCAAAGACTTTCATCAAAATCATTTATTTGCTCTTGAAAATGTTCCCTTTTTAGTGAAACTAACGAAATACATTAAATGACCATAGTGATTTTTGATACAAAATCTATACTAAACTGAAATTATTTCACTCTGGGTGCAAAGAAGTGTACAGTGAAAGCAAAAAAGAAAAATCCATGACAATTCGAAAACATTTATGATAGTTGAAGCACCAATCACATAACATTTCCAGCAGACAGGTCTCAACGATACATCAAGCAGAACAAGCTTTGCAGTGCTAGGTATACGTGACGTCAATGAAATTATTGAAATAAAACATCTGAGTTCTCATGGATCGGCCTAATGTTGAAAATGAAGGCAGATGCATGTATTTAACTGCCACACACTTCCGCAAATGAGAAATTTCACAGTAAATGTGCTGAAAAACGTTCTAGAATTCACTAAACTAAGGAGACAACAAATTCTGGCAACATTTCTATTAATTTTTAGGTGGAATTTTCAGCAGAAACGACCCATTTTCTAAATTATATTTGTCGAGAATCTATCTCGCAGCAAGTGGTGTTACATGAATAGATATGAGTACATGCATTTCTAGGATAAGAAGGGGGTAAAATTACAGGTGCCCTGGCTTACAGATCAGAATTGCTGACATCTGATTTTTTCCATATACCGGCCATGTTTCCGTCTTTGTAACCCTTAATGCAATAAAATGTAATAAAAGAAGAATGTTTTGCCTTTATTTCAAATATACGCTCTTGAATTCCTAATTTGTACTTATACCAATTATGTAGAACCGAAAGTAGTGAGCGGAAATAAGATATGGTGAACTTCAGAAATATTTCCTTTTTTGTGTTAGAATTCTGATTTGGCGCATATTGAAGCTCTTGGGGTGGTGACCACTGTTTGGACCCTCTTGCACGATGGCGCAATTCAGGGAGTCACCTGGTCACACAGTGCCATAACTATTGAATCTGGTTGCCCTGCAGCCTCCATCACCATCAGGCAACACTGCTAGGGAGACTGAACTATGGTACCAGCCACAGCAGTCTTGCAGTAGATGCTGCATTGGCCACTTGATTTCACTGTCGTCAGGATTTTCATACTTAATCTAAGCAATGTTTCATCAATGGTAATTGCCGTTCCATCATACCTTTGTTGACATACAAAGAATTAGTACTTCTGTATTTTAAATTTCCGATACGCTTCGCCAGACTTCATTTGTATATACACTGATCAGCCAGACCAATATCACTGCCTATCTACTAGCCGGTACAGCCACCTTTGGAACTGATAACAGAGGCGACTCGTTGTGGGAAGGAAGCAACGACACCTTGATATGTCGTTGGAGGGAGTTGGCACCACATCTGCGCACACAGAAGTCATCTTAAACCCATAAACTCCGGCGAGGGGATGGTAGTTGATGGCTTGAGACCTTTCTGTCTTGACCTACAGAGGATGCCCGGAAATTCCTGATCTTATTGGCAACCAGTACGTTTTGAGAATACTTCTTTTCGAGTATTGTGACATGGGTTTAAGTTCTGACAAAATTAATAAATTGTACAATACCATCGACTTGACAATCGCCTTTATTGGTAATAGCCTCTTGCAGAAATGGCTGAAAAATTCAACCGAAAATTGAAATATCATCTATCCAAATTCCGCTGTTTACGAAATATTATGAGACGATTGTGGTAAATAGTTCATTGGGCAAACAGGTAATAACTTGACTATTCGTTATAAGAAACACTCTTAAAGTACATCTAGTAACGAAAGGAGCTTATGACCAACATGAGACACACCATCGACACTCAGAAGGATCTATTACAAACAGCTTAAAAATTATTCAGAATGCACATAAAGGACTGTTACTTAATACAGTGGAAGAGATACGAATTTACGCTCGTTACAAGTAGACCCTTTCCAATAACAGGCAATTAGACTGCAAAGAGAAATATTTCTGTGATATTTTAGAAGGCTTACTATAGGATATTCCTGCCTTTCTGTTCTTATTATATTCTTTCTTTTATTTGCATGGAATATCTTCATGATTATAAGGAACTTTCAAATCATACTGCTTATGGTTTTTAATTTTATTCCAGGCTACATTTTTTGTTTTGTAGCAGTTAGTGTCGTTGTACCTCACTTGTTATAATCTGATGATGTTGCTGTAGAGTAACTAAGAACATTATTTCTGTTCTGTTCGTTTTAATCCTACTTATTATTTCTCCAAAAAGTAATTTTGATTTAATTTATTGACTTGTCACTACTTCAAACAACTATATTTACAGTACCATTAAAATTTTGCTGCCCATGGTTTTGTTGTTCAAAAATAGCTCTGATCACTATTGGACTTAACATCTGAGGTCATCAGTCCCCTAGAACTTAGAACTACTTATACCGAACTAACCTAAGGACATTACAGACTGCCCAAGGCAGGATCCGAACCTGCGACTGTAGCGGTCGCGCGGTTCCAGACTGAAGCGCCTAGAACCACTCGGCCACTCCGGCCGGCGGCTTTTGTTGTGACTGATACCAAATGTTGCAGTGCCAGACACCAAATGCGGCTTATTGACACCACCTGTAGTGGGTTGGTTGCCTGGAGGCGCCAAGTTAATACTCGGCGAGAACTTTCCAAACGATATATTTGTTTCCCTACAATGCTCCATTCACCTCGGTCTGTGTCACAGGCCCAGCAATGGTGAGGTAGCACCCCAGCGGCCGGTGCAAAGAAACACTGTGTCGTGTGGGCCAAGTCCGCCAGCTGCAGAGTTCCGTTTACATCTGGATGGCTGCGCCAGCAGGCGACTCAGTGACCACTGTCATTGTCTCCGCGCTGCTCCGCCAGGAGATGTAGGCCGGCCCCACTGCTACATCATAGTCGGCTGGCGTAGCTAGGAACGCGGCGGCAAAGACCTCCACGATCCGGCGTCGGAATCTGCAGCCCTCGCCATGGAAGTCTCGGGTGTGTGTCGGGATCCGAGGCAACTGCCGCGGTAGCGAGCCGAAGAGTGGCCCGCCCTGGCCGGCTGTGGAACACACGTCGGTTTCAGAGGGCCAAACAAACGACCCGCCGTGGAATGGGACATTGTTGTCGCATCTGTTGCTGCATGTAGCACGCGGAGTGTCCCGCCCCGCCGTCCAGGAGAGCTGCCACACCTGAATGAATCACGTTAGAAAACGACACCTATTTATACTCGGCTGCATGCCTGTGTTTCGCTAACACGTCCCTTCGCGTTATGTACACGCCACACCCCGGTTGCGCCAGTGGCCCTCTTCTGCCTGTGACTTTCGCCATGGAAACTGCTGTGTGTGCCCTCTCCGGCAGTTCTACGCCTCCTGGCTGGAACTCGTGCTCTGAATATTGCATAAAACTAGTTTTCCTTATCCTGAACGGTGGTGCCGCTACACTTTTTATATTACGTTTATGATCACCTCGATGAGTACATGACGATTTGGGTCACAGTATCCGATTACAATTTTTTGTCTTCATTCCATTTTTATAGCTATTTCTGTGGAATGCCTTCGTGATTAGCAGCTAGTTAAGGGCATTTTATACCTTAGGTTGTTTATGTTTTCAGCTATTTATTCCTGTTAACCAGATATTACTTATCACAATTACGGTCGCAGTGCCTCTTTTGATGTTATATGATGATTGTGTTCTAGGACTACTGAAGAACACTGTTTCCCATATGTCCGATCTTACTACCTTTTTAATATCGCCAAATCATATTTTAATTTCGTGTTTATTGTTATTTTATGCATTTTCTGTAGCTATACACAGCTGTATTCGTATTATCTCTTAACGTCTGACTGTTTATGAGTTTGTTTTATATTTGTGAATACCTTAGTGTTTCCATGTGGTACTACATCGTAGTGATGTAACCCATACGTATTTCCGTTTATCTAACATGACGTACGGCTATTTTAGGGAATTTCATGGAATATTATTGCCTGTAGACAATTATTCCACAGAGTATTTTAAATTTTGATTGCTTATGCTCTCTGTGTTATGTTTCGAATACCTCGACGCGTCTGTGACATTTTGTGTCATCGTTCCCTTGATGGAATCTATTTTTCCGTGCACGGGTACTATGTGCGTCTATTTCACTTGCTATTACGTTGCTGTCATCTGGGAAATCTGATGTATATTACGACATTTGTCTTACTTGCATGCCCGTATTCTGTAACAGCTAGTCACAGTCACAACTTTGAAATCGCCTTCCACTTAAACTTCACACAGATGTCTCCACTCCGCTTCCATGGTAAATAACGGCGTCACTCAAGCAATATTTTCACTGGAACTACGACTGAGGAGCAGTCTAATATGCTTAGCACGTAGTTCCACACACCAGGCTACATGTCATACATATTTAACAGTCGTTGCCTCTGCAACCTGAAACCGTCCTCCGCTGAATGGCGCATATCGGTACATCCATATCGACTTCAAGGGAAACATTAGCGTCGCTTACGCACTAGCTTTGCTGGCACACGATATACGTTTAACGACAAATCCCCATACTTGCCTACACCTGTTCTCACAGCCGATTATTATTGGTTGTCTAATCTATATATATATATTTATCAAATACTGAAGAAATGCTTTTTGTAGCAAATACTTAACATAGTGTAATGCACATTTTTCTTCACGTGTTAATAACTCTTATGTATCTACTCTGTATACATCTTATTGTAACAACCGTTTTACACCCTGTGTGCCTGATTGACTATCGCTGACACAACTGGGTAAGAAGTGGGAAAGCATCGCATGTTTAATCAACAACTACGATGATCTCCTTAACAGTTAATGTTCGTGGAGTCACAACGCATTTCCGTCCACCGCCACCGCTTTCTTTTAACTTTTGTTATACATCTTGTGTTTTATATGTTGCTACTATTATCAGAGTCCCCTTTAAATCCGTCCTGTATTCATATTACAGTATAAAAGGTCTGAAGATTGTTCATTCGGCCCAAAACCCGAAGCCACTGTAAATAAATATTTTATTGAGGTTAAGGCTGTTATTAAATTAGTCAAAATACGCATGTTGATTATAGAAGCCAGAATCCGATTGACTCTCGCGCCATACCGTGTCAAAAATTGCTAACAGGTCAACTAAAACTACCGCAGTCCTTCTTTCATCTTGTAGCCAGTTTCTACATGGGTACTCAAGAACAGCACTTGCTCACAGGAACTTCTACGTTGTCTACATCCAACCTTTTCAGACGCTACGAGACAGCAAAGGAAAAGATATTGTAAGATAGTGTTCAGTAGCCTGATCTTTATTTCTCTGAATGTTTGACGGGATGTATTCTAGTTCTTTTAAATTTTTCTGTTAATGCTCCTGTGGGAATAAATTCATTAAAAAGTCGAATTAGGCACTTCACGTTTTAGGTCCACTGTACACCGACAACTCAGGGTGAAGCCCATCTGCAACTGCAGCTTGTCTGCACTTCGTTTGGCTAACATTTATCACCAGTTCAGTGATCGGAAATGGTAAGAGAATTCTGGGTTAAATGCGAGACATTTCGTGAGTTTAGTAAGTTATTTCCTTCTAGACGAGCAATTTCTGTCTCTGCTTGAATAATAAAATCTCTTAATAAGTGACTGGCGATTGTGTCGCATGAGGCTGTCAACATCTATATGTTGTGGAATGCCCCATGGCTGGACCCATGGGGCATGCACCTAGGCTTTTCCGTTCCTGGATATGACACAGCAACAGCCTGGGGGATGTTTCCAGACTGAGATTTTAACTCTGCAGCGGAGTGTGCGCTGATATGAATCTTCCGGTCAGATTAAAACTGTGTTCTGGTCCAAGAACTTTGCCTTTCGCGGGCTAGTGCTCTACCATCCGAGTTACCCAAGCGCGACTCACTCCACGTCCTCACAGCTTTACTTCTGCAAGTACCTCTTCTCCTACCTTAATAACTTTACAGAAGCTCTCCTGCTAACTTTGCAGAACTAGCACTCCTCAATGAAACAATTTTGCGGAGTCATGGCTTATCCACAGCCACAGCCACAGCCTTCGGGATGTTAAATGAAAGAGATTGTCCCTCTGCAGCGGTGTGTGGGCTAATATGAAACTTCCTGGCAGATTAAAACTGTGTGCCGGACCAAGAACTTTGCCTTTCGCAGGCAAGTGCTCTACCAACTGAGTTACCCAAGCAGGACTCATGCCCTGTCCTCACAACTTTACTTCTGCCAGCACCTCGTCTCCTACATTCCAAATTTTACAGAATCTCTCCAGCAATCCTTGCAGAACTAGAACTCCTGAAAAAAGGATATTGCGCAGACATGGCATACCCACAGCCTCAGTCTGGCTGATGTTTCCAGACTGAAATTTTAACTCTGCAGCGGAGTGTGCGCTGATATGAAACTTCCGGTTAGATTAAAACTGTGTGCCGGACCAAGAACTTCGCCTTTCGCGGTCAAGTGCTCTACCAACTGAGCTACCCAAGCAGGACTCATGCCCTGTCCTCACAATTTACTTCTGCCGGTACCTCGTCTCCTACCTTCCAAATTTTACAGAATCTCTCGAGCAAACGTTGCAGACCGAGAACCCCTGAAAGAAAGGATGTTGCGGAGACACGGCTTAGCCACAGCCACAGCCACTGCCTGAGGGATGTTAAAAGAATGAGATTCTCTCTCTGCAGCGGTGTGTGCGCTGATATGAAACTTCCTGGCAGAGTAAAACTGTGTGCCAGACCAAGAACATTGATTTCGCAGGCAAGTGCTCTACCAACTGAGCTGCCCGAGCAGGACTCATGGCCTGTCGTCACAACTTTACTTCTGCCAGTACATCGTCTCCTACCATCGAAACATTACAGAAATTCTCCTGCAAACCTTGCAGAACTAGCACTCCTGAAAGAAACAATATTGCTGAGTCATGGCTTAGCCACAGCCACAGCCTTGGGGATGTTAAGATAATGAGATTGTCCCTCTGCAGCGGTGTGTGAGCTGAATGAAACTTTCTGACAGATTCAAACTGTGTGCCTTACCGAGACTCGAACTCGAGAGCATTTCCTTTCGCGGGCTAGTGCTCTACCAACACAGCTTGCCAAGCGCGACTCACACCCCGTCCTCACAGCTTTACTGTTGACAGTACCTGTTCTCCTACTTTACAAACATTACAGAAGCTCTCCTGCAAACCTTGCAGAACTAGCACTCCTGAAAGAAACAATATTGTTGAGTCATGGCTTAGCCACAGTCACAGCCACAGCCTTGGGGGTGTTAAAAGAATGAGATTGTCCCTCTGCAGCGGTGTGTGAGCTGAATGAAACTTTCTGACAGATTCAAACTGTGTGCCTTACCGAGACTCGAACTCGAGAGCATTTCCTTTCGCGGGCTAGAGCTCTACCAACACAGTTTGCCAAGCGCGACTCACACCCCGTCCTCACAGCTTTACTGTTGACAGTACCTGTTCTCCTACTTTACAGACATTACAGAAGCTCTCCTGCGAAACTTGCAGAACTAGCACTGCTGCAAGTAAGGATATTGCGGGACATGGCGTAGCCATAGCAACAGCCACACCCTGGTAATGTTAAAAGAATGAGATTCTCCCTCTGCAGCGGAGTGTGCGCTGATATGAAACTTCGTGTCATATTAAAACTGTGTGTCGGACCGGGACTCGGTCTGGGGACCTTTGCCTTTTGCGGGCATGTTCTATAGCAACTGAGCTACCCAAGCACGACTCACGAACCGGCTTCACAGATTTACTTCTGCCAGTACATCGTCACCTACCCCGTCCTGACAGCTTTACTTCTACCAGTACCTCTCCTCCTACCTTCCAAACGTTACAGAAGCTCTCCTGCAAACCGTGCAGAACTAGCACTCCTGAAAGAAACAATATTGCCGAGACATGGCTTAGTCACAGCCACAGCCACAACCTTGGGGATGTTAAAAGAATGAGATTGTCAATCTGCAGCGGTGTAGGCGCTGATATGAAACTTTCTGGCAGTTTAAAACTTTGTGCCGGACTAAGAAGTTTGCCTGTCGCAGGCAAGTGCTCTACCAACTGAGCTACCCAAGCAGGAGTCATGTCCTGTCTTCACAACTGTACTTCTGCCAGTACTTCGTTTCCTACCTTCCAAATTTTACAGAAGCTCTCCTGCAAACCTTGCAGAACAACAACTCTTCAAGAAAAAAATAAAATAAAATAAAATAAAATAAAAAAATATTGCGGAGACCTGGCTTACCCACAGTCACAGCCTGGGGGATGTTTCCTGACTGAAATTTTCACTCTGCAGCGGAGTGTGCGCTGATATGAATCTTCCGGTCCGATTAAAACAGTGCGCCGGACCAAGAACTTTGCCTTTCGCAGGCAAGTTCTCTACCAACTGTGCTACCCAAGCGCGACTCTCACCCCGTCATTACAGCTTTACTTCTTCCGGTACCTCTTCTCCTACCTTACAAACTTTACAGAAGCTCTACTGCGAACCTTGCAGAACTAGCTCTAATGAAAGACATAGTATATCAGAGCCATGCTTCTGAACCTTGCAGAACTAGCAATACTGAAATAAAGGATACTGCAGGGACATGGCTTAGTCACGGCCACAGCCACAGCCTGGGGGATGATTCTAGAATGAGATTTTAACACTGCAGCGGAGTGTGCGCTGGTATGAAACTTCCTGGCAGATTAAAACTGTGTGCGGACCAAGAACTTTGCCTTTCGCGTGCAAGTGCACTACCAACTGAGCTAAAGAAGCAGGACTCACGGCCCGTCCTCCCAGCTTTACGTCTGCCAGTACCTCGTCTCCTACATTCCAAACTTTACAGTAGCTCTCTGGCAAACCTTGCAGAACTAGCAGTCCTGAAAGAAAGGATATTGCGGAGAAATGGCTAATCCGCAGCCTGGGGGATGTTTCCAGAATGAGAATTTCACTCCGCAGCGGAGTGTGCGGCGATATGAATCTTCCCGGCGGATTAAAACTGTGTGACGGACCGAGACTCGAACTCGGGACCTTTGCCTTTCGCAGGTTAGTGCTCCATCAACTGAGGTACCCAAGTACGACTCACGAACCGTCCGCAAAGCTTTACTTCTGCCAGTACCTCGTCTCCTACCTTCCAAAGTTTACAGAAACTCTCCTGCGAAACTTGCAGAACTAGCACTCGTGTAGGAAAGGATACTGCAGAGACATGTCATTGCCGCATCCTGGTGGATGTTTCTCGAATGAGAATTTCACTCTGCAGCGGAGTGTGCGCTGATTGACATTTCCTGGCAGATTAAAACTGTGTACCGGACCGAGACTCGAACTTGGGACCTTTACCTTTCGCGGACAAGTGCTCTACTAACTCAGCTACCGAAGCTCGTCTCACGCCCCGTCCTCACAGCTTTACTTCTGCCATTACCTTGTCTCCTACCATCCAAACTTTACAGAAGCTTTCCTGCAAATCTTGCAGAACTAGCACTCCTGAAAGAAAAGATATTACGGAGACATGACTTAGGAACAGCATGGGGGATATTACCAGAATGAGATTTTCACTCTGCAGAGGAGTGTGCACTGATATGAAACTTCCTGGCAGATTAAATCTGTGTGCCGAACCGAAACTAGGTCTTGGGACCTTGGCCTTTTGTGGGCAAGTGCTCTACCAACTGAGCTACCCAAGCACGATTCACTCCCCGTCTTCACAGCTTTGCTTCTGCCAGTACCTCGTATCCTTTCTGCTTGGGTAGCTCAGTTGCTACAGCACTTGCCCGCGAAAGGCAAAGGTCCTGGGATGGAGCCTCGGTCCGGCACACAGTTTTAATTTCACAGGATGTTTCATATCAGTGCACACTCCGCTGCAGAGGGAGAATCTCATTCTAGATATATCCCCCAGGCTGTGGCTGTGGCTTTGGTGTGGCTAAGCCATGTCTCTGCAATAACCTTTATTTCAGGAGTGCTAGTTCTGCAAGGTTCGCAAGTGACCTTCTGTAAAATTGATAAGGTAGGAGACGAGGTACTGGCAGAAGTAAAGCTGTGAGGACGGTGCGTGAGTAGCGCTTGTGTAACTGAGTTGGTAGAGCCCTTGCACGCGAAAGGCGAAGGTCACGAGTTCGAGTCTTGGTCCGGCACACAGTTTTAATCTGCCAGGAAGTTTCATATCAGTGCACACTGCGCTACAGAGTGAAAAACTCATTCTGGAAGCATCCCCCACGATGTGGCTAAGCCATGTCTCCGCAATATCCTTTCTTTCAGAAGTGTTAGTTCTGCAAGATTTGCAGGAGAGCTTCTGTAAAGTTTGGAAGGTAGGAGACAAGGTACTGGCCGAAGTAAAGCTGTTAGGACTGGCCGTGATTCGTGTTTGGGTAGCTGAGTTGGTAGAGCACTTGCCTGCGAAAGGCAAATGTCCCGATTGCGAGTCTTGGTCCGGCGCTCAGTTTTAATCTGCCAGGAAGTTTCATATCAGCGCTGCAGAGAAATCTCGTCTTCATCATCATTTACCTTTCTGCGACCACGAGTACCTGTTATCAATGCTTGCACACGGAACAAAATGTGAAACTAATTAATATGAACTATTACCACCTACAACGTCACTAAAATGAAAATACGATAATAGAATACATCCCTACGAGGAAAACAGATAAGGCCACCGGAGTCACCAATGCCTGCACGTCTAGCAAACGCAGCTATTAACCAACCATTACGATTACCAGGACGATTAGTACCAGCCTGACTTACAGAAAATCAAACGTACAATCAAAAACACTCATTTGAATCACAAACGCCTGCATACAGTCATGAGGCTCGGTTTAAACTGAACACTAATGGCCAGCGAAGGCGTGTCTGGATTCGTCAAGGACAGTGATGGGGAACCAACAAGACAGGCGCCTTCTAGGAGGCCCAAAAGCCAGGAATGAGGATCTGGTGTGCCATATCTCGTCATAGCAGGACTCTTTATTTTCATCCACAACGTCCTTCTAGCACTGTAGAACGTCGATAATGTTCTAAGGTCCATTTCATTACCTTCCACGGCAAGCCATCCTGTAATTATATTTTAGCAAAATAATGCCCACCTGCACGCGGCGAGAGATTGTACTGCTTACCTTCGTCCTTTTCAAACCGTACCTTGGCCAGTAAGTTCACGAGATCTCTCCCATAGTAGAATCTCTGGAGCGGTGTGGGCAGTGTCCTCCAACCCGTTCGAGATTTTGACGATTGAAGTCACCAATTGGACAGAATTTCGAACCATATCCCTCAGAAGGACGTCCACCAACTCTGTAAGACAATTCCAAGACGACTAACTGCTTGCATAAAGTGATAGAGGTGGACCAACGCGTTATTGACTTACTCAGTTTGTTGAATAATTCTTCCAATCTCTCCGAAATTTTAATAATTTGTTTGTCTGTACATGAAACACATCACATCCACCAGTATCCATCCAAGTTGGATAAATCCTTCGTGGGGCGATTTTTTTGGTCTTAACGTGTAAATCTGGTGGCGAACACAAATAGTACTATCTTGCATTTTTAAATTTCCCAAAGTTTTCAACTTAGAGTGAATGTTCTCACAGCTGTCGTGAGGGATGAGTTCTGCATGTCACCTTCTATACTTGAGCGGTGGGCCTCGGAGTAGATGCCGGTGGCTATTATCCGCATTAGCGAGCAGACATTTGCCAGCCGAGCAGTTTGGCGGCATGGACGCTGCCAAAGCACTGCCCGGAATTTTGTACAAAATGTTAAATTAAGACGCATTCGAATCTATAATATCCGACAATATATCTTTAAAAAGCAATTAGGGCAAATAGTACTTGTCCTCAATTTTAAGTTAGAAGTAGTTTAAACATGTGTCAGGGAACTGCGATGTCTGAAACGGGGGCAGGATTATTTAAACATGTAGGCTGAGAAAAACCACTGACATTTTAGTTTTCCGCCATTTTAAATCTAGATTAGGATTCTGAGCTTAGAGCAAGTGGTTGGGTGACCACATCAACTGATCCAGTTACCCATGTTCGACGTCTTGGATTCTTACATGGGACAACTCAGGCATCTTCCAACCAAATAAACAGTCCCAAAGTCAACTATATTGGTATTTATACTACGTCAAGAGAGCTACATCTGCCATCTTGTATAAGATTGTGGTTCTCGGTTTATACTAATGACAGCTAGGCTAGATCAACTACTTTACATTTTCTGCATTTCCTGCCATTTTATACATATGACAATTTGTCTGTGATTTGAGAGTGGTGGAGGCGACAACGTTGGCATTCTGTCAACACTGCATGGTTACGTCATTGATGACATCATTGCAAATCTGCCAATGACTCAGGGTATCTTGAAACGAACACAGGTCTGCTACTTTTGATACCGAGTTTAAAATGGATTCATGTTAGGTATTATGGTGCAATTTAACTGTTTCCAAAGTTCTATGTTTTTCCCATATCATCTTCCTCAACTGAACGAAGACTTTCACAGATCGATCAAAGTGCATCGTCGGCGACAAAGTAAGAATCACAATACACGACGTCGATGAAAACTGTCAAACACCAACGGGTACTTACTACCTAAGCAAGGTACAGCCTACTACAAGGAAGCCATCACAATTAAGGAAATTGTAAAATGAAGCAGATGTTTCGCACGATGTACTGATGTGGCACTAAACGACTTCAAAAACATGAATGGATCAAAAAGGTCATCGTAATCATCACCGTCGTCAAGGGTTAGACTTTTTCCAGACCAAAGTTGTTCAGGCCATTTCTTTAAAAGACGTCTTACGTTCCTCTTGCCGATTGGGTTATATTCTACATCCACATCTACATCTACATCCATACTCCTCAAGCCACCTGACGGTGTGTGGCGGAGGGTACCTTGAGTACCTCTATCGGTTCTCCCTTCTATTCTAGTATTGTTCGTGGAAAGAAGGATTTTCGGTATGCCTCTGTGTGGGCTCCAATTTCTCTGATTTTATCCTCATGGTCTCTTCGCGAGATATACGTAGGAGGGAGCTATATACTGCTTGACTCATCGGTGAAACATACCGAGCTACTGAGCGTCTCTCCTGCAGAGTCTTCCACTGGAGTTTATGTATCATCTCCGTAAAGCTTTCGCGATTAGTAAATGATCCTGTAATAAAGCGTGCTGCTGTCCGTTGGATCTTCTCTATCTCTTCTGTCAACCCTATCTGGTACGGATCCCACACTGCTGAGCAGTATTCAAGCAGTGGGCGAACAAGCGTACTGTAACCTATTTCCTTTGTTTTCGGATTGCATTTCCTTATGATTCTTCCAATGAATTTCAGTCTGGCATCTGCTTCACTACGATTAACTTTATATGATCATTCCACTTTAAATCACTCCGCCGCCCGGTGTGGCCGTGCGGTCTAGGCGCTTCAGTACGGAACCGCGTGACCACTCCGGTCGCAGGTTCGAATCCTGCCTCGGGCATGGATGTGTGTGATGTCCTTAGGTTAGTTAGGTTTAAGTAGTTCTAAGTTCTAGGGGACTGATGACCACAGATGTTAAGTCCCATAGTGCTCAGAGCCATTTGAACCATTTGATTTAAATCACTCGTAATGCGTACTCCCAGATAATTTATGGAATTAGCTGCTTCCAGTTGCTGACCTGCTATATTGTAGCTAAATGATAAGGGATCTTTCTTTCTATGTATTCGCATCACATTATACTTGTCTACATTGAGATTCAATTGCCATTTCCTGCACCATGCGTTAATTCGCTGCAGATCCTCCTACATTTCAGTACAATTTTCCATTGTTACAACCTCTCGATATACCACAGCGTCATTCGCAAAAAGCCTCAGTGAACTTCCTATGTCATCCACAAGGTCATTTATGTATATTGTGAATAGCAACGGTCCTAGGACACTCCCCTGCGGCACACCAAAATCACTCTTACTTCGGAAGACTTCTCTCCATTGAGAATGACATGCTGCGTTCTATTATCTAGAAACTCTACAATCCAATCACACAATTGGTCTGATAGTCCATATGCTCTTACTTTGTTCATTAAACGACTGTGGGGTAACTGTATCGAACGCCTTGCTGAAGTCAAGAAACACGGCATCTACCTGGGAACCTGTGTCTATGTCCCTCTGAGTCTCGTGGACGAATAGCACGAGCTGGGTTTCACACGATCGTCTTTTTCGAAACCCATGCTGATTCCTACAGAGTAGATTTGTAGTCTCCAGAAAAGTCATTATACTCGAACATAATACGTGTTCAAAATTCTACAACTGATCGACGTTAGAGATATAGGTCTATAGCTCTGCACATCTGTTCGACTTCCCTTCTTGAAAACGGGGATGACCTGTGCCCTTTTCCAATCCTTTGGAACGCTACGCTCTTCTTGAGACCTACGGTACATCGCTGCAAGAAGGGGGCCAAGCTCCTTCGCGTACATTGTGTAAAACCGAACAGGTACTGCTCCGGGTCCAGCTGCCTTTCCTCTTTTGAGCGAATGTAATTGTTTATCCCTATGTCGTCTATTTCGATATCTACCATTTTGTCATCTGTGCGACAATCTAGAGAAGGAACTACAGTGCAGTCCTCCTCTGTGAAACAGCTTTGGAAAAAGACATTTAGTATTTCGGCCTTTAGTCTTTCATCCTCTGTTTCAGTACAATTTTGGTCACAGAGTGTCTGGACATTTTGTTTTTATCCACTTACCGCTCTCACATAAGACCAAAATTTCTTACGATTTTCTGCCAAGTTAGTACACAGAACCTTACTTTCCATATTGTAGTGCAGTCTTCTTCTCGCCTTCAAGGGTATATTGTAGTGCAACCTTAGTTATAGTTAGACATAGAGTATTGTGGACATAGTCATTACAGTTTAGTCAAAATTATTCAATGATATTAATATATTAGACGCAACAATTCGTTCTTGTTTAATATCGATTTTTTGTTCACGGTCCAACAAAGAATATCACGTTAAAAGACGGAGGATCATCATCTCTGATGATTCGATTCGTCGTAATCGATCAGATGTGAGGACCAACAGTCCATACGGTAAAGCAGTAAAGGTACGCTGTTGCTTTTTAACGTGTAAGTACTGATTCATTTCGCAATTTATGTTCCACAGAAATGCCTGAACCTGGCTCTACGTCATTTGACTTGTAAAATTTCAGTTTCCACCGTAAATATTTGCTCTTACTTGTTCAGCTCGTTAAGCATCCAGTCCTTGAAATGCAACTTTTAATTAATCTGTAGACACTGTCATTCTGTATTTAATAGCAATTTGAGCCAATTTGTCTAATAAATTGCGAATATTGTCTTCAGATTCTGCTGTTATAATCTGATCATTAGGAACAGGTATCACCATAAAATTACACTTATCACTTGTTAACTTTGTATTTTATTACATTTAATAAAACAAACCTTTTACGGATTCTATCGCGAGTAGAAACATTGAAACGGCTTGGTTCAGTGGACAGGCTTCTCTGTCTCCTTCGTTAATGTCTGCAGATCCTGTCCCATTCTTTACGGTACAAATATTTATTTTATTATTTTTGTACAGTTACTGAATTTACATTGTAGGACGTGCTGGAACTTCCATTGCCTTAAGAGATTCCCATAGCATTTTCGGCTTTAGGTAGCCAAAGCCTGTTCATAGCCGGTAAAAGCATAAGAAGTTCGCCATCTAAAGTCTCTTCCTTTCTTAGTTACTTATGCCAATGTTAAAAGATAATCAGAAGATGACCTACCTGTTCTAAAATCATGTTGCACCTCTAACATAGGTGCATCCCCGCTCTTGGAATTAATCTCTTCTTTATATTTTGAGGGTACCGTTTACAATAGCAGTTTAGCAGGCTTAGTCATTGGTGATTTGCGCACTGTAATTTATTGCTATATTTCTAAACATT
This sequence comes from Schistocerca nitens, assembly GCF_023898315.1. Taxonomy (NCBI): domain Eukaryota; kingdom Metazoa; phylum Arthropoda; class Insecta; order Orthoptera; family Acrididae; genus Schistocerca; species Schistocerca nitens. Next base: position 188,368,846 of record NC_064618.1, on the reverse strand, counting down.
TCATATCGCAGTTCATTCCATTCGTCTGACACACGACCGCGTAGCCAGGAAACATTCGTAAAATCACTGCATTAAAGACACATCATGGGTATTCACTGGACATGTGGCATGTAATTGAAAAGTATTTTCATGATTTGTCCGTTGGCAAAATATTCCGGATTAGTCCCGTATTCGGATCTTCTGGAGAGCACTGCCAAGAGGGAGATGACTGTGAGAAAAAGACTGAATAACCAAATAAACCATAAAGTTCTACATTTCAGGGCGTAAAATGTCAGAAATATGAATGTGGTACAGAAGCCAGATAATCTGAAAAAGGAAATGCTAAGCCTGACTTTGGGAGTCAGTGAAGTGAAATGGACGAAAGATCAAGGATATCTGTCGGGTGAGTGCAGGGTAATATCAAAAGGAGTAGAAAACATTTAATAGCAGTAAGATTCCTTGAAAACCGGAAGCTGAGGCAAAGAAGAGAGTTACTCTGAACAATTCAGTGATATGATTCTTCTCGTCAGAATCGATAGGAAACCAACACCAGGAACGATAGTTCAAGTATACATCCCGACGTCATAAGCGGTAGGTGAAAAGATAGAGAAAGTGTGGTGTCACCGCGTGTCGCCACTGTCAGTGATCGCAGACCGAGCGCCACCACACGGCAGGTCTCGAGAGACTTACTAGCACTCGCCCCAGTTGTACGGACGACGTAGCTAGCGATGCACACTGACGCAGCCTCGCTCATTTGCAGAGCAGATAGTTAGAATAGCCTTCAGCTAAGTCAATGGCTACGACCTAGCAAGGCGCCATTTGTATTACATTGCGTGTATCTATAGAGTCTTACTTGTATCGTCAATAGCGATGTACAACAAGGATGGATTAAAGTTAAGTATTACAGTAGCTACGTACTTTTCTTTATAGCATTCATTACGTATCCTGTTTCAGACCTCACGCCCATCTGCGTGAGCTTAGCGCGTGCCTTTCGGCTACTTCCGATTGGCGTGGCTGTCTTGTTACGCCACAACAGAAAGTATATTAGGATATTGAAAGAGTAATTCCGTACATGAAGGGAGAAGACGTTTTAACAGTCGTGAGAACCTGGAATATGGTTGTAGGATAAGGAGTAGAAGGTAAGGATTTTTGGAATTAATGAAGGAATGACAACTGAGTAAGACATAGAGTTCTGCAATCAGTTTCACCTAGTAATAGTGAATACTCTATTAAAAAACCACAAGAGGAGGAGGTATACTTGGAAGCGCCCGGGAGACACTGGGAGATTTCAGTTACAATACATCATGGTCACGCAGATATTTCGAAATCAGATACTGGATTGTAAGTAATATCCTGGAGCAGATATAGACTCGTGTCACAATTTATAAGTGATGTAGAGTAGGATGAAGTCTGAGATACTAATCGGGAAAGAATGTATCGTGGTCAGGCACAGAGTCCAAAATCATATACTGGATTGTAAGGTGTACCCTCTAGCAGATATAGACTCAGGTCAGAATTTATTAGTGATACAGAGTAGGATGAAGTTTAAGAGACTAGTCAGAAAAAAATACTTCCCAAAAAAGCAGGATACGGAAGTACTAAGGACTGAAGAGATACGTTTGATGTTCTCCAAGCTGTAGACACTGCCGTAAGGAAAAGCTCACTAGACCGTTCAGTCGAAGAGATATGGACGTATGTAAAAAGCCCAATCACGAAAGCTTGAAAGGTAACTACGAGGAAGACATAGATGATCGATGAGAGACGAAAGTAAAAAATGTCAAACAAAATTCAGGAATACACTTAGGATTAAAATTAGTATATATTACATTTTAACTGGAGTTCGAAAATAAAAGTGTAGGGAATGTAAGGCGAAATGGTGTAATATCGTACGGCATTAAGGAAATAACTGCATCAGATTCTATGTTATGTGTAGGAACCATGGATGTTACTACTTCCATAAGAAAACAAAACATTATCAATTGCATTATAGCCGATTTTTATTTTCTATGTTGTTCAACGTATGTGTATGGTTAAAACAAAACAGTAGGCTAGAATGGCGCGAGAGACGGAAGAAAATGTTTAGCTGGCGGTGAACGCACAGGAGGTCGCTGATCCGTTAACTTTAATATTGGCGCGTATTGAGCAGATGTTAGCCGCAATGAAAGCCGAATGTCTGAATAGTCAGGCAGAGTTGCAGACAGAATTACAGGCCACTAAGACAGGACTACAAAGTCAGAACATAGAATCGCAGACGGTACTTAACATTGCCATTCTATAGATTTCAAGTAAACACAAAAGTTAATCTGACGATTTCGGTTAGTTACGCAGTCAGCAGGAAAATATGTCAGATGCATTTGATACTTTAATATTGGAGTTCGAAAATCTAAAGATACGACAAGATGAATTAACTAACACCGTTGCCCAATGTAATAGTATCAGTACTCATGTCACACAAGGAGCCGAACAGTTTACGGAGGTTTTCCACCACTGGTTGGAAGAGAACATACACAAGTCATTACTTGAACAAAATATTAAGTCAGCTCTAAGTGAAGTAATGTCAGATAATGATTTTGATAACCAAGGTTTTCAAGAAAATTGAAGCGAACAATTTTCTGAGTTTGGTGTAACTACAGAAAAGCAGATGGAAGATGTCGATAAACAGATCAATACGCCACACATACCTAGCAGTGTACTTACTCCGTCACTGCTGATAATGAACACATGATGAAGAGAGGTAGTCCCGGCCATACACAGCAATCTTTTAAACAATATGAGCATGTAATGACACCACCTTCACCATATGGAAATGTAATGGCGGATAGTGTGTGTGATATGTAGTATTACATATTGAAGAGAAGTTAATTAAGCATAGACAATACCTGTCTTTTAATCGTGAGAAGAAATCTGTGCACCTAATCGTTTTCATGGGGTCATTTAAGGTGTTTTACCCAGACTATGGAACGAAAGTCAAAGTTGCATGGATGGATATATCTTTGGTGCCAAAGCCCTTCGGCCAGTTGAACCTGCAGAAACTTGTGATACATATGCCGAATTTGAGAATACATTTATTAGAAAGTGTTGGTCTTCTACGATACAAAAGAGAATGGGTAAGTAGATTTACAGTCCAGAACTATACAAGTAAAGTTTAGGTGCAGTAAACAGGTGCCATAATAAGGCGAAATACTTATCGGAACCAGTAACTGCCAAAGCCTTTGTTAGCATATTAAAAGCTAAGCTACTATGTGACACTGTAAATGAATTACAGCGTATCACTGACGTCAATTGGGACGAACATTTCCGCGTACTCACGGCAATAAATAAGTTGTTGGAAGACTTAAATATCAGAGGTTATAATGACAATCGCCTATATGTTTCTAAGAAAAAGAATTAATCAAATAGGGATACAAATAATTTTCGGCAGTAACCGAGTTCGGATGAGAATCAACAATGTGGTTACCACAATACTATGTACAGTAATGTGAATGGCTCAAGAGACGGAAACGGGAATAATTTTGGCAATAAATACGGGAACAGAATCTTAAGGTAAGTAATGACTAGGAAATCAGTCGACTTGTTATTATTGGCATTACTGATTAACAACCTGTACCATCCAATCAACGTCACGAAAACTAAACGCGACCAACTTTAGCCCTGAAATAATAGAATAAGAGGAACGGGTTGTGACAGTAATATCAGGATGACGTGTTATAACCATGCAGTTGGCATTAGGGACAAACTATTGATTGGTGACCTACCGTGTAATTTTGAACCGAAAAACATACACAGTCGGCTTTGACTGTTATTATTATAGGATTGAATATTTTGGCAATCTTAGACGATGGATCAAGTGTGAATGCTGTGTTTACAGCTCTTATGAAGCCATTACAGGAACGTGCTAATTTGTTGACATTGCCCGTGGCGAAATGCAAGATACATGGTGCTATCGTAAGGCGCCACCGTTCAATCAAACTGCAAAAAGAATTAAAATTGACCTCGGTAATGAAGCTACTGATTGCACGTGCCTAATGCTACCCAATGCTCTTTTGGGGCATGAACTAGTGAGAAAGCTGATTCCAATAGTAGACTTCACCTCCAGTAAACTCATGTTATCTAAAGGTGGAGTTCCTCTAACAACCAATGTCGATCAAAGAATGACATGGACGCTATTGTCGAAGAATTGGATTTAATATAATACTCTTGATAGTGACAGTAGCACCACCAACCCACTGATCTGTTTTCCAGCTTAAAAATATCAGAACAAGTTAACCAAAAGGGAAATGAATCTAATGACCTAAGGCCTTAATGCAACAGAAAAAGAATTACGACAATTGCTACAAGAATATGGTATGGTATTCGATAAGTAGCCACGCATAATGAAAGTATATGAATTTTATCCATAGCGGATGCTGTAGAACTCCGTTACTATTCCTTTATAGGGCGTAGAAAAGTTCCGCTACCAGTCACAATAAAAGATTATTTATCTGTCACACGACCGGTTACGGGCTTACGCCCACCCTCAGGTGTTCATACATTCATGTACATGTTTATATTGCTGGAGATCACAGTGTGATATAACATCATTGTGCTTCCTAGATCTAAGTTCTCGGACAAAAATGTGGATCAAAAAATTTCAAAACGTGTATCAAAAAACTTCACAGTCTATAATAGATTTTTAAGTTTCTATATGTGCAACATCCTTACACTTCCTAGGGCTAAGTTCATTGACGATAACCATCATATTTCTTTATGAGCAACATCTTTACACGTGCTACGCCTAAGTACTTTGACTATAGCCCATGTGTTTGTATGTAAACACAGTGTACTTCACGAGTGCACGTCGTAATAGTGAAATATGTAGCTAAATTTAAAAAAATCGAAATATGGTTGTGAAAATGATAATAATTGTGCCACTAAGTGGAAAAACTGTCACCACAGCGTAACTATAAGAATGATGGTTCATCTTTATGTAAGTGCAGATATAAATGCTGCCTTACAACTTACAATTCTCCCACTTGTATCTGTTTAGGCACCTGCAAATAATTTTTTTCTATTCTACAGTGGTCTCCATCAATATAAACATGTACTTGAATGTATAAAAACCTGAGGATGGGCAAAATCGCGAAACTGGTTGTGTGACAAGTAAATAACCTTTTATGGTGACTGGTAGCGGTAATTTTTCTACACCAATGAAAGGATATCTATGTGGTCTAAATGTGAAGCTGCATAAAACGTACTGTCAAAGGTAATACCGTTCAACTGGCGCTAAGGTCAGCCACCGATCACAAAATACAGAGAATGCTAAGCTCAGGCTTTATACAACCATCTGGCACTCCATATTGCAGTCAAGACTTTCACCACAACACGTTTAAGATCATCGTTTTGGCAAATAGCACGTGACCGCGAATCATGAAAGTATACAGCGTTCCTTTATTGTGGACGCAGTTATCAAAATTACAGCGTAATTAGAGCGTAATGGAAATTCCACTGTTAAATGCAGAGGAGAGAGCAGATAGGTGAAAAGAGTAAGTTCAGTGCCTCTAAGAGGTGGAAGACTTGCCTGATGACGTGATAGAAGAAGAGACAGGAGGTGATATAGAAGAAATAGGGGATACAGTATTGTAGTCAGAATTTAATAGCGCTTTGGAATATTCAAGTTCTAACGATGCTAGAGAGGTAGGTAATATTCCACCAGAATTTGTAAAATCATCGGGGAAAGCGGAAACAAAAGGACCATTGACGTTGTTCTGTGAGTCTGGCGATATACCGCCTCACCTTCGGGACAACATCATTCACACAGTTCCCAAGTGCGCAAGGGCCAAATAGCACCCAACTGCGGGGGGAATTTCGCGAAGCTGAAGGCAATTTTCTAAAATACTTGCATTAATGTTTCACCTGCTAATAGATGGAAGGGTGGATCACATTATCACACCGTCTGTTTATTCTTAATATTCACTACATCAGATGAAATAGGTTCTTGATAAAGGTAAAGTCATTGGGTGAGAGATATCTGGTGGCATTCGTTCGTAAATGATTTTGTCGATTTCCGTTAACTTCCACTACGAAAACCGTAACGTACAATCATATCACTAGAAGTGCCTTTTGGAGTAACGAACTATCAAGTAACAATACTTTGGCGACGAGTGAAGTGCCAATATTCTTCTGTATGAACCCCGATTTCTTCCCGTCTTCGAGGTACCAACATGAGGCGTATGCGTGTGGCAGTAAGTCGTTCAGCGTTCTATCGCGGCTGTGGGCTCTAACGTGTTCAGCAATTATTTGTGAAAAGAAGTTCAGCACATCTCTCAATTACATCGATGTATCCCTCCCATCAGGACGGATGGAGCGTCCCACGGGTTTGTTCAGTGCGTACCCCTTCTGTAGTCGTCAGAGCATGCACGTCATGTTGTCACATGGCGCCTCTCGCCTGCAACGACACGTGCCTTTACTATCTCAGTCAGCTACCACCAACTGCCCTAGCATTCATCTGGCAGGTGGCAACTGAGTATTGCGTCTAGTACTGCTGACAGCTTTCAATCTCAGAACGCTGCACATAACTTGGTGATGCCTAACATTCTAACATGAGGTATTTTCAGCAAATTTGGATAACTGCAATTCGTCTAGTTTGATTTTCTCTCACCGTGGCGAATATGCCATGGGAGAACATACGTTTAACACTTTTTTGACAGAACTGGGTTTTGGCGAATGTGGTTTACGTAAGAGGGTCTCGTGAAGTTGCAGAAAACCTCAATTTCAAAGGGTGCAGAACGAAGACTGGGATAGGCTGGTCAGAGGAACAATCAAAATTGTAGTTGTAAACTCTTGTAACTGTGTTAGAAAGGAAGAGTGCCCCAGTCACTAACATGATGCACTGAAAGTCAAATCGTTATAGGTACGGAAATATGGGTAAAGCATAAAGAAAGTTCAGTTAAAATTTTTCGAAAGGAGCTAATCATGTTCAGAAATGATTGTAGATTGCTGTCAGAAGTAGATTACCTTGTACCGAAATTAAAGTAGGGGTACAAGTTATACTTGACAACCGGAATTCTTTAGTAATTACTCCCTTTCACCGATTGGCCTCCACCCCCTCCGAACTAGATAACACAGTAGCTGAAAATGTAGGGTCCTTTCAGATAGGTACCCCACTCATACAACTAAAGTAGGTAGTGACTTCACTGTGCCCTCGATGTTGTTGTTGTTGTGGTCTTCAGTCCTGTGACTGGTTTGATGCAGCTCTCCATGCTACTCTATCCTGTGCAAGCTTCTTCATCTCCCAGTACCTACTGCAACCTACATCCTTCTGAATCTGCTTAGTGTATTCATCTCTTGGTCTCCCCCTATGACTTTTACCATCCACGCTGCCCTCCAATACTAAATTGGTGATCCCTTGATGCCTCAGAACATGTCCTACCAACCGATCCCTTCTTCTGGTCAAGTTGTGCCACAAACTCCTCTTCTCCCCAATCCTATTCAGTACCTCCTCATTAGTTATGTGATCTACCCATCTAATCTTCAGCATTCTTCTGTAGCACCACATTTCGAAAGCTTCTATTCTCTTCTTGTCCAAACTATTTACCTTCCATGTTTCACTTCCATACATGGCTACACTCCATACAAATACTTTCAGAAATGACTTCCTGACACTTAAATCTATACTCGATGTTAACAAATTTCTCTTCTTCAGAAACGCTTCCCTTGCCATTGCCAGTCTACATATTATATCCTCTCTACTTCGACCATCATCAGTTATTTTGCTCCCCAAATAGCAAAATTCCTTTACTACTTTAAATGTCTCACTTCCTAATCTAATACCCTCAACATCACCCGACTTAATTGGACTACATTCCATTATCCTCGTTTTGCTTTTGTTGATGTTCATCTTATAACCTCCCTTCAAGACACCATGCATTCCGTTCAACTGCTCTTCCAAGTCCTTTGCTGTCTCTGACAGAATTACAATGTCATCGGCGAACCTCAAAGTTTTTATTTCTTCTCCATGGATTTTAATACCTACTCCGAATTTTTCTTTTGTTTCCTTTACTGCTTGCTCAATATACAGATTGAATAACATCGGGGACAGGCTACAACCCTGTCTTACTCCCTTCCCAACCACTGCTTCCCTTTCATGTCCCTTGACTCTTATAACTGGTTTCTGTACAAATTGTAAATAGCCTTTCGCTCTCTGTATTTTACCCCTGCCACCTCTAGAATTTGAAAGAGAGTACTCCAGTCAACATTGTCAAAAGCTTTCTCTAAGTCTACAAATGCTAGAAACGTACGTTTGCCTTTCCTCAATCTTTCTTCTAAGATAAGTCGTAAGGTCAGTATTGCCTCACGTGTTCCAGTATTTCTACTGAATCCAAACTGATCTTCCCCGAGGTCGGCTTCTACTAGTTTTTCCATTGGTCTGTAAAGAATTTGTGTTAGTATTTTGCAGCTGTGGCTTATTAAACTGATTTTTCGGTAATTCTCACATCTGTCAAAATCTGCTTTCTTTGGGATTGGAATTATTATATTCTTCTTGAAGTCTGAGGGTATTTCGCCTGTTGCCCTCGATGTGGTGGCGATAATACATGTTTAAAGTCGTTGCTACTCCTGAAATATTGTCCGAAATGGAACGGTATGCCTCCTCAGAATATTATTTGGAAAAACTAATAAATGCTTTCGAAAACGTATTTGATCTTAGTAATAAATAATAAAACGTAGAATACATGTATTTAAAAAAAAAGAAGATATCAGTTTGGTTGACTCCTTCCTAAGAGACAGTCTCCAATCCTTCTAATCTGATTATATAGGCGTACAACAGATGTGGTTTCAATTCAAAGAAATGGTATCGATGGCAGTTGAGACAGGTATTGCCAATAAATTTATAAGAGATGGTGTTTATCACCCACAGTACACAAAACAGGTCAGAACACTATTGTATAAGCAGTGAAAAAACCGTGCTAAATTTGAAAGAAGGCAAAAATCCCAAGATCTTCCTGGTTTCACAGACGCTCGAAATTTTGGAATGAACTGCAGTGTAAAATGCTTTTAATGGTTTCTACAAGGAAACTCTCTCAGAATCTGGCATAAAACCCAAAGAGATTCTGCTCGTATGCAAAAAACGCCTGTGGCAAAACACAATCACTATTTGGCTATGTTATTGATGACAGTGCCACCAAAGCTGTTTTACTAAACACAGTTTTCTGAAATCCATTCACAAAAGAAGATGATGTATATGTTCCAGAATTCGAATCACGAGCAAGTGCCAACACGAGTAAATTAAAGGTTGGTATCCTATGTTTAGTGAAGCAGCTTAAAAAACTTACGAAAATGATGGCTTCCTGTCCAGATTGTGTACCAATCAGGTTTCTGTCAGAGTATGTTAACACAATAGCTCGATATTTAGCAATCATGTACAACTGCTCACTCAAAAAAGATCTTTACCCAAAGACTAGGAAATTGCACAAGTCACTCCAATACAAAGAGAGGAAACTGTATTAATCTGTTGAATTATAGACCCATATCACTGACGTCAATTTACAGCAGAATTTTGGAATGCATACTACGGTCAAACATAATGAATCACGTCGGAGCAAAAGGTTTATTGACAAATAGCCAACATGGACTCAAACAAATGTCGACCTAGTGAAACGCGAAGTAATGAGTGCTATCGACAGGAGTGTCAGACTGATTGCATATTTTTGGATTTGTTGAAGGCTTATGACACCGTTCCTCACAAGCAACTTTTAAATTGCGTTCCTATGCAATGTCGCCTCAGTTGTGTGGCTGCATTCGCGACTTCCTGTCAGAAAGGTCACAGTTCATAATAGCCGACGGAGAGTCATCGAGTAAAACAGAACTAATATCTGGCGTTCCCCAAGATTTGTTATACACCTCCTGTTGTTACCGAACTACATAAACCATTTGGGAGATAACTGAGTATCTCTCTCTCTTATATTGTTTGCATTTACTGACATTTAACGTCACCAGACGATCACAACTAATTACAGAATGACTGAGACAAGATACATGTTGGGTACAAAAGTGACAATTGACTGTAATTAACTAAACTGTAAAGTCATCCACATGACCACTTAAAGGAGCTGTTGAATTTCACTTACACGATGAATCACAGAAATCTAAACGCTCTTATGTGAACGAAATATTTATAGTTAACAGTTGCGAATGACTTAAATTACAGCGATCACATAGAAAATGTCGTGGAAAAAGCGAACAAACACGGTTATTTACTGGCAGAACACTTAGAACACGTAACAGTTCTTCTAAAGAAGCTGCTTAAACTACACTTGTCGGTCCTCTTCTGGAGTATAGCAATGCGGGATGGGATCAGCATTAGAAACGATTGACGGAAGACATCGAAAAAGTACAAAGAAGTGTGGCTCGATCTGTATTATCGCGAAACAGAGGAGAGAATACCACGGATATGATACACTAATGGCCGTGACAGCAATTAAAGCTAAGACATTATTCGCTGTGTCAGAATCTGCTCATGAAATTTCAATCACCAACTTTCTCCTCGGAGTGTGAAAATATTTTATTGGCATCCACCTACAGAGGAAGAAATGACATTAGAATAAAATAAGAGACACTAAAACTCTCACGAAAAGGTTTATGTATTCATTTATACCACGCTCTATTCGAGATTGCAACGTTAGAAAATAGCTTAAGGATGGTTCGTAGAATCCACTGCCCACCACTAATTGTGAACTGCAGAATAATCATGTGGATGCAGAAGTGTGGACTGCCATCTTGGACCACAATCTGAGAATCTAATGTAATTGACATTGTCCTAAAGGCCACAATCTGGGATTTTATACGAAGGACAAATTGACTATATCAGTCATCTTGGATTTTCTGGATGTCACGCCATGTTGGACATAGATATTTGCTTGTGAATAGGAGCTGGCAATGACAACATTGCATGATGACATCACTGCTGTCTCTGATGACATCACACATCTGGCAACAACGCAGACTGTCCCAAAACGAACTCAGTCTTAGTGGCTTCTACTACACAGTCTAAAATGTACCAGTTTTCGATTATGTGGCACTATTTAACGATCTCTAGACTTGAAGATTATATACGACGTTTTCTGAGAACCACCTTCCTCAGGTCGATGTACAACGATGAATCAGAGTGAATTCTCAGCGATATAGTAGGACTGACAACATAAAACCCCTGATGAGAACTGTCGAACATCATATTCACTACCTCAGGAAGTAACAGTTTACTACTTTACCACGTACAATCCATCACAATTAAAAATGCAGCAAAATACAGAAGATATTCCCCCATGAACCGTGGACCTTTCCGTTGGTGGGAAGGTTTGCGTGCCTCAACGATACAGATAGCTGTACCATCAGTGCAACCACAACGGAGAGGTATCTGTTGAGGGGCCAGACAAACGTGTGGTTCCTGAAGAGGGGCAGCAGCCCTTTCAGTAGTTGCAGGGGCAACACTCTGGATGATTGACTGATCTGGCCTTGTAACACTAACCAAAATGGCCTTGCTGTTCTGGTACTGCAAACGGCTGAAAGCAAGGGGATGCTACAGTCGTAATTTTTTCCGAGGGCATGCAGCTTTACTGTATGATTAACTGATGATGGCGTCCTCTTCGGTAAAATATTCCGGAGGTAAAGTAGTCCTCCACTCGGATATCCTGGCGGGGACTACTCAAGAGGGCGTCGTTATCAGGAGAAAGGAAACTGGCTTTCTACGGATCGGAGCGTGGAATGTCAGATCCCTTAATCGGGCAGGTAGGTTAGAAAATAAAAAAGGGAAATGGATAGGTTAAAGTTCGATATAGAGGGAATTAGTGAAGTTCGGTGGCAGGAGGAACAAGACTTTTCGTCAGGTGAATACAGGGTTATAAATACAAAATCAAATAGGGATAATGCAGGAGTAGGTTTAATAATGAATAAAAAAAAAAAATAGGAGTACGTGTAAGCTACTACAAACAGAATAGTGAACGCCAAGATAGACACGAAGCCCACGCCTACTACAGTAGTACAGGTTAGTATGCCAACTAGCTTTGCAGATGTTGAAGAAATTGATAAAATGTATGATGAGATAAAAGAAATTATTCAGATAGTGAAGGGAGACGAAAATTGAATAGTCATAGGTGACAGGAATTCGAGAGTAGGAAAAGGGAGGGAAGGAAACATAGTAGGTGAATATGGATTGGGGCTAAGAAATGAAAGAGGAAGCCGCCTGGTAGAATTTTGCACAGAGCATAACTTAATCATAGCTAACACTTGGTTCACGAATCATGAAAGAAGGTTGTATACAAGGAAGAACCCTGGAGATACTAAAAGCAATCAGATAGATTATATAATGGAAGGACAGATATTTAGGAACCAGGTTTTAAATTGTAAGACATTTCCAGGGGCAGATGTGGATCTAACCACAATCTATTGGTCATGAACTGTAGATAAAAACTGAAGAAACTGCTAAAAGGTGGGAATTTAGGGAGGTGGGACCTGGATAAACTGAAAGAACCAGAGGTTGAACAGAGTTTCAGGGCGAGCATAAGGGAACAGTTGACAGGAATTAGGGAAAGAAATACAGTAGAAGAAGAATGGGTAGCTTTGAGGGATGAAATAGTGAAGGCAGTAGAGGATAAAATAGGTAAAAAGACGAGGGCTAGTGGAAACGCTTGGGTAAGAGAAGAAATATTGAATTTAATTGAAGAAAGGAGAAAATATAAAAGTGCAGTAAATGAAGCAGGAAAAAAGGAATACAAACCTTTCAAAAATGCGATCGACAGGAAGTGCTAACTGGCTAAGCAGGGATGGCTAGAAGACAAATGTAAGGATGTACAGGCTTATCTCACTAGGGGTAAGTTAGATTCTGCCTACACGAAAACTAAAGAGACCTTTGGAGAAAGGAGAACCACTTGCATGAATATCAAGAGCTTTGATGGAGACCCAGTTCTAAGCAAAGAAGGGAAAGCAGAGAGTTGGAAGGAGTATATAGAGGTTCTATACAAGGGCGATGTACTTGAGGACAATATTAAGGAAATGGAAGAGGATGTAGATGAAGATGAAATGGGAGATACGATACTGCGTGAAGAGTCTGACACAGCACTGAAAGACCTGAGTCGAAACAAGGCCCCCGCAGTATACAACATTCCATTAGAACTTCTGACAGCCTAGGGAGAGCCAGTCCTGACAAACCTCTACCATCTCGATAGCAAGATGTATGAGACAGGCGAAATACCCTCAGACTTCAAGAAGAATATAATACACTCCTGGAAATTGAAATAAGAACACTGTGAATTCATTGTCCCTGGAAGGGGAAACTTTATTGATAGATTCCTGGGGTCAGATACATCACATGATCACACTGACAGAACCACAGGTACATAGACACAGGCAACAGAGCATGCACAATGTCGGCACTAGTACAGTGTATATCCACCTTTCGCAGCAATGCAGGCTGCTATTCTCCCATGGAGACGATCGTAGAGATGCTGGATGTAGTCCTGTGGAACGGCTTGCCATGCCATTTCCACCTGGCGCCTCAGTTGGACCAGCGTTCGTGCTGGACGTGCAGACCGCGTGAGACGACGTTTCATCCAGTCCCAAACATGCTCAATGGGGGACAGATCCGGAGATCTTGCTGGCCAGGGTAGTTGACTTACACCTTCTAGAGCACGTTGGGTGGCACGGGATACATGCGGACGTGCATTGTCCTGTTGGAACAGCAAGTTCCCTTGCCGGTCTAGGAATGGTAGAACGATGGGTTCGATGACGGTTTGGATGTACCGTGCACTATTCAGTGTCCCCTCGACGATCACTAGTGGTGTACGGCCAGTGTAGGAGATCGCTCCCCACACCATGATGCCGGGTGTTGGCCCTGTGTGCCTCGGTGGTATGCAGTCCTAGTTGTGGCGCTCACCTGCACGGCGCCAAACACGCATACGACCATCATTGGCACCAAGGCAGAAGCGACTCTCATCGCTGAAGACGACACGTCTCCATTCGTCCCTCCATTCACGCCTGTCGCGACACCACTGGAGGCGGGCTGCACGATGTTGGGGCGTGAGCGGAAGACGGCCTAACGGTGTGCGGGACCGTAGCCCAGCTTCATGGAGACGGTTGCGAATGGTCCTCGCCGATACCCCAGGAGCAACAGTGTCCCTAATTTGCTGGGAAGTGGCGGTGCGGTCCCCTACAGCACTGCGTAGGATCCTACGGTCTTGGCGTGCATCCGTGCGTCGCTGCGGTCCGGTCCCAGGTCGACGGGCACGTGCACCTTCCGCCGACCACTGGCGACAACATCGATGTACTGTGGAGACCTCACGCCCCACGTGTTGAGCAATTCGGCGGTACGTCCACCCGGCATCCCGCATGCCCACTATACGCCCTCGCTCAAAGTCCGTCAACTGCACATACGGTTCACGTCCACGCTGTCGCGGCATGCTACCAGTGTTAAAGACTGCGATGGAGCTCCGTATGCCACGGCAAACTGGCTGACACTGACGGCGGCGGTGCACAAATGCTGCGCAGCTAGCGCCATTCGACGGCCAACACCGCGGTTCCTGGTGTGTCCGCTGTGCCGTGCGTGTGATCATTGCTTGTACAGCCCTCTCGCAGTGTCCGGAGCAAGTATGGTGGGTCTGACACACCGGTGTCAATGTGTTCTTTTTTCCATTTCCAGGAGTGTAATTCCAATCCTAAAGAATGCAGGTGTTGACAGATGTGAAAATTACCGTACTATCAGTTTAATAAGTCACAGCTGCAAAATACTAACGCGAATTCTTTACAGACAAATGGAAAACTGATAGAAGCCGACCTCGGGGAAGATCAGTTTGGATTCCGTAGAAATGTTGGAACACGTGAGGCACTACTGACCCTATGACTTATCTTAGGAAGTAGGTGAAGGAAAGGCAAACATGCGTTTCTAGCATTTGTAGACTTAGAGAAAGCTTTTGACAATGTTAATTGGAATATTCTCTTTCAAATTCTAAAGGGGGCAGGGGTAAAATACAGGGAGCGAAAGGATATTTACAATTTGTACATAAACCAGATGGCAGCTATAAGAGTGGAGGGGTATGCAAGGGAAGCAGTGGTTGGGAAGGGAGTGAGACAGGGTTGTAGCCTATCCCCGATTTTATTCAATCTGTATATCGAGCAAGCAATAAAGGAAACAAAAGAAAAGTTCGGAGTAGGTATTAAAATCCATATAGAAGATATACAAACTTTGAGGTTCGCCGATGACATTGTAATTCTGTCAGAGACAGCAAAGGACTTGGAAGAGCGGTTGAACGGTATGGACAGTAACTTGAAAGGTTCAGATTAGGAAGTGAGACACTTAAATTAGTGAAGGAGTTTTGCTATTTGGGGAGAAAAATAACTGATGATGGTCGAAGTAGTAGTATATAAAATGTAGACTGGCAATTGCAAGGAAAGCTTTTCTGAAGAAGAAAAATTTGTTAACATCGGGTATAGATTTAAGTGTCAGGAAATGGTTTCTGAAACTATTTGTATGGAGTGTAGCCATGTATGGAAGTGAAACGTGGACGATAAATAATTTAGACAAGAAGAGAATAGAAGCTTTCGAAATGTCGTGCTACAGAAGAATGCTGAAGATTAGATGGGTAGATGACATAACTAATGAGGAGGTATTAAATAGAATTGGGGAGAAGACGAGCTTGTGTTACAACTTGACTAGAGGAAGGGATCGGTTGGTAGGACATATTCTGAGACATCGAGGGATCACCAATTTAGTACTGGAGGGCAGTGTAGAGCGAAAAATCTTAGAGGGATACCAAGAGATGAATACACTAAGCAGATTCGGAAGGATGTTGATTGCAGTAGGTACTGCGAGATGAAGAAATTTGCACAGGATAGAGTCGCATGGAGAGGTGCATCAAACCACTCTCAGGACTGAAGACCACAACAACAACATTCGACATAACGCACAATGGCAATGCTAAACAGCTGCATAAAAGCAAACTGGTTCAAAAACGTCATCATCATCTTCGTCGTCTAGAATAAATTGTGTTTTCAGCCAGTTCTGCTTCAGACTTGCTCATGTGATGTCTTATACGTCGTCCAACGTTCCACTTGACGATTGGATTGCATTGTGTTACAGGTCTAGTTATCGTCTCATTAGGCATGAGCTGGATTTGCCCTTTCCAGTTTAGTCACTATTTTTCGGTAATACTTTTGTAATGGGTTCAACATTTCGTTCTTGTCTAGTACTGATTATTTAATTTATGGGGTCGAACAATGAATATCACGCCATAAAGAGTAGGACCTCAATTTCTCGTGATTCGATTCATTGTTATCGATCAGATGTTAGGGTCAACATTCGCTAATATACACCAATAAAGGCAGTGCTATTGTTTTGAAAACTGTAAGTAACGATTCTTTCAGCACATTATGCTCACGTTATCCAGAGTTCCAGCAATTAATAACACTCTTTGCTAGTGTGTTTGGAGTTACGTGGACCAGTCTATATAAACGGTTCCCCATTTCTGTGTCGATCATCAAAGTCACCATAAATACAGGATTTTTGATGGATCAGCGGTGGCTGAGGACAGCCCATTAAATACATACAAGATTTAGTTTGAACTAACAAGAATACCGGCTCACACATCAAAGTATTCCGTCTCTGTGATCAGAAAAGCAATTGAAATTAGACTTTGTGAAAACTATTTCAATAGACAAACCGGTATGCACTTGGCAATGCATGGAAGCATGCACGTGGCAAGCAATGCTAGATTGGACACAGAGGACGTCACATCTATATGTGCCATCATGATGAAATCCAGCCAAATGGATGCGGTTCTGTTTTGGTCCTTGAATAAGGAGGCGGAGGATCAACGAAAGCTTGGAATCCGTTTCCCCCTTTAATTTTTTGTATTTCTTACTTCTTTCTTTACTAAGGCAGATTTACGTTTGTAATATACTCTGTAAGTCAAATAATTAGCTAATGAAATATTTTTTCAATACGGCTTCAGTTTCTCGCCTAATAATTTCCTAATATGGTCATTCGAAATCGTTAAGCCCCTCTTAGAATACTTCTTTATACTGAATCCTATTGCTGCAGTGGCTGCGTACGTTAATAACCTTTCATTCTCCGTTTATATTGTTATGTAAAAGTTTCGTTATACATCTCCCGTTTGGTCTTCTTATATGTTAGGCCGAGATTACATTCTTGGAGTAGGTGCACGTTATAAGTTCTTATATCTGATTTTGTATTTATGTGTGGTTTCTTCCATCTTTTCTTTAAAAAAAAGGTGTCATTAAAAAAGTAACCACGAATAATGAAACCAACTGTTGTGGATTCCAGAGCACAATACCCTCATTCATATGGAAATACCGGACAAATTATAGACGTGAACAATGAACTGAAGATAATAATATAAACGATTACAAAGAAAACTTAGAGGGGGAGAAATTCACAAACGCATCTATAACGCAGTGGGATCGACCAAGAAACAAGATTTCAAAAAGAGTGCTTCATTGCCAGTTGCAGTTCAATACCATCTTGTCTCATGGTTCGTATCAACGATAACATGCATATACTTCAGTGACGGCACGCTTTGAAACCAGGTGTTTCAAATAGGACTGAAATATTCTCCTGTATGTGGGTTATGCGATGAAGAAAAAGGCGTGAACTATCTACTACTACCGTAAGCAGGATAAAAAACAGAACTTCAATTCACGCAAGGCTATGCTTCCAACATGTGTGCATTGTTGGCATGATCACATAAAAGCGAACCATTAATAAATCTGATGTTCAACAACAGCAATAAATTTGATCTCTCTGGATGTAGGTTGTAAATTATGTATGGAAGTTTTTATACTCCTTTTTTATTTTTATACAATTACTTCGTTAGTATTTCCTGGTGGTGTCATGTATCAGTCAATTATTCATATCCTATGTTTATTTGAAAATAGTAAGTAACGAACTAAATAGCAAAACAACCATTAAGAAAGATTGTACTAAAGAGCGAGGTATGACTTTATGGCGATGAGCAAACGAAAGTAAAGAACAAATGAAAAAGTTACCATAACATCGATTCTTAAGTGTTCCCCATTAATCAAATTACGGTTTCCACTCAGACAAATTAAACTGACGTCTAATATTTATACAAAGTACAGCCCATTAAGATGCAGCTTTTCCTCTGCAAACATTCAGTGCGTAGCAAACTTTCTTGCTACGACATTGGTTTCCCTCTGAGCTCTAATGTTTAGCACCTTCAGTAAATATCTAAATGTATTAATTTGTTTTATAGTTCCCATTTCTAATCGTATCAGTGACAGTATCCCTAAACTTTCTTCCGACATGAAAAATTAGATGGATGGCTACACTTTCTTCAGAGCCTTGAAACCACTCTATTACCTTAGCAAACCGTTTGGTTTGGCACCTTTCACGATAAATCAACATTCAAACAAGTTTTCGACATCTCCTTATGATAGCATATACTCGGTGTTCGTGCTTGCATTAGAGGTCACAATGATCATTTTTATGGTAAATGAACGGTTACTTTCGGTCCACTTGATGGCCAACGTAAAACTAAGTGACATAGCTGAGTTTGTGTTAACTACCTCTTCTGCCGTCATGACGCTCATCTATCTATGTTTCTTCTCTCTCAAACATCTTATCCAAATTCTAAACAAGCTCCTTGAGATTGATAGGCTAATTATGCCAAATCCAAGCGATGAGTACAAAAGTTTTCAAAAAACAAGTGTCACAAATACTTACACTTGTTCAGCTGCTTATTTTTTTGTTTATCGCTGATGGAATTTTATGGGGAAGGGTCGACAAACAGTATATCTTCCTTTATGCCAGTGTTTATCCGTTCTACGCAGCAGTTGCAATTGCTTGTGCCCAGTTCTCCTACCTGGTGTTATGGTTGAGGAAACGCGTATGTCTGGTGAATGAAAGACATCTCGCCGTATGGCAGCGGAGGCAGGTTTCGGTGGCGCCGCCGATGCACAACCTGCAAGTGGCTGCTGCACTCGGAAGAGCACAGTATGACGTCAGTACTGAAGGCGAGAGTGTGAGTTGCCTTCAGGCATGCATCGCATCTGTGAACTCGTTAATACTTCTATTGACAGCCTTTGCTGCACTTCCGTATATTTCACACTATTTTCAAGTAAACAGGGGGGGGGGGAGAAGGGAAGCAGAATTTGTATGTATGTCACTCCCCTGTTTACATTAATTTGACTGTCTTTAAAGCTACATCTACATGCCTTGAAATAACTGTGATTTACATTTTGTCACAGTTTTCGCCTCGTTCCAGTGAATCATTTTGAGTTATCTGAAACATAGGTACTTGTTTACTTTAATTTTTTTATGTTTCGTTTTCTGTAACAGTATATTGTTTCTTGTGATTTGTGTGTGTGTGTGTATGTGTGTGTGTGTGTGTGTGTGTGTGTGTGTGTGTGTGTGTGTGTGTGTGCACGCGCGCGTGCGCGCTATGTGTTTGAGACATGCAGGAAGTTGGTTTGGTGGTAATGTGTTGTTTACATTTCACTCTTCCCTAATGTGATGAAGTGTTACAAATCCCAGTGAAAGTATTTCTCAGTGTTGTCTTGAGACAGTGCATAATTCGTACATGAACCCTCTAATACCCCAATTTTAGAAATTTAGATGACTATATTCTTAGTAATACCATTTAAGCTGCGTTTGAGTAGGGAGAAGAAAGTGGTCTGTTTATCTGTGATATATGTCAAACACCATCTCAGTATTGCCACTTTGTTTCACATACATATAAGGTAAAAACAGTAATCTAAATAGTGTTATAGGTAGTTTATGAGTTGATTGCTTATAACTCAGATTATAAGTACTTCTCACCATAAAATCTCTGAAAAGATGTGGTACCTGAAATATCACTGGTGCAAGAAATTTTCATCTAAATCTTCAGATAGGCTCGGAAAGGAGACGTAACACAAACTCTATTAAAATTTCGGATATATATGATCACAACACAGGTACATGATATGTCGAAACAAAAAGATGGGAAAACTAAACATCACAGTCATACATGCAGTAAGGTTTCGTACTCGGAACGTATAGTTGCAAAATGTGAAAGCTCTGTCAGTAAGGCAGAAGGCACTGAATAAATAATACATCCCTCAAATTTAACATTTAAGCTATCTAAACATTGAGACCGAAATTACTACTGATCAAGGTTTGGCAGTGTGAGCATTATGACTGGAAAATAGAAACTTATCCTGAAATTCAAGAAAATAATGCAGCTATGGTAAAATAATAACCATTTGTAATTGATAAATGTTGTCAAGTTTTAAGCAAAATTAGGGAAAACGTATTTCTTAGAACTAAACAGATATTTTGGTGTTACATCAACCGTACCACAATGATAACTCAAAGAAGAAGGAAGTCAGCAATCAGTCACGATTGAATCAGTAATGTGCTAAAGATATAGATGTCACCTATTATAAAGTCTACATCCTTACATATGATCTGTTGACACCAATAATGTTCAATTACTTTATAAGAGTAACGAAAGGTTAATGTCTAACTGTAAGTTGCTTTCGTTGTTAGACATTCTTTGTGGGTACATTGTTATTTGGCAGATATTTGCTCTGTGTTATATCATTTTAACCAACTTCCGTATCGAAGGTGGTTGTCGTTTTGACACGTTGGACTTTTTGATTTTGTTCATACCTAACTTGTCAACAGGTTGGCCATTTTTATAATTCTTGGTGTTCTTGATGTAAGTTGTATCAAGGATGTTCCCATATCATCGAGAGTTGGCAATGGTTCTAGCACAAAAAGATACTACGTTACCTTTTCCACAGGCTGAGATGTAAAACACATATCTGCTGATAATTGGTCACACAAGAACGTTCAACTTCGTATTGCTGTAATGTACGTAGGAACGATTTCAAGTCACTAAATGAGTCCTCTATCAGATGTTTCGCTGTTTATATTGCGACTATAGTTCTGAATCTTGATAATTTTCCATAAATTTAGTTTTGCAGCAATATTTATTAAGAACCTTCATTTATCCAATGACAGTTATGCTCATTAGTCTGATTCAAAAGTTGTTCATGTACGAAACTGAATCAGTAGTTCGTTGCTCAGCAAGCTCACGTCTTTCACTCAGTACACTAGGCGCACTCTTCCATCTTTAATTTCTCAGTGTAACCTAAAAGTTACACAGTTGTGCTGTCCTGAGGAAATCCTTTGTCACCTCATGGAGTTACTTCATACGCAAAGTTTCACTGCTCGATTTCATTGCATTTTAATTCATACCTTTCTCATGTGCGCTATTTCATATAAGGGCTTCTTTTTTGGATATACATTAGGGTCTAGTTCCCCTGGCGTTGTAGCGGACTTATCCTTCTAAGTAAAAGCAATCAAAACATATTGCCATATACGCCACCCATTTTGACACTCACAAAACCGCTCGTTAAAACGTACTGTGTAACTCACGTTGACCTAGATTGAAGGAATCTGGCGAGAAGCACGATTTCACAGTACAAGAACAGAAATGAATCAGAATGTTAATCTATAGGTATGTTGCACAAAAGAAACATTTCTTGACATTCGTTATCTAACTTAGGAATTTAAATTAAAACATTCTCGAGAATCTTGGAATTCCTGGAACCGATAGCCTGCCAGTATCAAGGCCACTAACGCGAAAATCATCGAGACTCCCGATTGCTGTTAAGGATGTACTGTCTGCATATATAACTAAGTTTGTACAGACCCCTTAGTGTGCTGGTCCTACTCGTTCCTAGCCAGTTTTATATAATGTGTTTTATTTCGAAGCTTAAGTATAGATTTAAGTGTCAGGAAGCCGTTTCTGGAAGTATTTGTATGGAGTGTAGCCATGTATGGAAGTGAAACATGGACGATAAATAGTTTTCATAAGAAAAGAATAGAAGCTTTTGAAATGTGGTGCTACAGAAGAATGCTGAAGATTAGATGGGTAGATCCCATAACTAATGAGGAGGTATTGAACAGGATTGGGGCGAAGGGACGTTTGTGGCACAACTTGACTAGAAGACGGGATCAGTTTGTAGGACATGTTCTAAGGCATCAAAGGATCACCAATTTAATATTGGAGGGCAGCGTGGAGGGTAAAAATCGAAAAGGGAGACCAAGACATGAATACACTAAACAGATTCAAAAGTATGTAGGTTGCAGTGGCCTAGTAGATAGTGTCGGAAGTTCCATGCGGCTTTTCGCGGATCATACTGTAGTATACAGAGAAGTTGCAGCACTGGAAAATTGCAGCGAAATGCAGGAAAATCTGCAGCGGATAGGCACTAGGTGCAGGGAGTGGCAACTGACCCTAAACATAGACAAATGTAATGTATTGCGAATACATAGAAAGAAGGATCTTTTATTGTACGATTATATGATAGCAGAACAAACACTCGTAGCAGTTACTTTTGTAAAATGTCTGGGAGTATGCATGCGGAATGATTTGAAGTGGAATGATCATATAAAATTAATTATTGGTAAGGAGGGTATCAGGTTGTGTTTCATTTGGAGAGTCCTTAGAAAATGTAGTCCATCAACAAAGGAGGTGGCTTACAAAACACTTGTTCGACCTATACTTGAGTATTGCTCATCGGTGTGGGATCCGTACCAGGTCGGGTTGACGGAGGAGATAGAGAAGATCCAAAGAAGAGCGGCGCGTTTCGTCACAGGGTTATTTGGTAATCGTGATAGCGTTACAGAGATGTAACTCAAGTGGCAGATTCTGCAAGAAAGGCGCTATGCATCGCGGTGTAGCTTGCTGTCCAGGTTTGGAGTGGTGCGTTTCTTGATGAAGTATCGAATATATTGCTTCCCCCTACTTATATCTCCCGAGGAGATCACGAATGTAAAATTAGAGAGATTCGAGCGCGCACGGAGACTTTCCGGCAGTCGTTGTTCCCGCGAACCATACGCGACTGGAACAGGAAAGGGAGGTAATGACAGTGGCACGTAAAGTGTCCTGCGCCACACACCGTTGGGTGGCTTGCGGAGTACAAATGTAGATGTACTGGGAGATGAAGAAGCTTGCACAGGATAGAGTAGCATGGAGAGCTGCATCAAACCAGTCTCAGGACTGAAGACCACAACAACAGCAACAACAACAACAAGCCTCTGCTGACCAGAAAATCTATTAGCATCGGCTACCACTCCGCCCTCTCAGGCCCATGTTATTTAAATCTACATAAACTGACACAAATTTGACTGCTTATGGCGTGAACGACATTTGATATATAAACACTTTAAAAGTAATTTTACTTATTTAAAGTTAAGTGTTTAGAAACACAATTTTTATACCTTTACTGGTGGCTCTGCAGATAATAGCAGAAAATTACCAAAATGGAAGTTTTGTGGACTTATAACACGTAATTTGACTTTTTCTACCTTCCGTTCTTCCTATGCATTACCACATGTTCTGCATTTCTTAGCTGTGGTTTCAAAGCTTTTCCTGGATCCACTGCTACTAATGAACTTCTTGACTTCCAAACACATGCTCTCTTTCACAAATTGATGGCGAAATTTATTGGTAGCCAGCATCGTCCAACATTCACCATGTTGAATAAAGCCCCCAAGGGCCAGCGCATTGTTTTTCTCATCACACTGTAGCACCACATCTTCTAGTCCATGGTGTCAACGTCACTCTTTGTGGAATTGTATTTCTAAATACCTTAAAACTACTTGCGATGATAACACAATTGATTGGTCATTAAGAGAGATAAGCATTGTAACAACTTTGTTTTTCTTAGGAACATAAGAGGCTATCATCACATCTGATTGACAACCAAATAACATAGGCTGCACTTCACTTCCTTTAGGTGTAATAAATCAGCTGAGAGTTCGACTTTGATTTTCGGATAGCACCGACCAGTGTCAGAACTTTTGACGAATAATCATGAGCTAAATCGCGAGAAGTAAAAAAATTATCGCAGGTGTTTTTAAAAGCATACTTTTCAGCAGGGTTCTCACATTCTCTCCAAGTCACACGGCTCTGGTTTCTTCTTTCTTACTCAAATATACTTCATCTTCCAACAGTAAGTTGTCGGTCTGTCACAAATTGCCCCGAATGTTATTCTGCATCTACCAGGTATTGATGGGATGTACTGTCGAAATCGAGAATAACCTCGTAATGTGCCCAACTGTTCATTCACAGTCATGCACTATGCTGGAATGTAGTCATCCAAAAGGGTAATTTCCCACATTTAAAAAACTTTTCTAATACTTCCAGTTATTCACTTGATCTATGTTCACGTTGTGCTGCTGTAGTGCCAAAGCGCAACACCTTCAGAACAGCATGGAAGCGGATGCGAGACATAAGTTCACCGAAAAGTGGTCGGTCATTCTCAACACTCCAAAGCTCACTGATATCTCCATTTCCTAAATTTTAAACTACAGACAGGAACAGAACACCAAGAAACTTCTTCATTTCACCCAT
Organism: Schistocerca nitens; assembly: GCF_023898315.1. Lineage (NCBI taxonomy): Eukaryota > Metazoa > Arthropoda > Insecta > Orthoptera > Acrididae > Schistocerca > Schistocerca nitens. The sequence goes on along the minus strand of NC_064618.1, from coordinate 188,344,457 downwards.
ATCCATATCACCCAGTGCTAACAAACACTTCAAATTTCCTTGTTGGGACGAGCTGTTCTAGGCACTTCAGTCTGGAACTGCGCAACCGCTACCGTCACAGGTTCGAATCCTGCCTTGGGCATGGATGTGTGTGACGTCCTTAGGTTAGTTAGGTTTAAGCAGTTCTAAGCTCTAGGGGAGTGATGACCTCAGATCTTAAGTCCCGTAGTGCTGAGAGCCATTTGAACCTTTGTTTTCCTTATTGGTAAAGATACACATTTTGTCAATGAGGCACATCGAACATCAACATAAAACAAAATTCGTCATTATCACACTTTCTTTTTTTCTCCACCCAGCAAAAATTCCATTCTGAGGAGCTGTAACGAATATTTCATCCTCATTACAAGGAAAAATAGGTGACACACACCAGAATTTGCACTAAATTGTCCTTCTCCGTCTTCATAAAGGATTACTTCTAGATCGTCGTGCAGTTTCAAGTTTTCAGCGATATCTACCGCATTATCATCATTTCTAGATGATTCACGTTCACTAGACGGGTTTTCAGAATCAGAAGACTGCTGCAATAATTCCCTGATATTTTCATTTGATAGTCCTCTTCTCTGTATTCATTCTCAGTTTGTAGAACAAGCAACTGTTATGTCACAGTGCACCAAAATAAATATGGGCATATCACAATGGGGACTGTTAAACACAGAAAGGAAAACAGCGAGAGTCAGCAATGGAAAATGGAGTAACAAATCTGAGGAGAAGGACATCTGTTTGTCGAAAACTTGTTTCTAACGGCACTGGCCCATGAGATCGGTACAGGGAGAAACGTGCACCAGCACTTTAAAATAAAGCCACACGTAAATTTTTGAAACTTTTTCAGAATTATAAATAACTTGACAGATTAAGAAAAGTTATAAAATTTCATTATAATGCAATGTGTAGTTACTAAGAGAGAAGACATTTAACAAAACGGACGGACCTCTGAGTGCCGATGGAGCTAAAAGGTTAGCTGTTAATAATAACATAATACGCTTCTTCATATCTTGGATGGTACGCTGAGTATCATGCTGCCACGTTCAGGTTTTGAGTAACATATTATGTCTTCACATCTACTCCTTGACAATTCCAACAGAATTTTTGCCTCTCATTCACAAATTTTAAACAGAGATCTAAAACAAGAAGTTCTGTCTTGTAGACAAAAGTTCAACATTGTCTTGTTATGTTGAATTAATGGTTTATAATCGACTGATTAACAATGAACAATACGAAAACTGCCATCAAATGAGCGTGATTTTATCTGTAAATGCCATTTCACGTTTTTGTAGAGTATGTACCTGTCGACATAATAGAACATCGTCTTCACGATATGTTTTGTACCAGTCACTACAGATGATGAGACTCTCCTGCTAATGGTATTATCCGAGTTAGTAAGCAGCAATCGATCAAGTGCAAAATGACCTCTTCACCATAGCAAAATAATGTGGGGTATGTCGTGCTTACTAGTGTCGTATGTAGACAGATTTCCAGTGATATGTTTGGAATAATCCATCCCACAAAATTATACGTTTTCCCATGTTCCTTTGTTTTCCTGCTGTTACTTCCAGTCACGGTGGAAGTGAGGCAGCTCCTTGGGAATCACGTGCATTTGTCATATTATCACTACATGCTGCCAGGATTCTGGTACCCCACAGCCATTTTCCCTCGTGATCTACGGTTACTTCAGGATTTCAGTAGCCTCTACTATTTCCCGTTTACGCATTCTGCTGTGCGTAGACCGATATCTATCAGGCTTTCTTGGTTAGCACCATTGCTTGAATCTTGCCACAGGCGAATGTGGTTTCTCTCCCAAGCGAGTGTTCATCTGCACACACATGGCATAAGGGACAATCATGGTCAGCACGTGATTTAAGAGAAGAATTATGCTGTTTTGCCTTACACATGCTTAGACTGATTATGTACAATGTCAGCCACAGCCAGCAGAGTGTTGAGAGAGGAATTTGTGCTCAGCGACCCGCCTGGAAATGAAGAGACGGTCATTTATCTGCCGGCTTACATGCAAAAAATTATAGTGAGTCTGCTGAGACGAGTCATTTGGACATACAATAATTTGTGACTGACGAAATTATTGATGTTTATATCATGTTTGTCCTACATTCCACCCAGGCATTATTCTGAGGCCACATTGTGTTTATTTTATTAATAGGTACTGTCGTCATTTAGGGTCAACAGCAAATGCAGTTAATAACCGTTCAGGTAATCAATATAGTTATTAATAACTGATTCTTTTTATTACCCTCCGCCCGCACCCCAGGTTTTTATGTGTTCGTATAATCTCATGCAACTTGTACCAAAGTATGTTCAAAGCGTACAGCTGTCTTGCTACATATCACTCGTATTGTCTTTGTCGACATACTATATTTTGAATTGGTTATCTTCATCAGGACCCACAGTATAAAATGTTTGTTTTGGAGCGCTACAGAGGTCGTGTGGGATAAAGCATTCTACTTACTGTAGTAGGAGCAAGGGAACCTATGCCACCCCCAACTTGTTTCTTACAAAAAAAATGGCTCTGAGCGCTATGGGACTCAACTTCTGAGGTCATTAGTCCCATAGAACATAGAACTAGTTAAACCTAACTAACCTAAGGACATCACACACATCCATGCCCGAGGCAGGATTCGAACCTGCGCCCGTAGCGGTGTTGCAGTTCCAGACTGCAGCGCCTAGAACTGCATGGCCACTTCGGCCGGCTTGTTTGTTACAGACAGCACATTCATAATACTAAGCTGTTTCATGTCAGGTATTCTGGGATACCTTGCACCTTGTAGTTGCTGGTGGACTGAGGCTCCAGTATCAAGTTCTATGTAATAGTGCTATTGTCACTTGTAGCATCAGGGTACTTACAAGGGAATCTTGGCCCTTAATTATTCTCTTTACAGTGATTGTTACATAATTGGTGTCAATTGGTTGAGCGTATGCAAAATTAACAATGATGCTTTTTACTCAGTGGTGTTCCATGCTTGCCACGCTACCTTGTATCCTTTAATACAATACTGACTGTCTTAATGAAGTTTAATAAAACAGTACGTGAAGTGTCCCATCGTCCCATGTTGTTCGAGTACTGTTTTTCAAAAATTAAATTGCTCACTGTTCCGGTTTGTGGTTTCATGCTATGACAGTGATTATGGTACAAAATTTTAAAGTAAATATCCTCTCTCTGCCGTTGTTTTAATTTTGCGAATGATGTTTTCATTAAATTATTTATTCTAACTTATCCTTAAGGACAAGATGGAATTGTAGTATTATCAATAAATGAGTAATTGTTCTACTGTTCACTAAATGTATATATTTATAAATTTGGTTTGACCAAACCTGCATGCTACAATATTCACAGCTGCCTTACCATTCATTCGTTAATCTTGAAACTTGATAGATGGTCCACAATCGTGATGGTAGTTCATCGAACACATCTGTTGTGCTGATCTAACCGAACAGCCATCAATACTTCCTCAACACTCACACTGAAAACTCCCTGGTATCTACAACATCCTGAACCCAGGGACCACTGTTGAATAAAGGTCTGAAGGCTCCTCAGCGAAATAGATTGTGTAATTAATCAGTGATGCTCTTCACATAAGGTAAGAGTTCCTCTGAGCCCTCTCTTAGTATTTCACTCCGATTTCAACCTTCTCCGAGTTGATCATCTTATAGTTTTAGGGTCGTAACCATTGACATGAAAGATGTTCCACAGCTCTCTCTCTTCTATTACCATATTGTTTTATCACACATTACTTGGCCTCAGGCTGTCACCGTTTGTCACATGCAATACTTCTGAGCTGGATAGTGATAGGATTCGTCGCATCTTTACCGGTTGGTGTGGGTAGTTTAATGCTGCTCCTTGTGACCCAATTTGCCGTTCGAATACCTGTAGACATCGACGTCCACAAACATAACTGTAGCGTTACTTTCATTTTCTAGTGCTAAACTGCTCTTTCTTATCAAATATCTGTATATGTTGATGAAACTTATACAGCTCCGTTCCTCCATACAAACAAATTACAAATGTGACCAATAAATTGCAGCCGGCTGCACAGGTGGAACCATGTGGAACTTAAAGCAGTTCTCTGCAATGCTTGCATGTTGATGTGAACTGCTATTGAAGAGGAGTTGGGGTCTCATTACCATACTGCCTGCTTGTTCTTAATATTCACTATGTCAGCTGAAATAGGGTTACGAAAAACGTAATTGTATTTGATCAGAGATATCATGTGGTACTCGTCCTTGAATGATGTTAACATTATCTATTGTTGGCGTGTTGGTGATGAGTCTATATGTCAAAGCTATTCAACGCCTCATTCTGTTGTTCCTGTATACGACAAAAGAAGTAAAGCGAATCCATCGCATACCATGCTGTGCATCTCAGGAGGAAACCAGGTACTTCACCAGGACAAGCCCTCTTCATAAACTTCGAAATAAAATCCGTTTGAAGCTCATTTTCGACTTTGATTATTATCCATTACCACCATGGTGGTTCCTTCATCCATCTCCAGAATGATTTTGTCCCGGAAGTGCTTCTGTGGTGTGATTTTTTTTCTCAAAGATGCATATTTGTAGGATTATGATTGTTTCTTGACTTATCTTTTCGGCTTTAAGAAACGTATTAAACAACCACTATAACTGACTGAATACTTTCTTCCGAAGAGATCCTTGTGAACCATAATGTCAAAAGAATTTTAATGTTTGAAACATAGTTGATTTGTTGTATAGCCAAAGAGCTGGCAACCTATTTGTGACAGAAGGAATACCGTCCTGATCACCTAACGACAAATGGATTTAAGGTTCACACGCTTACCTGTACTTAAATGAATCAGATGACTTGATATTTTGCTTTCTGTGAGTAAGAGCGAATTTCTGGCCACCATTAACAACTTTTGCATTGTGCACCCCACCTGCTGACTTCCGTATCGACAGAAATGTAACGTATATCTATCAATAACACTTCTCGTATTTGTGTTGTCCTATTCAAAAGATATATTAGGATCGTGCACTTCCTTAACCTGTTGAGCTTAAAATGTTCCTTTGAACCATCTTCCTGTTTAAAATTCAAGAGGAAAGTGTAAATGAACAATTCGCACAGTGCAGGTAACCAACTTTCACTCTATCTCGAGAAGTTCTTCCCTTTCTCTCTCCAGGCTAACCTTTCATTATCAGACAAAAATAGACATTTGGCTGACTTTCGATGTGAATCGAAATGTCACTTAGAGGAAGTACAGTCAGTCTTATGACGAAGATTCCACATTCGTTATTTCGCATGGTTCACGATTTAGGTAATATTAGCGTCAAAATTAGCACCAACTACTTTTGGAAACCTCATGCACACACCAGGTTGCTATCTTCGTACCTCTGCAATGCAAGTTCGGTAAGGGTTTTTGTTGAAGTTTCAAAAACAGCTAAAAAATAGTCACTTATATGGCATATTTACACATAAATCAATTATATGGGTCAGCAATGACGGAATTTTCACTATTTTAAAATATCATTGGCTTAAGACTACAAGAATTTTTTTCGGAGGAAAAAATTAAATACCAGCTGATAATAAATGTTTATAATTTAGCGGTTGATGTAGTCTATAAAAAAACCCATTATTTACATAAATATTTGCCATTAGACAAGAAGGAATAAACGAACTATTAACAACATTAAATAACAATGAAAAATACATCTCATGTTATAGCAACCTTAAGCAATTTTCAAAAATTCTAATAAAATTAATACAAATGGATGTAATCTTATCATTTGAAATATCAAATTGCTTGAAAAAATTTACTGGCTTCAATAAAAAAATGAGAAAAAAGGCAGTTATGATTCTGAAATTAATTTCTAAAAGTTGACGACTATGTCAGTAGTTGGAACAAATGATGTAACATATTAGAAATATGAGAATATTTTATTGTTAACAAATACAGAATAAAATGTGAATTCATTTCATACAGAAGTTATGAACAAACTGTTGTTTTTTCACTTAATCTAGTCGCATTTCATAAGAATAAAAAATTTTGAAATTACTTAAACTAATTTGTATTGGAATGAGTAATCTCGATATTATTAGTTCCATTACAAAGTTATGAATTGAAAGCAGAGTGAAAATATTGGTCTATTCTATGTGGATACAGATTCATTAATTTGTGATATAAGAAGTCAATACTTTTATATATACATGATGTCGATGATAAACGAATTCGACACAGTAATTACCCAAAACAATATGTTTATGTATTTCCACAAATACACAAGAAAGTTTTAGGTAAAATGGAAGATGAATATTGTAAAAAAATTACTTTGAAACATGTGAGCTTAAGATATGAAATGTGAGTTTGAAAAATTAGCGATAAAGAAAGAAAAGAATCTAAGGTAAGAATCTAATGTCAGGAGTGAAATTAATTTTGATGATTATAAAAGTTCTTTCGATATCAAAATATAATATAGAAAAATGGAATTAATTAGGTCACATAAAAAAAGTCTTGGATAGTGTAGAATGCAGTAAATTTGTTTTTATTCTTGTGATGATAAATGTATTAATTACAAGATGATATTTTACCATAATAAAATAATTCAAGTAAAGTTATAGATAATAACAATCAATTCTTACCCCAATAAATCACTTGCATCAAACATAAACAAAAAAAGAAGAAATCTATAATTTCTATTACCTCTCATTATGTTGTAATTTAGGACAGGTTTTCAGACGTACTTCTCAAACAAATATTCCGCAAATACATCCTACGTCATGATATTACCTGTCTATAAGAATATGATTATAGTTACAGCTATGAAAATATTTAGAAGCATTTATTCTAGGTGCCAAAATGTTCTTTTATATGTTCATATTGATTTTCTCTACATTCTTTTATTTCTGTTTTATACAATTAATAAATCCTATCTTTGTAGGTGAATTCTTGTCTGTAATTTTATTTCTTTAAGAATTAGTTTCTCTTCTTGATACAATGAACAAATCATTTAATATTACTTTCAATTTATAAAAGAGAACTTATCACGATTGAAAAAACTTCAATGAATTTCAATACATAGTATCTTTCTTAGATAAAAAATAAGGATGTTTTGCACGACAGCAAAATTATTTATTTATTGATGGAAAATATAACAATACATGGCCTAAAGCTAAAGATTAAGCTGAACTTTTAGAACATAAAAAATAGACAACCCCTCAAAAGTTTTCATAATGAAGATACTATTACATTGGAAAAGTTGTACCTCTCAGTCTGGAGTTATTGAAATTAAATGAAAAACTTTTTGTCTCATCAATGCAGTAGGTCTTTATTCTTGAATTTGACAATCTAAATAACAACAAGCAAAACCAATAAAAAATGGGGCACATGAACCTTACTAACCAAGTCAAAAATGTGGCGAGTATAAAAATAAGATGATCAAAAAATCTCTATAGAGCTAAAAAAATTATTCACAACATTTAAATAATAGTAAGGATAATAATATAGAAGTAAGATGAAATAAATTACGAAACTGTAGAAATCTTACTTCTTAAAAATTAATCAGTAAATTGTTCATTAACACATGTTATGCCTCACTTAACTGATCGTTATATAAGAGCTACTTTTCTTATTTTTTTTAAATTACTGGGTAATAGTTTTAAATATGATTATTATGTTATTTGAGCACAATTAATATCTGTTGAAAAATATACATATTTTATCAAAAATACCCTTCAAAGTTAACTATTATATCAAGGAATTCATTATTTACCCAATTCATTAAGATACTTTTGAAGTCACAATTATTTCAATACTTCGAATAATTACACATTACAACTATTGTGTGATATAACTGTTCTAACAAATGTATCTTACACTCTGAAATCAAATTTCCTACCACTTTTCTTAAATTTAAAAGTCATTAATAACGATTTACATATGCATCTTATAAATAAAATTGTTTCAAACAAGTCCTTTGAAGTAATTGAAATTGAAACTTTTCAAATCATTCGCAAAATAAATCATGATTAAAAAATCAAAATATACTCTACCTGCTTTAATAATGCAGATAGAATAATGAATACTATATCCAATATTAACCGTTTTAAACCTTTCATTAACTAACTATATTTACAAAAATGGTTATATAATTTATATCTAAAATACTGCAACGATTTTATTTAGCAACAATTGTGCAAATTATCTACACCCAACCATGCAAGATGTGCTTTGCTGCATATTTTATTTAAAATTTTTTGACTGAAACTAACATCTATCAAATTCGTTTTCAGTAGTTCGTCTTATTAAATTTCCTTTTCTTCATTCAAAAATTAAATCTTTCAATTAATACATGTGTGGATTATAATCAAAGATATCCTTAATTTGAAAGGTTTTGTTGAAAAAATTGTTGTACATCCTTTTTCCAAAAGTCATTTTAATTAGTTGTTTCTTCTTTAATAACAATTTTTTGGTTAGCGTCAGTATCAAACAGATTTCTCTTATAAACATTTGAATTCATTATTTTATTTTATTTGTCTACACTTTATTGGATTCATTTTTATTGTTTATGGGCTAGTATTGATAGATTCATGAACAACATATCTAAGTAAAAGGATTCATTTATAATTCCCTTTATCAATTAATTTATTCCATCTTTCTTTATTTTACTGTACTATTAAATCGTCAACTAAAAGTTGAACAATGATGGATATTGAATGTTTTTGTTAATTCCTGAAATTCCTTGTAATAAAATTCTTTCTGTAAACCTTGCATTCACAATTCTAATATTTTCAGTGAAGCCCTAACGTGTTTTGCAGAAATAATCAGTAACGGTTATAATTAGTTAAAAATATTTTAATTGTTTCCAAATTACCTGAATCCATTTTGACTAATTCAGGTGGCTATAAATCATCAATTCGAAAATAAATTAAACGTATTCTAACAAAATTTTGGTATATGTAATTCATTTATAGATTTTTGACAAATACATTCAATTCTTTCAATTCCATTTGTAATTGGTACTCTATGAGGGCCATATCCATTTATATAGACTAAAAATAGTTAAAAGATTTCAGCAAATATAATTACACTTCCATCAACACAATAACAGAATTATCTAAAGTAGCGGTTTTTTGCGATAGTTTATTGTAAAATTTTCCTGTAATATAAAAAAGTGTATTAACAGCATCATAGACATTTACTGGATCATATTATCCACTATTTTTCTACCATTAAAATCCATATAACATTTAGTTGCCTTAAGTAAGTTAAATTTATCTTATGAAATTCTTTAATTATATTTCGTATTTTTGGATCATTTATTAACTCAAGATCACTGTCGCAATTTGGCAGAAATTTTTTATTACATTTCTGTTTAGTTATCTTATTCCCAAAAAGCTCCATCTAATAAATTTTAAATACCCTTAAATTTATAATTCTTAAATTTCAGACAAATTTATATGAGTAAATGCAAATGAATATGTTACAATTTTGTATCTTTTCGATGTTATTATATAAAATTATTTTTTCCATATAATTACTACTTGTTTTATTATGTTGCTTCAAATGAAACAATGGGAAATCTATATCTTTGTTCATATAGTAACAAATTCAGTGAGTACAAAACAGTGAGATATATCTAAACTTACTATTCCACAATCTAAATTTTTCAGCTATTATGTGATTTAACAACAATAGAAATGACATGAAATTATTTAATTGTTTACTTCTTTCTTCTTTCTCTAAATTAGACGACTGTTAGGAAATGTTTTGGTCATATCTTGGAAACTTTCTTTATTTTTGGAAAACTTTTACTTCATTTATCATTGCATGATTAGGTCTGCTTTGATCTTTTTATTCCTTACTAGGGTTTTTGTATTTATAACAATATTTGCAAAACATGCAGCTATTGTAGTAGCATCAAATAAAAATTGAAAAGTGAGAATGGTATTGGTAAAAATAACCTTTTTGTTTGGTGTCCCTTTCGTTTATTAAATAACCAATAATTTTTTTCACAACAGCAGTACCAAATATTTAAATGTGTTTCAACTAGTTTATTATCTTAATTCTTAGCTGTGCCTCAATTAAATATGGTTCATTACTATTTAAATGTTTGTTATTTAATATAACTTTAATTAAACCAATAAAGAATTTTTTATAATCCTCCACAATCTTCATCAACTTCAGTATCCATTCCTTATTTTCTGTTTCGATACATTATTTCTGTAACTGCAGTAGCAGCAGATGTTTCACCAATTGAAGCATCTGGAGCACATGTTCTTTCTGCTGCAGCTAACTAAAGTTTTTTAATATGTTTCAAGTCTTTGTCATAATCTTTATTAGTTCTGTAAGTAATTTTGTATACTTTACATCTTTTATCTAGAGGATTGGTTCCTTTATGTCTGTGTGTTATTTTCTTACTGACTTTAGTCCCAGGGCCACTCCAGCTATAGCCAAGTGAAAGCATTACAAATACTAAATTATTAATTAGTATTAACATAGCCTTTCCCATACTAACCCTCCCTAAATGTTTGTCAAATTATAAACAGTAATAAAACGAGGAATTGCTTTCAGATAGTCAATTACAAAAGTAATAATTTTATTAGTTATAACTTCAAATATTACATCATATAATAATAACTTGTACACAAGTGAAGAATTGATAGAAGTTCTTGATGGCCAATATAGTTTAAAAATTTTGAAAAACTTATTCAGTCGAAAAAATCTAATATACTTTTTCAGGTAAGTAAAATTTTAAACAATCATTATTGAAAGTGATATTAAATGACATGTTCATAAAGAAGATTAGGGTAGTCAATTTTAGGATTTCATAAATAAATAACTGAAGCTAATGAAAAAGGATTTTCTAGTTATGTTTCTAAAATTACTGTATTTGGAATTATGAACATTTATTTTAATAAAAGTTTTCTCATTTGTGTAATATAATGTTTATTTTTTAATGTAATTTTTCTCATTTATTTTTTTAAACTAAATCCTGAACTTGTTGACCAATAATTTATGAAAAAAAATTTCCCTTAGCTATCACTTTTTTTGATAGAAATGAAAATTTTATAACAAACATCACTTATGCAAATGCTAAATTCATTAACTGCAATGGATCTCATCCATTGCATTTTTAACAGTGAAATAATACATATTTTCCTAAATAAATCAAGAACAAAATTTAGAGTAATCAGTTTCACTCATTTCCAATTAATGTGGAAAATTTGATGTAAATATATCTAAGACAGAAACAGATATTAATATTAGTATCAGTATTTGATGGGTATATTCTATTTGTTCACAACATTATGTGGCATTTGATATTATTCACACAGATAGAATGGATTTTTCAGCATACAGTGGTAAACTGTTATCAAAACCAGTTTATGTTATTAGAATTAAAAAGAACAACTCTTACTCAGTTGACTTCATCTCTATCAAACCATTAATTAAGGATGGACATATTCTTAGCAATCACTGAATTAAAACCAAACTGAAGTACTTTATTGATTAGAATTATTTGGTATAATGTTTAGAATTTTAAAGGCAAATTTATAAAGAGGATCTAATACGAATTTTCAGTTAGAGTTCAAGAAAAGATCAAGGATATTACATTCTTAGATGAACTGCTAGTAAGTATAAAACTAAGATATCAAGAAAACGAAAAATTGTTGTTAATGTGAGGAAACTCATGTTCCTGTTGTTAGTTGTGTACCACAATATTCACTTGAACTAGGTCAAGAAAAACTGCATAGTCCTAAAACTCCTGTTTCATTGTTTGAAGTACATATATCTGAATGTGCTGGATTAAATGGAAAATGGAATTTTCAGCTATATTTTACTTATTACATTTCTTATGGGTTTTATATACTTCACTCCATTTTCATTGTTTTAAAAACGAACCGATAACATACTCAGTTACATGATTCCTCTTTATTTGATCACCTTCTGCTAAAAGATATTTATGCAAACAATGGAAGAAATGATGTTTTTCCCCAAGAATTACGTAATCTGTATCCATGATCCACTAGTCCTACAGATTTTTAAAAGAATACTACAATTAAATAATTATTAAATGTACATACACTCCATTTTATTCGAAATATTCGATAAATGTGGTAAATAGGTCTAGAAGAACGAATGTTTCAGTAATTAAAAACAGCAATGAAATTATGCCCATTTTTAATGAAGATATACTTATGGATAGAACACAATGTGTAATAATGAACTGGAAAAGGAATTTTACTTCTCATAAAATGTATAAGTATAATGAAAATTTTTAAATTATATAAATGTAAGAAAATGTGAAAAAGTTATAGAAGTGAAAACTTCAGGTTAGCATTTCCTTTTAAAATTCAGGTTTTCCAAAATTAAAACGTTTGATGGAATGTTGTCTTTTTAAAACCTAAATTTTTAAACGTTTTTCTAATTTTCAATTTCCAAAAAAATTAAAAAATTATTTAGATCTACATAAATAAAAGCAAAACAAAATGAATAGTATTTTAAATGTAGCAATTATAGTCATCTTCTTAGAAGTGTTCACAAAATTATCAGAGATGAAAAATTAATGTTACAATGCTTCAAAATTTGAAGTTTTGATAACTAGAAAACTTAAAATGATTTATTACTCTTAAATTTTAAGTATAAAATTTCTCTATCATATCGTCGTAAAAAAATCTTTTCAGAAGATAGACACAAATATTTGGATTAAATTTTATGGAGGTATAAAACAAAATTAAGATAAATTAGTTCAATTAGTGAATTTCAATAAATTTTTTAAAAATATATATTTTCATTTATAATTAAAGATTAATATAAATATATATAAGTTTGGAAAAGACAAAATGAATATATTATTTTTAAAACTGAGAAACATTCAAAAATGTGAGCTATGGTCCAGAATTGTAATAAATATGCTTATCTTGATACTAAATATGAATATTTATTTTTTATTTAATGTATAATATCTGCTGATGTAAATTGAATTTGTGTATAGACAAATGAACAATTGCCTTTTAAAAAAATTTTATTAGTTCAGATTCTTGATTTTTATGCAATTGATTTTAAATTAGTTTCCCATTAAGCCAGAGACTTGAAATGGCCAACAGAACTCAGAACTGGATAATACCATACTTCAACTCACTTTCAAATCTGGTGTGTGGTGGAGTGTACTTTGTTTTAGTCTGTCTCTGTGTGTCCAGTACAGATTTTGCAATTGATTTTAAATAACTTACCAATAAAGCTAAAGACTTCGAATTATTATATTAACTTTTGCAATTGATTTTAAATAACTTACCATTAAGCTAAAGACTTTGAACCATTAATTTAACTCAGAACTGTAACACAATGGAATATTAATTGGTTTGATTTCTGGTGTGTGGTGGTGAGTAGGTTGTTGGTCTGAAACTGAATGACCCAACAATATTATTTCTCTTTTGAGTCTGTTGTGTGGCAGAGGGTAGTCTTTTTTCTTTCTGCCAGTCTAGTCAGTACAAATTTTTCGACTGACTTTAAAATAACTTTTCGTCTAGCTGAAACATTAAATTTAGCTCAGAACAGGATGTCAAGCAATATTATCTCACTTTCTTTTCTGGTGTGGGACAGTAACTAGCTCTTGATGTGCCACTACTTTCTCCCTTTTCCTTTATTTCAGAATAGCAGATTCACACTTAAAGAACGATTTCTGCTAAGTTTCCCTGTCACCTCGATTTTCTCTACTTTTATACATTTGTGGTCTTCTCACGACAGTTGCCTATCAGGAAGCAATTAGTTGTTTGATTCATTTTAAGAGAAACTCAAATAAACCTGACTTTGACCACATGTCCTGCTGGAACCTCATCAAAATGTTTGAAATCAACTGAAAAATATCAAACACACAAGACTAACCAGCAGGAAATAACTACTTAAATATAAAAATATTTTAGCAGTTTTAAAAAGGACTAATAAAAATAAAATTTTCTCACCTAGCCACACACAGATACTAAATGCCATATAGATAGTCTGGAAAATATGGTATTGTGAATTTTTAATAGCTATGACACTACTTGCATAACTGAAATCAAAAGGCATATATATGTACTTGATCATGTAGTTCCCTGCACAAAATATTTACTTTTCATGCAAATTAATGAATATTCAAATGATTTTGCATTTGTGTATATCATCACACATTAACTATAAAAAGGAATGTAAACTTTTGCTAAAATGAGGAAAGGTTACTTTCTTCTTCATCTATCGTTAAGGGAGCTACTGAGTTCAACTTTGCACACCCATGAAGGGCTGAAACACGTCCAGATTTCACCAGATTGTTTCTATTTCACACTGTGAAGAGGCATACTGGAGAGATTGTAATAAACTGCCTGGGGTATGCTTCAAACTTTTTTCATACTTATGGAAATTCGATGGTTGGATATAGACTGTAATAAGCCAGAGTAAATATTCAGTAAAGGAGAGACTAACTACCGGTAGTTTCTCAGTTTTACTTCATTAAAAGCGCTGCAACAAGCGTGGTTAACTGCTCCCTATGCACATACAGTACAGGGTGATTCAAAAAGAATACCACTACTTTAAAAATATGTATTTAATGAAAGAAACATAATATAACCTTCTGTTATACATCATTACAAAGAGTATTAAAAAAGGTTTTATTTTTCACTCAAAAACAAGTTCAGAGATGTTCAATATGGCCCCCTCCAGACACACGAGCAATATCAACCCGATACTGCAACTCGTTCCACACTCTCTGTAGCATATCAGGCGTAACAGTTTGGATAGCTGCTGTTATTTCTCGTTTCAAATCATCAATGGTGGCTGGGAGAGGTGGCCGAAACACCATATCCTTAACATACCCCCATAAGAAAAAATCGCAGGGGGTAAGATCTGGGCTTCTTGGAGGCCAGTGATGAAGTGCTCTGTCACGGGCTGCCTGGCGGCCAATCCATCGCCTCGGGTAGTTGACGTTCAGGTTTCATAACTAACCTTTTTCGTATGACTCTCCATACAGTTGATTGTGGAATTTGCAGCTCTCTGCTAGCTCTGTGAGTCGATTTTCCTGGGCTGCGAACAAATGCTTGCAGGATGCGTGCTACATTTTCATCACTCGTTCTCGGCCGTCCAGAACTTTTCCCTTTGCACAAACACCCATTCTCTGTAAACTGTTTATACCAACGTTTAATACACCACCTATCAGGAGGTTTAACACCATACTTCGTTCGAAATGCACGCTGAACAACTGTCGTCGATTCACTTCTGCCGTACTCAATAACACAAAAAGCTTTCTGTTGAGCGGTCGCCATCTTAGCATCAACTGACGCTGACGCCTAGTCAACAGCGCCTCAAGCGAACAAATGTACAACTAAATGAAACTTTATAGGTCCCTTAATTCGCCGACAGATAGTGCTTAGCTCTGCCTTTTGTCGTTGCAGAGTTTTAAATTCCTAAAGTTGTGGTTTTCTTTTTGAATCAATTCCAAAATTGTCTTTACAACTTTAATTAGGCTTATTTTAGAAATTGCAATAGGTACAACGGTCCTATTTGCTACATAATGTTCACACAAACTTAAAGCTCTTTTTTTCTTATTTTCCTCTATTTGTTTTTGACTGGTTACCCTCGAGCAGTTGTCACAGCATGTGGAATTTTGTGCTGACTATATCTCGTAACAAAGTCCTACAAAATACCATTACATTTTGGTCTTAATGAGGATCTTGCATGAAGTGGAAGCTCACATCAGAGCAACAATAGCATTCTTTAATGAGGATATCCTAGGAAGGACATGGAACTGGAATATCGGTTAGATAACGAATGTTCTACTTGACACACATATTTACGGTGACCATAAACGCATATCCCCCATTTTAGGAACAGTCACGAATTTTCTAGCTCTGTCCCGAATCTGCTGAGGTGTTAGGAGTTATTGTAATCACTGGCTGATGAATACGTTGATGTTGTGTTTGCGTATGGTCTATGATCCACACATGCCATTACACTGCGGTCACAATGTGCATGTATTTGTTGCAAGGTATATTCATTTTCATTAGGTACTGTAACCCGTTAACTGTTATATCGCAAATACTGAACGGCCATCCAGTGCACTTATATAGTACTTAATAATTCAATGCAATCACTGCTCCCCCACCTTCACAGGTATTATGTGTGTATAAAGCTATGCATCTTGTGCAAGTGTCTGTTCATAGTGATAGCTGCCTTTCTAGATATTTTATCTCTCAGTATTATTAGTATGTTGATAATGCTCTTGGGGATCCACAATATACTATATGCATTCTGTGCATGTTTATTATTACAGAACAAGAATCGGATACAATATCAAGTGACATCCAGCAGATTAGACATTCTATATTATGAATAATGTATCTGTGTACTGGGCGGCTGCACTAGCGCTAAATTGTTACTTATAGAAGCCACAAATTCCTAATACAAAGCTGTTTCACAGTAGCTATTGCACGAAATCTCATTATTAGTATTTGCTGGTGAAATGAGTTTCCAGTATGGGGGTGTAAATAGTGGCCTTAGTCTCATTTGAAAAATCCGTTATCCTGAGAATATAAGCTTTGGTCTTAATTGTTGAATTTGCTATAATCATTTCACAATTATTCTTAGTTGATGTTTTTTGACTCAACTGTTCCATGCTTGCTGCAACGCTTTGTGACCCATGTTTAAATAGCGAACATAGTATTAATTTTATTCAAATAGTTTCTTATTATCTTGTGATATTAGGGTAATATTATTCCTGAGTTTAATTGCCTATTCCACCAGTTTGTGTTTATATTTTATGATGGCAGACACAAGGTGAAATTTTAGAATAATTATGCTCCTTATGTCGTTGTTTTCGTTTTCGCTGATACTGCATTCATCAAATCAATGTGTGGACCTTATTGTTCTGGCACCTTAAAGGTTCTAGTGCTGACAATAAATGAAAAACAGTTGTGTACTTAACTACATGAATCGATTCGACAATTATTTTTCCTATTGGTATACCTGTAAGACTTGTATTCGCAGCATACTTGCATTTATTCGGTATTCCTGAAACTTGATAGCTAACCAATAATCGCAAGGGTACTTTCCTACTACCAATCTGTTGCGCTGACATAACCGAATATGACTGTTACTGTAATCTTAGTGGAATCTATCAAACCCTGAACCTGTCGGTCAGCCCTAAATGGTTTGAGAGCTCGCCAGTGAAGCACGGTGTGTTCTTGGACTTTGACACAATTCACCTAAGGTAAAAGACTCACTAAAAGCGCTCTTTCTACTTTATTTTGTATGCATGGCTATGTGCTTGTCTTAGTTGCTCATCTCGTGATTTATTGTCATATCTTTTGATGCAAATGGTGTTATGTAGTTCGATGATATTCGTTTCGATTTTATTTTATCACAAACGCAGCGTTCTCAAGCAATCAGCATTTGTCACACAGAATATTTCTGAGCTAGATGATGACGGGAATGGGTGGGTTCATTCCGTGCTTTGTCACCAAATTTGCCATCCATGATTGGAATTACTCCGTTTCTTCGGTGTTATAGCGTGAACTGCATGTTTGTATGTGAAATATGAATATGCTGATGAAATTTATCCAGCTCTGTTTCTTCACACCGACAAAAATAACAAATATGTCGTTCATGTAGCGCAGCCAATTGCGTGCTCGGAATTTCGCGGAGCTTAAGGCTATTTTCTAAAGCCCTTGCAGTGAGATTTCAGCTTCTAACAGATGGAAGGGGCGATCTGATTACGACTCCGTCTGATTATTCTCAATATTCACAACGCTACAAGAAATAGGTTTGTGGTAAAAATCTAGGCATTTCGTAACAAATATCTCTTGGTACTCGTTCGTAAATGATGCTGATACTCTCTAGCATTGGATTGTTTCTGAAGAGACTTGATGCCAAAGATAACCAATAGCTAAGTTAGCTGCTCCTGGACAAGACTAACCAAGTGACGCAAATCTCTCATATACTGTTCTGTATCTCCCACAAGTGAATGTGATAATTTATTAATTTATTTATTTACATGTCAAGTTCTGTAGGAAAAAATTGAGGAGCAAATCTCCAAGGTAATGGAACGTGTCAGTACATGAACTTACAACATACAACTACTAGACACTCCATCATAACCATGAGAACCCTTAGTCTTCAATGATTTAATTATTGACTCAATTTCCGCTTGTCTGTATCACAGAGGAGTTTTTCAGACTTCAACCTCCGAAAGGCATTTGCTAGGATATTTATATGATTTCCAGTTGAAACTAAATTTTTATTTAATTCACCAGCAATGCTCAGAAAATGGTTGTTAAATACTGTACATATATCTGATTTATCAGTAACGGAAATATCATTACTGTGAACTGACTTTATATCATCAACCTTGTGCTGTTGACCAGACACTTCCTCCACAACTGACCATATGGCTTTCATTTTATCCTGTGAATTAGCTATTCTATTTGCATACCACATAGTTTTTGCCTTGCTAATAATATTTTTAAGAACCTTACAATACTGTTTGCAATGAGCTACTGTAGCTTGATTGTGACTACTTCTAACATTTTGATATAATTCCCACTTTGTTCTACATGATATCCTTATCCCACTAGTCAGCCAACCAGGCTGTCAATTACTGCTGGTACCCGTTTAGAATGTTCTAATGGAAAACAACTCTCAAAGAGCATGAGAAATGTGTTATGGAATGCATTGTATTTATCATCTATATTATCGGCGCTATAAACATCTTGCCACTCTTGTTCCTTGACAAGTTTTGAAAAACTCTCTATTGCTGTTGGTTTAACTTTCCTACGTGGTTTGTAATTAAATACGATATTGGTTTGAGTACAATAACCTTTTAGTGTTAAAATTTGCGCATTATGGTCTGAAAGGCCATTCACCCTTTTACTAACAGAATGCCCATCTAGTAATGAAGAATGAATAAAAATATTGTCTATGACTGCGCTACTGTTCCCCTGCACCCTAGTTGGAAAAAACACTGTTTGGATAAGATCATATGAATTTATGAGATCTACCGACATCCTTTTTCTTGCACAATCATGTACAAAATTAATATTGATGTCACCAGATATAACTACATTCTGGTACTTGCTACAAAGTGAATCAAGAACCCTCTCTAGCTTAAGCAAAAATGGTCTGAAGTTGGAGTTAGGGGACCTATAAACAGCAGCAATTAGAAGTTTAGTATCACTAAATTCAAGTAATGCTGTACAACTTTCAAATATCTGTTCAGTGCAGTGTCGTGATACGTCTATTGACTCAAATGAAATACTGTTTTTTACGTACAGAGCCATTCCCCCACCCCGCAAGGAACTCCTTGAGAAACAGCCAGCCTGGTACAGAAAGCCTCTGAACTATCAAATTATTTAAGTCGTGCTCTGATATACCAATAATTTCACAGTTAACATCTATTAGCAGTTCACTAACTTTATCTGTGATATCTCTTATATTTTGATGAAATATGCTAATTCCTTCTGTACTTGGAAACATTACATCCTCTGGAGGTGAGCCCTTAGTTAGAGGCACTTCCTTTAAGCAGGTATACGTATCAATTGACTTCAGTCTAAAACAGGTGCAGCTCTAACATCAGCTACTACAGGAATTTTTCCATAAGTCATAGCACTACCTCCACCCACTACACTGTCACCTATAAGCTTAGCCAGCCTCCCCTTCCCATACCTATTGAGGTGCAGGCCATGCCTAGTGAAACCCCATCTACTGATAGACCCAACTGGCACCACTGAGATGTGATTCATGCCCTCAGCCGTTAGTGCCCTCCCCAGCCCCACATTAACGCGCCTAACAGCCGCATTAAGGTGAGGCTGATCATGAGGCTGAAAAAGTTGCACTAAATGCACATTAGTGCCACCAGTTTGAGTAGCTATCTTAACCAAGTCACCACTGACATCATATTCCCTGTCGCTATCGAGACTGTTCCCTGCTACACCCACTATCATTACCTGATCTTCTTTCGTAAATTCTTACGTAACTCCCCTATACTTACAGTCACCTGAGCCAACCCTGCACTAGGCTTCACAATGCTGGTGACCTGGTACTCACGCCCCAACACTTCCTGCAACTGCTGGCCCACACCTCTACTGTGGGAACTATCTAGCAGCAGAACCTTCTTTCTGCTAGACTTTGCAACTAACCTAGGCCTCCTAATTGCTGAGGACTGCTGCAAGTTACCTACATCTACGGCTACACGAGGCTCCTCTCCACTCAACTCTGACAGTTGGTCGTATCTATTGCATGTATGCAAAGTAAAACTGTATGAATACCTCCTCTTCCTAGCTACCTTCTTGCCAACTGCCAGTTCCCATTCCCCACCACCCTTCACCATCCTCAACCTATCTAGTTCCTCCTTTGCGCATTGTAACTGCACCTGAAGGGCACAGATCTTACACTCCTGCTCCTCTATTAACTTGTTTGTACTACAGATTCTACATTCTCAGGAGAGGAACTTCCTAATGTGACCACTGGCTTCCCCACTGCATTCCCACCAATGAAAATACTTTGTACATATCCCACACCGTAATCCACTACTCACAAAACTACGACAGAGCCCACACTTTTCACTCATAGTAAAATTTTACAGTTACTGAAAAAAACTATACGTCTATGTTACCAAAGTTCAGTTTCACCAGTAGAACTATTTAAGAACTGACAATAATGGTCTCAAAATTCTCTGCCTACTAAGAAAGCAGCTACTTGTATTAATACTACTACAACACAGCAAAACTTCATAAAATTATTAGCTAAAACCAAAAAATTAAAACGACCGCTGTAACACTAAGCGAAGTTAAAACACTAAATGAAAATTATACTGAAATATTTCACTAGAAAGAATAATAAACGTCAGTTGAAAACTAAAGCACGAAATTTACTAAACGACTTCAACACACTGAAAACTTCTATAAAACACAGCGAGTGAACGATTACAAAAGTTTATTAAGTCGTTATTTCGACACAAACGGCACGCAACACCGCTGAAATCTATTAACTATAATAACTGTATTACAGAGCACAAATAAGTTTGTCAGTACTTAGCTTATAACCCCTACAGCTGCAGTGCACGCCGAAAAATGTAAACACACTTCGACAGGATATCTCGTGCTCCACTATTAATCTTCGTAGTAATTGTATGACGTATCTTTGTTCGTGACGGAAGTTACGCTCAGTTAGTTTCCAGTTTATAGGATTCTGTTTCTTGATGTGTACTTCCGGTTTGGACTTGTGGAACCTATCAACCTACAGCACACAGTAATTTCTTGCGAAGGAATCTTTGAAGACCTAACTGCAATATGAATAGACTATTTGAAACATCGTGGATTGGACGTATAGCTAAACTGATGTCACTCTATACCGAACATGTAATAAAGTGCAGATCGCCGAACGCGTAATGAGCTTAGGTTTTCCGCAGTTTCCTGTAGTTAAATGAGGAGAATGAGGATGAGGATGTGTTTTATAAGGTGGTGATTCATTTCCTGCTCACCATTACAAACGTCTTTATTGTTCTCAATGGCTTCCTTGTTCAGTATCGAAAAAATCATACATACTTAAAGTAACGGAACTTAACTTACTGTAGGACCATCAATAACATTTTCTTTATTTGCGTTGTCACACTCAGAAGATGTATAGTTATCATGCTTTCGCTTGGTCTGATATGCCTAAAAGGTTCCTCGTAATCATCTTCTAGTTTAAAAGTCTCCTACGGCAAAATATAACAGAATCGTTTGGAAAGGTCAGATAACCAGCTTTCCCTCTGTCATTAGAATTATTTCGCATGCTCATTCCCTGTTTATCTTTCGCTGTAACATACACACACACACACACACACACACACACACACACACACACACCTACTGTTGATTGTTGCTCTGAATGGCAACGTCACTAAGAGGAAGTACAGTCCATCTCATGACACATACTCTTCGTTCACTATTTCTACTTGGCCCACTATTTAGGAAGTCGTTAACATAAAAAATTGCATGAACTACCTTTCAGAACTCTTGTGCACAAGATGCTGTTAGTCATTTTTCTTGCACATGAAAATTTAACGCTGTATATAGTGAGTTTATAGATTACGTGTATACCACACGTTTAACTTGAACTTTCCTAAAGGATACGTAATATCTGTGTAACGTAGCATTAGCAGGTAGCCTCCAATCGCTGTGAAGCGAGCTGTATAGTCAACAGTTTCGTTCCAAAACTACGTGGAATGAGTCAAAAGTGCTTTTAACAGCAATTAAAGTAGTAAAGTTTCTATGAATGTGTAAATTTTTATTTTCATAAATTCCCATCATTACGTTAATGAGCTATATATCATAAAATACTCGCTATACAACCTATCACTGTTATCATGTAGTCACATTGATTAAGGAAGGAAGATAATATGTAAAGATGTCGAATAACAACATTTTACTTTAAAAGGGTAGTGATGATTGAGAAGAAGATCAGCTGCTGCAGAAGATATATGACAAAATCTTTGATACTGCTGGGCTCGTAAACATTTCAGAGAGCCTTCCGACCCTTACCTGTCAAGTTATATATCTCGTTCCCTGTGTCACATACGTCATCTTTATACTTTCTGTCATTGCGAAATATAAGGTAAGATGGTAAAGCATTACCAGCGACATGTAACACATATCTCAGTCGGATTTTTATTTTCCTTCATTGTCATCTTCTAAACGCATCTTGTATTAATTATTTATTGTACACCACTTCAGATGGTAAACCACTCAGAAGACGAAATTTTACGATGTTGGGATTAATTCAGTCCTGCAAGTGTACCCTAATGATAATTTAAATCATGAGTTTCAAAATACTGATGAGATTTCTTAGCTTGCGTCACCTCAAAGGGTTCATGATTTGAGTCACATTACTCAACATGATAACTAGAAACATTTAGAGAGAGTATCACAGTGGAATACTTTGAATACAATATCATGTGTTGGGTACAATATGCTATCAATAATATAATAATTACACATTTGCCTTTTAGAATAGGACAATGATTGAACATAAAGATCACTTTATCCCACGTGAAAGGAACGAAAAATAGCATGGAACGAAAAGGACTTTCAGTGATTTTATATTTTTTGGATTGCCATTAGACATATTTTAACATTTTTTCCGAGCTAACCCAGTCAATAAACACCTTTTTGAGGTCTGCTGTAGGAAATTCCAAGAGATACTAAATTTTCATAGACATAAACAACTCATAGATTAAACTACATATATTGTTGGCCCTCCCGGTTAGTGCAGTCTAATGCACGGCTTTCCAGATTGTGAAGGATCACCTGGTCTGCGGCACGAATCTGCCCAGTGGACTTGTGTCGAGGTCCGGTTAGCTGGCCAGTCTGTGCATGGTTTTTAGGCGGTTTCGCATCTGCCTCGGCGAATGCGGGCTGGTTCTCCTTATTCCGCCTCAGCTAAACTATGTCGGTGATTGCTGCGTAAACAAGTTCTCCATGTACACGTACACCACCATTACCCTACCATTCAAACATAGGGGTACACTCGTCTGGTGTTAGACGTTCACTGGGGGGAGGGTGGGGGCGGCAATTCTGGTACGAATTGCAAAGTAATCCTAAAAAGAGTGGTTTGGTGTGGAGCAGTGGAGGAGTGAAGTGGACTGCAGTAGTCGTCCTAGGCTTGAGGACCACTACGGCTGTGGCCGCAGCGGGAACAGATCATTTCCGTCGTTTCTAGGCCCCTGGTTAACATACAATAAAATACCCCATTATGTATATTGTTGGTAATTATTAGTCATTTTGTTCAGTCAATTAATTACTTTAAAGGACTACAATTGTTTATTATACCAAATCGATAATAACTAGAAATTATACAGGAGGACCCAATAAATGACTTTAAAATACTATATTTCTTTGTGATACCAAACCGATAAGAGCTGGAAACTATTTCACTGAAACAACAAAACAGTATGCAGGTAAATTGATGGACGAGCTATTGTGGCAATTGCTGTACGCATATGAACGGCTGTTCGTCAGTCATTTATTATTTTGACATACAGATCACAAAGACAGATGTACTGCATGGTACTTGGAAGACTACTCACATGGGAATTCTATGAACAGATGGAAATATTACCTGCCATAACCCGTGGATCTGTTTCATGTTGAAAATGAAGAAAAATGAATGTAACGGAAGATAATGGACACATCATTTAGAAATGTATTCAGACTTGCGGTTACTATTGTAAAATAGTCACACAATTTCGTAGAGGAGAAACCTTATTATAAAGCTACCCAGAACAGTTAAGGCTTTAGTAAATCAAGGACAGAAGAAAACTCTGACCACACATCTCTAAGATTTTGAATGTAATTCCCAGCAGAATTAACATTTCTCCTAAATTGTATTTATCGAAACTCTATTACACAGAAAGTGTAACTACGTGACTGACGAAGAGCATAGGTCACTGTAGTTTATTGACTAATATCGATCTCGTCCATCTTACCTGGGTCACTGACAAGCTGCCCACTTGATGGACATAACTGATAATAACACGTAAAGAATGAAAAAAATAATTCCTATACTTTCATTTACTCCTGAATTCCCATATTCCTTTAACAACAGACGAAACTATTGTTTATACAAATTGTATGTCACTGAAATTTAAGCAATTAGCAGTAATAAATGACGGTTAATTACATGTAGTATTTTGTGAAATTCTTTTAATAGCCTAGGAAGGGAAGCACTGACGATGGTGACGGGTATGTGGGCTGTCTGGCATGTAGACGGATTTCTGGCAGTCGGTTGGTTATTCAGTGCCTTAGCGAGTGAAACTGGCCACACCACAGACCTGTTACTCCACCTAGCAACTATGCCAGGAATATTGAATTGAAGTCCCAGCTACAGCTGTTATCGCAGCAGCTGCTACATCGACGTCCAAACCTGTGGGCTATTCGTCATTAATCTAAGCAACGTTCTGTTGTTAGCATCTGCAGTTGTATCGTATCTTGTCCTAATTGCTCAGGTAAATGTCGAAGAGGTTTTACATGAGACTTAATATATTGCTTTGATCGTGTTAGAGAGGCGTCTTCATTTTCGAAACACATGTGTACCGCAAGTGAATACGTAAACTAGTCTGAAGAAAATTATAGCTCTTTAAATGTAGGCCAACTGTTTGTAACTGTTTATTAATGCTGGGGGTCTGGTGTTTTCACGTATCAAACAAATATTTTCTGCAGGACTAAGTTACCACATAGTGAGAAAGAAAATATGAAAATATCGCTCATCGTTTTTGAAGGTGTGTTGGCTAAATAAAACCTATAGGTAGGGGCAGCGTAATACCCTATATATATATGATATTACGACACACCCACGATAATACCGGTGCATGTAGTGGATCTTGGGATCTACTTCCTAGCACGTCGGGCGCAGTGAAACATCTTACGAAATTCATTGATAATTTGATGAGTAAATATTGTGATCATGGAAATTTATGGTATTGGCCGTAATACATCATTTCAATAAATAAACGTTTATATAAAGATATATATTGGAACTTGACTTTTACCTATACATATGAAGCATTTCATTACACTATAGCCGGCCGGAGTGGCCGTGCTGTTCAAGGCGGTACAGTCTGGAGCCGAGCAACCACTACGGTCGCAGGTTCAAATCCTGCCTCAGACATGGATGTGTGTGATGTCCTTAGGTTAGTTAGGTTTAATTAGTTCTATGTTCTAGGCGACTGATGACCCCAGAAGTTAAGTCGCATTGTGCTCAGTGCCATTTGAACCATTACACTATACATGCATCAAAACATCATTGTGTGTTATGATATGTATATAACAGTTCAGCAATTTAAATATTTTCTAATTTTCTTTGAAAAATATCTCACTCTAATCAAGAAATGAGAAAAAGAATAGTTGTTATTCTGTAGTGTACATATTGTTACCCTGTGTAAGTTAAATTAACTCGAATAATGATATTCCTTTAAGTAATGGATATGTAGATTACTCGAAAAATTTGAGGATTTTTATGGCAATA
Source organism: Schistocerca nitens (assembly GCF_023898315.1). Lineage (NCBI taxonomy): Eukaryota > Metazoa > Arthropoda > Insecta > Orthoptera > Acrididae > Schistocerca > Schistocerca nitens. Next base: position 188,318,433 of record NC_064618.1, on the reverse strand, counting down.
GCGTAGGCACACTATTTTCTTGGGTTGATAAGTACACTAGGAGGCAACAACCTTTTACCAGATTTCATGAAACACGTGACGAAAATGAACAAGTGGTTTGTGACAGAATTTCTACCCACTACAGCTTGGGTGTGGGATATCACTACCCTCAATGTATCCTGCTACCACTCCACTGGTAACATTTGAATTGGGAAACTTCAGTTGGAGTTGTCTGATAATGAAAATGTTGTAATGTTCATAACACTTACTTCACACTGACGTTTTGTTCAGTCTGTAGACATGCCAATCATTTTGTTTTCATTAAAACTATTACTTACTGTGACTTTATCTTAAAAGTTGAAACTAAAGGTAGAAATATTCAACTGGACTTTGACATATACTTAAGAAACGTTTCATTTCTCTTTTGATGCAGAGTGTGTTTCCTAAAATATCATTATGAGTTATGATATCATCATCTCTCTTTTTTATAGGATAAAATTAAGCATTTATATAAATTCCAAACAGGTGAAATTTAGTGTCAAATAAAGTCATCATGCACGGATCTGAGGTCTTATATCTTATTCTCAGGCATCGTAACATCAGCTACATCATCTGAATCTGTTGCCCACCATTGAATATTCTACGATTTGAAACTGTATGTTTTTGCTCTCTTTAATAACATGTTTTATCAGCACAAATATCTAACATGTGAAGCATCATTGAGTAAGCATTGACAAACGTTCATTAATAGAAAATCCAAACAGCACTGTCATCATTGTATACTGGTAAAAAGATAAAATACCTCACATGCTGCTGTGTGTATCCATCATTGCTTACCACTATTAACAACAATGTTGAATACACCTTCCATCTTATGATGATGGCTAAACATTGAATCACTTAATGAATAATTTAAGTTTCGTGAATAACAAAGAAATATAAATTTATTACTTTCTGAGTCACAGTCGCAGTCTGCAGAACCTAGTCTATAAATGACGTATATTATATTTGTTTTTACCATTTGATAAGGCTTCTCACAGATTCTTTATGTCCTCTCCTAAATTATGATGTATGTAAAGAGTTGCAAATTCACTGGTTGGTCGGTAACCAACAATGAACAATTATTCATCAATGTGCATTAGTTCACTGCAACCTAACCACAAGGCTGCCAATATGCACCTTAAATCTTCTATATGGCACTGTAAATCTGGGTAGATATGACAGTGAAATACATAAGCCAATTGAGCAGTTGATATAATAAAAGCCGTATTAATAATATGATGCTGGTTGGCAATAATGTGGCAACAACCAAAGGATTAATCTTGACTATTGTCTTATAAAAAACACCAGACAATTTACTCCAAATGCTGGTATCACACCGATTGTTACTGTGTACAATACAGAAACAAGAAACAGATGTTATTATTTGTGTAATGGAAGCAGAGTGTAGTAATGCCATGAGGGGTGTAAAATTGAGACATTGAATGGTGTATCGTAACACTTCACTTGCAATAATATCATTAAATTTAAACATTGTAAACAAGTTTTTATACATTATCATAACTGAACAAGTTTGTATGCAGCAACACAATTCAGTGTGACTAACATGTTGAATCACTGCTAGCTTCAACTGACTCTAAGCTCACTAGCACTCAGAGTCTCAATATTTTTTTTAAGTCCCAACTAGTGCACAAAGAATTATTTCTAAGACACCAGCTCGGCCCACGCAGTTCTCTTTTTTCTGAATCATACTAAAACCAATTCCGCTGCCCAACAGATGAAGGCCAAAGACAATGAAACCTGAGCTGCTTGCCTACTGAAAAACTTGTTCATGAAAAACACTAACTGACTCAGTGCAGCAGCATACAGAGCTCTATTCCTAACATTATACATACTGCAAACTTAATAGGTTTCAAACGAATTCTCTGTTCATTAGCATTCTGTTATTACTTTATGCACTACTACACATAGCTCAAAACGGTATATTACGTAACAATTACACAAGTTGATAATATGACAACATTATTAACTATGGCATCTAACTGTGGATATATCCTCAACGATGTACTGTTGGAGGATATATATGTTTCTTGCCAGTACTTTTTAGCACTATTAGAAGTTATATTCACCTCTGTTTCCCATTACCACTCGATAACCACCTAAGATTATACCTAAGCTTATAGGGGAAGGTTGTGTAGCAGAATGTCTGCATGGTTCTTACATGTAGTCTTTGGAAGTTGGCGTAATTTCGCTGGAGCTTTTTGCCCCCTGTTTTCACTAGTATTCTGTCCGTTACTGACATGTGCAGTATGCACAGGTTTCATTTGATGTGTTTTTATTCTGTTTGTCACATGACATTAAGTTTAGTGAAGAGAGTTGCATTTACCTGTGTGTTTTACGATGCATGCTAATAAAACTTTGTTCCATATTATGCTTTACTTTGATGTTGTATGTGACCAAGGTGTGCCCCAATAACGGAAGCTAATGTCATTTTAATTCCTATGTGTTTACAGCATGTAAGTAACTTTTGGTCTTTTTCTTAATGTAGATATTTGTGACTCCACTGGAAGACGTATAGACCCATGTATTACATTTGCAGAATGTCTAATCATGTGCATATATTTCTTACAGTTGTTCACAGCATGATAATGACAACAATGTTGAAATCTCGGTAGTGGTCATTTTGAAAAACATACTGACAACTGTGACCATGAAGTATTTCTAATAAATTAACAGGCTACAAACGAGCATCCTTGCAGAACATCCTGAAGTCCATATGTGCAGAAGTTTCACATTTCCTCTTCTGACACTTGCTAATATCACCATCTTTGATCAGCGGAAGACAACCTGCACAGATCCCATTACAACTGTCTGTGGTACAAGTCTCAAAAATTGCTGCTGTTGTTGGACATTCGTCACATTTCCAATAAATGATCCACTCGTGGTGAGTTTGCGAGGAATGTCACAGTAACATAGGTTTACACAGCTATTTATTTTTATTTGTGTTACTACCAATTTGAAAACATTGTTATTTACTTAGTAGAACATATTCAGAGCAACAAAGTACTGCAGTACAGTAAAAAAATTAATTAACAATATTCTTTACAACTCTTTTATCTTCTCCATCATATTATACTAAGTTGTCTTTCTGGAAGTCCTAATCTTCTCCATCAGACTCGATGTCATTATTTCCTGAGGGCCACTGTAGAAACTTGTTAATGAACACTTCATATCTAATGAATGTACTTCATTGTTTAAACCTTGCAGTTTATTTGTGTTTATAGGAGCCTTGTTGTTGTATGCTGTAGTTCAGGGATAATTGGGTATTTGTTTTCCCTTAAAAGGACTCTATGTATTGCAAAACAGTCCATCTGTCCACTCTGAACAAAAGACACATCCTGGATTAGATGATTATAGGTCAAATGCCGAAATTTGGCAAGTGAAAATCTTTCCTTTGCTTGACAGTTTATGGCAAATGAAGAGTTTTTTAAAGTGGTGACACCACCATTCCTTAAAGTCACTAATATCTTTATGTTCTATAACGTTGACTTGAAAAAAATTCAGTGTTTTTATTGAATTAACTATCATTTCCATATACTGTTCACCAGAATAGGTTTTATCTTGTTGTATGACTCTTTTGATTATGGCAAAATCACTATCACATGGGAAGAAGGAGTGATCTCGAACATGAAAATAATACAGAATTATTTGAAATTTTCCAGTCATTGCGAGATACATCGGGTACCATACAACAGTGTTGTTTTTATTTTGCCTGCCACAAGAATTACTGAACACATGTAGTTACTGAGTCAGATAATCCACTTATATAGTCCCTGAGGAATGAGCACACTTCATTGGGACCTCGATTGCTTTGTCCATTGCAACATTAAAATTGTGCTGCACTGTCTTTAGGGTTATGGATATAAAAAGGTACGGTTTTCGTAAGTAGAACATTTCCTTTGCAGGAAGACAAGAAAGGAGAACATTTTACATATAATCAAACACTAGGACGACAACATCATTCCCTTCAGCACAGAGTTTTTTCATCTCATGTGGTTTTTTATAAAACTTTGGTACTCGTCGTTTGTGAACCATTATTTTAGCGACAGCCACTCGTTTTGCAACTTCATTCTGGATCAGAGATTTAATTTTTGCAAGAAGCTCCTCACAGGCAGAACATACTTCTACTTTTGGTCGACTGAATCTGTAATAAAAATTTTAATTGAAGTATTTCAGATAATATTCATACTTCACTGTTTATATCACAAAACAAGTCGTGTATCTTTCTCGCATTTAAGTTGGAATGCAAATATATAATACTTATTTCATTACAGTGTGACTGGTGGGTTGGCAAACGTCGAATATGAGCATCACTCATAGCAATGACATCAGATCCTACTGCATTTCCCATGATAATACACTTTCCTCTACAGTCATCTGGAGGCAGGTCATTAATAAGGAGCGATGTTAAGCATACAACAACCTGTTTCATAACAAAGAATCAGTATTCACCTTTCTTCACAAATGTCGGATTTTCTTTTCTGCTCCTTCTCCTTTGTACAGGTGAATGCTTTATCAGTACCATTAAATACAGATCTTTCTCCCTCTTAGTTTTGCCCTTGTACAATCTCCTAATAGTTTACATTTGATTTTCATCTTTGAAATGTTCAAAAGACATTTGGAACAACTGCAATGAAACTAAATGTTGTAGCAAGATACAATTTATTCTCTTAAATATCCAGCAGTAAAATGAAGCCAAATATTACATGAGAACATTTATATAAAGCTTAGTTGCATGGCGGACCAGACTGTTTTCCTGGCACAACTAATCCTTTAGGGGTTATGTATTCCTGTCCTAGTGATGTAGCTCTCTTGCGTCTTTCTTTGACATAGTCATCTACATTTTTTAACACTTTGTCTGCTCCTGTGCCCTTTTTCAATTTCAGAATCGCTTTCACTCATTATGCTACGAGTCGATAAACAGCAAATTACGTAACCACACTGACAATAACGCGGCACAGTAAAACTGAAACAATGAGTTCAAATTCCACTTAGCAGCATTGTCGTAACATTCTTTGCCTGACATCTGGTGATGCTGCTTACACTAGTGTGTGGAAAACAGAAGGATGTCCGGACATTCTTCTCTATTCCAGTAATTATAGACTTTAAAAGACTGTACATTCAGTATTATTACAGGTTTTTTCTTCCCAGTTCCACTCATCGATGAGTGGACCACTCCATAATTAATTGTATATCTCAGCTTATTTTTGAAACAAATGAACGTTCTTTGTTTTTCCAATCAGTGATTGATCTTAAGCCTCATGCGCTGTGACTGCTGCACTTTCACGAATAATATACTTTTGATGTTAATTATAAAGAGTATCCTGGATTTTTCAATTTCTCAATTTTTGTAATATAGAGTGTGAGTGCTCTGTGTTGGTGAGAAGGCTTGTGGTCTGCATTTCACATCAAATAGTCGAGTGGTATTATTTGGTGTAGTCCGCTGCTTGCAGGGGAGCGTCAGCTGCCGTAGCGCACAGCCTACTGTTGCCATCGGCGGAGTGTGGCGGAGCGGATACCTCTGAAGCCCGGCAAGGCTTGTTGTGCAGAAAAATTAAATTCATTGTGAGTCAGTACCTATTGCCACCTACAATAACTCCGAAAGTATGATATTAGCTGAAACTTTTGTGGAACAAATGTTGCATGGGACAACGGGGACTATAATATGACGTTGGTTTTTTGTTGCTAGGTGGGGGCGAGTCAGAGATATGAAGATCACCTTTGTTTTTTATGAAATGGGATTCGAGAGTTTGGTACTTCTTTTCTAATAGCGGATATCGAGACATATCCAATGATGTGTAACAACAAGGACTTTGAAGGTCAACTAAGGACAAAAAGGTGACATGAGCGTCCATTTCCTGAAGGTGTTCGAAGTGATGACATCTGGTATCAATGCAGTGGTGCAACTTTTTACAATGGATTGAGTGGTATTTCTTATCACATCGGCACTTATCGAAGCCCATGCTCTGACCTCTCTCGTATATCGTGCTAATAGTAAATATTCGCCGAATATGGCGTACCCATTTAACGTGCTATTGACATCTAAACACCATTCGACGGTTGCGCTATACAACACTAATAGGAACGGTAAGACTAGTATCGTCGAATCAAGTGAATGTGAACGATGTATCCCTTCGAAGAACAAGTCGATATACTTATCATTTACAGAGAATGCCAACGAAATTTAGTGAGAGCTAGATACTTATACGCTGAAAGATACCCATAAAGTACTTACCCTACACGTTGTACATTTAAATAAGTGTATGATAAATTGAGAACAACTGGTTCTTTAATGCATCGGAAACATATCGGGCAAACGAAAGTTACTAACGAGGAAACGGAAATTGTTACTCTAGCCACTGTGGTTCGAGATCCTTGTGTTGGTCAAATCACAAGGGAATATGGCATGAGCCAGAATAATGTTATTCGTGTTCTCCATGTTGGCTCAGGCAAGTTGCACACCAAAAACCATGGTCGGTGAATGCATGGTGTGAGACTCTGTAGAGCAGAATTATAGGCTCCTATTTCGTTCAAGGAAATCTGTAAGGTAGGAAGTAAACCACATTCCTGCACGAAACATTATGTCTGTTATTGGAAGAAATACCTTTAGGAACTAGTAACAGAATGTGGTATCAAAACGATGGATGTCGTCACATTTTTCGCTGATGGCTAGAAATGGGTTGCAGAGACCATTCCCAAATCGCTGGATTGGACGCGAGGGCGATGTATCGTGGCCGGCTCGTTCGCCATACTTGACTCCTCTGGATTTTTTTCTTGTGGGGATTCGTGAAAGACGTTCCAACTGCACTTGAACACATACAAGACAGAAATGTGAGAGGATGTGCTTCGATAAGTGGCGATATGATAAGGCTTGCCACTCAATCCATGATACGAAGGCTGCAGCACTGCATTGGTACCAATGGTCATCACTTCGAACACCTTCTCGAAATGGACGTTGATGCCACCTTTGTGACCTTTGTTTACCTTGAAAGACCTTACTGGCATATCTCACTGGATTCGTCTCGATAGCCGCTATCGAAAAATAAGTACCAAACTACACCATCCCATTTAAAAAAACAAATTTACCCTTCATATCTCTGAAGCGACCCCACCTAGCAACAAAAAATCCAACGTCATATTATGGTCACTGTTGTCCCATGCAACCTTTGTCCCACAAACGTTTCAGCTCGTATCATACTTTCGGAGTTATTTTCGGTGTCAATAGTTAGATACTCTCTCTGTATAGATGGATTCGTTCCTGTAACACACTACGGTAAATATTTAAAAAGCGCACAATTTAAAAAGTTAGGACGAATCAATGTATAATCTGAAAACTTGGCTTGGCAGTTGTTTAAACTTGTGGGGTGAACTGTGATGTCAGAGAGGGGACAGGGGTGGGATTATTCAATAATGCAGAGTGCACTATTGAGCTACACTGATTCAAAACTGCCGGCACTTAGATTATTTGACTAAGAGAACTGTAAGGTCTTAAGTGTTATTTTAAACTAAAGATCGAATTCTAAACTCAGTGCAAGTGCCTGGGCAACCACGCAGATTGTTACAGCTCCGTAACGCTCACTGTCTTTGATTTTGATGTCATAGGACTTGGGAAAACCCTGGCAGTCTACCATCCACACAGACAATGCCTGTGTTCCATATCTTGGATTTTATATTTATGGTAATTAGTATCGGTTTCAGTCGTGCTCCTTGAGGCTGTTGCCAATGGGCATCACTTGGGGGAGGGGGTGGGGAGGATAGCGGCAGACATGGTGATCTGAGGAACATCGACCAGAACCCACGTGTCACAGAATCGTTCCACTACTGTGGCCACCCTGGAAGCTGCCGCTGCTGAGGCTGATCCCTCACCCGTGGTCGAGATGGAGGTCGTTCCAAGATGTGGCATCACTTTGGGGAGGGGGTGGGGAGGCTAGCGGCAGACGAGGTGATCTGAGGAACATCGACCAGAACCCACGTGTCCCAGAATCGCTCCACTACTGTGGCCACCCTGGCAACTGCCTCTACTGAGGCTGATCCCTCACCCGTAGTCGAGTTGGAGGTCGTTCTAAGATGTGGCCAGCAGTGAAAGACTTTCCGAGGGGCGTATCAGAGGGCTTCCCAGGTTCGTCTGATGAACAATTTTTGTGCGCAATTTCTAGCTAACGAAGTCCCTCTGCCATGTAAAGTCACTCGCCCTGTTTCAGAGGAATACTCTCGGCCTAGGCATTCACAGAGTGTTGGATAACTGGTACTTGGAATCTCCAACCTTAATTACATATGTGGTGACTTACGGATATGGCTGTGAAAGAATCAGAGGAGGCCAGTGTGCACCCTGTGTGTACACTGGTAGGAGCTAGTTCCATATGAAGAATGAGTGCTTCTTGATACCATGAACAGCACAGTTTGCAGCATACTGCAGGTGGTGGCTCATTCTGGTATCTGATGTGTGTAGCTTTGGGTCAGAAGCGATTCTCTATGATTTCGCATGACTAGCTCAAGTAGTACAGACTGCTTGCGAGATGAGGGTGGATGTCACCAGCTGTAGAATCGTGGACAGAAACGACTGAGGACCTCTGGTACAGAACCTAGTGGCAGGTCTGAACCAGAGGCTCAGACAATTCTGCTGCTGGGTAGGTTGCAGATTCCTCGATTTGCGCCAATGAGTGGTAGGCTTTGGTTATGGTAAATAGGTTAGTAGTTCACTACACACAATGGCCGCCTACATGGGATAGAACGGGATCCCACATCGGCATTTTGGAGGAAGGCAGTGGAGCTACTTACGATTTCTGGCTTCTGCGACGAACTTGTGAAGTATTTTAGGCCGAGAGCACCGAGACCAACCAGGTTGTATGGTCCGCTTAAGACAACCAAAGACGGGATCCCGTTGAGACTAATTGTTAATGCTACCGACATCCCTACACATAAGCTGACAAAGTATTTTACTAAACCATTGGTACCTTTAGTTGGTCGCTGTAGGTAACATATTAAATATTCACTAGTGTTTGTTGATATCATGATGTCATGGGTATCCTTGACGTGATTTCCCTGTGAGACTATGTAGCAGTTCGTCGATAATTTAAATGGTACTCATCCCAAAACAAGATTTGAAGTAGAGCTGGAGAAGGACACGACCTTACCTTCTTAGATGTGCTGCCACCATCACAGAGGAGTGAGGTATCAATAAATATGATGTACAACAACGGAAATAATATCTATCTCACTAGACGTAGAATGTAAATGACGTGTGGATACTTTTGTACTGTTTTTTATTATCGTAGTATTACTTCATTATTGTTTTCTGGTTGTGTAATGTGTCAATCAGTTATTCATACCCTATGTTTATTTGTAAATAGTAATTAACGAAGTGATTACTAAAATAACCATTAGAGAGATTGCACTCAAACGTGAGAGATGGCTTTGTGGCGATGAGCAACTGAAAATAAAAGTAAAAAGAAAAAATTCTTTCCATAATATCGATTTTACAGTATTCTCCATTAATAAAATTAGGTTGCCACTCAGGCAAATTAAACGCTCACATTCAATGTTTGTTTAAACATCGATCGATTAAGAAGCAGCTATTTCTCAGCGAACGTTCAGTGCGTAGCAGACTTCCTTGCTACGATATTGGTTTTCTTTTCAGCGCTAATATTTTGTAGCTGGTGTCAATAGCTGCATATTGTAGTTTACTTTAGTGTTCCCTTTTCTAATCGTATCAGCGACAGTATCTCAGCACTTTCTTCCGATATGAAAAGTGAGATGGACAGCCATACTTTCTTTAGAGCTATAAAACCACTCTATTACCTTAGCAAACCGTTTGGTTTGGCACCTTTTACGATAACTCAACATTCAAACAAATTTTCCACTTCCCCTTATGATCGTATATACACGATCTTAGTGCTTACATTAGAGGTCACGATGATCATTTTTATGATTGATGTACGATTACGTTCGGTCCACTTGATGGCCACCATAAAACTAGGCGACATAACAGAATTTGTGCTAACTGCCTCTTCTGCCGTCTTGACACTCATCCATCTTTGTTTCTTCACTCTCAACAATGTTATCAAAATTCTTAACAAGCTCCTTGAGATTGATAGGCTAATTATGCCAAATCCAAGCGAAGAGTACAAAGAAATATTCAAAAAACAATTGGCACAAGTAGTTATACTTGTTCAACTGCTTATAACTCTATTCATCGCCGATGGAATTTTCTGGGGAAGGGCCGACAAACAGTATGTTTTACATTATGCCTGTCTTTATCCGTTCTACGCAGTAGTTGCAATTGCTTGTGCCCAGTTCTTCTACTTGGTGCTATGGCTCAGGAAACGCATATGTATAGTGAATGCGAGACTTCTCGCCGTATGGCAGCGGAGGGTGGTTTCGGTGGCGCTATGTCCGCCACTGTACAGCCTGCAAGTGGCTGCTGCTCTCGGAAGAGCACGGCATGACATCAGTACCGAGGGCGACAATGTGAGTTATCTTCACGTATTCATATAATCTGTGGAGTCGTTAACAATTTTATTAACATACAAAGATATGCAGTCTTTGCTGCACTTCTGTTTATTTCACTCCGTTGGCGACAAGGAGGGAAGGTATGGCAGGTATGACACTCCCCTGTTTATATTATTCTTACTGTCTCTGAAGCTACATCTACGTGCTTTCGTAAACTGTGATTAACTTTTGCCGCAGGTTTCGCCTAATTTCAATGAAGCATATTCAGTGACCTGAATTATTCTCCTCCCCCCCCCATTTCTTTCTGACTCGTTTTCTGTAACAGTATATTGTACATTGTGATTTATGTGTGTGTGTGTGTGTGTGTGTGTGTGTGTGTGTGTGTGTGTGTGTGTGTGTGTGTAAGTCAGATGTACGGGAGGTAGGTTTGATGGTAATGTGTAGATTCCATTTAACTCTTCCTTAATGCGATGAGTTTTACAAACCACAGTGGAAGTACATCTCAGTGCTTTCTTTAGACGGTGCGTAATTCGAACTAGAAATCTATGGTATCCGAGTTTTGCAAATTGTAGATGGTTTTGTTCTACATAACACAAGATAAGCTGCATTTGAGGAGGAAAAATTGAAATATATTCCAAAATTTAAGAAAATAATGCAGTTATGGGAAAATAACAGCTTTTTGTAACTGATATATGTTGTCAATGTTCATTAATAATGTTTTCAGAACAATATGGAAAAATGTCTTTTAGTTGTTTTTACAAATAAACCATAATTATATTGTTAAGCCGTCCACATCACATTAATAATAGAAAACGGAATGACGCCAGAAATCTGTCACGATTCAGTCTGCAATGTATTGCACTATACATTTAAGATACAATAAAGTTAGCATCTATGCATAGGAAACGATAACACCAATAATGTTATATTATATGATCACAATAACGAAGGATTAATATATATCTTTAGCTGGCTTCCTTTGCGAGACATACTTATTGGGTGCTTTGTTATTTGTCAGCTACTTGCTCTCTGTTGTGCCATTAGTTATGTCAACCAAAACACAGTTTTTATACTTTCAATAATGGCGTTTACTCTTATTGCAAATTTTCTCAGGGTCTACAGATAATAGCAGAATATATCGTGCACACTAGTTTGGAGAACTTATAACGTGTAACTCGACTTTTCTACTTTCCTTCTATACACATTTCGCACACCTTCTCCATCCCTTGGCTGTGGTTTCATTGGTTTTCTACATCCGGTGCAATGAACCAGGTCATTGATTTCTTTACCCCTGCTTGCTTTCTCAAATTGATGGCCAAATTTACTGGCAGCCAGCATGTGTCATTCATTACACTTACATACATCATGTTGAAGAAAACCTGCAATGGCCGGCACCTTGTTTTTCTGTTCACACTATAGTACTGCATCATCTGGTCCATGCTGTCGATGCCACCCTTTGTAGCATCGTATGTCATAATAACTTAAGACTTCTTTAGTTGTTGTGATAACAACGGGCATTAGTCATTGAATAGAGATAATGGCGGTAACAACTCCTTTTCTTTTAGGAACATAAGAGGCTATCATGACGTCTGGATGATAACAAAATAGTGTAGAGTATACCTCATGTCCTTAAGGTGTAATAAAATCGGCAGGCAGTTCACCTTTGTTTTTGGGTTGATAATGACTAGTGTCAGACCCTTTGACAACAAATAACCAGCTAAATAAAGAGGTAAAAACATTATCACTGGTGATATTATGTCCATACTTCTCACGTTTTATCAGCAGGGTTTTCACAACTTTAATTCCAAGGGGCACGGCTCTGGTTTCTTCCTTGTTCCCCAAATACACTTTCACTGGCCACTTTATAACAACTTGACAGATTACGAAAAGTACTAAATTTTCGTTAAAATAAAATGTGTAGTTAGCAACAGATATTTAACATACCGGACTGGCCTCTCAGGCACTGTGGTAGGTAAATGGTTAGGTTATACATCTGTCAAGCTATTATTGATATCATAGTTTTCTTCTGCATTTCTCGCCTGTTACACTGTATACGATGTTTTTGCCCTCATTCAGTTTTGAAGAGAGATCGAAGACTAGAATTCTTGTCATGTAGGCGAAAGTTCGACATTGTCTTATCCTGTTGAACTTATGGTTTACGTCCGAATGAATAACCGTGAACAAAACAAAAGCGACCGTCATGTGATCATGCTTGTATCTATAAATGTAACTTCATATTTTCTAAGATTTTATGCTTGTGACATAATAGAACACCATCTTCACGAGATAATTTGTACCAGTCATTACAGATGACGAAGCTGTCGTGCTATAGGTATTACCCAGTAAGTAAGAAGCAAAGGATCCAGCCCAAAATGACCCCTGCGCCACGACCAGACGTTGTGGGGTATTCTGTGCTTTCTAGTGTGGTATGCATACAGATTTCAAATGATATCTTCGGAATAATCCACCACATGTTTTCCACGTGGCTGTGTTTTCCTCCTCCTTCCAGACACTGTGTGCCTATTGAACAGCCAGTGAGGCACATACCTAGTAACTAATTATATGCAGTCGTCATACGACCACTGCATGCTGCCAGGTTTCTGAAACCCTGCAGGCATCTTCCTTGGTGCTCTTCTATGGTTACTACAGGATTTCAGTGGCCTCTCCTCTTTCCCGTTTACATTTTTAGCTGTGTGCAGATCGATAACCCAGAGGTTTCCTGGGTTAGCTCCATTGCTTGGACCTTGTGTTTCTCTCTCTAGCGAGTATTTACCTCCGCGGACTTTGTGGCAGAGGGAACACTCATAGTCAGTGTAACCACGAAGAAGGAAACTTTGCTCAGCGTATGTCCTTGAGTTAAGAGAAGTAATGTGGTGTATGCCCATACCCTTGCTTAGACTGATTGTGGACCATATCAGCTACAGTCAGCAGAGCGTTGAGGGAGGAGTGGTGTTTAGCTGCCTGCCTGGAAATGGAGAGAGGGTTATTAACTGCCTGCTTGCATGATTCTAGCACTGTCATTTATTTGGGTGCTGGTGTAGAGTCTTTACGTCAAAGCTATCCAATACCTCAGTCTATTGTTCTTGTGTAAGGAAAACGAAGTAAAGCATATCCATTGCATATGATTCTGTGTGTCTCAGGGGCGATCCAAATACTTTGCCAGGATATTTCGTGCCCTATTGGTAGCCTTCGTCGTTAGATTGGTCCAAAGTTCATTTTCGATTCACAGTGATTCTTATCCATTCCAACAGTGGTGATTCCTTCTTCCACCTGCAGAATGATAATGTCCTCCAATATTCTTCTATGGTGTGTCTTTCTTCCTGATAGATGTTATGCTTGGACAGTCTCGATATTTAACGTTTCGGGTTCGATTAGATGAGCATGTTAAAGAGCCCTTAGAACTGACTGAATTCTTCCATCCGAAAGGATCCTCGTAAACCGTAACGTAAAACCAATTGCAAGTTTAGAAGCATCATGGACTGGTAGTATGGCCAAAGAGTTGGCACTCGATATGGGACAAAAAGAACAAGATTCAGATCGCTAAACGTCAACAGAATTTAGGGTTTCCACGATTTCCTGTAGTTAAATTAATCAAATGACGTGATTTTTTGCTAACATCCATTCCAAAGCCTAGATGGAAAAATATTGCACGATATCGGCTTTTGAAAGGTTGTTAACAACTAAACAGCTCGTCCTTCAGTATTCCCATCAGGAGAAAATTCAAGTGATTTCTTTGCTTTCTATGTACATGATCAGCTACCTAGTCGCCATTACCAACTTCCGTATAGTGCTCTATGCGTACTGACTCCAGTATAAATAGAAACGTAAACATTAACGCCATGTCCTTATTGTAACAACACCTAACGCAGGGCCATTAACTACATTTAAGTTGTTTCCGTTGTTCTATTCTGAACGTACAATATGTGATCAAAAGTATCTGGACACCCCCAAGAACATACGTTTTTCATATTGAGTGCATTTTGCTGCCACCCACTGCCAGGTACGACATATCAGCGACCCCAGTAGACATTAGAAATCGTAAGAGAGCAGAATAGTGCGCACCGCGGAACTTGCGGACTTCGAACCTGTTCAGGTGGTTTCGTGTCACTTGTGTCATACGTCTGTACATACGTCTGTATATCCACAGGCCCACTGTTTCCGACGTGAGAGTAAAGTGGATACGTGAAGGGACACGTACAGCATGAGAGCGTACAGGCCGACCTCGTCTGTTGACTGACAGAGACCGCCGACAGTTGAAGAGGGTCCTAATCTGTAATAGGCAGACATCTATGCAGACTATCAAATTTTAAACTGCATCAGGATCCACTGCAAATACTATGACAGCTAGGCGGGGGATGAAAAATCTTGGATTTAATAGTCGAGCGGCTGCTCGTAAGCCATACATCACGCTGGTAAATGCCAAACGACTCCTAATTTGGTGTAAGGAGCGTAAACATTGAACGGCTGAACTGTGGAAAAACATGGTGTGGAGTCCTGAATCACGCTACACAGTGTGGCGATCAGATGACATGGTGTCGATATGGCGAATGCCCGGTGAACGTCATCTGTCAGCGTGTGTAGTGCCAACAGTAAAATTCGGAGGCGGTGGTGTTATGGTGCTGTCTTGTTTCTCATGGAAAAGGTTTGGCTGGCAGTATCACAGCACAGGCCTACATTGATGTTTGATGCAAGTCTTGCTTTCGATTATTGAAGAGCAATTCAGGGATGACGATTGCACCTTTCAACACGATCGAGTACCTGTTTATAATGCACAGTCTTAGGCGGAGTGGTTACACGACAATAACACCCCTGTAATGGACTGGCTAGCACAGAGTTCCAACCTGAATCCTATAGAACACTTTAGGGATGGTTTGGAACGCCGACTTCGTACTAGGCTTCACCGACTGTCATCGATACTTCTCCTCAGTGCAGCACTCCGTGAAAAATTGGCTGCCATTCCCCAAGAAACCTTCCAGCACCTGACTCATCGTATGGCTGCGAGAGTAGAAGCTGTCATGAAGGCTAAGGGTAAACCAACACCATACTGAATTCCAGCATTACCTAAGGAGGGCTTCATCAACTTGTTAGTCATTTTCAGTTACGTGCCCGGATACTTTTCGTCACATAGTGTATGTTGAGATCATGCTTTCGTTTGGCCTATTGCGCTTTTAATGTTCCTTCTCACCATCTTCAAGCTTAAAATTCCAACAGGAAAGTCTAAATCTATCATTCGCACAGGGCAGATATCCGACTTTCCTTCTATCTCTAGAATTTGTCCCCGTTCTCTTTCCATGCACGCATTCACTATCGCACAGAGAGATGCCTTTGACTTTAGATGTGACTGCAAATGTCACTTACAGAAAATACAGTCCATCTCATAACGAAGATTCCCCATTCGCTAGTTCGCTTGGCTCAAGACTAGATAATGATTGTCACAGTCTACACACATTTCTCTTGAAAACGCTGGGCACACAACAAACTGCTCTCCATTTTTCTTACATCTCAAAATTACACCCAGTATATAATAAGTTTATAGATTACATGTATACCCAATGTTTGAACCTTACATCCCTAACAAATCAGTGTTGACCATGTAATGTAACACTATTAGTGAATTTTCTACATCTGCTGAAGCGAGCTGTATAGTCTCTATGTTGGATCAAAAAACCACCTTGAGTCACTCAAAAGCGTCTAGGACACCAATTAAACTTGTAGTTAAGATTAAGTGTCTGTGTTAATTTTAATTTACATATTTTCTCCTCATTTTATTAAGGTCTGTGTATCGTAGCTCGTTTCGTACACATATTAGTGGATGAAAATAAGGTATCAATTTTTGTTTTTAGATGACCAATTTCATCTTTCTGAAGACATCATCAGATTAACATTCCTGATGACAGTAGGAATATTTATCTGATGATGATCTCTGTAGGAGATCGAAACTGGTGATCCAAAAATAAAAAATAATACCTTGTATGCGACTATGACTATTTGTACTAAGTAAGTTATAATATAATAGATCGCTGTTTCCCTGGAACAATGTCCTAAAAAATTTCTATATTATAAAATACACGCAGAAGCGCATACTACATTTGTTATGTAGTGAGATGAATTTACAACGGTAGGTATTATGTAAATACATAGAATAACAATAGCTTTCTTTAACAGTGTACTGGTGATGCACATGAAGTTCAACAATTACGAGAGATATATGACGAGCTCTGTGATATTTCTGGGCTGGTAAATAATGCATACGGCTTCCCAATGCTGGCCTGTCTGGTTACAAATCTCGTTCAGTGTGTCACCACCCTCAACTTGGTACTTTCTACGTTTCTAAAATATAAGGTAAGATGATAAAACAATCGTCAGAGAGAACTGGTACTTTTTTCTGTCTAATATTTATTTACTTAATTGCACAATTCTATGCAGTACATATTAATTATTTATTATAATCTGTGAAGGCACATTACTAACAAAATGATAAGATCTTGGCATTTTTTTGGTCCTGCAAGACTTCCCTGGTGCTGCCATTTACGAAATTCTAGTGAGACTTTTCCACCTCGGTCCACCAACACCACTGAGTTCGAGTCATGCTGTCAAACTTTGGCAGTAGAAATATTGCAAGGATGGAACACAGTAAAATATGCAATACAAAACCATGTGATGCCGGCAAAATTTTACGAAGGAGATAATAAATTAAAATTTGCGATTGAGTGCGGGAACAATAATTACATCTAAAGAATGCTTCTCCCAACCACAAATGAACGAATGATCGTGAGTAACAAAACCATACTGTCGGTAAACAATTAATACATCACCAAAACCGACGTCGATTTTAGTCCGATAACGGCATATGCCACCTGGATGATATATAGATATACAATTAATGGTTAAAAAACGACCACCAACACGTAGCCTAGTGGAGTAGCTACGAGAATCCATCTATGTCTACCTTTTAATATGGAATGCTCACAGCGAGAAGGCTCAGTGTGCGGCACACGTGTGGATCAAGCAGGCAACCATGCCACAGAGACGCACTTATGGTCCCTACAGTCAGCTGACCATATTTGAAAGGGGTCTAATTGTGGCTTTACAAGTGGCATGGTGGTCCTTTCGGAGAACTGTCACAGAAATGGGATGTGATACGTCGGTTTTACAACGGTGCTGGAGCCCGTGTTCACGTGAGCATCGCAACACCCACAGATGAGTTTCTGGACGTCCACGCAGCATAGACGGGCGCCAGGATCGTCATATTGTGAGGGCAGCAGTGGCAGGTCCTACAGATACCACAGCAGAGTTAAGAGGTCTTGTGAGCCCAGACTTGTCGACACGAACTGTTGTGAACTGGTTATCAGCAGTGGGCATATGGGAACTCACACTTCTAGCCCGCCTTCCACTTACATCACAGCATCGACTTCCACGGCTTGACTGGTAGTGTCAGGTCACCACATGGAATGGCTCGCCCTGGTCTACAGCGACGAAAGCAGATTCTGGCTGCACGGAAATTAGCGTCGTTTGCGCGTACCGCGTAGACGTGGTGAGTGCTGTCTCGTACAGTGCATTCGTCAAAGACAATCTGGCCCCAGCCACGTCCCATGGTCTGGTGTGCGATGAGTTAACACTGGTGCTTACCTTTGGTGTTTCTGGAGTGGACCTTCACCAGCTGTCGGTTCGAGCTGAATGCTGATAGACAGATTCGTTGGCCGTTACTGCAACGGGAAGGTGATTTGTCGTTCCGACACGATAATGCTCACCCACGTGATGTCCGAGAAACTGAACGTGCTGTGTAAGACGTGCAGTAAGTTCCATCGACAGCACGATCTACATATTTCCACATGTTGACCATGATGGCACGAGAAGTAATTCGTCAGCCTACACCTTTTACAGGACAACGTGAACAGGTCGACCAATTGTGTCATTACGTATCCCAGGACAGTATACGCCACCTGTACGATTGAATTCCCCCCTGTGGAGACCACAACACATACTAACATGAGTGTTTCAGCATGGACTGATACCGGGTACCTCCGACATGATTGTGCTATTGACCTGTAAATGCTGCCATTTCATGCACTCCATAAGCACTGTTGCACCAATCAATCTTGCGTCAATTGCAAACCCTAAAGCCATGTACTATTTTCTTCTGGCAGTATAGTTTCAGTAAATTAACATTTTTTGAATTGTAACCAAGCATATTCTTTATATCACTAAGAACGTCCAGTATTAATAAGTTGTAAGAAATTGCTTGACAAATGAAATTTTTGCCGACATACATAAATCGTGGGTGAGAATATGTACCGGGTGATCAAAAAGTCAGTATAAATTTGAAAACTTAATAAACCACAGAATAATGTAGATAGAGAGGTAAAAAATGACACACATGCTTAGAATGACATGGGGTTTTATTAGAAACGAAAAAAAAACACCCCATATTGCTAGACACGTGAAACATCTCTTGCGCGCGTCGTTTGGTGATGATCGTGTGCTTAGCCGCCACTTTCGTCATGCTTGGCCTCCCAGGTCCCCAGACCTCCGTCCGTGCGATTATTGGCTTTGGGGTTACCTGCTGTTGCAAGTGTATCGTGATCGACCGACATCTCTAGGGATGCTGAAGACAACAACCGACGCCAATGCCTCACCATAACTACAGGCAGGCTTTACAGTGCTGTTCACAACATTATTCCTCGACTACAGCTATTGTTGAGGAATGATGGTGGACATATAGAGAATTTCCTGTAAAGAACATCATCTTTTCTTCGTCTTACTTTGTTATGCTAATTATTGCTGTTCCGATCAGATGAAGTGCCATCTGTCGGACATTTCTTGAACGTTTGTATTTTTTTGGTTCTAATAAAACCCCATGTCATTCCAAGCATGTGTGTCAATTTGCACCTCTCTATCTACATTATTCAGTGATTTATTCATTTTTCAAATTTATACTGACTTTTTGATCACCCAGTATATTTTTTAGGTACTTCGACTTTTTGACGCCAATATACTATATTATAGGACTATATTTTTTTTGATACCAAAGAAATAATAACCAGAAATTATTTCACTCTTGCAACAAAATAGAATGAGTTGAAATTGAAGGAAGAGATTTAATGGGAATTAATATACGCTTACAAATGCCTGTTTGTCAGTGACTCTGTATATTCCACAGACAGGTCAGGCTGATGGATCTATTAACAGACGCACGGAAGTTAGTCATACGCGAATTCAGTGAACGGCTGCAAATGTTACTTAAATTGATAAATGTCATGCTGACAGTGAAGAGAGCTGAATGTCGCCAATTATATTACAAACCACATTTCGTAATTAATTCAGACACGCAGTTACAGTTGCAAAATCACCACACACATTTGAAAAAGAGAAATTTCACAATAATGCTATTGAAAAGCAACGAAGAGTTCACAGAAGCACGTATAGAACAGTCTCGGTCTTCTTTTATATAAGATTTCTGAAGGATTCTGGGAATAACTCAAACATTTCATGTACTGTATTCATCGAAACTCTATAGTGCAGCAAGTGTTACTATATGATTGGAAAAGACAGTATGTCACTGTAGTTGATAGACGAATATCGCTCACCTGAGGCTTCCCTAGATCCTAGACTAGTTTCCCACTTCATAGGCCTAACCGCAATAAAATTTAAGGAAAGGAAAGTTTATTTTTATATATTCATATTTTGTTAAATTCTGACATTTCTTTAATAGCAAACTAAATCAGTGTTCAAAAACTACGTTTCAGTGATGTTCAAGCAGGTAGTAGTAACAAATATTGGTATATTACATGCCATTTTTTTTAATGACAGGGTTTTACTCGTCCAGAAATGGAACCTGTGGCGCTGTTGGCCATTATATGGACCTTTATACTCGCTGGTGAAATCTTGGCAGTCACTTGGTCATGCAGTGCCGTAGCGAGTGAATCTGGTCGCACCGCAGACCTGATACTAAAGGCGCTGCTACCTCCACCACGAAACACTGCCAGGGATGCTGAACTGCGGTACCAGCTGCAGCTGTTCTCAAAGCAGCTGCTGCATCGGCGCCCACGCTTCACAGCCTGCGGGATATTTGTCATTAACCTAAGCAATGTTTCGTCAATGGTAGCTGCGGTTGTATCGTATCTTGTTGTAATGGCTCAGATAAATGCCGTAGAGGGCTTACCTGACAAATACAGACACTAGATAATATGCTGCTGGAATCACAGGAGATCTCTAGTATGAACAGACATACCAGTGTGAAGAAAATTACTTTACATGTGTCGACAAGAGATTATGTGTTAGGTGTCTGACGCTTTCTGCACAACAAAGTAATAGTTATGCCAACATACAGGTCTGGTTTCTCATCATACATGGTGTTCTGTGTATAAGTGAATATATTTTTGTATGTGGTACCTTAAAGTGTGCACTCATCACTGGGCTGGTTCTTTTTCTCTGTGTCGACCAGTCTTCCCACAAAGGCCGGATACTATACGATCAGATGTCTTTTGCACGGTCATAACTGTATTAGTAAGTGAAATAGGCAAGTCAGTATGGCCTAACCGTTTATTTTCCAAACATCCACACTTCAATACCTGACCTGCTGCGCGAGTGGGAGGAGGGGGGGGGGGGGTTGGAAGTTAACAGTAATGGCTTGCTATTGCCACGTATACTTGGAGGTACTGCCAAAACTAAAAATATATGACTTCTATTAACAATAATTATTAGTCTAAATCGACATATTAAATACTGATACAAAGTTGTTCAGTTCACCAACTTCAATCTTTCTTTCTTTCTTTCACGGACGCCTTCGTCCCGCAGTGTTCGCAGGGTCAGCGTGGTTAAATCGGAGTTAGCATGGTCATTAGAAGGGGTGGAAAGATGCCCTTCCTACCGACACCCCATACCCCCTGGGATGGAATCAGTGTACCTCATCCGTCTGCATCTAGTGTAAATCTTGGAATAGTGAAAATGCATTCCTAATGTCTGCAAGTTGTGTAATTAAAGCGGGTCGTGGGATCAGCCCGGTGTTTACCAAGTGAGATGTGGAAAACCGCCTACAAACCACATCCAGGCTGGCAGGCACACCTGGCCTCGTCGTTATTCCACTGGGCGGATTCGATCCGTGGCCAGTGCGCCTTTCCGAATCCAGGAAGCATCGCTTTAGCACTCTCGGCTAACATGGCGGGCTGTACACCATATTTAATCATCAACTGAAATATCTGCAGTTATACCCATAACAACCTGCACAGTTTGTATTACGACGTATCCACCGTAAAATAGCCACTTAAAGTAGAGTGCTCCCAGAATAAAGTATCCAGCAAATGTGCAGTTGGGTATGCAAACGTCAGGAGAGTGGTAGTGGGGAGCGAGCGGGATTGCGGGTGAGGCATCAATGTGCTGAAGGGAAGTGCCGTTCTAAACTGAAGATTATTCTCACATTTTTGGTACACATTAAGTAGAGCGTCTCCACACCCCTACTTTCAGTGACACCATCCTGAAAGATCTCCTGTCACCTCTGCTTTGGTTAACAAGTAATAACGATCCCTCTGAGTTTGCAACAAAGCAGCGTCTATTTCCGACTGACTTGTTTCCCATTTGTAACTTTCAGATAAGCGTCATGAGTCGCGAATTTTGAGTTAAACCTATGTTTCTCTAGTTTCCGTATTAAAATTTGCTTCTTTTACTAAAACTCAGAGGAGATTTTACAGTGTCACCTCACTAACACGTTATGCAGATGCAGTTGCTACAGAATTCAGAATCAGTTTACTGAGTGAGGAAATGAGGACCATTAAGGTCAATAATTGCTAAAAAGCATATCATCGACACAAAAATAAAAATCTAATGTCTTCAGTTATGGTGTTCCAAAACTCACAGTAAATCTCATTTCACAAGCTAAGGATGGCCCTTAAAAATTACACTGATTTACGGAAATGTCTGTAGATAACTAAATAGCCCGGTAGATGATAAAGTTTCGTCCATTAACCATATGACGAAATAGTTTCTGCTTTGTGTGCTGGCATGTGCCAAAATCCAATATAGATAGCTTTCTCTTTCTATGAGATATTAATAATGCTACGAATATATCAATTGCTTCTTTCACCGCTAGCGAGTGCGACTACAAATGAGTGTACTACGTAAAATCTTTTTCCTCGAGATTGGTGACAGATAGACAACTCAACTCAAATCCTAAAAAAATTCAGTATATTAGCCAAATTTCATATGCAGCAACACATGATTTAATACGCAAGAAACGTAAGTCATAAGAGGCCTATTTTTCATTGCCAACTTTTCCGAACTGTCACAATAACTGTGCCCGCCAGAGTTGCCGACTGCACTAATGCGTTGCTTCCTGGACTCAGGTAGATGTGCCGATCCCGGCTCGAATCCGCCCCGCGGATTGACGACGTTTCCCGGTATGCCGGCAAGCATGGGAGTGCTTTCTTGGCGGTTTTCCATTTCCCGCTAGGTAAATACTGGGCTGGTCCCCACGTTTCGCCTCAGTTACACGACTCGCAGACATTTAAATACGTACCCGCAATTCCGTGGCTTAAACTCGACGAAGGCAGCTGGGGTATATTAACTCCGTCCCGGGGGGTTCGGGGTGGCGACTGGAAGGTCATCCGGTCACCCTCTGCAACTAACACTGCCACATCAGTGGTAACACCCAGAGCCGGTACTAGCTGGACCTGGATCTGGGTACAACAACACAATAACTGTCACCATTTACGAAATTATAGGCACTTCACCATGAAGCACACGTACAGAGCTACAAGTAATACAAACATGAAAAATTTTATCGAGTACATTCTGCAAAATCGTTTGAGAAATTACAGAGCGTGCGTCACCATTCTGTCAGCATAGCGCATAGCTATCTGGACGAAAGCATGAAAACTATGGTGAAATCCGAACAAACAACTGAACTCGCCCATACCCCAGACAAAAATTTGTCACTGTGTAATTGCTGTTATATCCTGTGTGGACTCAAGTTCATTGAGATCTAAATTCAGTTGGACGAATTGGTTCAACAGCAGCAGCGCACGATGACATAACATTTCAAATGATCAGTCTTCTCGTTAGTCCTCTAATGCCCAAAACAAGAAACGTTTTTAAGCCCTCTCTGACCTGTAGCACCATTCCAACTGCTTGGAAGGAAGGAAGCATTAGACCATTAAACAAGAAGTAATGAGGCAAGCAATGCTCTGACTGCAGGCCCATTTGCATTTTACTACCATGTTAACGAACTGCTTATTCATTGCCACCACTTAGAAGAATACCAGTCCAGTTTTGACAAAACTGCAGCACAACTGCTCATATAAAAGTGATTTATGAACTGAAACAAGCTGCTGATAAATAACAGCAACTATCATGCACTATTAGGATTTCAGAAATGCTTACGACACTGTCTACTTTGATAATCTACTTGCTAAAATTTCAAGTCATTCCTAACATGTCTCTAACTATGTGTAATGATTTTAACTAGAAGGTCACAATGGAGGGATGTAGTAGCAGGGGTCCCTCAAGGAACAGTTTTGGGCCAATTATTTTTCTTACAACATTGTAATGATTTTTGTTAACTATTATTTCCCACACCAAATATCTCCCATACGTTGAAGACAGTCAGTTATATCCAAGTACAACTCCAACGAACCTGTGCACAGGCATCTGGCAAATAAATGCCGCTCTACCTACCTCATCAATATGGTCAGAGACCTCAAGTTTGAAACTTAACCCATCTAAATCGCAGTCAGTCATAGTCTCTCACAAAAAGCTTATTCCCCATCATTTAAGAGCATTCCTTTCACCATTAATCCTAAATGGCACAAAAGTATCCCTGTTCTTCTTCTGAAAAAACTTTTTCAGCCTTTTCAGTTATACGTGAAACATGACTAGGCTTGACAGTTTTTTCACAGACTAATAAAGTATCTTATTTCAAGGAGATGTGAGGGAAAGGTATATTTATAAAACTAAATTACATTCAAAATGTATGTGTCTACTAAGTGAAATACGAATTTTCGTACTTCAGGCAATACAATTTTTTTTTAATTTTAAAACTTTAATATATGGTTCCGCACTCTAAATTTGTGTGCATATAAATGAAGAATTAATTTGTAATATGCTTTCTATTAGTTCGGCTTCTTGTCTTATTTTCAGTACACATTTTGCAATAGATTTCAAACTTTCAACATATCTCACGACTTGATGATACCATAGTATCAATTCGCTTTCGAGCATGGTGTGTGTCGGAGGGTACTTTATTTTTCAGTCCGTCTGTCTCTGTCTGTTCGGTACAGATGTTGCAATTGATTTTAAACTAACTCCCAGACAGGGTAAAGACTTGGAACTTTTAACTTAACTCAGAACTAGATAACAATTCAGTATTAACTCCTTTTCTGGTGTGCGGCGGAGTATAGGTGCTTGGTGTAAGAACTAGACTGCGTTAGAATATTAATTCCCTTTCGAGTCTTCTGTGTGGAGGGGTGCACTTTGGTTTTCAGTCTGTCTGTGTGTCTGTCTTTTTGGTAAAAATTTGGCCACTGGTTTTAAACTAACTTCCCGATAAGCTATAGGACTGAAACTTTCAACTTAGCTCAGAACTGGATGACAATGTAATATTGACTCGTGATTGTTTCTGGTGTGGGTCAAGGAGCAGGTACTTGGTGTTGCTTCCCTGTCAGCTCAAATCTCTAGTTTTTACGCTCGCTGTCTTCTCGCAAGATGTAGTATCAGGACAAGGAGCAAGTGTTACCGAAAATGCCCTTGAAATTATTAACAGGGCCAGAATGCCGAATGATACCCTACTCTCATCTTCCTAAGTGAGCCATACGTAGCCTCCTCCCATACATATTACATAACAAGACTTTCAGAAATGTTTGTCGCTGAGAGAAGGTGCCATACAGTTCTATGCTGATTTTCGGCCGCTTATTCCGTTGAAATACCATAATGAATTACGGATAATGACGTATCAAATCCTAGAAAGAGATTGTCCTGTACACTAAACTGCAAAAACCGTAGGTAGTGATTTTTACCCGAAGAAGAGTTCCGAATTGAGCTGAACGAATGAGGTTTTTGGTGGAATAATATCGTGTTCAGGACCTAATTTTCATGCATGTCAGCTGAATCGAGGTTAACATGGAGACATCAGATAAAAGATGTTTTACTGTGACAGAAACAACGATGAATGCTCTGAGATGTGTGACTGGCATCCGAAAACATTGCTTACGTGGTACAGGGCTCACGTGAGATCACTTGTGGACTATGGATGAATACTTATCATGACAGGGGTAAATGCTATGCCCTACGTGAAAACAGTTCAGTATCGCTTTATATGAATACGCCCTAGGGCCTTCCTACCGACACCTATTTGTGTTATTCCCTCGACGGAGTGGAACTACCACTGAATCTCAGAAGGTAAATACACACGGCGCCATTTATTCAACGGATAACTGAAGTATTGGTAATACAATGAACAATGTACCAAGTTCACTAAAAGGAAGAGAAAGCTATTGATTATGAAATCTCTGGAATGGGGGACCCTGTATGAAAATAAAATAAACGCGAACGAAATCTTACCAGAATTCTTAGTTCAGTTCTGCTACAGAGACAAAAATGTGACGTTCTAATGATCAATAAGATCGTCCACTTTAAAGATTCTGCGAACTTGAATAATTCAAACAATGTTTTGTTCATTATCATCCTACTGAATTCGACGATGATTTACACGGATTATCGAAGACTATCGACGGCGACTGATTGTTGTACGTGACATACAATGCTACAGAAAAATTTCGACCTTTATTCCTTACCTAAGGAGGCAACAATCTGTTGTGTGGAAGCCATCACAATAAAACTATGGAAGGACTAAAGCGCACATGACGTGGCGAGGTGATATGAATCCAATCCATAAGTCACTAGTTCCCAGCCTTTCTTAGACGATTACCCCTGAGTGCAATCAGACATTACCCAGTTCGCTCACCTTTCCTCCCTACCGTCTGTTGCCCCCTCTCCACTTTCCCACATTATCATCAAGTTTATCGCGTAACTAAACTATGGAAAGAAAGACCTTTCTCAGAACACTTTTGTTTGTAAAATGATGAAAGATGAATAATATTGGGTTGGTGTGTGTGCCGGGGGTTTGGAATGAATGACGAAGGAATTCGTGGTGCATTGCAGTTGATATCGACAACTCCTTCTGACATAAGAAAGCTAACTATCCAAACTGATGGTAGACACTTGCTACAAAACCTGCTTCCCGTGCATTACTCCCCTCCCTAGCAGCACTTGACCTGCACACTGCAGCACCATTTACAATCATCCAGGTTAAAATGAGTGCAATGTAATTACTGTTCATAAACCACCTGATTGCGGCACTCCTCATCTCTGACCTAGCACTAATTGGAGAACTTCAGGCTGTTAATTTTGTGTCTGGCCACAGTTACTAACACTAATAATAATAAAATACATACATACATACATACATACATACATACATACAGCACTATAGTAGCTCGTATGTACTTACTGCTGTGTTTGCTGACAATTAATTCTCTTAACTGTTTCGAAGTGAGTAGTGAAACAACTTCTCGTCTACTGCAGGTATTATCTACAACTTGGAGAAGACATTATATTGAGATATTTACCGTCTGTTACATAAGTGTCCCACTTTCATCATGAGCGATGTACGGGACAAAGCACTACATGTGTGTCGTGGTTAGAATATGTGAGGAACCTGTAACCTGTAACCTCCTGCTAACTGAGAAAAAGTAATTATTGGCAATATTTATTGATACTGATATGATCAGTATTAGAGTTTTACCAAACTGTTATAATTGTAATGATCTTTTGAAAATAATTTAGTTTTGTGACTGAAACAGAATCGAATTGTTTGGTTTTTACCTCTCAGAAATTTCATTTCATCCTTTCGGGGTTATCACTACTGGCCTGCGTAATAAACAAATTAAGAAAAAAATTGTTTTAGAAGCCTCTATTGCAGATAGACGCATTTCATAGTTTGCTTCAATCTCATTTAGTGGAATCTTTCACAATGAAACAGTAGACACCGTAGCGAATCGAGCACTGCACTTACGTTAAATCCTAAATGGCAGAGTTCCACAGCAAGAAGTGCCAATGTTAGTCAATGCAACGCGAGAAACGACTGGCAGACGTAGGGGCATTCGGCCAACATTTCTGATGAAGCGCGATATGGCTGTCTGAAATGTAAAACTGCGTTATCTTTTATGTTTAGCGATCTAATTAGAAACAGACCGTTAATAACTAGGTTATATTTATCCACCTAAGTTATGGTAGTTTTCCAACCTGCCGGTGCGGAATAGGAATTTCCGTTTGAGATTTATGAGACGAGGAGGGAGGCGTGGACCATCCACTACTGTGTTATACCGAATACAAGACGCATCAAAAATCTCTTATCCGAAGATTGGTTAATGCAACGGTTCCCCTCAGAACATCAGCTGCATTGTCGTCAAACCAAAAGAGTGCACTATTATTAAATGTGGTCCTCAGCCACTTAAATATGTGTGATCTGACTATCTAAATATGGCGTGCACGCTATGTATGAATATTTTACAAGATGTTGTGCCTTTTTTCTATTATTAAGAGATAAGTATTTGATGATCTGTTTCTAGTAGTGTCAATGTATCACACACTTTCACATCCTAGTATTTTTTTTCTAATGTACTAAAGCATCCTTAAATTGAATGTGAATCTATATCATATACGCGTTTGTGATTGAAGTTACACTCTTTAGTTTTATCTTATCACGCTTATGATTATATAAATGACAAAGTTTGGAATAAATCCCTTTTGTTGCCTTTTAATTATTATTCACCCTTCACTATTAAAATGAACATTGCGTATCGGCATAAAAAGAAGCGACTTTGGGGAAGGATTTCAGTTATCACACTAACGTGTTAACTTGACTTACTTCCGAATCAAAACTCCATATAGAGGCGCAATTAGTACTGATGCTAAAACGTTGTGTCCTCTTTCAGTTTTCATTGCGACGTTGTTGTGCGAGGTACGTAGTAACATTCCGAAATTCAGTGTTCCTTTACGCAGTAAATTTCGGAGTTACATTACTACTTTCGTTTCCGACGTACTTTCTACAGAATGCATAATACATGTGCGCAAATTACGGGAGCAGTCAATGAACTACGAAAAGAAATGGTTTATTTCTCAAGATACCAGTACAGCGGAACACAAAAGATCACTTTCAAACACTACTGGAAAGATGATTGGTTTCCTTCTGACAACTGCTGCAGCGTTGATTAGAAAATCGCCAATTGTAATCGAATTATGTAAGGTTATTATTGATGCCTAATCCATTTGTGTGAACTATAGATTCATACAGTTAGAAAATTTTTACAAAAGTGTACTAACAAATCTGTATCTAGCGAGTCAAGTTTGCGGGAATGTTACGTACGTGAATGTTACAATGAAGTGATGAAACTCATTAGTGACGAAGTAAAACGACGAGTTAGCTGATAATACGGTTTACTTATTTGCAAATTTAATTCTTGCGCCGTTATATCCCTCAGAAGGGCAACCAATAAAAGAACTCCTGCTTACAACAGAGTGCATGGAAAAGCTTAACTATTCAAGTACCTCACAGTTACTTGCCAATTCATTGCTGTTAATATGACTTGAAATAGTTCAGTACAACAAATTATTAATTTTCATCTCAGAAGCTGTACTATACATGCAAAAGTCTGGGACAGCCGCAAAAATGCCTTTCGAAAAGTGGTTCGCGTAACTTGCGTACCACATGGTTTTCGTCAGGTGACATAAGAGATGCGAAACTTGCTTCCGCTGTCTAAAAATTTACTTCCAGTATTAAGCTTTGTGAAAGCGCCCTCACGGTCTCAGACACTGAACCCTGTTCCCTCAGCCTACCATAGTGGAGTGGGAGACATGGATTTCAGCAGCAACTAACTACAAAACAAATTTACCGAAGATAAAAAAGGTGATCATCGCTCTGGGGGATGAGGTATCTTCAACGGTAGCAGCGAAGAAACTTCTCGAAACTTCGGTAATGAGAAAGGACTTATCTTTCATTGAGATAGAGATCGATTTCCTGCCACAAGCGATCTGTCAGCTTC
The DNA here is from genome assembly GCF_023898315.1 of Schistocerca nitens. Taxonomy (NCBI): domain Eukaryota; kingdom Metazoa; phylum Arthropoda; class Insecta; order Orthoptera; family Acrididae; genus Schistocerca; species Schistocerca nitens. The sequence continues at coordinate 188,288,854 of NC_064618.1, read as the reverse complement.
CATCCAGTCAGTGAACACTGTCGATGGTGCAGTGCAAAAACTGGTGAGTATGCCAGGCAAATGCCCAAATTTTTATTATTGACCCAAGCTGACAAAGGAGGAAGAGCAATAATCTTTTTTAAATCAGTTTGAAAGTTAGCTCCTATATTTGACATAAATATAATTATGCAAGCTAAGGTGTACAGTGGTGTCTTCGAAAAATCCTGATCTTGACAGATTTAAAAAATTTTACGAGGAGACAGTTCTATTGCATTAGGAATAGATACTACAATATTCCACTCCAAATACCTCTGCAGATGCTCACAGGTCATTTACTCAGACAAAAACGTGTTACCTGACAGGAGACTCAACGTTAACTCCAGAAAATTTAATAAAAAGCGTTTGACTGTTATGCATACGCTTTCAGGAAACATTTTCTCGTTTCTCTCAAGTGCTATAAGCGTTATGTCCCAAGTTAAAGTTACTTTTAAAATTTTACACAATACGCTGTCAACACAGATATTCTGCCTGTGTATGTCTGTCTAGTGTAATCTAGTAAATGAACGATCATTAAGTAAGGATTTCCATTTTGGCTTTTATTGCCTATTTTGATAATTTATGAACTTCCAGTCTCTGGGCATTAAGAACAATTTTACGTAAATATGATGGATGGCTGGATGACCATTCCAAAATGCCAGTGAACAGAGAAAGTACATTTACTGATTCCATGACATCGATTCTAAAATATTCTCCATTAATTAAATTACTGTTTGCACTCAGACAGATTAAAAGCTAAATTTCCAAGTCCATGTGAGAAAAGAATCGTCCAATTAAGGTAAAGCAATTGCTCTGGGAGTGTTCAGTGCGTGTCAAACCGTCTTGTTGTCACGTTGTTTTCCTCTCTCCGCTATTAGTTTGTAGCTCGAGTGAATTTCTGAATATATCAGCCCACTATATTGTTCATTACCGCATCAGTAGCTCGAATTCTTCTTACTACAAGACAATTATGATGGATGGCCATAGTTTTTTAAGAGCTATGAAACCACTCTATTACTTCAGCAAACCGTTCGGTTTGGCACCTTTTACGGTAAATGACCATTCAGTCAAAATTTCTACTTCTCCTTGTGAGAGGATGTACTCGTTCCTCGTGCTTACAGTGGAAGTGACGGTGATCATCTTTGTGATACGTGAACGGTTACGGTCTGACCACTTGATCATCACTGTAAAACTGGGTGACCTAATTGAATTGATGCTAGTTACCTCTTCTGCTGTCTTGACTCTCATCTACCTATGTTTATTCTCTCTCAAACATGTTATACGAAGCTCCTCGAAATCGATAGAATAATTTTGAAAATTAAATGCAAGGATTACAATAAAATATTCAAAGAACAAATTACTCAACTAGTTACACTAGTTCTTCTGCTTATCGCAATGTCCACCGCCGATGGAGTCCTGTGGGGAAGGTCCTCCAAGAATATTATGCATTACGTCGGTGTGTATCCGTTCTACATAGCAGTTGCGGTAACTGTCACCCATTTCTCCTACCTGGTGCTCTGGCTGAGGCAACGTTTACGTATAGTAAACGAAAGACTTACAGTTGTATGGCAGCGGAGACTGCAGTCAGTCGTAGTTTGTCCGTCATTGTACGACCTGCAAGAGACTGCTGCACTTAGAAGAGCACAACTTGACACCTGTGCTCCAGGCAACAATGTGAGTTTCCTTTATAAAGTTCCTCCTTAAGTAATACTGTAAGAACAGGTAGTTTCCTAAACTTATTGCTTGTCACTGATAAATGCTAGTAATGCTATATTTCAGTCAGTGTTTAAGAACAGAAAGTTTCGGATAACATGAAGGTTGGCGTTACTTTCTAGCAGTTTGTATGTCGCCATAACATTGTTAAAAAGTATTAGGCCGTCGGTTTTTCAGCAGAGAGTGGACAGAAATAATTTGTTTGATTTTCACGAATCTGACATAAATTTCCACTTCTAATTGTTCAATAATCACAAAGTCACAATCACTTTTATATGTCCAGCGAAATTCAGAATAACATTACAAGGGGTAATACGTAATCGTTCTTAACTAGCAAAGAGGATCAAGGCCAACTCATCAACAAAGTCAGCATACCACTGACGAAGTGAAACGTTAGGTGCTATGCTACAGGGTATACCATATATGCTTTCTTCTAGAAGCTTATAGAACATTCGGTGATTCAAATTAACATTTTATTACCTCCCGCATTTTAAGATCGACCATAATTGCGATTTCGTAGTTGTAATTTTCACACGTAAATTATTTGACGATACAATGAACATAAAAGACTTAGACAAAGATTTCAAAATAACCTGAATAATTCTAAAATTGCGGGTCTTATGCGAAATCATAACTCAGATATAATATCGACCAGTAAGTTACTAAAATAATAGTGCCTATTATCTTGAAGAACGCTGGACTGGGTTTTCAAAGCAGGAATAAGTAAAAAAGGTATGTTTTAAATGTTTTTAATGCCACTTATAGGGTAATTAATTTTCATTGTATAAAATAGTAGCTTATGCAACGCCATAATTGGTAAATCTACCGATTGTTTATAATTAAAATTTCCCTATTTAACACGTTATAACACGGAAACTAATTACTGTACGAGGACCAAACTTGGTAGCATTAATGTCAAGGACTTGGGGAAGGTAAATAATGCTACGGTACATCATACCAACACATACCGGCACCATTACTGCGACAGAAGGGGCTCAATATGGCGCCCATCAGTGTCCAGAAGAGTGTGAGAGCGCAGGACTGCATTTTGCACAGCAAAAAGAAGCATGCCGTAGGTATGCTGGCTGTTTCCCTTGATATGCGCCACTTCAGATTAGCACATGTGTGAAAGTTCTTCTTGTAAACCGTGTCCTTCACGTAGCTCCACAATCAGAAATCGCAGGGAGTGAGATGAGGTGATAGTGCCGGCAAAGCATTTGCAAACAATCGGCTGGTAATTGTATCGTTTCTAAATGTGTTTCGGAGCAGCAGGTGAGCCTCACGAGCGATGTGCGGTGTAGCTCCATCTTGCATGAAAACTGCTGAGTTCTACGCGTCTGTCTCCTGTAAGGCGAGTATGATGTGCTGACGAAGCATAACGCAGTATCGCTTGCCAGGAACATTGTACGTCTTGTTTCCTTGGGCGCCAATCTTTCCAAAAAAAAAAAAAAGAATGAGATTATGATGAAAGTAGCCGTGAAGCCACACCACATCGTGACACGTTCACCATAGAGAGGAACGTCATGCATAGTGACTGGAGGTGAAGATCCACACACTCGGCATTTCTGTGTCTTCACCTCAAAGGCCAGAAAAAAAATGAGCTTCGTCTCTCCATAGGATAGTCCAGGGCCAGCCCTCGTCAACTTTCGAGAGAGGAAAGAGCGAAGTCAGCACGTCGTTGTGCGTCCTGTGGTGCAACATGGTGTTCGATATGGATCTTGTACAGATACCCTTTTCGTACAGTGGTCCACGGGATGTTCAACTGTCATGACACAGAACGTGCACTGTATGACGATCGGGCATTGCGTGAGGCGTAGTCTGTCATAGCAACAGTGATCTCATCAACTACCTGTGGTGCAACCGGTCGTCGGCCCCTACCCGGAGCGAGGCCGTGTTCTCCAGTTGATTCTAACTTCTTCATGATGTCAACAAGTGTACTGTGACTGGTCAGTTGTGTGATGACCTGGTGGCCATAGTTGGAACTTAATGGTAGCGCGGTGACGCATGGAAATCATGCACCCCAGACTCTGGGTATAAATGCTACAAAGTTTGGTACTCTTCCGGTAATTATTTTCCGTGTTATAACATGTTGAATTAGGGAACTTTAGTTATAGCCACCAGCTACGCAGGTGAAACTTAAATAGTGGCAATTATTTATTCACAACCGATACAAAACAGCTACGCGTTTTCACCTGTTACTGTCCTTCAAAGTAGTCACCAGTCTTCTGTAGAACCATTTGCCAGCGATATGGAAGGGGTAGTATACAGTTAGCAGCAGCTGTTGAGTTGATGGTGCGAATGGAGCGGTCTCCAACCTGTCATATGTCTGGAACAGTTCTGAAGCGAATGCCGCAAAGTGGTTCCTTCATCTTTGGAATGAAATCAAAGTCACAGGGAGTAAGTTCGGGGAGTATGGTGGACGTTAAAGTGCTTGCCAGTGTCATCGACCGAACAGAGCTGCCACAGCTTGCGCTGTACGCACCCGCGCATTGTTGTGCAGAATGATGGGTGGGTTACGCAGAATCTCTCTCTTGTAAAATGCCTGGCTACGAACTTTTTGTTATTCACTGACGGATGTTGGGTACATTATATTTGATGGTACACGGAAAAATGGCTCTGAGCACTATGGGAGGTCATCAGCCCCCTAGAATTAGAACTACTTAAACCTAACTAACCTAAGGACATCACACAGATCATGCCCGAGGCAGGATTCGAACCTGCGACCGTAGCAGTCGCACTGTTCCCGACTGAAACACCTAGAACAGCTCGGCCACCATGGCCGGCGATGATACACAGAAGACAGATTATCGTTTCAAATGTTATACTGTGCTTGCGTAATTTTCTTGCGTAGGAAATCAGGAAATCAGAAAATAAGTTAACTGCTGTCTTAAAATTGTAGTGGACTGACAAGGCAGCCAGTCCACAGTGACGGGTAGCCGAAAGGGCACACGTACACACACGCCGACTGGCGCGAAGTCTGGAACAGGATTCGTAATGAATGTGATAAAGAAAAGAACGTAGCTACTAGAACACTTAACTTTTATATCGTCCTTTGGTATACAGCATTCTTGATGATACAAGTGAGACTATCTTGAGATACATGCAATGGTACAAATGGCGCCTTGCTAGGTCGTAGCCATTAACTTAGCTGAAGGCTATTCTAACTGTCTCTCGGCAAATGAGAGAAAGGCTTCGTACGTGTAGTCGCTAGCAATGTCGTCCGTACAACTGGGCGAGTGCTAGTACGCCTCTCGAGACCTGCCTTGTGGTGGCGCTAGGTCTGCGATCCTGACAGTGGCGACACGCGGGTCCGACATGTACTAATGGACCGCGGCCGATTTAAGCTACCACCTAGCAAGTGTGGTGTCTGGCGGTGACACCACAAAAATCATGCTCATAAATGATTCTTTGAAGTTAAGCTGCTTGAAACATGATTTGTAAATAAATATTAATCTTGTGAGATGTTTCGACCTCGTTTATTCCTAATTATGGTTCTGTAATTATGGCTCTACCTGAAATGTATTCGCAGCTCTGAATACGAACTACTAGAAGCTGTATAAGAAAATGAAGACAGTGGGTATTTATGACGGACCTGAATTCTATGGTGATGAGTCTTCGGTTTAATCGCTTTGGCTACCTGTGCACGACTCTCGGTCAGACGAAAACTTCCGTATGTAGTGTTCCCTGTGTCACAAGCTGTACTCGTACACACTTTATGAACTCTACTGGCCATTAAAATTGATACACCACGAAGATGACGTGCTACAGACGCGAAATTTAACCGGCAGCAAGAACAAGCTGTGATATGCAAATGATTAGCTTTCCATAGCATCCACAAAAGGTTGGCGCCGGTGGCGACACCTACAGCGTGCTGACATGAGGAAGTTTCCAACCGATTTCTCATACACAAACGGCAGTTGATCGGCGTTGCCTGGTGAAACGTTGTTGTAATGCCTCGTGTAAAGAGGAGAAATGCGTACCATCAAGTTTCCGACATTGATAAAGGTCGGATTGTAGCCTATCGCGATGGCGGTTTATAGCATCGCGACATTGCTGCTCGCGTTGGTCAAGATCCAATGACTGTTAGCAGAATAAGGAATCGGTGGGTTCAGGAGGGTAATACGGAACGCCGTGCTGGATCCCAACAGCCTAGTATCACTAGCAGTCGACATGACAGGCATCTTATCCGCATGGCTGTAACGGATCGTGCAGCCACGCCTCTATCCCTGAGTCAACAGATGGAGACGTTTGCAAGACAACTACCATCTGCACGAACAATTCGACGAAGTTTGCAGCAGCACGGACTATCAGCTCGGAGACCATGGCTGCGGTTATCCTTCACGCTGCATCACAGACAGGAGCACCTGCGATGGTGTACTAAAGGACGAACCTGGGTGCACGAATGGCAAAACGTCATTTTTTCGGATGAATCCAAAGTTCTGTTTACAGCATCATGATGGTCGCATCCGTGTATGGCGACATCGCGGTGAAGGCACATTGGAAGTGTGTATTCGTCATCGTCATACTGGCGTATCACTCGGCGTGATGATATGGGGTGACATTGGTTACACGTCTCAGTCACCTCTTGTTCGCATTGCCGGCACTTTGAACAGTGGACGTTACATTTCAGATGTATTACGACCCGTGACTCTACCCTGCTTTCGATCCCTGCGAAATCGTACATTTCACCAGGATAATGCACGATCGCATGTTGCAGGTCCTGTACGGGCCTTTCTGGATACAGAAAATGTTAGACTGCTGCCCTGGCCAGCACATTCTGCAGTTCTCTCACCAACTGAAAACGTCTGGTCAATGGTGACCGAGTAACTGGCTCGTCACAACATTCCAGTCACTACTCTTGATCAACAGTGGTATCGTGTTGAAGCTGCATGGGTAGCTGTAAGTATACACGCCATCCCAGCTCTGTTTGAGTCAATGCACAGGCGTATCAAGGCCGTTATTACGGCTAGGGGTGGTATTTCTGGGTACTGATTTCTCAGGATGTATGCACCCGAATTGCGTGAAAATGTAATGACACGTCAGTTCTAGTATAATATATTTGTCCAATGAATATGCGTTTATCATCTGCATTTCTTTTTGGTGTAGAAATTTTAATGGCCAATATTGAAATTCTCGTACAGGGGAGTGCATTTTAATTCAAAGCTGCTGTCAGGTATACAATACTGAAATGCTGTGTTGTTAACAAAAAGTTTCTAATTTTCTTTCGGACATGCATGCCCGAAGGAACAGGTACTACAGTGACTACAGTCGTTGTGGCGCAGAAACGGCGACTCAGTAATGGAAGTTTTGGTCTGGTCATGAGGTATGCACGGGTAGCCAGAGCAGTTAAGACGACGGCTCACGTAAATCGGGAAATCCGTTTTCGAGTCCTGGTCCAGCACAAATTTCCGTTATCATCATTCCCTTGTGCAGCTGATGGCTGTTCGTATTCGCAGCTGCGAATACATTTCGGTGTTTCATGACGACTGCTAACCCCGGAGTGTCTGCTCATTCGGACTTGCATCCAAGTCCGAAGGTTCATTGCGTCGTTCTTAACAACAAAGGCACTTGAGTGTTGTCATTATTTTTTTGCATTTTGGTAAATTGGAGTACGTTTCGTTCAGCTGTGGCATTTATTAACTTTACGCTTACCAGTACGAAATTTAGCCTTTGAGAATTGTGCACAGCAATCTCGTTTCAAAGACGTTCATATACGAAATTGAGCCTCATAACACGTTGTTCAGTAGCCTCATTTAGAAGACGATTACTCATAAACGCAGATGACATACTTCTTCAACCTTAGCATCTCAATGTAACCAACGATTTAGACAGTCTCACTGTCCACAGTCTTTTTTCACTTACGGAATTAATTCTTGGACTAAGGTTGGTTGCCTGTTCTTTCACTAATTTGTTAAGCCCCAACTCTTTCATGTGTTGCATATCATACGAACGATATGAAATAAAATTATTCTGGATTTTTTGCTGGTTAAAAGACTTTCTATAGTAAAAATCGCTAAATACTCTTTCGTTTCGACAATCATTTTCGACAGAGTTTGTTGTCACGTTCTGGGCTTAATAATTTTTTTTGCGAATATTTTCAAGGCGGGTTGTCATATTAGTGAATTAAATGTAGCACATTTTGCAAAATTTTGTCAGGAATGAAACGTTTACAATCCAAAAGGAGCTTGTGCAACTGTCCATGTGTATATATGTACCGCTCATAGATGATTGTGAAGTCTAAAAAAATCCCAATTTGCAATAAAAGTCACAACTTCAACACGAGAAAATTCAGTCAGACTTTTTTATAACTTTTGTATATCAAAGTAGATTTCTCTCATTTTAGTGTACGGCTTTAATATTTCTAACTTTTTAGAGCAAAATAATGGTTTTAGGATTTTAAACTTTTACAGTTTGCAAATTTTTTGTTTACGTGGTAGTTCTCTTGCCATGGCGTGAGTAATACGTCGCTTTTATTTATTGCGAAAATTTTAGTATTTTCAATTCTATGTGTGACGTTCTGGTTACACCGTGTTAAACGTTCTACGACAAAGTTAATTTCTGAGATGCCTACACCATACCTAATATTTCTTTTCTTAAAATTACTATTAGTCATTGATAGATACGTTACATTACAGTTAATGTACATATGTAAAAAAGCAAACTTATAACCTTAATAAGAGAAGCAACACAAAGGGTATGCAGTCATAAATGACACTGATTATCATCATGAATTACACTTCAATAATGGGTAAACATCACAAGCCTTCTCGCTGTTGCCGATGGTGCATGTGGGATTCACATTTCATAAGCCTGTTAGTACTAACAGGAGATAAATGTCAGAAAAGACAGTCACTGTTATCATTCATTCATTTTCTAATTTCATAGTGTAACTAAATTAGTAGAGTGATATTAAATGAAAAAAATTACTTTTGTGGTGAACTTCTAAACGTATCTAACGAAGTTTATTTAATTTCCCAGAAAAGAACTGGAGCTGTTGTGTACAAAGTACTTGAATAGATAAGAGGTCAGGATTAAAACATATAAGAAAGAGACGTAGGTGACGCCCGCAGTTGCCTTGCTGTGTGTGGGCTGTCCATCAGTGTGCAGTATGGGGTCAGTTAGTCAGAGTAGAACGGGCAGAGGCGCACGCAGTCAGGTTATAGAGTACTGCGGACAATGGCTCCATGTTGCTGGCGGCGGACTGTGTGACTGTCACCGTCGTCTGGCGATTCGATGCACGGATGTCATGTAATTGGGGACATGTCGCTTGCTTGTGGTGTCACCGCAAAGCAAATTTCTTTTTGTTTCATCTGTAATTTTGTCGAAAGTCACGCAAAATTTTGCGACACAGATCTGAAGTATTTATTTGGATCCTGTCGATCACGTAGTGACGTTCGTGGTAATGGTTATGGTTCCCTGGTGCAGAACTATTAGCGACGTTCTGTATTGATCTTTCACGTTGTTTACTAACATCAGTTATGGCACCCCATCTGACAGCATTAGAGTTGCAAGTAAATATATAGTACTGTGGACGAACCAAGGTGGCAGGACAAGAATTGGAAGTGTAATCCCTGTACAGTGGAGCTCAATTTCTCAAGTATTGTCATCATGTGAACGGACAGTATGGAGTGTGATCATGAAAGGCGGCGGTGGACGAGTGGTTTCTTGAGTAAAGAGGATGTAAACGCAGGATACTGACGGGCGACTGGTGGCAGTGTGTGGAGAGAGTGCACCGTCTCAAACAACCGTGTGCAACGTGATGGATGGACTGAAAAGTGGTCGCTCTTCTACGGAGAAAGGAATCGGGTCTTGAAGATAAGTGACTGTGGTAACACGAGTCATAGTTTCAATCGAGTTTACTTCTGTCTGTGGGCTGCGCGCAGTAGCGAAAGCATTACGATTCGCGGACGAGTGTGATACTTTGTATTCTTTCAACCTTCTATACTGGTATTGCGATAAATAGTTTGGACAGGAAGAGAATAGAAGCTTCCGAAATGTGGTGCTACAGAAGAATGCTGAAGATTAGATGGATAGATCACATAACTAATGATGAGGTATTGAATAGAACTGGGGAGAAGAGGAGTTTGTGGCACAACTTGACAAGAAGAAGGGACCGGTTGGTAGGACATGTTCTGGGGCATCAAGGGATCACAAATTTAGCATTGGAGGGCAGCGTGGAGGGTAAAAGCCGTAGAGCGAGACCAACAGATGAATACACTAAGCAGATTCAGAAGGATGTAGGTTGCAGTAAGTACTGGGAAATGAAGAAGCTTGCTCAGGATAGAGTAGCACGGAGAGCTGCATCAAACCAATCTCGGGACTGAAGACAACAACAACAACAATATACTGGTATTTAAAATATACAAAGGGAAAACTTTAAAACGCAGCGAATGAAGAACGTGAAAGAGAATGCAAACGTCTAAAAAAATAAGATTGACATTAAGCGCAAAATAGCTAAGTAGGAACTGCTAGAAGACAAATCTAAGGATTTAGAATCATATTGCACTAGGGATAAGGTAGATACAATCTACTTGAAACTTAAAGAGCTCTTTTGAGAAAATATAAGCAGCTGTATAAATATCAAGGCCTCAGATGGGAAAGGAGAGCTAAGAAAGGAAGGGAAAGCTATAAGATGGAAGGAGTATATAGAGGGTCTATACAACAAAATGAAAAAGCAGATGCTGAAAGATGTGAAAGTTACTGAACTGTGAGTTTAATAAGTCATGAGGGTGAAATACTGACACCAATTCCTTCCTCTTCGCGGAAGATCAATTTGGATTTCGGAAAAATGTAGACAAACGCGGAGCGATATTGACTCCCAAGACTCACATTCGAAGATAGGTTAAAGAAAGGAAAACCTACATTTATAGCATTTTTAGACATAGAGAAAGCTTTTAAGAAATTTGTAGAATAGAAAAATTCAGGTCGAAGAAATAAAAAAGATTGAGGTTTTCAGATGACACTGTAGCTCTGTCACACACAGCAAAGGTCTGAGAGCAAAGGACTTCCCCCTACTTATACCTCCCGAGGAGATCACGAATGTAAAATTAGAGAGATTCGAGCCCGCACGAAGGCTTTCAGACAGTCGTTCTTCCCGCGATGGTTCAAATGGCTCTGAGCACTATGCGACTTAACTTCTGAGGTCATCAGTCGCCTAGAACTTAGAACTAATTAAACCTAACTAACCTAAGGACATCACACACATCCATGCCCGAGGCAGGATTCGAACCTGCGACCGTAGCGGTCGCTCGGCTCCAGACTGCAGCGCCTAGAACCGCATGGCCACTCCGTCCGGCCGACTGGAACAGAAAAGGGAGGTACTGACAGTGGCACGTAAAGTGCCCTCCGCCACACACCGTTGGGTAGCTTGCGGAGTATAAACGTAGATGTAGATGTAGATTTTAAAGAGCAGTTGAACGGAATGGACAGTCTCGAAAGGAGCATATGAGATCAACATCCACAAAAGAAACATAAGGCGGTCGGATTAAATCAAGTAATGCTGAGGGAATTAGATTAAGAAATGAGACACTTAAAGTCGTAGATGAGTTTTGTTATTGGGACACCAAAACAGTTGATGTTGTTCGAAGTAGAGAGGATATAAAATGTAAACTGGCCAACGCAAGCAATGCATTTTTGAAGAAGACAAAGGTTTTTCTGAATATATTTGTGTGGAGTGTAGCCACGAATGGAATTGTAATGCGTACGATAAATGGTTTAGACATGAAGAGAATAGAGACTTTTAAAATGTGTTGCAACAGAAAAATGCTGAAAATTTGTTGGGTGGATCACGTAACTACTGAGGAGGTACTGATTAGAATTTATGAGAAGAGGGTATTGTGGCACAACATGACTGGAAGAAGGGATCCGTTGATAGGACACATACTGAGGCTTCAAGGGATTATAAATTTAGTAGTGGATGGAAGTATGGGGCGTAAAATTCATAGAAGGTGAACAAGAGATGAATAGAGTAGCTGTTTCAGAAGAGTGTGCGTAGCATTAGTTACTGGGAGATGACAAGAAGGACAGAGTAGCATGGACAGCTGCATCAAACCAGTCTTCAGACTGAAGACCACAATAACCACAATGAAAACGAATGGTGTAGTAGATTACTGCGCTTGCCATGAAGTATTTCTCGGACACCGGGAAGTGTACCAGCACTGCCATTCGCGATTGTTACTCAGATGCGACGGAAATGAGAGAAATGCTGCAGTACCAGCTACGAAATACACCACTATCGGATGATGTAAATATGATAGAAGACACCAATCAGGATGGTATCATGCAAGAGGCCCTGCCATCCATCCCACAGTCTACTAGCGTCCAGCAGATACTGATCAGTATCACTGTAGTAAACCAATTAGAAATATACAATCAGTTGTTCAAGTCGAAAGAATTTGTTATTTATTTACACCACTGGCCATTGAAATTGATACACCACGGAGATGACGTGCTACAGACGCGACATTTAACCGATAGGAAGAGGATGCTGTGATATGCAAATGATAAGCTTTTCAGAGCATTTACACAAGGTTGGCGCCGGTGGTGACACGTACAACGTGCTGACATGAGGAAAGTCTCCAACCGATTTCTCATACACAAGCAGCATTCGACCGGCGTTGCATGGTGAAACGTTGTTGTGATGCCTCGTGTAAGGAGGAGAAATGCGTACCAACATGTTTCCGACTTTGATAAAGGTCGGATTGTAGCCTATCGCGATTGCGGTTTATCGTATCGCGACATTTCTGCTCGCGTTGGTCGAGATCCAATGACTGTTAGCAGAACATGGAATCTGTGGGTTCAGGAGGGTAATACGGAACGCCGTGGTGGATCACAACGGCCTTGTATCACTAGCAGTCGAGATGACAGGCATCTTGTCCGCATGGCTGTAACGGATCCCTGCGAAACCCTACATTTCAGCAGAATAATGCACGAGCGCACGTTGCAGGTCCTGTACGGGCCTTTCTGGATACAGAAAATGTTCTACTGCTGTCCTGGCCAGCACATTCTTCAGATCTCTCACCAATTGAAAACGTCTGGTCAATGTTGGCCAAGCAACTGGCTCGTCACAGTACGCAAGTCACTACTCTTGATCAACTGCGGTATCTTCTTGAAGCTGCATGGGCATCTGTGCCTGTACACGCCATCCAGGCTCTGTTTGACTCAATGCCCAGGCGTATTAAGGACGTTATTGCGGCAAAGGTGGTAGTTCTGGGTACTGATTTCTCAGGATCTATGCACTCAAATTGCGTGAAAACGTAGTCACATGTCAGTTCTAGTATAATATATATGTCAAATGAATACCCGTTTATCATCTGCATTTCTTCTTGGTGTAGCAATTTTAATGGCCAGTGGTGTATTTTATTCACATGTCAAGTTCCGTATGACTAAATTAAGGAACAAATCTCCACGTTCATGAATCGTGTCAGGATATTAAATTACAACATAAAGGTAATAACAGACAAAACTAAAATGTTTATGAACACGAAAATAGTCATCCATAAGTTGAAGTAAACGCAATCAACAATATAACAAGAATCAGCTTAATTTTTGAAGGAACTCCTCGACAGAATAGAAGGATTGAGCCATGAGGAAACTCTTCAGCTTCGATTAGAAAGCGTGTGGATTACTGCTAAGATGTTTGAATTCGAGTGGTAGCTTACTGAAAATGGATGCAGTAGTAAACTGCACACCTTTCTGCACAAGAGTTAAGCAAGTCCGATCCAAATGCAGGTTTGGTTTTGCCGAGTTTTAAGTGAGTAAAAGCTGCTTATTCTTGGGAATAAGCTAATACTGTTAACAAGAAATGACAGTAAGGAATATATCTATTGAGAGGCCAATGTCAAAATACACAGACTCGTGAACAAGGGGCGACAAGAGGTTCATGAACTTACACCACTTATTGCCCGAAACGTCTGTTTCTGAGCCTAAGATATCCTTTTAGAATGGGAAGAGTTACCCAAAAATATGATACCATACGACATAAGCGAATGAACAGAAGCAAAGTAGACTTATTTTTGTGTCGAATGATCACTCACTTCAGATACCGTTCGAATAGTAAAAATGCAGCATTAAGTCTTTGAAAAAGATCCTGAATGTGGGCTTTCTGTGAGAGTTTAATATCTATCTCAACACCTAGAAATTGTAACTGTTTAGTTTCACCATTCTGTCAGGTTCTATTGAATTGTGTGTTAGAAACTGTAAACACTGAGTCTTACTGTGATTCAGCGTTAGTTTATTTTCTACAAGCTATAAACTTAGGTCATGAACTGCACTATTGGAAACCAAGCCAATGTTGCACACAACATAATTTACTACCTAAGCTAGTGTCATCAGCAAACAGAAATATCTTAGACTTACGAATAATGCTAGAGGGCACGTCATTTATATAAATAAGGAACTTGAGTGGCCCCAACACTGATCCTGGGTGCAGCACCCACTTTATTAAACCCCACTCAGACCGCACTTCACAGCCATTTTAAACGTTGTGAGTAATGACCTTTTGCTGTCTGTTGCTAAAGTAAGAGGTGAACCATTAATGAGTCAATCCGCATATTCCGTAATGGTCCAACGTCTGGAGTAATATTTCGTGATCAACACAATCAAATGCCACAGTTAAATCTACCACAGTACATAGTCTTCAGCGATTTAATTATTGACTCAATCTCCCCCTTCTCTGTATCACAGAGGAGTATTTCAGACATCAGTCTCGTAAAGGCATTTGCCAAGAAAGTTTGATGATTCCCTGTAGAAAGTAATTTTTTATTTAATTCACCAGCAATGCTCAGAAAATGATTGTTAAATACTGTACATATAGCTGATTTTTCAGTAACAGAAATATTTTTACTACGAACTGACATTTAATTGTTGACCTTGTTTTACTTACCAGATACTTCCTTCAGAACTGACCATATGGTTTTCATTTTGTCCTGTAATTTAGCTATTCTATTTTCGCCACATACGCTTCGTTTTTCTAATAACATTTTTACGCACCTTACGATGCTGTTTGTAATGGGCTAATGTAGCTTGATTGTGAGTAGATTGTAACATTTTGATATAATTCCCACTTTGTTCTACATGATATCCTTATCCGACTAGTCAGCTTCCTGGGTTGCCTATTATTGCTAGTACCCCGTTTAGAACGTTCTAATGGAAAACAACTCTCAAAGAGCTTGAGAAACGTGTTAAGGAAAGCATTATATATATGATTTATGTTATTGGCACTATAAACAATTTGCCTATCTTGTTCCTTGACAAGGTTTGAAAAACTTTCTATTGCTGTGGGATTAACTTCCCTATATACTTTATAATTATATGTGACATTTGTTTCAGTACTGATGCCTTTTAGCGTAAAAATTTGTGCATCATGATCTGAAAGGCCATTCACCCTTACTAACAAAATTGCCATATAATAATGAAGAATGAATAAAAATATTGTCTATGGCTGTGCTGCGGTTCCGGTGTACCCTATTTGGAAAAAACACAGTCTGCATCAGATAATATGAATTTAGGAGATCTACCAACATCCTTTTCCTAGCACCCTCATATACAAAATTTATATCCAAGCCATCACATATAACTAATTTCTGGTACATCCTACACAGTGAATCCAAGACCTTCTCAAGCTTGAGCAGAAATGTCTGAAGTCAGAATTAGGGGACACATAAACAACAACAATTACAAGTTTAGTTTCACTAAATTCAACTGCCCCTGCACAACATTCAAATATCTGTTCGTGCAGTGCCGTAATATGTCTACGGAATCAAGTGAAATACTGTTTATTCTGTACATAGCCACTCTCCCACCCCACAAGGAACAACCCCCAATGTTGTGAGCATACCTAAGGTAGATGAGTACACTTCAGGCAATCCAGTATATTCAAATGTAGGGGCGTTCCAGTCATGTGAAATCAGTCATCAGAAAGTTAGACTGTACAAGTGGAGCAAACAGCACCAGTAGGCCACCTGCAGCCATGTGCAGTTATGCCCCGACCACGCGCTTTGCCACTCAGGTTTTCACACTGTCCACCAACGAGAACGCAGTTCTCCCCACAATTCCAAAGTCACTGGCTGCTATACCAGCATTATGTCACATCCATTTCTCATTGTTTGAACAAATGAAGCTAATTATATCTGGCAGAAATTTCCGTTAGCAATGACCTGAGTTGCTAACTTCAGTGCTAATTAACTCGTAAACAGCGCAACGTGTCGAATTTTCTTTTTATCAATTATTTCTCAGAACAGCCTTCCTTTTAACAGTTTTAGAAACTTTTCAGACCGTTTCTGACCACCGGATATGTCAGTGTGGAACACCCCTCGAACAACGACAATGCGAAAGAAACTTTTGTGAAGTACGTGACTGGCGACGGGCAAGCAGTCGTGCTTTTACTTATCTGGGGCTGTGATGCTGAGGAGGTGGTGACCAGACTACCACGTCTGTTGACTCCGGTTTACGAGTGTTGCAGAGCTCGCTAACACTACCTCAGTCGTTTCGCCCCTTGGAGGCGCATCAACTGGGGTCGCACAGCTCCTGCTGCGCCGTCACTACTGGACGCGCTGCATGAGTCAGCACTATGTCACCAGTGGCCTTAGAGAGAGGTAAACAAGCACTGTGCTACAGATTTCCAGAAGATTAAACTAGTGAAGCACTGTCTGTAAGGAGATGGATCGCTACCAATTTGAAGACTGACATCTACTCTGAATGGAGATTGTCCTGTACGGCACCGTAAACTATTTTTCAAGCATATGTTTAATTTAAGTGTTTTGATCGAAAAGTTTTTCCGAATTGAATTACGGGTTTCGTCCATGCAACAGGCATCTTCAGAATCTACGATGAAAGTGAAATTAGGTACATTACTATCTACTGCATAAGAACATTAAAGCAAATGATAAAACTTATAAGAATTCTGCTGCACTACAAATATGTAGTAATGTGTCAAAAATTAAGAATTGAAATGGTTCAAATGGCTCTAATCACTATGGGACTTAACATTAGAGGTCATCAGTCCCCTAGACTTAGAACTACTTAAACCTAACTAACCTAAGGGCATCACACACATCCATGCCCAAGGCAGGATTCGTACCTGCAACTGTAGCGATCGCACGGCTCCAGACTGTAGCGCCTAGAACCACGTTAAGGTTGTCATGTTTTTCATTCAACTGTTTGAGATTTTCATTAAGTTGTTTGAAATTGTGGTCTTGTTTGTCATTAAGTTGTTTTTTCGATTCATTAAGTTGTTTGTTCGATTCATTCAACTGTCTGAGAGTATCATAAAGTTTTTTCTAATTGTTGTCATGTTTTTCATTCGACTGTTTGTTTGATTCATTAAACTGTAGCATTAATGCCACAAATTGATCCATGCCAAAATTAGCGACTCTATTCACTGTACTGTGTGATTGTGTATCTGCAATTGCCATGTTTTGTGTAACCATTTGGTCGTTGTCCAATTCTTGAAAAGATTTGCCAGTAGGATGTGCACTGTTGGTCACTACATCGGAATCAAATAAATCTGACGTATTTTGGCTACATTGTTCATTTTCGTTAGAAACATTTATCTGTTAACTGTGTAAATTTAGCAAATCAGGTGTGTCAATCGGGGCAGAGTTCATTATAATGGAACGTGCCGCATCATCAGTTGTCGTTAAATTAAGTGTGGATATGATTGAATTTGTTTGTTCATCATTTGAAATAGAATCATTCCTGGTGATCGGCATGCACTGATTATCTGTAATTGGAGGAATATCATTATGAAACTGAGAGTCGTTACTATTATATGTCAAATTTTTAAAGTCCTCTTTTTCACTCACTCTGCATCGTGTTGTACTGTTAGCAGTTTTTTGCGGCATTTTCACAAGTCAAAGTAGGCACAAAATCAAACAAAGACAAAGCAAAACTGAACAAATACAATGACAACAAAGACCAATAATTTGCCGATGATCAGTGAAAGAAAGAGTGACAAATTAATAAATGCATTGCGCTAGAAGCAAACTACACTTAATATTAAGTAAATAAGAGCAGGTATATAAATGACTATTCAGAAATAGAAAAAAAAACAAGATCCTGGCCGGTTGCCAATAATTGTAACCTCCAAACAGTAAACAATATAAGTATAATAATCACTTTCCTAATAAAAAATGTAACTCATATATAACCCTTCTATAATTAACTGACTGACAATCTAAACTGGTAAATTTTGGACGTCACCAGTGCTGCGTCATGGCCCTGAAAGATCGTACTGAATAAATTGAAAATTCTTAGCTCAATAAGGTCGCCGGATAACGCATATATATCTGCTCCTATAAGAAATTTTTCTGGCACAGCCCAGTGTAATGCTGGCCGATAGATTTGTCATGTATAAAAAGAAGCAACTGACTTTTCTTTCAATAGTCGGGATGACCATGGATTGGAGAAATTAGTAAATTCTTTAAATTGAGATGAATGACTGTCAAAAGTTAATTTTTATAACAAAGGTTATTATTAAGAGATTTATTAAAAATTTTTACATGGAACTTGATATAACAAAGGTACATATGTG
Source organism: Schistocerca nitens (assembly GCF_023898315.1). NCBI lineage: Eukaryota > Metazoa > Arthropoda > Insecta > Orthoptera > Acrididae > Schistocerca > Schistocerca nitens. The sequence goes on along the minus strand of NC_064618.1, from coordinate 188,270,595 downwards.
CAAGACTGCTTTTACCTTATACTACAACGCTCAGGCACCGCCATCGCAACCCACAATCGTCCATGCCAACTTGATACACCAGACTGACTAGCTACTACTTACACCTACTGCCACACAGTTCCTACTGCAGTCAACACTGCTGTTTGCTCTGAGATTCTCTTACAGATTATATATCACAGGCTGCGTGTGAGCAATCCATCGAAATTACATCTGTTCGAGTGTGCTAGCAAAACATTCCTTAGTCATGGACCTCTTACAACCTTCACCCAACTCCTCAGAAAAATTCAATGTGTGATCCAAATTTCATTAGCAACATCAAATGATATAACATAGAACACACCAAAATCATAAAAAACTTAGTTTTTCATTGTAAACCTATTCGTATTTTGGCCCAGTGCCTTACTGGATTGCAAATACCGCAGTAACTATGGCCATCAACAAAATGATGTGCATATCATCATGAAGCTGACAAACAAAAATGTAAGTAACGCTAAAATGAAATGTTTTGTCGTGTAGTTTCGGCAAAATAGTTTGTGAAGGTATGCAGTGTGTGCATCTCGATTCTATCAGCACAGTGCGCTGCCATATAGGCGAAAGTAGTTAAACAATACCGTCCTCCGTTCCCGAATAAACGAATGAACTCGCCCAGCATTTGGACTAAAATATGTCTCTTTGTAGTGACGTCAATACTGTGTGTGAATTAGTTCACAAGGATATAATTTCAATTACAGGAATTCGTTCAACAGCTATAGAGCAAGATACTATAACGTTTTAAATGATCAATCCTCTCGTCGATTCTCTACAGCCCAAAATCATTCACATTTTAACGACTCTCTGGGCTCCAACATCATTCCAACAGCCTGGAAGCTGGGAGTCATAAGACCATTGTCCAATATGTAATCTGCAAAACAGTCCTCTGACTGAGGACCCATTTGTATTTTACTAGCACTGTCCCAGGCTTACAAATTCATAAACAGTCTATTCATTGGTTAACATCAAATAACCAATTGGATGAATAACAGCCGAGTTTCCAATAAAAACGTAGCACGATGAGTGTTCTTATTGAAGTGGCTGATGAAGTGAAAGAAGTTATTGATAAACTATGGGTGACTACTATGCACTTTTTAGGATTTTAGCAAAGCTTATAACAGTGTTGACTTTGGTATTCTACTTTGCTAACCTCACAACTCATTCCTTACATGTTGCCAATGGTATGTAATGATTCGAATAAGAAGGTCACAACAGAGGGATGTAGTACCAGGGGTCCCACAAGGAAGAGTTTTGGGTCGATTATAATTCTCACACTATGGTAGTGATTTGGTAACTTTTATTTCCCACTCCAAATATAACCTATAGGTTGACAACATTCAGTTATGCCCAAGTGAAAGTCCAAAAACCTTTGCATAGCCATCCAGTATGTAAATGCCGATCGAGTTGATTTATCAGTTTAGATGCAGAGGACTAGTTCCAAAACTTAATCCATTTAAAATGCAGTCTAAGTAGCTCACAAAAGACGAATTACCCACCACTTCAGAGAATCCCTTCCAGCATTAATTCTAAATGGCACAGAATTAACGTTGTTCTTCTTCTGCAAAGAACTTGGGGATGATTCTGGACCATCGTTTATACTGAACTGAACAAACAACAGAAGGTTGTAAGGAAGCTCAGCGTGTCTTGCCTCACTACAGAAGTATACGTACTTCCTATTGGGCTTAAAAGGAAGCTCGTAGAGACTCTAATACTCCCCGCATTTGACGATGGTGGCTATATACAAGGAATTTCGAAAGAAATATCAAGCACGTTCAAACTGGTGATAAATGTTTCCATGCAGTACATTTGTAACTGTTTTTCACAATCGGTAGATCAGTCAATTGCTTTTTTGTTCAGCCGATTTTTTCAGTTGAATGAAAGACATAGTCTCAGAGGTTATGTAAGCGATATGAATGTTTCCAATCACTCGTCGGATTTGAGTGATATTATTTACATACTTTTTCAGCCTTTTCGGTTATACATGAATCATGACTAGGGTTGAAAACGTTTTAGAGACCAATAAATTATCTCATTTCAAGGAAATATGAAGAAGAATGTGTTTCCAAAAATAAAGTGCATTGAAAGGTTCGTGTTTTCTTCCTGAAATACGAATTTTCTCACTGGTGTTGAATTTAATATCAATTTTTTGTTCATTATAAAAGTTTAATACCTGATGCTGCACTCCATATTTGAGTATACTTTTTAACGCCTTTTTATTGGTTTGGTTTCTTCTCTTTTAAATTCGGTACAGACTTGGCAATAGATGTTAAACTAGATTGTCGATAAGCTGGACACTTGAAACTTTCAACATAGCTCACAACTGGATGATACGGTAATGTTATCTCTCTTTCGAGGCTGGTGTGTGGCGGAGGGTCATTTGTTTTCCGGTCGGTCTGCCTCTTCGTTACAAATTATGCAGCTGATTTTAAACTAACTTCCTGATAAGCAATCGAACTGAAACTTTCAACTTAGATGAGAATACGGTGACAATGCAATATTACCTCGTTTTCTTTTCCGGTGTGGGACAGTGAGTAGTTTCTTGGTGTACCACTGCTGTTTCCCTGTTTCCTTATTCCACCAGTGAGTGTTTGAATTGAATTTATGCTAAGGTCTTACAGGATCAAACAGCTGAAGTCATCGGTCCCTAAGCTTACGCACTACTTAATGTCACTTAAACTAACTTATGCTAAGGACAACAAACACACACACGCCCGAGGGAGGACTCGAACCTCCGACGGGCACCCCAGACCGCGCAGCTACCCCTCGCGGCGGGAAAGTTTCGCTTTTAAGAACGATTGCTGCTATGCTTCCGTGTCAGCTCGATTCTCTCTAGTTTTTACATTCGCGGTCTCCTCGTGAGATATGCCTATGAGGAACCTACATATTGGCTAACTCATTTGAATAGAAACTGAAATAAACCTGATGATTATCACATGTCCTGCTGTAATCTCATCGAAATGTTTGAAATCAACTGAAAAATTTGTAACACACAAGACCTAAAACTAGAAAATAACTATTTCAAAAAGAACTTTTTATATAACATGGATTCAAAACGGAGGAATAAATATCAAATAATCTCTACTAACACCATACAGAATCCTAGCGAAATGAAGATAGTGCTGAATAATTGTGTCTGTGAATTTTTAATAATTATGACACTACGTCTAAAACTGAAAACTTGGGCAGTGCGTATGTGGCTGGTTACGTAGTTCTCTGTACAAATTATTTATCTTCCACGTAAACAAATTGCTGTATATTCAAAAAATTTTGCATTTGTAGACATCATAACATCAAGCAATGCAAACTGTGGAAAAAAAGGAGCAAGGTTCCTTTCTTCTTCATATGTCCTCAAGGGAACCATTGCACTCACCTTTCCGCGCCCAACTAGAGCTCCAATACGTCCAGGTTTCCACAGACTAATCCTTGTATTGAGGGCATACAGAGGGGTGCAGGAGGAACTTTTATACAACTGTCCGGGGTAAACCTGTTCCTGTTTTCGTGTTTGAGGAAAATCGATTGATTGGATATACATTTTAACAAACCTTAGTTAAAACTCATTAAAGGAGGACGTAATTATTGTTTCTTCCTTTTTGTCTATTAACGATTGTTTTCAGTGAGTTGTTACCGCAGAGTGGCTTCTTTGAAAGAATGAATGAGTAGTTGGATCAACTGAACGATTCTTTTCGTTTGCTTGCTCCAAGAAACTGGTTTCACTCGAAATAAAGAAGTGTGATCCAACCGCTGATTCGATTGTTTTTCATTCAGATGCTCCCACAGAACCCATCACTATTTTAACATAGGTTTATTTTGACCATATTACTCCAGCTCACTATTTTGCTCCAGGTCTTATTCTTTTATCTGAACAGCAAATGAACTACTTCTCAATAACGTAAAATTCTCTGTTTCATCACATAGCATGGTCTGTTCTCTAAATAATTTTCAGTATTTCGAACCGGAATTCGGTCACGAAAGTCATCAAAATATCATAGAAATTAAATGCCTTCCATACTTGATAAGACATCTGTCCCAATAACCATTTCCGTTATCTTTTATGCAGTTCATTTTCGTCAGTACCGGTACCACACCCTGTCCTTACACCTTGTCGGCATACTTCTCTGTTCATAGTGTTTTACTTCCTAACAGCCACTGTCACAGTCATTTCAATTTTAATGTTGTCTTTCATTAATGCCCCTTCATATGGTAAGCTAATTCATAGAATTCTAACTGCCCTTTATTGTTCTAATAAGTATTATTGGTGTTAGTGTCAGTTATTATTAGTATTATTACAGGAAAATCCTGTAATATCGTATGCATGTGTTGCCCCCAGGCAGATGTATGTGAGGGCCCAATTTCTAGCTCCTGGAACACTAATTGCGGTTTTCTTTGAGAAAGCTTTTTTACATGGGGGATATTAAACTTACACTATACTATTTTTTCTGAGTATACCACTAGAGCGTTATTTCTTCAGTTTCGCAAGATGTTAGGAGACAGCACCTTTTCCAAAATGTAACATTTCTTGAGATAAAAGCTAAACAAGTTTGTTGTGGAAGAAACAGCTACCCACAACAATTTGTGTGTGAAATGTGAATATCTGAACTGAATCATGCTACCAACTCAGCAGTAATATTAACAATAGGAATTTCAGTTGGCCTAAACTGATAATGAAAATATTGTAGTAAACTTCTCTTGCAGTTAATACTGGCGTTCTGTTTAGAATGCAACCACAGTAATACTACACTATAATGGTATGAAATAAATTTATAGGTTATTATGAGTTTCTCTTAAAAGTGGAAACTAAAAGTAGAAATTTTTCAATTTGAGTTTCACTTATGACTGTGAATCATATTTCTGTACAATGTAGATGAAACTATGTTTCCTGGTACATCATTGTGTATGACATCGTCATGGCTTTGTATGGAATAAAATAATGTACTTGTATAAATTTCAAAGCAGTTGGGTATTAATGTGAAATAAAGTCTTCATGCATGGACTTAAAATCTCATTTACTATTCTAAGGAATCTTAATGCACCAGCCCGCATCATCAGAATCTACTGTCCATATAAACTAATATTAATTAAAATTTAGACTCAGCCACTGACATTTGGAAAGCTGTGTTCCCTTTGGTCGAAACTTTCGTCGTGACAGATTCAGCATATGTGTGTGTATGTGTGTGTGTGTGTGTGTGTGTGTGTGTGTGTGTGTATCTACACAACACATAGCATGTGGTTCTGAGTAGAGAAGACTCAAGTACTTAGATATGAAACTGATCCAGCGTGATCGAAACATGTTTGATATATATATATATATATATATATATATATATATATATATATATATATATATATATAACTAAAATTGAACACTCAGTGAAAATTATATTAAGAAATCTACGTTTTTACTGTATTGAAGGGTGCGCTACTTTATCATAAAAAAATCTCAGTTGTGAATCGTCATTGATTGAGTTTTGACTAATATTAGTGATTAATAAATTCTATACTTTTTCAAAGACGAAACAAATGGAACTAAAAGTCAATAAAATTTCTTTTTTGAAACTGTATCCCTACAGCAGCTCTACCTGACAAAGATAAAGATCATTAGATGACACACGTGACTGTCACATTGACATTGGTTCTTGTGTGCAGCCTCTTCTTGTCCAAGGGAAACACGTCTGATAATAAACACATATGAAACACGACAAGTGGATTGTGACTACTTTAGCTGTGCAGTGTATCTTCGATGGGCTTACACAAACTCGTATTCAATCATACATGAAAATAAAAGTCGGTTGTTGATCCAAAGGACAATGGATATCAGAGAAAATTTTCGTGCAACAGATGTTACTCAAGGAAAACACTACTTGATAATATCTTGTATAATTTAAACATTATTGTTTCACACTTCCAGTTTCTTGATACTTTCATAAAAGGTTACAATAAACTATCTACACAGCAAAATTTGGATGTAGTTCAGCATACTACCACACCATTGTTCTATCATTTTGGAAAAATTGGGTTGCAAGTTGTATTTTTGTGATGAAATTGTCTGATAGCTACAACAGCAGTGCTTAGAACATTATCCGGTCACTCATAAGGTGACCATCTCACGTGCTAATGCATGTAATCGTCATTGCTTACCGCAATCAACAACACTGTAGAACCTGTCTTCCACCTGATAGTCATTCATTAACATCAAATCACACATACGATAATACAAACTTCGTGGATGCAAAGACATACAAGTTTGTTACACTCCGATTAACGGTTGCCGTCTTCACAGTCTAGTCCATAACGGAATTAAGGTAGTATTGGAAGGAAAATCAGCATTGGCCGTATTTTGTTCTGTTATTGTCATCAAAATCGATTTTCGGTCAGTTAGTGACCATTCTCAGTGCTGTAATATCCACTAAAATTGGTAGGTACTGATATCAAGCTATAGCCACAAGTTTAGAGCGATCACATAAGAGTTTATGTGGCCGAAAATCGAATTTGATGACAATATAAGAACAAAATACGACCAATGCTGATTTTCCTTCCAATTCTATCCACTATTTGGTCGCAATGCACACAACACGCCATGGAGTCGCCAATCAATGGATTTAAGTTATATTCCTTGTTACCACTTGTTGTCCTTGTAGTCGTCTCCTTGACTATGCTGACTGCAGAGACTTGCCATTACACCAGGGACTCGATAACCAAAAATAACGAATAATCTCCATAAATATATCATCCATGAACTGTTTCCATTCCCTGTACAGAAGTTTTTTTTGTGAATGTCGGTCTTGCTGGTCAGGTGGGAGAAAACTGCCACATCATAATGATGTTGGCAATTTGCAATGTGTCTTACATAATTCATAATTTAGTTCTTATAGCTTATAGCGATTTCATTTCGAATTTTAACCACACTATCTGAGTCGCGAGAAACAAATATTTCTTCGCTTGCTGCGACAGACACTTTCGTGTGGTCTCTACCAGAAATTCCAAATACTTCCCAGAACCATCATAAAACTGTATAACACACAAAATTCAACGCCATAAGCAAATGTAATGAACAGGTACCTAAATATATCAATGGAAAGATAAAAAACGGCTCAACTACCTTTCGAAAAGTAATATATGCTACTCTGAAAACGTGGCTGCCAATGCGCTTTTATGACAAAAGAACAGTAGAGGCCCAATGATAAAACTTGAATTTTAGCGATAATAAATTACTTCCAATTAATTATATTCACGTTAAGGGAGATGTATGAAACGAGATTAAAATTTTAATAACATTTATAAATATGACATGAACAACTTATGTAGAATCTACAAAATCGTACTCTCAGAAGTAACATCGAACAGAAGCGTCTGATATTTTCGAGATATGATAACAGAGTGATCGTTTTACTCATCTAAATTTTTATTTCGAAATTACATAGAGATTCTATTACATTATATACTGAGAGACTTAGCTATTCTTTATACATGTTACACACAAATATGTTTTTCATTAATATTTATATTCAAAACTTGTAAAGGTGGAGAGATTTCCCATCCCAAAATAATATTTCATGATTAATAGCATATTTTACACACACAAACACATGAAGTTCTACTTGTTACTTACACAGTTCACTTGTGGTTATCATATCATTTTACTACATTTCTTAGCAGACGTTCCAGAAGACAGTACAAGTAGTATGAACTAACAACAACAACAACAACAACAACAACAACAACCTAAACAAAAACAATGAGTGTAGCTCCATATGTTAAAAAAAGTTCATTTACAGATGGAGTGCTCTAGAGGCAGCATTATCGTCATTGTGAGAATAGGGAATTTATGTGAATACATATGTGTATATATTATTTCTGTGGTAACATAACGTATTTCTGTATTTAATTTATCCAACATAAGAAGAGTACTTTGTTGGGAGAAGAGGTGAGCAACAAGTAACTTGTAGAATAGATTCGTTGTACATAAAGTGTCCAGTAAAGTGAAGTGAACACATATAGTGTTTGGAATGTTAGAGAAGACAACTGCTTTTGATATGTAATATTTTCCAATACCGTTTCTTAACCTCTAGGTAATAACTTGTGTAATTTATAGAATGAATTATATATCGCCATACGAAGATTAGAACTTAGTCTCCTGTAGTTTGCACTGTTCAGTTATGATAACTTAATGCGATGTCAGAGGAAGACAAATGAGTGCATGAGGCGTGTGGTAATTCTCAGCCGATCAGTAGGCCATGTGTGTGACTTTCTTACCTAGGTACGCAAATGTCAAGGTTGCTGTCAGGCAGAATTTCGACGGACTACTAACAAGTATGGGAGCATTTGCCAATCTGAGAAAGGTCCAGTTGCATATTGGCAGAGTTATGAGAGAATGAGGATAACTTTGGATCCCAATGTTGACAGTTGCAAACTTATATGAATGGTGCACATCAAAGGTCATTAATACAGCATCTATGTTCCCAAATACTTGAATATTCTAAGTATCAGAACGTACCTCCCCATTAATCGATTTGCCTATCAAGTACCTAATTAGTGTGTCCTAGGGTGCATATGACTGCACAGATTATAGAAGTGTCACCTTAATGATTGATGTATCGCTATTAAAAATTCCAAAACAGCGTAATTTTTATGTTGATGGTTTCTGAGTAGTGATCTACGTAATTTGATGTATCGCTACTAAATTTCCTAAAACATCGTAATTATTATCATGGTATCTAAGTGGTGATCTTTGTAACTGAAATCAAACAGAATTTCATGTTAATTATTGTGGTAGAAACTTAGGTAAGGTACTAATCTAACGATCTGTAGATTCATTCAGCGTTTTACCTTTACAAAGATCATGGTAGCAAGAGAAAGAGTGAAATATATAATTCTTCCCGATTTTATCTATGAACAGCTTTATTAGGTTTACTTTCTTCTCACTTTGCTTTCGCTCTAAAGTCTTTCAACGTATAATTATAATCTTTATTCTCTGACATGAGATGTTTGGCATCTCATTATCCAAAAATCATATGAAACTAAGTACTTTTATTACTGTGCAGGTAACTAGATTTTAATGGGATTTTGAGTCCTTTTACTGGTTTAAAAATGTCTCTCAAAGGATTCACTATGTTGTTACTATTTATCAAACTTCAATAATATCACTTGAAGTCATATTATTATAATTAGGAGCTTTTCTTTCCTTTTCTTTAAATAAATTTGTGATTTTTTGTGCCTTGTACCTGTTTGTAATTTCTTCTGAGTAGTGTAGCAAATGAAAAATTAGCCCATTCCACGATATTGCCACATCACCCTAAGGTCTCTGTCAAGGTCATTCCTCAAAATTCCCCCCCCCCTCTCCTCATCCTTCCCTCCCTTGTATCCTCTCAGGATCCTAACTTACTTCACAAGATAATGACTTTGGAGCCAAAACTATTAATGGTTTTAAATTAACTGTTGAGCATGTGTACCTGTGTACAAAGGGCGTCAGTCATAAAAAGTAGCATTTTGTAGCATCCTATGGATGTCTTACAATTGTGAGCCTGTGGCTGTTCCTTCATTATTACTTCATCTAACACAGTAATAAATTGTATATTCCTATGTCCATGTGAGCAGTAGTAATACAAAATAAACAGCAAGTTAGGTGAAAATAATTAACTGTCCATTCAAGAAAATGACCTAGATTCCTAACTAGCAGCACAATCCCGAAATAAGGCAGTAATGTACAATATACGAGTAACTAGTACTCAAATAAGTGGTTGGCTGCAATCTACTGAAAGTGGACTGTCTGATGTTTCGATTGGGTCGGTTACTGTATGGTAAATGTTGTTTGTTTAATTAAATAGTGATTTACCTCTCATAAAGTTAGTTTATTTTATCATTGTTTATCTAAACTGAAATAAAAACTGTAATTGGGATTATACATGCTTACATTTCGGCAGTTACTCATTGCATGGCAAAGTGTACTGTGCATCTGCTAATGTTGTTGAAAATGGTGCACTTGCTTAAGGGTTAAAGGTAAAGTCCAGTTGGTGTCGGCGTTTTCTACATATTTTATGTAGGATGTTTGGAAAGGTAAGTCATGTACATTACTCAGAAAGACCGACTGCAAGCAAATAAAAAAAAATTATCTTCTGAAATATGCTCATGAATTTATCAGAAGGCTAATTTTTGCAAAACGAAAGCTTGTGGTGGGTGAGAAATGTCATACATGGCGTAATATATTTAAAAATTTGCGGTTGAGTGTGGTAAAGAAATAAGCCAAGAGAAGTCTACTAGTAATGAACAGGCGCCTTCGTCTCAGGAAGAAATATCTGAGAGGATAGAGAAATATGAGCTGTGTGAAATCTGGAACAGAAGAAAATAGAAGGGTGTGAGATAATGTGCTGCAGAAGAACGTTGAAAATTTCGTGGATTGATAAGCTAAGGAAAGACGAGATAATCTGCAGAACTAGCAATGGACCCTAGAGGCAGAACATTGAGAAGAAGATGATAGGAAATCTGTTAGAATAGGGGTCATCTTCTGTGGCTCTACAGGGATCTGTAATTGAAGATGAAGTTTGAAATTTCTATTCTCAGATGACAAGGGAGGTTCAGAATGGGAATTTGTTGCAGGTGAGTAGAAATGTTTAACTCAAATTAAATTTAAAATTCAAATGGTTAGTTATAGTCGATCACTCCCAAGTGTCTACAAATGATCTTGATAAAAGTTGGTGGGTGTGTAGAGGGAGCAGAACAGTGCAATATATATATATATATATATATATATATATATATATATATATATATATATATATATAGTGTTCTGTGCCGAATTTCACTTTTAAGTGGCGAAATACACCTTAAGAGATAATTTGTCATTTTAGTTTTACAGGGAATATTATTGAGGTGATTATAGACCAAATGTTTCTCATATAACAACTGATCTGTAATTTTAGATTTTGAAAATTTCATAAGAAAATTCAGCAATAATTTGAAATTGTGCAAATAACCACACCATAGTTAATTAATACTGAAACAAAATAATTTTTCTTACAACAAAACTTACAGAGGCTTTCGAGTCACATATATCCATGTGTATTTCAACTTTTCAGAAATAACATTTTTGGAAAATAAGCTATACACAATGTGCTGTGAGAGTATTTTCAATCTACCTAATTAAAATATAACAGAACATTCACTAATATACTACTTATTTATATTACTTATACTACTTTATTTTACTTTTTACATTTATAGTTGTTTGGTTAATAGTTTACAATGTTACTTGTACGTACGTTATTAATTCAAAACAACAAGTAGTACATTATTGTGATGAAAATAATTACAATAAAGAAAACTATAGGAAAATGCTCAGAAATGGAACGTTTTATTACAACATTCGTATGAATGAACAAGGTTTCTTCAGACAATATAAAACACAGATAAGACATTTATAACCCAATTCACCATGATCTCGAATAGTAATGAGTGATATTCTAACTAGACATATTTGTATGAGGTATATTTCAGCTAGTTTGTACGCTTTGGCCAACAGAAGTGATAATGTACTAGTGAATGCAGTTGGATAGTACTGTTCTCCATAATCATAATCATTCAAGATAAGAATCTGAAAATTGTTTCTTCAAAGTTCTTCCAACGTAGAGTGAAGTATACATTCCACAGCTGTACCTGTACCATCAATCCCTTTGGGGTCACCAAATGTTTCATGTCCTCAGGCAAGATGCTCAGAAGGTTTCCACATTGAACACTCACCTTTTCATAGCTTTAAGGGAAAGTAATGGTGAGTTATAACGAAGAACTCCAGAATCTCTTTTTGAAGTCCCAATATACCTTGTGATATCATTGAAATGTGGTAAACAAATATCTCACCATGTCAAAAGTTATGTGGAGGATGTTTTCTTTCCAAGTGAGAGAGAGGTATCGGTATGGTTGTTAGATTCTTGTGGTGTCAGTAGGAAAGAATTTACAGCATCATAACTGAGGACACGGAATTGTTTACCTGGTTATCCCAAATGGCTCAATGGCAAAGGTACAGTCATGGATGTATACAGCTCTCGAATTGGAAGACTTTCGGATCTTATTCTGTTGAGTGATTATGTTGCCATTGTTCACTTGTGAAATCAAAATCAACAAGCTGCAGACATTTGTACATTATCAGTTCTCTTCATCAAGGCTCACCAATGAAATGCACTTGATACAAGTCAGGATATTTAGAGGATCATCAATGACTATTTGAAAGGCTGCTGAAGTTTATCTTATATCATCTCTCCATCAGGTATAATAACTGAAAAAATTACGTTCATTTTATGGGTATGGTGTAAAATAGCTAAATTTGATGCATTTCCTCACTGATTAACATCACTGTAATTATTTTCATTCATAATAATATGTTACTTTGTATTTCGAAGTAAGAAAATACATGAATTGAAAGGGCAAGCTAAATAGAATTAAAATAACAATTTGGAGCATAATACAAATATAAGTAAAGACAATAATGAGAATAATTATGAATGTTCAAGTATTTTAATCACTTTTATTGGTAGTGTAACACAAGTTTTAATTTTCCAGAATTAATTATTGAAGGTTAAGTACTTAGCAAAATTTCAGATTTTTACAACACATGATTTTACAGCTTTCAAGAACATTGAAACTTATCAGTTCAATATGAAAAAAAATTTTTATGCATCACCGTTTTGGAGATATTCGCATTAAACCTAAAATGCAGAATTACCTTTTGGGGTGTATTTTATACTTTAAAAGTGAAACTGGACACAAAAAACGCACGTACTTGGCCCCCTCTACATATCCAAAGAGTTTCATCAAGATCATTTACTTGCTCTTCAGAATTTTCCCTTTTTAGTGAAACTAACGAAATACATTAAATGACCATAGTGATTTTTGATACAAAATCTATACTAAACTGAACAGATAAGCCTTGCTGACATCTGATTTTTGCCATATACCGACCATGTTTCCGTCTTTGTAACCCCAAATGCAATAAAATGTAATAAAAGAAAAATGTTTTGCTATTATTTCAAACATACGCTCTTCAATTCCAAATTTGTACTTATACCAATTATGTAGAACCGAAAGTAGTGAGCGGAAATAAGAGATGGTGAACTTCAGAAATATTTCCTTTTTTGTGTTAGAATTCTGATTTGGCGCATATTGAAGCTCTTGGGGTGGTGACCACTGTTTGGACCCTCTTGCACGCTGGCGCAATTCAGGGAGTCACCTCGTCACACAGTGCCGTAACTACTGAATCTGGTTGCCCTGCAGCCTCCATCACCATCAGGCAACAATGCCAGGGAGACTGAACTATGGTACCAGCCACAGCAATCTTGCAGCAGATGCTGCATTGGCGACTTGACTTCACTGTCATCAGGATTTTCATACTTAATCTAAGCAATGTTTCATCAATGTTAATTGCCGTTCCATCATACCTTTGTTGACATACAAAGAATTAGTACTTCTGTATTTTAAATTTCCGATACGCTTCGCCAGACTTCATTTGTATATACACTGATCAGCCAGACCAATATCACTGCCTATCTAATAGCCGGTACAGCCACCTTTTGAACTGATAACAGAGGCGACTCGTTGTGGGAAGGAAGCAACGACACCTTGATATGTCGTTGGAGGGAGTTGGCACCACATCTGCGCACACAGAAGTCACCTTAAACCCATAAACTCCGGCGAGGGGATGGAAGTTGACGGTTTGAGACCTTTCTGTCTTGACCTACAGAGGCTGCCCGGAAATTCCTCATCTTATTGGCAACCAGTACGTTTTGAGAATACTTCTTTTCGAGTATTGTGCCATGGGTTTAAGTTCTGACAAAATTAATAAATTGTACAAGACCATCGACTTGACAATTGCCTTTATTGGTAATAGCCTCTTGCAGAAATGGCTGAAACATTCAACCGAAAATTGAAATATCATCTATCCAAATTCCGCTGTTTACGAAATATTATGAGACGATTGCGGTAAATAGTTCATTGGGCAAACAGGTAATAACTTGACTATTCGTTATAAGAAACACTCTTAAAGTACATCTAGTAATGAAAGGAGCTTATGACCAACATGAGACACCCCATCGACACTCAGAAGGATCTATTACAAACAGCTTAAAAGTTATTCAGAATGCACATAAAGGACTGTTACTTAATACAGTGGAAGAGATACGAATTTACGCTCGTTACAAGTAGACCCTTTCCAATAACAGGCAATTAGACTGCAAAGAGAAATATTTCTGTAATATTTTTGAAGGCTTACTATAGGATATTCCTGCCTTTCTGTTCTTATTTTATTCTTTCCTTTATTTGCTTGGAATATCTTCATGATTATAAGGAACTTTCAAATCATACTGCTTATGGTTTTTAATTTTATTCCAGGCTACATTTTTTTTGTTTTGTAGCAGTTACTGTCGTTGTACCTCGCTTGTTATAATCTGATGATGTTGCTGTAGAGTAACTAAGAACATTATTTCTGTTCTGTTCGTTTTAATCCTACTTTTTATTTCTCCAAAAAGTAATTTTGATTTAATTTATTGACTTGTCACTACTTCAAACAACTATATTTACAGTACCATTTAAATTTTGCTGCCCATGGTTTTGTTGTTAAAAAATAGCTCTGATCACTATGGGACTTAACATCTGAGGTCATCAGTCCCCTAGAACTTAGAACTACTTAGACCGAACTGTAAGTAATATCTGACATTACAGACTGCCCGAGGCAGGATCCGAACCTGCGACTGTAGCGGTCGCGCGGTTCCAGACTGAAGCGCCTAGAACCGCTCGGCCACTCCGGCCGGCCGCTTTTGTAGTGACTGATACTAAATGTTGCAGTGCCAGACACCAAATGCGGCGTATTGACACCACCTGTAGTGGGTTGGTTGCCTGGAGGCGCCACGTTAATACTCAGCGAGAACTTTCCAAACGATATATTTGTTTCTCTACAATGCTCCATTCACCTCGGTCTGCGTCACAGGCCCACCAATGATGAGGTAGCACCCCAGCGGCCTGTACAAAGAAACACTGTGTCGTGTGGGCCAAGTCCGCCAGCTGCAGAGTTCCGTTTACATCAGGATGGCTGCGCCAGCAGGCGACTCAGTGACCACTGTCCTCATTGTCTCCGCGCTGCTCCGCCAGGAGATGTAGGCCGGCCCCACTGCTACATCATAGTCGGCTGGCGTAGCTAGGAACGCGGCGGCAAAGACCTCCACGATCCGGCGTCGAAATCTGCAGCCCTCGCCACGGAAGTCTCGGGTGTGTGTCGGGAGACAACTGCCGCGGTAGCGAGCCGAAGAGTGGCCCGCCCTCGCCGGCTGTGGACCACACGTCGGTTTCAGAGGGCCAAACAAACGACCCGCCGTGGACTGGGACATTGTTGTCGCATCTGTTGCTGCATGTAGGACGCGGAGTGTCACGCCCCGCCGTCCAGGAGAGCTGCCACACCTGAATGAATCACATTAGAAAACGACACCTATTTATACTCGGCTGCATGCCTGTGTTTCGCTAACACGTCCCTTCGCGTTATGTACACGCCACACCCCGGTTGCGCCAGTCGCCCTCTTCTACCTGTGACTTGCGCCATGGAAACTGCTGTGTGTGCCCTCTCCGGCAGTTCTACGCCTCCTGGCTGGAACTCGTGCTCTGAATATTGCATAAAACTAGTTTTCCTTATCCTGAACGGTGGTGCCGCTACACTTTTTGTATTACGTTTATGATCACCTCGATGAGTACATGACGATTTGGGTCACAGTATCCGATTACAATTTTTTGTCTTCATTCCATTTTTATAGCTATTTCTGTGGAATGCCTTCATGATTAGCAGCTAGTTAAGTGCATTTTATACCTTAGGTTGTTTATGTTTTCAGCTGTTTATTCCTGTTAACCAGATATTACTTATCACAATTACGGTCGCAGTGCCTCTTTTGATGTTATATGATGATTGTGTTCTAGGACTACTGAAGAACACTGTCTCCCATATGTCCGATCTTACTTCCTTTTTAATATCGCCAAATCATATTTTAATTTGGTGTTTATTGTTATTTTATGCATTTTCTGTAGCTA
This sequence comes from Schistocerca nitens, assembly GCF_023898315.1. Lineage (NCBI taxonomy): Eukaryota > Metazoa > Arthropoda > Insecta > Orthoptera > Acrididae > Schistocerca > Schistocerca nitens. The sequence continues at coordinate 188,254,515 of NC_064618.1, read as the reverse complement.
TACACAGCTATATTCGTATTATCTCTTAACGTCTGACTGTTTATGAGTTTGTTTTATATTTGTGAATACCTAGGTGTTTCCATGTGGTACTACATCGTAGTGATGTAACCCATACGTATTTCCGTTTATCTAACATGACGTACGGCTATTTTAGGGAATTTCATGGAATATTATTGCCTGTAGACAATTATTCGACAGAGTATTTTAAATTTTGATTGCTTATGCTTTCTGTTTTATGTTTCGAATTCCTCGACGCGTCTGTGACATTTTGTGTCATCGTTCCTTTGATGGAATCTATTTTTCCGTGCACGGGTACTATGTGCGTCTATTTCACTTGCTATTACGTCGCTGTCATCTGGGAAATCTGATGTATATTACGACATTTGTCTTACTTGCATGACCGTATTCTGTAACAGCTAGTCACAGTCTCAATTTTGAAATCGCCTTCCACTTAAACTTCACACAGATGTCTCCACTCCGCTTCCATGGTAAATAACGACGTCACTCAAGCAATATTTTCACTGGAACTACGACTGAGGAGCAGTCTAATATGCTTAGCACGTAGTTCCACACACCAGGCTACATGTCATACATATTTAACAGTCGTTGCCTCTGCAACTATGAAACCGTCCTACGCTGAATGGCACATATCGGTACATCCATATCGACTTCAAGGGAAACATTAGCGTCGCTTACGCACTATCTTTGCTGGCACACGATATACGTTTATCGACAAATCCCCATACTTGCCTACACCTGTTCTCACAGCCGATTATTATTGGTTGTCTAATCTATATATATATATATTTATCAAATACTGACGAAATGCTTTTTGTAGCAAATACTTAACATAGTGTAATACACATTTTTCTTCACGTGTTAATAACTCTTATGTATCTACTCTGTATACACCTTATTGTAACAACCGTTTTACACCCTGTGTGCCTGATTGACTATCGCTGACACAACTGGGTAAGAAGTGGGAAAGCATCGCATGTTTAATCAACAACTACGATGATCTCCTTAACAGTTAATGTTCCTGGAGTCACAATGCATTTCCCTTCACCGCCACCGCCTTCTTTTAGCTTTTGTTATACATCTTGTGTTTTATATGTTCCTACTATTATCAGAGTCCCCTTTAAATCCGTCCTGTATTCATATTACAGTATAAAAGGTCTGAAGATTGTTTCATTCGGCCCAAAACCCATAGCCACTGTAAATAAATATTTTATTGAGGTTAAGGCTGTTATTAAATTAGTCAATATACGCATGTTGATTATACAAGCCAGAATCTGATTGACTCTCGCGCCATACCGTGTCAAAAATTGCTAACAGGTCAAGTAAAACAACCACAGTCCTTCTTTCATCATGTAGCCAGTTTCTACATGGGTACTCAAGAACAGCACTTGCTCACAGGAACTTCTACGTTGTCTACATCCAACTTTTCAGACCCTACGAGACAGCAAAAGTAGAGATATTGTAAGATAGTGTTCAGCAGCCTGACCTATATTTCTCTGAATGTTTCATTCTAAGTATTCTAGTTCTATTAAATTTTTCTGTTAATGCTCCTGTGGGAAGAAATTCATTAAAAAGTCGAATTAGGCACTTTCACGTTTTAGGTCCACTGTACACCGACAACACAGGGTGAAGCCCATCTGCAACTGCAGCTTGTCTGCACTTCGTTTGGCTAACACTTATCACCAGTTCAGTGATCGGAAATGGTAAGAGAATTCTGGGTTAAATGCGAGACATTTCGTGAGTTTAGTAAGTTATTTCCTTCTAGACGAGCAATTTCTGTCTCTGCTTGAAGGATAAAATCTCTTAATAAGTGACTGGCGATTGTGTCGCATGAGGCTGTCAACTTCAATATGTTGTGGAAGGGTTTTCTCCTAGCTTCGGGAACTGTGTCAAAGCTTTTGTACCGTCATGTGTGAAGCCAGTGTCCTTGTTTTTTTGTGTTATTTTCTCTCCTTTTCATTCAAAGAATTCATCAGATTCGGAGCTTTTCCTTGGTATTCACTCCCCTCGAAGTTTTTAAATACATAGCTGGTTTATAAAATAAATATCAATCCAGAAAGGCCTCAGTAACAAAAATTTTAAAAAGAATACACGAAAGGCGAGCCACTACGGGATACTCACACCTACAAAGTCGCAGGTAGCATAGGTGTGAGCAGCCCATAGTGGATCACCTTTCATGTATTCTTTTTAAGATTTTTGTGACATAGGCGAGTGATCCAATGGTTCCATCCAGGAATGAATAGCTTACGGCACGTTCCGTTTCTCTGTTTTCGGCACTAGTAATGACTACGTCGATGGAATGTAAACGTGTGGTGTGGAACAGTGAACCAACAGCTCGTGATCCTTTTTCATAGATTGAACACTGAACATGCACAAGTATCGCAGCATCCTAAAAGTCCAAGATGATATTTCATTTAAGACTAACCGGAACCTGTGCTACCAACATGATGGTGCAACTTGTGTGATGGCTGTCCAGCCCATAGTGCACGACGTACAACAGCATGTCCTTACAAACTGTTTCGAAAAAGTTTGGCTGGACCCATGGTGCATGTACCTAGGCTGCGCTTCTGTAGCTGTGTTGGTAGAGCATTTGACCGCGAAAGGCAAAGGTCCCGAGTTCGTGTCTCGGTCCGGCACACAGTTTTAATCTGACAGGAAGTTTCATATCAGCGCACACTCCGCTGCAGAGTGAAAGTCTTATTGTGAAACATCACCCAGGATGTGGCTAAGCCATGTCTCTTCAATGTCCTCTCTTTCAGGAGTGCTAGTTATGCAACATTTGCAGGAGAGCTTCTGTAAAGTATGGAAGGTAGGAGGCGAGGTTTCTGGCAGAATTATAGCTGTGATGACGGTTCGTGAGTCGTGCTTGTGTAGCTCAGTTGGTAGAGCACATGCCCGCGAATGGCGAAGGTCCCGAGTTCGGGTCTCGGTCCGGCACACAGTTTTAATCTGACAGGAAGTTTCATATCAGCGCTCACTCCGCTGCAGAGTTAAAATTTCGGTCTGCAAACATCTCCCAGGCTGTGGCTGTGGGTAAGCCATTTCTAGGCAATATTTTTTTTTTCAAGAGTTCTCGTTCTGCAAGGTTCGAAAGAGACCTTCTGTAAAGTTTGGAAGGTGGGAGACGAGGTACTGGCAGAAGTAAAGCTGTGAGGACAGTTCGTGGGTCGTGCTTGGGTAGCTCACTTGGTGGAGCACTTGCCTGCGTAATCAAATTTCTTGGTCTGGGCAGGAAGTTTCATATCAGTGCACACTATGTGACGGACCGAGACTCGAACTCTGGACCTTTGCCTTTCGCAGGTTAGTGCTCTATCAACTGAGCTACCCAAGTATGACTCACGAACCGTCCTCAAAGCTTTACTTCTGCCAGTACCTCGTCTCCTACCTTCCAAACTTCACAGAATCTCTCCTGAGAAACTTGCAGAACACGCATTCCTGAAGGAAAGGATATTGCGGAGACATGGCTTAGCCACAGCCACTGTCACATTCTGGGAGATGTTAAATGAAAGAGATTCTCCCTCTGCAGCGGTGTGTGCGCTGATATGAAGCTTCCTGTCAGATTAAAACTGTGTGCCCGACCAAGAACTTTGCCTTTCGCAGGCAAGTGTTCTATCAGCTGAGCTACCCAATCACGAGTCACGCACCGTCCTCGCAGCTTTACTTCTGCCGGTATCTTGTCTCCTACCTTCCAAACTTTACATAAGATCTCCTGCAAACCCAGCACTCGTGGAAGAAAGGATACTGCAGAGACATGGCATTGCCGCAACCTGGTGGATGTTTCTAGAATGAGATTTTCACTCTGCAGTGGAGTGTGCGCTGATATGAAATTTCCTGGCAGATTAAAACTGTGTGCCGAACCGAAACTAGGCCTTGGGACCTTTGCATTTCGTGGGCAAGTGCTCTACCAACTGAGCCACCCAAGCACGATTCACTCCCCGTCCTCAGAGCTTTGCTTCTGCCAGTACCTCGTATCCTACCTGCTTGGGTAGCTCAGTTGCTAGAGCACTTGCTCGCGAAAGGCAAAGGTCCTGGGATCGAGTCTCGGTCCGGCACACAATTTTAATTTGACAGGATGTTTCATATCAGCGCACACTCCGCTGCAGAGGAAGAATCTCATTCTAGATACATCCCCCAGGCTGTGGCTGTGTCTCTGGCTAAGCCCTGTCTCTGCAATAACCTTTCTTTCAGGAATGCTACTTCTGCAAGGTTCGCAAGTGACCTTCCGTAGAATAGATAAGGTAGGAGACGAGGTCCTGGCAGAAGTAACGCTGTGAGGACGGGGCGTGAGTAGCGCTTGTGTAGCTGAGTTATTAGAGCACTTGCACGCGAATGGCGAAGGTCCCGAGTTCGAGCCTCTGTCCGGCATTCAGTTTTAATCTGCCAGGAAGTTTCATATCAGCGCACACTCCGCAGCAGAGTGAAAATCTCGTCTTCATCATCATCTACCTTTCTGCGACCACGAGTACCTATTATCAATGCTTGCATAGGAACAAAATGTGAAACTAATTAATATGAACTATTACCACCTACAATGTCACTAATATGAAAATACGATAATAGATTACATCCGTACGAGGTAAACAGTTGAGGCCACCGTAGTCACCAATGCCTGCACGTCTAGCAAACGCAGCAATTAACCAACCATTACGATTACCAGGACGATTAGTACCAGCCTGACTTACAGCAAAATCTAACCTACAGTCAAAAACACTCATTTGAATCAGAAACGCCTGCATACAGTCATGAGGCCCGGTTGAAACTGAACACTAATGACCAGCGAAGGCGTTTCTGGATTCGCCAAGGACAGTGATGGAGAACCTAGAAGACAGTCGCCTTGTAGGGGGTCCAACAGCCAGGAGTGAGGATCTGGTGTGCCATATCTTTTCATAGCATGACACTTTATTTTCATCCATAGCGTCCTTATAGCACTGTAGAACGTCGATAATGTTCTAAGACCCATTTCATTACCTTCCACGGCAAGCCATCCTGTAATTATATTTTAGCAAGATAATGCTCACCTGCACACGATGAGAGATTGTACTGCTTACCTTCGTCCTTTCCAAACCGTACCTTGGCCAGCAAGTTTACGAGATCTCTCTCAAAGTAGAATCTCTGGAGCGGTGTGGGCAGTGTCCTCCAACCCGTTCGAGATTTTGACGATTGAAGGCACCAATTGGAAAGAATTTCGAACCATATCCCTCAGAAGGACATCCACCAACTCTGTAAGATAATTCCAAGACGAATAACTGCTTGCATAAAGTGATAGAGGTGGACCAACGCGTTATTGACGTATTCAGTTTGTGATGTTCTTTCTGTTGAATAATTCTTCCAATCTCTCTGATTTTAATAATTTGTTTGTCTCTACATGAAACACATCACACCCACCAGTATCCATCCAATTTGGATAAATCCTTCGTGGGGCGATTTTTTTGGTCTTAACGTGTAAATCTGGTGGCGAACACAAATAGTACTATCTTGAATTTTTTGATTTCCAAAAGTTTTCAACTTAGAGTGAATCTTCTCACTGCTGTCGTGGGGGATGAGTTCTGCATTTCACCTTCTATACTTGAGCGGTGGGCCTCGGAGTAGATGCAGGTGGCTATTATCCGCAGTAGCGAGCAGACATTTGCCATCCGAGCAGTTTGGCGGCATGGACACTGCCAAAGCACGACCCGGAATTTTGTACAAAATGTTAAATGAAGACGCATTCGAATCTATGATATCCGAGAATATATCTTTAAAAAGCACACACTTTTAAAAATTAGGGCAATTAGTACTTGTCCTCAAACTTAAGATAGAAATTGTTTAAACATGTGTCAGGGAACTGCGATGTCAGAAACGGGGGCAGGATTATTTAAACATGCAGGCTGAGAAAAACCACTGACTTATTAGTTTTCCGCCATTTTAAATCTAGATTAGAATTCTGAGCTTAGAGCAAGTGGTTGGGTGACCACATCAACTGATTCAGTTACCCCATGTTCGATGTCCTGGATTCTTACATGGGACAACTCAGGCATCTTCCAACCAAATAAACAGTCCCAAAGTCAACTATCTTGGTATTTATACTACGTCAAGAAAGCTATATCTGCCATCTTGTATAAGACTGTGGTCCTGGGTTTATACTAATGACAGCTAGGCTAGATTAACGATTTTACATTTTCTGCATTTCCTGCCATTTTATACATATGACAATTTGTCTGTGATTTGAGAGTGGTGGAGGCGACAACGTTGGCATTCTGTCAACACTGCATGGTTACGTCATTGATGACATCATTGCAAATCTGCCAATGATTCAGGGTATCCCGAAACGAACACAGGTCTGCTACTTTCTGATACCGAGTTTAAAATGGATTCATCTTAGGTATTATGGTGCAATTTAACTGTTCCCAAACGTCATGAGTAAGTTCTATGTTTTTCCCATATCATCTTCCTCAACTGAACGAAGACTTTCACAGATCGATGAAAGTGCATCGTCGGCCACAAATTAGGAATCACAATACACGAAGTCGCTGAAAACTGTCAAACACCAACGGGTACTTACTACCTAAGGAAGGTACAGCCTACTACATGGAAGCCATCACAATTAAGGAAAGAGTAAAATGAAGCAGATGTTTCGCACGATGTGCAGATGTGGCGCTAAACGACTTCAAAAACATGAATGGATCAAAAAGTTCATCGTAATCATCACCGTCGTCTAGGGTTAGACTTTTTCCAGACCAAAGTTGTTCAGGCCATTTCTTTAAAAGACGTCTTACGTTCCTCTTGCCGAGTGGGTTATATTCTACATCCACATCTACATCTACATCCATACTCCTCAAGCCACGTGACGGTGTGTGGCGGAGGGTACCTTGAGTACCTCTATCGGTTCTCCCTTCTATTCCAGTCTAGTATTGTTCGTGGAAAGATGGTTTGTCGGTATGTCTCTGTGTGGGCTCCAATCTCTCTGATTTTATCCTCATGGTCTCTTCGCGAGATAGACGTAGGAGGGAGCTATATACTGCATGGCTCATCGGTGAAACATACCGAGCTACTGATCGTCTCTCCTGCAGAGTCTTCCACTGGAGTATATGTATCATCTCCGTCAAGCTTTCGCGATTAGTAAATGATCCTGTAATAAAGCGCGCTGCTTTCCGTTGGATCTTCTCTATCTCTTCTGTCAACCCTATCTGGTACGGATCCCACACTGCTGAGCAGTATTCAAGCAGTGGGCGAACAAGCGTACTGTAACCTATTACCTTTGTTTTCGGATTTCATTTCCTTATGATTCTTCCAATGAATTTCAGTCTGGCATCTGCTTCACTACGATCAACTTTATATGATCATTCCATTTTAAATCACTCCTAATGCGTACTCCCAGATAATTTATGGAATTAACCGCTTCCAGTTGCTGACCTGCTATATTGTAGCTAAATGATAAGGGATCTTTCTTTCTATGTATTCGCAGCACATTATACTTGTCTACATTGAGATTCAATTGCCATTCCCTGCACCATGCGTTAATTCGCTGCAGATCCTCCTACATTTCAGTACAATTTTCCATTGTTACAACCTCTCGATATACCACAGCGTCATACGCAAAAAGCCTCAGTGAACTTCCGATGTCATCCACAGGGTCATTTATGTATATTGTGAATAGCAACGGGCCTAGGACACTTCCCTGCGGCACACCTGGAATCACTCTACTTCGGAAGACTTCTCTCCATTGAGAATGTCACGCTGCGTTCTATTATCTAGTAACTCTTCAACCCAATCACACAATTGGTTCGATAGTCCATATGCTCTTACTTTGTTCATTAAACGACTGTGGGGAACTGTATCGAACGCCTTGCGGAAGTCAAGAAACACGGCATCTACCTGGGAACCCGTGTCTATGGCCCTCTGAGTATCGTGGACGAATTGCACGAGCTGGGTTTCACACGATCGTCTTTTTTGAAACCCATGCTGATTCATACAGAGTAGGTTTCTAGTCTCTAGAAAAGTTATTATACTCGAACATAATACGTGTTCAAAATTCTACAACTGATCGACGTTAGAGATATAGGTCTATAGTTCTGCACATCTGTTCGACGCACCTTCTTGAAAACGGGGATGACCAGTGCCCTTTTCCAATCCTTTGGAACGCTACGCTCTTCTAGAGACCTACGGTACATCGCTGCAAGAAGGGGGCCAAGCTCCTTCGCGTACTTTGTGTAAAACCGAACAGGTATTCCATCGGATCCTGCGGCCTTTCCTCTTTTGAGCGATTGTAATTGTTTCTCTATCCCTATGTCATCTATTTCGATATCTACCATTTTGTCATCTGTGCGACAATGTAGAGAAGGAACTACAGCGCAGTCCTCCTCTGTGGAACAGCTTTGGAAAAAGACATTTAGTATTTCGGCCTTTAGTCTGGCATCCACTGTTTCAGTACCATTTTGGTCACAGAGTGTCTGGACATTTTGTTTTTATCCACCTACCGCTTTCACATAAGACCAACATTTCTTAGGATTTCCTGCCAAGGTAGTACACAGAACCTTATATTCCATATTGTAGTGCAGTCTTCCTCTCGCCGGTAAGGGTATATTGTAGTGCAACCTTAGTTATCCTATCATTAGACATAGAGTATTCTGGACATGGTCATTACAGTTTAGTCCAAATAATTCAGCGATCTTAATCTATTAGACGCAACAATTCGTTCTTGTTTAATATCGATTTTTTGTTCACGGTCCAACAAAGAATATCACGTTAAAAGACGGAGGTTCATCATCTCTGATGATTCTATTCGTCGTAATCGATCAGATGTGAGGACCAACAGTCCATACGGTAAAGCAGTACAGGCACGCTGTTGCTTTGTAACGTGTAAGTACTGATTCATTTCGCACTTTATGTTCCACAGAAATTCCTGAACCTAGCTCTACGTCACATGACTTGTAAAATTTCAGTTTCCACCGTAAACATTTGCTCTTACTTGTTCAGCTCTTTGAGCATCCAGTCCTTGAAATGCAACTTTTAATTAATCTGTTGGCACTGTCATCCTGTATTTAATAGCAATTTGAGCCATTTTATCTAATAAATTGTGAATATTGTCTTCAGATTCTCCTGTTATAAACTGATCATCGGGAACAGGTATCACCATAAAATTACACTTATCACTTGTTAACTTTGCATTTTATTACATTTAATAAAACAAACCTTTTACGGATTCTATCGTGAGTAGAAACATTGAAACGGCTTGGTTCAGTGGACAGCCTTCTCTGTCTCCTTCATTAATGTCTGCAGATCCTGTCCCATTCTTTACAGTACAAATACTTATTTTATTATTTTTGTACAGTTACTGAATTTCCATTGTAGGACGTGCTGGAACTTCCATTGCCTTAAGAGATCCCCATAGCATTTTCGGCTTTAGGTAGTCAAAACCTGTTCATAGCCGGTAAAAGCATAAGAAGTTCGCCATCTAAAGTCTCTTCCTTTCTTAGTTACTTATGCCAATGTTAAAAGATAATCAGAAGATGGCCTACCTGTTCTAAAATCATGTTGCACCTCTAACATAGGTGCATCCTCGCTCTTGGAATTAATCTCTTCTTTATATTTTGAGGGTACCGTTTACAATAGCAGTTTAGCAGGCTTAGTCATTGGTGATTTGCGCACTGTAATTTATTGCCATTTTTCTAAACATTTCATATCGCAGTTCATTCCATTCGTCTGACACACGATCGCGTAGCCAGGAAACATTCGTAAAATCACTGCATTAAAGACACCTCATGGGTATTCACCGGACACATGGCTTGTAATTGAATAGTATTTTGATGATTTGTCCGTTGGCAAAATATTCCGGATTAGTCCCGTATTCGGATCTTCTGGAGAGCACTGCCAAGAGGGAGATGACTGTGCGAAAAAGACTGAATAACCAAATAAAGGATAAAGTTCTACATTTCAGGGCGTAGAATGTCAGAAATTTGAACGTGGTACAGAAGCCAGATAATCTGAAAAAGGAAATGCTAAGCCTGACTTTGGGAGTCAGTGAAGTGAAATGGAGGAAAGATCAAGGATATATGTCGGGTGAGTGCAGGGTAATATCAACAGGAGTAGAAAACATTTAATAGGAGTAGGATTCCTTGTAAACTGGAAGCTGAGGCAAAGAAGAGAGTTACTCTGAACAATTCAGTAATATGAATCTCCTCGTCAGAAATGATAGGGAACCAACACCAGGAACGATAGTTGAAGTATACATCCCGACGTCGTAAGCGGAAGGTGAAAAGATAGAGAAAGTATACTAAGATATTGAAAGAGTAATTCCGTACATGAAGGGAGAAGACGTTCTAACAGTCGTGAGGACCTGGAATATGGTTGTAGGATAAGGAGTAGAAGGAAAGGATTTTTGGAATTAATGAAGGAATGACAACGGAGTAAGACATGGAGTTCTGCAATCAGTTTCACCTAGTAACAGCGAATACTCTATTAAAAAACCACAAGAGGAGGAGGTATACTTGGGAGCGCCCGGGAGACACTGGGAGATTTCAGTTACAATACATCATGGTCACGCAGATATTTCGAAATCAGATACTGGATTGTAAGTAATATCCTGGAGCAGATATAGACTCGTGTCACAATTTATAAGTGATGTAGAGTAGGACGAAGTTTGAGATACTTATCGGGAAAGAATGTATCGTGGTCAGGCACAGAGTCCAAAATCATATACTGGATTGTAAGGTGTACCCTCTAGCAGATATAGACTCAGGTCAGAATTTATTAGTGATACAGAGTAGGATGAAGTTTAAGAGACTAGTCAGAAAAAATTAATTCCCAAAGAAGCAGGATACGGAAGTACGAAGGACTGAGGAGATACGTTTGATGTTCTCCAAGCTGTAGACACTGCCGTAAGGAAAACCTCACTAGACCGTTCAGTCGAAGAGATATGGACGTATGTAAAAAGCCCGATCACGAATGCTTGAAAGGAAAACATACGTACAATGAGGGTAACTACGAGGAAGACATAGATGATAGATGAGAGACGTAAGTAAAAAATGTCAAACAAAATTCAGGAATACACTTAGGATTAAAATTAGTATATATTACATTTTAACTGGAGTTCGAAAATAAAAGTGCAGGGAATGTAAGGCGAAATGGTGTAATATCGTACGTCATTAAGGAAATAACTGCATCAGATTCTGTGTTATGTGTATGAACCATGGATGTTACTACTTGCATAAGAAAACAGAACATTATCAATTGCATTTTAGCCGATTTTTAATTTCTTTGTTGTTCAACGTATGTGTACGGTTAAAACAAAACAGTAGGCTAGAATGGCGCGAGAGACGGAAGAAAATGTTTAGCTGGCGGTGAACGCACAGGAGGTCGCTGATCCGTTAACATTAATGTTGGCGCGTATTGAGCAGATGTCAGCCGCAATGAAAACTGAATGTGTGAATAGTCAGGCGGAATTACAGACAGAATTACAGGCCACTAAGACAGGACTACAAAGTCAGGACATAGAATCGCAGACGGTACTTAACATTGCCATTCTATAGATTTCAAGTACACAGAAAAGTTAATCTGATGATTTCGGTCAGTTACGCAGTCAGCAGGAAAATATGTCAGATGCATCTGATACTTTAATATTAGAGTTCGAAAATCTAAAGATACGACAAGATGAATTAACTAACACTGTTGCCCAATGTAATATTATCAGTACTCATGTCACACAAGGAGCCGAACAGTTTACGGAGGTTTTCCACCACTGGTTGGAAGAGAACATACACAAGTCATCACTTGAACAAAATATTAAGTCAGCTCTAAGTGAAGTAATGTCAGATAATGATTTTACTAACCCAGGTTTTCAAGAAAATTTAAGCGAACAATTTTCTCAATGTGGTGTAACTACAGAAAAGCAGATGGAAGATGTCGATAAACAGATCAATACGCCACACATACCTAGCAGGGTACTTACTCAGTCACTGCTGATAATGAACACATGATGAAGAGAGCTAGTCCCGGCCATACATAGCAATCTTTTAAACAATATGAGCATGTAATGACACCAGCTTCACCATATGGAAATGTAATGGCGGATAATGTGTGATATGTAGTATTACATATTGAAGAGAAGTTAATTAAGCATAGACAATACCTGTCTTTCAATTGTGAGAAGAAAACCGTACACCTAATCATTTTCATGGGGTCATTTAAGGTGTTTTACCCAGACTCTGGACCGAAAGTCAAAGTTACATGGATGGATATATCTTTGGTACCAAAACCCTTCGGCCAGTTGAAGCTGCAGAAACTTGTGATACATATGCCGAATTCGAGAATACATTTATTAGAAAGTGTTGGTCTTCTGCGATACAAAAGAGAATGGGTAAGTAGATTTACAGTCCAGAACTATACAAGTCAAGTTTAGGTACAGTAAACAGGTGACATAATAAGGCGAAATACTTATCGGAACCAGTAACTGCCAAAGACTTTGTTAGCATATTAAAAGCTAAGCTACTATGTGACACTGTAAATGAATTACAGCGTATCACTGACGTCTATTTCTGCGTACTCACGGCAGTTAATAAGTTGTTGGAAGACGTAAATGTCAGAGGTTATAATGACAATCGCCTATATGTTTCTAAGAAAAAGAATTAATCAAATAGGGATACAAATAATTTTCGGCAGTAACCGAGTTCGGATGAGAATCAACAATGTGGTTACCACAATACTATGTACAGTAATGTGAAAAGCTCAAGAGATGGAAACAGGAATAATTTTGGCAATAAATACAGGAACAGAATCTTAAGGTAATTAATGACTATGAAATCAGACGACTTATTATTATTGACATTACTGATTACCAACCTGTACCATCCAATCAACGTCAGGAAAACTAAACGCGACCAACTTTAGCCCTGAAATAATAGAATAAGAGCAAGGGGTTGTGACAGTAATATTAGGATGACGTGGTATAACCATGCAGCTGGCATTAGGGACAAACTATTGCTTGGTGACCAACCGTTTAATTTTGGACCGAAAAACGTACACAGTCGGCTGTGACTGTTATTACTATGGGATTTAATATTTTGGCAATCTTAGACGATGGAGCAAGTGTGAATGCTGTATTTACAGCTCTTATGAATCCATTACAGGAACGTGCTAATTTGTTGAGATTGCCGGTGGCGAAATGCAAGATACTTGGTGCTATCGTAAGACGCCACCGTTCAATCAAACTACAAAAAGAATTAAAATTGACCTCGGTAATGAAGCTATTGATTGCACGTTCCTAATAGTACCCAACGCTCTTCTGGGGCATGAACTAGTGAGAAAGCTGATTCCAATAATAGACTTCACCTCCAGTAAACTCATGTTAACTAAAGGTGGAGTTCGTCTAACAACCAATGTTGATCAAAGAATCACACGGACGCTATTGTCGAAGAATTGGATTTAATATAATACCCTTGATAGTGACAGTAGCACCACCAACCCACTGATCTGTTTTCCAGCTTAGAAATATCAGAACAAGTTAACCAAAAGGGAAATGAATCTAATGACCTAATGCCTTAATGCAACAGAAAAGAATTACGACAATTGCTACAAGAATATGCTACAGTATTCGATAAGTAGCCACGCATAATGAAAGTATATGAATTTTATCCATAGCGGATGTTGTAGAACTCCGTTACTATTCCTTTATATGGCATAGAAACGTTCCGCTACCAGTCACAATAAAAGATTATTCATCTGTCACACGACCGGTTAAGGGCTTACGCCCACCCTCAGGTGTTCATACATTCATGTACATGTTTATATTGCTGGAGATCACAGTGTGATATAACATCATTGTGCTTCCTAGATCTAAGTTCTCGGACAAAAATGTGGATCAAAAAATTTCAAAATGTGTATCAAAAAACTTCACAGTCTATAATAGCTTTTTTAAGTTTCTATATGTGCAACATTCTTACACTTCCTAAGGCTAAGTTCATTGACGATAACCAACATATTTCTGTATGAACAACATCTTTACACGTGCTACGCGTAAGTACTTTGACTATAGCCCATGTGTTTGCATGTAAACACAGTGTATTTCACGAGTGCACGTCGTAATAGTGAAATATGTAGCTAAATTTTTAAAAAAACAAATATGGTTGTGAAAATGATAATAATCGTACAACTAAGTGGAAAAACTGTCACCACAGCGTAACTATAAGAATGATGGTTCATCTTTATGTAAGTGCAGATATATTTTCTATAAATGCTGCCTTACAACTTACAATTGTCTCACTTCTATCTGTTTAGGCACCTGAAAATAATTTTTTCTATTCTACAGTGGTCTCCAGCAATATAAACATGTACCTGAATGTATAAAAACCTGAGGATGGGCAAAATCCCGAAACCGGTAGTGTGACAAATAAATAACCTTTTATGGTGACAGGTAGCGGAAATTTTTCTACACCTGTGAAAGGATATCTGTGTGGTCTAAATGTGAAGCTGCATAAAACGTACTGTCAAAGGTAATACCGTTCAACTGGCGCTAAGGTCAGCCACCGATCACAAAATACAGAGAATGCGAAGTTCAGGCTTTATAGAAACATCTGGCACTCCATATTGCAGTTCGTCACTAGTGGTACCCAAATCATATGGGAGCATTCGTTTAGTTCTGGACGACAGAGCAATGAACAAAATAGTTCTTCCAGTGCGGACGTAACCTACAAATATATAAGATTTAATTCAAAAGCTTTGTCAAGACTTTCACCACAGCACATTTAAGATCATCGTTTTGGCAAATAGCACGTGACTGCGAATCATGAAAGTATACAGCATTCCTTTACTGTGGACGCAGTTATCAAAATTACAGAACTGCCATTTCGATTTATTATTAGCTCAGATAAATTCATTTCAGCCCTAGACACTGTCTTCGTGCAGCAGTAGGCGCTGTGGTGGTCGTAAGTAGCGTGATTTGGTTTCACAGTTGGCAAATTATACATTAAATGCGACACCTATTCCACTGCACCACTGACAGATATCAGCCTCCTTCAACATTTAATCTAGGAGAAAAAAGTTGTGAAATAGGGAACGCACCAACACCTCACAATAAAACGTAGTTCATGATATTTTTAGGATTAGCCAGATTTTACTGTTGCTTTATACAAAATCAAGTCTTGAATTCAGAGGAATTACTAAATTAAGTAAGGAATAACGTTTCATACCAATGGGCTCTTGAGTGCCAGATACCATTTAAAGCTACAAAATTACTCTTTAATTCACCGATATTACATCATAGATGTGATAGTTGATTTTGGATTAATGACAGATGAATCGTACTGTGGATTAGAAAACCTGCCAATTTCGGATTCAGTTAGTGGCTGGATTACGTACTTTTAGCGCATAGTTTTTGAAAGTCGAACGCTTACAAACTGTGAACGAGCATACACGACTTGAAAATAGGAAGAATTGGGAGCGATACGCAAGTATCAATTGTAATTTTGCATACTTAAGCTTACCTGTAATAAAGAATGTAAGGACATGCACATATAGAAATGATTGTGGGACTCCCCGTATTCTAAAAACATGTGTTATCATAGAAAAATTTAGTGATGTGATCTCCCTTGCAATGATTCTCAAAGATACATTATGATGTGTATGAATTTCATGCAGTGATTAACAAGAACTTTGTATTGAAACTGGTCTTGAATTAGACAATTCAGTTTGTAATTTTGTGATACGTTGTGTTACTAAATGATGCGATGTGATCTGTCATGAACGCTCAATCAATGTCGTGAACTGTGACCAAGTATATTTTCACTACTGGTAACGATTTGTCATGTCGCAAGAGATCATTACATTTCCAAAACTGGTGTTCTGCAGTTATTAAATAAAACAGTTACTAATGACAATTCTTGTTACTATTACAATCAAAAGAACATCGTGTTCTGAAATTTTCGCTAAGTTATGCAGACCAGTGGCTACATATTAGTTGTGTTAACATTTCCTAAAAATTCTCGGGCAAACACGAATCCGAATCTGTAAAGAGCACAGATTCGTCGAGTTAGAATAAACAGCAAATAAGTTATGCACACTTTCAGAAATCCCCTGTTAAAATTCTAGTACACTATTACTACGATTAATCTATGTCCCACCGTCGAACTGTTCCCTGTACCACCTCGTGGAAAGGCTACAGTCCATGTCCAATGCAAATCCAGAACCCATCTTCCTACAATCCGGATTTTAGCCGACTATCTTTCGAACTTCGTCATCATCAGTCACCGTTACGACAATGGACAGACGTTGCGCGGTGGTTAGCACACTGGACTCATATTTGAGACGCTCCAAGCCCGGCCATCCTGATTTAGGTTTTCAGTATTTTCCCTAAATCACTTCAGACAAATGCCGGGATGGTTCCTTTGAAAGGGCATGACCCATTTTCTTCCATATCCTTCCCTAATCCTGTGGGGTTGACAACCTCACTGTAGGGTCCCCTCCCCCTAATCAACCAACCAACCCACCGAAATGACAACTGAAGACAACTGCAAATTCAGCAAAATGCTCAATAAATGAGATATCAGTCATTTATGTGACTGACTTGGCTGAGACTATGACACTGAAAGGTTTATCGAACTTTATTAAGCAAACATAATTAGTTCAATCAACATGTAATGACACATGCACTGCAATTCTCAATACTGAAAGCTTTCCTCTTTTTCCCTTTTATCTATTTTCGAATGAAGAGGCAGTTTGTAATTCAGGATATTTTTTCCGGTGTTAGGAACTGTAATGAAACATAGTGTCCATCACAAAACATTTAAACCTACATGACTACAAGCGAATACTGCTGTAGGCCAATATATAATTATTGTCGTGACATACACAAACAACGTTTAATTCGATATTTTAATGTAAACGTACTAACTTATTACCAGTGATGTGTTGTGAGCGCATTAAAGAATATCGCATTCAGTAACTGAAATGTGAGATTTGATCTCTATGATGCAGGAGTTCAACATCGATTTAAAACTCTCTCTACTGTAGTACTGGGGAGCCCATTGTAATATAACATGTCACTATGGAAAAAAGTGTGCCAGTTGTTGTGCTCCGTTTAAGAACCAAACGGGTTAATCCTGGCATAAGAAAAGTGAATATTATCATTGAATTACGTCTGATTTTCATTATTTCTTTCATTGAATACGGTGTTAATGACTTCGAGTTTGATAAGGACGAAGGGAATTTACAGTTGTGAATATTACGAATTAAAACTTTATAGTAAGAGAGGTAGTTATCTTAAATGAAGAAATAAAGTATTCGGATGAGACTCCAGCCTAAATATTACTGTTTCTAGTCATTCTAACTACTACAGAAAGATTCAGCCACACTACGTCGACGTGGAGTTGGAGAGACGCTGTGGAGATCGGCGAACGCACCGGCAAATGAAGACGACGACTATCAACGGACCGAAGAGCACACAGAACCAAATCTGCCTCAGATCTTTCCAACTTATTACCACGCACGACAAAAAACACACAAAGCGAGTTTAGTTTCAACGAATATTTCATTACAAAATTTTCACACCAGGAACATATGCCAATCTTGTCTATAAAACCATAAAATAAAATACTGGCGTTTAGGAATGAGATAAATATGAAGTCTAGGGCGAAACTGCTCCATGAAAAATGTGTAGAAATCGCAAACGGAACGGTTATCGGAAGAACAGACTCACCGTACAGCAAAGTGAAAACAGCCTACCGTAAAATTAAAGGCAATGGTGGTAACATTTAGAGCGTAATGGAAATTCCACTGTTAAATGGAGAGGAGAGAGCAGATAGGTGGAAAGAGTAAGTTCAGTGCCTCTAAAAGGTAGAAGACTTGCCCGATGACGTGATGGAAGAAGAGACAGGGGGCTATATAGAAGAAATAGGGGATACAGTATTGTAGTCAGAATTTAAAAGCGCTTTGGAATATTTAAGTTCTAACGATGCTGGAGAGGTAGATGATATTCCACCAGAATTTGTAAAATCATCGAGGAAAGCAGAAACAAAAGGACCATTCATGTTGTTCTGTGAGTCTAACGATATACCGTCTCACCTTCGGGACAACATCATCCACACAATTCCCAAGTGTGCACGGGCCAAATAGCACCCAACTGCGGGGGGGAATTTCGCGAAGCTTAAGGCAATTTCCTAAAATACTTACATTAATGTTTCATCTGCTAATAGATGGAAGGGTGGATCACATTATCACACCGTCTGTTTATTCTTAATATTCACTACATCAGATGAAATAGGTTCTTGATAAAGGTAACGTCATTGGGTGAGAGATATGTGGTGGCATTCGTTCGTAAATGATTTTGTCGATTTCCGTTAACTTCCACTACGAAAAGCTTAACGTACAATCATATCACTAGAAGTGCCTTTTCGAGTAACGAACTATCAAGTAACGATACTTTAGCGACGAGTGAAGTGGCAATATTCTTCTGTATGAACCCCGAATTCGTCCCGTCTTCGAAGTACCAACACGAGGCGTATGCGTGTGGCAGTAAGTCGTTCAGCGTTCTATCGCGGCTGTAGGCTCTAACGTGTTCAGCAATTATTTGTGAAAAGAAGTTCAGCACATCTCTCAATTACATCGATGTATCCCTCCCATAAGGACGGATGGAGCGTCCCACGGGTTTGCTCAGTGCGTACCCCTTCTGTAGTCGTCAGAGCATGCACGTCATGTTGTCACATTACGCCTCTCGCCTGCAACGACACGTGCCTTTACTATCTCATGTCAGCTACCACCAACTGCCCTAGCATTCATCTGGCAGGTGGCAACTGAGTATTGCGTCTAGCACTGCTGACAGCTTTCAATCTCAGAACGCTGCACATAACTTGGTGATGCCTAACATTCTAACATGAGGTATTTTCAGCAAATTTGGATAACTGCAATTCGTCTAGTTTGATTTTCTCTCACCGTGGCGAATATGCCATGGGAGAATATACGTTTAACACTTTTTTGACAGAACTGGGTTTTGGCGGATGTGGTTTATGTCGGAGGGTCTCGAGAAGTTGCAGAAAAGGCCTCAGTTTCAAAGGGTGCAGAACGAAGACTGGGATAGGCTGGTCAGAGGAACAATCAAAATTGTAGTTGTAAACTCTTGTAACTGTGTTAGAAAGGAAGAGTGCCCCAGTCGCTAACAGGATGCACTGAAAGTCAAATCGTTATAGGTACGGAAATATGGGTAAAGCATAAAGAAAGTTCAGTTGAAATTTTTCGAAAGGAGCTAATCATGTTCAGAAATGATTGTTTATTGCTGTCAGAAGTAGGTTACCTTGTAGCGAAATTGAATTAGGGGTACACGTTATACTTGACAATCGGAATTCTTTAGTAATTACTCCCTTTCACCGATTGGCCTCCACCGCCTCCGAACTAGATAACACAGTAGCTGAAAATGTAGGGTCCTTTGAGATAAGTATCCCACTCATACAACTAAAGTAGGTAGTGACTTCACTGTGCCCTCGATTGTTGTTGTTGTTGTGGTCTTCAGTTCTGAGACTGGTTTGATGCAGCTCTCCATGCTACTCTATCCTGTGCAAGCTTCTTCATCTCCCAGTACCTACTGCAACCTACATCCTTCTGAATGTGCTTAGTGTATTCATCTCTTGGTCTCCCCCTACGATTTCTACCCTCCACGCTGCCCTCCAATACTAAATTGGTGATCCCTTGATGCCTCAGAACATGTCCTACCAACCGATCCCTTCTTCTGGTCAAGTTGTGCCACAAACTCCTCTTCTCCCCAATCATATTCAGTACCTCCTCATTAGTTATGTGATCTACCCATCTAATCTTCAGCATTCTTCTGTAGCACCACATTTCGAAAGCTTCTATTCTCTTCTTGTCCAAACTTGTTATCGTCCATGTTTCACTTCCATACATGGCTACACTCCATACAAATACTTTCAGAAATGACTTCCTGACACTTAAATCTATACTCGATGTTAACAAATTTCTCTTCTTCAGAAACCCTTCCCTTGCTATTGCCAGTCTACATTTTATATCCTCTCTACTTCGACCATCATCAGTTATTTTGCTCCCCAAATAGCAAAATTCCTTTACTACTTTAAGTGTCTCATTTCCTAATCTAATACCCTCAACATCACCCGACTTAATTGGACTACATTCCATTATCCTCGTTTTGCTTTTGTTGATGTTCATCTTATATCCTCCCTTCAAGACACCATGCATTCCCTTCAACTGCTCTTCCAAGTCCTTTGCTGTCTCTAACAGAATTACAATGCCATCGGCGAACCTCAAAGTTTTTATTTCTTCTCCATGGATTTTAATACCTACTCCGAATTTTTCTTTTGTTTCCTTTACTGCTTGCTCAATATACAGATTGAATAACATCGGGGACAGGCTACAACCCTGTCTTACTCCCTTCCCAACCACTGCTTCCCTTTCATGTCCCTTGACTCTTATAACTGCCATCTGGTTTCTGTACAAATTGTAAATAGCCTTTCGCTCTCTGTATTTTACCCCTGCCACCTTTAGAATTTGAAAGGGAGTACTCCAGTCAACATTGTCAAAAGCTTTCTCTAAGTCTACAAATGCTAGAAACGTACTTTTGCCTTTCCTCAATCTTTCTTCTAAGATAAGTCGTAAGGTCAGTATTGCCTCACGTGTTCCAGTATTTCTACGGAATCCAAACTGATCTTCCCCGAGGTCGGCTTCTACTAGTTTTTCCATTCGTCTGTAAAGAATTTGTGTTAGTATTTTGCAGCTGTGGCTTATTAAACTGATTTTTCGGTAATTCTCACATCTGTCGACACCTGCTTTCTTTGGGATTGGAATTATTATATTCTTCTTGAAGTCTGAGGGTATTTCGCCTCTTGCCCTCGATGTGGTGGCGATAATACATGTTTAAAGTCGTTG
Source organism: Schistocerca nitens (assembly GCF_023898315.1). Lineage (NCBI taxonomy): Eukaryota > Metazoa > Arthropoda > Insecta > Orthoptera > Acrididae > Schistocerca > Schistocerca nitens. Next base: position 188,233,641 of record NC_064618.1, on the reverse strand, counting down.
CTACTCATGAAATATTGTCCGAAATGGAACGGTATGCCTCCTCAGAATATTATTTGGAAAAACTAATAAATGCTTTCGAAAACGTATTTGATCTTAGTAATAAGTAATAAAACGTAGTATACATGTATTTAAAAAAAAATAAGATATCAGTTTAGTTGACTCCTTCCTAAGAGACAGTCTCCAATCCTTCTAATCTGACTATATAGGCGTACAACAGATGTGGTTTCAATTCAAAGAAATGGTATCGATAGCAGTTGAGACAGGTATGGCCAATAAATTTATATGAGATGGTGTTTATCACCCACAGTACACAAAACAGGTCAGAACACTATTGTACAAACAGTGAAAAAACCATGGTAAATTTGAAAGAAGGCAAAAATCCCAAGAGCTTCCTGGTGTCACAGAAGCTCGAAATTTTGGAATGAACTGCAGTGTGAAATGCTTTTAATGGTTTCCACAAGGAAACTTTCTCAAAATCTGGCATAAAACACAAAGAGATTCTGCTCGCATGTAAAAAACGCCTGTGGCAAGACACAGTCACTATTTTATTGATGAGAGTGCCACCAAAGCTGTTTTACTAAACACAGTTTTCTGAAATCCACTCACAAAAGAAGATGATGTATTTGTTCCAGAATTCGAATCACGAGCAACTGCCAACATGAGTAAATTAAAGGTTGGTATCCTATGTTTAGTGAAGCAGCTTAAAACACTTACGAAAATGATGGCTTCCGGTCCAGATTGTATACCAATCAGGTTCCTGTCAGAGTATGTTAATACAATAGCTCGATATTTAGCAATCATGTACAACTGCTCACTCCTAAAAAGATCTTTACCCAAAGACTAGGAAATTGCACAAGTCGCTCCAATACAAAGAGAGGAAACTGTATTAATCTGTTGAATTATAGACCCATATCACTGACGTCAATTGAGAGTAGAATTTTGGGATGCGTACTATGGTCAAACATAATGAATCACGCCGGAGCAAAAGGTTTATTGACAAATAACCAACATGGACTCAAGAAAATGTCGACCTAGTGAAACGCGAACTAATGAGTGCTATCGACAGGAGTGTCAGACTGATTGCATATTTTTGGATTTGTTGAAGGCTTATGACACCGTTCCTCACAAGCAACTTTTAAATTGCGTTCCTATGAAATGTCGCCTCAGTTGTGTGGCTGCATTCGCGACTTCCTGTCAGAAAGGTCACAGTTCGTAATAGCCGACGGAGAGTCATCGAGTAAAGCAGAACTAATTTCTGGCGTTCCCCAAGATATGTTATACACCCCCTGTTGTTACTGAACGACATAAACCATTTGGGAGACTACTGAGTATCTCTCTCTTATATTGTTTGCATTTACTGACATTTAACGTCAGCAGATGATCACAACTAATTACACAATGATTGAGACAAGATATATGTTGGGTACAAAGGTGACAATTGACTGTAATTAACTAAAACTGTAAAGTCATCCACATGACCCCTTAAAGGAGCCGTCGAATTTCACTTACACGATGAATCACAGAAATCTAAACGCTGTAATGTGAACGAAATATTTATAGTTAACAGTTATGAATGACTTAAATTACAGCGATCACATAGAAAATGTTGTGGAAACAGCGAACAAACTCTGTTATTTATTGGCAGAACACTTAGAACACGTAACAGTTCTACTAAAGCGGCTGCTTATACTACACTTCTCGGTCCTCTTCTGGAGTATAACAGCGCGGGATGGGATCTGCAGTAGAAACGATTGACGGAAGACATCGAAAAATGACAAAGAAGTGTGGCTCATTCTGTATTATCGCGAAACAGGGGAGAGAATACCACGGATATGATACACTAATGGCCGTGACAGCAATTAAAGGAAAGACCTTATTCGCTGTTGTCAGAATCTGCTCATAAAATTTCAATCACCAACTTTCTGCTCAGAGTGTGATAATATTTTATTGGCATCCACCTACAGAGGAAGAAATGACATTAGAATAAAATAATACTAAAACTCTCACGAAAAGGTTTATGTGTTCATTTACACCGCGCTCTATTCGAGATTGGAACGGTAGAAAATACCTTAAGGATGGTTCGTAGAACCCACTGCCCAGCTCTAATTGTGAATTGCGGAATAATCATGTGGATGCAGAAGTCTGGTCTGCCATCTTGCACCACAATCTGAGAATCTAATGGAACTGACTTTGTCCTAAAGGCCACAATCTAGGATTTTATACGAAGGACAAATGGACTATATCAGTCATCTTGGATTTTCTGGGTGTCCCGCCAAGTTCCACAAAGAGAAACTTGCTTGTGAATAGGTGCTGGCAATGACAACATTGCATGATGACATCACTGCTGTCTCTGATGACATCACAAATCTGCCAACAACGCAGACTGTCCCAAAACGAACTCAGTGTTAGTGGCTTCTACTACACAGTCTAAAATGTACCAGTTTCGATTATGTGGCACTATTTAACGAGTCTCTAGACTTGAAGATTATATACAACGTTTTCTGAGAACCACCTTCCTCAGGTCGATGTTCAACGATGAATCAGGGTGAATTCTCAGCGAGATAGTAGGACTGACAACATAAAACCCCTGATGAAAACTGTCGAACATCATATTCACTACCTCAGAAAGTAACAGTTTACTACTATACCACATACAATCCATCACAATTAAAAATGCAGAAAAACACGGAAGATATTCCCCCATGAACCATGGACCTTGCCGTTGGTTGGAACGTTTGCGTGCCTCAACGATACAGATAGCTGTACCGTTGGTGCGACCACAATGGAGGGGTATATGTTGAGAGGCCAGACAAACGTGTGGTTCCAGAAGAGGGGCAGAAACCTTTTCAGTATTTGCAGGGGCAACAGTCTGGATGATTGACTGATCTGGCCTTGTAACACTAACCAAAATGGCCTTGCTGTTCTGATACTAAAAACGCCTGAAAGCAAGGGGAAACTACAGCCGTAATTTTTCCAGAGCGCATGCAGCTTTACTGTATGATTAACTGATGACGGCGACCTCTTCGGTAAAATATTCCGGAGGCAAAATAGTCCTCCACTCGCCTCTCCGGGCGGGGACTACTCAAGAGGGCGTCGTTATCATGAGAAAGAAAACTGGCTTTCTACGGATCGGAGCGTGGAATGTCAGATCCCTTAATCGGGCAGGTAGGTTAGAAAATTTAAAAAGGGAAATGGATAGGTTAAAGTTAGATATAGTGGGAATTAGTGAAGTTCGGTGGCAGGAGGAATAAGACTTTTCGTCAGGTGAATACAGGGTTATAAAAACAAAATCAAATAGGGGTAATGCAGGAGTAGGTTTAAAAATGAATATAAAATAGGAGTACGTGTAAGCTACTACAAACAGAATAGTGAACGCCAAGATAGGCACGAAGCCCACACCTACTACAGTAGTACAAGCTTATATGCCAACTAGCTTTGCAGATGATGAAGAAATTGATAAAATGTATGATGAGATGAAAGAAATTATTCAGTTAGTGAAGGGAGACGAAAATTTAATAGTCATATGTGACTGGATTTCAAGAGTAGGAAAAGGGAGAGAAGGAAACATAGTAGGTGAATATGGATTGGGCGGAAGAAATGAAAGAGGAAGCCGCTTGGTAGAATTTTGCACAGAGCATAACTTAATCATAGCTAACACTTGGTTCAAGAATCATGAAAGAAGCTTGTATACATGGAAGAACCCTGGAGATACTAAAAGCTATCAGATAGATTATATAATGGTAAGACAGAGATTTAGGAACCAGGTTTTAAATTGTAAGACATTTCCAGGGGCAGATGTGCATCTGACCACAATCTATTGGTCATGAACTGTAGATTACAACTGAAGAAACTGATAAAAGGTGGGAATTTATGGAGGTGGGACCTGGATAAACTGAAAGAACTAGAGGTTGTACAGAGTTTCAGGGCGTGCATAAGGGAACAACTGACAGGAATTAGGGAAAGAAATACAGTAGAAGAAGAATGGGCAGCTTTGAGGGACGAAATAGTGAAGGCAGCAGAGGATCAAGTAAAAAGACGAGGGCTAGTAGAAACCCTTGGGTAACAGAAGAGATATTGAATTTAATTGAAGAAATGAGAAAATATAAAAGTGCAGTAAATGAATCTGGCAAAAAGGAATACAAACGTCTCAAAAATGCGATCGACAGGAAGTGCAAAATGGCTAAGCATGGATGGCTAGAAGACAAATGTAAGGATGTACAGGCTTATCTCACTAGGGGTAAGATAGATTCTGCCTACACTAAAATTAAAGAGACCTTTGGGGAAAGGAGAACTACTTGCTTGAATATCAACAGCTTTGATGGAGACCTAGTTCTAAGCTATGAAGGGAAAGCAGGAAGTTGGAAAGAGTATATAGAGGTTCTATATAAGGGCGATGTACTTGAGGACAATACTATGGAAATGGAAGAGGATGTAGATGAAGATGAAATGGGAGATATGATACTGCGTGAAGAGTCTAAAACAGCACTGAAAGACCTGAGTCGAAACAAGGCCCCCGCAGTAGACAACATTCCATTAGAACTTCTGACAGCCTTGGAAGAGCCAGTCCTGACGAAACTCTACCATCTCGATAGCAAGATGTATGAGATAGGCGAAATACCCTCAGACTTCAAGAAGAATATAATAATTCCAATCCCAAAGAAAGAAGGTGTTGGCAGATGTGAAAATTACCGAACTCTCAATTTAATAAGTCACAGCTGCAAAGTACTAACGCGAATTCTTTGCAGACAAATGGAAAAACTGATAGAGGCCGACCTCGGGGAAGATCAGTTTGGATTTCGTGGAAATATTGGAACACGTGAGGCAATACTGACCCTATGACTTATCTTGGAAAGTGGATTAAGGAAAGGCAAACCTACGTTTCTAGCACTTGTAGACTTAGAGAAAGCTTTTGACAATGTTAATTGGAATACTCTCTTTCAAATTTTGAAGGGGGCAGGGGTAAAATACAGTGAGCGAAAGGATATTGACAATTTGTACAGAAACCAAATGGCAGTTACAAGAGTGGAGGGGTATGCAAGGGAAGTAGTGGTTGGGTAGGGAGTGAGACAGGGTTGTAGCCAATCCCCGATTTTATTCAATCTGTATATTGAGCAAGCAATAAACGAAACAAAAGAAAAGTTCGGAGTAGGTATTAAAATCCATGGAGAAGAAATACAAACTTTGAGGTTCGCCGATGACATTGTAGTTCTGACAGAGACAACAAATGACTTGGAAGACCAGTTGAACGGAATGGACAGTGTCTTGAAATGAGGGTATAAGATGAACATCAACAAAAGCTAAACGAAGATAATGGAATGTAGTCGAATGAAGTCGGGTGATGCTGAGGGAATTAGATTAGGAAGTGAGACACTTAAATTAGTGAAGGAGTTTTGCTATTTGGGAGCAAAATAACTGATGATGGTCGAAGCAGAAGTATATAAAATGTAGACAGGCAATGGCAAGGAAAGCGTTTCTGAAGAAGAGGAATTTGTTAAAATCGAGTATAGATTCAAGTGTCAAGAAATCGTTTCTGAAACAATTTGTATGGAGTGTAGCCATGTATGGAAGTGAAACGTGGACGATATATAATTTAGACAAGAAGTGAATAGAAGCTTTCGAAATGTGGTGCTAGAGAAGAATGCTGAAGATTAGATGGGTACATCACATAACTAATGAGGAGGTATTGAATAGAATAGGGGAGAAGATGAGCTTGTGGCACAACTTGACTAGAGGAAGGGATCGGTTGGTAGGACATATTCTGAGACATCGTGGGATCACAAATTTAGTACTGGAGGGCAGTGTGGAGGGTAAAAATCGTAGAGGGATACCAAGAAATGAATACACTAAGCAGATTCGGAAGGATGTAGGTTGCAGTAGGTACTAGGGATGAAGAAGCTTGCACAGGATAGAGTCGCATGGATAGGTGCATCAAACCAGTCTCAGGACTGAAGACCACAACAACAACATTCGACATAACGCACAATGGCAATGCTAAACAGCTGCATGAAAGCAAACTGGTTCAAAAACATCTTCATCATCTTTGTCGTCTAGAATAAATAGTATTTTCAGCCTGTTCTGCTTCAGACTTGTTCACGTGATGTCTTATACGTCGTCCAACGTTCCTCCTGACGATTGGGTTGCATTGTGTTACAGCTCTAGTTATCCTGTCATTAGACATGAGCTGGACTTGGCCTTTCCAGTTGAGTCACTAGTTCAACATATCGTTCTTGTCTAGTACTGATTATTTAATTTATGGGGTCGAACAATGAATATCACGCCATAAAGGGTAGGACCTTCATCTCTCGTGATTCGATTCATTGTAATCAATCAGATGTTAGGGCCAACATTCGCTTACATACACCAATAAAGGCAGTGCTATTGTTTTGAAAACTGTAAGTAACGATTCTTTCAGCACATTATGCTCACGTTATCCACAGTTCCATCAATTAATAACACAGTTTTCGAGTGTGTTTGTAGTTACGTGGACCAGTCTATATGGACGGTTCCCATTTCTGTGTCGATCATCAAAGTCACCATAAATACAGGATTTTTGATGGATCAGCGGTGGCTGAGGAAGCCCGTTAGATACGTACAAGATTTGGTTTGAACTAACAAGAATACCGGCTCACAAATCAAAGTATTCCGTCTCTGTGATCAGAAAAGCAATTGAAATTAGACTTTGTGAAAACTATTTCAATAGACAAACCGGTATGCACTTGGCAATGCATGGAAGCATGCACGTGACAAGCAACGCTAGATAGGATTCAGAGGACGTCACATCTATATGGGCCAACATGATGAAATCCAGCCAAATGGATGCGGTTCTGTTTTTGTCCTTGAATAAGGAGGCGGAGGATATCAACGAAAGCTCGGAATCCGTTTCCCCCTTTAATTTCTTGTATTTCTTACTTCTTTCTATAATAAGGCAGATTGACGTTTGTAATATACTCTGTAAATCAAATTATTAGCTAATGACATATTTTTTAAATATGGCTTCAGTTTCTCGTCTACTAATTTCCTAATATGGTCATTCGAAATCGTTAAGCCCCTCTTAGAATACTTCTTTATCCTGAATCCTATTGCTGCAGTGGCTGCGTACGTTAGAGTTGCTTAAATAATATTTCATTCTCCTTTTCTACTGTTATGTAAAAGTTTCGTTATACTTCTCCTGTTTGGTCTTCTTATATGTTAGTCCGAGATTACATTCTTGGAGTAGGTGCACGTTATAAGTTCTTATATCTGATTTTGTATTTATGTATGGTTTCTTCCATCTTTTTTTTTAAAAAAAAAGGTATCATTAAAAAAGTCACCAGGAATAATGAAACCAACTCTTGTGGATTCCAGAGCACAATACCCTCATTCATAAGGAAATACCGGACAAATTACAGACGTGAACAATGAACTGAAGATGATAATATAAACGATTACAAAGAAAACTTAGTCGGTGAGAAATCCACAAACGCATCTATAACGCAGTGGGATCGACCAAGAACCAAGATTTCAAAAAGTGTGCTTCATTGCCAGTTGCAGTTCAATACCGTCTTATCTCTGATGGTTCATATCAACGATAACATGCAAATACTTCAGTGACAGCACGCTTTGAAACCAGGTGTTTCAAATAGGAGTGAAAGATTCTCCTGCATGTGGCTTATGCGATGAAGAAAAAGGTGTGAACTATCCACTACTACCGTAAGCAGGGAAAAAAAAACAGAAGACTTTAATCAGAACCTCCATTCACGCAAGGCTAAGCTTCCAACATGTGTGCGTTGTTGGCATCATCACATAGAAGTGAACCATTAATAAATCTGATGTTCAGCCACAGCAATAAATTTGATCTCTCTGGCTGTAGGTTGTAAATTATGTATGGAAGTTTTTATACTCCTTTTTTATTTTTATACAATTTCTTCGTTAGTGTTTCCTGGTGGTGTCATGTATCAATCAATAATTCATATTCTATGTTTATTTGTAAATAGTAATTAACGAACAAAATAGGAAAACAACCATTAAGAAAGATTGTACTAAAGAGTGAGGTATGACTTTATGGCGATGAGCAAACGAAAATAAAGAACAAACGAAAAAGTTAGCATAACATCGATTCTTAAGTGTTCTCCATTAATCAAATTATGGTTTCCACTCAGACAAATTAAACTGACGTGTAATATTTATACAAAGTACAGCCCATTAAGATGCAGCTTTTCCTCTGCAAACGTTCAGTGCGTAGCAAACTTTCTTGCTACGATATTGGTTTTCCTTTGAGCTCTAATTTTTGGCACCCTCAGTAAATATCTAAATGTATTAATTTGCTTTATAGCTCCCATTTCTAATCGTATCAGTGACAGTATCCCGAAACTTTCTTCCGACATGAAAAATGAGATGGATGGCTACATTTTCTTCAGAACTATGAAACCACTCTATTACCTTAGCAAACCGTTTGGTTTGGCACCTTTCACGATAAATCAACATTCAAACAAGTTTTCGACATCTCCTTATGACAGCATATACTCGGTGTTCGTGCTTGCATTAGAGGTCACAATGATCATTTTTATGGTAAATGAACGGTTACGTTCAGTCCACTTGATTGCCACCGTAAAACTAAGTGACATAGCTGAGTTTGTGTTAACTACCTCTTCTGCCGTCCTGACGCTCATCTATCTATGTTTCTTCTCTCTCAAAAATCTTATCCAAATTCTAAACAAGCTCCTTGAGATTGATAGGTTAATTATGCCAAATCCAAGCGATGAGTACAAAAAAGTGTTCAAAAAACAAGTGGCACAAGTACTTACACTTGTTCAGCTGCTTATTACTTTGTTTATCGCTGATGGAATTTTATGGGGAAGGGTCGACAAACAGTATATCATCCATTATGCCAGTGTTTATCCGTTCTACGCAGCAGTTGCAATTGCTTGTGCCCAGTTCTCCTACCTGGTGTTATGGTTGAGGAAACGCGTGTGTCTGGTGAATGAAAGACTTCTCGCCGTATGGCAGCGGAGGCAGGTTTCGGTGGCGCTATGCCCGCCGCTGCACAACCTGCAAGTGGCTGCTGCACTCGGAAGAGCACAGTATGGCGTCAGTACTGAATGCGACAGTGTGAGTTACCTTCAGGCATGCATCGCATATGTGAACTTGTTAATACTTCTATTGACAGCCTTTGCTGCACTTCCATACATTTCACACTATTGTCAAGTAAACAGGGGTTGGGGGGAGAAGGGAAGCAGAATTTGTATGTATGTCACTCCCCTGTTTACATTAATTTGACTACCTTTAAAGTTACATCTACATGCTTTGAAATAACTGTGATCTACATTTTGTCACAGTTTTCGCCTCGTTCCAGTGAATCATTTCGAGTTATCTGAAGCATAGGTACTTGTTTACTTAAATTTTTTTATGTTTCGTTTTCTGCAACAGTATCTTGTTTCTTGTGATTTGTGTGTATTTGTGTGTGTTTGTTTGTTTGTTTGTTTGTGTGTGTGTGTGTGTGTGTGTGTGTGTGTGTGTGTGTGTGTGTGTGTGTGTGTGTGTGTGTGTGTGCGCGCGCACGTGTATGTGTGTGTGTGAGACGTGCAGGAAGTTGGTTTGGTGGTAATGTGTTGTTTACATTTAACTCTACCCTAATGTGATAAAGTGTTACAAATCCCAGTGAAAGTATTTTTCAGTGTTGTCTTGAGACAGTGCATAATTCGAACATGAACTCTCTGATACTCCATTTTTAGAAATTTAGATGACTATTTCTTAGTAATACCATTTAAGCTGCGTTTGAGTAGGGAGAAGAAAGTGGTCTGCTTGTCTGTGATATATGGCAAACACCATCTCAGTATTGCCTCTTTGTTTCACATACATATAACGTAAAAACAGTAATCTAAATAGTGTTATAGATAGCTTATGAGTAGAGTGCTTATAACTCAGATTATAAGTACTTTTCACCATAAAATCTCTGAAAAGATGTGGTGTCTGAAATATCACTGGTGCAAGAAATTTTCATATAAATCTTCAGATAGGCCCGGAAAGGAGACGTAACACAAACTCTATTAAGATTGCGGGTTTATATGATCACAACACAGTACATGATATGTCGAAACAAAAAGATGGGAAAACTAAACATCACAGTCATACATGCAGTAAGGTTTCGTACTCAGAACGTATTGTAGCAAAATGTAAAAGGTCTGTCAGTAAGGCAGAAGGCACTGAATAAATAATATTTCCCTCAAATTCAACATTTAAGCTATCTAAACATTGACACCGAAATTATTACTGATCATGGTTTGGCAGTGTGAGCATTATGACTGGAAAATATAAACATTTCCTGAAATTCAAGAAAATAATGCAGTTATGGTAAAATAATAACCATTTGTAATTGATAAATGTTGTCAAGTTTCATTAGGAAAGTTTTAAGCAAAATTTGGGAAAACATATTTCTTAGAACTAAACACATATTTTGGTGTTACACCAACCGTACCATAATGATAACTCAAAGAAGAAGGAAGTCAGCAATCAGTCACGATTGAATCAGTAATGTGCTAAAGATATAGATGTCACCTATTGTTAAGTCTACATCTTTGCATATGATGAGTTGACACCAATAATGTTCAATTACTTTTATAAGAGTAACGAAAGGTTAATGTCTAACTGTAAGTTGCTTTAGTTGTTAGACATTCTTTGTGGGTACGTTGTTATTAGACAGATATTTGCTCTGTGCTATATCATTTTAACCAATTTCCGTATGGAAGGTGGTTGTCGTTTTGACACGTTGGACTTTTTGATTTTGTTCATACCTAACTTGTCAACAGGTTGGCCATTTTTATAATTCTTGGTGTCCTTGATGTCAGTTGCATCAGGGATGTTCCCGTATCATCGAGAGTTGGCAATGGTTCTAGTACAAACAGATACTACTTTTACCTTTTCCACAGGCTGAGACGCAAAACACATATCTGCTGATAATTGGTCACACTAGAACGTTCAGCTTCGTACTGCTGTAACGGGCGTAGGAATGATTTCAAGTCACTAAATGTGTCCTCTATCAGCTGTTTCGTTGTTTATTTTGCGACTATAGTTCTGAATCTTGTTATTTTCCATAACTTTACTTTTGCAGCAATATTTATTAACAACCTTCATTTATCCAATGACAGTTATGCTCATTAGTCTGATTTAAAAGTTGCTCATGTGCGAAACTGACTCAGTAGTTCGTTGCTCAGCAAGCTCACGTCTTTCACTAAGTACACTGGGCACACTCTTCCATCTTTAATTTCTCAGTGTAACCTAAAAGTTACACAGTTGTGCTGTCCTGAGGAAATCCTTTGTCACCTCATGGAGTTACTTCATACGCAAAGTTTCACTGCTTGATTTCATTGCATTTTAATTCATACCTTTCTCATGTGCTCTATTTCATATGGGGGCTTCTTTTTTGGATATACATTAGGGTCTAGTTCCCCTGGCGTTGTAGCGGACTTATCCTTCTAAGGAAAAGCAATGAAAACATATTGCCATTTACGCCACCCATTTTGACACTCACAAAACCGCTCGTTAAAACGTACTGTGTAACTCATGTTGACCTAGATTGAAGGAATCTGGCGAGAAGCAAGATTTCACAGTACAAGAACAGAAAAGAATCAGAATGTTAATCTATAGGTATGTTGCACGAAAGAAACATTTCTTGACATTCGTTATCTAACTTAGGACTTTAAATTAAAACATTCTCGAGAATCTTGAAATTACTGGAACCGATAGCCTGCCAGTATCGAGGCCGGTAACGTAAAAATCATCGAGACTCCCGATTGCTGTTAAGCATGAACTGTCTACATATATAACTAAGTTTGTACAGAGCCCTCAGAGGGCTGGTCCTACTCGTCCCTAGCCAGTTTTAATAATATGCGTGGATGTAGTACTCTAGGTGTTTCATTTCGAAGCTTAAGTATAGATTTAAGTCTCAGGATGCCGTTTCTGAAAGTATTTGTATGGAGTGTAGCCATGTATGGAAGTGAAACATGGACGATAAATGGTTTTGATACGAAGAGAATAGAAGCTTTTGAAACGTGGTGCTACAGAAGAATGCTGAAGATTAGATGCGTAGATCACATAACGAATGAGGAGGCATTGAACAGGATTGGGGAGTAGGGAAGTTCGTGGCACAACTTGACTAGAAGAAGTGATCAGTAGGTAGGACATGTTCAGAGGCATCAAGGGATCACCAATTTAATATTGGAGGGCAGCGTGGAGGGTATAAATCGAAGTGGGAGACCAAAACATGAATACACTAAACAGATTCAAAATGATGTGGGTTGCAGTGACTTAGTAGATAGTGTCGGAAGTTCCATGCGGCTTTTCGCGGATGATGCTGTAGTATACAGAGAAGTTGCAGCATTAGAAAATTGCAGCGGATAGGCACTTGGTGCAGGGAGTGGCAACTGACCCTTAACATAGACAAATGTAATATATTGCGAATACATAGAAAGAAGGATCTTTTATTGTATGATTATATGATAGCGGAACAAACACTAGTAGCAGTTACTTCTGTAAAATATCTGGGAGTATGCGTGCGGAACGATTTGAAGTGGAATGATCACATAAAATTAATTATTGGTAAGGCGGGTACCAGGTTGAGATTCATTGGGAGAGTCCTTAGAAAATGTAGTCCATTAACAAAGGAGGTGGCTTACAAAACACTCGTTCGACCTATACTTGAGTATTGCTCATCAGTGTGGGATCCGTACCAGGTCGGGTTGACGGAGGAGATAGAGAAGATCCAAAGAAGAGCGGCGCGTTTCGTCACAGGGTTATTTGGTAATCCTGATAGCGTTAGAGAGATGTTTAGCAAACTCAAGTAGCAGATTCTGCAAGAAAGGCGCTCTGCATCGCGGTGTAGCTTGCTGTCCAGGTTTCGAGAGGGTGCGTTTCCGGGTGAAGTATCGAATATATTGCTTCCCCCTACTTAAACCTCCCGAGGAGATCACGAATGTAAAATTAGATAGATTCGAGCGCGCACGGAGACTTTCCGGCAGTCGTTGTTCCCGCGAACCATACGCGAATGAAACAGGAAAGGGAGGTAATGACAGTGGCACGTAAAGTGTCCTCCGCCACACACCGTTGGGTGGCTTGCGGAGTATAAATGTAGATGTACTGGGAGATGAAGAAGCTAGCACAGGATAGAGTAGCATGGAGAGCTGCATCAAACCAGTCTCAGGACTGAAGACCCCAACAACAACAACAACAACAAGCCCCTGCTGACCAGAAAATCTATTAGCATCGGCTACCACTCCGTCCTCTCAAGCCCATGTTATTTAAATCTACATAAACTGACATAAATTTGACTGCTTATGGCGTGAACGACATTAGTTATATAAACACTTTAAAAGTAATTTTACTTATTTAAAGTTAACAGTTTAAAAAACACAAATTTTATACTTTTACTGGTGCTCTGAAGATAATAGCAGAAAATTCCCAAAATGAAAGTTTTGTGGACTTATAAGACGTGATTTGACTTTTTCCACCTTCCATCCTTCCTATGCATTACCAAATGTTCTCCATGTCTTGGCTGTGGTTTCAAAGCTTTTCCTGGGTCCACTGCTACTAATGAACTTCTTGACTTCCAAACTCCTGCTTCCTTTCTCAAATGTTGAAGAAAGCCTCCAAGGGCCAGCGCATTGTTATTCTCATCACACTGTAGCACCACATGTTCTGGTCCATGGTGTCAACGTCACTCTTGGTGGAATTGTATTTCTAAATACCTTAAAACTACTTGGGATGATAACACCATAGATTGGTCATTAAGAGAGATAAGCGTTTTAACAACTTTGTTTTTCTTAGGAACATAAGAGGTTATCATCACATCTGGTTGATAACCAAATAACGTAGGCTGCACTTCAATTCCTTTAGGTATAATAAATCAGCTGACAGTTCGACTTTGATTTTCGGATAGCACCGACCAGTGTCAGAACTTTTGACGAAAAATAATGAGCTAAATCACGAGAAGTAAAAAAATTATCACTGGTGTTATTACAACAATACTTTTCAGGTTCCATCAGTACGGTTTTCACATTCTCTCCAAGTCACACGGTTCTGGTTTCTTCTTTCTTACTCAAATATACTTCATCTTCCAACAGTAAGTTGTCGGTCTGTCACAAATTGCCCCGAATGTTATTCTGTATCTACCAGATATTGATGGAATGTATTGTCGAAATCGAGAATAAACTCGTAATGTGCCCAACTGTTCATTCACAGTCATGCACTATACTGGAATGTAGGCATCCAAAAGGGTAATTTCCCACATTTAAAGAACTTCTCTAATTGGTTCCAGTTATTCACTTGATCTATTTTCACGTTGGGCTGCTGTAGTGCCAAACCGCTACACCTTCAGTATAGCATGGAAGCGGATGCGAGACGTAAGTTCACCGAAAAGTGGTCCGTCATTCTCAACACTCCAACGCTCACTGATATCTCCATTTCCTAAACTGTAAACTCCAGACAGGATCAGAACACCTACAAACTTTTTCATTTCACCCATATCCATATCACCCAGTGCTAACAATCACTTCAACTTTCCTTATTGGGACGAGCTGTTCTAGGCACTTCAGTCTGGAACTGCGCGACCGGTACGGTCACAGGTTTGAATCCTGCCTTGGGCATGGATGTGTGTGATGTCCTTAGGTTAGTTAGGTTTAAGTAGTTCTAAGCTCTAGGGGACTGATGACCTCAGATGTTAAGTCCCGTAGTGCTGAGAGCCATTTGAACCATTGTTTTCCTTATTTGTAAAAATACACATTTTGTCAATGAGGGCACATCGAACATCAACATAAAACATAATTCTTCATTATCACACTTTCTTTTTTCTCCACCCAGCAAAAATTCCTTTCTGAGGAGCTGTAACTAATATTTCATCCTCATTAGAAGGAAAAATAGATGACACACACCAGAATTTTCACTAAATTGTCCTTCTCCGTCTTCATAAAGGATTACTTCTAGATCGTCGTGTAGTTTCAAGTTTTCAGCGATATCTACCTCATTATCATCATTACTAGATGATTCACATTTACTAGACGAGATTTCAGAATCAGAAGACTGATCCAATAATTCCCTGATATTCTCATCTGATAGTCCTCTTCTCTGTATCATTCTTAATTTATAGAACAAGCAGCTGTTATGTCACAGTGCACCAAAATAAATATGGGCATATCACAATGGGGACTGTTAAACACAGAAAGGGAAACAGCGAGAGTCAGCAATGGAAAATGATGTAACAAATCTGAGGAGAAAGACATCTGGCTGTCGAAAACTTGTTTCTAACGGCACTGGCCTATGAGATCGGTACAGGGATAAACGTGCACCAGACTTTAAAATAAAGCCATAGGTAAATTATGAAACTTTTTCAGAATTATAAATAACTTGACAGATTAAGAAAAGTTATAAAATTTCATTATAATACAATGTGTAGTTACTAAGAGAGAAGACATTTAACGAAACGGACAGACTTCTGAGTGCCGATGGAGGTAAAGGGTTAGCTGTTAATATTAACATAATATGCTTCTTCATCTCTTGGATGGTACGCTGAGTATCATGGTGCCACGTTCAGGTTTTTAATAACATATTATATCTTCACATCTACTCCTTGACAATTCCTACAGCATTTTTGCCTCTCATTCACAAAATTTTAAATAGAGATCTAAAAGAAGAAGTTATGTCTTGTGGACAAAAGTTCAACACTGTCTTGTTAAGTTGAATTCATGGTTTACAATCGACTGATTAACAATGAGCGTGATTTTATCTCTAAATGCCATTTCACGTTTTTGTAGAGTATGTACCTATCGACATAATAGAACATCGTCTTCACGAGATGTTTTGTACCAGTCACTACAGATGATGAGGCTCTCCTGCTAATGATATTATCCGAGTTAGTAAGTAGCAATCAAATGGTTCAAATGGCTCTAAGGACTGTGGGACTTAACATCTGAGGTCATCAGTCCCCTAGAACTTAGAACTACTTAAACCTAACTAACCTAAGGACATCACACACATCCATGCCCGAGGCAGGATTCGAACCTGCGACCGCAGCAGTCCCGCGATTCCGGACTGAAGCGCCTAGAACCGCACGGCCACCACGGCCGGCAAGCAGCAATCGATCAAGTGCAAAATGACCTCTTCACCATAGCAAAATAATGTGGGGTATGTCGTGCTTACTAGTGTCGTATGTAGACTGATTTCCAGTGATATGTTTGGAATAATATATCCCATAAGATTATATGTTTTCCCATGTTCCTTTGTTTTCCTGCTGTTACTTCCAGTCACGGTGTTACAGAAGTACATGCAGTGAGGCAGCTGCTTGGTATTCACATGCATTTGTCATATTGTCACTACATTCTATCAGGATTCTGGTACCCCACAGCCATTTTTCTTCGTGATCTACGGTTACTTCAGGATTTCAGTAGCCTCTACTATTTCCCGTTTACGCATTCTGCTGTGTGTAGAACGATATCGGTCAGGCTTCCTTGGTTAGCACCATTGCTTGAATCTTGCCACAGGAGAATGTGGTTTCTCTCCCAAGCGAGTGTTCATCTGCATACACATGGTGGCATAACGGACACTCATGGTCAGCACGTGATTTAAGAGAAGAATTATGCTATTTTGCCTTACACATGCTTTGACTGATTATGTACAGTGTCAGCCACATCCAGCGTTGTGTTGAGAGAGGAAGTTGAGCTCAGCGACCTGCCTGGAAATGAAGATAAGGTTATTTGTCTGCGGCTTACATGCAAGAAATTATTGTGAGTCTGCTGAGACGAGCCATTTGGAGATACAATAATCTGTGACTGACGAAATTATTGATGTTTATATCATGTTTGGCCTGCATTCCACCCATGCAATATTCTGAGGCCACATTGTGATTATTTTTTTAATAGGTACTGTCATAATTTAGGGTCAACAGCAAATGCAGTTAATAACCGTTCAGGTAATCAATATAGTTATTAATAACTGATTCCTTTTATTACCCTCCGCCCGCACCCCAGTTTTTTATGTGTTCTGTATAATCTCATGCAACTTGTACCAAAGTATGTTCAAAGTGTACAGCTGTCTTGCTACATCTCACTCGTATTGTCATTGTCGACATACTGAATTTTGAATTGGTTATCTTCATGGGGACCCACAGTATAAAATGTTTGTTTTGTAGCGCTACGGAGGTCGTGTGGGATAAAGCATTCTACTTACTGTAGTAGGAGCAAGGGAACCTATGCCACCCCTAACTTGTTTCTTACAGACAGCACATTCATAATACTAAGCTGTTTCATGCCAGGTATTCTGGGATACCTTGCACCTCGTAGTTGATGGTGGACTGAGGCTCCAGTACCAAGTTCTATGCAATAGTGCTATTGTCACTTGTAGCATCAGGGTACTTACAAGGGAAACTTGGCCCTTAATTATTATCTTTACAGTAATTGTTACATAATTGGCGTCAATTGGTTGAGCGTATGCAAAATTAACAATGATCCTTTTTACTCAGTGTTGTTGCATGCTTGCCACGCTACCTTGTATCCTTTGATACAATACCGACTGTTTTAATGAGGTTTAATAAAACAGTTTGAGAAGTGTCCCATTGTCCCATGTTGTTCGAGTACTGTTATTCAAAAATTAAATTGCTCACTGTTCCGGTTTGTGGTTTCATGCTATGATAGTGGTTATGGTACCAAATTTTAGATTAAATATTCTCTCTCTGCCGTTGTTTTAATTTTGCGAATATTGTTTTCAATAAATTAATTATTCTAACTTATCCTTAAGGACAAGATGGAATTGTAGTATTATCAATAAATGAGTAATTATTCTACTGTTCACTAAATCTATATATTTACAAATTTGGTTTGACCAAACCTGCATGTTACAATATTCACAGTTGCTTTACCATTCATTCGTTAATCTTGAAACTTGATAGATGGTCCACAATAGCGATGGTAGTTCATCGAACTCATCTGTTGTGCTGATCTAACCGAAAAGCCATCAATACTTCCTGAAAGTAGACTGCTCCACACTCACACTGAAAACTCTCTGGTATCTACAACATCCTGGAGCCAGGGACCACTGTTGAATAAAGGTCTGAAGGCTCCTCAGCGAAATAGATTGTGTATTTAATCAGTGGTGCTCTTGACGTAAGGTAAAGGTTCCTCTGAGCCCTCTCTTAGTATTTCATTCTGATTTCAATCTTCTCCGAGTTAATCATCTTATAATTTTAGGGTCGTAACAATTGACATGAAAGATGTTCCACAGATCTCTCTTTTCTGTTTCCATATTGTTTTATCACACATTACTTGGCCTCAGCCTGTCACCGTTTGTCACATGGAATACATCTGAGCTGGATAGTGATAGGATTCGTCACATATTTACCGGTTGGTGTGGGTAGTTTAATGCTGCTCCTTGTGACCCAATTTGCCGTTCGAATACCTGTAGACTTCGACGTCCACAAACATAACTGTAGCGTTACTTTCATTTTCTAGTGGTAAACTGCTTCTTGGTATCAAAGGTCTGTATATGTTGATGAAGCTTACACAGCTCCGTTCCTCTGTACAAACAGATTACAAATGTGACCAATATATTGCAGCCAGCTGCACAGGTGGAACCATATGGAACTTAAAACAGTTCTCTGCAATGCTTGCATGTTGATGTGAACTGCTATTGAAGAGGAGTTGGGGTCTCATTACCATACTGCCTGCATGTCCTTAATATTCACTTTGTCAGCTGGAATAGGATTACGAAAAACGTAATTGTATCTGATCAGTGATATCATGTGGTACTCGTTCTTGAATGATGTTAACACTATCTAGTGTTGGCGTGTTGGTGATGAGTCTATGTGTCAAAGCTAAGCACCGCCTCATTCTGTTGTTCCTGTGTACGACAAAAGAAGTAAAGCGAATCCATCGCATACCATGCTGTGCATCTCAGGAGGAAACCAGGTACTTCACCAGGACAAGCCCTCTTCATAAACTTCGTAATTAAATCCGTTTGAAGCTCATTATCGACGTTGATTATTATCCATTACCACCATGGTGGTTGCTTCATCCATCTACAGAATGATTTTGTCCCGGAAGTGCTTCTGTGGTGTGATATTTTTTTCTGACAGATGCATATTTGTAGGATTATGATTGTTTCTTGACCTATCTTTTCGGCTTTGACTTAAGAAACGTATTAAACAACCACTATAACTGACTGAATACTTTCTTCCGAAGAGATCCTTGTAAACCATAATGTCAAACGAATTTTAATGTTTGAAACATAGTAGATTTGTTGTATAGCCAAAGAGCTGGCAACCTGTTTGTGACAGAAGGAATAACGTCCTGATCACCAAACGACAAATAGATTTAAGGTTCCCACGCTTACCTGTACTTAAAATAATCAGATGACATGATATTTTGCTTTCTGTGAGTGAGATCGACTTTCTGGCCGCCATTACCAACTTTTGTATTGTGCACCCCACCTGCTGACTTCCATATCGACAGAAACGTAACGTAGAGCTAACAATAACACTTCTCGTATTTGTGTTGTCCTATTCAAAAGATATATTAGGATCGTGCACTTCCTTAGCCTGTTATGCTTAAAATGTTCCTTTTAACCATCTTCCTGTTAAAAATTCAAGAGGAAAGTGTAAATGAACAATTCGCTCAGTGCAGGTAACCAACTTTCACTCTATCTCCAGAAGTTCTTCCCTTTCACTCTCCAGGCTAACCTTTCATTATCAGACAAAAATAGACATTTGGCTGACTGTCGATGTGAATGGAAATGTCACTTAGAGGAAGTACAGTCAGCCTTATGACGAAGATTCCACATTCGTTATTTCGCTTGGTTCACGATTTAGGTAATATTAGCGTCAAAATTAGCACCAACTACTTTTGGAAACCTCATGCACACAGCAGGTTGCTATCTTCGTACCTCTGCAATGCAAGCTCGGTAAGGGTTTTTGTTGAAGTTTCAAAAACATACCTTCACTGAGGAGTCAAGCAGTATCTTTCTCGCTCCTACGTATATCTCGCGAAGAGTCCATGAGCATAAAATCAGAGAGATTAGAGCCCACACAGCGGCATACCGACAACCTTTCTTTCCACGATCAATACGAGGCACCCTCCGCCACACAGCTTCAGGTGGCTTGTGAAGTATGGATGTAGGTGAACATGTAGATTAATGCCTGTGCGACGTGGGTATTGTTGCCGTTGGCGGCGCAGTGTTCCTGGGTACAAGTCTTTGAAAGCAATAGACATTGACCTTGCTGGGCAATTCAATTAGCAGCAACTTACTGGTGGTCCAAATATCTTCCGTGGACTAAGAATTCCATTGACGTGTGATGTTTCTGCTGTGTCTGGAGGCAGTACATGGCTTACCTTGACTGTTGTATGGAGGAACCATGCAGACTGTGGTGGCCTTGAAGTCTTCCCTGATGCAAACATTCTTTCTTGGAAGACAAGACGTGGAATATAGCGGAGAGTACAGGCCTACTAGCTGAGGTTACCTATGGTGCTTTGGTTCCAGACGAGCCCTTTAATTTGTCTACAAGAAGAAAGAAGAAGCTAAATCCAGACAAGTATCTGTTTATACGGGCTAAAGCAGGCAACAACAATTGTAAAATAAAGATGACTGGTGACTGTATAGACAATTAAAAATAAAATATTCATTGAGTTATGTACGCTGTAGTGCAAGGTTACGGGCTAGGGTTAGAGTGACCTTTAGGCAGCTGATGTGTTTCGTCTGGTGACGAGACATTTGCCTACCTTAAGAGAGCGGACTTTGCCGCTACCACGGCGTGGGCGGCGCGGAGCCTCTGGTATTACTAGGCACCACGCGCGCTACGTGCTTTGCTACTTTTCCAAAATTTCATGCTGTATGTAGTAAGTCTATAGGTTCTGTGTATACGACATGTTTGCATTCTATCTTCCTAAGATTTCAGTAACGTCTATGTACTGTAGCTTTATCGGTGAATTTTCGGTATCTGTAAGGCCAGTTGTATCGTCTTTAAGCTGATTCTAAAAACCACCTAGAGGCACTCAAAATTGGCTATAAGACCATTTAAAAGTGTAGTTAAGGTTAAATGTCGTGTAAATTTTAATTTCCCTATTTCTCCGATTTATTTAAGAACTGTACATCATAAATTATTTAGTACACATAGTTGTGGTTGAATATAAGGTATTAATTTTTACTTTTGGATGACTGGTTTCAGTCATTCAAAGAGATCATCATCAGATGACAGTTGGAATGTCACTTTGATGATGGTCTCTTTGGTAAATAGAAACTGGTTATGTAAAAGTAAAAACTGTGGCTGTGTGTACTAACATAATAATAATATAATAGATTTTTTCCAGGTGCAATAGTCTAAAATATTTTGTATACCACATAATTCTCTTTAGTTGCACATATCGCATATGTTATACAGTGAGACGAATTTACAAGATTACATATGATGTAATGATATATAATAATATCAGCTTTCTTTAACAGCATACTGGTGATACAGAAGAAGTTCAACAACTGCGGGAGATATATGATGAACTCTGTGATATTGCTAGTCTGGTAAACACTGCATACGGCTTCCCAATGCTCGCCTGTCTGGTTACAAATCTCATACACTGTGTCACCACCCTCAACTATACACTTTCTATCACTCTGAAATATAAGGTAAGACTGTTAAACGATGTTCAGTGCCAGTTGACTCATAATTCAGTCTAATATTTATTTACTTCATTGTCATCTTCTATGCAATAAGTGTTATGTATTTGTTATACACCATTTCGGAAGGCAGATCACTCATAAGCCGATAAGTTAAGGTGTTGCCATTATTTAGGGCCTGGAAGAATTCTATTGTGCTGATATAAATCATGAAAGTACCTGATTCAAGTGACCTTCTCCACCTTGCCCCACCTAACATGATTCGCTTCGCGTCATCTTACCAGCAGCAACATTTTAAGAATGTAACACAGTGAAATATTGTACAATACAAAAGAATGCGATGCGACAAAATGTTATGAAGAAGGTCATGAATTAAACATTTGCAGTGAGAGTGGGAATAATAGATACACCTAAATTATGTTTCCCCAAGCCAGAACGGAACAAAGGGTCGTGTATAATAAAAATTATGCTACCAGGAAAGAAAAAGAGTACACCTGGAAAGACATCATTAATTTTCATCCGTCGACGGCATAATCCACCTTGGTGAGAGTAAATGTACTGATAATAGTTTCACCGCTGTCCACCTACACGTAGACTAGTGGAATAGCTACGAGAGTGCCATCTACGTCTTTCCATAATACGGGTTGCTCACAGCCAAAAGCAGCAGACGTATGAATCAGCATGCAACCATGCCAAGGAGACGCAATACTTCTTCCTACAACCAACTGAGCGAGTTTGAAAGGGGTCCAATTGTGGCTCTCCGTGTGGTGTGATGATCCTTTCGGAGAATTGCCACACACGTTGGACGTGCTGCATCACTTGTGCAACGGTGCTGGTATCAATATGCACTTGAACAGTCTCAGAGTCACAGCCGAGGTTCTGGACGTCCAAGTTGTACGGTCACGTGACATTATCTTCGTATTGTAAAGACAGCCGTGGCCAATCGTACAGCTACTACGGCACAGACAAGAGACCCTGTGAGCCCAGATGGTGTCAACACAAAAATGGTTGAAATGGCTCTGAGCACTATGGGACATAACTTCTGAGGTCATCAGTCCCCTAGAACTTAGAACTTCTTAAATCCAACTAACATCCATGCCCGAGGCAGGATTCGAACCTGCGACTGTAGTGGTCACTCGGTTCTAAACTGAAGCGCCTAGAACCGCACGGCCATTCCAGCCGGCTGGTATCAAAAAGTACTGTTGCAAACTGGTTGTTATTAGTGAATTATGGGCACACACACCTCTAGCTCGCCTTCCACTTAAGCCACAGCATCGACTAGCGCTGCTGAACTAGTAATCTCAGAGCACTTGGAATGGCGCGCCCTGTCCTCAGTAATGAAGGCAGATTCGGGCTGCACGCAAGTGGTGATCGTCTGAAATTACAACCTACACCTGGTGAACGATGTCTCATAGAGTGAAGTCGTCCTAGGGACATTGACCCCACTCAAGTCTTATAGTCTAGGGTGCGATAGGTTACCCTCACATTTACCTTAATTGCTTCTGGAGTAGACGATAACTGGAGCTTGGTACAAGCAGAATGTTGTTACACCAGTTCTTTTGCCGTTCTTGCAACAGGAAGGTGATTTACGTTTCCAACAGGATAATGCTCACCCACACACTGCCCATGAAACTATACATACGCTGTATAAGGTACAGAAACTTCCCTGGGCAGCATAATATACGAAACCGTCTGCAGTACAGCACATGTAGAACATGATTATACAAGAAGTGACTCTTTTGTTTTGTCATCCTACAACTCTTACCAAACTACATGAATAAGTCGAACAGTTGTGGCATTAGGGATCGAAGAAGAGTACGTGCCGTTTGTACAATTAACTGGATGCTAGAGTCAGCGCCTGAATTGCCGCTTTGCAGACTCCACCACAAAGTAATATGTGTGTTTCACCATGGCTGGATATGTGGTACCTCAGAAACGCTTGTGCTATTGATCTATAGACTCATTCATTTGATGTACTTCGTACATACTGTTTGAACAATATATCTTAAGTGAATTGTTAACCTCTAAAGGTATGTAATAATTTCGTATGGCAGTATATTTTCAGCAATTTTAATTTTTTATTAGAACTAAATAAATTTTGTATGTTGCTAAAAATGCTTCAGGATCAATGAGCCGTATGAAATTCCATGACTAATTAAATTTTCGCAGACACAAATAAGTCGTAGATTAAATTATGTATGCTGTTAGAATACTTAGTCTTTTTGCCACCAATATACTACATTAAAGGAGTACAGCTGTTTCTTATATCACACTAATAACACCCAGATATTATTTCATTCTTGCAGCAATTTAGTGAGAGTAAAAGAACAGATTTAATGACAGTTCTCATAAGTTATCGATGCAGCTTTGTCAATCATACAGTATATTCCACGGATAGATCAGGACGATGGGCCTATTAAGAGTCGCATGGAAGTTATAGGCATAGGCAAATGCAAGGAATCGATGCAAAAATTACTAAAGTTATACCATTGATCAATGTCATGTTGAACGTGCAGAGAACTGAATTTAGTCAATTATATTACAAACCACATTAATAACTCAATGCACACATGCAGTTATAATTGTAAAATCGTCACAAAAATTCGCAAATGAGCAATTCCACAACAACTGTACTGAAAAGCAAGGAAGACTTCATAAAATCTTAGATTGAATAGACTCTGACCTCATTTCTAATTTTTATAAAGGGTTCTCACCATAACTAACACATTTTCTTTACTGTATTTATCGAACAAATAAGTACTTAAACAAACTATGTTTTACTGAAGTGCAGTTAGTTAGCAGTATAAAGTAACAGTGTATTACATGTGATTCTTTTTAATAACAGGGTCTTAGTCGTCCAGAAGTGGAACCTCTGGCAATAATATGCCTTGTATGGACCCTCTTTCATGCTGGTGGAATCCTGGCAGTCACAGGGTCATGCAGTGCTATAGGGAGTGCATCAAGTCGCACTATGGACCTGGTATTTAAGGCCCTGCTGCCTCCACCACGGAACTCTACCAGGGACACTGAACTGCGGTACCAGCTGCAGCTGTTCTCGAAGCAGCTGCTCCATCAGCGCCCACGCTTTACTGCCTGTGGGATATTTGTCATTAACCTAAGCAATGTTTCGTCAATGACTGCTGCGGTTGTATCATATCTTGTCGTAATAGCTCAGGTAAATGCCAGAGAGGATTTACCTGACACCTATAGACGCTAGGTAACATGGTTTTGATGTTGACACACATGTGCACCTCAAGTAGCTAGAGATACTGGGGTGAAGAAAATTACGTTGCACGTGTTGACAAGTAGGTCAAATGCTGGTATTGCAGTTTTATGTTAGGTGTCTGAAGCTTTCTCGTAATGAAGTAATAGTTGCACAAAGATACAATAATGGTTTCTCATTTTATAGGGTGTAACACACACAATCACATATATTTTTCTGTGTGGTACCTTTATGTCTACACCTGTCAGTATGTTGGTTGTTTTTCGCCATGTCAAACACACCTCCCAAAAAGGTCAGAAACTGTATGACCAGATGTTTTCTGCATGGTCATGACTCCACCACTGAGTAGCTTAGGTCTGTCAGTACAGAATGACCATTTAGTTATCATATGTCCACATATGACCTACTGCCCCAGGTGAAGTTAACATAAATGGGTTTCTATTCCCACATGTACTTGGGTGTACTACCCAACCTAAAAAACATATGACATGTAATAGGTATCCTTCAAAGATGTAAAAACTGACATAATGTTGTTCAATACATCTTTCTCAGTCATCAACAGTAATATCTGATCTTGTACCCAATACTCCCTGCATATTTGATATTAGGACATATCCAAAATATAATAGTTACTTATAGAAGAGTGCTCACAGAATTAATGATGCAAAAATTTATTCTTGTTGTAGATGTTTCACATATTTTTATTGCAACAAAAATTGAACAACCACAGTAATGATAGTAACGAACATAAAGATGTCGAAGTAGATATCCCTGTTGGAAGAGAAAAATTTGATTTAAAAATTAAAATAATTATCTTCGTTTACCTTCTGTAATTAATACATAAGCCCAATGTCTTTTTAAAAATGACAACATTTGTCAAGTAAATTCTCAAAAAGTTTATATTAGTAAAAATCAAAAACATTTGCATTGAATTTAGTTATTATGTTAAAGTTACAAATCGTGATTATAAAATTCCTCTTAAATGTACTGGTGTACTGGTAATGTTGCAGGAAAAAATTCATTATTTTTTTTGTTACAAGGACAAAGAACTAATATATCATCGTTATTTAACAGGATAATATCAAGGAAGTTTTCATGAAGATGGTAATTTCAATTATCAAACTAATAAAATTATTCAAGTTTTTAGTCATAATATAAGGAAATACTATATTTTTTACTTATTAACTGTTTACCAGTAGATCAAGATGATATTAACGCTATTCCAATCAACAATCAGTAATATATTTCATTCAGTAAATATTTATCTTAGAATTGATGTATTCTGAAGAAAACTTAGAAGAAGCTACATTACCAAAAAAGACTCTTTTTCTTGAGACTTAATGAAGAAAGTATTTCTCATGAAGGTTATAATCATGCAAAATGGATTTGGAAAAAGTGTCATGGAAAAATGTAGATCAATTTGCTAGATTGTATTATAAAAGTGACGTTTTAGTTGTTGAAGAAAGTTTCGAAAATTTTTGATATCTTATGAACACAATTTAGCTCAGAATTTTACTGCTCCTGTTTTGACTTGGTAATATATCATAAAATTATAAAAATTGAATTAGATAATTAGATAATTATTATATCATTGTTTTTCTGGAGAAAGAAATTCGAGGTGGAATTCCTCAAGGTATTAAAGGGTATGTAAGAATTAAATATTAAGGACTTGACAAATTTTGAGCTAAAAGAACAGTAACTTATATGGCATATTTACATCTAAATAAATTATATGGGTCAGTAATGACAGAATTTTCACCATTTCATAATACAATAGGTTCAAACTACAAGAATTTTATTCTGAGGAAAAACTAAAATACCGGCTGATGATAAATATGATTATTATTTAGTGATTGATTTAGAATATAAAAAAACATCATTTACATAAATATTTGTCATTAGACAAGAAGGAATAAACGAATTATTAACAAGATTAAATAATAATGAATAATACATCTAAAGTTATAGGAATCTTAAGCAACGTTAAAAACTTCAAATAAAATTAATACAAATGGATGTAATCTTTTCATTTGAAATAACAAATTGCTAGAAAAAATTTACTGGCTTTAATAAAAAATGCGAAAAAGGCAGCTAATGATTCTGAAATTAATTTGTAAAAAGTAGACGATTATGTCAGTATTTGGAACAAACAATGTAACATATTAGAAATGTGAGAATATTGCATTATTAACAAATACAGAATAATATGTAAAATCATTTCATACCGAAGTTGTGACCAGACTGTTGTTTTTTCACTTAATCTAGTCGCATTTCATAAGAATAAAAAATTATTGAAATTACTTAAACTAATTTGTAGTGGAAAGAGTAATCTCGATATTATTAGTTCCATTACAAAGTTAAGAACTGAAAGCAGAGTGAAAATATTGGTCTATTCTGTGTGGATACAGATTCATTAATTTGTGATATAAGAACTCAAGACTTTTATAAAGACATGATATCGATGATAAACGAATTTGACACAGTAATTATCCAAAACATTATGTTTATGTATTTCCACAAATACACAAGAAAGGTTTAGGAAAAGTGGGAGATGAATACTGTACAAAAATAACTTTGAAACATGTTAGCTCAAGATCGGAAATGTGAGCTTGAAAAATTAGCGATAAAGAAAGAAAAAAATTAAGGTAGTTAAAAAATCTGTTGTAAGAAGTGAAATTAATTTTGATGATTACAAAAGTTCTTTCGATATCAAAATATAAAATAGAAAATTGGATTTCATTAGGTCATATAAAAATGTCTTGGGTAGTGTAGAATGCAAAAAATTTGTTTTAAGTTCTTAAGTAATAGATAATAACAATCAATTCTTATCCCAATAAATCACTGGCATAGAACATAATAAAAAGAAAAAAATCCATAATATCTAATACTTCTCATTATGTGGTAATTTTGGATAGGTTTTCAGATGTACTTCTCAAACAAATATTCCACAAGTACATCCTACATTATGATATTACCTGTCTCTAAGGATATGATTATAGTTACAGCTATGAAAATATTTAGAAGCATTTTTAATTTACATTTTACGATTTTCACAAACATAAGTTTTCTTTATTCTAGGTGCCAAAATGATCTTTCAAATGTTCATATTGATTTTCTCTACATTCTTTTGTTTTTGTTTTATACAATTAATAAATCCCATCTTTGTAGGTGGATTCTTGTCTGTAATTTTATTTGTTTAAGAATTAGTTCCTCTTCTTGATAGAATAAACAAATCATTTATTATTACTTTAAATTTATAAAGGAGAAGTCATTAGGATTGAAAATACTTCAATGAAGTTCAATAGATAGTATCTTTCTTAGATAAAAAAATAAGGAAGTTTAACATGATAACAAAATTATTTATTAATTAATGGTAAATATAACAATACATAGCCTAAAGCCAAAGATTAAGCTAAACTTTTAGAACATAAAACATAGACAAGCCATCAAAATTTTCATAATGAAGATACTATTACAATGGAAAAGTTAAACCTCTCGGTCTGGAGGTATTGAAATTAAATCAAGAACTTCTGGTCTCATCAATGCAGTAGGTCTTTATTCTTTAATTTGACAATCTAAATAACAACAAGCAAAACCAATAAAAAATGGGGCACATTAACCTTACTCACCAAGTCGAAAATATGGCGAGTGTAAGAATAAGATTAATGAAAAAAATCTGTATAAAGCAAAAAAAAATCATTCACAACATTTAAATAATGTTAAGGATAATAATATAGACGTTAGATGAAATATGTTACAAAACTGTAGAAATCTTACTTGATAATAATTAATCAGTAAATTTTTAAATTACAGGATAATAATTTTAATTATGATTATTATGTTATTTGAACACAATTAATATCTGTTGAAAAACATACATATTTCATCAAAAATACCCATCCAAATTAAGTGGAATATCAAGGAATTCATTATTTACCAAATTCATTAAGAAACTTTTGAAGTAGCGATTACTTCAATACGTTGAATAATTACACATTACAACTATTGTGTGACATAACTGCTCTAACAAACACTCTGAAATCTAATCTCCTAGCATTTTTCATAAATTTAAAAATGATGAATAAAGATTTATATACGCATCTTATAAATAAAATTGATTGAAACAAGCTATTTTAAAAAAATTTAAATAGAGAACTTTCAAATCATTCCGAAATTAAATCATTGATTAGAAAATCAAAATATACTCAACTGCTTTAATAAAGCAGATAGCATAATGAAGACTATATCCAATATCAAACTTTTTGAAATTATCAGTAAGTAACTCTACTTACAAATAATGTTATATAATTTATATCTAAAATACTAAAACAATTTTATTTAGCAACAATTGTGCAAATTATTCACACCCAACCATGCAAGATGTGCTATGCTGCATTTCTTATTTAAAATTTTTTCAATGAGAATAACATCTATGAAATTCGTTTTCAGTAGTTCGCCTTATTAAAAATGTCCTTTTCTTCCTTCACCAAACAAATCATTCAATCAATGCCTGTATGGATTAGAATCAAAGGCATCCTCAATTTGAAAGGTTTTGTCGAAAAATTTGTTTTACATCCTTTTCCCAAAAACCATTTTAATTAGTTGTTTTTTCTTTATCAACAATTTTTTGGTTAGTGTCAGTATCAAACAGATTTCACTTATAAACATTTGAATTAATTATTTTATTTTCTTTGTCTACACTTTATTGGATTCATATTTATAGTTTATGGGCTAGTACTGATAGATTCATGAACAACACATTTAAGTAAATCGATTCATTTATAATTCCCTTTAACAACTAATTTATTCCATCTTTCTTTATTTTACTGTAGTATTAAATCGTCACCAACATATGATATTAATTCACTAAAAGTTGAACAATGATAGATATTAAAATTTTTCGTTAATTCCTGAAATTCCTTGTTATAAAATTCTTTTCAGTTACTGTCTGTACACTTTGCATTCTCAATTCAAATATTTTCAGTGAATGAACCATATTCTTAGCTATTTTACCTCTAAGTGGAACAGCCAAAACGTGTTTTGAAGAAAAAATCAGTAACAGTTGATAATTATTTAAAGCCTTTAATAATATTTTAATTGTTTGTAATTTACTTGAATCCATTTCGATGAAATCAGGTAGCCATAAATCATCAATTCCAAAATAATTAAACTTAGTGTAATAAAATTTTGAAATATGTGACGCATTGATACGTTTTTGACATATACAGTCAGTTCTTTGATATCCATTTGTAGTTGGTACTCTATGAGGGCCATATCCATTTATATAAACTAAAAAATTTAAAGATTTCAGCTATTGTAATTACCTTTCCATTAACTGAAGAACAGAATTTTCTGAACTAGTAGCTTTTTGCGAAAGCTTATTGTAAACAGTTACTGTAATATGAAAAAGTTTATTAATAGCATCATAGACATTTACTGGATCATAATTCCTACTATTTTCTACCATTAAAATCCACATGACTTTTAGTTGCCTTAAGTAAGTTAAATTATTCTTATGAAATTCTTTAATTATATTTTGTGTTTTTGGATCATTTATTAACTCAAGATTAATTGTCTCAATATGTCAGAAATTTTTTATTAAATTTCTATTTCATTATGTTCTTCCCACAATCCTCCATTTAATAAATTTTAAACAACTTTAAACTTATAATTCTTACATACTAAATTTCAAACAAATATACGTAGGTAATGCAAATGAATATGTTACAATTTTGTATCTTTTCGATGTTATTATATAAAACTATTAATTCCAAATAATTTACTACTTATTATAGTATGTTGCTTTCAATGAAGCAAAGAGAAATTTATATATTTGTTCATATAGTAACAAATTCAATGAGTACAAAATAGTGAGATATATCTAAATTTACTTTTCCACATCCTAAATTTTTTCAGCTATTACGTGATTTATCAACAATAGAAATGTCATGAAATTTTTAATTCTTTACTTATTTCTTCTTTCTCAAAATTAGGTGAATTCTTTTACTTCATATTTCATTGCATGATTAGGTCTGCTTTGTTCTTCTTATTACTTACTAGAGTTTTTTTATTTATAACAACATTTGCAAAAGATGCAGCATCAAATAAAAATGGAAAAGTGGAGAATAGTAATGGTAAAAATAGCCTTTTCTTTTTCTGTCCCTTTCATTTATGAAATAACCATTCATTTTTTCACAACAGCAGTACCAAATATTTAAATGTATTTCAACTAGTTTATTATGTTAATTCTTAGCTGTGCCTCAGTTAAATATGGTTCATTACTATTTAAATGTTTGTTATTTAATATAACTTTAATTATACCAATAAAGAAATTTTTATAATCCTCCACAATCTTCATCAACTTCAGTAACCATTCCTAATGTTCTATTTCGACACTTTATTTCTGTAATTGCAGTAGCAGCAGATGTTTCACCAATTGAAGCATCTGTAGCACATGTTCTTTCTGCTGCAGCTAATTAATGTTTTTAATATGTTTCAAGTCTTTATCACTATCTTTATTAGTTGTGTGAGCAATTTTGTATTCATTACATCTTTTATCTAGAGGATTGCTTCCTTTATCTCTGTGTGTTATTTTCTTATTGACTTAAGTCCCAGGGCCACTCCAGATGTAGCCAAGTAAAAGCTTTTCAAATACTAAATTATAAATTGGCATTAATGTAAGCTTTCCCATACTAACCCTCCCAAAATATTTGTGAAATTATAAACTGCAATAAAATGATGAATTGCATTCAGATAGTCAATTATACAAACAATAAATTTATTAGTTAACATTTTTGTTATTTAAACTTATTCATATCATAATTTTTATTACCATTTAATTCTTCACTGTGGATTAATATTAATATATCAATTAACTGTTGAAAATCTTTCATGTATATATATTCACCTGCTTTTTCTGAATTTGAACAACATTTTGAATTGAATCATTAAGAGTTTTTTCGAAAAACTTGTAAAATATTTTACAACAATTATTTATCCATTTATTACATTTATTTCTTACACTTGACTAATTTTGCAGGGACGATTATCAAAATAGAATTCGAGTCATTCAAAATTGTATTAAAATTTTTTTAATCAAAGTAACTATATTCTTCACCTAAATAATCCTTACTTATTTCTTTCTTTGAAAGAATATTAATTAATTAATCTGTAGCTCCCAATTCCCTATTACCAATAGTTATTTTAGCATAAATGAATTTAACTGGTAAATTACAACACATTCAATATAACCAACAGAATTAACCAACAGAACCATAACCCAAAAGTAGTATTTTCACTAGGATTTATAAATTTTAATCTTGTTTCACATTTAATTATTTTTTCACTTTCGACAACTTTTCTTTGTTTTCTTAAATGTTCACTCTTTTACATTATTCTCCATCAACATTAGTATTCGTGAATCGCTTAATGTATAACTTCTTTTAGCACTCTCATATTGTCTAACTTTTACAATGTTGTTAAATTCTTCTTTATGTGAAATTATAAGTAATAATTGGTTCATTAGCTTCTGTATCTGCTACAATTGCTTTCGAAACATTGCCAACTAAATCATATGTTATTCAATTGTAGAATTAATTGGCCCAACATATTTTTTAAGTTTTTCATATTCCACTCTTGGTTGTTTCCCATTTTAAACTCTGTTCCTAATTCTTCTTTAATCTCTCTACTTGTGTATTGCATTCTAAAAACCTCTGGATCGTATTTTGAAAACATTTATTAAGCATAAATATGCAATTATCTACATTATGTTAAATTCATTGTTAACACATTTTATTTTCAGTGTTTATGTTCAATATTTTTTTTACTTTTTTCAGTGTTTCTGTTCAACAATTGTATGTTTATCGTTTTAATTGTGTATGTTTGGCTCTGAGCACTATGGGACCCAACTGCTGTGGTCATAAGTCCCCTAGAACTTAGAACTACTTAAACCTATCTAACCTAAGGACATCACACACATCCATGCCCGAGGCAGGATTCGATCCTATGACCATAGCGGTCGTGCGGTTCCAGACTGTAGCGCCTTTAACTGCTCGGCCACTCCGGCCGGCAATTGTGTATGGTTAAAAAATTCTTTGTCCTTTCTGTGAAGAACTGTTATCAATTTCCTTACCATACCTATTCTTTTTAAAACAAATTCATCTTAATTCCAACTACCTATTTACTTAAAATGTCGAGTTTTAGATCACCGCAAACCCCCAAAAATTTATGATAAGTGTGATTTTCAATTTTGTCATGTCTGGAAACATATAAATATTTTAGATTACCTGTAACTAAAAGTTTTGGTAATCTTCAATAAACTTGAGTTAAATTGAAACAATCTTTCTCTTTATGGGTCGATCTGGTAACAAATCCCCAATTATGGCTTGATTTTCATGGACAGGAACACAAAAACTACAACAGGATAATTATCACATGTCTGTAATGGAATAATTTCATCTTTTCTTCAATAACAGAAACAATATTTTTATTAATTTTATCTTCAATTTTCGCAATTATCTTTATAAAACTTTCAGAATAAATGAGCAATTGTTTAATTATTTCACCTTAACCATATGTGTGCTACCATATAATTAACAATCATTAATGTTGCTTTTCCACAACCTCTTTGAATGTAACCTCAAATATTACATTGTATAATAATAACTTATACGCAAGTGAAGAATTGATAGAAGTTCCTGATGGCCAAAAAAGTTTAAAGATTTTCAAAAACTTATTCAGGTGAAAAAACCTAATACACTTTCTCAGGTAGATAAAATTTTAAACAATCACTATTGAAAGTGATATTAACTTACATATTCATAAAGAAGATTGTAGTGGTCAAATTAACTGAAGCTAATGAAAAAAGATTTACTAGTTATGTTTCTAAAATTATTCTATATCGAATAATGAATACAGATTTTAATGAAGGTTTTCCATTTGTGTAGTAAAATGTTAATTTCTTAATGTTATTATTCTCATTTCTTTATTTAAACTAAATCCTGAACTTGATGACCAATAATTTATGAACAAAATTTTGTCTTAGCTATCCCTTTTTTTGATACAATTGAAAATTTTACAATAAACATCACTGATGCAAATGATAAATTCATTAACTGTAATGGTCCTCATCCAACTGAACTTTTAATAGTGCAATAACACATATTTTCATAATTAAATCATGAACAAAATGGAGAGTAATCAGTTTCACTCATTTCTCATTAATGTGGAAAAAATTATGTAAATATATCTAAGAAAGAAACAGAAATTAATGTTAGTATTGGTAACTGAGGGGTTTTATTCTATTTGTTCACAACATTATGTTGTGATGTTATTCACACAAATAAAATGGATTTTTCAGCATACAGTGGTAAACTGATATCATACTATGTGGTAACTACATGTGAAACTTGTTTTATGTTATTAGAATTAAAAAGAACAACTATTACTCAGTTGACATCATCTCTATCAAACAATTAGTTATGGACGGACATATTCTTAGCAATCATTGAATTAAAACCAAACAAACCGAAGTACTTTATTGATTCGACTTATTTGGTATAATTTTTAGAATTGTAATGGAATAATTTATAAAGAGGATCTAATAGGAATTTTCAGTTGGAGTGCAAGAAAAGATCAAGGATTTTACATTCTTCGAATGACTGCTAGTAATTATAAAACTAAGATATCAAGAAAACGAAAAATTGTTGTTAATGAGAGGTATCTCATGTTCCTGTTGTTAGTTGGGTACCACAATATTCACTTGAACTAGGTCAAGAAAAACTGCATAGCCCTAAAACTCCTGTTTCATTCTTTGTACTACATATATCTAAAAGTGCTGGATTAAACGGAAATAGAAATTTTCAGGTAAATTTGCTTATTATTTTCTTCTGGGTTTTACATACTTCACTCCATTTTCATTGTTTTAAAAACGAACGGACCACATAATCAGTTACATGATTCCTCTTTATTTGATCATCTTCTGTTAAGGGATGTATATGTAAACAATGGAAGAAATGATGTTTTTCCCCAAGAATTATGGAATCTGTATCCCTGAACCACTCCTCTTAGAGATTTTTAAAAGAGTACTACAATTAAATAATTATTAAATGTACATGCACTCCATTTTATTCAAAATATTCGATAAATGTGGTAAATAGATCTAGAAGAACTAATATTCCAGTAATCAAAAACAACAATGAAATTATGCCCATTTTTAATGAAGATATACCTATGGATAGAAGACAATGTGTACTAATGAACTGTAAAAAGAATTTTACTTCTCATTCAAATGTATAAGTATAATGGAAAATTTTTAATAATTAAATAAGTAAAAAATTAGAAAATGTTATAGATGTGAAAACTTCAGGATTGCATTTCCTTTTGAAATTCAGGTTTTCCAAAATTAAAACGTTTGATGGAATGTTCTGTCTTTTAAAAACCTATATTTTTAAAGGTTTTCCATATTTTCAATTTCCAAAAAACATAAAATTAATTTAGACTTATGTAAATAATAGCAAAACAAAATGAATAGTGCCTTAAATATAGCAGTTATAGTAATCTGCTTAGAAGTGGTCACAAAATTATCAGAGATGAAAAATTAATGTTACAACGCTTCAAAATTTGAAGTTTTGATAACTAAAAAACTTAAAATGTTTTATTACTCTTAAATGTTAAGTATAAAATTATTCTATCATATCATTGTAATAAAATCTTTTCAGAACATACACACTAATTATTGGATTAAATTTTATGGAGGTATAAAACAAAATAAAGATAAATCAGTTCACATTAGTGAATTTCAATAAATTTTTAAAAAACATTTATTTTCATATTTTAATTAAATATTAATACACATATACATAAATTTCGAAGTGACAAATTGAATATATTATTTTTAAATCTGAGAATCATGAAAAAGTGTGAGCTATGGTCCAGAATTGTAAAAAATATTCTTATCTTGATACTAAATATGAATATTTAATTTTTATTTAAAGTTTAATATCTGCTGAAGTATTTTAAATTTGCATTTAGACAAATGAACAATTGCCTTTTAAACAGATTTTATTAGTTCAGATTCTTGCTTTTTATGCAATTGACTTTAAATTAGTTTCCCATTAAGCCAGAGACCTGAAATGGCCAACAGAACTCAGAACTGGATAATACAATACTTAAACTCACTTTCAAATCTGGTGTGTGGTGGAGTGTACTTTGTTTTTGTCTGTCTCTGTGTGTCCAGTACAGATTCTGCAATTAATTTTAAATATCTTACCATTAAGCTAAAGACTTTGAACTATTATCTTAACTCAGAACTGGAAGACAATTGAATATTAATTGGTTTGATTACCGGTGTGTGGTGGAGAATAGGTTGTTGGTCTAAGAACCAAATGACAACAATATTATTTCTCTTTAGAGTCTGTTGTCTGGTGGAGGGTAGTCTTTTACTTTTCTGTCTGTCTATTCAGTACAAATTTTTCAACTGATTTTAGAATAACTTTTCGATTAGCTGAAACATTAAACTTAGCTCAGAACTGGATGACAATGCAATATTAACTCACCATCTTTTCTAGTTTGAGACAGTGAGTAGTTTCTTGATGTGCCACTACTTTTTCCCGTTTTATTTATTTCAGAATAGCAGATTCACACTTAAAGAACGATTTCCACTAAGTTACCCTGTCACCTCGATTTTCTCTAGTTTTTAACATTCGTTGTCTTCTCACGACAGTTGCCTATCAGGAAGTAATATGTTGTTTGACTCATTTGAAGAGAAACTGAAATAAACCTAACCTTGACCACATGTCCTGCTGGAATCTCATCAAAATGTTTGAAATCAACTGAAAAATATCAAACACACAAGACTAACCAGCAGAAAATAACTACTTAAATAGAATTATATTTTAGCAGTTTTAAAAAGGACTAATAAAAGTAAAATTTTCTCACCCAGCCACACACAGATACTAAATGCCCTATAGATAGTCTGAAAAAATGGTATTGTGAATTTTTAATTGCTATGACACTACTTGCAAAACTGAAATCAAAGGTCATATATATGTACTTGATCCTGTAGTTCCCTGTACAAAATATTTACATTTCATGCAAATAATTGAATATTCAAACGATTTTGCATTTGTGTATATCATCACACATTTACTATAAAAAGTAATGTAAACTTTTGCTAAAACGAGTCAAGGTTACTTTCTTCTTCATCTATCGTTAAGGGAGCTACTGAGTTCAACTTTGCACCCCCATCAAAGGCTGAAACACGTCCAGATTTCACTAGATTGTTTCTAGTTTCACATTGTGAAGAGGCGTACTGGAGAGATTGTAATAAACTGCCTGGGGTATGCTTCAACCGTTTTTCATACTTAAGGAAATTCGATTGGTTGGATATAGACTGTAATAAGCCAGAGTAAAAATGCATTAAAGGGGAGACTAACTACCGGTAGTTTCTTAGTTTTAGTTCATTAAAAGCGCTGCAACAAGCATGGTTAACTGCCCCCTCTGCACATACAGTATGTTCCAAAATTGTCTTTACAACTTTGATTAGGCTTATTTTAGAAATTGCAATAGGTACAATGGTCTGATTTGCTACACAATGTTCACACAAACCTGAAGCTCTTTTTTTCTTATATTCCTCTATTAGTTTTTGACGGATTACCCTCGAGCAGTTGTCACAATGTGTGGAATTTTGTACAGACTATATCTCGTAACAAAGTCCTACAAAATACCATTACATTTTTGTCTTCATGAGGAACTTGCATGAACTGGAAGCTCACATCAGAGCAGCAATAGCATTCTATAATGAAGATATCCTAGGATGGACATGAAACTGAAATATCAGATAGATAACGAAATTTCTACATGACACACATATTTAAGGTGACCATAAACCCATACCCGCTATTTTAGGAACAGTCACGATTTTTCTAGCTCTGTCCTGAAACTGGTGAGGTGTTTGGAGTTATTGTAATCGTTTGCTGATGAATAGGTTGATGTTGTGGTTGTGTATGGTCTATGCCCCACACATGCCATTACACTGAGGTCACAATGTGCATGTATTTGTTGCAAGGTATATTCAGTTTCATTTGGTACTGTAACCCATTAACTGTTATATCGCAAATAGTGAACAGCCATCCAGTGCCCTGATATAGTACTTAATAATTTAATGCAATCACTGCTCCCACACCTTCAAAGGTCTTATTTGTGTATAAAGCTATGCATCTTGTGCGAGTGTCTGTTCATAGTGATAGCTGCCTTTCTAGATATTTTATGTCTCAGTATTATGAGTATGATTATAATGCGCATGGGGATCTAGAATATACTATCTGTATTCTGTGCATGTTTATTATTAAAGAATAAGTATCGGATACAATATTAAGCGACATCCAGCAGATTAGACATTCTATATTATGAATAATGCATTTGTGTACTGGGCGGCTGCGCTAGCGCTAAGTTGTTATAGAAGCCACAAATTCCTAATACAAAGCTGTTGCACATTAGCTATTGGGCGGAATCTCGTTATTTGTATTTGCTGGTGAAATGGGGCTCCAGTATGGAGGTGTAAATAGTGGCCTTAATTTCATTTGAAAAATCTGTTATCCTGAGAATGTAAGCTTTGTTCTTAATTATGGTATTTACTATATTCATTTCTCAACAATTCTTAGTTGATGTTTTCTGACTCAACTGTTCCATGCTTGCTGCACCGCTTTGTGCCCCATGTTTTAATAGCGAACATAGTCATAAGTTTATTCAAATAGTTTCTTATTATCTTGTGATATTAGGTAATATTATTCCTGAATTTAATTGCCTATTCCACCAGTTTGTGTTTATATGTTACGATGGCAGACATAAGGTGAAATTTTAGAAAAATTATGCTCCTTCTGACGTTTTCGTTTGCGCTGGTACTGCATTCATCAAATGAATATGTGGATCTTATAGAACAGGCACCTTAAAAGTTCTAGTGCTGACAATAAATGAAAAACAGTTGTGTACTTAACTACATGAATCGATTATACTATGATTTTTCCTATTGGTATACCTGTAAGTCACTGCATTCGCAGCAGATTTGTATTTATTCGGTATTCCTGAAACTTGATAGCCAACCAATAATCGCAATGAAACTTTCCTAGTACAAATCTGTTGCGCTGACATAACCGAATATGACTGTTGCTGTATTCTTAGTGGAATCTACCAAACCCTGGACTCGTCGGCCACCCCTAAATAATGGTTTGATAGCTCGCTCACGAAGCACGGTATGTTCTTGGATATCGACACAATTCACCTAACGTAAAAGACTCACTAAGAGCGCTTTTCCTACTTTATTTTCTATGCATGGCTACATGCTTGCCTTAGTTGCTCGTCTCGTGATTTATTGTCATATCTTTTGATGCAAATAGTGTTATGTAGTTCGATGATATTCGTTTCGATTTTATTTTATCACGGACGCAGCATTCTCAAGCAACCAGCATTTGTCACACAGAATATTTCTGAGCCAGATGATGATGGCAATGTGTCGGTTTATTCCATGCTTTGTCACCAAATTTGCCGTCCATGATTGGAATTACTCCACTACTTCAGTGTTATAGCGTGAACTGCATGTTCGTATGTGAAATATGAATATGCTGATTAAATTTATCCAGCTGTTTCTTCACACCGACAAAGTAACAAATATGTCGTTCATGTAGCGCAGTCAATTGCGTGCTCGGAATTTCGCGGAGCTTAAGGCAATTTTCTAAAGCCCTTGCAGTGAGATTTTAGCTTCTAACGGATAGAAGGGGCGATCTGATTACGACTTCGTCTGAATATTCTTAATATTCACAACGCTACAAGAAATAGGTTCGTGATAAACATCAAGGCATTAGGTAACAAATAACTCTTGCTACTCGTTCGTAAAGGATGCTGATACTCCCTTGCATTGGATTGTTTCTGAAGAGACTTGATGCCAAAGATAACCAATTGCTACGTTTGTTGCTCCTGGACAAAAGTAACCAAGTGACGCAGATCTCTCATATACTATTCTGTATGTCCCATAAGTGAACGTGATACTTTATTTATTTATTTATTTACTTACATGTCAAGTTCTGTAGGAAAAAATTGAGGAGCTAATCTCGAAGGTCATGGAACGTGTCAGTACATGAACTTACAACATAAAAGTAATAACAGATAAAAATTAATGTTAATGAACCTGAATAAAAAATAAGTCCATAAGTTTAAGCAAACGCTATCAGCTATACAATGAGAATTAGCTTAATTTTTCAAGAAACTCCTCGACAGAATAGAAGGAGTGACCCATTAGGAAACTTCAGTTTCGATTTGAAAGTGTATGGATTACTGCTCAGATTTTTGAATTCGAGTTGCAGCTTATTGAAAATGGATACAGCAGTATACTGCACACCTTTTTGCACAAGAGTTACGGAAGTCCGATCCAAATGCAGGTTTGATTTCTGCCGAGTATTAACCGACTGAAAGCTGCTTATTGTTGGAAAAAAAACTAATATTGGAAACAAGAAACGACAGTAAGGAATATACATATTGAGAGGCCAATGTCAAAATACACAGACTCGTGAATAGAGGTCGACAAGAGGTCCGTGAACTCACACCACTTATTGGTCGAACAGTACGTTCATGAGCCACAAATATCCTTCTAGAATGGGAAGAGTTACCCTAAAACAAAATACCATACCACATAAGTGAATGAAAATAAGCAAAGTACAGTAATTTACATGTCGAAGTATCACTCACTTTCGATACCGATCGAATAGTGAAAATGGCAGTATTAAGTCTATGAACAAGATCCTGAACGTGGGCTTTCCACGACAGCTTACTATCTATCTGAACACCTAGGAATTTGAACTGTTCAGTTTCACTAATCATATGCCCATTCTGTGAGATTAAAAAGCGTTGGGTTTTATTGAATTGTGTGTTAGAAACTGTAAAAACTGTGTCTTGCTGTGATTTAACGTTAGTTTATTTTCTACAAGCCATGAACTGAGATCATGTACTGCACTATTGGAAACCGAGTCAATGTTGCACACAACATCCTTTACTACCAAGCTAGTGTCATTAGCAAACAGAAATATTTTAGAGTTACCAATAATACTAGAGGGCATTTCATTTATATAAATAAGGAAAAGGACTGGCCCCAAAACTGATCCATGGGGCAACCCCCACTTGACAGTACCCCACTCACATCCCACATCACAGCCGTTATCAACATTGTGAATAATGAACTTTTGCTGCCTGTTGCTAAAGTAGAAGGTGAACCAATTGTGAGCTACTCCCCTTATTGCGTAAAGGTCCAACATCTGGACAAATGCCTTTGTGAAATCAAAAAATACGCCAAGCGTTCGAAACTTTTTGTTTAGCCCATCCAGTACCTCACAGAGAAGAGAGAATATAGCATTTTCAGTTGTCAAACGACTTCTAAGGCCGAACTGTACATTTGATAGCAAATCGTGTGGTATAAAGTGATCAATTAACCTTACATACACTGCCTTTTCGATAACTTTTGCAAACACCGATGGAATAGAAATAGGTCTGAAATTATCTACATTATCCCTTTCTCCCTTTTTATAAAGCAGCTTTACTTCTGAGTACTTTTATCGCTCAGGAAACTGACCATTACTAAAGGAAAAATCACAAATATGGCTAAATACAGGGCTAACATGTTCAGCACAGTACTTTAATACTCTACTAGACACTCCATCATACCATGAGAGTCCTTAGTATTCAATGATTTAATTATTGACTCAATCCCCCTCTTGTCTGTATCACAGAGGAGTTTTTCAGATGTCAATCTTGGAAAGGCATTTGCTAAGAAATTTATATGATTTCCTATTGAAACTAAATTTTTATTTAATTCACCACCAATGCTCAGAAAATGGTTGTTAAATACTATACATATATCTGATTTATCAGTAACAGAAATATTATTACTGTGAACTGAGTTTATATCATCAACCTTGTGCTGCTGACCAGACACTTCCTTCACAACTGACCATATGGCTTTAATTTTATCCAGTGAATTAGCTATTCTATTAGCATACCACTTACTTTTTGCCTTGCTAATAACATTTTTAAGCACCTTAAAATACTCTTTGTAATGGGCTACTGTATCTTGATTGTCACTACTTCTAACATTTTGATATAATTCCCGCTTTGTTCTGCATGATATCCTTATCCCACTAGTCAGCCAATCGGGCTGTCCATTACTGCTAGTACCCCATTTAGAATGTTCTAATGGAAAGAAACTCTCAAAGAGCTTGAGAAATGTGTTATGGAAAGCATTATATTTATCATCTGTAATATCGGCATTATAAACATCTTGCCACTCTTGTTCCTTGACAAGTTTCGAAAAACTCTCTATTGCTCTTGGATTAACTTTCCTACGTTGTTTGTAATTAAATACGATATTGGTTTGAGTACAATAACCTTTTAGTATTAAAATTTGAACATCATGGTGTGAAAGGCCATTCACCCTTTTACTAACAGAATGGCCATCTACTAATGAAGAGTGAATAAAAGTATTGTCTATGACTGTGCTACTGTTCACCTACACCCTAGTTGGAAAAACCACCGTTTGGATCACATCATATGAATTTAGGAGATCTACCAACATCATTATCTTGCACAATCATGTACAAAATTAATATTGAAGTCACCACATATAACTACTTTCTGGTACTTCTCACAAAGTGAATCAAGAACCCTCTCTAGCTTAAGCAAAAATGCTCTGAAGTTGGAGTTAGGGGACCTATAAACAGAAGCAATTAGAAGTTTAGTTTCACTAAATTCAACTAATGCTGCACTTTCGTCTATGGACTCAAATGAAATACTGTTCTTTACGTACAGAGCCACTCCCCCACCCCGCAAGGAACTCCTTGAGAAACAGCCAGCTAATCTGTAG
Source organism: Schistocerca nitens (assembly GCF_023898315.1). Taxonomy (NCBI): domain Eukaryota; kingdom Metazoa; phylum Arthropoda; class Insecta; order Orthoptera; family Acrididae; genus Schistocerca; species Schistocerca nitens. The sequence continues at coordinate 188,190,895 of NC_064618.1, read as the reverse complement.
CCTGGTAAAGAAAGCCTCTGAATTATCAAATTATTTAAGTGGTGCTCTGGTATACCAATAATTTCACAGTTAACATCTATTAGCAGTACACTAACTTTATCTGTAATACCTCTTATATTTTGATGAAATATGCTAATTCCTTCTGTACTTGGAAACATTACATCCTCTGGAGGTGAGCCCTTAGTTAGAGGCACTTCATTTAAGCAGGTATACTTATCAGCTGACTTCAGGTGCAGCTCTTACAAGAACTACTTCAGGAATTTTTCCATGAGTGATACCACTACCACCAGCCACTACACTGTCACCTATAAGCTTAGCCAGCCTACCCTTCCCATACCTATTGAGGTGCAGGCCATGCCTACTGAAACCCCATCTACTGATGGATCTGAGATGTGATCCATGCCCTCTGCCATCAGTGCCCTCCCCAGCCCCACATTAACGCGCCTAACAGCCGCATTAAGGTGAGGCCGATCATGAGGCTGAAACAGTTGCACGAAATGCACATTAGTGCCACCAGTTTGAGTAGCTATCTTAACCAAGTCACCACTGACATCATATTCCCCGACCCTATCGAGACTGTTCCCTGCTCCACCCACTATCACTACCTGATCCTCTTTCGTAAAATTCTTACATAACTCCCCTGTGCTTTCAGTCACCTGTGGCCAATCCTGCACTAGGCTTCACAATGCTGGTGACCTGGTACTCACTCCCCAACACTTCCTGCAACTGCTGGCACACACCTCTACGTGGGAACTACCTAGTAGCGGAATCTTCTTTCTGCTAGACCTTGCAACTAACCTAGGCCTCGTAATTGCTGAGGACTGCTGCAAGTTACCTACATCTACGGCTACACGAGGCTACTCTCCACTCAACTCTGACAGTTGGTCGTATCTATTGCATGTATGCAAAGTAAAACTGTATGAATACCTCCTCTTCCTAGCTACCTTCTTGCCAACTGCCAGTTCCCATTCCCCACCACCCTTCACCCTCCTCAACCTATCTAGTTCCTCCTTTCTGCATTGTAACTGCACCTGAAGGGCACAGATCTTACGCTCCTGCTCCTCTATTAACTTGTTTGAACTACAGATTCTACATTCCCAGGAGAGGATCTCCCTAATATGACCACTGGCTTCCGCGCTGCATTCCCCCCAATGAAAATACTTTGAACAAATCCCACACTGTAATCCCCTACTCACAAACCTACGACAGAGCCCACAGTTTTCACTCATAGTAAAATTTTACAGTTACTGAAAATAACTATACGTCTATGTTACCAAAGTTCAGTTACACCAGTAGAACTATTTAAGAACTGACAATAATGGTCTCGAAATTCTCTGCCTACTAAGAAAACAGCTACTTGTATTAATACTACTACAACACAGCCGATACCAATACCAGCAAAATTTCACAAAATCATTAGCTAAAACGAAAAAATTAAAACGACCACTGTAGCACTAAGCGAAGATAAAACACAAAATGAAAATTTTACTGAAATATTTCACTAGAAAGAATAATAAACGTCAGTTGAAAACTAAAGCACGAAATTTACTAAACGACTTCAACACACTGAAAACTCTATAAAACACAGCGAACGAAAGATTACAAAAGTTTATTAAGTCGTTATTTCGCCACAAACGGCACGCAACAGCGCTGAAATCTTTTTAATATAATAACTGTATTACAGAGCACAAATAACTTTGTCAGTACTTAGCTTATAACCGCTACAGCTGCAGTGCACGCCGCAAAATGTAAACACACTTCGACAGGATATCTCGTGCTCCATCATTAATCTTCGCAGTAAATCTATGGCGTATCTTTGTTAATGACGGAAGTTATGCTTAGTTAGTTTCCAGTTTATAGGATTCTGTTTCTTGACGTATATTTCAGGTTTCGACTTGTGGAACCTATCAACCTACAGCACACAGTAATTTCTTGTGAAGGAACCTTTGAAGACCTAACTGCAATATGAATAGAATATTTGAAACATCGTGGATTGGATGTATAGCTAAACTGGTGGCACTCTATACCGAACATATGTAATAAAGTGCAGATCGCCAAACGCGAAATGAGCTTAGGTTTTCCAGAGTTTCCTGTAGTTAAATGAGGGAATGAGGGTGAGGATGTGTTTTATAATGTGGTGATTCATTTCCTGCTCACCACTACAAACGCTTTTATTGTTCTCAATGGCTTCTTTGTTCAGTATCGAAAAAATCCCACATACTTAAAGTAACAGAACTTAACTTACTGTAGGACCATCAATAACATATTCTTTATTTGCTTTCTCACACTCAGAAGATGTATTGAGATCATGCTTTCACTTGGTCTGGTATGCCTAAAAGGTTCCTTGTAATCACCTTCTAGTTTAAAAGTCTCCTACGGAAAAATACGAGGTGCATTCAAGTTCTAAGGCCTCCGATTTTTTTTCTAATTAACTACTTACCCGAAATCGATGAAACTGGCGTTACTTCTCGACGTAATCGCCCTGCAGACGTACACATTTTTCACAACGCTGACGCCATGATTCCATGGCAGCGGCGAAGGCTTCTTTAGAAGTCTGTTTTGACCACTGGAAAATCGCTGAGGCAATAGCAGCATGGCTGGTGAATGTGCGGCCACGGAGATTGTCTTTCATTGTTGGAAAAAGCCAAAAGTCACTAGGAGTAGGGAGCATGAGGAATCACTTCAAAGTTGTTATCACGAAGAAACTGTTGCGTAACATTAGCTCGATGTACGGATGCGTTGTCTTGGTGAAACAGCACACGCGCAGCCCTTCCCGGACGTTTTTGTTGCAGTGCAGGAAGGAATTTGTGCTTCAAAACATTTTCGTAGGATGCACCTGTTACCGTAGAGCCCTTTGGAACGCAATGGGTAAGGATTACGCCCTCGCTGTCCCAGAACATGGACACCATCATTTTTTCAGCACTGGCGGTTACCCAACATCTTTTTGGTGGTGGTGAATCTGTGTGCTTCCATTGAGCTGACTGGAGCTTTGTTTCTGGATTGAAAAATTGCATCTGCATCTCATCCATTGTCACAACCGACGAAAAGAAAGTCCCATTCATGCTGTCGTTGCGCGTCAACATTGCTTGGCAACATGCCACACGGGCAGCCATGTGGTCGTCTGTCAGCATTCGTGGCACACACCTGGATGACAATTTTCGCATTTTCAGGTCGTCGAGCAGGGTTGTGTGCACAGAACCCACAGAAATGCTAACTCCGGAGGCGATCTGTTCAACAGTTATTCGGCGATCCCCCCAAAACAATTCTCTCCACTTTCTCGATCATGTCGTCAGACCGGCTTGTGCGAGCCCAAGGTCGTTTCGGTTTGTTGTCACAGGATGTTCTGCATTAATTAAACTGTCGCACCCACAAACGCACCTTTGACACATCCATAACTCCATCACCACATGTCTCGTTCAACTGTCGATGAATTTCAATTGGTTTCACAGCACGCAAATTCAGAAAACGAATGATTGCACGCTGTTCAAGTAAGGAAAACGTTGCCATTTTAAGTATTTAAAACAGTTCTCATTCTCGCCACTGGTGGTAAAATTCCATCTGCAGTACGGTGCTGCCATCTCTGGGACGTATTGACAATGAACGCGGCCTCATTTTAAAAAAAATGCACATGTTTCTATCTTTTTCCAGTCCAGAGAAAAAAAATCGGAGGCCTTAGAACTTGAATGCACCTCGTATAACAGAATCGTTTCTAAAGGGCAGATAACCAGCTTTCCCTGTGTCATTAGAATTATTTCACATGCTCATTCCCTGTTTATCTTTCGCTGTAACACACACACAAACACACACATACACACACACACACGCACACACACACACACACACACATACATACTGTTGATTGTCGGCCTGAATGGCAACGTCACTCAGAGGAAGTACAGTCCATCTCATGACACACACTCTTCGTTCACTATTTCTGCTTGGTCCACTATTTAGGTAGTCGTTAACATAAAAAATTACATGAACTACCTTTCAGAACCCTTGTGCGCAAGATGATGTTAATCATTTCTCTTGCACATGAAAATTTAACGCTGTATATAGTGAGTTTATAGATTACGTATATACCACATGTTTAACTTGGGCTTTCCTAAAGGATACGTAATATATGTGTAACGTAGCATTAGCAGGTAGTCTCCAATCGCTGTGAAGCGAGCTGTATAGTCATCGGATTTTTATTTTCCTTCATTGTCATCTTCTAAACGCAGCTTGTATTAATTATTTATTGTATGCCACTTCAGATGGTAAACCACTCAGAAGACGAGATTTTACGATGTTGGGATTATTTCAGTCCTGAAAGTGTACCCTAATGCTAATTTAAATCATGAGTTTCAAAATACTAATGAGATTTCTTTACCTTGCGTCACCTCACAAGGTTCATGATTCAAGTCATATTACTCAACATGATAACTAGAAACATTTAGAGAAAGTATGACAGAGGAATACTTTGAATACAATATCATGTTTTGGGTACAAAACGCTATCAATAATATAATAATTACACATTTGCATTTTAGAATAGGACAATGATTAAACATAAAGATTTCTTTACCCCACGTGAAAGGAACGAAAAACAGCATGGAACGAAAAGGACTTTCAGTGATTTTATAATTTTAGGATCGCAATTACACATATTTTAACATTTTTTTTCCGAGCTAACCCAGTCACTAAAAACCTTTTTGAGGTCTGCTGTAGGAAATTCCAAGAGAAAGAAAATTTTCATACACATAAACAACTCATAGATTAATGTACATATATTGTTGGCCCTCCCAGTTAGTGCGGTCTAATGCACGGCTTTCCGGATTGTGAAGGAGCACCTGGTCCCCAGCACGAATCTGCCCAGCAGACTTGAGTCGAGGTCCGGTTAGCCGGCCAGTGTGTGCATGGTTTTTAGGCAGTTTCGCATCTGCCTCGGCGAATGCGGGCTGGTTCTCGATATTGCGCCTCAGCTACACTATGTCGGTGATTGCTGCGTAAATAAGTTCACTTGGGGGGGGGGGTGCAACTGTGGGACGAATATCGCACAATAACCCTGAAAGAGAGGTTCAGTGTGGAGCAGCGGAGGAGTGAAGTGGACTGCAGTAGCCGTCGTGGCCTTGTGGACCACTGTGGCTGTGGCTGCAGTGGGGACAGATCCTTTCCGTCATTTCTAGGCCCCTGGTTGACATACAATAAAATATCCCAATACGTATATTGTTGGTAATTATTAGTCATTTTGTTCAGCCAATTAATTACTTTAAAGGACTACAATTGTTAATATACCAAATCGATAATAACTGGAAATAATTTCACTCACGCAGCAGTACAGAATCCAGTGAAGGTACAGGGGGACCCAATAAATAACTTTAAAATACTATATTTGTTTGTGATACCAAACCGATAAGAGCTGGAAACTATTTCACTGAAACAGCAAAACAGTATTCACGTAAATTAATGGAGGAACTATTGTGGCAATTGCTGTACGCATATGAACGGCTATTCGTCAGTCATATATTATTTTCGACATACAGATCACAAAGCAGATGTACTGCATGGTACTTGGAAGACTACTCACATGGGAATTCTATGAACGGATGGAAATATTACCTGCCATTACTCGTGGATTTGTTTCATGTTGAAAATGAAGAAAAATGAATGTAACCGAAGATAATGGACACATCATTTAGAAATTTATTCAGACTTGCAGTTACTATTGTAAAATAGTCACACAATTTCGTAGAGGAGAAACCTTATTATAAAGCTACCCAGAACACTTAAGGCTTTAGTAAATCAAGGACAGAAGAAAACTCTGACCACACATCTCTAAGATTTTGAATTTAATTCCCATCAGAATTAACATTTCTCCTAAATTATATTTATCGAAACTCTATTACACAGAAAGTGTAACTACGTGACTGGCGTCGAGCATAGGTCACTGTAGTTTATTGACTAATATCGATCTCGTCCAGCTTGCCTGGGTCACTGACAAGCTGCCCACTTGATGGACGTAACTGATAATAAAACGTAAAGAATGAGAAAATAATTCCTATACTTTCATTTACTCCTGAATTCCCATATTCCTTTAACAACAGACGAAACTATAGTTTATACAAATTGTGTCACTGAAATTTAAGCAATTAGCAGTAATAAATGACGGTTAATTACAAGCAGTATTTTGTGAAATTGTTTTAATAGCCTAGGAAGGGAGGCACTGACGATGGTGAGTATGTGGGCTGTCATGCATGTAGACGAATTTCTGGCAGCCAGTTGGTTATTCAGCGCCTTAGCGAGTGAAACTGGCCACACCACAGACCCGTTACTCCACCTAGCAACTATGCCAGGGATATTGAACTGAAGTCCCAGCTGCAGCTGTTATCGCAGCAGCTGCTACATCGACGTCCACGCCTGCGGGCTATTCGTCATTAATCTAAGCAACGTTCTGTTGTTAGCATCAGCGGTTGTATCGTATCTTGTCCTAATTGCTCAGGTAAATGTCGAAGAGGTTTTACATGAGACTTAATATATTTCTTGGATCGTGTTAGAAAGACGTCTTCATTTTCGAAACACATGTTTACCTCAAGTGAATACGTAAACTAGTCTGAAGAAAATTATAACTCTTTAAATGTAGGCCAACTGTTTGTAACTGTTTATTAATGCTGGGGGTCTGGTGTTTTTCACATATCAAACTAATATTTTCTGTAGGACTAGCAGTTACCACATAGTGAGAAAGACAATATGAAAATATCGCCCATTGTTTTTGAAGGTGTGTTGGCTGAATAAAACCTATAGGTAGGGGCAGCGTAATACCCTATATATTTGATATTACGACACACCCATGATAAAACAGCTGCATATAGTGGATCTTGGGATCTACTTCCTAGCACGTTGGGCACAGTGAAACATCTTACGAAATTAATTGATAATTTGATGAGTAATTATTGTGATCATGGAAATTTATGGTATTGGCCATAATACATCATTTCAATACATAAACGTGTATATATAGATATATATTGGAACTTGACTTTTACCTATACATATGAAGCATTTCATTACACTATAGCCAGCCGGAGTGGCCGTGCTGTTCTAGGCGCTACAGTCTGGAGGCGAGCGACCGCTACGGTCGCAGGTTCGAATCCTGCTTCGGGCATGGGCGAGTGTTATGTCCTTAGGTTAGTTAGGTTTAATTAGTTCTATGTTCTAGGCGACTGATGAAACCAGAAGTTAAGTCGCATAGTGCTCAGAGCCATTTGAACCATTACAATATAGATGCATCAAAATATCATTGTGTGTTATGATATGTATATAACAGTTCAGCAAATTAAATATTTTCAAATTTTCTTTGAAAAATATCTCACTGTAATCAAGAAATGAGAAAAAGAATAGTTGTTATTCTGCAGTGTACAGATTGTTAACCTGTGTAAGTTATATTAACTCGAATAATGATACTTCTTTAAGTGATTGATATGTACATTACTCGAAAAATTTGAGGATTTTTATGGCAATAGCGTAGGTACACCATTTTCTTAGGTTGACAAGTACACCAGGAATCAACAACCTTTTACCAGATATCATGAAACATGTGACAAAAATGAACAAGTGGTTTGTGACTGAATTTCTACCCACTACAGCTTGGGTGTGGGATGTGGCTACCTTCATTTTATACTGCTACCACTCCACTGGTAACATTTCAATTGGGAAACTTCAGTTGGAGTCGTCTGATAATGAAAATGTTGTAATGTTCTTAACACTCGTTTCATACTGACGTTTTGTTCAGCCAGTAGACATGCCAATCATTTTGTTTTCATTAAAACTATTACTTACTGTGACTTTATCTTAAAAGTTTAAACTAAAGGTAGAAATATTCCACTGGACTTTGACGTATACTTAAGAAGCATTTCATTTCTCTTTTGATGCAGAGTGTTTTTCCTAAAATATCATTATGTGTTATGATATCATCATGTCTCTTTTATAGGATAAAATTACGCATTTATAAAAATTCCAAACAGGTGAAATTTAGTGTCAAATAAAGGCATCATGCATGGATCTAATGTTTTATATCTTATTCTCTGGAATCATAACATCAGCTACATCATCTGCATCTCTTGCCCACCACTGAATATTCTACGATTTGAAACTGTATGTTTTTGCGCTCTTTAATGACATGTTTTATCAGCAAAAATATCTAACATGTGAAGCATCGTTGAGTAAGCAACCTCACATGCTGCTGTGTGTATCCCTCATTGTTTACCAAAGTTAACAACAATGTTGAATACACTTTCCATCTGATGATGATGGCTAAACATTGAATCACATAATGAGTAATTTAAGTTTCATGAATAACAAAGAAATAAAAATTTATTACTTTCTGAGTCACAGTCGCAGTCTTCAGAACTTAGTCTATAAATGACATATATTATATTTGTTGTTACGATTTCATAAGGCTACACACATATTCTTTATGTCCTCTCCTAAATTCTGATGAATGTAAAGAGCTGCAAATTCATTGGTGGGTCGGTAACCAACAATGAACAATTAATCGTCAGTGTGCATCAGTTCACTGCAACCTGACCACAAGGCTGCCAATATGCACCTTAAATCTTCTATGTGGCACTGTAAATCTGGGTAGATATAACAGTGAAATACGTAAGCAAATTGAGCAATTGATATAACAAAAGCCGTATTAATAATAGGACGCTGGTTGGCAGTAATGTGGCAACAACCAAAGGATTAATCTTCATTTTTGTCTTATAAAAAACACCAGATAATTTATTCCAAATGGTGGTATCACACCGATTGCTACTGTATACAATACAGAAACAAGAAACAGATGTTATTATTTGTGTAATGGAAGCTGAGTGTTCTGATGCCATGAGGGGTGTAAAAATGAGGCATGGAATGGTGTATCATATCACTTCACTTGCAATAATATTGTAAAATTTAACCACTGTAAACAAGTTTTTATACATTATCATAACTGAACAAGTTTTTATACAGCAACACAATTCAGTATGACTAACACGTAGAATCACTGCTAGCTTCAACTGACTCTAAGCTCACTACCACTCGGGGGCTCAATGTAGTTTTAAGTCCCAACTAGTGCACAAAGAATTATTTCTGAGGCACCAGCTCAGCGCAAGCGGTTCTCCTGTTTCTCAATCATACCAAAACCAATTCCGCTGCCCAACAGATGAAGGCCGAAGACAATGAAACCTGATCTGCTTGCCTACTGAAAAACTTGTTTATGAAAAAGACTAACTGACTCAATGCAGCAGCATACAACCTGAGCTCTATTCCTAACATTATACATACTGCAAACTTAATAGGTTTCAAACGAATTTAGCACAGATTCTCTCTTCATTAGAATTCTGTTATTATGCAGTACTACACATAGCTCAAAACGGTATATTACGTAACAATTACACAAGTTGATAATATGACAACATTATTAACTAAGGCTTCTCACTGTGGATATATTCTCAACAATGTACCATTGGAGGATATATATGTTTCTTGCCAGTACTTTTTACCACTTTTAGAAGTTATATTCACCTCTGTTTCCCATTACCACTCGATAACCACCTAAGATTATACCTAAGCTTATAGGGGAAGGTTGTGTAGCAGAATGTCTGCATGGTTCTTACATATAGTCTTGGGAAGTTGGCGTAATTTCGCTGCAACTTTTTGCCCCCTGTTTTGACTAGTTTTCTGTCCGTTACTGACATATGCAGTATGCACAGGTTTCATTTAATGTGTTTTTACTCTGTTTGTCACATGACATTAAGTTTAGTGAAGAGAGTTGCAGTTACCTGTGTGTTTTACGATGCATGCTAATAAAACTTTGTTCCGTATTATGCTTTACTTTGATGTATGTGACCAAGGTGTTCCCCAACAACAGAAGCTAATGTCATTTTAATTCCTATGTGTTTACAGCATGTAAGTAACTTTTGGTCTTTTTCTTAATCTACATTTTTGTGACTCCACTGGAAAACTTATAGAACCATGTATTACGTTTGCAGAATGTCTAACCATGTGCATATATTTCTTACAGTTGCTCACAGCATGATAATGACAACAATGTTGAAATCTCGGTAGTGGACATTTTGAAAAACATACTGGCAACTGTGACCATGAAGTATTTCTAATAGTGTAACAGGCTACAAACGAGCATCCTTGCAGAACATCCTGAAGTCCACATGTGCAGAGGATTCACATTTCCTCTTCTGACACTTGCTAACATCACCATCTTTGATCAGCGGAAGACAACCAGCACGGATCCCATTACAACTGTCTGTAGTACAGGTCTCAAAACTTGCTACTGTTGTTTGGTGAACACTCATGTGGATGTCTTAGACACTGAGTTCATGTGATCGGGAAGCATCGTATAGGGTACTGGACTTAAGCTCTGCATCCATAATTTATAGGATTTATGAAAACATGTCATGACAGGTACCTCTAAAAATCTGGAAGAGTAGGTTGTAGCATATCTTGACTAGCATGTGCTAAGCCACCATGCAGAGTGCAGTGTAAATCGTAGCAGAGGACCCTCGCTATAATTACCATCCCCATTCTTGAGAAGCAAACCACATCACACGCTAGTGTCATGTTGAAGAAACAGTGACCACGTATTTAAGATTGCTTGTAAGTCCTGTGGAAACACATGAGCCGTATACCTGTCAGTTAACTCACTGCATACCTTGCACAGCAGTTTTAAAATGTTGCACAGCACCACCAATTAAAGGATTGCACTGACACATGCGAAACTCTTTGACACTTGCGGGCATGAGGGTGATGCGCTACTTCTGTTAAGTTATAAGGTATGGTCGTAGGAATATGACTATATGGGCTGTTGTTAATTGAGACTAAAACCTTACAAACTTAGGCCGCTGTAAAATTTTTGCAATGCTAAATTCCTAGATTTCACTGAAAAATTGAAAACACTAGTTGCACTCCCAATCGTCACGGGAGTCTGTCAGACAAATATATGAATGTGTGATGTGTGGCACGCCATTTTTCTGTCGCATATTAACGATTTCACAAATTGTCAGGAGAATACCTACATCAGCATTATGTGCACATTTGCTTCTACTTACTTGCTTGATGTTTACTGTGAGAGACAGATGAAGATGAGCTAGTGGTTCGTTCTGTCCTTTCTAATGACGTCATTACAATATCCCTGGGGTGCTGTTAAATTCAGCCTTATATGCTGCTGGCGTGCATTTACACAAATGAGCTCACTTTCATCGTATCAGCTAGTGAGAGTGCGTAATCATAATAGCCAGTTTTTTGACTTCTCTAAGTAATTCTGTACAAGATCACTGTAATAAAGAAAGAAAAGCAATAGAAATCAATGTAATGCAAAAGAAGACAGTGAAGTACAAGGCCCTAATCGTGCTAGATAGGTTGATAGTGTATATTGTTCGCTTAATGACTGTCACATTCGTACCATTGTGACACTCGTACTACCTGCGGTATCAACACACACTGTCTCATGTAGGGTGCAGCAGCAGTAGGTATAAATACGGTACTGTGAAAATCTGTAGGAAATTAATAAAAGAATTACTTATACGATTAGATTCTGACACAAATTCATGATATCGACAAAATTCACTGATTTTGGTGATAATTAGCAGATATTGATAGAAAAATGAATTTTAAAAAACCTAAAAAGTCAAGTCACACCCTCCCTATAACACTATGTCTGAAACAGAACTGTGCCAATTCTGACAATACCACGTGCCTGAATGGAGATGTGTCTTCTGCTAATGGCTTCATGAAGTCACAGATATTCATGTTAGCTGCAAAGTCTCTGTCTGAATTCTCAGAGAGCCTCTGTTACGTTTCATACATTCTGTTATAATCTTAGGTGCTCATCTCTATTTTTATTCGGTAAATGCGTTCATGCATGTCTGACAGCAGTACCAAACATATATATATATATATATATATATATATATATATATATATATATAATGACTTTTGAACACTATTAAGGTAAATACATTGTTTGTTCTTTATCAAAATCTTTAATTTGCTAACTATGCCTATCAGTAGTTAGTCTCTTCAGTAGTTAGAATCTTTTATTTAGCTAGCAGTAGTGGCGCTCGCTGTATTGCAGTACTTCCAGTAACGAAGATTTTTTTGAGGTAAGTGATTCTTGGAAGGTATAGGTTATTGTTAGTCAGGGCCATTCTTTTGTAGGGATTTTTGAAAGTCAGATTGCATTGCGCTAGAAGTATTGTGTGTCAGTTTACGCACAGTCATGTATAATTTTTCTGAGGGGACGTTTCATATGTCGACCCTTAGCCGAGGATACCTCACTGGAATCTTCTGATTATTTCTTGTAGTTTGTGTCATTAGTGCAGCTATCGTTTATTGCTAGCGCGTAATTATAAAGAGAATTTCCTTTGTAGTTGTAGTTTTTCGCTGTTGTACAGTAAAACAGTTGTGGCATGCATGTAGATTTGCACCAAGTATTTCGCAGCTGCGCTTGCAATTAACTAGATATTATTTTCAGTGCTACGTTAATGTGTTTTCTTATTTTCCTCTTCAAATTGTGGTTTTCTGTGTTATCGTGTGATATATGGTGACAATAAAGGCGTGAATGGCGTGTGAAAAACGTAACACTACGTTCCAAAGTAAACTGAGAAATAATAGTGACGACGAGCGTAGCTTATCAGCATCACTGTGTAATTAATTAACAGACATTCAAAGTAGTAATTTGGTAACTGTGCATAGGAAAATGGAACGGGCGGCAAATAACGTAGACAGTGAAACAAATAGTGAACTAAGAAGCATTATCGATCGATCGGTCGGCAACAGCTCAGGATTCCGAAATGACAGGACACAATCTTGCAAATATTGTAGATTCAGATTTTGCGACCTCGCCGTTTTCTCAAATAAGTCAAGACACATTTTCTGCTTTTCAAAATGCGAATATTGCCGGTTCAAATGCACCGCCGAATAGCACTGAGGAACATGTTTCAGACACCAGTGCATTGTTATTACAATTAATGCAACAAATGGGATAAAAGCCTCAAAAGATAGACGCAATGGAACATGGAACAAAATCAGAGAAAAACACAGCAAAGGTTACACACAATGGAACAAAATCTTTAAAAGTTAGACGCTGTGGAACAAAATCAAAAACAGTCACAGCAACAGCTTCAAAAGTTAGACACCACGCTTGAACAAACACGTGAAGGTTTAACTGCTGACTTACTTAAAATCGAATCGAAATATCAAAATGTCTGTAATGACGTAAAAACACAAATTAGTGAGCATTTTCAACCTATTCTTTCGCGTCATGAAAATGCATTACAGAATCACGAAGCAGCCACAAAAGAACTGCAAACATATGTTCATGATAATCACAACACCTTGTAAGCTAAAATTGACTCAGTTGCATCTACTGATTTGGTTACACAACTTGCAAAAACTCAGGAAAACTTAAACGACACTGTAGAAACGATTTCAACACAAATGGACACTCTAAAACCTGGTTCAGAAAAACACACTGAGGAAATCAGTTCACTATCGGAGAAAGTAGCCGAACTTTCGGATCAGTTCACTAACTTATCTACAAAGGTAGATGATGATCTGAAAGACACAAGACCCGTAGCCTTCAACGACGCGGAAGAATACGAACAAATTAGGAAATTCAAACAAAATCAGAATGAAATTAATACGCAACACAAAAGAGAAATCCGGGAAGTACAAATTCAGTTGGCACAAATAGTTCAAGAATTATATATCTCAGAGGAGACTCGCGATCCAACACAGGAAGAGGGACATAGAAATACGGAACAGCGACAAAATAATAACACAGGGCCCCTTCGGAAATTTTGAAAGAAATTGGCAAGCTACACCGAATTTTGAGATGGAACCGCCGAAAGAAAGTAACAATGACCGATATGTGACTCGCCGACATGATTATTTTGACTATAAGCTGTTCATTACAACACGTAAATTCAAAACATTTGAGAATTCTGGCAACGACATTCATCCACAAGCATGGCTCCATCAATTCTCTCATTGTGTTCCTCCCAACTGCTGATTGGAGCACAGGTCAGAATTTATGTGTGGCTACTTAGAGAATGAATCAGCTCTGAGAATGCGATCGGTCATTCACGATTGTCGCAATGAAGGAGAATTTTATCATGCCTTCCTCTCAGCATATTGGTCTCAAGCTACACAAGACCGAGTAAAACATAGCATCATAATGATGAAACATTTCGAACAATCTGAATTTACCAGTCTTGTCAAATATTTCGAAGACATTTTACATAAGAATAAGTATCTTTCAAACCCATACAGGCCCTCAGAACTCATCCGCCTTTGATTAACCAAATAGCCTGAACATTTACGACATATTATTTTGGCGGGACGTTGTAAAGACGACATTGAAGCTTTTCAAGGACTGTTACAAGAATTGGAAATTCATACTGACAATCAGGGAACTCGAAAACAGGAGCACAACAATTACAGGTCACATCCGTCACAATTCCGCGATGACAGAAATAATAACTGGACACGGTAAGGTTACTCTTACAACGTAAATCGTGACCAAAACAAACACCACCGGTTGACAACCGTTGGCAGAGTAGTAATAATTACAGGGAAAGTTCACCTCTCCGTGGTAATGACTATCACAGAGACAAGCAGAGAAACAGACAATATGGGAACCAAAATAATTATTATGAAGGGAGACAGAATAACTTCAGTCACAACAGTTCTGCGCGCAGTTACGATTCAGGGAGAAATTTTCCACCACGTGACTGACAGGAAAGAAACTATGCAATCTACCGACACGACGACAGACGATATAATCGTAACGACAGATCTGAATTTCATCATAACTGGCGGGATTCAAACAGGGCAGGACCTTCTCGAAAAGGTGAATTTGTAGAAGTTAGATCTTCAAATCCTAATAACGAAGTGCGCCAACAAAGAGACAGACGATGACTCGCACCACAAGCAGCCACGTGCGCCGGCTGGTTCAGAGAAAATTAACATAGACGCTAATCTTGAGAAAAATTTTAGGATTCCTTACCGACGTATACAACATGATAATTGCTTTGAAGTTGAAACTCTGCGTACTAGGAAGAGTAAAGGATTGCACCACATTTCACGTGGACAACCTTTTATTGAGTGATAATCTGTTTTTCAACTTAGTCTGCTATAAAATTTTTCACTTCACGTTACTACTCTTTGTCACAGTTAGAAACTGCTAACATGCAACTATGATTTAAAGTTAACTATCCAGGAAAGAACATAGGGAAATTATTTAGACAAGTAATTACAAATGCATTGTTATAATGAATAGAAGACACAGTATTACTGTGTGTGTACATCCTTGCTTGTTAGTTGCACGATTACGTAACGACAATAAGGCTTACATACTTAGAACATATATTGCTAATGAGATTTTAATTCAAGTTTTGGTTTACTTGAAAAGATATTCTTTATTTGATGTACTTTCTGTGAGATTAATGAAGACTTAGTATTTGGTTTCTTTGACAGCTAAACGATTATATCACGATGCTACTAATGTGTAACACAATTTGCATTGTGGCTTTTGTGTTGTATCTGTTATATATCCGCACAGTTTTTCTGAATACTTCTGGAAAGTAAAACCTGTTTTAATAGTAACTTATGTGGTATAGATACAATGAGACAGCCTTTTTTGTAGCTCAACAATACGTTACAGTATAGTACTTTATTGAACACGGAAATGTACGTAAAAACTACGATATCTATACGCACATCATTTCACTTTTGTTTATGATGAGGTAAGTACATTGACTTCTGCAGAACTTACCTTTCGGAGGACGGTAACTACGACACTTCTGCAGAATTATCTTACAGCAAGACGCACATTTAGCGCTAAAGGACACGTATTTCAGTGATTAATTTTGTACTTAAAACCTTTATTTTTAACGATTTTTGAATTACAATGATACAAAGCTTTTCCGTGACACATTTCATTCCATTGTTATAATCTGTAACACCTGAGGGTATAATTACATTAATCCTCAGGGGGGTACACGCTTACTTTATGTACCATGTGTTTGGGAAGAACAAGAAGCCCTAGCTAATATGGTATTTGCTTATACAACTTTAGACGTCTGTACCATATTTCTCTAACACAGAATTACACAGCTATGTGATTATTTAACAGAGAAACAAACATATTTTTACTACGTCAGTGACACATGTTTACGCAATTACACGGTTGGATAACTTCATACTTACGAAATTGTATTTCGTCTGTACTTTGTGAACTGTTCGTACTTTTTCGCAACCATTATGATACTATGAGAGCATTGAATGATGTATTTGGTATGGGGTCACGATTTCTAAAGTACGTTTGAGGTAGGTGACATTATTGAAATGAGTAGAGGTTTTAGGTTTTGAAATTACTGCAGAAAGCTACGACGTTTTTGAGATTTGACTGAGGTGTTATGATGTTATTATTACGATAACGATGTGTATTATGCTGTTGAGGTATGTTTATGATCAATGAGCTGATGCTATAGGAGGAATTTCGTTAAGCTACGTATTTATTATCATGAAATATTGAAGAAGTGTCGACGAATATGTATGTGTGTAATAAAGTAAGGAATAATGAGTAGTCGTTAGCGACTCAGGATTGTGAAAAAGGATGTTGGAAACCAAGTCACTTTTTCAATTTCAGAACCGCTTTCACTAATCATGCTAGAAGTCGACAAACAGCAAATTACGTAAACACACCGACAATAACGCGGCACATTAAAACTGAAACAATGAGTTCAAATGCCACTTAGCAGCATTGTTGTAACATTCTTTGCCTGACATCTGGTGATGCTGCTTACACTAGTGAGTGGAAAACAGAACAATGTCCGGACATTCTTCTCTATTCCACTAATTATAGACTTTAAAATGCTGTACATTTCGTATTATTACTGGTTTTTACTTCCCAGTTCCACTCATCGACTAGTGGACCGCTCCAAAATTAATTGTATATCTCAGCTTATTTTCGAAAGGAATGAACTTTCTTTGTTTTTCCAATGAGTGATTGATCTTAACTTAAGCCTCGTGCGCTGTGACTGCTGCACTTTCACAAATAATATACTTTTGATGTTAATTATAAAGAGTATCCTGAGGTTTTCAATTTCTCAATATCTTTTATATAGAGTGCGAGTGCTCCATGTTGGTGAGAAGGCTAGTGATCAGCATGTCACATCAAATAGTCGAGTGGTATAATTTGGTGTGGTCCACTGCTTGCAGGGGAGCGTCAGCTGCCGTATAGCGCAGCCTACTGTTGCCATCGGCGGTGTGTGGTGGAGCGGATACCACTGAAGCCCAGTCTGGCATGTTGTGCAGAAAAATTAAATACAGGGTGAGTCACTACCTATTACCACCTAGAATAACTCCAAAAGTATGATATTAGCTGAAAATGTTGTGGAACAAATGTTGCATGGGCCAACAGGGACTATATATGACGTTAGCTTTTTACTTCCAGGTGGGGACGCTTCAGACATATTAAGGTCACCTTTGTTTCTTTATGTGGGATTCGAGAGTTTGGTACTTATTTTCTCAGAGCGGATATTGAGACGAATCCAATGATGTGTAGCAACAAGAACTTAGAAGGTCAACGAACGTCAAAAAGGTGGCGTGAACGTCCATTTCCAGAAGGTGTTCGAAGTGATGACCTGTGGTATCAATGCAGTGTTGCAACTTTTTATAATGGATTGAGTGGTATTTCTTATCACATCGGCCCTTATCGAAGCCCATGCTCTCACAGTTCTCTCTCGTATATCGTGCTAATAGTAAATATTCGCAGAATATGGGGTACCTATCTAACGTGCTATTGACATCTAAATACCATTCGACGGTTGTGCAATACAACACTAATAGGAACGGTAAGAGTACTATCGTCGAATCAAGCGAATGTGAACGATGTACCCCTTCGAAGAACAAGTCGATATATTTATCATTTACAGAGAATGTCAACGAAACTTGTGATAGCTAGATACTTATACGCTGAAAGATACCGTCAACGTACTCACCCTGCACGTCGTACATTTAAATAAGTGAATGATAAATTCAGAACAACTGGCTCTTTAATGCATCGGAAACATATCCGGAAAAGGAGAGTTACTAACGAGGAAACGGAAACTGGTACTCTAGCCACTGTGGTTCGAGATCCTTGTGTTAGTTCGCGTCAAATGACAAGGGAATATGGAATGAGCCAGAGTAATGTTGTTCATGTTCTGCTTGTTGGCTCTGGCAAGTCGCACACCAAAAACCGTGGTCGGTGAATGCATGGTGTGAGACTCTGGAGGGGAGAATGATAGGCCCCTATTTCATTAAAGGAAGTCTTAATGGTAGGAAGTACACCACATTCCTACAAGAAACATTATGTCGGTTATTGGATGACATACCTCTAAGAGCAAGTAACAGAATATGATATCAACACGATGGGTGTCCGGCACATTTTCCTTGATGGCTAGAAGTGAGTTGCAGAGACCATTCCCAAATCGTTGGATTAGACGGAAGGGAGATGTGTCGTGGCCAGCTCGTTGGCCATACTTGACGCCTCCAGATAATTTTCTTGTGGGAATTAATGAAAGACATAGTTTATAAAGACGTGCCTACTGAACATATGGAAGACAGAACTGTCAGAGGATGTGCTTCGATAAGTGACGATATGATAAGGATTACCACTCAATCCATGATATGAAGACTGCAGCACTGCATTGATACCAATGGTCATCATTTCGAACACCTTCTCGAAATGGACGTTGATGCCACCTTTGTGATCTTCGTTGACCTTGAAAGATCTTACTGGTATATATCATTGGATTCACTCGATAGCCGCTATCGGAAAATAAGTACCAAAATACAGCATCCCTGTAAAAAAAGAAAAAAAAGCTATGTTGACCTTCATATCTCTGAAGCGACCCCACCTAGCAACAAAAAACCAACGTACAACCTAATATTACGGCCCCTGTTGTCCCCTGCAACTTCTGTCCCACTAACGTCTGTGATGTCAGAGAGAAGGACAGGAATGACATTATTTAATCATGCAGACTGCACTATTGAGCACTGATTCAAACCTGCAGGCATTTAGATTATTCGACTAACAGAACCGCAAGGTCTTAGGCGTGGGGAAAAACCAGAGTTTTTCTATCTCATCCTTTTTTAAACTAAAGATCGAATTTTAAACTCAGCGCAAGTGCCCGGGCGACCACGCAGAATGTTACACTTACGTTATGCTCACTGTCTTCAATTTTGATATCATAGGACTTGGGAAAACCCAGGCAGTCTGCCATGCACGCAGACAGTCGTTGTGTTCCATGTCTTGGATTTTATATTTATGGTAATTAGTGTTGGTTTCAGTCGTGCTCCTTGAGGCTGTTGGGCATCACTTGCGGTAGGGAGTGGGGAGGGTAGCGGCAGACGGGGTGATCTGAAGAACATCCACCAGAACCCACGTGTCCCAGAATCGCTCTACTACTGTGGCCATCCTGGCAACTGCCTCTGCTGAGGCTGATCCTTCACCTGAGGTCGAGTGGGAGGTCGTTCCGAGATGTGGCGTACAGTGAAAGACTTTCCGAGGGGCCAGTCGGAGGGCTTCCCTGGATCGTCTGATGAACAGGTTTTGGGCGCAATTTCTTGCTGACGAGGTCCCTGTGTCATGTAGAGTCACTCGTCCTGGTCCAGAGGAATACTCTCGGCCTAGGCATCTAGAGAGTGTGGGATAACTGGTACTTGGGAGCTCCAACCTTAATTGCATATGTGGTGACTTATGGATATGGCTGTGAAGGAATGAGGAGGCCAGTGTGCACCCTGTGTGTATACTGGGAGGAGCTAATTCCATATGAAGAATTAGTGTTTCTTGATACCATGAACAGCACAGTTTGCAGCCAAGTGCAGGCGGTAGTTCATGCTGGTATTTGATGTGTGTAGCTATGGGTCAGAAGCGGTTCTCTATGATTTCGCATGGCTAGCTCAAGTAGTACAGACTGCTTGCGAGATGAAGGTGGATGTCACCAGCTGTAGGATCGCGGACAGAAATAACCGTGGTCCTCTGATATAGAGCCAAGTGGCAGGTCTGAACCAGAGGCTCAGACAGTTCTGCTGCTGGGTAGGTTGCAGATACCTCGATTTGCGCCATTGAGTGGTGGCTTTGGTTATGGTAAATAGGTCAGTAGTTCACTTCACATAATGGCCCGCTACACGGGATAGAACGGGATCCTACATCGGCACTTTGGAGGAAGACGGTGGAGCTACTTAATATTTCTGGCTTCTTCGACGAACTTGTGAAGTATTTAAGGCCGAGAGCACCGAGACCAACCAGATCGTATGGTCTACTTAAGATAACTAAAGACGGGATTCCATTAAGACCAATTGTTAGTGCTACCGACATTCCTACATATAGGCTGACAAACTATTTGACTAAACGGTTGGCACCTATAGTTGGTCGCTAGAGGTAACATATTATATATTTACTAGTGTTTGTTGATATCATGAAGTTATGGGTATCCTTGACGTGATTTCACTGTGAGGCTCTGTAGCAGTTCGTCGATAATTTAAATGGTACACATCCCATAATAAGATTTAAAGTGGAGCTGGAGAAGGACACGACCTTACCTTTCTTAGACGTGTTGCCACATCACATAGGAGTGAGGTGTTAAGAAATATTATGCACAACACCTGTAGTAAGATCGATCTCACTAGACATAGAACGTAAATGACGTGTGGATACTTTTTGTACTGTTTTTATTATTGTGGAATTATTTCATTATTGCTTCCTGGTTGTGTAATGTACGTTTATTTGTAAATAGTAATCAACGAAGTTATTACTAAAATAACCATTAAGAGAGATTGTACTAAAACGTGACAGGTGGCTTTATGGGGATGAGCAACTGAAAATAAAAACAAAAAGAAATAAATTCTTTCCATAACATCGGTTCTACAGTATTCTCCATTAATCAAATTACGGTTACCACTCAGACAGATTAAACGCTGACATTCAATGTTTGTTTAACCATCGCCCGATTAAGATGCAGCTATTTCTCTGCGAACGGTCAGTGCGTAGCTGACTTCCTTGCTATGGTATTGGTTTTCTTTTCAGCGCTAATATTTTGTAGCTGGGGGTCAATACCTGAATATTTTAGTTTACTTTAGTGTTCCCTTTTCTAATCGTATCAGTAACAGTATTTCGACACTTTCTTCTAATATGAAAAATGAGATGGACAGCCATACTTTCTTTAGAGCTATGAAACCACTCTATTACCTTAGCAAACCGTTTGGTTTGGCGCCGTTTACGATAACTCAACATTCAAACAAATTTTCCACTTCCCCTTATGAACGTATATACACGGCCATAGTGCTTACATTAGAGGTCACGATGATAATTTTTATGATAGATGTACGGTTACGTTCGGACCACTTGATGGCCACCATAAAACTAGTTGACATAACAGAATTTGTGCTAACTGCCTCTTCTGCCGTTCTGACACTAATCCATCTTTGTTTCTTCACTCTCAAAGATGTTATCAAAATTCTTAACAAGCTCCTTGAGATTGATAGGCTAATTATGGCAAATCCAAGCGATGAGTACAAAGAAATATTCAAAAAACAATTGCCACAAGTAGTTATACTTGTTCAGCTGCTTATAACTGTATTCATCGCCGATGGAATTTTCTGGGGAAGGGCCGACAAACAGTATGTTTTACATTGTGCCTGTCTTTATCCGTTCTACGCAGTAGTTGCAATTGCTTGTGCCCAGTTCTTCAACTTAGTGCTATGGTTGAGGAAACGCATATCTTTAGTGAATAGAAGACTTCTCGCCGTATGGCAGCGGAAGCTCATTTCGGTGGCGCTATGTCCGCCGCTGTACAGCCTGCAAGAGCCTGCTGCACTCGGAAGAGTACAGCATGACATCAGTACCGAGGGCGACAATGTGAGTTATCTTCATGTGTTCATATCATCTGTGGACTCGTTAACAATTTTATTAACATTGAAAAATACGCAGTCTTTGCTGCACTTCCGTTTATTTCACTCCATTATCAACAAGGGGGAAAGGTATGGCAGGTATGTCATTCCCCTGTTTATATTATTCTTACTGTCTTTGAAGCTACATCTACATGCTTTCGTAAACTGTGATTTATCTTTTGCCACAGTTTTCACCTAATCTGAATGTAGCATATTCAGTGACCCGAATTATACTCCTTCCTCCCCCCCCCCCTTTCTTTCTGTTTCGTTTTCTGTAACAGTATATAGTACGTTGTGATTTGTGTGTGTGTTTGTATGTGTGTGTGTGTGTGTATACGTCAGATGTAAGGGAGGGTGGTTTGATGGTACGGTGTAGATTCCATTTAACACTTCCTTAATGCGATGAATTTTACAAACCACAGTGGAAGTACACCTCAGTGCTTTTTTGAGACGGTGCGTATTTCGATCTAGTAGTCTATGGTATCCTAGTTTTACAAATTGTAGATGGGTTTGTTCTAAATAACACAAGATAAGATATATTTGAGGAGGAAAAATTGAAGTATATTCAAAAATTTAAAAAAATAATGCGTTTTTGTAACTGATATGTGTTGTCAATGTTCATTAATAACGTTTTCAGCAAAATTTGGAAAAATGTCTTTTACTTTATTTACAAATAAACCATAATTAAGTTGTTAAACCGACCACATCACATTCATAATAGAAACTGGAATGAAGCCAGATATCTGTCTGCAATGTATTGCACTATACATTTAAGATACAATAAAGTTAGCATCTGTGGATAGGAAATGATAACATCAATAATGTTAAATTACATGACCACAATACCGAAGGATTTATATCCATCTTTAGCTGGCTTCCATTGCGAGTCATTCTTATTGGGTGTATTGCTATTTGTCAGCTCCTTGCTCTGTGTTGTGCAATTGTAACCAACTTCCATATCGAAGGTGGTTATCATTTCGTCATGTTTAACTTTTTTGTTTTGCTCATGCCTAACTTCTCAACAGCTTGGCCATTTTTATAATTCTTGGTCTTCTTGATGTAGGCTGCATCAAAAATGTTCCCATTTCACTGAGAGCTGGTACTGAGTCCAGCACAAAAATATACTACATTTATATTCTTCACAGGTTAAGATGCAAAACACATTTTTGGCGATAGTTTGTCCCACAAGAATGTACAATTGGCTATCACTGTAATAAGTGTAGAAACGATTTCACGTCAGTAAATGTCTCCTGTAGGGTGTTCTGTTGTTTATTTGGAGACTATACCTCTAATACTTAATAATTTTCCCTACATTTAGTTTTGCAGCAGAATTTATTAAGCTTCAGCCCTCCAGCGATAATTATGCTCAGGTGCCTGATTCAAAAACTTCTCATCTACGAAAGTGGCTCAATTAGTTAATTGCTCAGCAAGCTCATGATTTTTATGAAATGCAGACAGCACACTTTTCCTAGTTTAATTTCTCTGTGTAAACTAAAAGTCACCTACTTATGCTATCCTGACGAGAGCTTTTGTCCACTCACAGAGTTACTGTATGTGCTAAGTTTCACTGCTTAGATTCATTGTATTTTTAATTAATACATTTCTAATTTGCTGCCCTTCATATGTTTTTTGTGAAATTCATTAAGGTCTATGTTTCCCTAGGGGTGTAACGAACTTATCCTTCTGCATCAATACAAACAGAAGATACAGCCTTTCATGTCACACATTTTGACACTCGTAAACTTAATCATTAAAAGGTATTCGGTAGTTCATGTTGACCTAAAATCATGAAAGAAGGACTCACAGAACAAGAAAATGAAGGTGTTTGAACGTTAATCTGTAATTATGTCGCAAGAAAAATAAATATTTCTTTTGTGTCTTCTTATCCGACTTCAGACTTGATATTCAAACATTGTCGAGAGTCTTGGAATTCTACGAACCGATTCCTTGCCATTACGAATTCCACTAACAGGGAAAAATTGTCGAGATTCCCGCTTAATGTTAAGTATGAACTGTCTAAATACATAATTATGTTTGTATGGAGCCCTCAGAGCAGGATTCCTACCCGCACCTATCCAGTTTTTATAATATTTATGGATGTAATACTCTACCCGTTTTATTGTCAATCTTAGCCCTCTGCTTACCAGAAAATGTATATAGCATTGGCTACCACTCGGGCCTCTCATGCACATGTTAATTAAATTGACATAAATTGACATTATTTTAACTGTTTATGGTATGAACGACTTTTGAGACATTAATAAAATTTGAATAATTACATTTAAAAAAAAAAAAACATAGTTTTTGTACCTTCAATAATTGCGTTTACTCATTGCAAATTTTCTCAGGGTCTACAGATAATAGCAGAATATTTCGTGTACTGGAGTTTGGAGCACTTATAACGTCTAACTTGGCTTTTCTACTTTCCTTCTATACACATTTTGCACACCTTCTCCTTCCCTTAGCTTTGGTTTCATTGCTTTTCTACATCCGATGCAATGAACCAGTTCATTGACTTCTTTACTCCTGCTTACTTTCTCAAATTGATGGCCAAATTTACTGGTACCCAGCATCACCCAAATTATGTGTTCATTCATTACACTTACATACATCATGTTGTAGAAAACCTCCAATGGCCGGCACCTTGTTTTTCTGTTCACACTATAGTACTGCATCTTCTGGTCCATGGGGTCAATGCCACCCTTTGTGGCATCGTATGTCATAATAACGTAAGACTTCTTTACTTGTTATGATAACAACGTGCTTTGGTCATGAAGAGAGATAATGGCGGTAACAACTTAGTTTCTCTTAGGAACATAAGAGGCTGTCATCACATGTGGATAATAACAAAATAGTGTAGAGTATACTTCATGTCCTTTAGGTGTAATAAAATCGGCAGGCAGTTCACCTTTGTTTCTGGGTTGATAACGACTAGTGTCGGACCCTTTGACAACAAATAACCAGCTAAATCAAGAGGTACAAAAAAATTAGCACAGGTGATATTATGTTCATACTTCTCACGTTTTATCGGCTGGGTTTTCACAACATTCGTTCCAAGGCATATGGCTCTAGTTTCTTCCTTCTTCCCAAAATACACTTGCACCGGCCAGCAGTAGGTTGTTGGACTGCCACCAATTGCTCAGAACTCTATGCTGTGTTGTCGAAATGGAGAGTAACCTCTAAATGTGATCAGCCTTTCATCTATGGTCATGCACCATCCTGGAATATAGGTTTCCCAAAGGGTAATTTTCCACATCTCAAAAATTTCTCTGATTGGTTTGAATTATTCACTTGATGCATATTCACGTCAGACTGCTGCATTGTCAAAGAGCAACACCTTCAGAGGTTGCGAGACATAATTTCACGGAAAAGTGGTCAGCCATTCTCAACACTCCAAAGCAGATTGATATCTTCATTTATTGACTTGTAAACACCAGTCGGAACCTGAACACCTAGAAACTTTTTCCTTTAATCCATATCTATACCATCCATTCCTAGTGAAACATTCCACTTTCGTTATTGGTTCACTTTATCAATGAGGGGTACATCAAAGAACAACATACAACAAAATTCTTCATTATCACAGTTTCTGATCGGAGAACTTGTAAGTCCCTGGTCTCCTTTTTGGAAAACCTACTAGAAATTCCTTCATGAGCAGCTGTTGCCCATATTTCATTCATATAAAGACAAAAGAATAAGTCCCATTCATCAGCATTTGCACTAAATCGTTTTTCTCCATCTCTGTAAAAGAATCATTAATACTCATCAAATTGGTGTAGTTCTGAGTTTTCAGTGGCATCTACATCACTTTCATCGTTACCGGAAGATTCACGTTCACTAGCCGAGTTTTCAGAATCTGAAGTCCGCTCCAACAATTCCCTCTTATCCTCAACCTTTAGTTCTCTTCTCTTTAATATTCTCAGTCTGTAGAAACGAAGCAGTGCACCAAAATAAACATGTGCTTATCACGAGGAGGAGTGTTGATCACTGAAAGAAAAACAGCGCGAGTCAACAATGAGAAATGACGTAACAAACACTGAGCAGAAAGGCATCTGATCGTTGAAACATTTTTCCTAACCGCGAGGACCGTATGGAAGGAAATGTGGACCAACACTTTAACACAGAGACGTACGTAAATAGTTAAATTTTTTTAGAATTCTTAATAATTTGACAGATTGCGAAGAGTACTGAAATTTCGTTAATGTAAAATGTTTAGTTACCACCAGATATTCTACGTACCGGACTGGCCTCTGAGGCACTGTGGTAAGTAAATGGTTAGGTTAAACATCCGCCAAGCTATTATTGATAACATAATTTTCTTCTTCATTTCTCGCATGTTACACTGTATAAGATGTAGCTACTTTCAGTTTCTTAATCTGATACTGTGTCTTCACATCTCCATCTTGATGATTCCAATAGCATTTTTGCCATCATTCAATTTTGAAGAAAGATCGAAAACTAGAATTCTGGTCCTGTAGGCGAAAGTTCGACATTGTCTTATCCTGTTGAACTTAAGGTTTACGTTCGAATGATTAACTGTGAACAATACAAAAGCGACTGTTGTTTGAGCCTGCAATGTATCTGTAAATGCAACTTCGTATTTTCTAAGATTTTATGCTTGTGACATAATAGAACACCGTCTTCATGAGATGTTTTGTACCAGTCATTACAGATGACGAGGCTGTCGTGCTATAGGTATTACCCAGTAACTAAGAAGCAAAGGATCCAGCCCAAAATGACTCCTCTGCCACGACCAGACATTGTGGGGTATTCTGTGCTTTCTAGTGTGGTATGCATACAGATTTCAAATCATATCTTCGGAATAATCCACCACATATTTTCCATATGGCTGTGTTTTCCACCCCCTTCCATACACTGTGTGCCTATTGAACAGCCAGTGAGGCACATACCTAGAAATTATATGCAGTTGTCATACGACCACTGCATGCTGCCAGGCTTCTGGAACCCTGTAGGCATTTTCGTTGGTGATCTTCTATGGTTGCTACAGGATTTCTGTTGCCTCTCCTCTTTCCTGTTTATATTTTTACCTGTGTGCAGAGCGATGACCCTGAGGTTTTCTGGTTTAGCTACATTGCTTGGACCCTGTGAGTGTTTCTCTCTCTAGCGAGTATTTACCTCCGCGGACTTTGTGGCACAGGGCACATTCATGGTCAGTGTAACCACGAAGAAGGAAGCTTGGCTCAGCGGTCTGAGAAGTAATGTGGTGTATGCCCATACCCTTGCTTAGACTGATTGTGGACCATGTCAGCTACAGTCAGCAGAGCGTTGAGGGAGGAGTGGTGTTTAGCTGCCTGCCTGGAAATGGAGAGAGGGTTATCAACTGCCTGCTTGCATGATTCTAGCACTGTCTTTTATTTGGGTGCTGGTGAAGAGTCTTTACGTGAAACCTATCCAATACCTCAGTCTATTGTTCCTGTATAAGAAAAACGAAGTAAAGCATATCCATCGCATATGATTCTGTGTGTCTCAGGGGCGATCCAAATACTTTGCCAGGATATTTCGTGCCCTATTGGTAGCCTTCGTCGTTAGATTGGCCCAAAGTTCATTTTCGATTCACAGTGATTCTTATCCATTCCAACAGTGGTGATTCCTTCATCCACCTGCAGAATGATAATGTCCTCCAATATTCTTCTATGGTGTGTCTTTCTTCCTGATAGATGTTATGCTTGGGCTGTTTCGATATTTAACGTTTCGGCTTCGACTAGATGAGCATGTTAAAGAGCCCTTAGAACTGACTGAATTCTTTCATCCGAAAGGATCCTCGTAAAACAATTTCAAGATTTGAAGCATCATGGACTGGTAGTATAGCCAAAGAGTTGGCACTCGATATGGCACAAAAAGAACAAGATTCAGATCGCTAAACGTCAACTGAATTTAGGGTTTCCACGATTTCCTGTAGTTAAATGAATCAAATGACGTGATTTTTTGCTAACATCCATTCCAAAGCCGAGATGGAAAAATATTGCACGATCTCGGCTTTTGAATGGTTGTTAACAACTAAACAGCTCGCCCTTCAGTATTCTCATCACGAGAAAATTCAAGTGATTTCTTTGCTTTCTATGTACGTGATCAGCTACCTAGTCGCCATTACCAACTTCCGTATAGTGCTCCATGCGTACTGACTCCAGTATAAACAGAAAAGTAAACATTAACGCCATGTCCTTATTGTAACAACACCTAACGCAGGACCATTAACTACATTTAAGTTATTTCCGTTGTTCTATTCTGAACGTACAATATGTGATCAAAAGTATCTGGACACCCCCAAGAACAACGTTTTTCATATTGAGTGCATTGTGCTGCCACCCACTGCCAGGTACGCCATATCAGCGACCCCAGTAGTCATTAGAGATCGCGAGAGAGCAGAATGGTGCCCTCCGCGGAGCTCGTGGAATTCGAACGTGTTCTGCTGGTTTGGTGTCACTTGTGTCATACGTCTGTACATACGTCTGTACATCCATAGGCCCACTGTTTCCGATGTGATAGTGAAGTGGATACGTGAAGGGACACGTGCAGCACGAAAGCGTACAGACCGACCTCGTCTGTTGACTGACAGAGACCGTCGACAGTTGAAGAGGGTCCTAATCTGTAATAGGCAGACATCTGTGCAGACCATCAAATGTTAAACTGCATCAGGATCCACTGCAAATACTATGGCAGCTAGGCGGGGGATGAAAAATCTTGGATTTAATAGTCGAGCGGCTGCTCGTAAGCCACACATTACGCTGGTAAGTGCCAAACGACTCCTAGTTTGGTGTAAGGAGCGTAAACATTGAACGGCTGAACAGTGGAAAAACATGGTGTGGAGTCCCGAATCACGGTTCACAGTGTGGCGATCCGATGACATGGTGTCGATATGGCGAATGCCCGGTGAACGTCATCTGTCAGCGTGTGTAGTGCCAACAGTAAAATTCGGAGGCGGTGGTGTTATGGTGTTGTCGTGTTTGTCATGGAGGAGGTTTGGCTGGCACTATCACAGCACAGGCCTACATTGATATTTGATGCAAGTCTTGCTTTCCATTGTTGAAGAGCAATTCAGGGATGACGATTGCACCTTTCAACACGATCGAGCACCTGCTCATAATACACGGTCTTAGGCGGAGTGGTTACACGACAATAATACCCCTGTAATGGACTGGCCAGCACAGAGTTCCGACCTGAATCCTATAGAACACTTTAGGGATGGTTTGGAACGCCGACTTCGTGCTAGGCTTCACCGACTGTCATCGATACATCTCCTCAGTGCAGCACTCCGTGAAAAATGGGCTGCCATTCCCCAAGAAACCTTCCAGCACCTGACTAAACGTATGGCTCCGAGAGTGGAAGCTGTCATGAAGGCTAAGGGTAAACCAACACCATACTGAATTCCAGCATTACCTATGGAGGGCTTCATCTACTTGTTAGTCATTTTCAGTCACGTGCCCGGATACTTTTCGCCACATAGTGTATGTTGAGATCATGCTTTCGCTTGGCCTATTGCGCTTTTAATGTTCCTTCTCATCATCTTAAAGCTTAAAATTCCAGCAGGAAAATCTAAATCTATCATTCGCACAGGGCAGATATCCGACTTTCCTTCCATCTCTAGAATTTGTCCCCGTTCACTTTCCATGCACACTTTCACTATCGCACAGAGAGATACCTTTGATTTTAGATGTGAGTGCACATGTCACTTACTGAAAATACAATCCGTCTTATAACGAATATTCCCCATTCGCTACTTCGCTTGGCTCAAGACTAGATAATGATTGTCACAGTCTACACACATTTCTCTTGAAAACGCTAGGCACACAACAGACGGCTCCCATTTTTCTTACATCTCAAAATTTCACCCAGTATATAATAAGTGTATAGGTTACATGTATACCCAACGTCTGAACCTTACATCCCTAACAAATCAGTGTTGACCATGTAATGTAGCACTATTAGTGAATTATCTACATCTGCTGAAGCGAGCTGTATAGTCTCTACGCTGGTTCAAAAAACCACCTTGAGTCACTCAAAAGTGTCTAGAACACCAATTAAACTTGTAGTTAAGATTAAGTCTCTGTCTTAATTTTAATTTACGTATATTCTCCTCATTTTATTAAGATCTGTGTATCGTAGCTCGTTTCGTACACATATTAGTGGATGAAAATAAGGTATCAATTTTTATTTTTAGATGACCAATTTCATCCTTCTGAAGAGATCATCATCAGATAAACATTCCTGATGACAGTAGGAATGTTTATCTGATGATGATCTCTGTAGGAGATCGAAACTGGTGATCCAAAAATAAGAAATAGTACCTTGTATTCGACTATGACTATTTAGTACAAAAAGTTATAATATAATAGATTGCTGTTTCCGTGGAACAATATCCTAAAAAATTTCTATATTATAAAATACACGCAGAAGCTCATACTACATTTGTTATGTAGTGAGATGGATTTACAACGGTAGGTGTTATGTAAATACATAGAATAACAATAGCTTTCTTTAACAGTGTACTGGTGATGCACAAGAAGTTCAACAATTACGAGAGATATATGACGAGCTCTGTGATATTTCTGGGCTGGTAAACAATGCATACGGCTTCCCAATGCTCGCCTGTCTGGTTACAAATCTCGTTCAGTGTGTCACCACCCTCAACTTTGCACTTTCTACCATTCTAAAATATAAGGTAAGATGATAAAACAATCGTCAGAGAGAACTGATAATTTTTTCTGTCTAATATTTATTTATTTCATCGTCATCTTCTATGCAGTA
Organism: Schistocerca nitens; assembly: GCF_023898315.1. Classification (NCBI taxonomy): domain Eukaryota; kingdom Metazoa; phylum Arthropoda; class Insecta; order Orthoptera; family Acrididae; genus Schistocerca; species Schistocerca nitens. The sequence continues at coordinate 188,160,151 of NC_064618.1, read as the reverse complement.
CATATTAATTATTTATTATACTCTGTGAAGGCACATCACTAACAAAATGATAAGATCTTAGCATTTTTTTGGTCCTACAAGACTTCCCTGGTGCTGCCATTTATCAAATTCAAGTGAGACTTTTCCACCTCGGGCCACAAACAAGACTGAGTTCGAGTCATACTGTCAAACTTCGGCAGCAGAAATATTGGAAGGATGTAACACAGTAAAATATGCAATACAAAACCATGTGATGGCGGCATAATTTTACGAAAGAGATAATAAATAAAAATTTGCGATTGAGTGCGGGAACAATAATTACATCTAAAGAATGCTTCTCCCAACCAGAAATGAACGAATGATCGTGAGTAACTAAACTATACTGTCGGTAAACAATTAATACACCACCAAAACCGACGTCGATTTTAGTCCGATAACGGCATATGCCACCTGGATGATATATAGATATACTAATAATGGTTTCAAAAACGACAACCGACACGTAGCCTTGTGGAGTAGCTACGAGAATCCATCTATGTCTACCTTTTAATATGGAATGCTCACAGCGAGAAGGCTCAGTGTGCGGCACACGTGTGGATCAAGCAGGCAACCATGCCACAGAGACGCACTCATGCTCCCTACAGTCAGCTGACCATATTTGAAAGGGGTCTAATTGTGGCTTTACAAGTGGCATGGTGGTCCTTTCGGAGAACTGTCACAGAAATGGGACGTGATACGTCGGTTTTACAACGGTGCTGGAGTCCTTGTTCACGTGAGTATTGTAACACCCACAGATGAGTTTCTGGACGTCCACGCAGCATAGACGCGCGCCAGGATCGTCATATTGTGAGGGCAGCACTGGCAGGTCCTACAGATACCACAGCAGAGTTAAGAGGTCTTGTGAGCCCAGACGTGTCAACACGAACTGTTGTGAACTGGTTATCAGCAGTGGGCTTACGGGAAGCCACACTTCTAGCCCGCCTCCCACATACATCACAGCATCGACTTCCACGGCTCGACTGGTAGTGTCAGGGCACCACTTGGAATGGCTCGCCCTGGTCTACAGCGATGAAAGCAGATTCTGGCTGCACGGAAATTAGCGTCGTTTGCGCGTACCGCCGAGACGTGGTGAGTGCTGTCTCGTACAGTGCGTTCGTCAAAGTCAAGCTGGCCCCTGCCACGTCCCATGGTCTGGTGTGCGATGAGTTAAGACTGGTGCTTACCTTTGGTGTTTCTGGAGTGGACCATAACCAGCTCTCGGTTCGAGCTGAATGCTGATTGACAGATTCGTTGGCCGTTACTGAAATGGGAAGGTGATTTCTCGTTCCGGCAGGATAATGCTCACCCACGTGATGTCCGAGAAACTGAACGTGCTGTGTAAGACGTGCAGTAAGTTTCATCGAAAGCACGACCTACATATTTCCACATGTTGACCATGATGGCACGAGAAGAAATTCGTCAGCCTACACCTTTTACAGGACAACGTGAACAGGTTGACCAATCGTGTCATTAGGTATCCCAGGACAGTATACGCTACTTGTACGATTGAATTCCCCCCTGTGGAGACCACAACACATACTAACATGAGTGTTTCAGCATGGACTGATACCGGGTACCTCCGACATGCTTGTGCTATTAACCTATAAATGCAGCCATTTCATGCACTCCATAAGCACTGTTGCACCAATCAATCTTGCGTCAATTGGAAACCCTAAAGCGATGTACTATTTTCTTCTTGCAGTATAGTTTCAGTAAATTTAAATTTTTTGAATTGTAACCAAGCACACTTTTTATATCACTAAGACCGTCCAGTATTAATAAGTTGTAAGAAAAATGCTTGACAAATGATATTTTTGCAGACAAACGTAAATCGTAGGTTAGAATATGTACCGGGTGATCAAAAAGTCAGTATAAATTTGAAAACTTAATAAACCACAGAATAATGTAGAGAGAGAGGTAAAAATTGACACACATGCTTAGAATGACATGGGGTTTTATTAGAACCGAAAAAAGCACCCCATATTGCTAGACACGTGAGAGATCTCTTGCGCGCGTCGTTCGGTGTTGATCGTGTGCTTAGCCGCCACTTTCGCCATGCTTGGCCTCCCAGGTCCCCAGACCTCCTTCCGTGCGATTATTGGCTTTGGGGTTACCTGCTGTCGCAAGTGTAACGTGATCGACCGACATCTCTAGGGATGCTGAAGACAACATCCGACGCCAATGCCTCACCATAACTACAGACATGCTTTACAGTGCTGTTCACAACATTACTCCTCGACTACAGCTATTGTTGAGGAATGATGGTGGACATATAGAGAATTTCCTGTAAAGAACATCATCTTTGCTTTGTCTTACTTTGTTATGCTAATTATTCCTGTTCCGATCAGATAAAGTGCTATCTGTCGGATACTTCTTGAACGTTTGTATTTTTTTGGTTCTAATAAAACCCCATGTCATTCCAAGCATGTGTGTCAATTTGTACCTCTCTATCTACATTATTCCGTGATTTATTCAGTTTTCAAATTTATACTGACTTTGTGATCACCCAGTATATATTTTAGGTACTTAGACTTTTTGAGCCAATATACCATATTATAGGACTATATTTGTTTTTGATACCAAACAAATAATAACCGGAAATTATTTCACTCTTATAACAAAATAGAATGAGTTGAAATTGAAGGAAGAGATATAATGGGAATTAATAAACACTTACAAATGCCTGTTTGTCAGTGATACTGTATTTCCCACAGACAGGATTCCGTAAACAGCGGTCGTGTGAGACCCAACTCGCTTCATTTGTTCACGAGACCCAGAAAATATTAGATACTGGCTCCCAGGTAGATGCTATTTTTCTTGACTTCCGGAAGGCGTTCGATACAGTTCCACACTGTCGCCTGATGAACATAGTAAGAGCCTACGGAATATCAGACCAGCTGTGTCGCTGGATTGAAGAGTTTTTAGCAAACAGAACACAGCATGTTGTTATCAATGGAGAGACGTCTACAGACGTTAAAGTAACCTCTGGCGTGCCACAGGGGAGTGTTATGGGACCATTGCTTTTCACAATATATATAAATGACCTAGTAGATAGTGTCGGAAGTTCCATGCGGCTTTTCGCGGATGATGCTGTAGTATACAGAGAAGTTGCAGCGTTAGAAAATTGTAGCGAAATGCAGGAAGATCTGCAGCGGATAGGGACTTGGTGCAGGGAGTGGCAACTGTCCCTTAACATAGACAAATGTAATGTATTGCGAATACAGAGAAAGAAGGATCCTTTATTGTATGATTATATGATAGCGGAACAAACACTGGTAGCAGTTACTTCTGTAAAATATCTGGGAGTATGCGTGCGGAACGATTTGAAGTGGAATGATCATATAAAATTAATTGTTGGTAAGGCGGGTACCAGTTTGAGATTCATTGGGAGAGTGCTTAGAATATGTAGTCCATCAACAAAGGAGGTGGCTTACAAAACACTCGTTCGACCTATACTTGAGTATTGCTCATCAGTGTGGGATCCGTACCATATGGGGTTGACGGAGGAGATAGAGAAGATCCAAAGAAGAGCGGCGCGTTTCCTCACAGGGTTATTTGGTAACCGTGATAGCGTTACGGAAATGTTTAATACACTCAAGTGGCAGACTCTGCAAGAGAGGCGCTCTGCATCGCGGTGTAGCTTGCTCGCCAGGTTTCGAGAGGGTGCGTTTCTGGATGAGGTATCGAATATATTGCTTCTCCCTACTTATACCTCCCGAGGAGATCACGAATGTAAAATTAGAGAGATTAGAGCGCGCACGGAAGCTTTCAGACAGTCGTTCTTCCCGCGAACCATACGCGACTGGAACAGGAAAGGGAGGTAATGACAGTGGCACGTAAAGTGCCCTCCGCCACACACCGTTGGGTGGCTTGCGGAGTATAAATGTAGATGTAGATGTAGATGTAGATGGTTCTATTAACAGACGCACGGAAGTTAGAGTCATACGCGAATTCAGTGAACGGCTGCAAATGTTACTTAAATTGATAAATGTCATGCTGACAGTGAAGAGAGCTGAATGTACCGAATTCTATTACAAACCGCATTTCGGAATTAATTCAGACATACAGTAGCAGATTGTAAAATCAACAACACACATTTGAAAATGAGAAATTTCACACTAATGCTATTGAAAAGCAACGAAGAGTTCACAGAAGCACGTATAGAACATTCTCGGTCTTCGTTTATATAAGATTTCTAAAGGATTCTGGGAATAACTCAAACATTTCATGTACTGTATTCATCGAAACTCTATCGTGCAGCAAGTGTTGCTATATGAATGGAAAAGACAGAATGTCACTGTAGTTGATAGACGAATATCGCTCACCTGTGGCTTCCCTAGATCCTAGACTAGTTTCCCACTTCATAGGCCTAACCGCAATAAAATTTTAGGAAAGGAAAGTTTATTTTTATATCTTCATTTTTTATTAAATACTGACATTTCTTTAATAACAAACTAAATCAGTGTTCAAAAACTACGTTTCAATGATGTTCAAGCAGGTAGTAGTAACAAATATTGGTATATTACATGCCATTTTTTATTGACAGGGTTTTACTCGTCCAGAAATGGAACCTCTGGCGCTGTTGGCCATTATATGGACCTTTATAGTCGCTGGTGAAATCTTGGCAGTCACTTGGTCATGCAGTGCCGTAGCGAGTGAATCTGGTCGCACCGCAGACCTGGTACTAAAGGCGCTGCTACCTCCACCACGCAACACTGCCAGGGATGCTGAACTGCGGTACCAGCTGCAGCTGTTCTCAAAGCAGCTGCTGCATCGGCGCCCACGCTTCACAGCCTGCGGGATATTTGTCATTAACCTAAGCAATGTTTCGTCAATGGTAGCTGCGGTTGTATCGTATCTTGTTGTAATGGCTCAGATAAATGCTGTAGAGGGCTTACCTGACACTTACAGACACTAGACAATGTGCTGCTAGAATCACAGGAGATCTATGGTTCTATAGTCGATATGTATTGTAATTCAAGTGAACAGACATACTAGTGTGAAGAAAATTACTTTACATGTGTCGACAAGAGATTCTGTGTTAGATGTCTGACGCTTTCTCCACAACAAAGTAATAGTTATGCCAACACACTGGTCTGGTTTCTCATCATACATGGTGTTATGAGTATAAGTGCATATATTTTTGTATGTGGTACCTTAATGTGTGCACTCATCACTGCACTGGTTCTTTTTCTCTGTGTCGACCAGTCTTCCCACAAAGGCCGGAAACTATACGATCAGATGTCTTTAGCACGGTCATAACTGTACCAGTAAGTGAAATAGGCAAGTCAGTATGGCCTAACCGTTTAGTTTCCAAACAGCCACACTTCAATACCTGACCTGCTGCGGGAGTGGGTGGGAGGGGGGGGGGGGAAGTTAACAGTAATGGCTTGCTATTGCCACATATACTTGTAGGTACTGCCCAAACTAAAAATGTATGACCTCTATTAACAATAATTATTAGTCTAAATCGACATATTAAATACTGATACAAAGTTGTTCAGTTCACCATCTTCAATCTTTCTTTCTTTCTTTCACGGACGCCTTCGTTCCGCAGTGTTCGCAGGGTCAGCGTGGTTAAATCGGAGTGAGCATGGTCATTAGAAGGGGTGGAAAGATGCCCTTCCTGCCGCCACCCCATTTCCCATGGGATGGAATCAGTGTACCTCATCTGTCTGCATCTAGTGTAAATCGTGGAATTGTGCAAATGCATTCCGAATGTCTGCAAGTTGTGTAATTAAAGCGGGACGTGGGATCAGCCCGGTATTCACCTAGTGAGTTGTGGAAAACCGCCTACAAACCACATCCAGGCCGGCAGGCACACCTGGCGTCGTCGTTATTCCACTGGGTGGATTCGATCCGTGGCCAGTGCACCTTCCCGAATCCAGGAAGCATCGCTTTAGCACTCTCGGCTAACATGGCGGGCAGTACACCATATTTAATCATCAACTGAAATATCTGCAGTTATACCCATTACAACCTGCATAATTTGTATTACGACGTATCCACCAAAAAATAGCTACTTAAAGTAGAGTGCTCACAGAATAAAGTGGCCAGCAAATGTGCAGTTGGGTATGCAAACGTCAGGAGAGTGGAAGTGGGGTGCGGGCGGGATTATGGGTGAGGCATCAATGTGCTGTAGGGAAGTGCCGTTCTAAACTGAAGGTTATTCTTATATTTTTCGTAAACATGAAGTGGAGCCTCTCCACACCCCTACTTTCAGTGACACCATCCTGAAAGATCTCCTGTCACCTCTGCTTTGATTAACAAGTAATAAGGATCCCACTGAGAACGCAACAAAGCAGCGTTTATTTCCGACTGACTTGTTACCCATTTGTAACTTTCAGAGAAGCGTCATGAGCCGCGAATTTTGAGTAAAACCTATGTTTCTCTTGTTTCCGTATTAAAATTTGCTTCTTTACTAAAACTCAGAGGAGATTTTACAGTGTCACCTCACCAACACGTTATGCAGATGCAGTTGCGACAAAATTCAGAATCAGTTTACTGAGTGAGGAAATGAGGGCCTTAAGGTCAATAACTGCTAATAAGCATATCATCGACACAAAAATAAAAATGTAATGTCTTCAGTTATGGTGTTCCAAAACCCACAGCAAATCTCATTTCATAAGCTATGGATGGCCCTTCAACATTACACTGTTTTACGGAAATGTCTGTAGATCACTATATAGCACGGTAGATGATAAAGATTCGTCCATTAACCATATGACGAAATATTTTCTGCTTTGTGTGCTGTCATGTGCCAAAATTCAATACAGATAGTTCAGTCTTTCTATGAGATATTAAGAATGCTACGAATATGTCAATTGCTTTTTTCTCCGCTGGCGAGTGCGACTGCAAATGAGTGTACTACGTAAAATATTTTTCTCGTGATTGGTAACAGATAGACAACTCAACACAAATCCTAAAACAATTCAGTATGTTTGCCAAATTTCATATGCAGCAACACATGATTTAATATGCACGAAACCAAAATCATAACAGAGCCTATTTTTCATTGCCAACTTTTTCGAATTGTCACAATAACTGTACCCGCCAGAGTTGCCGACTGCACTAATGCTTTGCTTCCTGGACTCAGGTAGATGCGCCGATCCCGGCTCGAAACCGCCCGGCGGATTGACGACGTGTCCCGGTATGCTGGCCAGCATGGGAGTGGTTTTTTTGACGGTTTTCCATTTCCCGCTAGGTAAATACTGGACTGGTCCCCACGATCCGCCTCAGTTACACGACCCGCAGACATTTGAATACGTTTGCGCAATTCAATGGCTTACACTCGACGCAGGCAGCTGGGGTATATTAACTCCGTCCCGGGGGGTTCGGAGTGGCGACTGGAAGGTCATCCGGCCACCCTCAGGAACTAACACTGCCACATCAGTGGTAACACCCAGAGCCGGTACTAGCTGGTCCAGGATCTGGGTACAACAACCCAATAACTGTGACCATTAACGAAATTATAGGCACTTCACCATGAAGCACACGTACAGACCCACAAGTAACACAAAAATGAAAAATTTTATCGAGTACATTCTGCAAAATCGTTCGAGAAATTACAGGGTGTGCGTCACCATTCTGTCAGCAAAGCGCATAGCTATCTGGACGAAAGCACGAAAACTATGGTGAAATCCGAACAAACAACTGAACTCGCCCAAAACCCAGACAAAAATTTGTCACTGTGTAATGGCTGTTATATCCTGTGTGGACTCAAGTTCATTGAGATCTAAATTCAGTTGGACGAATTGGTTCAACAGCAGCAGGGCACGATGACGTAACATTTCAAATGATCAGTCTTCTCGTTAGTCCTCTAATGCCCAAAACAAGAAACGTTTTAAGCACTCTCTGACCTGTAGCACTATTCCAACTGTGTGGAAGGAAGGAGGCATTAGACCATTAAACAAGAAGTAATGAGGCAAACAATGCTCTGACTGCAGGCCCATTTGCATTTTACTAGCATGTTAACGAACTGCTTATTGATTGTTACCACTTAGATGAATACCAGTCCGGTTTTGGCAAAACTGCAACACAACTGGTCTTATAAAAGTGACTGATGAACTGAAACAGGCTGTTGAAAAATAACAGCAACTATTATGCACTATTTGGATTTCAGAAATGCTTACGACACTGTCAACTTTGATATTCTACTTGTTAAATTGCCACTCATTCCTTATATGTCTCCAGCTGTGTGTAATGATTTAACAAGAAGGTCACTATGGAGAGATTTAGTATCAGGAGTCACTCAAGGAACAGTTTTAGCCCAATAATTTTTCTTACAACATGGTAATGATTTGTTAACTATTATTTCCCACACCAAATATCTCCCACACGTTGAAGACATTCATCTATATCAAAGTGCAAATCCAGCGAACATGTGCACAACCATCCAGCAAATAAAAGCCACTCTATTTGCCCCATCAATGTGGTCAGAGAGCAAAAGTTTGAAACTTAACCCATCTAAACCGCAGTCAGTCTTAGTCCCTCACAAAAGACGTACTACCCATTAGTTCAGAGAATTCCTTTCACCATTAATCCTAAATGGCAAAAAAATATCCCTGTTCTTCTTCTGCAAAAAACATGGGGGTGACTCCAGACCATCAATTAGACTGTATTGGACACACATCTACAGTTTGTAAGAAAGATCAGAGACACTTCACTCACTACAGAAGTATAAGAACAATTTCCTTTCTAGCTTAAAAATAAGCTCGTAGAGACTTTAATACTTCCCATACTTGACGATCATTAATTCTACAAAGACTTTCGTACGAAAGCTCATGTGCACTGGAACTGGCGATGACTGCTTGTGTGCAATATATTTGGAACTTACTGATGGGAATGTCGACTGCTTTTAAAACTCCATTGGTCAGTCGATTGTGTTTTCGTTCAGAATAGAAAAAGCTGAATGAAACTATTCTCAGCGGCCATGTCACTTGTATGACTGTTTTCACTCGTTCGCCATGTTTGAGTGATTGTATTTAGATACATTTTCACGCTTTTCGGTTACACACGAAACATGAATAGGCTTGACAGCTTTTTCAGAAACGAAGTATCTTATTTTAAGGAGATGTGAAGAGAAGGTATATTTATAAAATTGAAGTACATTCAAAATATTTGTGTTTACTTTCTGAAATACGAATTTTCGTACTACTGGCAATACAAGTTTTCGTTAATTTTAAAACTTATACTGTTCTGCGCTCTACATTTGTGTGCATATACATTAACAATTACTTTTCAATATGCTTTTTATTAGTTGTTTCTTGTCTTATTTTCGGTACGCATTTTGCAGTAGATTTTAATCTAGTTTCCTGATAACCTGGAGACCTGAAACTTCCAACATATCTCACTACTTGATGATACCATAATATCAACTTGCTTTCGATCCTGGTGGGTGGTGAAGGGTACTTTATTTTTCAGTCTGTCTGTCTCTGTCTGTTCCGTACAAATATTGCAACTGATTTTAAACTAACTCCCCGATAGGTTATAGACTAGGAACTATTAACCTAACTCGGAACAAGATGACAATGCAGTATTAACTCCTTTTCTGGTGTGTGGCGGAGAGTAGGTGCTCGGCGTTAGAACTGGACTGTATTGCAATATTAATTCCCGGTCGAGTCTTTTGTGTCAAGCAGGGTACATTGGTTTTCGGTCTTCAACTTAGCTCAGAACTGGATGACAATGTAATATTAACTTGTGCTGTTTTCTGGTGTGGGTCAAGGAGCAGGTACTTGGTGTTCCATTGCTATTGCCCTGATTTTTTTCCCCAGTAGCGAATGTTTTAAGCTTAAGAACGACTGATAAGCTTCCCTGTCAGCTCAATTCTCTCCAGTTCTTACATTCGCTATCTTCTCGCGACATATGCCTATCAGGAAACAATATATGACCCACTTGAAGAGAAACTGAAATAAACCTGAAGATTACCACATGTCCGAATGTAAACACTTCAAAATGTTTTAAATCAACTGAAAAATTTCAGACACACGAGACTAAAACGCAGAAAATAACTATTTAAATAGTAAAACTTTTTAACATAACACCATTTTAAAACTAATGAATAAATATTAAATAATCTCTTGCCGCTCCACACAGATTCCTATCGGCGTACAATTATTCCTGAAAATTTGTGCGTGTGAATTTTTAATAGTTAGGAAGCTATCTGTGTAACGGAAAACGTATCTATCCGGTAACGTTGTTTTCTCTACAAAAACATTTGCATTCCACGCTAATAAATGACTGAGTCTTCAAGCGATTTTGAATTTGTGGATATCGTCACACTTCGCCTAAAAATGAATGTAAACTGCCGCTAAAAAAGATAGTTTCCTTTCTTCTTCATATATCCTTATGGAAACAATTGCTTTCGCCTTTGCACCTGCAACTAATCTGCAACACGTGCAGTTTTCCCCGGACTGGCACTAGTTTTGACGGCATATGGAGGCGTGCTGGAGGGATTTTAAAACAACAGTTCAGGGTAAACCAAGAACTTTTTTCATGCATCTGGAAATTAGATTGATTAATATGGATTGTAATAAACCTTAGCTAAAATTCGTGAAAGGAGGACCTAACTGTAGGTAGTTTTCCGTCCATTAAAAACGCAATGGCAAAACCACTTAGCGGCTCTGCTATGCGATACATTACGTTTCAAAATTATCTTAGCAACTGTGATCACGTATATTTGAGAAATGGAAATGGTTTGAAAGGCCGGCCGCGGTGGTCTCGCGGATCTAGGCGCGCAGTCCGGAGCCGTGCGACTGCTACGGTCGCAGGTTCGAATCCTGCCTCGGGCATGGATGTGTGTGATGTCCTTAGGTTAGTTAGGTTTAAGTAGTTCTAAGTTCTAGGGGACTGATAACCACAGCAGTTGAGTCCCATAGTGCTCAGAGCCATTTGAACCATTTTTTTTTGGTTTGAAAGGTCCGGTTTGCAGCATAATGTTAATACAAATGTAAAGTTTTTTTTATTTTTTCATGTTAGTTACTGGCTGACCACCGTCCAGCAGTTGACACTATGTGAGGAATGGTTTGTGGAGACCAGATCTGAAAATCATGTCCTACGGAAACCCCATAACATTTTTTTTTTTCTGCGGGTGGAACTTGTACGAACAGTGAACTCGCATGAGAGTAGCAATAGCATACTTTAACGAGGTCACCCTAGACCGGAGATGGAACTGGAATATCGCTTATGTAACCTAAGTGCTACAGACGGCGCACACGTCCGTACCCCCGGACTCCCTTTTCTCGTGACAGTCACAATCCTTCTACCTCCATCTCGGGTTTTTTTCAAAAGTAATTCGTGACACCTATTTGTCCCACATTCAACAATTACGGCACGATTTATCCCGAATTGTATGTTAATTTCACCTGTATCGGTATGCTGTTACTGAAATGGTATTTTGCCAAATGAGCAATGTATGAGGCAGTGTAAAACATTGTCTGTTGTAGGAACTACCAAATTAATCTTAGTGACTAGAGGTGAATGTTTTCATAAGGCTGTTGAAGAATACAGACATGCTGAACAAAATTTACAACACTGATAAAGATTGTATGCCACCCCTACTCCTTCATCTTAGAAGGTACTAATGAAATATAAGTTACCGTACTTTTTGTAACAAATTAAAATTATAGTCTGCATATACTACTTTTAATTTAGCCTTTCTTTTTTTGTAATATCAAATTTTTTAATGTGTCCCAAATTTAGTTGTAGAGAATATGATCGATTTAATATACTGACCTCTGTTAAACGGCTGCTACAACCTTACATGTATGCAAACATTATGCCGCAAACCGCGCTTTTCTAGGTATCCCCATTGCTCAAATAAATGTCATCAAAGCTGTAAAGACAATTTCGGAACACACTGTATTTTCCATACTTCTTTATTGTCACAATGACAGACCGCCGACATTGGGCGCCAGCATTCACCGCGACAGCGCACCGCCCACCAGACAACTGAATGTCTTAAATGTCATTTGCCTTCTACCCATCGAGCTGCATAAAACTGGTTTCTTTTGCTTTGATTCTCCTTACTACAAACTTTTACTACGAACGTCTCTATAATGTGCTTTCGCAGATCCTTACTACACTCCTGAGTACGTTATATCTCCCGATCGGTAGTAGGTGCGATCACTGCTGGCATTGTTATCACTGAAAAGCAGGCGAGGAATCATTCCCCCTCTTATGTTGACGCTCACCGCGGAACATCATACACATCAGCCAACTTCTCGTATGCTGACTGTCTGTGTCAGTGATAGTAATCTAATTTGACCCACATGTCCTGGCTCTTCGAAGTTTTTACCTGGGGTGGGAACTTAGACGATGGCCGGCTCACCTCAGCGATATATTAATGACACATGTAACAATTTAATCCACAACAGCATATGAACCAATTTTAAATGCAGAAAAAGTACCCCATTGCATTCGTAGTTAAATGAACATGTATACTGCTCATGTTAACTTTGGCACACCCCTGAGATACGTGTTCAGTTAGGACCACCGTCTGTCAGTATACATAGCACTGCTTTTGTTCAGCTAACTAACGCACTGCTGGTGGTTTCACGCAGAAGAATGAATGGACAGCTCGGTCAGCTGAAACACTAAAGAGCTGTTTCAGTTAAAAGAATGAGTACATGGTTCAACTGAAAGAAAAACTGCTGATTGCTTTCACTTGAAAGGAAAGAAGGATTATTTAGTCAATATGCAAAATTACAATGGCGTCGAATCTTTCCATTCGTTTGCTCCAACAGACTGGTTTCACTCGAAACAATGAGTAGTCACATCCGACTGAATCGGTTGTTTACATTTGATTGCTATCACCGACTAGTTTCACTCAAAGGAATAAATGAATAATTCCATAGATACGTATAGCTCCAACGAATTAGCCGATTGGTTTCGAACAACCGAATAAATCGATTGTTTTCATTCAGTTGTTAGCATCAGTAATGTAACATATTTTATTGTGACCATTTCACCCCTGCCTACCAACAGTCACACTGTAACTGTTATATTAAATTTTTTATCTGTCGTCAGCTCAATCATTGCACTCCCTATCTGAGCAGCCAATGCACTCTTCCTCAATAAAGTAAAATTCTCTCTGTTTCATCACAAAGTACTGCCATGTTTTCTAAGTCATTTTCAGTATTCGCAACCCAAATTTGGTTACTTCTTCTTCAAAATATCACAGAAATTAGGTTTCTTTCAAACTTCGAAGGACAGATAATGGCCCACTTCCATCGCAATACCCATCTCTGCTACTTTCTGTAAATCTCGTTTTTCATTTTCGTCTGTCTCCCTCCCTCGCCCTCACCGTATCCGTTGGTGGCATACTTCTCAATTTCTAGTCTATCTTTTCTTAACAGATGCTGTAACTGTTATTTCAATTTTCTCCTTTTTCTTCATTCGTGTGTCTTCTGACAATGCTAAGCATAGCTTCAAATATGCTAAGGTAACTCATATCAATCTAAATGCCTTTTACTGATATAATGCTTATTATTTTTGTTAGGGTCAGTTATTATTGCTAATACTAAGCATAGCTCCAAACATGCTAACTCATATTCTAAATGCCCTTTACTGTTATAATGATTATTACTGTTGTTAGTGTCAGTTATTATTACTGTTATTACTGGGAGATATTGTAATATCTTTTGTACATGTTACTCTCTGTCAGATGCGAGGAGGGTCTAATTTCTAGTATGTAGGACACTTTTCACTTTGTGGATTTCTCTGAGAAAACTTCTTTAAGTGGGGGATATGAAGCTTACTCTACACTATTTCTTTTTGTGAGACGACCTTAAGTACCCCAGTTCTTTAATTTCGTAAGTTCGTTTTGCGACACCAACTAATTCCAAATGGAACAAGACTATGGGAAAATAGTTGTCTGCGAAAGAAACTTCAAGGCACCACAGTTTGTGAGTAGAATGTGATTACCTGAATTGACTCTTACTACTGACTCATCGGTAACATTTGCATCACAAAAATTCAGTTGATGTAAACTTATGATGAAAATACTGTAATGTGCTTCGCAAGCAGTTAACATTAGCGTACTGCTTAGTTTGTAAACACAGTAACAATTTTGTGTACAGTACAATTACAGTTTATTATGAATTTATCTTAGAAGTGGAAATTAAAAGTAGAAATTTTTCAATATGCGATTCACTTAGGCCTATGAACCATTTCTATACACTGCGGAATAACACTGTATTTCCAAATACATCACCATGTATGATATAAATATGCTTTATATTCCCTAAGTAATGTACTTTTATAAATTTCAAAACAGTTGAGTATTAGTGTCAAATAAAGGCTTCATGCATGGCCTTCAGGTTTCATTTACTATTTTAACGAATCATATGATAAAAGCTTCATCATCTGAATCTATTGTAAGTATAAATGTAGACTCGATCACACGCTTCTGGAAGTCTGTGTTCACTGTTGTCGATGTATTGGTCTTGAGAAATTCAGAAACTGATATATATATATATATATATATATATATATATATATATGTGTGTGTGTGTGTGTGTGTGTGTGTGTGTGTGTGTGTGTGTGTGTGATGTAGTTCTTAGTGAACAGGACAGGTTGCTGATGCAAATACTTATATCTGACTCTGACTCATAGTGATCGAAACACATTTTATGAATGAAAATGTGTTATTAAGATGGAATAGACATTGAGAAATATGTTAAAAATTTCTATCTCCTTTACAATTTTTAGAAGCATTGGTAGTTATTATCACAAAAATCTAACGTTTGAACCATCATTTATTGTAACTTTGTCACACGAACATGAAAATTAAATCCAAACAACAGTGTCGTCATTGTATAGTGCTACAAGGATGAAACACATGCAATTAAAGATCAATAAAACTTCTTCTTTTAAATTGTATCCTAGTAGCTCCTGTGCTCGAATAAAAACAAATCGTTACATGCTGCACCTGAGTGTCACAGTGCTACCAGTTCGTCTCAGAAGCCTCTTCTTGTCCAAGGGAAACACATATGATGAGAAACACATATTCAACGTGACAATTGGAGTGTGAGTAGTTTAGCCCTGCATTGTATCTCTGATGGACATCTACAATCTCACAGTCCATCATACAAAAAATAGAAAAACGATTGGAAATGAAAGAAAATTTTTGTAAAACAGATCTCAATCATGGTAAACATTATTTGACAAAATCTTGTCTATTCAAACCAGTATTGTTTCACTCTTCCATCTTCTTGATATTTTCATAACAGGCTACAATGAACTATCTTCATAGCATAGTTAGGACACAGTTCGGCATACGACTACACCACTGTTTTACCAGTTTGGAAACTTTGTCATATACGATGGGAACGTCAGAATATCTTTACATATAGTTACAACAGTAGTGTGTGTAGAATGTTTCTGATCACTCATAAGGTAAGCAATTCACATGCTTCTGGACATAAACGTCATTGCTTACAACAGTTATGAACGGTGTAGTACAAATTATCACCTGATTACCATAGATGAACATAAAATCAAACAGATGGAAATATACACTTCATTAATCACAAAGAAATAAAAGCTTATTACAGTCTGATTATCAATTATTCTCCTCATAATCGAGTCCCCAATTGATGTAAATCACAGTTCTTGTTACCACTTGAACAAAGTCCACACATGTCTCTCAAGTCCTCTTCTCGACTGTTTTCACTGCAAACACTTCCCACTACACTGGAAATAAGCGACACTAATCATCAGTTCGTTGCAACCTGACGACGAGAACGCGAGTATAAAAAGTTGAATTTTTAATATGGCTCATCTCAACAAGACTGGTCAATCACATACAGATGCTCGCACTCCTTTTCACCACCCGTATCAATAATGAGGCCTTTTAATTAAGCGTAGACATATCACTGCGATAATTTCGCGATTAAATCAGTGGACTGAGAATGTTGAAGGAAGATACTAAGTATATGCTCGTGGATGGTGATGCCCATTGCACTTCTCATGCATTATAATTAGAGTTTTCTGAAGCAGTGACGAGAATAAAGTAACAGCGCATAACCACGTATCTAATCACCTCAACTGCAACATGTTGCTAAAGTATAACCAGTGTGAACAAGCTTTTGTACAGTAACCAAATTCACTGCAGCTGCAGTAACCATTGTTAGCCCTACTACATGTCCTCTAGTACTCAGAATCCAAATATACAGCCCCACTAGTACTCAGAGTCTCAGTATACAGCCCCCATCCACATTAGTAGATGCACTTTCATTTTTTAACATCATAGATATTTAAGACATTCAAAAATCTGCGAAGATTATCTTGATCAACCTAAGCAAAGTGATTTAATTTCTTTAAACTTTTCAGATTATTAATAACTGATAAACCACATAGTTTTAATATTATTTGCTGATGGTTTTAAAAATGTCTAACAAATGGAACTAAGCCGGCTTATTATTGGAGTATCACACTGCCTTTAACAACTTTTAACGCTAAAGATCGCCTTGGCATACTGTTAATACAGGATTGTACAGTTATCATCATCTGTGAGTATACCACAATTGAATAATAGTTTACATGAAACAGAATTATGTTGTGATTGTTTCCTTTTCCACTTCAAGTTTCACTAGCTCCCAGACATTTATTTCTCACAAACGTATTTTACATTTTTTACTTTAAGGCATTTTCTGTTGCATCTATAAAGATAAACTTTCTTTAAATTTTTTACTTGTAGATTATAAAATAGTTCGTCTCTCGTTTTGTATTTAAACAAGTGATTACCACAGTTCTTCGCGTTTTAGGTTGACATCTGCGTTTCCTCTCATCTGGTCACGTGCTACAGGTTGCACTATAACTTCATTTTCGTGTTTCGAACATTTTTTCTACACAATTTTCATTTAGTCTCCTCTCACTGCTTATAGATATTCGATCGGAACGTGTGATTTAAGGACGTAACTACTATGAGCTCACTATATGTTTCATTAAGTTTGGTTTGTTTACATATACGTTATCAATCTAATGATGTACACACTGAAAAGTAACGTCTATTCATTTCTGTTACACTTGTGTGTGTGTGTTTCCGTGTGAGTGTGTGAGTACATATTTAGTTCTTATTGTGTGTGTGTGTGTGAGGGGGGAGAGAGGCTGGTGGTGGTGATGTAGAATGTTGAATATGAATGTAACAGGTCTCCGAGAGTGGTTGAAAGTTTTAATGTTTTGAGTTTTGGTTTAATTATTTAGTGAAGGGGCTCGAGGGCAAGTGAGTGAAAAGGAGATGTATGGTATTATTATTATTATTATTACCATTATATTGATGGTCCTCTGTTGGAGTGTTACTGTGTTATTTAGTCTACTAGTGTAAAAAATGAGATATTTAGCATGTTTACTTCATTATTCAACGTGGTTTTCTTTTATGATTGTGTTTTCTGTATGTGTTAATTTTGTAGCAGGATTAAGAGATGTTTTTATTGTTGAGTCTATTCTTTCCATGTCTTCTTCCCTTGAGGTTGGTCTGTGATTGTATTCTCTTAGATATTGTGCAAATGTGGAGTGGATTTACCAATACGTCCAGGTTCTCATGTGTTCTTTGTATCTGCCAACAAGCGTCTGTCAGACTGCTCTGTGTATCTGACATTGCTTTCTGATATATGTCTCTGGTTCTTGTCAGTTTTTAGGTGTGTTTTTGAAGGGGACTGTCTGTTGTGTATGCCATTTTTATGCCCTGTCTCTAAAAATGTTAATGATTTTCTGTGTGAGTTTGTGTTTCTACATCATTGTGTATCATCTCATGTTTTCTCTTATATTTTCTAATTATTCTGGGTAGTTTTCATGGTACTGAGTGTTTGTGTTTGTGGTTGGTTCTACTGTGTGGTTGTCTGGTTTTGTGTTTTCTGCTTTTTCTTAGATTTAATTCTGTTTTTTAGCTTTGTAACTGTGTTACTATTGTAATCATTATTCATTTTTTGGCTATCTGCATTATTATGTCAAATTATTTTTGGTAGTTTTCTATGTTGTTTGACACTGTGTTGCAACTAACACTGCGTTGCATCTAATGTGTGTTGAGATGCTGCTTTCTTTTGTAAGTGTGGGAGGTTAGAAGATTGGAGAACGATAATGTCAGTGGCTGTGGGTTTACACTAAATTTCAGGCATGTGCTTATTGATTTGTTTTTCCATTGTTATATGCTGAAAGTTAATTTTGTTTCTCTTTTCTGTTTCAATTGTGAATTTTTTTTCTTGTTGATGCAATATGTAATAATTCAGTTTTTGTTTGTGGTTTGTCTGTTAAGCAGAGAATGTCATCCAGGAACCTGAACCAGTATGATTTTTGGTATACTTTGCTACTATTTTTGTGAAAATGACTGTTTCAGTGTGGTCCACAAAAGTATTTGCTAAGGCTCCTGAAATTGGAAACCCTATTGATAATCAATTCTCCTATTAATAAAATCCGTTTTTGAATTGGAAATAGTTTTGCTCTGTTTTGAGCTTTATTAATGTGAATATTTCATTAATGTTGTTATTGGGGAGATGACAATGTGTATTCATATTAATTGGCAGGAGTGTTGCTGTGTGTTTGATTTTTAGATCTTTTATTTGTTGTATTATCTGCATAGTGTTTTTAGTGGTTCTGTGTTCTTGTGCTCTGAAATTTCTAGACAGTTATTTTGACATGTATCCTACAAGCTTGTACGTGGGGAATTTTCTGAAATCCATTAGTGGGCTGAAAAGAATATCGATTTGTTTGTCTTTGGTTGGCTTCCGAGCACATGTACCATGGGATTACTCTGTGTCAGCTTTCTTTTATGTATGTTATCAAGTATGATGACTTTACTTTTAAGAGCTTTTAGTTCTGTCAGGACTATATTTCTTGCATCTGATTTTAAATTTGTAATGTTGTTTTGGGAGATGAGATCTTGTGTTTCTTCAGTGTATGAAAATTCGTCTAAAAGTGAAAGTGTACTCCTCTTGTCTGCTTATCAAGAGCTGAAATTTTCGTTTTGAAGTTTCTTCCTGAGTTTTCTGATGTGACACATTCTATATTTATGTTATTGTATTTTACTGTTGCTATTATAGTATGGATTTCTTTTTTACAATTCTAAAACTGCTATTTTCTGTGCTAACTTCCCTTTCTGCTTCTCTAATTAGATATTCTGTATACTCGGTTGCTAGTTAAGAATTTAAATTTTATTTTAATCCTCTCTAAACTGCTGTCTTTCTATACTGTCTGTATGGGTGTCAGTAAGGTTCACTAATCAGGATAAAATCTGCATGTGTCTTTTTGTTGATTGTGTGTTGAGTTATTGTGTTGTGACTGGAATTTTATTAGATCTCTAATCTCTCCTTTATGAACTGTCTCCATTGTTCATGCAGCATTTTTTGTGTGACTTTCGACAAGGTTGGTCAGATGGGAGTAATCTGCCCAATGGTGTTTGCAAGTTGCAAATGTGTCTTATATAGGTTGTAATTTAGCTCTTGTTAAGTAGATTGTAGAGGTTTGAATTCCAGTTTTAACCCCATTATCTGAGTAGCAAGAAAAGGCGGTTTTTATTCACAAAACAAATATTTATGTGCTTGCTGCCGAGGACGGCCATGCAAAGGAAGCTTGTTACTCACGCCATGCCAGGCATTTCCATGTGGTCTATATCAGATATTCGGAAGACTTCACCAAAACTTTCATAAAACCAAACAACACATAAAATTCAATCCCATATGAAAATGTAATTATCTTTTACCTAAATATATCATCGTCAAGATTAAAACAGTTCTGTCAGAGTTGAAAAAGGAATGCATGATACACAGAATACGTGGTTAAAAATCAAGATCTTGTCCCTGTACTAACGAAGCTAGAGCTAAGTTACAAATTACGTTGGACGCATTTACAACTTGCAGACACCATAAACACACACAAAAACAAACAAACACAGATACCAACATAACAGAAACGAACAGACGTCAGTTTTCAGTGTATACTTCCTTAGGCAGGTAACATATAAGAAAGAAATTAAATTCACAATAATCACATCTTTAAAACACAGTTTTCTATCGAATATCTACAACTAGTGGCAAAAGACTAATAGTGCATCACAACAAAAACAGCAAAAATGAAAAATGTGAAGAAAAATTTCGAAACTGGTAAATATGCTTACGTTTCATAAATGCAGTTCTAATGCGACCTGCAGCATATGGCAGCATGACATAAAACGCAGATGCCAACCAAAACGCGAAGATCTGTAAATAATCACCTGTATCCGTAAGAAATCTACAAATAACACATATGAAAATAAAACTGTATCATTTCAGATCCCACTGAAAATGCCTTAAGGTAAAAAAAGACGAAACCGGTCTGGGATAAATAAAATACAGTGCAGCAACAAAGACAGCTTTTATTTATAAATCAGACACATATTAACAGTCTCACAGGGTGTCTAACGACTATTTTACCCACTACTTTCGTATCTTATTGTATCCAAAATCACCCAGCAATCAGCAAACTTTATCATTAGAGGCTGCAGGGATAAATGCACCGGAAACGAAAAACACTAAGTACTAATAATCCACTCACCTTTCAAACACATCGGCTCTTGCCGTTCTCAAAACCGTAACTGGTAATAGTGTTCACCAATATCCAATTCTCTCATGAATTTGTCGGCACAACGACTGAGCTCATTTCATTCAGTAATTGCTCTTTAACAATATTGAACCTATTAATGACAGGTGAGCCATTTTACAAAACCATATCGCAGAAATAAACGAAATATCAAAAAGACATTTGCATCTAACCACATGGCGAGGGACCGTTTTTATATGTTCTCAAATGGCCAACTTCCAAGTATTTCTAAGTCCCAAATACCGTTTAACGCGAAGCGGCTCTCGAGCCGCACAAATACTGCAAGCCGACCTCACTGTCCACAGAGAAAGAGTAAAGGCAATAAGGCCCGCCCTGATTGCCAAAACACTTATTTGTGTCTCCCACCGCCTGACTAAAAGCAGCAGCTTGCAACTTGACCTGAATTACACTTTTTATACATTTAGAATGTATATAAGACACATTCTTGATTGTAAAGCAGTCTGATATAAAATTATCTTTTTAAACATAACTATATTACTTCATACATATACTTCTACAATCATTATACACCAATAATTTACTGCTAGAATTTAGTGAAGCTGACAACTGGGCATAGCTGCGCTACGTTACTCGAATGACTACTACACAAACAATAAGTTACTGACATCTCATGAAACAAAGGATGACGGAAAATTCAAAGAGTCCACGCATGCCGTCGATAACTGTTGGTGTACATATGAAGAAATGTTTATTTTGGCAGTGGTATATGAATTATTCTATACATAACTTTTGCGATCTCTGTACTTCAACAAGAATAGAAATATGGTAATTGCCTCACCAACATCAGTATATAGCAAAGAGTGTGTAATAATCATAGCTTGCATGTATGTATTACTTGTCATTTACGTTATAAGAGACTGCAGTATAAATGTTCACGACGTTGTTAATAAGGACGTAACAAACATGGCAGCAAATTTTGTGAGCTCGCCTCGCTAGCGTGATTTCGATGCAGTCTTTAGACTGTCGGTAATAAATTTGGTTTTAATTTTAGTGTTCTCAGTAATATTCTCAGTTTTAACTTATTTCGTGGGCATTTGGCTTGTCTTCCGTATGCATTTGCTGGTACATATTTCCTTATCACCTTGGGATTTTCTAAGTCGTTAGGCCGCTATGACCATGGTACGCTGCCCAGCGCAACCCGGGCATATGTGACTCAACAATTATACAGCAACGTCCCAGCCATAAGTGCTCAAATACTCCGCTTTTTTATTATTTTTTTAAGTATAGAGACTAGTGGTCTCGCTGCTCGGAAACACTGACAGGAAGGAAACCCAAACCACAGGAGGAGCTGTGCGAGACAAACGAAAGTTGATACGTGTGTTTCTACATCTGCAAGATGATGTATATTCAGAAGCGCTACTATGAGAATGCCAATCATATTTGCTTTAAAAAGGGCTGTAATGGTCGTGAGCGTTAGTTACCTTTGGGACTGAACATAGTAAGTCGATGTTAGTCAAGAATGCTCTTAAGACAATGAAGATGTAAATTATCAATGGGCTACTGCGTTAGAACGATGTCGAATAAAAGGGCTACGGGAAGCTGGATGTTCCTCCCGCGATACTGTAGGAAAATAATGGCAAGAATTTAGCGATTGTACACGATTGCTGGCAGCAGTTCTCACGTGACGTTCGAATGAATACCGAGCTCCGGATGGACACGTGGCGCTGCACGAAGTCGCCGCGTGAACTGAGGCGTCCTGTCACGGAGTGGGCTACCCCTACCGCCGTAGGATCGAGTCCTCCCTCGGGCATGGGTGTGTGTATTGTTCTTAGCAGAGGTTAGTTTAAGTTACTTTTAGTAGTGTGTAAGTATAGGTACCGATGACCTATGCACTGTGGTCCCTTAGGAATTCACACACATTTGAATATTTGGACACGTGGCACTAGGGAGAGAGAGAAAACTCTCGTGTTTGGCATATGGCCCTGGAATATCGTACTGCGTCTGGAGCTGCATTTGGAGGAGGAGTTGTCACCACAGTCATTCAACGACTATTACAAAAATGTGGTTCAAATGGCTCTGAGCACCATGGGACTTAACATCTGAGGTCATCAGTCCCCTAGAACTTAGAACTCCTTTAACCTAAGGACATCACACACATCCATGCCCGAGGCAGGATTCGAACCTGCGACCGTAGAGGTCGCGCGGTTCCAGACTGAAGCGTCTAACACCGCTCGGTCACACCGGACGGCGACTATTACAAACCGGTAAATTAAATGACACCTCGGAGACATACGCCCTATACCGTGCATTCCACTGAACCCTAACCGTCACTTTTGCTATTTCCATGGCGTCAGACGACACCTCGTTGGAAGGTAGGGTGGAGGTCTGTTGTGTTTTCTGATGAAAGCTGGGTGTCTCTCGGTGGTAGCGATGGCCGTGAGTTGATTAGAAGGAGGCTAGGTGGGCACGTGCAACCGATCTGAGTACGGCCCAGACACACTGGACCTCTACTTGGAGTTACGGTCTGGGGTGCAATTTTCTCGAAACTTTGCTTTTGCTTGCTTGATCACCAGACTTGACTCCAGTCGAACATGTGTGGGATAAGGTAACGGGACGACCACTCCAGCGTCATCCACAGCCATCTTTAGCCGTCCCCGTATTAGCCGACCAATTGTTATAGGCAAGGAACTCAACCTCACAGCTATGCAGTACTTGTACGGCAAATTGGATGAACATCTCCATTACCGTATTCAACGTTCTGGCGGTTGCATCGCTTGTTAGTGTACACAGAACTTCATATTTTCGACGGATTTTATCTTATTTACTTTCATCTTTGAACTTGTAATGTTAATCTCTTAAAAATGTTTCTTAGATATTTATATTCCCATAAATTTCTTTATTCTGCATTAAATATGCACTATATCCTGCACTTATGAAGATCGGCTGTGAATACAGTCGCTGTCTGCATACAAAGCCCACGGCCTTGCAGAACCCAGGAAAAGCAAATTGAGAACGTGATGAAGAAACTGTAATGAGTGAATAAATGAAAATTTCGCTTTAGGGAACGGTGTTAACGATCATGGAATACTCGCCTCAGCACTGAAACAAGCACAAAATAGAGGTATTCTTCTCCAAATAAGCAGCCGTAGAGACATACAGTACCATAGGCAGCTGACAGGGAACAAACACTGCTCTACGTCTGTATCACAAGAAGGTTAGCTCTATTCTAAGATGGAAAAACACGGAATTCTTTATATTACCAGTGAACAGACAGAGCAACAATAACGAAAAACGTTCAGAAGTCGTCCAAAACTCTGAGCTGGACTCAGTACTGGGAGTCGATATGGAAGGAGATAGTGTGACTGAGGCTTTGGAAATGACCAGGTGTTTTCGATACTGGAAAACAGACACAGTATTCAACGAGAAACAAATACACCCATTGCTTGGGAGACATACAAGTAGGAATACAACGAATTTTTTCATTACAAGTGAAATTAAAAAGTATCATTAACGAAAAATTTGTGCTTTCAGGAGGGAGAGCTGGACTCAACACTGTGAATCAGTATGCAAAGAGACCAGCATGGTTGAGACTATAGAAACGATCAGGCGTTTTCTATATGGGAAATCTGACATCACATTCGACGATACAAATGTACCTCCGTTACATCCGTCGTGGGGGAGAACTGCGTCTGGTTCAATACGTAACGAAGCTATGTACTTTCATGTGAACGAACAGAGGAGGAATTTTCTACCCCTTTTAAACAACGTGAATTGATTAATACTTTACAAAGATCTCACAACACAAAACAAGTTATAGGCATTACCACACGATCAAAAAACGACACATACGGAGTTCTAACTATACTACGAAGTGTGCAATGAAATATCTATAAGCGGTAGAGTGCCAAAAGAGTGGACGGCAGAAATTTAAATACCATTCTCCTACGACCGAAAGGTCCTGTGAACCTCTCGTGCCGTCCGTCATGGCCGAGCGGTTCTAGGCGCTGAAGTCTGGAACCGCGCGTCCGCTGCGGTCGCAGGTTCGAATCCTGGATGTGTGTGATATCCTTAGGTTAGTTAGGTTCTAAGTTCTAGGGGACTGACGAACTCAGATGTAAAGAAAGTCCCGTAGTGCTCAGAGCCATTTGAACCATCTGATCCTCTCGTATTGTAGACCTGAGTACTGTGTTTATGTTTATGAAAGACGCTTCAGAAACTGGTTCAATAGTAGGTTAGAATGGTGGATGCAGAGGGTCAGATATAGTTTGCATTTCGGAAGGGAAAATGTGCTTATTACAACATCAAATCATGTTCAGTGTACCTTTGTGAATAAATCTTTCTCATATTTGATACTCTGTGAATTACGAGGGCTTGTTGAGAAGTACAACGTCGGAATTTTTTATGTGAAAACTCTTAAAGCTTCTTAAATAAAACAGGCTTCATTAAAATTCCACATCTATGATACTCAACGTAGACACCCTGACGGTGAACACAATTCTTTCAACGTGAGACCATTTTGTTGGCAGTAGTCTTAGTGAGCTCGTCTAATTACCATGATTTCGATACAGTCTTTAGTAATTTCAAAGGATATTTGGAAGTAATTTTAGTGTTCTCGGTAAATAATCTAACTCTCAGTTTTAACATGGTTCCAGGCCCTTGGGCTTGTCTACCGTAAGCGACTGTCGGCATAATCTCCCCTACCACTTGGTATCTTCTAAGTAGCAGGGCAACTGTCAGCGTGTGTGTAGAATGTTTGACATTGTTCGCGTAGTCATTACATGACCTCTGCTGACACCGCTTCATTATTAACAAAGGGAAACCTTCAAGAGAGCTCTCCAAGTTTCGGAAACAGATGAAAATCGGATATTGGCAAGTCGGGACTTTTTATGAACTGTTGCCGATATCGCAGCTCTCGTGTGTGGTCTTGCACTGTCCTTTTAAAGGAGAGGGTGGTCCACATGTGGAGATGAGAAATCCGGTGAACCGCACTCTGTTTCTCACGTACTAACACAATTATATTACACACCGTCATGTTACACGCTACAATTTGGAGGTCTCTAGCTGCGGAGGGCTACAGCTCGTGTGAGCAAAGTGGTAGAGTCGACCGACTGTTATGCGCGACATGTAACATTGTAACACCTCAACCAGTATTGAGAACAGGATTTAAAAACACACAGATTCAGCTTATGACACTGCAAAAATCAAAGTTCTGGAAAGCAATCTGACTAGCTTGAAAGATACATGTTAAACAGAACTTTCAATATGCTGCCGGTTTCGCTTTCTTTAAAATCGCAGTCATCTGTGGATAAATTTCCCAGATATATCCCGTAATCTGTATCAATAGATCATGCAGACTATTTCAGTTATCTCTGTGTCAAACACAGGTATAACGAATTTGGCGAGTTCTTCTTAGTTCGGCCAATCACGACGAGAACGACTGAGTGGGCTACGAGGGCACTTGACTGATGTTCTGGACTTAGCGGCCACTAGTCGTAAGCTGATACCAGCGGATCTTTGTAGTTGGAGATGTGGTGATATCGTTACATTTCTGTCCACTGATGATCAATATGCAATGTGGAAGATATTTCAGCTGTGAGATATTAGTATTTGCACCTTAGTTTGCTATCATTCAGCTTGCTCCTTTGGTGATGAATTGTAAGCTTGGTCTCACAATTAGTTGATGGTATTACACAGGCACAGAGAACGATTACTCTTCGTTAGCTGGAAGTTGATTGGGAGGAACATCTCATAGTTATTGAATCTAATGCTGTACGCACCCAATTTTGTCATTCTTCCCTGTTCTCCATGTCACTTAATGCACTGCAAGTCTACGAAATAGTAAATTTGCATTTCTGTGATTCATGGAAATTATATATGTGTAATTGAATGTTATAAAGCCCACGTTGTCTATACTTATTGTTTGATTGTTTTGGGGCTACTTTTGTTGTTGTGGACTTCAGTCCACAGACGTGTTTGATGCAGCCCTCCAAGCTACCCTAACCTGTGCAAGCTTCTTCATCTCGTAGTACCTACTGCAACCTACATCCTTCTGAATCTGCTTAGTGTATTCATCTCTGGGTCTCGCTCTACAACTTTTACCCTCCTCGCTGCCCTCCAGTACTAAATTGATGATCCCTTGGTGCCTCAGAACATCTCCTACCAACCAATTCGTTCTTCTAGTCAAGTTGTGCCACAAATTCCCCCTCTGCCCAATTCTGTTTAATACCTACTCATTAGTTATGTGATCTACCCATCTAATCGTCAGCATTCTTTTGTAGCACCACATTTCGAAAGCTTCTATTCTCTTCTTGTACAAACTATTTATCGTCCATGGTTCACTTGCATACATGGCTACACTTCATACATATACTCTCAGGAATGACTTCCTGACACTTAAATCTATACTCGATAATAACAAATTTCTCTTCTTCACAAACGCTTTCCTTGCCATTGCCAGTCTACACTTTATATCCTCTCTACTTCGACCACCATCAGTTATTATGCTCCCCAAATAGCAGAACTCCTTTACTACTACTAGTGTCTCATTTCCTAATCTAATTCCCTCAGCATCACCCGACTTAATTCGACTACATTCCATTATCCTCGTTTTGCATTTGTTGATGTTCATCTTATATCCTCCTTCGAAGGCATTGTCCATTGCGTTCAGCTGCTCTCCAGGTCCTTTTCTGTCTCTGACAGAATTACAATGTCATCGGCAAACCTCAAAGTTTTAATTTCTTCTCTGTGGATTTTAATTAATACTCCAAATTTTTATATTGTTTATTTTATTGCATGCTCAGTGTACAGATTGAATAACATCAGTGATAGGCTACAACCCTGTCTCACTCGCTTTCCAACCCCTGCCTCCCTTTCATGCCCCTTGACTCTTATGGTTTCTGTACAAATTGTTAATAGCCTTTCGCTCCCTGTATTTTACACACACCACATTCAGAGTTCCAGAAACATGGTCAAAAGGTCTCTAAGTATACAAATGCTAGAAACTTAGATTTGCCTTTTCTTAATCTATCTTCTAAGTGAAGTAGTAGGGTCGGTAAGGCCCCAGGTGTTCCTACATCTCTATGGAATCCAAACTGATCTTCCGCGAGGGCGTCTTTCCATTCGTCTGTAAAGAGTTTGTGTTAGTATTCTGCAGCTGTATCTTATTAAACTGATAGTTCGGTAATATCCATATCTGTCAACACCTGCTTCCTTTGGGATTAGAAATATTATATTGTTCTTGACGTCTGGTGGTATTTGCCTTGTCTCATACACCTTGCCCACCAGGTAGTAGAGTGTAGTCAGGGTTGGATCTCCCAACGCAATCAGTACTTCTAATGGAATGTTGTCAACTCCCGACGCCTTGTTTCGACTTAGGTCTTTCAACACCCTGTCAAATTCTTTACGCAGTATCATATCTCCCATTTCGTCATCATCTACGTCCTCTTTCGTTTCCATAATATTTTCCTCGAGTACATCGTCCCTGTAAGAACCCTCTATATACTCCCTTCACCTTTCTGCTTTCCCTTCTTTGCTTAGAACTGCATCTAAGCTCTTGGTATTCGTACAAGTGGTTCTCTTTTCTCCAAAGGTCTCTCTAATTTTCCTGTAGCCAGTGTCTATCTTACCCCTACTGATGTATGCCTCTACATCCTTACATTTGTCCTCTGGCCATACCTGCCTAGCCATTTTGCACTTCCTTTTGATCTCATTTTTGAGACATTTGTATTCGTTTTCGCCTCCTTTATTTACTACGTTTTTATGTTTGTTCCTTTCATCAATTAAATTCAATATCTGTTCTGTTACCCAAGGATTTCTACTAGCCCTCGCCTTTTTACCTACTTGATCCTCTGCTGCTTTCACTGTTTCATTTCTCAAGGCTACCCATTCTTGTTCCCACTGTATTTGTTTCTCCCATTCTTGTCAATCGCTCCCTAATACTCTCTCTGGACCTCCCTACAATCTCTGGTGCTTTCAGTGTATCTAGGTCTCATCTCTTTAAATTCCTGCTTTCTTACAGTTGCTTCAGTTTTAGTCTAGAGTTCATAACACATAAATTGTGGCCAGACTCCTCATCTGCCCCTGGAAATGTGTTACAATTTAAAATCTGGCTCCTAAATCTCTGTCTTACGATTATATAATCTATGTGAAACCTTCCACTGTCTTCAGAGATCGTCCACATATACAGACTTCTTTCATGATTCTTAAACTAAGTTTTAGCTATGATTAAGTCATGCTCCGTGCAAAATTTTACCAGGCGGCTTCCTGTCTCATTCCTTACCTCCATTCCATATTCACCTACTGCTTTTCCTTCTCTCCCTTTTCCTACTATAGAATTCAAGTCACACATGACTATAGATTTTCGTCTCCCTCACTATCTGAATGATTCCTTTTATATCATCACACATTTCTTCAATCTCTTTGTCATCTGCGGAGCTACTTTGGATATAAACTTATACTACTGTGGTAAGCATGGGCTTCGTGTCTGTCTTGGCTACAATAATACGTTCACCATGCTGTTCAAATGGTTCAAATGGCTCTAAGCACTATGGGACTTAACTTCTGAGGTCATCAGTCCCCTAGACTTAGAATTATTTAAACCTAACTAACCTAAGGACATCACACACATCCATGCCCGAGGCAGGATTCGAACCTGCGACTGTAGCAGCAGTCCGGTTCCGTACTGAAGCGCCTAGAACCGCTCGGCCACAGCGGCCGGCTCGCTATGCTGTTCGTAGTAGCTTACTCGCACTCCTATTATTTTTATTCATTATTAAACCTACTCCGGCATTACCCCTATTTGATTTTGTATTTACTACCCTGTGTTTACCTGACCAAAAGAGTTGTTCCTTCTGCCACCGAACTTCACTAATTCCGCTATCTCTAACTTTAACCTATCCATTTCCCTTTTTAAATTTTCGAACGTACCCACCCGATTAAGCGCTGTGACATTCCACGCTTCGATCCGTAGATCGCGTTTTCTTTCAACTGATTAAGACGTCCTCCTGAGTATACCCCGCCCAGAAATCCGAATGGGGGACTATTTTTCCTCCGGAATATTTTACCCAATAGAACGCCATCGTCATTTAACCATACAGTAAAGCCACATGCCCACGGGAATAATTAAGGCTGTTGTTTTCCTTTGATTTCAGCCGTTCACAGTACGAGCACAGCAAGGCCGGTTTGGTTAATATTACATTCAATCACCTCATCTCTGAGGCTGCACCTACGGTACAGCTATCTGTATCGCAATGACACGCAAGCCTCACCACCAACAGCATGGAACATAGGCCATGGGAGTTTGAGGTTAATACAGAGTGTTAACATTATGGATAGATGAGTGACCACAATTGAAATTAACACAGAGTGTTAATTCAACATTGTGGTCACTGATTTATCCACTACTGGAACATATAACTAGTTCTCATGCATAATATAGAAGCTTGTGTTGCCGATGTCATCTTGGCGATAACTGTTGTCTGCATTTCCTGTATCAAATCAACGAAACACGTATTAAAATCGCTCAGTCAGACACAGCTTCTCCACTAAATTAGCAATATATATCCCACTCCCTGCATGTATTATTTCCAGATATTGAAAGCTGACTTTACTTGCAGCATGGCATTCAGGTTCTCATGTGAAAATTGGAGCAGAATATGGCGCAAAGCCTTCGCTTTTGAAGTACTTGCAGATTTAGTTCTTGGACAATAACGTTACTGAGTCACTTTGGTGAGATGTCTGTAGTATAGATTCCATCTTAAAGTAGTGTGGTTATCGTCAAGGGGAACATGCAACAGCACCATGTTTAGCTACAAGGAAATAACTTATCACTCTGTAATTCTTACAGGCTTTTAAGAATTGTTACAAAGCATTCGATGTTCGATTTTACAAATAATGCTTATCAAATTTTGAATTTGTTTATTCACTCGAAGCATGCGCTGCTGTATCCCTTCTTTGGTTAATAAGCTGTTAGTGTTTCATAGCTGATCATCAAGTCATGGGTATTCGTATAATAAGGCATACCTTTCATCACTCCGAGCTTAGTTCAGCTATGTATGAGTAGTAAACCATTTACAACACAACAGACGACCATTTGGCAGAACTTCCCTGTAGATCTGGTTCCTTTGATTCCTTTAGTAGTTTGTTTCATTCCTGTCACTCAAGGTTTCTTGTCATCAGTGATCACATGATCTGTGGCTCAACTCCAATAGTATGCTGGTGAGGCCTTATGCAAGGAATAGTGCTGTTACAATGCAAGTGGGGGAAGATTTATGGTTGTCTTTTAAGATTTTTGGATTTTCCAAGTCGGAAAGCTAAACACATTTATCGTGTATGGACTAAAGGAGTTAAGGAATAAGAGTGAACAATTAATTAGAACTGAAGTCCATTGTGCAGTAATATTCCCTGTCACACTTTTGTTTGTGGTAAATACAATCTTTTGAAGATTGGGTGATACTGTTTAAGAGACAACTTGTGTTGGGAGCCTTATATAACTGTAGGTTACTGTTACATATATTTGGTACATTTAGGGACACACTATATTCTGCACCCATTAATTTTTATGCACATGTCTTGAACATTGTCAGTATTGTTTGATTCTGTATGTGATGCTTTGCATATACATTTTATAACATTTGGGGAAATTATCTCGTGTATATGTGATTTACAAAGATTTCTGTGAAACTATTACTTTTTCCATTGCTCTTTTGAATGTTTCATGATGATTTGCTGTCTTTTGAAGTAAATTCCACACACATGGGATGTTCTTTCATACATTATGCGAATGTGTAGTTAAGAGATTTTTGATCTTGGAACACACCATTTAGTCTTTACATCTTATTTGTTACATAAAAGCACAGTGAAAATTTTTTGGATAATATTATAGTTATCTGTATTGGAAAAATATTAGTATACACTGCTGTCTTAATACTTACGAAAAGTAAATATTCAATTTTTAATGAATATATCTAACTGTGTGAGACTTTCAATTCTAAGTACTACTGTTTTTTTCTATGTGCTGGATTTTCTCTGTGGAGTATAGTTGCCACATTGTTGTCCATTTTATACAGGTTAACGATTTGAAAACATTTATTGGGGGCCATATCTGCAGTTGATACTATATATTACAACAAATGTTTCCATTATAGTGTGAAAAGTGGAGTGATTAGCTTAAATATTCAGTGTTAAAAACTGGAGGAGTTTTCAAAACCGTTCCATCCACAAAATGCACTGGTGTCTGCAGAGAGTGAAATTGTGAACAATGTTCGATGTGGAAGGCAGTTCTTATGATTAGAGGATGCTGAATAGATCAGATTAAAAATCCAATGTCTATTTATAGTAACTATTTACATGTCATTAAAGCATTTCAGGACGACGAAAAACTTTGCCTTTGGAGATAACTTGGGCAGTAATGAACACTTAAGCCTGGGACTTGAGACTTATTGTGCTTATGTGATCATTAAGGTAGTTTTTCTTACGAATAAGTTTTATACCCTAAGACAAAGGAAGTATGTACTATGAAATAATTATCTAAATGGAACAGGAATAGGTGAAAGTGACGTACATGTACAGATAAACAATTGACAAAAAACAGAGACATATACCAGAAAGCAGGTTTATATCGACTGCAATGCAACACTTGTGAAGGTAGATGCATAGGACAAACAGGTAGAGCATTTAGTGTCAGATACAGAGAACACATGAGAGCCTGGAAATACGGGACGTACCACTCCACATTTGCAGAACACCTAAGAGAACTTGAACACAAACCGACCACTAGAGAAGTTGACATTAAAAAAATTAGAATTAACAATGAAAAATACCTCCTAGCCTTGCAAGCAAATTACCACATACGGAAAACCAAAGCAGAAAGGAAAACCCTGTTGAATGATCAAGTACACATTCAAAGCAGTTCATTATTTACACTAACAGATAAAATAACAAAATAAGCCCACCAAAGCGGATTAATGTAATAATACTATCCAATACAATATTAATACAATAGAAACCACTCTTCAGCTCTCCCTCTCTCTCTCTCTCTCTCTCTTTCTCTCTCTCTCGCTTTCTCTTATACACACACACAGTATAAACATCTTGAATAGAAGTTAATCTCGAACATATACCTCGTTAGGTTTTCCACAAGTAGGTAGACATGCCAAAGAGGAGAAAGAAGTAATGCAGACGCAATATTTAAGTTGTTAAAAGCAGTGTCCGACGAAATAGTTACATAGAGTGGCAAAAGAACAATATTATACCACAAAAAAGGAGATACGTGGTCAAGAGTTAGAAGGTCAGAACGCAAAGTTGTGCTTATATGTCAGTGTCAGTAATAAAGTGGTAGCGGACCTCCAGACCAGATGAGAGGAAACGCAGTTCAGCAAATCATAAGTAATTACATTTTACATCAAAAATCGCTACTCTAACTGTTTTATAGTCTAAAACTAACAAAACTGCATCCTTATAGACCCCAATGATGATGCCTTACAATACAACAATTCATATGCTTGCTGCAGAGGATGACACACAAATAAACTTATTAAATGATTACAGTTCTACAAAAAATGGATAACTTATTCAAGAGAATGAACATTACAAATTCAAAGTACATAATGCGTTGGTACTTCTCTGGCCCTTATGCCAGCAGTTATTCTGTTTGCCACTGAGTGATCGAACTATTGGATGTCCTTCTGAGAGATATCATGCCAGATATCTGATGCGTTATATCGTCAGTTTCCCAAACTGGTTTGAGGGCCCTACCCAAAACGATCCAAACGTCCTCAGTTGGTGAGAGATCCTGTTAAGTTAGTGGCCAATATAGGGTTTGGCGAGTAGGAAGACAAGCAATAGAAACAACTGCCCTATATGAACAAGTGTTACTTTGCAGACGCGTAAGCTCATAATGACTAGCTAAGAAGGACATAAAAAGTCGGCGGTTCTTTCCCCAGCTGAAAACATGTGGAGCATTATCGATATGCCCTCCTACCAGATCGGTATTTTGACGATCTAACAAACCAATTGGTCAGAATCTGGCTAGTGTATCTCAGGAGGACATCCAACAACGCTATCAATCAATACCAAGCGGATTAACTGCTTGCATAATGGTCAGAGGTGGACAAACGCTTTATTGACGTTTATAATTTATGAAGCTCGTGCTATTGTACAGATCGCCCAATTTTTGTGAAAGTCATGTAGCGTAGTGATTGTTTTACGTTTAATATAATCTCGCAGTGAAATTTTAATACTTCCTATGCAAAGTTTAATTTGGTTCAGCTCTCTTTTTATTTTTAATATTGTGAATGTTACTGAACATTTTGTGTGCTTAATATTGTCTTATATATTGTTAGTGTGGTACTTTATATAAATTCCTAGAACTAGTTGTAGGCCTTGAGATAACTTTGGTGGTGTGGGTTGTTGCTCTGAAGGAGCTATTCAGTTATTAGTGTTTTTGTTTTTATTTGATGACACAGAAGCAAACAGTGGGTGAAAGAGAGACGACTAGCAGCAGATTGAGGAAATCAGAAATCTAGATTATAAATGCAGTCTGATACTGCCATTGCTCTGTCTTCTGCTAATATTCAAAGCAGAGAATATGAAAATTCTTTTGATTTACTGACATTGCCAGTAGAGCTGAAAATGTTACTCTTAAAGTTAGTGGTGTAATTATGAAAGAAGTTACAGATGGGTCTGGAGTAGGCTACGACTGTGATGCTATGGTAGCCGGTTCTACAAGTTCCATTGTGTATAATGGTCAAGATGAGCAACATGATGTCCCATTAGGTTCTGTTACTACAATGTGAAATAATTCTCAAGTGTGTAAACAGAAATTTTGACCAAGAGCAAGGGATACTACAGGGAATATTGACTAAATCTCAGTTTTGCTATAATTTGTGGCAGTTCACTAACCAAGTGCTCAGGAAAATGAGGGTAACAGAAGTAATGCATGAGAAGAAGTCAGAGACTTAGGGAAGATCCAGATGCTAGGAACTGAGAATAAGGTGAAAGATTTGAGAAGATAATAAAAGTAAGAAGATAATAAAAGTAATGCCAGTATACGTAATGAAGACTTATGGATTAAAACAAATAGGTTTAGTGAACGAAGTTAGAAGAAATTATTACTGAAGATCATGGCATTTGTAGAGGCCATATCCTAACGAAGAGTTTGTTAAAAATCTGTCACAGTAGCAGTACATATATTTTAGCGACTAGGGAACCGACTGGTGCATTCTCAAGTATGACCTACAGAGGCTGCACTGAATGTGCCTCATCTTAATGACAATCATCTCAAATTAGCAATAAATACATCACACAGTGATGATAGACAACTGTCACAGCGCACACATGCTCACTACACAAGTCAGAATCCGATTTGATGGCGTGAGAACGAAGCAGTCGTTTCGAAACTAGTCCACAAAATGTATGTGTTACAGCTGTGACAGATTTGTACTAATCCCTTGATGAAATTAAAAGTGTTGCTGATCCAACACCAAGAAAATGGAGTAATGGCACAAGAGAGCCTATCTTGAGAATGATGTGGGTTATGTTCATGAACATTAGCTGATTATGAGAGGAGAAAGACTCATTTTAGTGCTGGTAATTTTACTCACGTGGCTCTACATACTGAAGTAATGCGTGGTTTTGATTATTATTATTTCTTCTCTGTTTGAAATTATGAACTCTTCAGAAATACATCAAACAGCATTCGTCCATATGCTTGGTTAGAGTTATTTGATTTTTCACTTTCCCTAGTTTGCCCTGCATGTCTTAAGGCTGAGTTAATTCGTGGGTCATCTGAGAAGATTGGGCAAGATTGGGCAATTGTTCTTGTCTACATATAAGTCGGAGGCTGAGCAAGATAGAGTCACCATGGGTTGTCATGAAAATAAAATTCTAATCATTCTGGTTTCACAAATCTTGATAGGTTGTTGGAACACATCATGTTAAAAAATTTATTATTGTACGATCCTTTCAGTCCTGCTGAGTTGATACACGTTTGCCTCATGTAATTTCCTTATGTTTGATCCAGGACTCACAATAAGTGATACGAGGCAACACAAGAATTATTTTGGATTTTGAGCGATATTATTTGCGTCCTAATAGTGCGGGAACGACAAATGGAGGAACTGTGAAGATATCCTGAATGGAACAAAAGCTACAATTTTAGGTGATTTAATAATGGTTGGGGTAGTAGATGGAAGCGTCACAATGAAGGTGGTACAGGAAATGATATTCATGGTCACCGAAAAGGTAGAAATTCAAGCCCATGCTCTATGGACATATGATCAGCTGATCAATGAAGTAACATTTATTCGAAGAGCCAAGACCCTCGTTACTAACAAATGCTGTCTGCAACTGTTTGAGAAGCTGCAACTATAAGACTGATACCAGTGAAACATTTAATCAGTTGGATTTTGAAAAATCGAGGGATCATCTGTTAAAAGAAGCCAGTCAGTAAAGTGTTCATTACTTGGGGAGTCCAATTCTAAAAGTAAATGAGAATAGAATTATTTCGATTTGGGCTTTGTATATAGGCCATCAAGTGCCTGTGTTGAACGAGTCAGCAATTCAGAGGTGTGGACGTTTACTTCAAAGCTTGAACTTCTTTACAATGCACTAAGGTGAGATGTGCGATTATCGGAAAAGGTTTAGAGACAGATGGTCTTTTATATCGTCTGCATCGTTATATGAATTGTAAAAGTTCTCTTGAAAATTATGTGATTGTGCAAATGTTGGCTACTGATGATGTTTTAGATGCTGAGTTTTTGTTAATGTACCAGGCACTAACGAAATTGGTTAGTGGTGAAGTATGTCTGAATTTCGTATGCCATTGATTTATAATGAGAGATTTGAGGATGATGATCAGGTTACCAATGAATGTCCAGATCATTAATATTTACAGTTTATGATGGCTTCAAAGCTGATTCATGTTCCGTTGGCCACCTGGGCGTTGTACTCTTAACTCCACTGCTGCCTAGATTCGCTGTAAGGATAACGTCATTGCCGGCGATATTTCTGTTTTAGGGTTGCACAATGGGGTCAGAGATGAACATAATAAAAATAATAGCTGTATTTTGTATATGAAACTTTTCTTCTTTTGACTGCTGGATTATGCTTTGATTGAAGATATTGCCAAGGCACCACGAAAGCATCTACTGTGCAAGGAGCTGAATGTGGCGTGGAGAGATTAAACCAATGTTGCTATATATAATTTTTTGTGATAACTAGATGTAGATGGTTCACATTACAATATGATTTGATATAATCACTTTAGTTGTGTGCACTTTGTCCAAAGGAATGTGGTGTCCTAATTCGTAAGATATACTACCTCCTGAATACTGGGAAGCATATCTGGATGTTCTTGGTCTTCCTGCAAATCTTGTTAAAATACCAAAGCGGAAACACCGTCTCATCACACTTCATTGTTCTCTATTGTTCCTTCGAAATTCAGAGAAGCTGCAGTAGCATATTTACCTCTTCCAAGAACTACTTATTCATTCTTACGTCTTTTAATGACCGAGTTGACTTTCAGGTTTGTGTCATACACCATATTGAGAGAAGCTTCTAATAAAACTGTGGTATGTGCTTCCTTGGAATGTTACCTACCGACAACTGGTCGTTTTGGTCAATGGACCAAAGCTCAGTACAGGTCAGTGGAAATGTTCACTACGTTTCAGAAGATTTACAATTGTTTTAATTTCATAATTCCATGCTGCATCAAACCCATAAAATTGCAAGATGAAGTAACTAGGTAAATAATACAGACATTACTACCAAAGTTGCCACAACTCATGGGAGTCGTATGTTGATCAGTTTGGAAAAATTATTAATGAACTTCTAAATGAACAGACATCTTTACCACAATTTGTGGTTCTCAAAAGTTGTCATAAACTGAAGCACAGGCAAGCGTATACAAATACAGGGACACGTAAACAGGCCGAATACAGCCTATATAAAACAACAAGTGTCTGGAGTAGTTGTTAGATCAGTTACTGCTGCTGCAATGGCAGGTTATCAAGATTTAAGGGAGTCTGAATGTGATGTTATAGTCGGCGCACGAGTGATGTGACACAGAACTTCCGACGTAGCGATGAAGTAGGGATTTTCCCTTACAACCATTTCACGAGTGTGACGTGAATATCAGGAATCCGGTAAAACATCTAATCTACGACACTGCGGCGACCAGAAAAGATCCTGTAAGAACGAAACCTACGACGACTGAAGAGAATCATTCAACTTGGCAAAAGTGGAATCATTCCGCGAATTGCTGCGAATTTCAACGCTGAGCCATGAACAAAAGTGCCAGCGTGTGAACCATTGAACGAAACATCATCAATAATGGCTTTCGGAGGCGAAGGCCCACTCGTGTACCCTTGATGAGTGCAAGACGCAAAGCTTTACGCCTCGTCTGGGCCCGTCAACACCGACATAGGACAGTTGATAACTGGCAATAATACAGACATTACTACCAAAGTCGCCACAACTCATGGGAGTCGTATGTTGATCAGTTTGGAAAAATTATTAATGAACTTCTAAATGAACAGACATCTTTACCACAATTTGTATCGAACGGAAAGTCATGTACGGGTATGGATACAACATCATGAATCCATGGACAATGCAT
The DNA here is from genome assembly GCF_023898315.1 of Schistocerca nitens. NCBI lineage: Eukaryota > Metazoa > Arthropoda > Insecta > Orthoptera > Acrididae > Schistocerca > Schistocerca nitens. Next base: position 188,121,987 of record NC_064618.1, on the reverse strand, counting down.
ATCAGCAGGAGACCGTTCAAGCTGTTGGAGGCGTGTGCAGTTGATGAAACATGGGACCCCTGTTAGGTCCAGATACGGCTGTGACAGGTGACACGTACGTAAACATCCCGTGTGATAACCTGCATTCATTCATGTCCATTGTGCATTCTGACGCACTTGGGTAATTCCAGCAGGACAATTTGACACCGCAAATGTCCAGAATTACGACGGAGTGGCTCCAGGAACACTTTTATGAGTTTCAACACTTCCGCTGGTCAGCAAACTCTGTAGATATGAACATTATTGAGCGTTTCTGGGGTGACTTGCAAAGTGCTGTTCGGAAGAGATCTCCACCCCGTCGTACTCTTACGGATTTATGGACAGCGCTACAGGATTCGTGGTGCCAGTTCCCTGAAGCACTACTTTAGACAATAGAAGAGTCAACGCCGCGGCGTAGCGCGGCTCTTCTGCGTGCTCGCGATGGTCCTACACGATATTATGCAGGTGAACCAGTTTCTTAGGCTCAGGGGAACTGTCGAAGGGGAGAAGTTTCAATTCAGAGAATTAATTGATAACTCGGTCCACCGCCTAGATACCATTTTAAGGCGTTACATTAGAAGATGGCCACGAAAAGGCACGTCTTAACAGATGTAGCAAGCTTGATACTTGCTCCTGCGAACCTTAACGTCAGTGGATTTACTCAGGTTCGTATGCTACGACAGCAGTTCCCACTCACAAAAGGCGTAAAAGATTGTTGTTGCTGGCTGTAATATGAGTGGCAGTGTCCTTTAGCTTTCACCTCAATGGTGTTGCTATCAAACGCGGGCCTTGATAATGGAAAGTCCAGAAGCATCCATATCTACCGAGCACGAGAAGGGGAAGAATCTAAATGTAGTTGGCCAGAAGCGCTGGAGGTGGAGAGCAACTTGTCAGATATGCCGAAGTTTGTTAAGTGCAGGTGCATTGGTGGGTCGACTATGGGAAGGGTGAAAAAGTGCGTTGCCACGATTCCTTAAATATCCATCCTCTTGTATTCACAGAGAGTTCTCAGTCAGACCACTAGGGTACCGATTCCTTGACGCTCGTGGCCAGCATCGGCTAGCTCGGACGTGTCTGTTTTTCCCACTTGGGTTGCTGCTCTGAAGTTGCTTCATAACCTGCTGCTAGTGTTCGCTATTTGTGTAGCACTCACCCCCGCACTTTCTGACACTGACATGTGTTGTGCAACCAACTGCCTCCCTTCCTTTTTCCAACATTTTGAATTAACCTTCGGTGTAGACACCTGAACTGCATGTGCCTCCTGTCGCAAACATCCTGTCCAGTCCCAAAATTGGAGCCTCTCTTATGTGAACTATGATAGTGTTTGGCGTTGAACCGAGTCGTCAGTTTGCCTTTCTGCATTTGCTCGTAAACTTTCATAAATCGGAGACTGACCTCAAACTCCTTGTCTTCCCTCTATCCTGTGTTAGGACACGACAAAATCCATTTCCACTTGATAAAATATGAGACATTGCACTCATGACAACTTCCACTAAGTTGATGCAACGTGATGTAAAGAAGTTAACATTATAAAATATTAGAAAAGTTTGTGAGAAGTGCAAAATATACCATTAACTTTGGAAGTCAGGGAAGTGATACATGTTTGGACAGGAAGTGCAGTATTTTTGCACAAGCTGTCAAGCAAAGAGTATTCGTTCCTACAGAAATTCTTCCCTCCTTACAAGGCACCATACAAAGTGTCTAGAGCATTACTAGGTAATGAAGGTGAAGGCTTATAGGAGGCAGAGAACTCGTGAAGTGCAATGTATCTGCCATACTGAAATGTTGTTGAGAAAATATAACATGATTATACCTGTGAAAAATTGGTAATTTGTTGTATACATACAAATGCTTGAGATTTTAAGATGCTATGTCATACTATAACCGTATTTAGAATCAATCGTTAGATGATGGAAAATCATATGGACACATGAGGAGTAACAAACATGAAGGCCATGAGGGATATTGATAGAGGTTCTATGGAACGATTACACAGCAAGAGGAAGGTGAGGATGTACCCAAAATTTGTAACGTAGGACGAAGTGTCAGTATTACAGGTAACTAAACGAAAGGAGGAGGAGGAGTGATTTGATTAGGAATTATGTTTTTTTACTTATATATGTAGCATGTGTCTCATGATTTATCTGTTATAATACGTTTCGTTCCACAATTGAAAAGTGTTTTGAGTCCAACAATTTTCGTTCCAGGGATGTGAGGAAGAAACACCATAAATGATGTCACTGATTATTACTTTCCATAGATGGAGGGTATGCCGCCCCTCTTTCTTTTTTTAAAAAAAAGGTATCGTTTGGAATCGGATAAAACATTTATAAGTCGTGATGTCACGTATATTCCGCACACTCATAGTAGCAGCTGAAACATATTGTAACCATCATCAGCATTGCTATGTAGACAACTAATTTTGAGTAAATGTACTAGATTGGGTTCTAGTAATTTAGTTATGTTGTCAATACACAGGGCTAACTCAAAAATAAGCGTAGTTTGTTTAAAATTGTAGCAGTTAATGCCTGATAAATAATGTTGTTGCAGAGAGACGAGAGAGAGAGAGAGAGAGAGAGAAAGAGACAACATAATCATTTACATAGCTGCACTATTATTCTCGAGATCATGTAAATTCTTTGTTGAACACTGACCTTTTTTACTGTTAATTACGATATGAATAACATTTATGACAGTGAAAGGAAAATTATTACCCGTGAGTGATTTACTCATAGGCAAGCCTGAGCTTCAAATTATTATTTATCATTTCTGCATTTGTCATTGTATATTTAATGAAAACTTTTCTACAAAAATATTTTTTCTTTTTCTGATAGAGTGCGTGAAGCCCTAAAATTATGTGATTAATTATATCTCATGTATGGCTGCCAGTGCAACACTACAACAAAAGAATGGCAGATAGTCAATGATAAAATTTGATTACTAGGTATAATTTATTATTTTCACTTAATTATATCAATGTGGAGGGGGAGGTACGACTTGAAATCAAAAGACTAAATACTACTTGCATATACGTTATGAAAAAAAATCAAACAATTTACAACATAGTTTGTTAAGGAGCAACCTCAGAGAGAAGTACCACATAGGTTAGCAAACATGCAGCCTTTGTGACACAATTATATAGAAATTCCGTCACATGAGATAGTCTTTGCTACTCTTAGTATCTGATACACAGAAATATAGTTTATTATTAATTTTTTAAGTTCAAGACACTTAAGGGTGGAGAGTTATCTAGATCAATAACAACTTTTCATCAGTGATGGCACATATAAATACATAAACGTGCAAAATTTTATTTGTTGCTGATCTTATTCACTTGTGGTTATCATAAACCTTTACTATGATTTGAAGCAGGATTCCCAGGTGATGGCGCAAGGAGAGTTAATTAACAACAATAACAATAAGTATAACTTTGTGTGATAAACAGATTGCACTCGGAGATGTAGTGCTCAAGAGACAACATTACTGGCATGGCGAGAAAAGGGAATTTATTTGAATACATATGTGTATATATTACTACTGTGGTAACATAGTCTGTTTCTGCATTTGATTCATCCAACAGGGAAGAGTATTTTGTCGGGAGAAGTGGTGTGGAAGGAATTACTAGTAGAATAACTGGGTTGTACATAATGTTGCCAATAAAAGTAGGTACAGATTTCTGGTGTCGGGAATGTAAGAGAGGAAAACCTTAGTAATATAAAACTCTGTAAATCGGTTTCTTATACTCTGGTTAGTGTTTTAGAGGATTATATATATATATATATATATATATATATATATATATATATATATATATATATATATATATATATATATATATACAGTAAGTCACTAACTGTTGTCATCAAGAATAGTGCCTAAAGTATGATTGGAGCTGAAAAGTTGCATGGGTCAACGGGAGCCATAACATGACGTTGGTTTTTTTGTTGCTAGGCGGGATCGATTCAGAGATATAAAGGTGTCCTTTGTTTTCTTAAATGGGATGCTGTAGTTTGGTACTTATTTTCTGATATTGAGTATCGAGGTGAATCCAGTGATGCCTAATAGTAGGATCTTTGAAGCTCAACGAAGGTGACAATGGTGGCACGAACGTCCATTTACAGAAGGTGATCGAAGTGATGACCATTGGTATCAATGCCGTGCTGCAGTCTTCTTATCATGTATTGAGCGGTGTTCCTAATTATATCGGCACTTATCGAAGCACATGCTCTGATAATTCTCTCTCGCATATCTTCATGTGTAGTTGGAACGTCTTTATAAACAATGTGTTTTACAAATCCCCGCAAGAAAAAATCCAGAGCCGGGCACGACACATCTCTTCCGCGTCCAATCCAACGATTTGGGAATTGTCTCTGCAACTCATTTCTAGCCGTCAGCGAAAAATGTGCCAGACATCCATCATGTTCATACCACATTCTGTTCCTTGTTAGTAAAGGTATTTCGTCCAATAACGGAGCTATTCTTTCTTGCAGTATTGTGGTGTACTTTCTACCATTAAGATTTGCTTCGATGAAATTGGAGCCTAAAATTCTGTCCTCCAGAATCCCACACCACACATTCATCGACCACGGTATTCGCTGTGCAACTTGCAGCAGCCAACATGGATTTTCAGTTGCCCCATAATGCATGCTATGCCAATTAGCATTTCCACTGTTTGTGAATGTAGCCTCCTCAGTAAATAAAGTCAAATTAATAAATGTGTCATCACTCTGAATCTGAAGGTGAGCCCATCGGCAGAATTGAGTGCGATGCGTATGTTCCATACCAGTTATTTCTTGGTGGAGACTGATATGCTAAGGGTGATATTGATGGCGATGCAGAACACGAACAACATTTCCCTGCGATTTGGTGCGGACTAACACAAGGATCTCGAAGAACTGTGGCAAGAGTACCAATTTCCGTGTCCTCGCTAGTAACTTTCCTTTGCCGGATATGTTTCCGATGGGTTCAAGATACAGTTGTTCTCAATTTATCATACATATATTTAAATATACGACGTGTAGGGTGAGTACGTTGAGGATATCTTTCAGCGTGTAAGTCTCTAGCTCTCAATGAATTTCGTTAGCATTCTCTGTAAATGAGAAGCATTTCCACTTGTTCCTCGGATGATACATCATTCACATTCGCTTGATTCGACGATACTAGTCTTACCGTTCCTATTACAGTTTTACTGCGAAACCGTCGAATGGTATTTACACATCAATGGCACATTAGATGGATACGCCGTATTCGGTGATTATTTACTATCTGCAAGATATACGTGAATTATCACAGCATATGCTTCGATAAGCGCCGAAGTGATAAGAAATGCCACTCAATCCATGAAAACAAGATTACAGAACTGCATTGATACCAATGGCCATCACTTCTAATACGTTCATGTCACCTTTGTGACCTTGGTGGATCTTTAAAGACGTTACTGTTACACATCATTGGATTCCTCTCGATAGCCGCTATCAGAAAATAAATACCTAACAATATCATTCCATTAAAAAAAAAACAAAGTTGGATTTCATATCTCTGACGCGATCCCACCTAGCAACAAAAAACCAACGTCGTATTATGGCCCCCGTTGTCCCATATTTCTCCCACAAACTTTTCAGCTCCTATCATACTTTCAGTGTTGTTCTATGTGGCAATTATTACTGTACTAAGGGGAATTTAGAACTTAGTGTGTTGTAGTTTCCACTTTTTTGCGATGATCCGATGCAACGCCAGAGCTGGACATAGGACTGTTTGACTAACGTGGTAATTAGTCACCTGATCAGTAGGTCATCTGTCCCTCTGTGCAACTTTTTTGTCTTTGATATACAGAGGTCAAGAATGTTGCCAATCAGAATTTCAACCATCCACTAACAGGTCTGGGAGCTTTTTCCAGTCTGGGAAATGTGCCAGATACAGCTTGCAGAACTATGATGCTTTAGAATCCAGTTTTGTACAGTGATAAACTTACAACAATGGTGCATGTTAGAGACGTATTAATAAATCGTGTACGTTCCCAATTACTTGAAGAACCTAACTATCAGAATGTACCGCTCTCCCTTTACTTACTTGGCTATCAAGAACCCATATACTGTGTTTCAGTGCGCATGTGACAGCAAAAGCTACAAATGTGTCACCTTAATGCCTGATGTGTCATTATTACAATCACAATAACAAAGTAATTTTTATCATTTTGATGGCAATGGCGTAGTGACGCTTGTAAGTGATAGTAAAACTGACTTCCTCGTCAATGATTGTAGGTAGGAACTTACAGAAGGAATTAATCCATAAATGTTAAAAGCCAGTCAGTGTTTTATATTTAGAATGTTGACGATGATGAAGCAGAGAGTGAAATATATAATTTTTTCCCGATTTTATCTAGGAACAGCTTTACTAGCTTTAATGTCTTCTCACTTGGCTTTCTATCTAAAGATTTTTAGTGCAAGATTGTAATGTTCATTCTGTGACATAGAATTTTTGACAGCTTGTCTAGGAATTGGAAGGATATCTTTTAATTTGAAAATAACTGAGTAAGTTATTTTTTCACTGTTGTGAAGATCACATCAGATTTATTGAATATGAGAACGCAGGCTTTCTCGGCGAATCAGGATGATAAAATCTTCTGGGGTTGACAGTCGTGTCAATGCGTTGTTCTCCAGCAACGCTTCAGTGATTCAGTGTATCCATTACTCTGGAAGGTTTTCTTCAAGTGCTGAATCTCAGTAGGTAAGCTGACCTTGTCGCATATGTCATTAGCTCTGCGAACAAGGATAGTGAGCATGGATTTCCGTTGTGCTGGATGATGGCAGCTGTTCGCATTGAGGTACAGGTCTGTGTGTGTTTCCTGTCCGTAGACCAAGTGCCCCAGTGTGCCATCCGTTTTCTTCTTTATTAGGATATCGCGGAAGGGTAGGTATCCATTTTCTACCATTCAGCGGAACTACATTTTAAAATTTTCTCCCAGAAATTCTTTCAACATAGAAATATGTACATGTTTCACAGCTGTACCTGCGCCATCAAGTCCTTTGTGATTACCAGATTTTCTTGTCCTCAGGTACGATGCTCAAAACTTGCTTTTTACACCGGCTACCTATCTTTTCATAGCTTTAAAAGAAAGTGATGGTGAGTTACCACCGAGAATTTGAGAATATCTTTTTGAAGATATAAATGTCTTTGTGACAGTATTGAAATCTCGTAAAAAGAAAATCGACCAAGCTAAAAAATTTTTGAAAAATGTTTTCTTTCTCAGTCAGTGAGAAATGCCTGTAGGAGTGTTGAATCCTTGTGGTCGTCAACGTGGAAGAACTGCTTAGAGCATCGTACGTAAGGACAGGGAATTTCCTTATGTGGTGATCCCAAAAGGCTTAATAGCAAAAGTGTACAGCTTTCGAAAATGGAAGACCTTTGTGAGAAGACTTTCAGATCTCATTCTGTTAAATGACTATGATGACATTTTCCACTTGAGAAAAAAAATTCCGGAATCAGACTTCAGCCTATCAACTCTCTTCGCAAAGCCTTACCAATGACATACACCTGATGCGAAACAGGGTATTTACAGGATCACCCAGGACAATTCTGTCACCGAATTTTGTTTTCTATTATTTCTCTGTTGTGTATATTATGTGAAAAAGTTTCATTCATTTTATGGGTGTGGTCTAAAAACCGTTATGTTTTAAGCTCTTCCTTACTGTAATTATTTTATTTAATAGTAATGGCTTGCATACTATTCCCAGTTAACAATACACATCTATTGAAAGGGTAAAAGAAAAGAAACAAAGATTCATAAAACAATTTGCAAGATAAAACAGACGTAAGTAATATGGATAATTAGAATGGCAATTAATGTTTGAATATTTTCATAAGGTGTGTTGAAAATATCGCTTATTTGCCATAAATGGCATTTCAGGGTCCAGCTTTATTTTTCTGGGTTGGATCGAGAGTTAGTTGAAATTATGTTGCTATAGAATTTTTTATTTTTCATTTTTCAAAATTAATTAAGGGTGGCAGAGTATTATGCAATATTCCAATTCTTAGAGTAAATGAGTTTACAGTTGTGAAGAATGTTAACTACCTATCAACTGCTATATGAAAAACATTTCTTACACCATCCATACGAAGATATTCGCTCCAAGCCTAAAATTTCAAATTACCTTATGGAATGAATTTTACGCTTTAAAAGTGAAACTGGGTACACACACACAAAAATAAAACGTACTTTGCTCCCTCTACATGTAACAAAGTTTCATCAAGATCGTTTATTAAGACTAAGGAATGTTCCCCTCTTAGTGCAACTGAAGAGCTACTTTAAATGACTTACTGATTTCTGATACGAAATATAAAATAAACATAAAATATTTCACTCTCAGAGCAAAACAGTGTGCAGTAAAAGTAAAATATGGTAGTCTGTGACAATTGGAATACATTTACGAAGGGCCAGGTATTCATAATATAACACTTTGTACAAACAAGTCTCGACGATATATAAAGAGGGAAATCGCAGGAAGCGCTAGTCATGCGTGACGTGATACAAATAATTCATCAGGTCTTTCATGGATGGGTGTAATCTCGAAACAGAAGATAAATGAATGTATCTACCCAACATAAACTTTCGGTAATGAGAAATTTCACAGTAAAAGTGCTGAAAATACTCAAGATTTCATTAAATTAAAGAGACAACGAATTCTAGCAATATATTTATTAGATTTTAACTGGAGTTTTCAGTGGAGTTGACCCATTTCCTAAATTTCTCGCGTAGCAAGCGGTGTTACATGACTGAATAAGAGTTTATGGAAGTCTAGGACAAAGAAGTAGTATAATTACGGATGTCCTGCCTCACAGTATAGTACCGTTCACGTCCACAGACCAGATTCCGTCTTTGTAGGCCTAAATACAATAAAACGTAAGAGATGAAAAATATTTAGCTACTCTTCCAATCACTTTCTCTTAAATTCGCGCCTTCCAATTTTGTACTTATACCAAAAGTGATATAACAGGGAAATAAGCAGAAAGACGTGACGGTAAAGCTCATGAAGTTTTTTGACAAGATTCTAATTTGGTGCAAATAGAAGCTCAGGGAATGGTGGCCATTGTTTGAACCCTCTTGCATGATGGCGGAATTCTGGCAGTCACTTAGTCACACAGTGCCATTGTGAGAGAATCTGGTCGCCCCACAGATGTGGTACTCGATGCTCTACTGCCACCACAATGCAACGCTGCCAGGGATAACTGCGGTCAAACTTGCAGCTATACACACAGCAGCAGCTGCTGCATCGCCGTATTGATTTCATCATCACCGGGACTTTGGTAATAAATCGAAGTCATGATAATGGTGGTTGCGTCACATGATGTTGAAATTTTAAAATTAATTTCTTTTATCTTCGAAATTTACAGTAAGTGTTACTAGACTTCATTTGTACATACATAGAACAGCCTGAACATTACGACCACCTAAAGAATAGGCGGTATGTCCACCTTTGGCATGGATAACAGCGGCAGTGCGTCATAGCTTGGAAGCAATGAGGCCTTGGTATTTCGTTGGAGGGAGTTGACACCACATCCACACACACAAATTCCGAGGATGGGGCGGATAAGCTCTGACGCCACGGTCAACCGCATCCCAGATTTGTTCTATCAGATTCAAATCTGGCTAGTTTTGGGGCCAGCTCATCAATTGGAACTCGCGACTGTGTTCCTCGAAAGACTACATCACCCTCCTGGCCTTGTGAGACGGCGCATTATTTGGCTGGAAAATGCCACTGCTGTCAGGAAATATGATCCTCATGAAGGGGTGTACGTGGTCTGCAACCAATGTATGATACTTATTGGCCGACAGGGCGCCTTGCACGAGCTACACTGGAGCCATGGACTCTCACGTGAATGTTCCCCAGGGAACAATGGAGTCTCCGTCCGCTTGTTTCAGTCCAGCGGTACAGGTATCAAAGAGCTGTTGCCCTCAAAGGCAACGGATTCGCTCTATCCCATCGGCATGATGAAGAAGGTATCCAGATTCATCAGTCCGTGCAACGCTCTGCCACAGTGACAACGTCCAGTGCCGACGGTCAGGTGCCCATTTCAGTTGTAGCTGCCAGTGTCGTGATGTTAACACCGGTACATGCATGGCCCATCGTTATGAGTTTTCGGTGCACTGCGTGTTTAGACACGGTCGTACACTCTCAGCATTAAAGTCTAATGTTAGTTTCGCCATAGTTCTCCGCGTGTCCTTTTTTACCAGTCTGGAGAGCCTACGACGTCCGACATCTGTAGTGAGTTGTGGCCGTCCAACCTCACGACGTCTGGACGCTATTTCATCTTGGTTCCGCCAGGTGCTGAAGACCCTACCACAGCAGTCCTCGAACACCCGACGAGTCGAGCAGTTTCCGAAATGGTCGTTGCGAGCCTCTGGCCCAACACAATCTGTTCTCGGTCAAACTCAGAGAGATCGCGCGCTTTCCCCATTCTGCACACGGACAGCGTGCTCACTAATACTACATAGACTGTGTGTGTGCCTGACGAGCAGGTGACGCTGCTATCACTTGAATGGGCGTATATCGATAGTAGGTTTGTTCTGGCTGATCAGTGTATCCGTATGTACATAAATGTTCAGCAGACTAATTAATTCGAGACATTCTTTGAGAAATAAAGCACCGTAAATGATAAAAGTGGAGAAGTGCAGCTGGTATTCTGTACTACATCAATTTTTATCCCATATACGTGAAATTAACTCAAAGAAAGCTTCTTCAATACGTGAGAGACATTGTTATTATTGTCTGCATCAATTGCAACATAATATTCAATAAGTGTAGAAATAAACAATACTTGTATGCAACCAGCTACACTGTTTAAATATTGAATGGCTCACACTTCACATAAATATCAGAAGAATGAGTCCAGTGGGGCACCTCTTGGAATACTTCATGTAGGCTCTTGATACTACCAGGGAAATGTTTGTAAGGCCACTCATTTACATTGTAGTTCACTGTCTGAATACCACTACAGCAACACAGCACTGTCAGCGCAAATGCCCCAGTTGTGGACGTTGCATCTGTACATACCTTCCACACTTCAGTATATGCTAACCTGTATCACTATCTCCCTAAGACGATGAATGCATAAATTCTATCTACTGGACTGCCAGTAAGTTCGTGGTTCGAGGTTTCCATGGCTTGCCTCTCATCTTTCCATTCAGCGTCACGTTTGAACCAAGCGGAGTGCATTTGGACTCCTTTATATGCTGGTCCTCTGAATTTGAGGCTCTCCATGGGCAGGGAGAGTAAATCCTTATGAACAGGGATTGATTAAATATAGTAAATTGCAGCCAAAGGCTGTAGAAAGCCGTCTTTCGACGACGATATGCCGACAGATGTTCGATATTACTGACAGCTAGCATGTAAGTCCTCATGAAAAGTTATCACAAATCTTTCACACTTGTAGTACGTTTATTTTAGCCGAGTGGTTCACTTTCAAACCTGACCTATTGATGCTGCGTGAGCATTGCGACAAACAGTACATTTGCCAATCAGGTCAGTACTTCACTATTCGTTATAAGGAACACACTTAAGGTATGTTTCGTAATAAATCAGTGTTTGGCAAACACCTGACACATCAAAGCTACTCGGAACGATCTATTACGAATAGTTTAAAATTTTTCACAAGGCACCCAAAAGACTGTTACTTAACATACTGGAAAAGACAGAAATTTATGCTCGTTCCTAAAATAAACCCTTGCCCATAATCAGAGAGCAATTAGACTTCAAAGAAGAATATTCCTGTCATCTTTTTAAAGCTTTATTATGGAATGTTCTTACTTTTATGTTCGTCTTTTAGTCTTCTTTTATTTGTACGGAATATCCTCATCACTGTAAGCAACTTTCAAATCGTGGCTGATTGTGACTTTTACTTTTTGTTCACGACTTAGGGTTTTGTTTTATGGCACTTACTGTTCTAGTGCTTCGCTTCCTACAATCTGATGATATTGCTCTAGCCTAACTAAGAAACACAATTTCTTTTCTGTTTCTTTTTAGTTCTTCTTTTTATTATACCAAATAATAAATTTTATTTTTCGTTTGATTTTGTTTTATGGATTTGTCACTACTACAAACAATTATAATCAATGTTTCATTTATATTTTGTCTCTTATGCTTTTTGTGTTACATTTATGCAGAGCTTGGTGGGTCCGTGACGTTTTGTGTCACAGTGGTCCATTTATATTTTATTCCTCCTTTTATTTTTATACCTATATCTACAGAATGTCAGAATGGTTGTTACCAGCTATGTCCATTGTATTTAATTCGCTAGGCTATTTATGTTTTCTGCTTTATGTTCATGACAAACTTGTTACCCCCATCTTCTTATGATAACTATTGTACCCGTGCCTCCCTTGAAGTAATATGGTGACTGTCCTCTAGGACTACTGAAGAACGCTGTTTCCCTTGTATTCGCTTTTATTTCTTTTTTATTTCTCCAAATAATAATTTTAATTCCATGTTTATTGCTATTTTATGAATTTTTTGATTGTGAACAACCATATTCACAGTACTTTTTAACATTCGACTCTTTATGCGTTTTTTTTTTTTTACGTTGATGATTAGATGGGTCCATGCTGTAAGGCGTCGTAGTAATGTAACCTATACATATTTCTATACGTCTGACACTATGTAATCCTCTTTATAGAATTTCATGGACTATTAATGACTGTAAAGAACTATTTCGCGGTATGTTTTAAATTCTGATTACTTGTGATTTTTGTTTTATGTTTCGACTACCTCGTTGGGTCAATGTCAAAAATAGACGGTTGACACACACACACACACACACACACACACACACACACACACAATCACACATACACTCACACGCAAACGCGACCATCGTCTGTGGCAGCTGAAGCCAGACTACGAGAAGCAGCAGCAATGCATGCTGGGACAGGTAGCTGGGTGTGGATAAGGAGAATGCTAAGGTGGGGAGGCCACCGTCTGGCCACAGAGGAGCATTTCCCTCATAACTCAGTACCACTCTGGACTGGACAACTGAATTACATTCTCCACCAGAGTTTCGACTACCTGTCGTTGTGCCCTGAAATGAGGAATTCCTGTCCTCTATCCTTCCCACCCCTCCCACAGTGGTTTTCCGCCGTCCAGCGAACCTACACAATATACTCGTCCGTCCCTATACAGCCCTGCTCTCAACCCATTACCTTATGGATCATATCCTAGACCTCGATGTACGACCTCTAACATACGAGGGTAAGTCAACTATTATACGCAATTTAGCTGTATTTTTGTTTATTTTGGTAGTACTGTCGTTTACGTTGATGACGCATGCTTTGTGTATTTGTTGTTGTATCTTTGCAATTTTCAAGCTGCTAGGCTAGTTTCGTTATTGCTATGGTAACGAAGGGGTCAACTTCTCAGACAAGATCATTACTGGTAGCGAAACATGGATCCATCATTACAAGCCGGAGAGTAAACGGCAGAGTATGGAATGGAAACATCCAAATTCGCCGTGGAAGAAAAAGTTCAATACACAACCGTCTGCAGGAAAACTGATGCTTACGGTTTTTCGGGACGCACAAGGTCCAGTAATGGAACGATAGGGGAAAGGGGAACAAGAATAAACAGTGTACGTTACTGTGAGATGCTTACTGCCAGGCTAAAGCCTGTAGTTCGAAACAAACGCCGAGAATCGCTGACAAAATGTGTTGTGTTGCACGACAATGCCCGTCCGCATACTGCTGCCCACACTGCTGGAACTCAATTTGAAGTACTGGATCATCCAAAATATAGTCCCGTTCTTGCCCCTTCTGACTGTCACTTGTTTTGTCCACTCAAACAGGCATTAAGAGGCCGCCGATTTGCCTCGGACGAAGGAATGGAAGGAGCGATGCATTCCTGGCTCGCAGCTCAACCGAGAACCTTCTTTAATGAGGGCATCAGGAAACTTGTATAAAGATGGACCAAGTGCGTTGAAACGCAAGGAGACTATGCCGAAAAACGATGTTCTTGTAAGTTTCCTTTTTGATTATAATAAGGTACTATAACTACGTTGCTGATAATAATTGACTTACCCTCGTACATCCTCCCACCACCACCTACTGCAGTCTAGTCACAAACATCACGTATTCCATCAAAGGCACGGCTATCCATGTGGTCCACAAGCTCGGCTGCAGCCACACTGCTGCATTCTATTTCGGCATGACAACCAACAAGCTGTCCGCATGAATGGCCACCTACAAACTGTGGCCAAGAAACAATTGCACAACTGTGTTACTGAGCACGCCGCCCTACACCACACTCTTCGAAGGCTGATTTTGTGACAGTCTCTTTGTTGTGCCTATGTGCGACTCAGCATCCCCGCTATATGGTTAATTGCAGTGATCCTTATAATAAAGTTACATTCCATCCAGGATTTTCTATTATTTTATAAGTCAATGTTATTTTCCGTTATAGCTTCAACTGATGTAATCTATCTTTCCATGCACTGGAAATTATGTATGGGTATTTTACTTGTTATGTTGATGGTTACTTGGTCATTGTCATCGGGAGGATCTGACATACATTACAATAATTGTCTTACTTGCATGACAGTATTCTGTATGAGGTTGTAACTGTCGCTATTTTGGAATCCTCTAATGTTAAAACTTGCACATATACTTCTCCACGCAGCTTCCATCGTTAATAACGGTGTCACTGAAGCAATATTTTCACTGGAAATTTACAATTCATAGCAAGCACTTCTACAGACCAGCCTACTTGACAGTACATATTTCACATTCAGTCCCCTCTGCAACTATGAAATCGTCTTCCGCTGAATGGCGCATGTCGATATATCCATACTGTCTCCATGATAACCATTGGCGACACTTACACTCTAGCTTCGCTGTAATACGATCTACGATTTTCGGCAAATCCCCATACATGGCTACAGGTTTTCTCACAACTGTTTTTTCATTGTTTAGCTATTATATATATTTTTTCATCACATATTGATGTGTATAGCACTTATTTTATGTAGCGTAATATAACTGATTCTTCATGCGCTATTAGCCCTTGTGTAACTGTTCTGTGTGTAGCTTATTGTAGCAATTGTTTTACGTCCTGTACGCCTGATTGGCTATCGCTGACGTAACAGGGTAAACTATGGGCAAAACATCACATATTTAAGACACAACTACGATGCTCTCTTTATCAGATAACGTACGAGGAGTCACATACCTGTTACATTCACCACCGCCGTCTTTTTTCTTTTTTGTTATTTTTTTGTTATTTTAAATGTTACTTCTATTATCAGACCTCTCTCTAAATCCATTTTGTACTCATATTTCAGTATAAATATCTGAGGAATGTTTCATTCTGACCTAAACAGCTAGCCACTATAAATAAATATTTTATTGCTGTCAAGACTGTTGCAGTATTAGTTCTGGTGGTAGTTTTAAAGGTAGATAAATGTCGCAGTCTATCGCAGTCTACATATATTCCCTATACAAGCCAGAAAATGATTGACTCTCGCGCCATACCCTTCCATAAGCTACTGACAGGTCAACGAAAACTACCACAGTTTCCTTTCTTCTGGTAGCCAGTATCTGTAAGGATATTCATGAAGAGGACTTGCTCACAGGGCCTACGAGGTCTACATCCAGCTCGTTCACAACTACCTCCGAGTTACATTCCGATTCAGATCGTTCTTTCAGAGGGATTGTAAGCACAGCAAAACAGAGATATTGTGTGAAAGTGTTCTGTAGCTGTTCCTTATATCTCTATCTTCTTCACAGGAGTTCTTCCAGCTCTATTAAATTTAGCTATTAATGTTCCTGTGGCAAATAATTAAGTAAAGAAGCTAATTGTGCACGTTTTAGGTACACCAAAATCTCAGGGTAGAACCCAATTGAAAATTTCTTCATTTGGTTTGGCTATCTTCTAAGTCCATTTCAGTGACTGCAAGCGGAGAAAGACTTCTTGGTTAAATACTAGAGATATCTTGACCCCAGTAAGTTATTTCTTTTCTACATGAGCAAACGCAGTCTCTTCTTGAATAATAGGAAGTCTCAGTTCGTGACTGGTGATTATGTCACGTGAGGCCTTTGACTTCTTTGTGCTGTGGGAAGGATCTTCTCCCATCTTGTAGAACGATGTCCAAGCATTTTTACAGATATGTATGGAGCCAGTGTCCCTGGTTTCCTTGTATAGTTTTCTGTCCTTTGTTCATTCAAGGAATCCATCAGGTTTGTAGCAGTTCCTTCGTATTCACTTCCATTTACTTATAAAATACATAGCTGGTTGGTCCATTGGTTCCATCCAGGAATATAGGCTTTACGGCACCCTCTCGTTCACTGTTTTTGGCATTAGATATGAGCGCCCCAAAAAACTTTCAGTATGAACAAGATAGTGCAGGTATCTCTACTATTTACTACACTTTTTGAGAATTTATCCAAATCTCCTTTTGAAAGATAGAACTGGATGCAGTGGAGGATCGTAGTGGAGGAATATGTAAGTCGTAGGAAATGAGAATAGACAATGGTGACGTCTAGGAGGATCAGGAAGTACTGTTCTGTTGACAGTTCTGGTAAGGCTCCACGAAGGATCAACAGGGCACAGGAAAAGCTCAGGTGTCCTCTGTGTACCCCATCCTCCAGACTTGAATGTCTTCTTTCTTATTTTCATCGCAACTGAGAATTAAGCTGTATGTTCCCATGAACGATGGTCCTCTTTAACTTAGCCTTGTTGGTGGGTATGGCTACAATTCTTTTGGGATGTCGTAGTACTATAAATTGTTTTAGCTATGCGGTATTTGTTGGTGTGTTGATATTTGGTGCCTTTATATTTTCCTTCTGAAACACTATTAGAATGACGACCCCATCGAGAATAACTGAAACATTCTTTAAATCGTGGCAAACAAAAGTGACAAACCCATTTCGAGGGTCGTTAATGCTTGACAGCAGTTTACAGCCAGAGACACGACCTCCTTTCGACAGAGTGTTCTCATCATCTGTGTGAATCCCTTGCAGTGCTATGTCATCCACCTCCACTGGCGCAAAATTTTTTAAAGTTCTTCGTTCTTTGTCCTAGAGATACCCTCAGTATTCTGTTGCCACATTATAAGTTGTTTTCAGGCGTCATAAAAAAAGCGCCATTTGCGTAGGAGATCACTTAGGAGTGTTTATAGTGTTCCATGTTGAAATTACATCTGAAAAGCCTTTCGCGAGAATTAACCAATAAGAACTGTCCAGTTAATTGCCCAAGAAACACTGCCAGTAGTTAACAAACATGATGCGTTCGAAGGCGATCGTACTGATGGGAATAGCACACGACTTCATAACATTTGTAAGGACGATTGCAAGTACCAGATCAGTCTAAATGTGAAAAAGCGTATGAGAAAAGCTGAACAGGTTTTTATGGAAGGCAGATTACCACTACAGTAAATAGGGTGTGATCCGCGACTCACTGAATTGAATCCTACTAACATTCTGAGAGGTAAGATTTGCGTCATAGTAATATCTGCGTCGGTGATCTATAACAAGGAAAACGTTGTAATTGTCTTCACGTTTGTTTTAATTTGGATTTTTTTGCATGTAGCCGTGGTAACCGTTTTGCATGCACTGAAACTGTACTCTTGATGACTTTATGTTAAAAGTTGAAACAGAAAGATATAATTTTTCTACGAGTGATTGACCTAAGCCGGTGAACGATTTCTGTTTACTATTTAGGAACGCGGCTTCTCATACATCTCCTCGAAAAACTAAAACTCGACTATTGAGACAAAGGGCAATGAAAATGATACCCAATTTTCGTCCATCAGCCATTACTAAATCTCCTTACAGCCTTGATTCAGTCAATACTGAAACAGAAACTCTTTCGATTTATGTGTAGCGACAAAAACACCATCATCATGTCGATAAGTTTTATTTAGTTGCAACGGTTTTTGTGACACAATGCACCAATTCGGGCCCCACTACCGCACAGAGTTGTCTATGGTGTTTACCACCGCCATATCCCTAATATAAGAATTAAAAACTATTGGTGTCCGCGGGTTTTTTAATCGTTTATTAAGTGTCAGTAATTGAGGTCATTTGATGCGCTACAGTCAGACGTTCCGTAAAAGACGATTCAATAACGCTGTTTCACACAGCTGGTGATCTTATTGTTCTTACACATATACATTACTGAAGATATATGCTACTAGATAAAATCTTCGTATATTCAGAACAGTATTGTTTCAGACATCCAGTTACGGGACAGTGTTATAATACCTTACAATGAACTACCTTAACGTTACGATTTGCTTCAAATCCAGCATGTGACCTCACTGCTGCTGTGAATAGTTTGGCAGCGTTGTAGTATACGATAATAAATTTTGGATATCTTTTAGACAGTCCTGTAGGATCGCTACCGCTGCAGTTCAGAGATTGATGTGCATCAAGTGCACACACTCTCGAACTGTACCTTAGTAACGTGTTTGCCTACATCTGATTCAGAAACGCGACATTTATCGTAACATTTCTCCTGGAGGTACGATTGAGGTTTTTAAGTAGTTAATGAAAAAACTACAGCTTAATTCCAAGATGAGGTTACAAAATTTTCAGGGATGATAGAGAAGGGTGAATGTTTCCATCTGAGATGTGGGCACAGGTCCTTAAATGACCCAGTCGAAACCTATCAACAAAAGTCGTTCTGATGCCTCTGAAAGTGGAACAAAAGTACCGATACCGTCGTACCTATGATTGTAGGGCAGACAACCTTCAGAGGTGGTAGAATCAGCTCTAAAATGCATACCTGAAGAATTATGAGCACATATTAATATTTGCTGCTGTGAGACATATTTCGTCTACAGGACAAGTACTCATAGCTTCTAAGGCATGCATTTTATAGCCTATCCCTTATTGGACAGTTTTTTCATGTTTTGGTCCATACTACCTTCTCCAAAATCATGGAATCCCACCACTTTGCAGTACAAGATAGCTGTTGATCACTGAAGATTTCTTCCGAAAGTCTTTATAATGTAAGAGAAAAGAGCGTATTAATCCAACTAAAACATAAATATCAATGAAAATGAAGCCGATGTCATTGTACAAACGTTAAAGTTACTTGCATACGTAAAGAAGTTAGCCACATTTTCCGCTATAACTAATCTAAAACCTCTCCTCTGTACATTTATGTGTCCTGAGTATATCTGCCATTACATGTCGTTATTTATTTACCCACTATAGCAGCCACCATAAGCATCGTCTATTAAACAGCGAGAGATTTCTCCCACACTAAGGAAGACTCTATGTTGCAGACTAGACACTGGGCGAGATTGCGCAGTGATTGGTACAATGGACTCGCATTCTAGAAGTCGACGGTTCAAATCTCGACCCGGCCATCCATAACTAGGGTCCGTGATTTGCAAAAGTATCTCAAGGAAAATGCCTGGGTGGTTTTTATAGTCGATATCCTTTCAAATCTATACCTAAACCAAGCTTGTGCACCGTTTCTAATGACATCGCTGTCAACGCGACGTTGAACTCTTGCTTCCTTCATTGCAAACTAGATGGTGGTTAATCACCCTCTCTAAGATCTTTGCCCGTCTGCTGGTGAGGCAAAGAACACAATAATTTGGTGCGTTATTATAATTCCACTGATTAACATGCGAATCCACCTGGGTGAAGGTACATAATGTGCTGTGATTTAAATTTTTTTTATTACTTCGCGTCGTGCCACGTGTTTTAGGCAGGTCCGAATCCAATTCCCATTATTCGTGGAACTGGATTTCCAATCGCCATTAGCAATCGCTTTGTATCGGTGGCAAGCAGGAGCCTGGGAGGATGCGGCGCTGATTACAGTGAAGTGCTCCGGTACGTTCTCGGCGTTGTCTCCCTGGCCGTTCTTTTCTGTACTCTTCTTAATTAAAGGACTCTATTGGTCCCGCTGCAACGGAGGGTCAGTGATGTTCCCTTCAGATGTTAGTAACATCGTGTGGCTGTCCCTGAGCGCTGCGTGGCACACACGTCTCCATAAAGTGATAGGCTGCCTTGGTTACTGCACTGTAGATTTTAACGTTGTAGCATTATGGGACATGATGATCGTACTTACGATCTGATCCATACATCCTTGGTGCTACTAAAGCGTCTAATTTATCTTGCAGCTGTTTCACGTGGGCAGCTTACTTAGCGACATTATCCATTTCGCAATGTGGTCAACAACGAGCAGATCACAGGCCACAAGCGATTTTGCGATGTGTAAGGGAGCAGCCATTATACGGTGAAACTTCCCCTTTGAACAATTTTTACACGACTGTGCTTAAACTGACGCACAATATTTTTTAGCGCAACGCAATCTGACTTTCAAAATTCTCTACAAGAGAATGGCCCTGACTAACATTAAACTATACGTCTCACAAATCACTTACCTCACCAAAAATCTTCGCTGCTCAAGCTACTGCAATACAGCGAGCGCCACTACTGCCAGCTAAATAAAAGATTCAAACTATGGAAGGCACTAACTACTGATAGGGATAGTTAGCAAATGAAAGATATTAATAGAGAACAAACAATGTATTTACCTTGATATCATGACAAATTACCAAACTCCGCCATCTCTCTCCCCACATCCACCACTGCTGGCGGCTCACCTCCAACTGCCCAGCGCTACGCGCTGTTCACAGCCAGCTGCCTAACACTACAATGGTTGAGTATTACAACAATGCAAAGCAGCCACAGACTGCACACGGCACAGCCAGTGATTTTCATACAGAGGTGGCGTTACTATTAAAAAAACCTAAACAGCCTACTTACATAGCCCCCATGCTCCCCACAAAAATTTTTACAAATTGGTTTGGGCAGTGCCCAATACAGATTTGAAAAAAATTTTCATAATTACAATAACAAAGAAATCAAATGCACACACTTATTGATACAATGTTGGTCAAAAGCTAAAATTTTCTCACAGTCCATAAAGAAAGTCCTGATCATTCATCACATTGCAGTGTTTTTCTCAAAGTCTGAGCAGTAAAAGAAAATGCACACGGAAGTAGTGGATTTCCATGCAGTCTTGAAGAAGTATCGTTGTCCTTCCAACGGAAAGACAGTACTGACTCTCGACATGCAGACAGGTCATGGGCCACAACAGAGCAAACCCACAGCGGAGTCAATCGAAGTTTTGGTAGGTCATCACAGAGCAGACCCACTGTAGTCCTGGTGGAGATTACGGTACTGGTGGGCCACCAGAGGTGCAGACCCACTGCAGTCCTTGTAGAAATAATGTTACTGGAGAGTCATCAAAGGTGTAGATCCACTGTAGTCCTTGTAGAGATGGCCAGCAGCCATCTGTTGCGACTGTGCAGGTGCACAATCACCATTGAAGAGTCTTGCGGAGAATATAGCAAGTCCATAAACCACCACTTGTCCACACACAAAAAATTTGTTTGAAATGTCCTTGGAACCAGCAATGCTGTTATCCAGTCCCTTGCTGAATTATTAACACACGTGCAAACACTAACAGTCCCAACTGCTCACATACTGTGCATATATTATGACCAACAGAAACGTGTGCAGTGAAATGTAACTTACAAGTTACTTAATTTGATGACCTGGTGTCAATTACAATTTTATAACATAAGAATACAATTACAAGGGTACAGAAAACATCATTAAAAACATAATAGTAGAGATAACATTCGTAGTAATAGGGGCTTTACAAAAGAATAGAAATAAACATATACATCAGTGTTACAAAAATAATGACATAAGTACATATATAAAGATCAGAACAACTTTTGAAACATCAACTTCCACATGAGCATTAAAACAAAACAGAACAAATACTGTTTAAATATGTTTACAAAGTAAATAACATATTATCAATGCAAATTATATTTGAGGATAACAGTATTCCTCATCATAGTTCATGTAGCTTAGTATTAGAAGAAGAAAAAATTCTATGAAACTACACAGAGACAGGAAGAAAAGAAATACACAAGGGTACACAAACACATAGGGGAATAACACAATGGAAAGGACAGGGTTCGTTTTCAGTGTAACTTTTGGTACTGCAGTATTTTGTGAACAAAACATTTTTTGTTCTTGGAGATCTCCCTTCGTTCATCATTTTTCCCAAAAAAGTCCTATCTGTACCTCTTTTCTGTATTCCAACCATAATTCTTTCAAAATAAATATGGCTCATTGTACAATACTCATTTAGGCCCAAATCTTTTTTTTTATATACCTTGTCAATGCATTGCTTCCAATTCATCATAGTTAGTTTCTTATATAGTCTACCCCCTCTTAAGCTAACTTAAATCTACTGAGCTCAGATGCTAAACTAAGGGACGAGGCAATGCAGCAGAACATAAAACAATAAACGCAAACAGCAATGACAAAAAAGTGCAGATTTGCAAAGGAAGCAGCATTTTAGA
The DNA here is from genome assembly GCF_023898315.1 of Schistocerca nitens. Lineage (NCBI taxonomy): Eukaryota > Metazoa > Arthropoda > Insecta > Orthoptera > Acrididae > Schistocerca > Schistocerca nitens. The sequence goes on along the minus strand of NC_064618.1, from coordinate 188,099,586 downwards.
AATTAGCGAAGCAATTGCAATATTACAACTAATCTAAGGCAATGTGCAGCAAACAATAACAAGAAATCATTAGTAATACTGGCTTAACAGAATAATACAAAGTCAAATTCAATAACACTATGCCTGGCAAACAGCAGCAACTTATACCTAAACATGACATAGCTCAAGCAGAAAAAATAGTAGACTAAAGATAACAATGCAGATAAGGGAAATGTATAATCACATCTTAATGTCTAAGTAATTAAAGTGGTGCACCACAACAACTTATTGTAAAAAAAAAATATTACCATGTACTTGAAAAGAAAATTGTGTGTGCAGTTACTGTTACTAGTCTCTTCTTATTGTTCTTTCCTTTCCAAGTGCTCCTTTTTTTTTTTAAGAATATGGATTACAAAATTATTATTTAATAGATCTGTAGACAGAAAATATTTAAATTAGTACATCTATAAAATTTTATTTTAACCAGTGCTGCAGTGCAGCTAGAAACTAGATATTAAACAAAATGGGCAAAGCAAGGCGTGAAACGTCATTCACTAGCCATATGGCATTTCTCTCAATTAGCACGACAATAGCCGTGAAATGTTTCTCATCGTTTTCAAGTTCGACCGTGTCGTTTTTGCGATGCTTTCTACAAAGGAACGTCAATAGCAATTATAATGGCCTCCCCTAATGGCTTTTTCTTCTACCTGTGCCGCTGGAAGGCTAATGGCCCATTTTTTTTTTTTTGTTCGGGCGGCTGTCGCCCAGGTGGGTGCCCGCGACGCATTACGTGCAGGTGGTCACTTAACTTTCGTACGGAAATATTTATGACAGCAGTTTCCACTACAATGGCAGTCTTAAATATTTCACAGGTCAAGAATTAGCGTTGCAAATCTGTAAAAACAAAATCCTATGAATATAACAGTGTCCAAAAAATTTTCGTCGGCATTGTGATACATTCACGCATTTACACACATTTCATAATTCTAAAAGTACGATTCTCGGTTTCCAACATACGTCTTCACAAGGCAGAGTTCCTAACCGTTACTCATTACTCCTTACCTTATTATACATATATATATTCGTCGACGCTTCTTTAATATTTCATTACATGAAATACGTAGCATAATCAAATTCCTCATATAGCATCAGCTTCTTGACCATAAACATACCTCAGCAGCACAAAACACATCGTCGTCGTCAAAATAACATCATAACACCTCAGTCAAATCTCAAAAACGTCGTAGCTTTCTGCAATAATTTCAAAACCTAAAAAAATTCTCTGCTCATTTCAGTAGTGTCATCTACCTCAAACGTACTTTAAAAATCATGCTCCCTTACCAAATACATCATTCAAAGCTCTCATAGTATCACAATGGTTCTGAAAAAAATATGAAGAGTTCACAAGGTACATACAAAATACAATTTCGTAAGAGTGAAGTTATCCAAGTGTGTAATTACGTAAACATCTGTCACTGATGTAGTAAAAAAAATGTTTATCTCTCAGTTACATGATCAGATAGCTGTGTAATTTATGTGTTGGAGAAATATGGTACCGATGTGTAAAGTTGTATAAGCAAATACCATATTAGCTAGGGTTCCTTGTGGTTGCCACACACATGGTACACAAAGTAAGCGTGTACCCCCCTGAGGATAAATGTAATTATACCCTCAGGTGTTACAAATTACAGCAATGGAATGAAATGTATCACGGAAAACTTTCTTTGTAATTAAGTGTTTTAAGTATAAGGTTAATCACTCAAATGCGTGTACTGTAGCGCTAAACTGTGCGTCTTGTCGCAACATAACCTTTGTGGAAGTGTCGTAGTTATCGTCCTCCGAAATCTAAGTTCTGCAGAAGTCAATGTACTTACCTGATGATACACAAAAGTGAAATGCTTTGCGTATAGATATCTTAGTTATTACGCTTATTGTTGTGATGAAGAAAGTACTGTGCTGTAACGTATTGTTGTGCTACGGAAAAGGCTGCCTCATTGTTGCTATACCACAAAAGTTACTACTAAAACATGTTTTACTTTCCAGAAGAATTCAGAAAAACTGTGCAGATATAAAACAGATACACCGCAAAAGCAACAAGGTGAATTGTGTCACACATTAGTAGCGTCGTGGTATAGTCGTGTAGCTGTCAAATAAACTAACCACTGTGTCACCCGGTATCTCTCAGAAAGCACCTTGAATCCATAATGTATTTGCAAGTAAACCAAAATGTTGCATTAAAAACTCAAGTTAAAAAAGCACATTATCTCTCAATAAACAGTTTTACGTGTGAAATGTGGTGTAAACCTTTACTCTTCCTAGTACTCAGAGTGTGAACTTGAATGCAATTATCGTGCGGTATACGTCGGTAAAGAATACTGGAATTTTTCTCAAGGTTAGCGTCTATGATATTTTTCTCGGAGCCAGCCGGCGCACGCGGTTCCCTGCGGTGCGGGTCATTGTCTGTTGGCGCGCGTCGTTAATGGGATTCGGAGACCGAACCTCTAGAAATTCGCCTTGCCGAGAGGGCCCAGCTCTGTTATAATCCCGCCAGTTCTGATGAAATTCAGGTCTGTCGTTATATCGGTAGTTTACATAGTTTCTTGTTTGTCGGTCAAGTGGTGGAGAATTTCTCCCGGAATCGTAACTGCGCGCCGAACTGTTGCGTCTGAAGTTATTCTGCCCCCTTTCTTTTTTTTTTTTTTTTTCTTTTTAACAGCTTATAGTAAAAATCATTGTGTCGGCGAGTAGCATATCGGTCATTGTTAGGTCGTGTCGGCGGTTTCATCTCAAAATTCGGTGCACCTTGCCAGTTTCTTTCATAACTTCCGAAATGCCCTGTATTATTATTTTGTGGTTGTTCCGTATTTCTATGTCCCTCTTCCCGTGTTGGGGCGCGAGTGTCCTCTGAAATATGTAATTCTTGTATTACTTGTGCCAAATGATCTTGTACTTCGCGGATTTCTCTTTGGTGTTGCGTATTAATTTGATTTTGATTTTGTTTGAATTTTCTAATTTGTTCATACTCTTCTGTGTCAGTGAAGGCTACAGGTCTTGTGTCATTCAGATCATCATCTACCTTTGTAGATAAGTTAGTGACCTGATCAGAAAGTTCGCCTACTTTCTCCGATAGTGAACACATTTCCTCAGTGTGTTTTTCTGAACCAAGTTTCAGAGTGTCCATTTGTGTTGAAATCGAATCTACTGTGTCCTTCAAGTTTTCCTGAGTTTTTGCAAGTTGCATAACCGAATCAGTAGATGCAACTGAGTCAAATTTAGCTTGCAAGGTCTCATGATTTTCATGAACAGTAGTTTGCAGTTCTTTTATGGCTGCTTCGTGATTCTGTAGTGCATTTTCATGACGCGAAAAAATAGGTTGGAAATGTTCACAAATTTGTGTTTTTACATCGTTACAGACTTTTTGACATTTCGATTGGATGTGATGTAACTCATTAGTTAAATCTTCACGTGTTTGTTCAAGTGTGGTGTCTAACTTTTGAAGATTTTGTTCCATTTGTTTCTGATTTTGCTCAATTGTGTCTAATTTTTGAAGATTTTGTTCCATTGTGTCTAACTTTTGAAGATTTTGTCCCATTTGTTGCATTAATTGCAATAATAATGTATTAGTGTCTTGAATCGGTTCCTCTACGCTTTTCGGCAGTGCATTTGCACCGGCAACATTCACATTTTGACAAGCAGAAAATGTGTCTTGACTTATTTGAGAAAACGGTGAGGATCCAAAACCTGAATCTACAGTATTTGTGAGATCGTCTCGTGTCATTTCGGATTCCTGAGCCGAGCTATTGCCGACCGATCGATCGATAATGCTTCCCTGTTCTCTAATTGTTTCGCTGTCTACACCATTGTTTGCCGCCCGCTCCATTTCCGTATGCACAATTACCAAATTATTACTTTGAACATCTGTTAATTCATTACACAGTGGTGTTGGCAAGCTACGCTCATCGTCACTATTATTTCTCAGTTTGCTTTGGAGCCTAGTGTTACGTTTTTCACACGCCATTATTGTCACAGTATTTCACACGACAACACAGAAAAACACAATTTGAAGAGCAAAAATAAGAAAACACATTAACATAGCACTGAAAATAATATCTAGTTAATTGCAAGCGCAGCTGCGAAATACTTGCTGCAAATCTACATGCATGCCACAACTGTTTTACTGTACAACAATGAAAAACTGCAACTACAAAGGAAATTCTCTGTATAATTACGCGCTAGCAATAAACAAAATCTACACTAATTACACAAACTACAAGAAAAAATCAGAAGATTCCAGTGAGGTATCCTGGCAGGGTCGCCATATGAAACTTCCCCTTTGAACAATTTTTACACGACTGTGCTTAAACTGACGCACAATATTTTTTAGCGCAACGCAATCTGACTTTCAAAATTCTCTACAAGAGAATGGCCCTGACTAACATTAAACTATACGTCTCACAAATCACTTACCTCACCAAAAATCTTCGCTGCTCAAGCTACTGCAATACAGCGAGCGCCACTACTGCCAGCTACATAAAAGATTCAAACTATGGAGGGCACTAACTACTGATAGGGATAGTTAGCAAATGAAAGATATTAATAGAGAACAAACAATGTATTTACCTTGATATCATGACAAATTACCAAACTCCGCCATCTCTCTCCCCACATCCACCACTGCTGGCGGCTCACCTCCAACTGCCCAGCGCTACGCGCTGTTCACAGCCAGCTGCCTAACACTACAATGGTTGAGTATTACAACAATGCAAAGCAGCCACAGACTGCACACGGCACAGCCAGTGATTTTCATACAGAGGTGGCGTTACTATTAAAAAAACCTAAACAGCCTACTTACAACGGATAGATCAGTTCCAGATTTTGACTTCGTTGTTGTTTTTCTGGTCTTTAGCCCGAAGATTGTTTTAATGCAGTGTATACTGCAAGCCTCTTCATCTAAACTGATCCATCCTGCATACATTTAAACATGCTTACTGTATTTAAATTTTGGTTTTCTCTACAATTTCTAGCCGACACGCTTTCCTCTTTGAGCAAACTCATGAATTCCTGTTGTCTCAGGACGTGTCGTATCATTCATTCTCTTTCTTTAGTCACGCACCACAAGCTTCATTTTCCACAATTTAGATTCAGCACCCCCTCATTAGCCATTCGATCTGAACATCGACGTTTCAGCATTCTTCTGTAGCACCACGTTTAAAAAGCGTCTCTATTCCTCTTCTCTGAACTGTTTATCGTCCACATTTCACTTCCGTACAAGGGTACAATCCAAATACCTTCAGAAGAATCTTCACAACACTCTTATATGTGTATTAGATCGCAATAAACTTCTCTTTTTTCAGAGACACTTCTCTTGCTTTTGCCAGTCTTCATTTTATATTCTCGCTACTTCGGCCATTGTCATTTATCTTGTCGCTCAAACGTCTCATTTCGTAATCTAAGTCCCTCATTACCACTAAATGCTGTTCGATTAATTCCATTATCCTTCTCTTACTTTATAATCACCTTACAGTCTCTTTTCAAGGAACTGTCAATTACATTCAACTGCTCTTCCAGGTTCTTTGCAATTTGTGACAGTATTACGAAGTCACTGTAGACCTATGCCTTTGTAGGTATTTTCCTTCAACTTAAATCCTCTTTCCAAAGTTCCCTTGCATTCCTTTACAGCTTTCTCAGTGTACAGATCAGTTCTCGTTTCCAGTTCATGGCACTTAGTCTCTTATTATAGCAGTTTGGTTTCAGTAGAAAATGTAGATAAGTTGTCGGTCCCTTTATTTCCCCCTACTATCTTAAGAATTTAAAACAGTGTGTTCCAGACAACACTGTCGTACGATTTCTCTAAATGTACAAGTTCTATGGAAATGGTCTTACTTCCGTCTTACTTGTAATATAAGCCGTGGAATCAGTACGTCTTAACGTCTTCGTACATTTCTCCCTTTTCTAAAGTAATCCCCTCTGAGGTCTGCTTCGACCTTTTTCTCCATTCTTCTGTAACTAATTCGTGCAACTAAAATTTATTAAACCGATGGACCGTTAATATTCAAATCAGTCAGCCTGTGTCTTCATTAGATTACGTATTCTTCCATTCTTGTTGATACTTGAGGCTATTTCGCGTGCTTGACATATGTTGTCTTCACTGTCGAAAATTTTTATCGCTCTTGGCTCTCCCACGTAGCTTAGTAACTCAGAAGGGAAGTCTTCTACTCCAGTGAAATTGTTTCAACTTGGGCCTGCGCTCTGTCGAAAATTTGTCACATCATATCCATCATCTTATCTTCGGTTACTTCCTCTTCTCTTTCTACAACACTGTCTTCAGTTTTCCTTTTTATCGAATATCAGTGTGTTCCACCCACCTCACCTTTCATTACTTACAAGGAAACTGTCCAGTCCGACATGTCGAAACCTGCCCAGAATTTATCACGCGGAAAAAATATACTAAAAGTATTATAAAAGTGAAAAATTTTAGCTGCGAAGACAAACTGAAAATATTTTTTTAAAAAAACATTTAAATTTGCCTAATTTTTAGCGCACCAGTCGCCACTTGCGTACCTGCAGCAGAAAGAAGACGTACAACAGGACTTGCGCACATCTCTTTGTTGTTAACGCATCAGTAAACACTTAACATGGCAAAACGCGATCGTGGCTTGTGAAGTATATTTCAGTTCCTGTTGATTGTTCTTCTGACACAATGATTCCCATTTACTGCTTGCTCGAATCAGCATGTCACTCAATATCAGTAATAATTCATGGGTTGCCAAATGTTAACAAAATAATTAAAACTGAATTTTCTTTGAGATTGCTTGGTATATGGTCGCTAATAGAATCTGTCTTTATGCACATTCCAGAGTTTCACAGTAAAGTGGCATTCAATTACAGTTTCAGCATTGTAAAACGAAACATGAAGAACGTGGTAAGCAGTCAAAATCACATTTTTCTCCAGAAGACCTAAGCGAGACTTATGATTAGTTAATTTCTTGACATTCATGCCGATGATGTCGAATTTGCATTAGAAATTACGGAAACACTAGACAAACAGAAAATGATTTGAACAATTCCATGAATTTTGATGTGAATGATTATTGTTGTGCTAATAAACGTCCAGAACAAAAACACAGAACATACCTATCACACTGAAAATTTGCACAGCTGATTTCAATGACAAAGTAAAGGCTGTAAGTGTTTTGGTTAAACTAAGGAGTGAGAAAATAATGAAATCTTAACAGTGTGCAAAGACGGTTTCGTTTCCTAAAATCTGAACCTGAAATACACAAGTGAAAATCTGCACGAAGGTCAAAATATGCACCAAATTGAAACTTGCGAAAGTGTGGAATAAAATCTACTGTAAACATTTAGATGTTCTCGTTAGTATCAGTATACCATTAACGCACGAGGTTTAAGATACTTGCCCCTCTGAACCGCAAGTGAGATGAGAATTTCTTATTTCCAGACTTAGACAGCCTTGTTAAACAGATTCAGGAGATTATGACGAAGTAACAAACCTACGAAGTACACCTCAACTTAACATGTAGAGGAGATGTCAATAATAGTTAATGCTACAGAGAAATTCGTAACTGATGTAGTTACGTTCCGTGCTAACAGCACTTCGAGTGAAAGAAAAGACAGAATCGCTCATGCAGTCTATGGATCCTAGACACACTTGTACACAGCAGTGCGAGTGCTAATTTTTAGAGGATTACTGTTTCCGCAACTTTGTCTTCAGAAACATGAAGGGAAATTGGTGCCAAATAGTTGGAAAAGGTCTGTTTACTTAGTTTTTAATCGACGTGGCAAAATCTGGAAAATAGTAAGCGTATAAGGTTACATGGGAAAGGTCTTCCTACTATTTGCAGAGAAGAATTCATTTCTTCTCTTGGACACCCAGTCTGGACATACCGACATCTCTGTCTTTACGAACAGCGAAAAATAGTGTTAATATAATTCGAATGCAACCAAGAACTAAAATGGTGATTCAGTCTCTCCATAAAAAATTTTTTCAATAGTGTAGGGCATTTTTCTAGACGACTGTCAGATAATGTATTTTCCGATAACTTTGTGTCATTTGAGGTTTATCAGCAGAACAGTATTATTAAACTTCATTAATTTCTGCATTGTCAGTTTGCATCACTGTATTTTATGAATTTGAAAAAAAGTATACCCACTACATAGCACAATATGTAGAACAATGGTTACGACCTCTTTTTAATATTTTGCATTTCTGTCTGAAGAAGACTAGTAATTACTGTGAAGTGCCTAAATACATTAATTTTTTATCAGCTGTGCGTGGTGTAAGAACAATGTTTCTTCTCATCATTCAGTAGACAGTTTGCATTTTTGTGACGGCACAGGGAATAAACAAAGAAATGTTTCACTGTCATTAAGCTTAAGTTATTCCAAAAACTTAATCATTTTAGATATTTTTGGTTTAGTTTTAGTGCTATAAGTCACATATGTACACTCTGGACTTCGTCTGCTTGTTAGCGGACTCGACTGATAGGCAGAAAGGACATTACGAACTGCTGTTATAAGTGGTTCTTCCTGCGGCAAAAGTTAGTAACTTCAATATTTCTTCAAATAATTGTAGTGTGCTCTAGCAGCTAAGTTTTGACATTGTCTTTCTGTCGGAGAATTATTCTCCGTGAAAACTTTCATGGTAGGTTTCGATATGTCGGACTGGACCATTCCCTTATTTGTACCGCCATCCCATCCAAGCTACCTTTTGGAGTCATGGTACAGTTGTAGGTGTGAACTGACGAGCTACGATGTATCAGGGTTTTAAAATACTGATCTGGTTTGGAGGTGGTCGAGCTGTGTTAAAGGTGCACTTTGAAAAATATAAAGATCTATTAGCTATTAAGATGCGCACTTAAACTGAAAATAAATAAAGCTGCATAAATATTAAGAGCTCAACGACCATGTATCGAATGAACATATGCTTCTGTCAAAACGAGTTTAGTTAATGTGAATATATCCATTAAACAACAATTCTGTAGAGGACTACAGGTCCCATATTAGTTATAGCGTTAAGCTCAAGATCTGATGTGAAAATCTCAGTTGCGTAATAAACTTGTTTAGAGTTTATTTGTCTAGAGGATCAGTAGTAAACAGATGAACTGAAAACATCGTCAGCTCACACATCAGACACACTTTAGTAACAAGCAGCTGTGCAAAAAGAAATGGAAGTAACGGTAGGATTTAACGTACACACTATAAATGGGTCATCTGGGGAGGAGGATCTGTGATGACAATTAAATTTGTCCTTCCACCTTTGGCGATTTGTGGTTAAGCAAAGTGTGAACGGCTGGAAAGGAATTTCAAACTCTGTCCTCTCGAATGTGATCCCTGTATCTCTACCTTGTCCAACATAATTTGGAGACTGATTGAATGGTGTCGACAGATGGGAGAGAGTATGGCATTCATCGTTCACAAAAATGGGAGAGTTGCTTTCAGCCCTATCACCAGAGATATTGTGCTTGCTGTTGAGACACTAACTGTGTAGGTGTCAGACAATATACAGTTGGCTTCATGCAGCCAAAGGCATGGGAGGCAGCTTTACCGTAACAGCCTTAATTCCACTGATTATGGCAACAACTTCAAAAGCTGGAGAGTTTTCATGTAGGATTGTCTAACATATCACTAAACAGTTAGCATGACATTTTTCGTTTAGACTGGATTGTTTTGCCAACGACTACTGATGTTCCGCATTTGAGGTCAAAAACTTGATTTCAGGAGGTACGATTGGCTCAAATGGCTCTGAGCACTATGTGACTTAACTGCTGAGGTCATCAGTCCCCTACAACTTACAACTACTTCAACCTAACTAACCTGAGGACATCACACACATCCATGCCCCAGGCAGGATTTGAACCTGCAACCGTATTGGTCGCGCAGTTCCCGACTGTAGCGCATAGAACAGCTCGGCCACTCCGGCCGGTGGCACGTTTGGCAAAATTTTGAATCTACCGATCGGGAACATGTGTGACATTGCGATAAATCTTTGCTCTTGCAAGATATAATGTTTAGATAAATATGCTGGTGTGAAAAATTCAAGGACGATAGTAAATTTCTAATGATGTGTTACTGTCAAGTAATATATCTTGATGAAACTTGGACCACAGAAGTAAGGAACTGCTAGAGTATAGTACAGAAGGTAAGTGAAGGCAATTTATACCAACGAGTTCTCTACAGCAGCTTCACATTATCATCTTGATCTTGTAGCTTTTCTCTCAACACCTTTCTCCACATTCCTAAATATTGTTTTAAAATACTTCTTCCGAGGCTATTATATGAACCATTCATGCATTAATATACTTGCATGTCTCACTCCATAGCTCCCACTTCAATCATCTTTCATCTCCTGTTACGATTAATAAATGCATATACCAACTTTTACCCAGCAGATTTAGTATTTGTTTTTATTATCATCAATTTTTCATTGCCTACAATCAACACATCAACATTATAGAAACTGTAAAAAATAGGAAAACATTTGCAATTAAAGTTTCATGTATAGTGATACATACATACGTTCATATTTTACGTATGTATTAACAAGACTGGAAAATTAAATTTATTATCTCATCACCGAAAAACAGACGATTAACGAAACAGACTCTTATCGAATTATGCACAGCAATTATATGAGATTGAGATCTCTGTAACAGCTATTTGTTTGGAAAAATATGTAGTGAAGTTTTATAAATCATAAGGTAAAAAGGCGTAGGGAACGTTTATAGTAACTGATTTTATATAAAAAAAGGAATTACGTTGGCCAGCGCGAAGAAAGTAGATAACGTTATAATCGTTATATTTGCGTAAAATATTCTGTTTTGAGCTAAAGTAATTCTCTTTTATCACTCACAATACACAGTAAGAAAACATATTTACGAAATAATTATTCACAAGAACTGCTTTGTGGTCAGTATAGGTGCTCATCGTAGAGCATGCATTTCCGTCGGTTGCCATCACGTGCCGTTTTGAAATTCCACGAGACCACCATAAATGATGGAGACTTCTCTTTGAATAGATGTGTCGTTCCTGTTCGTATTGACATGTTTCGTGCAGAAGTTGTTTCCTATTCCCATATTTTTAAATTACCGTGATTAAATAATTAATCAGTAGGGGAACCATGTCATAAAATATGTATGTAAGGTCAAAGACTACGGAATTAACATTGCCTCTAATTGAAAGATAGTATACACGAAAAATAGTAAAGAATATCTGTAAATTTCATTCAGTTTTTGGGAAACAAAAGATTAGGAAGTGAAGACTACTTCGTCATGTAACTCACTTCAGTGTTCCTAAAACCCTACAGGAGGTACCTACGTGTTATTGGGTTCAGTAATTTTGGTCATTAATTAAAGGAAAATTTTCATATTGTCGGTAAATGTTTCTGTTTTCGCATTAGATACCATTTAGTAATGAAATATTAATTTTATAGCGTGAGTTTTATGTAGCAAATGAATGTGTCCCTTAGGAATTCAGCTCACTTTTTTGTAGGCACTTGACCGGCAACTAATCTCGTCATGTGTTTAAATACTGCATCTTTAGAAACTCGAATCTACATACTCTTACATGCGAATTATTACTCATTACCACTTTGACTTGGAAATCAGTTTAATGTTTCCTCGGCCAACAATATTTTCAAACAAGAATGACGCACAATAGCTTCCAGGGCTGGATACGTCAAAAGAGAGACAATAAGTGCTGGTCTACAACATACATTGAAGGTGATGGAATGTAATACGATAAAAGATTACTTATTGACATTTGTTGTATTAGTGATCGCATGGTGCCATCGCATTTGTGCTCATCTTTCTCCAGGAAACCCGTTACTCATGCATGGCGTATTTTTTGCTCGATTTCTTTGCTTTTCCCACGTCATTATCTGCCAGGAATGAAGAATATGTTACAGTATTACTGAGTACATCATTCGGTTATATTCTGCACTGTACTGTGCCAGTTCTTTCTCGGTGTTGGCCAAGGATCTTAGAGATATGATACTTGGTTTGGTAGTAACACATCAATGTGAGTTGCTTTCGTCGTTAAGTTTTGCAGATCAGTACATAGCGAAAACCCTTGTGACTGTTTTTACTACATTATTAAGGGGACCACACCCTGCCTATCTAACCCATGTTAATTTAGGCAACTATTTGCCCATTTCTGATAAAACTGTTTGATGAAGGACAGTAATATTTTTACTGTAATGATGCTAATAGAGTCGACTGTAATAAAATATACTTTATCCACTTTATAGTTTTTAAGAAACACTTTTTTAAATTTAGTAACAAAAATATTAGGTTTTTTCTGCAGAAAACATTTTTTGTGAACTTCCTAATGGCAGAATATTAATGAATGTAGTACCAGAGGTGGATTTTTATGTTACGCCAAGTCTCTGGAAATTTCATTCATTTATCTGTGATATTTTCTGATATAATGTGGCTTATGTACTGAAAATTTTAGTTTGTGGGAAATTGACTTTAAAGAAAAAACTTTGGAAATTTGTTACTTACAGTTAATTAAAACTGTCCTGCTGCATACGATAGCCCTTCTTTGGCCTCTAGCAGATCTTCCAGCTTCTTTTTCACCTTCCTGGGTATTTGTCTTGCGTTCTTGGCCATACTGGATGCAGACCTGTCTGCATCAGCTACCCTCCCTTTATCGTAATGTGTCAGCCCAGTGATCATATTTTCATCAGGATTAATTCCCAGAATTTTCAGAACCCAACACTTTCCAATATTACCGCAACTGAATGTAATAACATCATTATGAACTCCTAGTTTCATTGTATGCGTGCCTGCAAATACAGTTTTAGGAAAGCGGTTCCAAATTATGCTGTTGAAACAATAATTTGGGTTCTGTTTCTGCCTATGCAGACATTTCCTTAGAAGGTGAGGATGAGGCAGGTGACTGAAAATAGGTTTAACTGCTATAATAACAGCAGCAGGAAGAGAATGCTGGTGAGAATAAGATTCTCCAGTATCTGAGCCCTGTTGTATTTGCACCACGAATTTTCTCCTCATGTACACAATCTATGACATTGCTTATTATCAGTAAAGGAGATATGGAAAAATATGGGCCAAAGATCTCCCTTCATTGCCTCCAGATTTTCTTTATTTCTCCTAATTACCTGCCCATAGTATACCTGCAAGTTTTCTATGACAAATACTCGCAGTCACACTTGAACAGAACAAACCGCCTGTTTGAAAGCGTGTTGTTTACAAACAGCAGAAACAAAATAATACCGACCGTTGCATTCCAAGGATAGCCAACACACTGGGGAGTAAAAAAAATCTCTAACGTGCAATGTAGGGGATATAAAGATCTACAATATATGCAGAAAAGTGAGTGACAGAAAAGTGGGCGTGCACATAACCACACGTGGTAGGAAAATGCTCTTTCAATGCTCGAAAAAATTTTTTTTCAGCAAAATCCTTTTCAGAGTACTTAAATAAAACCTTAATCTATCGAAATATTACGAAAACCGAAAATCGATTTTTTCGACCTCAACCACGGTGTGGTCCCCTTATTATGTCGTTACTCTGAGATCAATGGAACATTAGCAGGCGGTCTATGCCAGCATTTCTCACGTGCCAAGCGGTGATCAGTGTGCCGGCGCTCTTTACAGTGGGAAACATGTGGTGGCGGACTTTCGCCGGCAGCGTTCTCGGGTGACGGCGCCTGTGTTTTTGCTGCCCAGACGGCGCCGGAACTACTGGCAAAGCCTCGCGTACACACCCAAAGCCATGCGCGACCTATTAGCTGACGAAGCGCACCACACCAGCCGTTGCCGCCAGTGTCTCTAGCGAAGGCTTCAGTGCATCTCTCTCCCACTAGAAGGACCTCTCCTCTAACGTTCTCCCAAGCTGTCTAAAGGCCAGTACATGCATCTGATCAGCAACTAATATTCTCCGTCTCGACAGATCAGTCTGTAATAACAGTTCTGTCAGTCCCAGATCTACCACATTTCCGAACTGGGGCAAAAACGGTAGTGGCGTCCCCCCACCTCCCAGCCCCCTCCTCAAGCGTTTGAGATAGGATGTTAAAAATGCTCAAAAAATCGATTTTTCATAAATATGTTTTTTTTATGGGGCACGTTCTCCTGATGGGGTTGGTGTATAAAACATAATAAGATCAAGGAAGTGTAAGAATCGATATTGGTCCTAAGTGTGCCAAAGTTCAGTGCCATGCCTCTTCACACAGCATTTTTCTATCACACGTCACTGTATTTCGCTTTGTGGAATTGAAACATGTATATTTTCTAATGGAAGCCATCAAACCTACGAGGGTTGTGCAGAAAGTAAGTTCAGATCGATCGCGAAATGGAAACCACAGTGAAAACGAGAAACTTGTTATTTGGAACAGTTAAGTACACTTCCCACCTATTTCTCTACATAGTCTCCGCTACTACTTCGAGCCGGCCGCGGTGGTCTAGCGGCTCTGGCGCTGCAGTCCGGAACCGCGGGACTGCTACGGTCGCAGGTTCGAATCCTGCCTCGGGCATGGGTGTGTGTGATGTCCTTAGGTTACTTAGGTTTAAGTAGTTCTAAGTTCTAGGGGACTTATGACCTAAGATGTTGAGTCCCATAGTGCTCAGAGCCATTTGAACCTTACTACTTCGAGTTTTGTCGTAGTCTTGTATCAATTTTCCAATATCCTCGTCATAGAAAGCAGCCACCTGTTCTTTCGGCCGGGTATCTTCACTGGTCTGCAGCTCGTTGTATGTGGAATAATTTTGTCTTCATAGCCAGTGGCTCTGGTGAGCAGAGATGACTCAGGGGGAGCCAATTACGGACAGTTTTGTTCAAAATGGTTCAAATGGCTCTGAGCACTATGGGACTTAACATCTATGGTCATCAGTCCCCTAGAACTTAGAACTACTTAAACCTAACTAACCTAAGGACAGCACACAACACCCAGCCATCACGAGGCAGAGAAAATCCCTGACCCCGCCGGGAATCGAACCCGGGAACCCGGGCGTGGGAAGCGAGAACGCTACCGCACGACCACGAGATGCGGGCGACAGTTTTGTGGGTGATCACACACTTCTCATCGGAAAAGCTGCAGAAGCGTCTTCATTGCCCCTGGAGTGTGCAGCGGAGAGAAGGAGATGATAGACAGTTGTGTTATGTGGGCTGCATGAAACAGGCGAAATGTCTAACCAGGCCCTCATACTTGGCGGGAGACGCTATGCCCTACGCATCTTCACGTGCTCATTGTTCACTCAAACCTGAAAAGAGCGGCGCGACACGATCGACGGGTATACTAGAGAGACTGCCCCACACATATGTGGAAATCTTTATCGAATTTTCCCTGTGGTTTCCATTTCGCGCCCGATCGGAAGTTACTTTCCGGACAACCCTCGTATATTCAGGACAGTAAAAGTTGAAATATCCTTTGATGCCTCTCCTGCTCCCAGTCGGCCGGTTTGACATCCTACCCGCCTTATAAAAGACCATAGTTGATTCTGGGTGGAATTTTGGTACCACGAGAATAATACCTCTTCAGAAAACTTGCATTCTTTATTACCTATTAGCTTATAAATTTCTCTTTCGTGTGACATTAAATACAGGAAACATAAAACTGCTAGAGACAAGAGTCAATGAAGACAGTACACACTTCTTCAGTCCTTAGGTCCCAGCACTGTTTTCTACAGCTTTACAAGGTGTGCTTTCCTTTCTGCGAAAGAATCATTACCTCATCAGAGGTCGTCGAACGCTTCGCTCAATGAAAACTCAAAATGTCGTTTTCTAATACTGAAAAATCTATTAATACGAATAGTACCCAAGACTGATGTGGTTTCTCGATTTGATTACGTCTGTTTTGTCACTGTCTGATAGATAAAACGAAATGAGTCTTTCTAGTATTGCAGCAATTGTAGCACACGCAAAATAAGTGAATCTGTTTTTGGCACAAATGATTATTTTATGTACCTCATTTACAGAAATAACAAGACAGAACATAGTTCACAAAGTGCCAACAACGAATCACTAATAGGCCTACTACAAGCAAAAAGTTTTAAGTTAGCAAATAGTTTCACATTTAATTCATACTGAAAAGTAGTAGTGCGGAATTTTTATTTAAATTTGCAACCTTCATATTCTTCCATATAATTTGTACGATGTTCCCGTTTCTTCTCCCTCCTCTATCTAACAAACAAGCTTGTTATCACTAATTCTGTAACTATTCCTACCATTGTCGAACCTTACCCTCCGGTTAACTTCGCAAACCCTGCCACAAACACAGATACTGTTATCCCGTGTTAGGTGCTATTACGTGTTCGTACAACGCGTTTTCCGTAAGGTACCGAAAATAGAAATGAAAGCGGCTGCTAGCAGTGGACCGTGAAACTTGTAGTGTAGCAAATCTGGCAAGATTTAATTTTCTGGGATACACCGAGGTGATAATATGTATTCTTTCTTAACCGTATTCCTCTTAGTCGTTTATTTCCATTGTGTCAATCAGTGGATTTCGATAATAATTATAACAACGCTAATCATAGCTATACCCAATAAATCACAGAAACAAATAAACAGGGATTGGCGTTCAGCTATTCGGATTTATTCGACTCAGATCGTATAGTCCCATCCCCTATTGTCTGCAGGTTCGTTTCTTGTTTCTAGATGCGACGGGGATTCCCTTGGGAGAGACAGATACATTAAGCATGCATTCAAAAATCAACTTATGATTCTTTCAGATATCTACTTAGAATGTGTTGAAAAATGTTCGAAAACTAACTGGGAAGCGTTTGAAAATCGTATGAATAATAGATAGACCAACGAGCGCTGGATGCAGGACGCTTTTCGAAACAAAGTTTTATCTTCAAGACTGTGAATTTGGCGCACCCAGAAATTGCCCCCCGTGGCAACTAGCCCGGTTTGCCCGTCGATATATCCGGGCCTGAATTTCGTAGCTGTTCCGCAACGCCTTCCTTTCCCACGTTAAATTACGTACTATGTACTCACAAACAACCTCTTACAAAGCACTCCACATTTATCTACAGTGGTGTTTAGCGCTTGTATTATCGGCAGGCTCTTGCCGATATGTTAACTGCTTCAGTCACGCATCTTCCTTCCGCATATAACGTTTACGCTGCAGCTCAGCTATAAGGTGGACGAAATACGATGACGTACTAAACTTGAGGAAGAGAGTGTGGGAGAGTGGGGGAATTTGGCGCAGTGGGTAAATGGAAACACGTCAATATGTCTTTAACAGTGAGAGCTAGTCTTATCTGATCGATACTGCCACCTGGTGGTTAGCTATATAAATATACAGAACGCGGGAAGCGTTACTTGCCACTCGTCGACACAAGAAGAGAGAGCGTGTTTTGCCTTTGTTTCGTCTAATATTTCATCTCTAGTCTCTAAGATGATGTTATGCCTATCTCTGAACATTAACACTAACGATTATATAAGTGTTATACCTCGTAAGAAAATCAGAAGTTGCGGAACTATAGTCTTATATAAGCCTTTCTTGGTGGGGTGATTTGACGCAGAGAGGCCGAGTGCGTCTTTTTACCCCCCTTCAGCTTCACGCTAATGAGGAAAGTAGGTAGCTAAATGAGATAGTTAATGCATATTTAATAAAAGTCGAAATAAAATAGTGCACGGCATTTGTAAGTTTGGATTCTTCTGTTCAGATGCCGAGGACGTACATCCGTAAACGGAGAGACCTCCTTCGACAGTGGGTGAATTAAGAAAAGCCATCAGTGCCGTTCATAATAGGACTTCTTTTAGAATGAGAGCCATCCAACACAACATACCAGAGGCAATGATCTGTGTGTGATATGTTGTGAATTTCACAAAGATTACGACGAATGGCACCGGTGTATTTCTCGTGCTTTTTCTTGTCATTTGAATGCAGTGGGTGGGATAATAGTGGAAGCTATAAATGTGACTCCTTTCCGAAGAAGCGTTAGATAGTTCAGATATGCAAGAGACTAGTCAAGGATATAATTATATTTGAGTCTTCTTTACCACTTTTGTAGCTATTTAATAAGAAAGCTACTATCCTTGTTTTGTATCCATTCCGAAGTTAATTAAGCTTATATTTTTGCTATTTCCTTTTCGTAATTTATGTTGTTTAGTGTTTTGTTGAACAAACATAATATCCAATACATTCATTTTGTATTACAAAAGGTGTGGAATTAAATACCTTACTCCATCCATTGCACCAATATACCCCAGTTATTGCGTCATTTTGCCATATACGTCTGGTGATATGACACAATGCAATGATGTCATTATTAACATTTTTTCTAAAACGTCTATTTGTATATTTATGTTTTTAAGATATGTTACCGAAAACATATGGGGCTAATTCTATACGACGATTGGAGCCTCTAGATACTAAAGAATAAAAGTTATTGTCAAAAAACTTACGTGCGCCAAATTCCACCACTTTCCCATAACTTTATGGGTCGCTGTCAAGGAATATAGTTTCGATGGGGTTTGGACCATTTAAAAAAATTAATACTCAAAGTATAGTAAAGAGGTTAAATTAAAGGAATACTGAATGACACTTATATTCAAAGCCAGTATTTGAAGCCATGGCAATTTAGGATGGTCTCCCGGACGGTGCCAAAGGCGGGGGCATGGTTCTCAATAGGGTGTTTGGTCACCAAGGACTGTGATGGATGCTCTGCAACTCGCTATTCTGCTGACCACAAGGCTGATAACGAGTTGTTTCTGTATTAATTTCCATTCCTCCGCAAGTGCGGTTGAAAACTGCTGGATAGTCGTTATTGCATGTGCACGTCCTTCGCTACGTCTCCCCAACATAACCCACACGGGCTCTTTTGGATATAAATCGGAGGAACGGTCAAGCCAGTCCATTGGCCGCATGTCGTTTGTTCCAAGAACAGCTCTACCTGCGCAGTTAGATGCCGACGCGCACTGTCATCTACGAAAACGAAATCATGACTGAATTGATCCCTGAAAAGATGCAAAATGGGAAAAGAGAACAGTATCACAGTACCGTTGACCAGTGAGAGTACCGTGTTCAAAAATTGCTTCTTACTAGCCACAGCATAATACATCGACCACCAAACGATAGTGTTCGACAACATTCCTGTCTGAAACACCTCTCGGTATCTGAGGATACGAACAACACTGTAAAGATAATCCATTTTGTGGTCTAGGTGTAATTGTGCGATGAGGAGCACACCATATTAATAACCAAGTCCCGCGTTTTGTAATGTCTTAGGGCACCATCATGAATCGCTGTGGTTTTAGTGCAATTATTCTCTCTGAATAAAGGTATCATTCCTGATCGTCTCACTGTGTATTCTTTCAGTTACCTTCTGTACTATGCTGTAGCATTGCTTTCTATGCATGGTCCACGTTTCATTGAGCTACGTTAATTTTTAGTGAAACATTAATCGGAAGATGCTTTCGTTCTTCAGTTTTGCACATCTGTGTATTTCAACCACCTTATGACAGGCAACCCAACTACATACTGGTCGAACCGTCCATGGGCGTACAGCCGGTTCATATTGCCATACGAATTGGCTGTACACTCCAGAACTGTTCACTTGACAGATACACCGGGAGAAACTGAAGAATCACAACCAGGTATCGGTTACTTTAGTTGCGTGGCCATGAAATATTTCCTTGGACCTGCTGTTTCGACCACTCTGCACTGGCAGTAATTCCATATACAGTATAACAGCATCCAAGTGTAGAATAGAGTTTGGGTTTAGCATTGTAGCTCCATGCCCCTTGTCTCGAGGTAGTTTGGTGCCTTGTGTAACCAACATACAGCAAAGTCTGAGACTATGTGTATGTCTTGTTAAGATGATGCAGAGAGACATACCCAAATACTGCAGTCAGCAACACAGGGACCTAGCCATTAATGACAGTAGAGGAGGTAGAGGTGGCCCGAACAGTTACAGGGACCTGGTGGAAGAAGTCTAATTTGTTGCTGCGTTGATGGAGCGGAGAGAAACGATTTTAAGAAGTCGGAACTTTAGTAGTTGTCGGGACAACGTTATTAACGCACAAAGGTACAAACACGTGGCAGAGGAACTACATTTGTGACTTACGACATATGTAGTTGGTCCGAATTATTCATATGTATTGGGCACCGAGATTTCTGTCTGAATGCCATTTTCGCGTGGTGTCTCTACAGTTTGTTCCTCACTTCTTTAAAGCTATTTTTCAGATCTGTGGTCGACCTCAGATTATATTTTTCAATGACTTCTCCGATACCAAAACAATTCGTTGCCAAACAGGCAAAACAATGGAAGTTGCACAATCAATCACCATCAGTTTTGTTTTTGTGAAAGATAACAACGAGGATTTTCGTTTAACACCATTGGCGATGAGATTGTTAGAGACAGAGCACAAGTTCGGATTAGGAAATGATATCGACTGTGCCCTTTTAATGGAACCATCTTAATATCAACATTAACTGAAACGGCCAAAAGGAAACCAGCCAGAAAAATGATTTTGCCATATAGTGATAGCGTAATTTAAACTTTAAGAAGATTTTTAGGAAAATATCCGATACATTTTCCAGGTTATTGTTAAACCTGACGAGAAGTCCAACCAGCTAGTGTGCAAGAGGAAATCAACCAACCCACGTAACCAAAAATTATCACAAAGGAAATTTATTACTTCATTTATTTACGTTCTTTTGTGCGTGGTTTGAGTCTTCCGGAACAACTTGCACTCATCCTGTTTTGGTCATGGTTGCCAGTGCAGTGGACACACAGTCAACATGGGTTTAGAAAACATCGTTCTTGTGAAACACAACTAGCTCTTTATTCGCATGAAGTTTTGAGTGCTGTTGACAAGGGATTTAAGATCGACTCCGTATTCCTGGATTTCAAGAAGCCTTATGACATTGTACCGTACAAATGGCTTATAGTGAAACTGCGTGCTTACGGAGTATCGTCTCAGTTATGTGACTGGCTTTGTGACTTCCTGTCAGAGAGGTCACAGTTCATAGTAATTGACGGAAAGTCATCCAGTAAAACAGAAATGATTTGGGGTTCCTCAAGGTATTTTTATTAAAAGAAGTGGTTCAAATGGCTACGAACACTATGGGAGTTAATATCTGAGGTCTTCAGTCCCCTGGACTTACAACTACTTAAACGTAACTAACCTAAGAACATCACACACACTCACGCCGGAGGCCGGATTCGAAACTGCGACCGTAGCAGCAGCGTGGTTCCGGACTGAAACTCTTAGAACCGCTCAGTCACTGCGGACGGCGGTAGTTTTATAGGCTCTTTGCTATTCCTTATCAATGTAAACTATTTCGGAGACAATCTGAGCAGCCGTCTTAGGTTGTTGGCACATGACGCTGTCGTTTATCGACTAATAAAGTCATCAGAAGATCACAAGAAACTGAAAAACGATTTATAAAAGATATCTGAATGGTGCGAAAATTGGCAGTTGACCCTAAGTAACTAAAAGTATTAGGTCATCCACATGAGTGCTAAAAGGAAGTTGTTAATCTTCAATTACGCGATAAATCGGTCAAATATAAAAACCCTAAATTCAACTAAATACACCCTGGAAATGGAAAAAAGAACACATTGACACCGGTGTGTCAGACACACCATACTTGCTCCGGACACTGCGAGAGGGCTGTACAAGCAATGATCACACGCACGGCACAGCGGACACACCAGGAACCGCGGTGTTGGCCGTCGAATGGCGCTAGCTGCGCAGCATTTGTGCACCGCCGCCGTCAGTGTCAGCCAGTTTGCCGTGGCATACGGAGCTCCATCGCAGTCTTTAACACTGGTAGCATGCCGCGACAGCGTGGACGTGAACCGTATGTGCAGTTGACGGACTTTGAGCGAGGGCGTATAGTGGGCATGCGGGAGGCCGGGTGGACGTACCGCCGAATTGCTCAACACGTGGGGCGTGAGATCTCCACAGTACATCGATGTTGTCGCCAGTGGTCGGCGGAAGGTGCACGTGCCCGTCGACCTAGGACCGGACCGCAGCGACGCACGGATGCACGCCAAGACCGTAGGATCCTACGCAGTGCCGTAGGGGACCGCACCGCCACTTCCCAGCAAATTAGGGACACTGTTGCTCCTGGGGTATCGGCGAGGACCATTCGCAACCGTCTCCATGAAGCTGGGCTACGGTCCCGCACACCGTTAGGCCGTCTTCCGCTCACGCCCCAACATCGTGCAGCCCGCCTCCAGTGGTGTCGCGACAGGCGTGAATGGAGGGACGAATGGAGACGTGTCGTCTTCAGCGATGAGAGTCGTTTCTGCCTTGGTGCCAATGATGGTCGTATGCGTGTTTGGCGCCGTGCAGGTGAGCGCCACAATCAGGACTGCATACGACCGAGGCACACAGGGCCAACACCCGGCATCATGGTGTGGGGAGCGATCTCCTACACTGGCCGTACACCACTGGTGATCGTCGAGGGGACACTGAATAGTGCACGGTACATCCAAACCGTCATCGAACCCAGCGTTCTACCATTCCTAGACCGGCAAGGGAACTTGCTGTTCCAACAGGACAATGCACGTCCGCATGTATCCCGTGCCACCCAACGTGCTCTAGAAGGTGTAAGTCAACTACCCTGGCCAGCAAGATCTCCGGATCTGTCCCCCATTGAGCATGTTTGGGACTGGATGAAGCGTCGTCTCACGCGGTCTGCACGTCCAGCACGAACGCTGGTCCAACTGAGGCGCCAGGTGGAAATGGCATGGCAAGCCGTTCCACAGGACTACATCCAGCATCTCTACGATCGTCTCCATGGGAGAATAGCAGCCTGCATTGCTGCGAAAGGTGGATATACACTGTACTAGTGCCGACATTGTGCATGCTCTGTTGCCTGTGTCTATGTGCCTGTGGTTCTGTCAGTGTGATCATGTGATGTATCTGACCCCAGGAATGTGTCAATAAAGTTTCCCCTTCCTGGGACAATGAATTCACGGTGTTCTTATTTCAATTTCCAGGAGTGTATATAGGAATTACAGTTACAAACAACTTAAATTGGAAGGAACTCAGAAAATGTTGTGGGGATGGTGAAAGGTGGCTACACTGAGTCACAGCACCAGAGATTGCGCCAAAGAGTATTATTCCGCCGCCTCCACTGGCGCAGTAGTTGTTCTGAGAATGTCGAGAGTAGTGGTAGGTCAGAGGTTGCCGTGGGAAGTGCTTGTTGAGAGCATGTCGAGAGCAGTACTAGTTGAGAGCATGTCGTGTGCAGTTATTGTTCTGTTGGGCGAGAGAGTAGATGCTGTTCGGTTGGTGTAATGTATAGATGGAAGACGTTGCAATGATCAGAGCGCATTTTTCGTCCATATATATTGAGGTAACAAAAAATGTTTGATATGAAATCTCCTTAATAATAATGCCTCTTGGTCACAGGTTCAGTCAACAAAGCATCTGGCTCGTGTTCGTGTATTAGACTCTTAATTCTGGTTTCGATGTGCAATTATAGTACTTCTGGTTTTGCAGTACTAGTTGAGAGCATGTCGTGTGCAGTCATTGTTCTGTTGGGCGAGAGAGTAGATGCTGTTCGGTTGGTGTAATGTATAGATGGAAGATGTTGCAATGATCACAGTGTATTTATCGTCAATATATATGGAGGTAACAAAAAAATTTTTATTTCAAATCTCCTTAATAATAAAGCCTCTTGGTCACAGGTTCAGTCAACATAGCATCTGGCTCGTGTTCATGTATTAGACTTGTAATTCAGGTTTCTATGTGCAATTATAGTATTTCTGGTTTTTCAATTAGTTCATTGTAAATGGTGTTCAAAATATCTCGTCGTATTGAAGAAGAACCGTCCCAGATACGTGTACGTTGAGTCACACTACCACACACAGAATAGTTACACTTGTGATTTGTTGTTTCGTAGCTTTTATAGTTGCAGAGGACTTAATTAATGAATTGTGTTATCGGTAATTTCCCTTCATTCTTCATTGTTATTTTATGCAGTCAGATTGCGTGCGAATACTACTCAGGGCCTACCGGGTTCCAAGACTTCGCAACCGGACACACAGCTACTAAAATTGTGGCATTTTCACCATTTTTATAACTAAGCCCCCATGCAAGTGGCGACTCTGCCACGATGGTCCCTTGCAATTCTTTTGACAGTAAAAATAGCAGACAGTAGTATTGTTGTAGTAATTTGTAGTTTAGTAATTGTAGTCAATATTGCCGGCCGAAGTGGCCGTGCGGTTAAAGGCGCTGCAGTCAGGAACCGCAAGACCACTACGGTCGCAGGTTCGAATCCTGCCTCGGGCATGGATGTTTGTGATGTCCTTAGGTTAGTTAGGTTTAAAGTTCTAGGGGACTAATGACCTCAGAAGTTGAGTCCCATAGTGCTCAGAGCCATTTGAACCATTTGTAGTCAATATTGCATGTGTAGATTTGGTAATTGAACACTTGTAGTTGTATTGTCACTCTTCCAATTGTATTTTTACAGAATTTAATTTTTGATGTCTCATATACGAGTTTGACAATTTTGTGCAATTATGAAGATTTCAATTGTTCGTTAATCGTGTTTGTCGGGAAGCATTTCGTGTGAATGGTATTATTGGTGATAAAGTGTTATATTGTGTGTAATTTTCGTATAGTGACGAGATTTGTATGTTTTGTAAATGATTACGCGATCGATGAAAAAGGCTAAAACGAAGGATAGTCAGAATGACGAAATTGTTAATATGGCGAACTCCCCAATACAGGAGAACAGTATGATGAATAACGAAGTAGAAAACAATTTAATAAGCCGGGAAAATAGTCCGGAACCAGTTCCAAATTTTTCACAATCAAAAAATTTTCAAAATACGAGATTAACGACAGAAGATTCTGGAATAGTATCGAACACAGATAACTTTACTGCTATGACGAAGGATGTTAGTTTTACGGGAAATGTTAAGGGCGAAAAGAATTTAGAACCGGTTAAAATGGAGTAGTTGATAGGTGCTATATTAAATTTGGGATCACAGATGGGAATAACGGAAACACGGTTACACTCACTGGGATCACATTTAGGATCTGAATTAAGAACAGTAGCACCACGGTTAGAAACTGATATGGGAACAATGGAAACACGGTTAGACTCACGAATAGGGACATGTTTTAAAAACATGAAAGATGAATTAAAGAAAGAAATTAGAGAAGAAGTACAACCGATTAGGAATGCTCACAATAATAGTTAAATTTCAATAGAAATTAGACAAAAGGAGCAGGATAGAGAACAGGAAGAAAGAGATCGCGCGATTGTACAATGATTTTCGGAGTTAAATCTTCAACGTGCCATGATAAGGAGGAAATAATTGAAAGAAACGAGGAATCCGTACCAAATGACAGAATAAATAACCTAACACAACCATATGAACATATAACTACTAAATGTGTCAATACTGAAACCGAGTCGCGACACTTATGGAAGACGTAAATAAACAGAAAGAACAAATGGGTGACTTATCGGAAAGAGTTGAGGAGATTTCAGATAAATTGACAAGTCTTAGTTTAAATGGGGACAGAGATTCAGATGATACATCTCCATTGCCATTTGCAGAAACAGAAGAGTACCAGAATATAAATAAACATGTTGAAAATCAGGGAAAATTTAACGAACGCGTTAAAAGGGAATTTGAGGCGTTACGAAAGCAAGTCAAACAAATTGAAAGAGAAATCGTAAGAAAAGACAGCAGAAGGAATTTAGAATCACAGATAGCAGAGGGCTTTGAAGAAAATAATTTATTTCATTTACGAGATGCAACAAGAGAGGGCCAGGCGCGCGGACTTGACAATAATCGACATTCGGACAGGGACAGACGCGGTTAGATCGATTTATGTACGCACTTCCAACAAATTGGCAACTAAGTCACAAACTGGAATTTATGTGTGGCTATTTAGGTCCTCAGGGGATTCTCTACACTAAGTGAATAAGTGGCGTAGCGTGCACAGGGCCCCGAGCTGTAGTGGTGCTATTTCCGTTTTAGTTTTCTGCACTGCTGCCTACTCTTTTACTGTTCTTTGTATCTATCAAAACAACTCTTCAACTATCAATCTATCTAGAAAAGGAGTCGGTAATGAATGACCGGATATGACTATTTTACCCAAAAGTGATTTCGGAAATTACCGTTTGGACTTACTATATCTTTTGTAGCATTTATTCGTAGTTTAAACGAAATTTTACCTGTTTATCTCCGTGACAATATTACTTCATATGTTGACGATATTCTTATTGCTAAACGTTCTTGGAGTGAGAATAAGAAAATTTTGGATTTATTATTATGTATTTTTGCAAGAGTTGGCATTACAGTGAACTTGGAAAAATCTGAATTTGGTCGTTCTCAGGTGAAATTTCTTGGTCATACTATTTCTACGGAGGGTATTCTTCCTGTTCCATAGAAACTAGACGCTATTCGTAATTATGCTTTTCCTACTACAGAACGTGATGTTCGTAGTTTCCTTGGTGTCAGTAATTTTGTTAGACGCTATGTTAGATTGGACAATTTGCCACACCTAGTTTATGTGAACTATCTGGAAAGCATTCTAAATGGTGTTGGGATGAGGAAGCTCAATCGGAATTTGAACAACTTCGTGATGCTTTAGCTGCTGCTCCACTTCTTTCACATCCGGATTTACCTAAAGATTTTTGTTTGGCGACGGACTCATCATACAAAGGACTAGGTGCACATTTATTTCAAGAGATAGAAGAAAACGGCGTTGTAGTACAGAAAACTATTGCATTTGGAAGTCGTGTTGTCTCTAAATCAGAAAAGAATTATTCGATTACGGAACTTGAAGCTTTGGCTGTTGTAAGGGCTTTCACAAAATTTCGCATCTTTTTGTATGGCAGACATATTAAGGTTTACATCGATCATGGAGCTCTGGAATTTCTTATGTAAACAAAATTAACACATGGAAGATTGTCACGATGGGTGCTGTATCTATAGGAATTTGACTTTACTATTGTTTACATACAGGGTTCTTCAAATATTATTTCTGATGCTTTATCACGAGCACTTGTGGGTTTGAAACAAAGTGCTGAGGAGGAATGCAAAGAAAACAATTATTGTTAGATGTATATTCTAGGTGTTGCATTTGAAAATTTTATTTCGTCTTCGCTCCAGAACATCGCTAAGGAGCAAAACAAGGATCCAATCTGGAAGGATATTAAGGAGAAGTGGAGGAGAAAGTAAAGCGTAGCGATTAGACAGTACTATTCAGTTCGCAATGACATTCTTCTTAAACGAAAATCGGTTGACAACTCTGTTTGATTAGTTTGCATTCCTGATGAGTGGGTTAATAAATTGATTTGTTATACACATTTCAGTTATGCACACTTTGGTCCCAGAAAATGCTTTCATAACTTCTGAGAAAATTGCTACTTCAGTTATATGGAAAAACGTATTCGATTTGTTTTTGCCAAATGCAAATTATGTGAAAAGGCTAAGCCGCCAACTATTTCTCACAGAGCACCGTTGTTTCCTATCATTCCAGCGAAATTAAAGGAGATGGCTGCAGTCGATTTGTTCGGTCCAGTGGTTCGTTCTACTAATGGTTTTGCGTACATTTTGGTAGCAGTGGAATTGACATCAAGATATGTGTGTTTTACACCTTTACGCAAAGCAACAGCTAGTTCAGTATCTAATGCTTTCATCAAACATTTTCTTAAACAAGTGGGTCATGTTGATAAGGCTATATCAGATAATGTATCACAGTTTCGCTCTAAAATTTGGCTTCGTACTCTACGGCATCGTAAGATTAAATCGATTTTCATTTCACTTTTTCACACTCAATCTAACACTTCAGAGAGGTGGATGAAGGATATCAACAAATTGTGTCGTCTTTATTGTCATCAGAATCACAGAACGTGGGATCAGTATCTTCATATTTTTCAAAATATTCTGAATGAACTCCCTAATGATTCTACTTCTTCACCGCCTATATTGATATAAAAAAATAAACCACCGACAAATCGCATTTCTGAAATCGTTCCTTTACCGCCTTCACGGAAACTGCGGCATTCTGAAGTTGTCAACCCGGCTCTACAAAATATTGCATCTGCTGCTGATAGAAGAGAGAAATCAGGTAAACGTCCTGGTCGTTTAAAAACCTTGTCAGTTGGTCAAAAGGTGTTAAATAAGTCTCATCGTTGGTCCCACAAAGGAAAAGGCTTGTGTCGCAAATTTTTTCTGCTTTATAACGGTCCATATAGAGTTCGCAAAATTATTCATGATAACACTGTCGAAGTAGAAACTCTTAAAACTCGGCGCTCTAAGGGAATACATCAAATATCGAACGTTAAAAATTTTGTGGAATGACATACTTTAGAGAAACTAACAGTTATACGTAAACATGCAGAGAATATAAGGATACCGCGCCGTGTTCTGGCGACGGCACATACTCAAAGCAACAGTCAAGTCTGCGCGCCGCACAAGGCAGTCGTTGACCGCAAACAATTACTTCTTACGTCACGCGTACCTACAGCTGATAGAGCGCTCCGTGCGAATACACTGACAGCCGTAAACAAATACACAGTCTAATTTCTCCGATTAAATTCAGTATAAAGCTAAATTATGTTATTAACATTAAGTTTCTTTCAGGATACAGTTGTATAAAATATTTAAAAACTTCGGGTAAATTCTATGGGTGTCCGGCGTTAAGAGGACTTCCTATCGAGAAAATTTCAGGAAGAATGTAATTTCGAAGAAGAAAGTAATAAACTAAAATGGTAACTATTAATTGAGTTTATTTTTCAGAGAACATATTTCCACTTAGGTAAGTACTTTAGACGTAATTTGCTGCTCGCGATTACGTGATTTATACTTTGTGTTAATCGATTTTGACAATGATTGATTAATGAACAGGGTTGTTACTTATGTATATTATGCATCGCTTGGCTGCTGTGCTTTTTCACTGATGTCATTTTTTTTATTATGTGTCTGCTGTGCCTATTTATTTCAATTATAATTGTCACCTGATTATTTGTGCTGGTATGGTTATGTATATAAGTTATACTTTGTGACTTATCTGCTTGCGCCTTCATGTTTACTTATAAAGAAAAATGGTTCAAATTGTTCTGAGTACTATGGGACTTAACATCTGTGGTCATCAGTCCCCTAGAACTTAGCACTACGTAAACCTAACTAACCTAAGGACATCACACACATCCATGCCCGAGGCAGGATTCGAACCTGCGATCGTAGCAGTCGTTTACTTATAAAGATTACATATGAACATTTAATTACTTCTGCTGATATGATGCTAATGACCTGTTTATTATGTAAGATATATACTTGCTGCTTTACGTATGGATTGCATATTTACACATTTCTGTTTTGTTGTCGTAACTACTCTTTAATTTGGTATATAGAAATGCTGATATACTGTGCACGAACATAGAGTTTAGGTCACACTATGGTTTTAATTATAGATTGTTCGCTTGGCAGAGCCTCGTTGTAGGGATTGTGTTACATCCATTTGTTGACATTATGTTCTCTACTGGTATAATTACTCGGTATTGCATGTTTTGCTTACGCTCAATGCTTTATATTTTAAGATAAGAAAATGAACTGCTATAATTCTACGAACGACATTGGCATAAGAAACTTCAATGAAGTCACATGAGCTGGAAGTTTTATGGAAGCTGTATAAATTTATGAAAGTAGAAAGGAAGCTAACGACATGAAATACCAACACTAGGTTTAGACCATTGACAGTTATTACACTGCATTCTTCGTGAGCAATTGAAATAGCAAGTGACACTTGACACAAGAAATACTCCACATGTTTGCTTCTGTTTTGCCATGGTTCTTGAAGCGGTGTACACACTGTCAAATATAACAATCATTCACACTCCGTTCTCGTACTTCCTTACTGAAAGTTATTCAAACTAAAGGCTGTTAGAGGTCATGTATGCATTTCGTTTATTTAATGATGGACAAAGTAACCAAAATGTATTTCACAATTGATAATGAGTAGAAGATTTGGGCCAGGTGGATTACACAGAGGTTGTGTGTGGACATTGTGTCTTCGGATTGTATTGGATGATGAATTGAAGTTTGCACTAGAATTTTATCTGCACTTGTTCGAGAAGACTGTCTAGAGGGAAGAGTTGTTATGGAAGTGAAATGATATTGGTGATAAGGTTTATATGTTTCGACGTATTGAAGAGGTATTATTGAGGTATTGAGATTGTCTGAAGTTGATGATTATTGGAGTTTTGGTGGACAATAGGTAAGGTAAATGATATTCATGATAAGATTTATATGTATCGACGTAAGAGGTATTATTGAAGTATTAAGATTATCTGATGCTGATGATTATTGGAGTTTTGGTGGATAAGAGGTAAAGTAAGTGAGGAGCATGTATTTTTTTGTTGGTTTATATGGAACAAGGAGGATGAAGATGGCAGACTAGAACACTCAAGTAGAAGGAAGATTGTCTACACACACACTTTCTTAAATCAATAAGCAGTATATACTTTTTTGGAGAGAGAAAGTATTTGCATATCTTGGCACACTGACAGTGGTTCAGCAACCATACATTTCGATTTGGCTTGGCAAACATTGGTCTTGACATGATGACTATGACGTTGACTAATTATTATTGACTGTTATACATTGCTGCCACTACTACTTGATACACATGTCGAACATCAAATCTTTGACAGCATTGCATTTACACAGTTAACACTATTCAATTACACAGTAGTACTTAATGTGGATGAAAGATGAGTGAGTGTGTTTTGTGTGTTTTCCTTTCCTAATCCCAAATAATTGGTACCGACCTATCTCCTAAATATTATTTTACTTGTTTGTTGTGGCTTGAACTGACACCCATAAATATTATAGGTTTACAGGTATTCGTGTATTTGTAATAGTTAATATGACAATTATCTGATATAATTTGGGTGTTTATTATCATTTGTATGATTAGTGTAAGAGCATTGATAATAATTTTGTAAATGCAATTGTGTGTGCATTCAAACTGTTGTTCGTGCTTGCACCTATCATCATTGATGGGTGCCACTTGGAAATGCTTAATTTCTGCTGATGAACTCTGATGAACCGTCTAATTCGTGATAGTGAATATTTTGGACTGTTACCTGCACTTGTTCAACATTGATGGGTGCCACTTGGAAATGTTTAATTTCTGCTGATGAACTCTGATGAACTGTCCAATTAGTGATAGTGAATATTATGGACTGCTACCTGCACTTGTTCAACATTGATGGGTGCCACTTGGATATGTTTAATTTCTGCTGATGAACTCTGATGAACTGTCTAATTAGTGATAGTGAATATTATGGACTGTTACCTGCACCAATTCAACATTGCTGGGTGCCACAGATGGAACTGCTTCTACTGAGATGATGTCACTTGTTAGTGTCTCCACCTGTTCAACATTACTGGGTGCCACTGTTGGAACTGCTACTAGATGATGTCACTTGTTGGTGTGTGCACCTGTTCAACATTGCTAAGTGCTACTGATGGAGCTGCTACTACTAATGATGTCACTTGTTGGTGTCTGCACCTGTTCAACATCGCTGGGTGCAACTGTTGGAACTGCTTCTACTGAAATGATGTCACTTGTTCGTGTCTGCACCTGTTCAACATTACTGGGCGCCACTGCTGGAACTACTACTACTGATTGTGTCACTTGTTGGTTTCTGCACCTGTTCAATATTACTGAGTGCCACGGATGGAGCTGCTACTACTGATGATGTCACTTGTTGGTGTCTGCACCTGTTCAACATTGCTGGGTGCCACTGATGGAACTGCTGCTACTGAGATAATGTCCCTTGTTGGTGTCTGCGCCTGCTCGCCATTGCTGGGTGCCACTGTTGGAGCTCGTCGCAGGTTCAATCAACAAAGCATCTGGCTCGTGTTCATGTATTGGACTTGTAATTCTTGTTTCTCTGTGCAATTATAGTATTTCTGGTTTTTCAATAGTTCATTGTAAATGGTGTTTAAAATATCTCCTCGTATTGAGGAAGAACAGTGCCAGATACGTGGACGTTGAGTCACAATACCACACACAGAACAGTTACACTTGTGTTTTGTTGTTTCGTAGCTTTTATAGTTGCAGGGGACTTAATTAATGAATTGTGTTAACGGAAATTTCCCCTCATTCTTTATTGTTATTTTATGCAGTCAGATTGCGTGCTAATAATAGTGAGGGCCAACCGGTTACGAGACTTCGCAACCGGTCACACAGCTACTAAAATTATTGCATTTTCATCATTTTTATAACTAAACCCCCATGCAATGGGTACCCAAAGACTGTGTTTTATTGGCTGGACACATAGAAAATGTAACAGATCTACTAAGGAGACTGCCTACACTATGTTTGTCTGTTCTCTTTTAGAGTAATGTTGCCGGGTGTGGGATCCTTAACAGACAAGACTGACGGAGTACCTCGATAAAGTTCAAAGAAGGGCAGCACGTATTATCGCGAAATATGGGAGAGAGTGTCATTGACATTATACAGGATCTGGGCAGGACATCATTAAAATAAAGGCGTTTTTTCGTTGCGACGGAATCTACTCACGAAATTCCAATTACCAACTTTCTCCTCGGAATGCGAAAATATTTTGTTGAAACCGACGTACATAGGGAGAAACGATCACCGCGATAAAATAAGGAAAATCAGAGCTCGTATGGAAAGATAAAGGTGTTGGTTCTTTCCGCGCGCAACAGTAGATTGGAATAATAGAGAATTGTGAAGGTGGTTCGACGAACCATCTGCCAGGCACTGAAATTGATTTGCAGAGTACCCATCAAGATGTAGATGTAGATTTTATGCTTAAGAGCTATAGTTATTTGGAGAAGTATGTTTTTCGGTTGGTTAATGCCGCAAAGCACATGTGTCAAGAGCAAGCCATTAATGGTTATTTTGACCTGTTGAAGTATGGATGCAAGGGTGCAAAACGGTTAGCTTATACTAATAGGTGTAGACAACTTAATGTTGCAGCTACGACTACACAGAAAATATCGGGTATTACATTTTATAAAGAGTCTGTGGTAAAACTGTTCACCCCGGAGAATAAAAACTATCAGCGCACTAATGTGTGTACATATTAAGGTACCACACTGCTCTTATACACGTTACACACTGTATGTTGTAACACACAATGTTTTCAATATTCCATGATTATGCCATTGTCATTGGTATTTCCTGACACAAAGATAGTGGTTACATCAGTGGAAAATTTACTTGCAAATGGCCACACCATTGCTAGTAACTGCATATTTGTTTTAAATCACATTCTGATAATGGAGTCTCAGGAAAAAGAAGGGGAATCTCTAATGTCAGTTCTACCCATTGGACGCGGGAACTTTCTAGTATGAAAACACATCCCTAGTGTTCTCATTTGATAATCTCTGCCGAAGGTCCAATCCATAATTCACGTTCTTCTCGAGAGCACGTAGCACTCAAATAACGGCTGCCGGATTTCTTCCCCTTCCTTTTACCGTGCCCTCGGTTTAAGTTCATGGTTGTTGTCAGAAGCACTGAAATCGTGGCTAGGCGAATGATAAGATGCTCACCAGTACGGGGAACAGCCGTTGCATGATGTTAGAAATGGTGTTCAGTACTCGAGTCAGTTTTATTTGCCCATCGCTATTTGCCGATTCCCTTCGTTGCTCAGTATTGCTGATAGCAGATGGCGGATAAGACTAACATTTGTCCGTAGTTTATACATCATCGTCAGAATGTAGTTTACACAACATCAACGTCAGGAAGCGTGCCTTCATGTTTCTGGCGTGTTTAACATTTGGACACTGGAGTAGTCGCCCTTATAACTGAACTGAATGCATACTAGGCATCTGTAATATACTGAGCGTTGCTCGACATTTGTGCTCTGACCACTGTAATTGCCAAATTAAATGGAACAAACCGACGTTTTCCGTTTCAAGACATGACAAAAGACAATACTTACTATGTAATATTTCATCGCAACATAATCTATTAAAAGTTGTTGATTTGTTGCTGCTCTTAAATTGATTAAAACGACAGAGGTAACGCTTTAATTTAATAGGAACCTGTCATACGTACAATGATAAACGCTGGCGGGTCTTTCGCGGGTGGTCAGGTTTTCAAGCAGCTGTTACTTCGGTGGAGGCTCTCCTACTGAAAGGTGAAACGTTGACTTCGATAAATGCAGTTTATTCCTCTTGAAGAGCTGTTGTAGTGTAGAACAGAAATGTGCTCCGGTTTCGTTACCAGATCGCTTTTTCCACGGCTGAAAGGCGATCACTTCTATCACAGTTTCACCAGAGCTATGAAGCCACTGTATTATGTGAGCAAACCGCTCGGGTTGGCTCCTTTCGGTTTCAAACGCAATTCAGCGAAAATAACGTCCTCCCTGTATGAAAGGTTGTACTGTTTGCTCGTGTTAGCAGCCGCCTTAGTGATTATAGCACTGGCAGGTGCTGACCGTTTTCAATCTCGGTATATTATATCCACTGTAAAGGTCGGTAACATCACCGAAATGTTGGTTGTCACTTTCTCGTGTGCTCTGATTCTTACGAAGTGCTGCATTTCCAGTCACAAGAACATATCGCGTATCGTGGAAAAGATCATGCAAATTGACGGAGTAATTTTGATAGAGCGGAAAAGGGAGTATAATCGGTCTTTCAGGATACTGGTTCTAGAGTTAGTGGTGGTTCTGCCTTCTGCTCTACTCTTGTTCACAGCCGATATTGTGGTTTGGGCGCGATCGGTTAGGAACTTCCAGGTGTGGTCTTCGCTGATGGTGTATCCGTATTACGGAGTGATCATCACGTCGGACCTGCAGTTTTGTAATCTGGTGCTGTTGATACGAAAGCGTGTAGTGATGCTCAACCGACGACTTCTGGCGTTGTGGCACCGGACTGGGGCAGCCTCCTTGGTGGGTCAACAACCATCCATGGTTCACGGCATCGCTCCGTACACAGGAAATCTTCCAGGTTCTTTTCTCTGCAGCACAAAGGTGAGAACCAGCGATGCTATCCTTACAGGACTTACAGAAGAAGAGTGCTGTGGTGTAAGTTGGCCGGAAGCTATTATGGCAGTAAGCTAGTAAGCTACTATATCTTACTAGTGTAATATTTTCTGAAGTGTGTTTCCTCAGCTGCTTTATTGAGAATCTGGTAGTATAAGGTTCATAATTATTCATTGCTCTAGCAAATGCTTAAGGAAAAGATTCGAAATGGTTTCTTAAGATTAACTCATTTATGAAATTAGCAATTGTTATTCATCTGAGGAGCTTGTAAAACCACCTTATCGTCTCAAATGCGAAGACTGAGTTGCCTGTGTTGATTAACAACAAAAGCATTCTGATACTAATTGACTAGTTACTTTATTAACATTTATTCGATATATGACTCCTTCTCATACACCATTGAACAATAGTGGAACAGCAAAACATCTTTCCTACGAATTTTACAAGGAGAACATTTAGAGAGTGATTCTAAGAATAAGCCAAGAGCGTGCCAGGCAAGACAAGAGTCAGCGAAAGTTTACACATGACAGCTCAAATAGAAGTGACGTTGCTGTGCAGAACCTATATGCCACACGTATACTCTTGCATTGTTGACACAATAGTAGATGCTTCGTCTATTACTGATTCAAGTGTTAATTCTCACCTGTGACTTGTTACGATTTCGGCGATTAAGCTAAGTATGTTTCACCTCGCCACTACTGAAAACTAAATTTTCTTACTTTTTTGTAATAAAATATATTTAAAGATATAAAAGACAAACTTTCTGATAAAATTACAAGCTACTCAATTACATAATTTGTAAATAGTCATGAATATTGCTAAATTATTCATTAAACTCGAGAGAGATTACTATTCATACTCAGAAATCAAAGTAAAATTTATAAAATGCATTATACAAAATCCTAATTCAGTAAATGCATTCTGTGAACAAACGAGGATATTAAGATTTACTTTCTGAAGTCAAGTGTTAAGGTTTTTGTTTTACTCGTATATGTAACTGCACTCACAGAATCGAATATTTTTGTACCTTCTTTACAAGTAACCAGCATAGTTTCTTATGAAAAATTTACTTTCACATTATGCAGATTTCTCAACCAAAAGCACTAAATACATTTATACTCGTATTATAGTCAGATGAGTCATACAATTCTTCATTGTATTTAATACATCATGCAAATTAAGAACATTTAGCCACGCCTTATAAATATTGTGTTCATTTAGTGCACAAAAATTACATCACATCCTTCAAAAGCTACCAAAAATTTGTCGCTAAATACAAGCTTAGTGATAGAATAAAATTGAATCATGAATAAGAAACATCAGTAGTGTTTACTATGCTTGCACTTCATGTCAACCAAACGACCCCAACACACATAAATTACAATTAACCAAGGTAAATGAAAAATATACACTCAGTGAACATAAATTTATTTTGTAGAACATGCTGAAAACCACTGGCAAGGAAAAAGAAATACTTTGAAAGAGAATCATACTAGGTAATCAGATACAGCGTCAGAAGCTTGTAATTGTTTTCGAGGGGAGATAGTGCATAGAAACAACCGTTAAGGAAAAAATTCGATACGCTGCCCCGTTTCTGAGTTATTTAGCGCCGACGTAAGCCAATCAGGTCGTTGCAGGCGCAAATTCAAGCTCTTCCACGAACTAAAATGCAATAACCCTAAGTCGTCTGTGGGCCCTTGAGCTAGCACTTGTTTAAATGCTCACTTGCAGGTAAAATGTGCCTCTGTCGGAAGTGATAAAACTAAGCTAGGTGAGCAAAAGGTACGTTGGTTCGGCTTGAGAGAACTAAACGAAGAACAAGTATGGCGACACTATCTATGGAAGGATGGTTGAATTTGCGCTCGTGGTGACCTGACTTACTAACGTCAAGGCACAACATACCTAACCCTTTTCTTAATAATTACTTCCCAGCACAACCTCCCATGCGACACCCTTACAAACTTTTCAGACTGTTTTCAACCACATGTATACAGCATACCTTGTATAGAATTATATTCATGTTGGTTCATTTCCATTACTTCATGCACAACTGGTGCAATTGATTTGAAAGAAATAAACAAAGAAACATTTTCTCTGCTTTTTAATCTCTCTAGTAATTCTGCTCACCAGCACCTCACGCTGAGAACGACGCTGAGAACGACGACTAGAATCTCAAATTAAGGGGCACTGGGGACCAGCCGACCTTGCATTTACGCACCAACATAATTGACATGTTATAGAACTTACCGGCAGTGTGAAAACCTCTTTCTGATAACTCACATGCCTTCTTGAACGCGTGTTGCTTTGCCACCTCTCGGTAGTTCTCACCAACATTCTGGCATCATGTGTGAAGAATGTAACAGGCGCTTTCACAGCCGGAGCTCAAACCCACACTCCGACGGAGCATCAGTCAGTCAGTTCAATGTGACAGTTCATTTCTCATAGCTGCTGTACACTCTGACACTTACAATAATGCAAAAAAGAAGAACTACCCTGGCCCTTGCCTAGTCTACGAAACCATAGTAACTGATACATCCCCAGCCACAGTTTTTCTTGACACAGAGATTCACAGCCACTACTCATAAAAATACTGCTCCTAACAAATACGCAGTCTATAAAATAACCACTTGTATCTATCAACTGTAGATGAATCACGCAGTCCATTGGAGTGAAACACAACGCAGCTGAATACTGATAGTTTAGGCAGTCTACGAAGTAAGTAAATTATCCATTCAAACAGTTCATCTTCTGTTAATAATTGTAAAATCTTGCTAGTTTTTATAACATCCTCAGGTACACTGCCTTCCACCATAGTACTCAGCTCAATGACACGAATAAGCTGTAAAGCAAATAGTTTCCCCATTGCCACATATTTTGCTTCCACTGCATTTGAGCGTACAGTCTTCGTAATGTGAAAGAGGCTATTACAAAAATTATGGAATTATTCTTTTGTCGCCAATTTTGAAGGCTTGTTACACATTTTTACTAAAATTCAATCTCCCACATGACATGTGATTTGCTTCACGACTTTACCTTCTAGTTTCTTCCTCTCTTTAGTTCTTTCTTGTATCGTCTGTAACGGTGACTGAGGCAGATAATTGGTATTTGTTCTCCTGGTGGACCACGTGATTATTATCGAAACTTACTCTCCATTTCCTCGCCAACAATAATAGCAAACCAACTTTTTTTTTGTTAAATTATTCACGACTTGACAAACTCAAATGATTGTTCACAACATCCTGTATGTTTATTTTCAAAATACGTCGTAAAGAGGTACCCTAATAATCTCATTGTGCAGTCTACTAGATTTGATGCAGGTTGATGCTTAGAATTCTACATCTACCTTAATTTCTACCTTGATTTACAAATCTTCAGCTTAAACTAATGTCCACTGTCTTTAAGATGCATTGTGGGTAGCTGATGTTTTCAAAATAATTTTTCAATTTACAAACTGACTTTTGCATTGGCTTTTACTAATGGCTAATACAAATTTCGAAATCAATTCTTGCACCATCGTCATCTGAATAAACTTTCCTTTCGGTCGTGGAAGCAGTTCATATAGACCAATGACCAATGTAAGTCAACTGTCTTCGTTGTTCGGGAATTAGGTATTCAGGAATTCCATGATGTATTAATCCTTGATGGTGTACAGTCTCAACATTGTTTTTCTGCCATTTATCACATATGTGGGACAGTCTGATAATCCAGAATGAGATTTTCACTCTGCAGCGGAGTGTACGCTGATATGAAACTTCCTGGCAGATTAAAACTGTGTGCCCGACCGAGACTCGAACTCGGGACCTTTGCCTTTCGCGGGCAAGTGCTCTACCAACTGAGCTAACGAAGCACGACTCACGCCCGGTACTCACAGCCTTACTTCTGCCAGTACCTCGTCTCCTACCTTCCAAACTTTACAGAAGCTCTCCTGCGAACCATGCAGAACTAGCACTCCTGAAAGAAAGGATATTACGGAGACATGGCTTAGCCACAGCATGGGCGATGTTTCCAGAATGAGATTTTCACTCTGCAGCGGAGTGTGCGCTGATATGAAACTTCCTGGCAGATTAAAACTGTGTGCCCGACCGAGACTCGAACTCGGGACCTTTGCCTTTCGCGGGCAAGTGCTCTACCAACTGAGCAACCGAAGCACGACTCACGCCCGGTACTCACAGCCTTACTTCTGCCAGTACCTCGTCTCCTACCTTCCAAACTTTACAGAATCTCTCCTGCGAACCATGCAGAACTAGCACTCCTGAAAGAAAGGATATTGCGGAGACATGGCTTAGCCACAGCCTGGGGGATGTTTCCAGAATGAGATTTTCACTCTGCAGCGGAGTGTGCGCTGATATGAAACTTCCTGGCAGATTAAAACTGTGTGCCCGACCGAGGCTCGAACTCGGGACCTTTGCCTTTCGCGGGCAAGTGCTCTACCAACTGAGCTACCGAAGCACGACTCACGCCCGGTACTCACAGCCTTACTTCTGCCAGTACCTCGTCTCCTACCTTCCAAATTTTACAGAAGCTCTCCTGCGAACCATGCAGAACTAGCACTCCTGAAAGAAAGGATATTGCGGAGACATGGCTTAGCCACAGCCTGGGGGATGTTTCCAGAATGAGATTATCACTCTGCAGCGGAGTGTGCGCTGATATGAAACTTCCTGGCAGATTAAAACTGTGTGCCCGACCGAGACTCGAACTCGGGACCTTTGCCTTTCGCGGGCAAGTGCTCTACCAACTGAGCTACCGAAGCACGACTCACGCCCGGTACTCACAGCCTTACTTCTGCCAGTAACTCGTCTCCTACCTTCCAAACTTTACAGAAGCTCTCCTGCGAACCATGCAGAACTAGCACTCCTGAAAGAAAGGATATTGCGGAGACATGGCTTAGCCACAGCCTGGGGGATGTTTCCAGAATGAGATTTTCACTCTCCAGCGGAGTGTGCGCTGATATGAAACTTCCTGGCAGATTAAAACGTGTGCCCGGCCGAGTCTCGAACTCGGGACCTTTGCCTTTTGCGGGCAAGTGCTCTACCAACTGAGCTACCGAAGCACGACTCACGCCCGGTACTCACAGCCTTACTTCTGTCAGTACCTCGTCTCCTACCTTCCAAACTTTACAGAAGCTCTCCTGCGAACCATGCAGAACCAGCACTCCTGAAAGAAAGGATATTGCGTAGACATGGCTTAGCCACAGCCTGGGGGATGTTTCCAGAATGAGATTTTCACTCTGCAGCGGAGTGTGCGCTGATATGAAACTTCCTGGCAGATTAAAACTGTGTGCCCGACCGAGACTCGAATTCGGGACCTTTGCCTTTCGCGGGCAAGTGCTCTACCAACTGAGCTACCGAATCACGACTCACGCCCGGTACTCACAGCCTTACTTCTGCCAGTACCTCGTCTCCTACCTTCCAAACTTTACAGAAGCTCTCCTGCGAACCATGCAGAACTAGCACTCCTGAAAGAAAGGATATTGCGGAGACATGGCTTAGCCACAGCCTGGGGGATGTTTCCAGAATGAGATTTTCAATCTGCAGCGGAGTGTGCGCTGATATGAAACTTCCTGGCAGATTAAAACTGTGTGCCCGACCGAGACTCGATCTCGGGACCATTGCAATATCCTTTCTTTCAGGAGTGCTAATTCTGCATGGTTCGCAGGAGAGCTTCTGTAAAGTTTGGAAGGTAGGAGACGAGGTACTGGCAGAAGTAAGTCTGTGAGTACCGGGCGTGAGTCGTGCTTCGGTAGCTCAGTTGGTAGAGCACTTGCCCGCGAAAGGCAATGGTCCCGAGTTCGTGTCTCGGTCGGGCACACAGTTTTAATCTGCCAGGAAGTTTCATATCAGCGCACACTCCGCTGCAGAGTGAAAATCTCATTCTGGAAACATCCCCCAGGCTGTGGCTAAGCCATGTCTCCGCAATATTATTTCTTTCAGGAGTGCTAGT
Source organism: Schistocerca nitens (assembly GCF_023898315.1). NCBI lineage: Eukaryota > Metazoa > Arthropoda > Insecta > Orthoptera > Acrididae > Schistocerca > Schistocerca nitens. The sequence goes on along the minus strand of NC_064618.1, from coordinate 188,058,729 downwards.
TCTGCATGGTTCGCAGGAGAGCTTCTGTAAAGTTTGGAAGGTAGGAGACGAGGTACTGGCAGAAGTAAGGCTGTGAGTACCGGGCGTGATTCGTGCTTCGGTAGCTCAGTTGGTAGAGCACTTGCCCGCGAAAGGCAAAGATCCCGAATTCGAGTCTCGGTCGGGCACGCAGTTTTAATCTGCCAGGAAGTTTCATATCAGCGCACACTCCACTGCAGAGTGAAAATCTCATTCTGGAATCATCCCCCAGGCTGTGGCTAAGCCATGTCTCCGCAGTATCCTTTCTTTCAGGAGTGCTAGTTCTGCATGGTTCGCAGGAGAGCTTCTGTAAAGTTTGGAAGGTAGGAGACGAGGTACTGGCAGAAGTAAGGCTGTGAGTACCGGGCGTGAGTCGTGCTTCGGTAGCTCAGTTGGTAGAGCACTTGCCCGCGAAAAGCAAAGGTCCCGAGTTCGAGTCTCGGTCGGGCACACAGTTTTAATCTGCCAGGAAGTTTCAGTCTGATAATCGATTTTCACATATTATCCATAACACAGAGATCTTGCAATTTTTTCAATCATTTATTACGCAAAAATGTGCTTGATAGTTGAGTACATCCCATTAATTCACCTATGGGATGACTGATAATGCACTTAATCTATTTATAAGAATCTGATTTGGTTTATCTGTACAAAACGTCCTGATAAAATACATAGTGTGTTCTCATTTTTATTCCTGCTATGTCTTTATACCTATTCCTCATCTTGTTCTAACTTTCTACATAAACCGGGAGTCAGCCAAAGCAAATACTGCTCCTCATGTCTTTCATGATACGTCCAGTGCTGATATAAAGTGTCAGCCGTTTCCCGTTCCAACATAATGTTTTTCAAGCGGAATTTGGCACCCCCATTCGATAGAGCAGCCACAGATTAGTCTAGTGCGATCTTTAGTTCATAGATATGTACTAAGAGAAACAGTAAAACACGAAGAATAATCAACACTTCATCAATGACAACACTGCCAACTGCCTGCACTAAATGCTACCACCATTCAGCACTGCTGCTCAGCTGACGCTGGAGATCTTAATATTTGTGTTTTAGCTAATCTTCAATGCAGATTCGACTCACTGGTAACGCTGGAATGTTGTCAGTGCGTCTGACCAATCGCACAGTATGTCTGAAATAGTTGTAACCTTGCTGGTAGTGTCTGCAGCTTCATTCCATGGATCTCTGTCTGAAATACTATCACAGCAGGCAGGGGAATGAATATTCGAAATATCTCCTGCCACAACATGTCCATGGGGACGTACAGTGACCCTAGGTATTATTTGCATATGAAAGTCTAGGGCGTCCGCCATTTACTTCTCGTAAATGAATTGCATCGAACTTGCTGATCTCGCGTCTCGTAGGGGTAGGTTTAAATTCTAAACATGTAAGGATCGTTAAATGTATGCCATCTAATATTGTTTTATTTCACCAATCCCAAAACTATCAAACCGATTGCCAGAGCCATTTTATCGTTAATATTCGTAAAAGGACTCCTGGTCAGTAATCATTAGTTTCAGAGTACCATAAAAGTTAAAATATGCTTCACACTATCTTAGAACTCTCGTGAGATCGCTCGAATATGTTTTTCGACGTAACTGTAACAATTAAGTCCGTCTTTACGCGGTTTTACAGTTCACCCTGTAGTTCAAGAGTTCTCACCTCGAAAACCGATCGTAGGCTGCCTTGGATTAACACAACATCGCTGAAGTACGACATAGATCAGATTTTATGCACAGGTTCATGTGCTATCTCCTCGGAAGTCTATCGTAGACTAGTAGTCAGTTATATTAGCAATTTGGCGCCTGTCTTATCACGGCGCACTTGTGATTGGTCCATCCTTTTCATCAGGAAGCACTGACAGTAACTGAAATTTGTAATCACCATTTCCTGATGAACTGTGTATTATTGAAAGTATTATTAATAAGCATTTTAAAATGGTTCAAATGGATATGAGCACTATGGGACTTAACTTCTGAGGTCATCAGTCCCCTAGAACTTAGAACTACTTAAACCTAAGTAACCTAAGGACATCACACACACCCATGCCCGAGGCAGGATTCGAACCTGTGACCGTAGCGATCGCGCGGTTCCAGACTGAAGCGCCTAGAACCCCAAGGCCAAGCCGGCCGGCAACAAGCACTTGGTTCAAGTTCCCACCATCAGCACGGCTGAAACTGTATATTAATATTTAAACAGTAAATACAAATAATAGAAGATTTGCTATTTTGCGCTCAGCGTATTAAGTGTATACCCACTGTTCTTTCTGCTCCTGTACGATACGGCTCTTGCTCGCCCGGCCGTACTCACGCTACGCGACCATCTGGTGGAACGTGCGATTAGTCTGTCCTGTGACCTCATACACCTGCTAGCGTCTCGTAAAAAAATGTTCCTATACCTTTCATGAAAGCATAGCAACAAAAATATAATAAACAAGGGCAGGAACGTAGCAAAAACGCCATAATTCTTTCAATCAGGCATTACAATTAATTACGTTTGAAATCGTTGTGATCTGTGTCTCGCTTTACGTCGCACGTCCTTCAAACTATATGGTCATGATCAGTAACTGGCCAGTTTATAGAGTTCGTTCCCAGCTGAGTCACGTTACAAATTTCTTTTACTTTCCCAATTACTGATGAGGTTCCTTGCCTTCTCCACAGTTATTCCTTTCTGGTGAATAGTTTTCATGTCCCGCTTCTATTATTCAGAAACTGTCAGCAATAATTCCTCCACTGTCCTCAATGTGTTAGTTGATATGCTGAACATAATAGTTCTTCATCAACCGCAACATTGCTTAACAATCAACATTATGAATCGTCATCGACATTTTAACTCACATACTCTCCATAATAACCATTTTTATCGTGTGCCTCACTGTTACAGACTTTGACACAGCCATTGTCTATCTTACCATTGTTTATTTCACAACCAATTCATTTTCAGAAACATATCGTAACAATGCAAGCGTAGGCAAGAGAACTCGATGGCATAAAAAGAACTTTTGCAGCATTATGTTGGCACAGAATTAACCGCAGTCACCAATGGGTGTCAATGTACACCAGCCAGTTAGTGCCCAGATGCTTACCGAAACACGGGATGGGTTAGCTGGCTGTGGTGGCCGAGCGATTCTAGGCACTACAGTCTGGAACCGCGCGACCGCTGCGGTCGCAGGTTCGAATCCTGCCTCGTGCATGGATGTGTTGATGTCCTTAGGTTAGTTAGGTTTAAGTAGTTCTAAGTTGTAGGGGACTGATGACGTCAGAAGTTAAGTCCCATGGTGCTCAGAGCCACGGGACGGGTTAAATAGCCTTGGCAGTACCCACGGTACAACAAATCCACCATGACACAATTATATACTTTCCTATGGCGATGCAGGTCATGAAATCGGAGTCGACGATCGACATAGTGTCAGTCTCCACTACGATGCAGGAGTGTCTTCCAGAGCTCTACACGTGAGCTGATGGTCAAACTGACATTTCTAGCCAACAAACCATCAATTACACACTGCCAATGACTAGGATTCTTTTCCAGATGTATATACCTCCGTCACCGTGCATGGCCGAAGCAAGCTACCAAAAGTCTGAAACTTTGCTGCCCACTCCTGTCGGACACATCAACTCCTGACACTGGCAAACATTGTTTACCACCAAGGTTATGACGCGCCTGGGCTTCGTTGAATGTAAGAGCTGCTACAGTGCACTCACCAATGCTTTCCCGTCGAAGCCCGCGATCAAGCCACGGAATTCGATAGTGTGGACCGATGATACACTGTGCCACATGGCAAGACCACGTACTTGTAGCTGCTACAAGCTTGTTAAAACAACAGTGAGTTTTGTTGAACCCCTCCTGTTTTGCTGCAGCCATCTTCTCTTCTGATGGACTCCTGTAGCCCTTGCCAACCAATGAAATCTAAACGTTCAGGTGGGGAAACCATGCTGACAAACCAAAATACCTTTGCAATTATTGAGTCTTTCCCGAAGATATGCTGACATGCGGCGTAATAGGGTATTCTGTTGGTTGTTCATGTTGTTCTGGTACGATATCTCAACGCAGTGACAAGCTATCTAGGTATCCTCTTCAAATGTTTCCTGCGACCATGGAGCACCCGAAGCCGACAGCCAGTCACTCCGTCATAATATTTGGCGAGAACGACCGAACAACTGGCAGAAGACACGATTACTCAACATCTCGAGGTATCCTTCGCACCTCTGTAGCAGCCACCGTAGCATTTTATTGTGTTAAAGTTATATATATATATATATATATATATATATATATATATATATATATATATATATAGTATTCATCAATCTTCCAGTACTGTAGACGTGTGTATCCTTGAATAAAGGCATCCCAAAATCTCATTTCCTACCATTCACACCAATTTAGTTGAAATGAGCCTCCGAACTGCTATACCTCTGCATCCTGTTGTGTATTGCTCCTTAGCTGGAATGACTGATGTTTGCACGTACTTGGACAACTAACACTGTTGCTGCTGGTGGAGCTAACAATTGCTTCGTTTTGTTCAGATTTGAACATCACAGCAAATATTTCATAGAGTTTCTCTTTTCCTTTTAAAATAGGTAGTTACTCACCGTTTGCGATGTGTCGGGGGATGAATTTGGAATGATAAGTGGCTGGGGTTGGGTCGGTGTAGACACTCGACCAAATGTAAAACACTTTTAATAAACAATGGAAACCATACAACATATCAGATCACATGCATGTAACAGTACAAACCAGGAATACGCACGGAATGTATCAAATCACCCTCATGACTAGTACACAAAATAATACTCTATAAAACCCTTGCTCTTTCGGAATAATGAAATTTACCAAGGGGTCAGAATCAAACAAATAAACTCAGAGAGCGTTAATATAATACAGACCATAAAATGCCAGTATCTCGCCACACGCAACAACAGAACACAAAGCCACTCAACCGCGGATCTTGTTCCAGAACCTAATCACAACATGGACCCTAATAGGGCTGACACCTTAAGAAAACAGCTGACAGAGAATGCAAAGAGACAGACAGATCACACAAAGGTACGTCGCGTAGCAAGGACACAAGGAATGACAAGCAGATTGATTCCAAAAGTACAGTTACTTAAAACACTGTTATACAAATTACAAGCCTAATCCTGGCCTCGACAAGTTTCACAAAAAAATGCAATTATATGATATAAGGCAATAATGTACAAATACCGGGCCTGACAGTATCTTAATCATCTTTCACCAATTTGAACCTTGGGTTACTTATGGCCGCAAGGGCCAGTTCACCGGCCGAAGACAGATGTTGATCCCCCAAGTCGCTGCCGCCGCTCTGTCCGGCGCTTGCCGCAGTCGCCTTCAACGTCGCGCTTCTCGGGACGGTTGCTGCTCAGCACTACACTTACGAACTTCGAGAAATTTTCAGTAGTGACTACTGAACTTAGACAGATTTTCATATGATTAGATTACATTAGATTAGATTAGTTTTTCGTTCCATAGATCCGTGCTGAGGAGATCCTCGTGGATGTGGAACAAGTCAATTTTTTTAATCTGAAATAAAAAAACTACTAGTATGAGTATATACAACACATCATTTGTTTCTATTAAAAAATTGATCAATGGAGTAGAAGCATTTGGCCACTAGTAAGTCAATCAGGCTCCTTTTCAACTGATCTTTATTTGTAACTAAATTTTTTATGTTTGCTTGCAAATTATTGAATATGAGTGTTCCTGAGTAGTGGACTCTTTTTGAACCAAAGTAAGTGCATTTAAGTCTTTTTGCAGATCATTTTTGTTCCTGGTATTGTATGTATGAACTGAGCTGTATGTTGGAAAAAGAGATATATTAATTAGGTCAAATTTCGTGAAGGAGTAAATATACTGAGAGGCAGTAGTTAGTATACCCAATTCTTAGAAGAGGTTTCTATAGGACTTCCGTGAATTTACTCCACAAATAATACGTATTACACGCTTTTGGACTCTTAAAACTTTTGTTTGACTTGAAGAGTTATCCCAAAATAGTATACCATATGAGATTATGGAATCAATGTAGGCAAAGTATGCAAGTTTTTTCATTTTTATGTCGCCTATGTCTGCTATCAGACGAATTGCAAATATAGATTTGTTATGGCGTTTCTGCAGTTCTGTGGTGTGCTCCTCCCAACTGAATTTATTATCAAGTTGTAATCCCAGGAATTGAAGACTGTCAACCTGTTCTATCTGTTCTTCTTCATACTTTATGCATATGCTGGGTGGAAACCTCTTACAGGTTCTGAATTGCATATAGTGGGTCTTTTCGAGGTTTAATATCATTAGCAGATCTTTCTAGAACTACGCGCGACATACTATATATTGCAATACTTGTGACATCTGCAAACAAAATGAACTCTGCTTCTGCCAGTGTAACTGATGAGAGATCATTAATGTACATTAGAGAAATCAAGGCCCCTAAGATGGATACTTGTGGGACACCACATGTAATTTCTTCCCATTCTGATGATGACTGATGACTTAATTCACTTGTCCCTTGCACTGACACCCTTTGTCTCCTGTTAGCGAGGTAGCGAGGTATGACTGGAACCGTCCGTTTATTACAGGTTTTGTGATATGATTTTGTTCCTTTGATTTGTCTATAAAAATGTTATCAATGGCTGTCCTTGAGGATTTAGAGATCTTAGTTGGAAAGATTACAGTGTACGTTAGATTGAAAGACAACATTACTAACTGCAGTAAATGTTTACTGGAAGACTGCGTTAGAAAATCTGTATTAAAGTCACCGGCAATCAAAATTTCTTTGTTTTTTTCCTGTTAAATAACTCAAAAGAGCTTCTATACGATTTATGAATATATTATAATCTCCTGCAGGTGCTCGGTAAATAGTTACTATTATATAGGATCTGTTATGGAACTGTACTTCCGTTGCACATGCTTCTAGATGCTGCTCTAAACAGAATTTATTAATGTCAATGTTCTTGAATTTATGGCAGAGTTTAATAAATGTGGCAACTCCTCCTCCATACATATCTACTCTGCAGAAGTAGGAAGCTAGCTTAAATCCTGAAATGTCTAACATATCTATACCAGTGGTCACTTGATATTCAGAGAGGCAGATTATGTCAATTTGGTTACATGAATTCATTTCATCAATACAAATGAGTAGTTCATCAACTGTATTTCTGAGTCCCGGAACGTTCTGGTGTAATAAAGATATCGCGTTCTGGATGCGGATTAGCTCATAATCAAGGCAGGGCCTATTATAAACCAGGGTAGCGGCTTTCCCCGTTTTTTCTTTTTTTTCCGAGTCTTGTTTAAGTTTCCTGCTATAAATTGACAAACTTTGTTCTTTACACCTGGACACCTCAAGAAGAAGTTAACACTTCATTGAATATGTGGAGGACTTTTGTTTCCTTTTTCCATTCATTTCATGCATCAGATGAATTTTGTTCAAGTCCTTTCAAATTGTGTGTTGATCAACGTGTTAAGAGACAGTCCTTTCTATTCCCAAGTCTTGGAATACTTTTCTCTCAGGACGGTACGACACGAACAGTCGACGAGGCTCGCCGTTTCGGAGACGTTCGTTCACAGATGCCGGACCATAACTATATGCACTTTGTCAAAGTCACGGGCTTTTCCCGTTTGCGGATCACACTGTCGGCAGAACCATTCCCTATTCGTCTTAAACTTTCCTTACCGCCTCGCAGTCCCGTAACACCACAAGGCGGCACTCGTTGCGAGAATGGCAGCGGTACCAACGCTTTGGCTCTTCAGTATATAGTGGCGTACATAAAACGTCAATCTAAGACTCCAGATATGCATGCCGTCTTATTTTCATATATTAGAAAGCCTTACACAAACCGTGAGACGTACAAGCACCTATCACTTCTTAATTAAGAACATCGGCAATCATTAATCAGTTGCAATCGCTTATTTGTCTGTTGGACTTGTATCAGAAGGTTTTGTCTAATAGTAACTAACAGATATGTGCGTGTGTATGAGTGTGATGCCAACTTTTGTTTGCAGTTGCCGGGTGAAGCGGAGGAGGTGCGGAGCCTGCGGCAGGTGCATGACCACCTGTGTGACGTGGCCAAGCTCATAGACGACGGGTACGGCCTCTCGATGCTCAGCTGCCTCGCCACACACTTCATCAACTGTATAATCTCTCTCAACCTTTGTCTCTCCATCAAGCTACAGTACCAGGTGAGATAGCATCAGAGAAACAGTGGAGTCACGTGATACCCCATGGCCAGTCTTTATTTAGTGTAGTAGAGTGATATTACCACTATGTCATTCATATACTAAATGGGGGAGGTGGGGGGGGGGGCGCGGTGGCAAAGGCTAGTATGGTCTCAAGGGCTCAGAGTCCTGCTGCAGGCATCAGAATATTAAAATATTGAGAAATGTCTATGAGATAACGTACACACTCTGCAATTAATCCACACGATATGAAAATAAGTCCTACTCCCAAGCCTGAGCAAGGATTTCTGGACATTTTTCTTTGATAATCAGGTGAGTGCTGCAAGTGGAAATCACCTCCCAAACACACCAATTATGTCTCTCTCCACCACAATTCCTACAATTTGTATTTTTAGCCCAAATGAGTTACATTCTGCAACGAGCAATGATCTACAACGGCTCACTCACTTCTCATGAGTAGGTAATGAACTAACAAAAAGCGGCAAGTACCACTCTCACGTCTGAGAAGGTAAAAGTGGCGTGATCTTCGAATTATAGCCAATGGGAGGGTGTTAAAGGCGATTCTCTAGCGCCCTAAAAGTGGAACTTGCCGGCTATGGGATGAAATCCTGACAGAAAGTCATTGAGGCCAGGTACTCTAGAGGGGGAAGATCCACCATTTGAAACCTTTATCAATAGATTGGTGCACCCTTTTATCAGGGAGAAACTTAAAATATTCACAGAAATATCAGAACGCCCACCAGTATCACAAACAAAAATGTAAACTTTTCTAAATCTGATGTTCATGCTAATTATCGGAGCAGATAAGCGATTAAATTCCATGCCTTCTAGATAGATTTTTCTGTTATTTCCAATAGGGAAACGTCGTCATAAGCAAAAGAACAGTATGGTGTAATCCTACGACGTTCAACAAGGCGAATAAAGTAATGAGTATTTATGTCCTACAATTTCGTTCATCTACCAGAGATTGTTTGCAGACAACGCAGCTGAGACCAGGGAGAAAACCTTATTACGATATTCAGTGTTACTAGCAGACAGTCATCTCTATAGGTTGACCATCAACACAAAAAAAAACGGAGTATACTCTTTCTAGATTGACTAATTACATATTAGTCTAAATATCGGTGATCTCTGACTGGAATCTAACTGTCAAGTACTCAGAAGCAGTTCCAGAGAGCGGGTTAAGATGGAACTGCCACATAAATCTAGCAGTGCAGAATGTAGATTTTGGTCTTAGAGTCGTGTAACTTGTCCAAGAAGTGGGTTTTAAAGAAACATTGATAGACAAGTTTTTTGGATTATGCGGTCAGCCTTAAACGTTTACCACGACGGTAAAGGCGAAGAAGAACAGATGATTTGAAAAGAGTGTCACTGTTGATGAGGGGTGTACTCATTAAGCACTTCTTGGAAATTCACAATAAATTCTTGCGAAGACTCCACGAGAAATGTAGCAGGAGCAGTAGAGCCAGCGTGCCAAAAGTACGGAAACCTACGCTCCAGCAACATTCAGAATGTAAGACTGTGTTGAGAAGCATATAGAGGATGTTCATCTTAACTAAAGACATTGAAATATCTCGAAAATTACACATTGGATCGAACAAAATTATAATTGATATTTGGTTGTCTCGGAGAGGGTCATCCAACGATACCGCAATCGAATCGGCACCCCACCCCATGCGTGGGTGGCGGGAGGGAACTTTGAAATCTTCAATGGTAACCCCTGACTTTCATTGCAGATTACGATTCTACGGTAAAATAGCCATACATTTTGCCTGAAGAATTTTCTTTGTGTCCCCACAGATGGCGCTGTAATTCGAGGATTAGAAATAGGTATACAGTCGTAATTTATGATATGCTACTCAGTGGTCCTTGAAAATCCAATGGCACGTGAGACACCACGTAAATGCTGCGAGTATAGGACATGCCTGTATTTCATAACCTCTACTTGGAAACCTCATTCGATACGTTGAATTTCTCCGATATATCGTTCAGGGGAACGCTCTAAACGCCACTGTCGCCGTGTAGCTAACTAAGTTGTATAATAACAGGTAGTACACTGCGACCGGAGCTCACGCAATGTGCAGATGTAGAACAGATAGCAGATCTAAATATTGAAATACTTGCTCAGTATTTATGGTCTGCACAACTACCTATCATTTGTAGAACAGACGCGCAAGTGGACGATGAATGTTGCATTGAAAGTAGAAAATACTGAAACGATCTCGATTTACAGAGAATCTAGAAGAAATACTGAGGCTACTGTTTACTTGTATCCCATACATTTTCCAGAGGAAGGTCACTCTCGTTCGTTATTTTGCAGGTTTTTTAACGCCTTTATGTCTGATGCCAGCGAACAGATCGGCATAAGGAGACGGAAAAAACGCGTTACCCGAGAAGCTAATGAAAATGCTGTACTAGCGGCAGTGCATCACAACCTACGGATAAGCGCCCAGCAATTACACCGCGATTCCGGTATGTCCGTAGGTATTACTTTCAGAATACTGCATCGTCATAAGTATCATCTATACCACGTGTCACTACATCAAGAACTTCATGACGCCGATTTCCATGACCGTAGCATTTTATGAATGGGGACGTCAACAAATGCATGCGACCCCCACGTTCTATGCGGAGGTGCTATTTTCCCGGTGAGTCTTCATTCACAAACCAAGGTAAACCGGCATAACATGCATTGTTGGGGTGTAGACGATCCCCACTGGTTACGCAAACTGACCATAAACGTCCTTTGTCGATTAACGTGTGAGCTGGCGTCATGGGGAAGAAACTCACTGGCCCATATTTTATTGACGGCACGTCGAGTGGGCGCAAATATCGAACGGTCTTGGAACAGTAACTACCGGTAATACTGCAGTATGTTGCCCTGAACGTTCGACAACGTATGTGGTTTCAACATGAAGACTATGCAGCAGTGCGCATTACGCAGTTGAAGCACGGGAAACATTAGACCGTGTTTACACTGGTTTGTGGATTGGGAGAGGTGGCCCTATTAATGAGCCCTATAGGTCGCGGGATTTCCTTCTTTGATAATGTGTACCAACAAGTGCCAACTGCCCGGTAAGAAATGGCCGACTGCATCAGAAACGCCTGTGCTGACATTCATGCACATTTGCGTCTGTCCTATGTGAGGTCAATTGAATAGCGGATTAGTATACAGGGTGTTACAAAAAGGTACGGTCAAACTTTCAGCAAACATTCCTCACACACAAAGAAAGAAAATATGTTATGTGGACATGTGTCCGAAAACGCTTACTTTCCATGTTAGAGCTCATTTTATTACTTCCCTTCAAATAACATTAATCATGGAATGGAAACACACAGCAACAGGACGTACCAGCGTGACTTCAAACACTTTGTTACAGGAAATGTTCAAAATGTCCTCAGTTAGCGAGGATACATGGATCCACCCTCCGTCGCATGGAATACCTGATGCGCTGATGCAGCGCTGGAGAATGACGTATTGTATCACAGCCGTCCACAATACGAGCACGAAGAGTCTTTACATTTGGTACCGGGGTTGCTTAGACAAGACCTTTCAAGTGCCGCCATAAATGAAAGTCAAGAGGGTTGAGGTCAGGAGAGCGTGGAGGCCATGGAATTGGTCTCTCTCTACCAATCCATCGGTCACAGAATCTGTTATTGAGAAGCGTACGAACATTTCGACTGAAATGTGCAGGAACTCCATCGTGCATGAACCACATGTTGTGTCGTACTTGTAAAGGCACATGTTCTATCAGCACAGGTAGAGTATCCCGTATGAAATCATGGCGGTGAATCGAGGAAGTACTGTACGTACTGACGAAAATAAAATGAGCTCTAACATGGAAATTAAGCGTTTCCGGACACTGTCCACATAACATCTTTACTTTATTTGTGTGTGAGGGATGTTTCCTGAAAGTTTGGCCGTACCTTTTTGTAACACCCTGTATGTATTGAATTCCGTGGTACTAGGTTTGCACACTTATTCTAATTGGAGAGGTAGAGTACCGTTCGGCTCGAGTCACAGCCAACGTTGGCGTTTTGAGTAGTACCCTGTTCGATACGTCTAAGGAATGCAACGTAGCCGGCCGTTGTGGCCGAGTGGTTCTAGGCGCTTCAGTCCAGAACCGCGCTGCTGCTACGGTCACAGGTTCGAATCCTGCCTCGGGCATGGATGTGTGTGATGTCCTTAGGTTAGTTAGGTATAAGTAGTTCTAAGTCCAGAGGACTGATGACCTCGTATGTTATGTCCCATAGTGCTTAGAGCCATTTTAACCATTTTTTTAATGCAACGTTGTGAATGGGGTTTCCAATTAGAAGTTATGCATTACTGGCCTGTCCTAACCTCACAGCATGAAGGTTTAGTCCCCAAGACATTGCATATTCAAAGGCATTGAGTAGCATGTCGAAAATTGCTACTGTGTACACATTTCTGGTCCTTCGATTACAGCGCCATCTGTGGCAAAACGACGAAAATGATTCCCCCAACACGGATGTAGATTTTGTCGTAGAATCATAACCTCCAATAAAAATCGTATGTTCCCTTTGAAGATTTCATATTTGCCTCCCGGTAACTATGCACGGTGTGCGGTGGGTGGTCGAGTGTGGTATCATTCAATGTCGCCCTCCTAGACAAGCAAATTGAAAATATAATATTTTTTGAACCGATGTACTATTTTCTATACGTCATTGAGATTGTAGACCCTATTTACCGTCTCAATGGCTGTCTTAAGAAGTCAGTCACTTCATTTTATGCTTAATCTGTAGAAAGTACATGTAGTCAACAGTTTATTAAAGGTATTATGAATGCGATTTAACCTGTCACTACTATAGGTTTCCAAAACTAACGAGGGATGGAAATGATGCCGAATGTTACCGTTAAATCGCTAAGTGACAGGGATGGTGTTGGATGCCGTTTCTAGTTGTTTCAATGAAAGATTTGGTGCCATTTCAAGCTCCAAGTTAGCAGGGAAGAGTTTTCTCGAAATAATCAAAACCGGATTCTGCGAAGTGGTACAGATGAAGTTAAAAAATATCGACGAGTATCTTACTATGTGACAGTGTTACACTGTTAAAAAATTTATGCTGTAATTTAAGAAACTTGTCTTGGGGTACACAGATGCCTCTAGGAAAACAGCCCTTAATATATTAGTTTTGATTTCGAGTAGAAAATCCTCAGTACTCATTTTCAATGTCGCATCTATGTGCTGCACTGAAAGATGTGTGTTAGACTCTTCCTTTGGGGCTAAATGACAAGCATGGTGCAATGTGGAAGTAACATCAGAGCAGTGTTACATAGTGAAGTAGTGTGTCTCTCAAACTGACGACAGTATGTTATGCATTAGAATTATTATTAGGTTTTTTATTCGTTTAAGGAAGACGTTATCAGATTTTGCTTAAAGTCAGATCCAGAATCACGTTGACAGAAGGAGGGAATCATAATGAACCCTGTACAATTGTAAGAGGACACCCAACCCCTCTGTGACAATGTAATCAGTTCCCAAATCATCATGCTGTTTTACTGACTTATTTACTAGCAAAAAGGAAACTGTGGTCTTTGTAAATTTTTTACAATAGAAGAGTCAATTGCTCGAAAACTGAAATTCAGTACATCTGATTAGATAGACCAATTAACGAAATCTCGTTACTAATCCTTTATTCAATATCTTTCAGACAGTGACTTGCTGCTTCTTATGTTAAATTTTAATATCGATCCGCATACAAAAGTAACTACATCAGTATACAAGGGGGTAGTCTAAAAACCAAAAAAAATATTATTTCAGGAAACGAACTTCTGGTTACATGAACGGGAAATAAAACACTTTATTGATGATATTGCCACAGAATCTAAACTCGTTTACCACCAGACGTAACTCAATTATACCAGGGTCTGTAAATAACAAATACATTGCTCTAGGAATAAAGACATGTAGTACGGCCAAACCCAGACCGTATTTAGCAGTGAGAAACCATTTTGACGCTATTTCCGTAAACTACGCGAGTGATACAGACATAGAAACAACATATAACGAGGAAAACGATAGTAAGATAAGGCAAAACAAAAAGTGTAGTACGGGTTACGATGACGGTTGAAGCTTATAGAACCAGAGATCAAGCTGTACAGATAGTTTTATATGTAAAAGATAAGTTGGCAATAGACAAGGTCAGGGTTACAAAACTTTTCTAGTGTGTTAGAAAAATATGGCTGCGTATATAACTTTACCCTTTTAAATAAATCACAATAACCCTGGAACTTCGGCAAAACAGTTCACACCATGTACAGGATACACAACAGCCAGAGAATCTTAAACTAAACTATACATAATCCTCAAGCAGGTAACTTTTAATTGTGAAGTTCCGTAAGTTTTCTAATTGAGGTTTTTATTTATTTTTTACATATTAATGAGCTTTGTTCTTTGAAATAACAAGTAAACATTTTTTAGTTTGCAAATGATACAAACACTGCATTAATAACAAGTCAAACCAACGGCTCTGTTTAAAGATTCAATATCAGAAAGAAGCAAAATCTACATTAAAATTTAATATGGTTCCCCTCCGTTTTCAGTTAGCAGCTAGCTGCCATAAGAATATTATTGGTTGTGTCCTTAGTAGAGGCTGTTGACGGATACAGGGTGAACATTAAGGATACCGACAAACTGCAGGCACCGATTCCTGACTCAAAATGGAGAAAAACCGGTCCTATGACCATGTGTCTAATAATCCGTCATTGCCACGATGGATGGCGCTGATGAATTAAAGTTTCTTCGACCACGTGCCGTGTCTGTAGCCCATGGATGACGATTACACAGATTGATGATGCCAGTTCTGATAAAAGGTTGCTTCATGGGTAAAGAGAGCTGATGACAAAAATCCCAGAATTGTGATGGTCTGGTGTAAAAATGATCGACAAAATCTTTCCCGTAAAGGGAAATACGCTGGTGATAATCCTTTCAGTCGTTTCAGGTGACAGCATAAGTAGCGGTGGTCATGCAGAATACACATGATCGCACTTTAGCTTACACCATGTTGCTGGGCCAATTGCATGGAATTTGTGTACTAGAATTCATTTCAGTATCCTGCAGAAGATGGTCCTCCAAATACTGTACACGCACAGTTTGTCGCCTCCCTGTACGTTCGTCTGTCTGAAAAAAACGGTTCAAATGGCTCTGAGCACTATGAGACTTAACTGCTGAGGTCATCAGTCCCCTAGAACTTAGAACTACTTAAACCTAACTAACCTAAGGACATCACACACATCCATGCCCGAGGCAGGTTTCGAACCTGCGACCGTAGCGGTCGCGCGGTTCCAGACTGTAGCGCCTAGAACCGCTCGGCCACCCCTGCCGGCATCTGCCTGAAAATACCCATTCACACAAACGCCCTGGAATGGCTTGAAATGTTGTGTGACGTTGTTGGTACCTGTAACGGTACTTGGTTTGGTACAGCCATGCCACTTGTCGACCATTTCCATCTGCTTGACCGTACACAGAAACAGTCTCGGCTTGTCTCCGACGTGAATACCAAACCACTCTGCTGCTTTCAGCACATTACGTCATTCACAGAGCCAGCAATATACAAGGAACACACAGCAGGTGGTCAGAGCAACTTTTATTTGTCAGTCCCATCTTCAGTGGCAATGATGCATTTCCGGACACATGGTCATAGGATCATTCTTCTTCCTTTTCCAGTCAGCAATCCGTCCTTACAGTTTTTCGGTGTTATTAATTTTCACGCGGTATATTTTTAATATTGCATAAAAGTCGAGTTTTGCACGTCTTAAATGGAGTAATTTTATCTATATAACTATATTTTTTCTATTTTTTTATTTTACGCCATAATATATACACTTACGCGTTTACGACAGTTCTGATGTTAGCTATAGCTATTAAACCAAAATATATTTATAATCTTTTATTTGTTCTGCTTCTTAGAGGATGATTCCTCTTAGAATTTTTCTGAATAATATGAGCATTTTTGTCGTTGTAAATATCTATTTAGTATTCTGGTTTCATTCTAATATGTTATACACGCTTGACGATCGGCACTCAAAAGGTCTACGGAACAAGAAGTACGTATAATCAGTCTTCAGATAGTTTCTCTCTGATATCAACATATACCACGTTAATCTAAGGAAAGAAATAAGGAAAAGCCAGTGCGGAACACCGTGCTTAGTTACCGATTTGCAGACATAATATTGTACTTTTTTTTAAATTTTCTTGCGTATTCTAGAATCTTGAGGATCTTTGGAGTATAGGTCTAAGGAACAAAGAGATTATCATTACATCCATCTATCTACCTACCTATCAATCTGCCTTTCTACCAATAAAAAGTCATTTAAACATTCGCTAAGTTTTAGTACTTACATCTGATAACTGAACATCTTACTCCTGTTGGAAAACTTGACATAATGAATACAATCATTCATAAAAGCACTGTACTCAGAAAATACAGCAGTGTATCGAGGAAATAATCTCTTCAGAAACATCCTTATATCTACATTAACAAATTGTAATTAGTGATAAATGGATTTGAGCGTTTTCTATTTTAATTCAAGTCCCGTATAGAAGAGATTCTTATGCCTCATTAAATAGTTCCTACCAGACCAAAGAAACAGTATACTACTTCCTTAATACATGATAAGAATGGCTGCATGAAATTACTAACAATGTACTTCAGTTTCACCTATTCCGCCGAGACGTAAGAGTGTTTATAGCTTTTATATGATCTAAATTCAAGTAAACCTTGATGCAAAATTTGTGTCTATAAGACTCATTGGGGTGCCGAATCGAGTTCTTGTCATTCTAATTATTGCTCTCATTGATCATTTTATTTTGAACAAATCACGTGATTTGGAGCTCAACTGCACAGCCCATGCCAGTGTGGCACCCACCTTTACGATACAAACAAAAACCTCATTAAAATATGATATTTAAGAAGAAAACAAGAAATAACAAAGTTTACCTTCATTGAGCCTGGTGGAGCTGCCTAAAGATAAGAGTATTAAATAGCACAGAATGTTCACTGAATGCCTCGTTGTACAGCACAGAGACTGTCGTTATACATTTAAACTTAGAATTGACCATGTATGCAAGTCGTGACATTGACTTTTGTTGTTTTTGAAGTGCTGCCTTTGGAATGTTAATGAAAATTATGCACTTATACCTGTGTCATAACTAAAATAGATGCAGTTAATTTGTTGTCCAACTCACATACTGGCTTTACATTTTTCATGAACATTTCGTCAGCCAGGGAAGCATATTAAAGGGGGTTTTGTAGTCGATCTCAAAAGAATGTATAGCCTTGATATCAACAGCTATGAAATAAAAATTCTAATCAGTTTATGTAACTGCAGGTTTCGGCAGAAGGAAGCGCTAACGTTTAATTTAATAAGTATTAGACCCTTTACATTATCTATTGCATTTTCAAATATACCAGATGCTACGACGCCTATCACATCTCCCATGAACAAAGTGGTCAGCAGTGCGATCATGTGTATTCTACATGACCACCGCTACTTATGCTGTCACCTGAAACGACTGAAAGGATTATCACCAGCGTATTTCCCTTTACGGGAAAGATTTTGTCGATCATTTTTACACCAGACCATCACAATTCTGGGATTTTAGTCATCACCAACGATTACCTTCCTTATACTATCGTAGTCCGAGATCGTGCTCCGTCTCTGGTCACCGCTTTGTCGATAGGACTTTAAATTGTAATTTTCCTTCCGCAATTTCTTCCTTTGAAACATTCAGAAATGAAGGTTATTGCTGATAGAGCCTACGTGAATGACTTTTCTGTTTATTTTTATTTTACTCATTGTTTCAACTATGAATCCGTGTAAAGCACTTCACGGCCGGTGTGGCCGGGCGGTTCTCGGCTCTTCAGACAGGAACTGCGCGACCGCTACGGTCGCAGGTTCGAATCTTGCCTCGGGCATGGATGTCTGTAATGTCCTGAAGTTAGTTAGGTTTAGGCAGCTCTAAGGTCTAGGGTACTGATGACCTCAGATGTTAAGTCCCATGTGCTCAGAGACATTCGAACCATTTGTAAAGCACTTGGGCCAATTACCTGAACGACAAACAATGTTCAAATAGCTCTGAGCGCTATGGGACTTAACATCTGAGGTAATCAGTCCCTTAGAACATAGAACTACTTAAACGTAACTAACCTAAGGACATCACACACATCCATGCCCAAGGCAGTATTTGTATCTGCAACCATAGCGGTTGCGCGGTTCCAAACTGAAGTGCCTAGATCCGCTCGGTCACACGGGCCGGCACTTGAACGACACATGGCACAGATTATTTAAGGTTAATCGCTGCCCTTCCAATGTCCGTAATAATATGTGCACTAGCAACTTCGCAATAAGTTGCACTCACGACACACGAAAATCAGTTGATCACCAACTCAAGCCATCTCATCATAATATAAATTTCGTTCTTGACTCGAAAATCTACACCGTAACACAACACTTTGAATTTCTTTAAAAAAAAAAAAGTAATGATTGTGCGGCACTGTTGCCCAGGAGCAAGCTCGGCCGCCGGGTTGTAAATCTTATTTCACGTGACGCCACACTGGGCGACTTGCGTGTCGGTGATGATGGTGTTCAAAAGATGAGGACAACACAAATCCACGATTGGAGAAAATCTCCAACCCGGACGGAAATCCAACCCGGGCCCGTTGCATCGTAGACAAACACATAACCACCCAGCTAAACAGCTGGACTGCATTTCTTAAGAAACACAGAAACTGACGACTGACGTTTGTAACATAAATTTTAGAAAAGCAAAAGTACAGAAGCCTACAAATTTTCCCGATAGCCATATGGTTATAATATGCCATTTGTTTACAATTATTCTAATTCGTATTAGGGTCTCTCTGGACATTTTACTTGTTATTGTTTTGTCGTCTTCAATCAGAAGACTGGTTTGATGCAGGTCTCCGCTAGACCCTGTAGAAGCCGTTTCATCTCCGAAAAAGTACTGCAACCCAAATTCAGGTGAAGCTAATTGCTGTACTCGTCCATTGCTTTCCCTGTGCGTTATGTGTCCATCAACCCATTCCCTCCAATATTAAATGACGGTTCTTTGATGTCTCTTAATCTGTCCTATGAACAGAACCCTTGACCTAGTCAGGTTATGCTCCAAATCTCCTTTCTTCCCACTTCCGCTCGTAATTACTTATTACTCACAACACTAAACTGGTCGAAATGAAAGTCTCTTTACAGCTGTCTTTCGATAAACTGTCTTTGGATAAACCTTCTCTGACTATACGAAGTATTTGGATTAGCAGAAGTACCTAATAACCACGTATTTATCAGCCAATCTGAGGTATAAATAATTTTATCCCATAACAGCAAGCCAAGCGAGGCAATCGCAGTCGTATGGTCGATTTAAACGCGTCCGCGTGCACACATTATTAAACAAAAATTGTAAATGACCTGCACAGAAAGCATCGAAGGCGTTAAAAACAGATGTTATAGTACAACTATGTACTTTATCATAATGACTGCATCATTTGGTGCCATGCTAATTATTTTCCTAAAGCTACCTCCATAACTACCTTTATACCTTTCAGATGGTCAGCCCTATACTCTTATATGCATTAGAATTCGTGCTGCTGTTGACGTCACAGATGTTTAGGATTATGATCACACTGTTGAAACTGATTTTGAAATATTAACCTTACGATCGTTAATATGATTTTTATATTTTATATAATTAGCATCACAATTTTCCGTTATCATTCTTAATTTGTAACATGGTGTTAAATAATATCGCATGCAAGAAGATACAAGAAACACTGCAATCAATTGCCACCAATAACTGACGTCGTATTCAAAGTTCGTAACTAACTCATTTTCTCTTTTCTGATCTTCCCTCATGGTAAGGTGGATTTAACAACACACTTGATGATAAGAACACTGACGGCGAATAACTAACCATAGAAATGTTCTCTTTGCAGGTGTTTACCCGAGATAAAATGGACTCCATGGTATACGTTTCAGTAATGTGGGTTGTTGTCCACGTTGGCGGCATTCTGGCAATCACGTGGTCCTGCAGCAAAGTCGGCAGTGAAATCCGCCGCACTGCGGACCTGGTGAACAAGGTTCTGCTGTCGCCAATGGACTACGGAACCGCTGGCGCCAGCGTACGTCGACAGCTGAAGCTCTTCTCACTGCAGCTGCTGCACCGCCGCCTGCGTTTCACAGCGAGTGGTTTGTTCACCATAGATCTTTCCAACCTGTCGTCCATGGCGACTGCTGTGGTCTCCTACCTCGTCATATTCGTACAGTTCAATGACACAGAGATGTCTGCCCAAGCTTGCAACTCCAATTAACCTCTTACCTTAGAAATTCCTTACTGACTTCAATCGTGCAAACATGCGCAAAGCTGCGCCTTTGCATATTTAGTAGCCTTCATAGTATGAAATTTAGTTACAAGTGCAGCGTCATTTTTTAGCAAAAACTGATCATCATCGTTCCGCTGCTGACCACTTTATTCATGGGAGATGTGATAGGCGTTGTTTTCGCCAATCCATAACCACCCTGCGTGTCATAGCGGGGAACAGATATTCTGGTACCTGTGGATTCCGGTAATAATATGTACATATCTCTGAGGAAGCACAGAGACATATGTAGCATCACACACAAGTTCTAGGAAAATCAGATGATAGGCCGAAATTTGTCGCAAAATATTTAAGAAATGAAGTGGCAGTCGACTCACTTGTTTGATCAAGTGTTCGGTTTTGTTGATCACGGAGCTTTGTCAGGTAGGACTATCAGAGAAGCGAATGACGATACAAAGATTCCCTTTGCGTTTTGTCACGTATTCGTTCATTAACGACAAAAGCGTTACTGAGATTTTCATGCAGTTGCGACGCTGCAAGAGAGGCATTATACGACACAGAAAAGCTTACTAATAAAATTCCGAGAGCGTGCGTTCCGTGAAACCAGCTATTTCTTTGTTCCATAAACAATATAGGAGTCATTATGACTGGAATCCATACATGTTTTACAAATGGATATATGTATCTGCGTATTTTTCTCTTAAACCACTGGACCGATTATTACCAAACTTGGTAACCAAATCCCTTACCGTCAGCCACCAATGGCTGTGAGGCCACCTATCTATCACAGACCAGGAGCTATGACGCCATCAAAAATGAGATGGGTCAAGAACTACCGCATCATGCGTGACGTT
Source organism: Schistocerca nitens (assembly GCF_023898315.1). NCBI lineage: Eukaryota > Metazoa > Arthropoda > Insecta > Orthoptera > Acrididae > Schistocerca > Schistocerca nitens. The sequence continues at coordinate 188,037,319 of NC_064618.1, read as the reverse complement.
TAAATTTGTTACTTCTATGCTACTACCTCTGTTTGGAATAAACTTTGCAAATTCCATCTACATATGCTGTTAAATGCACCTACTGAATTGTATCTCGGTACCATACATCGCCCAGGAGATATGATATGATATGACAGATACCGAGAAGCCTGAAAAACTGCGGCGTCATACATGACATTTAAACTTATTTCTTTGCTACCAAATCTATTCGCAGTATGTTTTCCACATATGCCAATGAACGTCCCTAGGCATCTACATATTTATACGACACGGAGTTCAAGAGACATAACGTCGTAATCACTGAGATGCGTGAAAAAATGTCAAATTATATATGAAGTCTTAATACGTTTAATCTTTAGTATTGAGACAACCCTACAGTAGAGTAGACTCAAGGACAGCCATGACCTGGTATCTTTTTTGACAGCTTTCAACTGTGAAGTGCAAACGGCTGTAGCCGCCGCAAGTGTGAGAGTATGGCAAGATTAGTTGACTAACTACCGTAGTTCTGAAGTGACAGAATTTTCTCCCACATAATTATCTGTTTGATGGTATGGTCCACCAGCAATTTATAAAATGGTTTCTCAATGCAGGTATTAATAATAATCAATACGTTTGTGTGGTTTAGAACTCAGTGCCTTCGAAAGAGCCCTGTCGGTGCGAGTAAATGGATTGTGGAACTCATATAGCTGTCTCTCTCACTGTACTTAAAAGTTGACTTTCACTAAATTGTACAGCCTGTTAATAAATTTGAAGAAACGTAATAAGATGACACATAAAAGGTCCTAAAATTTATTGAATGCCGCCCATATCAATGCAATGCGTTTGTTGTGACTGCTTGAGAGTTTGAAAATGATGTTTCTAGGGCGTTCACTATAGTCTTTAAAGATACATAGCTATTCAGTACAGCACCTGCACTCGTACTCCGCCTATGTACAAACAATATAAAGCATTCAGAAGCAGTGAGTATCCAACTAAAAATGCTGTCTTTGGGATAAATGTAGGCACTGAAGAAATATAATTTTTAAAATAAATAACCGACAAGAACAACAGGAATGAAAAGATGAAAACGTGTGAAACAGAACCAAAGTTAACATTTTGTCAACCGAACGAAAGAGGCCTATCACTGACATTATAAAGTCGTATCTAGTGTTCAACAGATTATGAGGTAATAAACATTTCCTTTTTAGCATGTTTAACAGCTAACAAAAAGGGCGTTTCCTTGTAGATTTCGTGCTAATACTCTGTGCCACTTCCAGTTCTTAGTTATACAAGGTTCTGTGCGCACCTTTCATGGGTTGAAAGCTAAGTTTACTATGATTATTAACGAAAACACTTTTCGAGATACGCTTTGTACTTTCTTTTGCCTGTACACAAAACTTTAAGTGCCATAACATTCTGGTTCAGATATTTGATTCAGGGAACGTCTTTCCAGACGCAGTAGAAAGCGCAGCTTTGTCCCCTTTGATTTAGCACCAGGTCGAGCGTCAAGTGCAGCGGTTCGGTCTTTACCGGCTCGCAAAAACAGCCATGTCTATCGAATTTCCATTTGTTTCTGCGGCCCTTTTCTTTTGTTCTCAAGGTAGGGAATTTCCTAGTGGTGGGAGCGCTAGGTACTGCTACAAAAAAGGAGCACAACGGATCATTCGAGGAACTTTTCGAGGAGCTTCCTCCAGAAAAGTCTTCACTAATTCACTTTTCTAACTCGCTTCATAGGTATTCTTTTTCAATATATAGCACTTATGTGGTAAGTAGTTTCAGATCGGTCACAGCGGCCTAACCGCGCCCATTGCCGAGTTAATCCGGCTGCCAACGTTCTCCTGCTTGTACCATAGCAACTGCGCCGTTTTTTCCATTTGTATAATTTCCGTTTGTAGACAACAAGCAGAGTAGTTGTCAATACCGGGACGATAGCTAACACAATGCTGAACATTTCTATTCATTTACCTCCCAGCTGTCCTCTCATGAAATATGAAATTTATGTATAGAGAAATTTCCCTTGAACTGAAATGAAATTTCGCACGTAAGTATTTAAACATATATGAAAGGAAACCTCTTCTGCTAGAAAGCATCCTCCAGGTAAAGTAAGAGACGTCCTTACGCAGTTTTGTCACCTAAGGCGAGTAAAAATTCCTTATTTTCAAATGTTACACATCGCTGCAATTTCAGTAACTGTGTGACAGAAAACTTGGAGAGGTTTAAAAGGTCAGCAATTGCAGATAACGGTTTATGGGATCACTAGACCTCGGTTTCGACGATTTTAAAATTGTCTTACTCAGAAGGTGTAATGGAGCGCCAAAATTAAATTAATGAGCACAAAACTATTTCAAAGAGGATTAAGTAACAATTCTTCCAATCCATATGTGGCACACAGCAAAACAGTGCTTAACAGTTTTGGGTGCAATTTTTGTTTTTTATTTTTCAAAGACGCATTTCGCCTTATTTAGGCATCTTCAAGTTATCTTAATTTGGTATTTCTTAGAACAATCCTTTAGTCAGTGTAGGCAAAGGGCGTTTATGCATACTACCTGAGCCCTCATCTCATTCTGTTACTCGCTCCTGTGAACGGGAACGTGTTATGCTGATCTTGGTGTCACTCGCGTCCATCTAGAAAAGCTTTTACTGAGTTTAACGAAGGCGATGTTGGCCTGATATATTCGACGATGCCCTTTGGCTACACTGACTAAAGGATTCTTCTAGGAAATACCAAATTAAGATAACCTGAAGATGCCTAAATAAGGCGCAACGCTTCGTTGGAAAATAAAAAACTAAAATGGCAACCGAGACTGTTTTTAACCTATACAAAGTAACAACTGTAGCCAAAAGATCGTATGGTAAGCGTACTTCGTTGATACAGCAGATGCTCATTAAGTACACTGAATAATGGCAGACTGCTCTTATGATACTCAACATCTGTCTTGAGAACACAAATAATCACAAGCCATGACTTAAGATATCACCAATGTAGTATTATAGGTGAGCAGATCAAACACCAGGTGTAGCGGCGCATTAACCAAAGGAACTTGTCCACGTAAAAGTTGACTTGGATGCAACGCAACACAGTGATGCCATCCGGATTACAGCAGTATGCATTTGAAAAACAGCAAAGTCAACTGTCCCAATGTACAAGCTCTAGTGCTAAGGGAAGGTAGCTGCCGGGGGGCGCTACATCTGTGCGCATAAGAAAAATGCGTGGATTACATTGAGTAGATTATTGGTTCATTACAGAAAAAGAACCGGAAATCGTGTCACTTGCAAGGGCACTATTAATCTAAAGCAATATAAACATAAACAAATTCAAATGTGCGTAAAATCCGGCGTGTGGAAACATTCTTGTAACTGCTGAAGACAATAACGACATTTCGCAGTGCATATAGTAATACAGACGTTAAAAGTAATTCACAGTATAGAGAGGGGTGGGGGCGCAGATAATAAATTTATTAAACCTATCTGTTAAAATTGGAGAAACTTCTATTTCCACTAAAGATGTCTATAAAGAGTAGCTTACACACGGCAACATTACAACGACCTGCGCCATGTATACAGCAAGTATTACTTTTAAATGTAATAAACACTGTAAAGAAAGGCGTAAGCAGGTACTAAGAACTAAAATTTTTTAAAAACTGATTACAAATATGGAGACACCTCTGCTTAGCATTACCCAAGTGTACACATAGTAGTTTCTAATACAGCGACTTTACAATGACATTTTGCCGTGCTTGTAATAAACATTACTATAGAAGTAATAAGACTGTAAAAAAGCTCGAAGGGTGTGATAAGCTAAGATTCGTTGAAAGATAATTGCAGAAAAGGAGCCCATTCTCCTTAGTATTAGAGAAGTTTATACATGTCATCTGAATCAGAACAGCTAAACGGCTCTTATCATATGAGGCATCCGTCTTAAGAGCACACAGTCCGAAGCCATTACTTGCGACTATTTAGAGTTGGAAAGGTTTACAAACAGTGCCTTAACAGAGAAATATTTCAGTAACATTTCTCCGTGCAAGTAGTACAAAGTGCCATTAAAAGTTATCAGTACTTTACAGAAAGGGGCACCATGAACTGTAATTTTTGTTAGAAGCTAATTGCTGAAATGGTGAAACTTCAGCTCGGCTCTGTAGAAGCTATTGTTTTTTTTTTTAACTTCCTTAACGGAAAGTAGAAATGTAAAAATTTCCCCATATTTGCAATTTGGTTTAATAAATTTAGTATGTCCCCCAATCTTTACGGGATTTAAAACTTTTAATAACAATTTTACCACATGCATGGCGAAATGTCGCTGCTGTGTTAAGCTGTTACAAGTGCGATTTCGCATTCCATTTTTATACGCACTTTGTTTTGTTCACATAATCTACTGAATGCTACACTCACACATTTAGCGCCCCCTGCAGCTAGCTTACCTTAGCGTTAGTGCCTGTACATCTGGGCAGTTGACTTTTGCTGTTCGCATACACTTACTGCTGTAATCCAGATGGTATCATGCTGCCCCATTGTATACAAGTAACCTTTTGCATTGTCAAGACCCTTATGTTAATGGGTCACTAAACATAGCAACATAGCATTTGATATGCCCACCTGTAATATTGTAGTGCTACAGTCCTAAGTAATGGCTTGTGATTATTTGTGTTCTTAAGATGGATGTCGAATATGAAAAGAGCAGTTTGGTTTTATTCACTACACATTATCAGACTCTGATGTTACATGTGTGTATCCTTACCATACGATCTTTCGTCAACAGTTGTCACTTTGTTTTGTATAAAATAGTTTGTGCGCCCCAATGTAACTTTTTGGGTCCATTACTCCTTTTGAAGCAGAAAATTTTAAAATTGTTGAAACATTGATGAAGGATTCCAATAAACACTTACTTACAACTGGTTGGCTGAGATTTTCAGCCTCTCCAGATTTATTAGTTTACTAATATCTTCCGTGTCTTGAAACACACGAAATTTATTTTTATAAGCTAGGAATGTTTGCCTGCACTCCATATTGAAAGTACGACAGTCCTTGCATTTCTCTCCAAAATTTCTTGTATAATTCCTTGCCGGTGGGATGACGCTTCCCGTAAAGTGAAGATGTAATCAAAATCTGTGTAGGATTGCCCTCATCATCTCAGTCAGAAATGTCACAAAATGGATTACACGATACATCAGGAACTTAATTGGCAGATCTGCTACTTTTTGTTTCGTCGTCATTGATGTAATGTTATCTCAACACCTGTTTCGTGACAACAGCTGGAAACTCGTACTTCAAAACTATTGTATACACGAGTGAATAGGCAATTGTGCGGATGCTTGCTTCGACAACACGTTTTATTTTATTTTTAGACTTACATTGATTTACATGTTGCTGTAATATCCTTCAATTATTTCTTGGACTTTGTCTCATTTTATTGATTTTGAATCTCTTGGTGCAGGAAGCCCTGTAAATCCAGTCTTAAAATACTTGAAAATATATCTTTCACAGTTGAGCATTTCAGTCTCTTTTGTTATGCAGTCGTATGTTCATCCAACACATTATTCATTACACTTAAATGTATATACATATTGATTTTTTCCTTTCAGTCAGGGGCATCAGGTTTCTGCTCTGCTATTCTCCTACATTTTTCAAACAGCCACAGTGAAATATATATGACTTCCTCCACTTAGCGCAATTTCATCTTCACAAACATTGCTAACGTCTAGATCGTTCTGTACTTCTTCTTAGGACTTGCAGCATTATTTTCCTCGTTACAGTGAGATTATCTTTTAAAGCCACACATACACATAAAGAGATTATGAATTATTATTGTTCTTCTAGCGTTTCGTCATCGAAAGAAAGTAATTACTCTGTAGTACAAGTAGCAACAGCAAATCCTGTCTTCAGCTGGGCACTTTGGGGTGTTGTTTTTTTCCTGTTCATCCTTTCGCACAGGAAATTTACACTTAACAAAAGCCAGAGTAGTTGTATGGCCATAGATATTGTCATGATAGAGTTTCCCTGTTTATTCGTGCTATAATTTTTTACAGTTCAGTGAATTATTTAGTTCTCAAATCGCTCAGTTATTTTAGTAAATCTAAGAGTATGTTCTAGACTTTGGATGAACTCAGATTTAATCGTCTGCGATCAAGCTGCTTAGTCATATCCTGTCTCTCAGTCAGAGACCTCTTCTCCATCCATCCAAGCACCTTTCCTTTTGGCCTAAACACAAGTTTCTTTCACTTCACTCCAAGACACTTACGATCTGAAGTCGTCATAAAATATTCGCTACCACAGCCTTATTTGCTCCTCTACCATTATCCTTTCTTTCTTTATTCAATAATTTCTCTTTCTCATCAATTCTTATTTTACTTCCATTAAGGCCATCGCGTCCACATAACTTCACCCTCGTCCTGTTTGGAATGATATTTTCTCCTCATTATTGTAGTCCTCATATCCTTGTCACAGTTTCTCACTGAGTTCGATACAAACGAAAATTTACGATCATAACTGTGGAAAGGTATATAAAAGTGCGATAAGTACAGATTCGCCTTTTTCATTTGTAATATCCGCGGGAGGTAGCCGCTCGGTCTAGGGCGTCTTGTCACGGTCCGCGCGGCTCCCCCCGTCCGAGGTTCGAGTCCTCCCTCCGGCATGGGTGTGTGTGTTGTCTTTAGCGTAAGTTAGTTTAAGGAAGATTAAGCAGTGCGTAGGCTTAGGGACCGATGACCTCAGCAGTTTCGTCCCATAAGACCTTACCACAAATTTCCATTTAATTTGCAACATAGTGAAATTTGTTTGTTACGTGCAGCCTATTCAGAAATTATAGTGTAGATGTGTTGCTACTTGAGTTACTGAAATTGTTTCACCTAAAATAATTTTATCTTATAAACTATAACTATGAAAAATTTTAAAAAAATGTTAAGCAGTTATACCTAATAAGGATCACAATCAATACTTCCCTTTAAAAATCCGTCTTCAGGTGGGTGTCAATGACTCTGTTTTGCCACTGTTAACGATCTTAGTAATCTGCTTTCCTAATAAGATCAATGTTCATTGTAGTAAACCACAAAAAGTATTGGAGTTGGCCGTTCCTTCGTTCAGAGTTCTGTTCATAAACACAACTGTGTATTACGCTATTGAGCTCTGACACCATTATACATGTACAGGGAGTGTTCACCTAATATTGAACTAGCATGCTATATTAAAGAAGATGTAATACATCTCTGAAGCAGTATTCTCCAAATCCAAGACAGCTCACGCAAAATAAAGGGGGTTTGCGTGTAGCTTGGAGTCGCCTCAGCTGCAGTTTTAAATTTCTTTAGATATGTAGTAGTTCCAAATACCTCAGAATGTTTTTCTTCGAAAGGCTTCTGTGTTGGCTGATACTTGCGTTTGCAGTCCAACCACCGAGTAAACCAAGAAAGATTGAAATCTTTTCCCAGTTATTTGGTTTATCTGTAGAATGACCTTTCAAACATTTTTCATCTTCAGCACGTTTTCTTCTGTTGTAATTACTTCGGATAAAAAAATTCTACTATTAATTGAAAAGTGCACCCTGTGCAAAGAGAAATTACAAATTACAAATGAATAGTTATACTATAGCCAGTTTTACAATCGATGTTTCCCTCGTTTTGTAGTTTTGAGTGTGGTATCTCTCACAATGTTTCTTACTCAAATCACAAACCGTCTGCTTTCTGCTGGTGTAATCTGTTGTTTTGGCAGAGTCTGTGGTGAAATCCATGCTTGGCGTACGCGTTACTTCGTGTCGTAGATTGTAATTTGCTTGTTTCCATTCGTCCGTCATTATAGCGTCTGTGGAGTAGAAATCTGGCCAGATGGCTCCGCACTTCTCCGTGAGGGCTTGACGTTCTTCCTTGTAGGGCTTGGTATTTGGCAGCCAATACTGCATTTTGATGTCATCGCTGAAATAGTTTCCCTCGATTAATACATATGGTAGCCTTGAGGTTGCTAACTTCCCGATGTCTAGAATCCTTTTCATGTAGCGAGCTTTGACTTATTCTATTGTTATCAGGTCGCTGAGGGTGACATTTTCCCATATGATGCTGATCCCATAGGTAGCTATTGGTGAAATGGCTGTTTTTTACAGTAACATTGATGTATCCACTTATATTTTTTGAGGCTATTGGCTGTGGTAGATGGCTTTTATTGCTGTGGCAGCTATTTCTTTGACATGGTTACTGAACGATGAAAAGGTGGCTTGCAGAGTGACTCAAAGATACTTGAATTTAGGCACTGCCTCTAAAGGTTTACTGTGTATGGTCATTCTATTTCTGGGAGCGTGTTTCCCTCCATTCCTAAAAGTCATTTTGTTGTGGTTTATTTGCAATCTATTTCCTTCTGCCCACGACGTAGGCCTGTTGAGGATCCCTTGAAGCTCTTCTGCATTTTCTGAGGCTATTGCCATGTCGTCCGCATAGAGAATAAGTGATTGTAAGGTCTCTGATTATGCCTGTGATGTCTTCGGTAATGATGTTGAATAACTTTGACCTAATTGGAATACCTTATTGAACTCCGTTTGTCTGAATTAAATTCGTGGATATTGCTATGCTGTCTGATATTTGGATATTGTTGTATATGAGGGTATCTGAGATTGTGATTCGCAATGGGTGTGTGGCTCCTATAAGATGACTGAGGTTTTTGACTAGTGTCACTCTGCCGATGAGGTCAAAGGCATTGCGGTGGTCCGCGAAGACTACAAACTATTTCTTTCTTGGACGTCTGAATGTATCTTGTCATACTCTATTAGGTAGCTTGGGGCATGTAGCCGAAATAATTCCCTGATGTTTGTGAGTCTATCATTTTTATGAGTCTGTTTGTTACGATTTTTATGAATATCTTGAAGGATGTATTTTCGAGTGCTATTCCCCAGTATGAGTCAGGATCGCAGAGTTCTCCTTTCGTTTTAAAAATCACCTTGAATAATGATGACCTCCATTGCTCTGGTATTTTCCCGGAGTGCATGCATTCGTTGAATAGTTCTACCCAGTAGTCTCGCATGACATGAAGTGATTCCTTTAGGTGTTCGATATAGATGCTGTGTGAGCCTGAGGCCTTTACTTTTTTTTCTTTTATTTTTTTTGCTGTTGTTATTGTCTCAAGTATTTCCTGTCTCGTTCTGAGGGTGTGATTTGCCGTAGTTCTATCTGGAGTTAGTTCAAAAGCTGTTGGCCGACTTTGATGGTTGAGGATGTTCTTGAAGTGATTTTCCACGATTCCTTTAAAATAGTATTTGTTGCTGGGACTTGAGTTTCCAGAACGCTATGGATGGGTCAGTTAGGGGCTTGTTACGCGCCTCCTGGCGTCTTCTTCAATATACATTCAGCCCTCGTCTTCTTGATTTGTGTCATATATTGTCTTCTTCGCTCGGCATACCGGAATAGGTCATTTGGTTGATTTGTATCTTTCGCTCGATGTAATGCTAACAGCGTTTTTTTTTTTTTCTGTTCGCTATTGTAGCAGTCCCTATTAAACCGTGGTTGCGATTTTCTTTCCTTCTTTTGAGTTGGGAAGGCTTGTAGAGTTTTCCCGCATATTTATACTGCTTTAGTTCATTCGTGTTGTGTTAACTATCTCGCTTTGTATATTTTTCGGGTGTTTCGTCCAAGTTTCTCCGTATCTAATGTCGTAGATATTTTCTTCTTTGGCGATATGGGCGCTTGTTGTCGGCGAGTGATTTCAAAGATTGTGTAACTAGGCTGTTTAGGTTTTTATGTTGGTAACGCCACGTAGCGCTCTATATGAAAATCACTGACTGTGCTGTGTGAAGTCTGTGGCTGGTTGGCTTGTTGGAATAGTCGCCATTGAAGTGCTGGGCAGTTGGCTGTTAACAGCGCGTGGCGTTACGCGGTTGAAGGTGAGCCGCCAGCAGTGGTGGATGTGGGGAGAGAAATGGCGGAGTTTTGAGAGCGGATGTCATGAAATGCTGTATAGATTATGACTTCTGAACACTATTAACGTAAATACATTGTTTGTTCTCTATCAAGATCTTTCATTTGCTAACTATACATGTCAGTAGTTAGTGCCTTCAGTAGTTTGAATCTTTTATTTAGCTGGCATCGTGGCGCTCGCTGTATTGCAGTAGTTCGAGTAACGAAGATTTTTGTGAGGTAAGTGATTTGTGAAAGGTATGAGTTAATGTTAGTGAGGGCCATTCCTTTGTAGCCATTATTGAAAGACAGATTGCGTTGCGCTAAAAATATTGTGTGTCAGCTTAGTGTTGATCAGAATAGGAAAAGAGCGAAATGTCTGAGAACGTTCAGTTCTGCTCAACTGTTTGAAAATCAAATAATGTAAAATGTTTATCAGCAGAGTAATTCATTAATTTTTAAGGGGGCTTTTCAATTGTTGAGATTGATTCTTTCTATTCGGGGCCATAGCCGAGTTCCATAGTGCGTTTTGGTTAAGTGAGTTTATGTCTGTTCTTGGGTCTATGGTGCTGGTTCCATTCGGAGCAATGTAAGTTTTCATGTAGGGATCGTTATTGAGACAATATCCTTCTTCTCCTAGTGTCTCCTTAATTAGCTCCGTTTTTATGGTTGATTAATCTATCCTAGCGTTGACGTCCCCTGTGAGAAATACCCTGTTTTAGTTTGTGATAGCGCTTTTGTAATTCTTTCAATTGTTTCTTCTGTTGAAATGTGTGGCTGTGCGTACATGCCGATGATTGAGAGTTGTTTAGTCTTTACGATGACCGTGTTTCCTTCCTTTATTATTTGTTTTTTGCTCCTATGCTCTGCTTGAGAAAAGCTTGGAATCCTCCTAATGGCCTACCTATAGTCTGACGGCTGAGTGAGTGGACTACTTAATATCCTTGCATGTTGTATTCCTCTGTTAGGAAAGGTTCTACCAGTATGATGACGTCATAGCTTCTTAGCGTTTCTATTGGGAAGAGAGGCAGCGCGTTCTTCAAACTTTCGATGTTCCATACGAGAACACTTATGAGTTTATTGTAATTGTCCCCCTTCGGCGTAGCGTGCCCTCCGAAAACGGAAACGTCATACAACTATCCCTATCGGCCAGAACTCTGGTAACTCCGTATGTCTGGGGAATTCAAATGGGAATCCTATTCTCAAGGCCTTTTCCCCCCTAATGGGTATAGTTCTTCACACTGGACATTGTCTTTAACTCCATTCCTCTCTAAATACTGTTTAACCTTCTCTGTTGTGGCGTTACCTTCAAGTTGGCTAGATTAAGCTACGCCATTTTGTTTGGAACTTGCAGCTCGTCTTCTACTACACTTGTTCCCCTGATGGATTGATTATTTCTGTTTCTAGTTACCGGTTTCCATTCTGGTTCAGATTGATAATTATACTACTTTTCTTCCCCATCTTCGCTGTAGTATACCTCCTCATTTCCAATGTAAAATAGATTTTCTCTCATAATAAACCCTTTCAGTCCTCCCTAGTACATGAGCACAGCTTCGCTTTCATTTCTGATAGTCACTTCACAGTTTCTGTTCTTTCGTGTTACAGTTTATTTGACCTAGAATGCTTCTGCATCCCTGGATCAATCAGCCTAGCATTTTGGATGTAACAAGTTTCCAATTTTTTTTACCCTCCAACCTACCTCTCCAGAGTCACATGAAGCAAACTTCTTCACTTTGCTCCCTGATACTAATAACTATCGTGATTTCCACTAAGAGGCCTGTTTTGATGTGAATCAGAAGTGTAGCAGTTAACTATCTTTAATCAATGCAGAACAGAAACCTATCTGCAGGATGAAATTAATATGCTTTTTAATTAACAGCAGAATTTGGCGAAAGTTCTATTTCTTTTTACTACAGTCATTGCCCTCGTTATAAAATTGGAATGAGTTAATTCACATTAAGATATGGAACACATAGTGTGTAGTAAACCAACAGACTCATGGAGAATCATTTTACAGATTTTTTCAGTTTTTCTGTTTCGTAATCAGGATCACCAAATGCATGTTATAATATAGTGAGATGCTTTTCATCGCAATCCTCATGCAATGTGGATAACACAAACGGCCTGTTTTCGTCATTATTTAAGCACCAGTCACTAGTATAATAGTGAATACTTATCCTCGTTCCTTTCCTGTCATTAATGTCGTTCGTATGATCAGGATGCCAATTCATGTACACATGGAATGATTAAAGTGGTTTGGATAAAGCTAACTCGAAATGAAATTGTATGGTAAAAGACATTTGGTTTTCCACTTGTTTTCATTCTGTTGAGAAACATTCTGTTAACAGCTCTACACATTCACTAGTATTAAAATTATCCACTTGCTGCAATATATTTTAAACACACTTTGTAGGTTCCATATAGGAATAGCAAGTACATTAATCATATGTGTTAAGAAATATTTAGAAATGTTCCCCAACAAAGTGAAGCATATAAGACTGACAGATGTCAAGAATGAAAAATCCTCACACGAGTGAGATGCTCTAGTTGGTATTTTGGTCTTTGAGGACTTCGGTGGGGTTGTTTCAGGTAATCCATCCAATTATATACTATAATCATGTATTGATGAATCAAGTATAGAACTTCGCTATGTACAAATAATTTTGAAAATTATATGTAAATTTCAATCATGTTTTGAAGTGGCATCAATGCACAGAAAGACTTTAATAAATGCTCTTTCGGAACTAAATTAGCTGTCAAAATCATACTTGGTATTTCTGTCACTGTTCCATCTATTTCTGTAATTCTCTGTAACATTATGTGATTCAATTTTGTTTTAGATTCACATTTGGTGACACAATTGTCTTAATGTAATTTAATACAACTTAACAAATAATGTTCTGTAAACATTTTGTACACTATTCTCCTCCAAACTAGGTGCCAAAAACAGAAAACCTATCAAAAAATTTACAAAATTAACTGTGTAACCATAAAATATAGCAACTAAATATTAATCTTACAGATTTAACCGTGGCTGTCACCCATAAACCGTGTACTACTTTCAACATAGGATTATACAGCCAACCAGTTGTACAAAACTGGTAGGTACACTTACCTAGGTTTCGAACCTACTAGAGTTGTCCTCATCACAATGAAATTTTGATAAATCGTAAAATTACATTGCTGAAAAGTAATGAGCAGAATTTAGAGCAGCTATGCTGAAATATAAATTTCACTTTCGACTTGTGCGTAGCTGGTCTAAATTCTGACTGTTGCTTTTTAATGATGTAATTTAACGATTTATAAAAATTTCATTCTGATGAAGACGCCTCTAGTAGGTGTCGAAACCTAGGTCAACTTACTTATCAGTTAAGTGCAATCAGTTGGCTATATAATTTTATTTTGTAACTTACCATTAAGTGTAAGAAGATGTTTCAATAAATACTCTCCATAAGTTATGTTCAAAAAAATCTGTGATTCCATAGAATATTTCTGCAACGGAAACTATTATGTGAAAACAAAGCAAAGAAACCACTTGTGTATTTGTTCAAGATATACTAGAGTTATGCCTTTGGAATTCTTAAGTTTGTGGCACGGGAGATCGTACAAAAAATGAAATATTTTAAGTGGTTCTCAATAAAATTAGTTTTTCTCTACGGACTTGTTCTTTTGCTATTGAAGGTTGTGTGTATATAGTGTTAGATCATAACAGCAGCCATTTTAGTGTCATTTTGTAAAATCATTTATATTATCATTACAAAAAAAATTCATTCAAATTAACTCAGCCAACTAAATGGCTCACATTGATGATTGGGCAAACCAGTGACATATGTTGCTGCAGAAAGCTGTACATTGATAGTAATTTCTCTGATACAGACTTAGTTCTAGGTAATATGTCAACCCAATAGGCTCATATTGAAAGTAAGTTTTGTCCATCACAGCTAAAGTGGTTGGCACTACTCAGTTAATTCGATGGTAACATAATGGTCAGGGTTGATCCAGCTGAATTTTAGAAGCATCAATGAACGTCTCAAGGAAGAATATTCAAGTTTCCCAATCTGAAATGAATGCTTCGTTTTTCTTTAAAAAAAGATATGGCAGTTTTTTGACGATTTATGATCACATTACCTGTCCAATAGTTTTAAATAAATGAAATTATTCACTTAACAACATTTTATTTTATTTCTGCACAGGAAATCATTAATCCAAAGCTTTGCAGGTCCTTTTGTATGAGGAATACAACAATAGCAATAAAAAAATAAAACATACACATCTACTTACACATACAGTGTGAGCTACAGGAGGGCTACGTACTTAGATGATAGTGCACCAACAACAACACATATTTTTTGGTCGGTACTTCAGTCTAATGACTGATTTTAGAATCACATCAAGAAATGCACCATATAGACCCCCATACGCAGACACTGCTATTTGCTAGAGTTTTTGTTGTTGTTTTGTGCAAAATTTATAAATATTTCGAATTCTTTACGTCTAAGTTCTGTGTAATATGTTAAAGCTAATCGGAATATTTTGTTAGTTCTTCAGGTGTTTAACTTTATGCAGATTAAAATGCTATACGTTTTACGAATTGTTTGTATAACATGTGGACAGTTAAGCCACACTTAGCTGGTCGTGAACCTTCTTCCATTTTGAAACAGAAGAACGTATTTTAGCATGGAACAGGTGATAAATGCACATGTGCCAAGTTTCTTTAATATTCAAACAATGTTACTGTTGTTGAAAATGGAATTGTATGTCGATAGCTTCTGTTTCAACAGGTATTTGGTGATGCTTCTTATTACCTGATTTCACTTACTGAAATTTGGGTGTAGTGCAGTAGCAACTTAACAGATAGGATATTGAATACAATACAGAGAAAACGATCTCAACAGCAGTGCTTCTAAATGGTCCTAGGTATATAACCATGCCGTACCTCAGAATATGTTTTCAAGTTTGGGAAAACGTTATTTGCTGGAATAAATTTTTTAATAGCAGTCAATCACATAGTAGCTGACACCTATAATATAAGAATAAAGTAAGAAAATATAATGAACTTCTTTACAGGACTGGTTATGTGCAACAATCTGAAAAGCGTTACAAGCTGCAACACTCTCCTCTACTCACAGTGCTGAAATCACTGTAACCCATGTACCAACAGTCACTTGAATGTTCCCTTTTTTTTTTTTTTTGTCATCAGTCTACTGACTGGTTTGATGCGGCCCGCCACGAATTCCGTTCCTGTGCTAGCCTCTTCATCTCAGAGTAGCACTTGCAACCTACGTCCTCAATTATTTGCTTGACATATTCCAATTTCTGCCTTCCTCTACAGTTTTTGCCCTCTACAGCTCCCTCTAGTACGATGGAAGTCATTCCCTCATGTCTTAGCAGATGTCCTATCATCCTGTCCCTTCTCCTTATCAGTGTTTGCCACATATTCCTTTCCTCTCCGATTCTGCATAGAACCTCCTCATTCCTTACCTTATCAGTCCATCTAATTTTCAACATTCGTCTATAGCACCACATCTCAAATGCTTCGATTCTCTTCTGTTCCGGTTTTCCCACAGTCCACGTTTCACTACCATACAATGCTGTACTCCAGACGTACATCCTCAGAAATTTCTTCCTCAAATTAAGGCCGGTATTTGATATTAGTAGACTTCTCTTGGCCAGAAATGCCTTTTTTGCCATAGCGAGTCTGCTTTTGATGTCCTCCTTGCTCCGTCAGTCATTGGTTACTTCTGTGTTAACATTTTGATTGAGAATTGTACATAAGCATTTCAAATTTGTGTTATCATACAGATTCAGTTCTTTTATGAAATGAATGATATCTATTTAATCATAGATATAGAGAATTGTAGGTATATTTACTTTAACTACAAATATATGTGATCACACGCAATAAATATCAGCACTTTCGGAGAAATTTGTCTGTACCATTCACTCCAGATGAAACTGTTTTGTTGGACTGGAACACGCAGAACATTTATATGGTCTCCATTATGTAAATTAGACAACAAATATGATATACATACACATTAAACAATGTGAATAAAATAAAAAGACAAGTAGGCTCACATTTTGATTATAATTTAATAAAGTTCCAAAATCCAGAATGTTTCTTGACATAACGACATACAGATCGACAGGCACGATGATGCATGTTACCTGGGACGAAAAAAGGTTAAATACCTTTGTACCACTTTGTTACTATTCAGGTTCTCGCAACTGTGGCCATGTGTGGTGCTAAGATATTTATATCTTGTTGTTCTTGTAGTGGCATTCAGTTTCAAGAATGATTTGATGCATATCTCCTAGCTACTCAATTAGTGCATCTATCTCAACGTGCTTACCGTATTCATCATTTTCCTTTCTGTTCAATTTGTACGCCACACACTTCCCTCCACTGCCAAATTGATGAATCTTTCAAGCACCAGAACTTGTTCTATCAATTTATATCTTCTTTTAGTCACATCTTGCTATAAATTTCCTTTATCCTCAGGTCAGTTCAATATCTCCTAATTAATTTTTCGATCTTCCATTCAATCTTTGTCATTGTTCTGTTGCTCCACATTTAGAAGGCAACTATTCTTTTGTTGTCCGAAATATAGTCCACGTTTCATCTCCTTTCGAGGCTGCACTCCAGACAAATACCTTCAAAAATAAACATCTTAACACTTAAGTATTTGATAGATAAAACAAATTTCTCTTTTTTGCAGAAATACTTTTGATACTACAGTCAATCTGCATTTCATATCCTTCTACTCTGAACAACATCATTTACATTGCTGCCAATATAATAAAGCTCGTCGAGTATGTAGTGTCTCATTTCCTAATCGAATTATTTCTTCATTGCCGGGTTTCATCCGATTACATTTCATTACTCTCATTTTACTATTTTGGTATTCATCTGATAGCCTCATTTCACGACACTATTCAACCACGTCGACTATTGTTTCAAGTACTTTGCTATCCTATCTCTGACTGCAATGTTCAAAAGTTTATTTCTTCCCCCTGAACTATAATCTCTTCTTCATATTTTTGTTTGCTTCCATTCACTATGTTCTCAGTGTACAATCATTTGAATAAAACAATCATATCTCGCGCCGTCCACCCCCCCCCCCCCCCTTCCCCGCAATAACTTCCTACCTTTCATGTTCTTCTACTCTTACAACTTCACTCTGGTCTTAATTTCAGAACTTAAATCTGTCAGTGATTTGAAAGCACGAAGAAATCGCGTATTTCCTGTGTTGTACAAAACGACCGACCTTACTGCTGTGTGCTGCGTTAATTCAAGGACTTTCTGTGTGGTTTAGTCTTTAATGTTACACTGAGCCGTCTTC
Source organism: Schistocerca nitens (assembly GCF_023898315.1). Lineage (NCBI taxonomy): Eukaryota > Metazoa > Arthropoda > Insecta > Orthoptera > Acrididae > Schistocerca > Schistocerca nitens. The sequence goes on along the minus strand of NC_064618.1, from coordinate 188,020,134 downwards.
ATTTCACATAAGCATTCTTTTCTTTGCCACTCTGGCAGTCGCTGTCCTTCTTGACCTGACATGGGACCGTATCGATGTAATTCAGAATGTTCTGAAATCAAGTATGTACATTGCTTGTTGAACATAATTTGAAATAGAGAACGGCTATTGGAAGTATACTGTAATGATTAAATGAATTTGTAAAACAATTCAACTGCACTACAAATTTATAATAAGCTGTATTTCAAAACAAGGAAAGGCTTCCTACAGTAAGACAATTTCTTGTTTTAATCACCTGTCTTGAAGTAATATAAAATTAATAACATTATTTACATCAGCGTACATAGGTAGTTCTTTATTTTGGTGTCACATAGAATAAAAGCCACTACGTGTCACTTCCGTGATAGTAACACACAGAATAGAACAACTATCTCTCAACAGTATGGTACTTTCTGAATGCAGACTATCTACACAATAAAATAAGAAAGACAAATAGTAATTATGTTATTGTGGGATAAGGGTATGTGCACTTACAGTAAATCCACTTAAAAGAGATCAAACACGACTCCCACAGGGACAGTTTTATTTTAATCAGCTCCTGAGTAACTATAGTGGTGTCAAATAAAGTAAAAGACGAACGCGCCACTGCCGTAATTTATAAAATATAGTTTGTAATCAACACTACATCGTGCTAGCACAATTAACTAATCACGGCATCCTGTCACGAACAGCTTCTGCCGTATCGGACGCAGAATGGAAAAACACGGAGAAAATCTGATGAAGCTCCGCACTGTTGTGTTGGACAGTGTGCCGGTCGATCGCAACACGTCGCTCTTTCCAATTCTGAGCTCACTGTGAGTATTTAAGTACAGTCCATATAGTCTTAAGTTCTCGTGTTAGACAGTTTCGGCTCCGGAACATGGAGCTCAAAATCGAGAACTGACTTCAGAATGTAACTATAAATTTAACATCGTGTCGTGTCCTGAGAGGGTGTAGAAGCATTGCTGTAAGTGCGACAGAATGGGCTACCTCGTATGGGGGAATTCGCTGAGATTAAATGGTGGCGCACCGCCTGCTGGTTCTCCATCCTCGACAGAAATGCAAGCTTTGACTGATGTGCGGTACGGAATTAGGTTGGTCTGCTCGAGGAGAAGCGTAGAAGTAACTATCGTTGAAATCCCATTACACGGAAGTACCCCTGCCACATTTCTATACGTACTCGTGGGGGACTTCAGTGTCTTAAGATGAAAGTTTGAGAATGGAAGTCTAAACACTACGTGGAAGAAATTAGGATTTACTATCTCGAGGAAACCGAAAATTCTGAAAGCAAAGGCCAACTGCTAAATTTATGCGAGAATTTGTTTTCATTCCTGCTCACAATGCCACTGTGGAAAGAGAATTTTCGCTGACGTCGGCCCAGTGGACTGATGAAAGAAATCGACTGCTGTCATGCACTATAGAGTCAGTCTTACAGTGCCACTTTAATTAGAAGCTGAATTGCATGGAGTTTTATAAATACGTAAATGGTAAAAAAACTTCTTGAAACAGGTGAAATCTTCCGAGAAGTATGATGTACCAACTACTTCTGTCGCAACAGGTTCCATATAATTGTGCTGTACATAATGAGTTACTATACTAAAAGAAATTATTTCATTTCTGCACATATATCACAGTGTGTCCCGACGAGGTCCCAGCAAGATATGGCAACCCTAATCGTGAGGTTACGTCAAATAAAGCAGTAAATTCCATTCCTGAAATGTATGAGCCTTACTGCCGAAAATACTGGAATGAAGAAGGACGTATTAGTTTTCATTCAGAGTACATGGATGAGTCGCTGACAGAAGCACCCATTTGACCGATGATACCTCTGGAAAAAAGGTTACTACGAATTGGCCACGGCCTGAGATTGATGGCATTAGTACTGTCGAGGCGATACGGGAGCACACCTCGACAACGAACGAATTGTCAAACAGTATGCAACTCCATCATTCTCCATGACAGCAGTCATAGGGCGGAAAGGGGTTCCATTTCCATTGAGAAACTACATCTTATGCGATGTAATTATGATGTAGATATTAGAAAAGAGCTCTGTGACGACTCAGAGTTGCACAGGAAACCTGTACTAGAACTTGTTCAGGGCATAGCTGTACTTGACGCAGGTGCAACTATGAACCTTGTTGCTGAGAGTGTCCTTAGAAGAATTACCAGTACACAATTCTTTTGAATCGGGCGTTATTGGTACCAGGTGCCAGAGGTAGATAAGCAAGTGCAGTTAGAAGTAAAATCTGAGGATGGAGCCATTAGCAGCATATTTCTTATGGAGAAGGGGTTCAGAATGAAATGCGTATTGGGCATGGAGATTTTGCAGCTTAGGAATGCAGGAATCTATGTTCCATGCGGCCAGTGCCATTTAATGGTCAATGGTAGAGAGGTTGTTTTACATTTTGGTAAAACGAAGGCATATCATGGTATATTTTTTCAGGGATTTAGAGTATTAACAATTAGATCTCAGGTGTTGTACACACACTTCATCAACGAGAAAACAAGTACAACCATTTCTAGGACTTAGTTTCTTTCTTAGATGCTTCGTTCCTAGTCAGATGCACTGGGATACACTGGGATGTGAGACACTGACTCTTGCTGGAGGAAAATTAAACAATTAACAGCAGAGAACCAGAAACATGAAGTCACTCTCAATTACAAGATATGTGACAATATTCTATTCCATAAACAAAAACCCAGTTCAAATGCCTGGTGTGGTTCAAATGGGACTTAACTGCTGAGGTCATCAGTCCCCTAGAACTTAGAAATACTTAAACGTAACTAACCTAAGGACGTTACACACATCAATACCCGAGGCAGGATTCGAACCTGCGATCGTAGCGGTCACGCGGTTCCAGACTGTAGCGCGTGTAACCGCTCGGCCGCCCCAGGCGGCAAATGCCTGGTGTGTATGATTTCCTTTTGTATACCTCGACGACCTAGTATGGCATATGCATCAGGAATGGGGGCAATTCAGAGTAGAAAACGTAAGAGAGAGATCGCACTCCATTGTTATGTTCCTAATCTGCATCACGGGGAACATCATTTCTCACGCAGCTGGGTTATTTGTCAGAAGGCAAAACCCATTAACACATCTAGCATGATACCTTTTCGTTCCATGTTGACTACTAAACCTGGGGAAATCATGTCACTTGACATTGTGGTACCATTACCTCAGGCTCATATGGTGATAAATACCTTGTAGCCATGTATAATTTGTATTCTAAATATCTTATCCTCTCTGTTACTAAAACAGCTCCTGCAGCCACAATTACCAAAAGTATAAGGGAAAAATTCATCATAAGGTTTGGTAAACCACAATCCCTGTTGTCCACAAGATCCTGAATTTTACTGTAAAGTATGAAATACTTTCTTCGAGAACAACAGATGAGGCAAATTTTCATTTAGAAATCTTATTCTGAATGCAATTCCACTGGAAGAGTTTATGGGGACTTCAGTCGATTCATTATGATGTACGCTCTCCACCACCAGACCAGATCGGTCGAGTTTGTAACTCCTTTTGAACAAACTGAGAATAACTGGTCCCATGCATCCAAGTTCCACTCTCCAACTAAAGTCATGTTAGAAGAGTGGTTCCTACCCTGGGGGTAATGAACACATGAGGTGTGTAATGAAATTTTCTGATGTATAAAAACAGCATAATTCGATTGTGTTACGGTTACGAAAGTAAATGATTTTTTATAAGACTCTAGTACTGATTACTAATTTACTAGTCCTTATCTTTTTTTCAAACACGAGCCCCGTTGACCTGTGACGGAATCTGGTTGAGGTTACAGCTTAAGAAACGAACGTATGGACCTTCTCTAATTACATAGTCCATCTCTTGCACACGAACTTCTTACTTTGTGCCATGCTTCTATGACAGTAAAATTGATATGATTACATAACGTACAGTTTAATATCTCTTCAAACTGCCTTCTCTGAAGTGTAGGTAATTCCCGTAATTAGCCACAGATACTTGGTTATTCATTTGACTATAAATAACCATCCATTGATGGCACAACTCACAATAACTACGTAATAATTACTAAATTACTGAGGAAGCTTCACAGTGCTACTATTATTATTGGTCAGACATAAAGGTTTGGTAGATCAGCATAAGGAGTCTGGCAATGAAGTAAGTGTGGCGTACACATTTTAATTCGGCTGTTTTAAATGGGGTTGTAGAGTATGGGTGAAGCAAGAGTCGCTAGGGAGAGAAGAGGTGCAGAGGAAGTGGATAGTCACTTTTCTTCTCAGACGAGGAATTATAGGTATCAATCACGGTTCACTGCTAAGTTTTCATCACTCAATAAAAAAAAAGCAGAATTATTAGTTCATGATATAATAAAACACCTACAGAAACTATATTTCGTCATTCAAAAATTTAGTTATGCGCTGATGTGGATGACGTTGGTGATGAGAGATATTAGGAGTATCTGATTGCACTCAGGGGCAATGGCCTCAGAAAGGTGCGGTAACACTGTGTTAGAAAGTAAGGAAAGGAACGACAGATTAAACCCTCTCCTGCAGTTGACAGGGCGTCACATATCGAGAGAAAAAGAAATATGCCATTCCCTCGTTTCCTTAACAGCCTCTACGCATCTTAGGATGTCCTAATATAATAAAAAGAGGGAAAAATTCAGAACTTCAGACTTGATGAGAAAATGCTGTTGAGAACTCGCACTAGGCCCTTACATGTGGTAAAGAAAAACAAGAATTGGTAATAGCTGTATACCGGTCCTTATAAAACCATCAGAATGCCACATGAAGGATTATACCTGGATAGTTAGAAACACCATTCTATAGTGTTGTGATCAGTGATGACTACGACAAAGGAAAGACACCACTCTATTATTAACACATCAGGTTGTATATAGAGGTATATACAATTTAAGCTACGTATTTTCTATACATGTTTGAAAGTCCGACGAGAGCGATACATAGAAATCTACTCGTCCATACGACGCGTAATATAGAAGTGATTAGCCATTCACACTAGTTTGAAGACTAGTTGCTGTACTGTAGTACGAAGTAACTTAGGCAAAATGAACTTTTACTTAGAGTATAAGAGAAGCGAAAGATTTCATTACCACTTGCATAATCGAGTTTTCAGTTTCACAGTGGTTGGTACAATAATGTCATAGTACTCGATGTAATGCGAGCTATGAACTGTTCAAAGTGTTTTGTTACCCTAATTTATGAGCCTTGATCTCTTTCACGATCACAGGGTTTTCCTTTGTTTTGGCTGGTTTGTCATATCCAATCTGTGCTCTTTTATGTCACGATTTCTTGCGTCTGACCGTAAGACAGAGGTACCCCAAGTAATGCAATTTATACTTGTATTGGTCTATCTATAAAAAAAGAAGGAAAACCGGGAATTATTTTATGAGACTGCTGAGTTCCTTAAGAGAATTGCGGGTGACATTGTTGTATGTGTAATACAAAAAACTGTTGTAAAGTGTTTAAAAGAAAGTTGCACAATCCGTGGGACTACCGAGAAAGAGACTTTGTATAAGTTCCTTGGTATAGTTATTAGAGTCGGACTTGGATGAATAAAGGGTGATTGTAATTAAAGCTACACTTTCAAACTTCTGCAGAAATAACACCACTGGTCAGAATGACATCAAATTGCAACGGAATATTATCGGAGAAGGGGGAAGACGTATGGCAGAAGAAAAATAAATAGTTACGAAACACAGCAATAGATGGCGCTGTAAGCATCGTAATTTAATAGTGGTCGACTACGAATGACAAATGACTCGTACAACGATGCCTAAGGCGTGCGTTTGATGTTAAACATACTCTGCTGCTCAGTGTGCAGGTGTGATACTATTAGTTACGAAAGCGAATCTACCACGGCAAGGTTGAAACACGACCTAAATCACGCAGGGCTATCAGGTAATTAGGATTGTGCAAAGGGCCAAGGGAGTTGCGGTTGGATTAATTTCACTATTGTAATTTATTACCATTTCGTTCACAAATACACTTTTTAAAGAATTAAATTTGCTTCGTGGCTGAAGGCCTCCAAACAGATGCTTTAGAATAAATTCAATTTTGAAAAGACATGACACACAGTTAAATTTACGAATAAGATAAATCGTATACATATATGAGATCAGCATGCGGAGCGGCTGAAAGCCACCAAATTAAATCTTCCAAATTGCGAATATACTATGATGATTACTGAAATCACAAGGCCACAATGTTTTAAGGTGCTAACAGGGCTGATGGGCCAAAAGGTGCACAGAAAGAGATAAACAAACGCAGTAAGATGTCTGAATGCCGCAAAGTCAAATTCTGCAAATTAAGGAAATATATATTGCAACAATCGGTAAGACAATATATTAAGTTTAAAAATTTCCTTTTTGTAACACCAACGGCGGAAGGCCCATAATTTCTTGTAAAATATTTCAGAGGAAATTCCAATAACCATTCAAGAGCAGAAGGCGATAATGTTTGGACATGAAGGAAAGTCTGAGAATATGTTTCCAGGGCTGAAGGCCCACAACTAACCTTGCCAAATGGAAAATAAAATATACAGTTAAATTACAACAACATTAACACTGCCAAAAGGATAATTAAGAGAACGGCACTCAGGGAGGGGTCTCCAGTGGATCGGTCTGCCCTCATTCACTTAGGCGAGACAGGTGGTGACTCCAACTACGCTTAATTCCTGCAAACCCAACCAAGGGTACAGTCACAGACCGACCGACCAACCGCTTCCTTACCACAACGAAGTACACGAGAATTCGCGGCCCCAAAAAAATTACAAGTATCACTATCCCCAAGCAAATGCGTAAGTGAACTGAGCTGCCAAAACTACACACCATGTTGGGCAGGAACAATATGTGAGGAAAAGGCACTGTCTAAAAACTACTTTAGCGGCCAGGGCAGGTAACCAGAACACTAACGACCGCAAGGCAAAAATTCCACTTGTTCTCCTAACTACGACACAAGATAATACGGTCAACTTCACCATAAATGAACAATGCCTGAATTTACGTTAACGTCCCGGGCAGGTAACCAGAACACTAACGGCCACAAGGCAGAAAATTCCGCTTGTGCACTCGACTATGGGTAAATTAATTTGATCAATTCCACCTGACGGCGGCTATCTCGAACACTTCACTCGTTGTTGCTCACAGCAAAACCTCCACAACAGCAACGCCGGAACCAACTACGCAATGCCCATAACCACTCAGACTTCACGTCAGGGGTCGGCGAGCGACGTTGCTCGCACCAATCGGACAGCTAAAGACAGATTCTGACACTGCGCAGACTGCCAGCGGGCCCAGTCGACTACGCCGCACAGAGATGTCCTCCGACCAAACGGCCGAGCAACAATCCACTAAAAGTCAGGCCTGGCTTAAGTGACGCGTGGCGGCAACGGTCGGGCGGGCGATGTCCATGTGTAACACCATAGCTCTAATGCTGTACTGATTTATATTGCGATGTCCATGTGTAACACCATAGCTCTAATGCTGTACTGATTTATTTTGCCTTTGTTTCATTTAATGTTACATTGCTGTGCTTCTGTAAATGTGTTCGTTTGAATAGATAACACAAAACTCTATACTCCTTTCTTTGTAAAAACTTTGAGTCATGGTATAATTCTATGCGATGTAGTATATCTGTCGTTTAAATGCTTTGTCCCATTTGGAGGAAACGAAACTTACTGTATGTAATTGTAATTTCTGTGTGAATAATTTTTTTAGAAATATCAATATGTGCAAATGTTCTGTTTTATTTAATGTATTTGGTTGCTGTTATGTAAACTGCTGATCCTCACTTAGGGCTCTTAGTTATTCTGTATGTAAAAGTTGTTGTGGTTCCCCTCGGGAACGGAAATGTGTAGCGCGCGCAAAGTGTGGCTGGCCTATGTAGAGAAGGTGAAACTGATAGTCAGTCGGGGACGAGCTACCAAACTGTGCACTGTCATGTAAATGTTGCATATCGTGCTGGTTCCGAGAGAGGCTTTTCCTGCCGCTTTCCAATGCCTCGGATGGATCGATAAATAGCTGGAACTATTCTGGAATCTGTATCTGTCGTCGCCACCAAGAAATGACAGAGTCCAGCAATTCTGTCTGCGAATCCACCTACCAACATGCAGTTGCCACCACGTTGCGCAATCACTGTAACGTAATACTATAATGATGTACAGTGAAGGATCAGCTTAATGGATGTGTTAGTGTGTTCAAATATAAGGTAATTTATACCTGAATTTATATAACAACCTTGATTTTTCTCCTCATCATAACACCTCTCAGGTTCCTCTACGTTTGAACTAAAGTAATTACCGAGTGTCCCTACTGTAAGAACATTTATGACCAATGTTATGCTAATTAATGCCTCTTGAACTTAGTAAAAAGAAAATTAAAGTTAATGTGACAAGAGAGTGAGTTAAAGTAAAAGTTGTTTGCTGAAAACAATTTTCCTATTAAAACTGCTTATTAAAGTGCTGTTGCCAACTGCAAAATTAAAAGTTCTTAAGACTGAGGATTATAAAGTTTTGCTTAGCAAATGAACACCTTGATATCAGTAGTAAATTCAGAAGGGTGATTCAGTTTCTGGCAATTTTGTCAACATTGTGTTTCGCTGTAGTAAAAGTGGAAAACTGCAATAGTAGGAAATTATATGTCCATGATTGCTAAATGTTTGTCTCTCTTATGTATTGGAGGTGCATATTAATCGTATAACTGGATCCACAGTTTGTCTATTGTGTTAATGCTGAGTAACAAGTAACGGAAAGACCATTAATTATAAAAATCATAATTTCTTTCTTCAAATGATAGTGAGAAGCAACCTTTCAGTGGATTCCAATTAACTTTCATTTTAAATAATATTTAACTGAGAGAGACTTAACCTATATCCAATTAATGATTCTGCAGTGAATAGTAACAATAACGTTATAAAGAACATTCAGTTTGTGTAAGCCCTGAAAGTAATAGTGTGTTTCGGTATCTGTTATAATTTTGCAAATAGTTTGTGCTGCCCCAGTTGTTAGTTTCAATCTTAACGTAAACATAAGTATGTGTCAGAGTTCATTGCACTCGCGTGTGGCCAAGTATAGGTTGTGTTTATACATTAGAGTTACTAATAACTATTTTCTTGAACGAGAATGTTAATCATTCTCTAGCCTAGTTAGGCTGGCGACCGTTTTCTTTATCAGTTAAACAGTGCAGATAGGCAAAATATTGTTTGTTACTGTTCGAATATTTACGTAATTCTGACTTTCACGTCCGATAAGCCACCTCCGTTAGGTACAATACGGTCAACATAACAAAATTCCTCTCAGAGGGTAACACTGCTCTGTTGCGTTATACCATAATTACTTTAACATAATAATTCTGTTTGCAAACTGCCTCCAGTTTCGAGGATATGGTATAGCAGTAGCAGACAGTGGGAGTGTTATACATGCAGGAGTTAATGCTGCTGCAAGCCAGCGACTGGCTGGCCCGGGCTGCGCTCCAGACGCGTTGCAACTGACTGCCAGGACCCAACTCACGACCCGAACTGCCGCCGTGAACTCTCCTCCTCAGACGTTCCGACTGACTCCACGACAGATGAAAACCGGGAAGTAATAGCAACCGATCAGAGGTCTTATCAGAGGGGACATATCGATACGAGCTACTAGCGCCGATGACGGTCAGGCAAAATAGCAACTCAGTAACGCCAGTAATTCAAATCAACGTGGTGAGATGGAAATACGTTAAAACAGGGTGTAAAATACGGCGAGCAATGCACGGCTCAAAGGTCATACCACATTGGATGGGAAAAAATCTGTTTCCTTTTGTCCAGAGGCCACAAACCGTACAAAAAGCATCAAAACACCGGTTTTGAATTATCCTAAGGACAAAAAACGCACAAAAAGCATCAATCAAAATCAAATCGGATTATTAATATCCGTGTGGCTGGTGCGAAACATGTTCAATATGCTGTCCACCGTTTTCTGCAACAAGTTGAAATCGAGAAACAGGATGTTCCACAACTGATCGAAGTGTTTCTGAGGTCACGTTCAGAATGCATGCCTTCAATGTCTTCATGCATGCCTTCAGTGCCCCTAAGTTTGCAATCGGAACACTGAACACAACATCTTTCAGACAGCCCCACAACCAGAAGTAACACGTATTAGGATCAGGTGATCGGGATGGTCAAGCTGTAGGGAAATGGCGGCTGATAATTTTAGTATTTCCGAAATGGCACTTCAGCAGCTACTTAACTGGATTTGCAACGTGCGGAGGTGCGCCATTTTGCATAAAAATGATCCCATCCACACATCCATGCTGTTGGAGAGGTGGAATGACATGGTTGCACAGAAGACACTCATAGTGCTTTCCAGAGACGGTACAGGTAACAGGATCGGAAGCACCTGTCTCTTCTAAAAATATAGCCGTATTATACATGATGCCATAAACGCGCACCACAGAGCGACCTTTTCAGGATGAAGTGGTACAAGTTGATCTGCTTGTGGATTTTCCGTTGCCCAAATCCGACAATTCAGTGTATTGACATACCCTGTCAGATGGAAGTGGGCTTCATCTGTCCACACAATCTTCCACAGGCAATCATTGTCCACTTCCATACGAGCAAGAAATTCGAAAACAAATGTTTCTCTTGCTGGCAGGTCAACAGAAAGCAACTCGTGCACATGGGTAATTTTGAATGGCTAGCGAAGAAGGATGTTTCGTAGGATTTCACGCAGCGTCCTCACGGGTATATCCAATGTTCGGGAAACTCTCCGTGCACCACACGTTTGCACTACACTACTCGTCTCCTCCTGGGTTTCTGTGGCCGCTACTTCCACCGACCCCTATCAGATTGCACAACAAAAGAACCTGCCTTTTCGAATTTCCGAATAATTTTCTCCAGACCTACGGCAGTCGTAAGACCAATGCCTTTCTTCAAACCCTAAAATGTACGGAACTTGTGCAGAACGACGTGTGCACGGTCATCATTCTTGTAATACAGCTTTATAAGCAGAGTGCGATCATGCATTAAGGTAGCCAGGCGAACATCGCAGGCACGAAAGGAGGAAAAGCCGTCTACCTGGCATGTTTATACCTACTTCAGTGGGCCATACACATTACAGGTGCTTTCATTTACGCATTCTGACACAGGCAGCGCTATCTATTAATCAACTTTCACACAATTTATTTTCTTCAGCAATACGTTTTCCCCCTTCTCCGATAATATTCCGTTGCAATTCGACGTCATTCTAAACATTGGTGTTATTTCCACAGCGTTTTGAAAGTTTAATTGTAATCACCCTGTCAATCGCGCGTTCTTTCGACATATGAACGGAACAAGCAGCATCTGGGACGCTCACGCCAGTGAAGATTCTACGTGGTGCACGCAAGCAGAATTTAAAAGGACATTTGAAAGTGCTGATTGCCGGTATACTCACATCATATGAACTGAAGACAAGTGCAAACGAGTGATGAATCCCAGGACACTCTCCGTCTTCTGTATATCCTCCAGCTGGTTATAAAGATTCGCACTTAAAAAAAAAAAAAAAAAAAAAAAAACAAACACGTGGTACCGGTGCGAGCCACGGTCACGATCTAACTTCCAGCTCAAGCAAGGGTGTCAATAATACAGCGTAAAATACAGTTTTCGAAGTGAATCTTGTAAACGAAACTGCATATGACCGCATTAAATGCGAATCACTGCACTGACATTTACTTAACTGCTAGTGACGAGCATGTATGTTACTTCCAAGCAACAGAATGTTTCATGTGTTAAATATATGGGAAAGACAGTGTTATTTGTAAACGGGATACGTTTCGCATTCAACAAACAGTATTACCAATTTGTGCGCAGTGGAAAACTATTTGCTCCCCACGGATTCAGGTCATACAAGTGTAAACTACAGTTTATTCGTAAAATGAATGTAGTAATCAGTTTTATCACAGCATCATGTGGCTTAAAGAAAAACCGTTACTGCCCCTATGGATGTTTCACGAGTGCTTTGACGAGTGTTTTGAAGAATAACGCGCCTGCCGACCTGTGCAGCGACCGGCAGTTGCCTTGCGCGGCGACTGTTGACGCCCCCGCACCCCAGCTGTCACGGTGCCGCAGACCTGACGTCGGCTGGGTACACTAGACGCCCGCTTTAGTCACTCACCACCGCACAATGATGTGGAAACCTTGCTTCAATCATTGACGACGTCGTTTTGTTCTTAGGAACAAAATGTTTCTCGAGAATTCAACTTTCGCAGAAAAATAAATAAATAAATAAATTAAACATAAGTAAATAAACAAATAAATAAGGAAATCGACAGTTTCGAAGCTGAACAAACAGAAATATTTCATATCTTTATTAGTCAATTATGTATGAATAGAAAACAATCCTGAACACTGTATGGTCTGACCGTTTCACGTGTGTGAATGGTGAAAGTTTCCAGAATGAGATTTTCACTCTGCAGCGCAGTGTGCGCTGATATGAAACTTCCTGGCAGATTAAAACTGTGTGCCCGACCGAGACTCGAACTCGGGACCTTTGCCTTTCTCGGGCAAGCGCTCTACCATCTGAGCCACCGAAGCACGACTCTGTTCTGTAAAGTTTGGAAGGTAGGAGACGAGATCCTGGCAGAAGTAAAGGTGTGAGTAGCGCGTCTGAGTCGTGCTTCGGTAGCTCAGATGGTAGAGCGCTTCCGCGCGAAAGGCAAAGGTCCCGAGTTCGAGTCTCGGTCGTGCACACGGTTTTAATCTGCCAGGAAGTTTCAATGGTGAAAGTGTGTAAAATTTTAGATTCCATACGTACAAAAAGCATAAAACTGATAGTCATAGCGCTAAATATATAGTAAGCATGACGTTGTCCCTTGCTCCTTTATTTTTTTTCTCCTTGGCTCTTTTTTCTCGTGAGATGATCCTAGTTGGGGAAAGACAGAGAACTCAAAACCATGTGTTGACTCCGTTATTAATTAAAGCTTTAACTTTATCCTTTAATCATTTATACTACTTTCTCTGCATATTACCGGCTAACATAAGCGACGGTGGCGGAAAATGGTTCAGAAACTAACGATCGTACATACTTAGCGCCCTTTCGTCAGTTACCTTTCAGTTAAGTGTCCGAACCCACATGAGATATTCTGTTTCCTAATACCTGACATCAGCCGGCCTACTCAGTGCCCTTCTACCACGAAGGGAATGTAATTCAACAAAGTAAACTACTAAAGCAACTTGGTTACAGATTTCTCCTACAAAAGTACTGCAGAAATTATTCTAAATAAATGCACACAAATACTAAACAGCTACACATTAATAACATATAATGCGTAGTAACTGAACTTTACACCTTGTTGTAAATTAATTATTTCCTCGTGTCCTTTTTCTGGGCGGTACATCGATAACACAGGATATGCACTACTGTCGTTTGGTTGGAGATTTCACAGTTTACTCCTCTGTATCCCAAATCACCAAGTTTAACAGTCTGTCATTTGTCATTGTACTGCGAAGGTAGGTTCCAACGCGTTTTAACATAATCATGCTTCTTTCGCAAGACTCGATAGTTGCTGGAATTTCAAGAATCAACGACAGTAATTTCACACATTCACAAAACACGTTTTCTGATCCATTGTTTATACTGGATTTAAGGAGGTCCTCAGGCTGTAGACTTTTATCCTCACTGTTATAAGTAAACGTAAGTTTCTCTTTCAGGTTTTCATTGTCAAAGAATGGAAATATTTTAAAAATTTCTTCAACGTAACGTATCGGTAATTTTTTGGCAAACTATAATCTGAGAACTTTTCATGAAAGCTCTTGAGTCCAGTTTCCATATTTACTACCACTTTCAATTTCCCATTTAGGCCATATCCACACTGCAGAAACACCAGCCCACCACGTGAAGGAAACAGGCTTACTCCACATGCTCGTCGCAAACACGGAAATCCGTGGTGCAACGGTATTTGTTGCCAAGTTAGGGGAATGATGCAGTTTGTTGTTGGTTTCATGTACGAAGTTCACATCTAAATTATTTACGAGGGTACGTCATCACATCGGATTGAATTCTGTTTGGACAAATTATTTTGGAATTTTTTGGGTAGGCTCAGCCTTAGAGCCTTAATGTACGGCCGGCCGAAGTGGCCGTGCGGTTAAAGGCGCTGCAGTCTGGATCCGCAAGACCGCTACGGTCGCAGGTTCGAATCCTGCCTCGGGCATGGATGTTTGTGATGTCCTTAGGTTAGTTAGGTTTAACTAGTTCTAAGTTCTAGGGGACTAATGACCTCAGCAGTTGAGTCCCATAGTGCTCAGAGCCATTTGAACCATTTTTGAACCTTAATGTATGCTTCGCCACTATACTAGACGTATCCTGACGTCTTGAGAGAGGGGAACACGTAATGCACTCGGGAATATCGTCAAACATGGCCGCTTAGGTGGTTCACGTGTTTCGTGGGGATGCATACTGTTACATGGACCTACTGACCTCCATATCTTTGAACGTGGTGTATTAATCGCCCGACGTTATTGTAACACTGTACATTTCCTGCATGTGAGCCTTTTCTAGGTGCATTTGGCCATTATTTCATTTATATGGATGAATATGTGCACGGTGACAACGGAGGAGCTCTTCCGTAGTCGTAAGCCTGTCGGACACTTGTGGGATTCTTTTGGGGAGACGCACTGCAGCGCGTACGGCTGCACCGACGACCATCAGGCTGATTTTAATCGCGCTGCTCGAGGAATGAAATCACCTGCTACATGAACTCCTTACCAAGAGTAATGTCAACGGGGGGCATGTTGCACAGTGTGCGTAGACGTCCATACTAATCTCACGTCCTATTGAGAACCTAGTCCCTCCTCTTGTACTATTGAGGGGAGCATCGTCAGTCACTGTGACTTCAGTGTTATTATTGTCTTTGAGTCAAAGTATTATTTCTGTCCTACTCACTCCATATTTCTTTCCGTTAGTATACTGTAGCATACCTTTCTGTGTGTGGTTCAAGTTTCACCGAGTTACGTTACAATGCAGTGCACATCACGCCAAAGTTACTTTAATAATGACGTTTTGCAAGCATTTAGATCCATGGATTGATATGACAAAATGTTTTCTATACCTACTCTCATATTACAGTTCTAGACAATCCCATCGCCAATCATCCTGATTTAGGTTTTCCGTGATTTCCCTAAATCAGGCAAATGCCGGGATGGTTCCTTTAAAAGGGCACAGCCGATTTCCTTCCCAATCCTTCCCTTACCCGAGCTTTCGCTCCGTCTCTAATGACCTCGTTGTCGACGGGACGTTAAACACTAACCACCTTCGCATTCGGGAGGACGACGGTTCAATCCCGCGTCCGGCCATCCTGATTTAGGTTTTCCGTGATTTCCCTAAATCTCTCCAGGCAAATACCGGGATGGTTCCTTTGAAAGGGCACGGCCGAGTTCCTTCCGCATCCTTCCCTAATCCGATGAGACCGATGACCTCGCTGTTTGGTCTCTTCCCCAAAACAACCAACCAACCAACTAACCACCTACCTACAGTTGTAGAATAATTTCAGTGAGATGACTTGAGATGTACCTATAAGACATATCACCAAAAAAATTTATCAGTGAAACAGAGGGAAAGGAAATCGTGTCCTATTTTGTTCACCTCCACTCAATATGTGCGTACGAAGAACTAACATAATCAAATAAGCAAACGTTGCATGGGGGCTTAATTATTAAAAATGCAAATGCAATAATTTTAGTAGCTGTTTGTCCGGTTACGAAGTCTCGTAACCGGTTGGCCCTGACTAGTATTAGTACGCAATGTGACAGCATAAAATAACAATAAAGAATGAAGGGAAATTACCGTTAACACAACTGATTAATTAAGTCCCCTGCAACTATAAAAGCTACGAAACAATAAAGCACAGGTGTAACTGTTCTTTGTGTGGTAGTGTGACTCAACGTATATGTATCTGGCACGGTTCTTCCACAATACGACAAGAACTATAAAAGCTACGAAACAATAAAGCACAAGTGTAACTGTTCTGTGTGTGGTAGTGTGACTCAACGTACATGTATCTGGCACGGTTCTTCCTCAATACGACAAGACATTTTAAACAGCATTTACAATGAACTAACTGAAAAACCAGAAATACTATAATTGCACATAGAAACCAGAATTACAACTCTAATAGGTGAACACGAGCCAGATGCTTTGTTGACTGAACCTGTGACCATGAGGCATTATTATTAACGAGATTTGAAATTAAAAATAAATTGTTAGGTCTATATATATTGACGAAAAATACACTATGATCACTGCAACATCTTCCATATATACATTACACCAACCGAACAGCATCTACTCTCTCACCCAACAGAACAATAACTGCACACGACATGGTCTCAACTAGTACTGCTCTCGACATTCTCTCAACAAGCACTACCCACGGCGCCCTCTGAACTACAACTGCCCTCGACATTTTCTGAACAACTACTGCGCCAGTAGAAATGGCTCTGAGCACTATGGGACTCAACTGCTGTGGTCATCAGTCCCCTAGAACTTAGAACTACTTAAACCTAACTAGCCTACGGACATCACACATATCCATGCCCGGGGCAGGATTCGAACCTGCGACCGTAGCAGTCGCGCGGTTCCGGACTGCGCGCCTAGAACCGCGAGACCACCGCAGCCGGCGCGCCAGTCGAGGTGGCGCAGTAATACTCTTTGGCGCAATCTCTGGCGCTGTGACTCAGTGTAGCCACCTTTCAACGTTATACACGCATCTTACACACAGACCGATGGATACCTCAAAACGTACTGTGATTCCACTGTTTTTACCATAGTCAAATACGACACGGTGGTAGAAATTCAACAAATTAGTGATGGAACAATTATTAAATATTAAACTGGTTGGAAGGAGAAGAACCACGGATGATAAAAGCGCAATTATGTAAGGTTCCTGCTTTGACGATTCATGAAACGGGACTTTCAGTATTCAAAACAACAGAGATATTTTGTGTAATAATTTCTTACGTTACGGTTGCCTACATATACGTAATATTCACGTTACCGGTTTCAGAAACAAGTACCACCTTCAGATATGAATATTGCACTGAAGAGAATATTATTTACAGATGTGCTCTTTGAACATTATGAAGTCTAATGTACGTCAGTGAAATTACATCACACAGTCACATCGTAAAAATAAAATGGAAGTACTGCCTTGTGCTGTTTATACACCAAAACTTGCAGCGCCAATATTACGAAAATTGATAGTTCTACTGATGTGAGGCTTTCAGAGAAAGGATTGGTAATCACGTGTTCGTATTGTTAGGCACTCTTTCCCCACACAAAAAAGTCTACAGGCATCAAGTCCGGAGAACCGGCCGGGAAACAAAGAGGTCCTCTACGTCCTGTCCAACCATTTGGAAACAATTGTAAAGACATGCTGTAGCACTTTGTACTCTATGGGCTGGGCAACCCATCATGTTAGTACCACAGGTTTCTCCTAGTCTATAGAGGAAAGTCCTTTAGCATTCGTGGAAGATGGTCTGTAATGTGGCTGCGATACTCGTGGGTGTTGAGTGTTCAGTCTATGAAACACTGCCCTATGAGTTGATGGTTCACTATCCAATTTCGCACGTTTACACTCCACTGACGCCGACATTTCACTTGAAAAACCCAACTGGAATTGTCAACAGACCAACTGTGCAAATTTTCCGTGGTTTAGCAGGCAATGATTGGTAGAGGTGGCCTCATCACTAAGTAAGATACGTGATACATTTATAGTATTTTGTCTTAATGCCCATGTACAGAAGTCAACGCCGTTCTCATAATCGTTTCCATGCAGCTCTTGATGGAGAGATATGTGACGGGGATGGAACCTGTGTCAATGGAAAATGCGTAGGATAGATACATGCTTGACACATGCTACTTCGTCGTGCGACAGAGCGGAAGCTAACGTACGGATCAACTGTAACAGCAGCAAGAACGTTAATCTCCCCCTCTTCGGTCGTCACTTGTTTCCTTTTGTTACGTTGTCTAGGTGTTACACTTTCGCGTAACTGGTTGAAGAGGTTGAAAAATAAAATGCCATAACATCTATTGGGGCATTTTGCCACATACACTGTACAAGACCGAATTGCATTATTCCTATGCTCTCCATACACAATGGGCATGTCGCCTTTTTCTACATTGGTAAACCCCTTCGTTCATTGACGACCTAGTGCAAGGACTGTCACACACTAACTCACTAGTAAGTCGCAGTACTCTCGAGCAACACAGAAGTACACTGTAACGAAACATAACAACTTCGTACCTAGCAACTACCCAGGTTGAATGGCAAAAGCAAGTATGGCGTGGAAAAAAAACGGTATCTCGTAAATGACTAGCACTAGGATCCTGCTAAAACACTACTGACATTATAATGTACCTTACATTTAGTTTTTCAACGTAAATAGACTTCGCTCCATTTAAAAACTTGCATGTTTGCATACAAACTACACTTCCTAAGTATTATTACAATCTGTCGGTCTGCTAAAAATACGATCCACTAACTATGAATCCATTCTGTGAAAACCGCACGCCAATACCACTTCCCATTTCCGCAATATTGGCTGTGAAAATTGTAGGTGATTCACCGTGTGTACTGATACAGTAGAGAAGATGGCGAGGGAAATATTTTTCAGCGATCGTGTCTTACAAAATTATTATTATGTATAGATTTATGAAGGACACGTTAATCCATCAGCAATACGACAACTCCTAAAAATATTTTGCCTCATAAATATGCGAAATGGAATTATTCATATTTGAAATGCTGTTACTGACCATCATTTCATCGTAACATTAAAAAGAAATTTTCGTTTGCAGTAAGTTAAGAACTCTTTTATATACGATACTGCTCTTCCTTTAAGAGAAATACAATGATAAGAGCTTTTCTAAATCTCTGATCGTCAACAGCACCTTAAACCTTAATCCTCCCTCCGTCTCTGAACGAAGACGTTAATCAGGTTCTTACTCTTTGTACGTGGTCGCCAGTTTTTGTGCTATCGGTACGAGTCAAAACGAAATCCTTTGAATCAAAGGAAGAACGATAAAATTAATGCTCCGTCGACAAGATGACGCACAAGCACGGATTTTGGAAGAATGGGGAAGTGAACGGCAGCGAATTTTCACACGTACCTTGCCGACAATCGCCTTAAGCGATTAGGGGAAATCACAAGATACCTTAATCTGGATTGGCGTACGTGGATTTTAATCGGAAACCTCCACATTACCATCCTACATCACCTCGCTGTATAAAATCCTTCGGAACTTAACGATAACGGATCCACGCTGATCTTCAAGAAAATAGGTAGCTGCAGGGTAGAGATAAACTGGTTATTGTTTCCGTAATACTGTATAAGTACCAACTCTTTTTTCGAGTATAGGTTTCATGTAATATTTCTGGTCTGCTGTCTGGATATCTGTGGCTTTCATATTCTTATTCTGTCGTTACAAATGTGCATTGTGACTTTTGAACGTGGATGAGAAATGACGGAACATTATGGGCTTAACTTGTCGTTTCATTTTTGTGCTATTTGCGACGGCTAAAGGGCGCCACACTGTGCAGCAATTTGGAAAGTAATCTGAAACGGCAAAATTGTTTGGTCCGTTTTTCCGCATTGTAAATTAACGTGTTTTCTGATTAACATTTTCTCTTTACTAGTTGCAACAGACAATGTTCGCCAGTGACTATGTTATTACATAGAGTTTCACGCCCTCTGCCGAGACAGCGAACACAACCACTGTTTACATCCGTTAAGCTGATTTCGTAATTTGTAACAATATTACACACAGGTGACTCCTGTGGGCAATCCCTTTTACAGTTGCAGTTTCATGAAACTGTGCATAACACGACAGACTTTCCAGTCGAATAATCGGTCCATGATGGTGCCGCCGTAGATGTTGGCTGTTTCCTGTTGACAACCTCATCTGTTATCTGTACAAGTTGGTGAAAATAACGAGACAATCCATTGCAGCTCCACAATGGTGAGAGGTTCAACTCTGAATTGGAAACCTTTTGACTTGATTGATGCGTCCCGCCATGATTTTCTCGTACCATAATATTCACTATACAATTGCGTTAGTTACTATTTATTGTTCCATATTAGTCCCACATTTTTTAACTTGCATTACACGTTGCGATCACTCTGTACCATCTTCAGATCTAAATAGTTGTGCCAGCAACCCGTCTATAGTATGTGTTCTAAGCACAAAAGACGGGTTATCTGAAGATAATCCAGAGTGATCAAAACATATAATCTAATTAAAAGACTTATAATTGAGACGGGTCAACCTATGAGAATTATCTTAATTTTATATATAGCTACTCAATCTCTAAAGACGATTATGTCGACTATAGTGATTTGCTACATAAGCCCATCGACGACAAAATTAATCACCAAACAGAGGCGTCACGCTAACCCCGTGTATTATCTCGTCTAGCGATGATACATGACATGAAATGACCGAGGAAGAGACTAAAAGTTTTTTCAGGTACACCATACCGTCCTAAATCAACTCTTTGACGATCAGATGCCGTGTAGCCCACCAACAACTATTTCTGTCAGATATTTTCTGTAAGAATTCGATCGGGTGATTTGGTGGGGCAAACAGTTCTGTGATATGGTGCCAGAGTTTTCGTCAAAACTGAATCATATGCGTGGGGCCCAGCGATCATGTCAGGACGTCGGGAGTGTCCACAATATAGACATCAGCTATACCACCGTCTGTCCGAGAGCATTAGAGAATGGATTAATAAAAAATAGAAAAAAATTGAGATGGTGGCCTTTATGCTTCAGGTGTTCTACAAAGATTCCACTAGGGATAGGAAAAACTGGACGGTTAAAACCAATACCTTTAACTGTACTTAGTTTTGAATAACCAGTACATTTCGGCATCTCTTTGGTTTCGGTTGTAACAGGTGTTCTTCATTTTTTACTAATAACTGAGTAAAAAATTAAATATCGCTAATCCACAGCAGCAGCGCTAAATTTTTAATTTTTAGATTTACGTTTTTTAAAAAGAGGAGTAATTTGTAATTGTAATATTTGCTTTGGTTTGATATTTTCCCTTATTACACGAAGTGAAAAAATCGATGAGCGCTATTTTAATAACAATGGCAACAGAAGAGAGCAACGAACACACGGTGTAAGATTTGGTACAGCATTAGTGTGGCAATAACGTCCCTGTTGCCGTGTGTCGTGGCTTAAGGTACGCGTGTACACGCAATGAGCAACACTTGCCTCCACCTGACGAGAGATTTTCTCTGGCGCTGCCGGACATCCAATGTGTTCCACAGCGGCACCAACCCTAGTCCGGAAATATTTTTGCGAAATGACGTAGCAATTTAGTACAATTCTTCATTTGCTTTGAAGGATTAAAGATTTGTCTGCCTTTTCCAAGATACCATAAAAGAGGACGGAAATTGTGGATACAGTAATAAATTATAAACGTACCGACAATTCACCCACAGAATACAATAAAAACAAAAAGTAGCTGACCTGCTACTTGTGTCTCCACAATATGCCTTAATCTGCTTGTAGCTCTTTAAAAGCGGACAAATCAACACTAAAACCGCAGTTTTCACCCTACAGCACCGACTCTTCGTAATGCCCAAATAATGGCTGATCACTGATTACAACATGATTTATGAGCAGAGTGTTAAAAATTATTGGAATTAATAGGAGAATACTGGTGATTTATTACAGTAGTCAGTCAGTTATCACTTTTCGAGAAAAACTGCAAACAGTGGACAGATTATGTTTTCTTTAGTTTGACTATTTATTATTTTATGACCAATAGTGGTGTAGGGTACCCTCCAACACGCACCGTACGGCAGCTTGCGGAGAATGCTATAACAGGTCCATGACTAAGGAATTTATTGCCAGCGCACTCCAGCAGATTTAACTTCGATGGATAGCTCACTCGCTGCGTACGATATGTGAGCTACAATAGAATTGCAGACCAGATAGCAGTGTCGGCAGTAGTAGCAGTAGTAGCTCGCAGTCAGGCGATTGCATCAGGTCGTTCGTAGAGAGCAGTTGTCTAGTTGTGCAGCTCACAGAGAGCACTTGTGTCCTGTATGGAATTGCAAAGGCTGGTCGCGGAGAACGGTGGCGGTGCCTGAGCAATGTAGTAAAACCAAATATTATTATTATTATTTAGTGTCGCGCGCATATGCAATTTGCAACAACTGATTTTGTTTCATTTATATATCAAGTCCCATGTAAATAGTTTTCAATAATTTTTCAATGTTAATCTTTCTTATAAAGATAACTTTTGACAGTCGTTCATTTGAATTTAAAGTTTTTGCTAAGTTCTCCTATCCATAGTCATGCCAATTATCGTAAAGAAAAATCAGTTGCTTTTTTTATACATAACAATATCTAGTGGCCAGCATTGCACTGGTCTGTGCCAGAAAAATTTCTTATAGAAGCAGATATATACGCGTTACCCGGCGACATAATTAAGGTAAGAATTTTCAGTTTATTCAGAATGACTTTTCAGGGCCCTGACGCAGCATTACTGACGTCCAGATTTACCAGTTTAGATTCACAGTCAATTAATTATTGAAGGTTATATATGAGTCACAATTTTACTGGGGGGTTAGCCACCATTTTTACTGCGAGGTTACGGCATTTAACTGTTGGGAGGTTATAATGTATGCAGATGTAAATGAACTGAATATTTCTATTCTACGTGTCGTAGTTCGATTTCTACGTTTATTACAGTAAATAGCATGAAGACGAAATCTGGAATCAGTTATTCACGAAACCTGTTATTTTGAGAGGTTTCAACAGTCAATTAAACTGGAGTGGATAACCGGTTGTTTCAGCGATAACCGCCATGGCCTAGTCTCCCTCACGTGAGTTAAACGCACGCTCAGACAACAATATCAGATTGTCCACAATGTCCTTCTTTTGGTTGCTGTTCAACGGGCGAGTCACATTGGCCTGAATGTCGGTTACATCGTTAAAGCGTTGACCCCTCACGTGAATTACTGCACTTTATCGTTTATTGATAGATTCCTGTTGATAACGCCAAATCTCCTCTCCCAGAATAGAATTGTCCCCATTTGGCATTTCAGTCAACTCCCTGCAGACGTCGATGCACACTTTTCTTTAGTTCTGGAGTCCAAGTGTATGGGATAAACTTGGCACACGATTTTCCCTTTTTCAAAGCTTCATGGAGAAAACTTTAAACGCTTGGTTTGGAGATGTAGCTCAATTCCGATTTCTGCGAAACAATATTGACACACTAATGCCATACAGATACTACTGAACGCTGCCTGCTCTTAACTAATTGGTTGAATGCACATCTGTTGTTTGCAGCTGTTAGCTCAAAGTGCCATCACAGTTACTGCTCTGACGTAGCTTGTACGCCAGCAATAAATCTCTCGCCACTTTATTGGCGGATGGTGTATAGCAGGGGTTCCCAACCTGCGGGTAATTATACCGCCTGAAGGGCAAATTGAAATTTACTGAGAGGCAAAAATTAATCGATTTCATTTTTTCTTCGTCACGAAACTATATTATTTTCAAGAGATGATTACTATTATCACAGTTTTGTAAGACTCTAATAATGATTACGTAAGTTGGCTGCAGGGTGGTCCATTGATCGTGACCGGGCCAAATATCTCACGAAATAAGCGTCAAACGAAAAAACTACATAGAATGAAACTTGTGTAGCTCGAAGGGGGAAACCAGATGGCGCTATGGTTGGCCCGCTAGATGGCGCTGCCCTAGGTCAAATCGATATCAACTGCAATTTTTTAAATAGGAACTCCAATTTTTATTACATATTCGTGCAGTATGTAAAGAAATATGAATGTTTTAGTTGGACCACTTTTTTCGTTTTGTGATAGATGGCGCTGTAATAGTCACAAACGTATGGCTCACAATTTTAGTCGAACAGTTGGTAACAGGTAAGTTGTTTGAATTAAAATACAGAACATAGGTACGTTTGAACATTTTATTTCCCAACGTGATACATGTACCTTTGTGAACTTATCATTTCTGAGAACACATGCTGTTACATTGTGATTACCCTGTAAATACCACATTAATGCAATAAATGCTCAAAAGGATGTCCGTCAACCTCAATGCATTTGGCAATACGTGTAACGACATTCCTCTCAAGAGAGAGTAGTCCGCTCTCCGTAATGTTCGCACATGCATTGACAATGCCCTGAAGTATGTTGTCAGGCGATATCTGTGGATCTCGATAGCAAATATCGTTCAACTTCCCCACAGAAAGAAATCCGGGGACGTCAGATCCGGTGAACGTGCGGGCCATGGTATGTTGCTTCGTCGACCAATTCACCTGTCATGAAATATGCTATTCAATACCGCTTCAAACGCACGCGAGCTATGTGGCGGACATCCATCATGTCGGAAGTACATCGCCATTCTGTCACGCAGTGAAACATCTTGTAGTAACATCGGTATAACATTACGTAGGATATCAGCATACATTGCACCATCTAGATTGCCATCGATAAAATGGGGGCCAATTATCCTTCCTCCCACGATCTCGCACCATACATTAACCCGCTAAGGTCTCTGATGTTCCACTTTTCGCAGCCATCGTGGATTATCCGTTGCCCACTAGTGCATATTATGCTTGTTTACGTTACCGCTGTCGGTGAATGACGCGTCGTCGCTAAATAGAACGCTTGCAAAAAATCTGTCATCGTCCCGTGATTTCCATCGTGCCCAGTGGCAGAACTGTTCACGACGTTCAAAGTTGTCGGCATGCAATTCCTGGTGCATAGAAATATGGTACGGGTGCAATTGATGTTGATGTAGCATTCTCAACACCGACGTTTTCGAGATACACCGCTGATGATAAAAGTGAGACATGTAATAATGAATACTAAATTTCTCAAGAAAATTTCTTGTGAGTTTGCAGTAGTCCAGAAGGTACTTTATTATTCGCTTCGAATCAGATATATGAATTAATTGACATCACGACACAGCAGCTAGTACACAAGGGCTACTATAGTGCTGTAAACAGTAATGTAATTATTACAGTTAGTATCAGCGACTGTGGTCAGACACAACGCTTTAACAGCCGAAAGTCTTCCAGTTTCTACCAGTTCAGAAGCATGGAGTGCAGCTGTCAAGTGATCTACGAACAGTAAGTATAGTGCACGCATTGTAACTTGGTTGATTTAAAATGGGGTTGCAGTGTGCTGGTCAAGCAATGCCAGAATGGAGAGGGGTAATGCAGGTGAAGCATGTTTCGTATGAAGTGTCTACTCCAGTTAGCTTTCTTTTCTGAGGAGTTGGGGTAACACATGTGATGCCCCCCCCCCTTTCCACTGAATTCCTTGGCCATTCATTCTAACACACACACACAAACACACACACACACACACACACACACACACCACAAACACACACACACACACACATACACACAGAGACTAAATGCCATTCAGCTATCATCATTTAAAAAATAAAAGTTTCCAATAAAAGTCATTCATTCCATAGTTCAGTTAGGCATAAAACCAGGTGAGAGACGGCAAGGGGGGTGAGGTGGATACTAGCTAATTTCTAATTCTATTCATGGGTAATGATCTAAGGAAGGTTGGGAACCACTCGTGTAGACAATATTGAAACAATCAGAATAGTTCATGGTCAAGCTAATGTGAATACGAGTATGTGGGCCGTAGTTATGGTACGAAAAACAATCCCAAAAGAACGTAGAAATACATCGAGACTGAACTGCTACTCCCCCCCCCCCACTCCTGACGCAGCTATCGTTGGGTGGTACACACAGCACTGACACGGAAAGGGTGGGAACTAATTTTATTGACGCCATATAAGCGACGACAGTGCAGTAACTACGGTCGTTGCCTGAAGTAAAAACAGCACACAAAAGATTTGCATTCAATAGTGAGTTGTGAGACGGCAGTGTTAAGTAGTGGATGTGCAGCCATAGTGTGTCAAAGTTGATTGTTAGAAGCCGCTATGTAGCATGTCTCTAAATCAAGTGTTCAAGAGATTCTACAGAATATTTCGAAGATCTTAGAAGTGTGTACGAACTTTGGTCCGCATAATAAGACTCTTCAATGAGAACAACGATGCATGGACGAATTGGAGGAGAATTGGTGGTATCAGTAGGAACTTATCACAAAACGACAAAACGCAGAAATTCACACGAAGGACCAATGATCTTACGACATTACCGACAATCAAGCCAGTGTGGTGCTCCACTTGAGTAACATTCAAAAGAAAGTATTTCCCGACAGTTTGACATGTTGGTATGAATGTTTTGTGTGTTGTACTCAAGTGGGTGGAAACGATTTAGATCATCTAAAGCCTTAAAACAGCAGTCTTAACTCGCCTCTATTTTAATTAAACTGATGTCGAAACAGTTTGGACTGACGTGTTGTGAAATTTCAAAAGTCTCCACGTGCAGAAATCAAGTTAGATCTGTTCTTGTGAATGACTTGCTCCGAGAACAGGATCTCGTCCTTTTACTGACATTTTGAGTGAACATTGGAGACTGATTATCAGTAATAGTATATTTAAGATGAGCTGCGGCTCCATGATGTTGGAACTAATCGGCCAACCGGGTCCAAAAAAATACACTGGGGTGTCGTCCAACAATGGAGATTTTCTGAGATTCCAGAAAGATTGTTGTGGCTACTGAGTATTGGGTCCTTGGCAAAACTGGATCCATCTGAAAAAGCAGGTCTTCATGACAGTGTACAAACATGAGCAACAATTCTCGAGGTCTGAAGATAATTGAAAATCTGGCTTGTGCTCTCTGTACATGGTGCAGGTGTAACTCGTTCTAGTAGTGTATCTTGCACACTGCTGTTCTGTACATCACGTTCACTGGCGTGTGGGAGTGTTGGGGGTGGGAGGAATAGTACCCACAGCAGACGTGGCACTGAAGTAGACAGTCAAGTATCCGTACTATGTGGACTGATCAGTCAGATCTAGTTTTATTATGACTGAAACTCTCGATAAAGAGGCGATCTAGCCGTCCTCAGTTACATACAGGAAAAGCCCAACACTCTTTGGGTTGGATTGGGAGGCCACTTCCTGGTTTTGGCGCCACTCCAAATGCAGGCGTGTGTGTTGAACTGTTTACGGCAGTCCACACATGGAACGGCCATTTTCTCATCTGGCTGCTACTAGTCTCTGATCAAAAGTGCTGGGTGACACAGGTTGTGGCAGGGAGTCCATTATCCTTTCTCGACAACAGTTTATTCGCTGTCCCTGAATGACCAGTACAAATAGTCGTTCTTCTACAGTCACAATTTACAAGAGTCTATGGCACACGAGTGTTTCGGATACGAATAAAGAATGACCTATTGGCTCATTGTTAGGCTTAAACAAGAGCACAAATCTAAACCTAGTGTTTCAAATGAGTGCCACTCAGGTTACTCAAAACATCGACAACATGTCTATATTTAGTAGCGAACGTGTAAGACTGGCCTCCTGAACATACAACGCCTGGCAAAAGAAATTAAACACCCAGAAGGGGTTGAGAGGGTACTGCATTTTATTTCATCGATTACAATTTCGATTCAAACTTAAAAAGGTAGGGAAAGATGTCGTAAGGTCGTTGTTTCCTCTCCTGAGACAAGCTGGGCCACAACTTTCCTAACTGGTTCTTGACTCGGGATACTGACACTGGGACGGTGTTTATTTCAATGCTGTTGCTACAGAAGTATTATTAGACACATGTCTGGGGATCTTTGTGGATGTGGGAATACGTCATCACGGAGACAGTTCATAGAGACAAGTGATATGTGTGGACAGCATGAAATATGCCGCATGAGAGCTAGTCCACAAGGACACGAGATGTCTCTGAGGTGGAATTGTGGTATCGCAGTTTGAACAGTCACTACCAGCTGTGACCCGAAAACACTCCCAATAAATCTCCAAAAGCTGAAGGAAGGAGTACCACTGCTGTGGTTCTTCAGAATTTTCGACGAATGACACTTCGTGCCTGATCGCCATCATACTCACCGAAAACGGCTATCTGGGAAATACCAAAATGGTATTTTATCGGTGATAACAATGTCACCCCATACATCAGCAGTCCACATGTCCCCTTGAAGGCAGCACTCCATACGAACCTTTGTGTATCCTGGCGTTTACAACAGCGTATGCATCGAATGATAAATCCCCAGTCCTTTACTGCTAGTCTCTGAGTAATAGTGCGAGATGACATAGATTGATGCACGAATTCCTAGTTATTGGATCACAGGCGCACATGTAAAAGAGCTACATGTCTTTGGTGGAGAATATAGTGATCCACCCTTCTAGTTGTCAGACTCGGTCGACCGAAACCTCAGCGAGAATGCCTGTTATCACGTTCCCACGCTGTTCACCAACGGAATGCTATCACACTATGCTCCAGAAATCTGGACATCCCACGAATCGACCTCCGGCCAGATTAGAGACCCTTGAGGCTCTTACGAAACTCCCTCAGGAGCTGCTAACGCTGGCTCATACGAGTATGCAGCATGTTTGTGTCCTTCACAGAGGTCACACAACATCTGGTGGTGGAATCGCCCATTATATCCCCTGGCCAGCACTGGTAACCATGCTAAACACGAATAACAATAATAGATTCTGGTGGCCATTGTTCTTCTACAGAGAATTACAGATCTAATTTTTTACATACCCGCCGATAGGTAGTACGTGTATGATATTTCATTGACATCTGGATGCTTCACTTTTTTGTCAGGCATTGCGTTGCTCTCTTCTGATATTCAATAGCACAGAAATCTGTGTCATTAGTTTTAAATGTCGCTACCACACATTTACATAACCTGGGTCCATTGGACCCTGTGGTTTATCTCATAATGTCATCAAATTGGTTTGGTTTGTAATCAATTGTTTTCGTTGGAATTCAGAGAAAATGTTATTGGCACACATATGAACTATTGTGATTGGAGAAAATAGTGATTGGAGAAAATACATTGTTAAAACTCGAAACACTGTTGCAATGTCAGACAGCGTACTTCTGTGTTGTGTAAGACAGCGAAATATCGCAGTAGATGGAATCCCAAAGATTCTGCCACTACAGGTGGATCTTTGAGTGTTCATATGAAGTACTCGGTTGATACCCAAGCCCAGGTAGAAAATGTGCCCCTGCATTGCGGCTGTTCTATTCACGTCATCAGAAACCAAGACTCACCCTTTTCGTAACCGATGCCAAAATAACAGGAATGAGAAAAGGCTGTTCATCATTGAGTAAATAAATAAACACTGTCTTGTCCGTAACTTCGACATTCGCTCTCCGTATCTGAACGAAAATATGAAAATGACTAACGTATCAGTGATAATAAAGTGTAAGTCGGCTGTTTAGGTTTTTATCTTGGTAACATCACGTAGCGCTCTGTTGCATCAGTTACATCTACCCCTCAGGAAGAGCGGAGTGACCGTTATCCGGCGCTCCGCCATTTCCAGCATTCGGTTTCCTGGCGGCTGAGAGGATGGGCAGACTATGTACCTGTCTCCACTGGATCTGAAAGAGGTAATTAAATTGTAATTAAAATATCTAATCCGTTCGTTTTCAGTACCGTCTTAGTCAGGGTTTAGCCGGCCGAAGTGGCCGTGCGGTTAAAGGCGCTGCAGTCTGGAACCGCAAGACCGCTACGGTCGCAGGTTCGAATCCTCCCTCGGGCATGGATGTTTGTGATGTCCTTAGGTTAGTTAGGTTTAACTAGTTCTAAGTTCTAGGGGACTAATGACCTCAGCAGTTGAGTCCCATAGTGCTCAGAGCCATTTAGTCAGGGTTATGTTGTGACCAGCTTCTGTAATTATTTTTCAAGTAAATTCAGTGCCATGACTTAGATTTCAAATGAGCACATGGTGCTGCTTTCAGTCCCCTGGAATGAATCTAATCCTTTGGTTCAACCAGCACATTTAGCGTTTGTTGACTTTGCATTACATGCAACTTAATTAAGTTCATTCATTTCCAGTAACTTTTTGTAGAGTATTTAACGTTGTTCCTTTGTGACGTGGTCGTCTCCATTTGTGTATCAGCCAACCATGTGGTCGCGACCGTTGTAATAAAGTATAGGCACTTCCACAAGTTTCGGCTTAGGTTTATAATCAAGTGAACAGTGTGCAATATTTGAGTAATCAGGCGTCTGCAGTTATATTTACTACTACCTAATACTGTTAAGGTTTTTGTTGCCACCTGTTGACAAACTGCCTGTTGCTTCTGTCTCTGGTTCTTCTGGAGACTTGGTTAGTCATTGTCTTTGCTCCCACGAGAGCATGACTACACACAGAAAGGACCATATGCTTCATAAGTTACGAAGGGGTGGAATTTGAATGTGTTTCATGTGAAATTTCGGTATTTCCTACCATCAGCCAGGGTATATCATGCTGCACCTTTTTAATACATTATTGTATATTAATATCGATTTCGATTGTGACTAAAGCAATATGTTTTATTCCTGTTCACAGAATGCAGATCTGATGTTGAGCATTGTAACAGATCTAAACTGATCATCCTCAAATAAAAAGTAACTACTTCTGTGCGACCACGGCTGTGTTTACCAAATAAACAATAACACTGCATTTGTGATATTATTTAGAGTTTATTTGTGAAACCACTTCTGAAAATACAAGCGGTTCTTTTTCTGAAGCAAATATTATCCTTGCGTTCTTCACTCATTACGTATGGAATTCTCCACAGTTATTTGTGACACTTTAACCACATTATTATCTGTGTTAAAATTATTGATGCATCATCTGATTAATACGTTACAATGGTTTAGAAATTATGCAGAGTTACGTATGTTTCATATTCCATATTGCGTGTATAGCGGTTTCACCTTACTTTAGGAAATTTTCGTGTTTATCTTTTAACAGACAGAGATGGAATGAATTAACGTGGCCGATGCAGAGAAAATAAACAGATTTTTAAATACAGAGTACGATCAAAATCTATGAAGAAGAAAATGGTTCTGAGCACTATGGGACTTAACATCTATGGTCATCAGTCCGATAGAACTTAGAACTACTTAAACCTAATTAACGTAAGGACAGCACACAACACCCAGCCACCACGAGGCAGAGAAAATCCCTGACCTCGCCGGAAATCGAACCCGGGAACCCGGGCGTGGGAAGCGAGAACGCTACCGCAAGACCACGAGATGCGGGCTATGAAGAAGAGATGACTGAATATATTATGAGACACTGTCTTTACGAATGGCACATGTGTCTATTAACGACATTCTCTAACGTCTTTACTAACTGCGTATTAATGTTGGAAAAGATCAATCCAGCGAAACTGAGCGTCCAATAGAGAAAACCACATTTTATTCATTTTGTACAGAAACGTGTTTTACACGGTATCGAGGAACCAGTAATGAAGAGAGTATGTGCAGATTGTTTCTGACCACCTAGTATAGGTTTGACCAATAGTTTCCTCCCATAGATCGTATAGTCCAGAATGTGTATACCAGTCAGATGATATCGCCGTGAGCATTCAGGCAATCAATCTACCGCCCGCATCTCGTGGTCGTGCGGTAGCGTTCTCGCTTCCCACGCCCGGGTTCCCGGGTTCGATTCCCGGCGGGGTCAGGGATTTTCTCTGCCTCGTGATGGCTGGGTGTTGTGTGCTGTCCTTAGGTTAGTTAGGTTTAAGTAGTTCTAAGTTCTAGGGGACTGATGACCATAGATGTTAAGTCCCATAGTGCTCAGAGCCATTTGAACCATTTGAATCAACCTACCGACCTATCACGCTGAAAGTACCCCTGTGGTAAAACACCGTGTACTGCTGCGTGAATAATTCCGTAAATGCCTACTGCACAGCCTCGTCCGATCTCGACTAAGGGCGGAGCAAGGGGGGGGGGAGGGAGGGGGGGGGGGGATCGGGGAACGTGGCAGTGCTGTAGTGTGTCCTACATGAGTTGATGTAACTTCTACAGTACGACATTACGGATATGTGCACGTACGTTATCACGAAGTAGCAACACCCCTTCATTCGCCATTGCACAACGGTAGTTTTCGAGACAGGTTGCCCCATACTCATTCTACGTTCTCCGATGGTATTCTAACGGTGTTTTTCGGCAGCGAAGAAGAAAATAGCGGCAGGTTGTACCTGTTTGGATGCGTTCGATAACAACGCCATGGTTAACTTTTCTACATTAACCGCACGCACGTAGGAAAGACCCAGGTTCCATACTCACCCCTTGCCCGCATGTCGGTGCTTATATACACAAATCGCAGTCTCATTACGCTGCATACACGCTGCAGCAACGGCCTTTAACGGGAACTTCTTGATCGCTCCTTATACGTAAACAAGTGTATGAGCCAGTGTCCAATATTAGTATTGGACCATCTGTAAACTATTTGAAAAACAAAAGCATAGCAATTTAGAATTGGCCATACTGTTTTGAGTACTTGTGTTATCCGATGAATAGGTGTTGCTCGCTGACAGTAAGAGTGACATACTGTTGCATCTACCTCACAAGCTAGAGATGAGTTTAAACGAATGTAAGGTAACAGATTTCTAGGGGAAGTGTCGAGACTGTTCAATGAATGCAGTTGACAGTTATGTAATTGATCAGTACAGTAAATCACTGCTGATCATTAAAATAACAACACACAGAATGATAGCAAAATAGCCGGCCGCGGTGGTCTAGCGGTTCAGGCGCTCTGTCCGGAACCGCGCGACTGCTACGGTCGCAGGTTCGAATCCTGCCTCGGGCATCGATGTGTGTGATGTCCATAGGTTAGTTAGGTTTAAGTAGTTCTAAGTTCTAGGGGACTGATGACCAGAGATGTTAAGTCCCATAGTGCTCAGTGCCATTTGAACGATTTTTGATAGCAAAATACTAAATTTTATTTGTTGTTATTGAGTATACTGGAAAGAATACCTCGTACTGAAAGTAACAACTACAGTCTAAATTACTGGCTACGTGGAACATACTGTGCGTGGGTGTAGCGTACCCAAAGAAACTTCACATCATCCATCTAGAGGACAAGGCAATTGTAGCAGTTATCCAGTGTCACAACATTCGCTCTCGTGGGAGCGGCTACATTCGAATACATCTATCATGATGTAGTACGATGAGCAGGGACTCGCTAGGAAAGAAGATGTGGTACCACCACTCTTTCCAGTCCTCCCGCTGACCGCGCGACCGGTCGGCGAGCCTATCTCTTCTGTCATGTACTGATGTTATAATTATGAATGCCCAATGTGCTCCAGATGTCGTTGCACTCTGTGTGTGGACAGATTTGTGCCTGAAAGCAAACTCTTTCCCTGACTCTTGTTACACGACGTAGCTGTACGTTCCTGTGCGCCAAGCAAACAATATGTGCCTCCTCTAAGGCGCTAGACGCGTGAGGACGTCGAGAGCCTGTATGGCTGTAAGTATGGCTCTCGGGAATCCATAGATCCATATTCCCACGATACTGGTGTGATACTGAAAACGCGAGCGGCAGTACGGCAGATAGAAGATAAACCGGTAACCTCGATAGTTTCCCATATTTACGCTGTCGATTTGTGACAGGCTATAGTCGTTACATCTTCTTACACAAAGCATAACAAGATCTTCTCACAAACAGGAAACTGCCACATGCGATTACTGATTTCAAAAACACGATACATAATGAATAAAACGTTCTCGGTTTTCTAGCCGCGTCAGTTCGAATAAAATCCTCGAGCTTTCGATGGCCATTTCCGCCATCGTCGTCAGGAGTTCACTCACTTCTGGGGCTGCTACGGTTTCTCTCTTATGTAGGCACGATGACATCATCAGCAGCCAATCAGATAGACCCAAAGTGGCTGGCATTCCACTTGATGTGTGACGGAAGTAGTTTCCGTGCAAATTGATAAAGTTTATACAAACGAAATTTAGGAATTTGATTATTATACTAATAGTTTTGTGTGGTTGTCACTATAGGAATATCAAGAGAATAAACAAGAAAGCCAGAAAAATGGCGGGGATAAAATTCCAAAGAAGAAATGGCTCTGAGCACTATGGGACTTAACATCTGAGGTCATCAGTCCCCTAGAACTTAGAACTACTTAAACCTAACTAACATCACACACATCCATGCCCGACGCAGGATTCGAACCTACGACCGTAGCAGCAGCGCGGTTCCAGACTGAAGGACCTAGAACAGCTCGGCCACACCGGCCGGCCCAAAGAAGAAATGGTGTGTTACATACGCCCCAGTCACATGAATGTCACCACCGCCTATGCTCGTCATCAACGTGCAATAGCCGCTCGTAGACGGAAGCTGACAACACTAGCAGTGAAGTCTACACGAGTGTGTCGTGGGAACGAGGAAAACAGTACATCCATTGTCGTAATTACGAAGCAGTGCGATTTATCTGACACCAAAATGGTATGATCAGCTCGAAACGACTAAGACTGTAAACCGTTTGCGTTCCTCCGAGATTAAAGTACATTGTGCGTGACAAAATGGTGCTATCCAAAACCGGTGTCGAGAACTGTGGCGCACCGCAGGCCGTGCATGACTGGCGTTATCGATGGCTACGGCGACATGAACAGGTGAACAGACATGCTATTGCTGAGAAACTGACCGCCTAGATGAAAAAAGAAGCTACAGACAGAGTCTTCTCAACAATGACAGCTGAATGAACAGAGAAGCTCATCAATGATCATTCAGCGACCGTTGCTACATACGGTCATCAGCAGAAGGCGCCTGGTTCATGCACACTTGTTCACCGCTGTTCAATGGCGACGAAGGTTGGAATTGGCACAACAATATCCCAACGGGACGTCCACTGAGTGGCAACAGATGAATCACGTTTTATGCTCCGTCGGATATATGGCCGTTGCCCTGCACAACGTGTTAACGTCTCAAAGCAAACACCCTTCAACGATTGTCGGAAGAGTCAATGCCGGAGGCTACAGTGTTACGCTCTGGTGAATGTTTTTCCTGGAATCCACTCGATTGTCTCGTTACTGCGGAAGGCATATTGTATTAACGTAACTATGCCTCTATCCTTGCGTACTATGTCTACAACTACTTGCTATTGCGTCCTGCGCACTCGTCTAATATAGGGTGTCTAGGATGCTGTTTTCTCGGATCGTTAGGCAAGAGTTCGAGCAAATCATATTCATGGAGTTTATTACAGTAAGCTAAATCGGCAATACCTAACTTTGCGTATTCACAAGGGTGTGTTGCAAGCGAATGGCGACATGCAAATAATCAGTGTCCTTCGGTATATACAATTTCAATGCAAACAAAACAAAACAGTTCGTTAAGTCACTGCTGTGGCGTTTGTGTGGCAGCTTTCACTGCGGTCCTGGCTAGGCGGGGCAGAGCTTATTTTCTCTTCCTATAGATGCCTCTTCTGTCTTGGTGTCGTCCTAACCAGTGCACTATTGGCTGACGTCGTCTCACAGCCCTCTGTGCTCTTCCGTTCTTGATCTTCGTGCTAGCGCTTCTCGTTATGCCGACGTTTTTGGAGAACGAACATTTCCTCTGTGAAAAAAACATGGATTCCGCAAACAAAGATCCTGCGGAAACTCAGCTCGCTCTGTTCCTCCATGAGATCCACACCGCAGTAAACAATGGCGCTCAAGTTGATGCCGTGTTCCTAGATTTCAGTAAGGTATGGTTGTTAAATACAAAAATACCGGCTTACGGAGTATTGGAGCAGATCTGCGATTGGATTCAAGACTCTCTTGCAGATAGAACTCAACGAGTCGCTGTTACCGGAACCTAATCAACAGATCTCAAGGTAATATCCGGAGTACGACAGGGAAGTGTGAGAGGACCGTTGTGGTTTGCAATATATATAAATAATCTAGTAGAAAGCGTTGAATGCTCTTTAACGTTATTCGCAGATGATGCAGTTGTCTATACCAAAGTAGCAACGTCAGAAGATAGTAAGAATTTGCAGAACGACCTGCAGAGGATTGATGAATGGTGCAGGTTCCGGCATATGACCCTGAAATTTAAGAAATGTAACATACTGCGCTTAATTACGAAAAGAAAACCACTACTGTACAGCTACACTATTGATGACAAAGAGCTGGAGACAGCGTCTGTCGTAAAATATCTAGGCGTAACTATCCATAGTGACCTTAGGTGGAATGACCTATAAAACAAATAGTGGGAATAGCAGACACTAGACACAGATTCATCGGAAGAATCTTAAGTAAATGTAAGTCATCCACGAAAGAAGTCGCTTATAAGTCGATTGTTCGCCCGATTCGTGAGTACTGTTCATCTATCTGGGATTCGTATCAGTTAGGACTGATTAGAGGAGACAGAGAAGATACAACGATGAGCGGTGCGTTTCGTCACTGGATCGTTTAGCTGGCGAGAGAGCGTTACGGAGATGCTAGACAAGCTCCACTGCCAGGCGTTGTTACTATAGAAATTTCGGGACAACACTTTTCAGGAAGACTCGGACAAGATAATTCTTCCCCCCACATATATCTCGCGTATTGACCATGAGGAAAACATTCGAGACATTAGAGAAAATACAGAAATTTTCCGACAATCATTCTTCCCACGCACTATTCACGAGTGGAACAGGGTTGAAGGAATCAGATAGTGGTACCGAAAGTACCCTCCTGCCACAACATTAGGTAGCTTGCGGAGTATGATGTACATGAAGATGTAGATGAACATGTGCTCTTTGCTTTTCCTCGGCACGATGGCATCTATTAGCAGAAAAATGGAAAATTTTACACTACTGAATGTGTACACCCGTGGTTCACGTTCAATGAGCCCCACGGCCAGCTTCCGTCATACCCTGGCCACTAAATGCCACGGATATAAAACCAATCGAGAATCTGTGGGACTACCTGGATCTCTCTGTTCGCTCAGAGAAACCTGGCGCAGCTGGTCGCTGCAAATGGTTCAAATGGCTCTGAGCACTATGGGACTTAACTTCTAACGTCATCAGTCCCCTAGATCTTAGAACTACTTAAACCTAACTAACCTAAGGACATCACATACATCCATGTGGATGGATTCAAACCTGCGACCGTAGCGGTCGCGCGGTTCCAGACTGAAGCGCCTAGAACCGCTCGGCCACCCCGGCCGACTGGTCGCTGCACTGGAGTCGTCATGACCCCACATGCCTGTCAGTACCTTCCAGAATCTTATTATCTCTCTTCCTGCTCATACCGCAGCGGTCTGCACTGCAAAATAATGTTATTCCAGCTTTCAATAGGTGGTGGTATTAATATCACTGGACAGTGTACAGCTACAAATAAGACAAGAAAAAGAGAACGATTGACAAAAATGAAAGGTAATTAATTTTTAGTACCAACACTGGCTATAGAACCCGGAGTAATATGTAATGCACTATGATTCTCATCAGGTTAGTTTCAAGTATACAGAAGGACTTGTTTCCCCTGCTCTCAAAAGCTCCTTCTGTTAGAGATTAAGTATATATGGACGTTATCACGGTCGCTGAAGGTAGATTGATGACAGCAGGTCATAATGCATTTACACAGAAACTCATAAATCCGTTGATGCACTGACCAATTTGTCGGCTCCCATCTTACCGAGAGGACAGGAATGGAACTGAATCTTAGAACGGAATGCATTAGGGAGAAAAGGGGCCAGGTTTTCATTTGATGGAGTGAATCGTAGCGCTACTGACAGGCAAATGCTTTAGCAGTGTGCATTTCCCAACGTCTCAGCCAAGTGCGGATTCTGAAGTCGGGGGAAGTAAGTCCACTTTGCGTGCAGAGGGTATTCGCACGTTCGATCGCTCGGGCGCCGCCGCCGCCGCCGCCGCCGCCGCCGCCGCCGCCAGCTGTGTACCTGGCATTAGTATGCAAACAGACGCTCGGCGCTCCTCGGAGCTCGCCACGGAAATTACCGCAACGAAGCGACGCCAATCACGGGGGAACGGGGGGGGGACACAACTGCGGCAAATTTCCATATTTTCAATTTGGACGCTGGCGATCTGCAGCTGTTTGCTCGCTAACTGCCGAAATCTGTTATGCCCATGCATATTTTACCGTCTCGGTATTCAGAAACAGAAAAACTGGAAAATTGGTACTTTATAACGATACAATAGAAAAGATGGCGCTTTTAGACGTAAGTCTGTAAAAGCCTAGAATTCGTTTATACTACCGTTCGCATACCGAAAACTGCCTACAGCTACCTGATTAAATCTGAAATACGAATTGTTCATCGTCTTTAAAACACTTCAGAGGAGGACGTACGATCTTATACCAGAAATGCTGTTTAACAAATCGCGTTGGTGGTAACTGCTAAATGCAATGGGACTCTCAGAGCTACATGTTGCGAATTTCTCACCTACCACTGACACTATTGTTCTTCTTCTTCTTATTTTTTTTTTTTCATTCCCATACAGAAGCTGGCTATCAGCAGCGATTCGGCACCGATAAAAATATATGCACAGGAAATGTTAGTAGATGAAACTAATGAAACAGCTATACAGTCAAAATAGAGTAATAACAGAAAGTTGTGTGTGGGTCTTTTCCTGTACTACCGGTTTTGGTGGCAAACCGTCATCTACCTGTATCATCGTTACTGCAATCATAAAAATAAAATCTAATGACAAATAGTAATACACTGTGCTACTTACAAAATTCAAACAAGAACACCTTACATATTACGAAAGCGGGAACAGTGGAATGCAGCTATTGACACATGCTCTGACAAAAATTCCTATGTTTATACTGTCACGTAGTAGAAGGTGTCGTTAGATGAATGACGTACACTAACGTCACTTAACGAAGGTTCATTCAGCACTTGCACGCACAAGAGCGCGGAGCAAACTACCTCCGGTCAGAACACATACAGTATACATTCAGCTACAGAACATTCCAATATATTGATTGTTGACAATTGTGGATACTTCTAGAATGTACTCGAGCCGGGTATAGAAATTAAAACTGTACAGACCACGCGAGATTTGAACCCACGACGCTCCATGCAACGGTTTTGTGTCATTACCACTACAACACGGTGATACCCAACTTTTTGTGCGACAATATTTTCGGAATATGTTACTTGTTTTTTGTTCGAGTTTTGTAGGTGCTGCAGGGTATTGCTCTTGTCATTTACATTTTATTTTTGTAGTTAAATTTACGACTCATGCTGCAGTTACGATGATACTGGTACCATATGACGGTTTGTAAATGAAACCGGTAGTACAACAAAGGAACAATGTACAGATTTATATTTTGAATTTTGCGAATAATATTTGAGTTCTTGACAACAACCGGAAGAAATGTTCGGTATCTTGATATCATTCCTGATCTTCTCAGCGTTGACGCATTTGTGCTAACGTTGTTTGCAATGTTCAAGGACACAATGGAGTCATTGTCTGCAGCTCAGCTACCAGTTCGTGCTTATTACGACAGCAGTGACGTATGAAAATAACGGAAGTACATTTCTGTACATCCACGAAGTGTGAACTGTAAATTTACGAATATAGGAATACGAACTTGAAAAGCAAACAGTCTAAACCCGCAGATCGTGTTACTATTGGCAGCGATTGTGTAACACCCAAGATGGAAAATGGGATTGTCTTTCAGAGAATCTGTGGTTGTGGCTCCCGAAATAAAGAAGTTACTGACCAACTCCAAGCTTGTTGACTGCAGGATTGTTTGACAGGGGGTACAAAAATGAATTTGCGGCTTTGATGAAGGAAGCAGATATGTTAAAGTACTTTGTGTAAAATGAGGAAATATCAAACTTTCATAAAATAACTGTATAGGTGACTCAATGCAGAAACACGGGATCGGGATCTTGATGAAGAATTTCATTATTTTTAGCTATTAGTATCGTGTGGTTCTATGTGACCAGACGCATGTACTGAGCGTCCTCAGTATTTGAAGGACGTATTCCAATTTCCGTCGTTCCGTACTTTTTAACTTTCACTGTATCGTCTAGTACCATGGAGGATATTCGTTGATGTCTCCACACAAGTCAAACGATCCTGTCTCTCCTCATATTGTCAATATTTTCGAAGTGGTGTTGTGTCAGCTGATTCGGCGAATAACCTATTTATTATTATATCAAACCAACTAATTCTTAACATCATTCTATAGTACCAAGTCTCAAACGCTTTGATTATCTTCTTTTCCAGTTTTCCCACAGTCATGATTCGTTCCAACACGACGGTTCAATTTTTAATAAAAGTTGCGCCCAGCGCTTACGACAAGTAGATAGTCTTTTATACAGGAATTACCTGTTTCCCTGTGGTCGTCTGTGTGGTGTCACCGCCAGACACTTTGCTAGGTGGTAGCCTTTTAAATCGGCCGCGGTCCGTTAGTATACGTCGGACCCGCGTGTCGCCACTATCAGTGATTGCAGACCGAGCGCCGCCACACGGCAGGTCTAGAGAGACTTCCTAGCACTCGCCCAATTGTACAACCGACTTTGCTAGCAATGGTTCACTGACAAAATATGCTCTCATTTGCCGAGACGATAGTTAGCATAGCCTTCAGCTACGTCACTTGCTACGACCTAGCAAGGCGCCAGTACCAGTTACTATTGATACTGTAATCATGTACCGTCAAGAGCGACGCTCATCATTAATGGATTAAAGTTAAGTATTCCACCAGCTACGTCCGTTTTTTTAAAGTCTAATTTCCTTGTCCTGTTCCAGACCTCACGCCAGCCTGCGTGAGCTAAAACGCGTGCCTTTCGGCTTCCTGAAGTAACCCGGTGTTGAGTCTCCTGGCAACCCACAACAGTCTGCTTTTTATATACCCCGTACGTCGCCCGTAATGGATTATTTTGCTTCGAAAATGGCAGAACTACTTCGTCTACTTCGTGCTCCCCTACTTTGATATTAAGTTTTATGGTGAACTCATATGTTACTCTTCATTACATATTAAACAGGTTAACCCTCTCTTTTGCTGCGGTAACCTATATAGAAGGAGGCCATTAAAAACAAAAAAAGACTGTTCAGTACTTTCGTATTCTTTCTGTGTATTCTCAATCAATAGTGTGTGATCATTAGGGGGTTAAATGCATTCAGTAAGTCCTCTAATTATTTCTCATTTTTATTGAGGATCTAATCATTCGTATCCTTTCCCCCGGATTTTAATTCCGTTTCTGAACATTTAGTTTATTTCCGACATTCCTTCATCTGTTTATAGGCTGAACAGTACAGGTTTTAGACTACATTTTTCTACTACACTCCTTTTAATCCGATCACTTCGTTCTTTATCTTCTATACTTGTTTTTCCCTTTGCTTCTCTTACGTACCGTATATTAACCGTCTTTCCCTATAGTCTATCCGTATTATGCCGAGAGTTTTGAACATCTTGTACCATTTTACATAGTCGAAATCTTTACCTACGTCGACAATGCTCATGACCGTCTCTTTATTTTTCTTGAGTTTTATTTGTACGTAATAGGTCGATAAAAGTTACTTTGTGATTATACGGGGAGCGTGACGTAAAAGGGAGCTAGGGGTAGCGGGAGAGGGGGGAGGAAGAGGACATTGTTGGTGTGGGAAGCGAACCACACCTGATGAGGTCGTACACGTACGTACGAAACTGACACCGCAGCAACGTGGCACTCGGAAATAAGACTGGATTGTTCTTGCTCCTACAAACAGAAATGGGACTTATTTCACAATATTTTTATCGCAGCACAGTCTCGTCATAGAGTGGGTTAGGAAGTGTGTGGGGGAGAATATTAGGTACCTTATAAAATGAGTATCCAGGGTCACTTTAAAGGATATCAAATCAAGTTGTACAGTGGAATGTGTCAGCTTCCAAAACTCCCGCGTAGCCACTCTACGCTTTTATGAAGGCATAGTTTTGAACAATAGTTAGATGAATGATGTTGAAAGTTGTGGGAAAGTTTTTAATAAAGTAACCGGCCACCACAGTTGTTCTGCGATAGCGCAATGGCTGGGAAAGTCGTTAGTAGCAGACGTATGCGCTTGTGCGTTATGTGTTACGCGATCGCTAGGCCTTTTAATGTAGATGAAGTGAAGTAACGTAATATGCTACGTCATGTATTTGATTTAGTTTCGTACCATACAGGAACTGCATCTTTCTTGTGTTTATGGCAAAGAGCAAAAGCCGCGAATAAATATTAAAGTTATTAATTTGACTGAACTGTTTCAGATATTAGGTGTCAGGTACCTTGATACTGCCTAAATTTTGATAAATAATCAGCATTGGCGGCCGAAGACTTCCGGCATAAGAAGTCAGCCTCATTCTGCCAACGGCCTTGTCAAAGAGGGCGGAGGAGCGGATAGAGGTTCAGGGCACTCTCTTGTCCTAGGGGTGGGAAATTGCCCCTAAAGGGGGAAGAATCAGCAATGATCAACGACATTAGGATGCAGAAGGCAATGGAAACCACTGCATTAAAGACACGTAACGTGTATCCACAGGACATGTGGTATGTAATTGAAGAAGTGTCTCGATGATCTCTCCATTGGCAAAAGATTCCGGAATAGTCCCCCATTCGGATCTTCGGGAGGGGACTGCCAAGAGGGAGGTTACCATGAGAAAAAGATTGAATAATCAACGAAAGGATAACGTTCTACGAGTCGGGGCGTGGAATGTCAGAAGCTTGAACGTGGTAGGGAAACTAGAAAATCTGAAAAGGGAAATGCAAAGGCTCAATCTAGATATAGTAGGGGTCAGTGAAGTGAAGTGGAAGGAAGACAAGGATTTCTGGTCAGATGAGTATCGGGTAGTATCGACAGCAGCAGAAAATGGTATAACAGGTGTAGGATTCGTTATGAATAGGAGGGTAGGGCAGAGGGTGTGTTACTGTGAACCGTTCAATGACCGGGTTGTTCTAATCAGAATCGACAGCAGACCAACACCGACAACGATAGTTCAGGT
Source organism: Schistocerca nitens (assembly GCF_023898315.1). Lineage (NCBI taxonomy): Eukaryota > Metazoa > Arthropoda > Insecta > Orthoptera > Acrididae > Schistocerca > Schistocerca nitens. The sequence continues at coordinate 187,977,349 of NC_064618.1, read as the reverse complement.
ATACATGCCGACGTCGCAAGCTGAAGATGAACAGATAGAGAAAGTGCATGAGGATATTGAAAGGGTAATGCAGTATGTAAAGGGGGACGAAAATCTAATAGTCATGGGCGACTGGAATGCAGTTATAGGGGAAGGAGTAGAAGAAAAGGTTACAGGAGAATATGGGCTTGGGATGAGGAATGAAAGGGGAGAAAGGCTAATTTAGTTCTGTAACAAGTTTCAGCTAGTAATAGCGAATACCCTGTTCAAGAATCACAAGAGGAGGAGGTATACCTGGAAGAGGCCGGGAGATACGGGAAGATTTCAATTAGATTATATCATGGTCAGACAGAGATTCCGAAATCAGATACTGGATTTACCCAGGAGCAGATATAGACTCAGATCACAATATAGTAGTGATTAAGAGTAGGCTAAAGTTCAAGACATTAGTCAGGAAGAATCAATACGCAAAGAAGTGGGATACGGAAGTACTAAGGAATGACGAGATACGTTTGAAAAAAATCAGGAATACAAAAATACAAGTCGCTGAGGAATGAAATAAATAGGAAGTGCAGGGAAGCTAAGACGAAATGGCTGCAGGAAAAATGTGAAGACATCGAAAAAGATATGATTGTCGGAAGGACAGAGTCAGCATACAGGAAAGTCAAAACAACCTTTGGTGACATTTAAAGCAACGGTGGTAACATTAAGAGTGCAACGGGAATTCCACTGTTAAATGCAGAGGAGAGAGCAGATAGGTGGAAAGAATACATTGAAAGCCTCTATGAAGATTTGTCTGATGTGATAGAAAAAGAAACAGGAGTCGATTTAGAAGAGATAGGGGATCCAGTATTTGAATCGGAATTTAAAAGAGCTTTGGAGGACTTACGGTCAAATAAGGCAGAAGGGATAGATAACATTCCATCAGAATTTCTAAAATCATTGGGGGAAGTGTCAACAAAACGACTATTCACGTTGGTGTGTAGAATATATGAGTCTGGCGATATACCATCTGACTTTGGGAAAAGCATCATCCACACAATTCCGAAGACGGCAAGAGCTGACAAGTGCGAGAAATATCGCACAATCAACTTCACAGCTCATGCATCGAAGCTGCTTACAAGAATAATATACAGAAGAATGGAAAAGAAAACTGAGAATGCGCTAGGTGACGATCAGTTTGGCTTTAGGAAAAGTAAAGGGACGAGAGAGGCAATTCTGACGTTACGGCTGATAATGGAAGCAAGGCTAAAGAAAAATCAAGACACTTTCATAGGATTCGTCGACCTGGAAAAAGCGTTCGACAATATAAAATGGTGCAAGCTGTTCGAGATTCTGAAAAAAGTAGGGGTAAGCTATAGGGAGAGACGGGTCATGTACAATATGTACAACAACCAAGAGGGAATAATAAGATTGGACGATCAAGAACGAAGTGCTCGTATTAAGAAGGGTGTAAGACAAGGCTGTAGCCTTTCGCCCCTACTCTTCAATCTGTACATCGTGGAAGCAATGATGGAAATAAAAGAAAGGTTCAGGAGTGGAATTAAAATACAAGGTGAAAGGATATCAATGATACGATTCGCTGATGACATTGCCATCCGGAGTGAAAGTGAAGAAGAATTAAATGATCTGCTGAACGGAATGAACAGTCTAATGAGTACACAGTATGGTTTGAGAGTAAATCGGAGAAAGACGAAGGTAATGAGAAGTAGTAGAAATGATAACAGCGAGAAACTTAACATCAGGATTGATGGTCACGAAGTCAGTGAAGTTAAGGAATTCTGCTAGCTAGGCAGTAAAATAACCAAAGACGGACGGAGCAAGGAGGACATCAAAAGCAGACTCGCTATGGCAAAAAAGGCATTTCTGGCCAAGAGAAGTCTACTAATATCAAATACCGGCCTCAATTTGAGGAAGACATTTCTGAGGATGTACGTCTGGAGTACAGCATTGCATGGTAGTGAAACATGGACTGTGGGAAAACCGGAACAGAAGAGAATCGAAGATGTGGTGCTATAGACGAATGTTGAAAATTAGGTGGACTGATAAGGCAAGGAATGAGGAGGTTCTACGCAGAATCGGAGAGGAAAGGAATATGTGGAAAACACTGATAAGCAGAAGGGACAGGATGATAGGACATCTGCTAAGACATGAGGGAATGACTTCCATGGTACTAGAGGGAGCTGTAGAGGGCAAAAACTGTAGAGGAAGACAGAGATTGGAATACGTCAAGCAAACAACTGAGGACGTAGGTTGCAAGTGCTACTCTGAGATGAAGAGGTTAGCACAGGAAAGGAATTCGTGGCGGGCCGCATCAAACCAGTCAGTAGACTGATGACAAAAAAAAAAAAACAACCGTGATACCGCAGAAGGAGTTCATTAATCAGTTCACAGTGACGCGTGCGAAAGCCGAAAATGATATTGGTGATAATTGCTAAATGCAGTGGCACTCTCCGTGCTATATGTTGGCACCAGTCACACGGACGTTCTTCCCCATGAACAAAGCTGATGGACAAAAGAACCTAGGCAATACTCGATTGCAACCCCCCATTAGCAGACTTGATTCTATGTTGGGCAGTTTAAACACATCAGCGCATCGGTATAATTTGAGGTCGACGTTGCATAGGGGATTTAGAAGTGCATTATTATGAAAATATGAAGTGACGGTGAAAAATGTCCATTCGTAGAATTTTATAGTGACCGTCGCTGTCTGTGATGACAGTCCACAGAAAAAGGCTATTACTATCATTTCATACGGAGACGATAATTGAAAATAATTATTCTGGGTATCATAACCATTACCACTGTCTGCCACTGGTAGGCAATGGTAATGGTTATGCAACCCAGAATAATTATTTACAATTATCGTCTCTATATGAGATGATACTGCCACTGGCCACTGGCAGACATTGGTAATACCACTATAAACAGTTAAGCAGACATCAACGATGACGAAATCCGTCACGGACAGAGCAGACGAAACTGTCATGCAGGGCGTTAGTAATAACTTATTACCTAGAATCAAACCAAAAATGGAAATACAAAACCGGAAACGGACATCACTAACCTAGAAATAGTCAGAGCCGAAAAACAATATTCAGGAGGAGCGCGGAACAATAGAAAAATTTTGAACAGAATGAACTGCTGTGGCTCAGAAATTAGTTGAAGATGTCCATCAAGAATTTAAGAAAGAACAGTAAGTCGCCGGGAAGTCAATAGCAAATACCAGAGAAAAACTCGGGACAGAGATGGAAAGATAGTTTTTACAATTAAAAACAATTAGAATCGCGCCATTACGGCTGAGGAAAATACCTGTAAGGATAAGTGCTGTCCGTTAGAAAAATCTTTCATATTAAATATCATTAAGTGAGGTTTCATTGACCTGCATGATAGAAAGTCTTTGTATGCACTTGTCTCATCTGGTAGAGAAGTCACAAATTCGGCTGCAGTGTAAAAGTATATCTGCAGAGAATTCTTAGACTGCAGAGCTTGCTGACCAACCAAGTAATCAGTTAAGGTATAGCGGGCAGGATCGTTTCTGCTACAGTTCTTTGGGTACTCTTCATTATACCCTAGTCTCTGAAGAGTACTCTTTTTAAAGGCAACTTCTATATTCTATTACTTATGAAGTATTGGAGCCTCTCGCACATCAAGGGACTCATTCTGTAAGCTCAGACCTACGTCACAGTCTGCAGTGGAACGCTGTGTGCTTCCCAGAAATCTAGGAAAATAGAAGTCACCCCTTGGCCTTATCCATGGTTCGCAGGATATCATCCGAGAAAATTTTACGCTCTGTTTGACACGAGCGACGCTTTCTAAGCCCCTGTTGATTTGCGCACAGAATATTTCCTGTCTCAAGAAAATTTACTGTTGTCGAACGTAGAATACAAATATTGCAGCAAACCATTTGAAGGATATTAGTCTGTAATTCTGCGGGCCTGTTGTAGCCTTCTAATATACCGCGTGATCAAAAAGTCTGTATAAATTTGAAAACTGGATAAATCACGGAATAATGTAGATAGATAGGTACAAATTGACACACATGCTTGGAATGAAATGGGGTTTTATTAGAACCAAAAAAATACAAAAATTCAAAAAATGTCCGACAGATGGCGCTTCATCTGATCAGAATAGCAATAATTAGAATAATTAGCATAACAAAGTACGACAAAGGAAAGATGATGTTCTTTACAGGAAATGCTCAATATGTCCACCACCATTCCTCAACAATAGCTGTAGTCGAGGAATAATGTTGTGAACAGCACTGTAAAGCATATCCGGAGCTATGCTGAGGCATTGGCGTCGGATGTTGTCTTTCAGCATCCCTAGAGATGTCGGTCGATCACGATATACTTGCGACTTCAGGAAACCCGAAAGCCAATAATCGCACGGACTGAGGTCTTAGGACCTGGGAGGCCAAGCATGACGAAAGTGGCGGCTGAGCACACGATCATCACCAAACGACGCGCGCAAGAGATCTTACACGCATCTAACAATATGGGTTATTTTTTTCGGTTCTAATAAAACCCCATGTCATTCCAAGCAAGTGCGTCAATTTTTACCTCTTTATCTACATTATTCCGTGGTTTATTAAGTTTTCAAATTTATACTGACTTTTTGATCTCCCGGTACACTAGTCATCTGCGACTTTACAGTCATTTGGGGCTTTTCCCTGGACGAGAAATTAACGATAAATGCGAGCTACGTAATGGGTCAATACCGAAGAGTGGTTTGTGAAGGATAAAACTGGCAACTTATGTTCAACGCTTTCAGCTGATTCTATATGACAGCGAAATCTATTTCTGTGTCCTCTGTGTGGGAGTCTGTGAGATGGTCAAAAGATAGCATGTCTGTACCACTGTCTTGAGTGAATTACGTTTTAAAAATTAAGTTTAAAACTTGAGCTGTCCTTTTGCTGCGTTCCATTGCCATATCAGACTGGTCGACGGGTGACTGGACAGAAACCTTAGATTCACGTCGTGATTGTGCGTAGAATCATAACTTTCTGATTCTCGGCAACTTGTTTTACTGTGATATGACGGATGTTGTAGCCTATGCTTCGCGCATCAGTCCTTTTGTAGACGACTGAATTTCTACTAACCTCTGTCTGTCGACGTTTCCGTTCACATTTTGAAGCGGAAGTCATCTCTACTTCGTCATATTCTTCGACTGTTTTTATTATTCTCCTGTGGAATTTTCTGTCCCTAATCCACTTATGCGACACAAGCTTTTCCCAGACCGTGACTCCTAATCAGTTTAAACTCTGCCTATAAATACTCTAACCTTGTCACATTGGAACTAAATGATGTCCAATCATAGAGTGAGTAGGAGACTAAAAACCGATTATCTGCTCTTTCCAGCGTAACATGCTGCTAATGTGATTCTGTCGTTTGTGAAGACGAGACTCTTCAGTCTTGTATTCTGCAGAGAGGGCTGTAGCACTGAAGATTTCCTAGTGACTATGTCGCTTGCTAGCGTGTTTTCGCGTAGCATTCTGTTATCTGAAATATCTCTGCTCTGCAGCCGGCAGCCCTGCATTCAACGAAGGCTGTGGCCATTGCGCAAACAATATTGGTGATTCATTAAATCTAAATCGGCCGTGGATAAAGATCATGGACTACGATATTTTCTCACCCATATAATAATATCTCACGGATTTGAGATAATATGGTGTTACTTCATTTCGTTCTTGACAGTACTCCGTACTTTATTCGACGTGGTCCCTTGGAGGACAGGTGTAACTTTCTTAGTAAATTTTTATCCTTACTTACTGAATAATAACAAAAATACATTCCACTATTCTCCTTCCTCATTACGTTATAAACAGCAGTATTAACAAAGACGTTTCCAACGTGGTCTCTAACATCCTGTCTAATGGGAAACTCTCAGGCGATGCAGTGCAGGGTTCCGATTGTTCCACATTCACAAGTATATGTGGCACGTGGTATTTTCAGTAAGCAGCTGGGATGTGGACCATGTCCAGACAGGAAGTGTATGGTTCCCTTCGTCAATAGGAAGTATCATATTGGCGATCATTCCTTTACGGTAGGACGGAAAGGGTAGGTTCACCTACTTGTTTCTGTCCTGAGCCAGATTTCTTGCCATTCCCTATTTAAGCACGTCTTTATTTCACCATTTTTGTGGCTGTCGTACCAGTATCTCCTATACCTTGTAATACTAGCTCTTCTTGAGCGTAAAGTGTGCATCTCTCTCCCTTACAGCTAGGTGCAGTGGTAATACGCCTAAAATCGTCAGCTGCGCCTGAGTCGGTGTTGTCCTGCACGTGCCTGTCAGGTGCAGGAGCATAGCTCTCTGTGCTCGACGAAGAGCCTGTGCTGTCTTTACCTTCCTAATTCTCGCTGGCCATGCGCATGGCCCGTAGCCTGCAATAGCGATTGAGATTACGTTGTGTTCAAATTTTATTGCACTTGAACGTAGCCAAATGCTTCTTTGATCAATTGTTATGCTTTCTTCAGCGTTTTAACTCTGTGGCGATGTTCTCTACATGTGCTTCTTTTACACTTAAGCGCCAAGGAATCTGGTACACGCATGCGTCTTCAAATACAGATATACTGTATGTGAACAGAAAGAACGCGGCGCTGCGGTCGGAAACGCCTGTGTAGACAACACGCGTCTGGCGCAGTTGTTAGATCGGTTACTGCTGCTACAATGGCAAATTATTAAGATTTAAGTGAGTTTGAACGTGGTATTGCAGTCGGCGCACTAGCGATGGGACACATTATATCCAAGGTACCGACGAATTTGGGATTTTCCCGTACGACCATTTAACGAGCGTACCATGAATATCGGGAATCGGGTAAAACATCATATCCCCGACAACGGTGCGGCCTGAAAAAGAGTTTCCAAGAACGGGAACAACGAAGACTGATGATAATCGTTCAAGAAGACAAAAGTGGTACCCTCCCGCAAATTGCTGCAGATTTCAATTTTGAGCCACCAACAAGTGTCAACGTGCGAACCATTCAATGAAACATCATCGATATAGGCTCTCGGAGCCGAAGGCTCCCCCATGGTGCACAAGACGGGTCAGATCGCTGTTGCAGAAGCAGCGAATAAAGCGTGCCAAATTTAAAAGAACCCAAAATCCCCAAGAGTGGCAAAGTTCTGCAGAATTTCTAAATATAGCACATAATTCAATGCGAGATGCTTTAAAAAATTTCCACAACGAAACTCTGTATCGAAACCAAGCAGAAAAACCAAAGAGATTCTGATCATACATGAGGCATACCAGTGGCAAGACGCAGTCAATACCTGCGCGATAACAAGGGTGATAAACTAAAGCAGATTTATTAAAGACGATTTCCCGAAATTCCTTCACCAAAGAAGACGAAGTAAATATTCCTGAATTCCAATCAACAACAATTGCCAAGATGAGAAACATAGAAATCGATATCCTCGGTGTAGCAAAGCCGCTTAAATCATTTAATGAAAGCAAGGTTCAAATGGCTCTGAGCACTATGGGACTCAAATTCTGAGGTCATCAATCCCCTAGAACGTAGAACTACTTAAATGTAACTAACCTAAGGACATCACACACATCCATGTCCGAGGCAGGATTCGAACCTGCGACCGTAGCGGTCGTTCGGTTCCAGACAGTAGCGCCTGGAACCGCTCGGCCATCACGCCGGCAATAAAAGCAAGGCTTCCGATCCAGACTGTATACCAGTCAGGTTCCTCACAGAGTATGCTGATACAATAGCTTCATATTTAGTAATTATATACAATCGCTCGCTCGCTGAAAGATCCGTACCTAAAGACTGGAAAATTGCTCAAGTCTCACCAATACGCAAAAAGGGAAGTATAAGTAATCCATTTAACTACAGGCCCATATCACTAACGTCGATTTGCAGTAGGGTTTTGGAACTTATACTACATTCGAACATTATGAAGTACCTCCATTTTGTGACACGTAGTCAGCACGGATTCCGAAAATATCGTTCTTGCGAAACACAACTAGCCCTTTATACTCACGAAGTAATGAGTGATATCGACAGGGGATGTCAAATTGATTACATATTTTTAGATTTCCAGAAGGCTTTCGACACCGTTCCTCACAAGGGTCTTCTAATCAAACGACTTTCCTTTGGAATATCACCTCAGTTGTGCGACTGGATTCGTGATTTCCTGTCAGATAGGTTACAGTTCGTAGTAATGCAAGGAACGTCATCGAGTAAAATAGAAACAATATCCTGCGTTCCCCCGGGAGGTGTTATAGGCCCTCTATAGTTCCTGATCTATATTAACAACATAGGAAACAATCTCAGTAGCCGTCTTAGATTGTTTGCAGACGATGTTGTCATTTACCGTCTTCTAAAGTCATCAGATGACCATAACGAATTGCAAATTGCTTTACATAAGATATCTATGGTGGGAAAGGTGGAAATTGGCCCTGAATAACGAAAAATGTGAAGTTATTCACATGAGTACTAAAAGATTTCCGCTAAATTTCGATTACGCGATAAATCACACAAATCTGAAGGCTGTAAATTCAACTAAATACTTAGTGATTACAATTACAAATAACCTAGACTCACATGAGTGCGAAAAGATTTCCGCTAAATTTCGATTACGCGATAAGACACACAAATCTGAAGGCTGTAAATTCAACTAAATACTTAGTGATTACAATTACAAATAACCTAAATTGGAACGATCACATTAATAATGTTGTGGGTAGAGCCTACTAAAGACTGCGATTCATTGGCAGAAGACTTAGAAGGTGCAACAGGTCCACTAATGAGACTGCGTACATCACGCTTGTCCGCCCTGTTCTGGAGTATTGCTGTGCGATGTGGGATCCACATCAGATGAGACTGACGGATAACATCGAAATAGTAAAAAGAAGGGCTGCTCGTTTTGTATTATCGCGAAGTAAGGAAGATAGTACCACAGACATGATACGTCAATTGGGGTAGCAATCATTAAAACAAAGGTGTTTTTCATTTCGACGGGATCTTCTCATGATATTTCAATCACCAGTTATTCTGTTGACACCTCCCTACCTACCTACATGGGGAGAAATGATCATCACGATAAATTAAAAGAAATCAAGGCTCGCACAGAAAAATTTAATTCTTTGTCTTTTCCGCGCGCCGTTTGAGAGTGGAACGGTAGAGAGACAGCTTGAAGGTGGTTCATTGAACATTCTGCCAGGCATTTTATTGTCAATGGGAGAGTAATCCCGTAGATCTAGATAAAGGCGAACTCGTGTACCATTGATGACGGCACGACACAAAGCTTTACGCCTCGCCTGGGCCTATCAACACCGACATTGGACTGCTGATGACTGGAAATATGTAGCCTGGTCGGACGAGTCTCATTTCAAATTCTATTGATCGGATGGACTTGTACGGGTATGGAAACAACTTCATGAATCCGTGGACCCTCAATATCAACAGGGGACTATTCAAACTGGTGGAGGCCTATCAACACCGACATTGGACTGCTGATGACTGGAAATATGTAGCCTGGTCGGACGAGTCTCATTTCAAATTCTATTGATCGGATGGACTTGTACGGGTATGGAAACAACTTCATGAATCCGTGGACCCTCAATATCAACAGGGGACTATTCAAACTGGTGGAGGCACTGCGATGGTGTGGGGCGTGTCCAGTTGGACGGAATTGAGGCTCCTGGTACGTCTCTGAAAGGTGACACGTACGTAAGCATCCTGCTGGTCACTTTCGTCCGTTCATATCCATTGTGTCTAGAACGAAGCTTTCACTCTACAGCGGAGTGTGCGCTGATATGAAACTTCCTGGCAGATTATAACTGTTTCCCGGACCGAGACTCGAGACCTTTACCATGGCTAAGCCACGTCTCCGCAGTATCCTTTCTTCCAGGAGTGCTAGTCCTGCAAGGTTCGCAGGAAAGCTTCTGTGAAGTTTGGAAGGTAGGAGACGAGGTACTGGTTGAATTAAAGCTGTGAGGACGGGGCGTGAGTCGTGCTTGGGTAGCTCAGTTGGTAGAGCACTTGACCGCGAAAGGCAAAGGTCCAAAATTCGGGTCTCCGTCCGGCACACAGTTTTAATCTGCCAGGAAGTTTCAAATCCATTGTGCATTCCGACGGTCTTGGGCAATTCCAGTAGGACCGTGCGACACCCCACACGTCCAGAACGCTACACATTGGCTCCAGGATACTCTTCTGAGTTTAAACACTTCCGCTGGCCACCAAACTCCTCACACATGAATATTACTAAGCACATCTCGTATGCCTAGCATCTACATCTACATCTACATTCATACTCCGCAAGCCACCCAACGGTGTGTGGCGGAGGGCACTTTACGTGCCACTGTCATTACCTCCCTTTCCTGTTCCAGTCGCGTATGGTTCGCGGGAAGAACGACTGTCTGAAAGCCTCCGTGCGCGCTCTAATCTCTCTAATTTTACATTCGTGATCTCCTCGGGAGGTATAAGTAGGGGGAAGCAATATACTCGATACCTCATCCAGAAACGCACCCTCTCGAAACCTGGCGAGCAAGCTACACCGCGATGCAGAGCGCCTCTCTTGCAGAGTCTGTCACTTGAGTTTATTAAACATCTCCGTAACGCTATCACGGTTACCAATTAACCCTGTGACGAAACGCGCCGCTCTTCTTTGGATCTTCTCTATCTCCTCCGTCAACCCGATCTGGTACGGATCCCACACTGATGAGCAATACTCAAGTATAGGTCGAACGAGTGTTTTGTAAGCCACCTCCTTTGTTGCTGGACTACATTTTCTAAGCACTCCCCCAATGAATCTCAACCTGGTACCCGCCTTACCAACAATTAATTTTATATGATCATTCCACTTCAAATCGTTCCGCACGCATACTCCCAGATATTTTACAGAAGTAACTGCTACCAGTGTTTGTTCCGCTATCATATAATCATACAATAAAGGATCCTTCTTTCTATGTATTCGCAATACATTACATTTGTCTATGTTAAGGGACAGTTGCCACTCCCTGCACCAAGTGCCTATCCGCTGCAGATCTTCCTGCATTTCGCTACAATTTTCTAATGCTGCAACTTCTCTGTATACTACAGCATCATCCGCGAAAAGCCGTATGGAACTTCCGACACTATCTACTAGGTCATTTATATATATTGTGAAAAGCAATGGTCCCGTAACACTTCCCTGTGGCACGCCAGAGGTTACCTTAACGTCTGTAGACGTCTCTCCATTGATAACAACATGCTGTGTTCTGTTTGCTAAAAAATCTTCAATCCAGCCACACAGCTGGTCTGATATTCCGTAGGCTCTTACTTTGTTTATCAGGCGACAGTGCGGAACTGTATCGAACGCCATCCGGAAGTCAAGAAAAATAGCATCTACCTGGGAGCCTGTATCTAATATTTTCTGGGTCTCATGAACAAATAACGCGAGTTCGGTCTCACACGATCGCTGTTTCCGGAATCCATGTTGATTCCTACATAGTAGATTCTGGGTTTCCAAAAACGACATGATACTCGAGCAAAAAACATGTTCTAAAATTCTACAACAGATCGACGTCAGAGATATAGGTCTATAGTTCGCGCATCTGCTCGACGACCCTTCTTGAAGACTGGGACTACCTGTGCTCTTTTCCAATCATTTGGAACCCTCCGTTCCTCTAGAGACTTGCGGTACACGGCTGTTAGAAGGGGAGCAAGTTCTTTCGCGTACTCTGTGTAGAATCGAATTGGTATCCCGTCAGGTCCAGTGGACTTTCCTCTGTTGAGTGATTCCAGTTGCTTTTCTATTCCTTGAACACTTATTTCGATGTCAGCCATTTTTTCGTTTGCAACGTGCTTTTGAGCAGAGATGTCCAGCGGCTCGCACTCTTACGGATTTATGGAAGGCCTTGCAGGATTCCTTGTGCCAGTTCCCTCCAGCACTACTTCAGACATTAGTCGAGCCCATGCCACGTCGTGCTGCGGCTCTTCTGCCTGCTCGCGGGGACCCTACACGATATTAGGCAGGTGTACCAGTTTCTTTGGCACTTCAGTGTATTTTAGCCCGTGGTTATGCCTACAACCTATATACTTCTCTTCCCTGATTGATCATTTATTTTGATTATGGTGTTTCTGGATCTTAATAATGCTATTCTTTTCAGTAATATTTAAAGTACTTTTGTGCTGCTACCGTTAAAGTATTTTGTGCTACCTCGTTAATTTATTTTCTGCGTGCTAATTACTGTTTTAATTTATCGCCTACTATTTTCTTCTAATATTGCGTAATTATCAGAGCGTCTGCGTATGATACACAGCTCTTACTGCTTCTCATATTCTGTAGCTGATACAGTAAAACCTCTATGTCAACATCTCAGAGCCCTGGACCGTACTCAAAGCTCTGCAGTGTGCTTCTGGTGATGTTTTTCACAATTTTCTGTCCTGGCAATACCTGTTTCTCCTACCTGTCTGTGAAGCAATGTCATAAGCTATTGTAGAGACACATGGTGCAGCCCATCTACTTGAGTCTCTTGATGGCAGCAGGAAAGCATAATTTATCGAATACCCCAGCCATTTCAATCAATATGCCAATAACGCCTACATATCGTCAGAGGCGTTCACAGTATTCACAGCGTGATTTCCCATATTCTCGGTGCATTTCCCTTTCCGTAGTTCATGGGTCTCATGGTCGGTGATCCCACATGCGGCCACAGAGGCTTTTCCTGTACTTTGGCAATGGTACAGAGAAAAAATCGGCTTGTATGGTTACAGTTCTCTAGTGTCTTTGTATTCCCCTCATTTTCGTATGATGATATCCGAGATTTTCTACATTCTGGACACCCTGCCCTGCTATAGACATCCGTTCTATAGCACTGCTATAACTGTTACAATATTTCTGTCTTAATTACATATAGCCCAGGTGCTTTTATCTTATTTAATTCCATTGTTTTCAGCCTCACGTCTTCCTGGGCAAATAAAATCACAATTCCATCACTAATATTTTGCTTTAGCAATTCAAAGCGACAAATGGTACTGTAGTGTCATATTATCTGGCAACAGCGTTATTATTAGACATTGCACTGATGCCTCCCCGTCTGTCTTCATTGCATTCAGTTCGTCTCTATGGTGATAATACTGTTGGTGATGGAACCTTGTTTCCTTGATGTTTGCATGGATTTCCCCAGATATCTGCTATCCGGTCCTTCAGGCATACCTCATATTTTTGTACTCTTGTTTAGTACAACAGTTCATTGCAATATTGTCTGACTGCTCGATAGAAACGTTCCTAGCCATTGCTTCCCCTAGGGATCTCTAGTATCTTCTCGCCCACTTCTCTCTGATCTACATCTTAAAGACTGTAGGGCGTGACTCGAGGGAATTTCAAACCCTTTTCCCTTCCTACCAAATATCAATCGACCTGTCTTGCGCCGTAAGCAACGTTCGCAGCACTTCACCAGCTTTGGTGTCAACAATAATCAACTTCCTTGCAGTGATTGTATCTTGTAATCCCTTTATAAAATATCGGAATTTGCTTTGCGTAAGTTCTACATTCTCTCTGGCTGTCTGTTACCGTCTAAGTCATTATTAGCGCTCTTAGTTGTGAAATACGTGAGATTAAGGTAAGTTGTTGTAATCCCTTCTCAGACCATCCAGTCAGCAGCATGGTCGCTGACTGTCGACTTCTCAGGGGTGATATCCATGTATGTTCTGCATCTGAGGGACATTGGATGGTAGGCAGACTGAGAGATCTATTCATGACATGATGGCAAAGTTTCTGTATAGCGTCCTGAAGACAGTCCTGTTTCACCAATTACTGTTCTAAGCACTATGAAAATGTGTCTATTGTGCCCCACCCAGTGCAGTTACTGTTTTAAGATTTCTGTGTGTGGAAGCACCTTCTTGATGTATTTAAAATATTGATTAGTTCTGTAAAATTTTCCTAAGACAGCTATTATTTCCAGTGTCATGTCATGGTCGTTCCGCAGCTGACGTACCGTCGTTTGATGTTTTAACTTTACCTAGTGTTATCTTCTATGTCGCATCCGAAATGTGGGTTAATATCCCATTTTTGGTGCATGTGTCCTCCGTGCATAGTGTTTTCAGGTCCTCCTCTTCTAAAACTGTCCCGAGATCTCGCATCACCATGGCGCTGTGCATTGCATTTACCTGACATATTTCAAACATTTGTCTATGTTATATTGCCGTTATGGTAAGAGTTGATTATATACGAGAGCTACGAAAACCATGTGACCATATAGTTGTGGACCCATTCTGATCTGTGGTCTTATACAATTCGGCCATGTGTCGGCACTTACTACCTGCAGAGATGATAAAAATCAAGTGTCTTCTAACTCATGTCAAGGATTGTATCAAGTAGAGGTCTGTATTTACTCTGTGTTTGTATGCAAGTTGTTGACGCAAAGATGAATATGTTCCAATTTCCTCTGTGACAGAAACATTTATGGTACTTCCTTTTGGATGAATGTGCTTATCCAGGTGTATTATTGCTGTGGTTAAGACATGAATATCTTAAAAATTAGCTAGTCTCATTGCATGTTCACACTTTTCGTAAAAATGCAACTGGTCCACAAGAAACTTGTTACATTTCTCATGTCATGTCTATCATTGTTTATAATATCTTCGTAATACTTGCCATCTGTAAGTTCTCCAATGATTTATATGTTTTCATAATCTTCATTTAACTACTCTTGCGTTCTGTCACACTCCGTTGCTATAACGTGCTGCACAAACTCACAGAATGCATTCGTTACACCTTCCATTTTTCTGAATTTTAAAGTACGTTCGTCTCTAAGGCCTCCTCATCTTTAGGTAGGCAAGCTGTCCATTCCTTCTCTCCCTTTCTTCTTAGTCTCTTCTAGTAACTCTATCTCCCTATTATTATTTTTCTTTTTATTGCCCATCTCGTTTTCCCTTGTATAAAAGGTCATTCACATTTTCCGTTAGTTTGGGCATGCCCCTTCTCATTCTGCCCTTCCCATTAGACCACAATCAATTGATTCTTTCTTCAACCCCTTCCTTTACGACAGAGGTTTCCCTTTCTTACAAAGTTAACAGTTAATTTTACTGTCCTTTACACTGTTATCTTCTTCGAATGTCGGCGTGATATATCTTACATTTTTTAGTTACTCTGTGGTTTCCTGTGGTGCTCGCTAGCAGATTACTCAGTAATTCGTAATCCACATTCTGTTCTTTGAATTTCCCACTCCAAGGAAATATAGTGCGTCACACAGTCTTCACCTTGCTGACTGCGTGGTATCTTTCTTTTTGAATGCACACTAGAGCTCGTTTGATACTTTTGGAGTCCATTTTCAGATATTCATCTTGTCTACCTAGAGTGATGTAGGTCTTATTTTCTTACGGTACTGTGCAATGTGTCCATGGTCATGTCAGTTACAGTTTAGTGAGTGCTAGGTAATTCTAGTTGATTGCAACCCAGTTCTTCTGCGTGACTAATTGTGGGCTGACTTTTGGGTTTACATCTAGCACATGAATTATTTGCTTCCCTTAAGGATTTGTTTTAAATGTGACTTTTGTTTCCTCTAAGAATTGCTTCCTGGCTATACTTTTCCCTAAGTTATCTTCATATACCGGGGGATCAAAAAGTCAGTATAAATTTGAAAACTTAATAAACCACGGAATAATGTAGATACAGAGATAAAAATTGACAAACATGCTTGGGATGACATTGGGTTTTATTAGTACCAAAAGAAAAGTTCACAAAATGTCCGACAGATGGCGCGTGAAAGATCTCTTGCGCACGTCGTTTGGTGATGATCGTGTGCTCAGCCGCCACTTTCGTCTCATGCTTGGCCTCCCAGGTCCCCAGACCTCAGTCCGTGCGATTATTGGCTTTGGGGTTACCTGAAGTCGCAAGTGTATCGTGATCGACCGACATCTCTAGGGATGCTGAAACTCAACATCCGACGCCAATGCCTCTCCATAACGCCGGACATGCTTTACAGTGCTGTTCACAACATTATTCCTCGACTACAACTATTGTTGAGGAATGATGGTGGACATATTGAGCATTTCCTGTAGAGAACATCATCTTTGCTTTGTGTTACTTTGTCATGCCAATTATTGCTATTCTGATCAAATGAAGCGCCATCTATCGGACATATTTGAACTTTTGTATTTTTTTGGTTCTAATAAAACCCCATGACATTCCAAGCATGTGTGTCAATTTGTACCTCTGTATCTACATTATTCCATGATTTATTCAGTTTTCAAATTTATACTAACTTTTATTTCACCCGGTATTTATCATTAATTCGATTTCTAGTATAACGACTGGGACATCACACACTATAACTTTTGGCTTCCGTTCTCTATTTGCATCGCTTATCATTTCTTTATTTAGCTTCGAATTTTGTGTCTGCTTCTTGCCTCCCACTGATATTTCTATACCATTTAAGGGTACTGTGTAGCTGTCTTCAGGTTTTTTCATTCTGATCCTCCCTTTTTTGGATCAATTAACTCTAATGAGACGAGTCTGTATTGCCTTTGTGTCATTTTTGTGCTTCTATTTGATGAATAACTTGCTACCTTCATTGTTTGGGTGGTTTCGTCTTAGACTGTGTTGCGAACGGCAGAGCGAATGAAGCAGTGGCTGCCACAAGAACCACTGATCAAACCGTCTTGTTTTTCTTTACTTCCCTGGGCCTAAGATTTTTTTTTTATTTTTCTACACATCTAATCAGTTTTGCATGTGATATTACCCTAGAATTTTTGCGGCACTAGCCTTTATGGCTACGCTCAATTCATCATCAATGTTTTTTATTATTTCTTCGATTTGGCCTTATTCTACATTACTTGTTTCTAAGTAGGCAGTAGTATTTGTTTTAGTGGAGGGCTTTAATGCACTCTTTGCGTCACCTTTTGTAACATCCATAGTATGTGACTGGAGGCTTCTGGGAAGAAACGTGTGAGTACATGTCTTGTGACAAATTCATTTTAGTCAGGAGATCTTTACGATTTTCTGGCTGCTTCTCCTTTCTAGGATTAGATATTTGCCCTGAGGTGAAATTTCTTTACCGCCACCTGGAGGACACGAGTGACTTAAGGAATGTCATGGATGCGAACAGAACAAGCTGGATACCGACAAGGATTGAGCTGTACTAATCAGTTCTTATCATTAACAACAGTTATTGTAGCAGGATACTATATGACGCAGAAAACGTCAGTTGCTTTTGTTGATCTGAGTGCAGCGTACGACAAAATTTGAATGCACGGACTACTTCATAAAAAATTACAGTTTTGTCCCATACAGACGGACAACATTTTAGCTGGACGAACATTTAATGTAAGTATAGGAAAACTCACTAGCTGTCCATAAGTAGTGATTAATGGCTTCTCACAGGGAACCGTCCTCGTTCATCATTTGCTCAATTTGTATATGTCTGATATTACCCCAACACAGCCCCAAACATTAGGCTATGCTAACGACTGGGCAATAGCCGCCCAGGAAAAATCTTTGAAACAAGCCAATATTTCCGTAACTGCATGTTATAACCAAACTCAAAAAAAAAAAAAAAAAAAACGGAAGCTGCTTGTTCCAGTCTTTACTATGGACTGTCAGACAGTGCCCTTGATGTGTATTTCGAGGGACACAAACTTCATCACTGCGTGGATCCAAAATACCTTGTGATCAATTTAGACAGGACTTTTTATTCTAAAGAGTACTTGGCACGAACATTAGCTATGCGCCAATGCAGAAACAATAATATCCACAATTTCTGTGGCACTAGCTGGACATCGTCAGCATTCATCAAGTATTGGCACTCGGATTGGTATGCTCAACAGCATAGTCCTGCACTCCTATCTGGCTTGAAAGCCCATTTGTAAAAAATATATACAACTTAACAAAGCCAAGCGCATTGTTACTGGATCAATGCGATCTACTCTACGTATTAGTTACCTATTTTTAGCCACGCTTCTCCTCCTGAGAACAGACGGAAGAGCTCGCTACTAAGTGAATACCAGAATACCAGCGATAACCCCGATCTTCCTATACTCACCGACGTATTGCCTGTAGAGCGAAAAAGATTAAGATCAAGACAGGCCACTCTTATTAATCCAAGACTCTAACGGAAATTGAAACCAGTGATGTCGTTGGAAACGCTGTAAGCAACAAAGCTGTGCTCCACAATGCCTGAAACTGCCCCGCATCAAAAAGTAATGGCCTGGATTTGACGAGGTACGGGAAATTTCGGCTACACTGAACTGCATTCAAACGGGTCATGGAAGATGAATAATTACTACCCACAAGTGCGGCAAACCTTCATAACTATCTTGTGACTATGGTGCAGAACGACAGACTGTTGCTCATGTTGTATCAGCACGTCTGTACATGCCTACAAGGTTCGTTTCGGAGACTTTCTGACAGTGAAGAATAGTGTGATAAAAAACGTAAGAGACCTTGGTATCCGTTTATGGCTGTTGTAATTTATGTTATTTTATGCTGGAGGGGCGTGTTTAAATGTTAAGATGTAGTAGTTCAGTAAACTTTGTGTATGTATTGATATATTAATCGATAAATAAATCTAACATATATGTTTCATATGGCTAGGGTAAAATTTCTAGGCGTTGCTGTGGAATCACTTTTATGGTACTCACGTACGTCTACATCCACATCTACATGATTACTATGACTGGCTGACGGTTCATTAACCATCTTCAAGCGATTTCTCTAGCGTTCCTCTTTCGGACACACCGAGCGAGGTGGCGCAGTGGTTAGCACACTGGACTCGCATTCGGGAGGACGACGGTTCAATCCCGTCTCCGGCCATCCTGATTTAGGTTTTCCGTGATTTCCCTACATCGTTTCAGGCAAATGCCGGGGTGGTTCCTTTGAAAGGGCACGGCCGATTTCCTTCCCAATCCTTCCTTAACCCGAGCTTACGCTCCGTCTCTAATGACCTCGTTGGCGACGGAACGTTAAACACTAACCACCATCACCACCACCACCATCTTTCGGACAGCGCGCAGGTAAAATTAGCAGTTAAACCTTTACATGTGATGTCTGATATCTCTTATTTCATTATAATAATCATTCCTCCCTATGTAGGTGGTCACCAACAAAATATTTTCAACTCTGACGAGAAAGCTGACGATTAAAACCTCTTGCGAAGATCTTGCTGAAACGAAAAACGCCTGTGTCTTAACGATTTCTGTCCCTATTGGCGTATGATATCCGTGTCAATCTCTCCCCTATTGCACGAGAGTACAAAATGAGTCGTATTTCCTTGAACTTTTTCGATGTCCTCCGTCAGTCCCCTCTGATGCAGATTCCACACGCACAGCAGTACTCCAGATGAGGGCGTAAAAGCGTAGTGTAAGCAGTTTCTTTAGTAGACCTGTAGCATTTTGTAAGTGGTTTGCTGCTAAATCGCAGTCTTTCGTTTGTTTTCCCCACAGCTTTATCTATGAGATCATTCCTATTTAAGCTATTTGTGATTGTAATCCTTAAGCCTTTTGTTGAACTTAAGGCCTTTAGATTTGAGTGTTTTATCCAGTAGTCAAAATCCTTTTAGTACTCCTGTAAACGACTTCACAGTTCTCATCCTAAGATTCAGTTGTCACTTTTCACACTATATAATACAGATATCTTGTCTAAATCGTTTTGCAACTGGTTTTGATCATCAGAGACTGCGAATGACAGCATCATTTGAAAACAATTTAAGAGGACTGTTCTGATAGTCTCCTATACTTATCATATAGATTGGGAATAGCAGAAAGCCTATAAGACTTCCTTGGTGAATGGCGGATATTTCTTCAGTTTTACTCGGTGACTTTCCGTCAGTTACTGCGACCTGTGGCCTTTCTTACAGGAAATCAGGAATCCAGTCGCTCAACTGAGATTACTCTCCACAGCCAAGCAACCTTACTACAGTTTGCTTGTGAGGAACGGTGTCAGCAGCCTTCTCGAAATCTAAAAAATGTGGCATTAATTTTACATCCCCTGTCCACTGCACTCATTACTTCGTGAGAATGATTAGCTAGTTGTGATTAACAAGAGCAGTAGTTTTTGAATTTGTATTGGCCTTTGTCAACAAATCGTTACTTCGATGTAACTTATAATGTCGAACACAGAATATGTTCCAGAATCCTACGACAAATCGATGTTAGCGAAATGGGTCTGCAGCTCAGCGGATTACTCCCATTTCGTTTCTGGGGTATTGATGTGGCTTGTGCAACTTTCCATCTTATACCCCTCCCGTGTCGCCCAAGCTGATTTCCCTGTCGTGACAGCTTTCATCGCCGATGTAAGCTACGTTCGTCTTGACCTGAATCTTGCAAGCTGACGCCCGTGGAGAGCAGCTGCTACACACAAGCGAATTCACGAAGAGTACTTACACGTCCCGCGTTATCAAGGTACCAACCGTATGGATAACACTCACAGCGCTATTGATGCCACCATATACAGTAACTAACACCCTCTACCAACAAGGCGACCATCTTGCCAATAATTAAAATCAGAAGAGTCAGAAGATGACAGCTCCGGGAAGAAGCACGCCTTAGAGACGTTTTTGATAAGAAATAAATCCATTTCCAGACATTAAGTCACGTGTTTGACAATTGGGCTTTAGGACAAAAATGTCAGCTTTTTAATATCTCGTGCATTCTATCAGCTTCTTGTTGTATTTCTAACAGCAGACCTATTTCTGCTTATAGCAACGGAAAGTTTTGATTTTATGTATACGCCATGGTAAATACTGCAGCATATGAGCATTCTTGACTGTCAAAGACGAAAGACACTGGATGTGGAAAACATTATCGCTTTGTTACTATCATCCTTCTAACGACTCAGGTTAAGAAGTTTTGAAATATGTGAATATGGGTCCACAGTTGAAGTCATAGCTGTGTGAGTACTTGCTACACCCAATGTATCAATTTTCCATCCTTCTTTTTGATCCAAGCTCTGGATCGGCACTGACGAACGTAAAAACAGCTTTTTATAAAATTCTGGAACAGAGACGAGCTCTGTATTCAGGAATTGATATTTCAGTTCAGTCATGTTCCTCTGGCATCACAACCACAGCAAAAACCGCTGGTGGTTCAAAATGGTTCAAATGGCTCTGAGCACTATGGGACTCAACTGCTGTGGTCATTAGTCCCCTAGAACTTAGAACTACTTAAACCTAACTAACCTAAGGACATCACAAACATCCATGCCCGAGGCAGGATTCGAACCTGCGACCGTAGCGGTCTTGCGGTTCCAGACTGCAGCGCCTTTAACCGCACGGCCACTTCGGCCGGCAAACCGCTGGTGGCACTGTTCATAAGAACAGGAGCCACTTGCTGTCACGGAGATTTCCTCTGACAGAAAACAACACAGCGTTTCAGTGTCTGACTGCTTGTGTACTGATAATTCTAGACGTATATACGTATACTATTAATCATTTAATGTGTAAACGAAATTTAATACAGTCTACAAATTATTGTAGTTCTTTTACGTAACTTTGAATATATGTAATTTATAAGTGAAAGAAGACGCTTTAGTCTGGTACGTGAAAACTGAAAGAAAATTATTTGATGTTAGTACTAGGTAAAATAATGAGGGATGGACTGCATTGTGTCGTTTAATTACTGCAAAGGGTCCTTATATTGAGAAAATAGAGTCAACTTCTCTGTGATAATTATCAGAATGTGTTATGTAAATTTGATATTTATAATACAGATCGGGAGAAACAGATTATAGTACAGAGAAGGAGCAACAGTTTGAACATAGAGCAACCGGCGGAACACAAAAGTTACCAGAAGCTATCATTGCAGGATTGTTGCAGTAAAATACCACATTTTAATAGAGGACCCATGTTTAGAGATAATAAGCTGAGAAGGGAAGACGCAAGAGGGGAAGACTGGTAGAAAGAAAATAAGGAGGTTCAACAGGTGAAAATCTGCAGCTAAACCACGCAGAACAACAGAAATATTAAGGCATAGAAAGCATAAAAAAATCAGTAGTTACCACAAAACGCGAGTGAAAGGCGCTTTCGCTGAGGCAATCCACTTAAATAATAAATAAATGTCGCGTGACTAGGGCCACCCGTCGGATAGACGGTTCGCAGTGTAAGTCATTCGATTTGACACCACTTCGGCGACTTGCGCGTCGATGGGGATGAAATGATGATGATTAGGACAACACAACATCCAGTCCCTGGGGGAGAAAAGCTCCGAATCGTCCGTGAATCGAACACAGGTCCTTACGATTGAGAGTCTGTCACGCTGACCACTCAGCTACCAGGGGCGGACGCAGTGCATTTAATAGTCATTGACTTTATTTTAACTGCGAAGCGTCCGAAGAGAAGTCACTCGCGACAATACATTAGGAGAAGCGGAATGTATCGAACTGGATAGATACCACAAAATGCTACGACCTTTGGGAGGCAGTTCATTGCAAACTGAAATTTAATAGAGAAAGATTTGGGGTAAAAAGTACATATAAGAGAATGTTAGCGTGAAGAAAGACCACCAGTACCTGATCTTATACCAGCGGAAAATATCAGCAAAAACTCTTTCATTAGCATGTGTAACGTTGTTACTTTAATTTGCTATGAAAGCGGTACTGATAGACAATAAAAGCGGGTTAAAAGCTGTGAGCTGTCTGGGGAAGTTAACCGTGCATTACTGCGCAACTGTTTCACCAGGTATCTAGTCTAGGTTTACCAAATTTCCAACCAGACTAACATTAATTACACTCCTGGAAATTGAAATAAGAACACCGTGAATTCATTGTCCCAGGAAGGGGAAACTTTATTGACACATTCCTGGGGTCAGATACATCACATGATCACACTGACAGAACCACAGGCACATAGACACAGGCAACAGAGCATGCACAATGTCGGCACTAGTACAGTGTATATCCACCTTTCGCAGCAATGTAGGCTGCTATTCTCCCATGGAGACGATCGGAGAGATGCTGGATGTAGTCCTGTGGAACGGCTTGCCATGCCATTTCCACCTGGCGCCTCAGTTGGACCAGCGTTCGTGCTGGACGTGCAGACCGCGTGAGACGACGCTTCATCCAGTCCCAAACATGCTCAATGGGGGACAGATCTGGAGATCTTGCTGGCCAGGGTAGTTGACTTACACCTTCTAGAGCACGTTGGGTGGCACGGGATACATGCGGACGTGCATTGTCCTGTTGGAACAGCAAGTTCCCTTGCCGGTCTAGGAATGGTAGAACGATGGGTTCGATGACGGTTTGGATGTACCGTGCACTATTCAGTGTCCCCTCGACGATCACCAGTGGTGTACGGCCAGTGTAGGAGATCGCTCCCCACACCATGATGCCGGGTGTTGGCCCTGTGTGCCTCGGTCGTATGCAGTCCTGATTGTGGCGCTCACCTGCACGGCGCCAAACACGCATACGACCATCATTGGCACCAAGGCAGAAGCGACTCTCATCGCTGAAGACGACACGTCTCCATTCGTCCCTCCATTCACGCCTGTCGCGACACCACTGGAGGCGGGCTGCACGATGTTGGGGCGTGAGCGGAAGACGGCCTAACGGTGTGCGGGACCGTAGCCCAGCTTCATGGAGACGGTTGCGAATGGTCCTCGCCGATACCCCAGGAGCAACAGTGTCCCTAATTTGCTGGGAAGTGGCGGTGCGGTCCCCTACGGCACTGCGTAGGATCCTACGGTCTTGGCGTGCATCCGTGCGTCGCTGCGGTCCAGTCCCAGGTCGACGTGCACGTGCACCTTCCGCCAACCACTGGCGACAACATCGATGTACTGTGGAGACCTCACGCCCCACGTGTTGAGCAATTCGGCGGTACGTCCACCCGGCCTCCCGCATGCCCACTATACGCCCTCGCTCAAAGTCCGTCAACTGCACATACGGTTCACGTCCACGCTGTCGCGGCATGCTACCAGTGTTAAAGATTGCGATGGAGCTCCGTATGCCACGGCAAACTGGCTGACACTGACGGCGGCGGTGCACAAATGCTGCGCAGCTAGCGCCATTCGACGGCCAACACCGCGGTTCCTGGTGTGTCCGCTGTGCCGTGCGTGTGATCATTGCTTGTACAGCCCTCTCGTAGTGTCCGGAGCAAGTATGGTGGGTCTGACACACCGGTGTCAATGTGTTCTTTTTTCCATTTCCAGGAGTGTATAATCTTTTAATAGTCATACAACAACCGGTAATATATATATAAAGAAGAAAATTTAAATAAAAAGAAATAAATCAGTTTATATTTGGAAATTTATTTTAATATTGATCATTGAAATTTCAGCATAGTAAACTTGATTCATTACTAAAGTGGTCCCTTATTTAGGATTGTGAAAATGTGAGTTTGTAATCTTACAGAACACATCAAATATGGAGCCAAGATTTGGAGACTGCATACAATACTGCATTCATAAAATAACACACAAAGAACGTTGAAACATATGCAAGAGGAAATTAACCACAGCCAACCGATTCAATTTTCACCCAAAGAAGTTACGTTCGTAGCACAATCCTGTCCGTCATGTAATTACCACACACTGGTATACTAAAGTCATACTAACTCTCTGTGAAATCTTCCCGAAAAGAATAGCTGAGAGCTACTTTGATCATTGCACCACATGCTTCACGTGGTCAACTTCGTTTACACAAAGAGTGTAACTCCCCAGTAATTTTGATAATTAAAATAAATTAGATCGAAAAGCAGTTTACAAAAGAAAAACCTCGAACTGGTTACTGTCGTCTTACTATTAACCTGATGGGTCACACAATTGTATAAGCACGTGGTACTGGTCTCACAAAGTACACCCCATGTGGGTTGAACATAAAGAAAAGTGGCTATATTGAAAAATATTGTCAAGACGAGACGTTATAATCACACAAGCTTTCGCATTTAAGATTGATGATCTTAGTTAGAGTTACTGATCAACACGTGGTTCCACTTTACTCACAAAGTAGTGACAAAGCAACTACCGGAAGATATTCTGAACTTCACATGCGAATTACACTGCGTTGCAATTTAAGATAACATTAGATATTTTAGAGATAAACCTGAAATAAAGGTGATTAAATTTTCAGTTAGGCTGAACTTAAGAAATCCATTGTCCTGCGGACTTAACAGACATGCGCTTAGCCTGAGATCTTACCACTTCAGATGCTCGCCGCAGACCGACTGACCTGCGCTTCTACCGAGCGTGCTTCCCAGATACAAACGGAAGTGACCAGAGAGACAGCTTCCTATGCCAACATGACAAGGGACAGACAGAAACGTGCTAAGAATGGAAACCTCTCTGCTTTTAGAAAGCGTAGCTACCTGTTCCGACGTTGGTCCTACTGTTCTCTAGCACAACTAGAAACACATTTGCTCATTCATCCTCTCACACAGAAGGGAAGGCGGATCACAGTATCTTATCATATACAGTATATAAAAGAAAGCGGATGTAGGTTCCGTATGAGACTGTGTGACATGAATTACATATAAACTGTGTTTTAAAGTGTAGTGTTGTGACAGATCGTTCTTGTTTTAGTGTAAAAGTAACACGTTTCACTGCTCAGTCTCCTCCCAGATAGTCAGAAATACCACAGTAAATTTAGAAGAGGAATTTGTGCCGTAAATGACAACAGATTTCAAAATTAACATGAAAGGAATCCAACAGAGACCTTTCATAACCCCAACGCTCCTGGAAAAGGCTGTGCAGGGAATTTTCCGGCCATGGTAGGACATTCCCAAGCAAGCTTCACACACCCCACTTAAACCAAAAATGAAAATAAAAGGTCACCAGCTACTTGCTGAAACACAATAATTTCAACTCATCTTTAGAATCTACCACTTTCAAAGAGGAAAAAAAAAACAATCTCTGACACCTATTTAAAAGATAGTGTAGACCTAATTCGGTCAGCAAGTAAAAACAACGGTTCCTGTGTCATTAATATGAAAACAATTTCTGGGTGTTACCCTCATGGAGTTCACCAGTATTTGCTCATTGCAAGAGCCAACTGATCACAGGAAAATTTATGAAAATAGCAAAAGTGCCACAGCAATTAAAAAAAACATGAAAATAACATCAGTATTATAAATCAGAACATTACAACGCACAATCCGCAAAATCAAAAAAAAAAAAAAAAGAGAGAAAAAAACATGTTTTACAAAGTGGTTATCGCAAAAAAATTCTATATCTTATAAAACTAACAATTTGTAGAATTAAAATAACTCTGTGGCACTAATTTAATCACTCTACTATATTTCAGTTATTTGGCAAACAATGATCACTGTGTCATTATACTGAAACTACTATTAATTATGTGATTGTTACCCTTATGGTGTTCCTCACTATAAATATGCCCCATGCAAAGGCTAATCGATCACAGTCCAATGAGAATGAATAGCTATCTGACTGATAAACAAAGCAATGCCACAGGAATGAATTTACGAAACAAAGTATCACAAATCTATGACAACACACAAAAACAAACATATAGTCAACGTGTAAAGAAAAAAACAAGAAAAAACACCTGCAAAATACAAGAGTCAAAGTCTAAAAAAAACAATAAATAGAACACCTCTCTAAATACAAGAGTCAGTCTAATAAACACCAATAAATCGAACCCCTGCAAAACACATGAGTCAGTTTATCTGACAGAAACACACATATATGCATTGAACTAAGAACTGTATAATCACTGTTCACTGACACACTCAGCAGTTCCACTGTTCCTAGGCACAATATAAGGGGTGGGGTGGGGGTTCGTCGCCGCAGCTGTCAGGAGGGATTTTTGTCCATCTGTTGCGTGCAATCCCGCCGTCTCTGCCCTCTCATGAAGTTTCTCTTGGTGGCCCGTGTCATGTACATCTCGATTTGGTTCCATGTTTGTGTTGTCAAATTCGTGCGGTATCCTCGTTTGACACGCCAGGTTGATATTCCTGGGCAAGGATGACACTTAATGGCTCTTCTTTGTGCCACCAATAGCTATCAGAGAACATCAAACTATGATTTACTGTCGCTTGACAGTGGGCATCCGCCAGGAAATGTTGATAGGCGTCATTGAAGTCTGCCAGTTTCTCTGGACAGTATGTGTCAAAAGGCTCCACGCTCCTTGTGTTACATTTTTGAGTTATCCGCAATTGGCTCGCCGGTTTGATATTCCTGGGCCAGGATGACACTTAATGGCTCTTCTTTCTGCCACCCTTAGCAGCCAGAGAACATCGAACCATGATTTACTGTCGCTTGACAGTGGGCATCCGCCAGGAAATGTTGATAGGCGTCGTTAACGTCTGCAAGTTTTTCTGGATAGTACCTGTCAAAAGGCTCCACGCGCCTTTATCCCCTGTCTTTTGTCGTTTCACCGCTGCCATCTCGTCACGGTCGCGTGCGTGTGGTGCATTGCCAGCAGATGGATTTCCGCGTGGTGGACCGCTCGGCCATCTAAGGTCGTCGCCTCCACGAAGGGTCGCACTGGTGCGGCCGGCCATTATCTCCGGGTGCAAGGGAAAGTGTTTCCCGCGCCCTTCTTTTGTTGTCGACCGTGCTCCCGAAGTGGCCCGGTTGACTGTGTGTCCTGCTGGGAAACCCGCCAGTTTACAACTAGCCCTCCTCCTCGCTGCTTCCCCTATCTCGTAAGAGTTTAGCCGGTTCGCTTTCATGTTGTCAACTGCATTCACAGAAATTGTTCATCATAGTTATGTGATTATAAAATGTCATACATAATACCACTTAGTACTGTCTTCCTCAATTTTTAAGAACAAAAGTGAGACTTAATTTATTTTTAAATAAAAAAAGTTAGATGAATCGACAATATAAAACTAAAAGTTAAATGACTTGACAATAAAAAAAATTAAAGTGAAAAGACTTGATACTATAAACATAAAAATTAAATGAACTGACAATATAATAACTAAATCCACATCACTAATGTGGTTCACTTGCGTTTTAAGAAATCAAATGCTACTTATTAATTCACTAAAATGAATAGGCTTATGCCTTGTGCAAGTATAGGTCAGGACAGCATAGGGTTCACATGTTATTTACACACACACACACACACTCACACACACACACACACACACACACACACACACACACACACACACACACACATGCACACTTGTTGTCTATACTACAAGCTAACTACCCATAAACATGTAATACTCAAAATTCTACTTCAATCCACTACTAGTTAATCCAACAAGCTACTTCAATGCTACTTCAACACAGCGTTTATACCACTACAACATTGTTCTTCTTGACGCTCACGGCATACGTCTTGTCACGTGATAAATATGGAGAAACATTCCTTAAACATACGTAGTAGAAAGAACAATGTTTATTTGCACGTCAAAACATTTATACCAGTTCACACACCTGAAAAGAGACTCGCAATTATACATTTATCATACTCATATGTTGACACACAAAACAGTAAGACAATTTCATCTAAAGTTACGTTATCACAAGAATTAATCACGCAGATGACTCAGAGAAGGGTAAAAAATTTTTTTTTATCCTACAGGTTATATTACATTTTCTTACCCATTTTGCTCCAATTTCGTTCCTTCTTAAGTTACCTTTCGCTTCCAAATCAGTTATTTCACCTATGGTGGTTATTCTGGATTCATTTCTCATGAATGGCAAAATTGTGGTCTCCTCTATTCTGTAAAACAGTTTCATCTTAACATATTGAACTTACAACAGACACAAAAGATCCGAATCCTCCTGTAGTTTAAATGACAAATGTTTTGCTTCATCCTTATTACCTTAAACCAAGCTTTCCTTAGGTCCCATAATCAAAATTATTTAATCTTCCTCTACCTTCAAGAGGGAATTTTCCTCAGTACAAATCATATAGGCTGCAGTGCATCCCGCACCAGCGAAAACAGTAAGCTGTAATGCTCACAGCATCAGCAAAACACGTAAACGTCGCTTTTCTAGGACAAGTATTAACGCAGAATAATTTTTCAGGCTCTGGCTCAACATCAGTCAAGACTACAAAAAGGATCCATATTTCTGTTCCATTCTCCATTTGCTGAAAAACTGCTCGTATTTGACTACCACAATAATATTTCAGGGCCACGAAAATTACACAAACCACAATTCATCTTTCACCTTGAAGGGAATCAATCTACTTACGAAATCCACAGACAGCCCTTTATGTACTCAGCTATAAAGAACAAGAAAGACATATATCATCAATATTAACATATTAGCGTATATTGGGAAGCCATTGGTTAAACAATCGTATTATCGCATCCTGTTTTCAAGATTCCAAACTTACTCATTCCTTTCTCAGAGTTCTCCTATCTTAAAATATTCATACAGCATGCGTACTATAGTAAGAGATCCTCATTCATACTGACAGATATAGAATAGTAATAGATAGATAGTAGCACTGAAAGCAGAAAATCGGAAACAAGGCTACTAACAGCTGGGGACCTGGGTTTGCCACACCCATAATACCCACCGATCGGATATTCCCCTGAGTTTTGCATTAATTCAACACAGATCTTGCTTCTCTCAGGAGCGACTCTTTTCAATTTACACAAAAAAACCATAAACAGCATTTCACTTGCTCACAAAGAAACCTTTTATCTTCACATTTGAACCAACCTAAATCCTAATTGCACAAGGAAAGAAAAAAAAACTACAAACATCGCTTCAATCAATCACATAGAAACATCTTTATCACTATTTTTACCAACTTATTATTCAAAATGCATCTATCATAAATGTAAACTAATCAATTCATTCTCCTCTCTATAAACCCTATGTACTCATTTGCCATGTCGCTCATTTGTTCCGATTGGGCGCCTTCTGCGCTAATCGTTTGTCATTGCCGATTTTGTTCATTTCCATTTGCTGGATTATGTCCAGGGTTAGCCGGCCGAATTTCAACATAACGTGGTGCTCCGCCTACAGTCCTATTCCCACCGTGTTCACCGTAGTATCGATTCTGGTTGCCGTACCTGTTGCGTTCACGATCTTGCCCACGCCCTCGATCATTTCCGTTGTTCCACCTGTGTTCGCGACTGTTACCCCAGTTTCTATACGGCCTGTCCCGATTATTGTTCCGTTCGCGTCGCGACGACCAGTCACGCTGTGGATTAGTACTACGGCCACGACTGCGATCGCGCTGCTGTGCCCCGTAATAACTTTGTGCCTGATTAGGCCGACATTCTGCTGTATTATATTCCAACTCTTGGAGAAGTGTCTTAAACGTTTCCACGTCCTCTTTGCATCGTCCCGCAAGAATGACGTGGCGCAAGTGCATCGGTAATTTTGTGATGCATATCCTAATGAGTTCCGCAGGTCCGTATGGATCGTATAGAAATTGATTCGCCTGCAGCATGTGGTCGAATAGGCGTGCTGGGCTGCCGAAACCAGACTGGTTCAAATTTGGCAGCATAATTATGCCATGCTTGACCCTATCTTGTGCCGCTTCCGACCAATAGGCGGAGAGAAAGGCTTGTCGAAACTCCCGAGTAGAGTTGCAGTGACGCGCTGCCGACCTCATGCGAATCGCCAGTTCGCCTTCCAAACAGCCACACATATATTCTATCTTATGTGAACTTGCCCAGTCGGGGGGAAGACAGAACTCAAATTGCTCGAGCCATGCTCGTGGATGTATTCCTTTTTGGGAATTTCGAAATAACTTTCTCACCGCAAGGAAATGTTTGAAATCAAATCGCCGCATTTCCTCCTGGCGAGGCCCTTGAATGTTTCTATTTTTCTCATGTCTGCCCCTCAAAATACATTCTTCCCTGTCGTCAAAATCTCCCTCGTGGCCAGAGTCCCTCCCTGCACTGTTCGTACTGCTATTTTTAGTGCTATTGGCGAGTTCGGAATCATACGCCATGCGGTTTTCCAGATGCGCCACACGTTCTTGTAATTCGCCTTTTACAAATTTGTGCCGCCTGTTCACTTTGAACTGTCCCTTCTGAAATCTAAGAAGTGAACGCACTTCTTCGGTCTCTGCGGCCGCTACCGGTGTAGTATTGTTCTCGCTTTCCGTCACCTTCATCGTGCCTACGATGTCCGCTAATGCCGCAATCTTATCATGAATTTGTCTGTTGTCCTCCACCCCAGTCTGCTTCAATTGTTCTAGTTGCTGTTCGAGTGCGCGAATAGCTCGACCGTTGTCCGCTACTGTGTTGCTAATGGACGCGGGACAATGTGTTTCCGCCTCCTGGACCTTGGAAAGTACCTGCTGGTGTTCGCTTTGGCATTCTTCTCGCAGCACTTGGAAATTCCTAAGCAGCTGTTCTTCGTGCTCTTTCGATTCCGCATCGCGACTCCGCTTGCCCTGTTCTAAGGCTTGCAGACGATCATCGATTTGTTCAAATGTACGGCCTAATTCTTTCATAATATCACTTTTTATTTCACTTGCCAGATTGTTTATTCTTTGTGAGATATCATCGGACACTCTCTTCATCGACTTGTCGACTTTATTTGTCTCCTGGATTAGTTTTTCGTCTATTTGTTCGCCTAGCTCGTGGATCGATTTTTCAGATTTCTGCGTCATTTGTTCCCCTAGCTCGCGGATCGATTTTTCAGATTTCTCTGCGTTTTCTTTATTTTGTAGCAATAAGGCTTTCATGAGTTCTGCCAAATCAATTTGGTTAGTTGGAGGCCAATTAATTTCTGACTGCTGTGAGCCCGTTCGTCCTGTTTTGCATTTCGTCTGAAGTATTCCCCATTGCATTTTCGGAACCGCCCGACGCGTTAATATTGGAAATCATATTATCCCCTTGGTCCATGTTGCTTAAGTTGTTGGACCGCCTACTTTTAGCTTGGTTACATGTCTGCATTGGTTCAATTTATACCCGGTACACAACACACCAATCAGAATAAATGTATCCCCCAAAAATTACGACAGTCACACAACAGGTACCCAACCTAGTACGCACTTTTTCACACACAACACAAATTTATATCTTTGATCGAAGTCAGTGCAATTTACAAGCGAGAAGAAAAACACATACATATAAAACACACAAATATAGAAAACAAAACAAGAAGACAAACAACACAACGCCGCTCAACAACGCAGTGAATCTTTTGAAAGTCTCCTCAGAAACAACGCAGAAGTTGTTTGAGCGCTGTAGGGAAAAAAAATTAAGATTATACAACGCTTGCAATCTAACATTTCAGAGATTCCAGAGTCTAGCGGGATCACAGAACAGGGTCGCCATGTGTAACGTTGTTACTTTTAATTTGGTATGAAAGCGGTATTGATAGACAATAAAAGCGGGTTAAAAGCTGTGAGCTGTCTGGGGAAGTTAACCGTGCATTACTGCGCAACTGTTTCACCAGGAATCTAGTCTAGGTTTACCAAATTCCCAACCAGACTAACATTAATTATAATCTTTTAATAGTCATACAACAACCAGTAATATATATATATATATATATATATATATATATATATATATATATATATATATAAAGAAGAAAATTTAAATAAAAAGAAATAAATCAGTTTATATTTGGAAATTTATTTTAACATTGATCATTGAAATTTCAGCATATTAAACTTGATTCATTACTAAAGTGGTGCCTTATTTAAGACTGTGAAAATGTGAGTTTGTAATTTTACAGAACACATCAAATATGGAGCCAAGATTGGGAGACTGCATACAATACTGCATTCATAAAATAACACACAAAGAACGTTGAAACATATGCAAGAGGAAATTAACCACAGCCAACCGATTCAATTTTCACCCAAAGAAGTTATGTTTGTAGCACAATCCTGTCCGTCATGTAATTACCACACACTGGTATACTAAATTCATACTAACTCTCTGTGAATCTTCCCGAAAAGAATAGCTGAGGGCTACTTTGATCATTACACCACATGCTTCACGTGGTCAACTTCGTTTACACAAAGAGTGTAACTCCCCAGTAATTTTGATAATTAAAATAAATTAGATCGAAAAGCAGTTTACAAAAGAAAAACCTCGAACTGGCTACTATCGTCTTCAATTGTATAAGCACGTGGTACTAGTCTCACAAAGTACACCCCACGTGGGTTGAACATAAAGAAAAGTTGCTATATTGAAAAATATTGTCAAGATGAGACGTTATAATCACACAAGCTTTCGCATTTAAGATTGATGATCATAGTTAGAGTTACTGATCAACACGTGGTTCCACTTTACTCACAAAGTAGTGACAAAGCAACTACCGGAAGATATTCTGAACTTCACACGCGAATTACACTGCGTTGCAATTTAAGATAACATTAGATATTTTAGAGATAAACCTGAAATAAAGGTGATTAAATTTTCAGTTAGGCTGAACTTAAGAAATCCATTGTCCTGCGGACTTAACAGACAAGCGCTTAGCCTGAGATCTTACCACTTCAGATGCTCGCCGCAGACCGACTGACCTGCGCTTCTACCGAGCGTGCTTCCCAGATACAAAACGAAGTGACCAGAGAGACAGCTTCCTATGCCAACATGACAAGGGACAGACAGAAACATGCTACGAATGGAAACCTCTCTGCTTTTAGAAAGCGTAGCTACCTGTTCCGACGTTGGTCCTACTGTTCTCTAGCACAACTAGAAACACATTTGCTCATTCATCCTCTCACACAGAAGGGAAGGCGGAGCACAGTATCTTATCATATACAGTATATAAAAGAAAGCGGATGTAGGTTCCGTATGAGACTGTGTGACATGGATTACATATAAACTGTGTTTTAAAGTGTAGTAGTGTGACATATCGTTCTTGTTTATGTGTAAAAGTAACACGTTTCACTGCTCAGTCTCCTCCCAGATAGTCAGAAATACCACAGTAAATTTAGAAGAGGAATTTATGCCGTAAATGACAACAGACTTAAGACATTAACATGAAAGGAATCCAACAGAGACCTTTCAGCAAGAAATGAAGAGTGTAGAGGAATCCATTTTACCGATGAAGGAACGGTGGAAGAAGAAAGTAAATACGAAAGACAATAGTAAAGTCAACAAGAGAGAAATAAACCGGAAGGGAACAAGATCTGTGTTAAAAGGAGGAAGAGAAGGGGAATGGGGGACAAGGTTGATTGGAACATGGAGATCACGAAAAATTTAAAGGAGTCGCAGAGTTAACAGGGAAACGTGTAATCTAGAAGGTATGAGGAGTTTTCGTAATAGCATTTACTGAGCCGAATAAGCCGAGCTTTTTTTCCTTTTTTTTGTTTTGTTTTGTTTTTTCGTATGATGTGACATTCCTCACGACAACGAAGAGGAAGATATGAAACCGTAGTTTGAAATAAAGAATATACGAAAACAAAGTCAAAACAACAAATAAGAAGCACAGGAGCTTTGGGAAGAAGTCGAAGAATTTTGGAAAAGCAGAAGGAAGTATAAGAAAGGGCAGAAAAGACAATTCAATGATGTAAGTAAATTGTAAAAACCAGATAAGCAGAAAGGAGAGAGCATGGATGATGAAGAAGCAAGAGGTTACGATAAACGAGCAGACACAGTGAATCCTTGATAAGAACAAAATGAAATAGGAGCGAAGAAGGAATGGAGAGAAGAATGAAGTTAAAGAGGACGGATAAGAGAATGAAGTTGGACACAAAGCAAAGGCGGCAGAGTGAAGTAGAAGGCGACACAATGAAGAGACTGGTAAGAACAAAGGGTTTATCGACGAATACGTGTACCATAGGAGACTAGATGTTGCCGAATTGTCACTTTCGGACTTGGTTAATGTTTGTGATTTGAATTTGGGTAATTACATAAACGTCACTGTGATTTTATGTATTGTAGCAGTTTCAAGGTGATGCACGTCTGCATGTTTGTGTTAGGTCACCTATCACACACTAGGGCAAGTGTGAAGCTTCAGTATATACGTTCAACCAACGCGTAAGTTTCGTACAGAGTTATTTTGGTAATACTGAGCCAGACAAAGGCAAAGGTGTTATGTGAGAGATTGTAATGGACAGTGACAACAGGTAACCTTTGAAGCATATTTCAATGATATTCTAGCATACGAAAACAGCATTCCGGGCAATTTGTCACATTTCACTACATATTTACGTTTTAAGCTGTTAAATCCCAAAACATGAAAGGGAGTTGAAAGGAGGAAGAGCTGAGTTTAACTAACAAGGGACTTGTTATCAAATGATGCGATAAAATAGAAGTGCTACTGTTTACCACATACAACTCAGCGCAAATACTTCAAACCGAGAAGCCTGAAAGAAAAACTGGAGAGAAAGAATGACTATATCCGAAAAGGAGTGTGGGTACACTTCACCTTTGGCACCGTAGAGTAAGAGCAGTGAGTAATAGTTTCAGATGCCACAGAAAAATATATTTTGAAGCGATGGATTTGTGCATTTTAAATGCTCGCAGTCCTCAAGGGTGAAAAATGAAAGGCACTGGGTTTCATCCACCTCTCGTTAGAAAAATATGCATCACAGTGGAGAAATGCTAGCAGAGGAAGACGTTCCAATGACAAGAACCCACTATGATTTATAGGGACGCATTGTTTGGATATCATCGTGCGAAACTTTCAAAGAAAATACTCTAATGCGATGATGTCTGGTTTGCACGAAACGGATACTTCACCGTGAAACCAGAAACATCACGGACCTTACAGCGTAATACCAAATGCTGTACTCGCTTTCGAATTAATAACACAAAGAAGCATTATTAATCATCGGGAATGAAACCAAATAGCTGAAGTTAATTGACACTTCTAAAAAAATTATAAAAAAATGTAAAAAAGCAACGTTTTACGTTTCCAGTGATGGTCCAAAGCACGGATAAAAAAGAAGAATGGGAAATAGACTAAACGAGCGTAATGAGTACTCAAACGTTTTCCGACTTCATGTCTTCTGGTGGAGCAACTCACTGGAAGGTCAACAGATATGATGATACAGATGCTACGGTATGTATTATGTACATAATGTAATTTTGCAGCTTCCGTTGAACTTGTCTTTTTGAGTCCTCATCTGACTGGTTTGATGCGGCCAGCCACGAATTCCTCTCCTGTGCCAACCTCTTCATCTCAGACTAGCATTTGCAAATTACGTCCTAAATTATTTGCTGGACGTATTCCAGTCTCTCTCTTCCTCTACAGTTTATACCCTCTTCAGGTCTCTATAGTATCATGGAAGATACTCCCTGATGTCATAACTGATATCCTACCACCCTGTCCCTTCTTGTTGTCAGTGTTTTCCTCAATGATTTTGTGGAGAACCTCCCCATTTCTTACATTATCAGTCCACTCAATTTTTAACATTCACATCTCAACTGTTTCGAGCCTCTTTCTTCCAGTTTCTCCGCAGTCCACGTTTCGCTACCGTACGATGCTGCGCCCCAAACCTACATTTTCAGAAGTATGTTATTCAAATTAAGTTGTATGTTTGATACTAGTAGACTTCTCTTGACCAGAAATTCCCTTTTTGCCAGTCCTAGTCTGCTACTGATGTCCTCCTTGCTTCGTCTACTTCTCATTACTTTCGTCTTCCTTCGATTTATTGTAAATCCCTATTTTTTACTCACTAGACTGTTCATTTCATTCAGCAGATCCTCTAATTCTTCGTCACCTTCATTGAAGATAGTAATATCATCATCGAATCTTATCACTGATATCCTTTCATCTCGAATTTGAGTTCCTTACTTATTTCCGTCATTGCCTCTTGGATACCTTACCCCTAATTTTCTCATGATTTCGAACATCTTGCACCGTTTTACAGTGTCGAAAGCTTTTTCCAGGTAGACAAATCCTATGAACGTGTCTTGATCTTTCCTTGGTCTTTCTTCAATTATCAACCGTAACGTGAGAATTGACTCTCTGGTGCTTTTACCTATCCTAAGGCCGAACTGATCTTCATCTAACAAATCCTCAGTTCTCTTTTCCATTCTCTTGTATATTATTCTTGTCAGCAATTTGGATGCATGAGTTGTTAAGCTGATTGTTTGTGTTAACTTGTCGGCTCTTGGAATCTTCGAAATTGAGTGGATGAAATTTTTCCGAAAGCCCGATGGTATATCGGCAGTCTTACAGGGCTATTACAAATGATTGAAGCGATTTCATAAATTCACTATAGCTCCATTCATTGACATATGATCACGACACACTACAGATACGTAGAAAAACTCATAAAGTTTTGTTCGGCTGATGCCGCACTTCAGGTTTCTGCCGCCAGAGCGCTCGAGAGCGCAGTGAGACAAAATGGAGACAGGAGCCGAGAAAGCGTATGTCGTGCTTCAAATGCACTCACATCAGTCAGGCATAACAGTGCTACGACACTTCAGGACGAAGTTCAACAAAGATCCATCAACTGATAACGCCATTCGGCGATGGTATGCGCAGTTTAAAGCTTCTGGATGCCTCTGTAAGGGGAAATCAACGGGTCGGCCTGCAGTGAGTGAAGAAACGGTTGAACGCGTGCGGGCAAGTTTCACGCGTAGCCCGCGGAAGTCGACGAATAAAGCAAGCAGGGAGCTAAACGTACCACAGCCGACGGTTTGGAAAATCTTACGGAAAAGGCTAAAGCAGAAGCCTTACCGTTTACAATTGCTACAAGCCCTGACACCCGATGACAAAGTCAAACGCTTTGAATTTTCGGCGCGGTTGCAACAGCTCATGGGAGAGGATGCGTTCAGTGCGAAACTTGTTTTCAGTGATGAAGCAACATTTTTTCTTAATGGTGAAGTGAACAGACACAATGTGCGAATCTGGGCGGTAGAGAATCCTCACGCATTCGTGCAGCAAATTCGCAATTCACCAAAAGTTAACGTGTTTTGTGCAATCTCACGGTTTAAAGTTTACGGCCCCTTTTTCTTCTGCGTAAAAAAAGGTTATAGGACATGTGTATCTGGACATGCTGGAAAATTGGCTCATGCCACAACTTGAGACCGACAGCGCCTACTTCATCTTTCAACAGGATGGTGCTCCACCGCACTTCCATCATGATGTTCGGCATTTCTTAAACAGGAGATTGGAAGACCGATGAATCGGTCGTGGTGGAGGTCGTGATCAGCAATTTACGTCATGGCCTCCACGCTCTCCCGACTTAACCCCATGCGATTTCTTTCTGTGTGGTTATGTGAAAGATTCAGTGTTTAAACCTCCTCTACCAAGAAACGTGCCAGAACTGCGAGCTCGCATCAACGATGCTTTAGAACTCATTGATGGGGACATGCTGCGCTGAGTGTGGGAGGAACTTGATTATCGGCTTGATGTCTGCCGAATCACTAAAGGGGCACATATCGAACATTTGTGAATGCCTAAAGAATATTTTTGAGTTTTTGTATGGTTGTGCAAAGCATTGTGAAAATATCTCAAATAATAAAGTTATTGTAGAGCTGTGAAATCGCTTCAATAGTTTGTAATAACCCTGTATATGTTCTACACACCAACGCGAATAGTCGTTTCGTTGCCACTCCCACCAATGATTTTAGAAATTCTAATGAAATTTTATTTGTCATTTCTGCTTTATTTGATTTTAAATCTTCCAGAACACTTTTAAATTCTGCTTCTTATACTGGATCCCCTGTCTATTGCTGTCGACCCTGTTTCTTCTGATATCACGTTATCTGACAAATTCTCTCCCTCATAGAGGCCTTCAGTGTATTCATTCCACCTATCCGCTCTCTCCTCTACATTTAGCACCGGAATTCTCAATGCACTTTTAATTTTACCACCCTTGCTTTTAGTTTTAGCGAAGGTTGTTTTGACTTTGCTATGAGTCAGTTCTTCTGACAATCATTTCGTTTCCGATTACTTCACATTTTTCCTGCAGCCAATTTGCCTTAGCTACTCTACACTTCTTATTTATTTCGTTCCTAAGCGACTTTTATTTCTTTATTTCTGTATCCCACATCTTCTCGCATTGATTCCTTCTCACTAGTCTCTTAAAATTTAGCCTATTTTTCATTAATACTAAATTGTGAGGGTACATCTCCTCCAGGGTACCACTTACAATCTAGGATCTGACGTCGGTATCTCTGTCAGGCCATGATGTAATCCACCTAAAATCGTCCAGTATCTCCCAGCGTTTTCCAAGTATATCTCCTCCTCTTGCTATCTTCAACGGTGTATTCGCCATTACTAGTTGAAATTTATTGCAGAACTCGATTACTCTTTGTCCTCTCTTATTTCTAGTACTGAGAACGTATAATTCTCTAGTAACCCTTTCAGTTGTTCTACAATCGCATTTCAATTCTCCATGACTACTGGATCTTCATCTCCCTTTACCTACTGAATAACCCGTTCAATATCCACATGTAATTTCTCGATCTCTTCATTTTGGGGTTTCGACGTTGGCATGTATGCCTGCACTATAGCTGTCGGTGATGGTATGCTGTCGATACTGATGAGAACCACCCTATCACTGAACTGCTCACAGTAACACACATTGCCCTACCCTCCTCTTCATAACAATCCTACTCCCGTTATACCAGTTTCTGCCTCTGTAGATATTACCGTGTACCCATCTGACCAGAAATCTTTGTCTTCTTTCCATTTCACTTCGCTGACCCACACTGTATTTAGATTGATCTACAACATTTCAATTTTCAGATTTTCTAGCTTTCCTATCTGACTTTCCACACGCCACTAGTAGAACGTTATCCTTTCGGTGGTTATTTCGCTGGGAGTTCCCTCCTGGAGGTCCGAATAGGGGACTAGTCCGGAATCTTTTGCCAATCATGGTCATCATGGCACTTTTCAATTACAGGCAACAGTACCCGCGGACACGTTATGTGTCTTTAATGTAGTGGTTTCCATTGCCTTCTGCATCTTTATGCCATTAATCATTGCTGATACTTCCTCCTTTAGGGGCAGTGCCGACTCAGTGGCAAGACAGTGCCCTGAACCTGCTGAAGGTATCAGCACAGGACAGCGTACAGTTGGTCCTGCAAAACTGTACAATGTAAAATTACTGTGAGAACCAAAACCAACAAAAACTTTCCTAAAAACCTTGTTAAATCAGTTATAACCAAAATATTTTCACTTTTTACTATTTTCAATACACAAAAACCCACTGTTAATGGCGCAGTGGTGCTGAAACATGTGTCGGTAAAAAGAAAAATCCGTGAGTCTGCAAAGAGGAAGATTCCATATCCTATATGGATTCCGGAAGTATATTGCATGAGATTTCTAGGTATAGCTCGACCAATTTCGGCAAATTACGGGATGGTGGTTTAAGGGCAGAGAGACATATAGGACAGCAACAAACTAGTTGACAGACGAGTACTTAAGAAGGAACACAGTAAAAAGGGCAAAGGGTAGAGGCGACCATGGTGTTAGTAAAAATGTTAATGCATCCACAGTATGAAGTAAATAATACCGAAAACTACCGGGCATTTAAAGGAAAGATTAGATAATGAGGATAAGACAGAAGACATGGATTTATAATGAATTTCTAAGGTACTTTGCCTTATACCTGTCAGATTGACACTCATTGTCGCTAAGAACCGTGGATAGATGACGGACGTTGCAATTGGCTTCATAATAACTATATGTATATGCATATTTTGTATAATCAATATTATATTGTCTCCTTTTCAAAAGGAGATTATGCTTAGATAAGCCTCAGTTTTATGTTGGAACTAACACGCAACGTGTGAAGACCTAACTAGAGGAACCGCTTACGCCTACCTGGACAAAAGAACAAGATCACAGGACGAGGGGAAATTTTGCCAGGAGGAATTCTTGCTAACTTTAAGGAACTTGACTCTTCTGCACAAAGGCGGAACAACAGCAGCGTAAAGCGTTCCCTGAACGTAATTTGCAGGGCGACGGCGGGTGGGTTGGCTTAGCGAAGGGAGGAGGAGGAGCCCGACAACCGTAAGCGGAGTCGCCCGCGCTCTGTTCTCACAGAACTAGGCCGCCGACTTCCCCGGCTCCGTCACACCGAAGTTAGGAGAGCCGGGAGGGGGATGTGAACTAGTGATTCTGCACTGCAGAGTCTCACAGTCGCTAGTCTTACATCTTGTCGATCTGGCACACTGGAGGGTACAACTGAGCTCTTGTTTCCTACGAGTAGAGGTAAAATTTTGCTTCGTTATTCTTGCCACGACTTCGGATATCGTAATGTTGAGAATTTCATCCTGAAAAAATTTCATTTCTTAATTAATGCCAGTTAACCACATGTCACCATTCCATATTTGAATTATCTTGCACCATTTATTTGTTTGCTACTGTCTTCGACGTCATTGTTAAGCTCTATTTATTGAAGTAAAATACTCCATTGGCCACATATGTTTTAATATTATTCATTGCACTATTTAAAACTCAATAACATGTGCGGCCAAGTACATAAAGGTATTATACATGGAAGTCAGTCTCACAAGCTCTTCGTATAGTTGCTAATCTCGGAAACAAACGTATCAGCTTCCTGGAATATTTTGCTCATTTCCACTCAATAGCGTCATACGGAATTATTTTCTGGAGTAGCTCATCACTTCCAAAGAAAGCACTGATTGCACAAAAGTGAGCAGTAAGAATAATACTTGGTGTTAACGCACGGTTAGATACCTCTTCAAGGAGCCGGGCATTTTAACTGTGCGGTCACAATACATATTTTCAATTACGAAAATTGTCAAAAATAACCATCACAACTTGAGAAGAACAGTGATGTACTGTCTACAACACTAGGGGCAAAAATGACCTTTATTAGACATAGTTAAACCCGTCAGTGGCTCGGAGAGGAGTTCAATATGCAGAATTTAAAACTTTTTATCGTTTGACCAATAACATAAAATGTCTTCTAGGTAGCGAAGCAAGTTTTAAATCTAACTTAAACTCATTTCTCCTGGATAACTCCTTCTGTTCCATTGACGAATTTCTACTTAAAAAGTAGTAGCCACTAAGAAAATTGTTCCAAGTGTAGTTGCATGAATAGGAATAACATGTTCATTAACGTTAAGAGTAATCATGTATATTCGTGTATACATATACTGTAAATTGACTCGTTCCGCATCATTTCGACAAAGCAACCATTCAATTAATCTATGGAACGTGCAACTAACCAATAAACTAACAAGAGTATTCTAAATTTGAAATCACATCCCTCACTTGTCAATAAAGCTATATATGTCAGATTTCACTAGACAGCAGATGCGAAACGACTCTGCTACTTCAAGGAAAGTCTAGTCAACCACCAATACTTGGGCTTAGCAAATTGTAGCCCTGAATACCACCATTAGAGTCAGTACAAATGTATCTAAGAAGAAACAAAATTATAATTGCAATTTTTGACATCCTTTTGTTGTAGTCTTCAGTCCAGACACTGGTTTGATGCAGCTCTCGCTGCCACTCTATCTTGTGCCAACTTTTTCATCAGCAAGAAACTATTGCACCCTACATCTTTCTGAATCTGCTTAGTGTACACATCTCTCGGTCTGCCTCTACGATTTATACTCCCCATGCATCCCTCCAATACTAACATGGTGATCCCTTGATGCCTCAGAACATGTCCTACCAACCAGTCCCTTCTTCTAGTCAAGTTGTGCGAAAAATTCCTCTCCTTCCCAATTCTATTCAGTACCTCCTCATTAGTAAGGTTATCTACCCATCTAATCTTCAGCATTCTTCTGTAGCACCACATTTCGAAAGCTTCTATTCTCTTTCACATCCATACATGACTACATTCCATGTAAATAATTTTAGAAAAGCCTTCCTGACACTGAAATCTATACCCGATGTTAATGAATTTCTCTTCTTCAGAAACGCTTTTCTTACCATTGCCGGTCTACATTTTATATCCTCTCTACTTCGACCATCATCAGTTATTTTATTTCCTAAATATCAAAACTCATCTGCTAGTTTAAGTGTTCATTTCCTAATCTAATACCATCAGCATCACCTGATTTAATTAGACTGCTTTCCATTATCCTCGTCTTGCTTTTGTTGATGTTTCATCTTATATCCTCCTTTAAAGACACTGTCCATGCCGTTCAACTGCTCTTCCAGGTCCGTCACTCCTTCTGAGAGAACCACAATGTCATCGACAAACCTCCAAGTTTTATATCTTCTTTATGGATTTTAATTCCTACTCCCAATTTTTCTTTTGTTTCCTTTACTGCTTGCTCAATATACAGATTTAACAACATTGGGGAGAGGCTACAACCCAGTCTCTCTCCCTTCCCAACCACTGATTCCCTTTCATGTCCCTCTACTCTTACAACTGCCGTCTGGTTTCTGTACAAATTGTAAATATCCCGTCTCCTTAAATTACCACCTTTTTTGCAGTTTCTTCATTTCTGATCTACAGTTCATAACCAATAGATTGTGGTCAGAGTCCACATCTGCCCCTGGAAATGTCTTACAATTTAAAACCTGGTTCCTAAATTTCTGTCTTACCATTACGTAATCTATCTGAAACCTTCCAGTGTCTCCAGGAGTCTCCCATGTATCCAACCCACTGTAATGATTCTTTAACCGTGTTTTAACTATGATTAAGTTATGCTCCATGCAAAATTCTAGAAGGCGGCTTCCTCTTTCATTCCGTATTCCCATTCCCTACTGACCTACTACTTTTCCTTGTCTACCTTTTGCTACTATTGAATTCCAGTCCCCCATGACTATTTCATTTTTGACCTATTGTAGTTGATTTGGTGACTTTTAAAATGTATCATACCCCAGATAAGCTACTAACTATAATAGTAAGTAAATGAAACCACTTGTATGCCGAAGGATTGATAACTAACCACCTACGATTTCTGAGATAATTACCTTCATACCTAAACTGTATGCACATTTCTGTAGTGTACGCAGTCTTTTGATATTATTAATGAGAATGTGGCTGATACCGTTCTTACTTAACAGTCTGAAGCTGTATGACAGTTAGAACCATGGTAAGCAATGTATTGTGAAATACAGATAGGACATATCCATCAAAATTCATCGCGTTTAGTAATGTTAGGCTCACTCTCAAAATCAGAGATATAAAATAATAGAACTACAGAGAATTTCCTGTTGTATATACACTGATTAGCTAAAACATAATGACCACTGCCCACCGCGAGAGTGATTGACGCAGTAAACAAAGAATTTAAGTGGAACAGAGACGAATGGGGTATCATTATAGCAAAGATACGCACCGCAGATGCGGATATCCACTGATATAAGCGGTTTTGACAAAGGGCTCATCGTTATAGCAATGCGGCTGGAAAGGAGAATCTCTGAAACGACGAAGCTGGTAGCCTGTTGGCATACTACTGTAGCGAGCACCTTTAGAAAGTTGTTGAAGGATAGTGAAATAACGAGTACGCCTTACGATACTGGACGACAACGTCTAATCACCAAACGTATTAGTTCGTGGATCCACAACGGTGTAGGCCAGGGCAGACAGCGATCTGTGGCAGGTCTGACGACGTAGTACAATGGTGGTGTAGACAAACAACCCCAAGTTCGTTGTTGAATACGGTTCTTCACATCACACGACGCCTACATGTTCCTATGTGAACCCAGATACATCGTCAGTTATGATTACAGTGGGCACTGCATCACTGAGTTTTCACCGATGATCAATAGAAATGTTTTGCCTCTAGAATGAATCGCATTCACTTGTTACACCAGGTTGCGGTTGTGTCCTTACACACCGTCATCCAGACGAATGGCTCACGAGACATGCACTGTCCCACAGATTCAGGCGGGT
Organism: Schistocerca nitens; assembly: GCF_023898315.1. Taxonomy (NCBI): domain Eukaryota; kingdom Metazoa; phylum Arthropoda; class Insecta; order Orthoptera; family Acrididae; genus Schistocerca; species Schistocerca nitens. The sequence goes on along the minus strand of NC_064618.1, from coordinate 187,932,862 downwards.
GAGGGCAGAGTTGTGCTATGGCGCACGTTCAGTTGGACTTCCATGAGGTCTGTAGTGGTAAACGAAGGCTTCATGACAGAAGTGAACTAAGTGAACGTTATTGACGATCATCTCCATCGCTTTATGCTTGAAGTGTGCCCCTACGGCGATAGCATCTTCAAACAGGATAAGTGCTCTTGTTGCAAGGTTATAATTGCGCTACAATGGTTTGAGGTGCACTATAGAGAACTCAAAGTGACATCTTGGCCAGCAAATGCGATTGAACTGTAGGCACTGTAACACGTATTGGGTGCCAGCTGCTTTAAGTCCATTGATGTAGCGAGCAGGTAGCAGGGTGTGAACTTGGGTTCTGGACGAGTCTCACACTCTCTTGTCTTACATCCCGTCAATCTGGGACACTCGAGAGTACAAATGAGCTCCCTATGAAGTCCATAGATTTTTATTTTGTATTGCATTTCATCGTATTCGGCTACAACTCCAATCTTTATTGCTCCTCTCAGAATGTATTACTGAATGTCATACGATTTATTCATTTGACAGACTTCTTTCATTGCGTATTCTCTCAAACACCTTCATGTATAAATTTACTTGTCATTTGTCCTACTTCTTTCCTTCTGTTCTGAAAGTCTGGTTTTCTTTTCCCAATATATCAGCCATATATACTGGAGAGCGGATGTATGGCTTAAAAATCACATTTCGAAGGTTTGGACTACGTTATTCATCGACTTTCTTCGTACAGTCTCTACATTCTCCCTACCAGTAAAAGTTAATTAATCCTCTAGTCGTAGTACATCTTGAACCGGTCCTCGACTGAATCTCCATTCACGATAAAGGATAGCACGTGGCCCGGCCCACATTAATGAGGAGTTCCTGAGTGTGCCCTCCGCCAGTATCTTGTTTACGAGGGGGTCATACTAGCAGTGCCTTCCCTAGTTCGTCAGTTGGTGTTGTCTCTCTTCGAGATAAGAGCTAGTTAGGGCTGCGTGGTGTCGCTCTAGCTAATGGATACGTAGCTGCCGTTTAATGACCGAGGCAGTGCACCTTAGTATTTCAAGTTCAGTCCACCACTCGTGGTCTCGCGGTCGCGTTCTGGTTTCCCGATCACAGGGTCCCGCATTCGAATCCCGGTGGGATCGGGGATTCTCACCTGCCTCGAGATGACAGCGTGTTGTTGTGTCGTCTTCATCATCATCATTCATTCCCATTATGGTCGCAGGAAGGGAACGGCAAACCACCTCCATTAGGACCTAGCTTAGTACGGCGGTGCGGGTCTCCCGTATCGTTCCACTACGCTCTGTCAAGAAGCATGGGACTTTATTTCCATTCCAAGATCTGTTTGAATGAAAGCATTCTTTGGATTTTGTTTAAAGACTTTTAACTTTCCTTTGAGCAAGTACGTTTTTTCAATGGTCTGAAAATTTCAGTTTTCAGTTTATGTTTTATTTGTCAGTAATACCAATGGACAATAAGATCCCGAAGATTTCATTTCGAAATATCATTCGAAGTTTCTGAAAAATAATGAAGTTTGTGATGCGACCTTCCTACCGTGCCCTCGTTTTGAAGCAATACTTCATTACGAGCTCGGTGAACGATTCCGTGGATTACATTCACAAAGAGAGGCTTTTAAATTGTATCCTCAGTGTTGTCAAGCTCACTTAAAAGTTAATGGCCGTTCCTTAACTTCTACAAATCTGTGTTGAAGGGGTAACGAAGAATCTAAATGAGTCCTTAAATTTAACTCATGTGCAAACGATGACCCAAAGCCGCATTTTCATCTGATATAGTTGTAGTTTACGGTGAAGTTTTTGTTTTTAACGATGGGAAGGTAGGGAGGATAAAAGTATTACAGAGAATGGGGTTTAGGGTAGGAAAAATCACACAAGACATGTTGAGAAAAATAGATTTACAGCGCCTCTCTGCAACCAAAATTCAGTTGAAGGAAAGAAGGCAGAAAACAAGAAACCGGAAAAGAAGCCTTGAAGGGAAAGAGTGCCCTCAGTATTAATCTCGGGGGTGCTGAAGAAATGACAAAAGAAAAAACGTTATGATGAACTTTAAATTGCATCTTCAGCAAATTATGTTTCTCTAAGTTTATTTACCTTTTCCTTATAATCTATGAAGTCTAGAATTTTGATACATTCAACATTTATTTCTGTAAAGTTGGTATACTACCTCAGTAGTAAATTTTAAGAATTATGAGTGTAAGCTGAGATGTAGAGCAATGTGCTAGGAATTTTCATGAATTTTATGTTATACTTAAGATGTATAATTAAAAGATTATTAAAATCCCTCTGTTAGATACATTCGTAAAACCTCATGGGAGAAGCATACTATACACAAAGATATTATACAGAGAACATTTTCTAGACACCTCTTGAATAGTTCTTGAGAAAAAGTACATACAATATTTTTTGAAAATAAAAATTTTAAATTCCATAAAAAGTTAAATAGATGAAATCCTTAGAATTTAGTATATATGTTAATTTCATGTGAGGCATGGAACAAAATTTCATTGTGGATTTGGTGCATCTTTTAAATAGCGTGTGTTTTTCATTGACTTCCCACCTTAAAAGTCACAGCAGTTCTTTTAATAAGGATTATATGGTTCATTAACTGACAGCTGAATTTCAGTAACGTAGTTTTTTCATTAAAGAAAGATTGAGTAAGTTCTGATCCACTTAAAGCAGTTTTCTCGTTTTCGAACTGTAGCGTTATTGACCATTTCATCTGTTAGTGTCATGCTCTGTCATATTCTTTGTGTACGGTTTTGATTTTTGCTGAGCCCTGTATATGTCACTGTATTTGTGGAGGCAGCTGTCAGGATGGTCATAGGCGTCACTTGAGCGTTGCATGTACACCGTCCGTTGTACATGCAACTCCAGTTATCACAAGAATTTGTTGTAAATTGTGCAAGCTGTGATACGCACTATTTGTTTATTGTAACTTAACAGATTTACTTGTGAAACTTCCTGGCAGACTGAAACTGTGTGCAGGACCGAGACTTGAACTCTGGAGGTCTTGAGTTCGAGTCTCGGTCCGGCATAGATTTAATCTGCCAGGAAGTTTCACATCAGCGCACACTCCGCTGCAGAGTAAAAATTTCTTTCTAGATTAATTTGTAATTCATTGATAAATAAATGCGCGGTATTTGTGTATCCTCTGGGATTTTATCCACTATGCTTCCACTTCCAAACTAAATGCTGTCGGCTATTTAGTTCAGTGCCATTAAACTATCGGCTCATATCCTTTCATAACGTTATCATTTATGAGTTGTTCGTGTAGAGTGTGTGAGCGCTTCTCAGGTGATTGAGAAGCACCTGATGCGGGCAGACAATTTGTTATTAGTATGCTTTATTTGCAACCATAAAATTAAGCAGCGTGTTTGCATCAGTCGTATGACTGGCCGGGAGTGCTGACACTCTGACCTGAGCGTATCAGCAGTGTTGCGCTTATATAAGTTTCCCATGGACTCACACGGTCTCGTGCAATATTGCTACCCATGCATTGTGGTAGACGGCTACTTTCTGGAGTTATTAAGGATGATGGAGCAGCAAAGCCGTGTCTGGTAGCCATACTTGGTAGGCCTGCCCAGCAGAAATTCCCCAGGTGATAACCATTAAAACTCAAAATCTAGACAGGTGAACCCAGTATTCGTCCTCCATGGTGCATATCTGGCTCGTCCCACCTTTAATCCTTGGGTCTACAAGGCGACGGCAGTCTGGGGCCTGCCAGGGGTCTGGGTGGTCAGACAGAAGTTGTTTGGGTCACGGAGACAGCGGTGGTGGTGGACGCTGAGTAATAAATATGGTGTTGACTGGTATATGCTGAGTTTCATGACATCATTTCATGTACCACTGATGACATATTGGCCATGGTAGTTTTAATACAGCTGTCTGCAATGACCACAGGGTATGGCACAAAAGATTCCTAAATGGCTGTCGGTGTGTTGGGGGTGTTACGCGGTGTGGGATGGGGCGGTACATGAGTGGTACAGGGTTAGACGGTTTGTTGTCAGCAGCTCAGTGTGTTAGCGTGGCTGCTGGTATCAGCTGAGGCGTTGATACAGTTCTGGACACTGGCTATGGTCTATACCACTACATTTCCCCCTCATTAGGAAATCATGCCCACCAAAAGGCTACCTAAGCCACTAGCTGCAATGTAAACTCTATACACCTTACATTCTCCTGCGCCAGTCCAGAGCAATCTCTTACTGAGTAGCTTTCGTCTTTGTGTGTCCTTAGCACCTTTCCTATGTGCAACGTCCCGGACTTGCCATTCTCAATTACGGTTTCTAGGTTCTGTTCCTTGCTCTATTTTACTTCACTCTTTGAGCCGAGTCACCTCTTCACTGGTGTCAACACAACCTGTATGGACCCACAGGTCGAAAGATGCTGCGGGTGCGGTCTGACCAACTCTATATCTGAGGTGGCAGTAGCCAATACCTACAGTCAACAGTAGTAAGCAGGCAGGTGATGTATTACATCCTACAGTGATGAACGAGTGATGATGTTCATTACGAGATGAAAGATTGGCCACTGAAACATGTCAGACTACAGCGAATCACCAAGGATATATAGACTTGACGTGAAAATTTTTTGCATGGTCGGTATTTGTTTTCAGTGTCAAATAAACATAAAGAATCCCATTCCTCACCAGAGAAAAGAATATGTAATATGTCCATTATTTTCTTTGTCCCCGCATGAAGCCGTAATATCATTTTGTGTTCTCACCAAGACTGATGTGTGCAATTTCTAATTGATGAGAATAATTGGATGCAGAAAAAAATTTAAAACTCAGCTATATTTCGCAAGTTACGCTTTCTGATATGCACCGAGGGAACTTATTATTCGCACTTTCAGATTTTAATACCGTTAGTAACGATCTTTTGTCTGCTACCCCAGCTGAGTGTTTAGTGTGGCTGGCTGCCATATTGAGGATTGGGGTTCGAATCCCGGAACCGCCGGAAATGTTTCCTAGGTGGAGGATCTGGAGCGGTGTGGACTTAGGCAAGTGATGCCAGCTGAGGAGCAGCTTGTCCGAGTAGTGGCCGCTCCAAGTCAAGAAAACTTATATAGTCAGGGATAACTGGCTAGAGCACTGCATCCGCGTGGCGAAATCACAGGAGCAGCTCATTCTGGAAGCACGGGCTCGGATGTTTCCTCGCTCGGTGCACATTATTATTCTTCCCTATTTCATCGACCAATAGAGGTTTACGATCTGTAACCCATGGTTTATTCTCAGTTGCCTTCCTTGTACCTATGTCTGTCTCTCCCATATTTGTGTTTGCCCTGTTTAAAGATATCCACAAATCTCTAACTGCGCTGCCTACCCAGATGTCCCTTACCGCATTATCTACATCCTTAGCGAACTTCAAACGCGTCTCGTCGTTCCTCGTTACTTCGATATCCTACTTTGTACCAAAGTGATTCTTTCAGACGACTCTCTTAAGCATCAGTCTACTCTCCTACATTACTAAATTGTGATCTTTGTCTGCTATATTTACACATGGTTACGCCATGCTGTGAACCAGCTCGAACCTTCAAGTGCCTACTTGTCTTTTCCAAGTATACCTCCTACTTTTGTGATTGTTGAACAGAATATTCGCCGTGACCATCTGAAATTTATAGCACAACAGAATACGCCTTTCTCCTCTCTCCTTCATACTGCCAACTCTATATTCGCCCATGGCCCTTTCTTCTATTCCTTCCCCTACAACCGCGTCATAGTATCATGACTATCAGATTTTCGTCTCCCTTAACACACTGAATTCCCCTTTCAGTATCCTCGTATACTTCCTCTATCTTTTCATCTGCTGCTTGCAAACCTTATCCCTTCATCTTCAGCTTGCGACGTCGGCATGTATAGCTGAACTATCGTTATCGGTATTAGTTTGTTGTCGATATTGATAACAGCAAATGTATCACTGAAATGTTCACAGTAACTCACTCCATGCGCTACCTTCCGATTCATAACAAATCCTGTTGCAGGTATAGCATTTTCTGCTGCTGTTAATATTATCCTATACACAGCCAATAAAATTCTTCTGGGTTTGAGGCCGCATTGTCACATATAAAATTCCAAATGTTATAGATGACAACGCGACCTCAAACCCAGAAGAATTTTATCGACTGTGACAAAGGCCGTGGAAACCTACGTTTACAATTATCCTATACTCGTCTGACCCGATACCCTTGTCTTCTTTCCGTTTCACTTCACTGACCCCTGCTATATCTAGATTAAGCCTTTGCGTTTCTCTTTTCAGGTTTTCTGGCTTCGCTACCACGTATAAGCATCTGACACTCCACTTCCCGACTCGTTGGTTATTCGATCTTTTTCTCATGGTCACCTCCCTTTCTCGGTCCCCTCCGTGAGATGCGAATGGGGGACTATTCCTGAGTCTTTTGCCAATGAAGAGATCATCATGACACTTTTTCAGTTACAGCTCACATGTCTTGATATACAAATTATCTGTCTTTAATGCAGTGGTTTCTCTTGCCTTCTGCATCCTCATGCCGTTGATCATTGCTGATTCTTCCGCCTTTTAGGGGCAAAGTCCCACCCTTAGGAGAAGTGACTGCTCTGAACCTCTGTCCACTATTCCTCCTGGAAAAACCAGCTGATGAAATAATACTCACAGTCGGTCCGCTGTTAAAATATCACTGATGTTGAGACATTTTGTTCAGAACAAATGAAAAAGATTTATTTATGCAAAGGAGCGTCACAACAGATTGTAATTGTCAACTTTCTTATAAATTTTTATTCGTAGATTCTTCCGTCATTTCTAGGTAGATGAATTCCATACTTAAGGTAGAATAACAAATAAACTTTCTGCTATTGAATTTTGTTTGTTTCTAACTAATTTTCAACCTATTGGGCCATCTTAGGAGTTAGAAATAAACAAAAATCAGTAGAACAAAAACAATTTACTTTTCATCCAACCTTAGAAAACTTCCGATTGTAACCAACAAAGCAACTTCAATCCAGACACACCTCTGGCTCTCATGGAGAAATCGAGCGAGTGAACGAACATGTCTCGGTAGCCTCAACTGCTTTGAAATGGGACAGTATAGAAGCTTGAAGTGTAGTGGGAAGCAGAGACGGACATTACTCCAATAAATTTTTATGTGGGCAGTCATTTGGAGACGTAGATCATTCAAACAAATTTATCCACAAATAAAACATTTGTAACTTAAATAACGTAGATTGCCTATGTATTTTCTCCGTTTATTTCTTGTACCGAATCCTATGATAAGTGTTTGTTCCCTTCCATCAGGGCCATTTCTATTTGATAGATAACTTATTAATGAATTTACATAAATGTGGCACGGTAGCTCAGTATGTCGGCACGGTAGCTCAGCGCTTGCGATCAGCAGGCTTGTATCTCTCTGTAATACAAAAAATTAAAGGATTTATCAGCAGACGTAGAGAAAATATCATGCGAAATCCACACAAAAGCTGTCTCCATGAAGAAAAACGGGCCCAAAAAGGGAAAGAAACGGGTAGGGTGTATAGCTCCAAGCTAAAGGTATAATGTTCAGTCTGCCGTTCGTCTTGTGATTTTATCTGTTACATACAATTTCGAGGAACGTTTCTACCGTTAGGCAAGACCAGTGGGCCTCCTAGGGTGGTAATGGGCAGAAAATATTAATTTCAAATGAAACCGAAGAAATGGAAAAAATGGGGATATAATACGAAAAATTGTTTTCAAACGCTGCGGAACACATACTTAACAAGTCTGTACTTACTCTGACGACAGTAAACACATTGTTCCCACCTACTTTAAAATTAAAGCAGCCGCTACTGGGTACAAAAAGGGAAACTAACGTAACCCTGATTCATCTATGTCTAGCGCTGGAGCAGAGATGGTGCGCTGGCTTGTGATAATGTTACGCCTTGATATCACACCCTCAACCCCACATTTTGATTTTGTCTCTGCAGATCATAGCCCGTGCGTCTGTTTAATTGAGGACTGTTTCCAGAAAATGAGGACGGCTGGTCACCTTAGTTTAATGGTTGAAAGTATAAGAGAACATTTGCAATGTTGTGCTGTTGGATGTTGATGGTAGCGCTGGAATACGGTCGGGGAAGGGGGCTACTACCGATGGTAGTATAAAAAAGAGGGCGTCTCAGTTCTCGTCTATGATGGCAAAACAGGTAACACGGCCCTTATCGCTTCTTTCATCTCAGTCAATGACAAAAAAGGCTAACTAAAGTTGTACCGTGTTGCGGAGACATGAAGTGCAGGTCCCTCTCTGTCTGTATGAATTGGTTCAGAGGTGTGAGGAAGTCAAGGGCACAGCACAACGTCTAATAAAGCACAGCAGTGTTAAACCAAACTTTGGGTTGAGCACAGCGTTACTTTCATTACAGTGTAACTAATAAGACACAAAAATACTTAGGAGGCGGACGGTATTAGCAGTTGCATTACCGTCGTGGCCCATTTCATCTGACTGCAACTGCCAGTACTTGCAACTGCCGCTACTTTCAAGCCGAGGTAATCTACGCAAGCAGTCGAAGTATGTGGGCAACAGAAAATCTTTATCTGCAACACCGGTGACCAAAATAGCTAATTCTGTCTGATATGTGTGTCTCGATATAATTACGCAATTCACTCGAGTTCGTAGTGCTACAAAATCAGTCAGTGAAGTAACTCAGCGCTGACATCAGCAGGCTTAAAATCACAAGACTGAAAAGTCTTTGAAATGCTGCTGGAAGTCTAAAGATATTCGAAAAATTTTACATTATCTCTGAGGAAGTAATTTGGAACAGTTTTTCTATCTGACATCTGTTCATGCAGTTACATAGAGCTGTGACATTCAAAACTTTCGGATGTTCGGAGCTGAGTACTAGAAGTAGTTCATAATATTGTAGTACACTAGCTACAGTTTTGTCGGAAAAGTGTCAAGAGACGATTGGAAGACAGTGTTTGCCCTTTCTACACCAACTTTAAATATTTCAGCAATGTCTTATCCAAGTTACAAAAACAAATAGCTCACCTGTATTGATGTCTAGTCTCAGGTGTGATATTACTGTCCTTAGCAGCCATCATATCTAGTTTCAAGACCGTTTTCTCAATGCAGTAGAGTTGCAGCGTTATGCATATCTTAGAATAAGTGATGCGAGGTTCCGGTAGCAGATGGTGAGGTACCAGGAGTAAATGATACCCTTTCCATGGGAAACACCGCCAGAATCTGTGATTTGTTGCTGTGCTAGGAGGCTGATCACCAAAACGATAAATTTTTTTGTCATTAATAGCTTATTAACAACTCATTGAAACTCCTTGACAGTGTCAATAATAAGGTCTAGCCCACTTATTTCGAAATTGGTGAAAAAAAACAAAAAACAAGGTCTAAAGGAAAAGGCAGATGAAGATCTTCGGGTATCTTCGGAGCTCGCCTAAACGGCGTGCCCCAGTGAATTGGCAATCATGGGGCAAAGACACAATGTATGGCTTGGTCGGTCATATCTCAATGTCACTAGAAATGTTAAATCTAGATCGGTTTAAGAATCAGTATACATCAGTTACTTACGATGAGACGGAAAGCTTATGAATTTATCAATTTAGTGTGACTTGCTGAATACACAGTGGAAAAAATTTGTAACTTATTCTAGTGTTCCATATAATGAAGTGAATCCGACCAAAAACGGCAGTTATATTTTAAATTTCGTCCATGTACTGTTGTGATTTCGTAATAAAAATTCAACATGTTAGTGTAATAAATTTTATAATGATATTATCATGTATTATGATATTTTTAGTGTATAATTGCCGTTAGTATTTTAGTTCTTGCTGATCAGTTTCACCTCCTCAGTAGGGGCGAATCCGATCACCGTTGTATTTTGTATGCAGTAACGGAGTCAGACTTCCTGTGGAGTGAATCCGATGACTATATTTCTGTACCTGTAACAAAATTTTATAATTTTTAAACTAAACAAGATTTTACAAGGTAATTAAAGGTGAGATTTTTGCTACGAAAACATTCGCGAAATTCGGCAAACAAATATTAGTTTCTAGTTATTGTATGCCATAATCAATGTAAAAAGTATTTACTCAATATCATAATCATCTGTCCGTTCAAAAATAAATTTGTCTTGCTTTCTACGTTCTAGAACAACTTTTTTTAATAATTTGGGCTCTTTCTACGTCGTTTGCATCGTCAGTTTCTGGAAAGACAAAATAAACATTACCATCAGGAACTTTCTTTCTCAGAAATGTTATTTTGCAGGTGTCGTTCGAAATGCTGTCAGTTTCACCAATAAAAAACCTTAACCTCTTCTTCCGCAGGTAATTTTACTATGGTGAAATCATTTTCTTTTAATTCATGCAAATCTTTATCCTTCTCATTGTCCACTTCCTCATTTTCATTTGACTAGTGCTCTTCTAGATCACTGTTAGATGCTCCGGATAGGGACACCCTGCTCGCAGCCCCGTCACTATCATTTTCATTGAAGTCGCTGATAACAATTGCTTTTTCTGGAGTTAGTGCTAAACGATTTACTCTCTGCTGCTTTCCGTTTCATCAGAGAGGAACTGTTTCAATTACATTTCTATGGCTGCTGCCCAAGAAACTTCTGATGAGCTGGTGCCATGTACATTGTTATGGGTTGCTTCTCGAATATGTAGAATGACTTTGTCTGGACGGAAAGGAAAAACTCCTGTTTTTATGAACCCATGTATTACATTTGATTTCGACGTGATAGCAACATTTTCAAAGTTTTATTTCAGCAACCGAGGAAATTCGGATTTTGGCACCACTCCTCTCTTCGTCCTTTTGCAATCATCTAGGACATTTCCCCCAAGGAAGTTTTAAAGGTCTAAAAAAGGCCACATCAAGTGGCTGACACAAATTAGTAGAATTATGTGGTAGAAGCACAGAGCTACAAGGGACACCTTTACAAGACTGCTGCTAACTGGAGGTTACAAAAACTCCACGCATTTTGCTAAAAGCGCTGAAAGCAACTAGGCATCTCTCATATACTGCATTCTCAGAACAAATGTGATCAGTGATACGTCGTCTGTGGTAACACAGAGAAACTTAATATAAGACACTCACTGTCACATATTTTTAAGCTATACAAGGGAGGTTTATAACAAGCTACACACTTATAATACAGAAAGAAATGTTGAAGGAATCTGGTCACGCGTGTCGAATGATAGGAACTTTATTTTGAATGTAATCTGTGAAGTTAACGTGGGATCACTACCAATTATTTGCCACAAACTAAAGCGGAATTATATGTGAAGACATTACCTGTTCTCGAAAGAACTGATACCGTTGATGACCGTGTAGCTTAATTATCATTTATTATAGAGAAGCTGCACGGTCATCAATGGTATCCGTTCTTCAGAGAACAGTTACTGTCTTCGTGTATAGTTAAATGGCTACCCGGCCATTGACCTAACTCTCAGGGGAATCGTCACCTTAGTGTGAGTGAGTAATGAGTGGATGAGCAAATGTCTATTACGAACATTACGTATGTAGATTGTGGACAGTTGGGAATGTGGGTCTCACGGGAAGCGTACAAGGGATAAGTCCCTACAGTCGTGCTATTTATCTGTGTCGTTGGTGGCTCAAATGGGTGCCGGCACGGTAGCTCAGCGTGTTCGGTCAGAGGGTTTAGTTACCCTCTGTAATAAAAAAATAAAAAAAACTGAGTGAACGGATCAACGAACAACCTGACGTACGCCACGAACAAATTCAAGGAACAATATAGATCAAAATAAGATCAACAAAAAAAGATGGATAGAGCGTCTGCCATGTAAGCAGGAGACCCCGGGTTCGAGTCGCGGCCGGGGCACAAATTTTCAGCTGTCCCCATTGAGGTATATCAACAACATCTGTCAGCAGCTGAGGGTTTCAATTAATTATCATATAACGGAACTGATGATCCCTCACTTTTTGCTGAGGAAGCCAAGTGTGAGATAAAAGTCATATAATATTATAATGAAGTGAAGGCGATTTCAGGAGACAAAACTCAGTTATTCTCCTTGCCTGTCTGGAATGTATTTTAATCACTGTCACAACGGTAGGTCTTTGAGAATGAAATAAAGTTAGTAACAATGTGTTTCAGAATATAAGAATAATTCTGGAAACTAATTTGAAAGAAACAAGTAGTATATTCGCTTAATAAATGACAAAGATTTCCAGGAATGTCACTGAATTTCACATTTATTTATTATTGGTAGCATATTTTACTTGCAGATGGCGAATAAATATCTATATTTATGTAACTGAATGAAGCTTCGAATAACATTTATTATTCACAAATAACGAATGATAATGTTTTCATCATATAAATTTTTCCCAATTATGATGGTAAGTGAAGAACATCGTAATGCCTCTTTGCAAGTGAATGCAAAAACGTTACATCCACGTGGCAGCGAACAGGCGCTCAAGCAGGCTGTGCTGTTTGCATAGCCGTATACCAGCGTTCACGTAGCTGTCGTCAGGGGAGGCTGCATCGGAAATCTTCTGCCACTTCCGCCAAAATACGGGAAGTACCTTCGCGCTCTCTATCGCACTCCATAGCGGCCTGAACGCAATGCGGATCGGGCTACCGCGCTTGCGGTGCTCCAATGATCACACGTCACCGAATCCTGCTACACCATTGACGGAGTCTGACATGGTGGTCGGTCGGTAGCGATTGGCCCACCAGAGCCTGTAGACAGCGTTTATAATGATCGTTTAGCAAAATTGAATCGCGGGATTCGTATGCTATCCGAAAGATGGGAGAATGTAGTGGCCAGCGATGGGCAGTGCTATGAATAATAATTTTTTTTTTGAAGTTTTTCACACTAAACCGGCTGAAGCAGAGTTCTAGTAAATTTATTTTCTGGTGCATATCTAGATAGTGATTATTTCTTACGTTATTCCGTACAACTTAAAGATTGAAATTAAAACTTTTATTTACCTGCTATAACCGATAAGCCTGGTGGAGCTCTTCAAGATTACCTGTGACAGCGTCGCTATAGAAGCAACAGCTGTATGTAGTTTCCCTTTGTCTGTCAGTGTTGTCAATGTAGAGAAAATGCCACGGAGAACTCTTATAAGATGAGTGCTCTTACCCGACCAAAATTGAATTTCTTTTTCTGTTTGAATAATCTGTAAGGGAAGCGGTTAAAGTTTATTATCTGAACGAACAGTGGGTGGCGAATTACGCCAGACAATCGACGCTCTGTTGTATTTGACAGTACCGTTACTTCATTAGGACGTTGCTAGGAGGGAGAAGCGCATAACAAAGCGACCGCTTCGTGAATGCCGTTCGCGTGGTAATTGCCGAAAATCGACGCCACTCTGTGGGTCGTGAAGCCTCTCGTTATCCAGTACCTGCTGGAGGTGTGTGGGGGCAGAGATACTTATTGCAGTGCGTTCCAAGCGACGGTGCCATAATTCATGGAGTGGCGCACAGACGTTTCAATTGGGCCCGCATCAGGCAATTACTGCTGTCCCCGATGGCACAATTGGACCGATATCTGTAATTACGGTGGGAGGGTGCATAACGTGCCACAGTCGTGCCGGGGATACTCCCGCGTGCCTGCGTTAACGCCTGCTACCTCGCCTGTCGTAAATTATGGGTATCAGTCGCATGGCGCGCCTTGTCTGAAACAATTTACTACTTGTTCTTGTACACAATCATAAACTTCATCGGCTGTTTCTTCTCGCATCTACAATCTATTATCACGTCGCTGCTCATCGTAGTGGAGGTACGTTTCTCCTATCGACAACTTCACGGACTTCATTGAGAATATACATGGACAAATAGAGTTTCCCACACACATTTTGCCATCCACTTGCTTTATCCGGGATGTACAGGTATAGCGCTGCCATGGATATTTTTGACAACTAATTCTAAAATATATAAACTATACGGATTTTTGTTAAAATTGAAACATTATTCTGATACTAGAAACAGTGATGAAATCTGTATTGATGAACATTTAGTAAATATTTCGTTTATGGTTAGTAAACACTATGACAAGGATATGTATCGGAGAAACCAACATTTAGCCTAATCCCGGGCTACTATAATTTATTATACATAATCGTGAGATAAGGTTATGGCGCGGTTCTGTTCGTCTTACTCTCTTTTGCTGTTGTCTAGTCTTTTTGCTCGCTTGCTATATGTCTGATGTACTGAATGTGAGTAATAGCAAATTTCTGTAATCAGGTCAGTTATACTGTTAAATTTGAGATATTCTGAAATAGAGACCTAGCAGTAAATGTGATTAGATGTTTGCATTTATAGAATTTGCCACATTCTTGAGTTTTCAGTATTTTTAGCAAACGCTGCTGCGGAAACAAACGTAACATCGCCGGGCTGCTTGTTGTCCGCCATTAAGCGGAAATTTTCATTTTCAGTAATTATTTATGAAACGGCACAACCTAAATCGCAGAGACAGTTATATTATCATTCCACAGGAGCTCTGAGATCTCACTATAGCGAATATTTTTTTTACAAATGGTATAGAACTTCTTCTTCTTTCTTCTTTGCGGATGGATCACTTAGGACCACGCGTAATCAACATTTGATGGCCTTCCTTTTCACCCAGTATTCCTTCATAAACAACGAATGGGCTAGCTTTCGTTGCGTAGACCATGTATGTCGGTTAGTTTCTCTCTCTTCTTCCTCAAAAGCCCGTGTGTTTGTGATTTTTCTGATTTCATCTCTATCATGTAGATTTGGAGACCCTAATTCTCTCAGGTCTATTTCCGTCTGTTTGTACCAGTTCGGTCTTGTAGTTTTGTTCTTTAAAAATGTGTGGATTTCGTGCGTTAACCTGTTTGAGTCCATTCTTTCTAAGTGCCCCATGAATTGGATTCTTCTCATGCGCATTGTGTCTGTTATTTTGGAGATATTTTTATATATTTCTGCATTGGGTTTTGGATAATGCACCCCATCTTTAGTTCTTGGTCGTAGGATTTTCCTCATTATCTTACGTTCTTTCACTTCTAATTCCTCTTTTAGTGTTCTGTGTTGAAGACTTAGTGTCTCAGATGCATAGAGAGCTTCGGGTCTAATTACTGTTGTATAGTGTCGTATTTTGCAGTTCCACGAGAGACTCTTTTTGTTGTAAATGTTTTTTGTTAACTGAAACGCCGTCTCCATTTTCTGGACTCTTGATCTGACAGATTTCTTTTCATTACAATTTTATGCAATCCATTCACCTAAATATTTAAACTAATGTAAGTGAAAAGACCAAAATCGATAAGGGCTTGAATCCTAAGGTAAGATAATTGATGCTCAGTTTATGCTGGTGTATAAGTGAAAGACATTGAACCTGAACAACAATGATGATTTATGGAGGATATTTTACAGTATTGAAGCTGTGTTTATGTGGTGTATAATTAATGCTTTATGCGCGCGTATAAACAGACGTTTAACGTCACGAGATTGCTTTTCTTGAATAGGCAGATTCTATTATTTTCACTGGTGCCGGAATAGTTCTAATGTCTCAAACTCCTGAGTACAAAGGTGGATAAATATTATTTCTGTGACCTGTGTAATGCAAATGTGTACTAACTAGAACCCACACAATTACTTTCGCGTTTATAGAAGAAGTGTTAAACTTTATGATGAGTGTACAACATTTATACATTTATAAAGTACTAAAACTAAACGAAACTTCTCCCGAACAGACCTTGGAAGGTCCAACGGTACCGATCAGCCGCCGTGTCATACTCAGCCCACAGCGTCACTGGATGCGGATATGGAGAGGCATGTGGTCAGCACACCGCTCTCCCAGCCGTATGTCAGTTTACGAGACCGGAGCCGCTACTTCTCAATCAAGTAGCTCCTTAGTTTGCCTCAAAAGAGCTGAGTGCACTCCGCTTACCAACAACGCTCGGCAGACCTGATGACCACCCATCCAAATGCTAGCCCAGCCCCACAGCTCTTAACTTCGGTGATTTGACGGGAACCGGGGTTACCACTGCAGCAAGGCCGTTGGCTATTTATAAAGTGCACCACTTGCAAAAACATCTGGTGGTCATAACAATAAAAATTTCTCCTTCAAATATACAGTAAATAACTAAATAAATAACCCTAAAAATAGTAATATTTTCCACTAAGGCAGTATATTGGGCTATTGCGAATAGTTCGTTCGTTTCCTAAGCTCCATATTATTTTCCGAAGTAAATAAATGTACAAATATGATTAATAAATGAATATAGCCGGAAAGTCATCGAGTTTGGATTCTGCACTCAACAAATGTTTAATCATTACTGCTCATGCCACACGCCACACGTCTACGAGGTACTGAAGTTCATTCCATACCTTAGGTAACCACGTTCTGTCAACGGCCATCACAGCTGACGTGATCAGATCTCTGAGCTGTTCCAGTGTACTTGCTATTAGGGGTACGTGAAAGAGGTTTTAATGTACTCCCCATCCACCCCCACCCCCACCCCCAAAAAAAGCAGTAAAACACACAATACCTTAACTCGAGTGACCTGAGGGACCAAAGGACAGAGTTCTTCAACACAACGCCCAATCCAGCGATGCGGCAATTCGTAGTTAGGTAGCGATGAACACCGATGCTCCAATGTTGGGTTGCCCCTTCTTGCTGAAGGATTAATTTCTCAGAATTAGGAGATGTATCAGGAAACAACCAAAACTGCAACACATCGAGTAAGAGGTGTCCATCACAGTCTTCTCACATTTGGGAAACGGCCCGTGTAAATTAGTTTGGGAAACACCACAAAGAACATGAACCTGCCGGTGATAGATGGCCTTGTGCAATAATTTCATGAAGATGTTCAGTCTGTTACGTGGGCAATATTCTCTGAAACTGCCCCTAACAAACGGGTACTGTAGAATTTTTTATGCTCATTACAACTGATCAAATAGTCGGTTACTTACTGTGTATACAGTAACTGCAAACCGGATTCAGTCTTCCAGTGACTCTTGTTGTTGATGGCTTTTTTCCTAACTCCTTTTTTTTTAGTACTGTGGAGTGACTACACGTTTGGAAGCCTACGGACAGGATAACAATAGATAGGATTCCTTTTAAAGTAAGTTTGCTACCACGAAAAATGTTCCAGAGGCGTTGCTAACTTTACGACAGGAGCGGGTATACAATGTAAAAGGCATATTACATTATAAGCCTGGAGAATAAACTTGGCACAAATAGAACTGCACAAAGCGTCATATTGAATGGACCGATTTTTTTTCGTGAATGTCGAGTTAATTTCAGTCTTGACGTTGCCGCAGGGAGTACTGGAAGTGGATGGTTTACTCTCGCTATCGTCCGATGTGAGAATGCCTCTCTACCTGGATTGGAATCATTTGCCGACCGAGATGTCATCGCTTACAAGACCTGGCATTGTGGAATAGATGCTAAGAACCAATCGAGACCTAGTTATGTATATAGTAATAAGGCTTTCACATTGTATACCCGCTCCTGTCGTAAAGTTAGTAATGATGAAAAATACATGTACGGATGAAAGGACTTGGTGTACTTGCTGAGAATGTAACTGCAACTGGTGATATAACCCTGTACCATAATTGTTAATAAAGTCTGATCTGTAGCGTCAACCATCAACCGGTGAGCGTACATCGCGAACCGGGGGCTCAATGATGCAACAGTTTGAAAAAAATCACGGACGCGTGCTGTAGTCGTCCAGGTAGACGAACAAGCATTCCGTTCCTTCACTTCAACCTCACCGGGCTGTATCTCGGACGGTGGCCTGCGGTCGAGAAAAAATAATTCTTCGCAGACGTCTTTTAGCAAGATAAGAGCTTCTAGCCAGGTGTCGCCTCCCAGATGACTGTCATAGCGTTTCTCAACAAAAGAATGTGTTATACACTAAAGCGCCAAATAATCTGGTATAGGCGTGCGATTCAAATACAGGGATATGAATACGGCGCTGTGGTCGGCAACGCCTATATAAGACAAAAAGTGTCCAGCGCAGTTGTTAGATCGGTTACTGATGGCTACAATGAAAGGTTCTCAAGATTTAAGTGAGTTTCAACGTGGTGCTATAGTTGGCGCACGAGAGATGGGACGCAGCATCTCCGAGGTAGCGATGAAGAGGGGGCTTCCCCGTATGACCATTTAAGGAGGGTACCATGAATATCAGGAATCCGGTAAAACATAAAATCTCCGACGTCGCAGCGGGCGGAAAAAGATACTGCAAGAACGGAAACGATGACGACTGAAGAAAATCGTTCAACGTGACAGATGTGCAACCCTTCCGCAGATTGCTGCAGATTTCAAATCTGGGCCATCAGCTAGAGTCAGCGCGCGAGCCATTCAACGAAAAACCATCGATATGGGCTTTCGGAACCGAAGGCCCACTCGTGTACTCTTGATGACCACAAGACACAAAGCTTTACTCCTCGCCTGGGTCAGTCAACACGGACATTGGACTGTTGATGATTGGAAACATGTTGCCTGGTCGGACGAGTATCGTTTCAAATTGTATTGTGCGGATGGACATGTAAGGGTATGGAGACAACCTCACGAATCCATGGACTCCACTTGTCGGTAAGGGACTGTTCAAGCAGGTGGAGGCTCTGCAATGGTCCTTTTCCCTTCTGCTTTGGCTTGGTGAAACCTGCCAAGGGACTGGGTGCAGGTCGGCCTGTACATATGCGGCCTTAGGGCTGACTAGTGATAGATAAGGATCCTTTTAACAGGAGCCGCCCACCATTAAAACTTTCCAAAGCTGAAATAAAGTGGCCGTCGGTCACTCGCTCCAGGCTCTACGGGCAGCCTTCTGCCGAAAAAGCATAGAATTCCTTGCAGAAGCCTCTTAACAAGATAAGAAATCTGTAGCCATGATTGTAAAAGTCTCTAGCCGGGACTGTATGAGTTTTCGTTACGATACCTCGAAATAACTTTCGTTTTAATCTTTCAGAATCCTGTGTTCTAGTAGGTTCTTACTGTACTTTTTCATAAAGCAGGACGTTCCTAGGCTGTACTCCTACGGGTCTATACCGTGCATTTAATTGCAGATATTTTCATCCTATCTAACCCACCTTAGGGCAAATGGTTCAAATGGCTCTGAGCATTATGGGACTCAACATCTGTGGTCATCAGTCCCCTAGAACTTAGAACTACTTAAACCTAACTAACCTAAGGACATCACACACATCCAGGCCCGAGGCAGGATTCGAACCTGCGTCCGTAGCGGTCACGCGGTTCCAAACTGACGCGCCTAGAACCGCACGGCCACACCGGTCGGCCACCTTAGGGCACTTCTGCTTGAATAAAGCAAGTACTTGCGAGGCGAAGAGATCGTGTAAACATTTGTACCCAAATTTTATTGGACGGAGCTGTGAAACATTGCCACTTTCAGCCAGCGAGTTCCTGATTGGTTCAAACATGGTTCAAATGGCTCTGAGCACTATGGGACTTAACATCTGAGGTCATCAGCCCCTTGAACTTAGAACTACTTAAACCTAACTAACGTAAGAACATCACACACATCCCTGCCCGAGGCAGGATTCGAACCTGCGACCGTAGCGGTCGCGCGGTTCCAGACTGAAGCGCCTAGAACCGCTCGGCCACACCGACCGGCCCTGATTGGTGATAAAGCAGCCACGTTATGGAGAGTCGTAAGAGAGAACACTTCTCGTTACGGTTTTGAAAATTAATGGCTTCAAGCTAGTCTGCTGAAGAATAATGATGGTGGCTGCTGGGTGACTGATGATCCGAAACTTGCTGTCGCTCACAACGATGATTGTACTCCAGTAGTGGGGGCAGAAATAGACCTCAAGGGCCAGCTATTATTATCGCTGCCCACCGCAGCACTTAGCGAGTACGGCAAGATACGCTATCGTTGCAACCGGCCTTCCAGTAGGGACACGATATTAGTACACTGTCATCAGGAGCCAGTTGTTCCATTTTATTAGTTCAAAGATTGCTCATATGCTTACAGTCACTTACTGTATCCGTGTATTATCTGCATAACTTTGCATTTAACGTGACCACCCTCCTGTCCAAAGGTTACAATTCACAATAAGACCCCCTTTGTTCAAGTATTTAATGTTCAGTAGTTTATATCAGCGGGTATCTCATGTGGTTTACTTAATGGCAATAAATCTGATTTTTATAGTGTCCACTCGTTGCTGTTTTGGGTAAGATGATGACTCTTCTCATCAACATATGATGTTTCACTGAGCCACCCCTACTAATGTCCATTTATCCAGACGTTTCCATAGTGTGATATTATTATTTCCTTTAATTAACTTACATGATCAAATGGGGCGTTTCACATATCTGTAGTCACCAGAGATTGTAGGTCACCAGAGATCAGACTTTACCATAAAAGGGGTATGCAAAACAGCACAGCCCACATCCCACATGAGACCTACGCTCTCTTATTCTGGCGATTAACGTTTCCAGTAAATGGAAGGTTGCTTCGTCACTGAATAGCAGCTTGAAGGCGGAGTGTTCATCCCCAAGTGCTTCTTGCATTGTGATGCAAATTCACGGTACAGGCCATAATCTTCCGGCTGCAACTGCTGCGTAAGCTGCAGATGATACGGTCTGAAACGTAGCTGCCGTCGCAAAATCTTCAACCTAGCATGCTGCAGTATTCGAACACCGCGACTTGTGCAGGACCACTGATGTTTTTGCATCGCGTATGACACTCTCCCTCATCCTCTCCGTGGTTGGGTACGGCACATTCGGTCTATTGGCGCTTGTCTGCTTAGTGTCTCCAAATTGCCGTTACCAAGTCACAGGACTCTTTTTGCATGGTGGTCCTCTTCCATAATTTCTTCTGGATGCATGCTGTCCTGCATATTCCGACACATGAAAATTCTATTCTTGATTCCTCGCACATTTTGTTAAGACTCCGCAGTAACAACGCCAACTTGGTGATACTGTGCACAGTCGGTGATACTGCCGTTCTGTCCATGCACTTACATGTGATACTTTGGAAAATATGGAACTCTTGAAAAATGATGAATCGCTTACAGTAATCTAGCATTGTGGCAGAATTAAAAACGAAAGTAGTTGCTATCTCCCCCCTACGCCTCACCTGTGACAAACGTTCCTCACCAAGGCTATCGTCCTGTTTCCCTTGCTGGTTAGGCAAAAGCTAGAACGGGGACATGGACGTACGCACACACACACACACACACACACACACACACACACACACAGATATATATATATATATATATATATATATATATATATATATATATATATACCCACATCCCCTAGGACCGTGCCTAGTAAGGCGCCGCGGGTCTCCCGCGTCGCTCCCCTACGCTATATAAAGAAGTATGGGACTCATCATCATTATATATATATATATATATATATATATATATATATATATATATGCTCAGAGAGAGACAGAGACATACATATACAGGGTGGTCCATTGATAGTGAGGGGGCCAAATATCTCACGAAGTAAGCATCAAAATGCTGCTCGGTATCCTGGACGACATCATCCAAGTGTCCGGACCGTTCACCGGATAGTTACGTTATTTAAGGAAACAGGAAGTGTTCAGCCACATGTGAAAGGTCAACCACGACCAGTAACAAATGATGAGGCCCAAGTAGGTGTTTTAGCTGCTGTCGCGGCTAATCCGAACATCAGTAGCAGAGAAAATGCGCAAGAATCGGGAATCTCAAAAACGTCGGTTTTGAGAGTGCTACGTCAACATCGTTTGCAATCGTACCATATTTCTGTGCACCAGGAATTGCATGACGACGACTCTGAACGTCGTGTACAGCTCTGCCAATGGGCACAAGAGAAATTACGGGACGATTAAAGATTTTTTGCACGCGTTGTATTTAGCGACGAAGAATCATTCACTAACAGCGGTAACGTAAACAGGCATAATATGCACTACTGGGCAACGGATAATCCACGTTAGTTGTGATAAGTGGAACATCAGCGACCTTGGCGGTTTAATGTATGGAGCGGCATTATGGGAGGAAGGATAACTGGCTCCCGTTTTATCGATGGTAATCTTAATAGTGCAATGTATTCTGATTTCCTACGTCATGTTCTACTGATGTTATTACAAGATGTTTCACTGCATGACAGAATGGCGATGTACTTCCAACACGATGGATATCCGGTACATAGCTCCTATGCGGTTGAAGCGGTATTGAATAACATATTTAATGACAGGTGGATTGATCGTCGAAGCACCATACCATGGCCAGCACGTTCACTGGATCTGATGTCCCCGGATTTCTTTCTATGAGGAAAGTTGAAGGATATTTGCTACCGTGATCCACCGACAAAGCCGGACAACATGCGTCAGCGCGTTGTCAATGCATGTGCGAACATTACGGAAGACGAACTACTCGCTGTTGAGAAGAACGTCGTTACACGTATTGTCAAATGCATTGAGGTTGACGGACATAATTTTGAGCATTTATTGCATTATTGTGGTATTTACAGGTAATCACGCTGTAACAGCATGCATTCTCAGAAATGATAAATTCACAAAGGTACATGTATCACATTTGAACAAACGAAATAAAATGTCCTAACGTACCTACGTTCTGTATTTTAATTTAAAAAACCTATCTGTTACCAACTGTTCGTCTAAAATTGTGAGCCATATGTGTGTGACTATTGCAGCGCTATTTATCACAAAGCGAAAAAAGTGGTCCAACTAAAACATTCATATTTCTTTACGTACTTCACGAATAAAATATAAAAAATGGGGGTTCCTATTTAAAGAAACGCAGTTGATATCCGTTTGACCTATGGCAGCGCCATCTAGCGGGCCAACCATAGCGCCATCTGGCTTCCCCCTTCAAGCTAGACCAGTTTCCGTCTGTCTCTCTCTCTCTCTCTCTGTCTATATATATATATATATATATATATATATATATATATATATATATATATATATATATATATATCCGATTATTCCTCTGTGGAAGAGCGATTGAACTTGCATTCACGATTTTAGATTTGGATGTTTTACCTCTTCCTCGTCCAGAAACTCTTCATCCTCTCAGAATGTTCCCTCTTCCGTTCATCTGTCCACTTTCTATCACGTTGTTGCGTTGTTCTATGCTCCACATCTTCTCCATTGGCTTCTTTCCCCCCTCCCCCCTTCACTTTTCCTCTCCTTCCCCCCCCCCCTTTTCTTTTCTCCATCATCTGTCCAGTTTCCCCCCCACCTGCTCTCGGCTGTGGTATGTCATACTTGTGCCAACTTTTTAGTGCCGTGTTTAAGTGAGTGTTCAGTGTTGTGCGTCTTTCCGCAGTGTTGCGAACAGAAATCATGCTGTCGCTGGGTGTGCATTTTATATCTTGCGAACAGAAACCCGACTGTCGCCGTGTTTTTTTAACTGTCTGTCTGTTATTTTTCTGCTTCTTGTGTATTATCTAGCATCATCACCCATGTGTTTTATGTTTTAAGTTCTAGAATTTTCTGCCATTTTACCTTTAAGTCACCGATTTTATCGCCAACTGTTATTTTTTATTATCTTCCTCTTTTTAACACAAATTCTGTAGGCTGCAGAGCGGCGTAGTCAGCTGCTGCCAGCCCGCCCCCTTCGGGGGGAATTGAAATTCAATAAAGAAAAAAAAAATGCTCCAAATTCAAATTCATGATTTTACTACGGTACTCGTTGCCCTCTTAGAGATTTCTGCGTTGATCTGATGCATGTCCCTCTGGTTCTCCTTTAGCCACTCTGTGCTGCATATACTCTTTGTTATGATGTCGAGTAGTTTCTCTGCTATTGTGATGTTCTCCATCCTGTAGATGTTTGTGTATAACTTTGCTGATTTCTTTGGATAGAGTTAGTTCTGAGGTCTCTTAATCCAAATGCCGTATTTGTTGATTTCCCCGTAAATCTTCGTAAGAATTTTCCTTTCCTGCTTTTCTGTTTCCCTAATTTAGGAGTGACCACCAGATACCATTGTTTCAGCTACGTATATTGCTTCTGGAAGAAGAATAGTTTCGTAATATCTCAATTTCGCATCTTCGAAATGCGTTTCTTGTTGTATGTAGTAGGTCCATGTTAATTAACATGCCTTTTGCAGCTTGCTGATCCTTTTCATTGGTGATTTTGTTTAGTCCTGATTACTGCATAGTTTGGCCAAGTTATTTAAAATGGCTGATTTGTGTGATGTTACCGTGTTTCGTGATTAGCGGTAACTTATTTTCTGGCCGTGTTTCCATGCACTGGGATTTTTCATACGAAATTTGCAATCCAGTTGTCTGCGCCATTTCTTGTAGATTTTCCACTATGTGAGTCGCTTTTGTTCTGTTGTTTGTGGTAATAGCAATATCGTCCGCCAATTTCTGATACTAATTTGTACACCTTTTACATGAGATCCCATTTTCTGAAAACTTTTCTTGAACAATATTGAAAATAATCAGGGTTATTCCGCCCCCCTGCCGTACTCTCGTCCTAATTTCAATTGATTCCGAAACCCCACCCACTAATTTCACTTGGGAAGTTTTTCTTGTAAGTGTCTGTTCTTTGATTTTCCGGGTCTTTCGGTCTATTGAGTCATAAGCTTTCCTGTAACCGATGAATGAAAGTACTGCATTCCTGCATTTCTTCATTTGTAGTATCGTCTGTTCCGCACATGATCACCCTTTTCTGAATCCGAGCTGGTATTCACCAAGTAGTGGATTCACCTGGGGTTCTATTCATTTTAGAAATGCTTTGGAGAGGATATTGTACGCCACTGGGAGCAGGGAAATTCCTCTGTAGTTTTTTACGTCGGTCTTCTCACCCTTTTCATATAACGGATGGATCAGGGTGCATTTCCCGTCTTCTGGTATTTCCTCAGTCTCCCATATGCCTGAGATTAGGTGATGGAGTTTCTGTGTAGGATCGTTCAATTTCCAGAGTTCTGCGATAAGCCCATCTTCTCCTGGTGCTTTGTTGTTCTTGAGTTGCTTGATTATCGCCGTAATTTCTGCGAGATTTCGGGCTTTTGAGCCCGGGTATGTGAATACCGGGGGTGTGAAGTCAAGGTTTTCCTGCGATGGTTCACTGTTAAGAAGGGAGCAGAAATACTAGGCTAATGTTTTGCAGTTTTTTTTAGTTCGTTTCCAACGAGCCGTCGGGTCTTTTAAAGCACATACTGGATGCTTGGTATCAATGTAGGTTTTCTCTAAACGTCTTGTAGAGGTTTCTTGTATTATTTTTGTTCAAGTCCTACTGGATTTCGTGGAGTCTACTGTTGTCATAACCACATTTTTCTTCTCAAATCACTTTTGAAGTGTGTTTTCGAGTTCTAAGGATGTTGTCCCGGTTTTCCTCTGTTTTGTGAAGTTATTTTCAGGCTGTTATTGTGTTGTCTACTGCCTGCTCGCAGACTATGTTCCGCGAGCGGTGTCCTCTGGTGTGAGAGGGTTGTCCTATTTCGAGGCTTCCTGGATTTTCCTTCTTAGCTTCTTCCAGTCTGTCAGTTTTTCCTGATTAATTTGTTTGATGATTTGTGCTTTGTTAAGTTTCAGGTATTCCGGATGTGGCTTCATGTTTTTGGGTGGAGATTTTTCTCCTTCGATTGGGTTGAAAAGTTGTCTTTATTTGCAGTAGATAATGGTGTGATCAAAAGCGCCTTTGCGAGGTCTGTCGTTTAGAATTTCCTTCGTATTTTCAATGGAAATTGCGACGTGATGAATTTGGTATTCGCTCTGCCTCAGTTTGGGCGATCTCCATGTGGTAAGCTAGTGTGTAGGTTTTTGAGATTTGGTGCTCATAACATTGAGTCCGAATTTACTGCAGAAGTTAATTCGTTTCTCACCGTTGCTGTTGATACGTTTCTGTTTGGTATAGGGGCCTGTTATATCTCTGAATTTTCCGTATTTTCCTAGCTGTGCGTTAAAATCATCCAACAGGATTTTCGCATGGTGCCCTTGGATTTTGTTGGTTTTTTCTTCCAGAGTTTCCCAGAAATTATCCACGGCTTCAAGATCAGTTTTGTTACGTTGATTTGTAAGGGAATGTAAATTGATTAGTGTGTAAGCTTCATTAGCTGATTTTACTGACGGTAATGAGATTCATTCATTGGGAGCGGAGAAGTCGATCACTAAGTCAAGTGCTGAGTTGTGTACAGTGAATCCGGTTTTCAGGAGCGGTAGTTTGTCTCTAACTTTGCCCTTGTAAATTCTGAATTTTTCTGTGTTGAAGTGTGCTTCGTCAGGAAATCTGGTCTCTTGGAGTGCGATGATTTTTATGTTAAATTTTTTCAGGGTGTTCGTGAGATCTTTTAATTTGCCTGTTTTGGTAAGAGTGTTCACATTAATTTTCCGAATAAAGTTTTTATCTTTAGTCTGGAGAATTTTAAGAACTCTTGAGAGAATCCTATTATTTCCCGCATGGTGTCCTTGATCCCCCCGAATCCGACGATCTAGTGGTGATCTCGACAGAAAGCATTTGTGTACGATTCGATTTTTCAGTTAAAGAAGACTTCAGTGCAGCCGCGTCAACTGGTGGAATTTTGAATTTTTTCCTGGGACAATCAAGAATATTTTATCAGAAACAACAGACCTAGTCTCCTGGTTGCAATGAATCCTTTAGGGGAGGTTCCTTTAATTATCAAGTGAAAGACACTCGTGAATTTTAAACAATCACTCTTTGAAGTATGCACAGAAATTTACCGTTTCTAACGGGTTGTTGGACAGTATAAAAAATCATCCTCCTAAGGTATAGCTACATTTAACTGTTGTCTACACGTAAGCTTGCATGTTACATTCTGACATACCGCTATACTGTAGATGAAGCTCTCTTGATCGAGACCACATTTTCAGATGTAAATGAAGAACCTGATTTCGACATTCATCGCTTCTTTTGGGGTTTCAGCCCTACTGTAACGCCTATCGCTGCACCATAGAAGGTGCCTGCATTCTGTGGAGTTGTGATAGGAAACTAGGCGAATAGTTACCTGCTCTTGGATTGTGTTCCCTGAAACTGTTCCTCGTGGTCAAGATTAAAATCGGTTTATAATGTCACCAGTTAGGTTACGACGGAGGTGAGTATGAATGTAACAACAAAGCCACGTAGTCATTGGTTCATAGTCCTAGATGGAAAACAAAATGGAAATCTCCAGAATGAGATTTTCACTCTGCAGCGGAGTGTGCGCTGATATGAAACTTCCTGGCAGATTAAAACTGTGTGCCCGACCGAGACTCGAACTCGGGACCTTTGCCTTTCGCGGGCAAGTGCTCAACCAACTGAGCTACCGAAACACGACTCACGCCCGGTCCTCACAGCTTCACTTCTGCCTGTATCTCGTCTCCTACCTTCCAAACTTTACAGAAGCTCTCCTGCGAACCTTGCAGAACTAGCACTCCTGAAAGAAAGGATATTGCGGAGACACGGCTTAGCCACAGCCTGGGATATGTTTCCAGAATGAGATTTTCACTCTGCAGCGGAGTGTGCGCTGATATGAAACTTCCTGGCAGATTAAAACTGTATGCCCGACCGAGACTCGAACTCGGGACCTTTGCCTTTCGCGGGCAAGTGCTTTTAAAATGGTAATCTCTTATACAGCACACCAGCAAATGTGTCCAGGTTGTTAGGATCTACAAATTTTCTCCTAATGCAGCAGCGCTACAATAAAGTTATGACGTTTTACGCAATAGAGAAACATAAAATAGGACTCCTAAAGCGTCAGATTGTTTTAGCATGGTTTGTGAAACGAAATCGAGTTATGCTTTTTGTAGCAAGACCATATTCTGTCCTCTGAAATACTTCAAGTTCATGTATTATAATTAAACATTCTTTGTTGATCAGCCAGTAATTAGCTATATTGGACTTCATCAAACGTTTAGAAGCTGGAAGTCTAACTAAAACTCTTTAAGGAAATGATACGTTACGTTACTTTCATGTGTGCGTAGTCTTTTACAAGAAATTCAAAATTTTTATGTGCTACGTTGCTTGCGTTAAGAGATTCTGTCAATACGCAAATATAGTACGTTGCTGCAGTGTCTGTTGGAACCAAACTTTCACTGTCTTTTTTTTATACCGTCCCAAAAATACCACTTTCACAGAAAAATTTAAAAGCGGATTTAACAGCTCATTGGGCGATTCTATTCGATTTGCTTCGCTTACGGGCATTGCTATCTATTTAGGTAACGGAGATACACGATTAGTCACATGTATACTGCCACTGACGATAAATTTTTAACCAGGTTCGACCGTGAAGATCAATATTGTAAACCACTGTGTGGGTGGATTCCATTGTTTCAGGAAACAGGAATTTAGTCCTCTGGATTATCCCACACGTCCTCCATAATACGTAAGCACGAAAATAACGTTCGACTCAAAGCTAAGGCACATTTACTTACAACGGAGCATATTAATCAACAGCAGGAAGCAGCTCGACAGAGAGAAGAAGTAAATTGGATTGCGAAGCCATTTCATTTCGCCACAATGGCTGCGATTATATTCCGAAACATCGCGTAAACTACTTCCCCTCTATTCCTGAAATTATCAGAACGCTCGATTTTCGCTCTTAAGAAACATGCTGTATTAAATGCAGACTGAAATTTATTATGCCGTCCTTTTATATTTTCCGATATTCCTATTTATCTGCCTCACAGAAGCTAATGACGTACGTTTGTTCACCTATTATATTTCTTTCGTCCAAGGTACTGTACCGAAGACGGCCTAATTTGTAGTTATATTTCTGTTTATGTTTTATTATTATTGTATTACAATTAATGGCGCAAGACAATTACTATCAAACAAATAAGTCTATCAAAGCAAGCATTGTCTGTAGATATAAGATGCTATTTACTACATGGTACCACATTACCGATTCAATCTCTGAGCTTATCGTTGCGCAGAAGAATGACTAATGCATTGGCTAAATATATGTAGTGCTCCCATGAAAGTTTTTCTTGATCAGTATATATTCATGACGTTCGTTTTCAGATAGTGACCTCTTGTTGAAATCAATAAGTAAGTTCCACAGTAAGCTCAGGCTGTTAGATTAATACATATTATGAATAATTATGGTGTGAGTGACCACAAATGTTTATTCTCGGTACATACACATTATACACTCCTGGAAATGGAAAAAAGAACACATTGACACCGGTGTGTCAGACCCACCATACTTGCTCCGGACACTGCGAGAGGGCTGTACAAGCAATGATCACACGCACGGCACAGCGGACACACCAGGAACCGCGGTGTTGGCCGTCGAATGGCGCTAGCTGCGCAGCATTTGTGCACCGCCGCCGTCAGTGTCAGCCAGTTTGCCGTGGCATACGGAGCTCCATCGCAGTCTTTAACACTGGAAGCATGCCGCGACAGCGTGGACGTGAACCGTATGTGCAGTTGACGGACTTTGAGCGAGGGCGTATAGTGGGCATGC
Source organism: Schistocerca nitens (assembly GCF_023898315.1). Taxonomy (NCBI): domain Eukaryota; kingdom Metazoa; phylum Arthropoda; class Insecta; order Orthoptera; family Acrididae; genus Schistocerca; species Schistocerca nitens. The sequence continues at coordinate 187,903,581 of NC_064618.1, read as the reverse complement.
GGGAGGCCGGGTGGACGTACCGACGAATTGCTCAACACGTGGGGCGTGAGGTCTCCACAGTACATCGATGTTGTCGCCAGTGGTCGGCGGAAGGTGCACGTGCCCGTCGACCTGGGACCGGACCGCAGCGACGCACGGATGCACGCCAAGACCGTAGGATCCTACGCAGTGCCGTAGGGGACCGCACCGCCACTTCCCAGCAAATTAGGGACACTGTTGCTCCTGGGGTATCGGCGAGGACCATTCGCAACCGTCTCCATGAAGCTGGGCTACGGTCCCGCACACCGTTAGGCCGTCTTCCGCTCACGCCCCAACATCGTGCAGCCCGCCTCCAGTGGTGTCGCGACAGGCGTGAATGAAGGGACGAATGGAGGCGTGTCGTCTTCAGGGATGAGAGTCGCTTCTGCCTTGGTGCCAATGATGGTCGTATGCGTGTTTGGTGCCGTGCAGGTGAGCGCCACAATCAGGACTGCATACGACCGAGGCACACAGGGCCAACACCCGGCATCATGGTGTGGGGAGCGATCTCCTACACTGGCCGTACACCACTGGTGATCGTCGAGGGGACACTGAATAGTGCACGGTACATCCAAACCGTCATCGAACCCATCGTTCTACCATTCCTAGACCGGCAAGGGAACTTGCTGTTCCAACAGGACAATGCACGTCCGCATGTATCCCGTGCCACCCAACGTGCTCTAGAAGGTGTAAGTCAACTACCCTGGCCAGCAAGATCTCCGGATCTGTCCCCCATTGAGCATGTTTGGGACTGGATGAAGCGTCGTCTCACGCGGTCTGCACGTCCAGCACGAACGCTGGTCCAACTGAGGCGCCAGGTGGAAATGGCATGGCAAGCCGTTCCACAGGACTACATCCAGCATCTCTACGATCGTCTCCATGGGAGAATAGCAGCCTGCATTGCTGCGAAAGGTGGATATACACTGTACTAGTGCCGACATTGTGCATGCTCTGTTGCCTGTGTCTATGTGCCTGTGGTTCTGTCAGTGTGATCATGTGATGTATCTGACCCCAGGAATGTGTCAATAAAGTTTCCCCTTCCTGGGACAATGAATTCACGGTGTTCTTATTTCAATTTCCAGGAGTGTATATATAAATAAAAATTGACTCATTTCCTATAATTACAATGTTATTTAGAACATAGCATTTATTACAGATCAGTCGATATTTGATGTGGCAGATAAGTCCGATTAAACTTTATTGTAATTCTCACTCACCAGTTCCTTCATGTAGAAACCAATATCTAAAGAGTATTATAAATTCCATCTGAAATATCTACTTTAACTGATTATTATCATTCATTATTAGTCGAAAATGTGTAATGCTATTTAGACAAATGACATTCATCACAGCAAATTCCCTGTGCTATTAATATCTGAATTTTCTCACACATGATGATGGAATCACGTTGACGAATATCAAGAGAATGCCATTGAATAAATAAATACTGAAAATCGCAAACTTTCAGCATACAGAGTGCCGAGAGGTCACCAAAACAATCTGGGAAGGATACATCACACAAAGACGATAATGTGTAGTTAATACCATGTTCAGAAACTGCCTGTTGACTTTTGTCTCGGGTTCTTCGGCCGACGTTGGTTTTATGATATTTCTGACGTTTCGTCAGTACGAGTGGCTGGCATAGTGAAAGCCTCACCCTCCGTTGCTGTTGGTGGACTGGAGCCGAACTCACAGCCGCAAATTATATGTACCTGGCGCGCCAACGTCCGAGGGCTTCTCCATGGTCACTTCCGGGATGATTCTCTTGCTACCTGCGACGGTCTTTCGCTGCAGCTCGGAAAGCAAAAGTCGCTTTACTTTGAGTCTTTCTTCTTTCTTGTTGCAGCTGTTTCCGTGTTTGTGTATTTGTATAACTTACCTGGACAGGCCCATGTGATAGTTCTTCTCTACAACAGAACATCATTATCGGCGAATTTTACTACGTGGTTGGTCTCACATAGCGCGTGCTTTGCCGCAGGCGATTTATCCGCCTACCCCAACCTGCAATGTCGCTTTATGTTGTGTGATCCTGGTGTTCACTGATCGAACAGCCATTTCAACATAAACTTTTTCGCAGGTGCGTGGTATACGGTATATTCCCGACGTTGTCAGTCGGCCCCTTTTCTCCTTTTCCGACAGGACACACTCTTTAATCCTCGTTGTTGGTTTGTAAATAGTCTTTACGCTGTGCTTGCACAATACACGGCCGATTCTGTCCGTCACTCTGGGAATGTATGGCAGAAAGACCTTACCTGACATTTATTTCTCGAATTCGTCACTTTGCCGAGGGTTTGGCTCTGTTATACTTTTAATATAGCTTTTGGAGTACCCATTGCTCTTCATTACACTTTCCAAGAGTTGTATTTCGCGTCTGAGGTGCTGCGGCTCACATATTAGTCTTGGTCGCGTTATGAGCGCATTAAACATGCCCCTTTTCTAGCTTGGGCGGTGATTTGACAGTTTATAATGTAGGAGGCGTTCGCCGTCTGGAGTCAATGACCTATATGACTGAATCATGCCTATAATCACAGGCATGTCTGCCTTCGTCCAGCGTTCGACACGAAGTGTCGAGAATCGGTCCCTCGAGCTATTCATTCGAAAAATCCCACGCTCTACTTGACTTCTGAAATGTTTAAAAAAAATGGCTCTGAGCACTAAGGGTCTTAACATCTGTGGTCATCAGTCCCCTGGAACTTAGAACTACTTAAACCTAACTAAGCTAAGGACATCACACACATCCATGCCCGAGGCAGGATTCGAACCTGCGACCGTAGCGGGCTCGGGGTTCCAGACTGAAGCGCCTAGAACCGCACGGCCACAGCGAGGCAATGTTTCGCTGCTGTCTGCTTCTCCATTGGCTGAAGGCCGTCCTTAGCAGAAATACATTTCTCTTAAGTTCTACAGACATGATTTCGTTTATCTCGACCACTTTCCTGCAATAAAGTAATATGTCATGGCAATATTTACATAAAGAAATCTTATAAACATACTGTCATATTCACATAATTTACATTAACTATAAATAAAAGCTTGTTTATAAATAAATCCGAACAGGTGTAGTCGTGATAAATGACAAGATAATGTCACTATTCAATATTTAAACAAATGTTTATGCCCTGTTGACAGAGGCGTCTTTTGCTTTTCTTTTCAATCGCAGTGCAACAGACCACATTTAAATTAACACAGTTTTTAATAGCACTTCATATAGACATTTAAACAAGGTTACTGCCAAAATAGTAAACTGTTCTTTAAATAACTACACAAATTTGATTAGTCATTAGCTGTGTACATGTGGAAATTATGATGTTCTCATAAATATTTGCATATTAAAAAAGATATAAAAGGCGTAATAAACCAAGAAATAAAACAGATACAGATACGTAGTTTCCAGTGATAATAGCTGTAGTGCAATGTTATCATCAGAGGTATCGTTTATGGAAGACGCATGAAGCGATTAAAAGTTGTTAATTCAGAGGTCCACTGTGAGAATGGTCATTCACTGTGAAATAATTATTTCCGTATTGTTAAAGATATTCAAATATTTTAGTGTCACTGGATGTGCCTCATTTTTCTGAGATCGTAGATTTATTCAGGTCTGCACTAGCATTTAACTGTGAGTTACTGTCGAATTTCAAAGAACTGTAACTTAGTTATCTCAAAGGTTCTCTGACACTGTGCCATTTCTTGGAGCATCTCTTGCACAAAGGCCATGCGAGTAAAGGCGGTCTAAATTCTCAGCTCCTTTCTCTATTCCAGCGACGCAAGTAATCTTTGCCCTGGTCTTGCTCGTGGCAGTCATCTAGCCGGAAACCTGTGCACGCTAGCGTTCAGCCACACAGAAAATTCATCTTACCTTACCTATGGGGCGGCCGATTAGCTTGTCTAAATACGCGTAATGTTACAGGTGCACGTCTTACAATATTTATGTAACAACTGACAGCAAGAGTGAACGCTTATAGGTAAGCTCTAACGCCAACAGGATACTGGTGGTCTCTCAGAATATGACTCAAATATATACAAAGCTATTTTAATTACTATTCTGTCATATTTTCGAAATATTTTGGTATGAGGAACTATGGTCTCAAGCGATTCATTACAGAATAATTGCATTCCGTTTGCTTTATTACTTATTTTCTCTTTGCATCCGATCTACAACGAAAATATCTGCATAACAGTGCAAATGTGAATTGTTCCCCCTCAAGCTCGGATTAAATATTGCTCGTTTTACCTTCAGGCTGTTTCATATGAGTGTTGTTGCATTACTCTGTTTTTTACATTGTACTTTTCGGTAATAACATACTACAGTATTTTTCACAGCCTTCTCCTGAGGCATAGTCCGAATGAAATATTGTTGCATTATTTCGCTACAACGAGTCACGAAAGACCATGGGTCCCGTACTTCAAAATATCTATAAAATAACCTTCAACATGCCCAGAATGAAATTCTGTCAGTGTGGTTCGGGTTCATGGTGCATATTAATTGTTAGGTATGTAATATGACTCACGTAAGGTATCATAGGTTTGCAGGAGCGTAATCAGGAATTGAGCTGAATGTCATCATTCACTATACTTAAGGTGATAACGGAATGACAATCGATGAAAACCAGCCGTGTTAATTATACAAGATTTTTTAGTCATGTGTCTGACTCGTTTGATGGTGCCCACCACGAATTCCTCTCGTGTGCCAACATTTCATCTCTAGGCAGCTCTTGCAACCTACGTTCTCAATTATTTTCTGCATGTATTCCAACTTCTGTCTTCATCTATTCTTATTACCCTCTACAGCTGTCTCTGGTACCATTTTATCGTCGATTCTCCAGAGAACCTCTTAGCGTATTACCTTATCAGTCCACTTAATTCTCAGCATTCGTCTGTAGCACATCTCGAATGCTTTGATTCCTTTCTGTTCCGGTCATCCCACGGTCAATGTTTAACAACCACACAGCGCTGTGTTACAAACGTACATCTTCAGAAATTTCTTCCTGTAATAATCGCCTACGTTCAAATTAGTATACTTCTCTGGGCCAGAAATTCCCCTTTTGCCAGTGCTAGTCTGCTTGATCTGCCCATCATAGGTCATTTTCCTGCTTAGGTAGCAAAATTCTTTAACTTGGTCTACTTGGTGATCCCCAATTCTGATACCAAGTTTCTCACGGTTCTCATTCCTGCTACTTCCTCATTTCCTTTGTCTTACTTTGATATACACTCAGCCCATATTCTGTATTCATTACACTGTCAGTTCTGTTCAACACATCCCGTAAATCCTCTTAACTTTCACTGAAGATAGCAATGTCATCAACGAATCCTATCGCATATGCCATTTCACCTTGAATTTTAATTACACTGTTGAACCTTGCTGTTATTTCCGCGACTGCCTCTTCGGCGTCTAGATTTAACAGTAGAGGCGAAAGACTACATCTCCGTCTTTTTAATCCAAGCAATTCGTTGTTGGTCTTTCATTTTCATTTTTCGCATTTGGTTTTGGAACATATCGTCTGTTACCCGTCTTTTCCCATGCCTTATCCGTATTTTTCTCAGATTTTCGAGCATCTAGTACCATGTTACATTGCCGAGCGACTTTTCCATGTTAAGGAATCGTATGAAGGTGTCTTAATTTTTCTTCAGTTTTGCTTCCATTAACAAGCACATGTCAAAACTGCCTCTCTGGTGCCTTTATATTTCCTAACGCCAAACTGACCTTCTGACAGATATTCGTTTTCCTTTTTTAGTTCACCGAGCGAGGTGGCGCAGTGGTTAGCACACTGGACTCGCATTCGGGAGGACGACAGTTCAATCAAAAAATGGTTCAAATGGCTCTGAGCACTATGGGACTCAACTGCTATGGTCATAAGTCCCCTAGAACTTAGAACTACTTAAACCTAACCAACCTAAGGACAGCACACAACACCCAGCCATCACGAGGCAGAGAAAATCCCTGACTCCGCCGGGAATCGAACCCGGGAACCCGGGCGTGGGAAGCGAGAACGCTACCGCACGACCACGAGATGCGGGGACGGTTCAATCCCGTCTCCGGCCATCCTGATTTAGGTTTTCCGTGATTTCCCTAAATCGCTTCAGGCAAATGCCGGGATGGTTCCTTTGAAAGGGCACGGCCTATTTCCTTCCCCATCCTTCCCTCACCCGAGCTTGCGCTCCGTCTCTAATGACCTCGTTGTCGACGGGACGTTAAACACTAATTTCCTCCTCCTCCTCCTCCTCCTCCTTTTTTAGTCTTCTGCACATTATTTCTGTCAGCAGTTGGATGCATGAGCTGTGAAATTGACTGTGTAATAGTTGCCGCACTTGTCGGCTATTGCTGTCTTCAGAATAGTGGTCGACAGATCGTGGTCTCGCGGTGGCGTTCTCACTTCCCGGGCTTGGGGTCTTGGGCTCGATTGCCGACGGGGTCAGAATTTTCACCTGCCTCGAGGTTACTGGGTGTTTGTGTTGTCCTCATCATTTCATCATCACTCATGAAAGTGGCGAGATTGGACTGACCAAAGGTTGGGAATTTGTACGGGTGCTAACAACCACGTAGTTGAGCGCCCCATAAACCAAAACATCATCACATCAGGATAGTGTGCATGACATTTTTCCGAAAATCTGATGGTATATCGCCAGGTCCAGACCTTCTACCTACCGAAGTAAGTAATCGTCTTGTTGCCAGTTACTCCAATGTCTTTCAAAATTTCCGATTAAATTTTATCTATTCCTTCTGCCTTATTGGATCTTAAATCATCAGACGCTCTTCCACATACTGTTTCTAATACTGGATCCTCCATCTAATCCTGTTGACTCCTGTTTCTCCTATTGTCACGACATCATACAAGCGCTCCCTACCATAGATGCCGTCAGTGTAGCCTTTTCACACGTCCTCTCCCTCCTCCTCATTTACCAGTCTTGCTTTCCCTTCACCAGATGCTGGCTTTCCTGTATGATCAGTTTATCCTTACAATAATTATTTCTTTTTCGCCATCGTCACACTTTTCGTGTAGCCATTTCGCCTTACCTCCCCCGCGCTTCCAATTTATATCTTTCCTAAGTAACTTGTGTTTCTGTATTCCAGAACATCCCTGAAAATTTTTGTACTTGCCTACCTATCCTAACGAATACAGAAGCTTCATGTGCTTCAATCGCTTTGGTGTAGATGCAGCTTTACAGTCAGGAGAAGATCAGTTTGGATTCCGTATAAATGTAGGACCATGCGAGGCAATACTGACTCTACGACTTACATTAGGAAATAGGTTAAGGAAAGGCAAACCTACTTTTCCAGCATTTGTTGACTAACAAAAAGATTTTGAAAATATTGACTGGAATACTCTCTTTCAAATTCTGAAGGTGGCAGGTCTAAAATACAGCGAGCGGAAGACTATTTACAGTTTGTACAGAAACCAGATCGCAAGTATAAGAGTCGAGGGGCATGAAAGGGAAGAGGGAGCGGAGTGAGAAATCATTGTACCCTATCCCCGATGTTATTCAATCTGTCTATTGAACAAGCTGTAAAGGTAACAGAAGAAAAATAGGAGTAAGAATTAAAATACATCGAGAAAAAATAAAAACTTTGAGGTTTGCCGACGACATTGTAATACTGTTAGCGACAGAAAGGGACCTGGAAGAGCAGTTGAAAGGCTTGGAGAGTCTCTGGAAAGGAGGATATAAGGTGAACATCAACAAAAGCAAAACGCTGATAGTGGAACGTAGTCGAATTAAATGAGGAGATACTGAGGGAATTAGATTGGGACATGAGATTTGCTATTTGGGGAGGAAAATAATTGATGACGGTCGAAGTAGAGAGGATATAAAATGCAGACTGGCTATGGCAAGGAAAGCTTTTCTGAAGAAGAGATATTTGTTTACATCACGTGTAGATTTAAGTGTTAGGAAGCCTTTTCCGAAAGTAACCATGAACCATGGACCTTGCCGTTGGTGGGGAGGCTTGCGTGCCTCAGCGATACAGATGGCCGTACCGTAGGTGTTACCACAACGAAAGGGTATCTGTTGAGAGGCCAGATGAACGTGTGGTTCCTTAAGAGGGGCAGCAGCCTTTTCAGAAGTTGCAGGGGCAACAGTCTGGATGATTGACTGATCTGGCCTTGTAACACTAACCAATACGGCCTTGCTGTGCTGGTACTGCGAACGGCTGAAAGCAAGGAGAAACTTCGGCCGTAATTTTTCCTGAGGGCATGCAGCTTTACTGTATGGTTAAATGATGATGGCGTCCTCTTGGGTAAAATATTCCGGAGGTAAAATAGTCCCCCATTCGGATCTCCGGGCGGGGACTACTCAGGAGGACGTCGTTATCAGGAGAAAAAAAAACTGGCGTTCTACGGATCGGAGCGTGAAATGTCAGATCCCTTAATCGGGCAAGTAGGTTACAAAATTTAAAAAGGGAAATGGATACGTTGAAGTTAGTTATAGTGGGAATTAGTGAAGTTCGGTGGCAGGAGGAACAAGACTTTTGGTCAGGTGAATACAGGGTTATAAGTACAATATCAAATAGGGGTAATGCAGGAGTAGGTTTAATAATGAATAAAAAAAAAGGAGTGCGGGTAAGCTACTACCAACAGCATAGTGAACGCATTATTGTGGCCAAGATAGACACGAAGCCTATGCCTACTACAGTAGTACTGATTTATATGCCAACTAGCTCTGCAGATGATGAAGAAATTGATGAAATGTATGATGAGATACAAGAAATTATTCAGGTAGTGAAGCGAGACGAAAATTTAATATTCATGGGTCACTGGAATTCGAGAGTAGGAAAAGGGAGAGAAGGAAACATAGTGGGTGAATATAGATTAGGAGTGAGAAATGAAAGAGGGAGCCGTCTGGTAGAATTTTCCGCAGAGCATAACGTAATCATAGCTAACACTTGGTTCAAGAATCATAAAAGAAGATTGTATACATGGAAGACTTCTGGAGATACTAGAAGGTATCAGATAGATTATATAGTTGTAAGACAGAGATTTAGGAACCAGGTTTTAAATTGTAAGACATTTCCGGGGGCAGGTGTGGACTCTGACCACAATCTATTTGTTATGAACTGTAGATTAAAACTGAAGAAACTGCAAAAAGGTCGGAATTTAAGGAGATGGGACCTGGATAAACTGACTGAACCAGAGTTTCGGGGAGAGCATAAGCGAGCAATTGACAGGAATGGGGGAAAGAAATACAGTAGAAGAAGAATGGGTAGCTCTGATGGATGACGTAGTGAAGACAGCAGAGGATGAAGTAGGATGGCTAGAGGACAAATGTAAGGATGTTGAGGCTTATCTCACTAGGGGTAAGATAGATACTGCCTACAGGAAAATTAAACAGACCTTTGGAGGAAAGAGAACCACTAGTAGGAATATCAAGAGCTCAGATGGAAACCCAGTTCTAAGCAAAGAAAGGAAAGTAGAAAGGTGGAAGGAGTATATAGAGGGTCTATAAAAGGGCGATTTACTTGAGGACAATATTATGGAAATGGAAGAGGATGTAGATGAAGATGAAATGGGAGATTTGATACTGCGTGAGGTGTTTGACAGAGCACTGAAAGTCCTGAGTCGAAACAAGGCCCCGGGAGTAGACAACATTCCATTAGAACTACTGACGGCCTTGGGAGAGCCAGTCCTGACAAAACTCTACAATCTGGTGAGCAAGATGTATGAGACAGGCGAAATACCCTCAGACTTCCAGAAGGATATAATAATTCCAATCCCAAAGAAAGCAGTTGTTGACAGATGTGAAAATTACCGAACTATCAGTTTAATAAGACACAGCTGCAAAATACTAACGCGAATTCTTTACAGACGAATGGAAAAGCTGGTAGAAGCCGACCTCGGCGAAGATAGTTTGGATTCCGCTGAAATGTTGGAACACGTGAGGCAATACTGACCCTACGACTTATCTTAGAAAATAGATTAAGGAAAGGCAAACCTACATTTCTAGCATTTGTGGACTTAGATAAAGCTTTTGACAATGTTGACTGGAATACTCTCTTTCAAATTCTAAAGGTAGCATGGGTAAAAAACAGGGAGCGAAAGGCTATTTACAATTTGTACAGAAACCAGATGGCAGTTATAAGACTCGAGGGGCATGAAAGGGATGGTCGAAATGGCTCTGAGCACTATGGGACCCAACTGCTGTGGTCATCAGTCCCCTAGAACGTAGAACTACTTAAACCTAACCAACCTAAGGACATCATACACATCCATGCCCGAGGCAGGATTCGAACCTGCGACCGTAGCAGTCGCACGGTTCCGGACTGCGCGCCTAGAACCGCGAGACCACCGCGGCCGGCGCATGAAAGGGAAGCAGCGGTTGGGAAGGGAGTGAGAAAGGGTTAAAGCCTGTCCCCGATGTTATTCAATCTGTATATTGAACAAGCAGTAAAGGAAACAAAAGAAAAATTTGGAGTAGGTATTAAAGTCAATGGAGAAGATATAAAAACTTTGAGGTTTGCCGATGACATCGTAATTCTGTCAGAGACAGCAAAGGACTTGGAAGAGCAGTTGAACGGAATGGCCAGTGTCTTGAAAGGAGGATATGAGATGAACATCAACAAAGGAAAAACGAGGATAATGGAATGTAGTCAAATTAAGTCGGGTGATGCTGAGGGAATTAGATTAGGAAATGAGACACTTAAATTGGTAAAGGAGTTTTGCTAATTGGGGAGCAAAATAACTGGTGATATTTGAAATAGAGAGGATATAAAATGTAGACTGGCAATGGCAAGCAAAGCGTTTCTGAAGAAGAGAAATTTGTTAACATCGATTATAGATATATGTGTCAGGAAGTCGTTTCTGAAAGTATTTGTATGGAGTGAAGCCATGTATGGAAGTGAAACATGGACGATAAATAGTTTGGACATGAAGAGAATAGAAGCATTCGAAATGTGGTGCTACAGAAGAATGCTGAAGATTAGATGGGCAGATCACATAACTAATGAGGGGGTATTGAATAGAATTGGGGAGAAGAAGAGTTTGTGGCACAGCTTGACAAGAAGAAGGGACTGGTTGGTAGGACATGTTCTGAGGCATCAAGGGATCACAAATTTAGCATTGTAGGGCAGCGTGGAGGGTAAAAATCGTAGAGGGAGACCAAGAGATGAATACACTAAGCAGATTCAGAAGTATGCAGGTTGCAGCAAGTACTGGGAGATAAAGAAGCTTGCACAGGGTAGAGTAGCATGGAGAGCTGCATCAAACCAGTCTCAGGACTGAAGACAACAACAACAACAACAACCATGAAACGTGGACGATAAACAGTGTAGACAAGAAGAGAATAGAAGCTTTCGAAATCTGATGTTACAGAAGAAAGCTGAAGATGAAGTTGGTAGATCACGGAACTACTGAGAATATCTATTTAAAAAAGCCGTTAAAAATGCTCTTAACGCATTTTTTAGGGGAAGTCATCATTCCTTCTTTATGTAATCATAGAAAATATGTGGAATGATTCCAAAGAGATAGTACCGACGTCCCTTGAGAGAAACGCACCACATAAGTAAATAAGTGATGGTACTGATCTATCATGGTACACAAAACGGTTCAGATAGCTGTTGCAGGAGCAACGAAAAAGGTATCCTCGAGCTAAAAGAACGCAAAATCCCCAAGATTGGCAAAGGTTTGCAAAAGTTCGAAATATAGAGCGCACTTCAATGCGAGATGCTTTTAATAATTTCCACAACAAACTCTCTCTCGGAGCCTGGTAGAAAACCCTAAGAAATTCTGGTCATACATGAAACACACCAGTGGCAAGACGCAATCAATACCTTCACTGCGCTATGACAACGGTGAAGTCACTGATGACACTGCCACTAAAATTGAGTTATTAAACACGGTTGTCCGAATCTCCTACACCAAGCAAGATGAAGTAAATATTCCTGAATTCCAATCAAGAAGTTGAGAAACATAGATGTAGCTATCCTCGATGTAGCAAGGCAGCTCAAATTACTTAATAAAGACAAGGCCTCCGGTCCAGATTGTATACCAGTCAGATTCCTTTCAGCTTATGCTGATACAGTAGCTCCATATTTAGCAATTATAACAAAAAGATACAACCGCTCGCTCACAGAAAGATCCTTACCCAAAGACTGGAAAATTGATGAAACCACACCAATGCCCAGAAACGGAAGCAGAAGTCTATACGTTGAATTCCAGGCCCATACGACTAACATCGATTTGCAGTGTGGTTTTGGAACATTATGCTGTGCCTCGAAGCAAACGATTTATTGACACAAAGTCAGCACAGATTCAGAAAATATTGTTCTTGTGAGACACAAATAGCTGTTTATATTCATGAAGTAATTAGTACTATCGACAATGTCAAATTGAATGTATATTTTTAGATTTCGAGAAGACTTTCGACATCGTCCCTCACAAGCGTCTTCTTACCAAACGCCGTTCCTAAGGAATTTCGCCTAAGTTTTGCGACTGGGTTCGTGATTTTCTCTTATAAAGGTCACAGTTCGTAGTAACAGACGTAGAGTCATCGAGTAAAATAGGAGTAATGTCCGGTATTCCCCAAGGAAGGGTTATAGGCCCTCTATTGTCCCAGATCTATATTGACGACATGGGAGACAATCTGAGTAGCTGTCTTAGATTGTTTGCAGACGATGCTGTCATTTACCGCCTTGTAAGGTCATCAGATGATCAAATCGAATTGCAAAACTATTTAGATAAGATATTTGTATGATGCGAAAACTGGCAATTGACCCGGAATAAATAAGAGTGTGAAGTTATTCACACGACTCCTAAAAGAAATGCGCTAAATTTTGAATACGCGATAAGTCACACAAATCTGAAGGCTTTAAATTCAATTAAATTCTTAGGGATTACAGTTACAAATTACCTAAATTGGAACGATGACATAGATAATGTGGGTAGAGCAAATCTAAGACTGTGATTCATCGGCAGAACACTTAGAAGGTGGGACAGGTCTACTAAAGAGACTGCTTACACCACGTTTCCGCCCTATTCTGGAGTACTGCTGTGCGGCGTGGACTCCGCATCAGGTGGTGCTGACGGATGACACTGAAAAAGTTCAGAGAAGGGCAGTTCATTTTGTATTATGGCGAAATATGGGAGATAGTGCCACAGACATGATACGTGAATTGAAATCATTAAAACAATGGCGTTTTTCGTTGCGACGGGATCTCATGAAATTTCTATCATCAGTTTTCTCCTCCGATTGCGAAAAATTTCCGTTGGTACCCAGCTACATAGGGAGAAATGATCATCACGATAAAATAAGAGAAATCAGGTCCCGCACAGAAAAATTTAAATGCTCGTTTTTTCCCGCGCCCCGTTCGAGAGTGGATCCGTAGAGAAACATTTTGAAGGTCGATCATTGAATCCTCTGCTAGGCATTTTACTGTGAACAGCAGCGTAATCACGTAGATGTAGATTAGATGTAGGAGGTACTGAACAGAACTGGGGAGAAAGTGAATTTGTGGCACAGCTTGACTAGGAGAAGCGAACGGTTGGTAAGACATGTTCTCAGGCATCAAGGGATCATCGGTTTAGTATTGGAGGGAAGCATGGAGGGTACAAATAGTAGAGGGAAAACAAGAGATAAATACACTAAGCAGATTCAGAGGGATGTAGGTTGCAGTAGTTATTAGGAGATGAAGGGACACGCACAGGATAGATTAGCATGGGGAACTGCATCAAACCAGTCTCTGGACTGAAGACGACAATAACAACATGATTGAAGATACGTTTTAAATCACGCATTGAAAGTGAAATTCAATGTTCGCGGCATCTGTGATTTGCTGTTTCTTGTGTTTGTTGGCAGGTGTCTATATGTAGCAGTTGGATCGTTTATTCATCAGCCAATGTTCATAGAGTCGATATGGCGATGACACAGCTGTAAATGGCAATCTGCTTTTTCCACTTCAACGCATGCAGTTAACTTACAACTGTACGGCCTGGTTTTCATTGAGTGCAATGCCCCTCCTACAGCTTAAAACATACGACGATTGGAAAGCTTTGCAACTAAGAACCTAACATTTATCTCTGTTACCATACAGAGCACTTCAAGCTTCCGTTTCCATACAATTTCATTTGGCTGATTACTGCTGGTGGATGACATTTCCGTAGGCCACCATGGGGGGAAAATCTGTAGAGGGAGACGAAGACCTTAATTCACTACGACAATTCAAATTGATGCACGTTGGAGTAGTGATGCAAGAGTAGCAGTAGTTATGCAGATAAGGAGGACCTTTCAAATGTGGCTTGGAGAGCTTGATCAACCAATCTTCTGAGTGAAGGCTGCTATAACGACAACGACAACATGGAATAATGATTACCGTAAGATAAATGAATGCTCTTTTGCGACTAATCAAGTGGGAAATCAACCTTTACCAATCAACATATCACTCTGGACAACGAAAAACAGATACGTTTTATTGTTCGTTTCATACATGAAACTTGGAAAGGAATCAACAGGAGGGACATCCATGATAATATCACTAATTGAGCAATGATATCATAAATTTCTGTTGAGTTCTCTGATATTCCTTCCCACAGTGAAGAGTGTTCAGGTAGCTACTGAAGACGTGTTTCAAAAGGGGAAGCAATAATTTCACATTGTGTATGATGCCGACCTGTGACTATGTAAATGTGTCAGCATTAGAAACAGCTCTCCCGCCATATCTGGTATGAACAATTACTTCCCTTTAGGATCACGGTGGGCACAAAACCTGTGTCACAATCTAAACTCTAATGCGCCACAAGTGATCCTCATCTCGCACCGGAAGTTCAGTTAATATAACCATGGAAGAGTTCCTCCAATCCTCGCTGATGGAACTCAGTTACCACACCATGAAAACGATATCTTGCCGTAATCTAGAATGAGCAGCTTAACCAAGAAGTACAAACTGCCTGACCATAAAAGAATACACTGTTATGCCTGTGTTTAATTAAAACATTTGACGTTATTTCACTTAAGGCGAAAAGTAACTATAATATTTGGTTATTCTATGTTACTGTCATGTTCATCAATGCTATTATAAGCGGCAGCAGCAAGAATAGTGCAGATACTATCAGTATTAATTTTATTACTTTGTACTCAGAATTATTTACTCACATTGTCAATGTAGACACTCAGATTACATAAATAAATAAACAAGGAAAAAACTAAGAAGGCACTAGATTACTGGATCTATTGACACTCGCGTAAGATATGAATCTGTAACAGGATGACATTCTGGTGATGGAAAAGACTGACTCCCGTATTATACATTCCTTTTTATTTTACACAGAGTCATTCAACAACAGCATTTCAAGATCTGATACTCATATTTTTGGCCAAAATAGTCTCGTATATTCAGGGGCAACATTTTAATCTGAATCATTTTGTTTTGCAGTCAGATGGCATATGTAAAATTCAATTGATAACGGATTCTTTGTCGCAGGCGAATTGTTCGATATATCGGCTAGTCTCGATTTCGCATTGTCTAGAATGAGTTCACATATTTCAGTTTCAAATCAAATTCTCCGATAGTTCTCTTACCGTGTACTCAGATTTACATTTTTCGACATAAAAATAAGTTTGATACATTTCTCAGATACCAGCTGTACACTTACAAACACGAATTCTTAAGCATCACAAATTGATTTCAGTGTCACTGCTGTATAGAATATGGAATAATAAGCGCAACAAGTCAACACAGAAAGCGATTTTACTTAAGAGACGACGGTTTTGTGCTTTCCATCATCTGCAAGTGATATACATTTATGTAAATTTTTCCACACTCAGTATTGGAGATCAGTGTTTAATCAAAAACAAATAATGCGATGAACACTAAATAGACACAAACGTAAGATTGCGTGTGACTAAGTGCATCTCAGCTCGCCAAGTTAGTTTTATGGTCGAGTGACTTTCCACATTATCATCGGTGATGTGCAAGGCGCTTAAGTCCGGAACCGCGCGACTGTTACGGTCACAGGCTCGAATCCTGTCTAGAGCATGGCTGTGTGTGATTCCCTTAGGTTACTTAGGTTTAAGTAGTTCTAAGTTATAGGGGACTGATGTCCTCAGATGTTAAGTCCCATAGTGCTCAGAGCCATTTGAACCATTTTTGTGCCACACGTGGTACATTTCCTCATTGGCCCAGTAGCGTCACTCCACATCTGATGAGTTCCTTGAATCCAGGCCTGGCAATTAACTCGGGGAAGCACCTGGAGGAGGAAGATAGCCTCAGTGGATTGAGATTGACATTCGACATCGATGGCTATGAACCAGTTGCTGCAGAGCGATCACTAAGGAAATTATCCAGTGTGAACTTTATGTTAAATTAGTTGCTGTCGTCGCGTTGGATCTCATGCGAAACTTGGCACTGGGAATTTACCTTTTCTGCGTTTTGTTCTTAGTATTTAACTTGTGTGTTTATCAATATCACCTAAATTTTAGTGGCAGTGATGACCTGCTAATATCTGCAGTATACGCCTCATCTTCCTCTGCATCGGTTGATGAGGCTGAAGTATCGTTTTTAATGTATTTTTTTACATTTATTACCACTACTGGGAGCCTTTTATAACTATCGTTTTATTACATTCTTGTGATAATCCTGGGAATACTAAGTCAGAACATAATTTCGGCAGCACTTGAACACAACGATTACTTATTAATATTCTGCTGTAACGTTTTTAGATGTCTTCAGAGTATATCTGGTATATTTAGGATTGGTTGTTAATTAACTATAGTTGACGGCTACCAAGTGTTTATATCGCCAAATCTTATTATTTATTACATTGGTTTCTCAATCATGTAAATGTTCATTTTAGTTGTGATTTACTCTCTCTGTAATACTTCTGCAACATTTGCTAACCTGAGTAATTATTATTAGTATTCCAAGACTATAGAGGGCCTGTTATACCGACACCTGTGAACCTAATTACTTTAGAAATTGTGCTAAAGTTGAAGTTATTTTTATTACCTTTACTAATCATTCCAACGCCTTCAGTGCTTATTAATTTCACAAATATCGTATAGTTTGCAAGAAACTGTGTCTTGAAAAAAAAAATTTTTTTAGCGCAAGGCCAAACTACCAAAATTGTTTGTGCTAGACTTGTGTTGATTCACGTAACTACTCAAAACTATCTGTCTACTTCCCATATTCCCTATTATTATTACTATGATCATTACTATTATTGTTTGACTGTCATTTGTTGATTCATTGTTCTTGAAATAGTATGACAATGAGCAACAAGTTTTCAGTATATTAACCTTGTTTTCTGAGGACTAAACTGGATTATCAGTAGGTGTTCAGCACAGAACCATCCTGTAACTACCGAAAACGAAATGGCTACTGTCTTAGTTCGCGTAAAATGTAACCAGTGCGTAATGGGATGACGATGGTGACAGTTATTAGCATTGGAACGATCTTCACAAACCTCTATTATGCAAATTCTTTTACTACATCTGTCAGAATATTGTATTTGTTTATGCTCTTGTAACACGAAGTTTCCAAGTTATATGTGTCAATGAAGATAGTGATTTGCTAAGCTGTACTGAGTATAATCAAGTCAGGTAGAATGCATTGAATTCCATGATTTTCACTATGTATAGCTTGTGCACTATGAAACTGTGAGGCAAACTATGAAGAGACTTGAT
Organism: Schistocerca nitens; assembly: GCF_023898315.1. Taxonomy (NCBI): domain Eukaryota; kingdom Metazoa; phylum Arthropoda; class Insecta; order Orthoptera; family Acrididae; genus Schistocerca; species Schistocerca nitens. The sequence continues at coordinate 187,885,965 of NC_064618.1, read as the reverse complement.
AACCATGGTTGGATACAGGTGAGCACCTCACTAATGGAATCAGTTTGTAAGTACAACGCAATCCATCACGATTGTCTACACGACGTCGTTAATACATTGTTATGTCTAGTAATAATATCTCTGTCTCAACGAAGCACCTGGAGTGTTACTAAAATGAGATTAAAGACAGGAGAGTAAGGTATAGTTAATAAATATTACGTAATACTACTTTCAGTTGGAGTAATTGTTAATCGTGACGAATCGTATTTCACGTTAATTCCGGCACAGATAGTCATATAAGTAATACGAGGATTTGCTCGAGATGTATGTAATCCCATTTCAACATTAGATGTTGCAGCGAAATTACGTCGTGTAGTTAAGCCTCTTACAGCTGCGTCATTTTCATGCGCCCTTCCGCAAGAATCGAACTGAATTCTCTAACTTACATATAGCGTCAGAAACTTCACTCATAAAATTCTATTGGCGGAAAAACGATGGTGCTTTACTGAACGATTAAGAAAATTATTAAAACTAAATGAAACACAGTTTTTGTCCTATATGGTGCACAGCAGATCACAACACGCATTCACTACCCGTGTTTCGAAACTATTCATAATCACAAATTACTGTAAATATAAATGTGAAGAAAGCATATCGAAAACCTCTTTCAAGACAAATCAGCACATATAGTGAAAATAGATAATGGAAACGAGTGGGAACGTTATGGATGTGTGGAAAACGAACACTTATTCAGAATCTGCCTCAGATGATACCATTTAAGACTGATGACTGCAGAGTAATTAACAATATGAACAAAATGTTATAAGCATGGCACTATAACGAAAGTTGTAAAAATTATTTACACATGAGTACAGGGAAGAACTGACACAGAAAAGTAGTACATATCCACCTCCTCACCATAATTTATCAGATATTCTTCACATTTTGCACCAAACATATAGAAAGAAAATGTGATAAATTGGATTTTATTTATTTATTTATTTATTTATGCATTTATTTTATCTGGCAAGATTAGGGCCTTCAGGCCCTCTCTTACACCTAACCACTTGTGATGGAACGAAATGGCTATAAGTGAAGATAGTGCAATAGATCAACTGCAAAATAAATTACAGAACAGATCAATGATAATGAGGTTCATAAAACATCTGTATCTCGCTTACAGCAAAACCTTCTCTAGTTTCCAATAAGAGAAAAAATGTCTTGCTTCCACATCTGTGATGAAGAACGAATTCATTATTGTTACAACTTGCTTTAGACTCCATAACGATATTGGGCAAGCATCGACAATTGTGTGGAAAAGCCAGTAATTGCGATAGTGGAACTTTTTATACTTCTTCACACAATTAGATTTACATTTTAAAATTTACGATTGCATTTATGTTAAAAGGTCATCTTTAATACAGTATGCATCGTAGTGGCCATTCATTGTGACAATAAGTGGCGTTCAAAGAGCCTACAACACACATTGATGAGAGAGTCACTGCTGTTTTCTTGCATAGTAAACAATACATACCAGTGGATTTTAGATTGCTTTATTCTGCATTGTTATCGATTATTATTGTTTCTCATTGTGATATTATATTAAAATTAACCTCTGACTACGGGACCGTTTATGAGATGTGAGTAAGGGCATGGAGTGAAATGGTTATAAAGCGAATTACAATGAAATACCAAAAGTAATGCTATACCTCCTTATATTATCTTGGACCTCCTTTTGCCCGGCATACTGAGATTGTGAGAGAAGAAAGAACAATAGAGTTCTGCAAAAATTTCAGCTAGTAATAGCGAATATTCTGTTCAAAAATGACAAGAGGAGAAAGTATACATGTAAAAGACCAGGAGATGTGGGAAGATTACAGTTAGATTACACCACGGATTCTAAGGCGTAAGGAGGAGCAGATATAAAATCAAGTCACAGTTTATTCGTGATGAAGAATAGCCTGAAGCTTAAGAGATTAGTCAGGGAGCAATGCGCAAGGAAGCAGGACACGGAAGTACTAACGAATGATAAGATGCTGTGGAAGTTGTCTGAGGCTATAGATACTACGATAATGAATAGCTCAGTAGGCAGTTCAGCTTAAGATGAACGTAAATCTCTAAAAAGAGCAATTACCGAAGTTCGAAAGAAAAACCTAGCTACGAACAAGGTAACTGAGACGAAACCATGGGTAACAGAAGAAACGCTTCAGTTGATAGATGAAAAAAGGAAATACAAACATGTGTAGGATAATTCAGGAATACAGAAATACGTGTAACTTAGGAGAAAAGGAGGAAGTGCAGGGAACCTAGAGAAAAATGATTGCATAAAAATGTGAAGAAATGATTGTCGGAAGGACTGACCCAGGATACAGAACAGGGAAAACAACCTTCAGCGGAATTAAAAGCGAGGGCGGTAACATTAAGGGGGCAATGAGAATTCTACTGATACGTGCAAAGGAGGGAGCAGATAGGTCGGAAGGATACACTGAAAGCCTCTATGAAATAGAGATAGAATAGAATGACTTGGCAGAATAGTGAAAAGGATTGAATATAGGAGAGATAGGGGCTCCAATATTAGAATCCGAATTTGAAAGAGGTTTGGAGAACAGAAGATCGAGTAAGGCGGAAGAGATAGATAACACTCCATCAGAATATCTAAAATCACTCTGGGGAGTGGCAACAAAAAGACTATTCATGTTGATGTGTAGAATGTATGAGTCTGGTGATATACCATCCGGCATTCGGAAAAATATCATCCACACAACTCCGAAGATTGCAAGAGGCGACAAGTAGGAGAATCATCGCACAATCTGCTGAACAGCTCATGGGTATAGGTTGCTGACAAGAATAACATACAGAAGAAAGAAAACGAAAACTGAGGACGTGTCACATAAAGATCAGTTTGGCTTCAGGAAAGATAAAGGCACCAGAGAGGTATTTCTGATGTTGATGTTGATAATTGAAACAAGACTGCAGAAAAATCAAGCCCCCTTTATAGGATTTGTCGAGCTCGAAAAAGCGTTCGATAATGTAAAACGGTACAAGATGATAGAAATTTTGAGAAAATAGGCATAAGCTATAGTGATAGACGGGTAATACACACGAGCGAAGAGGAACAATAAGAGTGGAGGACCCAGAATGTGGCGCTCGGATTAAAAGGGATGTAAGACAAGGATGTAGTCTCTTGCCCTTACTGTTCAATCAATATATCGAAGAAGCAGTGATGGAAATAAAAGGGAGATTCGAGGGTGGGATTATAATTCAAGGTGAAAACATATCAGAGATAAGATTCGTGGATGACAATGCTAGCTGCAGTGAAAGTGAAGAAGGATTACAGAATCCACTGAATGGAATGAATAGCAATGAGTACAGGATATGGATAGAGGGTAGCTCCAGGAAAGACGAAAATAATGAGAAGTAGCAGAAATGAGAACAGCGAGAAACTTAACATCAAAATTGGAGGACATTATGTACATGAAGTTAAAGAATGCTACTACCAATGCAACAGAGTAACCCACGAGGGATGAAGCAAGGATGACATATAAAGCAGACTAGCACTGGCAAAAAGGGCATTCCTGGACAATAAAAGTCTACTGCTGCAAAACACAAACCCTAATTTGAGGAAAAAATTTCTGAGAATGTACGTTAAGAAAACAGCGCTGTATGGCAGTGAAAAATTGATTGTGGGAAAACAGTAAGAGAAGAGAACCGAAGGATTTCAGATATTGTGCTACAGACGAGTGTTGTAAATGAGATGGACTGTTAAGATAAGAGAAAGGAAGTTCTTCGCAGAATCGTCGAGGAAAGGAACATAAAGAAAACAGTGATAGGAAAGAAGGAAAGGACGGTAGGACATCACTTAATACGTTACGCAATAACTTCAAAGCTACTAGAGGGAAATGGAGAGAGTAAAAACTGTAAGGGAAAACAGACGTTGAAATACCTTCACCAAATAATTGAGGACGTAGGTTGGGAGTGCTACTCTGAGATGAAGAGGTTGGCGCAGAAGCGGACTTCCTGCCGGGTTGCATTACACTAGTCAGAAGACTACTGACTCAAAGAAAAGAGAAAGTGCAGCAATTCGATGTGGCTTGGACTCAACATGTCGTTACAAGTACCCAGCAGAAATAACGAGCCATACTGCCTCTACAGCCATTCATAATTGTGACAGTGTTACCAGTGCAGGATTTTGTGCACGAACTGACCTCTCGATTAGGTCCCATAAAAGTCTGACTGGATTCATGTCGGGCCGTATGGGTGGCCAAATCATTCGTTCGAGTTTTCCAAAATGTTGTTCAAAATAGTTGCTAAGTTTTGTGGCCCAGTGAAATTGCACAGAGACATCTTTAAGTATGACATCGTTGCTTGCTGCAAATCGTCTCCAAAGAGCAGAACGTAATCAGTTCTAGTCGTTGATCGGTTTAGCTGGACCAAAGGACCCAGTCTATTCCATGAAAACACAGCGCACACCAATAGCGAGCACAGCAAGCAAAGTGCCTTGTTGACATCTAGGATCCACGGCTTCGTGGGTTCTGACCCACACCAGAACCCAATTATCAGCTCCTACGAACTGAAATCACGATTCGTCTGACCAGGCCACGGTTTTGCAGCCTTTTAGGTTCCGATCGATATGGTCACTAGCCCAGAAGAGGCGCTGCAGGCGATTTCGCGGTATTCTCGGCACACTCTTGACTCTGTGAATATCGGAATATTGAAATTCCTAACAATTTCTGAAATGGAATGCCCCATGAGTCTAGTTCCGAAGGCCTTTCTGCCTACAAATTATATTAATTCTTGTAAAATGATAGTTCTACCAATGCACTATTCTTTTTCATATTCCGTAAGCAGTACTACCGCTATCTACATATGTACTTATCGCTGTCCCATGACTTTTGTCACCTCGGTATATTTTCTGAGATAACTAGACCTACTTCGTGTCTCGACTTCGTAAATAATTTAGCTACATCTTTTCAATAGACACAGTCGCCGCTGCAGAATTTGTTCGATCCTAAAGAAGAGTTTCTAACTTGTTTTCCTACCTTGAGTAATTCATTAACTGCTCAATATTTATCGAGAGTGATCACTTCAGTTCTGATGTTGAACAGTTGTCTGATTTGAACAATAGTTACTTCAGTATTCTTATTTACTTGTACTGCCAATACCCGTGTCATCAGACATTCTTCATATTTCGTATTATTACCGTTTCGGCACAGCTGGTAGAAGACATCTTGCAACTAGTATTCCATAGAGTTATAGAATAGAAATAACAAAATCAGTAACAACTATAGTAGAATATACAGGCCTTAGTATACTTTTTCGTGGATAACAGAGTAATTAGGAGAAATTAGACTGTCTGGGGCAGAAATGGATGCGGGAGAAGACTAGTGAGACGTAGAGGCATGTGCTTGAACGAGTAATGAAGACAGGAGTAAACGATTGCGCGACTGCTTGAGAAAAACAAAGAAAAACACAGCTAGAAAGAAATGATTCATTGTTTAACGGGAATATGCTGCTAGGTATTTTTATTTTTGAGGGAAGACCTATGATGATAGGAAAAGGATGAGCTCCAGTTTCTTGTTTATATGTAACGAACCACTGAATTTCACGTAGAGATCAAGCCAATATACGTCGGTTGTGGCAATGATCTAAGGAGTAAAGCGTCGGCAGATAGCATTTATACCACAGAAGTTAGCAATGTCTCGCTACAATCCGAGCCGACGAATAAAGGCGCTGGTGGAGCCACACACTTACTCCCAGCTTTGCAGCACCACCACATGAAGACCGATGACAGTGTTGGCAGTGAGAAGACTACACCTGGACATTTCTATCAGATACTGTCGAAAAGCACTGATTAGGGGACGATGTGAGCGGTAAAGTGTGTTGTGCAGCTTAACTGATCTCATTAATATAGGTGCCGGTGGTCATTATATCACTCTGTTTCTCATTATTTCAAATTCCCTCCCCTGTGCTTGCCAGTTTGAAAGATATCTTTATCTGTAACGATCACGTCATCAATGATTTCAATATCGCCTGCTGGGGGCAAGGACAAGGCAGAATAAACAGTAAACACCAATTACTGATAGTATGTACCGTTAGTGATCAACTTATAAAAGAGTGGATCTTGCCTCTACATAAAAGTAATTTCGAGCCTCGGGATTTCAAACGCCCAGCCCAAAGAGTGGTGTGTCGTAACGAGCAAACTGCATACTGAATCGAAAGCTGACCGCTGACACTAGGTGCCCACTCAAAAGCCGCCTCTGCGGCACTTTCCTGTGACAGATAGTGTGGGTAGCGTTTTCTACAAGGTGCTCGATACGTGGGCTGACCTTTATAATTACCGCTGGAAAGAGCGCGTTCCCAGAGAGGCGAGTGCCTTCGATATACATCTACGTAGGCAGCAGAAAATTACAGGTCCCGGTCATGTTAACATTACATTCTTTGTCGATCAAAAAAAAATTATTGCACAAAAGCTATTGAAATAGTGTTCTTCAGCCCTTCTGAGACACTCTCTATCCTACCTCTCAGCTGTAGTAACAAAGGATACACACTGATCAATGCGCGTACACCAATCAATGAAGGCAACAGATATAATCCCGAGAAAGTTGAACAGTTATGGGACCTTCGTGAAGAACAGTTACAGAAAATTCCTTCTAAGAATATAAAGATCCTGCTAGGTGACTTTATCGCTCAGCTAGGAATAAAACCGCAATTCAGATCAACAATTGGAAAGTTTCCTGCTCACAAGATGACTAGCAGAAATGGTATAAGACTCGTAAATCTGTGTCGATCCTTCAGTCTTCAGATAATGTCCACATTTTACAAACACAAGCCAAGTGAATAGAAGACTTGGCGATCACCAGGCAATGAGTGTGGAGAGAAACAGATTGATCATGTAGCAATCTCTAGGAGAGCAGTTAAATAATGTATTTTAAATTACAGAGAGGTACCAAGTTTGACTCAGATCATTACCTCTCCTAGATCAAAATGGATTTCATCCCTCTCCATAAGGCCGTGAAAACCGGAAATAAAACTCATAAATATGACGTGGCGAAACTCAAAATCAATCAAAACGTATTGGAACAATACCACCAGCAACTAACATTTGTATCTCATCAATGGACAGACATCGCCTCCAAGATCCAACAAGTAGCTAATACTTCAAGCCTGACAATTAAAAAAAGAGAGCATAGATAGTGGAAAGCCGTTTGTGATGAGGTGGTGGCCCAAAGAAGAAATGCCTGGAAAAAGTGGAACTCGACCAAGAGATCTGAAGATTTAGATGTATTCAGTTAAGTTCGAAAACATGCAGCCAGAACTTTACAAAGGGCTAAATGATTGTATGAGAAACAGATCGATCAGGATTTCCGGAAAAATAATGCCAGAGATTTCTATCAAACGTTCAAGTCGAATTTGAAGGGATACCAATGCCCTGGTCTTTGTTTTAGAGACGAAAATGGAAAGCTCGGCCTGACCAACGTAGAAAACTGCTAGATCATGTCTCGTTATTTTGAAAATCTACTTAAGTGTGAGGAACAGAAAGAAAGATTCCCTTTATGTAACACGATCCACAAACTACCCAACTCATCTCCAACTGGTGAAAAGGAGATCAAATAGATAATCAACAACCTTAGTATTAATAATAAGGCAGCTGGAGAGGATTCAATAGTGGCGGAACTACTGAAGCTGGCAAATAATGAAATTCTAGATATACTAGTCAAACTTTTTGAGCAGATCTGGAGAATTGGGATGATACCAACTGAATGGTAGTCAGCTTTAATCCATCCTCTACACAAAAATGTGATAAAAAGAATGTCAGTAACTTCAGGGGCAGCTCATTGGTATCTGTTCCATATAAGATTCTTTCCAAAGCAATACAGAACAGAAGAAAAGGTGATCTTGAGCAGCTGATTGGGGAATATCAAGCTGGTTTCCAACAGGGCCGTTCTTGCCCAGAACAAATCTTTTACTTGAAAAACATCAACAGGAGAAAAAAAAACTGGAGGAAATAACTACGTGGTCTTGTGTGTTGATTTTCAGAAGACATATGACTCCATCGACAGAGAGGCATTAATGAATATTTTGGAAGAGTCTGGGGTGGATGATACATCCAGAAAGCTGATCAAGCAAACTCTCACTAGTACAGTATCAAAAATAAAATCTATGGGTGACATTCAGTACCCTTTACAATCAAAACGGGCGTAAGACAAACAGATGGAGTATACCCACTCCTTTTCAGCTGCGTCTTGGAAAAGGTCATTCAAGATTGGATAGAGTTGTAAGCTCACGAAGAAATAAATGAAGAGCGGTTCAGACTTGGTTCTAAGAACAAAGTGGTGGACATTGACTGCTTGGACTTTGCGGATGACCAGCCCATTTTTGCAAACAACTTAGAGTCAGCAGTCAACAGGATCAATAAGCTGTCAGAAATTGCTGAAAAAGTTGGACCCCAGATTTCTATTCAAAAGAGACATATATGACGATCATCTGTGATGGACCTGAATGGATGATCATCAGTCCGCGAAAAATCGGACGAGTTAAGAATTCCATGTATCTCGGTGAAGTCATACAGAAGAATGGATTAGCAGAATAAGCAATTAATGTCAGTATGAGGAAGTTAGACCAGGCATACCAACTGACAAAGACTACCTATAACAAATACTCTATGAGTATAGGGGCCAAGTTCCAACCTTATAATACAGTTGTAAATCTTGAGGGCTTATATGCGTCTGAAACTTTGACCATGAATAGACAAGGTGGAACTGAGCGACTGGAAAAGGGAGAGCGTAGGATATCAAGGAAACTTGGTAATAGATGATGGACAATGGCAAATGAGAGCAAAAGACGACTTGTACAACAAGACAGAACCTACCACAGCATCCATTAAGAGAAGACGATTGTTATTTTACGGTCATGTCATGAGGATGGACGGTGATCGATTAACAACAAGAATACGGAGTTTCTTCCCATCTAAGAAAGCAAGGCCCAGATGGTTCGAAGAATGAGAAAATGATCTTAGGCAGACTGGTACCTCAAAGAGAGAAATTCCTCACAGGAACAAATCTGGAAGATTGGTGTGCAACTACTAAGGTTTTAAAATGGCGTCAAAGTAGAAAAGACGGAGAGGACCTTTGTCCGAAGAGCATAAACAGGTTGATGGGCTCAGGAGATAGTGGCAGGAAGTCAAAACTGGAACAAAAATGAGACCTACAAACTAAAATGAAATTGGTTACTACCACGCAGTCCATAGAGGCTCAACTCGATAAAGAAAAAAAAATTAATATTTGCGTCTTTTGACGTTTCCAAGACTTCAAACACGTATGAAAACCTCAACGTGCTGAGAGATTGTGGTTAAAGCTGTCGCATCAGACTAATTACACACAGTAAAAGGGGACTAATATAAACACTATTATCGATGTTAACGGTGAGGAAACACCTGGATAACAACAAAACGCTTTCAAGAGCAGTTGTTACTTGTTAACAATTGTTATAATTCCACTGGAACGAAAGTCATGATGAATAAATCCGCAATTTTGCTTCGGCAACAAAGGAAACCCACTGGATTCCGATCCAGCAGGGCTCTTTAAGACGACGGTAGACTATCAAGCGCACTATATCGCCACAGTTTACTCCACTGCAGTTTCATTCCGGTTTGTCAGTGTAATCCTCAATATTATTATCAGTTGCCATTATTCGCCCATTATGGCATTATATAGTTATGCTGAACATAAGGCGCACATTGTGTCTTCTTCTAACGCAGTATACTTCGCATAGTATTACAGAAAACTGCTATTGTTCTCTGCCAACTGGATTTAAATCTCATACTAAACAACTAGCGTCTACGTTTTGTAAAATGTTACCTTTAGAATGTATTGCCTCCTTTCTTCCTGTTCATCTCTTAAAATTAACAAATATTTAGAAAAATGTAATGGAAACATCAAATGCTTCACAATAAGACTTCATAACGTTTGCACAGACCGTCAGGCAGTTTATAAAATCGTAAGCGCTTAATTTACAGGGATACGTGTAGAATAATCTAAAAATGTGTCGTAGCTAATGCATTTCACTGTGATGGTCTTTACTGTAAAAGATCCTCACTTTCAGTTCACGTCCACTGTGCATGGTTCGGATAAATATCTAACTCTTACAGTCATCAAGGGCCCATTTCATTCAACACAATACTTTAACAAAGAGTTATTCTACTGCATTGGTAATGCCAGTAGTCTTGAAAAAGTATGCCACAGGGTGGGTTTCGATCAACGGGGAAAAGTTGTAAAGCTTAAATAAATGGCTTCCTATGTGAATGACGACTATACATTATTTAAAGGAAACATCGTGATAAGCTTAATCAGAAAGACTGAACAAAATCCACACATTGTGTCTTCTTCCAACGCAGTATATTTCGCATAGCGTTCTAGAAAGAAACAGGCGAAATACCCTCAGACATCAAGAAGAATATAATAATTCCAATCCCAAAGAAAGCAGGTGTTGACAGATGTGAAAATTACCGAACTATCAGTTTAATAAGGCACGGCAGCAAAATACTAACGCGAATTCTTTACAGACGAATGGAAAAACTAGTAGAAGCCGACCTCGGGGAAGATCAGTTTGGATTCCGTAGGAAAACTGGATCACGTGAGGCAATACTGACCTTACGACTTATCTTAGAAGAAAGATTAAGGAAAGGCAAACCTACGTTTCTAGCACTTGTAGACTTAGAGAAAGCTTTTGACAATGTTAACTGGAATACTCTCTTTCAAATTCTAAAGGTGGCAGGGGTAAAATACAGGGAGCGAAAGGCTATTTACAATTTGTACAGAAACCAGATGGCAGTTATAAGAGTCGAGGGACATGAAAGGGAAGCAGTGGTTGGGAAGGGAGTAAGACAGGGTTGTGGCCTCCCCCGATGTTATTCAATCTGTATATTGAGCAAGCAGTAAAGGAAACAAAAGAAAAATTCGGAGTAGGTATTAAAATCCATGGAGAAGAAATAAAAACTTTGAGGTTTGCCGATGACATTGTAATTCTGTCAGAGACAGCAAAGGACTTGGAAGAGCAGTTGAACGGAATGGATGGTGTCTTGAAGGGAGGATATAAGATGAACATCAACAAAAGCAAAACAAGGATAATGGAATGTAGTCGAATTAAGTCGGGTGATGTTGAGGGTATTAGATTAGGAAATGAGACACTCAAAGTAGTAAAGGAGTTTTGCTATTTGTGGAGCAAAATAACTGATGATGGTCGAAGTAGAGAGGATATAAAATGTAGACTGGCAATGGCAAGGAAAGCGTTTCTGAAGAAGAGAAATTTGTTAACATCGAGTATAGATTTAAGTGTCAGGAAGTCTTTTCTGAAAGTATTTGTATGGAGTGTAGCCATGTATGGAAATGAAACATGGACGATAAATAGTTTGGACAAGAAGAGAATAGAAGCTTTCGAAATGTGGTGCTACAGAATAATGCTGAATATTAGATGGGTGGATCACATAACTAATGAGGAGGTACTGAATAGGATTGGGGAGAAGAGGAGTTTGTGGCACAACTTGACCAGAAGAAGGGATCGGTTGGTAGGAAATGTTCTGAGGCATCAAGGGATCACCAATTTAGTATTGGAGGGCAGCGTGGAGGGTAAAAATCGTTGGGGGAGACCAAGAGATGAATACACTAGGCAGATTCAGAAGGATGTAGGTTGCAGTAGGTACTGGGAGATGAAGCAGCTTGCACAGGATGGAGTAGCATGGAGAGCTGCATCAAACCAGTCTCAGGACTGGAGACCACAACAACAACCACAACAACATTCTAGAAAGCAACCGTTGTTCTCTGCAAACTGGATTTACATCTCATACTAAACGATTAGTCCTAATTAATAATGTTAGTTAGTTAATAGTCATGGGTGATTGGAATTCGATAGTAGGAAAAGGAAGAGAAGGAAAAGTAGTCGGTGAATACGGAATTGGGTTAGGTAATGAAAGAGGAAGTCGCCTGGTAGAATTTTGCACCGAGCATAACTGAATAATAGCTAACACTTGGTTCAAGAATCAACCATAAGAGAAGGTTGTATACGTGAAAGAGGCCTGGAGATACTGGAAGGTTTAAGATTATATAATGGTAAGAGACAGGTTTTAAATTTTAAGACATTTGCAAGGGCAGATGTGGACTCTGACCACAATCTATTGGTTATGAACAGTAAATTAAAACTGAAGAAACTGCAAAAAGGTGGGAATTTAAGGAGATGGGACCTGGATAAACTGACAGAACCAGAGGATGTAGAGAGTTCCGGGGAGAGCATTAGGGAACGGCTGACCGGAATGGGGGAAAGAAATACAGTAGAAAAAGAATGGGTACCTTTCATGGATGTAATAGTGAAGGCAGCAGAGGATGATGTAGGTAAAAAGACGAGAGCTAGTAGAAACCCTTGGATAACAGAAGAATTACTGAATTTAATTGACGAAAGAAGAAAATATAAAAATGAAGTAAATGAAGCAGGCAAAAAAGAATACAAAACTCTCAAAAATGAGATCGACAGGAATTGCAAAGTCGCTAAGTAGGGATGGTTAGAGGAGATATGTCAAGAGCTCAGATGGAAACCCAGTTCTAAGTAAAGAAGAGGAAGCAGAAAGGGGGAAGGAGTATATAGAGGGTCTATACAAGGGCGATGTACTTGAGGACAATATTATGGAAACGGAAGAGGATGTAGATGAAGAAGAAACGGGAGATATGATACTGCGGGAAGAGTTTAACAGTGCACTGAAAGACCTAAGTCGAAACAAGGCCCCGGGAGTAGACAACATTCCATTAGAACTACTGACGGCCTTGGGAGAGCCAGTCCTGACAGAACTCTGCCATCTGGTGGGCAAGATGTATGACACATGCGAAATACCGTCAGCCTTCCAGAAGAATATAATAATTCCAATCCCAAAGAAAGCAGGTACTGACAGGTGCGAAAATTACCGAACTATCAGTTTAATAAGTCACAGCTACAAAATACAACGGAAATTCTTTGTAGACGAATGGAAAAACTGGTAGAAGCCTACTTCGAGCAAGATCAGTTTGGAATCCGTAGAAATGTTGGATCATGTGAGGCAATACTAACCCTACAGCTTTTCTTAGAAGATAAGAAGGCAAACCTACATTTCTAGCATTTGTGGACTTAGAGAAAGCTTTTGACAATGTTGACCGGAATACTCTCTTTCAAATTCTAAAGGTGGCAGGGGTAAAATACAGGGAGCGAAAGGCTATTTACAATTTGTACAGAAACCAGATGGCAGTTATAAGACTCGAGGGGCATGAAAGGGAAGCAGCGGTTGGGAAGGGAGTGAGACAGGGTTGTAGCCTGTCCCCGATGTTATTCAATCTGTATATTGAGCAAGCAGTAAAGGAAATAAAAGAAAAATTTGGAGTAGGTATTAAAATCCATGGAGAAGAAATAAAAACTTTGAGGTTCGCCGATGACATTGTAATTCAGTCAGAGACAGCAAAGGACCTGGAAGAGCAGTTTAACGGAATAGACAGTGTCTCGAAAGGAGGATATAAGATGAACATCAACAAAAGCAAAACGAGGATACTGGAATGTAGGCGAAGTAAGTCAGGTGATGCTGAGGGCAACAGATTAGGAAATGGCTCTGAGCACTATGGGACTTAACTGCTGAGGTCATCAGTCCCCTAGAACTTAGAACTACTTAAACCTAACTGACCTAAGGACATCAGACACACCCATGCCCGAGGCAGGATTCGAACCTGCGACCGTAGTGGTCGCGCGGTTCCAGACTATAGCGCCTAAAACCGCTCTGGCACCCCGGCCGTCTTAGATTAGGTAATGAGACACTTAAAGTAGGAGATGAAGTTTGCTAGTTGGGGTGTAAAATGACTGAGGATGGTCGAAGTAGAGAGGATGTGTAGACTGCCAATGGAAAGTAAAGCGTTTCTGAAGGAGACGAATTTGTTAACATCGAGTATAGATTTAAGTGTCAGGAAGTCATTTCTGAAACTATTTGCATGGAGTGTAGCCATGCATGAAAGTAAAACGTGGGCGATAAATAGTTTGGACAAGCAGAGAATAGATGCTTTCGAAATGTGGTGCTACAGAAGAATGCTGAAGGTTAGATCGATAGATCACATAACTAATGAGGAAGTACTGAATAAAATGAAGGTGAAGAGAAATTTATGGCACAACTTGACTAGAAGAAGGGATCGGTAGGTAGGACATGTTCTGTGGCAGCAAGAGATCACAAGTACTGGGGGGCAACGTTGACGGAGAAAAAGTGGTTCAAATGGCTCTGAGCACAATGGGACTTAACTTCTGAGGTCATCAGTCCCCTAGAACGTAGAACTACTTAAGCCTAACTAACCTAAGGACATCACACGCACCCATGCCAGAGGCAGGATTCGAACCTGCGACCTTAGTGGTCGCGCGGTTCCAGACTGTAGCGCCTAGAACCGCTCAGCCACGGCCGGCGTAGAGCGAGACCAAGAGATGAATACACTAAGCAGATTCAGAAGGATGTAGGTTGCAGTTGGTACTGGGAGATGAAGAAGCTTCATCAGGATGGAGTAGAATTGAGAGCTGCATCAAACCAGTCTCTGGACTGAAGACCACAACAACAACAACTAAAAGATTAGCTACTACGTCACGTAAGATGTTACCTTTAGAATGTATTGCCTTCTTTCTTAACCAAGGTGTGTTTCTGTTCATCTGTTGAAATTTATAAATATTTAGAAAAATGTGATGAAAACATCAAATGCGCCACAGTAAGACTTCGTAACGTTTTCCGGACCATCAGGCAGTTTATAAAATACATATATATTTATATAATTCATGTATAATATTCTAAAAATGAGTCTACATCTACATCTACATCCATAATCCGCAAGCCACCTGACGGTGTGTGGCGGAGGGTACCCTGAGTACCTCTATCGGTTCTCCCTTCTATTCCAGTGTCGTATTGTTCGTGGAAAGAAGGATTGTCTGTATGCTTCTGTGTGTGCTCTAATCTCTCTGATTTTATCCTCATGGTCTCTTCGCGAGAGGGAGCAATATACTGCTGGACTTTTCGGTGAAGGTATGTTCTCGAAACTTTAAGAAAAGCCCGTACCGAGCTACTGTGCGTCTCTCCTGCAGAGTCTTCTACTGGAGTTTATCTATCATCTGGATAACGCTTTCGCGATTACTAAATGATCCTGTAACGAAGCGCGCTGCTCTCCGTTGGATCTTCTCTATCTCTTCTATCAACCCTATCTGGTACGGATCCCACGCCGCTGAGCAGCATTCAAGCAGTGGGCGAACAAGCGTACTGTAACCTACTTCCCTTGTTTTCGGATTGTATTTCCTTAGGATTCATCCAAAGAATCTCAGTCTGGAATCTGCTTTACCGACGATCAACTTTATATGATCATTCCATTTTAAATCAGTCCTAATGCGTACTCCCAGATAATTTATGGAATTAACTGCTTCCTGTTGCTGACCTGCTATTTTGTAGCTAAATGATAAGGGATCTATCTTTAAATGTATTCGCAGCACATTACACTTGTCTACATTGAGATTCAATGGCCATTCCCTGCACCATGCGTCAATTCGCTGCAGATCCACCTGCATTTCAGTACAATTTTCCATTGTTACAACCTCTCGATACACCACAGCATCATCTGCAAAAAGCCTCAGTGAACTTCCGATGTCATCCAACAGGTCATTTATGTATATTGTGAACAGCAACGGTCCCATGACACTCCCTTGTGGCACACCTGAAATCACTCTTACTTCGAAAGACTTCTCCCCATTGAGAATGACATGCCGCGTTCTGTTATCTAGGAACTCCTTAATCCAATCACACATTTGGTCTAATAGTCCATGTGCTCTTACTTTGTTCATTAAACGACTGTGGGGAACTGTATCTAACGCCCTGCGTAAGCCAAGAAACACAGCATCTATCTGTGAATCCGTGTCTATGGCCCTCTGAGTCTCGTGGACGAATAGCGCGAGCTGGGTTTCACACGACCGTCTCTTTCGAAACCCATGCTGATTCCTACAGAATAGATTTCTAGTCTCCAGGAAAGTCATTATACTCGAACATAGTAAGTGTTCCAAAATTCTACAACTGATCGACGTTAGAGATATAGGTCTATAGTTCTGCACATTTGTTCGACGTCCTTTCTTGACAACGGGGATAACCTGTGCCATTTTGCAATCCTTTGGAACGCAACGCTCTTCTAGAGACCTACGGTACACCGCTGCAAGAAGGGGGGCAAGTTCCTTCGCGTACTCTGTGTAAAATAGAACTGGTATCCCATCAGGTCCAGCGGCCTTTCCTCTTTTGAGCGATTTTAATTGTTTCTCTATCCCTCTGTCGTCTATTTCGATATCTACCATTTCGTCATCTGTACGACAATCTAGAGAAGGAACTACAGTGCTGTCTTCCTCTGTGAAACAGCTTTCGAAAAAGACATTTAGTATTTCGACCTTTACTCTGTCATCCTCTGTTTCAGTACCATTTTGGTAACAGTGTGTCTGGACATTTTGTTTTGATCCACCTACCGCTTTGACATAAGACCAGAATTTCATAGGATTTTCTGCCAAGTCAGTACATAGAACTTTAATTTCGAATTCATTGAACGCCTCTCGCATAGCCCTCCTCACACTACATTTCGCTTCGCGTAATTTTTGTTTGTCTGCAATATTTGGCTATGTTTATGTTTGCTGTGAAATTCCCTTTGCTTCCGCAGCAGTTTTCTAACTCCGTTGTTGTACCACAGTGGCTCTTTTCCATCTCTTACGATCTTGCTTGGCACATACTCATCTAACGCATATTGTACGATGGTTTTGAACTTTGTCCACTGATCCTCAACACTATCTGTACTTGAGACAAAACTTTTGTGTTGAACCGTCAGGTACTCTGTAATCTGCTTTTTGTCACTTTTGCTGAACAGAAAAATCTTCCTACCTTTTTTAATATTTCTATTTACGGCTGAAATCATCGATGCTGTAACCGCTTTATCATTGCTGATTCCCTGTTCTGCGTTAAATGTTTCAAATAGTTCGGGTCTGTTTGTCACCAGAAGGTCTAATATGTTATCGCCACGAGTCGGTTCTGTGTTTAACTGCTCAAGGTAGTTTTCAGATAAAGCACTTAAAAAAATTACGCTGGATTCTTTGTCCCTGCCACCCGTTATGAGCGTTTGAGTCTCCCAGTCTATATCCGGCAAATTAAAATCTCCACCCAGAACTATAACATGGTGGGGAAATCTACTCGACATATTTTCCAAATTATCCTTCAGGTGCTCAGCCACAACAGCTGCTGAGCCAGGGAGCCTATAAAGACATCCAATTACCATGCCTGAGCCTGCTTTAACCGTGACCTTCACCCAAATCATTTCACATTTCGGATCTCCGTCAATTTCCTTCGATATTATTGCACTTCTTATCGCTATAAACACGCCTCCCCCTTCAATGTCCACCCTGTCTCTGCGTAGCTAATGCAGTTCATTGTGCTGGCCATTACAGTAAAAGATCCTCACTTTCGTTTCACGTGCACAGTGCTTGGTTCGGATAATTGTATAACTCCTACAGTAATGAAGGGCCAATTTCATTTTACACAATACTTTAACCAAGAATTATTCTACTCCTTTGGTAATACCAGTAGTCTTGAAAATGTATGCCACATGGTGCGTTTCGATCAACGGGGAAAAGTTGTAAAGTTTAAAAAAATCGCTTCCTATGTGAATGCTGGCTGTACATTATTTTATGGAAACATCCTGACAAGCTTACTCAGAAAGACACAGAGGGTGAGCAGGTGGATGTCTCAGGCCATCTCTATTTAACCTTTTTGTGCTTGTGGGTTTTATTGCACAGACATTGCTGATAACTTTGAACTCGGGTAGGAAGGTATGGGATTGGGTCACCTTAATTGATGGATTGGAGACCCCACATAACCGCTTCAGCGTTCATAGTCTTCGATACATAACTTGCCTTTATTAAGGTTAAACGAGTTGTAAAAGGAATCAGGAATAAAATTGATTGAGCAGACTTTAGGAAATTACTTTTAAGCAGATGGCACTACTTATGTGCCACCAGCCATGAACTATACACCAGGATGTTGAAATTTAAAGACGGTTAGCTACAGTTAGCAAAATTCACTCAGTAGCTTTTTAGACTAAATGACCATTACACAGCTGCCACTAATGATGAATCCACTATCAGTTAGTAGAGAGCAGTATACAGAATTTAAAAACAATTAACAGTCCTGAATAAGCTGCTATAGTAAGTCGAAATTCACTGATCAATTCCTAAACAAATGACACAAGTAGCTGCCATTTACTATGAACCCACTGTCATTCAGGATACTCACAAGTTACATAATTTTAAAACAGTTTAGAGCCACTGTGTAGGCGGCTACAGTTAACCAAATTTCACTCATAACATTTTAAGAAAATGATTACTAAACAGTCACTATTAATTATAAAGCCACTGATCTTTAGTCGACAGCAAAATATAGAATTTAAAAAACAATTAGCTGTCACATAATAAGAAGCTGCAGTTAGCCAAAATTTACTGATAACATATAAGCAAATTAACTTATAAATTACTGCCATTAATTATGAACACACTGTAATTTAGGAAAAAAAAGGTGCAAAATTTTAAAACAGTTAACAGTCGCTGAATATTGATTGGCGACTCCATGGAGTGTTCTATGCATCACGACCAAATATTGGATAGAATTGTAAGGAGAACCTGCATTGGTCGTATTTCTTTGTTTTATTATCCGCAAAATCGCTGAATAAGCAGCTACAGTTATCAAAAATTCACTGATCAGTTTTTAAGCAAATGACTTATAAGGAGCTGATATTAATTATGAGTGGAGGTTGAATAAACCCTGCCTTCACTAGCGTCGAATCGGTCAAATAACCACCAAGTCGCTATTGTGTTTTGCAAAATACCGAGCTAACTCAAGGAAACCGCATCGCATGGCAGGCGACAACCGACAGTGAACCCAATCTCGGCGCCTTCACAGAAACCGGTTCGTTCTCTCGCGCCCCAAGTCGTCTGTCTCCGCAGAACACACACCCGCTGCCAAAACCCTCCTGCTTCGTGCCTATGGCCCCACCGATGGCGCCACCGTTGCACCTCCAAAGTTATCCAGACAATGATCGTCAACGATGGACAAGAAATCGTAGAATGCCTCAGTTGCTTTGCATATGATTAATATTATTACTTTGGCATATTCCATTTCACTTTATGTAATTTCCAATTTATTGCGTTGAAAGGACTCAATCAAAAAATTTAAGTTTCACTCTGAAGTGACAATAATAGTATTTCTTTCAATGAAACTATTAACATAACAGAAGAAGTGCGTATCAGGAACGTATTTTTCTTTATTTTACATTTTTTGGAGATAATTTTGTTCACTACCGCAATATGTTTTTACTCAAGACACATGACGAAACTCATCTGCTTTTCGTTAACCGTTTCACACTGCTAAGCAGTTAAAATCGTTATATTCCCTCTAATTCCTTAATTTCAAAGTCAGTTTACTGCTTTCATGATACTTTCTCATAATTTTAAATTAATGTTTACGTTGCGTCTCAGTTTCGGCAAGGAATATGAATGGCATGTTTAACAGATGTGAACCAGCGGTGGACTTTTGCCACAACTCTGATTTAAATTAATTTAAATAATCCAAAACACATTACACGTATTAATGTAGGCAATGGGCATAGTTTGTAATGAATGTAGTTTCAGTTATATTCAATCGTAATTGTTCACAAAGAGTTAGGTATGAAGATAGTAGGATGGCAAGGTAACATATGGCAGCATTCAAGAATTCCCTGAGGATTAAGGCTTTTAAGATCGGCTAGGACAGTTTTGCTTAGCCCCTATGGCTTCTTCTGCTGCCATGGTGTCCAACTAAAGCCGATCGCCGGCCAAGCTCATCTATACTTTTATTACATTTATTCTGTAAGTAGGCTGTTTAGGTTTTTTTATTGGTAACGCCACCTCTGTATGAAAATCACTGGCTGTGCTGTGTGCAGTCTGTGGCTGCTTTGCATTGTTGTAATACTCGCCATTGTAGTGTTAGGCAGTTGGAGGTGAGCCGCCAGCAGTGGTGGATGTGGGGAGAGAGATGGCGGAGTTTTGTAATTTGTCATGAACTGCTATATATATTATGACTATTAAGGTAAATACAGTGTTTGTTCTCTATTAATATCTTTCATTTGCTAACTATCCCTATCAGTAGTTAGTGCCTTCCATAGTTTGAATCTTTTATTTAGCTGGCAGTAGTGGCGCCTGCTGTATTGCAGTAGTTCGAGTAACCAAGATTTTTGTGAGGTAAGCGATTTGTGAAATGCATAGGTTAATGTTAGTCAGGGCCATTCTTTTGTAGGGATTTCTGAAAGTCAGATTGCGTTGCGCTAAAAATATTGTGTGTCAGTTAAAGCACAGTCGTGTATAATTGTTCTAAGGGGACGTTTCGTATGGCGACCCTGCCAGGATTCGAACCTGTAATCTTCTGATTTTTTCTTGTAGTTTGTGTAATTAGTGTAGCTTTTGTTTATTGCTAGCGCGTAATTTTAGAGAGAATCTCCTTTGTAGTTGCAGTTTTTCATTGTTGTACAGTAAAACAGTTGTTGCATGCATGTAGATTTGCACCAAGTATTTCGCAGCTGCGCTGGCAGTTAAGTAGACATTATTTCCATTGCTATGTTATTTTATTTTGCTCTTCAAATTGTGCTTTTCTGTGTTATCGTGTGAAATATTGTGACAATTATGGCGTGTGAAAAACGTAACACTAGGCTCCAAGGTAAACTGAGAAATAATAGTGACGACGAGCGTAGCTTATCATCACCACTGTGTAATGAATTAACTAATATTCAAAGTAGTACTTTGGTAACTGTGCATAGGGAAATGGAGCGGGCGTCAAATAATGGTGTAGACAGTGAAACAGGCAGTGAACAGGGAAGCATTATCGATCGATTGGTCGGCAACAGCTCGCCTCAGGAATCCGAAATGACAGGACACAATCTCGCAAATACTGTAGATTCAGGTTTTGGGTCCTCACCGTTTTCTCAAATGAGTCAAGACACATTTTCTGCTTGTCAAAATGTGAATGTTGCCGGTGAAAATGCACTGCCAAAAAGTATAGAGGAACAGATTCCGGACACTAATACATTATTATTGCAATTAATGCAACAAATGGAACAAAATCAGAGACAAACACAGCAACAGTTAGACACAGGGAACAAAATCTTCAAAAGTTAGACACAATGGAACAACACCAGAGACAAACACAGCAACAGTTAGACGCAATGGAACAAAAGCTTCAAAAGTTAGACTCAGTGGAAAATAAGCTTGAACAAACACGTGAAGATTTAACTACCGAGTTACATAACATTGAATCGAAATGTCAAAAAGTCTGTAATGACGTAAAAACACAAATTTGTGAGCATTTTCAACCTATTTTTTCGCGGCATGAAAATGCATTACAGAATCACGAAGCAGCCATAAAAGAACTGCAAACTATTGTTCATGAAAATCATGAGACCTTGCAAGCTAAAATTGACTTAGTTGCATCTACCGATACGGTTATGCAACTTGCAAAAACTCAGGAAAACTTAAAGGACACAGTAGATACCATTTCAACACAAATGGACACTCTGAAACTTGGTTCAGAAAAAACATACAGAGGAAATAATTTCACTATCGGATAAAGTAGCCGAACATTCAGATCAGTTCACTAACTTATCTACAAAGGTAGATGATGATCTGAATGACACAACATCTGTAGCCTTCACTGACACTGAAGAGTATGAACAAATTAGAAAATTCAAACAAAATCAAAATCAAATCAATACACAGTACAAAAGAGAAATCCGGGAAGTGCAAGATCAGTTGGCACAAGTAGTACAAGAATTACGTATTTCAGAGGACACTCGCGCCCCAATACGGAAAGAGGGACTTAGAAATACGGAACAGCCACAAAATAATAACACAGGACACTTCGGAAATTATGTCAGAAATTGGCAAGGCACACCGAATTTTGAGATGGAACCGCCGAAACGACGTAATAATGACCGACATGCGACTCGCCGACATGATGATTTTGGCTATAAGCTGTTCATTACTACACGTAAATTCAAAACATTTAAGAATTCCGGCAACGACATTCATCCACAAGCGTGGCTTCATCAATTCTCTCATTGTTTTCCTCCCAACTGGTCATTAGAGCACAGATTAGAATTTATGTGTGGCTACTTAGAGAATGAACCAGCTGTAAGAATGCGGTCGGTCATTCACGATTGCCACAGCGAAGGAGAGTTTTACCATGCCTTCCTCTCAGCATATTGGTCTCAAGCCACACAAGACCGAGTAAAACATAGCATCATAATGATGAAACGTTTCGAACAATCTGAATTTTCCAGTCTTGTGAAATATTTTGAAGACATGTTACACAAGAATCAGTATCTTTCAAACCCATACAGCCCCTCAGAACTCATCCGCATTTGCTTAATCAAACTGCCTGAACATTTACGACATATTATTTTGGCAGGACGTTGCAAAGACGACATTGAAGCTTTTCAAGGACTCTTACAAGAACTGGAAATTGACACTGACAATCGCGGAACGCACGAGCACAACAATTACAGATCACGTCCGTCGCAATTCCGCGATGAAAGAGATAATAACTGGACGCGACAAGGCTATTCTCACAACACAAATCGTGACCGAAACAGACACCACCCGTATGACAACCGTTGGCAGAGTAGTAATAAGTACAGGGAAAGATTGCATTTCCGTAGTAATGAGTATGACAGAGACAATCATAGAAACAGACAATATGGTAACCAGAACTATTATTATCAAGGGAGACAGAATACTTTCAGACGCAACAGTTCAGCGCGCAGTTACGATTCAGGGAGAAATTCTCCACCACATGACCGACAAGAAAGAAATTATGGAAACTACCAACATGACGACAGACGATATATTCGTACCGACAGACCTGAATTGCATCAGAACTGGCGGGATTTAAACGGGGCTGGGCCCTTCTGTGAGATACTAGATGACACAGTGGTTAGTTCATGTGACAGCTACACGATTTTTATCACGACGCTACTAATGAGTGACAATTTACAATGTTGCTTTTGCGGTGTATCTGTTTTATATCTGCACAGTTTTCTGAATTCTTCTGGAAAGAAAAACATGTTTTAGTAGTAACTTTTGTGGTATAGCCACAATGAGACAGCCTTTTTCGTGGCACAACAATACGTTACAGTACAGTACTTTCTTCATCACAACAATAAGCGTAATAACTACGATATCTATACACAAAGCATTTCACTTTTGTTTATCGTGAGGTAAGTACATTGACTTCTGCAGAACTTAGCTTTCGGATGACGATAACTACGAGACTTCCACAGAGATTATCTTACAGCATGACGCACAGTTTAGCGCTACAGTACACGTATTTGAGTGATTGATTTCGCACTTAAAACATTTATTTTTTTTAAGATATTTGAAGTGCAATGATACAAGGGTTTTCCGTGATGCATTTCATTCCATTGCTGTAGTCTGTAACACCTGAGGTTATAATAGCATTGACCCTCAGGGGGGTACACGCTTACTTTGTGTACCATGTGTTTGGCAAGCACAAGGAGCCCTAGCTAATATGGTATTTGCTTATACAACTTTACACATCGGTACCATATTTCTCTAACACAGAAATGACACAGCTACCTGATCATTTAACAGAGAAAGAAACATTTTTTTTTACTACGTCAGTGACAGATGTTTACTTAATTACACAGTTGGATAACTTCACACTTACGAAATTGTATGTCGTTTGTACTTTGTGAAGTGATCATATTTTTTTGGAACCATTGTGATACTATGAGAGCTTTGAATGATATATTTGGTATGGGATCACGATTTTTAAAGTACATTTGAGGCAGATGACACTTTTGACATGAGCAGAGAATTTTTTTAGGTTTTGAAATTATTGGAGGAAGCTACGACGATTTTGAGAGTTGACTGAGGTGTTATGATATTTTTACGGTGACTATGTGTATTATGCTGTTGCGGTATGTTTATGATCAATAAGCTGATGCTATATGAGTTATTTGAGTATGCTACGTATCTGTTATCATAAAATATTGAAGAAGTGTCGACAAATAAGGTAAGGAATAATGAGTAGTGGTTAGGGACTCACTCTGGTTTGTGAAACAGGTTGTTGGAAACCAAGAATCGTACTTTAAGAGTTATGAAATGTATGTAAATGCGTATTACAATGCCGACGAAAACTTTTTGGACACTGTTATATCAATAGGATTTTGTTTCTACAGCTCAGTAGATTTAAGTTAGCTTAAGACGGGGTACACTACATAAGAAACTAACTATGATGAATTGGAAGAAATGCATTGAGAAGATATAAGAAAATGGTTTGGCCAAAAAAAAAAAGGTAGTGTACAGTGGAGAAAAACTATTTTGAAAGAGGATGTGAACAGAATACAGAAAGCTGGCTTAGATAGTACTTTTGGGAATAATGATGAACAAAGGGAGATCTCCATGCAAAATACTGCAGTAAAACAAACCCTGTCCTTTCCTTTTGTGTCATCCCTCTATATGTTTGTGTACCCTTGTGTATTTGTGTTTTTCCTGTCTTTATGTGTTTAGCGGATGAGAGCTATGTTGTAGAATTTTCCTAATACTATGTTATTTACTTTGTAAAGATGTTGACACATTATTTATTCTGTTTTGTTGCTCATATGTGAAGGTGATGTTTCAAAAGTTATTCTGATCTTTTATGTATTTACTTATGTCATAATTCCTGTAACACTGATGTATATGTCTATTTCTATTCTTTTGTAAAGCCCATATTACTACAAATGTTATCTGTATTGTTACGTTCTTTAATGTTGTATTTTGTAGCTTTCTTATTGTATCCTCATGTTCTAAAAGTGTAATTGATACCAGTTCATCATATTATTAACTTGTAAGTTCCATTTCACTGCACACGTTTCTGTTGGTCATAGTATATGGACAATATGTGAGAAGTAGGGACTGTTAGTGTTTGCACGTGTGTTAATAATTCAGCAAGGGACTGGATAACAGCATTGCTGGTTCTAAGGACAATTCCAACAAACTTTGTGAGTGCACAAGTGGTGGTTATGGACTTGCTATATTGTCCGCAAGACTCTTCGATGGTGATTGTGCACCTGCACAGTCGCAGCAGACGGCTGCTGGCCATCTCTACGAGGACTACAGTTGGTCTACACCTTTGCTGACTCACCAGTACCATTATCTCTACAAGGACTACAGTGGGTCTACATCTTTGATGATCCATCAATACCATTATTTCTACAAGGACTGCAGTGGGTCTGCACCTCTGGTGGCGCACCAGTACCGTAATCTCTACCAGGACTACAGTGGGTCTGCTCTGTGATGACCTACCTACCAATACTCTTCAAAATTTCGACTGACTCTGCTGTGGGTTTGCTCTATTGTGGACGAATACCTGTCTGCATGTCAAGAGTCAGCACTGTCTTTCCGTTGGAAGGACAACACTACTTCTTCAAGATTGCATGGAAATCCACTACTTCCGTGTGCATTTTCATTTACTGCTCAGACTTTGAGAAAAACACTGCAATTTTAGTGTCATCAACGATCAGGACTGTCTTTATGGACTGTGAGAAAATTTTAGCTTTTGACCAACATTGTATCAATAAGTGTGTGCATTTGATTTCTTTGTTATTGTAATTGTGAAAAAAATTTTAACAAATATGTATTGGCCAGTGCCCAAAAAAATTGGAAAATTTTTTTGTGGGTAGCATGGGGGCTATGTGAGTAGGCTGTTTAGGTTTTTTTATCGGTAACGCCACCTCTGTATGAAAATCACTGGCTGTGCTGTGTGCAGTCTGTGGCTGCTTTGCATTGTTGTAATACTCGCCATTGTAGTGTTAGGCAGTTGGAGGTGAGCCGCCAGCAGTGGTGGATGTGGGGAGAGAGATGGCGGAGTTTTGTAATTTGTCATGAACTGCTATATATATTATGACTATTAAGGTAAATACAGTGTTTGTTCTCTATTAATATCTTTCATTTGCTAACTATCCCTATCAGTAGTTAGTGCCTTCCATAGTTTGAATCTTTTATTTAGCTGGCAGTAGTGGCGCCTGCTGTATTGCAGTAGTTCGCGTAACCAAGATTTTTGTGAGGTAAGCGATTTGTGAAACGCATAGGTTAATGTTAGTCAGGGCCATTCTTTTGTAGGGATTTCTGAAAGTCAGATTGCGTTGCGCTAAAAATATTGTGTGTCAGTTAAAGCACAGTCGTGTATAATTGTTCTAAGGGGACGTTTCAATTCCATCAATAATATGACATGCGCATCATTTATTATAAAAATAGTTTTATTGTAAAATTTGTAGACGATAGGTTTAAAATTACTGACAACAGTTGAATTACTACGTAATATGTGGAACTAAAGCAGCATTCAAACAATTCTCCAACCTTTAGTATGGTTTTATTTATCCATTATCCCATTTTTAAGGCATTGATAACCATTTCGATTGAATATCAAAACAAGTTATTCTGTTTTTTCGTTAGATTCACACTAACTATCCCAGAATGATCGTTGTACGAACGTAAAGTGAATATTTTCTCATCGAAACATTTCTGTTTTGTCGCATTAGTTGCAAAAATTATGTCGCTGACTGCATCTATTCAAAAATAAAGAAGCTATCTTGTATAGTGAATCTGCAGGCATCAAGAGAAGTAATCCAAATTCAAAAGAGTGATGTCTAGGCTTGTTCAGGAAAGATTGTACAGGGTGTTACAAAAAGGACTTTGGAACTTTGAAAATTCATATAAATTAATCTACAGCGGTGATTTGTATTGTCAATTTGTAGGGAAATATGTCAAGTTTTGTCTCGCGTAGTTCGCTAGGGCCGAATCGCACCGTAAGGAGTGCTAGTGGCAACTACGTTAAGCCGCGCGAAATGGCCGCGTGGTTTAGGGCACCATTCACGGATTGCACGGCTTCTCTTGCAGGAAGTTCGCTCCCTCCCTCGGGCATGGGTGTGTGTGTTGTTCCTAGCGTAAGTTAGTTGAAGTTACTTTAAGAAATGTGTAAGTCCAGGGACCCATGACCTATGCAGTTCGGTACCTAAGGAATTCACACACACACAGTGGCGTTTAAGATGGCTGCCTTAACTGGACCCATAGCGTGCTAGCTGTGTGTTTTGGTTTGAAGAATCAAAGTCGGCGACAACCGTTCACCGTAATTTCCGGGGCAAATACACTAAAGATCCTTCTAGTAGGCCTAAAATTTATGAGTGGCATAAATGTTTTGTAGAATCAGAGTGCTCGGTATGACATGGGAAATCACCAGGTCGTCAAGCACACGTGACGACGTCGTTAAACGAGTGAGACAACGTTTCGTCAACAGCTCTACTAAATCGACCCGGCGTGCATCCCGCGAACTGCAAGTCCCACATACGACTGTTCGGCGTGTGTTGAGAAACCGTTTGCATATGGAACCATACAGACTGACAATCGTACAAGCAATAAAAGACACTGATGAAATTGTATTGAGTAAGAACAAAGTATACGGTCCCTTTCTTTTTCGTGAGAGATCCATCAACGGGATAGTGTACCTGGACACGTTACAATAATTTTTGATACCACAGATCGACGAGTGTGATGAAGAACGAAATGTTTACTTCATGCAAGAGGGTGAATCACCCCACTACTTACCTGACGTCCGGGATTTTCTCAGTGACCGCTTTCAGGATCAATGGATTGGCCGTGATGCCCGAATTGCATGGCCTCCACGATTCCCAGACCTGACACCATTCGATTCTTTTATGGGGATTGTGAAGGAACATATAATAATTATTATTTCTTTTCTATTTCCCCGCGTTCTTTTCTTCTTACACACACACACACACACACACACACACACACACACACACATATATATATATATATATATATATATATATATATATATAGGGTGAGTCACCTATCGTTCCCGCTGGATATATTTCATAAACCACATCAAATACTGACGAACCGATTCCACAGACCCAACGTGAGGAGAGGGGCTAGTGTAATTGTTTAATACAAACCATAAAAAAATGCACGGAAGTATGTTTTTTAACACAAACCTACGTTTTTGTAAATGGAACCACGTTAGTTATTTTAGCACATCTGAACATATAAACAAATACGTAATAAATGCCGTTTGCTGCATTGTAAAATGTTAATTACATCCGGAGGTATTGTAAACTAAAGTTGACGCTTGAAACCTCCGACGTTCAGTTGCGTGTTGTAACAAACACGGGCCACGGTCGGCGATCAGCATCTGCAGGGACATGTTTACGATGACGACCGTGTTTACGAGTGTGGCTGTAGTGCACTGTTGTGGTTCAAATGATTCAAATGGCTCTGACCACTATGGGACTTAACTGCTGTGGTCATCAGTCACCTAGAACTTCGAACTACCTAAACCTAACTAACCTAAGGACATCACACACATCCATGCCCGAGGCAGGATTAGAACCTGCGACCGCAGCGGTCGCGCGGTTCCAGACTGTAGCGCCTAGAACCGCTCTGCCACTCCGGCCGGCTTGCACTGTTGTGGTTTCGTCTAGCTGTTGCAGTTTCCGCATGTAGCGCTTGCTGCTATTATTATTCTGCATTCGTCTCTGCACGCAGACCAACTGTAGTACACCGTGTTACCAGACGTCTGTGATAGTGTAGTGTTGTAGGAACTGTGACCTTGGTGTATTCGAACTCTGAAAAGGCGGAGATGATTCTCATCTATGGCGAGTGTCGACGAAATGCAGCTGAAGCCTGCAGGGTGTACGCAGAACGGTACCCAGGCAGAGAACATCCAACGTGCCGCAGATTGCAAAACATCTACCGCCATCTGTATGCAACAGGTATGGTCGTAGCACGCAAACGGGTCCGTAACAGGCCCGTCACAGGAGAAGCGGGTGCTTGGGTGTGTTAGCTGCTGTTGCCATGAACCCACACATGAGTACACGGGACATTGCGAGAGCCGGTGGACCGAGTCACCGCTTTCACCCGTTTCATGTGTCGCTACATCAGCAATTACATGGTGATGACTTTAATCATCAAGTGGAATGAAGTCAATGAGCATTAACAGAGAATGCGTTGCAGTTCTATCTGTTTAACGATCAAGCGGGTTTCACAAAACACGGGGCAGTGAATCTACGGAACATGCATTACTGGTCCGTGGACAATCCTCGCTGGCTCAGACAGAGTGACAGCGACCGGGGACTGTAAATGTATTGTGCGGAATCATTGGCGACCACATCATTGGTCCTCACTTCATTGCAGGGGCCCGAGCAGCTGCAACATACATCGCGTTTCTACAGAATGATCTGCCAACGTTGCTCGAAAATGTCCCACTGGAAATGCGTCGACGTATGTGGTATCAGCATGATGGTGCACCTGCACATTCCGCAATTAACACGAGGCTGACCCTTGACAGGATGTTCGACGGGCGTTTCATAGGACGTGGAGGACGCATAAATTGGCCAGCCCTTTCTCCTGATCTTACACCTCTGGACCTCTTTCTGTCGGGTACGTTAAAGGAGAATGTGTACCGTGATGTGCCTACAACCCCAGAGGATATGAAACAACGTATTGTGGCAGCCTGCGGCGACATTACACCAGATGTACTGCGGCGTGTGCGACGTTCATTACGCCAGAGATTGCAATTGAGTGCAGCAAATGATGGCCACCAAATTGAACACCAATTGGCCTGACATGTCGGGACACACTCTATTCCACTCCGTAATTGAAAACGGAAACCACGTGTGTACGTGTACCTCACCCCTCATGGTAATGTACATGTGCGTCAGTGAAAAAGACCAATAAAAAGGTGTTAGCATGTGGAGGTAATGTGCTGTTCCAGTCTCTTCTGTACCTAAGGTCCATCACCGTTCCCTTTGGATCCCTACGTAATTCGGTGCTCTCCGATACACACGATCCAACAGCGGAGGAGTGGTACTAAAGCGTCAATTTTAGGTTACAATATCTCCGGATGTAATTAACATGTTACAATGCAACAAACGGTACTGATTACGTATTTGTTTATATGTTCAGATGTGCTAACAAAACTAACGTGGTTCCATTTAAAAAAACGTAGGTTTGCGTTAAAAAACATACTTCCGTGCGTTTTTTTATGGTTTGAATTAACCAATTACACTAGCCCCTCTCCTCACGTTCGGTCTGTGGAATCGATTCGTCAGTATTTGATGTGGTTTACGAAACATATCCAGCGGTAATGTTAGGTGACTCACCCTATATAGGTAGAGCGACAGCGACCGTGGACTGTAAATGTATGGTGCGGAATCATTGGCGACCACATCATTGGTCCTCACTTCATTGCAGGGGCCCAAGCAGCTGCAACATATATCGCGTTTCTACAGAATGATCTGCCAACGTAATGTCCCACTGGAAACGCGTCGACGTATGTGGTATATATATATATATATATATATATATATATATATATATATATATATATATATATATAATTTTGTAGCATAGATAATACTGATATAGAGAAAAAAGGGAAGTAGAGAGATACTCCTCAATTTTTTAGATTCATCTTCCTGTTTCTATAAGTGTTAGCGGGTTGACGTGTGACGAGTTCCGCCGCACTGTTATTGTTCAGAAGTGTGTATTCTAACTGTGCGTTAAAAAATTGAAAACACTTATCTAGATAGCAAAGTTTATTCATTCAGTCATGCTGACGATACCCGTCTGTTCATGTCCCCACGACGCGCCGAGAATCCTGCATCAAGAGGATCTAAGCTAGCAAGAGGAAATCGCTTGAGCAGAGGAGAGACGCTCAGGAGCCACTATTGTCATACCAATTCCCAAGAAAATTAGCGGTAACAAAACGGATCTACTCAAATTTACGGATGTTAGATGTTAAATATATGAATGCCATTTTCGAGGTCTGTTGATATTAGAGCCAGTTGAAATTGACCCAGAATATGAGTGCTTTCCAGTCCTTTTTTTAAGTCATTTCTTCAAAATTTTCCATTTCATTATTTAAGCACCAAATTCCTATTAAGATTTCCAATGTATAAAGGGTGTCCCATTTATCTTGATCACCCTAAAGAACTGTTTGTCCAGATGCAAGTTACAAAATGTTTCCAGCAAATGTCAGGGGGATATCAATCAGCATGATTACCTTCGTTGTAGCTTTTGTATTTTACAAAGATATGAACAACCGTATGACTTTTCTAAATGGCACCCAGTAATTTTTATTCGGTAATTGATTTCCTCTCCTAAAGACTTGTTCAAAAATATGTCACAATGTACCATTCACTGATGGAGTTGTCAGAAAACAAATGAAAACCAAGTTAAAACTTAACACAAAATTGGCTTTGACTCTTCTGTATCATTGCCCAGGAGCAGAACATTCAAAGGTGCTCAAATTGGTGACCCTGGACACCGATAAACTTGTGCGGTCGTTGAATGAAGGAATTATTTACTGCTTCCAGTGTTTGCTGCAGAAGAAAATTACAAGCAAGCACGATACGTTCCTGCATGTCCTCTGGAGTTGCTGGGATATCGCGATAAACAGTGTTATTAATTCCAGAGGATTTAGATCAGGAGACCTAGAAGGCAAAGTAACTATTCCTTCTCGACCAATCCATTTGGCAGGATAGTTTCGGTTCAGAACACGACTTGCACGGAAGGCATTATGTGTAGGACATCCATCGTGTAGATACCACATAAGCATTCTGCTTCTTAGCAGCACCTCATACAGAAGAGGAGGGAGAAATCGTCTGAGGAAGTTGGAATACGCTGTGCCATTTAGACTACCACTGATGAAATAGGGTCCAATAATTGTAGTACCAAGCATCACACACCAGACCTTAACTTTCCATAGACGCTGAAGTTCCAGCTTTCTAAGCCAACGTGGGTTGTAGCTGGACCAGTAACGCATGTTCCTTGTATTTACCTGTCCTTTGTTTGAGAAGGAACATTGGAGAAGAATTTCGGTTAGGCGAGTATTTGCTGCTGTGCTCACTGATAGAACTTACCGATTCTGGAAATCACACCCATGCAATTCCTGATGTAGGTGTACATGGTAAGGATGGAACCGGTGACGTGTAAGAGTACGATGTACTCTGGTCTTAGGAACGCCAAACCCGTGTCCAAGCTGTCGTGTGCTCACATGCGGTTTCATAGTAACGGAAGTGAGATAACTTAGGCAGCTTCGTCTGGGCGAGTGCTTCGAGGAGTGCGTTGTCGTAGGTTGAAGCGTCGCAACAAGACGAGAAAGCATCCGTCGGGAAGGTGGGTTCTTGTCCGGAGATCGCTCTCTGTGGAGTTCCGCTGCCTGCGTAGCATTTCGCCTACCTTCTACTACAACAATAAAAGAAACGTTACGTCGATGCAATTGGTAGGAAGCACAGCATTTGCTGTATGCCTACTCTACACAACAGCATTTAAAAGGACTAAACTACTGTACTAAATGTACCCGTACATAAGAAAACAGTATTGACATTACAGTTCTGCTAACTTACATTCCCCATAGATGAGTAGCATTTGCACTTTCTCTTCGTTGGTGTTCATTCTACTTACACAACTCTTCAACTGACGATGGTTGCCGGAATGACGGGTGTGCATTCTACTTGTTTACATTTGTCCTCTGTCAAAGTCAGCACGTGGATGTGTACCATTACCCCGTGTACCTGCGCTAAGAGCTGGGAACGTCAACGTCAGTGTTGTGTTATGTACTTAATAACCTTGTGTTTCAGTGAATGGTACACTGTGATACATTTTTGAATAGGTCTTTAGGACAGGAAATGAATTACCGATTAAAAAAATACAGGGTGCTATTTAAAAAAAGTTATATCGCTGATAATATCTTTGTAAAAAACAAAGCTAAGGCGGAGGCAGTCATGCTGACTGATGTCCCCCTGACGCCTAAAGAACATTTGCTTGGAACATTTTGTAATTTGCGTCTGGACAAACAGTTATTGATGGTGGTCAAGATAAATGGGACACCCTGTATGTTCACATTTCTAGTTCCCTCGCCACTCTTCAGGATTCGTTA
Source organism: Schistocerca nitens (assembly GCF_023898315.1). NCBI lineage: Eukaryota > Metazoa > Arthropoda > Insecta > Orthoptera > Acrididae > Schistocerca > Schistocerca nitens. The sequence goes on along the minus strand of NC_064618.1, from coordinate 187,852,898 downwards.
AGGATATCGTGTTTGTATCTCCTGTGCTGGCTAATCTACCTGAAATCAGAGCAATAATTTCCTCCGCCACTGCGCAAGTTACATCTACAATGCCACAGCGAGTTTGGGAAGAAATTTACTTCCTATTCAGTGTGTGCAGGGTTACCTACGGAAGCCACATACAACATCTTTAGTTTAAGGTAAAAAAACGTGAGGTACTTCCCTACAAAATAACAGTAAATGCAGCTTTATTTCTTCTTTCAATGAATTTATATGAATTTTTAAATTTGCAAAGTTCTTTATGAAATACACTATATATTCAAGTCCATTTCAAATAATTTAATTATTTAAAATAACAAGTGGGCTACCGAGAGCAACATAGAAGCATTCCGACTGTGAGGGTTTGCAGCTCTGTGCCGAAAGTGATCTGCTAGATCGTTCTGTGCTCCATGAAATCCCTCAACACCAATTCATCTGAATATGTATGTGCCGTAATACAGGAACATATACGTTGCGTGACTTGATTAGCATTCCGGTGAAAGCAGTAGCAAGGGCACTAATTGCGAAACGCTCTCTGACCCTTTGCTAGCACGACATTCGAAATGGCTAAGGTGCCTAGATGTTCCGCGCTAGACCGTACCAATGCAGGCGACGGTTCTCACGCGCATTTGCACCTCGTACCGTTCAGCCCGGTTAAGGGTTATTGCATTCATTGTCCATACCTTTTATTCTTGAGATTAAATTAACAGTATTGCCTTAGCGAAGTCTTGAAAACATGATTCCTACTAATTAAAATGCAAATAAATGTTGGTCCATTTTAACAATGATTTACATTAATACGAGTCAACATTCAGTCAAATATTATCTTTTATTACTTCGAAGATGTGGGAGCTGTAGTGACGAATAATCCAGGCTGTTTGTTATAGAGCGTGCGCTAGTAGTAAGACGTCTGAGTGTAAATACAGGTATCATGTTCTTGATTTTCAGCTGACTGTGACTCGTGAGTGTGTGACTACTCGAACGTAATTCACTGTTTGCTTGATCCTACTGCTTCTTAATGTAATCACTGCTGTATATAAATTAGCAGATTTTTCTGAAAGCCAAACTGAATTGTATTTTTGATTACACAAAACCAAATGCGTCCTCTCAGCTCTTATAAATAGCGTGTTGTCTACTACACCATCTTACCTGTGCTAATAAGTTCGCCCCAACGATTATTCTGCATCTAATATCAGAAAACATCAAGACAATGAACCCACCAAACTGGGATGATGACACCCGTTTGGTAAAACATCAGGTCCTGCTTTGTGAAGAAGCCCGCAATTGCCTGCTGCACATCCTCGTCCAAAGAGGAATCCTCGGCCCTTCAAAGAAATTTTTAAGGGACCGAACGTGTAGCAATTGCGTGGGGAGAAATCATGAATGTAGGGGAGGGGGGAGGGGGTCGGGGGGGATGTTCATCCCACTAGAGTTGTCACTACTTCTGCGTTTCGACATTTGCCATATGGGGACGTGCGTTATCGTGAAGCAGCAGCTGCCCTTGTCGCGTAACAGCGGTTTGCGACCGACGTGCTGCCCCATCCACATTCCTCATTCTCTGAAAGACGTTCCGTGACTTCATTAGCATTCCACTTTAAGCAGATGGTACTGCCGGGAGGCATTTACATTTGGTAATACCGTCTCCACATTTCGCGTTACCTCATTTACCGCAAGCAGGTCGGAAAAACACGGATGACACACTAATCCCTTGCCTACATCTCGTTGCTTATAAACCCGCATCGAAGTCGCGCTACGTTGCATATAAGCTGCAGCATCGCCTTCAAACGGAAACTTTTTGATCTTCCCTTGTAAGTATTAATAGTTGTACATGTACTACTACTTAGAACCTATTCAAAGTTCTGCCTCGAGATGAGTGGGTGTTTTGTTGCCTTCATCATCATCTTTCATCCCCATTACGGTCGGAGGAAGGAAATGGCAAACCATCTCCTCTACGACCTTGCCTAGTCGGCGGAGTGGATCTCCCACATCGTTCCCTAAGCTCCTATGAGTATGGGGCCTCATCCTCATCATCATCATCATCATCATCATCATCATCTTTCAAAGTTTGATGTTGCTTCTCATTTAAGCTCGTTGATAGCAACTTCTGGATATTACATAAGGCGAACACTATCCATAACTTAATAAACGTATTCCCGGTACGTTTCTCCTCCTTTTCCTCAAGCCTTTCTTCATTCAGACTTAATCTCCCAAATTAATTTTTAGTGTCATATTGTGTCGTCATATATCAAAAGATTCCAGTTTTGAACTCTCTAGTTTGGCCAGGATCCACAATTCAGTTCCAGTATACACCGTTACAGGAACTTTTTTCCTGAAATAAAAGTCATTTTTGTTTTATACAATGGAGTTCCGAGTTTCAAATAACATTTTCTTTTCTGCCAAAAACTTTCTTTGTCAGAACCAAACAACTTATTATTTCTTTCAGCTACGTTGTACAACCTTGTTTATCAAACGGGTAAGGTTCTTTTCTTCATTGAATATGTATGTATTAGTACAGGCACTTTAGAGGTATAGTGATGCAGTGAAATTCTGAAAATGAAGTTGGGAGATCGGGTAACTAATTATGAGGCACGAGATAGAACCGTGTAGAGAATATCTATACTAAAAGAGGTCGTAGATTCATACGACACAACCCGAAGATGCAAGCGTTACTTCATTTGCTATGTGGAAGGCAAAAGATGCAGAAAGAAGATGTGGTAAGACAGTAGCCATGGTTATGGCACGTAGTAGCTGTAAGGACATGAACAAACTTGCAGAAAATGGATTAGACTTATGAGCTGCTTTAGACAAGACTAGAAAAACAGCTGTATTCTTTTTCCTTTTTTTAAGGCTGTAAGATTCGCCATTGACTGTAGTAATTTTATCTAGCACTGAGTGAAATATCTAGGGATGGAAGAATAACCTACGAAATTAACAGGAGGTTACAGAAGGGAGGCAATTTCTACCGAACAATAAAACACCTGATCTGGAATAAGGAAGTTTCAGAAGAAGCAAAACTCTTTATGTATAAGAATTATTACTACCCTATTGACACCTATGGTGGAGAAACATGGACAATGAGAGAAAGGGACTGGAGGAGACTGCAAGCAGGGGAAATGAAATTTCTCATAGCAGTTAAGGGGAAAACAAGAATGGACACAGTAAGGATTGTAGAGATTATAAAGGACCTTAAACAAGAAAGTATGAGAGAAGAAATTTAAAGACGTAGAGGGCGCCCAAGAACACAATGGAAAATGGGAGTGAGAATATGTGTGGAAAGTAGAGGTGTGACCTGGCAGCAAGTGGAGGAAGAAAAGTGGTGGGAGGACCGAGTAAAATGGAGAGGACAGGACTCATCAGCACCCAGACCCGGCAGTAGCTGGAGCGGGATCCGGATATAGATATAGACTATTGCAGTTTCGGTCTTAAAGCCATTATCAAGAGATGTTGCTTCAGCTCATGTCAAACTCTAAAACTCTCCGACACACACAGACACACACACACACACACACACACACACAAACACACACACACACAAATGGCTGTGAGCACTATGGCATTTAACTACTGAGGTCATCAGTCCCCTACAACTTATAACTACTTAAACCTAACTAACCTAAGAACATCACACACATCCATGACCGAGGCAGGATTCGAACCTGCGAGCGTAACTGTCACTCGGCTCCAGACTCTAGCGCCTAGAACCGCTCGCCCACTCCGGCCGACACACACACACGAGCGTTTTCAGTGTTAACATTCCCTATAGGAATCCCACAAATCGATGTTCTTACACACTGTTTTAGTGGGATACCTTTTAAGGAAGTTAACATTGTGGGAAAGGTTCACATATGCCGATGACATTTGTATGTGGCATATATGTGTTGAAGCACTGTCTTCTTGAGCGTACCAGTCGATAATGGCCTTCAGGCGGAAATTTATTAAAGAAAATGAATAACTTCTACAGTCAATGGGGAGTATGATATCTCAGAAAACGTGCTAGATAACTATGAACCCCATCTATTACAAGTGACCTACGTGAGATTGTATGTATGTGTATGTGTGTGAGTGAGTGTATGTGTGAGAGGGAGAGAGAGATACCCACCATCTGCTACATCACGGTAGTTGTAGTGCTCAATGTAATGCCTCTACTCGGGATATCCATGTCATTCGTTAGTATCATAATTACCAGCCACATTGTAGAATGTGTAAAGTTTGTTCAACGTAGATGGACATGAAACATTTCCTCCCTAACTCTCATACGTGGCTCACATCTCTGTGATACTACTGGCACTCCCCTGTAACGATATAGTTGATATCACTTATCGTTACATCCATCTGAACAATCACACTGTGCGCTCTTCTAACCCACCGTTATCTGCTCCCTTAATAGTTAAAAATATTAAACCATTCACTAAGTTCATGTAGTTAGCCACCTCAGGCTGAAACCTCAGTAACTGTGCACGGGAAGGCGCCTCACCTCCAAAAAAACCTTAAACTAGTCATAGTTCGGTTAGTACTGATCGGATGATAGGATTTCCTTTACTTACGCCTATTTGCTCACCCAGCGTTAACTATAAAGTGTCCCCCATAATCAGGTATACATGCTCGGTTAACTCGGCCATGATTCCTAACGGGGAATACCTATTAATGGTCACTTCATATGCCAATTCGTCTTATTTCAACCACAAGGCTCCTGGGACATACCCAACGGTCACAGCTGTAACCCAAGAACAAGGAGCGTTAGGATACAGTACCAAACAACACTACCCTAATACTATCATCAACAACGCACCAACACAAAGCTCAACCAAACAAATTATGGTGAAGGTTTTCTTTGGGAGTGGAATTTGGCTGCGGATTGTGCAACCGTACGTTCTTAATAAACTGTAATTTAATTTAATTGACAGAGGGGACCATTCAGTTACCAAAACGCATCCATAAGACTAAACAAACCTGGAGTTCCAGATTACCTAACAACTGACGTACACTGTCTGACAGAAAATGTGAAGCAACAAAATGTAGAAATGACACATGCTTAGAGGGTATCTCATGTTGTTTCAGTGGTTACAAAATCGAGTCTAATTTCCTGAGAACTAGGAACCATGAGTCCATTTACCAGTGCGACATGTACCCACTCTTGGCTTGATGTAAGAACTAATTCATTTCATAAGGGAGTCACAAAGACGTTGCGTCCTTTTCTGAGGCAAACTGGCCGCTATCCCACCACAGTTCTATATCGTCCTTGATATCCTGGACACTGGCACTGGGACGGAATTGACATCTGAGCTGGTCCCGCACATATTATATTGGGGACAGACCTGGTAATTAGCTTGTCACAGGAGTACCTCGGCATCGTGCAGACAATTCACACACGTGAAAAATGGCACCATGATACTATCACGTGAGAAGTAACACAAGAGGATCACGATGTCCGCCACATTCCACTGTGCCGCCAGAGTTTCCTCTATCCCTGTCAACCATCCACGCCAAACGCAGCCCTCTGTGTTGTGGTGTTAATGGCAGCCTACACTTTGGACGTTAATTCAATACAGTACTCGCCGTTTGTATCCAGCGAATGGTGTTTGACGATGCAAAACGACGCAAGGAGAACATTATTACATGTTCTTGGGTGGCAGGTGCTAATGTTAAGATGTTACTTTATGCATGATGAACAGTCTAGAGATCATCCCTTGTGGTGATAAGACGTGGTCGACCAGAACCTAGAGGACAAATATTCTCGCTCTCGCTTTACCTTGCAGACCAAAATTTGCCCATTGTCACATCTGAATGCCCCGAAATCTGGATATTGCTGATACCGATGTCTCATACGATTACACGGTATCTCTGTGTCATTCAGGGTGACCTCTTAACATTTAATGTTGTTGATGTCCCCTGTGTACCATGCAAGGCCTGGTAACAACACAAGTATTGTCCTCTGTTAGCCATTCTATCTGCGACAGAACATTGCAACTCTAATCACTTAAATACCTCAATGTTGTGTGTGTGTATGAAGTAATACTGTCATATGACGAGGTCGCCTGGGTACTTCACGTTCTTTTGCCAGGCAGTATGGTAACATAAAAATTCAAGAACATATGCTCTCACCCCACAGTAACAATAAAAACATTAAGGGCCAACAATTAAACCAACAGTAAAAATATTTACCTAAAACACATTTATTACCCGGTGCTACTGACACAGGCCCAGTGTGGTCTGTAATTGTAGCGTGATAGTGAAATTAGGTACGTAATATAGTCATCCTCTGACTGAAGCTCTTTTCTACATTTTTAATACAAATAGATTTATTTTATGAGAGGGTCTGTCTTGAATAAACCACAGTTTTTCTTTTTCTTTTTATTCCCCAGACATGTTTCAGTGAAGCTCCAGCATCACCAGTGAGTTTTTAGTTATCTTCTATAAAACACGAAACATGCCTTTTACTACTTGTACACATATAAGTTCGAATTTGTAAGATGGTATTTACACAATTGGAAAACAGACCAATTTTATGTTTGTAACTTGTTACCACAGGTTGTCAATTTCTTGGAGTTTACTAATTTAATGCAGTTGTTTTGATTCGCAGTTTGTCGTCTGCAACCATAGAGAAATTAAACTAGAACAGGTATTTGCTTCGAAAATTTACGACGGGCCTGTTATGGTTATGCCAATCTTTAACTAATACTGTGTGTAAGACTTTGTGCTTGTATGTGTGTTGTTGGGGGAGAGGGGGTGAGTGTGTATAGGCACACAAGCACACATAAATAAGTAACACTCACAACAAGAAGCACATATTACACTCTCATTTAAAGCAACATATCGATCCATAGAATAGGCCACATATTAAGAAAAGGATTAAAAATAGCCTACGAGTCAGACAACTTAATATATAGGACACTAAGAGCAACCATCACGAGCTCAGACAAACGCAATACATCTGATATTTACCAACTGACAAGCCAAGACTGTAAATCAATTTGTATGCGACAGACAAGCTGTAATTTTAATACCAGATGCACAGAACACTGCAGAATATTAAAAAGTAACAGTGCCAATCCATATTTGCTGAACACTTACGATCATGAGATATAGCCCAACAAACACCAACACTGACTTGCACTTCTCAAATGCAGCGCCAACCCTGTACAAATAGAAATAACTAAGGGAATCTATCGATTGCAAAAAGCCATAACTTAAGGACAACATGCAACAAAGGAATACACAGCTTTCCGCAGTGGAACTCTGTTCTCTGCCCTTAAAGAACTATTACACAACACCAATTCATGAACAACCCAAAATCCCTGCAAACACACACACACACACACACACACAATAACTAAAACACATAAACGAAAGTAAAATATAAAATACTAATAATTAAATAGATGAAACTCGCACCCTTTCCCCAACACACACATACACACAAAATGACGGGTACGCGAAACGAAGCTTCAAAACTCCCACCCAGAAAATATTCAACTGTTCAACTGTCTGCCATTTTGTCTCGGCGTTTGTGAAAAGTAACACGATATGTTATTTAAGGCCGATTTTCACAGAGAAGATAATGTGGACACTAGCGAAAGAAAGTGAAACAGTGCAAACACACACACACACACAACACAATCTTCCACATAGTATTAACTAATGGCAGGCATAACCATAACATGCCCAACCGTAAGTTTTCAAAGTTAATAACTATTCCCCTAAGTTCTGAACTGAAGCGGATGACGAACTGTGAAACAAGAACACTGCATTAAATTCCAGAATGAGATTATCACTCTGCAGCGGAGTGTGCGCTGATATGAAACTTCCTGGCAGATTAAAACTGTGTGCCCGACCGAGACTCGAACTCGGGACCTTTGCCTTTCGCGGGCAAGTGCTCTACCATCTGAGCTACCCAAGCACGACTCACGCCCGGTACTCACAGCTTTACTTCTGCCAGTATCTCGTCTCCTACCTTCCAAACTTTACAGAAGCTCTCCTGCGAACCTTGCAGAACTAGCACTCCTGAAAGAAAGGATACTGCGGAGACATGGCTTAGCCACACCCTGGGGGATGTTTCCAGAATGAGATTTTCACTCTGCAGCGGAGTGTGCGCTGATATGAAACTTCCTGGCAGATTAAAACTGTGTGCCCGACCGAGACTCGAACTCGGGACCTTTGCCTTTCGCGGGCAAGTGCTCTACCATCTAAGCTACCGAAGCACGACTCACGCCCGGTACTCACAGCTTTACTTCTGCCAGTATCTCGTCTCCTACCTTCCAAACTTTACAGAAGCTCTCCTGCGAACCTTGCAGAACTAGCACTCCTGAAAGAAAGAATACTGCGGAGACATGGCTTAGCCACAGCCTGAGGGATGTTTCCAGGATGAGATTTTCACTCTGCATTAAATTACTTAGACTCTCAGAAATCCACAGTATGTGGGCATGTGGTAACAAGGTGCATACACAAAATTTTGTTTCTTTTTTCAAATAAGTAAATACTGCCATTGTATTGTATTGTACTGTATGTTAACCGGAGGCCTAGAAACAACGAAGAGGCTCCGTCCCCGCCGCAGCCGCAGTGGTCCGCAACTCCACGACGACTACCGCAGTCCCCCCCCCCTCCCCCCCCGCCGCCCCACACCGAACCCAGGGTTATTGTTCGGTTCGGCCCCCGGTGGACCCCCCCACGGAACGTCTTACACCAGACGAGTGTAACCCCTATGTTTGAGTGGTAGAGTAATGGTGGTGTACGCGTACGTGGAGAACTTGTTTGCGCAGCAATCGCCGACATAGTGTAACTGAGGCGGAATAAGGGGAACCAGCCCGCATTCGCCGAGGCAGATGGAAAACCTCCTAAAAACCATCCACAGACTGGCATGTTCACCGGACCTCGACACCCGCCTGGCGAATTCGTGCCGGGGACCAGGCGCTCCTTCCCGCCCGGCTAGTCGTGCGTTAGACCGCACGGCCAACCGGGCAGGCAAATGCTGCCATAAGAACACAAATGTTTTCTCTTTTATAGACGATAACAAAAGCCCATGATGATGCTGAAACGTCATCGAAATAGTGATCAAAAGTATCCGGACACTAGGCTGAAAATAGCTTACAAGTTCGTGGCGCCCTCCATCGGTAACGCTGGAATTCAATATGGTGTTGGACCACGCTTAGCCTTGATGACAGCTTTCCCTGTCACAGGCATACGTTCAGTCATGTGCTGGAAGGTTTCTTGGGGAATGGCAGCCCATTCTTCAGGAAGAGCTGCACTGAGGAGAGTATCGATGTCGGTCAGGAGTCCTGGCACGATGTCGGCGTTCCAAAACATTCTATAGGATTCAGGTCAGGACTTTGTGCAGGCCAGTCCATAATAGGGATGTTATTGTCGTGTAACCACTTCGCCACAGGCCGTGCATTATAAACGCGTGCTTGATCGTGCTGAAAGATGCAATCGCCATCCCCGAATTGCTCTTCAACAGTGGGGAGCAAGACGGTGCTTAATACATCAATGTGCGACTGTGCTGTGATTGTGCCACACAAAACAACGTGGAGTTGCAAGCCCCCTCCATGAAAATCACGACCCCTACCGCCTCCGAATTTTACTGTAGGCACTACACACTCTGGCATGTGACGTTCACCGGGCATTACCCATACCCACACCCTGCCATCGTATCGCCACATTGTGTACCGTGATTCGTCACTCCACACAACGTTTTTCCATTGTTCATTCGTCCAATGTTTGCGCTCCTTACACCTAGCGAGGTGTATTTTGCATTTACGGCGTGAATGTCATGCAGGCATACAAACAATGCAGCCTTGAGTAGCTCCACTACAATTATAACCACTGGGTACTTCTCTGTAGATGACTTACTATAGCGTCCAACAACGCGTACTGGTTAACAAGGTAGCAAAAGGACACTCCACTACGGCCAGTACTTTCAACAAACACGGACAGACAGCACACACAACCTACAGTTGCATAATAAACAAACGTTCATCATTTATCATGGCACACAGAAACTCAACTTCAGTCACTAAAGGCTTATCACTAAAATGCTGTTACTCCGATTATTACCTGCCTTGCAGTATTCAGACCTTACTGTGTTTCGTAATGAAGTACACATAGTTGCATTATGCAATGCAACGCTCTTCAAATTATAGGCCCGATAGCAGCCCTCATGTGTTTAATCAATTCAAAATCTTGGCAATACACTAACGCCACCACATACTCGAAGGTCAGAAAATGTCTCTCATACGTACGACCATCCGCTCGTCGTAATGGAAACCTTTCTTTCTGCAAACTTTTCCTGACTCCCAGCAGCAATTTCCTCTGGACGCAAAGAGGCAAGTTTTGTCTACTGCTCCAGCCAATCAAATTTTCACGTGAACAGCAGACCCTATCCGATGTTGACGGTCTGCTACCTCAGTTGCCTTGCTGCCTCTGTGATATTTTTTCCGATTTGAGTTGGCACTATCGAGGTTCCCCAAAAATCGCGTTTTGCCGGAGGATTTCCACTCCGTCTTACTTCTCCATTTACTCTAGACAGCGGTGGCCACCGTTACTCTATCGGCGAGCCATGCCGGTCCAAAACAAGAGTGGCGAGTGCACCAGGTATGGTCCATGACGTCGCACGGAAGCCATGTCAGCCATCGCCCGTGGCCCAACGTTGGCTTCCCGTTGCAGCTCCAGTTCCCTCCTTCCAGCTCGCCTTAGTCGTCTCGCACCATCATAGTAAACGTCAGCACGGCGCTGCCACTGAAGCCTCTGACACGCAGTGGCACAAACTGCTCGCCGTGGCCACCTCAGTACCTGCGTGCTCAGCCTGGCGGATTTCCAAGAGAAGGTACGGAGTGAAATTGTGGACCGGGACGGAGATTATCTCCGCTCGGGAACTGGGTGTTGTGTTGTTCTTACGTTCGCATCGTAATAATTAACATTGCACTTTGAGTGAGCAGCAGAAACCTTTTTGGGTGTCCTGGAGCAGTTACTTGACGGCGCATTATGATAGGAGATAGTTCCTGAGATGCATGTGGAAGACTAAGTTGGAGAATAAGTAGCTGAACTAGCAGCGATGTGTGCTTCCGTTTCTAGAAATGGCTTTTATGACTGATCTCTTGCAAAATGATAAAATGACTCAAATGGCTCTGAGCACTATGGGACTTAACATCTGAGGTCATCAGTCCCCTAGAACTTAGAACTACTTAAACCTAACTAACCTAAGGATATCACACACATCCATGCCCGAGGCAGGATTGGAAGCTGCGACCGTAGCAAAATGATAGCACAGAAATCGAGTGAATACACATCTGATCCTTATCGGTAGAACACTTCTTTGCAGATGAATGGATGTAGAGGAGAACCGTTAATACGGTCTGTCACTGTTGTCAGTACATCTTAGAATCGTCAGAGGGTACTACATTTAGAACCAATGCTGTTACGTTTTGCTCCTCATGTTATGTGCGACCCTATTCTACATCTTCTTCTACATTTGTACTACGCAAGCCAGCCTAAGGTGTCTGCGGAGGATACTGTGAGTTCTCCTCCTCTCCTGTTTCAGCATTGAAAGCTGTGCTTGAGCAACGTTCGTTATAAACATTCGTGAGAGCCAACATTTTTCAGTTTCATAGACTTTATTGCGAAATACCCGTTGGAGAAAGTACTAATCTAGGAACGTCACATCTTTTTCCTCTGTAATGACCAGTAAAACCACACTTATAACACCACACGTTCCGATGTTGATTACGCATAGAATGCTGACGTTATCACTACTCCTGATACCTCAGATCCTGAGAAGTAGACTTTTTATAAGTGATATAACAAATCGTGTTTTCTACAAATGTGGACCGAAATTTCCATAGCAGTTCTGAGCGATTTTACTTCGGGCTCTCCCGTAACGATCTATCTCACTATACCAATATACTTTGTTTCTCTGGATAGTTGTTTTGACATGTTTTTCCCAGGGACTTTCCATAATGGTAACAGAAACCTTCAGTAACGGCGAAGAAGGGGAAATGTATCATTTTCGGCCAGGAACCTGTGATTAAGAACGGCCAATAAATCCGGAGCCGTAAGTAATGTGCGATGGCGAGGGCAGAGAATGAGAATGTACGAGTTAGTGTTTCTAGGATAAAATAAGTATTATGTCCATTTTCGATATAAACAGTGTAGGATAGTTAATCCCAACCAATTTGAAGATGTACTTCATCAACGTTCCCCTTTCGTGAACAACTAATGTCACCCTACTTCATTATTCATGAAAGATCCGTCCGACGTGTCAGGACTGAGAAAAATTTTCCACAATCATTCGCACTGATTGCGAGGTTATAATATACAATACATTTGCCCTTCTACAGCACCAACAAAAGTTTGTTTCGTCACGGAACCGACACCATATGTTTAACTGACTCCAGCTCTCCATGAAATTTAGCGTAACTATCGAGTAAACACTCTCCTCCTCGCCTTAAACATTTTTCCTCATTATTTACATCCTGTAAAAGGTCACTTTCGGACTTTCTTCCTAATGTTAAGTTCTGTATTAAGAGTTCCAAATATACTTCACCCCTTGTGCAGACTCCCCTTGTGTGGATTCATAACTAGATTCTTTCCTCCTCCTGCGTCACGGTTGGATGCTCGAAGAAATTGCAAACTCACTCCAAGATAATTAGTCTACGACGTAATAGCCGTCCCCACCGCAGAACCCTCTGGAGTGAACACCACCTCCAGCTATACGCATTTAATGAACGCATAATCGCTAATTTCCGAGATACTGCTGTTATGTGGCATGAATTCCATCACTTTCACTGGCACAACGATTGTAAGACGGAGATATATCCTTTCAATGTGCATTTTCCCGTCGCTGTATGCAAGTTATGTCTTAGAAAGTCATTTATAATGACTACAACAAAAAGGAAAATACATAATTTACGATTAAGTATTACACAAGTGTCTGAAAATTTAATAGCCTCTCTAGTCGGGCATAGTGGAAACTGTAGTCTGAAGAACTGCTATAGTCTACAGAACCTCTAAACAAAAAATCAACACGCGAAAACCTCGGTGCCGCAGGAGACAGAAAGAGAAAAATTCTTTTCGTTGAAGAAGTGCTGAAGAGATGGAAACAATGCACAGAGTAATTGTGTGAGGGAGCACCTAAAATCGAAGAACTAATAGGAAAACAAGAACGTAGATGACAAAGGAGACGAAATTGTGAAAGAGGAATTTGCGAAAGCTTTCAGAAACCTAAGTGAGAGGAAAGCAAGGAGTATTGATGGCATTCCTGGCGACACCAAGAAAATTATGTTGCTGAAACTGATTGGGTCCACGTATAACACAAAAGGAAAACTACCCAACTTTCGAAAATTCATCATGGGTCCCAAACCAATCAAGCCGACAGCTACAAAACGTGAACAATAAAGCTGGTATCACATAGATTAATAATTCTCGTAATGATAATACTGAGGCGAGTTAAGAAAAGAGTGGAAGATATACTACGTGAAAATCAATTTGGATTCAGGACCCAGCATTTTCTCTGATCGGTATTGTACTACAACGAACAACAGGAAGAACTAAAGAGGGGTATGCTATACTGAAGAAGAATATTAACTTCAGAGAATGAGAATTGGGAGACAGAAGACAGAGTTGAAAGACGAATTTATGTGTTTGGAAACCAGAATGATAAGGGATGGGGGAAGCAAGAAACAAATTATGAGCAAAATCACACTTATTTTGAGGAAGAACACAGCAGCATGAATATCATTCTGAAACTAAGGAAACAGAACATGAGAGCATTTGCAGTGTGCCCATATACGGTGACACCAATAGGGGAACAGGAGACAAGAAAGTTAGAAGCCCTGTATGGAGTTACCAACGAAGAGGCACTGAGAATACAGGAAAACAGACCTCTCTGAAATCACGTCGGAAATAGAACAGATAAACTCGTAGGACACAGTTTAAGACATTATTGGAACAATAGCAGAAGGAGTTACAGAGGGAAGAAGGCACCAGGAACGACCAAGGATGTCTTATTTCGTAAAGATTCGGCTATGATTGACGTAGGCTGCGCAGAATATGCAGATATGAACAGGAAGTTAGACCAACAAATGGAGTGATATAATGACGCAAACCGCCTTCCGGGTTGATCAGTAAAGAAGAAGTGGAAAATTGGAAGAGAAATATCGTAGTGGTTTACATCATAGTGCCACCACAAAACTTACTGATACTACTTCTGCTGATTTCCTCCGCAGACGGAAACGAAACGTAGGGTTCAGCAATTAATTCATCCCACCATGGCACAGTACCTAGGGATATTATAACAGGTGTGTCACCAGGGTACATTGCATCCGAGCTTATGAGCACTACAAATGAATAGTATACAAAAAGGAATGAAAAAAATCTATCACATATAGAAAGCAGAACTAAAGGTAGGGGACTTTTACCATGTTTTGCAGGGATAAAACTTCCGATAACCTAAATAGGTTAGATGAATGCCTCGGAAATGCCGAATGAGCCTAAATAGCTCGTTCCAAGGTCCTTGCAACGGCACAGAGATATCAAACATGTACGGAGCATACCATCATTAAGTCCAGGCTGTCCCTCCAGAACGGGACCGACATATGATTTTAAACTGCAAACAAATCACTGGGCTGCTTGCAACACAATGGCGCTTAAATGACTGTCGAAGTCACAGTGATTCTCAGGCCAACGGTGCATCTTCCAAACTGGAGTGTGCCATATCCTGAATATCATAACTGAGAACTGCTGTACAGGTACATGTGAACGTGGCAAACTAGTCTCCAGACGGAATGGTATTAAACTGCAACATGTTCATGGTTGTCGAATACCGAATCTGTTACAGTTATGGTTTCTTTGCCTTTTCAATTTTACATATTGGTTAAGGAGTTACGTTGCCCTGAGTGAAATCTGACGGAGACTAGCTAAACTACTTCTACCATGTTTACCACATCTTACACATAGTTACCGAAAATGAAATTGCAATAAGAAAAAATTTAAAAAATAATACAAAATTTATAACTGTTAACTCCTGTCTTAGAAGCGAAAGGGTAAGATGATGCAAGATTTCCGAAATTCTGAGAAATATAGGGGTGGAGAGTCCAAATGAACTTAATACTATATTTTTCATTTCTGCGGCAGTCCAGCCCTTCAAATGCATGGACATCGGTTGCACTATTTTCAATCCAGTTGACACACTGACCAATTCAGGAAGCTGTCAACAATGAACTGTAGGGTGAACATTGCTGAAATTCTCTGTACTATCCTTGCATTAATAGTATGTACAAATCATGAGGGTGCAACAAAAACCATCATTTCTGTCATGGAAATTTACGACTCATCAAATCCCATTCGTACATACTACGTTACTGGGTAGAGTGGTATGATTGACTATATCCTCATATAGAAACCAGGATTTATTTCTTTTTTAAGATACTTGTCTGGCATATTGTCGCAGAAGAAGCTGACTAGCACCGTGGTGTTGCGGTTATGATACTAAACTGTTTCACGGAGGGCTGTGAGCTCAATACCCACCTGGACTGTACAATTTTAATTTCTATATTCGGTTCGAGTACATTCTAGAAGTTTCCACAAATGTAAAGAATCATTGTACTGGAACGTCCTCTAGCTGTATATTTACTGTATGTGTTCTGGCCGGAGGCAGTTCGCTCCACGCTCTTGTATGTGCAAATGCTGAATAAACTTTCGTTAAGTGAAGTGAGTGTTCGTCATTCATATAATTACACCTTCTTCTACGTGACATTATTCCGGTGGAGGCGCTGGGTATTGGAACTTGTGATTGCGCACATTATCGACGACACAGTGGCTCCCATCAGGCTACGACAGAGCCGCCGTTTACGTGGCAAAAAACCCGGGTTCGAGCCATATTCAGCAGATCGCAATGTACCGGAGACAGAAGAAGAAGAGGACGTTACGGTGACAGCAACTGTGTGCCATCACATGAGATATCCTCCCGGGTTTGCTGGTGATGATGGCCAAGGTCCAAACAAGTGGCTAAATGTGTATGAGCGTATAGCCTAATTTAACAAATGGGACGACACCGTGTGTTTGGCTAATGTATTTTTCTACTTGGAGATCACTGCCAAACAATGGTATGAGAACAACGAGGAGAAGTTCACAAACTGATAAGTATTCCAGGCGGAACTGCGCAAGTATTTCGGCAACACACAACGACAGAAGTGCAAGGCTGTGCAGGGCATAGCGTCCAGGAGAAACTACAGTATCCTACATTCAGGACATGTTGGAGCTGTGTAAATAGTGGATCCTAGAATGATGGAGGAACATAAGGTTGCACATCTCATGAAGCGTGTTGCTGAGGACTTGTATCAAGCCCTACTCTTGAAGGAGGTTTCGACAGCAGACGACTTCATAAAATGGCGCCAGAATATTGAGACAATGCATCGAAAAAGAATTACACGCAAGAAGTTTGAAAGAAATCCAAATGTCTCATAAATGTCTGTGATGGAGGAAGGAACTGATTTCACAAGTGTTCTTCGTCATACAATGAGAGAGGAACTTCAAAAGGCACTTGGATTGCACGGCGAGTAAAAAACTGAGACGCTTCAAGAGGTCATAAGGAAGGAAGTGGAACAGACATTGCACCCAATCTCTCGTCCTTCATTGCGCTTTAAAACGATGAAAAAGTCGAGACCCAGGCGAAGTTACGTTCCTACAGTGCAGCATGAAGAAACTGTATGGGCACAAAGGGAGATGGACGTCTGGAGGACCCAGGATAACCAACCAGTATATTTCCACTATGGACGACCTGGACATGTCGAGAAAGACGGCGGACATTTGATGACGCCCTCACCAGAAGACGTCACACCGATCTTAGCTGACGCCAACTCCGGGACGACGAAGATGAACAAGAAGATGTGGGTACAGGTCGACGTAGGTCACCATCTCCGCAAGCTAGCCGCTGCAGAGGACGCTCCCCAACACGCCGATCAAGGTCTCCATCGCCGTTTAGAAGCTCCAGCCGATCACCTAGCCACCGCAGTCTGGAAAACTAAAGGGTGCGACCTTCCTTGGAAGTGAGGCCGCCGAAGGGAAAAATTCTCCGCCGTCGATCACTACAAAAATGATAGGAAGCTACGTCGATATCCTCATGGATGGCCGCGCAGCCCAAGCTCGTGTTGAATCTGGAGCATCATATTCAGTCATTTCGGAGAAGTACCGTCGCCAGTTGCAGAAAACCATATTCGTCGACAGCAAAACGTCGCTGCGGGCGGTGGTTAATGGGAAATATGTAAAAACTACAGGAAGATGTATCATCCGTGTGGTAATAAGTGACCATACACAGCCCTTAGAATTCATCGTCTTTCAAGAGTGTAGTCATGACGTCATTCTCGGATAGGACTTTCCGGAAGCTTCTCAGGCAATTATAGATTGTGCTCGCTCGAAGATTATGTTAGATGAGATGAGATACTGTGCACAGGAAGTTGCGAATCCGAGTGTGTGGAAACTATGTGAGCTCGATGAAGTGATCATTCCTGCAGTCAGCGCTAGAAAGGTAACTCTCACGTGTCATGCCATGCATCAACGCATGCATCTTGTAGTGGAACGTAAGAGAAGCATACCACTGAAGAATAACTAGGACATCCCAGCCTCTGTCGTCTCGTTTAAGATCGGATTCGGTGAACTGTGGATAGTTAACTGTCGCCGACAACCGCAGATCCTTCCAAGACGCATGTGCGTAGCATAATCTGAGCCGTTGATTGAAGAACAGCTGAGCGTCATACCCATGCTGAGCCTGTGGGAGAAATTAACGCTACCAGTACAAGATCTTCTAGCTCGGCAATCATCAGATCTCACTAAGGAACAGCAGAAAAAGCTATTTGCCATTCTACAAGAGTTCTCTGAATGCTTCAGTCCACAGGTGAAGAGCAAATTTGGCAAATCGACGGTGAAGCACCGGATTAGCACTGGAGACCACCCACCAATAAGCCAGAGAACATACCATGTGTCAGCAACGGAACGTCGAATAATTTCCTGACGAGGTAGGAAAATGATGAACAATAACATCATTCAGCCTTCGCAGAGCCCATGGTCTGACGACAAGTGGTCCTCATTAGAAAGAAGGAGGGTAGTTGGCGCTTTTTTTGTTGATTACAGGAAGGTTAATAAGATAACTGATGAGGACGTTCACCATCTTCCACGAATTGACGGTACACTAGATAGTGTGAAGAGGGCTAAGTTTTTCACAACGATGGACGTGTTCTCGGGATACTGGCAAATCGAAGTAGAGGAGGTTGATCGTGAGAAAACAGCATTCATCAGCCATGAGGGCCTGTATGCACTTAAGGTAATCCGTTTATTTTGTGTAACGCACCAGCAGCTTTTGAAGGGATGATGGATAATCTTCTACGTCCCCTGAAGTGGACGATGTGTCTTTGTTATTTAGATGACATTATAGTGTTCTCAGAGACATTTGATGAACATATAAAAAGACTTAGCGATGTTCTTGTTTCCAACAAGGAGGACTAAAACTTAATCCAAGAAAGTGTCTCTTTGGAGCGAAAGAAATCAAACTACTTGGACACCTTGTGTCAAAGGAAGGTGTACGGCCAGATCCAGAAAAGGTGAGATCTATAACGGAATTACCTATTTCTAAAAGTATTAGAGATGTGACAAGCTTCCTCAGATTATGTTCTTATTACCGTCGTTTTAACAAAGACTTTTCTATCAGAGTCAGGCCACTCGAAGATTTATAAAAAGCTGATGCTAAATTTATCTGGGGTAGTGCTCAACAAGATTCTTTCGATGTGCTGCGGAAAGCTCTGATGACAGACCCTGTACTTTGTCTGTATGATGAGAGAGCACCTGCGGAACTACACACAGATGCCAGTGGGTATTGGATCGGTGCTGTTTTGGTGCACATTTCGGATGGAAAAGAGACGTTTATAGCCTATGCTTCCAGGACACTTACAAAAGCCGAGAGAAACTGCTCAACTACAGAAAGAGAATGTCTTGCTGTGATCTGCACCATGTGCAAAATTCGACAGTATCTCTAAGGAAGACCATTCACAGTTGTTACAGACCATCATTCATTTTGTTGCTTGATAGGTCTCAAGGATCCAACAGGACGATTCGGAAGGTGGGCACTACGTCCTCAAGAGTATGACATTACTATAGGGTACAAAAGTAGGAGAAAACACCAAGATGCCTACTGTCCCCCAAAATCCTCTATGCAATACCATTAAGACTTTCATGAAGATGTCTCGCGCGCACTCCAGGATCTCTCGGCTGAGCTGAAGAAGGATATCAAGGTATTTCATTTTATGCTTGACTTAAATAGGTCAGAGGATGTGAAAGGACAATTTAAGGTAATTAATGGATTACTTTGCAAGAAAAACTTTGATCCAATTACAAATCGGTTGCTACCAGTGATTCCTACACTTATGCGCTTAGATGTTCTACAGAAATTCCGTGACACACTTGAGGCAGGACATTTGTGTTTTATGAAGACCTACGATATAATCCGCAAGAGATTTTTTTGGGTCAGGTTTATTTAGGAGTGTCCGTCACTATGTGTCGCACTGTCGAGAGTGCCAGAGGAGAAAGGCAGTTCCTCAGAAACCACCTGGTCGACTCATACCAATTCCACCAGCCGAAACGCCTTTCCAGCGTGTTGGGATTGACCTCATCGGACGATTTCCAATCTCTGCTAGTGGATATAGATGGATTACTGTTTGCACTGATTATCTGACACTCTATGCCATTACAAAAGCCCTGAAAACAGCAGAAGCATTCGAGGTATCCAAATTCATCGTGAAAGACATTGTATTAAAACACTGTGCCCCGTGATCGTTAATTACGTAACGAGGGTAAGGTTTTCGATAGAATCTTGTGACAGAGATAAACCGTCGGTGCCACATTACTCATCACATGACGACTGCCTACCATCCGCAAGCTAACGGGCTTAGTGAATGCGTTAATAAGATATTGGCTGACATGCTATCAATGTTCGTCAATGTTGAGCAGAGCAACTGGGATGAGGTGCTACCTTTCGTGACGTTTGCCTACAACACCGCCAAACAAGGCACCAAACGATATACGCCATTTTTCGTGCTGCATGGGCGTGTGCTGACTCCGTCCACTGTGTTTCCTGATGACGTGGACGACGACTACATCGTCCAAGTGGTAATAAGAGCTGAGGAAGCTCGGTAGTTAGCTCGACATGCTGCAGGCTCAAGAAAACTATCGCCGAAGGTATGACGCGAACCATCGCCCTTTTGTCTACCAACCTCGTGACCTCGTCTGGATCTTCACTCCTGTTCGGCAGTTTAGTCTCTCTGAGAAGCTCCTCAGGTGGTTCTTTGGACCTTATAAGGTTGTAAGACTGTTGTCGGATGTTAGTTATGAACTTGAAGATTTCGACCCCGACGCAAGACGGCGAAAGCTCAGAGATACGGTCCACGTCCATCGAATGAAGCCCTACAAGGATCCTGCCACCCAGCGTAAATTCGAAGCTCCAGCGACAGGCAACAAGCGGAATGGTGACGAAGAGCGTAGCGGCAAAAGAAGTTCTATGAAGATCACCGCCAGGGCGAGCATTAATCATCGGGAGTCGGAGTAAGCAGGACTGATGACTCGTTCCAGGACTGGGAGGACCTAACACCGAGACACTGTTCTCTTAAATGGGGAGCAATGTTGCAGAAGAAGTTCAGTTGCACAGTGTAGTGTTTGTGATACTGTACTGTTGCATAGAGGGTTGTGAGCTCAACACTCACCTGGGCTGTACACCTTAATTTCAATATTCGGTTGGAGTTCATTCTAGAAGTGTTCACAAATGTAAAGAATCATTGTACTGGAATTTTCTGTAGCTGTATATATACTGTATGTGTTCTGGCTGGAGGCAGTTCGCTTCGCGCTCTTGTATGTGGAAGTGCTGAATCAACCTTCGTTAAGTGAAGTTCGTGTTCGTCATTCATCTAATTACACCTTCTTCTACGTGATAATATTACCTATACACTGCTTTCCAGCCTTGTGTTATTTATTGGTGTTTTGTACTGTGTTAGTGTAGTGTTTATTTCTGCGTATGTGTGCGTGTGTATTACGGGACAGATTAGCCATTGTTTAATATCTTCTTTTTTGAATTCAAGTGCGGTCAAAGAGAGGGGCCTCACTGTTTGCATCAATTGGTCTTTTTGCATTCATCAGATCATTTTTGCTAATGTAAATTCCTTGTACATACGTGGACGAGGTTTCCATTTTTTGTAAGACAACTCACCAGATGTTTCTACTTGTTATTAACTGTTTGCCGAACTAGTTACTTGTGTAGTAATTATATTGTGACTTGTCTGTTTGACGTTTGAGCCTTCCGGGCTTTGCTAATTCTTTCTGATTATTCGATCGCATACTACTGGTGTTAGTTCCCGGTACTTTCTATTCAACTTTCTGGGAAGGTCTTACGAACTTTACGTCTTATACCTAGAGTTTTTGATATGCCATTGCTCCGTAAGACTCACTGTGATTATAAAAATGACAATATTCCTGCTCTCGGAGGCATGTTTGGTTGTACTCTTAAGGTCTCTCAAAATAGTTGCTAATGGGCATCCTGTGTTCTTAGCCAAATTTCGTGTAAATCCTGAAGTATCTTCGCCTGTTGTAAAATGTTTCTGTTGGGCAGCCGGCCGTTGGTTCTGTGTTCCTGTATTAGTCGTAAATTCATTAACGTTTCTGAGTTGTGAAACTGCGTTCACTTGAGATTTCTCAGCATTGTCGTGGATTTATCTATAATCTGTTGACTGCCAGAGGCCTCCGACTGTTGAAGAGGGTCGTTATTTGTAATAGGCAGACGTCTATTCAGACCATCACTCAGGAATTGCAAACTGCATCAAGATCCACTGCAAGTACTATGACAGTTAGGCGAGATGTGAGAAAACTTGGATTTCATAGTCAAGCGGCTGCTTATAAGCCACACATCACGCCGGCAAAAGTCAAACGATGCCTCGCTTGGTGCAAGGAGCGTAAACATTTGACGATTTAGCAGTGGAAAAACATTGTGTGGAGTGACGAATCACGGTACACAATGTGGCGATCCGATGACAGATTGTGAGTATGACGAATGCCCGGTGAACATCATCTGCCAGCGTGTGTAGTGCCAACAGTAAAATTCGGAGGCGAGGCGATGGTGTTATGGTGTGGTCGTGTTTCTCATGGAGGGGGCTTGCACCCCTTGTTTTGCATGGCACTATCACAGTACAGGCTTACACTTATGTTTTAAGCAACTTTTTTTTGCCCATTGTCGAAAAGCAATTCAGGGCTGGCGACTGGATCTTTCAATACGATTGAGCACCTGTTCATAATGCACAGCCTGTGACGGAGTGGTCACACGACAATAACAAACCTGTAATGGACTGGCCTGCACAGAGTCCTGACCTGAATCCTATAGAACACCTTCGGGATATTTTGGAACACCGACTTCATGCCAGGCCTCACCGACCAAAATTGGCTCAAATGGCTCTGAGCACTATGGGACTTAACATCTGAGGTCATCAGTCACCTAGAACTAAGAACTACTTAAACCTAACCAACCTAAGAACATCGCACACATCCATGCCCGAGGCAGGATTCGAACCTGCGACCGTAGCGATCGCGAGGTTCCAGACTGTAGCGCCTAGAACCGCTCGGCCACTCCGGCCGGCTTTCCGTGGTATGCATTTATCGTTGGGCCTAAACCCTTTTGTGCAGTTGACAAGGCTAATTATTTGTTACTCAATTGGAGTTTTTGTCCTGTAATTGTCTGTTAACGAGAAATTCTGCATAGTTATTTAAATTATTTTGATAAGAAAAGGAAAGATGTTTTATTCAGGGTCTGCCAATGTGCGGCGATCGTACTCTTTATTATCACCTAGCACCCATAAATTTTAGGGATTGTGTTTATTGATGTAGTGAGCCTTGGGTTTAACTGCCTAATTTACTACCCGTTAGTGTTCCCATTCTTAAATTGTGTATTTTACTAATTACAAAGGGTTCAATTGCTTTTTGACTATAAACAATTGTTTAAGTAAATACAGTTTTGTTAAACAGCACCTCACTACTCCAGAACCAGCTCTCTACCGTCTCAGGCTGCTCTGGAAAACAAACTGAACTGTTATCACGAACTTTAGATTTGCCCTAGTACCAGGTAAAGTGGTTGTGGCACGAGAGTTCTATTTGTAGATCTTCTTATACACCTCTGTAGAGATTATAGTGTCTCACTTTCACCACCGTTCTGGCTCGAGAATGAAGAGGCCACAAGGAACTTCATGAGACAAATGGAACGTTATCTTTCAGCCATAATAAAACACACATCCGCGATTACCCACTTCACTTGTATTCCGGCCGCAGTACTGTCATATATGACACTGTGAACTAGAAACAAACCTGAAGAACTTGTCTGTAAGGAACCACAGGAGACTAAGAGTGCCTAAAACTCTAACACTCAACTAATAACCCAGATATATCTCTTCAAATTTGTCGGGAGCTGCGGTGAATTAATCGATCTACTTCATACCCATGTTGGAAGGGTGTTTACGATTTAGGATCATCTCGACGTCTAAGTCATTAGCGACTGACCACCAGATTGTTACTGGGCAACAAGTAGGTCAGGTTCTATTCAAAAACATAATTCTGGTATTGAGCTTCAACCATTTAAAGACACACAAGCAGATAGAACTGCAGGTTCACCGAAAGCTCCATGTATACAGACTGGAAAGTCGCACGAGTTACACCAACACCCAACAAAGGAAACAGGAGCAAAAGAGGAGTAATTCGGTGAAATACAAACCTATACAACTATCACCGATTTGCAGTATGAATTTGGATCATAGGTGATTTGTAGTTCATGTCAGAAAGGTCACAGTTCATGGTAATTAACGGGAAATCATCGAGTAAAACAGAAGGAATACCTGGCATTCCTCAAGGATATGCTATTGGCTCTCTGCTGTTCCTGCTCTACGTAAACGACGTAGGACACAATCTGAGCAGCCCTCTTAGACTGGTTGCAGATGGTGATGTAATTTACCGTTTTGCAAAGTCATCAGGTGACAAAACCAATTTCAAAATGATTTAGACAAGTTATCTATACGGTGCCCAAAGTGGCAGTCTACTCTAAATAATAACTAGAGGTGTAAAATCATCCACATGAGTACTAAAAGAAACCCATTAAATCAGGATTACACGACAAATCACACAAATACAAAGCAGTAAATTGAACCAAGTGCTTATGGATTATAATTACGAGTAACGCAAACTGGAAATGTCAAATAGATACATTTGTGCTAAGGCAAGGCCAAAACTATGATTTATTGTAAAAACAAAAAGTACAACAGATCTGCTAAAGGGACAGCTTACACCATACTTGTCCGACCTCTTCTGGAGTAATGGTGTGAGGTGTGGGACCCCATCATATGGGACCGACGGATGACTGCGGAAAAGTTCAAAGAAGGGCAGCTCGTTTTGTATTATTATGAAATAGGGGAGAGATTGCCACAGACGTGATACGTGATTTGGGGTAGATTTCATTAAAAGAAAGGTGTTTTTCGTTGTGGCAGGCTCTTACTCATGTATTTTCAATCACAAACTTTCTCCTCCGATTGCGAAAATCTTCTGTTGGTGCTCACCTACATGGGACGAAATGATCGTCATGATAAAATAAGAGAACTCAGAGCTCGCACAGAAAAGTGATAGTTTTCCCCGCGAGCTGGAACGGTTGTGAATAAGCTTGAAGTTGCTTCCATGAACCGTCTGTCAGGCACTTAACTCTAAGCTGCGGAATGATCATGTACATGCAGATGATAGAGGTGGAGGCGTCTGGAGATGGTCACGGTCATATCAACACCACTTCGCATGAATGCTAAAATTGTTTCCCTACGAACAGTGCGGTATCCATATTGGGCTACACACTAACTTCTGAGCTCATACGGTACCATTCTTCGCTGTGCTTCAATATTCTACCTCAGCTTACCTGTCACGGCTTTCAAAAGTAATTCTAGGGCAACTACTTTACTTAAATGTAATGGAAAACGCTCTGAACCAGAACTTCTGCAGAAATTCGCTGGCGGGAGAACACCTTATTAGTTCAGAATCATATAATGCGATTCTAGTTGGCCCCCATTGCAATTTACATCAGTAGGGGCGACCACGTTACGGCTAACGTAATTACAGTCGATGGGAGATCCACTCCAGCGGGGCCTTACTCGGGGCAGGGGGAAGGTGAGAGGGCCTGGCGGATCCGCTGATTAGACCTTCGTCTGCCCTCCCCCCCCCCCCCCCCCACCTCTCCCCACCATTTTCTCGGTCCGCCGCGGGCACTTGTCGGCTTCAATCACTTGAGGGAACTTGCGAATTAGCGATAACAGCCTGCCGCGCTGCGGACTGAAATTATTTCCAGCATTTAATGGATGACTTAATTAGGATAAGCAGGTTTATCTCGTATTGTGTATCGATAATTAAGTCTGAGATACTCAAGAAATAGACCAGCTCAGTCTCACAATAGAGCAAACTCGCGATTATACGGATATGAGTGCATAATTTGGCTATTTTTGAAGGAATAAATACAAAGGCTTGAAATATTTAATTATAATTAGAACTAATATATTCGCTTGGATTTCAAATTTATACTCGCTAAATAGCGATGCGGGGGCGAAGACGACGCAATTCGTTTACCTGTCTTCAAACTCGTACCGCGCCAACAAACTTTGTTAATCTGTTTATTAGTACACTCAGACTCATTGGATAATAGCTGTGTTAGATAAGAAAGTGTTCAGCAAATATACTGAATGCGAAATAGAAAGAGAAAAATCCTGTAGCAGGTTCCCGAAAGTGAACTGAAAGCAAGTCATACATAATACAGTTTGCCGTAAGCGTAATGTGGGAAAATAAGTGGGCAGTTTCCGTCAAGTAATGCAGTGTCTAGAAGAATGTGCTGTAAGTGCATAAAACGGGAGATATCCATTAAATAGATACGTATTTTTTTGATTATCCGCGTTAATAGGTTATCCGTGCAGTTTTAGGTCTGCTTTAACGTGGAAAATGTGGAGTTCATCGTACTTCGAATTTACTGTACTAATAAAATAATAAATGTCGTATGACTAGGGCCTCACGTCGGGTAGACCGTTCGCCTGGAGCAAGTCTTTCGATTTGACGCCACTTCGGCGACTTGCGTGTCGATGGGGATGAAATGGTGATGATTAGGACAACACAACACCCAGTCCCTGGGCGGAGAAAATCTCCGACCGAACCGGGAATCGAACCCAGGAAATTAGGATTGAGATTCTGTCGCACTGACCACTTAGCTACCGATGGCGGACTGTTACTGTACTTAGACCACTCGACATGTGACATTAGTGATCTACGAACATGTACTTTTTCAGACCTCTCTTGTATATACACTATGTGATCAAAAGTATGCGGAAACCCCCAAAAACATATTTTTTCATACTAGATGCATTGTGATGCCACCTACTGCCAGGTATTCCAGATTGGCGACCTCAGTAGCCATTAAACATCGCGATGGAGCAAAGTGGGCGCTCCGCGGAACTCACGGACTTCGAACATGATCAAGTGATTGGGTGTCAATTGTGTCATACGTCTGTACACGAGATTTCCTCACTCCTAAACATCCCTAAGACCACTGTTTCCGATTTGATAGTGAACTGTAAACTTGAAGGGACTTGGATTGCGTAGTCGAGCGACTGCTCATAAGCCACACATCACGCCGGTAAAAGTCAAACGAACCCTCGCTTTGTGTAAGCTCAGTAAACATTGGATGTTTGGACAGTGGCAAAAAGTTGTATGTAACGACGAATCACGCTACACTATATGAGGATCAGATGGCAGGGTGTGGGTATGGCGAATGCCCAGTGAACGTCATCTACCAGCGTGCGTAGTGCCAACAGTAAAATTCGGACGCGATGAAGTTATGGTGTGGTCTTGCTTCTCATGGAAGGGTCGTGCACCCCTTGTCGTTTTGCGTGGCACTAACACAGTACAGGTCTACATTAATGTCTCCAGCACCTTCACACTGTTGAAAAGCAATTTGGGGTTGCCAATTGCACTTTTCAGTACGATCGAGCGCCTGATCATAACGCACGGCCTGTGGCGGAGTGGTTACACGACAATAACATGCCAGTAACGGACTGGGCTGCATAGAGTCCTGACCTGAATCTTATATAACACCTTTGATATGGTTTGGAACGCCAACTTCATGTCAGGGCTCAGCGACCGACGTCGAAACCTCTCCTTAGTGCAGCACTCAGTGAAGAATGGGCTGCCATTCCCCAAGAAACCTTCCATCACCTGATTGAACGTATGCCTGCGAGATTGGAAGCTGTCAGCAAGACTAAGGGTGGGCCAACACCATACTAAATTCCAGCATTACCGATGGAGGGCTCCAAGAATTTGTAAGTTATTTTCAGCCAAGTGTCCTGATACTACTTATCGCATACTATACGTCCCACACTGATTTCTGCGGTTATTTCAATTGTTTATTATGTGTTAGCACTGTCAAATCTACGCATTCACCACTGCTCTCGCTCGCTAAGTGAAGGCCGTTGGCCAGTGCACTGCTTGTGGTGAGAGATAATGAGGTGAGAGGTAGTGCCTGAAATTTGGTATTCCCATCTCATTTTCGATACTATGGATCTCAAACTACTGAATTCTCTAACCATTTCTTAATGGAATGTCCCATGCGTCTCGTTCTGAATACCTCTCAGGGTTCAAAGTCTCTTAAATCACCTCGTGCGTTCACAATCACTTCAGAAACCTCTTCAAAAGAGTCAGCCGAGTACAAATGGCAGTTCCGAGAGTGCATTGCCGTTTTATACCTTGCGAACGTGAGACTACCGCCATCGGTATACGCGCATGTCGCTATCCCATGACATTCGACACTTCGGTGTATGACTACAGAAATTAGAACAGTGCCCGGTGTTGGACTCGGCAGATGAGAGATTAAGATCACCACTGAGGAAAGGAAGACATTGACAACGAAAGCACGCCCGTTGTCCCTTAGTAATTCCACGGCTCAATAAATATTGACACGCTAATAAAATAACCAAAATGGGCAAGTACATGAAATATTCACCCATCAAGAAATGAAGGTCTCGTTTCTTACAACCAGCCAAAACACAAAACACACAACGACAATCCTGAAGACCCACGCTGATCAGCAGACAATGTCAAAGTCAACACAGGTACACTTGACAGCAAAAAAATTTGGTCACTGCCGAATACAACCAACATAACGTAGCCGAGTTGCAGGTCCTCTAAACACCAAAACCCCGTGGGGTACAGTCGTTTGACAACACACAATGGGTACTGCAAGAGACTAAGAGACCAAAGGTCTTTATGGCAGTCAGTCTAAGCGTCAACTGATATCGTCATACAAAACATATTAGGAAACACGTTCTTAGCGATGAGACACCCCATAACACTCAGAAACTAACCTTAATTACAAGTGAATTTCCAAAAGTTCTGAGAAAATGGATTATTTTACATATATCGTACAGTAATCCTTAGTCAAAATTAAATACTTGACACATTATATGGAGTTACAAAGCAGTACGGCAATTGGAAAAACGTTTTTCGTTCTCTAAAAGATTTTCCATCCAGTGCTGAAGGTCGCTCAACGGCGAGTGGCTCTGGAAACTGGATATTGGACAAACCAGTAGAAAAACGCGATTAACGGCAACAAGCACTCTAAGGAAATCTCACCCTCAACAGCGAATCACCAGTATTATCATTGTTCTCGTAACACATCAACAGCTACGTGTGCACGAATTTGACTCCGAATAACATGAGCAACGCCGTCGTTCTGGATCTGGATTCAAACCCAGCACCTATAGCCATTGCTAACTAAGCTAAGCTTTGTTTGTACCTTATTGAGACCGGATCACTAGGCATAAAGAGACGTGAAGTATAGACGATTGCACCAGTATCAGTTATCAATTGAGATCCTGAAAATAAATGACGAAGATGTTTGTACTGAACTGCGAATCCTGTCTTAACAGTTACCGTCCTGAGAAATACCCCCAACGACTTTTAATATGGTGTCATTCAGAAGGAACAAGGTATGCTCATGTTTAAAATTGTAATGCCATCATATAAAGCTTGTGACAGGGATGCGAACCCAGCACCTAATCGAATTGTTAACGAAGTACAGTCATCCAAAAAAGTATCCGAACGACCTGGATTGCATTTCTCCTGATTCCCATGCGACCCACATAACGCAGCTGTCTAGCAGGTCCTCTAATCGCTCCTTGATACAGTCGTTTGACTATTGAAAATGGTTCCAACAAGTCACCACTAGAAAACACTGCTCTGTATCGCAATAACTCAGGATGTAAAGTAATACCACGATACTACAAATAACAGATACACCTCATCACAGATAAGACTGTCCTTAAGGCTTGTAAGCTCGCATTTATTGAAGTAACTGACATACCGGAAATGTTAGCACTCCCATTATTACGTCAGATAGGTAATGCACGTAGTACGTTCGTCGTATTCATGATTTCCTCTTCAAAGTAACATACCATACTTGTTATTTAACACATAATGTCATTAAAATTATACGTTATTCACGAGCAGCTAGTTGAGAATATGTATTAACTTCAAATGACACAACGAACCGACTCGTTCTGCATATGAATTCAAATCCAGGTCATCCAAACTAAGATTTCGTGACTGACGGATATTAACAGTCATTCCTGACCAGGCATAAAGAGAGTGATATACCTCGATTTTAGGCAGTATCAGTTAACAAATATCAA
Organism: Schistocerca nitens; assembly: GCF_023898315.1. Taxonomy (NCBI): domain Eukaryota; kingdom Metazoa; phylum Arthropoda; class Insecta; order Orthoptera; family Acrididae; genus Schistocerca; species Schistocerca nitens. Next base: position 187,823,124 of record NC_064618.1, on the reverse strand, counting down.
CTTTAAATTACATAACGTAAACATTTTTAATGGTCGCGAATTCGTACCAAGCATCTATTGTCCCTGTTGACGAACTACGAGAGATGTTAAATACTGCTTCTTCACAAGTAACTTACTTGAAATGCAGTGACGTAAAGCTTTGTGTTGGACAGGGATTCGAACCCAGAACCTAATCGGATTGTTATCGAAGCACAATAAACTTTGACATATCGGATTTTCTCGGCAGTAGATAGTTGTATTAACTTAAATGACGAGACGAAACATAAATTTTTTCCTTCCCAGGACTCCAACCCGGCAGATATCGCTGTTATATTCTAGAGAAAAGGAACGTGAAGTATGGGTTTGTTACACCAGCAGCGACATGTGAGCATGTTTGAACTACAAATAATATGACAAAGAGTTCAGGATTCGAACCCCAAACATATCGTTGTTGACTACACATAAAAAGAGACGTGAGCTACCGAATTTTTCTAAACCAGCAGCTCGGAATAACATCCTTGAACTTACAGTGATCTCGTAAATAGTTCTGTGTCTCACTGGGAGTCAAAAACGTCAGATATCGTTAGTGATGACAACGAATGAAAATGCATTAAAAATAAAAATTATTATCGACCAGCAGATAGGTGTTCTCATGCTAGACCTTGAAAATACATAGTGAAAAGTTTAGTGCTGGGAAAGGATTCCAACCCATTCATGCGCAATAGGTGTAGGTGTTGAGGAATCTGCAGTTTTGAACAAACAACAAGTTGTAGTCGAGCTGTATTGTCACGAAGGAATCAAATTCTGCGTTAAGGGCAGTCTGAGTTGCATTCCCAGTTCAGAACCAATTTTATCGACATACGGAAGCTCAAATAAAAGACGGAAGAAGTGTCCTGTGACCATACACAGGATTTGTTTCGTCACTAGAAATAAATAACTAGTCTAAGATAGATTACTGGTGATAGAGTTTCTACATGTCGCCACTCCTTACCTTATTGTGGTTCCACCTAACGTCTACTTGGTAGAGAAGGAATATCATGTGATTTTCAGACCACCATGCCATTATTCCTTCTATACTTGGCGTAGCCAGAAGAGAATAGAATCTGCCTCTCCCTATCAAAAAAAAATCGGCAGAAGTTGGAATCGAACCGAGACCATCATCATATGAAACTATCATCAGTCCAACAGACCACCAAACCCTATTCTCTACTACTCATTTCTCTATCATAACACCGTTGAGGCACACAAGATGAGAATTCTGACACACAGGCTCCCTGTAGTTGTTTGTAGGATGTTCAGTACATTCCTTTATTTGGTTGACCGAAGCGCCATGAACTAGCTTCCTTGGCTACCCAGTGCATACATTCGACTCTACTTTGTAATCACCGAAATAAAATAACGTAACTGCCATCTACACAGAACTACCAACAGTGTAGGTTGCAGAAATTTAAATATGAAGTGTTCCTTTCCATTTGAGTTACTCTATTGCGCTATCCGTTTGTTGAAACCATCATGCTGTGCAAAAGAAATGCTGTAACTGTCTGTCTCTCAGAAGTCTAGATCCGGCCATATGCATTATTTCACAGCACTGTGGAATGCCGAAGTTCTGGAGCAACTGTTGTTCACTTCCAGAGGTGCTGTAGCTACGTCACAGCTAGTAGCGTAACGGTAAGCATCGCGCACTGTTGATAAAGGCGTCGTGTGTGCTATTACATTCGCAACTACATTTTTTTAAACGCAATTCTGTTGTTGCTGAAGTTATCAGTTTAATGGAGCTTTGAACATAATTCTCTTCACTTCTCAACCCCAAATAGTCGCATGTGGAAGAAAGGCTAACTTCTGCATCATTTTGTTCGTTTCAGGTTTAATAGATGGCCAGGCAGCAGATGCGTCTCGAAGCTTTTGTATTATGTATGGGGAGAGCGCATCGTGCCAAAATAGTCAGAAAAGTATTTTCTACATTAGCTGTCGTCTGGTAGTGACATTTTATTCTTCTTCAAACCTTGTTTGACAGCTTTAACTCAGAACAAGTTTTCTACATGCATGTAAGCAATAAACTGCATGTGCATTGTCAGACTGTCATAGATAACATCAGAGAATTCGCATATATCGTTGATGATTAATTTCTCTCTCATGTATAGTATTGTTTTAACAACACTAAAAGAAACCTTACGAAAACTGTGCACTGTATTGTAAGAAATGAAATAAAATTACCCACGATAACCTTACGATGAAAGTCTGTTTTAACGAAACTGAGTATCTGTACACAGGCATGCCTCTATCTGCACGAATTAGTAAAACACTACTCACTTAGATTTCGATTGGCTCTATGTGTAAATGGTATGCTGTGTCATACTGAACATGTATGCAAACGTTGCATTTCATAAATAAAGTTACGTATTCCTAGAAACCCAAAATTTGCTTGTCAGCAGCGGAAAGAGGCGTTACCTGTTGTGCAGTATTGTAAGTTTTTCACCATTGCACTTTGAGCTGAATGTATTTTCTCACCATTTGCTTATCGATGTTTGATCTGACTGCTTGCAGCTCTTACACAGAAGGAATAAAAACGTTACCTTTAGCGAGACTGGAATCGCGAACCGTAACATTCGCGTTTCCACAGGTCAGCACGTCAACACAGAGCTAGCGGATCGATATTACGATGGCAATAGTGGCTAGAACTCGTAAACCGCTATTTACAGGACGAGATTAGTTGCGATTGCCACGTTCGATGACTTTGCTTGGCTGAAAACCGTAAATTTACAATCTTCTCTTACACCTCAAGCGATAGCAACTCAGGTTATTCAATGGAAATGACATGCGAAATCAAGTGAACTTTGCGGCTTAATTCCGTGCACACCAGGAAGTAACTCGTCGATCACAGAGTTGCCAAACATAGCTTGCGTTGTTGCCAAATCTCAGTTACATTACCAGCAGGATGAAGACAAACCGATGTGATCCTACAGCGGGCTGGGAAGTGACCATAGTTGGCGCCTCAAAGACGCGGCTGCCACGGCCTGAAATACGTAATGCGTCTGATTCGCATTTCTGTAACTAGGTTTAGGGACTGGAGCTTATTAACTAATAATACTCAGAACTGTCTGCTACTAAGCATCGTAAATCAGTAACTCTCATAGTTGTTTTTATATTTCTTTCGTAACTGTACTCAAAACTAAGAAACTCATTCACGGACGTTTTCGTGCTTCGCCGATAATCGAGCACAACAAACAAATATAAATAAAAAGGGAATGTGTGTGTGTGTGTGTGTGATAGAGAGAGAGAGAGAGAGAGAGAGAGAGAGAGTGAGAGAGAGGGAGGGAGAGAGAAGGAGAGAGAGAGTGAGAGAGAGGGTAAAAAATTGTTGTAAAGAAATTGAATACTGGTATGTAAAGAAATCTTTCATTAAAATGACTCGTTCCACATCATTACGAAATGTCGTATTCAGCTACCCCGCCCGGGTTCCCGGGTTAGATTCCCGGCGGGGTCTGGGATTTTCTCTGCCTCGTGAGACTGGGTGTTGTGTGATGTCCTTAGGTTAGTTAGGTTTAAGTAGTTCTAAGTTCTAGGGGACTGATGACCATAGATGTTAAGTCCCACAGTGCTCAGAGCCCTTTTGTCGTATTCATGATCTATGGAACAAGTATTAATGTAATCTAATCTAATCATATCATATTGCTGACTATCCATGAAGAGTCATGAAGTACCGAAATTTTCGCCTAAATCAGTAGCCAGATCTAAACTTGAAAATAAAAGACGACAGCTTTTGTAATAAACCGGGACTCCTATCAAGATGCTTTCATCCCTGTTAACTAACCATGAAAGATGTCTGATATACCTCAATTCAGAAGTAACGAAGTGTGTGTGAATTTAAAGATGAAGCGCATGATGTGAAGTTCTGCGACGGAGATACGAACCCAAGACGTAATCGGATTGTTAACTAAGTAAAATCAAATGTTACGTATCGGTTTTTCTTGCCAGCTGCTAGGTGTTTAATCTAAACTAAGGACACAAATTTTAAAGCCTGAGCGACAATCGAACCGCACTCCTATCGTTCTTCTTTATCGTCCACGAATATAGCTTAAGTATCAATTGCTTACTCACCGACTGTAAGATGTGTGCGAGTTTGTCCAGAAAGTGTTGGCAACATGAACAGACATTAAAAATGCACGTTAATTTTCACTAACAGGCCGGTGTCTACGTGATAGGGCTTGAAATGAAATTATTAATATTTTTGTACTGGATCAGGATTCAGACCCACATACTTACCTTTGGAGGAGACCTAGAGAAGATTGCAGTTTTGATAAAAGGAACGAAATGATTGAACTATACTGTTCCGAGAGATTCAGATCCTCGAAAGAGGAGATACTAATTCGAGTGACAGTCCAGCACCAAATTTTTCAACGTCTCTAGTTCAATCAAGTACAAGTAAAATAAGAGCCCTGTTCCTTAAGACGGCTATCAGTTCACCAAATAAAATAAAATTTTCTAATGGTGACAGTATTTCTGTTCACCTTGACCTCCACCTATGGCATTTTCCAACGTAAACCGTCTCTGCCCAGTTTGGAATGAAGGAACGTGACGTTTAATGTGGATTCCGGATTATAACAGCTTTCTCTTGAGGTTACCAGAGGTAAAGTAAATCTCTTTGTGCCTGTTAAAAGTAAATGCCAGAACCCACGCTTTGCACTTGTTATAGTTCGTTCCACCAGACCATTGTGGCCACATTTCCCAGGAGTGTGCTGTAACAGATGATGTGCTTAGCTTACAAAATTAGTCACAGTGGAAAAAATGCGAGTCTATGAAATGGCTAATAAGAAGCAAGCTTCTGAAGTGGAGATTGTGCTATTCTCATGTCAGCAGGATGTAAATACTCTTCTAGGCGTCATAGCCTCGATTTGAAGCCATTTTGAAATTTTCACTAATTCAGAAAATTTCTTCGTTCGAGAAAATCCATGTGAAGTGTGCAGTTACCGGATAATTTGATTATCACCGTCATAATTACTATCATTTTCTTCATACCGCTGCTAGAACACATGTGCTTGAAGATCATTTAAGTCCTTTTGGTCATTATAGACGTAGTTGCCCAAGAACAAGTTCTTTCCCTGTCTACAGAATCCTTTTCATGTTAATATCAAACATCAGCAATTACTCGTAGATCACATTAAAACTAAAGTAATTCTTGAAGACGTTAATTGATAACGAAAACGCGCTGCCTTTCTTCATTTACTTGCGCCTAGAAATGGTTGTCGAATATTGCCAAACCAAAAGCCAAGGGATCTTACTGCCTTCAAATATACGTCGCTGTCGGTTCTTACATATGGTTTGGTCGACGGGACCTGTTTCAAGTTGTGTACGACACGTTTTAGAAAATCAATTGTTTTCATTTGCAATAAACAGAAAGATTTTAATTCTAAGCTATCCAAGTCCAAAATTGTCGCAATATTAGTTCAAATTTAATATTCGCTTCCATAATGTAAGGAAAGTATTTCACAGTTGCAAAACCCGCATCCGACTCACTGTCCTTACACTTAGTCGCTGGCCATAAATTCTAGCTCAAAGTGACGCCAGTTTAAGTAACCTAATGTAGCGAAGACTGTTTGCCAGTGCTCTTTCTCACCGGAAAATATGCAATAAACTCATTGGGCTCCAATAGTACATTGTAACAGTAATTTGTATGTGTATGGAATGCATACGGATTGTAGAATTTAGTGGTGCTCTCTCTTCCACTTCTGTACACAATATGCGTGACCTAAACGGGCCCTTTACCATTACAGGCCCTGGGCGGTGCAACATCATATTGACAACAGTAATGTGCTTATACTGACAACCTCATTGTTCGTTTTACCCGATTTTGTAATCATTTAAGTAAAACAACATGACCTTCGAGTGGGAGACATTTCGTCCCCCTCATCCTTCTTAAATTTGTCAGTAAGCTTTTTGCCTTCGAACCAGCGAAATGCGGCAGAGTACGCCTGGTAAACGATTTACAAACCACGATTTAGTGCCGTTAACACGATGAGGGAATTTAGTTTCTTCTTAAATCGTCTTATGCAGCGACGTTCACAGATATCTCAAATAGGAAAAGCTCTTTATCCAGGTGCGAAGATTGTAAAACAAACTTCCCCCAGTTTGTGTCAGGTTGATCTTTTCGTCTGATAGCACTGAGTAAGTATTTTGTGTAAGAGGTATTAAAGTAGTGTTCCTGTAGCTGTGGGAATCATTGGTAGAAAACGAGTTTCTCACCAATGGGTACAGTACTGATAAATATTCAAAATGATTATCAACCTAAGTATCGCACTGGACACAAGAGCGTCAGCCACATCATCTTTTTAGATATGTGAATGCAGCATCGTGATGGTGGTGGACGTGTTCATTGGTGCAAACTTGTCACAGGGGCCAGTGCCTAGTTTGGTGTTATGGAGTGTCGAGCCAACAGTGATGTAGCTACCTATCGATCACACTGGACACAAGAGCGTCAGCCACGTCATCTTTTTAGATATGTGAACGCAGCATCGTGATGGTGATGGACGTGTTCATTGGTGTAAACTTTGATCATGTAGTGTCATGGCGGCTGCAGTGTAACACGTGTTAAGTTCGGCTCGCGAAATTTAGTTGAATTCGAAGGTGTTCTCGCAGGTGGTGTTGTCTAGTACAAGTGGAAATCGTGTAAACAACAGTGTTCTGTGCAGCAGTGCTATTTTTTTTTCTGTGCTCCGCCAATATCTTCGAGAAAATGGTAAACAGAAGAGTGAACAGCAGCGCGTCCAGCAGCGGGGGAGCAGCAGGTGCGGCGGGCCCGCTCTTGGCGGAAGGTGCGGCCGCGGCTCCCGGTATAGCGGAGCTGGTCCGCTCTGAGGTAAACGCTGCGCTTCGCGATAAAAACAATCTCGATCTGATAGCAGGCACTATATCAGATACTGTAACGGCAGCAGTATTGGCCAAAATGCGTGAAACTGTTGAGGCCAATACTGCCGAAATTACAGCGCTAAAAAAGTCTGTGTCTGAATACGAGAAAAAGGCACGAGAGTTGGAAATGAAACTATCTGCCGCAACAGACGAACTAGAACAGTACCAAAGGCGAAACAGTCTACGACTGTTTGGAGTAGTAGAAAATAAGGAAGAAGACACGGACAACCTGCTTATACAGGTTGCGCGTGAAAAATTAGGCGTTGAAGTGACCAAGGCAGACATTGACAGGAGCCATCGGGTGGGACGAAAACTACCAGGTGCCACCAAACCTCGTCCAATAATAATTAAATTTATCTCGTACCGAAAAAGGGCAGAGATCTTTACCCAGAAGAAGAAGTTAGCAAGGACAGGGCTTACAATAAGGGAAGATCTGACACACGAACGGCTAAAGATTTTAAACAGTGCCATATCCCATTTCGGTCTTCAGAATGTGTGGACTCAGGATGGCAGAGTAATCATTAAGACAGCAGCTGGAAAGAAGACAGTCACAAACATGACAGAACTGAATAGTATTAAGTGAAGCTACTCGAGCCAAAAGTGCAAACTTAACACCATTTGCAAATTGTAACAGCCCTATTAATTTTTTAATAATACCCATATTTGTACCTTCAACTAATTGTTTTTGTAACTGTATTAACTTTTCACTATATTTTTTGTGTCTGTAGCTCTAACCATTACTTAATTTTAGTTACTGCTAATACTTTTTTCATTTTCTCAGTTTATTCTCTTCCGTTCTGAATTAGTTCTATTGCAATTATTAGTCTCTCCTTTAGTTCGTTAATCACCCATCTCTTCGGTTTAAATTGTTCATAACAAAAATCACTATCAGTATCACTTTAGCAAATCTCAATCTAATTGTAGCTTCCTACGATAATCACTACCAGTATCACTTTAGTAAATTTCAATTTAATTCTAGCTTCCTACGATAATCTATTAATTATTAAGCTTACTTCTCTCTGCTGGCAGCATCGGCCTCTTAAATCACTCCCTTTTCCCTTATTTCCACCCTAAGTTGTTTCAAATACGCTAATTACATTTCTCCTCTTACGACAGAGGATACACAGTGACACACAGCCGTCACTATTTTGGTTATTCTCCTTGCACCGAATACCACTAATCCATTTTCTATACTCCCGCAACCTCAGGAAATCTCTAGCAGTCGCCTTTCTTTCGGCACTCGCGGTGTCACACACAGGGCGCGCAAAATCTCGGACACCCCTGTGTTATGTCACTTGGCGGAAGCAGCGGCCAGTGCCCCTCGCGGCAGGTAGTGCCTAACAAAGGGACAAACCAGTCTGCCACCCTACTCCAGGCTGCTCAGCGGAACGCGTCAGAGCTTTTAGCAGCTCACTGCAACATCCAGTCTTTACCTGCACATTACGAAGAACTTAGCCTCCTCTTCAACCAACTAAACTACCACGTAATCCTCTTATCCGAAACGTGGTTGAAACCACACATATCCTCTGCATCTATTCATCTCCCAGGGTACACATTTCCTAGGGCAGACAGATCAAAAAAGCGAGGTGGCGGGGTCGGCGCATATATTCGAGCAGATCTCAAAGCGAAAGTCTTATGTACGTCAAATCCTGCTGAGGAAAAAGAGGCTGAATTCATGTTCATTGAAATAAATATACAAAGTCGGAAATTATTGACTGGCGTCGTGTACAAGCCGCCAAAAATAAGCTCAATGAGTTCCTTCCAGTCGGAATTACATTCACTTCAGTGTCAATACGAACATGTAATCGTAATGGGTGACTTGAACATAGACCTGCTAAGAGACACTCCCTCCGCAATAAACCTAAGAAGACTGTTTAGTTGCAATAGCATGAACATTCTTCCATTACAACCTACACACCATACGGCGCACAGTCATACTCTTATAGACGTAATCGCAACGAAACAGACTGACAAAGTAAGAGATGTTGGTCAAACATCGGCCCCTGGCCTCTCAGCACATGATGTAATATTCCTGGCCTACTCTGTGCAGCCCCCAAGGATCAAATCGCGTTACATAACTTGTAGGAACATGAAACGTATTGACCTTGACGCTCTAACAGCCGATTGCTCAGAAATCTCATGGCATCAAATAATCAGAAAACCCACAATCGACGGCAAACTTAATGAACTTGGTGATAAACTCACTGCCCTCTATGATAAACATGCACCTGTGCGCACAATCCGTGTAAGAAAATCTCCTGCTCCATGGCTGACAGCTGAATTACGTCAAATGATGACTAATAGGGATGCTGCCCACAGGCGTATCAAGGCAGATCCGAAACCCGAGCGTTTCGAAGAATATAGAAAGCTACGGAACAGAGTGAAACAATGCATTCGCAATGCTAAAATCAGGCACGCTCGCTCCCTTGTATGCAGCGATCTGACGCCCACGACTCTATGGAAGAATCTCCGTAGCTTGGGGGTCGGAAAGGCAAAATCGGAAACTACTTTTCATGTGTCAGCTAACGAATTAAATGAATTCTTCTCTGCACCTCTGAATACCAGCACAGCTGACAATTACCGTCCACAAGAATCCCTAAACAGGATAACTAACAACGATACCTTCCATCTAAAACATGTAACAGCAAATACGGCAAGAAAAGCAATAATGAGAATCTCTTCTGATGCAATAGGCAACGACAGTATCGGTATAACCATGATTAAGAATGTTGCCGATATCTTAGTGCCTGTCTTAACTGACATATTTAATTTTTCCCTCGTGAACGGAATATATCCCACTGCATGGAAAAGAAGCCTAATTCGACCCATCCCTAAGATCGAAAACCCGCAACTGCCTAGTGATTACCGACCAATTAGCATACTGCCTGCTGTTTCCAAAGCACTTGAATATATTGTTCATGACCAAATCACTGAACACTTGCATGAATTCAGCCTATATGACAAATTTCAATCCGGTTTCCGTAAACATCACAGCACAAACACTGCTCTAATTAAAGTAACTGATGACCTGAAATATGCCATCGACAATCGAAAGGCAACAATATTGACGCTACTGGACTTCAGCAAAGCTTTTGACACTGTTAACTTTGACATATTGCTCAGAAAAATTCAACAGCTTAATTTCTCTGATAGTGCAATGAGATGGTTTGAAAGCTACTTAAAAGACAGACAGCAATGTGTTGTCTGCGTAAATGAAAAATCTTCCTGGAAACATGTTTCCTCTGGAGTGCCACAAGGATCAGTCTTAGGACCACTTTTGTTTTCGTTATATGTCAATGATATTTCGTCGGTTCTGTCCTCCTGTAAATATCATTTCTATGCCGACGACCTCCAGCTCTACCTAAGCGTCAGACCTGAAGATGTAAACACTGCTATCGCTCAGATGAATGATGATCTGTCTTCAGTAGTGACATGGGCGAAAAACCTGGGGCTTAAATTAAATGCAAAAAAGACGCAAGTAATCATAATAGCCCATCAGAAATTAATAAGTTCAGATTTCCGCGAACGGCTACCTCCTATTCTGCTCGACGGTACTCCAATACCATATCAGAAAACAGTGAAGAATTTGGGTGTAACTTTGGATGAGCATCTCAACTGGGCGGAGAATACAGTCGCAGTGTGCCGAAAGACGTCTGCTTGTCTCTATGCTCTCAAAAAGTTTCGGAACATATTTCCACAGGACTTGAAACGCCAGCTCGTGCAAGCACTCGTTCTACCGAACCTCCACTATTGTGATGTGATTCAACAAGGCATGAGTAGTGAAAACAAAAGACGGCTAGAGCTAACCATGAATGCCTGTGTGCGTTACACCTGCAACATTCGCCGATACGATCATGTTAGTGCTTCATACTCCGAGCTAGGGTGGCTGCGGCCGGACAAATTGCGTGACTACCACACTCTATGTCTACTCCACCGACTCCTCGTCGCGCAAGCACCCCAGTACCTTGCTTCAGAGATTAAAAACCTGTCATGTCACCATAATCGAAACACGAGGTCACTCTTATTTGGTATCCTAACTGTGCCCACTCACAAAACAAAAACTTTTGCAAACTCCTTCTCAGTTGCCGCTGTCCGCCTCTGGAACAAACTGCCCCTTACCTTGCGCAAAATTCGATCTCCTGCTGCTTTTAAGAAGAAGTTGAAGCATTTCCTACTATCATCCTCATAAAGTTCTCCACAAAATTAATGTACAAGGGCAATCCCCTCATCTGTCAAACAGCAAAGCTAGCGTCTCCTATCTTGCTCCTGAGATGCCTTCCTCTTCATCTATCTCTATTAGCCACGCAATATTCTTTTCCTTTATATTTCCTTAATTATGTTTCATCATGTCTCTTTATTCTTCTCCTCCCTTCACCATGAGTCTCCCTCATACTCCCTGCTGCCAGCACTCCTACCTCAAATCTGTCTGTTCAATAACGTCTAATTATAACAGTACTTGTGATCTAAGAATATAAACTCTATATGTATGTATTTTTCCATGTGTACCTTTCAAATTGTTTATTTCACTTTTTGTACTAGATGTAGTTTAACATGCCTACTAAAACATATGAATGTAAAATAAGTAGAATGCCTGGTTAGATGTAAGAGAGGGCCTGATGGCCCTAATCTTGCCAGGTTCAATAAATCAATAAATAAATAAATAAATAAAAAAAAATAAACTTGTAACAGGGGCCCAGTGCCTAGTTTTGTGTTATGGAGTGTCGAGCTGACAGTGATGTACCCACCTATCGATCACATTGGACACAAGAGCGTCAGCCACGTCATCTTCTTATATCTGTGAACACAGCATCGTGATGGTGATGGACGTGTTCAATGGTGCAAACTTGTCACAGGGGCCAGTGCCTAGTTTGGTGTTATGGTCTGTCGAGCCGACAGTGATGTACCTACCTATCGACCACACTGGACACAAGAGTGTCAGCCACGTCATCTTTTTAGATATGTGAAGGAAGAATCGTGATGGTGATGGACGTGTTCATTGGTGCAAACTCGTCACAGGGGCCCAGTGCCTAGTTTGGTGTTATGGAGTGTCGAGCCGACAGTGATGTACCTACCTATCGATCACACTGGACACAAGAGCGTCAGCCACGTCATCTTTTTAGATATGTGAATGCAGCATCGTGATGGTGATGGACGTGTTCGTTGGTGCAAACTTGTCACAGGGGCCCAGTGCCTAGTTTGGTGTTATGGAGTGTCGAGCCAACAGTGATGTACCTACCTATCGATCACATTGGACACAAGAGCATCAGCCACGTCATCTTATTAGATATGTGAACGCAGCATCGTGATGGTGATGGATGTGTTCATTGGTGCAAACTTGTCACAGGGACCCAGTGCCTAGTTTGGTGTTATGGAGTGTTGAGCCGACAGTGATGAACCTACCTATCGATTACACTGGACACAAGAGCGTCACCAAGTCATCTTTTTAGATATGTGAACGCAGCATCGTGATGGTGATGGACGTGTTCATTGGTGCAAACTTGTCACAGGGGCCCAGTGCCTAGTTTGGTGTTATGGAGTGTCGAGCCGACAGTGATGTACCTACCTATCAATCACACTGGATACAAGAGCGTCAGCCACGTCATCCTTTTAGATGTGAGAACGCAGCATCGTGATGGTGATGGATGTGTTCATTGGTGCAAGTCACAGGGGCCCAGTGCCTAGTTTGGTGTTATGGAGTGTCGAGCCGACAGTGATGTACCTACCTATCGATCACACTGGCCACAAGAGTGTCAGCCACGTCATCCTTTTAGATATGTGAACGCAGCATCGTGATGGTGATGGACGTCTTCATTGGTGCAAACTTGTCACAGGGGCCCAGTGCCTAGTTTGGTGTTATGGAGTGTCGAGCCGACAGTGATGAACCTACCTATCGATCACACTGGACACAAGAGCGTCAGCCACGTCATCTTTTTAGATATGTGAACGCAGCATCGTGATGGTGATGGACGTGTTCATTGGTGCAAACTTGTCACAGGGGCCCAGTGCCTAGTTTGGTGTTATGGAGTGTCGAGCCGACAGTGATGTACCTACCTATCGATCACACTGGATACAAGAGCGTCAGCCACGTCATCCTTTTAGATATGAGAACGCAGCATCATGATGGTGATGGACGTGTTCATTGGTGCAAGTCACAGGGGCCCAGTGCCTAGTTTGGTGTTATGGAGTGTCGAGCCGACAGTGATGTACCTATCTATCGATCACACTGGCCACAAGAGTGTCAGCCACGTCATCCTTTTAGATATGTGAACGCAGCATCGTGATGGTGATGGACGTGTTCATTGGTGCAAACTTGTCACAGGGGCCCAGTGCCTAGTTTGGTGTTATGGAGTGTCGAGCCGACAGTGATGAACCTACCTATCGATCACACTGGACACAAGAGCGTCAGCCACGTCATCTTTTTAGATATGTGAACGCAGCATCGTGATGGTGATGGACGTGTTCATAGGTGCAAACTTGTCACAGGGGCCCAGTGCCTAGATTGGTGTTATGGAGTGTCGAGCCGACAGTGATGTACCTACCTATCGATCACACTGGACACAAGAGCGTCAGCCATGTCATCTTTTAGATATGTGAACGCAGCATCGTGATGGTGATGGACGTGTTCATTGGTGCAAACTTGTCACAGGGGCCCAGTGCCTAGTTTGGTGTTATGGAGTGTCGAGCCGACAGTGATGTACCTACCTATCGATCACACTGCGTCAGCCACGTCATCCTTTTAGATATGAGAACGCAGCATCGTGATGGTGATGGACGTGTTCATTGGTGCAAGTCACAGGGGCCCAGTGCCTAGTTTGGTGTTATGGAGTGTCGAGCCGCCAGTGATGTACCTACCTATCGATCACACTGGACACAAGGGTGTCAGCCACGTCATCCTTTTAGATATGTGAACGCAGCATCGTGATGGTGATGGACATGTTCATTGGTGCAAACTTGTCACAGGGGCCCAGTGCCTAGTTTGGTGTTATGGAGTGTCGAGCCGACAGTGATGAACCTACCTATCGATCACACTGGACACAAGAGCGTCAGCCACGTCATCTTTTTAGATATGTGAACGCAGCATCGTGATGGTGATGGACGTGTTCATTGGTGCAAACTTGTCACAGGGGCCCAGTGCCTAGTTTGGTGTTATGGAGTGTGGAGCCGACAGTGATGTACCTACCTATCGATCACACTGGATACAAGAGCGTCAGCCACGTCATCCTTTTAGATATGAGAACGCAGCATCGTGATGGTGATGGACGTGTTCATTGGTGCAAGTCACAGGGGCCCAGTGCCTAGTTTGGTGTTATGGAGTGTCGAGCCGACAGTGATGTACCTATCTATCGATCACACTGGCCACAAGAGTGTCAGCCACGTCATCCTTTTAGATATGTGAACGCAGCATCGTGATGGTGATGGACGTGTTCATTGGTGCAAACTTGTCACAGGGGCCCAGTGCCTAGTTTGGTGTTATGGAGTGTCGAGCCGACAGTGATGAACCTACCTATCGATCACACTGGACACAAGAGCGTCAGCCACGTCATCTTTTTAGATATGTGAACGCAGCATCGTGATGGTGATGGACGTGTTCATAGGTGCAAACTTGTCACAGGGGCCCAGTGCCTAGATTGGTGTTATGGAGTGTCGAGCCGACAGTGATTTACCTACCTATCGATCACACTGGACACAAGAGCGTCAGCCATGTCATCTTTTTAGATATGTGAACGCAGCATCGTGATGGTGATGGACGTGTTCATTGGTGCAAACTTGTCACAGGGGCCCAGTGCCTAGTTTGGTGTTATGGAGTGTCGAGCCGACAGTGATGTACCTACCTATCGATCACACTGCGTCAGCCACGTCATCCTTTTAGATATGAGAACGCAGCATCGTGATGGTGATGGACGTGTTCATTGGTGCAAGTCACAGGGGCCCAGTGCCTAGTTTGGTGTTATGGAGTGTCGAACCGCCAGTGATGTACCTACCTATCGATCACACTGGACACAAGAGTGTCAGCCACGTCATCCTTTTAGATATGTGAACGCAGCATCGTGATGGTGATGGACGTGTTCATTGGTGCAAACTTGTCACAGGGGCCCAGTGCCTAGTTTGGTGTTATGGAGTGTCGAGCCGACAGTGATGAACCTACCTATCGATCACACTGGACACAAGAGCGTCAGCCACGTCATCTTTTTAGATATGTGAACGCAGCATCGTGATGGTGATGGACGTGTTCATAGGTGCAAACTTGTCACAGGGGCCCAGTGCCTAGATTGGTGTTATGGAGTGTCGAGCCGCAGTGATGTACCTACCTATCGATCACACTGGACACAAGAGCGTCAGCCACGTCATCTTTTTAGATATGTGAATGCAGCATCGTGATGGTAATGGACGTGTTCGTTGGTGCAAACTTGTCACAGGGGCCCAGTGCCTAGTTTGGTGTTATGGAGTGTCGAGCCAACAGTGATGTACCTACCTATCGATCACACTGGACACAAGAGCATCAGCCACGTCATCTTATTAGATATGTGAACGCAGCATCGTGATGGTGATGGATGTGTTCATTGGTGCAAACTTGTCACAGGGACCCAGTGCCTAGTTTGGTGTTATGGAGTGTTGAGCCGACAGTGATGAACCTACCTATCGATCACACTGGACACAAGAGCGTCACCAAGTCATCTTTTTAGATATGTGAACGCAGCATCGTGATGGTGATGGACGTGTTCATTGGTGCAAGTCACAGGGGCCCAGTGCCTAGTTTGGTGTTATGGAGTTTCGAGCCGACAGTGATATACCTACCTATCGATCACACTGGACACAAGAGAGTCAGCCACGTCATCCTTTTAGATATGTGAACGCAGCATCGTGATGGTGATGGACGTGTTCATTGGTGCAAACTTGTCACAGGGGCCCAGTGCCTAGTTTGGTGTTATGGAGTGTCGAGCCGACAGTGATGAACCTACCTATCGATCACACTGGACACAAGAGCGTCAGCCACGTCATCTTTTTAGATATGTGAACGCAGCATCGTGATGGTGATGGACGTGTTCATTGGTGCAAACTTGTCACAGGGGCCCAGTGCCTAGTTTGGTGTTATGGAGTGTCGAGCCGACAGTGATGTACCTACCTATGGATCACACTGGATACAAGAGCGTCAGCCACGTCATCCTTTTAGATATGAGAACGCAGCATCGTGATGGTGATGGACGTGTTCATTGGTGCAAGTCACAGGGGCCCAGTGCCTAGTTTGGTGTTATGGAGTGTCGAGCCGACAGTGATGTACCCACCTATCGATCTCACTGGCCACAAGAGTGTCAGCCACGTCATCCTTTTTAGATATGTGAACGCAGCATCGTGATGGTGATGGACGTGTTCATTGGTGCAAACTTGTCACAGGGGCCCAGTGCCTAGTTTGGTGTTATGGAGTGTCGAGCCGACAGTGATGAACCTACCTATCGATCACACTGGACACAAGAGCGTCAGCCACGTCATCTTTTTAGATATGTGAACGCAGCATCGTGATGGTGATGGACGTGTTCATAGGTGCAAACTTGTCACAGGGGCCCAGTGCCTAGATTGGTGTTATGGAGTGTCGAGCCGACAGTGATGTACCTACCTATCGATCACACTGGACACAAGAGCGTCAGCCATGTCATCTTTTTAGATATGTGAACGCAGCATCGTGATGGTGATGGACGTGTTCATTGGTGCAAACTTGTCACAGGGGCCCAGTGCCTAGTTTGGTGTTATGGAGTGTCGAGCCGACAGTGATGTACCTACCTATCGATCACACTGGATACAAGAGCGTCAGCCACGTCATCCTTTTAGATATGAGAACGCAGCATCGTGATGGTGATGGACGTGTTCATTGGTGCAAGTCACAGGGGCCCAGTGCCTAGTTTGGTGTTATGGAGTGTCGAGCCGCCAGTGATGTACCTACCTATCGATCACACTGGACACAAGAGTGTCAGCCACGTCATCCTTTTAGATATGTGAACGCAGCATCGTGATGGTGATGGACGTGTTCATTGGTGCAAACTTGTCACAGGGGCCCAGTGCCTAGTTTGGTGTTATGGAGTGTCGAGCCGACAGTGATGTACCTACCTATCGATCACACTGGATACAAGAGCGTCAGCCACGTCATCCTTTTAGATATGAGAACGCAGCATCGTGATGGTGATGGACGTGTTCATTGGTGCAAGTCACAGGGGCCCAGTGCCTAGTTTGGTGTTATGGAGTGTCGAGCCGACAGTGATGTACCTACCTATCGATCACACTGGACACAAGAGTGTCAGCCACGTCATCCTTTTAGATATGTGAACGCAGCATCGTGATGATGATGGACGTGTTCATTGGTGCAAACTTGTCACAGGGGCCCAGTGCCCAGTTTGGTGTTATGGAGTGTCGAGCCGACAGTGATGAACCTACCTATCGATCACACTGGACACAAGAGCATCAGCCACGTCATCTTTTTAGATATGTGAACGCAGCATCGTGATGGTGATGGACGTGTTCATTGGTGCAAACTTGTCACAGGGGCCCAGTGCCTAGTTTGGTGTTATGGAGTGTTGAGCCGACAGTGATGTACCTACCTATCGATCACACTGGATACAAGAGCGTCAGCCACGTCATCCTTTTAGATATGTGAACGCAGCATCGTGATGGTGATGGACGTGTTCATTGGTGCAAGTCACAGGGGCCCAGTGCCTAGTTTGGTGTTATGGAGTGTCGAACCGACAGTGATGTACCTACCTATCGATCACACTGGACACAAGAGCGTCAGCCACGTCATCTTTTTAGATATGTGAACGCAGCATCGTGATGGTGTTGGACGTGTTCATAGGTGCAAACTTGTCACAGGGGCCCAGTGCCTAGTTTGGTGTTATGGAGTGTCGAGCCGACAGTGATGTACCTACCTATCGATCACACTGGACACAAGAGCGTCAGCCACGTCATCTTTTTAGATATGTGAACGCAGCATCGTGATGGTGATGGACGTGTTCATTGGTGCAAACTTGTCACAGGGGCCCAGTGCCTAGTTTGGTGTTATGGAGTGTTATTAAGTACACCACAAGAACATATCTGGTTAGAGTTGTCGGTAAATTGGAAAACACCTATTACATATCTGATCCGTTATATCAGTGGTAGCGTTGTACTTTCGAGGTCTGCAGGAACTTATATTTCAATAAGATGCCGCAAAACTGCATGTTGCCTGTAACGTCCTGATCTTTTTTGACAACAGAAACATTCGACACTCTCCCCGGCCCTACTCTGAAGTGACATTAATTGAAAAAATACAGTCCTGTGTTACCAAGAGATTGGCATGCCGCAGCTAACCAGCTCGCCAGCCAAGGCTCACGAAACAAGTCCTGGCCATGCAAGTTGTGTGAGCAGGGAGGACAGTGCCCTCTCGCTTTCGAAGACCGCATCACCATTGGAAAACAAACACTGTACCATGCAATGAATTTGATAACCCAAAATTGTCACATAAACCATGGCAGCAATGTGATCTTCCAGAGTAACCATGGGGCTCACGGAATACCAGAATATGGCTGACGAAATTGTCACTGAAACATCGCTATGTTTTACTCGGTCAGAAACTGGAAAGAGTGTGAACAAGACTCATACAATCAAATAAAATTCTAGTATCTCTCCATGTCTTCGGCGCAACGTTTTCCTGTTAAAGGCATCACGAGTGGTTTTTAAATCCAATTCGTCCTGGATGTCCCATAGCGTCGTTTCTGCGTTAACGGGGATTTTGAAGATCGTGAGTGACACAGTGAGCTCTACATCTACATTTATACTCCGCAAGCCACCCAACGGTGTGTGGCAAAGGGCATTTTACGTGCCACTGTCATTACCTCCATTTCCCGCTCCAGTCGCGTATGGTTCGCGGAAAGAACGACTGCCGGAAAGCCTCCGTGCGCGCTCGAATCTCTCTAATTTTACATTCGTGATCTCCTCGGGAGGTATAAGTAGGGGGAAGCAATATATTCGATACCTCATCCAGAAACGCCCCCTCTCGAAACCTGGACAGCAAGCTACACCGCGATGCAGAGCGCCTCTCTTGCAGAGTCTGCCACTTGAGTTTGCTAAACATCTCCGTAACACTATCACACTTACCAAATAACCCTGTGACGAAACGCGCCGCTCTTCTTTGGATCTTCCCTATCTCCTCCGTCAACCCGACCTGTTACGGTTCTCACACTGATGATCAGTACTCAAGTATAGGTCGAACGAGTGTTTTGTAAGCCACCTCCTTTGTTCATGGATTACATTTTCTAAGAAATCTCAACCTGGTACCCGCCTTACCAACAATTAATTTTATATGCTCATTCCACTTCAAATCGTTCCGCAGGCATACTCCCACATATTTTACAGTAGTAACTGCTACCGTATTTGTTCCGCTATCATATAATCACACAATAAAGGACCCTTCTTTCTATTTATTCGCAACACATTACGTTTGTCTATGTTAAGGGTCAGTTGCCACTCCCTGCCCAAATTGCCTATTCGCTGCAGATCTTCCCGCATTTCGCTGCAATTTTCTAAGGCTGTAACTTCTTTGTATACTACAGCATCATCCGCGAAAAGCCGCATGGAACTTCCGGCACTATCTACTAGTTGATTTATATATATTGCGAAAAGCAATGGTCCCATAATACTCCCCTGTGATACGCCAGAGGTTACTTTAACGTGTGCAGACGTCTCTCCATTGAGAACAACATGCTGTGTTCTCTATGCTAAAAACTCTTCAATCCAGCCACACAGCTGGTCTGATATTCCGTGGACTCTACTTTGTTTATCAGGCGACAGTGCGGAACTGTACCGAACGCTTTCCAGAAGTCAAGGGGCTCAGTGCCTAGTTTGGTGTTATGGAGTGTCATTGAGTACACCACAAGAACATCTCTGGTTAGCGTTGTCGGTTAACTTGGAAAACACCTATTACATATCTGATCTGTTATATCAGTGGTAGCGCTCTACTTTCGAGGTCTGCAGGCCCCTATTGCATTGACTTTTGGTGCTGTCGTCCTTTTTTGATACAATCCTCTGCAATCACCACCCGTCAGGATCGCTCGACACACACTTTCGCCCGCGTTATGAATCAGCCATTGATGTTTTCCTACATTCCATGTACGAGGCGTAAATCTTTGATATGTTGCCTCTTGAAACGCAAAACACTTCGGCTGAGACTTTCAACTTACTGAGGACATCGCGTAGTTGTCGCTCTTGATCAAATGCAACAGCCCAACATGCAGGCTTGGCCAGCATCAGCAATTTGTTAGAACAAGTATTTCCCACGACGTTCCCGTATTTTGTTCAACACTGTATGGTTTCCCATTATATGGTAGCCGATTCGCTTCCGTTCTGTGTTATATATTCGTATACTACCACTTTACCCCACTGAAGTTAGTGATGTTATCATTCGAAAGTTTTAAAAAATGGTTTCCTTAATAACGTACCCTGTGATCGACTACCCTCGTAATAATTTACACCGACAATTTAGAAACGTCGTCCTTGGAACGTCGTAAGACTCAAAACCAATATTTGTAATCGCAACATCTTCTAACTCGTTTTACCCATAAAACGAATTGCCATCCGCACTTAGGCAGATTAAACCTCTACTTAACCTAATGGGTTTCTTAAGCAAATTGCCTAGGTACCTCTGGAAAAAGTTCGCACACCATCAGCTCGATTTCATTGCACCTATTGCATAGAATACAACACTGGTGAGACCAGTTAACATAGAATCTTGAGCCATCTAGTATAAAATGTTCTATATTCAATGACCATCTGCGTGAAATGGGTACTGAGAGGTTACTGAGAGGTCTTTGAAAGCAATAAAACTGCTGCATTAATTTTGCAAACCAATAGCGTTGGCTGCCATAACTTTGTCCAGTAAATCGGTAACGTTTACTACGCCCTTACGTAACAGAGAATACTCTTTTACTGGTTAGTTACTTGCCATCGTACTAGCCGCTCTGTCTGCAGAGGGAAGGGTGTATTAGCAACACTTACTGACGATGATCAAAGTAAGCCATGGTATTGAGCTCTTACTGGTTACTTTCTTAGACTTTCTGTTTTCAAGTGCAGTCTCTCCACCCATAAGCAAGCAAATCACATTCTAAATAAGTGCATGAATATAGATAAGAACATGTTGACCAAGAGATACAGTAGTAAATTTAAGCTATTGATAATGCAAGTACTCCTAATAATGATTGCCATGATTTCGTTGTTTGTGCTGGACAAAACGGTCTGGAATATTTACAACAAGAAATATTTTATGGCCTGCGTCACACTGTTCCCAATGTATTTAATTGTGTATGTCTCAGTTTCACAGTTTCATTCTAGAGCTGTTGCTTAAGAACCGCTTCGAGAAACTGAACAGCAGACAAGCAGGCATCAGGCAGAACACAGCTGATGTACAGAGACGATCATTGGTTGTTGTGCGCCGGCCGAAGTGGCCGCGCGGTTCTGGCGCTGCAGTCTGGAACCGCGAGACCGCTACGGTCGCAGGTTCGAATCCTGCCTCGGGCATGGATATGTGTGATGTCCTTAGGTTAGTTAGGTTTAACTAGTTCTAAGTTCTAGGGGACTAATGACCTCAGCAGTTGAGTCCCATAGTGCTCAGAGCCATTTGAACCATTTGAACCATTGGTTGTTGTTCAGCAGACGAACAGATCCAGGGGAAATCTACAGGACCATCGTTCATATGGAAAGAAGGCGAGTTGCCTTGGTTTAGTGTCGGTTTGTAGTCTTCTTTTCTCCTTTATTGGGCTGTTACAAATATTCCATTATTGTTCTTTCGATGTTTTCCTTGGTTTACCCTGTGCTTCTTTTACATTTGACTGTCATACATATACGTACGATATTTTTGAGTGTCTGACTGATATACAATAAAGGTACAATATTTTTGAGTACGAATATCGTCTTCTACACCTCTGATATTTAACGACTACGTTCCGTAGCTAAGGAGGTAGTCTCTTACACAATATACGTTTTCTACTTTGAATTTGTCTTCCTTTTCTGCATTTTATTTCCTGCCTTTTCTTTTGTCCTCTGATACCTATTTTTAGGTCTGTATAAATATTTTTATTTCCCTATAATCGGAAAACGTACTCCGCTTCTCTAGAAAAATCTCGAACTAAGTTCACTGCGAAATTTAGTTTTGGTGACTCCTGATTTTATTACTAACGCATTTGTGCAGTGTTTCATTAATATGAGATCCCTTATCATAAATATCCCATTCTTAGTAAATTTACCCTTTCCTATCAATATCCAGTGGTAATCAAATCTAATCTTCCACATCAATGAATTTAAATAGTCGATTTCCTTAATTTCTCCTTGTCTCAAATATTTTATTCGTTTTCATTTACATGTTCTCCCTCTAAAAGAGTTATTGAATGAGTTAATCAGTCTGACGGACGGATTAACATTGGGCTTCATTGGTACCAAACAGAAGTCATTTACAGCCTTTGGCATAGCTTTTGTACCAATAGCAGCCACTGTCTGGCCAATGGCAATGTGAAATACTACCTAACTATGAGGTAAGGTATGGGCATGCAGATCTTATTCCATTGCATCATGATATTAAGAAACATCGTTCTTGGTAAACATAATAAAGATATTATGTATACTGGAAGTGGATGGTTCACCCTTGCTAGTGGTCGATGTGAGAATGCCTCCCTACCTGGACTTGAATCTTTCGCCGACCGAGACGTCATCGCTTACACGACCTGGCATTGTGGAATAGATGCTAAGTCCCAGTCTAGACCTAGTTATGTATATAGTAATATGCCTTTTACTTTGTATACTCGCTCTTGTCGTAAAGTGAGTAACGATGAAAAAATTCATGTATGGATGAAAGGACTTGGTGTACTTGCTGAAAATGTAACTCTAACTGGTACCTCTCTCACATAGCCAATCCTGTTTCTTGTCTGCATCGCATGAAACCCATTCCAGTTATAGAGATGTTCTTAAGTAAGTTGCCAATATTTTATTTTTCCATTTTATTTTATAACTCTATTTTCGTAGGAGCGAACTGAGGAGCAAATCTCCAAGGTCAGTACATGAAATTACAACAGCAGAAAGTAATAACAGATAAAATAAAATATTTATTAATGAACAAGTTTATGTTTATGATACTTAGAGTTTATGTAAACTCAGTCAACAATGTAACACAGGAATCAGATTAATTTCTCCATTAACTCGACAGAACAAAAGAAGTGACCCATTAGGAAACTCTTCAGTTTAGATTTGGAGTCCCATGGATTACTGTTAAGATATTTGAATTCCTGTAGTAGCTTATTGAAAATGGATGGAACAGTTTACTGCACACCTTTCTGCAGAAGAGGAGGAGGAAATTGATGTTTAATGTCCCGTCGACAACGAGGTCATTAAAGACGGAGCACAAGCCCAGATTAGGGAAGGATGGGAAGGAAATTGGCTGTGTCTTTTCAGAGGAATCATTCCTGCAAGTGCCTGAAGCGATTTAGAGATATCACAGAAAACATAAATCTGGGTGACCAGATGCGGTTTTGAACCGATGTCCTGACCAACGCAAGTCCAGTGTGCTAACCACTGCGCCAACTGGGTCAGTTCTGCACAAGAATCAAGGAAGTGCGATCCAAACGCCGACTGATTATCTGCCTAGTACTAACCGAGTAAACGCTGCTAATTTTTGGGAATAAGCAGATATTGGGAACAAGAAACGACAGTAAATAATATATATATATTGCGAGGCCAATGTCAGAATACCCAAGCTAATGAATATGGATCGACAAGAGGTTCGCGAAATTACACCACTTATTGCCCGAACCTGCCGTTTCTTAGTCAAAAATACCATCCGATAATGGGAAGACTTACGTCATAACCGAATGAAAATAAGCGAAGCAGACGACTTTTCGTGTCGAACTATCGCTTACTTCAGATGCAGTTCTAATATGAAAACTGGCAGCATAAAGTCTTTGAACATGGCTCTAAACGACAGTTTACTATCTATATGGACACACAGAAATTTTAACTGTTCAGTTTCACTAACCGGATGCCTGTTCTGTGTAGTTGACACATCAGTTTTTGCTGAGCTATGTGTTAGAAAGTGCTAAAACTTAGTCGTACTGTGACTTAGTGTTAATTTATTTTTTGCAAACCATAAACGTATCTTTAACTGCGCTATTTGAAACAGTGCCATTGCACACAACATCCTTTCCTACGAATCTCGTATCATCCACAAACAGAAATATTTTAGAATCACCTGCAATGGTAGAGGGCATGTCAGTTATATAAATAAGGAATAGGAGCCGCCGCAACAGTGATTCCTGGGACACCCTTCACTTAACCTTGATCACTCGGACCCCCCATCATTACCATTCTCAATACTGCGGATAATCATATTTTGCTGTGTGTTATTAAAGTAAGAGATGAACCAGCTGTGAGCTACTACCCATATTACATAATGTTACAACTTCTGGAGCCATATTTTGTAATCAACACAATAAATCACTTGAGTAAGTCCAAAAAATGTACCTAGCTTTCGAAACCTTTCGTTTAACTCACGCAGTAACTCATGAGAAAGGAGGATACAGGATTTCTAGTTGTTAAACCCCTTCTAAAACCAAACCGTACATTTGATTACAAATTACATGAAATAAAATTATAATTTATCCTTACATACACAGCCTTTTCAATAACTTAAGCTGGGAGCTATCCGATATGTGGTGATAAGCAAAATTTTTGGGTGCCAAGATCAGTCTTGAAATATTTCTATTTCCTCACTGATCCGTTTCGACAGAGTCTAGCTATCATCTTCGGATCAGAAAAAAGTATTGTGCGATTTATGCACGGTGATATGAAATCCATATGACTGGAAGATGACAGGTGGATTCTGTTGAAACCGATCATTGAGGAAATAAAAAAGTTCAAAACATGATATTCGCTGCAAAACTTCTTTTTCAGTGGCAGGTGTCTCAAAGAGATGAAAATAGCCAAGAATGAACATTGTAGGTGGAACAGTGTGATATTGTTGTAGGCTGTAATAATTATTTTGAGATGAAGAGATATGGACTGGGGGACGAATCTGGAGAGTAGAATCAAAGAAGTCTTCTGACTAAAGACTACAGCAACAAATGTTGATTTGACCTCACTATACAAGAAGCTGATTCGTGCTCACATCGTTTATTTCAGAACCTAACACACTATTATTATGAGTTTCTGTGAAGGTTCTTTTTGGCTCAGTAGATAGAAAGATATTGAATAAAGTTCATTTTGTTATTCATACACTACATTGACGACCATTTTTTGAATAACGTTTGTGGAATCCACTAATAGCCATACAATGGCCCCCATGTAGTTGAACAATTTGAAAATACAACAGGTGTCTTTTTCCAATATGGTTATTTCTAATACCTGTAGTTTGTTGAAAAACTTACTTACTGGTTTTTAATCATCTGTAAGTAGAAGAAGTGTTAGTATTGGAGGTCAGGCTTTATAGAAGTTTCATAAGGTATCTCTGCAATGAGAATCATATGCCTATAGCTGGGACAATCAGCTCCATCGTTTGCAAGAACCAAACAATATCACTTCCAATCCTTTTGGTTTCTTCTTTATTTAATAAACCCTAAAACAATAAATATTCTGTGTCTATAAAGTCAGGTAATTTTGAAGTTCAGAAATATGATCGTCATGTCTCCTTCTAAAAATTTTTAAATTGATCTTGATTTCCCAGCTGTCTCTCCTGAGTCATCAAGCGTATTTTTTTCTAGTGTCTCGGCAGATATCTCAAATTGAATGTTTGCGATGTGTACTCCAGAGTAATTCCCAACAATTACCGCTCATCAGATGTTGCAGGCGACGTCCGTGTCATCGGAAAGCGTCGGTGTTTTCCCAGACTACCAAAATAAATTTTGCAGCGGAATTTTACATGTACATTCTATACGGCGGTCTCACATTGGTTTTGTGCGATATTCATTTCACCTATATGTGTCAACAAAGGCAGCAAAACAGGAAGACTGTCGAATGCACACATAAAATTCCGCTTCAAAAACATTTTTGGTTGGTCGAGAGAAACAAACCAACGATTTTCGTAGACACTGGGCACATCACTGAATCTGTGATGAGCAGCAACTGTATGGGGCGACTCAATCCACACATTGCAACTAATAAATTGCAAATATCTGCCGAGAAACCAGATAAAATTCGTCTGTCCGCCTCTTAGGAGGCACACAGGATGTATAAGATATTTAAGCCATAACATCTGTCTGTCTTCATTCCAGTCTTTTATATACTTCTACATCCACATACTTACTCCATAAGGCGCCGTATGGTACGTGAGGGGTAGTACCCTGTACTTGACATTTCCTGCCCTGCTCCACTCGCAAACAGAGCTTGGGAGAAACGACTGTATATGCTTCTGTACGAGCCCTCATCTCTATGGGTCCGCAACTCGTGGCTAGCGTTGCTTACTCTCGATCAGGGGGTCCCGGTTTCGATTCCTGGATGGGTTGAGGATTTTCTCTGCCCGGGGACTGGGTGTTTGTGTTTTCGTCATCATTTTATCATCATCAGCAGCATTCGTGATAGTGACTAGACTGGACTGTGAAAAAATTTGGACTGTGTAAAAATTTGGACTTTGTACGGGCTCCAATGAACACGCAGTTGAGCGCCCCACAAACCAAACATCACCACCATCTCTATGATCTAATCTTGATCATCCTTACTCGAAGTGTAAGTTGGCGGCAGCAGAATCTTTCAGAACTCAGTCTCAAATGCCTGTTCTCTAAAACTTCTGTATAGTGTTCCTCGAAAAGAACGTCGTCTTACCTCCAGTGATCCCTTTCTCATTTACCGAAGTATTTCCGCAATACTTACGTGTTGTTCGAGCCTAAAGGTAATAAATCTAACAGCCTGCCTCTGAATCGCTTCAATATTTTATTTTAGTCCTACCTGTTGCGGATCACAAACAGCAAAACGTACTCAGCAATGATTCGCACTTTCGTGCTCTATGCGACTTCCTTTACCGATGAAGACACTTTCCTAAAATTCTCCCAATAAACCGAAATCAACCATTCACCTTGGCTACTACAGTCCTTATATCCTCATTTCATTTCATATTGCTTTGCAACCTTACGTCTAGATACTCAATCGACGTGACTCTGTCAAACAGCACACTACTAATTCTGAAATCGAATGATCAGGGTTTGCTTTTCCTACTCATCTGCATTAACTTACGTTTTTTCACATCTGGAATTAGCTGTCATTCACGAACCAGAAATCTTATCACCAACTATAAATCTTACCTAAGTCATCTTGTATCCTCCTACAGTCACTCAGCGCCGACACCTTCTCATGCACCATAGCATCATCAGCAAACAACTGCAAATTGTTGCTCGTCCTGTCGGCCAGCTCATTTAGAGGGTGGCAGTTATTGAACTACACTCCTGGAAATGGAAAAAAGAACACATTGACACCGGTGTGTCAGACCCACCATACTTGCTCCGGACACTGCGAGAGGGCTGTACAAGCAATGATCACACGCACGGCACAGCGGACACACCAGGAACCGCGGTGTTGGCCGTCGAATGGCGTTAGCTGCGCAGCATTTGTGCACCGCCGCCGTCAGTGTCAGCCAGTTTGCCGTGGCATACGGAGCTCCAACGCAGTCTTTAACACTGGTAGCATGCCGCGACAGCGTGGAAGTGAACCGTATGTGCAGTTGACGGACTTTGAGCGAGGGCGTATAGTGGGAATGCGGGAGACCGGGTGGACATACCGCCGAATTGCTCAACACGTGGGGCGTGAGGTCTCCACAGTACATCGATGTTGTCGCCAGTGGTCGGCGGAAGGTGCACGTGCCCGTCGACCTGGGACCGGACCGCAGCGACGCACGGATGCACGCCAAGACCGTAGGATCCTACGCAGTGCTGTAGGGAACCGCACCGCCACTTCCCAGCAAATTAGGGACACTGTTGCTCCTGGGGTATCGGCGAGGACCATTCGCAACCGTCTCCATGAAGCTGGGCTACGGTCCCGCACACCGTTAGGCCGTCTTCAGCTCACGCCCCAACATCGTGCAGCCTGCCTCCAGTGGTGTCGCGACAGGTGTGAATGGAGGGACGAATGGAGACGTGTCGTCTTCAGCGATGAGAGTCGCTTCTGCCTTGGTGCCAATGATGGTCGTATGCGTGTTTGGCGCCGTGCAGGTGAGCGCCACAATCAGGACTGCATACGACCGAGGCACACAGGGCCAACACCCGGCATCATGGTGTGGGGAGCGATCTCCTACACTGGCCGTACACCACTGGTGATCGTCGAGGGGACACTGAATAGTGCACGGTACATCCAAACCGTCATCGAACCCATCGTTCTACCATTCCTAGACCGGCAAGGGAACTTGCTGTTCCAACAGGACAATGCACGTCCGCATGTATCCCGTGCCACCCAACGTGCTCTAGAAGGTGTAACTCAACTACCCTGGCCAGCAAGATCTCCGGATCTGTCCCCCATTGAGCATGTTTGGGACTGGATGAAGCGTCGTCTCACGCGGTCTGCAAGTCCAGCACGAACGCTGGTCCAACTGAGGCGCCACGTGGAAATGGCATGGCAAGCCGTTCCACAGGACTACATCCAGCATCTCTACGATCGTCTCCATGGGAGAATAGCAGCCTGCATTGCTGCGAAAGGTGGATATACACTGTACTAGTGCCGACATTGTGCATGCTCTGTTGCCTGTGTCTATGTGCCTGTGGTTCTGTGAGTGTGAGCATGTGATGTATCTGACCCCAGGAATGTGTCAATAAAGTTTCCCCTTCCTGGGACAATGAATTCACGGTGTTCTTATTTCAATTTCCAGGAGTGTATATGAAAATAAAAAATTGTTTCAATCTTAGGCGTGCGCACACTTTATTCAACATATAAACGTCGCTACAGATATTCGGATTTAGGTTATGATATGTTCGACATACCTGCCATCATTGGCGATGATGTGGCGCAGACGAATAGCGAAATTCACTCTTAAGTGTTGGAACATGGATGCTGTCCATGACCTCCTTAATACCTGTTTTGAGCTCAGAGATAGCTTTAGGGTTGTTCCAGCACTCCTTGTCTTTAATTTAGCGCCACAAAAAGAGAGTCGCATGTGTTCAGATGCGGAGAAGATGCCAGTGGCCTTACGATACCCCAGAGCCAGACTGCGGTCCCAAAGTGCTCCTCCAGGACATCTAACACTCTGCTGCTTCGATGGGGTCAGGCTCCGTCCTGCATGAACCACAGCTTGTTGAAATCAGAGCCACTTTGGATAATGGGGATGGAATCATCTTCCAAAACCCTCACGTACAGTTCGGTAGTCACCGTGCCATCAAGGAATATTGCACCGATTATTGCACACCTTACAGTCACCCGTTGAGGATGAGGAGACGTCGTGATAACGAAACGTGGATTCTCACACACCCAAATGCGTCAGTTCTTCTTACTGACAGAACAACCCAAATGAAAGTGGACTTCGACGCTAAACAAAACCATACAATTCCCATCATTCCCTGCGGCATACCATGCAGTTTGAACGACCTAGCACAAACCGTTCAAACTTCATGATGATTTTATTTCAATAATTTTCACCCTGAATGTATACTGAAAAAAACAGCGGTTTTATCGCAGTTCCCTGGGGTATTGTGATGTCTCTTATGAACACTCGACGTCGAGGACGTGATACTGGGTTTTGTTACTTAATAAGTTTTCGAGCCACTCACATACCTGCGTACCATATATTTGTACCTTCGTTAACAAACGACAGCATGGCCTTACGCAAACATAAGAAAGTGGATTCCTCTTGTTGCTCTTCATTAATGGTTCGCTGGATATCACGTGATAAAATGGCAAGCTGATTCTCACTTAAGCGATACTTGTAAATCAGTGCTACTTTGAGGACAGAAAAATTTTCCCTCTCAAGGGAATTTATTATATTTGAATTGAGAGTATGCTCAGACATTCCGCAACAAATCCATGTAAAGATATTGGTCTGTTAGTTTTGAGACCCTTTCTCTCACCGTTCTTATATACAGGAGTCGCCGGCGCTTTTTCCCAGTCGCTTGAAACTTTGCACAATGCGAGAGATTCGCAGTAAATACATCCTTACTACGGAACCATTGCTGTAGAGTAGTCTTTGTAAAAGCAAATTGGTTACTTATTTGCTTTCAACTCCTTCTTGTATCTCTCCGTCTGGAATGCTTATTACTATGTCCTCCATACGGGGGTTACAGCAATGGTCAATCGACAGTTTGTACGATTCTCCTGCATGAACAGTTTCTTAAATGCGTATTTTAAAACTTCAGCTTTACTTTTGCTACCTTCTACTGCCACCCCAAACTGGTCTGTGAGTGATCTAATACAAGGCTTACACCCGCTTGGCGATTCTACATACGGCCAGAATTTTCTCGGGTTTCGGCAAGATCTATTACTAAGGTATGAGGTGGTGGATGTTGTAAGCTTCGAGCATCGATCATCTCTCACAAGCACGATTTGCCGTTAGCTTTCTCCTAACGTCATTTGCACTTTCTACTTCGGACCGAGAATGCAACAGCCTTCGCTTCCTCGTCATCCTTAACCCACTTACTTGTTTCATAGTTGTTCAGCGCCTAAGATTTGCCCATAATTCCTCTACGCCCATCTTAATGCTACTGAGAGATGTCAATTCACTGTCTCTGTGAGATGCTAATGACATAACTGTTACTACTCCCGGTCTCTGTACTGACACCGTCTATTAGGTCAAGCCTGATTGTTGCTGCAAGGTCTAAAATATTTCCATTTCCTGTGAGCCTACGAACAAGTAGCTGAAGACAGCTTTCGGAAAACGCGTTGAAAACAACTTAGCAAGACTATTTGTTTGTACCACCTGCTATAAATCCATAGACGTCCCAATCTATACTCGGCAGGTTAAGGTTGTCTCCAACTAATATTGCATGATCTGTGTATTTTCACACTCCTGACAGCATACTTTCATTGAATGACTCTAAAACTATCACACTTGAATCGCGTAGACGGTGAAAACCTCCAACAATAAATTTTATTTCATCCACATTTTTACAAACGACCAGAGAACTTCACTGTAACATTCAAATTCGATTTCACTAGAGGCAATATTTTTGTTAACTACAATGAACACACCGCTTCCTACGAAGTCTAATCTACCTTTTCGATATACGTTCCATGAGTCACTGGGTTTCAGCCAACTCTCGGTCCCTAGAATAAGTTTGGTTCTAAAACTTACCTGGAGGGCAGAAAATTCTGGAACTTTGTTACGAATACTTCGACAGTATACAGATAAAATTTTGACGGTCGAAGTGTCTTTAACCTGGACGCTATCCGATTTCGTAGTCTACGAGTCGTCTGGCGGTTTTTCATCAGAGAACATTAACCTACAACGTAGAGTAAAAAGTAACCATGTGCACTCCACATGCACTCTGCTCTCTGACTACCTCCTTTGAGTAATGCACACCAGGCCTATCAATGGAAAACCTGCAGCTCCCCACCGAATAAAGTTGGTCCAGGTATCTGCACCCAAGACCAACACAGATTCGCTAAAGTCTTTCATTCAGAACCCTCCACTCTGCTCCAATCGGCTGCAGACAATCCCGATAGACTCTGAGAACAGAGCTATCAGTTGCGAGCACCCCTTGCACCTCACACATGAGGCCAGCAGCCTTCACCTCCTCTACTAAAGGCCTGAATGAACTGAGGAAGGCCTCAGAACCCAAAAGACAGTCGTCATTGGTATCGACGTGAGCTACAACTTGCTGACCCTACACCCTGCACGCTCGAAAGCCAAAGGCAAGGCCTTCTCCACATCTCGGATGACGTTCCCGGCAGACATACAAAGGGCGCAATGGTTTTCTTTCTGGCCCCGAACGCGGTCTCGCTAAGGGGCTCCATAACGCGCGTAAGATTGGAGCCCCTGGAAACTAGTAAACCCCTCCCGCCGTTTGTTTTACTCGGACCTCGTTGAAGGAACAGCCACCTGTCCACTGGAAGGGTGAATGGGCGAGGCCAGACTGCTAGCCTCCACCTTGGCCTCCGATTTACTGACCATCAATCTTCTTCCTGTGAGGATGGATCCACAACATCGGGTGCAACGGGAGGTGCAAGGCAGGAGGCAAGCAACACCTGAGGCGTCCCATGTTAAGCACCAGATTCCCCGCAACCGCGCAGCCTGAAGACGACTGACCTTTATTAAAAGTACATTAAGCAATTCGCGAACTGCAGCCAGCTCCTCTGCGAGCTTACACAGTGTAAAGGATGAGCCAGACAATAGGGGATTTTACTTTATTATATGAGCACCCAAACGGTAACTTCATTTTTCCATTGCGGCCAAGCCACGGCCAGCAGTTTTAGCTGCCTGTAAATTCTTTCGTCCCACGGTCTAGTAACAGGAAGTCAGCACCGAGGAAGGGCACCTTGATCACGCGCTTCTCTCATGTGCTTAGGAAGTAACGCCGCCCCAGGCGTCGCTTTTCATCAGAGAACATTAACCTCACACGCTCTGGAAAGTTCCGTGCCGCCCGCACGGTTTGCTCGGTCCTGACCAATCAGGGTGGAGGAAGCCGCGTGGTGCGTCGAATATACCCGGCCGCCCGTCGCCGGGCCCGCTCTCTTGTATTCTTGCTCACCCGCGAGTCGGATGCGCGCCCTGTAGCAGTGAACATCTCCCGCTTCTCCCGGTGCTGCGGCACTGAGGACTTAGTTTTGGCAGACAACCACTTTCGGTAGCTTCGCGAACAATGTTCGCCAAATTATAAGCTCTGGCTCACCCTCACCTTCCTAGGCCTACGTAGCCCCTATCAATATGCTTTAGCCAATAAATGGCCTTTTTCAAAAATTACCCTATTATTCCATCCTGTACAACTGGTGTCAGGAGTGGGATGCGTTCCCGTAGTGACTTTGTCGCTACACAAAATTTTTCCCGGCAAGACGCCGTACACTTCGAGCATGGAATGCGCCAACCGGCCGCCACGTTTGCTCCACGTGGGCCGTGGCTGCTCCACCAAACACGCACAGGGCGCGCGCTGCAGCGAGGCAGCCCACGCTAGTCAGCCACGTGAGCCGGACGCCGCCGCGCTGCCCGCTGCCTGAGTTCGAGGGGCCTGCGCTGCGCTGCGCGACCGGCCGGGCCGCCGTCATCCGCCGCCGCCACGCCGCCGCCGCCCGCCGCTGTCACCGACGCGCCAGGGGCCTGCCGCCATCGCCGACCGGCCGAGCCAGCGCCGTCCGCCGCCAACACATCTGCCGCCGCCCGAGGGTCCGGACGCCGTCGCCGCCGCCCGTCGACCACCGCTCGCCGCCACTGCACCATGCCGTCGCCGCCACCAATGCGTCGCACCGCCGCCATCACCATGTAAGTCGCCGCGATGCTTACAACTATAGCTCCGATGATCTTCCGCCGCTGGATTGAGAATCTTTGTGGCCGTCCTTTTTTTGTAACAATCATTTCTTTTTTCTGGTCACTAGCGTCCCATAATATTGTAAACATGCCGATGGGAACACGAGCGACGGAACGGGATACCCCCGTAGAGGCACCTGCCTCGCAAGACCCGCTCGAGGCCATAAATGCACAAATGCGCCAGTTATTCGCACAAAATCAGGAGCTACTTGAGCAAAACCGCGTCTTGAAACAGACGCTGGAAGCTAGTGCGCGAACTTCCATACCTGTGGCTAGCTCCGCCCCTGTAACAAATGCTCAAACAGAGACAACTAACACTAATTCTGTCTCTAATACAAACGCCACAATTTCTGCTAACATGGCGACTGTAAGCAATTTTCCTGCGGCTGATTTCATTCCCACCTTTTCTGGGAAGTCCCACGAAAATGTGGCTATGTTCTTACGAAATATTCGTGATGTGGGTCGCACGTGTGCCTGGCCGGATGATCTACTGGTCAATGTAGCCAGACTGAAGTTGACAGGGGAAGCCCGAATGTTTATAGAAACGGTGGACGAATTACGTGACACGCACGAATTTGAAGTATTGGCCGCGGATTGACTACGCGTTATTCCGATACCAGAGGTACCGCATATTACAGAGATCAATTATCAACCCTTAGTCAGAAGCCTAATGAGGATTTTGATGCCTTTGCAGATCCCATACGAGCAGTATCTTGTCGTACCTATAAGCTAGGTGAAAATGCCAGTGAAAACAGAATTTTGCGCTCAGAAGCGGAAACGCGTGCAATTGATGCATTTGTTCGCGGTATTGACCCCCGCATCGGAGGAGAAGTCAAAGCAGCCTCCCCAACTTCTCTGTTTGAAGCTGTTCGTTTGGCAATGTTACGCGAAGAGGTATTGCGTTTTTGCGCTGCCGCCCCGCGCCCATCGGACCCAGTACCGGTCCCAGCAAAAGAAGTATTTTGTCAGCGTTGTGGGAAGCCCAACCATACGGCAATGCGCTGTCGCGCGCCGTATTGCACTATTTGCCAGACAGTAGGTCATGCTAATAATGTTTGCCCCACAAAGTCTCCATTTTCTAATCAGATGCGCGGCCACCGCCGCTACGCGGGGTCGAATCAGGGAAACGCTTGGGGGGCAGGTCCCGCCACCCACCCGCACCCCGACAAAAATAATACACCCGGTTAGGACCGAAAAATGTAAAGAGGTGGAACACGTTAGTCTAGTTGGCGTACTCGGGAACAAATCAGTTAGAATTTTAGTTGAAATTGGTGCTCAAGTTAGTGTACTGTTTGTGGAAGGGCGTTACAGCCACCCCGGTACCATATCAGTGGCCTTGGAGAGGAAGTAATTGTCCCTGCAAGTTCGTGTGTAGTGAATCTGCAAATAGACGATGGTAAATACAGTCACAGGATGGAGGTAGTAAGGCTAAAGAAGGGTGAATTTGACATCATACTAGGGAATGACTTCCTGCACCGTTATCAGGGGATAGTGAATTATCGAACGCGAACTGTGAAGTTCGGCGAAGCAATTCACTGATTTGGCAGTGCGCACCCTCGTCAGACGCGAGGGAGCTGTGAAAGGCGCCGTTCACTGTCTCCCATAAAACCGCAGATGTGGGCGATAAAAACCACTGACCCTGTGGGGATAAAAGGCGGAAGTGGAAAGATTCTCTGGATAGATGTCAAAAGTCAAGAACAGCCCAAGACAGACATTCTGGTTGACCCGCTCACCCAGAATGATGTTTTAGATCGTCAGTCAGTACATATAAAGAGAAATATCTGCCGACCTGAGAGGAGACAGAAGGGCTTTGCGATACCAGTAAGTATAGATAATTTTGGTGTAAAAGATGCCAGTGGTCAGGAAATTTTTGAGGAAATAAGAGGAACTGAGAAGCAGCGAGATAAAGATGAGAAAGGAAGGAGAGGAAAGAACTGTTCAGTTAGAGAAGTGCGATATGTCGCGTCGACGTTAAGGAGTCAGTTGGCAGAGAAGTTAGGGCATTTAAAAAGTGAGGAGAAAAGGATGTTGCAGCCAGTATTAGAGGAATTTTCGTGGTTGTTTGAAGAGAGGTAGTTTCTACCGGCCATGGATTTGGTTCAGCACTGAATTCCGACCGGAGAAGCTCGGCCTATTACGCCAGTAGCTCCACCCAAAAAAGCAAGAAAGAAGGTAATACAACCGCCTAGATAGCAACGTAGATATGCTCTAAGGTCAAACCCCTATGATTTGCGTTCCAGAAAGTAGGTCTGAAATGGTATGCAAACAGTTGGAAAAGTCCTGCATGCAGCAAGAGAATCAATTGACGGTACTATACCTTTAATTAGGTTGTGCATGTTAGTTATAAGTAGACATAAGAATTGGCAACCATTGGTAGCTAGTAATAGAATTTATGACGTCACATGTTAATGAAGTGATTGAAGTTATGTAATCATTTTGTCTTGTCATTTAACGTTTCCAGTAATGTTATCGTAGCAGTCGAGAATTAAAAACACAAACATTCTTTAATCACGGAATTAAGGGAAAGTTGTCCTTGTCAAAAGAACACGTAGAGAAAGAATCAGTTGATCTTGTATATTTCAAAGGGATTCACATTTTACCTGTTAATTTAGTGAATAGTGCACGAACACAGCTATTAAAGCTTTAGCATAAAAACATGATAGTAGCACGCCTTCGTAACTGCCAGTAGATCAGTGACTACATGCTGCCGTCTACCTGTCCTTTGAAATACGCCCTATTCCATGTATGTTTTGCTAAATGATCACACAACGATAATAACAAGAATCAATACGTCCAAGTTAAACAAGAAATAGGCTACTCTAAAGTAAAAAGAGTCTTCCTCAAGTGCTATTTTATTGTTTTCATGATGCGATGTTGAACAGATAACAAGGTAAGTTTTTTGGTACCACGTATTTCTGTATATCAAATGCCATGGAAGGAGTCGCGTAAATACCACCGCTGTGGTCTACAGCTGTTCACATGCGGCGAGTCCCGCCCCTCCCTGTCAGCTGGCGACGCGGCCCCCTTCCCTTCCCTCTCACTGGCCTGCCGAGAGAGCGGCCATTGCAGTTTCCACTCCCCCACCCACCGCCTCTGTCTTTGGCGCATACAGCATCTGCACCTCTCCCCTCGCCCCTCCTCACAACCCTCACTGCGCCCTGCTCGCCACGTGCGTCAGCCACGTTACACCTTCGTACATTCGTACGTTGCAGTTTAAACAGCAAACCTAAAGTGATAATTGTAGAAATAAATTCACCAGCTCAATATTGCCCTACAGATTTTACTAGCCTGATCTAAGATAGTGATCTATTTGTGTTGTCAGAGAGAGAACTTTTTCCTGGTACACATTGTGGAAACTATCAGGATTACAAAACATTGAAATTTCAGATCAATCTCCGGCTATGTTGTATTACCACCACGGTTAATAAACGGATCTATATGGTGTCAAGGAAGCCGGCACTTGCCGCTATATCTGTCCTGTAAACGACCGCTGTGTGGGAAACGCGTTAGCCAAGGAGTTGGGTTTGGAATGCCATCGCAAAATACAGTTTATCTAGAAGCCTAACACCTGCCAGTTACCTAAATTTTAGAAGAACAGAGTGTTTAAGTAAAAGAATTGGAACCCGATAGTTTTGTGACCTCTAGCGATTGAAGTTATTAGAGTTCCTTAGAAAAGAACATCCTCCATGCATAACTGTCGTGAACAACATAAGATAACTCTGTAAGGAAGTTTTGTGATCGTACCGAGAGACTAAACTCCACGCGTAGTAAGAGGACGGACCCAGCGTGAACGCCAGTTATGCTGCCGAGCCAGTGAAACCGGACGCAGCCGTACTGTCAGCTGTGCTGTCAGCAACTTACAATTTCACGAGCGCGACGCGTGTCGCACCTTAGCACCTCAAGCTGCACTGAATCTCAACACAGAAATTCTTAACCATTATATAACGAACCCTTTCAATAACTTCATGCACATTTTCAATAGTCAGGAATTTACTTTGCTCCCTACACACTTTTTATATGACAAATGAACTCTAATTTTATTAAAAACCAAAGCACCGGCAGGTAAGTCATATCGACGTCTTCCGAGATGCAACTAGCTTCGTCGAGCCGCCGATATTGATTATATGGAAGCAGGTAGGTGAGAGAATTAACAAAAGGAACAACAATCATATCCTTGAACGATTGAGTGGGTGACTGATAATCACAAATATTTGCAAAAACAAATCAACCCAGCAAACAGCATATCACATGTTTAATAATTATTGGTCTGTTCATTGAAGGCGACACAAAACCACTTTTCATCAGAATCTTGTTAAAGGAAGTATTAACATGACATCACACTATTCCAGAGCATTACACACAACATTGCCATTACTTAATGACAGTTTCTTGTGGGTAGAAGTACCAAAGATCAGTTGGTATGGAAATGCAAACGAGAGCATAAAGGAATACCAAGGGATACTTACATTCATTTTGCTACGAAATGTAACTGGAGGATAAGGAAGTTTTGTTTGAAGGAAATATTATTTTGAACTTTTGCTTTTGTTGCGGTTTTGCCATGTCTTGTATCACTATGACGAGTTGCCAATTACTTATGTCTAATTACTTGTGTCCAATTACTTAAGTCCATGTATTATCTTATTGTTGTTCATTTTGACTGTTTTATTACTACCTATTTAGTGAATTTTGCTAAAGTTTTGCCAGCACCAGTAATTTAGTATTTGTATCAACCTAGTGTTTCCATGTGTCGCTGTGTTACTATACTGATGAGGATAATCATTTTGTAGGATTTCAAGTATGCTAGAGTAAGTTCCCGAGTACTGCCAATTATTTGTTTAATAATAATGATGTCTTAGGTGATAAATTGTTTTGGAAGAGTAGTTTAGGATGTAACCATGCTTTATTTTGATTTGTATTTGAATGTTTATCTGGAGGGACATACCACATGCCTACCCCCGTGATAGATAACGTAAACACAGTGAATCACACCCACAGAACGAGCAAGCTTTGGCCATATACCTAGTCTGTTGGATGAAAAAGAGAACCACACCCGCGAGGGCACGTATCTTACGTGACGCGGCTGGCACCCGCGCGGTCCCTCAGCTATCTGTTTCTTCACTTTTCCGTTTCGCGACATAGTCTGTTCTACCCACTTTCATCTTTCAATTATCAACAGAACAGCACATGAAGAGTCATGCACCACCCGCAAGGGCACGTACCTTACCTGACGCGGCTGGCAGCCACGCGGTCCCTTAGCTGTCTGTGTCGTTTCTTCACTTTTCAGTTTCGCGGCACAGTCCATCCTACCCACTTTGATCTGTCAACTTTCAACAGACACAAAACTATTCAGCCCAGACTTTGATCTTCCATCTCGAAGAAGAGTTCACGAGAACAGTGTTCCGTGCTCTCTGACGACAGCTGATCAGGCAACATCAGACGCTAACCGCGTCTAGCCCGCAGCTAAACGCCAGTAAGCGGAAATGTCTGTTCAAAACCTTGAGCCTTCTTTGACACTGCTTTGCCGTTGTATTTTCCGAAGGAATGCCGACTATTGAAGTAGTAGCATTTATCTGTATGACGTGTCCCAGGACACTGCGAGATAACAAATGACAGGCGGAGTTTAAACAAGCAGCTGGGCCCAATGAGGCCAGCCCCATGGAGTTATAGAGACGGCGAGTTTAGTCGCAAGATGTTGAGAGGATGAAGACGGCGAATTTGGTCGCAAAGTAAAGTTGGTCGCAAGATGTTGAGAGGATAAAGACGGTGAATTTGGTCGCAAAGTAAAGTTATTCGCAAGATGTTCAGAGGATAAAGACGGCGAATTTTGTCGCACAGTAAAGTTTTTTTATGTGAGAGAAGTCGAGTTTGTAGAAGAAGTATGAAGTAGCTATCTTGGAGTCGCAGCATTGTCATGTACACAGTTAAGTAGGCGATAACGTCGTGTCAACGATGCGCCATGCAC
Source organism: Schistocerca nitens (assembly GCF_023898315.1). Classification (NCBI taxonomy): domain Eukaryota; kingdom Metazoa; phylum Arthropoda; class Insecta; order Orthoptera; family Acrididae; genus Schistocerca; species Schistocerca nitens. Next base: position 187,783,858 of record NC_064618.1, on the reverse strand, counting down.
TATATCTTCATAAAGGAAATGTCCTTCAGAAATTCCGCTCAACTTAGTCTTTTCTAATCCAATTCCTTACGCTTTCTGTGTTCACTATGGAAATCTCTAGATTCCCTTCGAGTTTTATTTTTCTCCTCTTGTTAGCAACAGCCTTGACATCCAACGACACAATCTACGCCCCACCTGCACCAAACTGGTGTAACTTTTTTTTCTCAGTTTCACTTGATGGTGTTTTGCAAATATATTGACGCATAAGAAACTTCATCTCAAAATGTGAATGTTATTACACTTGGATGGTCAGCCCAAAGAGGCACTTAACTTTCTTTGTTTACCGATATGGAATATGCAGTAAATTTAATATGATATTTGTGTACTTCACTTTTATATCTTCATGTTTTTATAACAATTATGTTTTGGCTAAAATGGATTTCGTAAGACCTGTATTACTGGGTTGTGACGTATCTGTCACTTATGAACCAATTTACTATGGCATAAAGTAATTTTAAACAGTAGCCGCTGTAACAACGCATCTAACATGATGTCACGAGTAATCCCACTTCAATTTTGTTGGTCATCGATGAATAAACCATATCGATCACGCATATCTATTTCCCTTTGGAGAGTGTGTAAAATACAGACAGCGCAGTGAACAGCGTCGGTAAGCTTCATCGCTCTCTCTCGCTCTTACATCTGACGCACGCTTCCTGCGCCGCGCACGTGCGCACTGCGTGCGTACGTAGCCGCCTCGGATTCGCTTCTCAGCTGCCGCGTGCAGCTTTGACGCGGCGCTGCCCTTGGAAGTTATCTGACGCAGCGTGAGATTCGGCCTTGCAGTCAGCTGCCACTCTGGCGTAGGCTCCGCGCAGATCTTCCGCAAACGGTTCCTGTTGGAACACCACTTATAACCTTTTATGCCTCTACGGCTTACTCACCTGGGAGCTTTTTCGTGATTCCCTGCATTATCTAATAAATCAAATAATCACATTCTAACGTCAATTGATGATTTGTTAAAAAATGAAAAAAGGACAAATTTCTTACGTTCGCCTGTTGGCACACTTAAATGAATGGCAAACAGTCGCAAATTAAACCAAACAAAAAAGAGAAAACAAGAACCTATTAGGCACGTGCCCTCCCTTAGTTTTAAGAGTGAAACTGAGATGTCAACTAATGTGGAAAAACTAGTGTAGTGTAGTGAAGTGTTCCCTCAGTGATAACTCCCTTTTCAACTGTGTTTTGAAACATGTGGACCTCCCCTCATACCCTCCTACCCTGCGCTGGGTTCCAGTGCACGGACCCGGCCACGGCCACGCCCCCTTCCCGCCGGCAGCCTGCGCGCTGCCCGCTGAGGACAACACCACGCAACGCCGCCTCGCGCCACTCGCCCCCGCAGTGACTCATCAGTGGTGATAAGTTTACATTTTCAACTTATTTTAACAAAAGCAAAACAAAAGACATTTTTACTTCATCTTAGCAACAAGAACACTTGGCATATTTACCTAACTCACACTATTATGTTTTGTTCTAATTTTGTTTTGATATTTTATGATGTTTTGATATTTTATGATGTTTTGATGTTTTATGATGATTCTTGTATACACAAATATTGTTAATGTAAGTCCCCTTGCGACCCTTAGGAGGTCTTTAGAGTCTCTACACCCTCCCATAGATTAAGACCCCTGCCGTCTTCCGTGAGGGCCATTCTTAATCAAGTGATGTTCACTTTCTTTTGCAAGATAAATTTGTTTACATTCAAATAATAATTACATTCGGCGAATTCACGTACGTTCTCCGCTCCCACGGAAGGAGGAGGAATGTAAAGGATGAGCCAGACAATAGGGGATTTTACTTTATTATATGAGCACCCAAACGGTAACTTCATTTTTCCATTGCGGCCAAGCCACGGCCAGCAGTTTTAGCTGCCTGTAAATTCTTTCGTCCCACGGTCTAGTAACAGCAAGTCAGCACCGAGGAAGGGCACCTTGATCACGTGCTTCTCTCATGTGCTTACGAAGTAACGCCGCCCCAGGCGTCGCTTAGCAGGCAACGCTCTGGAAAGTTCCGTGCCGCCCGCACGGTTTGCTCGGTCCTGACCAATCAGGGTGGAGGAAGCCGCGTGGTGCGTCGAATATACCCGGCCGCCCGTCGCCGGGCCCGCTCTCTTGTATTCTTGCTCACCCGCGAGTCGGATGCGCGCCCTGTAGCAGTGAACATCTCCCGCTTCTCCCGGTGCTGCGGCACTGAGGACTCAGTTTTGGCAGACAACCACTTTCGGTAGCTTCGCGAACAATGTTCGCCAAATTATAAGCTCTGGCTCACCCTCACCTCCCTAGGCCTATGTAGCCCCTATCAATATGCTTTAGTCAATAAATGGCCTTTCTCAAAAATTACCCTATTATTCCACAACGCCCACCGCCTGCCCATACCCGCCATCCTGTACAACAGCATGCACACATCCTGAGCATCCCAGTATTAGTAACTTAAGAATTTACTGTAAAAGCCCACTCAGAAACCTGGCTAAGATCCTGACGTATTAATAATGGAAGCTACCGCCGTAAGAGCTATGCAGCTCGCTGTTCAACAGAAATGAAAGCTGTGCTACAGCTCACCTGGAAACACTTCACACTTGTTTTTGTAACTCTCGAGGTGGGTGCCAGACGGCTGTTTCAGCCTGGCGGACGGTTAAAAGGCTCAAAACGAACGGTGTAAGGCTCTTAAACACAAAGCAAATTGAAAAACCAGTGCACAAGTGGCTGCCTGATTTTACACTTAGTTACAAAAGGCGATATTAAACCTCTCAAGTAGAGAAAAAACACGCAGGAAATTTAAGAACTATATCACTTAGGAAACACAGAAGAAGCTAAATATGAAACCTACCACTCGCCAGGTTTGTAGTAGACGGCAGTTGGAGCCTGAAATAAAATAAAGAAATTCACTGCTATTTTCACTATAGTTACTTTTCTGAGACTGAGCGATGATTACTGGCTCACATCTTCTTCCTCCCATCTGATCAATGCTACGGCATTATTAATATTAGTGTGAATACAACACCGAACTGCCATTGTTTGTTAGACACCAAGTTTACCTACTCGCTTGTTATCATCTTGCAATTTCCATCTGTAAAGTGATTTTCTTCATAGTGTCGGGTTATTGAAGAGTATCATTGTAGATGCCAAATTTGTTAATATGATTGTTACGTATTTTAATTCACCTATTTCACAAGTTTCATGAACATTTAAGAGCAAAGGAAACGATTATATTTTGGATGAAGCATTTATTCCTATATGATATTCTAATTCCATAGCTCCCTCTTAAGGTAATGAGTTGTGTGTGCATCAACGATTTTGTGCAACATAATGAACTTTGTGTGCCATAAAAATTACTTAATGTAAACCTCATATTGCCTGACACATCAACTGAAGAAATCAGCTCTTATATTATTCATTTGTCATATTCATATTTGAAACTGCCTACTTATGATCAGGAACGCAGCTACATTACAGAAGCAAGTGTTACCGAATAAGAGCGTTAACTTGCATTTGTGAACACATTTATTGTGTTTTAAACATTTTATTTCAGTATATAGCTATATAATTTTATGATTTTGTATTTTGCTACTGGATATCTTTAATTTTTTGTTCTACTTGTATTACTCTCAAATAAAATAGGCCCTCTACATAAAATCTCACAAATTAATAGAAGCACTGTAATTCAATGGTTAACATTTCCATGTTACTGAAGAAATACCACAAACTGTACACGAATGTACTCCACATATCATTCTGATTATTTCCTTTTTGGAATGATTACTTCATCTACATCAACTTCTACAAATACATCTACACGTACTGTGAACCACTGTGAAGTGCGTGGTAAAGGTTACCTCCCATTACACTAGTTATTAGAGCAAATTTCACGCTCCATTCACACATGGGGTGCGGGAAAAGTGAGTGCTTTAATGTCTCTGTGTGCATTAATTTATGTAACCTTATCCTCACGATCCATAAGGGAACGATACCTGAGCTTATCGAGAAGATATCACAACGTATTCTTGTACTAAACACCAATGAGTGTAAATACAAGGGCTATCCACAAAGTACATTAGGTTTTGTAATTAAAAATAAATAAAGTATTGGAATTTTTTTTAATTATATACAGATGAAAGCCACACTTAAATACTACTTTTCTACATAGTTGCCATTTAAATTAAGGCACTTATCGTAGCGATGGACGACCTTGGAAATTCCTTCGTCGTAAAATTCGGCCGCCTGCGCCTTCAACCACGTGGTTACCTCTTCTTTTGGGACAGAAAAGGTGTGATTTTTGTGGATTTCCTGGAAAGAGGCACTACAATAAACTCTCAAAGGTATTGCCAAACTCTGCACAACCTCAGAAGAGCAATACAAAATAAGCGCAGGGAAAAGTTGTGCTCAAAGATCTTACTGATTCACGACAACGCCCGGGCCCACACGGCAAATGCCACTCGTGAAGTTCTCGAATCTTTTAAGTGGGAGTTGTTTCCTCATCCGCCGTAGAGTCCCGACCTGGCACCGAGCGACTTCCACTTATTCCCAGCAATGAAGAAGTGGTTGGCGATGCAGTGTTTTGATGACGACGCACAGCTTCAAGAAGAGGTAATCACGTGGTTGAAGGCGCGGGCGGCCGAATTTTACGACGAAGGAATTTCCAAGCTCGTCCACCGCTACGATAAGTGCCTTAATTTAAATGGCAACTATGTAGAAAAGTAGTATTTAAGTATGGCTTTCATTCGTATATAATAAAAAAATTTCCAAATCTTTATTTATTTTTAATTTCAAAACGTAATGTACTTTGGGGATAGCCCTCGTATTAAAAAACATCTTTCTACTTACTGGTTTATATGGCTCAAAACGTGGCAGTAGTTCTTACAGAAGAAAATAGCTACGGCTAAACATTTCTGAATTTCAGAAATTTTTTTATACACACACACACACACACACACACACACATATATATATATATATATATATATATACATACACACAGACACACACACACACACACACACACACACACACACACATATATATATATATATATAAATATATATATATATATATATATATATATATATATGTGTGTGTGTGTGTGTGTGTGTGTGTGTGTGTGTGTGTGTGTGTCTGTGTGTATGTATATAGTTGTCAGTCATTACTTATAGTAGCAGCCAAGATAATACATGTATTCATTTCATGTGTAAACAGTAGATGATTTGAGTTCAATGTACAGTACTGGATATAAATTTCGTTTAGTGTTTGAAACTCATCAGATAGCTTTCTTCAGGATATCTCTGTCAATGTACCCAGATTTTAAACATGCGCTAGTACTTAAAGTTTGATAATTATTTCAGCAACATAAGAGTAATAAATCCCTAGTAATGGATTTTTAAAAAGATTAACAAACATTTGATTATATTTAATGCCATTAGGGACAATGATACTAAGAACTACCATCAGTAATACTATTTATCCTACTGTTACTGCTAATGCAGTAATAATAGTAGTCTAATAACATAATAATAAGATTAGTAATAATAAAACTAAGAGTAGGAGGCACCAAATATATTCATATGTGTACACACGCAAGATTAATGACACACCGACTTCTGAGGAAGATGAATGAGAATCTGCTGTACCAGCTAAGGTCTTCGAAAGTGTGAATGAAGAGTACTGAGATGCAACAGCTGTACGGGAACTTACAGAACAAAGGCAGAACTTTTTGTCGCTCGAGTAAATATATCATTACCATTCACCTGAAGTTAGAGATGCTATTCAGTTCTCCAGCATAGTGAACGACACTATCCCGGAATCGGACTCCTGCTAAAAAAATGACTTATCTAAGGCAGATGAATGATCAAATGGCACAGGACAGACTTTGCTGTGATGTGATCGAATGCTTCTGCAACACTCCTCAGAAAATAATTAAGTTACTGCTGCTGAAAAGAATTTAGTCTGTTGGAATATGAATACAAAGGGAAAAAATGCTTCTCCTTTACTGCTGAAACAAGGTAATTAAGGTCGATATTAGTATTGAAAACATGAACCAAGCGACAATGTGTACCCAGATAGTTTAAATAGAAATGATACCTCACAAACAACAGGAAACAAAGTTTCATATTCTGTTTCTGGCATTCAATCAAATTTCGATGCAGATATATATCATGATGGCTACTACTACGAGAATTGGTTGTCATGCAAATTTTTAGTTCATATTTTCATACATATCGTTAAAGGTAAACAGAAGCATATTTTATAAAAATTCAAATGGGACTATAAAGAAAAATAAGAAATTTTGCAACATGTCATTTAATACATTATATTTTGTTGAATCTTACGTTGGTTTTATTACAATAAATAAATGATCGTCTGTGAAATAGCACTAGTAATAGCAGTAGTAGAGGGTTGTTTCAGCGACGAGAACAAGGTCTTCAGCGCCCGCTCAGTAACAGATTGAGATGGATGTCAAGAAAATACAATTGGAAGACAAAACAGAACGAAAGAGCACTAATTTGGTCTCCAGAAGAAAATAAAATTTTCTAGCTGGGGCTGTATGAAAGTCTAAATGCTACAAATCATACACTATTGTGAGATTATCTGGTAGCGTAGCCTAGCCGGCAAGGAAAACACTTAGATGTTATTTCGGTCCGTTGAACATCACCAGGAATTCGAGGACTCATCCAAGACCGATCAGATTCTGCCTTCATCTATTTTAGAGAATGACCTTCTGAGATGATCGTCATATTACCTAATGGATCGAACACAAACTGAGAATTATTAATATTTGTTCTTAATTCGTTCATATAAACTAACATCTACGCCAACACTTGTTGTCTTATAAAGGCGTTGCCCACCACACTGCCATATTCGGCCTGTTCACGTATCTCTGCATTGGAAGACGCGTGCTTGAATACACCTGCCGATACCAGTTTCTTTGGCGCTTAAGTATAGTTGGGTATGAGGTCAGCACGTCACTCTCTCGGCTGTTACTTTCCAAACCTTGGTGCGGCATCTTTTCATTCAGGTAGCTCCTTAAGTGACCTCGTGAGGTTCTCGTTCTCCCAACATTGAACCATTCCATCGCCGTACCAGAACGTGTCCGTGTCCTCCACATGGTAACCAGAAACTCTTACTGGTCATTTACGCAATGTTTAAGTAATAAGAATATATGTACTTTAAACTCTGCACATGAATTATCGGCTAGAAATGAATCTACTTTTATCATGGTTTATGACTGTATACAGTTCAAACTGCTACAGTTTTCCCATCTGCCATCCTCAATATTATGACTCACTGTAATTGTAACTTCACTATATTTTTAAAATTTACAGCTTCAAATTTTAGTCGACTGTCTTAAACGTAATCTCATCACAACAATGTAGCCAGCGTATTGCTCACTTCATGCAGAGTGCTGTTAACCTGCTATCACTATGTTACCCACAAACAGTAAAATCACCCCACTTTTGCTCAAAGTTTGGAGTAACACACTGGAGTATGTGTAGAGGGCACAAGATATCTTATTATTAACGCAATGATTTGTCATGTACAAATAGAAAGCATTGCATTGATGTGTGATAATCATTTTCATTTTGCCAGCGGACCCAAAATGATGAAGAGATATGGTAACATTGGGAGGTTCATTGTGGCCTTTGCGACATCTCTAATGGACACTGGGTGTGGCAAGTCGATGTTAACTCGTCTGGTAACACACTGTGTCACGTCCCTCAACCGCTCATTATCCATCGAGCTAAGCTATCAGGTGAGACGAATCACAAAGGATTGCACGGCTCTTGGTTTGCTCTCCAATTAGAAAATTAATATCTAGTGTCGGTGTATTTCATGACTATGACAGATTGATTAACAGTTCCCAATGGGGAGGTGGAGCTAACCAATTCAAGAGCTGCAGCTTATGTAAACCATTTACAGTTGAAATATTCCAGAACATAGTAAAATTGAAATATATTTATATCACCTTTTCTGAAAGTCTTCCCATAAAACAAAATCTCTTGTTTCGTGTGTACATTCATTATCACAGCAAACGTAAATTTTATTCTTTCAGGATTTAATTGATAAATATCTATATCTTATTAATAATTATATCAGAGTCTATTGTAATCTAATTGTACGCAGAGCTCCAAGGCCTTTAACAAAAAGGACTCTTGAAATACGTCGACATCAATATCTCACATTTAGCACAGTTGATTCCTTCCTCTTCTGTTGTTCATGAACACCTAAACTCTTTTTAAGAATTTATTTAAAAGGATTATTTAGAGGGACAGCTTTGAACATGTTTAGTTTTATCTCAGATGTTATCACAAAATCACTGTAAAAACTAATCACTATTTTTAACGTAGTTTGTACATTTCTGTAATTTGTGTACAACGTTATAAACACACTTGTTGGTCTCATTTTCCGGTAATCAACGCAACTACAGATATCGAGAGCGTTTACGAAATTTCAGGATCATTAAACGAGTCCTCATTTTTACAATGAAAAGAAATGTATGCTGGATAGGAATATTGCAGTTGCGTATTGCAAATTCACATTCCCCTTCATATTTCAAATAATGCAACGACTCTCAGTTACTGATGTTTTTATTTTTTGTTGGAAAATATCGTCAGTAAAGGAATACCTCTGTAGTCGTGATTGGCAGCTGCAAATAGCGTTGCCGAAATTAAACTTCATGTCATCTTTACAGTGTCCGTGGCCGTTCTTATCATGAACCAAACGATGTTCCTTTTTTAATAAATATGCGCATTTATGGCAGCTGTTTTGCTCCACGTGATCACTGAAGGCACTTGATGGCACAGCAGTACATCTCGGACTTCCTACGTCTTCTCGTGCTACCTCTCATTTCACAGAATCGTGGTGCCACTGTCCAACGGCGCAATGTTAGTCCAAACATTTCACAGTCTCTCCATGACCTGTTTGGGCGATGTTGAGATACTACTGTGACCAGCAAGACACCAAATCTGTCCTCGATAGAACATGTGTGGGACCATCTAGGACCTAAACTCTGTCCCATTTTCAGTATTATTGATATCAAGACCCAGCAACAGCAATTGCGGACCAGCTTTCCCCAGGAGTGGATACAATGGCTTTATGATACCGTTCGCGACCGTACCAGTGCGTGCATCCCCTCCTCGTGGGATGCAGCGACATACTGATAAGTGATCTCTTACAGCTAAGATATTTGTAAGTTTGAATCTATTTTGTGAAGGCTGAAACAACTTCTCATACTCTCTCAACCCGCGTGGTGTAATTTCTTTTCTCCCCCCCCCCCCTTGCGGGTGTTTCACTGTTTGTTATTGTCACTGTACGTAATTACTTGAATACGTACAACCTTCAAATCGATAGCGTGCTACAATACAGGGAACTGTCTCGTAATAGAAACCTTTGATTCTCTCTTGTGTTTCAGTTAGTGACACCTTGGGTTTGGTACTATTATTCCTTCTTCTTGTGAGCCAACGTACATGCTATCAATACGTGTTTTGAAGGAACCTTGAATGCTAACATATTTGTAATACGTGTAGGAGTGATGAGAATGAAAGCACTACACAATTGAACATTTTTCTTTTTATTAAACATTTCAGGGTATTAATATTGTAAAGCAGTCACAGAACAAATATAGCCATTCTTTACTGAGATGTTCCTCTCCCCAGACAGTGAGCATCTTCAGAACTTTGAGAAACTGCAATATGTTCCAATAAAATAAAATAAAGAAATATCACATATTCCACTGACAACCGGGTAACTTACATTTACCAGCCAACGCCCACAAGTTAATTATACTGGCTATGTAGAGGGCCGACGTCAAATATAAAATGCAATACGTTGATCGTCTTATATTTACCGTAAACTCAATGCTAACGTGCATTTCAACAACAAGACAAATCATATCCTGCTAAGTGCGCCAGAGCCCTATCGACGTACACGTTGCTGGAAAACGGCCTCATTAAGCCCAGTGGAATACAAGAAGAAGAATATTATTTAACTGTAGTAGCCCCGCCACTTTTGCGGGAATTGTACGCTATGTCAAAAAGTCGTAACCGCTTATTAACATATATTTAGATGCCATACTAAAATCAGAATATGAAATTACAGCCGCTCCTTCCTTGAACGTTGATGTACACATGTCATGCCTGCGAGGCATTATTAATATCATTAAAATTACCCTGTATTGTAATTAAGAGTAGATCAACCATACCAGTCAGGTTCAACTATTTGATGCCTACACTCTGTCTTTAATTAAGGTGCAATAGTCGAGTCCGAAGACCAGGTTAGAGTTAATGATAAGTACATAAATTTACCAGCTATACTCCTTAACAAGAATGAGGTACATTTACTGGAGGAAGGAGTTCAGTGTAACTTAAGGAATTAGTTAGCCAAGAAAGACATTATGCATATAACTGCTAAGGGTAAAATATCTTGTAATTCTGCTAAGTTACTAAAAAATGAGAAAACTGTATTAGATTTAGGAACGAGTAGAGCCCCAAACAAAATTTTTTACTAATTAACACTAGTTTACTGGACCGTAGCATGTTAAAAAATTTTAATAATATATTGCTGTAGGCGCATGCTTTAGCCTTCCAAAAATTGCTTCTAATTGTTCAAAGTTAGATAAAAATGAGGAAACTGGAATAGCAGTGTTATTATTTGGAAAAAGTTACGTTGACTAACTGCTCATGAAGTACGATCAAAATGGTAGGAATGATTTGAGGAGAGACCCACCAATAAAGTTCCAAAGAAATTAAAAAGAAAAGTTCATAATTCTGTTTTTTTTGATCCATTAGATATAAATTTAATGAATCCGAGACTCCCACCTATTACGGCATAGTCTATTATTAATAAAAACGAGATTTCATCTAAGAGCGAGGTAAATTACTTGATTGACAAAAATTACACAGGAAGGATTTACAAATTTGTTAAGAGTTTTTACATCCAGTATGCCTACAGAGTGGTAGATACGAAAATTCAAGAGGACGCTTTACTTGCGTCAAGAATATTGACGTTCTTTCTACCAATGTTTCATTCGATGAAATCATAGAGATAATCAGACATAATTCAGTGATAAAATGAATATAATTTCATTTAGTTAGGTCGCAGATTGTCGTATTTACCTTAGGCAAATTTTCTGTGTGACTTGAGCAATGACAACAATGTACAACAATGATGTTTCCCTGACAGTATTACCCACAGCCATGGTTTGCTCCAACAACATATAAGGAAGAAGACCTATTACAGATGGAATGTGTGCTGCTTATTATCTAAGGAACGTAAGTTTTATTTGATGAAAGAAACTAATCATGTGTGTTCTTTCGTTGTCAACTGAAAAGTGCACTGTCAGCTAATAAAGAGTTTTTTTCAGGATTTTGTTTTAGAAGGAGAATCATGCATCGCAGATATGTAAACAACAATAACCATTTTTGTAGGCTTATGGGGACTCACTTTAAAAGTGCAGAAGTGATATTTGACTCCGCGAATTAAAAGAGCTTACGAGTGTTGTTTTGACTATAAAACGACCAGAATAGGTTCTGGGTTCCTGTAAGTCGTTGTGCCAAACGTGTAATATTGTTAAGCGTCTAGTTCAAAGGGTCCCGTCATATGCCTTTTGTAGTTACCATGACATGGCGCGAACTTGAGGGTTATGTAACACGCCAGTAATTTTTGCGTGATAAATAGATATGAAATTAAAGTTTTCGATGGTGCTGAGCCACAGTCATGCAATGATTTTTCAAAGAATAAACCGTAATTTGATTGTATGTGACCGTACTGTATTTAACGTCTGTACTACCTAGATTTTGTGTCACTCTGAGCACAATGCTACAAGATTTTAGACCATTAACATGTCATATCTGTTACGCCAGGCCAAAGAAGGAAACCTAAAGAAGACTTGCTTACCTGCTTTGGACTGGCTTAACAGACATGATATGTTAATGGTGTAAGATCTAATCTAGGTAGTACAGACAATAAACACAATAATGAAGAGACAAATTATGGTCTGTTCTTACAAAATAAATAAATAAGCTTTCGAATTAATACAAAGTCGATACATACTGTTAAATATCTGTGTTTATAATCAGAAATTCTATTACTGCCTCCTAGAACAGACCTTCCCATGCCAACTCAACCAAACGAGGAAAATGTGTTTGGAGATTTAAAAAGTGTTGGTGATATTTGTGAATTTCAACAACAGAGTGACATAGATGTTGTAGATGGAGTTACTGCAAATTAACCTATTTCTCGAGCTAATGAGGATGCAAATGACTTGGCCTGTGACCTCAAGTTACCTAAACGTAAAGCATTGCTACATAGTTTAATATTGGAAAGTTAGGAACTCTTGCTGCAAATCCCTAAAGTAAGTTTTGTCCGCAATACCGAAAGGAATTTGAGCATTACACTACGAAAAGCTGGCCAAAGAGAGAGCCACTCCATCTAGGGAAGGCAAATGTTCCTTAACCAATAGTAGGTGCTGACAAAAACTTATTGCTTCTCTTACGTATCAAACTAGGTTTAATTAAGGATATAAATGAAATCAATGGATCGGAACGGGAGTGCTCTTCCCTTTCTAAATTCCGAGTTCCCAAAGACCACAGTAGTGAAACTAAAAGAGGGAATACCTGTTGATCCACAAATTAGGAAACTTATGAAATATTTGTAGTTTCAAAACTTGTTAAATTTTCAAGAATCAGCTGCATCGTTTTCTTTCGAAAATGTTCTCATAAACTTTTTAGGGAACAGTTGACCTGAACAGTACTGAGAATTCAATCACGGGGTGAAGTATGTAATTGAAAGTACACGTTTTAGACTCCTTTCTTCATTTCTTCCCTGAAAACCTCCGTTCTGTAAGCGACGCCGCAACGGAAAACGCTACCAAGGTATAAGGGCCTCATAGTTCGTTGGCGTACTACAGTCAGACAATCAAGAGAAATGTTCCTCAAGCAAAGTATAGTTGAAAATGTATTTCACATAATTTTAGGTTGTGTTTTTGCTGTGGTCTTCAGTCAAGAGAATAGTTTCATTGATCTCCCCACGCTGCTCTATCCTGTGCAAGCTTCTTCATCTCCGAATAACTACTGCAACCTACGTCCTAATGAATCTTTTCAGTGTATTCATCTCTTGGTCTCCTTCTACGATTTTTACCTTCCACGCTTCCGTCCAGTACTAAATTGGTGATCCCTTGACGCATCAGAACGTGTCCTATCAACCGATCCCTTCTCCTAGTCATGTTGCACCGCAAATTTCTCTTCTCCCCAATTCTATTCAGTACCTTCTCATCAGTTATGTAAACCATATGCTAGCAAAGGTTTTACATTTAATCAAATACATAACTACCAGGAAAGTTATTATCTTGGTTACTCACAAACTGTCAGTCACAGAAAATTTCGACAAAATTGTTTTAAATCCGCACAGGAAACTCAGTAAGAATCACCCATTATACTTCTTTTGACATTAAAATATTTAAATTTAGTTGATCAGTGTACTCTGTTCCGCACGTGCCGTATAGTCTATATATTACCAATCGTAAGACAGTCTGTTATAAAACAAAGGAGTCTTTTTACAAAAAAGGTAGCCAACGTTTTACCTTTTCCGTATCCACTACAATAGAACTGCAAAGAATTCTTGTACGAGGCCGTTTTTCCTCCTTTGGGTTGGACGTTCATGTGTAAGCGGTGCTACGTTTCATACGCAGTTAGCAGTTGTTTTATGACGCCCCTGCAGACGTTACCAAGCAGTATTACGCTAAGACTTTGTTATGAGCACCCAATTCTCAGATGCATATAATGAGCCACACAGCTGCCGGTGAGAAAGTGGAATCTTAATATTCTGGGAACAATAACGAGAGTCTCTGGAAGAATGGTGATCTTTTTCTCACAAAACGTTGTTTCGACAAATTTAGAAAGTCACAATTCGAAGATGTTTGTATAACTGTTCTACTAGTAATAAGCCATGTGAATACAATGTTTCAGATGTGATCGTAATGCCCTTGTGAACGCAACACACGTAACACAGACGACTTAAAACATTTAGTGGTTACACACGTATGCTGGGATATGAGGTACTTTCATTCTCTTTTACATTATCTTAATTGATAACAGTGTCACGGTCAAAACCAACAGACAGTAAATGTTACAATGTAGACTGGAAGTTTTCCAGGTATGAATTTCTCCCTTACTCGTAATAGATCAGTGGAGAAGAAAGGTGGAAAACACGCGTAGTTTCTACAAACACTTAAACACTACTCTCGTTGTACCAGATGTTCCCTGACAGAAGACGGCACAAGCTCTCTGTAATACCAATTATCTGGTCCCTCGTTCACCCTGTAGCCTCCTGGTGAAACTCGTTGCACTGCACGTCTGGTAAACAAGGCGCTACTCCTTTCCACAGGGGTTAGTTTCAGGGCTTCTGCATCCAGGCACCAGTCGCAGCTGCATTGCTATCCGATTTTCAAACCCTGTGTGCTCTTCACCATCGATCTCACCATTTATTCATCCATGTCGGCGGCTGCTTTTTGTACCTCGTATCATTTGTTAAATTTAGTGGTATAAAAGAAACTGCTGAAACATGTAGCAGTAAATAGTTCGCGACATAGGAAAAATTTCTCTGTTGTATAATTTGTACTATGACTCTTATCAGTTTTTAATTTAATTTACTGCAGCTGAGATCTTGTAGTAGAAATCACATTACACATCAGTATTGCTTTTTGAGACATGTTTTAATTCCTCAACTCCAGTAATTTACTATTTCACTCCTCTAATAGTTTTACACATTCATTCGTCTGCACCAGGGATGCACAAGAATTCGCTTCGTGAGTTATGCCCTGGCCTGTGTACCACTGAGCTCAGCCTGGCTGCACACTCCTCCACCACTCAACGTTGTATGACTGGGCGGAGAAGGAAGAGGGGAAACTCTGAACACACCGTATTTATGTGGAAATACACTAATGAGGAAAAACATTATGACCATTGACAATCCCGAGGTTGTATGCTACCTGGTGAGGCCGAGGGCACGTGCAGCAGTGTCAGAAGTATGTGAGTGGAGCAGAGACGAATGGGGAATCGAATAGTTTTAATGACGATAAATCCGCCGAGTTAAGCGCAAGATTGTTGTGGTCCAATGCCTGGGAGCGAGCATCTCGGAAACGGCGAAGATGGTCGGCTGTTCGAGCGCTACTGTCGTGAGTATCTATGGAAAGCGGTTGAGGAATTCTGAAACGAAATGTAGGCAAGAATGTTCAAATAATTTACGGGTTTGCTTCCGGGTGACGTCGTCGACCACCGCCAGTATTCCGGCAGGAGCTCACCCTTCCATTCTCAAGGCACAACTGCAAGGAGGAAGCAATGTGCAAGGGAATTTGAAGGAGAAACAAGTAAGATACAACACACACAACAAGTAACCGCCAAGTCAACACACAACAAAAGATAACCAACATCAGAGATATGTATCCTATGGAATACTAAAACACAGAGATTCTGGTTTGCACGTCCAGCTATTGGGAAAATGCCACTAGGGAAGCTGTTGAAATCAAACTATCATGCATCCTTGTAAACAGATGGTGGACTTTGTCTAAATGCTGCTTGGAATCAGTCTCTGTCTCTCATCAAAAACCAGAGGGACAGAATTAGGGCTACCTCACCTGTTGATTAATAGGCACTATCGATATTTCTGATGTTGGTTATCTTTGGTTGTGTGTTGACTTTGCGGTTACTTGTTCTGTGTGTGGTATCTTCCTTGTTTCTCCTCTGTCAACCGAGGTATTAAATTCCCTTGCACACTGCTTCCTCCTTGCAGTTGTGCCTTCAGAATGGCAGGGTGTGCTCCTGCCGAAATATCGGCGGTGGTCGACGACGTCACTCGGCAGCAAACCCGTAAATTATATGAACATTCAATTCGCCGGGGAAAAGTTAAGGTCCCACAATAGGCAAGAAGTTGGACGTCCGTACCTTATTACAGAAGGTAGGAATCGGAGGCTTGCCCGCTCTCTAAAGCACTATAGGCGGCGATCTGTGGCAGATCTGACGACAGAATCATTGCTGACGCAAGCACAAATGTTTTGGAGCACATCGTTCAGAGCACAGTGTTGAACTTGGTGTTTTGCAGCAGAGGACCCATATGTGTTACCGTGTTGATCGAACAACATCGTCATCTATGATTTCAATGGGCATGGGATCATCGAGAATGGTCAGCGGGTCACCGAAATCGTGTTGCCTGGTCGGATGAATCCCATTTATTGTCGATTGTCGTGTCCAGATACACCGTCATCCAGAAGAACGGCTGCTCGAAATAAACAGCGCGCCACGGACGCAGGCCAATGGGAGCAGTTTCATGTCATTGGGGACATTCACGTGGGCTCCCGTAGGACCTGCGGTGGTAATCAAATGTACCATGACAACTGTGGACTACGTGACCACCTGTAACTCCTCATGCTTGATGTCTTCCTCGACAGCGATGTATTCTTACAGCGGGATAAATATCCGTGTCACAAGGCCAGAATCATGTTTCAGTGGTTCGAGGAGCATGGAAGTGGCTCGCGTTGATGTCTTGGCCATCAAATTCGACTTATATGATTCCGACGAAACCCAATTGGGACGCTGTCGGGCGCCAGCTCCACACCCACAAACCAGCCTCTTGTAAATTACTGAGAGTATGTGTCCTGTGCGTAGGCGTCTGGTGCCACAAATCTCTGGAAACGTATCACGTATTTCTCGAATTGATGACACGCAAAATCACTCCTGCATTACGTTCCAGAACTAGATGAACATGCTTTTAAGTAAGTGGTAATGATGTTTTTGTTCATCAGTGCACTGTCTTACTGCATACGATATGACTGGGTATTTCGTATGTCTCGACAATACAAATTACCAACGAAATTAATTTTCAGTATTCTTTAATTATTTTCCGTTAGCGAAGGCATAATATTATATTTATCTGCTACAAACTGTCATTGTACGGAGATGCACAGGATATTTCACAGAGTTTTAGCAGTCACGTTTTCACGTAAGTGTGACTTTTCTCATATCATAATCACACACGTATGGGACTGTGCGGCTCGTCCCGGCGGAGGTTCGAGTCCTCCCTCGAGCATGCGTGTGTATATTTGTCCCTAGGATAATTTAGGTTAAGTAGTGTGTACGCTTAGGGACTGATGACCTTAGGAGTTAAGTCCAATAAAATTTCACACACATTTGAACATTTTGAACACACGCGTATGTGGATTGAAATATTGTAGCACTTTTGCAACTTCATTTGGAGACAAAGAAATTCTACCTCAGGAAAACAATGTAGATATCCTGTACAGATTTAAAGTAAAAGGAGTTGTCTTTAAAACGGGAAATACATTGCAGATGAATCAGTTACATCTGTCTGTGCACAGGGGTGCTATCAGCTGGAAGGGGAAACACCTCTAAAACAGCCTAGGACTGACAGTGAAGCCTGAATGTTGAGAAAACTATTCTTGAATTCTACTAAACTCTCAGTTCATTTGACGCCAGTGAACTTAGGGAACAGGACTGTATTTGTCAGAATTTATCACTCGTACAAAGTGATTTTCATTTCAAATGCATCTCCTATCAAGTTAGAAATAAGTTGTTTTTCACCTTGCAGCGTCTTTCTGTGAGCTGTGTGCAGTCAAGTCCACTAAACATGCGAAGTTCATCAATCCGTTCCGAAAGTTCTCATTTTCATCCCTGCCTCTTTTTGCCTCCATTAATTCAACAATAGCTGGTTTTAAATCGAACTAGATATGTCTCTTGCCTTAACCAACGCTATTTGCAGTAATATTTGAATTGTCCATACTATTCGTTCTGTTGCAGCTGACATTATAATAACGGGTGCTACTTCAGAAATTTTCATATTCATACCATATATTTCATAGCGTGCTCCATGCCTGCAAATAGAGGGCAAAGTGCTTCTTGATGTACAGAATAATGAATCCCGCCCTCCATTCGTAATTTTTTACTCCTTAATTGTCAACTAAAACTTCAACTTCTTTCTGTATGGTACTGTAATATCGTTCCGTTGTAAATTTGCAGGACTCGTCGATATGTAACTGCATAATAGATACTGAGGGTTCTCATACCTCTCTTATGCTATTCCCATTCATTGTTAACGATTTGTGACTATTGGTCGCTAGACTGCTTCTTTTTGCGCAAACAGCCATTGGACCTGTGAATATCCTTCATATCACGAACAAATAGCGAAGGGTAAACAGCGCTAGCCCCACTAATACTCCGGAACGTAGGGAGATGTTGCAACCGAAGAATGCCACATCCCAATGCTAAATGACGTTACACTGTAGCAAGTTCTTCCGACAAGATCCAGGCAAAGCCAAGACATGCTGTGCTTCCGCCCGCACGTTCGACTCACGTACGGTTTGGCACGCCCTGAGTGGTCCTGGTCTAGTCCTTCAAAAATTCCATGAAATAACATTTACATAATGTTAGTTTTACAATTTTAATGTAAGATTGTCTCTTGTTAAACTTACAACATTCCTACCGATAACGCCACCCTGCGTTCTTTTCCCTCTCTTCGTTCCATTTTATAATTTTATTAGTTTATGACCTTTACAGTTTACACAATCATTGTTTTACACTTTGAATAATATAAAAGGAATTTGTACGTAGAAATAAATTTTATGATTTTACGAGTTGTTAAGGTTCCTCTCATATGAAACTCATAACACCCCTACCACTCCTATTCTTGCTTTCATTCCTCTTTGTAAGTCAAACTTGCTGAAGCTTTCTCCCTTACGGCCCATCTTCCTCTCTCCGCAACCTCCTCAACCCTGCCACCACCAGATACCTTTTTAAAACATCAACAAAAGCTGTAACACAGAGTACTCTGATGTGAGGTTCTGACACAGATATGACACGCTGCTGACTCAACTACATACATTTGAAGGTGACCAATGAAGCAATGAGATTGAAACATGTCAGGTCTTTCAAAAAATTTCAACTGAAACTGAAGAATGAATGAGAATTATTTTAAACCAATAATTGATATATATCTGAATTTTTCTCTAGGTTTAAATTAAGACAGTCGTACAGGCATCTTCCTGGTAAAGCTGTTGTAGCATATTGTGGTTTCAACGCCCCATTTGAGAACAGAATTGAAAGTAAACGCACGAAACTGGATGTTAGCTTCTTCAAGTGGTCTTACGTACACATTCTTATTCTGCTGTGTGTGTGTGTGTGTGTGTGTGTGTGTGTGTGTGTGTGTGTGTGTGTGTGTGTTGGTGTTTCTGGGAAATGTTTATCAGTAATTTCGTGCACCTGGAGTGGACGATACCAGACAACGCCAACGATTTTTGCCGGGATGTGGGAGTGTCTTCCATGATCTACTTCTGTGAAACTTGTTGGTCATAGACGCAGTTAACAATGTTTGTACACATCAAGGCAACTGAGGGCAACACGGATGGTTGGAACAGGGTGGGCTCGATATGGAAGGACGGGAGAATGAATTAAGTTTAGAGACAGAGTCAATTATCGAAGAAAGGCAGAATTATTCTAACCAAAAAGCGGAACGAACAAAATAGGATGATATCTGAAACAGTGCTTGAGAGCATATATTACAGGAGGACGAGCACTTTGGCCACTGTTGAGGAAGAGAATATTAAGTTTTTTGCTGTAAACAAGGATGAATTTTACCTCAGGTCTTATCAGCAGGAGACCTTGTCATAGGAATCCCTCACTGGTTCTACTAGTCCGCTGAAATACTCCAGTGTTCACGATTGTTCAATGAGTGACACTTCCACGAGTTTCATCGCTGCTGAGTATTCGTTCCTACATGCCAAGGAAATATACCTGAGGTTACATAGACAAGATTGGCGACACTCTTGAATCGTGGGGAATTCAGTGACAACAGGCTGCTGTAAGGAGCCAGCATTACGTACCCAAAGCAGTTCTGCATATGCTATTAACTTATAGTTGCTCTATGAACCACACAGTGTCCACCCATCCCAAATTCTCAGAGCTTTATCAAGAAATTAAGAATTCTTTTCGTTCTCCTCTGAAAATTATAACAACCGCGTGAAACATAACTACTGCAGTAACACAGAGTAAAGCCTAATTTATTTTATACATTAGGTGTTTTGTGGAGGTTTAGATAATGAGAAATAACTGCATTCTATTGCTCATGATAATGGTGTTGGGCAATCTAATCTACATGCCATCGTACTATTGTCACGAAAAAGAGTGATCTATAGACGCATGAGAACCGTGAACCATGAATGTTAACATTAATGGGGACTGTTATTAATTTAATCTGTGTAACTTTGTTAAGGAGATTGAAGAACAGAAACGCCTGACGTTATTGTGGTGCAGATTGGCGCTATACATACGTAAACAGTTGCCATATATACACACTCATTACCCATAAAAAACATTGGTTACAATTTCGACGACATGAAGCACCATCCCGTATTGGTTAATAAACCATAAAATTCAGCTGAAGGAAAAGAACTCTTTTGACTCAAATGAAACGTCAAGAGGAAGCTTCTACCACAAACGTCCAAAGCGAAACTTTACGAGTAGACACTTTTGAAGAGAGGGGTTTCAAAACGCTTACACTCATCCGATGTGAAGGGTGCTCATTAACTGCAACTTTTTTCACATTTTGATCAGCTAACATAGGCACTAAGCCAGAGGTTCAGAATAAGGATTCGAAAGAGCAGTTGTAAAGTGGTGGATAATGAGAGAGCAACAAGAAAAAGAAATACGGAGCCACGAGATCCACACCTATAAACCGAATTTATACCGTCCATACATCGCCTGTTAATGGTCGCCTCACTGCTTGTTTACTCGGGTTTTTATTCCGGCGCCACAAAACTGGAGGCTGATGGCGACTTTCCGCGCCCCGTACAATTTATTTGTTTTCCGCCTTACTGTTAGTGCAGCGCTGCTTACTGCGAGACAACAGCGCTTATGCGTTGTTACGTGCGTTCTCTTCTGACAGTGCGAAGTGAAACTAAAGCAGGAGCTCATACAGTATGGAATCTATGAACGCTAATTAAATGAAATACTGTTGATGGCGTTGAAATACTGTTCAGTTGGGAGACAGTGGGCCCTAGGATCCACGGGGCACTATGAAGCACGTTACGCAAACTTCAGTACAGGTAAACAAATGATTTTTTTCGCTGTTGGTAATTTGGTAGAACAGCTTACTGATATGCTTTTGTTTTGTAATATCGGGTTCCCGCCGTTAGCCTTCTGTCGGTGTTATTTCGTGTACGCAACAGTGAAGTAATTTCGGAGAATTTGATACATTAAGATATGGTGGCAAATCAATGGTTGAAATTCGGACTAAGTAATTCATTATAATAAATCAGAGTTTTATTCTAATGTTATATACATCAAACATTGAACATGTTCACACCTATCCTCACAATAGCTTCGTATAAACTTGCGTATTACTGGGGTGCATTGAGCCAAGCTCTCCGGTGCACAATGAGCCATGGTACATTGTGCCCCGTAATGGTACATTACGCCCCACAATGGTGCGTTGTGACACGATAATGATTTCATTTTGCCTTCATACATTGTCTCTGTGAGTTTCTCGTCGTAGGGAAGAACTTACATGATGATAATGTCTATTCAATTACATCAGTTAACTAGTCTTGCTTTCTTTTGGCAGATTTGAAGATAGTTTGTACATATTACAGAAAGACGGAGAGAAGTCATGCTAATCGTTATATAATTACGAAGATCTACGCTATGTTCTGAATAATGTAAAGCCAGTTTGTCAAGCATTTAAATCTCATTGAATACCTTACCCCGCTCTGTGACGATGATACGTCCAGAAAATGAAACGTGACGGCTGTGGAAGTTTAAAACAATCTATGACAATCGTTAGCTATTTTCTCAGGAGGAAGGGAAGGAATTTGGGGAAAATATTATGCTTCGGCGTCCACACCAAAATGTGCTCGCGCTTTGTGTGTGAGCTGGCTGTGAAAAATGGTCTGAAATTTCCTGAGAACGGGACAGATGGAATGGCCTCCAAGGACTGGTTCTATGCCTTCATGAAACGAAATCTTAGTTTAAGTAACCCAACCCAGAAGGCTGCAAGATGTCTAGGTCATGGCACTTTAACTTGTATAATGTTTCCATTTCCTTCATAAACGTCACCGGAGGTACCCTGAGTTTGCTGACGCTACTAGTTTTAAGCCCAGAAGAAAGTACAAACATCCAACCGTAACAGTGGGTTTCTTTGATTCCTCTGAGGTGCTTCTAATCTTAACTACAGCAGATGAAATATTAGTCACTGTATTACATGGATGCTAGAGTAATGGAAACACGCTCACATCTAGAGGCTACAGTTTCTATGTAGTATAACATCTCCATTGTCCTTTAGTAAATCGACAGCGTCAATAGACATATGGCTTACTTGACTGTCTAAAATCTGTAGCGAATTGTTGTGTTTGTTACAACTGGATTTATGAATGACGTGCTTCATGCGATCCATAAATTCCAAATTGCTACAAAGTAAAGGAATTCCTCTCACATTGTGGTGCAGCTGCATGCGTCAGAATTGCTCATGACAGATCCATGTCACATACCAACATTTGTTCTACCTTTAAGAATATCAGAACTTTTTCTTTTCATAAAGATACCAAATTCCAAAGGTGGCAGGCGTGAAACATAAGGAGCGAATGCCATTTACAATTTGTACAGGAACCAGATGGCAGTTGTAAGAGTCGAGGGGCATCAAAAGGAAGCAGTGGTTGAGAAGCGTATTGTAGCGTATCACCGATGTTATTCAATCTGTATGCCGAGCAAGCAGTCAAGCAAAGAAACGAAAATTTGGAGTAGGAATTAAAATCCATGTAGAAGAAATAAAAACTTAGAGGTTTGCCGACGACATTGTAATTCTGTTAGAGACAGCAAAGGACATAGAAGAGCAGCTGAATGCAATACACAGTGTCTTGAAAGGAGGAAATAAGATGAACATCAACAAAAGCAACACGAGGATAATGGAATGTAGTAGAGTTAAATCAGGCGGTGCTGAGGGAAATATATTAGGAAATGAGACAAAGTAGTAAAGGAGTTTTGCTATTTGGGGAACGGTTCTGGCCAAGCGGTTCTAGGCGCTTCAGTCCGGACCCACGCTGCTGCTACTGTCGCAGGTTCGAGTCCTGCCTCGGGCGTGGATGTGTGTGATGTCCTTAGGTTGGTCAGGTTTAAGTAGCTCTGAGTCTAGGTGACTGATGACCTCAGATGTTAAGTCCCATAGTGCTTAGAGCCATTTGAACCATTTCTGAACAAGAAGTCTACATCTACATCTACATACATACTCCGCAATCCACCTTACGGTGCGTGGCGGAGGGTACCTCGAACCACAATTAGCGTCTTCTCTCCCTGTCCCACTCCCAAACAGAAGGAGGGAAAAATAACTGCCTATATGCCTCTGTACGATCCCTAATCTCTCTGATCTTATCTTTGCGGTCTTGCCGCGAAATATAAGTTGGCGGCAGTTAAATTGTACTGCAGTCAGCCTCAAATGCTGGTTCTCTAAATTTCCTCAGCAGCGCTTCACGAAAAGAACGCCTCCTTTCCTCCAGAGGCTCCCACCCGAGTTCCTGAAGCATTTCCTTAACACTCGCCTGATGATCAAACGTACCAGTAACAAATCTAGCAGCCCGCCTCTGAATTGCTTCTATGTCCTCCCTCAATTCGACCTGATAGGGATCCCAAACGCTCGAGCAGTACTCAAGAATAGATCGTATTAGTGTTTTATAAGCGGTCTCCTTTACTGATGAAACACATCTTCAAAAAATTCTACCAATGAACCGAAGACGACTATCCGCTTTCCCCACAAGTGCCGTTACATGCTTGGCCCACTTCATATTGCTCTGCAATGTAACGCCCAAATATTTAATCGACGTGACTGTGTCAAGCGCTGCACTACTAATTGAGTATTCAAATATTACGGGATTCTTTTTCCTATTCATCTGCATTAATTTACATTTATCTATATTTAGATTGAGGTGCCATTCCTTACACCAATCACAAATCCTGTCAAAGTCATTTTGTATCATCCGACAAGCACTCAACGACGACAACTTCCCGTACACCACAGCATCGTCAGAAAACAGCCGCACATTGCTATCCACCCTATCCAAAAGATCATTTATGTAGATAGAAAACAACAGCGGACCTATCACACTTCCCTGGGGCACTTCAGATGATACCCTCACCTCCGATGAACATTCACCATCGAGAACAACGTACTGGGTTCTATTACTTAAGAAGTCTTCGAGCCACTCACGTATTTGGGAGCCAGTCCCATATGCTCGTACCTTGCTTACGAGTCTGCAGTGGGGAATCGAGTCAAACGCTTTCCGGAAGACAAGGAATATGACATCCGTCTGATACCCTTCATCCATGGTTCGGAAGATATCATGTGAAAAAAGGGCGAGTTGCGTTTCGCAGGAGCGATGCTTTCTAAAGCCGTGCCGATGCATGGACAGCAACTTCTCTGTCTCAAGGAAATTCATTACAGTCGAACTGAGAATATGTTCGAGAATCCAGAATCAGACCGATGTTAAAGATATTGATCTATAATTTTGAGAATCCATCCTTCTACCCTTCTTATATACAGGCGTCACCTGCGCTTTTTTCCAGTCGCTCGGGACTTTACTTTGGGCAAGAGATTCACGATAAATGCAAGCTAAGTAAGGAGCCAATGCAGTAGAGTACTCTCTGTAAAACCGAATTGGAATTCCATCAGGACCTGGCGATTTATTTATTTTCAACCCATTCAGCTGCTTGACAACCCCAGGGATGTATATCACTATGTCCTCCATACGGGAATCTGTACGAGAAGCAAACGGCGGTATGTTTGTACGATCCTCCTGCGTGAAAGGTTTCTCAAATGCTAAATTTTAAATTTCAGCTTTCGTTTTGCTGTCTTCCGTTGGCAGGCCAGACTGATCAGTGAGTGACTGGATGGAAGCCTTCGACCCGCTTACCGATTTTACGTAATACCAGAATTTCCTTGGGTTTTCAGCAAGATCTTTTGCTAAGGTATGACGGTGGTAGTGGTTGTATGCTACGCGCATTGCTCTTTTTACAGCAGTACGAATCTCTATTAACTTTGGCCTGTCCTCATTCTCTCGATCTTTCTTGACCGCGAGTGCAACTGTCTTTGCTTCCTGAGCATTCTCCGAATGTCATTCTCCGGTGTGTCTTTTCCGTCCGTAACACACTTTTTCAGCACATATTTGTCCAATGCGTGATTTACCATATGTTTAACATTTGCCCATAATTCTTCCACGTCCATCGTACCGGAAGTAAATGAAGTCGATTCATTTACTAAATGTGATGCTAACAACTGCTTATCTGCTCCTTCTCGTAAGAATGCTCTCCTTGACTTCTTGAGTATAGTGAATAGAAGCTTTCGAAATGTAGTGCTACAGAAAGACGCTAAAGATTAGATGGGTAGATCACGTAAGTGGTGAGGAGGCCCTGAATGGAATTGAGGAGAAGAGGATTTTGTGGCTAACTTGACTAGAAGAAGGGATCGGTTGGTAGGACATGTTCTGAGGCATCAAGGGATCACCAATTTAGTTGTCGAGGGAAGATTGGAGGATAAAAATCGTAGAGGAAGACCAAGAGATAAATAGACTGAGCAGATAAAAAAGGATGTAGGTTGCAGTAGTTATTCGGAGATGAAGAGGCTTGCACGAGATAGAGTAACGTGGGGAGCTGCATACCCACTCTTTGGACTGAAGACCACAACAACAACAACATATTCATTCGTGAAGATTTTATGATTAGTGAGATAACAGACAGAACTGAGGTGAGTAATGGAACAACTTCAGATGGCAGCTCGTGCCATCATATCAAGAATGTAACGTTTGCAGAGCAGGATTTTCTAACTTTTTTTTCGACAGTATGAATCAGTCTCACAACATCAGCAGCATGCAGAACCATCTGTAGTGAAAGACACTCGACAGTGTTTTCTTAAAGAGTCGTCCAGAAGTAATTCGGAATATTCAAAAGCTGAACACAGAAAGAGAGCCATGCAAGCAAGAAGGAACGAAGTTTAATTGCCGGATATACACCGGAGAAAAAATTGTTGGAAGCTACAGAGCATCCCACACAAAAAAGTCTAAACGGAAGCCTTATTAGCAGGAATCCGACAAAGAGAATTGTGAAGTATAGTACGAAGAGAGCGATTCCAACATGGGCTAGTCTGATGAATCTGAAAACCATTTTGAGGCCTCAGACATATTCCCAGAGACAAATAACATCGTTCTGATATAGTTCTAGAAAAACAATAGGAAGGTATTACGTGGGGCGAGTTCTGAAGCAAAAGGATGAAGCAAGCAGTGACGGGGAAAGAAATAGTTGAGAAGATTTTTTTCCCTCAAGTAAGATATGTTGTATCTGTTAGACCTAGCAATATTATTTATGTGCGCTGAAAACATTCTAAACGTGGGGAGACAGAGAAAAACCATACTTTAAATTCTGAATTATTGTATTGTATTGTATTGTATGTCAACCGGGGGCCTAGAAACGACGAAGAGGCTCCGTCCCCGGCGCAGTCACAGTGGTCCAAAAGCCCACGACGACTACCGCAGTCCACATCATCCGTCCGCCGATCCACGATACACACCGAACCACTCTTTCACGGTTATTGTGCGGTTCGGCCCTTGGTGGACCACCCTCTCTCCCCCCCCCCCCCCCCCCCTCAGGGAACGTCTCACACCAGACGAGTGTAACCCCTATGTTTGCGTGGTAGAGTAATGGTGGTGTACGCGTACATGAAGAACTCTTTTGGGCAGCAAATGCCGACATAGTGTAGCTGAGGCAGAATTGGTGCCGTGCAGGTGAGCGCCACAATCACGACTGCATACGACCGAGGCACACAGGGCCAACACCCGGCATCATGGTGTGGGGAGCGATCTCCTACACTGGCCGTACACCACTGGTGATCGTCGAGGGGACCCAGACCGCATTCGCAGAGGCAAATGGAAAACCGCCTAAAAACCATCCACAGACTGGCCAGCTTACCGGACCTTGACATAAGTCCGCCGGGCGGATTCGTGCCATGGACAAGGCCCTCTCTCCCAATCCGGAATGTCGTGTGTTAGACCGCACGGCTATCAGGGTGGGCTCTATTCTGAGTTAACTTTCATTTTATTAAATCCAATAATTTTAAATGAATATGTGCAGTTGACAACTTATATACAGACCTTAACTGAATGATTTATGTGAGAAATATATGTGAAAATTATATTAAACCTGGAAAGAAATTAGTAATTACATTCTTCTAATGCAATTATGTACAATGGTTCGGGCTGGGAAACAGTGAATCACTCACCATTTTTAACCTGGAGACATGCAGCATTTTCCTTATGAGGGCATTTGATACTTGACTTTATTTCAAAGTGTGAAAACTAACATTACTATATGAGTTGCAGTGAAAACTGTATTCCCTGTTTCAATGTGCTCCCCTCTTCCATGCACAACAATAAACTTGTATGGGTCCATAAATTTTTAGTGTAATACTGGTGTGAAGCACAAATAATTACAATATTTCGAAGTACGTGGTATACTTGTAAGTAGGCTGTTTAGACTTTTAAGTTGGCGACGCCACGTAACGCTCTTTATTAAAATCGCTGACTGCGCTGTGTGCAGTCTGTGGCTGGTTGGACTCATTGTTGGATTATTCGTTAGTGTAGTGTTGGGCAGTTGGATTTGAACAGTGCGTAGCGTTGGGCAGTTGGAGTTGAGCCGCTAGCGGTGGTGGATGTGGGGAGAAAGGTGCCAGAGTTTTCAGATGTTAATACGAGCGGACGATCTGGACGTGCGTCCATCAGAGGAAACAAATTTGTCAATATAGATGTCAAGAATTTATACATATATTATTACTTTTCAGCACTATTTAGGTAAATACATTCATTATTCTCTATCAAAATCTTTCATTTGCTAACTATATGCCTATCAGTAGTTAGTGCCTTCAGTAGTTGGACTCTTTTATTTAGCTGGCAGTATTGGCGCACACTTTATTGCAATAGTTCGAGTAACGAAGATTTTTGTGAGGTCAGTGATTCATGAAGGATATAGGTTATTGTCAGTCACCGCTATTCTTTTCTAGGGATTATGAAAAGCAAATTGCGTTACGCTAAAATATTGAGTGTCAGTTGAGAAATGATCAGAATAAGTAAAGAGAAAATTGTCTGAGTACGTTCAGTTTTACTCAGCTGTTTCTGTATCAAATAACGTAGAAGTTTACCAGTACAGTCTTTCTTTACATTCGAAGGGGAAGTTTAATATGTCGACCTTTAGTCGAGGATACCTCACTAGATTCTTCTGACTTTTTCTTGTAGTTTGAGTAATTAGTGCAGTTATTTTTTATAGCAAGCACGTAATTGTAGAGAGAATTTCCTTTGTCGTGATAGTTTTTCATTGTTGTACAATAAAACAGTTTTGACATGCATGTAGATTTGCTCCAAGTATTTCGCTGCCGCGCCTTAATTAATTAGATATTATTTTCAGCTCTATTTTAATGTGTTTTCATATTCTGCTCTTCAAATTGTCCTTTTCCGTGTTGTCGTGTGAAATACGAGAGGATTATAGCGTGTGAAAAACGTAACACTAGGCTGCAGAGTAAATTGAGAAATGTTAGTGAAGACAAGCGTAGCATATCAGTACCACCGTGCAATGAATTCACAGATATTCAAAATAGTAAATTGGTGATTGTGCATCGGGAAATGGTCCAGGAAATAAATAAAGGTGTAGACAGTGAAACAGCTACTGAACAGCGTAGTATTGTCGATCGATCGGTCGGCAACAGCTCACGTCAGGAGTCCGAAATGACAGGACAAAATCTTGCAAATACTGTGCATTTACGTTTTGCGCAATTACTCTTTTCTCAATCAAGACACATGATCTGCATTTCAAAATGCGAATATTGCTGGTGCAAATGCACTGCTGAAAAGCAGAAAGGAATATGTTCAAGACGTTAATACACTGTTATTGCAATTCATGCAACGAATGGAACAAAGTCAGAAACAATCACAGCAACAAATGTAACAAAAGCTTCAAAAGTTAGACACACTGGAACGAAATCTTCAAAAGTTACAGAAGTTAGACCGAATGGAACAAAATCACAAACAAACTAAGCAACAGCTTCAAATGTTTGAACAAATACGCAAGGATTTAACTGCTGAGTTACTTAAAATCGAATCTAAATGTCAAAACGTCTGTAACGACGTAAAAACACAAATTTGTGAGCATTTTCATTCTACTGCTTCGCGTCATGAAGGTGCATTACAGAATCACGAAGTAGCCGTAAAATAACTGCAAAGTATTGTTCATGAAAATCACGACACCTTGCAGCCGAAAACGGACTCAGTTTCTTCTACCGATTCGCTTACGCAACTTGTAAAAACTCAGGAAAACTTAAAGGACACAGTAGATACGCTTTCGACATTCTGAAACTTCGTTCAGAAAAACACACGGAGGGAATCAGTTCATTATCGGAGAAAGTAGCCGAACTTTCGGATCAGTTCACTAACTTATCTACAAAGGTAGATGATGATCTGAATGTCACAAGATCGGTAGCCTTTACTGACACAGAGGAGTATGAACAAATTAAGAAATTTAAATAAAATCAGAACCCAATCAATACACAATACGAAAGAGAAATGCGGGAAATACATTAGTTGACACATGTAATGCAAAAATTACATATTACGCTCTCCAACACGGGAAGAGTGATTCTGAAATAAGGAAAAGTCAGGGTATTTAGGAAATTTTGGAAAAAATGGGCAAGGTGCACCAAATTCTGAGATGGAGCCTCCGACACAGCGTAACAATGATCGATATGCGACTCACGGTCATGATGACTTTGACTATAAGCTGTTCATTACTACACGTAAATTCAAAACATTTAAGAATTCCGGCAACGACTTTCATCCACAAGCATAGCTTCATCTCTTCTCCGTTTTCCTCCCAATTGGTCATTAGAGCACAGATAACAATTTATGTGTGGCTACTTACAGAATGAACCTGCTGTAAGAATGCGATCGGTCATTTGCGATTGTCACAGTGAAGGAGAATTTTATCATGCATCTTCTCAGCATATTGCTCTCAAGCTACTCAAGCTCGAGTAAAACAAAGCATCATAATGATGAATCATTAGGAACAGCCTGAATTTTCCAATCCGGTAAAATATTTTTAAGAGATGTTGCAGAAAAATCTGTATTTGGGAAATCCGTACAGTCCCTCGGAACTCATCCGGATTTGCTTAATTAAGTTGCCTGAACATTTACAACATATTATTTTAGCAGGATGTTGCAAAGATGACATCGAAGCTTTTCAGAGACTGTTGCAAGAATTGGAAATAGACACTGACATTCGCCGAATGCGAAAACAGGAACGCAGCAACTACAGGTCATGTCCGCCACAATTTCATGATGACAGAAATAATAACTGGACACTAAAAGAGTAATTTCATAATCGTGACCAAAACAGGCACCACCCGTATGACAACCGTTGGCAGAGTAACAATAGTTACAGCGAAAGATGACCTCTCTGTGGAAATGACTATGATAGAGACAATCATAGAAACAGACAATATGGGAACCAGAATAACTATTATCAAGGGAGACAGAATAACTTCAGACGCAATGGTCCACCCTGCAGTTAAGATTCTGGGAGAAATTCTCCACCACATAACTGACAGGAAAGAAACTACGGAAACAAATTCTGTTATATTTGATGTCATGTTATTTGTATAATTTTCTTCCTTTCTAGTCCTGTAATCTGTCACCAAATAACTACACCTGTTGATTTTTATTCTGACATGTTTTTTAAGTTGTTTGAAAATAACACGCCAGCGTATGTTGACAAGATGAGCATCCCCCCCCCCCCCCCTCCCACCAGTCTTTTTTTGCTATGCGTTTTTTAATGTACAATTTTAAAATTGAAATATTCATTTAACGATTTGCAAGTGTACGTTGGTATTTTGTGGTAATCTCTTGGCAAATGAAGAATTGTTAAGTCTTCACCTGACACACGTCACATAGAGAGCGTACCAAGACCCTGTCACACCGAGGTCTGCTGTATAGGTGAATGTTATTGTGTTCGCTTCTCAGTTTTGGTTATTGATAACTTGATACCACTGTCTGAGTTTAATTTGTACAGGTATGTTCTTCCCTACAGTTCGTTTATATTCAAGAGTATTAGTGTTTTTTTTTTTTTTTTTTTTTTACTCACTGATCGCTATGTAAAAATTTTTAACCTCCAGCACTGAAGATGATCACTAAGCGATCGAAAATCGATTCTGCTATCAATAACACGTCAGTATTACGGCCAACGCTGACCTTCCTTTTAATTTAACATGTATGGTCGTTGTGCACGTAGCACTCCATGCAGTCGCCAATCACTTTTAATGTAACTATGGAAACTATCTACAAGATGACAGTAACCTTAACAATAGATCAGAATTTAATCAGGATTGGCATGATTCAAACAGGGCAGTGCCCTCTTGACAAGGTGAATTTGAAGAAGTTAGATCTCCAGATCCCACTAACAATGCGCAACAACAATGAGGTAACAGAAGATTCACACCACAAGCGGCCACGTGCTCCAGCTGGGCTTGAGAACAATATCATAAGCTAACCTTGAGAAAAATTCCAGTATTCTTTACCAACAGCATGATAACTGCGATGAAGTTGAAACTCTGTGTACTAGGAAAGGGAAACGATTACACCACATTTCACATGTAAAGCCATTTATTGAGAGATAATGGGCTTTTTAACTTTTTCATTCCCATAAAATTTTTTTCTTCACATTACTAGTACGCTTTGTGACACTCAGAAACTGTTAACATGCAACAATGTTTTGAAGTTAACTATCCAGTCAGGAACATAGGGAACTTATTTATACAGTAATTACGACTTCTTTTTTGTAGTGAACAGACGACACAGTGTTATTGTGTGTACATTCGTGCTTGTTCGTTGCACGATTACATAAGGCTAACATGCTTAGAAAATATATTGCTAATGAGATTTCAATGCAATATTTTGGTACCTTGAAAAGACATTCTGGATTTAAAGTAGTTTCAGAGATTTGACAGATGACTCAATGGTTAGTTTATTTGACAGCTCCACATTTGTATCACGTCGCTATTAACGAGTAAACCAATTTACATTATTGCTTTTGTGCTGTATCTGTTTTATATCTGCACAGTTATTCTACATTATTCTGGCAAGTAAAATATATTTCACTAGTAACCTTTGTGGCATAGCTACAATGGGAAAGCCTTTTCGATACACAACAATACATTACAGTGCAGTACTTTCTTGGTAACGGTAATGTAAGTAATAACTGCGACAACTATACACATGACATTACACTTTTGTTTATGGCAAGGTAAGTACATTGACTTCTATAGAACTTTGCTTATGGACTACGATAACTACGACACATGGCACATTTTTATCGTTAAGCAATGACAGAAATTATCTTACAGCAAGACGCGCAGTTTAGCGCTAGAGGACATGCATTTGAGTGATTAATTTTTGTACTTAAAAAAGTTTTTTAAAGATTCTTGAATTACAAAGATAAAAAGACGATTTTCAGGCTATGCATTTCAGTCCATTTCTGTAATCTGTAACACCTGAAGGTATAATCACATAAACCATAAGGGGGGTACAAGTTTACTTAGTGTAATAAGCATGTGGCAAGCGCAGGAAGCCGTAGCCTAAATGGTATTTGATTACTCAATTTTACACATCAGAACCATATTTCTCTAACACATAATTACACAGCAATCTGATTATTTAACAGAGAGACAAACATTTTACTACATCAATGAAACAGGATTACGCAATTACACAGTTCATAGCTTTTTAGAATCATTCTCATACTATTGGAGATTTGAATAATGTACTTTTTATGGGATCATGATCATTGAAGTACGTTTGAGGTAGATGACACTATTGAAAGGAGCAAAGAAATTTTTTTGGTTTTGAAATTTTTTAAAGAAGCTACAACGATTTTGAGACGTGATTTACCTGTAATGATGATATTATTACGACGACGATGTGTAATATGCTGTTGATGTATGTTTATGATCATTGAGATGATGCTAGATGAGGGATTTGAATATGCTGCCCCCCATGAACCATGGACCTTACCATTGGTGGGGAGGCTTGCGTGCCTCAGCGATACAGATGGCCGTACCGTAGGTGCAACCACAATGGAGGGGTGTCTGTTGAGAGGCAAGACAAATGTGTAGTTCCTGAAGAGGGGTAGCAGCCTTTTCAGTAGTTGCAGGGCCAACAGACTGGATGATTGACTAATCTGGTCTTGTAACACTAACCAAAACGGCCTTGCTGTGCTGGTACTGAAAACTTCTGAAGTCAAGGGGAAAAACAACCGTAATTTTTCCGGAGGTATGCAGCTTTACTGTATGGTTAAGTGATGATTGTGACCTCTTGGGTAAAATATTCCGGACGTAAAATAGTCCCACATTCGGGTCTCCGGGCGGGGACTACTCAAGGGGACGTCGTTATCAGGAAAAAGAAAACTGGTGTTCTATGGACTGTTGCATGGAATGTCAGATCCCTTAATTGGGCAGGTGGAAAGTTTAAAAAGGGAAATGTATAGGTTAAAGTTAGATATAGTGAGAATTAGTGAAGTTCAATGGCAGGAGGAACAAGACTTTTGGTCAGGTGAATACAGGGTTATAAATACAAAATCAAATAGGGGTATTGCAGGAGTACTTTTAAGAAAGAATAGAAGAAAAGGTGGGTAAGCTACTACAAAGAGCATAGTGAACGCATTATTGTGGCCAAGATAGACATGAAGCCCACACCCACTACAGTAGTACAAGTTTATAAGCCAACTAGCTCTGCAGATGATGAAGAAATTGATGAAATGTATGACGAGGTAAAAGAAATTATTCAGGCAGTGAAGGGAGACGAAAATTTATTAGTCATGGGTGACTGGAATTCGAGAGTAGGAAAAGGGAGAGAAGCAATCATAGTAGGTGAATGTGGATTGGGGGCAGGAAATGAAAGAGGAAGCCATCTGCTACAATTTTGTACAGAGCATAACTCAATCATAGCTAACACTTGGTTCAAGAATCATAAAAGAAGGTTGTATACATGGAAGAATCCTGGTGATACTAACAGGTATCAGATAGATTATATAATGGTAAGACAGAAGGATTTAGGTACCAGGTTTTAAATTGTAAGACAATTCCAGGGGCAGATATGGACTCTGACCACTATCTATTGGTAATGAACTGTAGATTAAAACGGAAGAAACTGCAAAAAGGTAAGAATTTAAGGAGATGGGACCTGGATCAACTGACTAAACCAGAGGTTCTACGGAGTTGCAGGGAGAGGATAAGGAAACAATTGACAGGAATGGGGGAAGAAATACAGTAGAAGAAGGATGGGTAGCTCTGAGGGATGAAGTAGTGAAGGCAGAATATGAACAAGTAGGTAAATAGAAATCCATGGGTAACAGAAGAAATATTGAATTTCATTGATGAAAGGAGAAAATATAAAAATGCAGTAAATGAAGCAGGCAAAAGGAATACAAACATCTAAAAAATGAGATCGACAGGAAGTTCAAAGTGGCTAAGCAAGCATGGCTAGAGGACAGATGTAAGACTGTAGAGGCATATCTCACTAGGGGTAAGACAGATATTGCCTACATGAAAATTAAAGAGACCTTTGGAGAAAGAAGAACCACTTGTATGAATATCAAGGTCTCAGATGGAAACCCTGTTCTAAGCAAAGAAGGGAAAGCAGAAAGGTGGAAAGAGTATACAGAGGGTCTACGAAGGGGCGATGTTCTTGAGGACAATATTATGGAAATCGAAGAGGATGTAGATGAAGATGAAATGGGAGATATGTGAAGAGTTTGACAGAGCACTGAAAGACCTAAGTCAAAACAAGTCCCCAGCAGTAGACAACATTCCATTAGAACTACTGACGGCCTTGGGAAAGCCAGTTCTGACAAAACTCTATCATCTGGTGATCATGATGTATGACACAGGCGAAATACCCTCAGACTTGAAGAAGAATATAATAATTCCAATCCCAAAGAAAGCAGGTGTTTACAGATGTGAAAATTACCGATCTGTCAGTTTAATAAGTCACAGCTGCTAAATACTAACGCGAATTCTTTACAGACGAATGATAAAACAAGTAGAAGTCGACCTCGGCGATGATCAGTTTAGATTACGTAGAAATATTGGAACACATGAGGCAATACTGACCCTACGACTTATCTCAGAAGAAAGATTAAGGAGAGGTAAATCTACGTTTCTAGCATTTGTACACTTAGAAAATGCTTTTGACAAAGTTGTCTGGCATAATCTCTTTCAAATTCTAAAGGTGGCAGGGGTAAAATACAGGGACCGAAAGGCAATTTACAATTTGTACAGAAACCAGATGGCTGTTATAAGAGTCGTGGGGCATGAAAGAGAAGCAGTGGTTGGGAAGGGAGTGAGACAGGGTTGTAGCCTCTCCCCGATGTTATTCAATTTGTATATTGAGCAAGCAGTAAAGGAAACAAAAGAAAAATTTGGAGTAGGTATTAATATCCATGGAGAAGAAATAAAAACTTTAAGGTTCGCCGATGACATTGTATTTCTGTTAGAGACAGCAAAGGACTTGGAAGAGCAGTTGAACGGAATGAACTGTGTCTTGAAAGGAGGATATAAGATGAACATCAACAAAAGCAAAACGAGGATAATGGAATGTAGTCGAATTAAGTCAGGTAATGCTGAGGGAATTAGATTAGGAAATGAGACACTTACAGTAGTAATGGAGTTTTGCTATTTGGGAGCAAAATAACTGATGATGGTCGAAGTAAAGAAGACATAAAATGTAGACTGGTAATCGCAAGGAAAGCGTTTCTGAAGAAGAGAAATTTGTAACATCGAGTATAGATTTAAGGTTCAGTAAGTCGTTTCTGAAAGTATTTTTATAGAGTGTAGTCATGTATGGAAGTGAAAGATGGACGATAAATAGTTTGGACAAGAAGACAATAGAAGCTTTCGAAACGTGGTGCTACAGAAGAATGATGAAGATTAGATGGGTAGATTACATAACTAATGAGGAGGTATTGAATAGATTTGGCGAGAAGAGCAGTTTGTGGCACAACTTGACAAGAAGAAGGACCAGTTGGTAGGACATGTTCTGAGGCATCAAGGGATCACATATTTAGCATTGGAGTGCAGTGTGGAGGGTAAAAATCGTAGTGGGAGACCAAGAGATGAATACACTAAGCAGATACAGAAGGATGTAGGTTTGCAGTAAGTACTGGGAGATAAAGAAGCTTGCACAGGATAGGGTAGCATGGAGAGCTGCATCAAACCAGTCTCAGGACTGAATACCATCACAACAACAACAACAACAACATTGAAGAAGTGTTGACGAATATGTATATGTTTAATAACTTAAGGAATTATGAGTAGTGGTTAGGGACTGTGGTTTGTGAAAAGTATGTTTGAAACCAAGAATCGTACTTTAAGAATTACGAAATGTGTGTACATGCGTGAATGTGAGGATGCCGATGGAAATTTTTAGACACTGCTACTCAAGAGATATGGTTTCTACACATTTCTACTGTAATTTTTCGACCTGTGAAATTTTATTGGTATCAAACTGTCACTGTAGTGGAAAATGCTGCAGTAAATATTTCGGTAAAGAAGGTGACCTTGACGTAATGTGCTGTAGGCGCTCAGCTGCGCCACAGTCACCTGGAAAAAAAAATTGTGTGTGCCTTTCAGCGGCACAGATGTAGAAAAAGAGGCCATTAGCCTCACTTTTGAATTTTTTTTGTAGAAAGCATCTAAGACATGCTCATACTGGAAAATATATGATTACAATTTGGAGGTCGTAATTTTTGATATTTACTGAAATGCCTGTAAAATGATGAGAAATATTTTACATCTATACACTTGATTATGACTACTGTCTTTCCAGTTTAGAGATTTTTTACTGCTTTATTAAATGCCACATGGATAGTGAATGTTATCTTTATGCTTTGCCTTGTATGTATTTGCCTATTTTGTTTGATATCTAGTTTCTAGCTGCGCTGTGGCATTGGTTAAAATAAAATTTAATAGATGTACTAATGTAAATACTTTCTTTCTATAGATTAATTAAACAATGATTTTATGTTATACTTTTTTAAAAAAAGAGGGAGCACTAAGAAACGAAAGAACTACAGGAAGGAGAACAGATACAGCCGTTAGGAATTGGATACACAATTTTTTTCAACATCTTGGTAGCTTGTCTGGTAGAGTAAGTTATTGTGATGCATCACTCTAGTGTTAAGATGCAACATATGTATTAAGGTGTAAATAGACATATCCTTTATCTCCATTGCTAACTTTACTGTAACATTTCTTTCTGCTTGAGCTTTGTCATGTTTATGTAATGTTTATTGCTTTTGCTGCTGCTGCTGTTTGTCGGGAGTTGTCCAACAGAATTTTATTTTGTATTGAGCCACTTTTGCTACTCATAAATTTTTTTTTATTTTATTTTTTTTTTGCTGCTGCACATTAGCTCATATTAGTTGCAATGTGGCATTTGGTTTTGCTAATTTATATTTATTGCTGCTTGCTTTGCCACATTACATTTTTTCTCGTTCTTCTTTGTGTTAATCATGGTGCTGCTGCATTGCCTGTTCCCTTAGTTTATGCATCTGGGCTCAGCAGATTTAAGTTAGCAGAAGAGGGGGGATACTATATAAGAAACTAACTATGAAGAATAGGTAAAGACTGCATTGAGAAGTTATATGAAAAAGATTTGGGCCAAAATGAGTATTGTACAATGAGAAATAATTGTTTTGGAAGAGGATATGAAAAGACATGTAGGGCTTAGGGGCCACAGGGTTAGATAGGATTTTATTGAAAACAAATAAGGACGTAACGAATATGTTATAATATGAATAAAGAAAGCATGCATAGATAGGACTTTTTGGGAATAATGATGAACCAAGGGAGATCTGTGAGAAGTAAAGAAAGTTTTGTTTAAAAATGAAATACGATAAATACTGCATTACTGAAAACAAACCCTGTCCTTTCCTTTTGTGTTATTCCACTGTATGTTTGTGTGTACCCTTGTGTGTCTATGTTCTTCCTGTCTATATGTGTTTATCTGGTAAGACTTATGTTGTAGAAATTTTCTAATACTAAGATGCACTTACTATGACGAAGTGTGCTGTTATCCTCAAATAAACCCTGTCCTTTGGATTGAAAAAAAAATATTGTTTAGACATTACTTGCTCTGTAATGTTTTCCTTTTTATGCTCATGTATCAATTTTATGTGCTAATTAGTATTCTCATTTTTTTCATTTATTTAATTGTGTCACAATTCCTATAATACTCATGTATATGCTTATTTCCACTCTTTTGTAGCACCCAGTTTAGTACTAACGTTATGATTATATTTTACCGATGTTTTTTTTACCTTTGTAATTGTATTCTCATGTCATAAAATTAGACACAAGTTCTTAAAATTTTGTACACATTAGGGTTTCATTTCACCGCACACATTTCTGTTGGTCATAGTGTAGATTAGATTAGATTAGATTAGTACTTGTTCCATAGATCATGAATACGACACTTCGTAATGATGTGGAACGTGTCAGGTTAATAAAAGGTGTCTATGCAAGATATTACATTACACAAAATATTACATGACTCTTAATATTTCTAATTTTTAATTATTTTGCGGGGGTTGGGGAAATTACCCATTTACTATATCCTAAAATTTATCTAATGAGTAGAACGAATTGCCATTAATAAATTCTTCTAATTTCCTTTTAAATGCCATATGGCTATCTGTCAGACTCTTGATGCTATTAGGTAAGTGACAAAAGACTTTTGTGGCAGCATAATTTACCCCCTTCTGAGTCGCAGTTAGATTTAACTCTGAGTAGTGAAGATCATCCTTTCTCCTAGTGTTGTAGCCACACTGCTATTACTTTTGAATTCGTTCGGATGGTTAATAACAAATATCATAAGTGAATATATACAGGGTGGTCCATTGATAGTGACTGGGCCAAATATCTCACGAAATAAGAGTCAAACGAAAAAACTACAAAGAACGAAACTTGTCTAGCTTGAAGGGGAAAACCCAATGGCACTATGGTTGGCCCACTAGATAGCGCTGCCGTATCTCAAACGGATATCGACTGCGTTTTTTTTTTAAATAGGAACCCCCATTTTTATTACATATCCATGTAGTACCCAAAGAAATATGAATTTTTTTACTTGGACCATTTTTTTTTTCGTTTTGTCATAGATGGCGCCGTATTAGTCACAAACGTATAAGTACGTGGTTTCACGTAACATTCCACCAGTTCGGACTGTATTTGCTTCGTGGTACAATACCCGTGTTAAAATGGACCGTTTACCAATTGCGGAAAAGGTCGATATCGTGTTGATGTATGGCTATTGTGATTAAAATTCCCAACGGGTGTGTGCTATGTATGCTGCTCGGTATCCTGGACGACATCATCCAAGTGTCCGGAGCGTTCGCCGGATAGTTACGTTATTTAAGGAAACAGGAAGTGTTCAGCCACATGTGAAACGTCAACCACGACCTGCAACAAATGATGACGCCCAAGTAGGTGTTTGAGCTGCTGTTGCGGCTAATCCGCACGTCAGTAGCACAAAAATTGGGCGAGAATCTGGAATCTAGAAACATCGGTATTGAGAATGCTACATCAACATCGATTGCACCCTTACCATATTTCTATGCCCCAGGAATTGCATGTCGACGACTCTGAACGTTGTGTACAGTTCTACCACTGGGCACAAGAGAAATTACGGGACGATGACAGATGTTTTGCACGCCTTCTATTTAGCGACGAAGCGTTAATTACCAACAGCGGTAACGGAAAACGGCATAATATGCACTATACGGCAACGGAAAATCCGCGATGGCTGCAACAAGTGGAACATCAGCGACCTAGGCGGGTTAATGTATAGTGCGGCGTTATGGGAGGAAGGATAATTGCCACCCATTTTATCGATGGCAATCTAAATGGTGCAATGCATGCTGATTTCCGACATAATGTACTACCGATGTTACTACAAGATGTTTCACTGCATGACAGAATGGCGATGTACTTCCAACATGATGGATGTCCGGCACATAGCTCGCATGCGGTTGAAGCGGTATTGAATAGCATATTTCATGACAGGTAGATTGGTCGTCGAAGCAGCATACTATGGCCCGCACATTTACCGGATCTGATATCCCCAGATTTCTTTCTGTGGGGAAATTTGAAGGATATTTGCTATCGTGATCGACTGACAACGCCTGACAACATGCTTAGCGCATTGTCAATGCATGTGCGAACATTACAGAAGGTGAACTACTCGTTGTTGAGAGGAATGTCGTTACACGTATTGCCAAATGCATTGAGGTTGACGGACATCATTTTGAGCATTTATTGCATTAATGTGGTATTTACAGGTAATCACGCTGTAACAGCATGCGTTCTCAGAAATTATAAGTTCACAAAGGTGCATGGATCACTAATAAAAACGATGACGTAACAGTAAACTTGTTGTTTCATTTAATGACAGGAACAGTCACGGTAAAGCCTGACCTAAAATGTTCGCATTACTTGTATCACATTGGAACAACCGAAATAAAATGTTCAAACGTACCTACGTTCTGAAGTTTAATTTAAAAAAGCTACCTGTTACCAACTGCCTAAAATTGTGAGCCATATGTTTGTGACTAATACAGCGTCATCTATCACAAAGCGAAATAAGTGGTCCAATTAAAACATTCATATTTATTTACGTCCTACTCGAATATGTAATAAAAATGGGGGTACCTATATAAAAAACGCAGTTGAATTCCGTTTGACCAATGACAGCGCCATCTAGCGGGCCAGCCGTAGCGCCATCTGGTTTCCCCCTTCAAGCTAGACATGTTTCATTCTTTGTAGTTTTTTGGTTTGAAGCTTATTTCGTGAGGTATTTGGCCCAGTCATGATCAATGAACCACCCTGTATAATGAGAGGCTACAGTGAAGATCTCTAGCTCTGTACACTTAAGATTGCGGTATAAGGCTAAGTATGCATACTCGGAAAGTAAGGCAAAGCCGCGAAATATAAACAAAACGAACTTTTCGCGCTTACTGGAACAATAAGCAAATAAAAGAAATACCTTTAATGGTGAGCTTGAAAAGCACCCTAATAAATGTATTTAATCAGTTAAACTACAGGAAATGCACTGAAAATTCCGGTATAACGCTAAATATGCACACTCGAAGATTTAGGCCTAAGCAGCAGTAAGTAAACAAACGAACTTTTCGTGATTATAAAACACTATACAAATAAAAGAAAAACTTTTAATGGTGAGCTTGAAGAGTACACTAAAAACGTATTTAATTAGTTAAAAGTGATCAACTGCAATTTATTACAACCTAAATTACGTATCTTTCACGAGAGCTCTGTCTCCGTACGTGCGGCCTTGTGCGTGGCTACCAACACAATCCACAATATTTGAGAAGTTAAAAAAAGGACTCTTAGTGCTTTCATATGTGTTGATATTTCAGCAAAGGACTGGTTAATAGCATTGCTGGTTCTAAGGACATGTCAAAAACTTTATTTTGTGTGCACAAGTGATAGTTCTTGGACTTGCTATTTAATCCGCAAGACCCTTCGATGGTGATTGTGCACCCACACAGTCGCAACAGATGGCTGCTAGACATCTCTACAATGACTACAGAGGGTCTGCACCATCGGTTGCCCACCAATAGAATTATCTGTACAAGGACTACCGTGGGCCTGCACCTTTGGTGTCCCATCAATACCATAATCTCTGCCAGGACTACAGTGGGTCTGCACCTGTGGTGGCCCACTGATACCATTTTCTCTACAAGAAAAACTGTGGGTCATCTCTGTGATGACCTACCTACTAATATTCCTGAAAACTTGGACTGACTCTTCTGTCTGTTTGCTCTGTTGTGGTCCAGTACCTGTCTGCATGTCAAGAATCAGCACTGTCTTTCCGATGGATGGACAACACTACTTTTTCAAGACTACTTGGAAGTCCACAACTTAGGTGTGCATTTTCTTCTGCTGCTCATATTTTGTGCATAAAACTGTAATTACTACTGTAATGAATGATCAGCACTGTCTTTATAGATTGTGAGGACAATTGTTGATTTTGACCAACAGTGCATCAATAAGTGTGTCCATTTGAAATTCTGGCTACAGTTAATATGAAAAATTCTATCAGATAAGTACTGGTCACTGCCCAAAACAATTTGTAAAACTTTTTGTGGGGCGCATGGGGGTACGCTGTTCAGGTTTTTATGTTGCTCACGTGGTGACACAACGTAGCGCTCTGTATTATAATCTCTGACTGCGCTGTGTGCAGTCTGTGGCCGGTTGGACTCATTGTTGGATTATTCATTGGTGAAGTGTTGGGCAGTTGGATGAGAACAGCGCTTAGCTTTGGAGAGTTGGAGGTGAGCCGCCAGCAGTGGTGGATGTGGGGAGAAAGATGCCAGAAGTTTCAGATGTTAAAATGAGCGGACGATGGACGTGTGTCCGTCAGAAAATGGAAATTTGTCAAAATAGATGTCTAGAATCTATACATAAATTATGACTTTTGAACACTATTAAGGTAAATACATTCTTTGTTCTCTATCAAAATCTTTCATTTGCTAACATAGCTGTATTGCAATAGTTCGAGTAAGATTTTTGTGTGGTAAGTGATTCGTGAAGGATACAGGTTATTGTTAGTCAGGGCTATTCTTTTGTAGGACTATTAAAAGTCAGATTGCGTTGCGCTAAAATATTGTATCTCAGTTTAGAAATGATTAGAATAAGTAAAGAGATAACTGTCTGAGTACGTTCAGTTTTACTCAGCTGTTTCTGTCTCAAATAACGTAGAAGTTTACCAGTACAGTCTTTCTTTACATTCAAACGGGAAGTTTCATGCTCTACACTGTGCGCAATAAATCTAAAGCAATATAAATGATATACCTAACTGATTTATAAAACAAATTGTGTAAGAATACTGTTTATAAACAATTTACCACAGGAAAACGTCCCGGAAAGTGTTAAAAACACCCTGCTGTGCACAAGTGGGCTGTGATACTTTTTTAATACACTGTAATATAAATGACGATTATTCTGAAATGAAGTCTTCAAAATAAGCCGTTTCATTAAATTAATATAAATGCAAACAGCTGGACCTCGATATGTTTACATTACACAAATGAGATTCAAATCGAATGCGACCAATAAAACTGGCGTTTAGATGTGTCGTATTGTAATTCTCCATTAATGTTTTTA
Source organism: Schistocerca nitens (assembly GCF_023898315.1). Lineage (NCBI taxonomy): Eukaryota > Metazoa > Arthropoda > Insecta > Orthoptera > Acrididae > Schistocerca > Schistocerca nitens. Next base: position 187,740,527 of record NC_064618.1, on the reverse strand, counting down.
AATGTTTTGTCATAATAACTGAGCAAAATAAGCACGCTGCAGTGAGCGTTGTAATGTTCTTACCCGCCAGGGTCAGCTGCTCTCGCCTAGTTTTGTGATTACCGAGAATTGTTTAAGGTTACCATCAAACAATATAACAACTGACAGGTGAAGTTAGTTAAGATGTCAGAGAATGGCAAGAACGTACCACCTGTTCAATCATGATTATCTAGGAAGCGAACCTTCAGGCCGATAACAGTTAATGGAATAATACTAGCTGTTTACTTCGAGTTGCAAAATTATATACTAATTCCAAACCTATGTACGACAGAAAAAGTAGTTGTATCTTACGAGTAAACAATACGTAGTTTATTTACGCATTTTAAATTATATGGATGCCATGTACAATTGTTAAAGTAAAAGTTTTTAATTTCTTTTGCAATTTTAATTCAACTTAAATAGTAATTCAAACAGTTCTTTTATTCTGATGAGCCAGCAGATTAGAGCCAGCCGCTTAATAGCGTCTAGGCAACCTTTGGAACGCCATACATCATACGCCCAGTTGCAGGGTGCGATAAGTCTTTCGTAGACACCTTGAGGTATGTGACATCAGAGTTCTACACATAGGTCAAGCAATTCCTGTAACTTTCAGGTCGATGGTTTGTGGGTACCAGATGGTTCATATCTTGCCCGTTTTGTGGTAGAAACGTAAACGCGTCATCACTACCATGCCCCTCAAACCACTGTAACACGAGTCTGACTTGTGACACGGACATTCATCTTGCTATAGTCTATCATCGCTGCCAGGGAAGACTCCTTATTAACGTTTACGTTGTCAGTAGTAGCTGTCTTTTTGCGTTCAGCTATTGCCACAGGTCCTGTGGAAGCCCCTTTAGTTAGCTCCCAAGCGTAATAATGCGTTTTCAGCCCTATGGACGTGGTGCGATGCACGTTTGGAAATTCTGTTCGCCCGGATGACTGCGTGTCTGCGTACGACTACCGACCTAATCCACATAATATGTAAAATGGGATGTATAAAACTCTTGTAATTATTTGCGCAGAGACCCTGTAGAATCAGGCAAATCATAATTCCTCATGCTAGCATTCTTTCTTATCTTCCACGTTTCTCTCAATTTTTCTTTCCATGGAGTCACTTTCTAGCCTCAGCCTACTTTGGCCATGGTGTCTTTGCAACTTCATTCTCTCACCTAATATGCCACTTTTATATGTTGCCTTTGTATATGTTTCTGTCTTTCATTTCTTTTGGATCCACATATGCTTTTTCTAGGCCAAGTTTTGTGGTATGGTTGACTGTACCCCATGTATGTGTAATATTTCAGAACTCTTTTCGTGACTCTCTTTGGCTGTAGCCCGCTGATGTACTGGGGTAACTACGGATGGAGAAATCAATCTCTTCATTTATTATAGGTTCAGGCTTTTCAATTTTATAGAAGTATGCTTCCAGTTGTACCAACAGGTTTAGAGTCTTACCGTTGGTTTCAATACATAATACAACGACATTGTTTCCTGTTCTGTTCGTAATGAGTTTGGTTTATGGTACAAGCTGTACAATATTAAATTTTTCGTATTGTTTGACCCGGAAAGAACTTAAGTCTTGTTACAATCGTGTTTTGAAATGAATGCACGTTCTTTCGGTGATATGATTTAATAAACTCATTTCAGGCTTCTATCCACGTCAGGTGGTTCAAATCACATGAGCTTTCGACTGATCTCTCCTCGGCGATTGTCAAGTGCTAAATGCCTGCCATGTCACCGTGACCGCGCTGTTATATAGCCGCGCTGCTAGCTGTGGTGTCATTGGTGCTCGCTTACTCGCCAAATATGGTAATGTTTTCATCCCACGTCTGTCGCCCCCCCCTTTTTCTCCGCCCCCCCCCCCCCCCCCCGCAATGCAACGGCGAGGACCCAGGCTGTGCTGACTACAAACCGCCGTCGTTTTTCGTGTTTTATTCAAATAATTAAATTTCTATAGTTTTTTGGTAACGCTTTTCCCAAATCCAATCGACCTCATAAATGCAGATATTTCGTCGAACGGAATTCAGTGTCGGTTATCTAAAGCATATTCTATGACAGTTTATTTTTCAGTGTAGTACCGGCTAAAGCCCCTCTTCTTTTCCGTCCATGGTCTATAGTATCTTAATATTAGTTGTCATAAGTTAGTTTGTTTTGTATTCTGTAGAATATTTCTGTGATTAATTTTAATGATGTGGAAATGCCTCATTTTACTTTCATAGAATAGGTTGGTCCTCTTTAACTGCCATACATGACAGGTAAAACGACATGTGAGTTAAAGAGAACTAGCCAATATAGATACAGCTTCTTCACAAAGGAAAGCATTACGTTTTTCTTTTTTTGTAAAGGGAATCTTTACGTCTAATAGAAATGTATAATAAAACAGTTCCTCCTGTTATTATCTAATTACATAACTGAATCTTAAGTTATTAGAGGGGAAATGGAAACTGTTACTAACCATTTAAAACTGAGCTGGCTATTTGTGTTATTTTTTAATTATTTCCAGTGTATCAGAAGATCTGTGTACATTGTCTCAGTGTACATTTCATGGCTGGCTTTATCTTTCGTATATTAAAAATCATCTTCAAATTAGATATACTTTCTCATTAATATAGAGTTGTGGCTACTTACTATCTAATATATATCTGTTATATTTTCTCTAAAGGGCAGTCTGTATATTTCTTCATGTGCGGGGACCACTGTCGCTACTAAGAGAAAGGCCTGTCTATGGGAATCTTTTAGTTTTTAATATGTTAAGCTGTTGTAATTATTGAACGCTGTAATATATGTGCCCTTAAGTTATGGTGGAACAATGGGGCAATGAGAACTAATAGTCTGAGAACTGATGAATTTTTACAACTGGATGGGGATACGATTCGCTGTTCGTCGCTTAAAGAGTCCTATCATGCTGTGTATGCCCTCATGCGTATTACTACAGATTACACAGGCCTGTCCAAATTTGTATCTTGGTGCAAAGCAGGGGAAGGGCCACAGCTACGCTCAGCCACATGAAGGCATAACACGAAGTTCTAAGTAAACCAGCCTACAGACTATATGTTCCCCATTACACGTTTATGTGCGAAATTTAGCTCAAAATTACACTCCACTCTACAAAAAGTGTATGTATTACAAAAACTATGTACCCACAAACTGTTATCCTTCTTAATGTCCTATCCTAACCTTTGGCTAAACAGTAGCTAATCTAAATTGAACTGTAACTGATCTGTACATAACTTGTTTTGTATTAAATGCACAACGAAAGTAAGACAGTTCTCGCGTAGCTCGCGTCTTGACAACACCGTTGCAGATTTCTCAATTGTACGACACTAAAGAGCAAGCAGGCAGCGGCTAAGCTAGGTAGTTTTTATTTTTTAATAAAATTTCAAAATAATGTTCAAACTGTTGCATACCACGTGGTGCTATGTGGTAATGCGCAATATGTTCGTCAAACAGTGGGTTCGAGAGGGTGGGATGATATTCGAAGGCAACCATTTTAGAATGAAGTACTTATTCTAAAATACAGAGTAAAACTTTGGGTGATCTTCACACATAACACAGGCGTCAACAATACTGTGCATAACAAAGTGAACAATGATTTAAAAAGAACAAGGTTAACAGAGAATTGCTATACAAACCAGCCAGCTTAATCAGTTATATGTTTATGCATGGCTCTGGGAAGCGTGGTGTTTTCACACTTCAGCTAATATTGTATCAGACCGCACAGAGGCAAATACTGTGTCACAACAAGACCAATGATTGTTTCACAGTAATATAACAAGCTCTCTCGGTGACGTGCACATCGATAACTTAAATAAATCAAAATGACATGCCCACCTCACAATCCTTCTACAGATGTCCTACCACAGAAGTAGCTCGTCGGTTGTGGAACTCGGCTCGCATGGTGTGAGGCTGAAAGAAACTCACTAGGGACTGGGCTAAAACTGTCAGTGTTACTCAATTAAAGCCAAATTTAGTTCAGGGATGCCAACGGCTTTAATGAAATGAAACGAAGTAGCAAACATAGCAGCAAGACGTATATAACCGATATAATAAAAGTCAAACTACAGTGTCAATATAATATAGTTCACACTGTTAACAATGCTAACACTTGTCCATTAAACATCACGTAATTCAACTGAAAAAATGACTTCCTACGCAAACATCAAGATCTGCACTGGACGCAGAATCACGGTAGATTAATATATAGAATAAATTTATTCATATCTGTCTTTGATTACAAATTTGTTAGATCCTCAGATGACTGGTTTCAGTTACCATTGACCATTTTCAGATATACTTCAAAAATTTTTTCTAATATAAGGGAGTCATAGTGGTGTAGTGAAAAGAAGAACTGCTGACGTTGTTGGCGTGTCGAAGGGGCACGAAATTCACCGTCTGCACTACACAATAATTTCGTTATTAATGAATGCAGACAGTAGGAAGATATTAAATATTGTGTATGATAGCTTACAATTGACAAGGGGAGAATGTAACATGTGGGTCACCGATTTTGATCAAGTTTTGCGAGGATGTTCTATATTGGAAATAATTACATAGGTGTTTCGACTTTTCCACGCACTTATTAGTGCACCCAAGTGCTAGTAATACATTTCCTGAGTGGGAGATGGGTGTAACCCAACGTAATGCATTGGTCTTGAGTTTCGTGTGTGGGGTGGTTCTCATGGTTCAAAATGGTTCAAATGGCTTTGAGCACTATGGGACTCAACTGCTGTGGTCATAAGTCCCCTAGAACTTAGAACTACTTAAACCTAACTAACCTAAGGACAGCACACAACACCCAGCCATCACGAGGCGGAGAAAATCCCTGACTCCGCCGGGAATCGAACCCGGGAACCCGGGCGTGGGAAGCGAGAACGCTACCGCACGACCACGAGATGCGTGGTTCTCATGGTACTGCACAACACGTCCAGTCAACATGTGGTTGGTTGGTAGTGGTTTGGTGCCCCAAACCACTGACGATCCGATTGTGGAAGTGACCCACTTTCTCGTAGAAGGCACGAACAGTGTTGCAGATCATGTCGCACATCAGCAGGAGGCTGGCACCCTCATGGAGTTGATGGATGGGGTCCATCTTGGGAATGTGCAGCGGTGGAAGTCGGCGGCATTCCCCCACACCACGACTGAATATTACAAAACTCTGTAGCCCAGTGTCAGGTAGAGTTTAATGCGATGGTGAGGAGGTAGCATCGACAAGGGGTTAAGGAAAGGGTAGAGCACCGCTAGGCACCCCACGACCCTATTTCGGATCTCGCGGATGTGCGGGAACCACGTGAGCCACTTGTCAAGTTTACCCCGAGATAGGTGGCGGTCTTGATCCACAGGATGGGGCCTCCCGCAATGGTGACCGGTGGCAGCCAGCGTGACTTGTCTACTGGTGACTACAGCAGCCTGGCTCTTAGCAGGGTTGAACATGAGCCGCGATTTGGTGGCCCAAGCACCCAGTACATCACAGCTCTGCTGAAGGCTGTGGAGACTGCCGGGGATGGCACTGTTCTCCGCTTATATAGCCACGATTGCAACCTCTGGCACGAACCAGAGAGGGCCGAATGAAGCACGCGTGGAATGCAAGTTGGGCAGCTCACAGCAGCTCCGCTCATTGCAAGACCGAGGCCCACGACAAAGGCAAACATGATGCGTACGTCACACCACGTGAAACTACAAGCCCTACGTCTGCAAGCACCCGTCTCCGGCAGGAAGCGAGTATCTGTTACTGATGAGTTTAATATTTATTGACCCCGCTGGCACACGACAAAATTAAGGCTCTTAGTGGTTACCTATGGAATGAAATATTTATTTCCCGTGGCCTCTGCTCGAAAACGAGCGTTCGCGAAGTGTGGTAGACAAGCCGACTAGTGTGACGTCATAATTTCTTTAGAGGACCCTGCGCGCTACCAAGCGACCTCAGGTAGAGCGAGGGACTGGCGCAAAGTTTGAAACTGCCTCTCGCGCTCCCTAAGAGCGTCAAACATTTGTCGTTGCTTCCTTTCAACATCCAGCCTGAAACCACGAGAGTCTTGGCCCACAGCCAAGAGACTGAGATTTAGTTATAAGGAGGGTTAGTTACTGGGAAGGGCGTGTGGGCGGGCTTTGTATGTCGAAAGGAACGTGTGAATCTTGTAGGTAGGCGGGAGTCACACCACCAAACGAGACTCTGGTCCCTCGCACCGCCTGACGTCACTGAATCCCACAGTGGCCCAGAGCTGCATTGAGCTGCCCAACCGGTTTTCTGCGCGTAATTTATTTCACCCCTCTCTGAGTGGTGCCAAAGGCCGCAACCATGGCTATATAAGCAGAGTATCGTGCCAGCCCCTGTCGTTTGTTATGACACAGTGGCCTAGATCTCCACCCCTCCTAAATTCTATGAAGCCCTCCAAATCCTTGAATTACATGCCCTCCGCCTTGCTTTCGGTATCGTCTCCCATCCCCTGCGAGGGATCTCTATCACCTCATCCCCTTTCCACATCTCCTCCTTTTCCTTGAACACATCTGTATCCTCTACACCAACCACTGCCTTGAACCCCCTCATCCCCTAGTGTCCTCTCGACTCCCCCACCTGCTGTCACGCTCACGCTCTCTCCATCTCCACCCCCTACAACATCTCCCCATCCCAGATGATGCGCTTCGCCCTGATATTTATCCTTCTTTCCAACTCTGACTCTCCTCTTCCCATGCCCTCCACCCTTGGGCTCCCTCTCCTTCCACCCCCCCCCCCCCTGCTGTTCCCACACTCTTGCCTCCTTTCCTTCTCACTTCTCCTTTGCCAGACCTTGTGCTCCTTCCTGAGCTTCTGCGTTCCCACCCTCCCCATCTCATGCCCTCTGGCGTGCTACCGACTCCACCCCTTTCCCCCTTCGTGCTCCCCCTGCTCTGTTAACCCTCCTCTCTCCCTCCTCTCTAACTTCCACTCCCTTGGCGGGCCCTTCACGTTTTAATGCAGTTACTTTGTCGTGTTTGGTGCTCACCGTGTGTCTAATGTAAAGTGCAGTGTGTGTTCAGCGTCGTCGTCCCATACTGTGAACGCCGCTTTTAATTGTGTTATTCGTGCCGCCAATGTTTAGGTGTCTTCATCGAGTGTCATTTTAACTGTATGTGGATTTTATATAAACATGTCTCATCAAACTGCCCTTTCTGTATATTTTATTTCTAATTGTAGCATTTCTCATGTGTAAATTTCATCTTTTATCCCCATATTCTATGTATGTACTGTTTTACTGTGATATTTTATGTAACCTCTAGGCTGCCAACCCACCCCTGCCCTCATCGGACAGGGAAATGACAATAAAAGAAAAAAAACAGCCCTGGCAGTCAGAGGTTTTTCTCTTGACGAGATAGCCATCGAAAGCTCGAGAATCTCATTCGAATTGACGCTGTTTGAAAACCGAGAAGATTTTGTTCAAATGTATTTATTAATATAACATGGGGTCCAAAGTACACAATGTTGAAATAATTAACGTTTATATGTTATCATTCTGCAGCTAGGGTACCCATCATTCTACGCATCCAGTTTAGCGAGGTTGGTGGTGGAGCGGTCGAGGTGTTCAACTTCCAAACTGCTGGTCCGTGTACAGTTTTTGGCCGTGTCTTTTGATCGATATTTTTCCGGTGTATCTGATAATATTCTGCTAATGGGAAAACCTTAAGGTCCCTTTAAAAAAAATAAAACATAGGGAGGCGTGATTAATAATCAGCTAAGTTTATGTAATCTATTGACAGTTATCTTTTTTGTGATACATGGCACACTGGGATAGGACTTCCGTAGAAGATGCTGATCCGTCCTGCACGATGAAGGTGATACCACGAAAATGTACCCCTCTTTGTCAACTGTGTGACGTTTACTTTTTCCGACGGGTAAATAATTTCGCAGCGCATCTTCAAAATTATGCGATCTCCCAACAGAGTCGAGAATTACAAGATACTGCAGAGGCTATGAAAATTAATGCGGTTGTATATAACTAGTTGCCCGCTCCTGTCTGTCAAGCTAAACTTTTAAACGCTTGGTACAAATCCAAATTGGATTAACAGAATTCTTTTTAACTATGTGAATCAGACATGTTTTCCACGAACAATATACCGGAAATCTTGTCAATGCAACGAGATTTCTTTCGTGTTGCCTGTTTCTATGATAAGTTTTACCCCATTGATGGTGTGAACGCCCACGAACAGCCAATCAATTAGGTTTACGCAACACTAGAGTTGAGGTATATTTTTGAACTACACATCAAGATGACAATTACATTGAATAGTTCATATGTACATATTTGACTATTAATCATACCTACAGATGTTTTACTTCAGAAAAAGGCAATGAAAGGTATTCCAATTATGAAACACTTTTAAGATACTCCGGAAAAAAAAAACACCGTAGAAAGAAAATACAAGACCAAGTACCGGAAAAGGACTAGTGGTTTGGTGGTAGCTCATGCCTTGACAGACGAAATTGTTCTGCTAGGCGCGTAGAAAGACGGGAACGATCGCTACAGCATTTAAACACAAAAACCGCCATCGCTACAGCATTAAATCACGAAAACCTTAATAACTCGAACATTATTAGCTTTGGCCCTCATATTACGTTAATATAGAGACGTTTATTGATGATGTTTCGGTTTAAGGCATTGAAAGTGCTATCTTCCTTCACCAACTTACACCTCAATTTTTTTTTCTAAAACAGAGGAGTGTCTAACAAAAAGGTGAAATATGTGTCTCTTTATTTTCAATATGGATAGTCTTTGCAACATTTGATCAAAATCGGTGTCGCACGTGTCAGACTCTCTCCTTGAGAGTGTCCCTGCTACATCTGTCAAGCAAATCCGAGTGAGATAAAAAAGGATGTCAGTAAATAAAAGAATGCCTGTACATCACTCCACCTCTCACGTCATACATGACCTAAGATTATCCTTGAAGTGATTATGAAGTGATGCTTAGGAGCGAATGGTACCTATGCAAGTGCCGGAAATGCTACATGATTCACTTCGTCATTCCGCTTAGATGTCTTTTAGTGCAAATCCTATGTATGAATATTTAGTACCTGCGGCTACTTATCATTTAATCAACTAGTACGGCAGTTTAGTCTTTATTGTATTCGTTTCTTAAGGAGCATACACAACGAGCAATTGTGCAGATGTAACAGATGTATATGAAATAACTAGGCATAAGCCGATCCACTGTATATATTGTCATTTTGTAAGCAAGATAACCCAGATAAATTACTGGTAGTTACATCCGAAATGCAGGCACAATCGACACTTCAGTAAATCTCTGCGAAAGACACAGATTTCTTAATTAAGCTGGTTTAAAAAATGTAAGAAATGTGTAATCTCCGAACTAATTTCCCGAGAAGGCAGAAGTTCCATCTAATTAAAATCCCCGGCATGGCCAAAGAGCGATTATTTCATGTTGTGTCAGCGCTGCGACGGCTCCCGCCTCATTACTGCGCTGATTAATAATGGCCGAGTCTTTCAATTGGCGGACGTGCTCTGGGGAAAGTATTGTTAATCATAAGAACTTCGTCGTCCGTTCCGAGAACTTTGGCCTCAGTTAGTCGTAGTCAGAAGTGGCGGAACAACCAGTGCTTCTCCATCAAATGTTGGAGTACTTTCCCTTTTGTTTCGAACCGACGACATGAGAGCTGTATACGATCTTCTACGACAGTACTTTAAATGTGCTGTATATGCAGGACACACGCTGATTATCATATAACTTTCATAAAACTACAGATGTGGAAAAATTAGTCACATAGGACAGTAAAATAAATTTTTTACATTATGACTGTCGATGGAATTTTATTGCAGGAGTTAACGAAACCGAAAGAAGCGCAGTCACCATTTTCAAAGGAAAAAAGTAGCTATTGCATATGTTGCACCTATCAGTGTAGTTGGACGCCGATATAACGAGGATTGACCTTAGAGGATGAGGACTGAATATCATATAGGAGTTCGTCAAATATAAGTTTCGTCTAATTATTGATCCTGAAACACTTCTACGGGGCAAAAGAGAGGTTATATACTTTTGTTAGTTTGGTGAACTGATTTACATTATAGGTGGTAGATGGCAGTGTTCTTACGGAAACCGGTAGAGTAATTCCTTTGTCCCTAGCAATGCAAAACTGTCTGCGACAGTATTTAGCCTTACGCATACTTCCGGTAGAGCAGCGATTTGGGAACACTATAAACACTTGTACCACATGAATATTTATTCAAGGAGATGTAAGGGAATAGTGGGTAGAGTAACGGCAGGGCCCGTTCGAGAAATTTTTCCTCACTGCGTCAAGCAATGTTTAAAAAAAAAGTTATCTTTGAAAAATGAGTATCAAAATATCGGATTAGTGGGATAGGACGGTTGTTGAGAGATGGCTGTTTTAAACTATATTCATAACTGCTAAAATTTACTAATTCCCAGCCGGCCGCGGTGGTCTCGCGGTTCTAGGCGCGCAGTCCGGAACCGTGCGACTGCTACGGTCGCAGGTTCGAATCCTGCCTCGGGCATGGATGTGTGTGATGTCCTTAGGTTAGTTAGGTTTAGGTAGTTCTAAGTTCTAGGGGACTAATGACCACAGCAGTTGAGTCCCATAGTGCTCAGAGCCATTTGAACCATTTTTTAACTAATTCCCAAGTTGAGTGTTGTCTTGGAGAACATTACAATTTTAGGAAAGCTCGGAAGGAAGAAGATCTGTAATATTTCTGGCCTAAGAAGGCATCACATCTAGCTCCAAGATTCCCTCTTCAGAGCAGTTGACCTTGCAGCATTAAGTTGACAACGTAATAAGTAGTTTGAGATACAAATAGCATACGGTATGACCGGTACGTCTTTCGTGGGAAGACCTCCCGCAATGCAGTCAATCAGTGTAATTGGTTGCTGTGTCTGGAGGCAGTGCTCCAAAATGCAAATTTTCTATCATTAATATTATATAAAACTATGTACTTAATGTAAGCATCTCTCCAAATAGCTATCACCAACTTATTTCAGAAGCCCTAATAATAAGGACAACAAAGAACGAAAGCTAAACGAAAAAGTAGACGAAGCACTTCGGGTGTCTTAATGTCTCGCATAAACTGTGGGCCCTTACGACTGTTTGGCGCCCTGTAATCACTCCGTCAAGAACAGTCATTGGGCACAGGCCCGTTGTCTGGTATGAGTAGTTGTACTTAACTTCTGTAAAGAAGTGTTAATTCTAGAATTTCCAAAGTATACGCGAATGTTGATAAATTAACGGTGTTCAGAGAGAGAACATGTGAAATTATTAACCAAGTGTGAATTGTTAAACAGAGATTGTAATTCGCAGTTTGTCGTGTCCTGCTAGATTAAATACAAGTGGGATCCCAAAAATGGGAAAGAATCAGTCATTTAAGTAATATCACTTCCTCGCTAACAGTTCTTTTTTTATGAGTCATCAGTCTTCTGACTGGTTTAATGCGGTCCGCCACGAAGTCTCTACTGTAACAACCTTTTCCTTCTCAATCTATGTCCTCAATTATTTGCTGGATGTATTCTAATCTCTGTCTTCCTGTTCAATTTTCACCCCCTATGGCTTCGTCTGGTGCCATGGAAGTTATTCCATGATCTCTTAACACATATCCAATCCTCCTGTCCCTTCTTGCCAATGTTTCCCTCGTATTCCTCTTAAGCTCCGTTTCTGCGGAGAATATCCTCATTCCTTCCCTTATCAGTACACATAATTTTCAGCATTCTTCAATAGTACCAAATCCTAAATCTTTCCTGTTCCAGCTTTCTCATAGTCCACGTCTCATTGCCATACAATGCTATGCTCGAAACGTACATTGTCACAAATTTCTTCTTTAAATTAAGATTTATGTTTGATATTAATAGAATTGTCTTGGCCAGGAGTGCCCTTTCTGTCACTGCTAGCCTGATTTCATGTCCTGATTGGTCCGTCCGTCTTGGACTATTTTGCTGCCTAGATAGCCGAAGTCCTTAAACTCACGTTTTTCCTGATGACAAAATATGATGGTAAGTTCCTCGCTGGTCTCAGTTCTGCTGTTTGTCTTTCACAGAGAATAGCAATGTCATCAGCGAATTTGTCACTGATATCCTTTCACGTTGAATTTTAATTCAACTTTTGAACTTTTGTTTTACTTCTGTCATTGTTTTTTCAACGTACGGATTGAACAATAGGGGCGAAAGAATGCATCCCTTTCTAACATCTTTCATAATCCGACCTTCTCGTCAATGTCTTCCCTTCTTATTGTTCCCTTTTTGTTCTTGTACATATTGTATATTACTCGTCGTTCCCAGTAGTCTGCCACTATTTTTCTGAGGATTTCGAACATACTGTAAAAATGGCTCTGAAGACAATGGGACTTAACAACTGTGGCCGTCAGTAGCCTAGACGTAGAACTACACTCCTGGAAATGGAAAAAATAACACATTGACACCGGTGTGTCAGACCCACCATACTTGCTCCGGACACTGCGAGAGGGCTGTACAAGCAATGATCACACGCACGGCACAGCGGACACAGCAGGAACCGCGGTGTTGGCCGTCGAATGGCGCTAGCCGCGCAGCATTTGTGCACCGCCGCCGTCAGTGTCAGCCAGTTTGCCGTGGCATACGGAGCTCCATCGCAGTCTTTAACACTGGTAGCATGCCGCGACAGCGTGGACGTGAACCGTATGTGCAGTTGACGGACTTTGAGCGAGGGCGTATAGTGGGCATGCGGGAGGCTGGCTGGACGTACCGCCGAATTGCTCAACACGTGGGGCATGAGGTCTCCATAGTACATCGATGTTGTCGCCAGTGGTTGGCGGAAGGTGCACGTGCCCGTCGACCTGGGACCGGACCGCAGCGACGCACGGATGCACGCCAAGACCGTAGGATCCTACGCAGTGCCGTAGGGGACCGCACCGCCACTTCCCAGCAAATTAGGGACACTGTTGCTCCTGGGGTATCGGCGAGGACCATTCGCAACCGTCTCCATGAAGCTGGGCTACGGTCCCGCACACCGTTAGGCCGTCTTCCGCTCACGCCCCAACATCGTGCAGCCCGCCTCCAGTGGTGTCGCGACAGGCGTGAATGGAGGGACGAATGGAGACGTGTCGTCTTCAGCGATGAGAGTCGCTTCTGCCTTGGTGCCAATGATGGTCGTATGCGTGTTTGGCGCCGTGCAGGTGAGCGCCACAATTAGGACTGCATACGACCGAGGCACAGAGGGCCAACACCCGGCATCATGGTGTGGGGAGCGATCTCCTACACTGGCCGTACACCACTGGTGATCGTCGAGGGGACACTGAATAGTGCACGGTACATCCAAACCGTCATCGAACCCATCGTTCTACCATTCCTAGACCGGCAAGGGAACTTGCTGTTCCAACAGGACAATGCACGTCCGCATGTATCCCGTGCCACCCAACGTGCTCTAGAAGGTGTAAGTCTACTACCCTGGCCAGCAAGGTCTCCGGATCTGTCCCCCATTGAGCATGTTTGGGACTGGATGAAGCGTCGTCTCACGCGGTCTGCACGTCCAGCACGAACGCTGGTCCAACTGAGGCGCCAGGTGGAAATGGCATGGCTAGCCGTTCCACAGGACTACATCCAGCATCTCTACGATCGTCTCCATGGGAGAATAGCAGCCTGCATTGCTGCGAAAGGTGGATATACACTGTACTAGTGCCGACATTGTGCATGCTCTGTTGCCTGTGTCTATGTGTCTGTGGTTCTGTCAGTTTGATCATGTGATGTATCTGACCCCAGGAATGTGTCAATAAAGTTTCCCCTTCCTGGGACAATGAATTCACGGTGTTCATATTTCAATTTCCAGGAGTGTATTTAATCTAACCTAAGGACATCACACACATCCATGCCCGAGGGAGAATTCGAACCTGAGAACGTAGCAGCAGCACGGTTCCGGGCTGAAGCACCTAGAAACGCTCGGTCACAGCGGCCGGCGAACATACTGTATATTATCCGTCTTTCCCTACAGCTTACCACTATTTTTCTCACGATTTCGAACATCTTCCTACACTATTTTCTGTTGTCGTACGCTTTCTCCAGGTAGACAAATCCTACGAATCTTCATTTTTCTTCGGTCTTGCTTCCCGTGTCAGCCCTAATGTCAGATCTGCGTCTCTGGTGCCTTCACCTCTCCTAAAGCGAAACTGATCGTCATCTAACAGGTCCTCAATCTTCTGTTCCATTCTTCTGTATATTATTCTTGCTCGCATCATGGATGCACGAACGTTATGCTAACTGCTCGATAATACTCGCACTTTTCTGCCCTTTCAACCATGTGAATTGTGTGGATAATTTTTCTCCGAAAGGCTGACGGTATATCGCCAGTCTCAACACTCTACACACAAACATCAATAATCGTTTTGTTGCCACTTCCCCCAATGATTTTATAAATTCCGATGGAATGTTAGACGTTTCTTCTGCCTTATTTAATTTTAAGTCTTCGAAAGCACTTTTAAATTCTGGTCTAATACTGTATCACCTACCTCGTCTCTATCAACTCCTGATTCTTCGTCTATCAGGTCATCAGTTAATTGCCCACTGCTCTTAGGGGCCCTCAATCTACCTCTTCGACCTATCCGTCTATGTTCTGTAGTCAACAGTGGAATTCGCATTCCAGTGTAAATGTTATCAACCTTGTATTTAATTTCACGGAAGGTTATTTTGATTTTTCTAAAAGCTGAGTCAGGCCTTCCGACAATTTCTTTTTCCATTTACTGACATTTTTCGTGTAGCAGTTTCGCCGTGGTTTCCCTGCACTTCTTATTTATTTCATTCCAATCTGACTTGCATTTCTGTTTTTCTGAATTTCTCTGAATATTTATGTACTTTCTTTTTCCGTCTATCAGCTGATGAATTTCTTCTGTTACCCATGATTTTTTCGCAGTTACTTTCTTTGTATTTATATTTCTCTTTCTTATTCCCGTTTTTTAGTTGTCCATTCTTCTTCAATTGAACTGCAGACTGAGCTATTGTTTATTGCATCATAGCTTCAAGACAACGGATCTGCGACCCACGTGCTACTTTCTGCTCAGGGGACATCTCTAGAAGACTGCATGTTGGAGAACTGGACAGGAAACCTCATGCACGTCACTCAGGGCAGTGAAAGCCACTAGGCAACTCACGTGTTTTGTCTTCTCAGTACAAATGTGAACAGTGTCAGTCTGTCGTAATACAGAGGAGGTAGATATTCGCGTACTATTGTTCCCCGTTTCATGTTAGAATATTGGGTCTTCTTTAATCACCCCACACTCTTAATTAATTTTAGTATTAAGAAGTGAATCAGTGGTTTTATTGAAACTGTTTGCGCGTTCTCCTCTGAACGCATTAATGTCAGACACAGAGTTCCTACGTTGTGAGCTTGTCAGCCAGTATTACTCACGTCCACCTTAAGCCTGCTTCGTGATTGATCACCATCTCCCTCTGCTCCGACGACTGAACAGTGCTCAGTCACCGAACCGCCCTCAGCCACAGTATACCAACTGCTTCGCCAGCCGCAGCTGTCAGGCGGGCACTGTGCTGGAACGGCCTTGGGGCACATTTATCCCGGAGATGCGGGTCATGGTTTACATGGGAGCATGCGCGCTCGCGATCACACGATGCACCCAGCTACACGTTTAGCACGCTCTAGGACTTGCAGAGGGAAGTGAGTACATAAAGTTTTGAATATACCCACGTCCGGAAACGTCATCCAACGAAGCTACAGAGCCCAAAATTGTGGGTCCGGAGCCTGAAAATATATCTATATACTTGGCGATTCCGTGACGATGCTCCAAACGTTCTAGCATGATGGAGAAGGATAAATATGTCAATTTCAAGTAGGGGTCCCTACACTGGTACGACTCGTAAGTTATAAGCGGAAAACGTTCTGATTCCTCTGACAATGAAATACCTGTAGTGGTACAGTGGCTGCTAAGACTGTATCGTAGGCACCTCTTAGAGGCGATAGTATGGACCAAAATAAGGCAAAAATGTCCAGTAAACATGAGCTACAAAATACACACCTGAGGCGCTGTGAGCACTTTTTCATCTTCGCTACGGTCAAACACATTTTCTCTATTGAACAAGTGCTCATAGCCCATTTTTACTAGACGTTCTTTCTTGTTTTGGTCCACGCTGCCATATCTGTAAGTTGCTTACCCTCCAATCTTAGCAAGAAAAGTACTAGTGCTACACTGAAACCCAAAGAAATTGGATGAGGCATGTGTATTCAAATACAGAGGCATGCAAATAGGCAGAGTATGGCGCTTCGGTCGACAAAGCCTATTTAAGACAAGTATCTTTGTATTTTCCCTGCAATCCCTATGATTTTTAGATCCATTCATTGCATTTTGTATTTTCCACAAGTATCTTTGGAAGTTGTTAGATCCGTTACTGCTACTACGATAGCAGGTTATAAAGATGTCAGTGAGTTTGAACGTGGTTTAATAGTCGGCGCACGAACGATGGGACACAGCACCTCTGATTTAGCGATGAAGTGGGGATTTTCCCGTACGACTATTTCGCGAGTGTACCATGAATATCAGGCATCCGGTAAAACATCCAATATCCGACATTAATGAGGCCGGGAAAAGATCCTACAAGAACGGGACGAACAACGACTGAAGAGAATCGTTCAACGAGACACTTCCGATAATTGCTGCAGATTTCAGTAGTGGGCCATCAATAAGTTTCAGCGTGCGAACCATTCAACGAAACATCATCGATATGGGCTTTCGGAGACGAAGGCTCACTCTTGTACCCTTGGTGACTGCACGACATAAAGCTTTACATCTGCCTGTGCCCTTCAACACCGACATTGGACTGTTGATGACTGGAAAAATGTTGAATGGTAGAACGAATCTCGTTTCAAATTGTATCGATCAGATGGACGTGTACGGGGATGGAGACAATCTCGTGAATCCATGGACCCTTCCTGTCAGCAGTGGACTGTTCAAGTTGTTAGAGGCTCTGTAATGGTGTGGGGCGTGTGCATATCGAGTAAAATGGGACCTCTGATACGTCTAGATACGACTCCGACAGATGACACTACGTAAGCATCCTGTCTGATCACCTGGATCCATTCATGTCCATTGCGCATTATGACGTACTTGGACAGTTCCAGCAGGACAACGAGAAACCTCAAACGCCGAGAATTGCTACAGAGCTGATTCAAAAACACTCTTAAGAGATTAAATACTTCCGATGACCACCAAACTCCCTAGACATGAACATTATTGAGCATATCTGCGATGCCTTGCACAGTGCTGTTCAGAAGAGATCTCCACCCGCTCGTACTCTTACGGATTTATGGACAGCCCTGCACGATTGATGGTGCCAGTTCCCTCCAGCAGTACTTCAGACGTTATTCCAATCCATGCCACTTCGTGTTGCGGCACTAATTTGCGCTCGCGGGGGACCTATACGTTATAAGGCTGGTGTATCAGTTTCTTTGGCCCTTCAGTGAATATTCCACTCACAGAGGTATCAGATCTGTTTTCGCGTGTTCCTTTCGACTCTTCCGTTTCCGGTACCGGTGCCCTTATCTCAAATTGATACTTTTATCCTTTTCCAATAAACAACAAAGTCTGCAAAATCATCATGTAATAGTTCTGCATATACAGGGTGTTTCAAAAATAACCGGTATATTTGAAACGGCAATAAAAACTAAACGAGCAGCGATAGAAATACACCGTTTGTTGCAATATGCTTGGGACAACAGTAATTTTCAGGCGGAAAAACTTTCGAAATTACAGTAGTTACAATTTTCAACAACAGATGGCGCTGCAAGTGATGTGAAAGATATAGAAGACAACGCAGTCTGTGGGTGCGCCATTCTGTACGTCGTCTTTCTGCTGTAAGCGTATGCTGTTCACAACGTGCAAGTGTGCTGTGGACAACATGGTTTATTCCTTAGAACAGAGGATTTTTCTGGTGTTGGAATTCCACCGCCTAGAACACAGTGTTGTTGCAACAAGACGAAGTTTTCAACGGAGGTTTAATGTAACCAAAGGACCGAAAAGCGATACAATAAAGGATCTGTTTGAAAAATTTCAACGGACTGGGAACGTGACGGCTGAACGTGCTGGAAAGGTAGGGCGACCACGTACGGCAACCACAGAGGGCAACGCTCAGCTAGTGCAGCAGGTGATCCAACAGCGGCCTCGGGTTTCCGTTCGCCTTGTTGCAGCTGCGGTCCAAATGACGCCAACGTCCACGTATCGTCTCATGCGCCAGAGTTTACACCTCTATCCATACAAAATT
Source organism: Schistocerca nitens (assembly GCF_023898315.1). Classification (NCBI taxonomy): domain Eukaryota; kingdom Metazoa; phylum Arthropoda; class Insecta; order Orthoptera; family Acrididae; genus Schistocerca; species Schistocerca nitens. The sequence continues at coordinate 187,722,290 of NC_064618.1, read as the reverse complement.
CAAACGCGGCAACCCCTCAGCGCCGCTACCATTGCTGCACGAGAGACATTCGCTAACGATATAGTGCACAGGAATGATGACGGCGATATGCATGTGGGCAGCATTTGGTTTACTGACGAAGCTTATTTTTACCTGGACGGCTTCGTCAATAAACAGAACTGGCGCATATGGGGATTCGAAAAGCCCCATGTTGCAGTCCCATCGTCCCTGCATCCTCAAAAAGTACTGGTCTGGGCCGCCATGTCTTCCAAAGGAATCATTGGCCCATTTTTCAGATCCGAAACGATTACTGCATCACGCTATCTGGACATTCTTCGTGAATTTTTGGCGGTACAAACTGCCTTAGACGACACTGCGAACACCTCGTGGTTTATGCAAGATGGTGCCCGGCCACATCGCACGGCCGACGTCTTTAATTTCCTGAATGAATATTTCGATGATCGTGTGATTGCTTTGGGCTATCCGAAACATACAGGAGGCGGCGTGGATTGGCCTCCCTATTCGCCAGACATGAACCCCTGTGACTTCTTTGTGTGGGGACACTTGAAAGACCAGGTGTACCGCCAGAATCCAGAAACAATTGAACAGCTGAAGCAGTACACCTTATTTGCATGTGAAGCCATTCCGTCAGACACGTTGTCAAAGGTTTCGGGTAATTTCATTCAGAGACTACGCCATATTATTGCTACGCATGGTGGATATGTGGAAAATATCGTACTATAGAGTTTCCCAGACCGCAGCGCCATCTGTTGTTGACAATTGTAACTACTATAATTTCGAAAGTTGGTCTGCCTGAAAATGTACTGTTGTCCCAAGCATATTGCAACAAACGGTGTATTTCTATCGCTGCTCGTTTAGTTTTTATTACCGTTTCAAATATACCGGTCATTTTTGAAACACCCTGTACATACACAGGCGTCAGCGACTACAATTTTGACGCTCTGTAGCGTCACTGGACGACGTTTCCGGACATGCGTCCTATTCAAAATATTGTTTACTCACTACCTGTTAAAAGTCCTAGAAATCTGAAACGGTTATTTCCGCACACCTTGTATATTCGCACCATTGTTCGCAGTGTACGACGTGATGCCGCATGATAATGCACTCGCAAAGCTACTCATAGTTTAACAGCATTCCTGTTCCGTTATTCATTATGAGACTTACTATTGCGTTGACCCTATACGATTTTGTGTTGATAACCCTCTACTCATCTTGAAAGTTGTCTATTACTATTTGTGATCATCCAAGCATCATTTTTTAAGGCGTCTGTTACTCGCTAACAATGTTTGTCATCGTATCTGCAGCCACCTTTGACCAGAGTGAGGGGTCGTACAAAATGAATTCAACACGCAGTTACTGTCCACATCTTTTGCAAGTTTAGAGGAAACTGAGCTTCCTTCGTTCTGTTCTATTCGACTCGTGTATAGCGTTTGGTTGTGAGTATTTTGCGTGCGTGTGTTATGTACGATTATAAGGTACTGCTCTGAATTACAGTGAGGAGGAAGGAGACTGACGTATGTGTATAAGAGATTATTCCGAGTATTGCATATCATATGTCTTCGTGCGTATGTTCTGAAAGGCAGAGTAACATTACTGTGTAATTAGTAATTTGTCGTCAAAAACTGGAAGACAAAATTGTTTGAGTACCGAAGCAGTGGAAACACCCACGTGAGACTAGCAGTTACAATTAATTTAAGGTTGTTTCGGTTCTCTTTACACGGTGTATTTGCCACGTAACCGAGTAGAATAAACAGGCATTTCATTCATCAGAGATTACGTGCGATTTGTTAGTTTCAGAACTGCTTAGTGAGTTAAGTCTTCGTCTGATCATGGCTAGAGGTGCCATGTGGCTTCTCTGCTATTTACTATGATGCAACTTGATAGAGTATATGAATGTTTTGTTTTTACAATAAACATTAATTATAACAAGATCTCTTCCTTTCAGCTCATTCCCGCGGCAAATTAAATACGAAAGCACATTTTTAAAAAACCTCTCCTTGTATGACATGTGGCTTGGCGCATTTGTATCATGCAGCAACAATTCCTAAATACAACGTTATTTCCGTAGTAAATATCATAGCGCTACACAGATTTTTCAAAAATGGAAGATAGCGTGCACGATTGTAGTTGATTTCTTACATATCCTAGAAGGTGAGTTTACGTCGAGAACTTCGGATCAGCAGCGGTGGTGCCATGTTCCATATTATTTGTATTGAAAACATGTGCTCTAAACTTCGCTGCAAGAAGGTGTTGTGGATTATATTCAAGAACCATATTTGCTCCTTGCACTAGCTTTCCGTGTGACATGTAGTGTATGGAATGTATAGAGCATCACGCGTGTGCCTCTGTGAAAGGGAATTTGTGCACTACTGCGTAACAAATAACTCCCAATGCCCACTTAAGCGCTGCGCTGCCTAAGTTTGGCTGTGTTAAGATTGTTATTGAAGTCAGATTGCGTAGTAAAATTATTTGATGGGTCAAGGCTTGAAAAAGAGAAATCAGTTTGATGAAGACACGATTCTATGGTGATTTTTTGATCCATTAATTGCATTTTACCAAGCATAGACACATTACTTTCGGCATAAGAAGCAACCGTCATTCTGCCAACGGCCTTGTCAAGGAGGGCGGAGGAGCGGACAGAGATTCTTCGTGTCCTTGGTGTGGGAAACTGCCCCTAAAGGCAGAAGAATGAGCAATTATCAACGATACGAGGATGCAGAAGGCGATGGAAATCGCTGATTTAAAGACGCATGTTTATCCACAGGACATGTGTACTGTAATTGGAAAAGTGTCATGATAATATCTCCTCTTGCAAAAGATCTCGGAATAGTCCCCTGTTGAGGTCTCCGGGAGGAGATGGATAAGGTAAATATTAAAACAGGTAGGAAGATTTTTCTGTTTAGCAAAAGTGACAAAAAGCAGATTACAGAGTACCTGACGGCTCAACACAAAAGTTTTGTCTCAAGTACAGATAGTGTTGAGGATCAGTGGACAAAGTTCAAAACCATCGTACAATATGCGTTAGATGAGTATGTGCCAAGCAAGATTGTGAGAGATGGAAAAGAGCCACCGTGATACAACAACCGAGTTATAAAACTGCTGCGGAGGCAAAGGGAACTTCACAGCAAACGTAAACATAGCCAAAGTCTTGCAGACAAACAAAAACTACGCGAAGCGAAATGTAGTGTGAGGAGGGCTATGCGAGACGCGTTCAATGAATTCGAAAGTAAAGTTCTATGTACTGACTTGGCAGAAAATCCTAAGAAATTTTGGTCTTATGTCAAAGTAGTAGGTGGAACAAAACAAAACGTCCAGACACTCTGTGACCAAAATGGTACTGAAACAGAAGATGACAGACTAAAGGCCGAAATACTAAATGTCTTTTTCCAAAGCTGTTTCACAGAGGAATACTGCACTGTAGTTCCTTCTCTAGATTGTCGTACAGATGACAAAATGGTAGATATCGAAATAGACGACAGAGGGATAGAGATACAATTAAAATCGCTCAAAAGAGGAAAGGCCGCTGGACCTGATGGGATACCAGTTCGATTTTACACAGAGTACGCGAAGGAACTTGCCCCCCTTCTTGCAGCGGTGTACCGTAGGTCTCTAGAAGAGCGTAGCGTTCCAAAGGATTGGGAAAGTGCACAGGTCATCCCCGTTTTCAAGAAGGGACGTCGAACAGATATGCAGAACTATAGACCTATATCTCTAACGTCGATCAGTTGTAGAATTTTGGAACACATATTATGTTCGAGTATAATTACTTTCCTGGAGACTAGAAATCTACTCTGTAGGAATCAGCATGGGTTCCGAAAAAGACGGTCGTGGGAAACCCAGCTCGCGCTATTCGTCCACGTTACTCAGAGGGCCATAGACACGGGTTTCCCAGGTAGATGCCGTGTTTCTTGACTTCCGCAAGGCGTTCGATACAGTTCCCCACAGTCGTTTAATGAACAAAGTAAGAGCATATGGACTATCAGACCAATTGTGTGATTGGATTGAAGAGTTCCTAGAGAACAGAACGCAGCATGTCATTCTCAATGGAGAGAAGTCTTTCGAAGTAAGAGTGATTTCAGGTGTGCCGCAGGGGAGTGTCATAGGACCGTTGCTATTTACCATATAAATAAATGACCTTGTGGATGACATCGGAAGTTCACTGAGGCTTTTTGCAGATGATGCTGTGATGTATCGAGAGGTTGTAACAATGGAAAATTGTACTGAAATGCAGGAGGATCTGCAGCGAATTGACGCATGGTGCAGGGATTGGCAATTCAATCTCAATGTAGACAAGTGTAATGTGCTGCGAATACATAGAAAGATAGATCCCTTATCATTTAGCTACAAAATAGCAGGCCAGTAACTGGAAGCAGTTAATTTCATAAATTATCTGGGAGTACGCATTAGGAGTGATTTAAAATGGAATGACCATATAAAGTTGATCGTCGGTAAAGCAGATTCCAGACTGAGATTCATTGGAAGAATCCTAAGGAAACGCAATCCCAAAACAAAGGAAGTAGGTTACAGTACGCTTGTTCGCCCACTGCTCGAATACTGCTCAGCAGTGTGGGATCCGTACCTGACAGGGTTGATAGAAGAGATAGAGAAGATCCAACGGAGAGCAGCGCGCTTCGTTACGGGATCGTTTGGTAATCGCGAGAGCGTTACGGAGATGATAGATAAACTCCAGTGGAAGACTCTGCAGGAGAAGCGCTCAGTTGCTCGTTACGGGCTTTTGTTAAAATTTCGAGAACATACCTTCACCGAAGAGTCAAGCAGTATATTGCTCCTTCCTACGTATATCTCGCGAAGAGACCATGAGGATAAAATCAGAGAGATTAGAGTCCACACAGAAGCATACCGACAATCCTTCTTTCCACGAACAATACGAGACTGGAATGGAAGGGAGAACCGATAGAGGTACTAAAGGTACGCTCCGCCACACTCCGTCAGGTGGCTTGCGGAGTATGGATGTAGATGTAGATGTAGAGAAGGTGGACGTGGCAATGAGAAGAAGATCCATTAACTAACGAAAGGATATTGTTCGATGAGTCGGGACGTGAAATGTCAGAAGCCTGAACATGGTAGGGAAGTTAGAAAATCAGAAAAGAGAAATGCAAAAGCTCAATCTGGGTATAGTAGGGGGTCAGTGAAGTGAAATGGAATGAAGACAAGGATTTCTAGGCAGACGAGTATAGGGTAATATCAACAGTAGCAGAAAGTAGTATAATGCCAGGAGGATTCGTTATGAATAGTAAGGCAGGGCAGAGAGTGTGTTACTGTAAACAGTTTAGTGATAGAATGACAACGATAGTCCGGATATACATGCTGACATTGGTTGATTGATTGATTTGGGGAGGGTACCAAAAGCGAGGGCATCGATTCTGTCGGATTGAGGAAGGACGAGGACGGAAATCAGCCGTGCCTTTTTCGAGGAACCATCACGGCATTTGCGCCATGTGATTTTGGGAACTCACGAAAAATCTGATTCACGATAGCCCGACGCGGATTTGAACTGTCGTCCTAGCTCGTTGTTGCTGACGTCGCCAACTGAAGATGAAGAGATAGAGAAAGTACATGAGGATGTTGAAAGGGTAATACAGTACGTAAACAGAACTGAAATTCTAATAGTCATTGGGTACTGCATTGCAGTTATAGGTGAAGGAATAGAAGAATATGGGGTTCGGACCAGGAGAAGAACTGAATGAGATCTGTAATAAACTACAGCTAGTAGTAGCCACAAGAGGAGGGGATATACTTGGAAAAGGTAGGGTGATACGGGAAGATTTCAGTTACAGAACATCATGGTCAGGCAGAGATTCCGAAATCAGATACTCGAATGTAAGGCGTACTCAGAAGCAGATATAGGCTCAGTTCCGAATGTAGTAACGATAAACGGTAGCCCGAAGTTTACGAGATTAGTCAGGAAGGGGAAATGGGATAACCAAGTACTAAGGAAGGCCGAGATACATTTCTAGTTCTCTAAGGCTATAGATAGAGACATAAGGAATAGCACAATAGGGATTACAGTGGAAGAGGAATGGAAATCTTTAAAACTGGCAGTCAAACAAACTGGAGAGAAGAAACCGTGGGTAACAGAAGACCTAGTTCAGTTGTTCGATGAAAGAACGGAGAACAAAAATGTTCAGGGAAATTCTGGAATACAGATATACAATAAAATATATACGGAGTGCAGGAAAAAAACCTGAACTCCTTCCGAACAGCCCCTGGTAGGCCCAACGCTACCTACCAGCCGCCGTGTCATCCTCAGTCCACAGACGTATTTGGATGCGGATGTGGAGGGGCATGTTTTCAGCACAGTTCTCTCCCGGCCTTTGGTCAGTTTACGAGACGGGAGTCGCTACTTCTCAATCAAGTAGCTCCGTAGTTTGCCTCACCAGGGCTGAGTGCACCGCGCTAGCCATCAGCGCTCGGCAGACTGGATGGTCGCCCACCAGAGTGCTAGCCCCGCCCGACAATGCTTAACTTCGGTAATCTGACGGGAGCCGGTGATACCACTCCGGCAAGGGCGTTGGCAAGTGCAGGGAAGCTAAGACGAAATGGCTGCATGAATACTGTGAAGGGATCGAAAAAGAAATTACTGTCGGAAGGACTGACTCAGCATACAGGAAAGTCAAAAAAACCTTCGGTTAAATTAGAAGTAAAATTGGTAACATTAAGAGAGCAACGGGAGTCACGCTGTTAAGTGCAGAGGAGTAAGCGGATAGGTAAAAAGAGTACATTGGATGCCTATATGAGGTGGAAGATTTGTCTGATGTGATAGAAGAAGAACAGGAGTCTATTTAGAAGAGATAGGGGATCCAGTATTAGAATCAGAATTTAAGAGAGCTATGGAGGATTTAAGATCAAATAAGGCAGAAGAGATAGACGACAACGCCGGCCGTAGTGGCCGAGCGGTTCTAGGCGGTACAGTCTGGAACCGCGCGACCGCTACGGTCGTAGGTTCGAATCCTGCCTCGGGCATGGATGTGTGTGATGTCCTTAGGTTACTTAGGTTTAAGTAGTTCTAAGTTCTAGGGGACTGATGACCTCAGCAGTTAAGTCTCATAGTGCTCAGAGCCATTTGAACCATTTGAGTTAGACGATATTCAGTAACGATGTCTAAATTCATTGGAGGAAGTATTAACTGAACGATCATTCGCGTTCATGTGTACAAAGTATCGGTCTGGCGACACGCCATCTCACTTTCGGAAAAAAAACCATCCACTAAATTCCAGAGAGTGCAAAAACTGACAAGCGCGAGAATTATCGTACTATCAGCTATACAGCTCATGGATCCAAGTTGTTGACAAGAATAATATACGAAAGAAAGGAAATTCAGTTTGGCTTTAGGAAAGGTAAAAGAATCAGAGATGCAAATCTGACGTTGCGGTTGATAATGTAAGCAAGGATACATGAAAATGAAGACACGTTCATAGGATTTCTCGACCTGGAAAAAGCGTTCGACAATGTAATATGGTGCAAGATATTCGAAATTCTGAGAAAAATATAGGTAAGCTCTAGTGGGAGATGGGTAATATACAACAGGTACAAGAGCAAGAAGGAATAATGAGAGTGGTCGACCAAGAACGAAATGATCGGATTAAAAAATTTGCAAGACGGAGATGTAATCTTTTGCCGCTATTGTTCAATTTGTACATCGAATAACCTATGACGGAAATAAAGTTTCACTAGTGGAATTAAGATTCAAGGTGAAAGGATATCAATGATACGATTCATTGATTGCTTTACTATCCTGAGTGACAGAGAACAAGAATTATAAGATTTGATGAATGGAATGAACAGTCTAATGAGTACAGAATATGGATTGAGAGTAAATCGAGGAAACACAAAAGTAATGAGAACAGCGTGAAACTTAACACCAGGATTGATGGTCACAAAATAGATGACGGAACAAGGAGGGCAACAAAAGCAGTCTAGCCCTGGCAAGAATAGAATTCTTGGCCAATTGAAGTTCACTAATGTCAAACATAGGCCTTAATTTGAGGAAGAAATTTTTGAGAATGTGCGTTTGGAACAAAGCATTGTATGGTAGTGAAACATGGAATGTGGAAAAACCGGAACAAAAGATAATCGAAGCGTATGAGATGTGGTGCTAGAGGTGAATGTTGAAAATTAAGTGGATTGATAAGGTAAGGAATGGGGGAGGTTCTGCGCAGAACTGGAGAAGGAAGGAATATGTGGAAAACAGTGACAAGGAGAAAGCACTGGATGATAGGACGTCTGTTAAGACATCAGGGACTAAGTTCTATTTTACTAGAGGGAGCTGTACAGGGCAAAAGCTGTAGACTAAGACAGAGACTGGAATAGATCCGATAAATAATTGATGACGTAGATTGCAGAGCTGCTCAGAGATGAAGAGTTTGGCTCAGGAGAGGAATTCGTGGCGGGCCGCGTCAAACCAGTCAGAAGAGTGAGCACTCAAGAAAAAAGAAAAAAGAAAGCATCTTACAACCTGACCAAAGATCCTACCATCGCCCTTCACTAAGTCGCATTACGTCTCAAATATCACGAAACGACATTTGCAACGCCAAATATCAGTTGCCGATGCCTAGATATTCCATTGGAAGACTATTTTACCTGCGAAATATTGTAGCCAATAGAATGTCATCATAATTAAACCACGTAGCACAGATGTATGTCGTCGTAAAATACAACGGTTGTAACGTCTCCTTGCTTATACCCGTTTGCAGTACCAAAAGAAGAAGGGAATGACAGTATATGTTACAAGGCCAAATCAATCATTCAGGGCGTTGACCCTGCTACTACTGGAAACGCAGCTGCTACTTTACAGTAGCCTGTCCTCTTCACACATACCTATGCTACGTGGCTACAACTACGATGTGATGGTACCTTTATCATCCAACGACATGAGCAAGCCGTTGCGGCAAGGTCTGTGATTCCGGAATGCGGCAGAAGGTATTTCTACAGTGAATACAAAATCCACATTTTCAGAATCTTTTAACTAGTATGTACGAGTTTTGTCAATAGTTTACAGTCAGCAATAACCATATATTGACCATGTGCTGTGTGGTTAAAATAATTCTATCGCAAGAGATTAAATGTTTTGTGGTTTTGTGAGTAATACACTGTTTCCCATTTCTTTTCTTGAAAACGCAACTAAGTTACAGAACGGCTGTTCGCTGATTCTGAGTCACTTGTGATACTTATTCTTTCCGTAATTTCTCGATTTCAATGGCATTGCCTGCAGTTTTTTTACATTCTGTATTGATTTAGTAATGGGAAGAGACTAGCTACAAACTTTCTATTTAAGATTTTAACTTTTTTATTTGTTTCTTGGCTGACATACTATAACAAATGTTCGTCTCTAGTAACCATCGTTGACATAAATAAAAATGTATGCAAGCGAGGAAACTATTCCGACAAACCATTCTTGCTGTCTAGGCTACTCTGTTTTGAGAGAAACACGTCTGACATTCCAATCTGACAAAACATAGTGAAGACAGATATTTACTCTTTCTGTTTGGCGACGCTTCTATTATGATATTCCATCGTGAGAACCGTCGAATTAAATATTTTTCGAAATTAAAATCACGAGACATTATTTGGGGTTTATATACTATAGCTCCTAAACAGCAGGATGTACTCCAGAGAAGAGGAAACAGAGAAAGAACCGTCGGGATATCTCTGTCAGTGGGTAACTCACATAAGTGAACCATGTTTTCAGTGAAAAAAAAAGGAATATTGGTTTCGAGTGGTCTCGGCACTGCGGCATTGTAAAAAGCATTTTGTTCGATCTTTCATTCCTCATTTCCGTCATTTTCTCGTGAGGTAGCTTAGGCTGTTTGTGAAGATTACAGTGGAATACCACATAAGACAGGATCAGATATCTGTCCAAAACGAAATAATGGAAATGTTCGTCACTGAAGAATACGCGGTAAACCAATTGCACCCACATCACAACCGCATAACTGCACAACGATTTTGAACAATGTTACTTATTACCGCTACGCAGCCGCATTTCACCGTCCTGACAAAGTGGTGTTTCGACTGTCCAACTGGCCGCCATCATCAAGACTGGATATTTTTGTTCTTCATTCTTTCATCCATAAACTGAAAAATTTCTTCTGCTACCCATGGTTCCCTCGCAGTTACCTTCACTGTACCTACGTTTTTCTTTCCACCTTCGGTGATTGGCGTTTTTAGAAATGTCCATTCACCTTCAATTATTCTGCCAACTGACCTATTCCTTATTGCTGCATCTATAGCCTTAGAGAACTTCAAACGTATCTCGTCATTCCTTAGTACTTATATATCTCTTTTCTTTGGATATTTATCCTTCCTGTCCCCAGCTTGTGGTCTTGCAGTAGCGTTCTCGCTTCCCGCGCACGGGGTCCCGGGTTCGATTCCCGGCGGGGTCAGGGTTTTCTCTACCTCGTGATGACTGGGTGTTGTCTGTGTATTTTATCATCATTTCGTCCTCATTGACTCGCAAGTCGCCCAAGTGGCGTCAACTAAAAAGGACTTCCAATACGGCGGCCGAACCCCGAAGCGGATATCCCGGCCAACAATGCCATACGATCATTTCATTTTTATCCTTCCTGACTAATCTTTTAAACTTCAGAGTACTCTTAATCACTACTACATTGTGATCTTAGTCTGAATCTGCTCCTGGGTGCGCTTTGCAATCCAGTATCTGATTTAGGAATCTATATCTAACCATGTAATCTAACTGAAATCTTCCCGTATCAACAGGCCTTGTCCAAGTACGCCTCTTCCTTTTGTGATTATTGAACAGAATGTTCGCTATTACAAACTGAAATTTGTTACAGAAATCAATTAGTGTTTCTACTCTATCATTCCTTGTCCCAAGCCCTTATTCAACAGTAACCTTTTCTTCTACCCCTTCCCCTACGACTGCATTCCAGTTCCCCATGAGTATTAGATTTTCATCTCCCTCACATACTGCAATACCCTTTCACATACTCGGTTACTTTCTCTAACTTTTCATCTTCATCTTGCGACGTCGACACGTATACCCGAACTATCGTTGTCGGTGTTGGTTTGCTGTCGATTCCGACAAAAACAAACCTTTTCACTGAACTGATTCTCCGTCATCATTAACTGGGCTATGACGTTCTATGACAGTTTCAATATGGCTGAATCAGTACTGACATGATAAAAAGGTGTCGAATGATTAAACTGATATGTAGACAAGTAAAATTCGTGGTACATTTGGTTTTTCAGTCTGTACGTACTTTGTATGAAGAGACACAAGTGGTTGCCCCTGCGTCTTGGTATTGGGACTGTGTTTTAAGAGAATCCACTGAAATTCGACTATCTCAAAATCTTATAAATAGAGACAAGCGTTAACTTGAAGTAAGAGTTGTAAACATGTTTTATTAGACATTAAAAACAAAAGTCTTTGACTTTGCATTAAAATAGTTTTTGATAGTGATTTATCGATTTTGGCGGTTTCCACCACTGAGGCGCTTGTTTTCACTCACGCTGTGTACTGTATAATTGGACCTCCGCTCGCAGTCGGAATTACGTGGCAGAGAGTTAAATGGTTCAAATGGCTATGGGCACTATGGGATCCTACTGCTGAGGTCCTTGGGCACCAGCGGCCGGCCGCAGAAAGTTAGTGCAATAACATAGTCACATGCAATTATGAGAACGAGTCAAATTATGACAAACAGGGGATGTTGAAGGCACACACAGAAAGGCGACACGAAATGCCACTAATTAACAGGCTCTTCAAGACAAGTGCAGATTATTCCGTCGAAACATACTCGCAAGAAATAGTACTAAGTGAAGAATCTTCCACCATCTGTGTATCGCTCGCTGTAGGTACAAGTTAAAACTGTGAGGACAAACAGGGGATGTTGAAGGCACACACAGAAAGGCGACACGAAATGCCACTTGTTTATTTGACTTACGAGAATGCGTCACGGATATTTTGGAAAACCTGAATTAACAGGCTCTTCAAGACAAGTGCAGATTATTCCGTCGAAACATACTCGCAAGAAATAGTACTAAGTGAAGAATCTTCCACCATCTGTGTATCGCTCGCTGTAGGTACAAGTTAAAACTGTGAGGAGCCGTTCTTCCAAAACAGATTGACTAGGATGAGCTCACGAAAATGTATGTTACGTTATATGTGGACGAACGGTTGACATGTGAAACTAAGATAACAGAAAAGAAGACCGTTTATTACCAGTCATTCGGCAGGTATCGATCCATGTGCTCGTTATCACTCTTCAGGAAGACCACAGATTGTCCGCACCAAGGTTCTCTTGTGGATGTGCTGCTACTGCACCAAGGTTCTCTTGTGGATGTGCTGCTACTGATAAAATCCAGTGCATCGACTGGACGTGGAAGCAATCAGAGTTGAAATGCACGAATTTTGATTGCGATGTTTTGTGAAGGCGAACTCTGTTTGGTCAATTAACACCTAAGACGTATCCAAAAAAGCCCTGTATATATCTTAAGAATGATCGAATATTTAAGGAGCAATTGAACCATGTCACGCTGAAAATAGCAAGTTGTTACCATATATATTTTCTGTCAAGAGTTGATGTTATTGTCGAAGTTGCATTTCGGTTCTGTTAACTTTCTTTTTAAATGCATACTAAGTACAATGCTGCCAAAAAAGGTGAAGTACCCAGAGAGGGGAAGGAAACGGAACTTCGTATCTTTTCAGTGATTACAGTATCGAGTAAAATTTAAAAATAACTTTGCAATATGAACTCACTTATCAGTACAATGTTGCATCCTTCTGGCCCCAATGTATGTACTGATTCAGTTGGAAGAGAGGCATTAATCTGTTGTGTCCTCCGCTGTGACAAGATGACCCACAACTGTTACAATTTATTCTTGATATCTGGGCCAGAATGGGACGGAGCTGACATATGAGCTGTTCCAAAACGTGATCGTCTGGGGAGAGATCTGTGGATCTTGGTGGGCACGGAAATACTTCAGCATCACGCACGCAATTCATTGAAGTACGTACTTCGCCTGCACAAGTGTTGCCCTGCGTGAGATGTAGCACATGGCGGTTTAATACGTCCGTGACGCAGCGTTGCGCAGTCAGAGATAAGTCTGTTACAACCAGTCGTAACTTACAGTTCTACCCATTGGCTTCCCACAGAATAACGAAAGAAGAAACACCGTTGTGCCTCTCCGAAACGTAAACTAAAAACTAAACTCCTCGCGAACAGGCCATGAATGCCCAACGGTACCGCCCGGCCGCTATGTCATCCTCACCCCATAGGCATCACTGGATGCGGATATAGAGGGGCATGTGGTCAGTACACCGCTCTCCCGATCGTTCTCGGAAAAGTAAGAAGGGATATTTCCACATATCGTCACCATGACGGCTGACGACATTCATCCGAGGTATGGCGGAACCTCGATCCGTTACTGAAGGCAGTGCAATATCATTCATCTGCAGTCTATCGATAAAAATTCCCTAGCTGTTTAAGAACACGAAGTTCATGAGCCGCTACAAATGGTCTGCAAGAATGCCAACATAACCATTTCCTATCAATGATCGGTTAAATTCTACCAGAGGATCCAACCTACTCCATGTAAAAACAGTCCACATCATCAGCTCTTATTGACCGCAATCGGGACTCATCGGGCCACGGTCCTCCAATCATCCACATCCAACCGACATATGACGAGCCCAGGAGACACTCTACAGGTGATGTCGTTCTCTTAGGAAGCCCACTAACGTCGTTCGTGTGCTCTCACTGCCTATTAATGCCAGATTTTCCGGATTGTTCTAACGGATACGTTCGCCGTACATCCCAAGTTGATTCAGGCAGTTATTTCAGGCAATGTCTCTTGTTCGTTAGCACTAACATCTCTACGCAAACGTGGCTGTTCTCTGTCTGTAAGTGAAGGCTCTCATCATAGCGTTTTTCATCGTGAGTGGCAACGAAAGAGATTTGTCATTCTCGGCATCCTCTTCAACTAAGGATCTCGGAATACTGAATTCTTCATTGATTTCCAAATGGAACGTTCCATGCGTCTAGCTTCAACTAGCATTCGGCGTTCAATGTCTGTTAACACACATCACTGGCCCATAATCAGGTCGGAAATATTTTCACATGAATCACTTGAGTACAAATGTCAGCTCCGCCAATGCACTGCACTTTTTTACCTTGCATACTCGATAGTACCTTTCTTTCAGGAGTGCTAGTTCTGCAAGGTTCGCAGGATATCTTCTGTAAAGTTTGGAAGGTAGGAGACGAGATACTGGCAGAAGTAAAGCTGTGAGTACCGGGCGTGAGTCGTGCTTCGGTAGCTCAGATGGTAGAGCACTTGCCCGCGAAAGGCAAAGGTCCCGAGCTCGAGTCTCGGTCGGGCACACAGTTTTAATCTGCCAGGAAGTTTCATGAAGTAATGCAATCTGGTGGTCGTTTTGCTGTCACAGATAACTGCAAATCTGTCCACTTCATGCCCGCCGATGGTGTATACATGTTCGAAGTTATTTTGACATCCGACCAAGTCTTCTGGGTACTTAACTTTCTTTGTTAGTGTAATTCTTCCAAATGGCATTGTACATCTTAATTATTACCTGAAAATATAAATTACAGTAGCTAGTAACATTTTTCACCCTTCCAACTTATATGACAGTGTTATTGTATGATTATCTCGTCTCCTATTTTGTAACCTGCGGCACAGCTTGACAGTAATAGTGTAAAGAAATATTTTGTTGTAACACACCTTAGGAAGATTATTCGAAACATCTTTAACACACACTATCTTCCACACTTCACGGCTCCTAGAACTTTAACATTTCGATACAATGTTAAAAGAGCAGTTCAGCTACCACTCTCTGAGGTATAATTTGAGCACGAAAAGGAACTAATAACGGAAACTGCGTTGGGAACGCATCGTCACATTAAGTACACTGAAAGACTCAATAATTTTGTGATACCTCACAATGAACAAAGTACGTAATTAATAAAATGTACAGAATGTGTCTGTAGTGAATTATTTCGTATTAAATACCTGATATTCCGAAATGTAAAGGCATCACCATATCTTTCAACACTGAAATGAATTACTACAAAGCATAATCTTATAAATAAATGATACAAAGTGATCATACTGTAGATTACAACAAAGGCAACATACTTAGGCACTCTTCCTCCCTCTGCTATTACGTTGTTGAAGGGGTTATTGAAATAGTGTGTAAAATGACCTGATTGGGAAAGATAGCGTTCTAATTGAGTCAGATGTGATATCTTGCACTGACCAGAGTCCGACGATGATAGCGCGGAAACTGGAGCCCGCAGTTCGCGGCCCAGCGTCGCCAAACCCTACCAACGCCACCACCCACGGGACGCTGCACGGACAGCGACAGTAGCACAGTAATGGAGGAGTTAACGACCAGCGTGTACAGGTTAATTCTTTGATAATGTTACAGACTTTCAGGGATGATGGAGAAGGGTAATTGTATCGATTTGAGGTAAGCGATCCCAGTCCAAAAACGACAGAGTCGTTTACGCTCCTTATCAGGGTTCTTTTCGAAGCGTGACGCGTGACTGAATACTATTCTACTCCACTCAAAGGGA
The DNA here is from genome assembly GCF_023898315.1 of Schistocerca nitens. Taxonomy (NCBI): domain Eukaryota; kingdom Metazoa; phylum Arthropoda; class Insecta; order Orthoptera; family Acrididae; genus Schistocerca; species Schistocerca nitens. The sequence continues at coordinate 187,706,721 of NC_064618.1, read as the reverse complement.
TTCCTACCCGAGGACGTGTCTGGAGACGCCCCGAACAAATCTGAAGACCGATTTGATTGGGCGTGAAAACGACTCAGTTATTAAGGAGAAGGAGGGGTGGACAAATCATCTCACCATTAACTGTGCTCGTATTTGGTCTACTGCCGTCGGTGGTAGGCGCTGCGCCGGTACCGCACGTTTCCTCTTTTCTGTGCTGCGCAAGTCGGCTGCTCTCCTCGTTGTCTGATTGTTGTGGGTTGCGTGGCCGAAGTTGCGATACCACTGCGTCGAAAGGTGGATGTTGGTGATGCATTTAAGAACCACTTGGGTCATTTGCTTCTACGTTGTCTCATCGATTGTCTCTTTACTGTTCATCTTGCACTGGCTGGTGTGTGACTCGAGAATTAGCGTTTACCTCACGATTTCAGTAGCATTGGAGGCCCATTCTTCCGATGTTTTCTGAATTCCGAAATTATTGTGAAAGCAGCCGCACGACACTTCTTTGCAACCGCGATCTATGCTTGAGGCCTTGACAGTCTCATGTATGTGCTTCGTCTCAGAGTCTGCTGGCATCTGTGATTCAAAAGGAACCTCCTTACTTTCAAGAATACAGCTTTTTAAGAATGCTGACTTCTTTCACACGACTCCCCGTACGAATTCTTCATGCTTTGTGTATGCTCCTCTGAATGCCTGTGGAGTGCTGCAATTGCCGACACGTTCTTGTTTCCTAAGGCAGGTAAAATGACTGAATCCAGGTCAGAAAAATTCACATGCTTCCATGTGTGCATTGTCGATGGCTGCAGGAGTCCATTAGTTTCCGGCACGCTTTATTGTCCGCCAGGCTCTTCATAGCGTGTCCATTCTTTATCGGTGCAAGAGCGTCCTCTGGTCTACGCCCTGTGTAGAATGGCTCCAGTGTCCACATCGCATGTGCTCACCACGTGGGATCCAGTTTTCCCTTGGGCTGCTGGCGGAGTGAGCTGGCGAAGGTTTCCACCAGTGGAGCTATAACACAGCTCTTTGTCATGACTATTGAGCCTTCAGTTCGGAAGATTCCGAGTCATGGCAAAGTGTCCCGTTTATGTTCACTTGGCCTGTCGCACACACCTTTCAAAACGGGATGCGAAAATCTTCTTCCTATTTTCTCTATTGATCCGTGTTCAGTTTTTCAAGGCGTATCCACTGTGCCAACTTATAACTAAATCTGAGGGGGGTGCGATGGGGAGGTTCCCTTGTCAGGTCATCATTGCCCTAGGACTTAGAATTACTTAAACCTAACTAACCTAAGAACATCACACACATCCGTGCCCGAGGCAGGATTCGAACCTGCGACCATAGCGGTCGCGCGGTTCCAGACTGAAGCACCTAGAACTGCTCGGCCTCAGCGGCCGGCAACAATAGTGGTAACTTCTTTCCTATCACATAACGTGCAACCACTAATTATAAAGTACACAATACTGATAAATGTACATGTCACTGATATTTCACGCTGGTATCATTACAATGAACACTTCGCATGGTGCATCAGCTCATGCGACTTGTGGAGGAGGCCCAGCGAGCCCTGGAGACCCGGGAATACGTTGGGACGGTGTTCCTGGCTGTTTCTGGGGCCTTTGACTCCGTGTGGCATGACGGCCTCATGTACAAACTTTTTGTACACGGGATCCCGTCGTCGCACGGGGTGCTACTTAAGTCCTAACTGGAAAACCTAACTCTCCACGTGCGCCTGGATGATGGAGTCTCTACCCAACGACCGATTCAGGTTGGGGTTCCACAGGGGGCAGTATTAGGTCCCCTGCTATATGCCCTTTACACCGTGGATGCCCCGCGCGAGGTGCAGGTGTCACTGGCGCTTTATGCCGACGACACTGCGCGACTTCTTCGGAGCATGAACGTGGCCGAAATGTGAAGCCGTCTCCAGTTAGGGTGCGAAGCATTAGGGACGTGGTCCACGAAGTGGCGGCTCAAATTTAATGCTGCCAAGAGCCTACCAGTAATCTTAACGAAAAGACTGCTACCACCAGATTTAGAGCCGGTCACGATCGCGGGAGGCCCTGTTCCAAGCAGCAGAGCCGCCAAATACCTAGGACTCACCGTCGACCAGAGGCTAACGTGGCGTCCCCACATTCAGGGTGTAAAGGGTAGAGCTGGAGACAGTCTTCGTGTTCTGTGCCTTCTCCTCAACCCTCGCCATGGCATCAAAATGTACCTAGCACTCGTTCGTCGAGTGTTGGAGTATGCTGCCATAGTGTGGGGGGATGCTGCCAATACACACGTGTCGGAGCTCCAGACGGTGCTGAGCAGAACAATTCGGCTTGCCCCTTCGAATGCCATGGCGTTACCCGACTGTCCAGTTCCACGAACAGACGGGAATCCCATTTCTCAGCGGCCGTTTTCGTCAACAGTTGGTAATTTCTATCAAGAGACATAACGGTCTCAGAATAGGCTCATTCAGGCACTGGGCCATTTAATCCACCGGAGGTGAAGGAACTGTAAAGTCCAAAATTTATCTACATTTGAAAACAATTTCATCTATTCATATTTTACTATTTTGGATTGACCATGCCCGACATTGTGGTAGCTAAAAGTGGCCAAAGGCCTAAACGACGACTGCGCGATCTGCTCTGTCAAATGCCCCAACTTTCTTTTAAATCGTATAACGTGACTGTTGGCTTCAAAAGGTAGTATAATTTCCTGCATTTTATTTTCCTCTTTAGATAGACACTTTCGCGTAGATGGGGATGTCCGATAACTACCTTGCCAATGAATCGACTTATACCGATACAGTAAAAAAATTGTTGAATATTACTGATCGGAGGGGAGTTGAAAGTGGTGTGGTAGTACACATTAGCACGTTATGGACTGTACCGAACGTTCAGCACCGCGCTTGGGGAAATCGTCATAATAGCCCGTCGTTACTAGTATGATGTCGGGCAATGGACGAGATGAGCTCTGAGTAAAAATATTTATTCATTCAGCTTTGAGAACTGCTTGCGATCAGCGATAATACAATCACAGTTAGAGTTTATAAGGATGAGAGCTCATTGTAGTTCAGTTAGTAGAGTGCATTATTCTTAAGCAAATGTATTGGCAACGGCTTACGATAAACAACTCGCACTTAATTACTACTCACAAAGTAATCTATGATTTAAATATTTCGCTTTATTTATTTTTTGTAAATTTTGGAAGTGGATGTCACACTCAAATTACCTGTTTGTAACATGACAATTTTTACTGAATTTATGTGATTCAGCAAATTCTTTTCAGACGTTTACTATTAAAGTGCAGTAGCGTTCACTTTGGTTAGTGGAGAAAAAACATCAACACTTCTCAGTTGCTCATGAACCGTAAAGCTTCATCCACCATTTAGGAGTAGTGAGAGGCTAGAATTTTTATTCTGCTACCAGTTCTACGGATACTGCTGGTCTATATGGCGTGTCAATTTTCATTTTGACTGTACACAAAGTCTGTGATTCTTGTGAAGGTAAAGGCAAACGATGTAAGCAACATTTAATTACTGTCACATATTCAGAGTTGGTATCCCTAATTCATCAAGTGCTCTGCTGTCTGAAGGGTATGTGATTGGGAAGGCTCGAAGGCGTAAAATACTTGTATTTTTCCCGGAAGACATGTCAGTGCAATTCTCACATGTTGCATGTATTAGATGCTTACTTATGCGTGACAGTATTGACACATGTATTCATTATACGTGAAGACAGTGCTGGTATTCCACAAGAGTTGGCGAGATGGTACGTATGTCCTTGTTCGATGATGTTATATTTATATAGACATAAACATGGCTGCAAAACAGCAGCTGTGTAATTCTGAAGGTGTTGAAAAAAATCAGCCAGCCAGTAGCAGAACAAAGGATTATTAGCCCTTGACCTAAGTTTCGATATTTCTAAAAATATCTTCTTCAGAAGGAGTGGGCCTGTTTCATAATGTGATGGTACATTAAATTAGCTGAAGCCGAGCTGCTCTTGTCATGTATAAAACTGACAAAAACGAGATTTATTCCTAGCCATGGCTTTAGATAGGAGCCAGATTACATTTAGCGTACTTCTGAATGAGTGCTCACGTCCGTAGGGATACATTTTGACGTGAAAGTGGCATACTTTGTGCTGAGTTTTGCCTTCAGAACTCTGCCTACTTGTAAGTGGGAGATTCCATCTGCAAGTTGATGCCTAGTTAAAAACGTGTACTGATCGATGTAGTCCTGCCTACATGCTGCGAAAATTTATATATCTCTTAATACAAGCAGGAATGATTGAGCAGAATTGAAATGATGCGATTCTTGTTGTAAAATGAGGCGTTCCTTACACTAAAACGGAAGGAAAAGGCTATAAAGCCTCGTATCTAATACTGAGCACTGAAATATTCCATGCATCTTTAATTGATTGTTAATAAAACATCAAACATCAAAGATTTACTTCTCAACACCCTTCACAACCCTGCTGTGTAGTGAGCAGTCAGTTCGGTGCCGCTTCCAGTCTCCAGCTAATGTCAGAACTGTTTCACACAGTGGCAAGTGAAATACTACTGTACGGTGAGTAAGTTTTACTGTAATTCATTTCCGCTTTGTTTACTCCGTATTTCTGATGATTCATCTCTCCGCGTGTATGCCTGGACGCAGTGATGTGATTAGTATTCAGACTAATAACTCTGTAACATGTTAACAATATGGACTGGACGTTAGCAGTGTTTACACCGACGGTAATATCTGTGTGTTATTTTGAACAGACATGCTATGCTTTAACAAAGGCTATATTTGTTTCTTTATTTGTTGTTAGTTGCAATCTCCATTAAATAAAGAGTAAATATTTACAGTAATGAGATATTATTACCTTATTGTATGTTCGTTAACGAATTGTTTGTCATAGGTAATTGGAAACGTCATAGGTAGCGCATCAATAGTCACATTAGAGAAGAGGAGTCTTATGGGCGTTCCACTGGATTTTGCTATAACAGTCACGTAATTCCAGAATAAACTCCGGACCATTTTAACTTAGCCTTATCGTTCTACATGCTGTTGTTAACGGAAAGCGAATGTTAAACTTCGTTGGTTTTCTCTCCTCCTTAGCATTCCTATACGTAGTGTCAAAATTTACCTCTCGTGGTTTACATTAAATAGCTATGTGAATAGTACTCCTCCGTCAAACCAACGAGTCGTACAATTAACAACACCTGTGTGTAGAGGTCGTTTCTTCTGCATTCGGCCGGCCGAAGTGGCCGCGCGGTTCTGGCGCTGCAGTCTGGAACCGCGAGACCGCTACGGTCGCAGGTTCGAATCCTGCCTCGGGCATGGATGTGTGTGATGTCCTTAGGTTAGTTAGGTTTAACTAGTTCTAAGTTCTAGGGGACTAATGACCTCAGCAGTTGAGTCCCATAGTGCTCAGAGCCATTCTTCTGCATCCACTGCTACCCATCAAAGTCCTTAGCAACATCTGTGTAAGTGAGGTACGCACATTCAAGAGCATTCCGTAAAACTTGTTGAAATAAGCCGTGCACGCTCACTTAGGCCCTCAATTGTGTCTCAAGAAACCAGTAACTTGCACTATTGTCTCTTAGCGTAGCTGTGCTTTTTTTTTCGTATGGTGTGTCACCGATCTATTATTTGGCAAGCGTTGGTAAGTTAACCGTGTGCACCACGCAGGGTAGCCGCACGGTCTCAGGCGCCTTGTCACGGTCTGCGCGGCTCCCCCCCGTCGGACGTTCGAGTCCTCCCTCGGGAATAGGTTTGTCTGTCGTCCTTAGCGTAAGTTAGTTTAAGTTAGATTAAGTAATGTGCAAGCTTAGGCACCGATGACCTCAGCTGTTTGGTACCATAGGTTCTTATCACAAATTTCCAAATTTCCAAATTTAATCGTGTCAGATAATTTAGATATAATACACATTACACCTCAGTCGATATAGAATACCTGTTTTATGTAGGATTCGGTAATGCCTTTCGATTTACGTCTGAAATATATAATTTAAGAAATTCGAACACTTGCTCAGTGGCTAAGTTTATAATTAAAAAATAAATAACCAAAAACGTTGCCAGCCGCTCGCTGTTTGACACTTTAACTTATAAATGTCCTAGGAAACATTTATTGACACGCGTTCGTATGCTGAGACCAGTAGGTGGTTAGGGAACTACGGTTTGAGATGAAAGCTGTTAGGCACTTTTCAGTCGTCGAATGACTGAATCTGACTGCTAGTGGGAGTGTGGGAAATTCAACAGGAAATGTATGAAACAGTTGTACATGCTCATATTTTCAGCTTCTTCGGAGAACGTTTAATCAATCTTCACAGTACCGGCGCATCTTTTAGAAATATTGGGAAAAACTCATTTTGTGATTGTAAAATTTCAGTCTGTGATCTATCAACATACTGAGTGGAATTCCTTTGGTTTCAGGTTGCAGTAGCTGTTGTGTTGTCTGTGCAATTACATTTCATGTCTTTCATTTGACAGGTACAGCTCTTGCACATTTAGAGTATATGTCAGAGATCATTAGAATATATTAAAACCACTGTTCTATTTTACGTACTGAACCTCATATTAAATCTCATCTCCGCGGAAAATTTTTTCAGTGGTAAATTTTCAAGGATGTTAATTACTCTTCCAATACTTATTTCATTATTCTCAGAGTTATGAAACATTGTAAACGTTTTCATTGTGTTGTATTACCATAGTTGTTCAACCTACGAACGTCTCAAATTTTAAACAAGCTCTTTGGGATTTTAGTAATATGTGAACTGCATAAGTAAAGTGTGCAGTTTCCTATGCTGAATGTTGACAACTGTACCCCCACTATCATCCTAGTTATCATTCAGTGGATGTCTAATTGTTTCTTATTGTATTTTACCGTTGCTTTTCTCGCATGCTTTTATTGTGCGTAGTATTTCCATCTACATCATTGTATGCAACTGTGGACTTATAATGATTTTTTTTGTAAGAATAATAGATTTAATAAACAAAGTATTGAGATAAATTCTTTGTGTCCAGTGGTTTTACATTCTTGCTTCATTTTATTGAATTTGTATCAATCCCATCTAAATCCACAGATCTGTGTTGTTTAATATGTTCTTCGAGCAGATTATCATCTCCTTGACAATTTGCTATATTATCAGCTACTTTTGAAACGCACTTAGTGCTTTCAGAAACAGATTTCAGTTTGTTTCCACGGCTCTCGTGTGTCAGCTTGTATGTGATCCTTGACGTCCCAAGATATTTCGGCGAATAACTTTTCCACCATCATCAGGTGGTTCTGATGGAATGGTCTGTCTGCACTACAGTACACTACACGTTTCCTTACGAGCAGTGCTTAGCTCGTGAGTAGGCAGGGTGAGCGGGAAGCGCAATTCCTGCAAAGCGTGGTTTCGGAAGTGAGAGAGAACTGACAGGTGGACTGGCCCGCCGGGTGCATGCATCCATTGACTGTTACGAGCTTTTAGGCTCCTACGGACGCCCCACCCAACCAAACGCGCTACGAAACAAATGATTACTACACAGCCACAACAACACGCAATGGCGGCGAAAAATTGGAGAAAGTGCTGTGTCAAGCGACTATAGGTCACGAAGTCAGCTTATTCACTTCGCCAACAACATATGAGAAAGCACCACGATTTCAAAACCGTAAGTTACATAAGAAACTCATTTCCGTTTATATACGCACAATAAATAAAAAGAATAAAAATTACGTTTTGCTGTTTGCAGATGAGAAGATGTAGACTGTGTAGTAGAATAGCTACTCAAATCAGTGTCGAATAGCATCGTGTAACGTATGTGAAATAAAGCTTACATCCACTCTTTTTGCCAATTAAGCTATAAATAGAACTTTTACATAACGTTATAAACAACACACAGTGCATCAGGTCGTTAATAAATATCTCAACTTTGAACCATGAAAAAAAATTATAATATTTTACAACAACTATTCATTCACAACTGTAAATATTATGTACCAATAGTTTCGCTAAATGTTAGTATGTAGCAACCATTTTCCAGTTATAACACAAAAAATAACCCACTGAAGATACCACAAAAAGTGATGAAACGTGTATGGGTGAAACAAAACAGAAAAGATGGGTGTCATGCATAAGGCGGAATTCCTCGACCTATTTCAGAGAAAGCACGAACATTAGAAGAAGAAATACAATACCACAAGATGATCATCTTGGATTGTTTTCGACATGAATACCGGCCCATTTGCTGCTTTCAGTATGCTGTGTCAATCACACAGCTTGCAGTACACAAGAAACATACGGCACATGGTCAGTGGAACTTCCATCGTCAGCGCCGTGTACTGTGGTAATGTATTTCTGGATACATGTTCATAGGACTGTTTCTCCTCCATTTCCATTCAGGAATCTGTCCCTCCAGTTTGTTGGTTTTATTTATAATCACCCTCAATGTTTAGTTATACTTAATAAAAGGTTTTCTGTTACAGATCCCTGCAATGTGTAACGAAAATGTTTTCTTTTTTTAGCACTTGTATGACAACAACTGCGACTCGAACTGAAAATGGAGTTTGATCTATCTGTATATATTTTGTAAACCCTCGACGGCAGTTTGGAAAGGCCTCGTCGCTACTGCTATGGAAGTCGAGTTTGTGAGTTTATGAAACGACTTCTGGCGCAGTACACCACTTACATAATTTCTCCCTGCCACTATTACACAGCTATGTCCCAGAGTCAGGTAACAGGATAGGAGAAAGATGGTTCTACAACACTTCAACAAATTACTAACAAAGTCACACAAATAAGTTAAAAGATTTATTTATCTTTCTGACTAGTTGAAATACGAAGTCTGCAACACAGCTTGTAATATAACACAAGAAAGGCCCTCAATGACTAAGTTCAAATAATAGTAACTAAATTACACAGTCCATAGGAAATGCAATTGTAACAACTGTCTGTTCACATCGAAGAGTTCACTATGGGACGTTCCCTGTGTAAGTCAGCCCTGGACGACGATCTGTAACCAAGTGGCGAGAGTTGCACTTCTGTCCTCTCAGCATGCTTCTGCCCGGTTAGTACTCGGCCGGAAATTGGCCGAGGCGAAGTCGATATCTTCATCCTCAGCGCCTCCCGTGGCGCTGGTGAAACTCGCGCAAGTGGCGAGTCTCTACAGCACTGGCACGAGCTCGCATCTTTGCGCCTGTGGTTCTTTCGTCCCGGCTGTGTCTTGTTCGGACGACACAGCAATATACACTATTAATTTTACCATCGTCTTATACCTGATAATTTACTTTGCAATACCAAGCACATTCGTATTTCCTCTGCTGCAGATGCCATACTGATCACCTCTTTATGCATATATTAAGAATTGTCCTATAATAGTAAAGGACTTGTTACATGGAAACTTTTATCTAGTGTGTGTTCATAATTATTAATCATCTACCATTTCATGCTGTGTAAGGTAAAGATGTCATTATTGTTTCATAATATACATAAATATGCTTTATAATTGTAACGCCCCAAGGACAGAAAGCCCCAATTAACAAACTTTGTGGAAACTTAAAGTAAGGAAGTGAGTCATCTCAACAGTGACAACTATTGACCATAAAATCTATACTGGTAATATTTTGACTAACACCTATGTTCTTCAAATACTGAGAATAGCATGCAAAAAGGGGGATAAAGGAAAGGATTATCATACATACTTTATCAAACACCTATAGAATAAATTCAGAATCATATGAACGAAGGTTAAATACAACAAAGTAATTCAGTCAAAGATAATATTTACCATGGAACAGAGTTGTAGCTGCATCGAACAGGAAATTCAGTGCGACTACAATCAAACCCTGGTATGGAAATGTTCAGTTAGTTAGTTGCTCTTGAGTCGCTCTAGAGTACTTTCGCAGTGGTTGTCTGGACGCAAACACTATTAGATTGTTTCAGTTTTGGAAGTCCGATAATTCGTGAGGTAGAGACTGAAGTATTGCTCAGTCATCCGACTGATGAAAATTAATCTTTAGCGTTCTCAACGCAATGGTATAGTAAGACGAGTGTTAGACTTCAATTGAGCGATATTGGTTTATCGGACTTTGTACTGATGAACAGTTACAAACCTTGAGGGCAATGGATCAACGAGAGAAAAACAATTTGTAGTCTTGAGTAGGACACATTACAATGAAGACACGAAGAAAGACAAGTAGGCTGCTTAGTCAAAAGTTATCGTCAGCGTCACGATTACTGAACTAATGTTAATCTTGAATGACATATCGGTGTGCGTGTGTTGTAGGGACAAACAATTAATTACAGAAAGAACAATAAAATCTGAATCAAAAGGGAAATCTTACGTGTCACCTAACTTTCTAAATATTTTAAGTGACTAAGTGAATTCATGAACAATGGACAGTGAAGAGTGGTTACTTTAAAACAGTATTAAGGCGTATTAAAAAAAGAGAAAAAAACATTTACTCCAATATAGGTTATCTCTGGAGTTACGTCGGACCGTTGTTAATAACTGGACGTGGCAACGGCATAGCAACGGAATATCAGACAGAAAAATTTCAGCCTCGCTTTGTATGGTGTGAAAAACGAGCGTAATGATGAAATCAAGAAAAAAGATTTTATTTCGTCACGGAACTAACCGGGCATAAAAATAAAAATAAACGATTGCTGTTTTATCAGTTCGCACAAACTTAGAAGACTGTTACGGACAGATAACAGAATATTTCTAAACCACGCGAGGAGTTGTGATCTTACGAGAGTTACGGGTACTGTTCCACGTCACACCGACGGGGACGAACATCGTTACGAGTCGCGTCTCCTCCCGGCGAGTGAAGAAGGAGGGAAGGGACGTCACACAATGTAAGATGTGTTTATAACTGTCATATGAAACAAAGGATTGAATATGTTGCTAAACTAATTTGGCTCTGCTTATATTTTTTTCACAGATTCTTCCCATTTGTAGGATCTATGATTACTCTTGTACATGTGTTCATTCACAAAAAAGTGTAACAGAGTACAGATTTTACAGGTATTGCTACATCGATGTGAGATAATTACAGCTACTGTGCAGAGATAGAGTCAAAAGTTAAATTTAAATATATGTGTGTGCATGTATGTGTGACAAAGTCAACAAAGTGTCATAGCACTTTATAAGATATACAGGGTGAGTCACCTAACATTACCGCTGGATATATTTCGTAAACCACATCAAATACTGACGAACCGATTCCACAGACCGAACGTTATCTTCTTACTTCATCTGCCGTGTAATACTTTGCTTCCAGTTCCTCAAATTCATCTATTACGTGGTCATTAATACTGACGTTGAGTTTATCGGTAGTCTCATTCTACTTCTCTTTCGTATATATGTGTGCCGTGCAGATAGAGCTCCCACATAGCTACCAGTGTATATGTATCCCCATCGGGTAGAACAGCCACACGGTTACACGAATCCCTTTATGCTTAGCAGGTAGGATGGGCAGACGACTAAGGGCAATCATGCACACCTAGGAAATATAGTAGGAAAACGAGCACTATATAATGGCTACTCGCTGTTGTTGGTTGGTTGGTTGATTTGGGGGAGGGGACCAAACACTAGGGTCATCTGTCCCAACGGATTAGTGAAGGATGGAGAAAGAGGTTGGCCGTGACCTTGCAAAGGAACCGTCCTAACACTTGCCTGAAGCGATTTAGGAAAATCACGGGAACCTTAAATCAGGATGGCTGGATGCGGGTTTGGAAGTCCCGAATGCGAGTCCAAGGCGTTAATCACTGCGGCTCCTCGCTCGGTCGATGTTGTCCGCATTTCAACTTTCCCACCAAGGCTGCTTTTTTTGTTAGAAAGTGACAGAACTAGCATCTTCTCCTGGTTACTACCAACTTAGAGTCGATCTGTTGGTCGTTATATGATTTCTTACCCTACTTGAAAGAGAAGACGCCAGCATATATAATCTGAAAGCCAGGCGATACGGTAATGAACTGACACATTAAATGTCGCAAAAGGTGAACTATGATGTAAAATGCACTGTCCAGTCACCTTAATGTGACCACCTGCCATAAGACTGAATATCCACCCTTTACAACGCAGACTGCTGAGAGACATGGGGGAAGAGTCAGCAAGGTTCTGAGATGTACCGAGTGGGATGTGGAGCCATGTCGCCTGCAGTGCGGTGGCCAGCCGCGATAAATTTCTCTGTTGAGGATCGATGGTGGGTACATCCCGATCGGGATGGTCCCATAGGTCCCACAGATTCTCGATTGGGTTTCAATCTGTGGGGTTTGATGGCCGGAGGAATACGATAAAGCCATCCTAGTGCTCTTCGCAACACGCACGTACACTGAGAGCTGTGTAACACGTTAGATTGTCTTGCTAGTCGATGTCATCGTGCCTAGGAAAAGTAATCTACATGTACAGGTGGGCATGCTCACAATGGATAGATGCATTCCTGGGTTGATCCAGTACACCTGCTTGAATGATGACGCAGCGATTGCCACGAAAGCATTCCGTAGACAAGAACGCTCCCTTCCCCCAGCCTGGAACCATCCGACGATTGTTGCAGGGCGTCTGCTTCCAGTCATTTCTTCCTGTAGTCGCCAACGGTCATCTGTCATCCGAAAAGACAATCTATCATCACTTAAGTGGGCATCTAGTTGCATTACTGGAGCGCAAATTTGAGCCTTTGGCTCCAAAGAACAACTGTCAATATGAGTGCATGAGTCAGGCGCCTTCTGCGGTAGGGCATAAGTATCGTCGTACGCTGAACGGTCGTTGTGGAGAGAGCGTTGGTAGCTCCTTGTTTCATCTGAGAAGTCAGCTGCAGCATAGTTGCACCTCTATCGGCCCGTATACTATTTATCTATTGCCTCTGACGCACCAAGGTTACACGTTACCAGTTATGGATAGCACCATTATGCCATGCCCAGTAGTTTACAGAATTGATCGTTTCGGAAATGCTTCCACCTTGTCCCGAAAACCAATGATCATGTCCTCTTGGACGTCAGATATATAGTTCCCTTTCCACATTTGAACAACGACGTTAGTTTCGATGTTCTCTTTCGAGGTTACCATAAGCTATAACCACTGTCACCGTACAGTGTGCTACCGATTTAAAAAATAATATTATTGAAGAATGGTCTTATGTGCGCAAGGACGTGCGAATGGCCCACACTAACCGTAGCCTAGAGCGTTCACCAGGCTTTTTCAGCTGTCTGCCAGTCAGGCGCGCAATAGGTTCGCGACCGTTAGCCGGCCTGACAGGCAGGGCACTCGGCCCTAGCAGCTACGAAAGTGTTGCCAGTCCACCTAATTCTCAATATGCTTCTGTGGCACCACGTATTAGGAACTTTGATTCTTATCTTATCAGCTTTTCAAAAAGTCCGTGCATACAGTGTTGTACTTCAAACGTACATTGTCCGTACTATGTTCCCTAAATTAAGGCCCGTGTTTCCCAAGAAGAGATTTCTTTCTGCCACGAATGCCCTGTTTCCCTGTAATAGTGTGCTTTTCATCTCCTTACTTTGTACATCATGTATTAATTCGCTTCCAAGTTTAATTCCTTAACTTTATGTATTTCGTGGATTTCAATATTGATGTTAAGTTTACTGGTAATAACATTTCCTCTAATACTCTTTATATTCGTCTTTCTACGGTTTACTCACAATCCATATTCTGTACTAATTAGATCATTCATTTGATTTAGAAAGTCCTTACTGTTGTGTCTAGACAAGACAGCCTAGACACAATGAGAGGAAGCCGAAAGGCACGCGCTTAAACTCACGCAGGCTGGCGTGAGGTCTGAAACAGGATACGTAATGAATGCTATAAAGAAAAGTACGTAGCTTCTGGAATACTTAACTTTAATCCATAATTGTAGAACATCGCTCTTGGTGATACATGCTTCATATAATAAATATCAATTGAATACGGCGCCTTGCTAGGTCATAGCAATTGACTTAGCTGAAGGCTATGCTAACTATCTTCTCGGCAAATGAGAGAGTCTTCGTCAGTGTAGCATCGCTAGCAAAGTCGGCTGTACAACTGGGGCGAGTGCTAGTAAGTCTCTCTAGACCTGCCGTGTGGTGGCGCTCGGTCTGCTATCACTGACAGTGGCGACACGCGGGTCCGACGTATACTACCGGACCGCGGCCAATTTAAAAGCTACCACCTAGCAAGTGTGGTGTCTGGCGGTGACACCACACTTACTTCTCGTTCACTTTCACTGAAGATATGAATTCCATCAACAAATCTTATAATTGTCATCCTTTCACCCGTAATTTTATCCCCACTCTTGCACTTGTCTTCTATTTCCGTCATTGCCTTTTCGACTTTAGACTGAACAGTCGTGGGACGGGAGTATGGGGGGAGAGATGTTGGGGAAAAATGGCATTTCCGTCCTCCATCCCTATTAATTCTTGCACTTCGTCCTTGACCTTTGATTCTTATTATTCGCTCCTGGATTCTTTACGTATTTCATAATACATGCCTCTCAGTTAAGTTGACTCCTATTATTCTCAGGATTTCTTACATCTTACGCCCCTGTATATTGTCGAACTCTTTTTCTAGATCCACGGATCCTATGCCCGAGCCTTTTATTTTGTTATTACCTGCGAACTAAACTACTAAAACACACACACACACACACACACACACATTAGATCAGGATTCTCTCGAGCAGGATCCACTCATCAGTATGTAATTGTAACAAATGACATATATATGTTTTTAATTTATTAATTTATTTATTTAGCCTTATCTTTAAGTGAGACTTAAATGGTGACATATCCATAGTAACAACAGAGATTCATCTGGGATCTGATGCTTAACATCCCGCTGCTCTATATCTGTCGAACTGTTTTCCGTTGCTCCCTCTCCCCCCCCCCCTCTCTCTCTCTCTCTCTCTCTCTCTCTCTCTCTCTCTCTCTCTCTCTATATATATATATATATATATATATATATATATATATATATATTCTCTTACACATACAACAGCATCAATGTAATATAATCACAATAATAATGATTAAAATGTTCCTTTCAATCTTCGTTTCTAGTACTCCATCTTGCTTTGTTGTGCCTGTAGAAAGTGTATGTAATGTAAATACGACAGTTTATTTGATGTAAATACACCTAAAGAGCAGTTTATGACCACCGAAAGTTATGTAACTTTATATTACTGCTTATCGGTTGAGGCCCATTGAAAGTTGTCTAAATTTACACTACTGTTCATCAGTTCAGGTGAAGCAGCCACACAGCACCAAATGTTTTATAAATATCCATACATTGCCACAGATTATCCAAAATTTCGAACGTACTAACCTTCCACATCTTATTAACTGACACAAATTCACCCGCTGATAGAGTTTTAATCCCGAAATACAGATAGTGGAAACAATAATAAATATGACTGGTTACAGTAAACTATTTATTGAGTTTTAAACCTCAATAGGTAAAAACAAAACTCGTCAAGTGTCACTGTTAAGAACCTTTTTCTTATGAACATCTTGAAGTACCCGGTTGAAATGTAAGTTAAACGTTACGTTCGGTGGTCCCTTGGCTGTGTGACGAATGTAAGCTAATAAGTATGCGCGACCGAAAGATATGGCCGTATAAGTACTTCGATACTCGCGTCAAAACCAATCATGAAATTTGGCAAGAAGCAAGGTTTCACAGTAAAAGTAAAGGAAAGAAATGCAGAAACTGTCAATTTTCTATTATATTACACAAAAATATTTATTGCCATTTGTTGTCCGTCTCTCTCTTTTCTCGTCTGTTAAGACGCCTTTTTCTCAGGAACACGTACAGGTATGAAGTTAAAATTTATGCTAGACTAGCTGATAAACCCGGCATTCCAGGGTTTTCGTTTTGCTGGATGGAACGCATTTGTGCCTTTTATTTATGGACAACTTTTTGGTGTGACGTACACTTGACGTTTGGCAATCTGGAAATATTAGAGGTTCTATTCGGCGGTGTGTTTCCATTTAGACTATCTGTATTTGGATTTGCTAGTTAACGTCTGAACGTGTGTTAAGTCAGAGGAACTATAATGCTAGCTGAGCTGAGCGAATGTAATTTAGCAGTTAACGACCTCGGGGACAGGACGAATGGGTCGTATTCCTTGTAATTATTGTCAGGATTCTAGCAGCGTTTATGTAGGGTAATCATTGGTTAGTTCTGGATTTGTTGTTACCGTGATTATGTTTATCTGCTTTAAAGAGTACCTGCAGAATTTATTTGGAGATGCATAATGCCCAACAGTGATATGATTTCGTTGCAGACATTATATTTTCTCATTTGTTTACTTCAGCGTAACGTAAGCCACCAACTCATTGACTTTTAGTGTCATGTCAGTAGCGTCTGATGACTGTCGTAGTTAGAACACCATCATTTTTACCACCCCCACCCCCACCCTCCTCCATTACCTTCTAGTAATTGTGCACAACTGGCACCACAAGTTGCCTCTTCCATCAATAGTGTTTCTTTTCATCTTCTGGTCGCCAACAGTGGTCACACTACACAGTATACGGTGCACATGTTTGGCCAAGGAATTACACTACCAACGTTAAAATGTCTGCTCTGAAAAAAAAAGGCACACACACCTTCTCATGTCATAGATCTCAGATCCAGGTACACCGTCGGTTTGAGTCAGTAATAATCTCGATTTTACAAAATAATTAATCAGTGCTCATTATGATGAGAAGTTACTAACGAAACGTGTTCTGATTTACGCACCAGCGGAGCACCTGTTTCCAAGGAACTGCATCCGCATTTTGCTTACACTGATACCACAATCTATTTTCGTCAGTGCAGCTGAGGCTCCCGCAGAGGCGTGTTTGTTTAGCCTGCACGAGCACAAAAGTCTGTTTTGGCTTATTTATTAGCAGACGCAGCGGAAGCCATAAGTCAGATCGGTTTAAATTGGGAAAACAGATTTCAACCGTTGTATCAATAAATACAGTGTCAGATTAAGAGAAAACAGGAGGTGTTCAGCGAAGACCGCCTGTGGAAGTGTTTACACGTGCCACTGACGTACCGAACTTCAAAAAAACCGCTGATGGTGAGATAAAACAAAGTAAGCAGCATGTCGTTCCGCATTCGCTAGATGTCAAAGTATATAACAAAGTTTTTGAGATATCTCGCCTCAAGTAAAACGTCACTACGCGGAGAGGTAACATACGTAGTTGGTAAAACGTCTTCTGAGAAAGGAAGACTGTGTCACGAGTGACAGGGCAAGTGTGGTCTCTGAATAGGAACATTCATATACCACAGTTCTACGATTACTTCAAATGAAGGATTTCCGTTATCGGTAATCATAGAAAACAAGTAGAAAAAGAAATTGATAAAACAGTGTTGAGTGTTTAGTAATGGCTTAACCCTCAATATAATGTAAGAAGCAACATTAAGGAAAAGTCTCTGGTGACAACGATGAAGTAAACAGAAAACCTGTTTCGTATCCACACCAATAGTGCGCTAGGGTGCGGGAGTAAACGAAACGACTGACCAAGAAAAACAGGTCAGATCTCGCTATAATGACAGATCGCAGTTATCGATATCATCAAGACGAATTATAAAGAGTGACACACTTATGTCGAACAACGAATCGTAATCAAAGACTCAAGACGTACTTCCAGAAAAGAATGGCAAACAGATTACAGGACACCTTAAGAGTCACTGCAACAGATATGTTATGCGAAAATTTACATTTGGTTTTACCATGGTCGTTATGAATATGCTTAAAAAACCTGACAAGTGAGAGAAGTAGTCACGCTCTAAGTGTTCCGTACAAACTTAGCTATATATATAAACGGTTCATCTACAGGTTTTGGTGAGTGAGTTTATCAGTGTCAAAATGCGTGTTATAAATGGCCGTAGATTTTGACTGCAGTGTCTTACAAGCTTACATTTTTTACGACAGTGGGGCTTCGTATACAAACATATTATAAAAATGGATGTTTGTATGAATGTGTGTATGTTCCACATCTATTTCTAATCCACTGGACAGATTTCAGCCGAACGAGTCACACATATCCCTTTCTGTCAAGCAACAATCACTGTGGATATAAGAGCCTCCTATCACAGATCAGGAGATATGAGGTCAAAATCAATGACATACGTGAAAAACTGCAGCGTCAACCACGCGGTTTAAATTTATTACACCTGTGCTACTATACCTATTCGCAACACATTATACAGACAATATCCATACATGAAGCTGAATATACCAAAAAATTATATCACTGTATGATACAAACATCAGGAGACGAGATGTCTTAAAAAGCGAATAACGCTAGAAGTCTTAATAGGTTTATTCTTTACTACTAAGACAGTCGTATAGTCTAGTAGACGTAAGGAAATCTGTACACCTAGCGGCGCAATAGACAGATTTCAACTGCGATGCGCGAACGGCTATAGGCGAAAGCGGTAGCCATGTATGGGGTTACGGAGAGGCTCTCCACAGAAGCGTTCAACAAAATGTCAGTAGACACGCGATACAGCTTACTTGTACATTTCTACAATATGCGTATTTCTTTGTAAGACTGTTTCATGACGGCCGCGGTGGTCTAGCGGTTCTAGGCGCTCGGTCCGGAACCGCGCGACTGCTACGGTCGCAGGTTCGAATCCTGCCTCGGGCATGGATGTGTGTGATGTCCTTAGGTTAGTTAGGTTTAAGTAGTTCTAAGTTCTAGGGGACTAATGACCACAGATGTTAAGTCCCGTAGTGCTCAGAGCCATTTGAACCATTTGACTATTTCATACTTTCAAATGTGTTTTCACTAATACATGCAAATGAAATTTTTTTAGTGTCAACTACAGTCGTAGTTCATTTTACACTACAAACATAGTTCATTTTTTGTTTTCGTTTCCAACAGAGACATTTCTTCATCTTATTCTGAGTTCCTGCATCTCACTGAATGTCCTCCTTTGTGAAGTCTGCCGTGAATTTATCAGCCTGTGGAAACTTCCTTTCATCTCCATATTCTCCGCACAGTTCGTCCTCGCAGTTTAAACAACATATGTTCTCTAATATCATGAAATAATTCCTGATCACTTAGGTCCATCCATCCTCACAAATTTAATTAACGTTTCTTTCCCATCTTCTTGCCTAGCTACAGTAGTGCCCTCTCCATAGTCCTACATTGAACTATAGTGGTATACGAAGAGTTACTTTGTAGTCTCTCAACAAACAATGCGACGATAGATAATCATGGATCGAGACATTATATAAATCACGAAATATGAAATGTATGTCCCATCTTCCGAGTACAGATTATTTCTAAACACCCTCACAAACAACCTCGCCACAACGCGTCTGATGTGGTAATATAGTCAGTAATTACAGTTCTAATATTTTAAATATTGTCAGTACGTGATGATTATATCCTAGGTTTCCTTTCATATCAAATAGTTCAAAACTGTTCAAACGTCTGTGAAATCTTATGGGACTTAACTTCTAAGGTCATCAGTCCTTAAGCTTACACACCACTTAACCTAAATTATCCTAAGGACAAACACACACACCCATGCCCGAGGGAGGACTCGAACCTCCCTGGGATCAGCCGCACAGTCCATGACTGCAGCGCCTCAGACCGCCCGGCTTATCCCGCGCGGCCATATCAAATAGACTACTGAATGTTAGACCGAAGCTTACTATAACGATGGCTATAGATTATAACTCGAAATCATCCTACAGAATCAGCATAACATAATACACAGGGCGTTTCCGTTCAAATGGTTCAAATGGCTCTGAGCACTATGGGACTTAACTTCTGAGGTCATCAGTCCCCTAGAACTTAGAACTACTTAAACCTAACTAACCTAAGGGCATCACACACATCCATGCCCGAGGCAGGATTCGAACCTGCGACCGTAGTGGTCGCGCGGTTCCAGACGGTAGCGCCTAGAACCGCTCGGCCACCCCGGCCGGCCGGCGTTTCCGTAAGAGCGTGCAGAAATGTAACAGGACATAGAGAAAGTGCCACAGAGCAATTTGCGGTAGGGGACCTGGAGTTGGAGAAGGCAGCTTAAGGAGATACGAAAGTAAAGTAGTCTACCACTTTGTTTAGCATTAATGTTTTCCAGCTTATTTACAACTAACATTAGTATAAATTTATTTATCTATGTGTACATTCTTTATTTCCTGTAAGTAAACAAGGAGAATGAGCCTGATTACTAGGAAGTCACGATGCCAGGTTTGGTTATTTTCCTTCGCTTTACGGCGGCTCTGTTGTATCGCATATACATTGTCCCATGACAGAAGGTGCTATGAATCAACATCAAACCCATTTCAGAGAAAAGGTACGGTTTCGCTAAACTCACAGACATGCACCTTGTGTATGAGGAAGTACGTTGCAACGCTCTTGCAGCTGAAAGGCTGCACAGGAAACGATATCCTAACAGGCATCATTCGTCACGAGGAGTGTTTATTTCTGTCGATCTATGAATTTGGGAGACTGGCTCAAAGGAAAGGAGAAACGAAGGACCTGGCAACATGAGGACCACTCGCTCACCCGATTTCGAAGATCTTCGCCAATTTCATGCTAGCATTGAGGTTGATGGCCGCTCTGTTTCACCACATTTTGTAAGATACAGTACAAATAGTACGCTTAGTGATAGTAATTGCAGTTAACTGTAATGTAAATCAAATCGTACCCAGTAGTGTCAATTCATTCCTATTATCTGCTTCTGTGATCCCAGGTTCGTTACCTCAAATTTTTCAGTGGAGATTTTCTATGTCCTGTTAAATTTTTGCACTCTCTTACGGAAACGCCCTGTAAACAGGTGGTTTCAACTAAAGTTTCACTATTTAACACGGAAACTAATTACCGTACGAGTACCGAACTTGGTACCATTGATGTCCAGAGTATGGGGTCCATGATTTCCATGCGTCACAGTGCCACCGTAAAGTTCCAACTATGGCTACCAGTTGCCGTGATCAGTCATCGTGATTCATAGACTCACACAGTGCACTTATTGACATGTCAACACCAGCTTGGACGAAAGGAGCAGCTGAAAAGATTACGGAGGGGTCCTCATTCTCCACCTGCTGAGCAGAGCAAGATTAAGCAGTTCGAATCAGCTGGAGAACTGGGCTTCGGTCCAGGAAGAGCCCGACGACCAGATGCACCACAGGTGGTTGATGAAATCGCTGTTCCTATGGCAGACAACGCTGCGCACAATTCCCGATCGTGACAGTTGAAGGTCCAGCGGTCCACAATGCGGAAGGTGCTACGAACAACCCTCAAATGTTATTCGTGCAACATCTATATCGTACAGCAGCTTGCACCACAAGACACTCAACGATATGTTGATTTCGTTCTCCACTTTCTCGCAAGGATTGAAGGTGATGACGGCTGGCCCTGGACCACCCTATGGACACATGAAGCTCATTTTTCTCTGACGGGTGAGGTGAACACACACAATTGCCGAGTGCGCTAATCTTCACCTTCAATGCATAACACTCCTCTTTATAATAATCCAGTCACCGTATGGTGTGGCTTCACGGCTATGTTCACCATCGGCCAATTCTTTTTTGAACAGGATGGCGCCAAAGGAGGTGCAGTGAGTTTGGCCAGAGTTACTGCAATATCCTTCGCCGCATGTAATACCCGCCCTACGGAAGAGAGAACACATTGGACTCATCCGTTCTCATGCAAGATGAGGCCCCGCAGCACACCGCTCGTGAAGTTCATCTGCTTCTCCGAAACACATTTGGAAACGATCGAATTATTAGCCGATCGTTTCCAAATGCTTGACCGGCACGATCACCTGATCTACTCCATGTGATTTCTGGTTGTGCCGCTACCTGAAGGATAGGGAATGCCAGACCATCCACACAAGTGCTGATCTGAAGCGTGGCATGTCAAGAGCGGTAGTCAACATACCTATGGACATGCTTTGTTCTGCGGTGCAGAATGCAATCCTGCGCTTTAGGACTCTTCTGGACGCTGAGGACTCCTTTTGTAACAGTAATAGTATTGCTATGTAATGGTATGATGTAACGTAGCAGCATATTAAAAGTGTTTCAGTTCAATCGATTCTGCATTGTTTCTCTTCCCCATGTCCTTGATATTAATGCTACCAAGTTTGGTCTTCGTACGGTAATTGGTTTCGTGTTATAACGTGTTGACCAGGGAAAGTTATTACAACCACCCGCTATATTTGTTAGATAACACACAATTGAAGAAGGTATTAATACTTCCTGTTGTGAGTGAGTTCACATAGTAAACATTAACCACTAATTTAATACTATTCGGTTAACTTAAGCAGCTACGTAACTTCATCTTCATGAAGCTGTGAGCCTAAAAAAACACAGACTTTAAGATGAACTGAAACACATCTTCTCCTTAGTAACTCACACTCTTCATCATTTATTTATGCTCGTCGGTCCTTGTCAGGAGCACATAACATACCTGCAGCGTAAATCGAATTTTCTTAATAGCTTTGACAGGTAGTGTATACACTTCACTAATTGTGAACTAATACCTCTGACTGTGTATACAAACCACACACAAAAACTTCGCTTTGAATCGTTAACGTAAGGTAATACACAAAACAATTACCAAATTTTAAATTTACCGATTTACTTGATTATTTCCGTTTCCAACAAAATGGGGAGATCTATTCTGTATTTTCCTCCACAACGTTCTCAACGACAATAAAAGATATATTTTACCTCAGTCAGCGATATATTATGTACGCATCGCTTGATTTTTGTTAAAGTTATTAGTGAACTAATATTTATATTTCTTATCATATTCTTCGTCTGGTTGGTACCTAGTATACCACATACTCTTATCTCTCGTTATTAGAATAGTACTTATGCTATCCCACTGATCTCTTTCCACTGATATTATTTACGTAAAACCCATTAATCAACAGTGGAAATCAAAAACTGTCTCAGTAATAGTGTTTTTTTGTTATTTTTGAATTATTCTCACTATAAAAATAGTACTAATCCTTTCCTATTAACTGCAGTTTCCTATGAACTGCAGTTGAGAATACTAAATGTATAGTAATTTTTATTTTTATTATTTCATAGATTGCCAAATTTTTTAATATTTTACAGGTGTAAAAAGACGAAATCGGTATCCTTGGGTTTTATTTTATTTCTAAAAGTACCAGTACAATAATGCGATGACCACCAGCCTGCGTTTACCCAAGAAGAACTGACGACACCACCGCCACGTTGACCCTAAATTTAACGTTGGTAGGCCAAGTCTCAGCCTCTTCAAGCGTTGACTCTTGCCTAATTATTTCTCCCAGGAACTATTCAATACTTCCAAATTTAGCTACGAATTTTTTTCTTTTTATTGGTTAATAGCACTGCTCGTTGCTCGCTTTAATGGTTCTTTATCTAATCCAGAAAATGGAATAAAGCAGGTGAAAATCTTGAAAAATTCTGAGACCATTTAGGCTTTATTACGATTCTATACTTCCGCAAGCGCAGTGAATGCAGCAAGTCTTTCCTACAATAACTAAATGATTCGTGATTACGCAGTCACTGCAATTTCCACACAGTCAGTTTCACCGTTCAATCAGATAATACTCTTCACGATGAGCGAGTCCTGGGCCAGACCACTTTTCCAATGTATCATAACATTAAATTGGACTTCACGACCATTAATAATTCCACCAATACAAATCCACAAATAACATTTAATACCTTAACTAACAGTAAGTTCTCGACGAAATCCCGAAGAAATTAAGTCATTTTTCTACGTCTTCCAATAATTAATGTGCTGAGGAAGATCTCGCCTACTGTTTAATACCAACTTGTAATCGAATCTCAACAATGCACCCTACCCTTTGGAACTCTGGCTAACCTTTATAGAATTAGCACGCAATATCTCTACCGCCACGACTTTCGATGAACGTGCACCATCTTCGAGGACTTTCCCTGTGCATTTCGTATTCAGATATGATCAGACCTGATCCAAGCCCTTCCCCGTACAAGACTGTACTAATATTTAAACCCTTCAAAACTAATTAGAAACCTTTAAAAAGAGTAATGGAACAGTTTTCTTAGTACTTTTAGCAAATTCAAATTGTGATGATCCGTCGCAACTTCACATAGTGGCGTTAAATATTTTTTCTGGAACTGAGGCTGCTGATTAGTCAACAGAATAATGGCGTCCTTTTCGCTTCTCTCACTATTTTGCAATATTACATACAAAACAACTTTTAACCGTAACGGAATAATTTGGAAGAGCAATATTTTTATCCATAAATCTATCTGCCAAATATCTGCGTAATAAACTGAGGCGACAAGTTTATCCGTAACGTCTATGACGTAATTTTGTCACGTTACAGAGCCTCATCCTCACCGTAAATTATTACGGATATGCTCTTAGTCCATATTAGTTTAAAATCTGTTTTATTTTAAAAGTTTTTAGAGGATAACTTTTATTTTCGACGAACTGATTTGGGAAATGGATGAGACAATTTAATTACTCTTTCTCTCAGACTTAGCAGCAGAAGAAGATAACCTTGGTATATCACCATCAATATAGGTTTACATACTTCCTACAAATGCAAGTATTATCTGTTGAAAAAATTCTAGACTTTATATAGCTCGGTTTTTCAGTTTAAATACATCGTGGTTTCGATATTTTATTTTTAATTGTTCAGCTACTTTGTAGCCATCAAGCAACTTTCAAAAGCCACTCAATGTTTCATTGTGTGAATTCGTAAATCCGTCGTCTCTCTCTAACATTCCTTAGAGCAAAAGCAGGCTCCCTTCTCTGCCTCCTCAAATTTAATTTATTGTAAATAATTAAGGGGGTAGGGCGGCATGGAGGTAAGTTACTAAGGCTCCTCTAAAATAGCTGAAATGCATTAACTAATTACCGTTATTTGTTCCTTTTGAATTGACTAAACGTAAATTATATTAGTGATCATGAACTATTCAGTCTCACATTCCAGTAGGTAACAAACCTATTATGTTACTTAGATTAATTAATCTTCCCATTAATATTTCCGTATCAAGCCCATTTTGACTGACACCACTACGTATCTCAGAAGGACACTCAAAGGAAAACTATAAGCCCACAAAGGAAAGCATCATAATATATAACTACAGACTTCATTACACTATATATTCATACTGTGCCAAGTATAGTAATATGGGTTAAAGATTTACGTAATTTTCATACAGTGCACAACATTATAACATAACGAACCTAAATTGTATATTAACTTGTTTAACTAAGATTTGGTACGCTACTCTTCCCTTGAGTCACGTGTCTATGACGAAGATCCTAAAAACATTTGCTGCTTTCTTCATCGAACCACAATTGATCATCCCTGCACCTAAGACTTTTCCTCTGGCTCTTTACTTTGCTACCAACCATGAACTTTCTACGAGGGTTCTGTCATACCAATGCTCAAATATTTTCTAGCTCTACACTTCACTGAACATAAAACTACAATCTATAGCCTCCTCCTTCTCTTAACTCTATAACAATGCATATTATATTCACACTTCCATAATACACGTAAGGCCCTTTGGTTGTTATTTTTACTCATTATTACCTAATTAACATTAATTTTGAGTAACACCTTGACAACTGAATGTTTATATCTATTTGTGTAAGTATCAGAATTTCTCGATCCATTGCAGAGTTACGTTTTCCGTATAGTCTTCAGGAGATTTCTGACCTAATCTCTCATTATAATATCTGTCGCTCGGTTGAATTAATTACACCAATGTCGCGAGCATTTCCTTACTACATATACTTCAAGTTACATTAGTTCCATTACACGAACTATTCTCACACTGACAACTACTTTTCTTTTCTGAGAAACTAACCTTAGAACCACGGATATTACCTTGTTTCATTTTCTTCACTACCCGAGTTCGGGTCTGATCTACTCGTGATCCTAGAATATTCCCTAAGTCGTTAATTGTATTTTTAATTTGCTTATTATAATCATTAAACGTTAATACTTTAATGTCTTGCAGCATTACATTTCTTGAGACCCTTACATCCTTTTCATTTGACCAGAAAGTGTCCACAACTCACCCACTTTTCCCTCTACTGCTGAATTTTACTATTTATTTCGTCATATTTATTATTTAACTTCTCTATACTTCTCGCCTCTTCGTGTCCCTTGTTTAGCTCAATTTTTCAATCCTCCCTTACCGTATTTTTATCTTTCTAACATTTTCTCTCTAATATTCACCTCCTTATGATTTTTCTTTCCTTCTTCTAAGTCCGCAAGATCTTGTGTCCTAGAATCCCCTAAATCAACTTTCAATTCCTATACACGGCTCTACTTCAAACCACAAACATCACTTTTTTATAAAACAGCACGATGCAAGGCATCCCAGATATGCTCAATTATGTTCATGTCTGGGGAATTTGGTGGCCAGGGGAAGAGCATATACTCAGAAGACTATTCCTAGAGCCATTATGTAGCAATTCTAGACGTGTGGGGTGTCGCATAGTCCTCCTGAAATTTCCCAAGTCCGTCGGAGTGCACAGTGGACCTAAATGGATGCAGATGATCAGACAGGATGCTTTCGTACATATGACCTGTCAGAGTTGTATCTAGACGTATCAAGGGTTTCATATAACCCCAACTGCACGCGTCCCACACCATTACAGAGCCTCCACCAACTTGAACAGTCCCCTGCTGACACGCAAGGTCATTGGATTCGTAAAATTGTCTACACTCCCGTACACGTTCATATGCTCGATACAAATTGAAACGAGACCCGTTTTACCGGACATGTTTCCAGTCATCAACAGTCCAATTTCAGTGTTGACGGGCCCAGGCGATGCGCAAATCTATGTGTCATGCAGTAACCAAGTTTACACGTGTGGGCCCTCAGCTCCGAAAGCCCACATCGATGATGTTTCATTGACTGGCTCGCATGCTGACACTTGCTGATGACCCAGCATTGAAAACTACAACAATTTGGGAAGAGTTGCACTTCTGTTGCGTTGAACTGTTGGTCCTGTTGTTGTGGTATCTCTCTCCGGCGGCAGCCAGGTCAGAAATTTGATCTTCTACTGGATTCCTGATATTCTAGGTAGACTCGTGAAATAGTCGTACGGGAAAGTCCCCACAGCTGGCCGGGGTGGCCGAGCGGGTCTAGGCGCTTCAGTCCGGAACCGCGCGACTTCTACAGTCGCACGTTCGAATCCTGCCACGGGCATGGATGTGTGTGATGTGCTTAGGTTAGTTAGGTTTAAGTAATTCTAAGTTCTAGGGGACTGATGTGCTCAGATGTTAAGTCCCATAGTGCTCAGAGTCATTTGAATCATTTTGAAAGTCCCCACTTCATCGCTACCATGGAGGTGATGTGTCCCATCGCTCGTGCGCCAACTATAACACCACGTTTAAACTCACTTAAATCTCGATAACATGCCATTGTAGCAGCAGTAACCGATCTAATAACTGTGCCGGATAGTTGTTGTCTTCTATTGGCGTTGCCTCTCGCAGAGGGATAATCTGCCTGTTAACATATCTCCGTATTTGTATACTTACGCCTATATGAGTTTTTGTGGAGCTTCAGTATATTTAACCTTGTACGCAGAATGTCAGTCTCTTCAGGCTTTTGGTCCTGACTAACTCGTTATCCCAGGAACTGTTCAACACTTCGGACACTCGATTCGGATTTTTTTCTTTCAAGTTGTTTTATAGTATTGTTCGTGGCTAACCTTAATGGATCCTTTCCCAATCCAAACAATGCAGTAAGGAAGCTTAACATTTTGACATATTCTCGGACCAGTTACGCTACTATGAATCTATAGCTCCGCAACCACAATACAGACTGCAGGCCTCTACTTTAATACGCAAATGAGTCGTCACTACTCCCTCACTGCAATTTACACACACTTAATCCCACAGCGTCTGCAAAATTTTTTACAAATCGGTTTGGATTTAGGTAGAGTCGTCTAAGTACTATAGCTGAATCAGTTATGGGTTGTGAAGGATGTAAAGAATGCAGAGGGTGTGATCAC
This sequence comes from Schistocerca nitens, assembly GCF_023898315.1. NCBI lineage: Eukaryota > Metazoa > Arthropoda > Insecta > Orthoptera > Acrididae > Schistocerca > Schistocerca nitens. The sequence continues at coordinate 187,678,833 of NC_064618.1, read as the reverse complement.
GAGAAAGAGAAATTTTTAGGAAAGAGGTAGAAGGTTAATAGTTTTATGTTGAGCTTAAACGGTAGGGAAAGCATTTATTCTAGGATGAATGCCATTCTTCAGAACTCAGGATCAATAATTTGTTCAAAATGTACAATCCAAGTGTATCTAATGAAGTAAAAGTAAAAATGTTGTTCTTTCAGAAAATATTCAGCTGAAAGTTTAACTGAGGTATCGGAACTGCTGCCTTAGATACATCTAGCTGCTGCTTTAAAATGTCTCATAGATTGGCTACAGCAACCTTATGCTTTGATATCCAACAGATACAGGTCCTTCCAAATCAATCAGTCACTGAGGCATATTATTCACGTCAAATAAACTTTCACACTCTCTGTGTAAAAGACAGGGACAACAAAAATTCACACTTACCTGTCTCGAAAGAAAATGAAGCTGACAGAGGTTCTGTTGCTTCAGTTATTTGCGATTTTCTGTAAAAACTTGACTAGTCTATTGAGAATGATATGTTGAGGATTTTTGCAGATGGCTGTGGAGGTCAAAATAGGACTTCCTGATGGCGCATGCTTTGACTTTGTAATTAAAAAAAGAGGTCCTCAGTGGCTTAAGAACATAATTGTTTCTTTCAGTAAGAGGCCTCTCATTTTTTCCTGCTGTCAGAGTCTTTGAAGTTTTGGAAAAAGTCTTCGAAAACATTCTGAGATACCGACGTGCAATAAATTACTCTAGTATTTATAAATTTGTAGGTTCAGTTGACGCTATATATGGAGGTTGGAGTGTGGAGATTTACTGAGCATTATGTGAACATTTTAAAAAGATGGGTAGTATCACTGACATGAAACGAATTGTGTTACGGAAATCAACGAAAGATGAAAATGGTATTGTCAGAACAATAATGGGGCCAACATACCGCTGTAATCATCCATCCAGGATGTTCAGCCCCATACTAAAACAGTGAAATCAATGTGCCGTAATTTCAACATACAGTAGAGAAGGTGAAGCAAAGACGACTCATGTTGCAAACGTTTTGTGGATGACTGGAAGACCGTAGGAGATTTTAATATTTATGCTAACGTCTTTACTGCCGTTCCTGTTGAGACTGGCAATGAGAAAGGAGTTTTTATGTCAGTTTGTGGTTGCTTGAAATAAGAAGGAGGACTGTATAAAATTTGAAAAAAAAAAAAACACTGTGGCCATTCTGAAGGCTGTATAAATCGAAGATTTTACCAGAAACACATTGTGTATTAGATGTAACTGATTAATTTCAATATATTTATCGTTTAGTTTAATGGTTTTCATTGTTAGATGTGACAGACTATACATCAGTTAGTGATTGACTATACATCAGAATTTTTTTGTCAAAATTTTGTTTTTCTATTAGGAGATAATTTTATTCCATAATAATAGCAAAAATAAAAGATTGGATATGTAAGTACCTTATTAATAATTTTTTATTTGTATATCTTACGAAATACTGGATCAAAGCATATTAAGTCCAACACATTTCCGTTAAATTTCAAGGACACACTTGCAAACTGATTACCTTTTTATGTTTCTAGCAGTACGTCTCAAACACAACCTCACTTCTTAAAATTTTTGAAAGATTTCCCAGCAAAGTACTGATTGGTGTTGTGCTCCTTCTTCAAAATTTGGTTTTTGCACTTAAAACGGTTTGAAACGTTACTCCTGTGTAAGGAATGCAACATTTCCCCTTTATATTCAGTACAGTACAGTGGATGACGATGCAACGGGGTATGCACTAACATGAGTCGATCCACATGGTAACTGCCAGTAATTGGTATGTTTTTCGTCACTGATCAACAAACACAGCTCAGCTGTCAAAGATTCTGATGATTCCTATGCGAAATAGCTAAATAGCAACAAAAAAGTCGGGAACAGCAGGGAAAGAGAAAAGCTAATATATTCTTTCAGCAACATGGTAGTCATGTCGGAAAGGAAAGATTTATACTAGAAGGTAGGCCTATCTAACGAGTAACAGGGTGAAGGACATGGCTTCCGGTATCTCATATCATAAATTACAAAATGTGGTTCGCCTTCCTGAATCTACAATTTACACAGTGGGCTCTATCTCAAAAACAGCAGTGTACTGCTAACGACAGCCGTGGACGGTGGTGAATGAGCAGCTGTAGTCTACATCTACATGTAGCTTGGCAAGTGACAAATCCCCTTTCCATGTGTGGTATAGGGATTTCCTTCTAAGTTTCTGCCCATTTTCCCACTCTAAATGCAAAAGGAATGCAAGAAAAACGACACCATTTATATGCTAGATTTTTCCACTTTAATCATTTCCGGAGATATATGACAGTGGAAGCAATATGTTCACTAACTCATTTTGAAAAGTTTCCCGTCGTAATTTCAACAGTAGGTGATCCATAATGCAGTTCTTGTAGATCCTGCCACTAGAGATTGACTGGCAGCTCCCTTGACCCTCTGACGCATGCTATGTTTCATCTATCAGTCTCAACTGCTGACTTACCAACAGTACCACAGAACTGACGAAAAAAGTATTGTGGAAGCTGACTCGCTAGGTGAACTGTATTTCCTTAACATTCTTCAGATGAAGGTCAGAGCGGCGTGTATCTCTACAAATACTTTCACATGTCTTTGGACGAAAATAGCTCTACTGCGTAACTCAAGACGTATGATTGTTGTGGCTGTATCTTGTGACTTATCACAAATGTTGTAATGAACTATACCAACGACCTTACTGCAGTGATAACGGCGGTTCCCGTCAGATCGTCGAATTTAAGCGCTGTCGGCCTTGGCTAGAACTTGAATGGCTTGGCTACCACTTGAATGAGTGACCGTTCAGTCCACCGAGTGCTATTAGGTAGCGGGGTGCACTTGTGAGGCAAACTGAAGAGCTGCTCGATTAAGAAGTAGTGGCTCCGGTCACTAAAACTGCCAACGGTTGGAAAAGCAGTGTGCTGACCACACATCCCTCCATATCCGCATCCAGTGACGCCTAAAGGGTGAGGATGACACGGCGGTCGGTCAGTACCGTTACGATCACCCGAGACCTGTTGGGACGAAATTCAGCTTCCATAACGAATTATGTGCCTTTAGACCTTTTTATGCACCAAATGTAGCATTCGTCTGCATTGAGAGTCTATTGTCGGTTGCTCTACGACGTGTGGATTTTCGTGCATTTCGTAACTTTCATAAGAAAATGGTAATACATAACCGCCAAATTATGCGACAAACTGGCGTGATAGATTTAAGCATATGGTATCTGTTCGATGTCTCCTTGGGAAAATGATAATGCATTTCGCTTTTCCCCAAATGCTTCGAATGTTTCAATGGTCCAGCTATCTACGATTGACCACTCCCACAGGTAGTGAACACTCTTCTGAATGATCGATATGTACTGCTTGACAAAATATCTAACCACCCAGAAGGGGTGCAGGGAGCTTCACGGGTACTAACAAATCGGGTCAAATTTATAAATAATTTGGCAGTATGAATCAATGCGTCAGGATTACCTACCCCACTCGTCTCTCTCTCTCTCTCTCTCTCTCTCTCTCTCTCTCTCCCTCCCTCCCCCTCTGTCCTGGATATTTGCTGAGAAGGGCGTCATGAAGCTGTTGTAGCTTCTCCTGAGTCCAAATGACCCACAGCTGCTGTAACTGGTCTTTAATATACTGTATGCTGATTCTGGGACGGTGTTAACGTCAGAGTTCTTCCCACACACATTCTAAATGGCACTAATCTAGGGATCTTGCTGGGCAAAGTTGTACCTCAGCTTGACACAGAAGTATGGAGAATAGGAGATAAAGTACTGGCTAAAGCGGTGATAATGGGTAGTGAGTCGTGTGCTTCTGCAGCTCTGTCGGTAGGGCACTTGACTGCAAAAAGCAAAGGTCCCGGTTTCGAGTCTTGGTCTGGCACACAGTTCTAATTTGCCAACAGGCTTCATATCAGTGCATACCCCTTTGCTGAGAAAAAACCTCAGTCATCACATTGTCAGTTCACAAGGACACATGCCATGTGTGGACGATCATTGTTCTGTTGAGAAAAGGCTCGACAATACTTTCACCTGAAAGGTAACACAGGAGGTTGTAGGATGTCCGTGAACAACCGTGTATCCATCAGAGTTGCCTCAGTTACTACCGACCGTGAACTGAAGTTATATGCGATGCCTCCCCTTAGTATAACTCCAGGAGTAATACCACTTGGAAGAATGGTCTCTCGTTACCGTCGTAGTCGCCGACGAATGAAACCCGAGGTAGAGCCGTTCAACGCTGAACACAATGCTACGTCGTTCATCAACAGTCCGTGTTTCTCAGTCACGAAACCCCTCCAAACGCAGCCATTTCTGTAGGGTTAACGACAGTCTACGCATGGAAAAAGTAATTCCTTATTACAGCTGCTGCTAGTCCCCAACTAGTGGTGAGATACAACACAGACTGTTGCAAGGAAGCCCATTACAGGATATCCCGAAACCAAAAATTCATTTCCACGAAAAACTTTATGTAATCATCTCTTCTTTCACAAATTCTGGAGATACTCTGCATCGGTGAAACAATAGCTGTCGTTTCCTGCAAAATTGGTGGTAAAATATTCGAAATGGTGCTTGAGCTGTACCGTCGAACATATGGAAAAGTCGCAAACGAGCACTAATATCAGTATATTGTAAGGTAAATCAGAGGAAGAGGAAGTGTGCTTATTACCAACATATCTGAGCACATACCTGACGACGTGACAGGAACATTGATGAGGCCTTTGCAATGCTCCCACGCACTTTCAGGTCGTCGAATGAGGTGAGCTCAACATTTCGTGATTCACTGAAGTCCTCTTCACTTTACACTGGAGAAGAAAGTGTACTGGATCCAGCTAATGCATTATATGCAGGAAGAAGATTATACTGCCCATATGGAATTGTGTACTGACCCTTTGAAGGCCATGAAAAATGAAACCCTGGTAGATAACCTACCTCCATATATATGAGTGAGTCGTCACAATTGCCGAATATGAGTCGACACAATCCCCATGAGGTGGGAGAATGACAGAGAAAATCCTGGAACAGAGTGAGAAGTACCATTTTTTTCAGAGCAAACGATTCCAGTTACTAATTACCTTTATATGCTTGGTTTTTACTGGAACTAAATTCCTCTTTGTACCAGTATAACAGGACTTTGCGCCATTTTGCTCTCTATGATCGAGATTAGCCCAGCCTCATGCTCGCTGGGCGATAAATCAGTAAAGGTTTATGTGGACCCAATGTTAGCCGGTTAGACTTTTTCGTATGGCGTTACATAAAGTCTCCTTGTAGAAGGCTGACATCAATAGCACCCTGTGTCCGCTGCTTGACTGGAATTTGGATGTGGTGTATAAGGATGGCCAAATGTAGCGGGATGATGTAGAAGGCACTGTATGAAGACTCTTCCGAGCTTTCCAAATGATTTATTTGTTTCCACTACAGTGCCCCGTTCACTTCGGTCCACATCACGGGGTCCCACAATGCTGAGGCCACTGTCCCAGCAAGGCGCTGCTGTGTGGCTGCCTAGCAGGGTTGCATTGTCAGGGCTGTGTCAGCATCTGGTCTAGCAGTCTTCTTCCCCATTGACTCTGTGCTTCTCCGCTTAGAGCCGCCAAGCGGCTTCCTGGCTGGCGTAACTGGTGTTAGCGAGCTGTGGAGTGGCCCGCCACTAGCTGGCTGGCTACGAACCCCGCGTCAGCCTCAGGATCGAACCAACGAACCGCCATGGACTGGAACACTGGTGCCCCACCTGCTGCTGTGTGTAGCCAGTGGTGTGACATGCCCTGCTGCGCAGGAGAACTGCCACACATGAATGACTCTCGTTAGAAAACGGCATCTTTTTATACTCTGCTGTGCTACCCTGTGTTGCTAATGCGCCGCCCTGAGTAACATACACACAACACCTGGGTTGCGCCACTGGGCCCTTTCTGGCTGAAACTTGTGCCATGCATACCACTGCGTTTACTCTTTTCAGTGGTTTGACGGCCCTGTTACCTCTATTCCACATGGCATCTGTTGGTCAGCATAACTTACTGCAATCTGCCCGACATCTGGCTGTAACTTGTGCTCAGAAAATCGCACAAAACTAACTTTCCCAATCCTAAACGGTGGTGCCGCTACAGCGGTTAGCACCACTGGCCCTGATCAACTACCGAATGTGTTCCGGGCTACTGTGGAGTCAAGATCTCCTGGGCTGACAGGCACATTGGCCAAATTGAATTTCATTGATTTCTAATGCCTCACATTTACAGGGTTTTTCATAACGCTATGACGATTTCAAATTTGAATAACACTAATCGCGAATTAAAGCTGAACATTCTGTGCGAGGTACAACATTTATTCTTGTAGAGTTACGAATTACTGCACTAAACAAACGACAGCCATTCGCGACTACACAATACTGGATAGTTTCTTAATTGCTGGAAGAATTACGGGAATTTTATCGTGAATTCGATCTTTTAACTGTCGGAAGCTTTCTGGCCAGTTGCAGTACAGTCCCGTCTTCAAATAACGACACAGGTCTGCTACATTGTTCGGACGGTTTCCCGACAGCCTCATGACTTTCGATTCGATGCACTGGCTGTTGCACAGGAGTTCCTTACCCAATCCAGTATTGTTCCAAGAGCAGGAATTGCATATCGCGGCTAAGATTTGAAATGCCTACGAAAGGCACGCTGCACGCGAAGACAGACTCGCCAAAGCGAAAATGGCACTCCACCGCCAACACACGATGTTGCTTCTACCAGTGACACATGATCACTGACCTGTATATAGAATGAAAGATGACATTTCGCACTACTAACAGACGGTGCCATCATCACTCTATCTAGTTTTTAGTGAGCATCAAAGCATAGTGAAACATCCCGTACCATTTATTTTTGCAAATATGTGTTTTCCACATTAAACATGTTTTTCATCAGAATGAGTCGTTACTGCGGCGCACCTAGTACATGATTTCAGGTGACAGATCCAGATGTGAAAAAGTTACGATTTACTTGGTGTACAACATTGGGATCCCTTGTAGTGGTCTGACGTACTCGACTGGAGTATTGACAACGATGTTCCTGTACTCACGTTGCCATGCAGTTAAACATAGCGTTACTGTCATATTCGAATGACGCAAAAATCGGGATATTTCAGTATTTGACCAGCACACCCAAGAGACACCCAAAATGAGGCTACTTATAAACTCTGTCAGGTCCTGATAAACCTGTCTCAAACATATGCGTTCTTGCCGTGTGCTTCACGAAATATCTGCTGCTGTTCACATTTCTTATATACACTACCAGGCGTGGTAGTAACACTATACACAATCAATAATATTTCACTTTGGTGGTCGTCCTACCTGTCACAGATAACTGTAACTCTGATAATTTACATATCCGCTGATGGTGTGCACGTGTACGAAATTACACTAACGACCGACCAAGTATTCGCCGTACCTCATATCTCCGTCACGCAGTATAGAATCGCGGTGCTATTCTACCAGCTCCAGTCACCTTCCCTCTGTCGGTAGATCGCAGTTAATATCATATTTAGTGGTCACTCGCCTCAGGATCCTTCATTTCTATTTTCAAGAGTCTGTTTAAAAAAGGAGCACTTGCATCCTCTTTCTCAATGAAACATCCTCAGCAGAAGTACTTAAGTCAATACTTCTTAACCTTAATCAAGTACGATTTTCACTATGGTGACATACTCCGTCGAAACAGGCCTCGGAAGGCCCAGTGGCACCTACCGTCCGACGTGTTATCCTCAAAAATGGCTCTGAGCACTATGGGACTTAACATCTTAGGTCATCAGTCCCCTAGAAATTAGAACTACTTAAACCTAACTAACCTAAGGACATCACACACTTCCATGCCCGAGGCAGGATTCGAACCTGCGACCGTAGCAGTTCTGCGGTTCCGGACTGCAGCGCCTAGAACCGCACGGCCACCATGGCCGGCTGTTATCCTCAGCCCACAGGCGTCACCAAATGCGGATACGGAGAGGCATGCGGTTAGCATACCACTCTCCCCACTACTTCTCAATCAAGTAACTACTCAGTTTGGCTCACAAGGGCTTAGTGCACCCCGATTGCCAACAGCGCTTGGCAGATCTGATGGTCACCCACTCAAGTGCTAGAGCAACCCGACAGCGCTTAACTTCGGTGATCTGAGGAAATCGCTATTACCACTGCGCCAAGGCCGTTGGCGTGGAAACATAGAGTACAGTGTAATGGTCTCAACAGGAAACATGAAACCAAGCCAAATATTTTCCATCACGTTTACAATCGTCACAACTGTGCCAGCTTAACAGGTAAGAAAAATATCAAACGGCACTGCAGTTCTTGAAAACGTGTGTTGGTAAACCTTAGTCGAAACAGAGATCCGAAATGAGATGGGTCACGTCATGGTGTCACCATAAGTGACGCATTGATATCTAGAGAAAATTTAGACTTAAACCAAAGGAGGGACTGATATGAATCCAACTTGTTGTCATGGTGCAAGACTTGTGTTATGAAACGTATTAAACTCCTTTTTATTTGAAACATTTCGTAGCTCGGTGTTACGAGAAATTTCGGTCTCTTGCTGTAACTAATAAGATACCTCTTCTCACCTCCTTTCTTTTTACAAACCCTTAATTTTAGTGTTCATAAATTTTATTCACTGTTCTGCAGGCTGTAAGGCGAGCTGCTGTTCAAATAATGTTACTTATGTTCAGATTCTGTGTTTGACTTGGAGAGTATTCCACGTATCCAGCATCGTGTAAGAGTATTCCTAAGGGGCCAAATTTTACTGTGAACGTATTCGCACTGACGCAGAAGTCACAGTATTTAGTACTGAGCCACACTCAGCCGGCCGCTGTGGCCGAGCGGTTATAGGCGCTTCAGTCTGGAACCGCGCTCTACAGCTTCCTCCAGTACTGCGGAAATTATTACCTGATTTTATATAAGCAAACGTCCTGTCATCCTACCCCTTCTTACTGTCGGTGTTCTCCAATGTCAAAATCTTCGATTCTCTTCTGCTCTGGTTTTGCCAGTGTCTATGGTTGGTTGGTTGATTTTGCGGAGGGAACCAAACAGCGAAGTCACTGGCACAATCGGATTAAAGAAGGATGGGGAAGGAATTCGGCTGTGGCCTTTCAAAGGAACCATCCCGGCGTTTACTTTAAGCGATGTAGGGAAATGACTGAAAATCTAAATCTGCTGAAAGCGAGTCTACTGTGCTAACCACTGCACCAACTCGCTTGGTCACAATCCGTGTTTAATTACCATAGAATGCTGTGTTCCAAACTCACGTTCTCAGAAGTTTCCTTCTCAAACTGATTCCTGTGTTAGATTCCAGTAGAATTCGCCTGGCAAGGAATGCCTTTTTTGCCAGTGGTAATCTACTTTTCATGACCTGCTTCCTCCGTATGTCAAGGATTATTTTGTTGCCTACATAACAAAATTCCTTACCTTCATCTATTTCGTGTTAGGTGTCTCGCAGCTGTAACTTTTGCTGCTTCTCGTTACTTTCGCCTTTTTTCGATTTACTCTCAGTCCATAGTCTGAACTCATTAGCCTGTGCATTCCATTCAGCAGATCCTGTAATTCTTCTTCTTTTTTAATGACGATAGCACTACCAGCAATCTTGTAATTCATGTCTTTTCAACGTGAATTTTAATCCGACTTTTATTTCCATAATTGCCTCTTCGATGTATAGACTGAGTGGTAGCGACAAAAGACTACATCCCTGGCATAAACCTTCTTTATACCGAGCACTTAGTTCTTGGTCTTCAGGGCTTACTATTCCCACTTGGGTCCCGTGTATTACCCGTCTTCCCCTATAGCTTACTCCAACTTTTCCAACAATATCGCAAATCTTGCATTATGTCACATTGTCGAACGCTTTTATCACCTCGAGAAATTTAGTGAACATTTCTTGATATTTTTAACGTTGGTTCCATTATCAACCGCAAAGTCAGATATGCCTCTCTAGCACGTTTATCTTTCCTAAAGTCCAACTGATGGCCTTCTAACAGATATTCTCTTTTCCAGTCATGTTTATATTACTCTTGTCAGCAGCTTAAATACATGAGCTGTTCAGCTGATTGTGCGATAATTCTCACACTAGTCGGCTGCTGCTGTCTTCGAAGTCGTGTATGATCTTCTTCCGAAAGTCAGGTGATATCTCTCCCGTCTCACAGATTCTAGACATCAAGTTGAAAAGACGTTTTGTTGCCACTTCTCGCAATGATTTACAAATTCCAATGAAATGTTATCTTCTGCCTTATATGATCCAAAGCTCTTTTAAATTCTGATTCTAATACTCGACCCACTATGTCTTCCCTGTCGACTCATGCTTCTACTTCCATTAGACAAATCATCCCAATCATAGACGCCTTCAATGTACTCGTTGCACCTATCCGCTCTCTCCTCTGCATTTAGCAGTGCAATTCCCACTGCACTCATAATGTTACCACCCTTCGATTTTAACTACATCGAAGGGTGTTTTGACTTTTCTACATGCTGATTCAGCCCTTTTCACAATTATTCCTCTTCAGACTTCTTCACATTTTTCGTAGAGCCATTTCGAATTATCTTTCCAGCACTTCCTGTTTATTTCATTCCCAAATGACTCGTATTTCTGTATTCCGGAATTTCCCTGCACATTTTTGCACTTCCTTCTTTCATCGAGCAACTGTCGTATTTCTTCTGTTATCCATGGTTACCATCTTTGTACCTACCTTTTCCTTTCGAGCTTCTGTTATTGCTCTTTTTAGAGATGTCCATTCCTCTTCAACAGAAATGCCTACTGAGATATTCCATATTACTGTATCTATAGCCTCAGAAAACTTCAAGAGTATCTCTTGATTCAGTAGTACTTCCATATCCCTCATCCTTGCGCATTGATTCTTCGTGATCAGTCTCTTCAACTTCAGCCTACTCTTCATCGTTATTACATGGTGATACGAGTCAATATGTGCTTCTAGTACGCGTTACAATCGTATATATGATTTTGGAATCTATGCCCGACTAGGATGTAACCTAACTGGGATCTTCCCATCTTCCCGCATCTCCTGGCCTTTTCCAGACATACCTACTCCTCTCGTGCCTCTTGAGCAGAACACTCGCTATTAGTAGCCGAAATTTATTGCACAACCCAATTAGTCTTTCTTCCCTCTCATTCCTCCTACCAAGCCCACGTTCTTCCACAACACTTCCTTCTGCTCCATCGCCTACAACCGCATTCCAAACCTGCATTTTCATTTCCCTTTACGGATTCAATTACACGAGAAATATCCTCATACAGTTTCCCTGTCTTCCCTTTTTCTGCTTGGCATGATACTCTAAAAGTCTGAAGTCTATCGGTCAAGAACATTTCGAGAGTTATGCTAACAAAGTAAAACATCGACTTCTCTTTATGTAGTAATGTAGATTTTAAATATTTATTTGTATACCACATTTATTTAAAAAAAATTGTTGTCTTTGTCTGCCTGAAGGTTTATCAGAGCAGCAAGTACTAGTCTGAAGTAAATCTGTCATGTATTCGTGGAGACTCTCGTTAACAACTTTTCAAATTTATGTAATATATATTTATATGCCATATATATATATAAAAATATGTATCATTTTTCCGTCCAGACGTTCATTGGAGTACCGTGTGAAAATGGGAAGTAAATTAATTTTTTACAGTTTTGGTAACAATGTTAAACAACGACTTGTCATTATACTCTAGTATACATTGAGACGTTCACCGGTAAACATGAGTTGCAGTCAGATCTCCAGAGCTAAATGAATAACATTCTTCTTTCTTGAATGTGAGTCTTATGTATTTTGGTCAAAATGTTTCGTACCCAGTAACATGTTTAACAGTTTTTACTACATTTCTGGTAGTAACGCTGAAATAAAGTAGTGTGTCGTCTGTGTTGGAATGGAGACTCTGCGTAATTTCTATTACATTTCCATCTTTCCTCAGCCTTGAATCACTGTTATTAAAAATTCTCACGTCCCATTCACGAGTTATTCCCAGTTTTCCGTATTCCGAGTCAGAAGGGCAATGTATCAAAGGAGTCTATCATCTCCTCTTTTGCTGTAAGACCTCTCCTATTATTTTCCCGTTTTACTGTTTCTGTTCCATAAACATAGCAGCAGCGAAAAGCAGTGACATTATCTTACTACTGTCTTCACACCAATTTCAAGATCTCCCCCATTTATATTTCTTAGGTAATCTAGATTTTTATTCTAGTGCACTATTTAAGTAACCGATACTTACTTTTAGTCAAGTTGTAACCCAAATTAAAGTTCTCTCCAATTCTATTCGACACTTCTTCGTTATTTATCTGATGTACAAATAGAATATACAGCATTCTCCTTCATCATTATATTTGTAAAGCTTATATTCGCTTCTTGTACCAACTGTTTATCGACGACCTTGCAGTTCGACACAGATATCGCAAGAAAAGTCTTCCAAACCTTTGTACGTTGACAGTCGGCCGTTCATATCCTCACCACTTTGACCACCATCCTTTAGTCTGCTGCCCAAACAGCAAAACCCATCCATTTGCTTTTTTGTCTCATTTCTCCATATAAATCCCTTGGCATCGCGTAGTTTCATTATGCATTCCATTATTGTTGTACAATTGTCCTTTCTGTGCAGTTGATTTTCCAAGTCCTTTGCCCTGTCAGAGAGAAATATATCATCGGCACACCGAAGTTATATTTCTTCCTCCTGAACGTTAACTATTTTTTCCAAATCTTCATTTGACGTTTGGTAATGTTTGCTTGTTCAACATATAGATTAACTAAACCACTTTCAATCTCTTACAAAGTAAACACTTCTGGGTTTAGGTTAGAACACTGACACGCACTCTTCCCAACCACTTCCCCCTTTTGATGTACGAATGCAATTGATGGATCATCTAATTACAATGAACAAAACCATTCTGTTTCAAAGTGTTGGTCTTCAAATGGTTCAAATGGCTCTGAGCACTATGGGACTTAACTTCTGTGGTCATCAGTCCCCTAGAACTTAGAACTACTTAAACTTAACTAACCTAAGGACATCACACACATCCATGCCCGAAGCAGGATTCGAACCTGCGACCGTAGCGGTCACACGGTTCCAGACTGAAGCGCCTTTAACCGCACGGCCACACCGGCCGGCGTTGGTGTTCACTTCCCGCTGCGGATAAGGTTAAAAACGGCTCCGATTTCCTTTTTCTTTCTCGTTTCCGTTGTGATGGAAGACGCTGGTTGACTGCCTCGGGAGCGACAGCAAAACGAGTTACGAGGGAACACAAGTGTGAGGTGATAAGAAACCACAAGGCAGCGCCGCCGTCTCGCCATTGAATACGGGAACGGCTGGAAGCCGTCATCGCTGCCGCGGGGCTGTGTGCAATTCCCGCAGGGCAGCGAACCCATCCAGAAACAGTTTCGCCTTACGGCTCTCCGGAGGGCGAACAAATATTGAATGCGATGCAGCGATGTATGCGCAGCAGGCGGCAGAAGCCTGACGAATGACCCGCGGGCCTGCGGCAGCTCCGAACCACCTCTGCAGCGGCGCGGGGCTTTCTGACCTGCTGTCGCAATCGCCAGAATTCGGAGACAACGAGGGCGCCAAAAAGGCGAAAGCGAAATGGCCGGCATACATCTTCTGGTCCACGCCTGTCTTCTTCCACCTTCCCTTCCCGCTGAGGAAAAGGTCTCTCTGGAAAACCTTAAAATTGTGCAGATAAAGAACCGCTGACAAAGTGAATATTTTTGCTAATTTTGCTAATTTTAAATACGAAATTTCAGCGATAAATTAGACGTTGTGCTGTTTATTGGTAAACCCTACGACATATTACGTTAATATTACTGAGTCAGCCTTCCAGGCTATAACTTGTTCCGGTATTCTTCGACTTTCCTGTAATTACTACTAATATGCCTCACACTACCTGTAACCCTTTTTGCAGTCCCCTTTCTTAATTCTGCCCCCCCCCTCCCCCACCCATGCCGCCCCCGCCTTGCCATGATCTATACAATCTTATTATAAGTAAACATATAGTATCTAGTCCTATACACCTCTGTTTATTAAGAACCAAATTATTGACGTAAAAACTTATTTTAAGATCAATATGGCACGAACTATACGTTGTTCGAACCGAATTAGCGGTTTCTCCTATTCAATAGCTTTCTTCAGAATCTAAAATAAAAGTCAAAGAAGATATCAATACAGTCTACCGCATTAGAAAGTTTAAAAAATCAAAAGCGAAACCATAATATAAAATTAATACCGTCAGCCGCGCACGGGCGTTGATATAGATCAACGGGGACAGGTGAAAATGTGTGCCCCGACTAGGACCCAAACCTGGGATCTCCAGCTTACATGGCAGACACTCTATCCATCTGAGCCACCGAGGACACAGATGGTAATGCGACTGCAGGGACTATCTCACACATGACTCCCGCGAGACTCCATTTCTCACCTTGATGTCCGCACACTACATTCGCAGTGTCCCACTCCAACATACTTATTACTTGTGGAAGAAATTCTTCCAAGTCCCGAAGGAACAGACACCATATCCATATAAGTGTACAGGGTGAGTCACCTAACATTACCGCTGGATATATTTCGTAAACCACATCAAATACTGACGAATCGATTCCACAGACCGAACGTGAGGAGAGGGGCTAATGTAATTGGTTCATACAAACCATAAAAAATGCACGGAAGTATGTTTTTTTAACACAAACCTACGTTTTTTTTAATTGGAACCACGTTAGTTTTGTTAGCACATCTGAACATATAAACAAATACGTAATCAGTGCCGTTTGTTGCATTGTAAAATGTTAATTACATCCGGAGATATTGTAACCTAAAGTCGACGCTTGAGTACCACTCCTCCACTGTACGATCGTGTGTATCGGAGAGCACCGAATTACGTAGGGATCCTAAGGGAACGGTGATGGACCTTAGGTACAGAAGAGACTGGAACAGCACATTACGTCCACATGCTAACACCTTTTTATTGGTCTTTTTCACTGACGCACATGTACATTACCATGAGGGGTGAGGTACACGTACACACGTGGTTTCCGTTTTCAATTACGGAGTGGAATAGAGTGTGTCCCGACATGTCAGGCCAATACATGTTCAATGTGGGGTACGTTAAAAGAGAATGTGTACAGTGATGTGCCTACAACCCCAGAGGATATGAAACAACGAATTGTGGCAGCCTGCGGCGACATTACACCAGATGTACTGCGGCGTGCACGACACTCATTACGCCAGAGATTGCAGTTGTGTGCAGCAAATGATGGCCACCACATTGAACATCTATTGGCCTGACATGTCGGGACACACTCTATTCCACTCCGTAATTGAAAACGGAAACCACGTGTGTACGTGTACCTCACCCCTCATGGTAATGTACATGTGCGCCAGTGAAAAAGACCAGTAAAAAGGTGTTAGCATGTGGACGTAATGTGCTGTTCCAGTCTCTTCTGTACCTAAGGTCCATCACCGTTCCCTTTGGATCCCTACGTAATTCGGTGCTCTCCGATACACACGATCGAACAGCTGAGGACTGGTACTCAAGCGTCAACTTTAGGTTACAATATCTCCGGATGTAATTAACATTTTACAATGCAACAAACGGCACTGATTACGTATGTGTTTATATGTTCAGATGTGCTAACAAAACTAACGTGGTTCCATTTAAAAAAACCTAGGTTTGTGTTAAAAAAACATACTTCCGTGCATTTTTTTATGGTTTGTATTAAACAATTACACTAGCCCCTCTCCTCACGTTCGGTCTGTGGAATCGGTTCGTCAGTATTTGATGTGGTTTACGAAATATATCCAGCGGTAACGTTAGGTGACTCACCCTGTATAATATAAAATGTAGCAACAGTAAGAAGTCTTAGCCATGGGAAACAGCGTGGCAGGCACCATGGCATGAAATTTTTGTTAATCAGTTGGAAAATGACTTTATCTTGCTACTTTTAAACAAAACACTATCTAACTTTAAAAATACATGAATGAAATGTATTTTTTTGTATAAGGTGTAGGAAAAAGACATGAACTATTTTGGCTAAATAGTAAGTTCCATATGTTCTAGGATTAATTTCACAGTCAAAAAAGAAAAAGTTAATGCTATAGATTTCCTATGCCTGAAAATAACACAAAAGGGCAATAAGATTTCTTTTGGTATTTGTAGAAAACTTACCCCACAGATAGCCTTCTTTAATTCGATGAACTATCGTATGACGCAGCTTTCTTTGTCACAATAAGAGATAAATAATGAACTCAACATCCTTAAACAAATAACCTTTGCTACTGGATATGAAAACAGGTAATGAACATTTATTACGAAACTATAAAGACAATGACAACATATGAAAACAAACGTCAGAACGACGACAGCAGGAGAACAGAAAGTGTCGAGGTGTAATATTGGAGAAAAGTGTCTGAAAAATACGAAAATTACTTTCGTAAATTCAATGTTAAAGTGGGCTTTCAAACTAACAACACTTCTCAATTGCGTCTTCGCTATAGAATTATCCAGAAGTGCAGCAAATGTTTTAATTCAGTAGTTTATAAAATCACACGTGACGGTTGCAGTTGCTTTTGTATTGTGCAGATGGGATGTCAATATTTAAAGAGCACACATATACCTGCAATGAATGAGCAGCTGGTGATCACTCAATAAGGAAAAACATAAAGTAGGGGACTTAGTACATGATATAAAAATTTTCCACACAGCTCCTAAACGTAGATATCTCTGCATGTTGGAGTAAATAAAATTCTTTGGCTGTGAGAGAGAGAATTCTGATCGTCTTCTACACCAGTAAATTAATTTCACCCAAAACTTTTATTTCGAAGTCATCGATAAACTTGTTCGTTTACGTTTGAGTTCCTAGTATAAGTTCCATCGCCTGTCTTCGAATGCTTGCAGTGATCAACACTACCACCGTCTACCACAGCTTTGTGTGGGTGTACTGCGCACGGGGCAAGCATCGCTCGCTGCAGGAACATCCGCCACATTGAATAACACATCAAGAACTGCAGCCACAATAGATAAAGATGCAGCGACAAGTAGCATGTGCTACCTAATCATGTCTTCGCTTCCATCCCACTATAATTTATGCTATTTCTCATTTACTTTATTGAAACTGAACTGTACTTTACTTTCTTCCGTCACTTCATGTCAGAATTGCTTTCCATTTTCATTTTTAATACTTATTTTTCTAACCGCAGTATCAATTTAAATGTGAAACACATACTAATATACATATCCTCGAAGTTTGTTCCATCTCCTCCTCTTGTAAATACTAATTTCAGAGTGATAACAATGTTTCCTAGAGCTCACTCCGATCTGTTATATTAATCTCAAAACCCACTCCCAGCACCCAGTTTCCCACCGACTGATAACCAATCGAGGCACCCTAAATCCCGAAATCCATATTCCACCTTCCCTGCATCTTCATGCATTATCCATCCACTCTTACCTGAGTTTCAACCAACTCCTACTTCCCAACAATGAGATCCTTCCCAAGATATAAACTCCTTTTTCGAAACACAATCACAACGCTCCACTTCAAAACATCCCTAGATTTTTTTCTGTCCTCCTTCCTCCGACTTGCTGCCTATTAGTCTGTACCTGCGGCTTGCAGGGCCGCATAGTTATATTCACAATTAAACTTCAACATGATAGTTATTTTCACGTGTCAACAACATCACCATAACACCACGGTGTAACTCACATACATCGGTGACTACCTTTAACTGCAATATAAATTTGTCAAACTGATATTAAATACCATCAGTATTTTTCCTCAGTGTGTTTTTTACAAGAACTTCTTTTAATGTCATCATTTTTCATGTATACAACATTATACTATCTAGAAAAGGTTTTTTTTACAAAAATCATCTGTTACTGTCACATTTTCTATACATTGTAAACATCTTCAAAATTTGTGTAACTTTGGCAGAAGAGCGATTTTTATCCAAATCTAGCCCTTTCCCATAGTGGGGAATTGAAGTAACAATAAAGAAAAGCAAACTATCACAACGCTGGATTTTAGCGTAATTTCCGTAATCAAATTTTATTTTTCAACACTTTGTTAAATTCTGTTCAGTTTTAAAATGTCACATTACTAATTGTCCTTTCTTTATTGCTAGATACAGACAATTTATTTTTTAAAATTTAATTACAATGGAGAATACTTTTCAGAACTATACCTACAAAAGAACCTTCTTCAATTACATTTTTCAGTTACCTGTATGTTATGCAACGACCTATTTGATAGTACTTGCACCACCTATATACTGGTTGAAGCATGCATGGCAACATGAGTTATTCTCACATGGTCTTGAGTTGTTGCCATGCAGCATACCGAGAAGCATGTTGTGTTTATTGAGCCTTGGCGGTGTTTCTGGCGTCGTCTTTCGAACTCCTGGCGCCACTATCTCCATCTGTCGTGTGGTGTCCATCCGGTTTGAAGCCTCAAAGATCTTTGCTCTAGGCTGTTGATGGGTACGAGGCGTGTTGTGGAGTGGGGAGTTAGTAGTGGCAACGGAGCGAGGAGGACGGTGTGAAAGTTTCGCCGGGAGAGTAAGGCGAGCACTTGCGCAAGCATCTAGGGCACGGAGTCCGGTGAGTGGCTGCTGGGCATATTTGTGGGCTGATTTGAACTCGTAGCTGACTTCGAGTGCCGTATTCCTACGTAGCCTGGCCAGCTTGCTCTGGGACGTGACACACAGAAAAGAGAGTGGAAGTCCGTTTCATTGTGCTGAATTCTGAGCCCACTTTGTAAATGGCGAGCTTCACCTTCGATTCGTGAACTTCAGTTGAGTTTTGGCTTTTAAGGTCTTAACTGTTATTTTCTTATCGGTACCTATAGGTCCGTTGCAAATCATTGCGATTTCTTGGGTGATATATTTCACTGCCAGTTGGATCCTTGAATTGTGGTTCTTGGTTGCTTTTCCTGAGTCGATACTGGCCTTGGTTGTTTGTTAACCTGTGTGAGACGATGTAGTTCTTGAGCTGGAGCGGTAACGTGTTTCTTTTATGCTGTGTCTGTAACCTTCCGCCCCCCCCCCCCCCCTCTAGCAACCCGTCGTCATGCAGTACCTAGATGGTTAGGCTTTAGCCGACCTCTCTGCCAAGTGTCTTAGAAGACCTTATAAGAATCTGTCTGTTGTAATACCTTCGGGCATTGCAGACGTCATTGCTCTGTTCATTATACTGGCTTAGTAGGTGCTTCAGCCTCAAAATTCTCAATTGCTGAGGCTATGTAACAGAGTCTGGCAGCCTAGATTTCTTTTGGGATTTCGCCGTAGCTATAGAGGCGATATCTTACAGTGACGTGGGTATACCGTTTGGCTAGTTATTGTTACTTTCACGTAATTAACCTTTCTGAGTTAATATTTCTTTTGCCAGTCTGTACCCTACGAAAAGGGCTTTGGATGGCAGGTCCTCCCGTTGTAACCTTTCTTCGCCTTCCTATTTGGTGCAGTCTTGTACTCCTGGTGCACCACTTGTCAGGAGGCATTTCAAACTCTTGGTTACTTAACTGAAGCAGTTATTCATGAAGGCCTACCTGCTTTCGAGTTGATAGTCTTACTTAACTGAAGTTTTTATTAAAGAAGGCCTGCTTGTTTTCTGTTTGGTAATTTCACTTAACTCGGACTGCTGTCATTGATGACTGCGATGTAATAAAATGAAAGTGATGTTCTTACTCAGTGGAAATGCTGGAATTTGAGATTTCGTTTACTGTTTTATCAATCCAGTTGGGTAAGAATCATTGTCATAAGATGTTGCATTATGAAATGTGAATAGTCTTTACTTGCAGTTTCGCGTGGCTTGAGGCAGTCACAGCTAGCGTGCTAAAGATTAAGATATTGCATTATCGTGTTTCTTATTACTTCATGATTGTAGATAGGACAAAACAGTTCCCTAAGGACCAGAAAGTTCTGAAGGGAGCAAAAATTACTGTAACATCACACAAAAAGGGAATTCAGTAATAAAGCTGATGCATGAAGACGATAAAATAGTTATTATTGAATGTAACACGCGCATTGGACTGCTGATCTTGGTGTCTGTAATCTTAGCAAAATGCACAATTAAAATGAAAATAATACTGAGGAGATGGTAGTAATGAGCACTGCTCAATGTTTCATTATTTCCAGAACAAATATTTATAGTGACTAAAACATATGTCGTACCTTATGCTTGGTACAACAATGACGGTAGATTTTTAAGTCCCTTTCACGTCCATTGAGCGCTCTTTATGCAGCCATTGTCCTCTTTAGCAGCCCGTGATAACGATAAGTTATAATCTTCTTTTTACACTTCACTCAAACTTAGAAGGAACACATTTTTATACATTCAGTAAAAATTAGATCGGACCGCCACAAATCTGCGTCCGTCTTACTTAAGGAAAACAGTACAAGTGTTTAGCGCTCAAGGCTTCATTTGTTCCCCAGCGAACAAAACAGTGAAGGATCGCATATCGATCCGTATTCTTCTCAGTTTATATTACCGCGCAAAGACGACGAATTACATTTAGGAAATTCCACCGTCACTATGCGATGTCTTGTTATACATTAATCATTCTTTATAAACAAGTATAAACAAGTATTCGCCTGAAACTTCCTGGCATATTAAAACTCTGTGCCGGACCGAGACTCGAACTCGGGACCTTTGCCTTTCGCGGGCAAGTGCTCTTCTGGCTGAAAGTGTTAACTATTTGCTGTTTTAATGAAGCCAAAAATAGCGAATATCACACCGCCTCCCATGAGGAGAAAGGGAGTGCTGAAGGATTACCTCGATCCTCATGTCATCATAAGATATTCGTGAGTTTTGGTATGACACTTATATAATATTCCTACGGAAGTTACTGGAGTACTATGAGCATAAATTGAAATTACATTTGTAAACGCATATCAGACACTGATCATTTTTCAAAATAATGTTTCTCATTCTTTGTCCACCATTCACTTCATTCCTTAATGCTAAGATTCACATTTATGTGCATATTCAAGATTGGTCCATATTTCCTTATAACAATAAGTGATCATTTCTCACTTCGGGGGATGGAATTTAGTATTTACATTCTATTGAGATTAACAACTAATGCATGAGTACAGTGAGTGTTTATTTTCACTAAACTAGAGTGGACAATGTTCGAGCCTCTGTTGACTCATTGTAGCTCAATTACAATTTAATAACGTAGCAATACATTTGGTGATGCTTTCACTTTGTGTATTAGTTGTCTACGGCGTTCATCATGCAGTACATCTGTCCTCTCCATTGTGGTACCAGGAATTCTAGTGGCTTCCCTGGTTTTTATTTACAATATGAAACAGAAAAAGTGGAAAATTATTAGTATAACTTACAACCTACTTGATACAATGGTTAAGGCGAGGTTTACTGTTATGGCCCGAAAATATGCATGCTCTTTGACAATTTTTTTCTCGGGATGTGTTATAGATATCGATGTCAAATTTGATCATAAAGTTTATTGATATTTCCTCTGCAAATTGGATTTTTATCGACCCGAACTGTCGAAGAGCAAAGGCCGAAGTGCCGTCGGAAGAAACAAAATTTCGATGTAGACCTCCACGCGGGGTATGTCATAGGTCAGCTGACTCGTCTGAAACCAAAATTGAGTTCACGTTAGCGAAGTACATAAGAATCTTTAGGAATTGTACCTCGCTTAAGTTATTTGCACCATAGGAAACAAATTGGCAGCCATTACAGAATATAGGGATTTTCATCGATTTTTCGACTTCGTCGGCCAAGTAAAAATATTTATAGTTGATGGACAAGAATAAAAGTCGTACAACTCCTAGAGAGTTTAGTTAGCTTCGTCGGAAACAAAGAATCATGCCAATCGCTTCAGTAGATTTGAAGTTACCATACCGCTGCGATAAAAAAAACGTCATTTCAAGAAAAACGCGTTTGAAGTTTTGGCTACATATAAATGCAATATTATGCAACGTACGCTGCTATTCCGGGTCCATAAACTAGTCCTTCCCCTTCCTCACAGAGAGCGTTCTGTTCGATCTGGGCCATCCTGCGCTGCTCAAGGCCCGCTCGCACGGCCGATGACAAGCGGTTTTCGGCCGCTTGAATCCGGTGGTCATCCGAATGCTTGGCGAACTGCGTCGAATAGAGTCCCATCGTGACGTCCGTCGTTGTCATGTTCTTTAGAATTTCTGAATACCCTTCGTTGAAGCTGCTCACTGCCAAGAAAGTCACTGTCTCCACAGTCTTCGCACCAGAATACAAATGCTTGGGGGCTTACTTCCATACACACGCGTTCTAACTTTCACTTTGTAAGGGATTCGTGATCCCACGACCATAGATGCTAGTGTCCGACGCACAGGTCGATAGTAGACAGGAGTCGATTGTCAAGCGCTGCACGAGGCAGTAATTGTCGAGTGCGGAGTAGTGTTGGAGAGTGTCGAGCGAGCAGTAGTGCGGGAGAGACAGGCAAGAATGGTGGTCGAGTGAGTTGTAAACGGTAAAATTCACCGGAGTATGACAGATGAGCGCGTCCCCCTGATCGTCGTGGGGTAGGCCCTCATCGATACCGATTCACGAGTGATATGAAACCAAAAAGTGACAAGTGCGGAGTTACGTGTTTCGCGTCAAATGCGTCGGCCAGCAACAACCATGGATTGCAGTGAGGATTGTTGTAAATGTTAACCATCATCATTGCGTGTGATGGAGTACTTGAAATCAGCAACCGATAAAAAGATATAACCATAATTAGACGTGTAAGGCGAAGGTAGCAACTGCCTCAGAATTTGTGTGTTAGTAGAATATATATATATATATATATATATATATATATATATATATATATATATATATATATATATATATACCACAAAGGTAGCGATGTACAAACTGATATATATCAGTTTGTACATCGCTACCTTTGTTGTCCTTAATAGTAGACAAACTTTCTATCATTCCACTATTCAGTCGCAAAACAGCGCACTCGGTTGAAATACCCCCGAGACCACAGCAGGAAAACCGATAGCCCTCATCCATTAAGCACACGGTCATATAATTATAATAATTCACTGTTTGGCGGATACGGAAAACTACACAAATACCCAATAAGGAAATTAAACGGTGGTGTTTCTGTAGTGGACGGGTAAGGCAGCCAGTCCACAGTGAAGTAGCCAAAAGGGCACGCGTCAACTCACGCCGTCTGGCGTTAAGTCTGGAACAGGATTCGTAATGAAGGTGATAAAGAAAAGAACGTAGCTACTAGAACACTTAACTTTTATATTGTCCTTAAGTATACATCATTCTCGATAATACAAGTGAGACTCTATCTTGAGGTACAAGCAACGTTACAAATGGTTAATGGCGCCTTGCTAGGTCGTAGCCATTAACTTAGCTGAAGGCTATTCTAACTGTCTCACGGCAAATGAGAGAAAGGCTTCGTCAGTGTAGTCGCTAGTAAAGTCGTCGTACAACTGGGGCGTGTGCTAGTACGTCTCTCGAGACCTGCCGTGTGGTGGCGCTCGATCTGCGATCCTGACAGTGGCGACACGCGGGTCCGACATGTACTAATGGACCGCGGCCGATTTAAGCTACCACCTAGCAAGTGTGGTGTCTGGCGGTGACACCACATTCCTCCCCCGCAAATCGGCGAACGGTCGTGCGATAAGGCTTCCGCCCGCCGTGGAGAGGACCCCATGTTGACGTATGCGATGGGGTGGGGAGCCTAACAACAGGCGAGGCCGTGCCACACGCACCCTGCCATTCGGTCCGAGGGGAGCTAGGAAACGCCTGAAAACCTAGTCCAGGGTGCACGTCAACATGCGGTGTATACGCCGGTAATGAGACAGGAGGGGCCGAAGGGTCGACCTCCATTACGGCGGGGTATCCGACGCGCGATGACGCCATGTGGTCCGGAGCGGGCAAGAGTTCCATGGCGGAGGACAGCTGGTCACGGGAAGCGGACGGCGGCGCGTGACCCAGGGAGGCGCTTGGCGGCTGCAGCAAAGCGTCCACTGCGGGCGGCGCCGACGGCGGCTGCAGCGGCTGCGGCGGCGGCGCGACGGCACGGGGCAAAATGGAAGGCATCGTCGGTAACACCTGGGGATGAGGCGAGCCAGTAGATGGGTCCCCAGGGCGCTGACCGGACGGCACCGTCGCTGAAAGCAGACGGGGAGCGGCAGAACCCAGGCGACGGCAGAGGCGCAGCTGATTGAGATGCCGACGCACCTCACCAGAGGCCCCCAAAACCAAATACATCGCGCGGCCGAGGCAGCGAAGAAGGCGCCCTGCGAGTCAACGCCGTGAACCGCGATAGTTGCGATAGAATACAACGTCGCCTGGAGCAAAAGCAGGAGGCTGCCGCTGCACAGTAACCGGATGCGGCAGATGCAGCAAAGACATCAAGGTTCGATGAGGACGACCGTGGAGCAACTCAGCCGGCGAGCGACCATCGCGGGGCTGAGAGCGATACGAGGACAAAAAGAGCAATAACGCGTCCTCCCGAGAATGCGACTCTTTCAACTTCAACATCTGTGACTTGAAAGTCCGGACCAACCGTTCAGCGGCACCGTTTGACTGAGGCGAAAACGGCGCGGATGTCAGATGTTGAATACCATTGGCCTTGCAGAATGACTGAAATTCTGCGGACATGAATTGTGGGCCACTGTCGGAAACAACAGTCTGGGGAAGACCTTCAATGCAAAAAATAGCGGACAACGCTTGGATGGTGGCAGATGACGTCGTGGAAGACATCTGGACAACAAAAGGAAAATTACTGAAAGAATCGACCACAACCAACCATCGAGCATTCCAGAATGGGCCAGCAAAATCGATGTGCAAGCGTTGCCAAGGGGAAGTGGCTGGTGGCCATGCAAAGAATTTCCGCGGCGGTGCGGATTGTTGTTCGGCACACGCCATGCAAGAAGAGCACATATTCGTAATCGCAGCATCGATACCGAACCAAGTACAGTGCTGACGAGCAAGTAGTTTCGTACGCACTATACCCCAATGTCCTTGGTGAAGAAGCCGTAAGACAGAGGACTGTAACGAACGTGGGACCACGACTCTGGACTGATCATTATCAGAACGCAACAACAAAACACCACGTCGTACAAAAAGTCTCTCCTTATGAGCAAAAAATCGGCGAATCAGCGGATCCGCGATCCGCGACTTGGACAAGGGCTAGTGCGTAGCAACAAAACGCAAAACAGTAGCAAGGACAGGGTCAGAAGCTGTGGCTGTAGCTGTAGCTACACGACGAAAATCAGTCGGAAACGATTCGACCACGTCATCGGTTTCCGAATCAATGAACATGCAAGCAAGGTCGGAAGAATCGAATGCTTTATCTTCAGCAACAGGCAAAATCACTAAGGGTGAGGCCCAGAGAGAAGCCTGCACACATTCAATTACACCTTGTGATTCTAAATCGGGTAAAGTTCTGGCGACCTCATCACGCAATGCGCGGGGAACACTGCGCGCTCCAAAAAATTTCGGTTGCGCGTTTACTTTCAGTTCCAAATGTGCTTCATAGTTCTTAGCGCAACCAAGGCCCGGTGCAAAAATGTCTGCAAATTCGTCACATAGACTAGAAACACTGGCTGAAGGCACAGTCTGATTCACTGATAGGACCTGATTGACGATAGACAAGGTAAACAACTGAAATAAATCTAAACCAAACAAGTTCACTGCAGAAGAAGAACGAAGAACGTAAAATGACACAAGTTTTTTTTATCCCTTGTATGTTGCAAGAAGAGTGCACTGTCCTAACACAGGGATAGCTTGTCCGGAATAACTATGTAACTGAACACTTGCGGCATGCAACGGAGGTGCGCCCAGTTGTTTGTACGTGGCGTGATTGAGCAATGAAACTGCAGCTCCGGTATCGAGCTGGAATGGTATCACTTGTCCGGCAAAGTCCAAATCTACAAAAAGTTTATTGTCCTGCTGACGACAAGAGCGACTGTTTTGTGCAACGTGAACAGACACTGGTACAGAATCACGTGCGACTTTACGGGATTTCCGGCGACGTCGACGCACACTGTTTGTGGGACGAACACTGTTAGAGAATGTGGCACTGGACGGGGTGGAATTAACTACATGAATGTCCATGGGCGAAGGTCCACGAGCCTGATCGTCCTTGGTTCGATGCCGGCGCGAAGCAAAGGGCCTGGAATGGTTGTGAGTGTCTGATCTGAGCTTTTTCTGGCAAACACTTTGAACATGTCCTTTCTTATGACAGTAAAAGCAAATAGCTCGGCGTGACAGGCAGTTCTCACGCGAATGTCTAGTTGCACACCGCGGGCATGATTTCACTGCATTTGCTTGCTTGCGCGGAACACGCAGCTGCGCGGACGTGCGCGAGGGCAGGTTAGCGTTCCGTGCAGCGGGCCCGGCGGGCCGGTTAATGTGACACACGGCTGGCGAAGCTGCAAATGATTCCTGAGCAAAGTCAAGTGTGTCTTGCCTATCCAATATGTCTATCACTTGTTGAAGGGAGGGATTGACGAGTTTCAAAATCTGTTCCCGTATGCGAACATCAGAAACGTTCTGTGCTATTGCATCACGCACCATGGTATCTGAATAAGGGAGTCCACAGTCACATTCAAATGCACACTCCCTAGTAAGTCCTTGCAAAGTTGCAACCCACTCCCTATTAGTCTGACCGGCCGTACGTTTTGTACGAAAGAACGTATACCTTTTTGCAACGACATTGACTGTTTTCTTGAAATAGGCATCTAATGCAAACAAAATTTCTTCGTATGACAGAGTTGCTACGTCGCGTCGGGGAAACAATTTCACTATCACACGGTAGGTGGACACACCTACACACGAAAGCAAAAACGGCTGCCGCTCATTACCTTGAATTCTGTAGGCGGCGAGATGAAATCCAAACTGTAGGGACCATTCCGGCCACGTCTCGTTGGACGCCTCGTAGGGCCTAAATTGAGGTGCAACAGCATGGTGTGGCTGCGGTAGCGATGAAGCGGAGGCGGCCGCATCGTTTTGCAGCGCACGTTGACCCTGGACGAGCTGTCCCAGGGCATCCAATAACGCCTGCGTCTGCTGATTCTGCAAGCGATAAAATTCGGACAGTACATCTGGAGAATGTGGCGAAGCCATGACACAAGTAAATGTAAGCAATGAGAAAGAACAAGATACTGATTAATCCTCGTCGCCAATGTAGTGGACTGACAAGGAAGCCAGTCCACAGTGAAGTAGCCGAAAGGGCACGTGTCAACTCACGCCGTCTGGCGTTAAGTCTGGAACAGGATTCGTAATGAAGGTGATAAAGAAAAGAACGTAGCTACTAGAACACTTAACTTTTATATTGTCCTTTGGTATACAGCATTCTGGATAATACAAGTGAGACTCTATCTTGAGGTACATGCAACGTTACAAATGGTTAATGGCGCCTTGCTAGGTCGTAGCCATTAACTTAGCTGAAGGCTATTCTAACTGTCTCTCGGCAAATGAGAGGAAGGCTTCGTCAGTGTAGTCGCTAGCAAAGTCGTCGTACAACTGGGGCGAGTGCTAGTACGTCTCTCGAGACCTGCCGTGTGGTGGCGCTCGATCTGCGATCCTGACAGTGGCGACACGCGGGTCCGACATGTACTAATGGACCGCGGCCGATTTAAGCTACCACCTAGCAAGTGTGGTGTCTGGCGGTGACACCACAGTTTCAACTTCAGTTTTGTGCGTTTGTGTGTTTCATCCCAAGCACCGGTTCAATAACACGTCTTCCGAAAAAAAAAAAAAAAAACCTGATGCATGAAAAAAGTCCGAATTCACGCAGGTGTAGTTTTTGTTCAACCGCGAATAACAAACATTTCCGTTCAGTATTCGGGAAAACCGTTTCAGGGGTGGATTCTAAACACTTTTAGGGATTCAGAAATGAAATTTAAAAAAATATATTTTCTTTAACCGAAAGATAGTAATCCTACTCTTAAGGAACGGAACTAGTCTGGAGATCAGAGTCTTCCTACAGTGCTCATTTATTTTCTTGGTCAATCAAGATACAGGATTATAATTCATTCTAGCAGTGTTCAGGAGTGCCGGAATTAATGGCTTTAAGGTCTAAGTAATCTGACAATCTACTTCTCATTCATCTTAACTTCAACTCAAGAAAGTTGCTTAATTTACGTATGAAAATGTAGTCGCACAAGTGTGCCAATGTTTTTCCTCCAGTATGTACGATTGAAGTATAGCAGTTAGCAGTTTAAAGTTTGGATTGTTTCGTCACCCACACGTCAGCCACTCACAGCGGCTGCACAGTGTGGCGTGAGCTCCAATACTCAGTATCCGTTCGTGCTGCGGCTGTAACAGATCTGCCGGTCGTCGATAGCGCATTAAAAAAAATTAAAAAAAACCTGTGCACTTTGTATCATGCGAGTGCATCGATACATACACCTCGCGCGTTTTACCATCGGAGGTGCCGGACACTGAAGCTGCCTCCACATTTCTCTGTCAGCTGCCTCCCGTGAGGCTCACAGGTAAGTGACGATGAATATTTCAGCCGTCACTGCACTTAAAACAACACTGAACTTTGCGTTGCACCTATTTTGGTAGCCTTGACTTCTTTTTACACTTGCAGTATAACATTGCCACTAATACACACTGAACAGTTATTCTTATTATGCACGTCGCACTGTAGTGTGCATCTTCGCACACTATTCGTACTCACTTCCTTCGTCGATAGCGTTCATTTACAAAAGAGTCAAATTTGCAGGTTTCCTCCATTGGTATAGAAAGACTTACATTCTACTATTTACGAAAGATCACTTACGAGCTAATATTTACAATTAATGGTCACTCCTTTGGTTAAGTCCAGTGAACAACTGCTTTTTGAATGGATTCTTTATATCTGAAAGTTTACTTTCACTAGTGAACTCATAAATATTCTTTCAAATCTTTAAAAAAAGGGGGCTTATCTCCTCATTATGAAAACTACAGATTTCGCAACACTCATTGCTTTTATTGTTTAGTGCACCCAAGATCATTTTCTACTGACATGTAGCATATCTACTACTTAACGAGTAAGCATTTAACGCTGAACCATTTATTTTGTGCTTTCCTTTGTGCTTGCCAAAATTTTTATATTTGAGGGCAGACTGGGTAACAACAGGCCTCCCACTTCGCTTCATGTACTCAGCAATCGTCTTCTGTAATAAAAAAAATAAATAAAATAAAAAAGTAAAATTAAAAGAAAAAGGTAACGAGTGTCTACATCTCTTCCCATGAATGTAATTACCCCCGTTCCACTGGGCTTACGCTACCTGTCCGTAACAAACATTACGAAAGCTAGCAAAGTTCTTGGCGATACCTGTCTCATTTCTCATAAGTACTGCTTTGCTTCCAAGCTTATGTGCCTCTAACAAGTCGATCGTTGGTCTGGGTTAATGAAGCAGGATCAAAAGTAACGGGGAAATGGATAATGGATTTCGTAAGAGGAGTGTCTTAGCAGACATTTTTTACAGTAAAGTCTGCATGTAAATAAAATTATCATTATAAAGAAAGACACATACATATACTTTGAACCGCTTTCATTGCAGCATGCCTTGCTACTTCTAACTCTTATTCTCGTTATAGTTAATATTTAGTTTAAACATCACTGCATTACTTGTTCTTTAGACTAGCCTTAACTATGGTATTGAATGGTCGCTATATTACACTAAAAACGATCTGAAGATCTATACTTGGGCTTATTTACGATACAGGGGGCTTGTTGTGTAGTTAATTAGTACCTTGACTCTACTGAAATCAATTCGTCAGCTAACATTCCTCATATGCTATTTAGATTGTGCTCAGATCACAGGGAAACAGTTAACTTTCATGTCACTTTATGGCCTCGGGGTGTACTTACGCTACGTTATTCATGCTTCATGGTTTGTCTCTCTTTGCACTGTATTTCAACTAACTTAATTTACCACAGCTTATTGTCTCCTTGCGTGAACACATATGGGTCACCACTCGTTTTCTCATTTAACAGCACGCTTTAACTGAACTTTCAGCTAAGATATTTCCTTTACTCCTGTTCACCGTTTGGATGTTTTGAACATGTCTTTTTTAAGCAGGTAATTTGGGCGTTTACAACAGAACTTCAAGTACTTAAATTACTAAATATAAATCAATAAATCTTCTTGTACCTTGAGAGAAGTGCTTATTTACGCACCTTCCTCCATTTCTCACCTTTGCTTGTTTATATAGCTCCGGGCAATCTCCTCGGAAGCACATTTTTTGTATACTAACTTAAAGTTAAACTGCAATTCTTTCAGCAACTTCAATTTTCTGCTTCAGCTTGTTGAAGAAATATCAGTTCATGTCCATCACCGTAAACAATTTTTCCATATGTAGTGTCCCTTTTGCAATATTCACCATTATCGAGGTGAAACATAAATAAAAATGACTGTATGTGACTCAAAATGAATTGCAAACATTGATTTATCATTGATTTAACTGTAAAAATATACAATATATATCGATACATGCATAAAAGACATTATTTTTAGTGTATGAGATTATAATGTGTAAGTAATTAAAAGTAGTATTATCATCTCTGTAAGAGTATAAAACACAATGCAATGTTCATTCTTCTGTCTAGTCTGTTTTGTTCTGTTCGTTCTGGTGTTAGCTAGAATAAGGTACGCAAGCTATTGTGCGGCGCTAGCATTTTGTTTCTGTCGTAACGTAATTGCAAATATTTAATGGTGTAAACTGTGTCCTAGTAAGAATATATTAGTATAAAGTGATCTCCGTGTGTTATTTCAAGAACCTACGCCACATTTATCTTATGAAAAGAATATTTAATGAAAATTATTTAGTATGTTTCCAGCTGCTGCGGAGCGAGTAACAGTAATCTCTGACTGTTAACAATTAGCCGCCATTACGCGGTACATTTAAAAATATTTTTTCACAGCACAATGTCTGTAGCCAGAGCGGAAGAAATTAAGTAAAAATATTCAGTGAGATTAATTGAAGTAATCCAGTGAAATAATTTTATTAAAACTTGTCTATTTTCTGTGATAGTAATAATTTCAGAGCTGAGTACTACTACGCTATTGCATTTACAGTAATTTGTGGGGAGCCTGGCGCTCGATAAAACCAGATATAATACGTAATTGGCAACCTACGAAATTCATTATTTTGATTATTATATCTCTTTTGTATTCTTTTTGAAAGCTAAAAGTAAAAACTAACTCCACTAAAAATCAGTAACAGATCACGATAAATGAGAGGACATACAAATTTACTAGGAGAGTGTTTCCTCAAAATAAATAGTTACAATATTTCTTTTAAGAGATATAATACATATTTAACATTTACTATTTAAAGCTTCTATGTAGCAGCTGTTACCATGTAGTCCAGGCGTTGTTCAACACAATACTTATCATTAACAGTTCACACAAGGAAATTTCCAGAACATAAGAATTCATTTCCTTGACAGTACTTAACCATTACCATTATAAAATTTATTTAAGTCTTGATGGTGAAATAAGCCTTTTGATATTCCTGTAGCCGGGTCGGTTAATAAATAACTCCCTATCTGCAGTTTCCTTAAAATAAGGTACGGACCTTGATACATATGTTGCCACTTGCGATTTTTCTTACATATTAAGGATGGTTGGAAATTAATCTTTAGTAATACCTTTTCATGTACATGGTAATTTACAACTTTGTTTACTTTTTTATCATACTCTTTCTTCCTTAATTGAGCACTGGTTGTAACGGAACTTAAAGCTTCTCGAATTCTGACATCTAGATCTACCTCAAGGATAGGAGTTCATCGAAGAAGATCCACCCACTCATTCTGTGCCTTCTTCGAGATATCAACTCGTGTGGAGTAAAACCTGTGGAAGTGTGTGGTAAATTATTGACTATCTCCTCAAAAGGTATCACGAAATCAACCCAACGTGTTTGCTTGTCGAGAATGTATGTCCAAACAAATCTGTTAAACTCTTTGAATACCCGCCCAGTCAGATTCGACTGAGTCCTAAAACGTGGTATTAAGATCAGCTTGACATTGTGATAGGGGAAATATTCACGCCATTTGCGGAAAGTAAGGTTGGATGCATTATTTGATAGTATAGATTCGGGGACTCCGAATCTAGGGAAATAGTCATTTTCAAGACGGCGTATTACAGGCGGAGCACAAGATGTTTTCATGACATACATTCGAACACATTTTGTGAAGTTGTCGAGAACAGCAACGAGGTACTCGAATTTGACACCTCCCCTACCCATCGGTAGAGGGCCAACCAGGTAAATGCTGATGAGCTGATTAGGTCTTTGTGCGATGATCGAATGCAATGTAATTGAAGTAGGAATATTAGGCCTTTCGCCTTTTCACAGATGACACAGAATGTTAGCAACTTGTGTATCTGACGATGTAGGTTGGGAACATAACAGTAAGTATCCACCTTCTTTTCACCATTCTCTGGACAATACTGGCCCCAAGAAATGTGGATATACCGCAAAAGATGTTCGACAAAACTGTTAGTTATACAAACAAGCCAGTTGTCTGATGGCACAGAGGTGCGATGAAATAATACCTGATTATGAATCTAGAAGATTTTAGACAACTTATGGTTCGGTTTTTCTTGAAGAAGCCTTGTCACTTTTCCCCACTTATGATCTGTGCTCTGTAGTGTCTGGATTTGCTTGCACAGTTGCAAGAAATATTTGCTATGAATGGGATTTAGCATAAGAAGATCTTTCTAATTCGACATCTGTTCTACCATCTCACTTGTCTCTGGCAGACCTTCTGCCGAATGAGAAGTGCGTCTGCAATAATGTTATCCTCGCCTTTTGTATACACAATATCAAAGTCGTATTCTTGCAAAAATAAACACCAACCGGTCAGTCGCAGATGTTGTAATCTACAGGTCTCATGGTTCATAAATACTTTTATCTTTCTACCAAAAATGTAATAATTAAACCTCTTGACCCAGATAACTGCAAGTTCCTCCAGCTCAGTAGCTGAATAGGAATTTTCACGTTCTGTTAAGACCCTCCTCGCAAAACTAATCACTCTGATTTGCTCTGTTTCGTCTACTAATTCAGTCTGAAACAAAAGAGACCCAATTCAAACAAACGAATCGTCTGAGATGATGCAAAATTGTTCATCCATTTGTGGATGGCAGCGAATGTTACTGTTTAAAAGTTCATCTTTAATTGCCTGAAAATCTTTCTGACCCTCTGGTGTCCAATACCAGTACGTACTTTTCTTCAGAAGATAATGCAAAGTAGGATTATTCGTTACTTGACTAGACAGAAATCGTCGAAAGAAAGACGAAAGCCCGAGAAATCCTCTTAGTTGCCGGTCTAGGGCAATCCTTAATCGCAGAAAACTTTTGCGGATCACGTTTAATCCCTTCAGGTGTAATCACATGACCTAAGAACTTTACCTCACCTTTTCCAAATATTGACTTTTTCAGATTTTCGGTAACACCATGTTCTTGAAATCTCTGAAACACTTTTCGTAGAATAGCTAAATGATCTTCCCAGTTCTTAGTGTCTATCAACACGTCATCTACATAAACAGTTACCTCATCCAGAATTTCATGTCTTAACTCAAAATAGAGAGCAGAAATAAATATTCCCGAGCTTACATTTAAACCAAAAGGCATGACCTTAAACTGATATGAGCAGCCAGCAAATATAAGGGCAGTATATTTCCTGGATTCCTTGACAAATTTCACCTGCCAGTAGCTGCTTCTTAAATCAAGCTTACTCATAAATCTAATACCATGAAATTTCTGTAAGTGCTCCTCAAGCGCTTCAGGCCGAGTCCTTATCTTTACAATTATTTTGTTTATTGATCTGGCGTCGAATACTAGTATGACACTACAGTTTAGCATGGACAACAAGGGACTTGAGTACAGGGAATTCGATAACTCCCCAACACTGCATCATCCTAATCTCATGCTTTACAGCTTCTCGTCGGGCGTAGCATCGATCTCGTCTTTATCAGGAAGTAAATCTTCATACTCATTGTAATTAATGTCATCCTATTTAGTCAGGTCATTTGTCTGATCAAACCAGGGTTTGTCTGTTCTCTGTCGTCTTCAAACCTGATGCAACGTCAACACCGCCTTCACTTTACTCCTTAACAAGTTAACAACAACTGACTGTTGATTTACGATAAAGGTACATCCTCCAGATTCAATATCTATGACTGCTTTTGTTTTTCGAAGAATCTCCATACCCAAGAGACATGGAACTGACAAGTTTTTTACTACTAGAAAGTGGCAAGAAACCCAACAGATTCTATCTGCAGTTCAAACTGCGTCTGTAAACTAACTCTGTTTCAATGGACCAATCGCTCCCGATATGGAGCAACCCTAAATCTGCAATGATAGAACTTTTGAAACAGAAGACACCCGTTTTAAGAGACATGATGACATGACATTGATGTTTGCTCCTGTATCAACAATGGTTGTGACAGGAATGTTGGCACTAGAAATCTTAATCAAAGCTTGAAACTGTTCATGAGAAATGCCTTTAATGCCTTCAGCTTCTTTGTCAGGTGCAAGGTCATCTCGTAAGTCGGTCTCATGGTCGTACCGAATCGCATTAATATATTCAGAAACAGACGATTGGTTAGTGTCTCCACTCAAACCCTCAGCGAGCTCTAGGAGGCTGAAAGGCGCTGCCTCTAATTTTCCGCAGGATGTTTAGTCTGTTTGTCATTCATGGCAAGCGTTTTTTCCGTTTCATAGTGGTGTTGGTTATTTGGTACAAATTCCGGTGTAAAGGGGTCAAATTCACTGTGTGCATTCACTTATGAGTAGCATACTTGAGACAGCTGCTGTCGCCCCATCTTTTGGTAGCCGCCAATACCATTTCCTTGTGAACGAAAGTTCGCATTTGGTTCCGTTTGAAAACTGTTCCGCGGTACTCTATCCTGTGAAATGTTGTTCTGATGTTGTGCTGGGTTGCCTCCTTCTTGCCCATCCCACTTGCTATTTTTCCACCTATAACTTAGATTGTACACTGGCCAATTTGAGAAATTACCACTCGTTTGTGGAGAACTTCCACACTGCTAAGGCACAAAATTAAACGGCCAGTTTCCATACTGATGTTGCACTTGGTGGTTATAAATTGGGTGGTACCTCTGTTGATTACTGTAATTGGTTTTCTGCTTCCGTTTAAAGCTATTCCCGTTTGTGTTTTCATAACGGCTGGCAGGTTGGTACCGGCGAACGCGGTTGCGCGTTCTCTCCTTCGGCGCATTGTTGTCCGCGTGCGATGCATTCTACTAGCTGCCAGGGAAGAATTTGCTGCTGCCAACCTTGGAGCAAATATCCTCGCTAATTAAATTTAAGGAATCCAGCAGAGAAAGGAATGCATCCGTGTCCTCTTCGGACACATTTACGAGTTTCTCTCTGATAGGCACTGGGAGTTTGCTTTTGAGAATCATAATTACGTCTTTGGAAGTAATCGGAGAATCCCATAATTTAATTTTTGCTAGATACTTCTCAAAGTATCGCCGGAGATTTCCGTGCTTCTCATTGAAAATTTCCGCACAATACACCTCCTTCCTTAATCTCTGCTGTACCCCATTCCTACAAAATTTTGCCAAGGACAATTTCTCATACTCCTTATAATTCCTACACGTGTCTACCATTTCCGTTCCCCATAATGCTGCATCACCGGAAATAAATCCAGTGACGAACTGAATACGCTTCAATCTGTCCAGCTCCAGGGAAATACGCCGGGAAAATTCTTTAGGAACACGATCGGGTGTATTTCTCGCTTCTGCGGATGAAAAACAGGAAAAGTGCGATGGTTAATCACACTTTCCTCTTGCATTAAACTCAGAATTGTGGGCCGGTCATTTATTTTCCCCACTCGGGGCTCAACAGGACTGTTATTTATCATGTAATCATTCGGTGAACCATAAGGAGTTGCCTGACATTCGCCACCGTCTAAAGAGTTGTTCCGTATAGTTTGCGTATGCGTGTGCGGATTTTCTACCCAGTTTCTCAGCATTCTGACTTAGTCCACCACTTGTGCATCCACTCAGGAAGATCCCGTGCAAGTGTCCTCCGAATCTGTCCCAATTCAGACACAACTGTGTCTCCCGACTTACATCCTTGACAGTCTCCCTAAGTTCATCCCTGACCTTCTTTTTGATATGAATATCTTTACCCTTTATCCTTTCACCGTAGTGTTCCGACAATGCCTCCGCGTGTGCTTTCACAATGTTGTTAACCTGTTCTTAGATATTGATTGATTCTGTCTGCCACGACAGATCCTCTACTACACTTTCAATATCAGTTACCGCATTTCTTACTGAGTTTATTTCTTTGGTAGCTTTGTGTCTAATGTTCCAGATACTTCAGGTATTTCACCTTTCATCTGTTTCTGCAATTTCTGAATTTGATCGCTGATCTTAATTTGCGCCTCACGTAACCGGAGATTTAATTCAGCCGTAATTTTTTTGAGCACATCTGTTTTGATTGTGCCTAGCTGTGTTTTTACTGATTCACTTACAGCATCTAATCGGGTGTTAACAGTCTCATTTTGTGTTTTTATACTCTCA
This sequence comes from Schistocerca nitens, assembly GCF_023898315.1. Lineage (NCBI taxonomy): Eukaryota > Metazoa > Arthropoda > Insecta > Orthoptera > Acrididae > Schistocerca > Schistocerca nitens. Next base: position 187,642,321 of record NC_064618.1, on the reverse strand, counting down.
TTTACTGTGTCAAACTGTTGCTTCAGCATTTCCATTAACGCACCGAAGTCAGTTGTAGCTGCAGCGGGAAGAGGTTGGACTTTAAGTCACTTTCCCCTGTCACAGACATAGTTCAGTTTCCATACGGGAACCTACCGCTCGCGATCGTAAAGGGTATGGAATACTGTTAACGTCTTCACTCCCGTCTCCTATTGTCACCTGTCTCTGCTTTCTATCTGCCACTTTCGTCAGTAAGTCATGTGCTACTGTTCCACTACGCAAGACTTTCGTCGTTTGTCAGTGACGTGGTGCACTGCTTGCTGGGAGTCCGTTAAGAGCACCGCTCTCGCGTGAGCAACAAATGAAATTCTATCTGACGAGAAGACGAGATGGAACCTAAACGTTTCAGAAAAATTATTGAAGGTGCTCTTCACTGCACACAATATCCACCATGTTGAAAATGTAAAACAGCTATTCTAACAACGGAGAAAAAAATCTATTATCAGACTACGAAGAATTTTACTTTGAAATATAAAAGAAAGCAGATTTTCTATAGAGGGAAGGAGGTAGAGTAGATGCGGATCGACTGGGAAAAGCAACGAAGCTACTGAAGCACTACACTGCGTATGAAAAATTCTGACTTACTTTTTGATGGCTTTAACGCTATGTTGTCTCAGCAAATTCGCGCCTCTTTTCTTTTCCTTCCTCCGGTAATTAAACTGCGTTATCGACTAGCATATTTTCCGTCTTTCTCTCAGAGGGATAATGTGTACATGAAACGACAGAACATTTATTAACACAAGCACGTTGAAAATTTTGTATTTTCACTAATTTTTGGTCAAGTCCCTGTTAGGGCGCCAAGTGTGATGTAACAAGTGATGTTGTTATTCAATGGAAATGTTGGAATTTGATATTTCGTTTACTGTTTTATCAATCACAATTGGGGTAAGAATCATGGATTGACCATTGTCATAAGCTATTGCATTATGAAATGTAAGTAGTCTTTACTTGCAGTTTCGCGTGGCTCGATGCCGTCACATCTAGCGAGATATTGATTAAGAAATTGCATTATCGTCTTTCTAATTACTTCACCCAGTTGTGAGGCTATTTTTATGGCAAAACAATTTCCGAAGAGACCTGAATGTTCTTAAGGGCACAAAAACAACTGTAACATCACACAAAAAGGGAATTCAGTATTAAAGCTGATGAAAGAGGACGATAAAACACATTTTATTTAATGTAACAAGCGCACTGGACTGCTGATCTTCGTGTCTGGAATCTTCGCAAAATGCATAACTAAAATGAAAATAATACCGAGAAGATGATAGGAATGAGCACTGCTCTATGATTCCATATTTTCAGAACAAATATTTATTGTAACTAAAACCCCCCAAGAACCATGGACCTTGCCTTTGGTGGGAAGGATTGCGTCCCTCAGCGATACAGATAGCCGTACCATAGGTGCAACCACAACGGAGGTGTATCTGTTGAGAGGCCAGACAAACGTGTGGTTCCTGAAGAGGGGCAACAGCCTTTTCAGTTGTTGCAGGGGCAACAGTCTGGATGATTGACTGATCTGGTCTTGTAACACTAACCAAAACGGCCTTGCTGTGCTGGAACTGCGAACGGCTGAAAACAAAGGGAAACTACAGCCGTAACTTTTCCCGAGGGCATGTATCTTTACTGCATGGTTAAATGATGATGGCTTCCTCTTGGGTAAAATATTCCGGAGGTAAAATAGTCTCCGGTCGGGGACTGCTCAAGAAGACGTCGTTATCAGGAGAAAGAAAAACTGGCGTTCTACGGATCGGAGCGTGGAATGTCAGATCCCTTAATCGAGCAGGAAGGATAGAAAATTTAAAAAGGGAAATGGATAGGTTAAAGCTAGATATAGTAGGAATTAGTGAAGTTCGGTGGCAGCAGGAACAAGACTTCTTGTCAGGCGAATACAGGGTTCTAAATACAAAATCAAATTTGGGTCATGCATTAGTTGGTTAAATAATGAATAAAAAATAGTAGTGCGGGTAAGCTACTACAAACAGCATAGTGAACGCCTTATTGAGGCCAAGATAGATATAAAGCCCACGCCTACTACAGTAGTACAAGTTTATATGCCAACTAGCTCTACAGATGACGAAGTAATTGAAGAAAGGTATGATTAAAGAAAATAAATTATTCAGATAGTGAAAGAGACGAAAATTTAATAGTCAAGGATGACTAGAATTCGGTAGTAGGAAAAGGGAGAGAACGAAACGTAGTAGGAGAATATGGATTGGGGCTAAGTAATGGAAGAGGAAGCCGCCTGGTAGAATTTTGCACAGAGCACAGCTTAATCATAGCTAACACTTGGTTCAAGACGCATGAAAGAAGGTTGTATACATGGAAGAAGCGTGGAGATACTGACGGGTTCAGATGGATTATATTATGATAAGACAGAGATTTAGGAACCAGGTTTTAAATTGTAACATATTTCCAGGGGCAGATGTGGACTCTGATCACAATCTATTGGTTATGAACTGTAGATTAAAACTGAAGACACTGCAAAAAGGTGGGAATTTAAGGAGATGGGAACTGGATGAACTGACTAAACCAGAGGTTGTACACAGTTTCAGGGAGAGTATAAGGGAACAATTGACAGGAATGGGGGAAAGAAATACAGTAGAAGAAGAATGAGTAGCTTTGAGAAATGAAGTAGTGAAGGGAGCAGAGGATCAAGTAGGTAAAAAGACGAGGGCTAGTAGAAATCCTTAGGTAACAGAAGAAATATTGAATTTAATTGATGAAAGGAGAAAATATGAAAATGCAGTAAATTAGGCAGGCAAAAAGGAATACAAACGTCTCGAAATCGAGATCGACAGGAAGTGCAAAATGGGTAAACAGGGATGGCTACAGGACAAATGTAAGGATGTAGAGGCTTATCTCACTAGGGTAAGATAGATACAGCCTACAGGAAAATTAAAGAGACCTTTGGAGAAAAGAGAACCACTTGTAAGAATATCAAGAGCTGAGATGGAAACCCAGTTCTAAGCAAAGAAGGGAAAGCAGAAAGGTGGAAGGAGTATACAGAGGGTCTATACAAGGGCGATGTACTTGAGGACAATATTATGGAAATGGAAGAGGATGTAGATGAAGATGAAATGGGAGATACGATACTGCGTGAAGAGTTTGACAGAGCACTGAAAGACTTGGGCGAAACAAGGCCCCGGGAGTAGACAACATTCCATTAGAAGTACTGACAACCTTGGGAGAGCCAGTCCTGACAAAAGACGTCGTTATCAGAAGAAAGAAAATCTGGCGTTCTACGGATCGGAGCGTGGAATGTCAGATCCCTTAATCGAGCAGGAAGGTTAGAAAATTTAAAAAGGGAAATGGATAGGTTAAAGCTAGATATAGTAGGAATTAGTGAAGTTCGGTGGCAGCAGGAACAAGACTTCTTGTCAGGCGAATACAGGGTTCTAAATACAAAATCAAATTTGGGTCATGCATTAGTTGGTTAAATAATGAATAAAAAAATAGTAGTGCGGGTAAGCTACTACAAACAGCATAGTGAACGCCTTATTGTGGCCAAGATAGATATAAAGCCCACGCCTACTACAGTAGTACAAGTTTATATGCCAACTAGCTCTACACATGACGAAGTAATTGAAGAAAGGTATGATTAAAGAAAATAAATTATTCAGATAGTGAAAGAGACGAAAATTTAATAGTCAAGGATGACTAGAATTCGGTAGTAGGAAAAGGGAGAGAACGAAACGTAGTAGGAGAATATGGATTGGGGCTAAGAAATGGAAGAGGAAGCCGCCTGGTAGAATTTTGCACAGAGCACAGCTTAATCATAGCTAACACTTGGTTCAAGAAGCATGAAAGAAGGTTGTATACATGGAAGAAGCGTGGAGATACTGACGGGTTCATATGGATTATATTATGATAAGACAGAGATTTAGGAACCAGGTTTTAAATTGTAACATATTTCCAGGGGCAGATGTGGACTCTGACCACAATCTATTGGTTATGAACTGTAGATTAAAACTGAAGACACTGCAAAAAGGTGGGAATTTAAGGAGATGGGAACTGGATGAACTGACTAAACCAGAGGTTGTACACAGTTTCAGGGAGAGTATAAGGGAACAATTGACAGGAATGGGGGAAAGAAATACAGTAGAAGAAGAATGAGTAGCTTTGAGAAATGAAGTAGTGAAGGGAGCAGAGGATCAAGTAGGTAAAAAGACGAGGGCTAGTAGAAATCCTTAGGTAACAGAAGAAATATTGAATTTAATTGATGAAAGGAGAAAATATGAAAATGCAGTAAATTAGGCAGGCAAAAAGGAATACAAACGTCTCGAAATCGAGATCGACAGGAAGTGCAAAATGGGTAAACAGGGATGGCTACAGGACAAATGTAAGGATGTAGAGGCTTATCTCACTAGGGTAAGATAGATACAGCCTACAGGAAAATTAAAGAGACCTTTGGAGAAAAGAGAACCACTTGTATGAATATCAAGAGCTGAGATGGAAACCCAGTTCTAAGCAAAGAAGGGAAAGCAGAAAGGTGGAAGGAGTATACAGAGGGTCTATACAAGGGCGATGTACTTGAGGACAATATTATGGAAATGGAAGAGAATGTAGATGAAGATGAAATGGGAGATACGATACTGCGTGAAGAGTTTGACAGAGCACTGAAAGACCTGAGTCGAAACAAGGCCCCGGGAGTAGACAACATTCCATTAGAAGTACTGACAACCTTGGGAGAGCCAGTCCTGACAAAACTCTACCATCTGGTTAGCAAGATGTATGAGACAGGCGAAATACCCTCAGACTTCAAGAAGAATATAATAATTTCAATCCCAAAGAAAGCAGGTGCTGACAGATGTGAAAATTACCGAACAATCAGTTTAATATGTCACGAATGCAAACTAATACTAACGCGAAGCCGACCTCGGGGAAGATCAGTTTGGATTCCGTAGAAATATTGGAACACGTGAGGCAAAACTGACCCTACGGCTTATCTTAGAAGCTAGATTAAGGAGAAGCAAACCTACGTTTCTAGCATTTGTGGACTTAGAGAAAGCTTTTGACAATGTTGACTGGAATACTCTCTTTAAAATTCTGAAGGTGGCACGGGTAAAATACAGGGAGCGAAAGGCTATTTACGATTTGTAGAGAAACCAGATGGCAGTTATAAGAGTCGAGGGACATGAAAGGGAAGCAGTGGTTGGGAAGGGAGTGGGACAGGTTTGTAGCCTCTTCCCGATGTTATTCAATCTGTATATTGAGCAAGCAGTGAAAGAAACAAAAGAAAAATTCGGGGTAGGTATTAAAATTCATGGAGAAGAAATAAGCACTTTGAGGTTCGCCGATGACATTGTAATTCTGTCAGAGAAAGTAAAAGACTTAGAAGAGCAGTTGAACGGAATGAATAGTGTATTGAAAGGAGGATATAAGATGAACATCAACAAAAGGAAAACGTGGATAATGGAATGTAGTCGAATTAAGTCGGGTGATGCTGAGGGAATTAGATTAGGAAATGAGACACTTAAAGTAGTAAAGGAGTTTTGCTACTTGGGGAGCAAAATAACTGGTGATGGTCGAAGTAGAGAGGATATAAAATGTAGATTGGCAATGGCAAGGAAGAGCGTTTCTGAAGATGAGAAATTTGTTAACATCGAGTATAGATTTAAGTGTCACGAAGTCGTTTCTGAAAGTATTTGTATGGAGTGTAGCCATGTATGGAAGTGAAACATGGACGATAACTTGTTTGGACAAGAAGAGAATAGAAGCTTTCGAAATGTGGTGCTACAGAAAAATGCTGAAGATTAGATGGGTAAATCAAATAACTAATGACGAAGTTTTGAATAGGATTGGGGAGAATAGAAGTTTCTGGAACAACATGACTAGAAGAAGGGATCGGTTCGTAGCACATGTTCTGAGGCATCAAGGGATCACCAATTTAGTATTGGAGGGCAGCGTGGAGGGTGAAAATCGTAGAGGGAGACCAAGAGATGAATACATCAAACAGATACAGAAGGATGTAGGTTGCAGTAGGTACTGGGAGATGAAGAAGCTTGCACAGCATAAAGTAGCATGGAGAGCTGCATCAAACCAGTCTCAGGACTGAAGACCACAACAACAACAACCACATCTAAAACATATAACGTACCTCATGCTTAATACAAAAATGACGGTAGATTTTTATGTCCGTTTCATGTCCGTTGAGCTCTATTTTATATAGCCATTGTCCTCTTGAGTCGACCGTGCCTCGTCACGATAGGTTATAACTGTTCTTCTTTTTACACTTCACTCGAACTTAGACGGAACACGTTTTTATGTATTTAGTAAAAATTAGATCAGACCGCCACAAATCTGCGTCCGTCTTACTTAAGGAAAACAGTACAAGTGTTAAGCGCTAAAGGTTTCATTTGTTCTCCAGTGAACAAAACAGTGAACGATCGCATATCGAACAGTATTCTTCTCAAGACGACGAATTACATTCTCTAGGATATTCCACCGCGCAATACGACGCTTTATTATAAATTAATCATTCTTTATAAACAAGTATGCGCCTTCTGGGAGAAAGTCTTTTCTATTTGCTGTTTTAATGGAGCTAAAAATAGGGAATATCAGAAGGCCTGCCTGTTTTCTGTTTGGTAATCATACTTGAGTGGACTTGTTATTACTGATGGCTTGCATGTTTCCAATTTGGTTATTTTACTTAACTGAAGCTGTTATTATAGACGGTCTGCTTGTCTCCTGTTTGGTAATTTACTTAACTGAAGACTTTACTAAAGAAGGCATGCTTGTTTTCCACCTAACTGAAGCTCTCATGAAAGGCATGCCTGTTGGTATATTTTAATATTACTTAACTGAAGCTCTTATCATTTAAGACCTGCCCGTTTTCTATCTGGTAATTGTACGTAATTGAAGCTGTTATCTAATAAGGCCTGTCTGTTTTTTATTTGGTACTTTTACTTAAATGAAGCTGTTACTAAGGAAGGCCCAGCTGTTTCCCTTTTGATAATTTTACCAAACCGAAGCTGTTGTTATTGAAGGTCTTCCTGTTTTGCATTTGCTAATTTTACTTAAATGAAGCTGTTATTATACAACACCTGCCTGTTCCCCGTTAATTAAATTAAAAACGATTTCATAATCTTATTAATCAGGTCGTGCATGTTTTATTGCCCTATTGTTGAGATCTGATATCGGACTCAATCTGTGTTGTTAATAAGTGAAATTGTGATTGGAAAAGGTCGACTCTCAGAGGCATGTATGCCAGTAAGGTAGTAAGAGGAAATGACACAAGATGGTACATGGACCCTGTCCTTTCGCCTTACATCCTTTCATCCATAATTGTAGGTGTCATTTATGTTACAATATGCTTTGTTTTTAACGTAGTAGCTCGTAATGCTATCTTCATAGAAATCTGTTGTAAATTCTGAAGAATGGCTGTTAGATAGTCGAATCTAATAATTCTGTTCAATAAACTTTGTGACAAAGATAATTACATAAAAAATTATGTACATCATATAATGGCCCTCCTGATAGTCATTTTATATCAAATTGTATTCTACACCATACATTTGCTGTTATAGAGAGGAAACGTAGTTAGTAGGAAGTATAAAAAATTGCGACTGTAACTCAGAACAAATCTCTTTGCTGGTTCTCTTGGCCATTGTTCCTACCGGCAGTTTATCGGGAATATGTAAACCTACTACGGAAGCAAAAATGCTTTAACACACAAAATGTCATGCTTATGCACAACGTTGGACACCTGAAGAATTATCATAATCACTGCATAGTTCCTTTCAATGGAAATTGTGCTATTTGTAGTAAATGAGTTACTGGCCTTAAAATGCTAATAATTCGTTTCAACAATGTAAAATGACACTTTACGTAACTACGGATTGCGTTTTGAAAACATCTACTTGGGGACGGTGCTAAGTATATATATCAACCGTTCAAGCAATATCGCCTGAAAGAAAACATTTGAAATAATCTGTTTCGTTACTATGAAACAGAACTATTTAATCTGCATGTAAGTTTAAAACGGATATTCGTATTACGCTTTGCACTGGCATGTGACTCATTTTATTTTTGGTTCCCTTCTGCTCTTTGTGTTCTTGATTTATGGATGTAAGCTGCGTCTACCTAGTGTCGTTCGGAGATGGTGATTGACCCTGTACTCTCTAAAGATGTATCCACTACGCCGATTCCTCCTTCTTGAATATTATGTAATTCGTCGTTAAAATTATTGAGAGATCCAAATGACTGATGGATCATAATAATGTATCAGTTTCTATAAATCCAGTTAATGTATAATAAATTAGATGAGATATTCAGTCAGGGTGGAAGGTAAATGCTCACAGACACTGGCGTCTTTCATACTAGATCGCACACTCAGTTTATATTTAAACAGATTTGTGATCGTTTATTGTCAGTTAACGATTAACCACACACTCTTTTTTTTAAATATTTCTCCTTCCACAGCGCTATTTACATACTTTCCAAACAGTTGCATTCTGTCTCTAGCTCCAGCACGTCTACTTCTTATGTATTTCATCACGATCGCCATCAGTCCGTGCTCGCTTTGCATCACTCTTCACACTGATAACTAATTATTTACTATAACTCATATGCCCCTGGCACATCCTGTCACCAACCACGCCAGAAAACTTCATTACGCACTTCCGCTCACTGTCTGTGTGTCTCCGTTCTGTGTGTCTCTCATTTGACATTAATAATAATTTATTTAAATTTCTCTGTACTTAGTATCCGTACAAATTATAAAAAGGGATGTGAGTTTGTATTTACGTATGCATGTTCACCTAAAGCATAGGTGACTAAAGAGGTGGGGGAGGGGTTGAAATAGCAGTATAGCTCACAACGCGAGGATACGCGTATTTTACTTATGAAGTATACGAGAATGAAATCACTTAGAGAACTGCAACTAACTCTACACCTAATCTGAAACATTAATGTAAATTTTTCTTCTTGACGACACGCACAAAACCGTTTAAGGGTAAAAGGTTTCCGCTTACTACATTTTATCCAACAAAACAGCCACATGATGCTCGACGTTTTAATTTATTACCTGTTTAGTGCCAACTGTATACGGGAGACGTTTTGCAGACGATATTCAGATGTACAGCTGAATGTACTAGAAAAATTACTCCATAGTACAACACTTATTTCTGGAGACACGATGTCATACAACCTGAAGGCGTGAAAAAACTGCCGCATCGTGCAAGACATTTAAATTTGTTACTTCGTTGCCATGAACTCTATTCGCAACACTTTCTGCAGACACTATCCACATTTGATGCTGAATGGACGTACAAAAATATATGACACATAGTTCAAGAGAATGACATCATAAACAATGAGAGGCGTGAGAATCTGCCTCATCGTTCATGACGTTTTAATATATTTCTACTACTATCTTCACATGTTTCGCGAACGGAAGGCACGTACATTCGTGGATGTCCATGAAAAATTACATCTGTTTAGAACACGTAGTTCAGGAGATACGACGTAAACATTGAGCTGCATGAAAATGAAACTGCATAGCGAGGCTCGTTAGACATGCAAGTGAAATATATGCAAAAATACGCCTAGAAGGTTAAATACGTGTAGAATATTGTAGGGGTAAGGACCACCACCACGCTGTTGGGGTGAGTTTGATAACGAGGAGAGAGGAGGGAGCACGATAAGATGGGCAGACAGCGAGGAGGAAGGAGAGAGTAGGCACAGGTAGAAGGAGAAGATAATCAGAGATAGGTGAAGGGGATTTGGAAAGGAAAGATAGAGGATTGAGGGGGATATGGATAGAGAAAGGAAAGAAGAGGGAGATGGACAGAAATAGGGGTAGAAAGAGATACAGATGGGGGAGGAGGAGTTGGAAGACAGAGGGTAAAAAGAAATGGAGAGAAAAAGGAGGTGGGAGAAATGGACAGTGAGAGTGGGTGGGTTAATGATGATGGACAGGGAGAGTGGTATGGATGCAGAGAGAAGGGAGAATAGCTAAATAAAGAGGGGGGGGAAGCATAGAAACTGGGAAGGAGGAGGTGATCAGAGAGAGAGGGGAGTGCATCAGTGAGAGGGGGATGGGAGAGAGGGGATTTACTAACAGAAGATTTGAATAAATAAATACCTAGGCAACGCCTGGTTTCTTTCTGGGCCTTTCAAAAGTAACAGAGGTATTCGTCAGGGTGATGGGCCCATACCGATTCTTTTCAAGCTGGTCGTATACAAGGCCTGAGAGCGTGGGATAAAGAGCTACAAGAAAAAAACATCGAAGGACTCCACCTAACAAAGAAGAGGAAGATTTTAGGTGAAATATCTCGGTTTTGCTGATGATATTGCAATAATTTCTAAGGACAAAATAGACGCGAAGGTAAAGATAGAAACACTTGACGATATTGGAGCTGCAACCGGATTACTTATAGCTTGTGCGACAACGGAATACCTTTATCTAAACACAACAGATGATAATATATCCAAGCACGACACAGAAACATCAAAACAGTTAATAAGTTCAAGTATTTGGAATAATAGGTACGATGAAATGGATTAGAGGACACAGCATTACAGAATTAACGAAGAAAAGGGAAATAACAAAGGAATTCATCCAAAATCGGTGTAATAAAAATTAGTATGTTCGAGGTAAAAATTAAAAACTACCCGAAATTACAAATAACTTACAGTTTTGCTGCTGGGTGACGTCGTCGACCACCGCCGATATTTCGACAGGAGCACACCCTGCTATTCTCAAGGCACAATTAGCTTGAGAAGGGCAGGGTGTGCTCCTGTCGAAATATCGGCGGTGGTCGACGACGTCACCCAGCAGCAAGCCCGTAAGTTATCTGAAAATTCAATTCGCCGGGAAAAGTTAAGGTCTTACCCGAAAGCAGTTAAACCGCATCTGAAAGCCCAACACTGAATATAACATGCGAACAAGAATTACTGGAAAAGAATGAATGGAAACTCCTAGAAAAAAATTTAGGACCACAACAGAACAAAGATAACAACTGGACGGAGAGGATAAATGGAGATCTATAGAGAAACACAGAAACCAGCATAGCCAAAATAACAAAGAGAAGTTTTAACTTTTATGATCATATCTACAGACTGGGTGACAATAGGGTAACGATGAAAATTCCTAGTTTCATTTCCAAATCAGAAAAAACTTCGGAATGTCTGGAAGAGAAGAGGAGAAGTGATTTTTGAAAACTTAACGTCATAGTTGGCACCATACAGGACTGGGACAGTTTCAGGCTACTGAGCAACACTGTACAATTTCCTATCCAAGAACAAAAACTACAACCTTCAACCTAGGAGCGTCATGTCAATTTAACAGAGGCAGGCCATCGGCCAATGCTTAAACTAGTTCTGTGAAGATAAGAGGAAAAGCAGTGTACCATATTCAGGTTCTGAGTGGCTTGTAATTTGCCATTTTCTGTGTGTGTGTGTGTGTGTGTGTGTGTGTGTGTGTGTGTGTGTTAATTCGTCATATTCTGCGCGCGCGTGCGCGCGCTCGTGTGTGTGTGTGTGTGTGTGTGTGTGTGTGTGTGTGTGTGTGTGTGGGTGGGTGGGTGGGTGTGTATGTGTTAGTGTGTGTTGTGCGTGTACTCTGTGTGTTATTTCTTTTGGGCTCCGTATATACAAGGGCTATCTCTCCTGAGAGTTGTCAGTTGCATTTTCTGTGGTGTTTTGGCAGATATTTGCTGTTTCGGTTTGGGCAGTGCAGCTGCAGTGAAGCCCAAACAAACACTGGTCACCACGTTCTTCATGTGACGTGCCGCGTCATATGAAAGGGTCTGTTTGGTCTCTGCTACGAACAAAATGATTTTTAAAGCGCAATTTTAGGTGTTAAATTGACTGAGCGCTGCCATTAACAGGATTAGTAAAATAGAAAGTAAAATCACTACTCCATCCCGCACTGATTGCTGTCGCCACGCAGGAGCGCTGCTGCTTGGTCGCTCTTGGTGTATTGATTATTTTTCGTTTTTTATTGTACCTGCTAATTAATATTAACAAAAAATGTATCGAGCTTGACTAACGTGGGAAAGTTCTATCGAATGAGCATGTACAATTCAGCTTTAAGTATCATTTTATTTTTAACATGTAACAAACCGACCTCTTCTGTCGGTACTGGCCATCGTACTAACGACGTAGTATAAAGTGAGTGATGAGCTTTGAGTCTTTGAGCTGACTGTAGTTATGCATTGCTAAAACGAAATCGCAAATTTCTGCTACATATATAGAAATAAGGCTACCGTTATGTTATATAACTGACGTAAGTGAAAGAAGAAAAACAAACAAATAATCATCCAAATAACCAAATAAAATTCCGTCACTATGCATACAGGCCTGTGATCACCAAGTGGCATTCCTATGAAGAAATCGTGTTACTATGTATCTAGTTAAGCAAATACTTAGAAGCACCTGCTTCATTAAAGAAGACGCATTGAATGTGATGGCCAGCTTTGACAAGCAAGTCTCAAGAAAATCTCTTTCCACTTTTAATTCAGACATCTTTGCCACACCATTTCGATCGTTGCGTCGATGCTCTCTCCAGCAGTCGTTTATTTTTTACCTATCTGCTGTCTTTAAACTTCCGTGTCGGATGTGAAATGCCGTATACTCAACACAAGGGCAGAAGTTTTAGAGCAGGATGGGAGCAATATGTGATCATTAATGATTACATCGTCCTTCTTTGCAACTCACCTTAACTAGATGCGGATTCGTCAACAAGTCCACCGCTACTACGTAGTACATTGTTAAATATTTCAGAAGAAACTGGAATATTTGCCATTGTGTTACGTTTTTACATTAGAACGCGTAGTGAGCAAACATGATTCCTGAATAGACAATATACTGCAAAGTTAGATTCTCTCATTGAAGATGACTCCTTGGATCCCATCCCACCTATCTCCTATGACTCTCATTACACATTCTGTATCCACTATTTGCAAATCTCCTTTCTCTGAAACAATGAAATGCCCTTACGTAAATTTCCGTGGCATATGAAAAGAAATTACTGTGTCACATCCACGTACACTAATGTTATCTTATTTGAATGTGGATACACCACACGGTTTACTTCTGGATTCTCTGCTTATGTTATGTAGGGTTAAGTCCACATATCTTATTTAATCTACAATTCCAATTGGCATTCCTTTGTACCTTACACATATATTAAACATGTCAACTTCATTGTGCGATTTATATGTAATTTAACTGTGGAAGAAGGGATCGGTTGGTAGGACATGTTTTGAGGCATCAAGGGATCACAAATTTAGTATTGGAGGGCAGCGTGGAGGGTAAAAATCGTAGAGGGAGACCAAGAGATGAATACACTAAGCAGATTCAGAAGGATGTAGGTTGCAGTAGGTACAGGAGATGAAGAAGCTTGCACAGGATAGAGTATCACGGAGAGCTGCATCAAACCAGTCTCAGGACTGAAGACCACAACAACAAACAATTGTGGAATTATTTGTGCCTAAATGTGGCCTGTTATGTTATGTTAATGCCAACACAGTAGGCAAATTTCCACTGATAAACACTTTTATTCCACAGTTAAGTTGTCATTTATATGTAAGGTAGATTTTTTTTTTTTTTTTTTTTTTAGCTGGAACCTTTCCACATATATGAACTGTTGCTGATAAATTTCATACGACAATAGTGTTGTGGGTAGGTCAGTCCATACAGTGTTCATTTTCTGATGTATAGCACATCTGCTTGACTGTTCTTTCACTTAGTGTGAACTGCTCAGTTTAATGATGAACTCTGGCATGAGCGGGTGCTGCTTAATACGCATTAAATTTATGTTATCGAATTTTTATGTATATTGATCAATGAGATGTGACTTCCTGCGATGCTCTTGGCGGGATAGTTTCTCTGACGCAGTTACGCGCTTTGTGGTGTCCTAGTTGCCTAGCGCCCTCTATTTAGACCGCCAGCGGCTCGCGAATTGAGACTCGGTCGGGGGCACTGACAGAGGGAAGACAGCGCACCGAGCATCGCGAGTAGTCAGTCGGCGCTCGGTGCACTGCGAGGACGCACGGTGTTGACATTCTGGCGGATCTGTCCGGCGGATAGCGGAACTGGAGTGCGGAAGCAGCCACCGGTCAACATAGGCTGTGGTTAAGAGTCGCGTCTATCTGGAATCCTGAGGAGAGCGAAGTGGTTTACCCTGGCGTGCATGTTAACAGCGAGTTCCAGGACTACCTTTAAGTGGTGAGCCATTTTGTGGTGGAACTTTTGGATGGGATTGCTCCGTGTAGCCACTTTGATTTTCACCTGTTATTTCTTAAACCACTTGGACGTGGGTCCGGGATAGCTGGTTTTGCAATTCCAGGTAACTGGTACCGCTGTACCGCTGTATTTATCTTGAATTAGAAATGTGGCCGATATTCGGCGATTCTCTTTTGATTATTATTGTAAATGTGTTCAGTGGTTAGTTTTTGGATCAAATTTTATTCTCTGTATAAAACATCAGCAGCTAATTTAAACTGGAACTGCAAAGTTCTTCCTTGTTGGCAACTACAATAGTAATAATTTTGCGCCGTCGAATGGTGCTTTGGTATTTAAGGTTGCGTGCGGATTGAAATGGTTAATATGACTCTAAACATTATAGAACTTAACATGTGAGGTCATCAGTCCTCTAGACTTATAACTAGTTAAACCTAACTAACCTAAGGACATCACACACATCCATGTCAGAGACAGGATTCGAACCTGCGACCGTAGCAGCAGTGCGGTTACCGACTGAAGCGCCTAGAACCGCTCGACAACAGGGGCCGGCTGTGTGCGGATTGTCTGGTCATCACCACATTGAGCTAGTTGTAGTTTATAAATTTATCAAGTGAAATTTCACGTAATTGGTGATTGTTAAATGAACTATTGCTTTAATAGTAACTTCGGTTGTCACAATATCACATCTCTTCGTGAATATGGCGCTACCCAGTGCTTGGCTGTCGATTGTAGTGTTTTAGTGAATTATTTATTAATAATGGGTTATTTGTGTTCTAGAAGCCGTTACTTGTGTGCGCAGGCCCTCCTGCCTGTGGTTGTCACTTGAGCTCTCGTGCACGGATTTCAGACACGCGGCCGATGCAAACGCCAAAAGTCGAAAATGTGCTAATTGCTTTGTCGATCTTTCAGGCTATCATAACATAACAGTTAATTCACGTATTTGTGAATATCTTGATAATTTCAGTATTTGTGAAACCTATTATCCTTTACACATTGCTATTTTCATATTCACAAAATTTTATAATTTACTTAATTTTACATTTAGGGAATTCAGACCTGCAGTTATGTTAATGTTATATCTGTGTAAATTAATTTTTATTAGTTTAAATTTGGGGCCATAAGACTTTCTTTTAAAGTTTTTTTGAATTATTCTCATTCCTTTACACAATTGAATAATCGGTGTAGATCACCACAATTTTTCAATGCTAATTAATCATTGTGTTTTTACTAGTGATCTGTTTTAATTAACGTGGTAAAATTATATATTTGTGTCCTCAGATGGGGGTCAGCATTCCAGTCCGGCAGCCGACGTGCCCTGCTTACCTATCCTATACCTTACTAGTCAATAATTATTCCTGTGTGGACATGAGATTTGCTGTCAACAGTACTTAAATACACTGCCTGATCAGACACATCAAGAGTCCACTATCTAATTGCGAACCTACTTCTAGAGTATACGAGAGTCGGACACGCGACATAAAAGGAGGCGACGAGTATTGTGCTGTCATTACAAAAACAGTAAGACTAGAAGTGGTCAGTCTGGAGAGCAGATTCACTTTGAACGTGACTCTTCATTGGATATCAGTTGAGTAACGAATCTATGAGGGACATTTCAGCTTTTCTGAGCTGCCCAAGTGAAGAGGAAGCGCGAATCAACAACAACACATAATCAGAAGACCAGCCAGCTCATGTACGCTCTATAGAGGCCGTTTAGGTAGCGAAGGTTGGTATTGAAAATCTCATGAAATTAGCGGAAGGAATCACACGTAAGTTCGAATGTACTGCCAGCACACCAGCTAGCAATATAGTCCGTATCGGAGGAAAAATTAACGAATCGGGTAAAGAGCAACACCACTGGACAACGAATGACTTGAAACGAGAAAAATGGAGTGAAGAATCACGCTGTGCCGTATGAAAATCCGACCGTAGGGTTTTGGGCTTGATGAATGTTTGGAGAACGTTAACCACGATCATGTGTGGTGTCAAAAGTGATGTACAGACGAGGCTGTGATACAGTATGGGGATATTTATCGTGGTTAAGCTGGGGTCCTCCAGTTCTCCTTAAGGAAAGGCCTAATGTGTAATGACATTAACACATTTTATGGCATTATGTACTGCATACAGCAACGGAACAGTTTGGAGACGATGATTGGATGAGCAAGACATTGCACCCTGTCGTAAAGCAGCATCTGCGAGTCAGTTATCCGACGGAAATACCATTCCTGAATTAGGATGGCCTACACACAGTCCCGACCTGAACCCAATGAAAAACCTATGGGGTGACTCAGATCGGCGACTGCACTCCACATCCCAGTGTCATACATCACTGCTTTCTCAGGCTTCGGCTGTTGATGAAGAATGGGCTGCTGTTTGTTTACAGACATTCATGCACCTAGCTGACAGTTTTCACAGAATTCAAGCCATCGTAAGGACGAAGAGTGGATGTATATCATTTTAATGTCTACTAATACCAGCGTAAATGGCTAGGTACTTTTGATCACATAGTGTTATGTGAGTTACATTACGTAACGCTTCGTAGAGCTGCCATGTTTTAATTTTTAAAACAGGAGTGATGGTTTCTGTGCATTACCAAGCTACTACTTTTCCTGTGGTGTTAGAAGGTTGACTATGCTCGCATGCACAGAGTAGTGGCCCCGTCTACTATTCATACGACGATGTTTACTTTCTACTTGCCACATATAACATGCACTGAACGATCACCATGAGCATGTGTTATCCTGTGCCAACATACAAGAACTTGTAACTGAGAGGTAAATGACTATCCAGTATTCAGAAAGATTGATAGTTGACCTTATCCAAATTTTTCTGATACTTAAATTTGCCTGTTCAAATAACAAAGACTCTTACGTCATATAATCACACTTCTTTCTGCATGCAACACCTACAAAATCTGTAATTTGCTTTCCATACGTAACAACAAGTTTCAGGGTATATCTTAAGATGTCAGGTACATTGACTGGATTGTCTGTTGTGTTCTTCATGGGTTTAATTTGTCTTACTAGCTCATTTTGCATTTTCCTTTTGCGATGTGATAAGAGACTCCATAGATAATCCATTTTAATATCCAATGACTGTATATGCAATAAATATTTTGGTGACCTGCGAAAGTATACTCCCCTATTTTTTTTTATTAATTTGTTGAGAGCTAATGTTACAAAATTTGTAGGTCTTTTGTTATTTAGCCGTAGGTATGGAGCTGTACTGATCGAAACATGTCTACGAAAGATAAGACTGAATAAATTTAAGGAAAAATACAACACATTTGATCTAGACATATGCATTAAAAAGAATTTTCATGACGCACACCAAAGCTACAAACCATCCATTATTCTAGACATATGTAAATATATTCATATTATCAGAAACTGGTTAAATTTCGGTATTCATTATGGGCCACTCTACGTTAAATATATTTTTTGTCTCATAGACAGAATGTGTGGATTTTGCCAAGTAAGTGGAACATATCACGAAAACGCATTACTTAAAACGAAAACTTGTTGCACACAAAAATTCATGTGCATATATTAACTGTTCGTCCTATGGGCCGTAAGTGAAATGATCGTCATGTATATGATACACCTCAAATAGTATGCTTCTATTTTTAATTACAAATCCTGTAACATTTCTCATAATAAGCTTAATAATAAGTACATATCATCAACTGACATTATGTAATCTACAGTACGATACACAAGTCAATTAGGTGTGTAAGAGACTCGTTCATTTCTTGAGTCTATAATTCTTGTTAGTATTTTCTAAACATAGCTTATCAGACAGATAGTTCCGTAGTACTGACACATACCTGAATATGTCTTTGCTATTCAGGATACTACATTCCTCTAGACGCCAGCTGGCATTTCACTTGTGTCATACTTCGTGCGTAACGGGTCAGTCCTTGATCCTTCGCGCAAGAACGTCAATAAATATGAAAGTACGTCAAATGGCTTATTGCTACTCAGGACTTTCAGTGCACTGTCAGATGCGTCTCGCATTGTAGCACCCTTTCCAGCTATATCATACTGTTTTCAAGTCTTTTAGATCGCGCAGCCCTTCTTAATACTGTGATACCCCGTAATATTAATCATACAGCTTCTTCTTTATTCTCCATATATTTCTTCCAGTTTCCAATATGTGGCATTTATTGTTTCTGTAGACTCGTATGCTTCTGCAGCTTTACATATTTTTTTCTTGTTATTTCTGTTTAGACATTTGGCACTTTTTTTCGAATACATTTATTTATATATCTGTATACCCTTCTGTCTGCATCTTTTGCTACATTTTTTTTATTTTTTCCGTTCATCAAATATATTATACATTATGTACTTCTAATGAATCTTCTCCTTGCCACAATTTTCTTCTGCTGCATTCACTATTTCACATCACCCGGCTACCTACTTTAATCTGTTGTATGTCTTTGCATAATTCGATTGGTTACTTCAAGTCGACCCGATTCCACTTCATCAATTTACTCCCGTTTTACAATTTCTTCTTCTTTAATCCTCATTTTATAACATACACACCATGTTAAAAGCACACATAACGTCTCCTGGTGACGTTTTCATTTTAAAATCCTGTTTTGGAGTCTACCTTCCTAGCTACGAAAACATAGATTTCGTTATGTGGAGTTCAGACCATTTAGCACATTTAAAGCCAAATGAGTGAAGAAGCGCTCCTTTTCAACCTAACTGGCACTTCGTAAAACTCGAGTACTTTATCCATTTTCAGCAGCTGTAGGTGCATATATTGAAATAACCAACAAACAGATGCACAAAAGAAATTTAATTTCAAAACTGCACCTGAAAGCACTCGATGAATTAAAATTCTTTTATGGTTGTTGATTATTTCGATATATGCTTCGTAAAACCTACGTGAAACCTACTGTTAACATATACACCATCGTTTATGACTCTTACACCTACTTGTAGCAATGATTAGATTGTGCTATAGAAATTAATCTCCCTGCCTACCTCCCTGTCATTTCTTTGTCCGGTACATTGTCTCCTAACTACTAACGGGTTCCAGTCTCCCAACAAAATAAACTTTTCGTCTCCCTTAACGCATTACGTACCGCCTTTTATTTAATTAAATTTTTCAGTTTATTCAATCTCTAAGCTACTAGTAGGTATAAATACCTGCTCCAGTGTTGATTCCGTTGTCCTGGATTTGTGGTGAATGAAAATTGATAATCCATTCATTACGCATGCAAAATCCCGCACGCAAGAAAGTGAAATTTTACTGACTCCGAATTAATTATGAATCAGGCGCACGCTTGAGACTCAGTGCCGATAACAGATTTACTAACGCTGTCACTTATTAGGTTCTAGCAGTGAATCTCTTGGTGGGGAAATTGACACAATACTTATCATTTAATCCGATTAAATGTAATAATAAACTCAAGATTTAAGTGCACTTTATGGTTTATTACAAACGGCTGTATTAGTTGTAAAGCATTAACAAACAATTATGTGAATATAATCTTTACAATGACGTAGTTTCTGATGAAAATCGCAAATTAAAGCACCCAGCTGACAAAGTTATCAAAGGAAGTGGAGTTGCTTACGAATCTTACATCTGACTATATGAAATGTTTTGCAGCCTCACTATGACGATCACAGTGACGTATTAAATGTAACAAAAACCTAAGAATCCTAAAGATCCAGCAACCACTGACCATTATTAGGCAGCAAAACCTATCTTGAATTCGAAGTATATTACTCTTGCTTGTCTTAACACCCTGAAGGAATAAGCGATTCTCACTGTAATCTTCAGTGTAATGTGAGCAGAGTGAAGACACCCCGTTTCTTAGGTCTGAAGTTCAGCAATACGATGGGGCAGCACAGGACTCAAATACTGGACCCCAGACAATTTCACAGCTGATATTATACAAGTACCTCAAAAGCAGTCATTGGTTTAATTGCTTCTTTGAGAAAACTTTTCTTCTAGAATGGACGACATGTCATCAAGACAGTTAATTTAATTTCTTACCCTCTTTCTAAACAACTTCCCACTAATGTCACATCCTACTGATGTCAAGTCTAAAATAGCTATTGATGCTCATTTAGCTACCAGCTTTCTTCGCATTACAGGTCCTATGAAATTGTGAAAAAAACTTTCCATGTGGCTGGTCGTCAGCTTTTCTGCAACTTCTGATCATTAAGTAGGTCAGCTACACTCCTGGAAATGGAAAAAAGAACACATTGACACCGGTGTGTCAGACCCACCATACTTGCTCCGGACACTGCGAGAGGGCTGTACAAGCAATGATCACACGCACGGCACAGCGGACACACCAGGAACCGCGGTGTTGGCCGTCGAATGGCGCTAGCTGCGCAGCATTTGTGCACCGCCGCCGTCAGTGTCAGCCAGTTTGACGTGGCATACGGAGCTCCATCGCAGTCTTTAACACTGGTAGCATGCCGCGACAGCGTGGACGTGAACCGTATGTGCAGTTGACGGACTTTGAGCGAGGGCGTATAGTGGGCATGCGGGAGGCCGGGTGGACGTACCGCCGAATTGCTCAACACGTGGGGCGTGAGGTCTCCACAGTACATCGATGTTGTCGCCAGTGGTCGGCGGAAGGTGCACGTGCCCGTCGACCTGGGACCGGACCGCAGCGACGCACGGATGCACGCCAAGACCGTAGGATCCTACGCAGTGCCGTAGGGGACCGCACCGCCACTTCCCAGCAAATTAGGGACACTGTTGCTCCTGGGGTATCGGCAAGGACCATTCGCAACCGTCTCCATGAAGCTGGGCTACGGTCCCGCATACCGTTAGGCCGTCTTCCGCTCACGCCCCAACATCGTGCAGCCCGCCTCCAGTGGTGTCGCGACAGGCGTGAATGGAGGGACGAATGGAGACGTGTCGTCTTCAGCGATGAGAGTCGCTTCTGCCTTGGTGCCAATGATGGTCGTATGCGTGTTTGGCGCCGTGCAGGTGAGCGCCACAATCAGGACTGCATACGACCGAGGCACACAGGGCCAACACCCGGCATCATGGTGTGGGGAGCGATCTCCTACACTGGCCGTACACCACTGGTGATCGTCGAGGGGACACTGAATAGTGCACGGTACATCCAAACCGTCATCGAACCCATCGTTCTACCATTCCTAGACCGGCAAGGGAACTTGCTGTTCCAACAGGACAATGCACGTCCGCATGTATCCCGTGCCACCCAACGTGCTCTAGAAGGTGTAAGTCAACTACCCTGGCCAGCAAGATCTCCGGATCTGTCCCCCATTGAGCATGTTTGGGACTGGATGAAGCGTCGTCTCACGCGGTCTGCACGTCCAGCACGAACGCTGGTCCAACTTAGGCGCCAGGTGGAAATGGCATGGCAAGCCGTTCCACAGGACTACATCCAGCATCTCTACGATCGTCTCCATGGGAGAATAGCAGCCTGCATTGCTGCGAAAGGTGGATATACACTGTACTAGTGCCGACATTGTGCATGCTCTGTTGCCTGTGTCTATGTGCCTGTGGTTCTGTCAGTGTGATCATGTGATGTATCTGACCCCAGGAATGTGTCAATAAAATTTCCCCTTCCTGGGACAATGAATTCACGGTGTTCTTATTTCAATTTCCAGGAGTGTATTTTCTCACGTTTTCAGTAAATCCAGGAGACTCTTCTCTGCTCAAGCATTTCTTTTAACAAGCTCTTAACGCCTACCACCCGGTGACAAAGGTCCATCTTAAGGAATAAAAGCTTCCATCTCAAAGGCCAGACAAAGCTGTAAACCGGAATGTAGCCCATCTGGCTGCTCATCATTCAGCAAAGTGACTTTCACCCCGGACATGGTGAGGTCACTATATTTACTCTTCGCCTACATATTGTCCTGCAAAGGTCAACGTTCCCACAGCTCAGTGTAACCCGCTTTGCTGGGCCTTGCTAGAAATCACCAATTTGATATTCACAGCACGACTTACTCTTAAAGGTAGCCCATAAAGCTCAAAAGCTCCAAACGTTTATTATCTGTTATGGCAACATGGTACCATGTGCGATTTTATCCATGGTGATTCATCATGGTTTGGTTATAATTGCACTGAAAATACCTACACATTAACTGAAATCGATCTGCACAAAGCAGATTAAAAATTTACGTCTGATGCTGATTTTCTTCGTATCTAACAACAAATTAAAATGTAAACGTATTTATCAAAACAGAAACGATCTTTCCCATTCACCCTTAGAGCTGGCTACAGCGCTGAAGGCATTTACATGTTAATATTACAGTGTGCACATCAAAGTAAAATGACCAAAAAGAATAAATGAACTATGCAAATCTGTCATGGAGTAATGAGCTGTAAAAATGTTACATATATATATTCTAATTCTTTTACAAACGTATCATGAACTCTTACGACAAGCGAGTTTGTCATCTGTGAACTGTATCTACTGCACCTTTATAAAAGTACCAACATGGAACTATAAAATTTTATAAAATGTGTACGGCTAACTTACGTTCTATGACAACTTTGCGTGTGGATTTATTTGTAAGGATACCACAAAAGATAGGTGCCACATGAGCATATGATGTAATTACTTGCGCACAACACATTTATTCTTAGAATGAAACAAGACACTTTGTTATTACTACACAATGAGCGATATGAATTAGATACATTAATCAAGAAGCAAAACCGACTCAAAAAATAAGAGTCTACTCGATGAAAACTACCCACAACAATAATTGTGAACCTGATGATGTGATATTGCAGATGCATCATTGTCACAGGTGCACTGTGGGGCGTTGAGCGTGTCACACAAAAAATGGATGTTCAGTTTCTGACATGAGAATAATGGGTTTTCACATTGTCACTAAACGTTCTGGAGACTGGTGTGGAGCAGGATTGAGGGCATATGTCTGGTCGTGGTTCGTAGGCTGGGCTTTGTGCTAAAGCCACGCTCATCTCAGGCTGGATACAGCAGACAGATTACCTACAGTTTCCACCAGGCATATTGTGGTACGTGGTGACAGCGGGTCTGTCATTGGTGTGGCAGCAGGTGCTGAGTGTACGTTAGCTCGACTGTACTGTGCCAGTGAGACGGTAATGTTCTCCACCAAGAGTTTAATGGGTTTCTGTTGTGAAGTAGCATGAACAGGTAGTTGCTTGCTTGGACGTTCCCCATAGGAGACCGAATACTGTGCTCAAATACCGGCTAGGCAGCAAGATACTATATATCGGTATCTACTAGCTAATGTAAATCTCTCACAAAGAGCGAAAATGTAAGAACTCGTCATGTATTACACAGTTTTTATGTGTATGTACTGCTATGGGAAAAAATCTTTTCGTACTCTCCAAAAATCATCATCACATGTACCCAATTGCTCTTTGCGTATCAGGTTTCCATTGTAAACATCCCCACCTGTGGTATCTCGAGCTAGGGCACTACCGCATTTCGATGGAGAGACCCTCCTTCGTTCTTATTCTCGAGTTTCAGCTGTATGGGACTAGTATACTCCGTGAACCAGTGTCCTATTATTTCTCCTTCCACTAGCCGGTCGGCAGCGGAAGTCAATGACCACTCCAACTTAATCCCTGTTGACATGATGGTAACACTTTGGACCATCACTGTGAGCATGCTGTTGAAAATTGTGTGTGAAATCTTATGGGACTTAACTGCTAAGGTCATCAGTCCCTGCCGGCCGCGGTGGTCTCGCGGTTCTAGGCGCTCAGTCCAGAACCGCGCGACTGCTACGGTAGCAGGTTCGAATCCTGCCTCAGGCATGGATGTGTGTGATGTCCTTAGGTTAGTTAGGTTTAAGTAGTTCTAAGTTCTAGGGGACTGATGACCACAGATGTTAAGTCCCTTAGTGCTCAGAGCCATTTTAACCATTTTTCATCAGGCCCTAAGCTTACACACTACTTAACCTAAATTATCCTAAGGAGAAACACACACACCCATGCCCGAGGGAGGACTCGAACCTCTGCCGAGACCAGCAGCACAGTACGTGACTGCAGCGCCTGAGACCGTTCGGCTAATCCCGCGCGGCGTGCCTGCTTTCCAAGCCACCTTTTCTGTCCGTGTCAATGTTCGTGATTCTCTACATTTCTCATAATAAATACGTGACAATACTGTCCTAATGCAATGATCATAATAACAACTATGAAATTCCGTGTTTACTTTACATATTTTATGTGTACAATTATAATGTTCGAATTTTGTCTCTTTCATGTGCTCCCTATCCAAGAACGCAAGCCGGCCGGAGTGGCCAAGCAGTTCTAGGCGGTACAGACCGGAACTGCGCGACCGCTACGGTCGCAGGTTCTAATCCTGCCTCGGGCATGGATGTGTGTGATGTCCTTAGGTTAGTTAGGTTTAAGTAGTTCTAAGTTCTAGGGGACTGATGACCACTGCAGTTAAGTCCCATAGTGCTCAGAGCCATTTGAACTAAGAACGCAAATTATGAATTTAATTTCCCTTGCATAATACTAATCTTCCTCTGAATTAACCAACAACTCAAACCAACTTCAGTTAGCAATTACAAAATTGCTATAGCACCTGTTATAATTTCGCCTTAGTGGCACTTCAGATTTCTATGTTTATGTAGATTGTCCATTATGGACACACATTTATGGTTTTTCTTATGTGCCTCTGTTATTGTTCCTCGGTTACTATTATCCTATTCCCATTTACTCATGCTATTTTATAAGATCAAAATAATGTAAATTGTCTGCATGCGCGCTGTGTTCCGGCTATTTATCCTCAACCATCAACAAATAAAGCTTGTGATGAAGTAGAAAAATACCTTCACCAATGACTTATATACTGTGGGTATGGTCCCTGTTCTTTGTATTTTTTATTATGTATCCACACTCCTCAGTTGAACTAAGACCATGACTCGCATATTTACCTTGTATTCCTATTTCCATCACGGTTGCCATTATTAATGCTTCCTGCCTCGTGGTCTGCAGCTGTGAACAATAACATCACAAAACGCAGTAGAAGTACCGGTATGACATTAAAATTTGTTGAGTGCACAAGCAAATTGCTGTCCACTTTACTCAGTAGTGCTCAAACTTTTTAGCTGGTTTATAGTAGTACATACTGTTTTGTTAGTGTACATAGATATTTCTTTATATCTCCGTCTCATTCATATCAACGATTGTCTGTTACTTTTGTTTCTTTGATCATATTGTCTCGCATGGTCTCACTTCTATCGTGCACCACCAATCTGGTGTATTCTAAACAACACAAAGACAAAATATTATTTGACGCAATAATATCTTCATCAGATTTAATATTATATTTCTGCTGGTCAGATTGTGTCGATGTCTCTTCGTCTGGATTCATTTTATTCATTTGATTTATTCTGATGTCATGTTACGCTATAAATTCCTCGTAAGACAAGAAACCTTGCTTATCTCCCAATAACCAATACTTTTGTGCTCTCATATTAAAAATTTAAAAAAAAATGTGCCCTTCAAATTATCATCATTTTCAAATGTACCCTAACTATCAACTTCTCTACATACTTGACTTCCTCACACATCCTGTCCAACTGTAACTGTTGAGGACCACAGTATAACACCTCTGTATGAGGTAGTCTCAAGACGATACACTGGCATAGGCGAAAACACACGTCACCTCCTATACAAAACTATCGACTAACTAAAGAGAAACATAACAACTCATGAAATATTATTAGTATCTACCACGTAGCAGTATGCAATCTCCTACACAACAGTCAACTGAACACAAAGCAAGTTGCTGGATTCTCAACTTATTCTTAGGATTACTATATTAAGATATTCATTTATCTATGATGCCTCGGTTTCATCAATGTTTTTAGCTGATTTTGGTAAGTTCCGGTGCTCACATATCGTGTTCATGACAGGGAAATACTCATCCAATAAAAACATTAGCATTTGGAAATATTGTTCTTTCTTCTTCTCTCTGATTAACCCTAATCCAAGACAAAACACCACTCCTCACATGCAGAGAACCAAACATAACCGTGCGACTTCCAAGAACGCTGTTCACAGTCACTTGTTCACTTTCCCTTCCTGCACTCTGCATTTCCGTCTGAGTAACATCTTCATTCGTATACTCTGTTCCCCGTGTCGATAGCTGGTACTTATACAAAAAAGGCCTCTATGTGGCTAATTAACCAGATTGTTTCCAACTCAAATGCATTTGCATACGTAATTCTCCTTAGAATCAATGGACCGTTATATACAAAAAAGAATTTGTGGCAAAGCCCCTACAACCTGTCTGTCAGTCTTACTAGCACCTTCTGACCCTCGTGATACCTTCACAACCTAGCCTTTTTGTTAGGACATTCCTTTCCATTGCGTCCTCCGTCTTTCATTTGTACAATGTCTCATCGACCAGTTCTTTATGCTGATGTCGCTTCATTGATGGAAAATCTACTACTTCATTTACTTTGCCGCAAGTCTCTGTGGTCAGCAATGAGATATTGTGTGTAATATCATTTATTGCATCTTGGAAATCCTTCAGAACTACATCTCATGTGGTATATTGATGCTGCATTATATTCTGTATGTGTGGTACAGTAAAATAAAAATAGTCTTACACTGTTCCAATTTTAACTAGGGCCTGCATGATGGAACCCCTTCATAATGCCATCGATAAAAGAAGCGCCATTGCCTTCTGCAATGATGTGAATGCTGTACTTTTGCATATAAGTCCTACAACAACCAAAACATAGCAGGAACTGATCCATCGGAAGCCCTGGGGTTCCCTGCTGAGTTTGACGGACGCTTCCTCCCCTCTGGAATACCTCTACTACCGCCCTATATCCCTGACAGTGGCCTAAAACTCCGCTAAAACCATTCCCACAAAGTTGCTGGCAACCTCTGTTAACTCCATCACTCCTTCGTGGCTGGCAGCACTGCCATTTCATATGACCTATTCGTCCACAATTAACACCTCACATTAGGTGCCATTACGTATATTCGATCCATCACCCCTGTCGTTCTATTAGCTTCCTCGTTTCCGGTGCTAACTTAACACCAGCGTGGTGATCCTTACGGGCCTCTGAACATAACCTTCTAGATATCTCTGGTGCCAAATCACTGAAGAAAGTATCGAGTGCCCACTGCTCGGCCTTCTCCAGCATCATCTTGTTTTCTTCTTTGTTGTGCAATAACTGATAAGCGTCAACATTCTGATCTCTAATCTATGAAGTACGCCGCTGCTTCATTACACATTATGGATACAGTACCCAACTGCTCACGAAGAGACAGCCGTTCTCCTTCCTGTACCGTTGTTCCAACTCCTGACTGGATTACATAAAGCTGCTGTGCATCTTACGAGCAGCTTCGTTCCTCCCCTTCAAACGTGACCTCGAAATCTGAAATAACTGCTTGTCCGACCACTCCCTGTTTAAAATCTGCTACAAATTCTACCACATCCTCAAACCACTTGCCAGAGAAAGGAGAAGTAAGGCGAGGAATAGCGAAATGAACTCCTACAACCAGAGATTTCCACAATTCTGTGTCGTGATCATTATCCGCTAATTCTTCATGTGGTTGTAAAGATCCGCTCTCTACTGTACTACATGATGCGCTAAGGATTACAAAGCCTCCTCAATGGAGGCACCATGTGTCTCTGACTTTGTCTCTACCTGCCCCTCATTTTCGCGACTCAGAACAGTTCAGTGAAATAAAAAGCTAATATAGACAGAAAAGGTATTCGTGGAGTACTCAATCAACTTATTCACTGCTTCATACACGGCGCAGGGGCAGAGTGCCCATGCAAATTACATGCTGTTTATCGTACAGGTACCTAACACTACCGTCTAGAATTCCCTTAGAATCCGACAAGTCAGCCAGCTCCTTCGGTGTTAGAGGTAATCGTCGTGTAGTTACGTACCTTTCCTCCAACTATGTGACTCTTCCACAAAAGAACAAAAACATTCTCACTCACCCCAGATGATGATTATCAGCTTTCGTACTGGTTAGATGCGAGTCGCCACGAATTACTTCTCTTCTTTTACTCATTATTTTCAGTTATTCCTTTCTTCACCGATTCTGACGGAACCCTCATCCTTTACCCTAGCAATCCGCCTAATTTTCAACATTTTTCTGTAGCACTACATCTCAAATCATGTATTCTCTTCTGTTCCACTTTTCCCACAGTTAATGTCAAACATCCATACACTGTTGTGCTCCAAATGCATGTTCTCAGAAATTCTTCTTCGCATTAAAACCTAT
The DNA here is from genome assembly GCF_023898315.1 of Schistocerca nitens. Lineage (NCBI taxonomy): Eukaryota > Metazoa > Arthropoda > Insecta > Orthoptera > Acrididae > Schistocerca > Schistocerca nitens. The sequence goes on along the minus strand of NC_064618.1, from coordinate 187,613,890 downwards.
CTATGACACTAGTAGACTTCTCTTAGCCAGGAATGCCCTTTTTGCCAGTGCTAATCTGCTTCTTACGTCCTCCTTGCTCCGTCCGTCATCGTTTATTTTGTTGATAAAGTAGTAAAATTCCTTAACTTCATCTACTTCAAGATCACCATTTATGATGTTATTTTCTCGCTGTTCTCATTTCTGCCGCTTGTCATTACTTCAGCGTTTCTTCGATTTACTCTCAGTTAATACTCTATACTCATGTGAGTGTTCGTTCCATTCAAAAGATTCTGTTATTCTTCTTCACTCTCACTAAGGAAAGCACTGCGATCAGCGAACCTCATCATAGATATACTTTCACATTGAATTCTAATCCCACTCTTGAGCGTTTCTTTTATGTCCGTCATCGCTTATGCCATGTCCAGATTGAACAGTAGGAGCGAAAGACTACATCCCTGTCTTAAACCCCTTTCAATCCGAGCACTTCTTTCTTGTTCAGGCAATCTTGGTGTTCCCTCTTGGTTCTTATACTCGTTGTGTATTACCTTACACCTATTTTTCTCAGAATTTCGAACACCTTCCCCACATAACATAGTGGAAAGTTTTTTTCAAGAACGACAAATCCTACGAACGTGACTCGATTCTTCTTCTGTCTCGCATCCATTATAGGCCGCAACGTTAGAACCGCCTCTGTTGCATTTACCTTTCCGAAAGGTAAAGAAATCATCTAACAGATCCTCCTATATATTACTCTTGTCAGCAGCTTGGATGCTCATTGTGCGATAATTCTCGCACTTGTGGGCTCTTGCTATCTTTGGATGATGTTTTTCTGAAGGTTTAATGGTATGTCGTCAGTCAGATTAAACACACCTACGTGAATAGTCATATAGTAGCTCCTTTACCCAACGGTTTTAGAAATTGCGATGGAATGTTGTTTATTCCTTCTGCCTCATTTGACCTTAGGACGTTCAGAGCTCTTTTAAATTCTGATTGTAACACTGGCTTCTCTATATCTTCCCCGTCAACCCCTGTTTCTTCTTCCATCACGTCATCGAAAAAGTCTGCTTCATCACAGAGGCCTTCATTGTACTCTTTCCACATACCCGCTCTGTCCTTTGCATTTAACAGGGGAATTGACATTGAACTTTTAATGTTACCACCGTTACTTTTAATTTCGCCAAAGGTTGTTTTGGCTCTTGTATATGTTGAGTCAGTCTTTCCGGCAATCGGTTCTTATTCTATTTATTTTCATCTTTCATGCAACCATTTAGCCTTAACTTTCCTGGACTTCCTACTTATCTCAATCGTAAGTTACTTCTATTTCGGCATTCCCGAATTCACCTGAACATTCTTCTACTTCCTCCTTCCATCGATTCTTTCGTTGCCATGATTTCTTCGATGTTACCTTGATTGTACTTTTTCAGTACAATTCCTGTCATTGCCATTTTTTAGGGATATCCATTCCTCTTCAACTGAACCGTCTGCTGAGCTATTCATTATCACACTATCTATATCTTCAGAGAACTTAAAGATTGTCTCTTCAAGCCTTTGTACTTTCGTATCCGAATTCTCGGCACATTGACTCTTCCTGACTTGTCTGGTAAACTTCATTCTACTAGTTACTAAATTGTGATCTGAATCTATATTTGCCCGTGGTTACCCCCCGCAATCTAATATCTGATATCATAATCTCTGCCTGACCGTGATGTAATACAAATGAAATCTTTCCGTACCTCCTCACGTTGTGATTGTTGAACAGAGTACTCTTTGTTGTGAGGCGAAATGTGTACTGCAGAGATCAATTAGTGTTTCAGCTCCCTCGCTCCTTCTACAAAGCACATTTTTCCCCTAACACTTTCTTCTACTCCCTCAGCTACAACTGGTTTCCAATTGCTCATGGCTATTGTATTTTCACCTCTCTTTACGTTCTGAATTACCCGTTGAATGTCCTCATATACTAACTCTATCTCTTCTGCTTGCGAGGTCGGTATGTACAGAATGTTTCCATAAGAGCGTGAAAAATTTTACAGGACATAGAGAATGCACCACTGAACAATTTGAGGTAGGGAACTTGGGGTCGGAGAAGCCAGATTAAAGAGACATGAGAGTAAACCTGTCTACCGCTTTGTCTAGCATTAGAGTTTTCCAGATTATTTACAACTAACTTGCGCACAAGCTTACAAGTGCTGTGCTGTGTGTTTGCACATACATTCTTTATTTCCTGCAAGGAAATAAGGAGCTCGAGCCTGTTTACTAGTAAGTCACATGCAGGTTATGTTTTCCCTACTTGTCCGTAACGTCGCTCTGTGGTATCGAACTTACAATGTCCCAAGACAGAAAGTGGTATGAATCAACGACGGACACCATCATTAGTCAGTGCTATTCCGATACATACAGTACAATACGATGGAACAGTACCGGTACAGTTTCACAGAACTCACTGACACGCACCTTGTGCATGGTGAAGTACGTCACAGCGCTCTCGCTGCTGAAAGGCTCTACAGGAAACGATGCGTAACAGGCATCATCCGCCGCGACGAGTGTTCGATCCACAAATACGGGAGATATGTTCATTGGAAAGAAACGAGGGGCCTGGCAACGTTAAGACCTCCCGCACACTCGATATTGAAGAGGGGGTCCTGGAATATTTCGCAGCGGTCCCCACTACAGGTACTGAAATGGGCGCTGCACGTACGAGCGTGTACTCCACGAACAACAATTACACCCATAACACCCACAAAGAGTGCAAGAAACTTTGCACTAATGGTCAAGTTCTATCAGTGGTTGCTCCAACAATGGATTGATCTTTAGATTTCCTCCAGATCTTGCTGTTTACCGACGAGGCCCCATTTGGTGGTGATTGTATTTCGAACAGCAGGAATAGCCATGTGTAGAATGACAAAACCCTAACACTGTAGTAGAATCACACCACTACGTTCATTTTGCTGTGAATAACTGTCACGGCATTGTAGGAGACGATCTCACAGGGTCGTATCTTCTACCTGGACGTCTGAATGGACACACCTGTACTTAAGCATCATACAAAGGGTTCTACCTGAATTATGGGAGAACGTACCCTTGGTTGTTCGTAAGAGGATGTGGATACAACATGACGGTGCTCCGCCTCACTTCAGTGTGGATGTCTGCAACCATCTCAGTGCTGTATTTCGTGGTCGCTGGAATGGAAGCGGAGGTGTTGTTCCATGCCCAGCGAGTTCACCGTTGATGATTTCGTTTGTGTATGACACCCCAGTGGATACAGAACTGGAATTAGTTGCCAGAATTGTAGGAGCCTGTGATGTGATTCGAAACTCACCAGGGATTTTGGTCAGGGTACGTGAGAAATTGGTTCTCCGATGTCATACCTGCATTGACGTTAATGGTCGTGAGTTTCAGCACATTTTGTAAGATGCAGTACAAATGGTTTGCTCATTCTGTCAGTGACGCTATTTGCAGTTAACTGCGACTAATTTAAATATAAAAGTACACAGTAATGTGGTTTTAGTAATATTACCTCCTTAAGGTGGCTTCTCCGACGTCAGGATCCCAACATCAAATTGTTCAGCATCCTCTAAGACCTGTTAAATTTTTACACGCTCTTATGGAAAAATCTCATACATCTGATCTTCCGTTGTCGGCGTTGGTTTCTGTTGATTATGAAGATAACAACAATAACAATGAACTATTCAGTAACACGCTTCCTCCACTGTCTTCCTATTCGCAACGAATCGTACTCCCATTATACTATTTTACCGTCTTATGCTTGTCCGACCAGAAATCCCTGCCTATCCAGATTGAGCCTTAGCATATCGCTATTCAGATTTTCTAGCTTCCCTAGGACGTTCAAACTTCTGACATTCCACGATCTCACTCGTCGAAAGTTACCCTTGCGTTGATTATTCAACCTTCCTCGGGGTCACACACCCCCTTGGCAGTCCCTTTCCAGAGATCTAGTGGCGACTGCTCCGAAATCTTTTGCTAATGGAAAGGTCATCATGAAACTTTTTTTTCAGTTACGGGTCGCATGAACTGTACATGCACATTATGTGTCTTTAACGTCTTTTCCCTACTTCTGGTAAAGACTAATAATTTTCCGACCAAAGACTGGGTCGCGGCACTGAAGTATGGATTACTCCATAAACTGTTTTAGAGCGAATATAGCATTTGTTTCTTCTAAAGCCTTGCACCTCTTTCGTTACATCTGTATCATTTCATAATTACTGATGATAACAGTTGGATCCCGCCTTCCTTCTCAAAAGGTTATATAATGTACCAATGTGTTGATTTAATACTGAAATGCCCGCTAAGCCCGCAGGGCAGAACAGGTGAGTAGGATTGTGGGAAGGGCCAAATAAGGTGACGGTCAGTTTCATTTCAATATTGTAATTTATTGTAATTTAATAACACATTTAAACCAAAACGGCACATAGTGGAACCTTTACAACTACGAGTTCAATTCTTTCTCGGCTGAAGGCCTCCAACAAGAAATCTTAAAAATCTACAAGATAAACTTTCAGTGACTGAAGACACGTAGTTAAAATTGCAAATAAAATAATTAAAATATATATGTATATATGTCACAGCTAGGCTGAAAACCTCAAGGCAAAAGTGGATAGAACCAACATAAACAAGGTGCAATACAAACGGCTGAAGGCCATAATTAAATTTCAAAATGTAGAAATATATTATCATAATATTTTAAGGCAGAAGGCCGTAATGTTTTTGCTTAAGGACAAATCTTATGGATAAGGCCTTAGGCGGCTGAAAGACCACAATTGATTTTCCAAAAATTGATTTTCCAAAATTTCAAAATACCTTTCAGTGGTAAGTTTCTTACAGCACACTAAATGAAAAGATACCACCACAACAGTTACACTTCACGATGTCTGGACGCCGTTTCACCTTGCTTTCGTCACATCTTGAAGACACTCAGCACAGCACTTCTTGAACACCCGACAAGTCGTGCAGTTTCCGAAATGCTCGTGCCGGGCCTCCGGGCCATCACAATTTGCGCTGTCAAAGTCAGATAGATGCGTGTCGTCCCCATTCTATATACGGACAGAACTCACACTATTAATACATGCGTCCAGCGTGGGTCTGACTATCAGTCATTCCACGCCAAATGACGCTGCTATTGCTTGGACGGGTTTATATCGTTACTATGTCTGTGGTAATAAAGTTCTGACTGATCAGTGTATTCTTTCGTTTAATTTCAGAGCGTCCATCACACTTTCGTTTGTGTTCCGGAGAGGTGTAGTTCCATACCTTTTGTATATCGCTCACAATAATAATTTCCTGTTTTTCATGAGTTTATTGTGTGTTACGTACTTAGTCTGTCATTAGTTCCGCCACAGTTCGCCGTCTTTCCTGTTTTATGAGTCTGCCCAGACCTACGACGTCCGACGTTTGTAATAAGGGACGACCGTCCAAACCCACATCGTCTAGACAGCACAGTTACTGACGCGTTCTTTTGCCTTCCCCTCATCCACCGGCATGGAAGAGCCCATTCCTCTGGACCAACGAGTACTCTTTCAACATAATTGTTTCCATCGGAAATCTATCTATCTGCCAACCCTTTAGAAGATTCAGGAAGTGGCGTTGGCATATTCTTGTGAAACAGCTTTCATACACAAGAGTGTCGCCGCTTCTTGCCAGTTCGTTTCCCCTCGCACTCTTCGGAACTGTAGAAAACATGGCTACCTTCTTCATCTATAAATTTTGCTTCTTCGTTGTCTTCGGAACTGCACATAAATGGAATATAAATTTTGCAGCCGCGAAATAGAACCAGCTCATTATCAAGCTAAGTAAACAATTATTTATCATTTAACGGAACTTCCGTAATTACACAATATTGCAACCGGTAGTGATTCTGGGCAGAGATTTATTTATCACCGCGACGTCGCTCGTTGTTGGTTGGTAGAATGTATAACTAGTCTATCAGATACAATCCGAAGACATATTGACGCCACTATTGTCGAAGTTAGAGCCTCCACAGTCCATAATGCTCCAATCTTTTAATTCAGTCACGCACAACACACTAACCATTGTCGGTGTATTTCTGGTTCATCATGTATGATACACACAGTTTAATATACAGGTTTAATGCGGGACGCAGCTACTGTGAAGACATTATCGAATAGGGACGGACTGAGGAAACTGATGCGGAGGACACGGCAGACGGCTTCATTCTACCGTATGCCTCTGTCTGCGGAAGTGGAAGGACGCGGCCAGCAAAGTTAATCAGCAGGCGCAGTCCCAAGGGAGCGGTCGCCAAAGGGCAGTCGGCCGGCCTCTGCCACCAGTGCTGGACTTTCAGTTGTAGGCAGTCCCGTCCTCTCGAAACGTGAAACTAGGAACGGACGAAAACGGTAAAGCTGTGCACGAACGTGCGAGGAGAGGGTCACTGATACCGATCACGCATTATACATGTAGCGTGTAGACGTATAACACTTTTGCCCCAGACTATGTACCAGTGATCAGAGAGAGAGATAGCACACTGGGGAAGACACGTGATTCTTTTATATTTTCCATGTTGTTGACATACAATGTACGTGAGCTTACTCGGTTAAGCTAAACCCGCTTGATTTTCATTATTCCTATGAAACAAAGGCAAAAATACACCTGCCAACGCTACTTTAACATGTTAAATAAGCACGTAACTGCACTTCGTTAAGCCGGCTGCGGTGACCGAGTGGTTCTAGGCGCTTCATTCGGGAAACGCGTGACTGCTACAGTCGTAGTGTAGAATCCTGCACCGGGCATGGATGTGTCTCATGTCCTTAGGTTAGTTAGGTTTAAGTAGTTCTAAGTTACAGGGGACTGATGACCTACGATGTTAAATCCCATAGTGCTCAGAGCAATTTGAACCAGTTTTTGCTCTACGTTAATAAAAAAAATAATACCGCACCAGTTATTTTTCGATGGTTGAATCAGAGACTAGCTGTATGAGTTAATCGCACCTAATGTCATCTACTACAATGTGGGCGAAATAAAAGTGGCCCGGAAAATATTTCCAATGAGACTGGGAAAGAAAGGAATGTATGGAAAATGCAGATAACAAAGAAGTACAGGATGATAGGACATCTGCTAAGACAAGAGCAATGATAGCTTTTCTAAATTTTTGAAAAATAGGAGTAAGCTGCAGGGAAACTCGGGTAATGTGCAGCATGTACAAGAACCAAGTAGGAATAATTAAATTCGATCACTAAGAACGAACTTCTCGATTCAAAGGGTTGAAAGGCAGAGACGCAGTCTTTCACCTCTATGTTCAATGTACGAGGTGTGGCTAGAAAAAAACCGGACTAGTACTGGTGAAACAATAAAACGAATGCAATAAGGCTGAAAGTCGCGTGGCCTGTCACGTGACTCTCGCTCCGCCTACTGCTCGAGTTTCATCTGCCTCCTGCACTCAGTGTGCCCGTGGCGTCTGTTTTAAGTAGTTGACGTTTTATCTGTGCGTCGGAAAATGTTGAGTGTACAGAAAGAACAGCGTGTTAACATCAAATTTTGTTTCAAACTAGGAAAATCTGCAAGTGAAACGTTTGTAATGTTAAAACAAGTGTACGGCGATGATTGTTTATCGCGAACACAAGTGTTTGAGTGGTTTAAACGATTTAAAGATGGCCGCGAAGACACCAGTGATGACACTCGCACTGGCAGACCATTGTCAGCAAAAACTGATGCAAACATTGAAAAAATCGGTAAACTTGTTCGACAAGATCGCCGTTTAACAATCAGAGCAGTGTCTGAGTTAACAGGAGATGACAAGGAAAGTGTTAGGCAGATTCTTCATGAAAGTTTCAACATGAACAAAGTGTGTTCAAAAATTGTTCCAAAGTGTCTCACAATTGAACAGAAGGAACGCCGAAGAATGATTTGTGCTGACATCCTGGAAAACATTGAAAGTGATCCCACCTTCTTACAAAATGTTATTACTTGCGATGAATCGTGGTTTTTTACTTACAATCCCGAAACTAAACGCCAATCGATGCATTGGAAAACTCCTGGTTCTCCACGACAAAAAAAAGCACTAACGTCAAAATCGAAATTCAAGGTAATGATGATTGTTTTTATTTTTGACATCAAAGGGATTGTGCACATTGATTGGGTACCAGAGGGACAATCAGTGAATCAGCATTACTACATTAGCGTCCTGGCTACCCTACGTGAGCGAGTACGGAGAAAACGGAACGATTTGTGGAGAAAAAAGTCATGGATCCTTCACCAAGACAATGCCCCAGCTCACAGTGCGTTGTCAGTGAAGACGTTTTTGGCAAAACACAACATTCCCATCTTAGATCCTCCACCCTACTCACCTGATTTGGCCCCCTGTGACTTTTTTCTTTTCCCTAAAGTCAAGTCAGCTTTGAAAGGAACTAGATTTGAGACTGTTGAAGCAGCAAAAGAAAAAGCGACGGAAGTAATGTATGGACTTACCGAAAATGATCTGCAGCATTGCTATGAACAGTGGAAAATTCGTATGGAGCGGTGTAGAGACCGAGGAGGAGAGTACATTGAAGGAGATAACATGAAATTGTAAATAACTGTAAATAAATGTTTTTTCCAGCATCAGTCCGGTTTTTTTCTAGCCGCACCTCGTATACTTGGAAGAAGCGATGAAGGAAATAAAAGTTCAAGGGTGTGATTAAATTTCATGGTGAAGGGATATCAGTAATGAGATTCGTCGATGACATTGGTATCCTCAGTGAAACTGCTGAAGACCTGCAGGATCTGTTATGTGGAGTGACCAGTTTCTTGAGGACAGAGTATAGATTGAGAGTACACCAGAAAAAGGCCAAAGTAAGGAGAAGCAGTAGAAATACGAGTAGAGAGAAATTCGACATCAACATCGGTTATCACGAAGTTAAGGTATTCTGCTACCATGGATGCCAAAATACCCATATGAACGAAACAAAGAGCACATAAAAACCAAACTAGGAAAGTGAACGAGGACATTCCTAGCAAAAGGAAACCTACTAGTATCAAACATGGGCATGAATATACCGAAGAAATTTCCGAAAACGTAACTTTGGAGCACAGCATTGTATGGTGGTTAAACATGGACAGTGGGAAAAGTGAAACTGAAAATGACAGAAGCACTTGCTATGTGGTGATATCGAAGAATGTTGAAGATTAGGTGGACTATTAAGGTAAGGAATGAGGAGATTCTCCGCAGAATCGGTGGGGAAGGGAATATATGAAAACCAATTAGAAGAAGAAGGGAGAGGATGATTGGGCATCTGCTAAGACATCAGCAAATATCTTCTTTGTTGCTAGGGTAAAAACTGTATACAAAGACAGAGACTGGAATACATCCAGAAAATAATTGAGGACGTACGTTGTAATTGCTGCTAGGAGATGGAAAGGATGGCACAGGAGAGGAAATCGTGGCGGGCACCATCAAAGCAGTCAGAGGAATATTGACTACAAAATAAAAAGAAAAGTAAATAAAATTTAAGCTTAGAGGCATTTATCCTTGTTAGTGATCTCATAAGATGCTGGAAATGGCCACCGTTGATGTCGATGCGGCACTGTGATCGATTTATCGAACTGTGAGATACGCGTAGCAGTTCTGCCTGAAGCATAAGAGTAATAGCATTTTCATCATTTTGCTACAACTCTTCTAGTAAGTGAGCCTTATTTTGTGAGTATACTCGCCCCTTAAATTTGCGCCACTGGTAAAAATAACGGGAAGAGGTATTGGATGATGGAGGCGACCGGAAGTTTCCGCTACCTATGCTGATTGTCCACTTCTCAATGGACACCACATATACAGGATTCGTGACAAGGCCACGTATGTTGCAGCTCTGTCGTGCTGATAAAATCTGTCACTTCATCCGCATGTGGATTAAACAATTTCCGGACACATTCGTTAGCATTTACCATTTGGTAAAAGAAACGTGTTAGGATGGAGACACCAAACATTTTGCATGAAACACTAATCTCGATATTATACCATGGTTCACCAGAGTATTAATGGGGATTTTATAACGTTGTAAGGTGTATGATTCGCCGGCGATGGGCGAGGCATGACAGTAGTTTATTGTTAGTTGTTGCTTGTCGCGAGTCTGGGCGTGACTGCGCGAGTGGACAGTGCTAGTCTGCGCTAGTCTGCGCTAGTCTGCGCGAGTCGACAGTAGTAGTCAGTCGGATACAATAGTAGTCGGTCGGCTTTAGTAGCGAGTGGACGGTAGTAGTCTGCGGGAGTCGGCATGCGTCGGCTGTGTGCTCTGCTCTGGATTCTGGTCAGGACTCTGGAGGATGAGTATTGTTGTAGAAGGTAAACAAGCAGCCTTGCGCATAATTAATAATGTACGTTAACTGTAATTTAATTTGTTCAAAAAAAATGCCCCAATAATAATTTTTTTATAAAGTAACTGTTTTAATGAAAAGTATTCATTTCAATTTAAAGAATTTTTCCAATTCATTATCATTGCTTCCAAGAATCCAAAAATATATATAGGCCAGCATTGCACGAAGCTGTGTCGAAGAATGTATAATTAAGAGCAGATATAATTGCAGTTTTTATTGAGAATTTTTGCTTTTTTATTTAGAATACAGGGCCGAAGGTCAGCGCTGCTGTCCTTATAAAATTTACCAGAGATTATTATTTCTGTTGGGAGGTTACATTTCGTTCATGATTCATTATTTAATTGATATTATTGTGTGGGTTCATGGTCAATTGTCATTCCTTTTAATTCTGTGGGGAGTTTACGCTTGGCTCCATTTCAATTATCATTCTTAGATTTTTGTTGGGGAGTTTACGCTTGGCTCCATTTCACATTTTTCATTTAACATTTTGTGGAGAGGTTACACTTGGCGACATCCGGCCAGGATCGTATTTCTTTGTGAATCTTTTGAGAAGTAGTCATATATCTGCTCTTAATTACTTAAATGTAGTTTGCATCTGGCGCAACGCATTTACTAATTTGTCACTCTTTCTTCCACAGATCATCGGCAATTTGTTGCTCTTTGTTGTATTTGTGTTCGTTGGATTATGTATTGTCTTTGTTTTATTTGTGAATAATTTTGATTGTTGAAAACTGCCGCGAAAAACTGTTAACAGTACATCGCGATGTGTAATGAGTGAAATAGCCGACTCGAATAATTTGACCGATAGTATTAGCGATACTCAGTATAATGATGATAATCCCCTAATTGTAGACAATCAGTGCGTACCGACCGCTAGTAACGATTTTGATCCTAATGATGAACAAATAAATTCAATTGTGTCCTCTGTTAATTTAACGACAATTGATGACACAGCACGTTCTGTTACAATGAACGCTGCCCAGCTTGACACACCCGGTTTGCAAAGTTTACGTAATGAACAGATCATTATTTCTAACGAAAATGAACAATGTACTCAAAGTACGACAGATTTGTTTGATTCCGATTTAGTGACTAACAGTGCACATTCGATTCGCAAACCTTTTCAAGAGTCACAGAATATCCAAATGGATACACAAAACGTGACAATCGCAGTTACGCCATCAAACAGTACAGAGAATAGAGTAGGCAATATTGGCATGGATCAAGTTATGGCATTATTGCTACAACTTCATGAATCAAACAAACAAAATAATAAAAATCTCAAACAACAACTTAGTGAAAATTTCAAACAACAACTTAATGAAAATTTCAAACAACTTAATGAAAAACAAGACAACCTTAATGAAAAATTAGGCAACAATTCCAGACAGCTTAGTGAACAGATTACAGCCGTTGCCGCGCAATGTCATGATACTAAAGAACAGTTACGTGAGGAAATTGAGGCTTGTGCTAGGAAAAGTAGTGAAGAAATTAGATCTGTTGTTCAATAATTAAGGGATATGCAAACAGCTACAACAGAATCACTTAGAGGCGAAATTAGTGCAGTCGGTAAACAATGCTCTAAAAACGCAACACAGTTACGCGACGAGTTTAAATTAATGTCAGCAGAACTTTCGCGTACACTGGATGCAAAAGTAGACGCGAAATTCGACCAACAAAACAGTCAAATTGACGAACGTTTTAATCATCACCTACAAAACAGTGAAACGCGTTACCGTAAATTTATAAAGGAACAGAATAAAGTAAAGCGACAAGTCATGGAAACAATTACCGCACAGAGACAGGAAGATAAACGCAAATTGTTTACGAAAGCAAAAACATACGTAGACAACAATATTGCTACTGTATCATACGAAATTAATACCATCAAACAGTTGAACACCGGAATGCGTGATGAAATTTGCGATCTTAAAACAAAAACAGATACACACACAGTAGACCTTCAGACAGTGACCGACAGACTTGAACAATTACAACTAATTCAGGATCCCGATGTCATCAAAGCTGACGTTAAAAAATTGAACGAAACCACACGTAAAATACAAAAACAAATTAATGCTTGTGACAATAAAAACGATGATCAGGTAAAAATACTGACTGAAAAATATGATGAACTGGCCAGTCGTATTGACGTTATTGAAAGTAATAATGACAGCAAATCAGACGATACTTCACCGATTTCGTTTAATCAAACACCAGAATTCGAAAATCTACAACAGACGATGAGTGAGATAGATTCGTCTAATAATACATTACGTAGAAAATTTTCTACTTTACAGCAAGAGGTAACAGAGATGAAGAATGTTTCAGCGTTTAATACATCACAGCAGACGCCACTTCGCGAACATTTGTCAGACTCACACAGCCAGTATAATCTGGATAATTTACAGAGAGTACGCGACTTAAAATCCGAAAAGATACAGACAAACAGATTCATATGCAATCGTGAACATATTCACACACTCAGAGACGATAACGTTGATTACGAGCGATTTTTATCCGTAAGAAAATCGAAGGAATTTAAAAATGACAGAGCACAGGTATACGCTTTGAACTGGATACGTCGATTTATTTTTGTACTTTCACCGCCATTACCTGTAATGCAGAAACTAGAATTAGCATGGATACAACAATTTACTTTTGATTTTTCACTGGCATTGCCTGTAACACAAAACCTAAAGTTTATTTGCAGCGCGTAATAGACCTCATGGGATTCATTACGCTTTAATGAATATGTGCCGTAGCGTGCACATGGCCCTGAGCCGTGGTAGTGCTGTTTCATCTTTAGTTTTCTGCACTGCTGCCTTCTCTTCTACTGTCCTTTATATCTATCAAAACAGCTCTTTAACTATTGCTCTACCTAGGATTAAAAATGAGTAAAGAAAACCCGATACGACAAGTTTTACCGAAAGTGACAATTTTTTATTAGACGCTCAAGAAATGACAACCACGAGAACTTTAATATCAGAGAAAATTTTAATCATTAGTATGTGTAAAATTATCAGCAATAGCGAACACATTTTGGTAGCAATAGAGGTTTTTCTCCGCAATAGCAACAAAACCAGCCGGTTAGCATACCTAACCAACAATGCAGTCTACAAGGTCAACCAAGCTTTAATGTTTCGCCGCGTACACGTATAGCATCAGCTCCAACAAATAGTAACGAACAGCAACAAGGAAATCACTACATACAGAAAACACACCATTTCATTTCCTATCGCAATGCACCGTATAGAAATGGCTATCACGACAGATGTAAAAATAATGAGCACAATTTTCAGCGTACATTTAATAACAGTCTATCTTATCAGCAGCAAGAACATCCGCCACAACAAATAATCATGAATGAACCAGACAGTAGGTATCATCCAGAACGTACAAATAGTGGAAACGCCACAGCATCCTCCCGAAAATAATAGCACGTCAGAAAGAATTTGACTAGATACAGTACAGGTTGCATCTTCCAGTAACGCAAGTAATAATTTTGACACGCAGAATCTTGTTCACGAGAATGTTATTTGAAACATGCTTTGTTGAATGCACCACTTTTATCACACCTAGATCTTACCAGAAATTTTTCTATTGCCACCGACAGTTCTAACACCGCTTTAGGCGTACATATTTTTCAGGAAATTGAAGAAGATGGTTGAACAGTAATTAAAAACATCGCTTTTGCAAGTCGCATTCTGTCACCTGCTGAACGAAAATATTCTGTTACAGAACTTGAAACATTATGTGTTGTATGGGCTTTTACCAGATTTCGGCATTTTCTTTATGGAAGACATACCACCGTTTACACAGACCATAGAGCGATACAATTATTACTTTCGGCTAAATTTACACACGATAGATTAAGTAGATGGAAACATTATTTGCAGGAATTTAATTTTACAATTGTTCACATTCCCGGCACACAAAATATTGTAGCAGATTCACTATCCCGTTCTCTCAGCAACAATCAGCAAGACATTGCAACCAACTTCTGCAAAGCCAATTTCAGCGTCATGTACATTCAACAAGTTGCATTTGAAAATTTCATTTCGTCGTCATTACAAGACATAGCACAAGAGCAGAGTAAAGACAACGTATGGAAAGAAATTAAATACCTTTGGCAAGATAGGAATAATGTTACCATTAGAAACCATTACACTGTACGCAATGACATTCTATTTCGCCGCTCTCATCCTGACAGCAACAATTGGTTATTATGCATTCCTGACGAACTTGTTAACAAATTAATCTGGTATACTCATTTAAGTTATGCACATTACGGAGCTAGAAAATGTTTTCTTATACTGAGACAGTACTGTTATTTTACTAACATGGAGAAACGTATTCGACGAGTTTTAGCGTCATGTAAAATCTACCGGAAAGCTAAACCAGATACGACTTCACATATTCCTCCATTACATCCCATTCTACCTGTTAAATTAAGACACATGGCCGCTGTAGACATTTTTGGTCCGGTTCCCAGAACTAATAGAGGTTTTTGCTACATCTTTGTCGCTGTTGAACTCACTTCAAAATTTGCTACCTTCACTCCGTTACGCAAAGCTACTGCTAAAACTGTTTCGAAAGCATTTGTAAAATATTTTCTATTTCATGTAGGGCATGTGTTGAAAGTAATTTCTGACAATGGATCACAGTTTCGATCTGCTATATGGACACGTATGTTACGAGCTAGAAACATTTCTTCGGTCTATATATCAAGGTACCATGCTTCTTCGAACCCTTGTGAACGATTAATGAAAGGAATTGGTAAACTGTGTAGAATATACTGCCATAAAAAACATATTGATTGGGACATACACATACTCTCATTCCAAGATATAATTAATTCCATACCGAATGAATCTACTATGCTATCTCCGTCTGTTATATTGAAAAATGTTGAACCACCCAACAAAATTAAAGAATTAGTAACATTTCCTACATCTCGTCGACTACGACACCATGCGATAGTTGACATTGCGCTGAACAACATCAAACGTGCCGCAGAGCGCCGGAGAAGACAGCAAAAACAGGTTTGTATACGCCGTGACTTTCACATTGGACAGAAGATATTAGTACGTACACATTATTTATCCAATAGAGGAAAAGGTAGGTGCAGTAAATTTGAACTTCTATAAGCATGTCCATATCGGATTCGCAGAATTCCTCACCCCAATGTAGTACACGTCGAAACTTTGAGAACCAGAAAAACCAAAGGGAACCACCACGTGTCGAACGTCAAACCTTTTCTTGGATGAAGATACTTTATGATTTATCACACTGTAATGCCATTTCCTAATTTTTAATGACCGATTACGCAATTATAATCACATGAACACCTACTGATGATTATCGTATTTTCTTTTTTTTCTTGGCAAGTGCCCGGCAAGGTAAGGTTAGCAGGTCTCTTTTCTTGTCGTTACACATCAGACCGTGCATATTTTCCATTTTTATATATGTATGATTGTTTTCCTGTTTTGTTTGTATGTGCTATGAAATATTTAACATATAACAAACACCAGTTGACTTTAACATTTTGCCTTATGATAGCTAAACATCGTGACTATTTTACATTTTTTTTTTTTTTTGCTGCTACGTTGTGATACACTGTGTACATTTTTGCTTCTGAACACTGTCGATGTTTTTGACATATTATGTTTTCTGTCATGCTATGCTGTATGCTCAGTTATGTTACTATAAACCAGTTTTTATCTAATGGGTTTATGAATTAAATGCAAGACATTAATCTTTGTTCATCTTTTTCAGAAAGAAATAACGTGTAAACGAAATAAATTAAACAGAAATGGGAATTTCACTTGCGGAATGAACGAAAGAGGATGCAATACCTCGTGATGAAGAGTAAATGGGTCACAATTAACAAGCATTAACAAGAATATACTGTACACATCGTATGATAGCAGTCTTAACTAATTTTTTCTTTCAGAATACGAGGCGATTGATGCAGGATGTCAGACAGAACTACACATCTTAATTTTACTGATGAAATATGCTAGAAATAAGGAATAGTTGTATAATGAATAATGAAGTGACTTTTTTGCAGATGATAATGAATGGTGATGAATAATGATGAAGAATGTGCTACTATGGATAATGAAGTTTTTCTTTACAGGTGAATATAATAATGGAGTTATGGTGATATGGATAATGAAGTTTTTCTTTTCAGATGAAAATAATGATGAAGTTTATATATTTGCTGTTAGTTAAGAGATGCTATGTAGTTATTTAAGTATTTGTGGCAGTTCGTTTTGACAGTATGTCTTATATCGCATGGTATGATGACTGAAGCTATTGGAAAGGACAGCTAGAGAACATATATATTTTTATACACATTTCACTACCTGTTAATTCGAACTTCACTACTTTTCAGCATAATACTCGTTTCTTCTTTCAGTTTCATAATCCATTTTGTATATTTTGCAGGAGAAGTTATTCATGAAATTAATGTGGTATAAATAGTTGTTTATTAAACCTATGTCGTTTATGAATGTGATCACATATACTCTACTTGTTTCATAACCTTCTACAACTGACGTTACACATCTTCATTTGCAGCAATAACTCAAAAACAAACAAAGGAATTACCAGTCCCAAATAATGCTACTAGTTTAAGAGAGTTCTGAGTAATACTGATCAGCTCTGAATAGTATGTCACTTCAATAATGACTTCTGAATAATACAAAAAAAATGCTTTGTAACTGGCCAATGAATGCCATTGATTACTGTAATAAGATGACCTATAATGCCAATGATTACTATAATTAAGTGAATTATGTTAATACTATGCTGTTCATTAGCTTCTGTTTTGAATGATGACTTCTGATGGTTTGTAACTGGCAATGAGTGCCAAAATTTACTATATTCAGATAATTTATGAATATTATTCTGTAATACTACATACATGGTACATAAATGTTCAGTAACTGGGCGATGAGTGCCACCAATTACTCAAATCAGTTGTTAGACTAGTGTAATTCTCAATGAAGACTACTATGTGACTTAATGTCCTTCACCTTCTGACCTAATTGCCAGAAATTACTGCAATATCCATTTGTCCTGTCTATTCTCATGATCATGGAGCACTATATTTTGTTTTTGCACTAATTTTACGTTGGTCTACATTACAAGAACATGGTGTTGACACGACATGCTGTCCACCACCTTGAGCGATGGAGATGATATTATGGTCCCACTGTTTGGTGTACCTAGTGTACTACCAAAATGATAGCATGGAATATTATTACGACATTTCAGTGTCTTGGCTACACTGATTAATACTTCAAGGAAAAGAGCTTCAGATTGTCTCACTTGGTGTTCTGCTTCTGTAGAAAGATATGGACTTTCAGTGCAGCTGCGTGCAAATTAAAGTGCCACAACCATGACGCAATCCTTCCCATTCCTTTCCTAATTCTTGTAAAATGATAAAGACATATAAAGTGCGTGTGCACTTCCTTTCATTTGTTAACAAGATCAGTTGTCCTAAAAATACTAAAGACTTCTATATTGCTTGTGCACTTTATTTCACTCCTTGATATGTTTATTTGTTGTAAAAAAATGCTAGAGAGTTTTACAGTGCGTGTGCACTCTATGCCATTTGGTAATATGATTTGTACTCATTAAGTATACATTTTGTGATTCCCAGATATGTTCTGTATTACGGTGCGTGTGCACTTTCGTCATTTTGTTAACACGATTTGTATTCATTGCTTATACATTTTGTGATTTGCTGATATGTTCTGAACTACAGTGCGTGTGCACTTTTGCCATTTGTTAATATGTTTTGTGTTTACTTGATATGTTCTGAACTTCTGTGCGTGTGCACTTTTGTCATTTGTCAATATGATTTGTACTCATTATGTTTATTTGTTGTAAAAATGCTAAACAGTTTTACAGTGCATGTTGCCATTTGTTAACATATTTTGTACTCATTGTGTATACATTTTGTCATTGCCTGATATGTTCTGTACTCAGTGCGTGTGCACTATATTTCATTTCATGTTCTGCACTTATATATCTGTAAATATCCTGTGATTGTAAACGTAGTTAATTAAGAAAAATTTGTTGCTCATGGCATGTCCTATTGACTCAACATCGCTGCCAAATTTTTGCCCCCCCCCCCCCAGTGGAGGGTTATGTAAGGTGTATGCTTAGCCGGCGATGGGCGAGACATGACAGAATCTCTGACCAGAGAGTAGTTTATTGTTAGTTGTTGCTTGTCGCGAGTCTGCGCGTGACTGCGCGAGTGGACAGTGCTAGTCTGCGCTAGTCTGCGCGAGTCGACAGTAGTAGTCAGTCGGATACAATAGTAGTCGGTCGGCTTTAGTAGCGAGTGGACGGTAGTAGTCTGCGGGAGTCGGCATGCGTCGGCTGTGTGCTCTGCTCGCGACTCTGGTCAGGACTCTGGAGGATAAGTATTGTTGTAGAAGGTAAACAAGCAGCCTTGCGCATAATTAATAATGTACGTTAATTATAATTTAATTTGTTAAAAAAAATGCCCCAATAATATTTTTTTATGAAGTAACTGTTTTAATGAAAAGTATTCATTTCAATTTAAAGAATTTTTCCAATTCATTATCATTGCTTCCAAGAATCCTAAAATATATATAGGCCAGCATTGCACGAAGCTGTGTCGAAGAATGTATAATTAAGAGCAGATATAATTGCAGTTTTTATTGAGAATTTTTGCTTTTTTTATTTAGAATACAGGGCCGAAGGTCAGCGCTGCTGTCCTTATAAAATTTACCAGAGATTATTATTTCTGTTGGGAGGTTACATTTCGTTCATGGTTCATTATTTAATTGATATTATTGTGTGGGTTTATGGTCAATTTTCATTCCTTAATTTTTTTGGGGAGGTTACATTTGGCTCCATTATCATTCATAAATTTTGTGTGGGGAGTTTACGCTTGGCTCCATTCTCATTTTTCATTTAATAATTTTTGTGGAGAGGTTATAACACTCCTGTCCGCTGTTATTACTGCACCATAACCTCAATGCTAGAAACAGGTTGTGACTTAAAACTCTTTTGTAAAAGCAATTATAGTGCAAATCAACAGAGCAGTGTTACCCTCTGAGAGGAATTTTGTTAAATTGACCGTGTTGTTCCTAACGGAAGTGGCTTATCGGAAATGAAAATTAGAATTACGTAAATATTTAAACAGTAACAAACAAAATTTTGCCTATTTGTACTGTTCAACGGATAAAGAAAACGGCCGCCAGCCTAACTAGGCAAGAGAAAGATTAACATTCTCGATTAAGAAAGTAGGTATAAGTAACTATAACGGACAAACACAACCTAAACTTGGCCACACACGAGTGCAATGAACTCTGACACACCTATATTTTAAGATTGAAGCTAACAATTGGATCAGCACTAGCTATTTGCAAAATTATAACAGCTACCGAAACCCACTATTACTTTCAGGGCTTACACAAAGCGAGTGGTCTTTATACTGTTAATATGCACACAAGAGAGGCAAACACTTAGTAATCATGTACATATAATTTTCTACTATGCAATTTTCTACTTTTACTACCATGAGACATAAAATTAACATTTATGTAAGATACTAGCTCACTTTCTGCGATTAACAACAGGTAGTAATGTGATCATTTGCTAAGCAAAACTTTATAAACCTTAGTCTTGAGAAATTTTAATTTGAAGTTGGCAACAACACATTAATAATCAGCTTTACTAGGAAAATTATTTCAGCAAGCATCATTAATTATAACTCACTCTCTTGCCATATTAACTTTAACTTTATTCTGTCCCATAGGTATTAATTAGCAAACTGAGTTTTAACGTACTTTCAGTAAGGGTACTCGGTAATCACTTTAGTTCAAACGGAAAAGGACCCTGAGAGGTGTTATGATGAGGAGAAAAGTCAAGGTAGGTACATAAATTCAGATACGAATTACCTTATATTTCAGCACAATCACATATCCATTACGCTGATCCTTCACTGTACATTATTAAAGTGATGTATTGCAACGATTGCGCAATGTGGTGGCCACAGCATGTTGGTAGGTGGAATTGCAAGCAAAACTGCTGGACTCTGTCATTTCTTGGTGGCGAAGATAGATACGAATTCCAGAATAGCCCAGCTATTTATTCAAACATCCGAGGCATTGGAAAATAACAGAAAAGCCTCTCTCGAAACCAGCACTATGCAACTTTTGCACAGCAGTGCACGGACTCGTAGCTCATCTCAGACTGCTGGCTCGTCCCCGACTCGTAGCTTGTTCACGACTGACTACCAGTTCCACCTTTTCCACCTATGCCAACCACATTTTGCGCGCGTTGCGCTGTTCCGTTCCCGAGGGGAACCCCTACACCTTTTACATACAGAATAACTAAGAGCCCTAAGTGAAGGTCAGCAGTTTACATAACAGCAAACAAACACATTAAATAAAACAGAACATTTGCACATATTGACACTTCTACAAAAAAATTATTTACACAGGATTACAATTATATACAGTAAGTTTTGTTCCCTCCAAATGGGACAAAGTATTTACAGTACAGATACACTACTTTGCATTGAAACAAACTACGACATCAAAGTTTTAACAAAGAAAAGGGTATACAATTTTGTGTTATCTATTCAATCAAAAACATTTACAGGTTCTTAACGGTGTAATAAAAAAAAATCAAAATAGATGAGTAGAGCATTAGAGCTATGGTGTTACACATGCCCCATGTTTCGTTGAAGTTTCCCGTCAGGGATACTTCAAGGAAACATCCGTAACACCTAAGTGGTGTTGGCTGCAAAAAAAAATTATTTTCATGCAACTTCAGTTGGGAGAAAAAAAAACACACATTAGAAATATACAGTATATACACTAAGAAATGCATACATTCCTTCCAAAAACATCGTCAAAGTAAAGCATTTACAGTAATTTTCATTTTCAAACTGGTTTACGGAAATTAATTTTGCATCTTTACACAAAATACCTTTAAGCATGTTCATTTTACACACATACAGTTCAAATAATAGACAAACAATACACAAAATAAATCTGCATATTAGGAGAATAGGTATAGCCTTCAAATAAAAGAAAAGGAAATAAACACACATACAATAGCACAGAACATTTTAACTCAACAAAACACAAATTTGACTTCCAATATTTTCAAAGGAATGTAAATATTCACATACACCCAAACATACTCGTAATTACAGTGCATTTTACAAGATTCAGCAATTCATGAAATATTGAAAATTTCAGTCTGCATCCATATATGTACCAATATTTACACAAAACAACTATGAGAACTTTTTCCAACTGACTCTTTAAATACAAAAGTAACTTTTCAAGGTTTTCTCAATACAATTAACTTTAAAGCTGCTCTTCATTAATAGCAGTCCAAAATGTTTGTTGAACATAAACACATTAACCTATTCAGAACCTATCTTTAATCATCACTGCTGTGTTTACAACAAGGCAGTCCAAAACTTTAAGTTATTCCAAAAAACCTAATATCAAAAACATCTACATCGATCTGAATAAGACTCCATATATATTCTATAATAAATTTTCACTGACTTCAGAAAGAATAGTCAGTTCATAACACATTGACCAATAAATCTAACTTACTTCACTGCTTGCCTCAGCATAAGCAGTTCATATTATTCATCTGCCTATTATTGGTTTGGCAGTCTTTGTATGTAAACATTTAGACACAAAAACACAATTTACATTAAGAACACTAAAATACACATTTTTTAAATTGACACACTGCCCCATCCTCTAGGTTTGGCAGTTAATGACCACTTATCAGCTCCTTGCCCCACAATGGCAAGTCCTTTGGTAACTGCTCACATAGCATATACGGTAGTCCTCAACTTCAGGACTACAGCATTTTTATTGTTTTGTCTTGTTTTTCTGCCCAACAATATAATTTTGAGCAGTTTATATTCATCATCTCCAAGTTTTTTCCATCATTGTGTCACATTTTTGGTAACATTTGCATTAATGGTACAAAATATAAAACCTGCAACTTTGAAACAGTAATTAGACACTGGCAACAAAACCATTTCTTTTCAAATGTCAACACCAGGTAACATATACATTAATCAAGAAACAATCAAATGTCATACTTGGGATCAAGTCAGGATTAACAATTTCTTACTACTCCTTTACCATTACTTTTCCACACACAGTTAGGTCATTACATACATCAAGTCCAGGACAATAATTTTATATCATATTGGAAGTGCTTTTTTGCCTTTGGTGGCACTAGACATATACGTCTCATATCCATCTTACACACATTAGCCAGGTTCATCTCCACAGATTTTTAACACACAAAGTTTTTCAACACCATATTTATCCCTACTTTCAAAAACATTTACATTTAGTCATATTATATTATTCATTTACCTTGTTTTCAGTATTCTTACCTCTCTCATCCATATTTCTCTTTCCAATTACTTTTCCAATACATTTTTCCTTTACAATACCCACTACACTTTCATTATTCTTGGCCATTTTCTAGTGTACCCAATGTAATCATTCATTTCTATTTGTTCACAAACAATACACAGTATGTTACATTATTTCTACACTATTCAGTTTACTTTGATAGAGAAGAAGGAAAGAAGATAGTAAAAGTTCTGAATGATGAAGAGGAAGGTTGACAGCACGAAAAGAAATGGAAGTAGTGCTGGCAACAACTCGGGTCCCTGGTGCTCGTCAGGCACCTGACAATGCAAGGAGTGCATGTCCCCTGAGGGTTAAACAACCCTCATCTGAGGACATGTATCTTTAAATAAACCACATACTGCAAACATAAGCCCTTTCTGATTTTTAAGTATATTAGAAGTAAATTATTATCTTGTAGAGTTCTTTGCACTTTCAAAAAGTAACCATAAGCATCATTATTCATAAAGTTTTAAGGTTTGCCACACTACATGCCCCTAGCCTCATAATTAGGCTGGCAACAACAAGTATTCAATTGAAAATAAACAGTTCCTAAGCAAAGTCAAACAGTACACTACAATAAATAAACAACCTCCCCCAGGTCTCAGGATCAACAATACAATAATTCACCTTCAGGTAACACTCAGATACAATAATAATAAAGACATGCATTATATTAACAAAGTATATACATACATCCTGCCCCCAGTCTCTTTATTAACAAGGCAATCTTTTGTGGTTCAAAAAACAGTCACTTAAGTCTGGTGGCTTTTTAGGCCTCCTATCTTCTACATCTTTCACTATGCTATTCAGATCTTGCCAACGTTTTGTTTCATCAGGTGGCTTTTTAGGTCTTGGGCTTTCAAAGTCTTTAGCAAGGTACATCATCTCCTGCTCTGCTATCATTTTATCAGGTGGTTTCATTTTGTTCCTGTAATTCACACTCCTTCAAAACATTTGTTAAGGCTTGCCCCAGTATAGTATCATCTGGAGCTTCCTGCAAATTATGCCCCTGTGTTACATTAATGAATAATTCATTCGGTTTTGGCACAGTTCTATTTTCTGTATCTTGCTTTGGGAAAATGTCACTAATTTTCTCATACCCTCTGTCAGTAAAAGTATATTCACTTTCGTTTACACCTGAAAATTCATCCTCACTGGAGTCATCACTACTGTCTTCCTCACCATCAGATTCACTTAAGTACGCTACTTTTGAACAACAGGGAAAGTTAGTACATTCATTCTTCTCTGTATTCATATACCTTTCATCATCTGAACTATCACTGATTTCATTTTCGTCATCAGATTCGAGCAGTAAGGCAACTTTTAAACAGTGAGGCAGATTATCACTAGATGTTTCAGCCACTTTGTTTTTCGACTCATTTTCTACACAATGTACACCGTTTGGACAGTCAGACACTTCTGTTATATCACTTTGAACGATTTCGGCCTTAACTTCATATTTAGTATAATCGTCATGTACTTCGATAACTTTCATTTCATTTTCTTCTATGCTATCAGTTTCAGGCAATCGTGCGAAATTACCACACCCTTCTACCTCAGAATCACTAAACACATTTCCATCAACAACAATTTTGTCTGCACTGTTTATAATGCAATGTTCACTGACGTCCTCCTTTACATCATTTTTACTTATTATTAATTGAGCACACGTCTTTTGCGTGGCATATTCTACCTGCCTTTCCTCTTTATTCATCATAACTCCCCCCACATCTACGTCCTTTACCTCATACACATCATTAACAGTGCCAATATTTCCCTTTTCACTCGCCTTTTCTGTCTCCCTTTCATTCTTTAATAAAGTCTTTTCGCACGAAACCGATACGGAGTTATCTTTATCATATGACGTATTAACTTTATTTTCATTTCTACATTCATTTACTACTGAACTGGCCATCGGAAGTGTCCGATCCCGCCTCTTCTGTCTCTCTCTACGGCAGCCATCTTGTTCTGACGTCTGCCATTTGTGTCTGCTGCCAAATGCACTGTACGCTGCTCCGGCAACCGCTGGCCCGAGCACGAACGGTCACGTGACTTCGCACTGGGAACGCCACTATGTATCACTCCGCGCCCGTCTGCTATAGGCGCGCCCTTAACCTTCCTGCCCCGTAGTTTACACCTTTCCTTCTGGAATCTAATATTTGACATCTTTTCTTTGGGCCCAAAAACAGTTTCCGCGTGAATCCGGCCCGTAACACACGCGGTTTTCAGTTGTCCATTTCTTCTCTATTTTGGAAATTCCGCGCCATGTATCCTCTGCCGCGCGTCGTAAAATTTCCCCTGCCTCTCGCACGACCTCTTTGAATCGTGTTTACACGAAATCTATCATTTTCCTGTCGTTCGTTTTGGTCATTACTTTCTCGCGAATAATTATTGTTATTATGGGGACGGGACTCGCGATTTCCTCGCCAGTGATCTTCATCCTCTACCGTTTCCAAAAACGCGGAAAAACTACTGTGGGTACTCCCAACATACCGTTTAGAATCCTCAGGCAGTTTCTGCCAAAGAACCCAAACGATCTCGGCTTCAGTTCTTCTTGCTTTTAGGTCTATTAGTTTTCTGTACCATGATTCGCAAAACTCTTTCATGGTTTGCCTGCCTCTGATATCGTACAGTCTGGCCATTAGAAATTCACGCCACAACTGGTCTTGTTTTTGTTCTGACCAGTATTCGTCAATAAATTTTTGCTTAAAATTTTCGAAAGACATCTGGTTTGTATCCAGATTCAATCCCCACCTTTTAGCTTCTCCCGTTAATGCACTAATGACAACATTGATTTTTTCCTGGTCAGATAAATATTCAGGAAAGTTCCTTTCGCAATTCTTAACAAAGTCTAGGGGGTGCCATCCGTTATGTCTCTTTGAAGGGTCGAATTTTTCTTCGCCCTCTAATATTTTACTGAAAGGGATCCTTTCTGTAAATTGTGGAGGTCCTGTTCGCATTTTTCTTTCCAAGTCATACATTTTGTCTTGGATTTGTGAAGTGTTATGTTCACACTTCTTTTCGCAAGTAAGAATCTGTTTGGTTAGAGCTCTGCTTGTTTCTGTTACAGACTGTTTAATCTGTGCAAATTCTGTGTTACATTCTGTTTGTATCTCGGATTTAATACCGAATACCTTTTCATCCACTTTAGTACAGACTAAGGGCTCTATTTGATTTTGGATTTTAATTACTTCAGTGTCAAATCTTTCATTAATGTCATCAATTTGTCCCTGTATATTGGCAATATTGCCATTGATGACAGTAATTTCGCTTTTGAGGTTTTTAATTTCATTACTCACAATGTCTACTTTTACATCAACCTTCTCAATCTGTTTACTAAGATTCTTGCCCTGCTCTTGCATTTGTTTACTAATATCACTACTTAGCGCTGCATTTTGTTCTACATTTTGTTGCACCTGTGCTGCGATTTGTGCATTAATATTGTCACTGTGTGCTGTAATTTGTGCCTTAATACTGTCATTGATATTGTCATTTTGCGCTGCCATTTGTGCCTTAATACTGTCATTTTGCGCTGCAAATTGCGCAGACAGTATTCTAAGTAAATCAGTCAGATCTGGTGTCTTTTCACTTTTATTTTCTATCGCATTTTCGTGTTCAGATCCTACACCCCTTTCTGTTTTTGGTGATTCAAACATATCCCGCGATTCATTAACATAGCCACTGTCTTCCACAACATCACACATATTGTCTACCTTAGTACGAGCGACATTCATAGCTTCTATCTGTTTATTGACATCGGCGTGGTAGCGTACGTAATTTAATTCGCGCGTCATGCCATCTGTTGGTGTGCTGCTTGAACTGTTCTCGATCGCATTCTGTTCTCGCGTATCTAGGTTCACTTCTAGTTTCCTGTCCATTTTAATTAATATTAAGTAGCAATACCTTTTATTTTCAATTTAAGCTGAACTTTCATTACCCGTTCTGTCAAATAAATTACAGGTTCGTGCCGCTGGACGTTTTATGTTCACTATATGTTTGTAAAATGCTAACTATTTATAATTTTTTTTTCCGCTTGTCAGTGCAAATCGAACAACGTCCTGTCACGCGGCGCCACGTATAACACTACAACAGCGTATTTACGTAGCTTATACTATGAACTACCAAGTTTGGTTTATTACGTATTATATCCCCAACAGAACAAAATAGTCCTGTCACGGTCGCCACGTATAACACTCCTGTCCGCTGTTATTACTGCACCATAACCTCAATGCTAGAAACAGGTTGTGACTTAAAACTCTTTTGTAAAAGCAATTATAGTGCAAATCAACAGAGCAGTGTTACCCTCTGAGAGGAATTTTGTTAAATTGACCATGTTGTTCCTAACGGAAGTGGCTTATCGGAAATGAAAATTAGAATTACGTAAATATTTAAACAGTAACAAACAAAATTTTGCCTATTTGTACTGTTCAACGGATAAAGAAAACGGCCGCCAGCCTAACTAGGCAAGAGAAAGATTAACATTCTCGATTAAGAAAGTAGGTATAAGTAACTATAACGGACAAACACAACCTAAACTTGGCCACACACGAGTGCAATGAACTCTGACACACCTATATTTTAAGATTGAAGCTAACAATTGGATCAGCACTAGCTATTTGCAAAATTATAACAGCTACCGAAACCCACTATTACTTTCAGGGCTTACACAAAGCGAGTGGTCTTTATACTGTTAATATGCACACAAGAGAGGCAAACACTTAGTAATCATGTACATATAATTTTCTACTATGCAATTTTCTACTTTTACTACCATGAGACATAAAATTAACATTTATGTAAGATACTAGCTCACTTTCTGCGATTAACAACAGGTAGTAATGTGATCATTTGCTAAGCAAAACTTTATAAACCTTAGTCTTGAGAAATTTTAATTTGAAGTTGGCAACAACACATTAATAATCAGCTTTACTAGGAAAATTATTTCAGCAAGCATCATTAATTATAACTCACTCTCTTGCCATATTAACTTTAACTTTATTCTGTCCCATAGGTATTAATTAGCAAACTGAGTTTTAACGTACTTTCAGTAAGGGTACTCGGTAATCACTTTAGTTCAAACGGAAAAGGACCCTGAGAGGTGTTATGATGAGGAGAAAAGTCAAGGTAGGTACATAAATTCAGATACGAATTACCTTATATTTCAGCACAATCACATATCCATTACGCTGATCCTTCACTGTACATTATTAAAGTGATGTATTGCAACGATTGCGCAATGTGGTGGCCACAGCATGTTGGTAGGTGGAATTGCAAGCAAAACTGCTGGACTCTGTCATTTCTTGGTGGCGAAGATAGATACGAATTCCAGAATAGCCCAGCTATTTATTCAAACATCCGAGGCATTGGAAAATAACAGAAAAGCCTCTCTCGAAACCAGCACTATGCAACTTTTGCACAGCAGTGCACGGACTCGTAGCTCATCTCAGACTGCTGGCTCGTCCCCGACTCGTAGCTTGTTCACGACTGACTACCAGTTCCACCTTTTCCACCTATGCCAACCACATTTTGCGCGCGTTGCGCTGTTCCGTTCCCGAGGGGAACCCCTACACCTTTTACATACAGAATAACTAAGAGCCCTAAGTGAAGGTCAGCAGTTTACATAACAGCAAACAAACACATTAAATAAAACAGAACATTTGCACATATTGACACTTCTACAAAAAAATTATTTACACAGGATTACAATTATATACAGTAAGTTTTGTTCCCTCCAAATGGGACAAAGTATTTACAGTACAGATACACTACTTTGCATTGAAACAAACCACGACATCAAAGTTTTAACAAAGAAAAGAGTATACAATTTTGTGTTATCTATTCAATCAAAAACATTTACAGGTTCTTAACGGTGTAATAAAAAAAATCAAAATAGATGAGTAGAGCATTAGTGCTATGGTGTTACAAGGTTACAACGTACAATGGTGAATGTTCTGTGAGTTCGTATACCCTGACAGGCTGAACCAAGCTTCATCTGAAGAAATGAAAAACTGAGGATCGGGAAGTCCACAGTGGACGTCACTCAGAAACCAACTGCAGAATTCAAAACGCGAAAGTTTGTCTGAGTGCTCTGCATATGTACAACAGTAAACCATTAAAGATACAGATACAGGCCCTGTTTGGTAATGTATCGACACGACTATCTCTTACACTGAAGAGCCAAATAAATTGGTACACCTTGTAACCTCCTCCTTCCTAATCGGCCTACTGGACAGCGATATAGCTGACGGTGATCACATTTTCCTTCTTTCTTGGGGCGTTTGACCCGCGTCACGCGAGATCGGCCGTGTTGCTATCGATTTGGCAGAGTTAGCTGCAGAGGGTTGCCGGATGCCCTTTCTGTCGTCACCGCGAATCCCCCAGGACGGAATTAGTGTACCCCAGCTGTCTGCATCTAGTGTAAGCCATGGAGTAGTGCAAACGTTTTCAAATGTCTGCGAGTCGTGTAACTGAGGCAGAACGTGGGAACCAACCTGGTATTCACCTAACGCGAAGAGGAAAACCGCCTAAAAACCACAAGCAGGCTGGCCGACATACCGGACCTCGTCCTTAATCTGCTGGGCGGATTCGATCCGGGACCGGCGCGCCTACCCTTGTCCAGGAACAAGCGCGCTAGCGCTCTAGGCTACCCTGGAGGGGTTAACCGTGATCGCATATGGCTAGTGAAATTTTGCAATTAGTAAGGCTATCGTTACCGAAGGAAAATAACACCAGTTATTTGAAGGAAAGTGTACAACAGACTCTTGTGAAGGAAGAATCTATTGTAAATTTAAGGTAATTCCTGATGATAATTTTTGAAATGGGTGGAAAATATATCACTCATGAATCACACAGTGGGGGAAAAAGGGTACCACGTAATATTTACGAGAAAAATTACTGATAATTCAAATACACTGATTGGTAAAAAAGGGGATAATTAAACAGTCACCAGCCCGCTAGGGCAAGGAATCTCCAGGATCTTAAGAAAGGTAATGGCAAAGAAATTCAAGCAAATAATCACTGGCATGGCAGCAGAAGATTGTCTACTTTTCCACAGTGCAACTGTTCATGAAAAAATAAATTAATCAGTAAGCCTGAGTTTGCTGTCACTTATTGCCAAAAATTTAATTTTGGAAGCAAAGTTAAATGGAGTGACTGGTAAAATTAAATTTGTGATGTAACAAATGACTTTCAGTAACATCAGTGTAACGTAATGAAAAAATTAGAAAAAGGCAAGCAGTTTGCATTTGATTCTTGAAAGCTTGAATTGAATTTACTTTAAGCAACTTAGCACTGATTTTGCTTTTTAAAATAACAACAATAAAATACATACCAAGCCAGCAAATGTTACTTGCTAAGACAAATACAGAATAAATGAAATTGCTCACTCTTAATGTGTGCTGTATTGCTCTATCTTTAGTAATTAGTTTTGGCAGTAACATTTTACGTAAATGAAGTTAATAGTAAAATTGGCAAATTAGTAAACCTGTGTTATGCAGCACAAGAATGAACAGTTACTGAGGTGGAAAATTGAGACTGGTCATCAGCAAACACACAAATCTGGTAGTAAATAGTTAATCAGTTTTCACACTCTTACGGCACTCTGTGATTGCATGTAAAGGAAAAGGGACCCTGCCTGGTAATAATGTCTGAGGACAATGACAGCACAGGTGTCCTACAAGTTTTGACTATTACAAGTTATTATTAGTCATACTTTGTGAAAGAAATGTAACTGGGTAAAGCGTCTACATTCCTGTATCTGTCAGTTAACAGTCTTACGATGTTGTAGCGTGCGGACGATACAATGTAGACGACGACAGTCCTGAGTTGCCGTTGTAGCTGCTGCTGCTGTTTGAGATCCTCGAGTCGTCTCCAAAGGCACGGATAGTTACGGGACAGGCAATAGTTACAATTGTAGCCTGTTACACCTGTCCACTCCCACCCTGCTCTCAATACTCGCGGGTTAACGAATCCGCGCGTCTACACTGCCGCGAGCATAGGTGCACACCGCGTCAGCGAGGGCGCCCAACAAACACTTCCGCACTCTTTCTCCACTCAAACTGCTCTGTTTCCCCTCTGTTCGTAATGCGGCAGCGACTTACCATACGCAAAGATAAACAACGACGTAGCTACTGCCAATTCGTTGTTGCTATCGATACATTAGATAATATTCCCTTTGCTTTTACCCTGCAATTTACAATATTGTCACCATAATTACAATCAATTATATACAGTCAGATATAAATACCCTATTACATCGATTACTTATTATATATAGTTTCTGCAAAGCAGCTTGCAGGTTCAGAATCAGAAGTACAGCACAAGTTATCAACGGATATCAAACGGAGAAAATTTTTGGATTTTGCATAAAGTATTTCAACTGCATTTTCGATGGTAGAACTTGCCTAATATCGTGTAGGCCCCCGCGAGCACGCAGAACTACCGCAACACGACCTCTCATGGACTGGTCTAATGTCTGAAGTAGCGCTGTGGGCAATTGACAGCATGAATCCTCCAGGGCCGCCCATAAATCCGTAAGAATATAAGGGGGTGGAGAACTCTTCTGAACAGAACGTTGCAAGGCATCCCAGATACACTCCAAAATGTTCTTGTCTGAGGATTTTGGTGGCCAGCAGAAGTGTTTAAACTCAGAAGAGTGATCCTGTAGCTGCTCTGTAGGAATTCTCGACGTGTGGGGTGTCGTATCGTCCTGCTGTAATTGGCCAAGTCCGTCGTAATGCACAATGGAAATAAACGGATGCAGGTGACCATACAGGATGCTTACGTATGTGTCACTTGTCTGAGTCGTATGTAGACGTGTCAGGGGTCCAGCTGCGAGTGCCCCATACCAATACGGAGCGTCCACAGGCTTGAAGAGTCCCCTGCTGAGAAGCAGTATCCATAGTTTCATGATCTTGCCTCCATACCCGCACACAACCTTTCGCTCTATTCAATTTGAAATGAGACTCGTCCAACCAGGCCACACGTCTTCAGTCATCAGCATTCCACTGTCAGTGTTCACGAGCCAAGGCGGGGCGTAAAGCTTTGCGTCGGACAGTCATCAAGAGTACACGAGTGGGCCTTCGGCTCCGAAAGCCCATATCGACGATGTTTCATTGAATGGTTCGCACACTTTCACTTTATGATGGCCCAGCATTAAAATCTGCAGAAACTTGCGAAAGGATTGCACTTCCGTCACGTTGAACGATTCTCTTGTCGTCTTTGGTCCCGTTCTTGCAGGATATGTTTCCAGCAACAGCGATGTCGGAGATTTGACGTCTTCCTGGATTCCTGATATTCGCGGTACACTCGTGAAATGGTCGTATGGGAAAATCCCTACTTCATCGCTACCTCTGAGATGCTGTGTCCCATCGCCCGTGCGCCCACTGTAACACCACTTTCAGACTCACTTAAATCTTGAAATCCTGCCATTGTAGTAACAGTAACCTATGTAACAACTGCACCAGACACTTGTCTTATATAGGCGTTGCCGACAGCAGCGCCGTATTCTGTCTGTTTACAAAACTCTTTATTTGAATATGCATGCCTATAAGAGTTTCTTTGGCGCTTCAGTATAATTCCCTCCTGAACAGATCAGCCGCGTCGAGATTTCGTTGGACTTTATTCCAGGTGTGCCTTCGCTCGAGCGATGTTTGTTAGTGTCCGACTTTATCCGGGTATTTTTGGTGTTTATTCTCTACAGAGCACTTTCCGGGCCATTTCTCCATTAAGATTAGTATTGCAGACCTTACGGGTGCTTTTTCCAAAACGCTTTTGGTCTTAATCTCTTGCGCAAACAGTTCTGCATACGCTTTTCCGTGAATTGCGCTTCGCATAATACTCGAAAATGAACACCCACTGTTTTGTTGTCAGCACCATTTCGTGTTACTTCAAATTCTCACCAGATACGGCTGTTCTTCTCACTCTGATAAATGTGCTGACAGCGAAGTCCTGTGGACAGAGCTTGCGGTAGATAGATAAACATACGCAAACACGTGATAGCTACCGAATTGAGCATCGAAATCACGGAATCCAGCATTTTCTCCGGTGGTCAGTTCTACTGTTCATTAACAAGGGTCAATCCCACGTCATTATTTTGTGGAACACTTTTGCTTTTCCCACCTTGTAGAGGAATGAGTGGCACTAGGCAGTGGAAGTATTACGTGGCTGAAATATGGTAAAGTGATTTGATTAGTATGTGTTATTAAAATTAAGCTTACTTAAGATAACTCGTTCCTATTGAACCTAGTGGTCTCAAAAAGAGAAGCGCTTATCTATTTGTAACGCAGCTGCTCAAATAAATAGTGAGTTACAAAATGCTTTGGTCTGTTATTACTTCTTTTAACATTTATTTCAGTTCAGATATCTTGCAGATGATTGCAATTTATTACTTAGTTTTTGATGAATACGTGCTTCCTTTAAAAATAATAAACTGAGTACTTTTGGGACCTACAAACCAAAAAAATTTGTTAACAGTATCAGTTCGATAGATAACGACTGACAATGGGGGATGGGGGGGGGGGGTGTCATGAAGTTCATCTGGTATGCTGCTATTAGATCAGCAGCAAATGGAATCACAGCTGAATTTGAGCATCTGTGTGGCTAATTTGAAGGAAATAAACGAATACATATTGAGATGTCACCTTAACAGTTGTTCCTCACGATAAAATCGCTGACATTAGTGCTACAGTGCCCAAACTGGTGAAGTGGGAACTGACAATGAAGTACCTAAAAAATTTCACTATGAAGTTAACATCAGCCCAGCGACTCAACACTACACGATCAACTAAATTCCCCTTGGAACCAACTTGTAACAGTTGGAGGTAGTATAGACTCTGTCTTAACATATATAATAAACAATGAATTAAACAATTTTCAGAAGTATATACAAGGTAACCCAGAACTCAAACAAGGAAAATGTGTGGTAAACTGGGCTCTAAAATACCGGCCTTAAGAACTATGAACATTTGTAATCTTCACTCTCTTTGCTTACCGTACTTTGAGAGGTGGTAGTATGAATCAAAAGAAGAAAAGCATGTGTACTACCGTGGGCTCTAAAATGCGTATATTAAGAACTATGAGCAATTGTCCATCTTCAATTTCGTGAGACACATCCCTCCTACTGAAAGATCTTCTGAAAGATTTTGAGACATGATAGTATGGACCAATGTAAGAAAATAAGTCTAGCAGACACGGGTTCTAAACTACATACCTTAACACATATATGTGCTTCTTTATCTTCTCTAATGTGAGGTACTTCTACCAAAAACTCTTTGCTTAGTATATTTAGGGAGGTGAAAGTAAAGATCAAAACAAGAAAAAATTGTCAGGGAACAGTGCACTGAAGGAAATACTTTAAGAGCTGTTGCTTATCTTCGCTAGTGTGAAATTTAGAAAAACATCTTTTCTATAGAACAAGTGCTTATAGTTCTTAAAGTACTCATTTTAGTGCCCCTGCTTACTCGACTTTTTTTAATTGATACATACTACCTCCTCCCAGAATATGAAAAGCACTCCCAGAATATGGAAAGCAAATAGCCTGCAGTATAGTTGATGTGTTTCACAGTATCCAATACTAACAAGTGCTCATGGTTCTTAAGGAGCACATGTTTACTAGACGCTTTTTTTTTTTGTTATT
The DNA here is from genome assembly GCF_023898315.1 of Schistocerca nitens. NCBI lineage: Eukaryota > Metazoa > Arthropoda > Insecta > Orthoptera > Acrididae > Schistocerca > Schistocerca nitens. The sequence continues at coordinate 187,579,510 of NC_064618.1, read as the reverse complement.
TAGGTCCCTAGTACAAGCTCTAATTGTTTGTCGGTAGAGTCCTGCTTCGCCCTGAATAAGTTACATCGTAATACACTCCTGGAAATGGAAAAAAGAACACATTGACAGCGGTGTGTCAGACCCACCATACTTGCTCCGGACACTGCGAGAGGGCTGTACAAGCAATGATCACACGCACGGCAAAGCGGACACACCAGGAACCGCGGTGTTGGCCGTCGAATGGCGCTAGCTGCGCAGCATTTGTGCACCGCCGCCGTCATTGTCTGCCAGTTTGCCGTGGCATACGGAGCTCCAGCGTGGACGTGAACCGTATGTGCAGTTGACGGACTTTGAGCGAAGGCGTATAGTGGGCATGCGGGAGGCCGGATGGACGTACCGCCGAATTGCTCAACACGTGGGGCGTGAGGTCTCCACAGTACATCGATGTTGTCGCCAGTGGTCGGCGGAAGGTGCACGTGCTCGTCGACCTGGGACCGGACCGCAGCGACGCACGGATGCACGCCAAGACCGTAGGATCCTACGCAGTGCCGTAGGGGACCGCACCGCCACTTCCCAGCAAATTAGGGACACTGATGCTCCTGGGGTATCGGCGAGGACCATTCGCAACCGTCTCCATGAAACTGGGCTACGGTCCCGCACACCGTTAGGCCGTCTTCCGCTCACGCCCCAACATCGTGCAGCCCGCCTCCAGTGGTGTCGCGACAGGCGTGAATGGAGGGACGAATGGAGACGTGTCGTCTTCAGCGATGAGAGTCGCTTCTGCCTTGGTGCCAATGATGGTCGAATGCATGTTTGGCGCCGTGCAGGTGAGCGCCACAATCAGGACTGCATACGACCGAGGCACACAGGGCCAACACCCGGCATCATGGTGTGGGGAGCGATCTCCTACACTGGCCGTACACCACTGGTGATCGTCGAGGGGACACTGAATAGTGCACGGTACATCCAAACCGTCATCGAACCCATCGTTCTACCATTCCTAGACGGCAAGGGAACTTGCTGTTCCAACAGGACAATGCACGTCCGCATGTATCCCGTGCCACCCAACGTGCTCTAGAAGGTGTAAGTCAACTACCCTGGCCAGCAAGATCTCCGGATCTGTCCCCCATTGAGCATGTTTGGGACTGGATGAAGCGTCGTCTCACGCGGTCTGCACGTCCAGCACGAACGCTGGTCCAACTGAGGCGCCAGGTGGAAATGGCATGGCAAGCCGTTCCACAGGACTACATCCAGCATCTCTACGATCGTCTCCATGGGAGAATAGCAGCCTGCATTGCTGCGAAAGGTGGATATACACTGTACTAGTGCCGACATTGTGCATGCTCTGTTGCCTGTGTCTATGTGCCTGTGGTTCTGTCAGTGTGATCATGTGATGTATCTGACCCCAGGAATGTGTCAATAAAGTTTCCCCTTCCTGGGACAATGAATTCACGGTGTTCTTATTTCAATTTCCAGGAGTGTATAAACGCTTATTTCTCTTTTTATAGTACTATACAAAAATACGAGTATATTGTAGTATATTAAAATATACTGATACAACGAGCCTCACCGTCCAAAACCGCCGAAATATAATGCTGCGTCAGTCATATACATCTTACCTTACTTCAAGGAAAGTTGACGTAATTAACACAATTTCTAAATGTTATCACATTCGTATTTGGCATGCAACTAGCCGATCGGCAGCAAATTGAGTTACAGCTGATTCTGAGGAACTACTTGGCTAACTTGAGGGAAAGGAACTTGTAGCACGAACGTGTTATGAGTTCTAATATATATTATTACTGCTTTCACGATTGTAGTGTCGACCTAGGTCCTTTTAAGTTACGATAAGATACATCCTCGGAAATTGTAGCACTTACTACTTTCAATAGGGAATATGATGTTGCTTTAAAAAATTATGCGTGACTGTGATCGTACAGTAAATAAATTAATTAAAATAGTTTAAATTCTTTCTGCCCTTTATTAAATAGTAGATATCTGGCTTCCGGTCTAGTATTTATTCCTTTCGAAAAAGGTGTAGAAAAGATCTGAGGATGGTCATCACGGACTGAAACCGGTCATCGTCAAAAGAATTGATATTGTGATCAAAGAAACGAATAAAAAACATTTGATTTACGTTTGATATGAGTGAAAACACTATAGTTAGGAATGGCGTTAGAGTTACATACTTTGATGGTTATTTCACTAGACATCCTCTTAAACCGTTAAACCCATAACATATATGACGCTGCTGATACTTACCCAACTGTAGCTTCACATCATTAAAATCATTATCAAAAGTATTGAGCTTGACGAACTCTGCTTAACTACTTCAGTTTGCGTACTTGGTATTCTTATTTGTTTTGTAGTGCTTCTTAACAATGCTAAATTGTTCCTTAAAAGGATAATTGAACCAATTAGATCTTAATTGGGACGGCTGCCGCTTTAAAACAAGGATGTCCGAGGGATGAGGGAAGATGGGCTTAAGACGAAGCCTTTGACTGGAGTGACAATGGGACGACAAGAAAGGCTCTGCCACGATGAAGGTCCAGTCCATGCGGAAAGGGCCTGACAATAGAAGGCAGTGATTAAAGGGCCCCCCTCATTCAGCAGAGTCTCTGCTGTATCTGCTCTTTCCGTTGTGTCTAAAGAAGTAAAACGTGTTCCTTCAGGAGTACAAATAATAACGTATGAGTTTCGCCCCATAATGTCTGCGTAGTAAATATAGTTAATCAAATAACAGAAACCGCTATTCAGAAAGATGTGAAAGTTAATTTTTTTTTAAAACTTCACTCACGTTTCGAATGATAGCATTTGTATATGTATTGTAACGAAGGCATATGAACAAGGCAAATAGCAGACAGCTTTACCAAGGAATCTTTTAAATAAGAGGCAATGATGACGTATTATGGATCCAGAAGCAAACATGAGGAGGAGGTGGAAATTAGTATTTAACGTGCCGTTGACAACTAGGTCATTAGAAAAGGAGCACAAGCTCAGATTAAGGAAGGATGGGGAAGGAAATTGGCCGTGCCCTTTCAAAGGACTCATCCCGGCATTTGCCTGAAGAGATGTAGGGAAATCATGGAAAACTTAAATCAGGACGGGCGGACGCGGGTTTTAACCGTCGTCCGCCCGAACGCAAGTCCAGTGTGCTAACCAGTATGCCACCTCGCTTGGTGCGCGAACATAGTCAAGAACGTAGAGCACGTTCTTGAAAAAACTATCACATGAATTTAAGAACAAAATAAAACTTAACATAGCACATAGTTGTAAGGCCGGATCCCACTTTGTAACACGTAACACACAACTGTTTCCAAAATATGAAACAAAAACCGCTTTAAATGCGATGATAATTTTCTTGAGTACCACAACGGAATTCACCTGAATTCAAAGTCGGTTCCTCCTCCTTCGCAAAATATAAATTTTTTTAATCACACTTTTACCTGCGGAAACACTTTGAGAATCTATACTTGATCAACAGGCCATCATGTTACTAGAAATCTGAAAATATAAATACAGGGTTGTAACACCATGGCTCCAATACTCTACGGATTTATTTTGCCTTTTGCTTTTGTTTAATGTTATAACATTGAGTATCTGTAAAAGTGTTTGAATCGATAACATAAATTTGTATACTCCTTTCTTTCTTAAAACTTTGAATGTTATGATTTGATTCTATGCAATGTAGTATATCTGTCATTTAAATATTTGTCCCATTTGGAGGGAACAAAACTCACTCTATATAATTGTAATTTCTGTGTGAATAATTTTTGATAGAAATGTCAATATGTCCAAATGTTCTGTTTTGTTTAATGTATTTGGTTACTGTTATGTAAAGTGCTGATCCTCACTTAGGGTTCTTAATTAGTTTGTATGTAAAAGGTGTAGTGGTTCCGCTCGGGAACGGAACTATGTAGCGCACGCAAATTGTGGTTGGTCTAGGTAGAAAAGGTGGAACAAGAGTCAGTCGGGGACGAGCTACGAGTCGAGGACGAGCTACCAAACTGTGCACTGCCATGTAAAAGATGCATATTGTGCTGCTTCCGAGGGAGGCTTTTTCTGCTACTTTCCAATGCCTCGGATGGATGGATAAATAGCTGGAACTATTCTGGAATTTGTATCTATCACGCCACCAAGAACTGACAGAGTCCAGCAATTCTACTGGCAACTCCACCTACCAACATGTAGTTGCCACCACATTGCGCAAGCATTGCATCGGAATGCTACAATGATGTACAGTGAAGGATTAGCTTAATGGATGTGTTAGTGTGCTCAAATATAAGGTAATTTATATCTGAATTTATGTACCTACCTTGATTTTTCTAGTCATCATAACTCCTCTCAGGTTCCTCTCCGTTTGAACTAAAGTGATTTCCGAGTGTCCTTACTGAAAGAACATTAAAGCCCAGTGTATTGTTAATTGATGCCTCTTGAACATAGTAAAAGAAAGTTAAAGTTAATGTGGCAAGAGAGTGAGTTAAAGTTAATGATGCTTGATAAAAATAATTTTCCTAGTAAAACTGCTTATTAATGTGTTGTTGCCAACTTCAAATTAAAAGTTCTTAAGACTGAGGCTTATAAAGTTTTGGTTAGTAAATGATCACATTACTGCCTGTTGTTAATCGCAGAAGGTGAGTCAGCATCTTACATATATGTTAATTTTGTGTCTCACGGTAGTAAAAGTGGAAAACTGCTATTGTGAAACGTTATATACTCATGTTTGCTAAGTGTTTGTCTCTCTTGTGTATTAGAAGTGCATATTAATAGTATAACAGGATCCACAGTTTGTCTATTGTGTTAATGCTCGGTAACAAGTAACGGAAAGACCACTAATTAGGAAAACCATAATATCTTTACTCAAATGATAGTGAGAAGCAAACTGTTAGTGGATTCCAATTAACTTTCATTTTAAATATTAAAGTATTTAACTGCTAGAGACTTAACCTATGTCCAATTTATGATCCTGCAGTGAATGTTAATAGTAATGTTATAAAGACCGTTCAGTTTTAACAAGCCCTGAAAGTAATAGTGTGTTTCGGTATCTGTTATATTTTTGCAAATAGTTTGTGCTGTTCCATTTGTTAGCTTCGATCATAAAACATATGTATGTGTCAAAGTTCTTTGCACTCGCGTGTGGCCAAGGCTAGGTTGTGTTTGTCCGTTATAGTTACTTATACCTACTTGCTTAAACGAGAACGTTAATCTTTCTCTTGCCTAATTAGGCTGACGACCGTTTTCCTTATTCTTTAAACAGTGTAGCAAGGCAAAAATATTGTTTGTTACTGTTCGAATATTTACGTAATTCTGACTTTCATTTCCGACAAGCCATTTCCGTTACGTACATCACGGTCAACCTAGCAAAATTCCTCTCAGAGGGTAACACTGTTCTGTTGCGCTATACCATAATTGCTTTAATATTGTTTTATTTCGCAACCTGTCTCCAGCTTCGAGGTTATGGTGTAGCAGTAGCAGACGGAAGTGTTATAGGGTGATACACGAAGAAATGCAAATATTTTAATAAGTTCTTCTACAAGTAAGACTAAAGAAAAAAGTTCTTATAAACATAGGTCCACAAATGTTTCGTTACGGAGTTACGGTTAACAAAAGATTTCCTGAAATTTAGCAATGTTTCTAATATGAAGCCATCGCTAAATTGTACGAGGTTAAAGTAAAGCCCTATTTCCATTTAGTTTGTTGTTATTGATATGGAGAATCTAATAAAACATGTTCCAGACGTGTATCTGCAGTAGTTTCCCAGAGTCGGACGTTGGTAGCCGAGCGGTTCTAGGCGCTTCAACCTGGAACCGCGGGACCGCTACGGTCGCAGGTTCGAATCCTGCCTCGGGCATGGATGTGTGTGATGTCCTTAGGTTAGTTAGGTTTAAGTAGTTCAAAGTTCTAGGGGACTGATGGCCTGAGATGTTAAGTCCCATAGTGCTCAGAGCCATATTAGTAGTTTCCCAGAACATCCAGAAAAGCATGATACAATTTTTGGAAGCATTAACTCCTAACCAACTGAAATTTAATTATACTAACAGTATGGAACATTTAATTATCAGAGTGATTGTATAAGACAAAACAAAGGAAGACTTCTTGCTACATTTTCCAAATGACATAACACCGAGAAAAATAAGATAACATATAATACAGAAAATCCATGACTGAGTCATAGACAATGCAGACAAGCGAGCCCTCGACCTCCTCTGATTCTGTATGCCTAGTAGCACGCGCTAGAACCTGCCTGCTGGCACCTAAGACTCGTCACTGCGGGCCTATGGGATATCGTCTCAGTTGTGCGACTGGATTCGTGATTTCCTGTCAGGAAGGTCGCAGTTCGTAGTAATAGACGGCAAATCATCGAATAAAACTGAAGTGATATCAGGTGTTCCCCAGGGAAGCGTCCTGGGACCTCTGCTGTTCCTTATCTATATAAATGACTTGGGTGACAATCTGAGCAGTTCTCATAGGTTGTTCGCAGATGATGCTGTAATTTACCGTCTAGTAAGGTCATCCGAAGACCAGTATCAGTTGCAAAGCGATTTAGAAAGGATTGCTGTATGGTGTGGCAGGTGGCAGTTGACGCTAAATAACCAAAAGTGTGGGTCATCCACATGAGTTACAAAAGAAATCTGTTGGAATTCGATTACTCGATAAATAGTACAATTCTCAAGGCTGTGAATTCAACTAAGTACCTGGGTGTTAAAATTACGAACAACTTCAGTTGGAAAGACCACATAGATAGTACTGTGGGGAAGGCGAGCCAAAGGTTGCGTTTCATTGGCAGGACACTAAAGAGACAGCTTACACTACACTTGTTCGTCCTCTGTTAGAATATTGATGCGTGGTGTGGGATCCTTACCAGGTGGGATTGACGGAGGACATCGAAAGGGTGCAAAAAAGGGCAGCTCGTTTTGTATAACCACGTAGTAGGGGAGAGAGTGTGGCAGATGTGATACGCGAATTGGGATGGAAGTGATTACAGCAAAGACGTTTTTCGTCGCGGCGAGGTCTATTTACGAAATTTCAGTCACCAACTTTCTCTTCCGAATGCGAAAATATTTTGTTGAGCCCAACCTACATAGGTAGGAATGATCATCAAAATAAGAGAAATCAGAGCTCGAACAGAAAGGTTTAGGTGTTCGTTTTTCCCGCGCGCCGTTCAGGAGTGGAATGGTAGAGAGATAATATGATTGTGGTTCGACGAACCCTCTGTAAAGCACTTAAATGTGAATTGCAGAGTAGTCATGTAGATGTAGATGTAGATGTCTGTTCATGTGCCTTTCTTAGTGGCCAAAAAGCTTGGGCGGATGACAACGAGGATGTTGCCGAACAGGTATGTCTTAGAAGGGACACTTCGTCATTTCATTCTCGCATATTTGGATGTCGCTACCCTCCGTGATCATGTCACAAGGGGTAGAGAACCGAGAGTTCTGAGAAACACAAGAAACCTTCGCTGCTTCACATCGCGTTCGTATTTTGTCGTATGGGTTTAAATGGTCTCTAGTGGTTTTACAATGTACTCCAGAATACACAGGCTGCACTGCAGAGGGGTACGATCACATCCATTGTGGCTGTTCTCCTACTATGTCCTTAGAGAAGGGTTCAATCGTCCAGGGGGATATCAGCAGTGTCAAAGGTTGACAAGAATATCGTCCTGTCGCTCATAGCACTGCTAACTATCGTTTCTGATCGGGACATGTCTGGGAATCATAACCCCATCTGAGTGGGTGGTTCGATTGACACCATTTGCGGCATATCATGAGGCCTTCTCGGGTCGATTCTGAGCGTTAGTGAGTCTGAAATGATTCCCTCTGCCACTCCTCAGAAAACCGAGTGATTTCTGCGGTGGGTGTCGCGTATCTGAACCTACAAGGCGTGACACTTGGTAACAGCGGACGCGACCACCTTCCAATCGTTCGACATTTTTACGGTATTATTGGACAGAAACGGGGTGGTAATTGGTGCCAATATGACATTATTAACCCACTTTACACCTCACATGAACTTTCTGAGCTCTGGCGTTCTTTTTTTTTTTTTCAGCGTGCGTAGTCGTCTTGTTGCTCCAAGCAACGCCGAGTCCTAAGGTGCCGTCGTAGTGCGTCGCGCTTTTCTCTGGTTAGAAATGGTTCAAATGGCTCTGAGCACTATGGAACGTTTCTTCTGAAGTCATCCGTCCCCTAGAACTTAGAACTACTTCAGCCTAACTAACCTAACACACATCCATGCTCGAGGCAGGATTCGAACCTGCGATCGTAGCGGTCGCGCGGCTCCAGACTGTAGCGCCTAGAACCACTCGGCCAACCCGGCCGCCTCTGTTGTTACAGAGGAACGTTATAGACCCCTGCGAGCCAAATGGGAAAGAGTTGCAGGGTTTCGAAAAGACGATCCCTTAACTGTGTTGCGCAGTGTGTTTGGCCCCACTCAGGATGACATGCACTGATCAACCAAAATATTATGACAACCGACCTAATGACGATATAAACCCGTCCAGACGATAGCAGCGTTATCTGATGAGGAATGGCTGCCAGTCAGACTAAATCGTCCCCTTAGAAAAGTTTTATAAATGGCAGTGCTGGAAAACCTCTACATTACTTGATTTTCAAACTGCTGAGCAAAACTGAACGTACTCAGACATTCCCTAAACTGACACGCAATATTTTTAGCGCAACGCAATCTGAATTTCAATAATTCCTACAAAAGAATGGCCCTGACTAACAATAACCTATACCTTTCATTAATCACTTACCTCACATAAATCTTCGTTACTCGAACTACTGCAATACAGCGAGCGCCAATACTGCCAGCTAAATAAAACATTTTGAAGGCATAGTTAGCAAAGGAAAGATTTTGATAGAGAACAAACAATGTATTTACCTTAATAACGTTGAAAAGTCATCACATATATACATCAGTTCATGATATCCAATATTAAAAATTATTCTTTCTGATGGACACACGTCCAGATCGTCTGCTCTCAAAATTCTACCATGTCTCTCCCCACCTCCACCACTGCTGGCGGCTCACCTCGAACTGCGCAACGCTACGCGCTGCTTACATCCAACTGCCCAACACTACAATAGCGAACATTTCAACAATGCCAACCAGCTACAGACCGCACACAGCACAGTCAGTGTTTTTCATACAGAAACCTAAGTGGCGTTACCAACATAAAAACCTGAACAGCCTACTTACAAGACACATGCTTGGCCCTCGTAGCATCAGTGAGCGGGTTGACTGTGTGTAGACTCAGGAAGATGCGTGATCTATCTCAGTCTGACCGAGGGCAGACTGCGATGGTACAGAGGTTCGGCCCGATCATTTCGGAAACTGTACAACTTTCCGGGTGTTCGAGAAGTGCTGTGGTCAGGGTCTTCAACACGAGGCAAAACCGAGGTGAATCTACGTCCAAATGTGGGATTGGCCGGCCACCTCTCATCACAAATGTCAGACGTCGTATGCTGGGCAGACTGGTAAAATGGGACAGGCAGCCAACTGTGGCGGAACTGAAATCTAAACTGGGCAGAGCACATGTGTGTCTGAATCTACACTGCTAACGATGGGCCTCAGCAGCCGACGACCCATTTATGTGCCAATGGTAACACCCACAACGGAAATTACAACTGAAATGGGCACGTGGCCGTCAGCACTGGACATTGGTGCAGTGCAGAGCGGTCCATAGTCTCATGAACCCCTATAGCATCTGCATCATCCCGATCGGAGGTAGCGAAACCGTCGTCTTCCACGGGAAAAACTACGTGACACCTGTACTTGGATATGAACGTTTGGTGTCAATGGCCGGCAAGCCCTTTGCGGGGCAGGTCCGACCGCCTTGGTGCACGTCTTATTACAATCGACGCCATATTGGGCGATCTGGGCGCCGGATCGGGTTGAAATGATGATGAAGACAACACAACACCCAGTCCCCGAGCGGAGAAAATCTCCGACCTAGCTGGGAATCGAAGCCGTGACCGTAGGACGGCAATCCGTCACAATGACCACTCAGCTATCAGGGCGGACACACCAGTACTGCGGGGCAGAGACAAGCTGGCGGCGGCTCTATTATGCTCTGGGGAACGCTAACATGGGTATCTATGCTTCCAGTGGATCTCGTGCAAGGCAACGTGATGGCCAAGGAGTATCGTACACTGACTGCAGACGAAGCACACTCTTTCATTACTATACTGCTCCCAACGGCAGTTTCACTTTAAAACAAGACAATGCGCCATGTGTTAAGGCTAGGAGTCTAATGGAGTGGTTCGAGGAAGACAGTGCAGAGTTTCAATTTATGTATTGGACCGCGACCTCGACAGACCTGAACTGAATCCAATACATCTGAGATGCGACTGATTCTGGATGTCAGAGCTCATCACTCCCTTCGCGGAATTTACGAGAATAATGTGTGTTGCAGATGGGGTGCCAGTTTCCTCTAGCGACCTTCCAAGGCTTCATTGCTTCAACGAAACAACGCGTCATCACTGATATACGTGCCAAAGGTGAACATACCGATTATTAGTTAGGTGGGCATTCTGTTCTGTCTGATCAGAGTATGTACCAAATGAGATAATTACATTAATGACTAAAGGAGTGTGTACAAACTATATCGTGTTGTCCAGTTTGACAGTGGACGAAGTTCGATATATTATCATCATCATCTCCTTCCAAAGATTAGGTGTAGTAGTCACCTGTTTATGTCTCTACTATCCATCTATCCATCGCATGTGAAATCTACCTGTTTGTTTCTCACCCGATAATGAATTACTTTTTTTGGAAATCTATTTTCTATCATCCTAGCAACAAGACCCATCCATTTCATTCCGTTCTCTTCTATTTCGTCATTTACTAATACGATTTTTAAATCTGATCTCATCGTTTCATTCCCTATACATACATCTCATCCCCTTAAATGTCTCATAAACTTCATCTCTTCTGGCTGTACATATGTTTATGATTCTGTAACATAAACAAGAGCACATACACCAAAAATTATATTGAATTTGATCTGTGTTCATTCCTTCTTTTCCTTCCCAATGTTCTTCCGATTGTTCTGCAGATCTTCTTCTCAATGTATTTATCATAGTAAAAAATAATATTAAATCTGAGATAACTGACGTCGGATACTTGTCCTAAAATTTATGGACTCATTACTATTATTTTCGATCTGATTACATTTTTTCCTTTGAAATACATTACCTTTGTGTCAAATGCATCTATAGGTAACTTGTACTATTTCGAGTTTGGGTCAATCTATTAACTGCTCCGTGTAAATTATCTTCTGTTTCCTGTATCTGGTCGTCAGCATATAACAGTGTATTTAATGGTATGGTAGATCCTATTTTAATTCCTAACTGTATTTCATCGTCTGACCTCATAACTAGGTCGGCGATACGTAAATTAAATAAAGTGTGTGGATAGACCGCATCCCTGTCGAACACCTTGAATTATTAAAATTTCATCTGAGGTTTTCGAATCAGAACATACAACTGTTTTTGTATTGTCATGTAAATATTTTATAATATTAATAGGCTATTTAGGAAAACGTTTTCCTTCCAGTATTTCCGATGGAAGGGGTCTTTTCACCTTATCAAAGGTTTTGTCATACTCAATTAATACTAAATGCGTTTCTAAGCCAATTCCGTTGACTTTTTTAAATACGGAAATAACTGTAGCTATAGCTGTGTCAAGATTAACCATAGAATATTATACGCGTTGTGATGTCGACAGAGAGCTGGCGGAACTGTTTCTGAGGTGACAACACATTGCCTCGACGCACATTCGGCGATGGCGTGTTAATAAGAGGCGGTGGAGTACGGTGAATAATTAAGGCAATGCGACAATAAATTGCAAACAAGATTTCGCAGCAGTTTTATGTCACTGAGGTCTAGGAAAAAAGAGGACGCCGTAGGAAGATTTATCGGGCGGCCACAGGTTCCGGATGTGGGCGCCTGCGGCTCCCGACGCCACACGTCCACCCGCGTGATTTAGTGCATGGTGGCGTCGCGTCGCGGCGCTGCGGAGGCGGCCACGGTTGAGCTGCGCTGCGGGGGTGGCGGTAGCGGTGGCGGTGGCGACTCTCCAAGGCGCCGGCCTGTCCACGTGCACACTAGCGCAGCAGCCCCGTGCGGCCGCCCTGCGCTCTGCTTGGCATTCCTTTTTGCTTTTATAAACTACACTGCTTGCCGCTACTCTTTGCCCTCTGTTTGTTCGAATGTGTTGATCTCAGTGATACGACAAATCGGGCACCACTTCTGCTGGCACTTGGTCACGTTCAGAGCAGTCAGCACTCAGTCCGCGCGTAGCCTGCTGGAAAGTTTTTGCAAGCGGTTGTGCGGTGCAGTATCTGTACATATTCCCGGCTTGCAGTTAAGCTCGCGATAATAGTGATCTAAAATAAAGTGTAAGGAAACCCACAAGCTACATTCAGTGCTATTACACTGAAGAGCCAAACAAACTGGTACACCTGCCTAATATCGTGTAAGCCCAACGCGAGCACACAGAAGTGCAACAACACGACGTAGTATGGATTCGACTAACGTCTGAAGTAGTCCTGGAGGGAACTGAGACGATTAATCCATTAAGCCGTAAGAGTATAAGGAGGTGGAGGTCTCATCTGAACAGCCCGTTGCTAGGCCTCCCAGATATACTCAATAATGTTCATGTCTGGGTAGTTTGGGGGTAAGTGGAAGTGTTTTAACTCAGAAGAGTATTCCGGATGACACTCCATAGCAATTCTGTACGCCGCGCGGGATTAGCCGAGCGGACTGGGGCGCTGCAGTCATGGACTGTGCGGCTGCTCCCGGCGGAAGTTCGAGTCCTCACTCGGGCATGGGTTTGTGTGTTTCTCCTTAGGATAATATAGGTTAAGTACTGTTTAAGCTTAGGGACGGATGACCTTAGTAGTTAAGTCCGATAAGGTTTCACACACATTTGAACATTTTGAACAATTCTGTACGTGTGAGATGTTCCATTGTCCTGCTGGAATTGTCCGAGTCCGTTTGAAAGCGCAATGTACATGATTGGATGCAGGTGATCAGAAAGGACGCTTACGTACATGTCACCTGTCAGAGTCGTATCTAGACGCTCAGGCGTCCTATATCACTCCTATAGCACGCGCCCCACACCATTACAGAGCCTCCACCAGCTAGAGAAGTACCCTCCTTACATGCAGGGTTCATGGATTCATGAGGTTGCCTCCATACCCGTATACATCGATCCGATCGGGCAACATGTTTCACGTCATCGACAGGCCAATGTCGGTGCTCACGGGCCTAGGCGAGATGTGCAGCCGTGAAGGGTACACGATTGGGCCTTCAGCTCCGACGGACATATCGATTATGTTTCGTTGAATGCTTCACACGATGACACTTGTCGATGGCCCAGCATTGAAATCTGCAGCATCTTGCGGAAGGGTTGCATTTCTGTAACATTGAATGATTCTTCTCACTCGTAATTGGTGCCGTTCTTGCAGTATCTTTTCCCGGCCGCAACTATGTCGGATATTTGATGTTTTAGCGGATTCCTGTTATTCGCGATACACTCGTGAAATATTCTACAGAAAATCCCCTCTTTATCGCTACCTCGGACATGCTGTGTCCCATCGCTCATGCGCCGACCGTAACACCAAGTTCAAACACACTTAAATCTTATAACCTGGTAGAAGCAGTAACCGATCTAATAATCTCGCCCGATATTGTGGTCTTATAGAGGCGTTGCCGACCGCAGCGCCCTTTGTGTCTTTTTACATATATTGTATTTGAACACGCATACATATATCAGTTTCTTTGGCGGTTCAGTGTATATTCAAAGATATTATTCTGGCTGATGAACACAACTGTATGGGTGGAGGACATGTTTTAGCATATGAATATATGTGTGAGCTACTTCGTTTTATAAGCATATATTTCTATAATTATTACATAGGATATTTACGAAATTGCAGGGCCTGTGTTGTTCAGCAGTATGATGCGAACTTCCTTCGGACCTGCGTGCATGTACAAATGAACTTTGCATCGTACTGCCGAACCGCATATTGCATGGGGGGTTAATAATTTTTAAATGAAAATATTTTTAGGACTTGTATGTCCGATTAAGAAGCCTCGTAACCGGTAGGCCCTGAGTAGTATTAGTACGCAATCTGACTGCATAAAATAACAGCAAAGAAAGAAAGGAAAATTCCATTTACACAATTAACTAATTAAGTCCCCTACAACTATAAAGGCTACGAAACAACAAAGCACAAGTGTAACTGTTTGTAACGTGCACTTGGGACACACAATACCCGTTAAAGCCTGTGCTATGGTAATTGAGCGGGGTTCACCTTATGAGAAAGGATTTTTGTATAGATATCGACCGCGTGTACCTGAATGGTGGCAAATCAGACTTACGCCCACTCTGTAATAACAATGATCTGTCAAGTAAGTCAAAAGAGCAATTACACGTCAAGATGGACCAAAAGCAACACTGAAGATGCTACCAATTTGATAATTATACGGTCGCCAGCGTAGTTAGGCATTAACTGAGTTCCTTCCCTGTACAAGTTGGTGTATATTCATGCAAAATAACACGTAGTAACATTGCATAATATAGTAAAATTTTAGAACCAGAAAATCTATTGAACTGATAGTTTCAAGTTCTGTACTGATATGGAAAAACCATGAATACATAAAACTACACTATAATGTATACTACAAAACTTCGTAGTGTCTATTGATCTGATTGAAATCGGGCATAGGTTACCCTAGAAATAGCACTTTCGAGCCACACACAAAATGTCAGTTTTGATAAAGATAAAACACTGATAAATTTTGGCTTTTATATTGACTTTAACTTTTGCTGGTCAAACCAATTTAGAACACTCCTGGATTCAAATGAATAAAAAGGTGGGGGGGGGGGGGTTCCTCAAACTGTTATGATCACTGTATTAAAAATTTTTTTCACTGAATTTATTATGAGTTCAAGATTTCCAGTATATGAGTTACTACTCTTTTTTTCTTATTTACTGTTCATGTAAATACCTTTATATCAGTCTCGAAATAATTAAACTTCATTACTATATCAATATTAAAGTTCAACTTCGTTATACCTTCGTTATTCATTTACTGGTTCATTAACAAAACCTTTAAACACCATTCTAACATAACTAGGTCAGCAAGTAATAAATATTAACACAAAATTTTATTTTTCATTTCGGGACACTCGGATTGCACAACATTTGGAAAGGACCCTCTCTAGGTTAGTTGTGATGATAATGAAATGATGGGAAACTTCTGGTAAATTTTAGGTTATTATTGAACAGTTCACTCTATGGTCCATACGAATACAGTACTAAAAGTTTCAACCTGCTTGCATCGATGCGGCGGTTGGCGGGATGGTGAGGCACAGAGCACACATATAACCACAGCTATGGCTCTTGACGTATCGGCACTTTAATTCTTCTTAGCGTCGCAATACTTTTCCATTTAGTGCCTATGGAATTATGCCATGCTGTGTGGGCGTTGGAACAACATACCCTAGGCTCAGTGAAACTACGTCTTACAGGAGAGCCTCCTCGCTCCAGAAGGTGTTGCTCAGACCTATGCCAAACTCCAACTACTACTGCTGCTGAGCCCGTTGCGCCGTGCAGTGCCCATGCGCATTTTCCCGCGCTCGCCTGCCATCCACCTTTTACTGCTCCCATACAGACAGGGTATTCACCCGAGGTTTAGCATTCTACATATCCTAACACATTGCCTACGTATGGACCAGACGCACAGTTACAATTTTAAACGTCTTACAACAGTCTCAACGTTTGTTACATTTCAATTCTATTACAATATTGGTTGACATTTGACATAAACATAAACTTGTTTGCAGTTTTCTTAACACAATGACATGAAACAAAAACGAAATGAAATCAGAACATTAATTACACAAGTTTAATGAAAAATCAGATGGAAAAAATATTATTTATATGTACAGTGTTACAGTGTCGTTGTTACACATACCCCTGTTTCCAGTAAATCTCACTAAATGCAAATTTGATGGGAACATTTAACTTTATATTTATACCGGGGTTTCTGAATCTTTGTGTGAATGTGCCATCATAAAATTTTATATCACAAAACTTCCTTTCACTCACATTATATAGGTCTATACTTTTTAATATATCGAGAATATTTACCTATCATTTACGTAAGTGCCTTTGGCACAGTCCAACCTCCTATTACAACATGATTTAAATAGCAAATTACTTATCATTATTAAATTTCTCAGAGAAATAAAATCAAAATCTGGAACACAAGCACTTAACTACAAAGCATATACAAATACCTATAAACACTATAAAACAATTTGTTGCTGCTTGCATTGAATGGCAGTCCATTTCCTTATTTACTAATAGACACAAAATACTATTTAGAAAAATCACTACATATATTTCCTGCCTGTTATTCAGATTTGGGCAGTCCATTTCACATCATTTTATCACATCACCCGTACCACACTTACAATTCTCCCTTGACTATTTATCTGCCCTCTTTGGTGTTTGGCAGTCCTTTATATTATGACTCACATACTGCCCACTTTGATTTTTGGCAGTCCCATCTTTTATCTTGCTTGCAGCATTTGCTCTTTCTTTTCCGCCCTGTTTTCCATACACCTGTACATTCATAGTACATTTGGTAATCTGAAACTTACATAAGTACATTAGCACACTGACATTAGTATACATACATTTACAAAGATTTGTTACATTTAGAATAAAACAGTTTCATCGTAAGATACAGCACATTTACTGCAGATTGCTTTCTGAGTGTACTTATGTCACTCACTCCTAGGAACATACAGTTTCAGTTCCACAACTTTTCTTACACCTAAAGGTCTCTTGGTATTTGGGTGAATCAGGTAGTAAGCATTATCATGTGAAATGTTCTGCATTATATACGGTCCATTATAAATATATTTAAATTTGGAAATTTCATGGTTCACTTCACTAGATTTTTTGTGGGTTTTTAAAAGAACATAATCCCCAATTTTAAATTTTTAAACTTTCAGGTTTTTATCATGTCTTTGAGATCTAGATTCAGCTTTTTGCTTTGCCCTTTTTCTGACTAATTCTTTCTTTTGACTGAACCCCAAGCTTGTACAAGGTTGAAACTCTAGTTTTTCCTCAATTAAACTTTTACTTCTGCTGCCTAACAAAATTTCTTCCGGTGGGAACCCAGTCGTTTCATGATGTAGGGTGTTCATGACATTCTCAAAGTCCAATATAAATCTGCCCCAGGCTCTGTGGTTATGACTGCAGTACGTTCTACACAATCTCCCGATTTCTCGCACGTTCCCTCAACCGGGTTGCTAGCTGGGTGGTAGGCTGAGATATATTTAACCTCCACACCATTTTGCTCCATTCCCTCTTTCCACATTTTGGATATGAACTGGGGTCCATTGTCAGTTAGTACTGCCTTGGGTTTCCCGATGGTTCTGAAGTATTCGACCATCATATTAAATACAGCTTTTGCTGTTGCCTATATCAAGGGGTATAATTTTACAAACTTTGAGAATACTTCCAAAATTACTAAAATATATGTACAGTTTCCCAAATTCTTCGGGAGGGGACCATACAAATCTACTGATAATAATTCTAGGGTGTCCTCAGGTAATGTACTTTGCATTGGACCTCTACTAGTTCTGTTAGGTACTTTGGTCCTTTGACAGACATCACACGACTTAATTCGTTCATTTACCTTCTTACTGACGCTACCAGAAATCACTATTACATTATTCAGTTTATCCAAACATTTCTTTGGCCCACTATGCCCCAATGCTAAATGAAAATAGTCTATGACATCAGTATCAAACTGGTGTGGCCAACATACTCTCCATTCCTCAGTGACTAAATCTTTTCTCCTGTATAAAATGCCTTTAAAGATTTTGTAGTATTTCTTAATTTGAGGGTACTGCACACTGTCAAAATTTACCTTCACGGATTTCCACATTGGATCCTCATTCTGATGGTACCTCATATTTTTACATATTTGCTCAATTTTCCTTTTTCCTAAAACCTTTTTCATATACCTTATCTGGAAAGTATCCCTCTTAGACAATCGAGTAAAGCATCTGCCACGTAATTCTCAGTACCCTTAACATAACAAATATCATAATGAAACTGCTGTAGTACAAAGCCGAACGAGTTATCCTGCCATTAAGTAAACGACAATCTTTAAGAAAAGTTAAAGCTTTGTGGTCAGTATGCTTGATGAGCTTATGGCCCCACAGATAATTCCTGAATTTCTTTAATCCCCATATAATGGCTAAGGCCTTCTTTTCCGATATAGTGTAGTTTCTCTCGTATTTTGTTAGAGTTCTACTTGCAACTACCAATCCCATAACCACTACTGTCAGTACTAGTGTGGGAAGGTTCTGTCAGTATGGGGTGATGCAAATTATTGTCATTCAAGAGTTCACTTTTTAAATTTTCAAAATCTCTCATGCACCCTTCAGTCAAAAAAAAAGCACTATTTTTCTTTAGTAGATTATTAAAATGAGGACTATTAAAAGCTTGCCCCTTGACGAATTTTCTATAGAACCCACATAAACCTAAAAAGGCTTTCAACTGTTTTCCATTTCTAGGAGCTGGACACTCTACTATTGCTCTCAACTTTTTCAGGTCCTTACCAATACCGGTCATAGTAATAATGTGCCCCTGAAACTTTATTTCCGACTTCACGAATTCACATTTTTCCACTTAAGTGTCATGCCCCCTGCTTGTAGAGCAACAAAAACTTTCTGCAATAATTCACAATGCTCTTGCCATACCTCAGCAGCAATCAGTAAGTCATCTACATAAATGGTTAGCCGGGAACTCAATTCTCTCCCTAATACAAAGTCCAGTGCCCTAATAAATACCGCCACAGAAGTGCTAAGCCCAAATGGCACTACTTTATACTGATAGCATTTCCTGGCGAATAGAAAAGCTGTATATTTACGGAATTCTATGCTCAATGGGATTTGCCACTATCTGGCGGTCATGTCCAGACTGGTTAAATACTTCACATTATAAAACTTTTGGAGCATTTCGTCCAGATTTTCAGGTCTGTCTATTTCCTTCTTTGCAATTTTGTTCAAAGTCTTGGCGTCAATGACTACTCTTACTCCCCCATCCCTTTTATTCACAATGATAAGGGGCCTATTATTGTCGCTGCTACTCCGTTCGATTACACCCCATTCTATCATTTTATCTGTTTCCACTTGAACAGCCTGCCTCTTTGATATGGGTACCGAAAACGGTCTTACAAAGAAAGGTTTATGCTCTAATGTCTCAATCTGGTATTGAAAGTTCTTAACTAGGCCAGGTTTCTACGAAAATACGGTGCTATTACTTTCTAAAAGATCAAGCAATTCTATTTTCTGATCAGGACATATCTCCTTCTAATTTTCCACAATTTCTTTAAAATCATGGCCCTGCCTGTCACTCTCATCTCCTAACCTCTTGACATGGTACATTTCATACATGTTTGTTAAACCGTCTTTCCCTTTGTCGATCTCCTACAATAAGGAACCAATTTCTGAATCGAACAGCTTCCCATTTTCCTCAAATTTTATTTCCAAATTCGTAGATGCATTATTAATTTTGACCACTTCCTGGCTACAATCAACAATAACTTTTTCTTTATCTAGCCAATCTATACCCAGAATCATTTCAGTACTCAAGTCTGGCACAACCAAAAAATCGTGTTCAAACTTTTGTCCTTTTACACTAAATTCAACCAATATCTGGTTCTTTACTGGCTTGCTAGTCTTGCCAGTACCACCAACAATTTTTACACCAGTCACTGACATAATTACTAGTCCAGGCTTATCACAGATGTGTTCGAAAAACGATTGGGAGAAAGCACTTATCTGAGATCCAGTATCAAGGAGTACTTGCAATTTCACATTATAAATTTCAACTGGTATTACAGTTTGTTTAACCGTCAAATATTTTTCATTGTTGTTTTCTTCCCTGAGCAAATCCAGGTCGACGATAACATCGTCCCAAGATATGCTTTTGACCTGCACAACACCTATATCTGGCGGTTTCTTTGGTTCCCGGAGCTCAAAGTCATCAATTACTTGAACTCTTTGTAACATTGACACTGAGTCGTCCGGTGGCTCCTTTTTTCTCTGTTCAGTCTCAACATCTGGGTTTTGTTTTGAAACTTCGTCATCAGTAGGTACAATATCGCAGTTAGCTGTATTCCCATTATTTTCACTAGTACCGAAATACCCGTCATCTGAACTATCGTCAGAATCCGACCATTCTGGATGCTTTCAGGTTTTAACATAAAAGCTTTTCTGAGACAGGCACTAAGTTCTTCCTCTGCATTTTCGTCAGGCTTTGATTTTAACTCAATATCCTCTTTAGGCAAAACGACCTCATTATAAGCGTTACTCACACCCACTGTTACTTCATATTTAGTGTAATCCTCGTGCACTTCAGTTACTCTTAGGTAATTACCTGCCCCTTCCCCATGGTGCCTTTTGGTAACATCTTGTACTATTGGCGGATCGTTAACAGAAGTTACTTCCTCGTCAATGCTTAGGATTTCATCCACCATTTCCTTCCTATCTTAAACCATCATTCTATCGACAGCACGCGTACTTTGCGCGTCACTATTTACTCTCTCCTCTTCAAATTCGGGCCATGTCACCTTATCAACGTGCCTACTATTTCCTTTTTCACTAATTAACCTCCTTGCCTCATATTCCTTCTTAAAATCCTCCTACTCACATTGCTTGAGGCACTTGTACAGATCGTCGATCTGCACAAGCCAATCAGTTACTTCTGTTAATTCATTCTCGCCATTTACTTCATTGCTAACACTGCTAACCGCACCTCTCTGTGTATCCACTGTTCCATCTACTATTTCCATCGCCACGGAATTACCACTCCTAATGTATTCACCAGCTCTTACGGCAATGTTTGTACCTAATTCTGCCACCTTGCTAGCGGCTTCTCTCTGAACATCTGTTCTACTAGGCTGGGCCGTTACCTCTGATGCTCCACTCGCCTCTTAACATGTATCGCACTGCGCTGCGAAGATGAATCATCTGCGCACGCACCTGACGCTTGTTTCGCAACAACACGCTGCGTCTTTCCATGCCTATCCCTAAGCTGTCTCATAACTTTACTGTCAGTCCGGTAATGTTTCTTAAATCGGGGCCGTTATGTTCTGTCCGCTTCCGTTTGGCCCGCAACGTTCGTGGAAATCAGTTTCCCACATCGTTATTATTTTGTGCGGTGTACCCTCTACCGCGACCTCGATAACCCCCTCTTCCTCTTCCTCTGCCTCTACCTCTCTGTATCATGATGATGCGAAGACCATCGCCGTCATTCCTCTCATCATTATTACGGTTATTCCTGTTTCTAAAATTCTGACAATTGGTACGATTTTCACGCCAGTGGTCTTCGTCTGCGACCCTTTCGAGAAACGCTTGGAATCTGCGATGATTGCTTCCCACATATCTCTTCGAATCTTCTGGAAGCTTTTTATATAGCTCCCATACAATTTCAGAATCGGATCTTCTCCCTCTTAAGTGTGTCAACTTTCAGTACCAATATTCGCAGAAATCTTTCAAAGAATTCTTGCCCCTGTTATCATGAAGTTTGGCCATGATAAACTCGCGCCACAAATGATCCTGTTTTTGTTCGGACCAGTATTCTTCCGTAAATTTTTGCTTAAACTCTTATAACGGCATTAGTTCGGTATTCAAGTTAATTCCCCAGCGCTTAGCGTCACCTGCTAAGGCGCTAATTACAACGTTTATCTTTCCCTGACCAGACAAGTGTTTAGGAAACATTCTCTCGCAGTTTTTGATGAATTCTAACGGATGCCATCCGTTATGTTTTTTGGCGGGATCCAAGCGTTCCTCACCTTCCAACAGCTTCGTAGGTGGCGTGCCATTACAGACCACACTAGGCCTATCTTTGATTTTACTCTCGAGATCGATAATTCTGCCTTGAATGTTCGATGTATATTGTTCACACATTTTGTACACATCCGGTAACTTTTTCGCGTAAATCTCTTTCAGTATCTGATACTGCCATTTTCAACTGTGATATTCCATGTTGGCATTCGTTTACAATCTCAGTTTTAAGACCGAAAACTTTTTCGTCTACTTTTCTTTCAACTAGATGCTCCTTTCTCTCGTATGTTGAGAACTTCACCATCAAACCTACTGTTAATGTCGTCAATTTCCCCCTGCATAGTATTAATATTTTAATTAATTGTGTCAATTTCAGATTTAATAGTATTTATTACATTACTTAAATTACCCACTTTTGTTCTACCTGTTCTATTTGTTTACTAATTTTAATTCCTTGTTCTTCGACCTGTGCTTTAAGCTGACCAACATGTGTTCTGAGCTGATTACTTTGTTTTTTAAGCTGCTCGTCAACGTGTGTTTTAAGCTGATCATTCTGTGTTTTGAGCTGCTCACTCTGTCCTGCAATTTGTTTGGTTAATCGTTCAAGTAAGTCGTTCATGCTTAAAATTTTCACACTTTTGTTCTAAGGAATCGGTGTATTCCGATACTATTTCAAAATTTCATTCGGTTCTTTCTTTATCTGTGGTGAATCAAACATGCCAGTGGATTCGTTCACGTACCCACTATCATCTACAAAGTCATCCTCTACTTCCTATTTTATTCCTTGCTGTATTCGAGGCGATCTAGACATTTCAATCTGTTCGTTAACATGTTCGTGTTATTGTATGTACGCCAATTGTCTACCACTAACGCCATCTGTTATCTGGCCGCGTAAACTCCTGTCATTGCCAGCCACATCTTCCATTACGCATGGCACATCTACTGTGTCTACGTTCTTGTCCATACTGAACGCAAATTACACCTCACTACCGTACTTGACGTTCACTGCTATTTACTTTACTGAATAATATTGCAATTCGTGTCACTGTACATCCACTGTTCGGTATTCACGTTAATTTGTGACCGACAACAACTGGATGTCCTGTCACCGGGAAGCCACTTGTAACGTGCGCGTGGGGCACACAATACTCCTTAAAGCCTGTACTATGGTAAGTGAACGGGCTTCACCTTATGAGAAAGGATTTTTGTATAGATATCGACCGCGTGTACCTGAATGGTGGCAAATCAGACTTACGCCCACCCTGTAATAACAATGATCCGTCAAGTAAGTCAAAAGTGCAATTAAGCGTCAGGATGGACCAAAAGCAACACTGAGGATGCTACCAATTTGATAATAATACAGTCGCCAGCGTAATTAGGCATTGACTGAGTTCCTTCCCTGTACAAGTTGGTGTATATTCATGCAAAACAGCACGTAGTAACACTGCATAATGTAGTAAAATTTTAGAACCAGATAATCTATTGAACTGATAGTTTCACGTTCTGTACTGATATGGAAAAGCCATGAATACATAAAACTACACTATAATGTATACTACAAAACTTCGTAGTGTCATAGGGCATACGTTACCCTAGAAATAGCACTTTCGAGCCACACACAAAATGTCAGTTTTGATAAAGATAAAACACTGATAAATTTAGGCTTTTATATTGACTTTAACTTTTCCTGGTCAAACCAATTTAGAACACTCCAGGATTCAAATGAATAAAATGGGGGGGGGGGGGGGCGGGGGTTCCTGAAACTGTTATGATCACTGTATTAAAAAAATGATTACTAAATTAGTTATGAGTTCACGATTTCCAGTATATGAGTTACTACTCATTTTTTCTTATTAACTGTTCATGTAAATACCTTTATATCAGTCTCAAAATAATTAAACTTCATTACCATATCAATATTAAAGTTCAACTTCGTTATACCTTCGTTATTCATTTACTGGTTCATTAACAAAACCTTTAAACACCATTCTAACATAACTAGGTCAGCAAGTAATAAATATTAACACAAAATTTTATTTTTCATTTCGGGACACTCAGATTGCACAACATTTGGAAAGGACCCTATCTAGGTTAGTTGTGAGGATAATTAAATGATGGGAAACTTCTGGTAAATTTAGGTTATTATTAAACTGTTCACTCTATGGTCCATACGAATACAGTACTAAAAGTTTCAACCTGCTTGCATCGATGCGGCGGTTGGCGGGATGGCGAGGCACAGAGCACACATATAACCACAGCTATGGTTCTTGACGTATTGGCACTTTAATTATTCTTAGCGTCGCAATACTTTTCCATTTAGTGCCTACGGAAATTTGCCATACTGTGTGGGTGTTGGAACAGCATACCCTAGGCTCAGTGAAACTACGTCTTACAGGAGAGCCTCCTCGCTCCAGAAGGTGTTGCTCAGACCTATGCCAAACTCCAACTACTACTGCTGCTGAGCCCGTGCGCCGTGCAGTGCCCGTGCGCATTTTCCCGCGCTCGCCTGCCATCCACCTTTTACTGCTCCCATACAGACAGGGTATTCACCCGAGGTTTAGCATTCTACATATCCTAACACATTGCCTACGTATGGACCAGACGCACAGTTACAATTTTAAACGTCTTACAGCAGTTTCAACATTTGTTACATTTCAATTCTATTACAATATTGGTTGACATTTGACATAAACATAAACTTGTTTACAGTTTTCTTAACACAATGACATGAAACAAAAACGAAATGAAATCTGAACATTAATTACACAAGTTTAATGAAAAATCAGATGGAAAAAATATTATTTATATGTACAATAGTACAGCGTCGTTGTTGTTACATGTTCTTTGTGTGGAAGTGTGATTCAACGTACACATCTGGCACGGTTCTTCCTCGATACGACAAGATATTTCAAACACTATTTATAATGAAGTAATTAAAAAACCAGAAATACTATAATTGCATATAGAAACCACAATTACGGTCTAATACATAAACACAAGCCAGATTTTTTGTTGACTGAACCTGTGACCAAGAGGCATTGTTATTTAGGAAATTTGAAATAAAATTTTTTTGCTACCTTCACATATATTGACGAAAAATACACTGTGATCATTCAATCATCCCCAATCAAACAGCATCTGCTGTCTCATCCAACAGAACAACGACACACGACATGCCCTCAACTATTACTGCGATCGACATTATCTCAACAAGGTCTGCCCATGGCAACCCGCAGAACTACAACTGCCAGTGGAGGAGGCGAAATAATAGTCTTTGGCCCAATCTCTGGCGTTGTGATTCAGTGTAGCCACCTTTCATATGCCCCTCCTCAACGGGCTAGAATTTGATGGTATTTTTTGCCAGTATTGGTGGTGAAAATACCACCAAATTCGTCAAAAAAAATACAGCCAAAAATAAAATATAATATTAATAAGTAAATATCACATAAATAATGTTTTGCTTTGCACTGACCCTTCAATAACCTAATATATAAAATACAGTAAGGAATACTAATGCTTGCATACATGTGATTTTACATAATAGTTTACACAAGTATCATTCAATCAATGGCTCCAGCAAATATGAATAGGTGTAGGTAAGAGTCTCATAACATTTCATAAACAGTAAACACAGAAAAAATCAGGTTATACAAATATTCACATAAAATCTTTTCAATAGTTCAATAAACAAGTAGCACTCCTCAGAGTAGCTGACAGTTCCAACAGTAGCACTGAGCAATGTTGAACAGGTGGAGACACCAACAAGTGACATCATCTCAGTAGAAGCAGTTCCATCAGTGGCACCCAGCAATGTTGAAGAGGTGCTGACACCTACAAGTGACATCATCTCAGTAGAAGCAGTTCCATCAGTGGCACCCAGCACTGTTGAACAGGTGCAGACACCTACAAGTGACATCATTTCAGTATAAGCAGTTCCATCAGTCGCACCCAGCAATGTTGAACAGGTGCAGACACCAACAACTGGCATCATTTCAGTAGTAGCAGTTCCATCAGCGGCACCCAGCAACGTTGAACAGTGCAGGTAACAGTCCATAATATTCACTATCACTAATCAAACAGTTCATCAGAGTTTATCAGCAGAAATTAAACATCTCCAAGTGCCATCCATCATGTTGAACAAGTGCAGGTAACAGTCCATAATATTCACTATCACTAATCAAACAGTTCATCAGAGTTTATCAGCAGAAAAAAAATTTTTACAAGTGGCACCCATCAGTGTTACTACGTGTAAGCATGAACAAGAGTTTGAATGCACACACAATTGGTTTTACAAAATTATTATCGATGCTCTTACACTAAACATACAAATTATAATAAACACACAAATGATGTCAGATAATTGTCATATTAACTATTACAAATACACAATATCAGTAAACCTATAACATTTATGGGTGTCAGTGCAAGTCACAACAAACAAGTAAAATAACATTTAGGAGGTAGGTGGGTACCAATTATTTGGATTTAGGAAAGGAAAACACACTCACTCATCTTTTTAATTGAATAGTGTTAACTGTGTAAATGCAATTCTGTCAAAAATTTGATGTTCAACATGTGTATCAAGTAGTAGTGGCAGCAGTGTATAACAGTCAATAATAATTAGTCAACGTCATAGTCATCATGTCAACACCAATGTTTGCCAAGCCAAATCAAATGTACCGTTACTGAACAACTGTCAGTGTGCCAAGATATGCAAATATTTCCTCTCTCCAAAAAGAAAAAGTATATACCGCTTATTGATTTAACAAAGTGTGTGTCTAGACAATCTTCCTTCCACTTAAGTGTTCTAGTCTGTCACATTCATCCTCTTTGTTACATATAAACCAACAAAAAAATTATGCTCTTCACTTACGTTACCTCTTATCCACCAAAACCCCAATAATCATCATCATCACATAATCTTAATACTTCAATAATACCTCTTACCTCGATACATATAAACCTCACTGTCAATATCATTTACCTTACCTCTTGTCCAACAAAACTCCAATACTCATCAACTTCACACAATCTCAATACCTCAATAATACCCCTTCAATACATCGATATATAAACCTTACCGCCAATATCATTTCACTTCCATAACAACACTTTCTTCTAGTCAGTCTCCTCGAACAAGTACAGATAAATTCCTAGTGCAAAATTCAATTCATCATCCCATACAATCCTAAGACACAATGTCCACACACAACCCCTGTGTAATCCATCTGACCCAAATCTTCTACTCACTATGAATTATAAAAAACATTTTGGTTACCTTGTCCATCATTAAATAAAAGAAATGCATTCATGACCTCTAACAGCCATTAGTTTGAATAACTTTCAGTAAGTAAGTACGAGTACGGAGTTTGAATGATCGTAATATTTCACAGTGTGTACACCACTTCAAGAATCATGACAAAACACAAGCAAAGATGTGGAGTATTTCTTGTGTCACGTGTCACTTGCTATTTCAATTGCTCACGAAGAATGTAGTGTAATAACTGTGAATGGTCTAAACCTAGTACTGGTATGTCATGTCGTTAGCTTCCTTCCTATTACCATAAGTTTATAGTTTCCATAAAACCTCCAGCTCATGTGACTTCAATGACGTTTCTGGTACCAATATCATTCGTAGAATTATAGCAGTTCATTTTCTTATCTTAAAATATAAGGCACTGAGCGTAAGCAAAACATGCAATAGCGAGTAAATATACCAGTAGAGAACAGAATGTTAACAAGTGGATGTAACACAATCCCTATAACAAGGCTCTGCCAAGCGAACAATCTATAATTAATACCATAGTGTGACCTAAACTCCATATTCGTACACCGTATATCAGCGTTTCTATACACCAAATTAAAGAGTAGTTATGACAACAAAACAGAAATGTGTAAATATGCAATCCATACGCAAAGCAGCATATATATATATATCTTACATAATAAACAGCTCATTAGCATCATATCAGCATAAGCAAATAAATGTTCATATGTAATCTTAATGAGTAAACATGAAGGCGCAAGCAGATAAATCACAAAGTATAACTTACATACATAACCATATCAGCACAACTAATCAGGTGACAATTATAATTTAAATAAATAAGCACAGCAGGCACATAATAAAAAAAAATGTGACATCAGTGAAAAAGCAGTGCAGCCAAGCAATGCATAATGTTACCTGAAAAATAAACTCAATTAATAGTTATCTTTTTAGTTAATTACTTTCTTCTTCGAAATTACATTCTTCCTGAAATTTTCTCGATAGCAAGTCCTCTTAACGTCGGACACACACAGAATTTACCTGAAGTTCTTAAATAATTTATACAACGGTATCCTGAAAAAAACTGAAAGTTAATAGCATAATTTATCAAGTCACTATAGCTTTATACTGAATTTAATCAGAGAAATTAGACTGTGTATTTGTTTACAACTGTCAGTGCATTCGCACTGAGCGCTCGATCAGCTGTAGGTACGCGTGACGTAGGAAGTAATTGTTTGCGGTCAACGACTGCCTTGTGCGGCGTGCAGACTTGACTGTTGCTTTGAGTATGTGCCGCCGCCGGAACACGGCGCGGTATCCTTGTATTCTCTGCATGTTTACGTATAACTGTTAGTTTCTCAAAAATATGTTATTCCACAAAAAATTTTACGTTTGATATATGATGTATTCCCTTAGAGCGCCGAGATTTAAGAGTTTCTACTTCGAGAGTGTTATCATGAATAATTTTGCGAACTCTATATGGACCGTTATAAAGCAGAAAAAACTTGCGACACAAGCCTTTTACTTTGTGAGACAAACGGTGAGACTTAATTAACACATTTTAACCAACTGATAAGGTTTGTAAACGACCAGGACGTTTAGCTGATTTCTCTCTTCTAGCAGCTGCAGATGCAAATTTTGTAAAGCCGGGTTGACAACTTCAGAATGCCGCAGTTTCCGTGAAGGCGGAAAAGGAACGATTTCAGAAATGCGATTTGTCGGTGCTTTATTTTTTAATATCAATATAGGCGGTAAAGAAGTTGATCATTAGGGAGTTCATTCAGAATGTTTAGAAAAATATGAAGATACTGATCCCACGTTTTGTGATTCTGATGACAATAAAGTCGACACAATTTATTGATTTACTTCACCCATCTCTCTGAAGCATTAGATTGAGGGTGAAAAAGGTAAATGAAAATTGGTTTAATCTTACAACGCCGTAGAGTATGAAGCCAAATTTTAGAGTGAAACTGTGATCCATTGTCTGATATAACCTTATCAACATGACCCACTTCTTTAAGAAAATGTTTGATGAAAGCATTAGATACTGAACGAGCTGTTGCTTTGCGTATAGGTAAAAAAAAACATATTTTGATGTCAATTCCACTACTACCAAAATGTACGCAAAACCATTAGTAGAACGAACCACTGGACCGAACAAATCGACTGCAGCCACCTCCTTTAATTTCGCTGGAATGATAGGAAACAATGGTGCTCTGTGAGAAATAGTTGGCGGCTTAGCCTTTTGACATAATTTGCATTTGGCAAGAACAGATCGAATACGTTTTTCCATATTACTGAAGGAGCAATTTTCTCGTAATTTATGAAAGCATTTTCTGAGACCAAAGTGTGCATAACTGAAATGTGTATACCAAATCAATTTATTAACCCACTCATAAGGAATGCAAACTAACCAAACAGAGTTGTCGACCAATTTTCGTTTAAAAAGAATATCATTGCGAACTAAATAATACTTTCTAAACGCTACACTTTCCTTTCTCCTCCACTTCTCCTTAATGTCCTTCCAGATTGGATCCTTGTTTTGCTCCTTAGCAATGTCCTGGAGCAAATACGAAATAAAATTTTCAAACGCAACACCTTGAATATACATCAAACAATAATTGTTTTCTTTGCAGTCCTCCTTAGCACTTTGTTTCAAACCCATAGGTGCACGTGATCAAGCATCAGCAATAATATTTGAAGAACCCTGTATGTAAACAATACTAAAATCAAATTCCTGTAGATACAGCGCCCATCGTGACAATCTTCCATGTGTTAATTTTGTTGACATAAGAAATTCCAGAGCTCGATGATCGGTGTAAACCTTAGTATGTCTGCCATACAAAAATATGAGAAATTTTGTGAAAGCCCAAACAACAGCCAAGGCTTCAAGTTCCGTAATGAAATAATTCTTTTCTGATTTAGAGAGAACACGACTTCCAAATGCAATAGTTTTCTGTACTACACTCCTGGAAATTGAAATAAGAACACCGTGAATTCATTGTCCCAGGAAGGGGAAACTTTATTGACACATTCCTGGGGTCAGATACATCACATGATCATACTGACAGAACCACAGGCACATAGACAGGCAACAGAGCATGCACAATGTCGGCACTAGTACAGTGTATATCCACCTTTCGCAGCAATGCAGGCTGCTATTCTCCCATGGAGACGATCGTAGAGATGCTGGATGTAGTCCTGTGGAACGGCTTGCCATGCCATTTCCACCTGGCGCCTCAGTTGGACCAGCGTTCGTGCTGGACGTGCAGAACGCGTGAGACGACGCTTCATCCAGTCCCAAACATGCTCAATGGGGGACAGATCCGGAGATCTTGCTGGCCAGGGTAGTTGACTTACACCTTCTAGAGCTCGTTGGGTGGCACGGGATACATGCGGACGTGCATTGTCCTGTTGGAACAGCAAGTTCCCTTGCCGGTCTAGGAATGGTAGAACGATGGGTTCGATGACGGTTTGGATGTACCGTGCACTATTCAGTGTCCCCTCGACGATCACCAGCGGTGTACGGCCAGTGTAGGAGATCGCTCCCCACACCATGATGCCGGGTGTTGGCCCTGTGTGCCTCGGTCGTATGCAGTCCTGGTTGTGGCGCTCACCTGCACGGCGCCAAACACGCATACGACCATCATTGGCACCAAGGCAGAAGCGACTCTCATCGCTGAAGACGACACGTCTCCATTCGTCCCTCCATTCACGCCTGTCGCGACACCACTGGAGGCGGGCTGCACGATGGTGGGGCGTGAGCGGAAGACGGCCTAACGGTGTGCGGGAATGGTCTAAACCTAGTACTGGTATGTCATGTCGTTAGCTTCCTTCCTATTACCATAAGTTTATAGTTTCCATAAAACCTCCAGCTCATGTGACTTCAATGACGTTTCTGGTACCAATATCATTCGTAGAATTATAGCAGTTCATTTTCTTATCTTAAAATATAAAGCACTGAGCGTAAGCAAAACATGCAATAGCGAGTAAATATACCAGTAGAGAACAGAATGTTAACAAGTGGATGTAACACAATTCCTATAACAAGGCTCTGCCAAGCGAACAATCTATAATTAATACCATAGTGTGACCTAAACTCCATATTCGTACACCGTATATCAGCGTTTCTATACACCAAATTAAAGAGTAGTTATGACAACAAAACAGAAATGTGTAAATATGCAATCCATACACAAAGCAGCATATATATATATATATATATATATCTTACATAATAAACAGCTCATTAGCATCATATCAGCATAAGCAAATAAATGTTCATATGTAATCTTAATGAGTAAACATGAAGGCGCAAGCAGATAAATCACAAAGTATAACTTACATACATAACCATATCAGCACAACTAATCAGGTGACAATTATAATTTAAATAAATAAGCACAGCAGGCACATAATAAAAAAAATGTGACATCAGTGAAAAAGCAGTGCAGCCAAGCAATGCATAATGTTACCTGAAAAATAAACTCAATTAATAGTTATCTTTTTAGTTAATTACTTTCTTCTTCGAAATTACATTCTTCCTGAAATTTTCTCGATAGCAAGTCCTCTTAACGTCGGACACACACAGAATTTACCTGAAGTTCTTAAATAATTTATACAACGGTATCCTGAAAAAAACTGAAAGTTAATAGCATAATTTATCAAGTCACTATAGCTTTATACTGAATTTAATCAGAGAAATTAGACTGTGTATTTGTTTACAACTGTCAGTGCATTCGCACTGAGCGCTCGATCAGCTGTAGGTACGCGTGACGTAGGAAGTAATTGTTTGCGGTCAACGACTGCCTTGTGCGGCGTGCAGACTTGACTGTTGCTTTGAGTATGTGCCGCCGCCGGAACACGGCGCGGTATCCTTGTATTCTCTGCATGTTTACGTATAACTGTTAGTTTCTCAAAAATATGTTATTCCACAAAAAATTTTACGTTCGATATATGATGTATTCCCTTAGAGCGCCGAGATTTAAGAGTTTCTACTTCGAGAGTGTTATCATGAATAATTTTGCGAACTCTATATGGACCGTTATAAAGCAGAAAAAACTTGCGACACAAGCCTTTTACTTTGTGAGACAAACGGTGAGACTTAATTAACACATTTTAACCAACTGATAAGGTTTGTAAACGACCAGGACGTTTAGCTGATTTCTCTCTTCTAGCAGCCGCAGATGCAAATTTTGTAAAGCCGGGTTGACAACTTCAGAATGCCGCAGTTTCCGTGAAGGCGGAAAAGGAACGATTTCAGAAATGCGATTTGTCGGTGCTTTATTTTTTAATATCAATATAGGCGGTAAAGAAGTTGATCATTAGGGAGTTCATTCAGAATGTTTTGAAAAATATGAAGATACTGATCCCACGTTTTGTGATTCTGATGACAATAAAGTCGACACAATTTATTGATTTACTTCACCCATCTCTCTGAAGCATTAGATTGAGGGTGAAAAAGGTAAATGAAAATTGGTTTAATCTTACAACGCCGTAGAGTATGAAGCCAAATTTTAGAGTGAAACTGTGATCCATTGTCTGATATAACCTTATCAACATGACCCACTTCTTTAAGAAAATGTTTGATGAAAGCATTAGATACTGAACGAGCTGTTGCTTTGCGTATAGGTAAAAAAAACATATTTTGATGTCAATTCCACTACTACCAAAATGTACGCAAAACCATTAGTAGAACGAACCACTGGACCGAACAAATCGACTGCAGCCACCTCCTTTAATTTCGCTGGAATGATAGGAAACAATGGTGCTCTGTGAGAAATAGTTGGCGGCTTAGCCTTTTGACATAATTTGCATTTGGCAAGAACAGATCGAATACGTTTTTCCATATTACTGAAGGAGCAATTTTCTCGTAATTTATGAAAGCATTTTCTGAGACCAAAGTGTGCATAACTGAAATGTGTATACCAAATCAATTTATTAACCCACTCATAAGGAATGCAAACTAACCAAACAGAGTTGTCGACCAATTTTCGTTTAAAAAGAATATCATTGCGAACTAAATAATACTTTCTAAACGCTACACTTTCCTTTCTCCTCCACTTCTCCTTAATGTCCTTCCAGATTGGATCCTTGTTTTGCTCCTTAGCAATGTCCTGGAGCAAATACGAAATAAAATTTTCAAACGCAACACCTTGAATATACATCAAACAATAATTGTTTTCTTTGCAGTCCTCCTTAGCACTTTGTTTCAAACCCATAGGTGCACGTGATCAAGCATCAGCAATAATATTTGAAGAACCCTGTATGTAAACAATACTAAAATCAAATTCCTGTAGATACAGCGCCCATC
Source organism: Schistocerca nitens (assembly GCF_023898315.1). Lineage (NCBI taxonomy): Eukaryota > Metazoa > Arthropoda > Insecta > Orthoptera > Acrididae > Schistocerca > Schistocerca nitens. Next base: position 187,546,070 of record NC_064618.1, on the reverse strand, counting down.
GTGACAATCTTCCATGTGTTAATTTTGTTGACATAAGAAATTCCAGAGCTCGATGATCGGTGTAAACCTTAGTATGTCTGCCATACAAAAATATGAGAAATTTTGTGAAAGCCCAAACAACAGCCAAGGCTTCAAGTTCCGTAATGAAATAATTCTTTTCTGATTTAGAGAGAACACGACTTCCAAATGCAATAGTTTTCTGTACTACACTCCTGGAAATTGAAATAAGAACACCGTGAATTCATTGTCCCAGGAAGGGGAAACTTTATTGACACATTTCTGGGGTCAGATACATCACATGATCATACTGACAGAACCACAGGCACATAGACAGGCAACAGAGCATGCACAATGTCGGCACTAGTACAGTGTATATCCACCTTTCGCAGCAATGCAGGCTGCTATTCTCCCATGGAGACGATCGTAGAGATGCTGGATGTAGTCCTGTGGAACGGCTTGCCATGCCATTTCCACCTGGCGCCTCAGTTGGACCAGCGTTCGTGCTGGACGTGCAGAACGCGTGAGACGACGCTTCATCCAGTCCCAAACATGCTCAATGGGGGACAGATCCGGAGATCTTGCTGGCCAGGGTAGTTGACTTACATCTTCTAGAGCTCGTTGGGTGGCACGGGATACATGCGGACGTGCATTGTCCTGTTGGAACAGCAAGTTCCCTTGCCGGTCTAGGAATGGTAGAACGATGGGTTCGATGACGGTTTGGATGTACCGTGCACTATTCAGTGTCCCCTCGACGATCACCAGCGGTGTACGGCCAGTGTAGGAGATCGCTCCCCACACCATGATGCCGGGTGTTGGCCCTGTGTGCCTCGGTCGTATGCAGTCCTGGTTGTGGCGCTCACCTGCACGGCGCCAAACACGCATACGACCATCATTGGCACCAAGGCAGAAGCGACTCTCATCGCTGAAGACGACACGTCTCCATTCGTCCCTCCATTCACGCCTGTCGCGACACCACTGGAGGCGGGCTGCACGATGGTGGGGCGTGAGCGGAAGACGGCCTAACGGTGTGCGGGAATGGTCTAAACCTAGTACTGGTATGTCATGTCGTTAGCTTCCTTCCTATTACCATAAGTTTATAGTTTCCATAAAACCTCCAGCTCATGTGACTTCAATGACGTTTCTGGTACCAATATCATTCGTAGAATTATAGCAGTTCATTTTCTTATCTTAAAATATAAGGCACTGATCGTAAGCAAAACATGCAATAGCCAAGCGAACAATCTATAATTAATACCATAGTGTGACCTAAACTCCATATTCGTACACCGTATATCAGCGTTTCTATACACCAAATTAAAGAGTAGTTATGACAACAAAACAGAAATGTGTAAATATGCAATCCATACGCAAAGCAGCATATATATATATATCTTACATAATAAACAGCTCATTAGCATCATATCAGCATAAGCAAATAAATGTTCATATGTAATCTTAATGAGTAAACATGAAGGCGCAAGCAGATAAATCACAAAGTATAACTTACATACATAACCATATCAGCACAACTAATCAGGTGACAATTATAATTTAAATAAATAAGCACAGCAGGCACATAATAAAAAAAATGTGACATCAGTGAAAAAGCAGTGCAGCCAAGCAATGCATAATGTTACCTGAAAAATAAACTCAATTAATAGTTATCTTTTTAGTTAATTACTTTCTTCTTCGAAATTACATTCTTCCTGAAATTTTCTCGATAGCAAGTCCTCTTAACGTCGGACACACACAGAATTTACCTGAAGTTCTTAAATAATTTATACAACGGTATCCTGAAAAAAACTGAAAGTTAATAGCATAATTTATCAAGTCACTATAGCTTTATACTGAATTTAATCAGAGAAATTAGACTGTGTATTTGTTTACAACTGTCAGTGCATTCGCACTGAGCGCTCGATCAGCTGTAGGTACGCGTGACGTAGGAAGTAATTGTTTGCGGTCAACGACTGCCTTGTGCGGCGTGCAGACTTGACTGTTGCTTTGAGTATGTGCCGCCGCCGGAACACGGCGCGGTATCCTTGTATTCTCTGCATGTTTACGTATAACTGTTAGTTTCTCAAAAATATGTTATTCCACAAAAAATTTTACGTTCGATATATGATGTATTCCCTTAGAGCGCCGAGATTTAAGAGTTTCTACTTCGAGAGTGTTATCATGAATAATTTTGCGAACTCTATATGGACCGTTATAAAGCAGAAAAAACTTGCGACACAAGCCTTTTACTTTGTGAGACAAACGGTGAGACTTAATTAACACATTTTAACCAACTGATAAGGTTTGTAAACGACCAGGACGTTTAGCTGATTTCTCTCTTCTAGCAGCCGCAGATGCAAATTTTGTAAAGCCGGGTTGACAACTTCAGAATGCCGCAGTTTCCGTGAAGGCGGAAAAGGAACGATTTCAGAAATGCGATTTGTCGGTGCTTTATTTTTTAATATCAATATAGGCGGTAAAGAAGTTGATCATTAGGGAGTTCATTCAGAATGTTTAGAAAAATATGAAGATACTGATCCCACGTTTTGTGATTCTGATGACAATAAAGTCGACACAATTTATTGATTTACTTCACCCATCTCTCTGAAGCATTAGATTGAGGGTGAAAAAGGTAAATGAAAATTGGTTTAATCTTACAACGCCGTAGAGTATGAAGCCAAATTTTAGAGTGAAACTGTGATCCATTGTCTGATATAACCTTATCAACATGACCCACTTCTTTAAGAAAATGTTTGATGAAAGCATTAGATACTGAACGAGCTGTTGCTTTGCGTATAGGTAAAAAAAACATATTTTGATGTCAATTCCACTACTACCAAAATGTACGCAAAACCATTAGTAGAACGAACCACTGGACCGAACAAATCGACTGCAGCCACCTCCTTTAATTTCGCTGGAATGATAGGAAACAATGGTGCTCTGTGAGAAATAGTTGGCGGCTTAGCCTTTTGACATAATTTGCATTTGGCAAGAACAGATCGAATACGTTTTTCCATATTACTGAAGGAGCAATTTTCTCGTAATTTATGAAAGCATTTTCTGAGACCAAAGTGTGCATAACTGAAATGTGTATACCAAATCAATTTATTAACCCACTCATAAGGAATGCAAACTAACCAAACAGAGTTGTCGACCAATTTTCGTTTAAAAAGAATATCATTGCGAACTAAATAATACTTTCTAAACGCTACACTTTCCTTTCTCCTCCACTTCTCCTTAATGTCCTTCCAGATTGGATCCTTGTTTTGCTCCTTAGCAATGTCCTGGAGCAAATACGAAATAAAATTTTCAAACGCAACACCTTGAATATACATCAAACAATAATTGTTTTCTTTGCAGTCCTCCTTAGCACTTTGTTTCAAACCCATAGGTGCACGTGATCAAGCATCAGCAATAATATTTGAAGAACCCTGTATGTAAACAATACTAAAATCAAATTCCTGTAGATACAGCGCCCATCGTGACAATCTTCCATGTGTTAATTTTGTTGACATAAGAAATTCCAGAGCTCGATGATCGGTGTAAACCTTAGTATGTCTGCCATACAAAAATATGAGAAATTTTGTGAAAGCCCAAACAACAGCCAAGGCTTCAAGTTCCGTAATGAAATAATTCTTTTCTGATTTAGAGAGAACACGACTTCCAAATGCAATAGTTTTCTGTACTACACTCCTGGAAATTGAAATAAGAACACCGTGAATTCATTGTCCCAGGAAGGGGAAACTTTATTGACACATTCCTGGGGTCAGATACATCACATGATCATACTGACAGAACCACAGGCACATAGACAGGCAACAGAGCATGCACAATGTCGGCACTAGTACAGTGTATATCCACCTTTCGCAGCAATGCAGGCTGCTATTCTCCCATGGAGACGATCGTAGAGATGCTGGATGTAGTCCTGTGGAACGGCTTGCCATGCCATTTCCACCTGGCGCCTCAGTTGGACCAGCGTTCGTGCTGGACGTGCAGAACGCGTGAGACGACGCTTCATCCAGTCCCAAACATGCTCAATGGGGGACAGATCCGGAGATCTTGCTGGCCAGGGTAGTTGACTTACATCTTCTAGAGCTCGTTGGGTGGCACGGGATACATGCGGACGTGCATTGTCCTGTTGGAACAGCAAGTTCCCTTGCCGGTCTAGGAATGGTAGAACGATGGGTTCGATGACGGTTTGGATGTACCGTGCACTATTCAGTGTCCCCTCGACGATCACCAGCGGTGTACGGCCAGTGTAGGAGATCGCTCCCCACACCATGATGCCGGGTGTTGGCCCTGTGTGCCTCGGTCGTATGCAGTCCTGGTTGTGGCGCTCACCTGCACGGCGCCAAACACGCATACGACCATCATTGGCACCAAGGCAGAAGCGACTCTCATCGCTGAAGACGACACGTCTCCATTCGTCCCTCCATTCACGCCTGTCGCGACACCACTGGAGGCGGGCTGCACGATGGTGGGGCGTGAGCGGAAGACGGCCTAACGGTGTGCGGGAATGGTCTAAACCTAGTACTGGTATGTCATGTCGTTAGCTTCCTTCCTATTACCATAAGTTTATAGTTTCCATAAAACCTCCAGCTCATGTGACTTCAATGACGTTTCTGGTACCAATATCATTCGTAGAATTATAGCAGTTCATTTTCTTATCTTAAAATATAAGGCACTGAGCGTAAGCAAAACATGCAATAGCGAGTAAATATACCAGTAGAGAACAGAATGTTAACAAGTGGATGTAACACAATCCCTATAACAAGGCTCTGCCAAGCGAACAATCTATAATTAATACCATAGTGTGACCTAAACTCCATATTCGTACACTGTATATCAGCGTTTCTATACACCAAATTAAAGAGTAGTTATGACAACAAAACAGAAATGTGTAAATATGCAATCCATACGCAAAGCAGCATATATATATATATATATATATATCTTACATAATAAACAGCTCATTAGCATCATATCAGCATAAGCAAATAAATGTTCATATGTAATCTTAATGAGTAAACATGAAGGCGCAAGCAGATAAATCACAAAGTATAACTTACATACATAACCATATCAGCACAACTAATCAGGTGACAATTATAATTTAAATAAATAAGCACAGCAGGCACATAATAAAAAAAATGTGACATCAGTGAAAAAGCAGTGCAGCCAAGCAATGCATAATGTTACCTGAAAAATAAACTCAATTAATAGTTATCTTTTTAGTTAATTACTTTCTTCTTCGAAATTACATTCTTCCTGAAATTTTCTCGATAGCAAGTCCTCTTAACGTCGGACACACACAGAATTTACCTGAAGTTCTTAAATAATTTATACAACGGTATCCTGAAAAAAACTGAAAGTTAATAGCATAATTTATCAAGTCACTATAGCTTTATACTGAATTTAATCAGAGAAATTAGACTGTGTATTTGTTTACAACTGTCAGTGCATTCGCACTGAGCGCTCGATCAGCTGTAGGTACGCGTGACGTAGGAAGTAATTGTTTGCGGTCAACGACTGCCTTGTGCGGCGTGCAGACTTGACTGTTGCTTTGAGTATGTGCCGCCGCCGGAACACGGCGCGGTATCCTTGTATTCTCTGCATGTTTACGTATAACTGTTAGTTTCTCAAAAATATGTTATTCCACAAAAAATTTTACGTTCGATATATGATGTATTCCCTTAGAGCGCCGAGATTTAAGTTTCTACTTCGAGAGTGTTATCATGAATAATTTTGCGAACTCTATATGGACCGTTATAAAGCAGAAAAAACTTGCGACACAAGCCTTTTACTTTGTGAGACAAACGGTGAGACTTAATTAACACATTTTAACCAACTGATAAGGTTTGTAAACGACCAGGACGTTTAGCTGATTTCTCTCTTCTAGCAGCCGCAGATGCAAATTTTGTAAAGCCGGGTTGACAACTTCAGAATGCCGCAGTTTCCGTGAAGGCGGAAAAGGAACGATTTCAGAAATGCGATTTGTCGGTGCTTTATTTTTTAATATCAATATAGGCGGTAAAGAAGTTGATCATTAGGGAGTTCATTCAGAATGTTTTGAAAAATATGAAGATACTGATCCCACGTTTTGTGATTCTGATGACAATAAAGTCGACACAATTTATTGATTTACTTCACCCATCTCTCTGAAGCATTAGATTGAGGGTGAAAAAGGTAAATGAAAATTGGTTTAATCTTACAACGCCGTAGAGTATGAAGCCAAATTTTAGAGTGAAACTGTGATCCATTGTCTGATATAACCTTATCAACATGACCCACTTCTTTAAGAAAATGTTTGATGAAAGCATTAGATACTGAACGAGCTGTTGCTTTGCGTATAGGTAAAAAAAAACATATTTTGATGTCAATTCCACTACTACCAAAATGTACGCAAAACCATTAGTAGAACGAACCACTGGACCGAACAAATCGACTGCAGCCACCTCCTTTAATTTCGCTGGAATGATAGGAAACAATGGTGCTCTGTGAGAAATAGTTGGCGGCTTAGCCTTTTGACATAATTTGCATTTGGCAAGAACAGATCGAATACGTTTTTCCATATTACTGAAGGAGCAATTTTCTCGTAATTTATGAAAGCATTTTCTGAGACCAAAGTGTGCATAACTGAAATGTGTATACCAAATCAATTTATTAACCCACTCATAAGGAATGCAAACTAACCAAACAGAGTTGTCGACCAATTTTCGTTTAAAAAGAATATCATTGCGAACTAAATAATACTTTCTAAACGCTACACTTTCCTTTCTCCTCCACTTCTCCTTAATGTCCTTCCAGATTGGATCCTTGTTTTGCTCCTTAGCAATGTCCTGGAGCAAATACGAAATAAAATTTTCAAACGCAACACCTTGAATATACATCAAACAATAATTGTTTTCTTTGCAGTCCTCCTTAGCACTTTGTTTCAAACCCATAGGTGCACGTGATCAAGCATCAGCAATAATATTTGAAGAACCCTGTATGTAAACAATACTAAAATCAAATTCCTGTAGATACAGCGCCCATCGTGACAATCTTCCATGTGTTAATTTTGTTGACATAAGAAATTCCAGAGCTCGATGATCGGTGTAAACCTTAGTATGTCTGCCATACAAAAATATGCGAAATTTTGTGAAAGCCCAAACAACAGCGAAGGCTTCAAGTTCCGTAATGAAATAATTCTTTTCTGATTTAGAGAGAACACGACTTCCAAATGCAATAGTTTTCTGCACTACACTCCTGGAAATTGAAATAAGAACACCGTGAATTCATTGTCCCAGGAAGGGGAAACTTTATTGACACATTCCTGGGGTCAGATACATCACATGATCATACTGACAGAACCACAGGCACATAGACAGGCAACAGAGCATGCACAATGTCGGCACTAGTACAGTGTATATCCACCTTTCGCAGCAATGCAGGCTGCTATTCTCCCATGGAGACGATCGTAGAGATGCTGGATGTAGTCCTGTGGAACGGCTTGCCATGCCATTTCCACCTGGCGCCTCAGCTGGACCAGCGTTCGTGCTGGACGTGCAGAACGCGTGAGACGACGCTTCATCCAGTCCCAAACATGCTCAATGGGGGACAGATCCGGAGATCTTGCTGGCCAGGGTAGTTGACTTACACCTTCTAGAGCTCGTTGGGTGGCACGGGATACATGCGGACGTGCATTGTCCTGTTGGAACAGCAAGTTCCCTTGCCGGTCTAGGAATGGTAGAACGATGGGTTCGATGACGGTTTGGATGTACCGTGCACTATTCAGTGTCCCCTCGACGATCACCAGCGGTGTACGGCCAGTGTAGGAGATCGCTCCCCACACCATGATGCCGGGTGTTGGCCCTGTGTGCCTCGGTCGTATGCAGTCCTGGTTGTGGCGCTCACCTGCACGGCGCCAAACACGCATACGACCATCATTGGCACCAAGGCAGAAGCGACTCTCATCGCTGAAGACGACACGTCTCCATTCGTCCCTCCATTCACGCCTGTCGCGACACCACTGGAGGCGGGCTGCACGATGGTGGGGCGTGAGCGGAAGACGGCCTAACGGTGTGCGGGACCGTAGCCCAGCTTCATGGAGACGGTTGCGAATGGTCCTCGCCGATACCCGAGGAGCAACAGTGACCCTAATTTGCTGGGAAGTGGCGGTGCGGTCCCCTACGGCACTGCGTAGGATCCTACAGTCTTGGCGTGCATCCGTGCGTCGCTGCGGTCCGGTCCCAGGCCGACGGGCACGTGGACCTTCCGCCGACCACTGGCGACAACATCGATGTACTGTGGAGACCTCACGCCCCACGTGTTGAGCAATTCGGCGGTACGTCCACCCGGCCTCCCGCATGCCCACTATACGCCCTCGCTCAAAGTCCGTCAACTGCACATACGGTTCACGTCCATGCTGTCGCGGCATGCTACCAGTGTTAAAGACTGCGATGGAGCTCCGTATGCCACGGCAAACTGGCTGACACTGACGGCGGCGGTGCACAAATGCTGCGCAGCTAGCGCCATTCGACGGCCAACACCGCGGTTCCTGGTGTGTCCGCTGTGCCGTGCGTGTGATCATTGCTTGTACAGCCCTCTCGCAGTGTCCGGAGCAAGTATGGTGGGTATGACACACCGGTGTCAATGTGTTCTTTTTTCCATTTCCAGGGGTGTATAACGCCGTTTTCTTCTATCTCTTGAAATAAGTGTGCACATAGGCCTTTGTATGATGAGTCCGTCGCCAAACAAAAATCTTTAGATAGGTCCGGATGTGAAAGAAGTGGAGCAGCAACTAAAGCATCACGAAGTTGTTCAAATTCAGATTGAGCTTCCTCATCCCAACACCAATCAGCTTTCCAGATAATTCACATAAACGAGGTGTGGCCAAACTGTCCAATCTAACGAAGCGTCTAAGCAAATTACAGACACCAAGGAAAGTACGAACATCACGTTTTGTAGTAGGAACAGCGTAATTACGAATAGCGTCTAGTTTCTCTGGATCAGGAAGAATACCTTCTGTAGAAATAATATGACCAAGAAATTACACTTGAGAACCACCAAATTCACTGTAATGCCAACTCCTGCAAAAATACGTAATAATGAATCCAAAATTTTGTTATGCTCACTCCAAGATCGTTTAGCAATAATAATATCGTCAACAAATGAAGTAATATTATCACGAAGATAAACAGGTAAAATTTCGTTTAAACCACGAATGAATGCTGCTGAAGATACAGTAAGTCCAAACGGTAATTTCCGAAATTGATAACAGTTACCAAAGGCTAAAAAGGCAGTGTATTTTCTACAATCAGGGTGGAGTTCTATTTTCCAAAAACTTGCACGCATGTCAGTTGTGGATAAAACTTCAATTCCTTGGAAATGTTGAAGAAGTTCATCTAAATTTTGTGGACGGTCAGTTTCAGGATTGATGATATTATATATCTGTCTGGAATCCAGAACCAAACGAATTAACCCATCCTTTTTAAGAACGACATGTAATGGGCTGGTATAAGGACTGACTGCTGGCTCAATAATTCCTTGATCTAACATGCATTGAATTTCACTCTTAACCTTGTCTCTGTAAGCCAAAGGAATAGCGTACGTCTCCCCCCGAAATGGTGTCTGTTCTTTTACTTTAAATAAATATTGTAAGCCTTGTATAGTTCCTGTGTGATGACTAAATACTGTAGCATGCGAAGTCAAAATTTGGTGCAACTCTTATCTTGCAACGTCATCTGGCACTTCAGCTTTGTTAACCTTTTCATTAATTAATTCTTCACTATTAATTATGTCATCCATCGCGTCTCTGTATCTATTGTGTTTTCATGAATGAACACATTATCGTCATAATGCCCAGAGAACACATTAGAAGTAAGAAATCTTAAACATTTTGTGTCTGATTCAAATTTCGTTAAACACTCGAAAAATTTCAAACATCTCCGCATTCCGGCAACATTCAAGTTCACACTTCCTTCCTTAAAGTTTAAAATTGCCTTACGTGTGTTCAGAAACTCCATACCTAATATAATTTGTGTACAGAGTAATGGAATAATAATAAAATTAGCAGAAAATTCATATCCTTGACAAATGAAACTTAAGTTGGTCTGTTGTTTGACTTCCACACTTTTTCCAGAAATAGCTCCTCGAATTGTAGTTTTAGAAAAAGGTAACACAAGACAAGCAATAGTTCTTACACATATGCGAAAAACTGATTCACTAATAACATTCAATGGGCTCCCAGAATGTAAAACCGCAGTGAACTCATTCTTACCCATACACACTTCAATAACGGGATGAAAAATGCGTCTACATTATTTTCCGTTTCGTCTAGCAAAATATCTCTCATGTCTTCCAGGCGTACGTAGTGTAAAGTCGTAGTGTAATTACAATCTTCACCGTCTATATTGCTGTCAGAAGCCGAAGCTACAAGTCATTGTCGATTGTTTGTGTCACGTCTTTGATTATTGGCGTCATTTCGCGGATCAATTTCTACGATATGCACTGGTCTCTCTGGATTTCTGTGACGCGGAGGATGCCAATTAGGTCCCTCCTGTCTGTTAGATGTAAATTCTTGGTTATGTCTGTTATTAACATTTCTGTTTTCCTGGCTATCTGCATGACTACTTCTTGTGTAATTTCGACTGTCAGTTCTGAAATTATTGTTAAATCTACTACCCTGGTTATTTCTGCAGTAAGAATTTCTATTATTGTACGAATAATTTATCTGTTGATGATACCGATTACTGTTTCCGTATGATTGATCATTCCGGTAGGAGTTTCCGTTATTATAATTGTCTGTGTAATTTCTGTTAGAACGTCTGTTACTGTCATAAGGCTGGTATCTATTGTTCTGTCTGTTTCGTCTGTCATTTTCTAAATTACCGCTATAACGTCCGTTCCGATCACTATCCCTTTTCTCTGAAAATCTATTGTAATTACTGTTACTGAAAAAATTACGAGAAGTCCCGTCGTCGTTGTCATACACAAGTTCTTGTAGCAAAGTCTTAAGTCTCAATGTCGTCTGTATATCTTCCGGCTAAAGCAATTTGTCTTATCGATTGTGGCAGCTTAGTTAAGCAAATGCGAATTAATTCAGTCTGGCTATAAGGGTTGGAAAGGAATTGATTCTTTCGAATCATATCTTCAAAATATTCTGCCGGCATGTGGAACTCAGACTGTTTAAAATTACGCTGCATAGTAAGACTATGTTTGAATCTATCTTGCGTGTTTTCGGACCAATAAGCCGATAGAAATGCATGAACAAAATCATTTAAATTATTACAATCTCTAATAAGTGCGCGCATGCGCGTCGCCGGTTCGTTTTCTAAATATCCACACATAAATTCCAGTTTGTGACTTAGTGGCCAATTTGATGGAAGTGCGTACATAAATTGATCTAACCATGAACATGGATGTATGTCATTCTTAGAATTGCGAAAGATCTTAAATTTCCGAACAGTTAAAAAGTGTTTATAGTCAAAGTTTTCGCCTCGTGGCGACAAAGACCTACCTTGTCTGTCCCAGTCCGAATGTCGATTATTATCAAGTTCGCGCGCATGGCGCTCTCTTGTTGCATCTCGTAAATGAAATAAATAATTTTCTTCAAAACCCACTGCTATCGGTGATTCCAAATTTCTTCTACTGTCTTTTCCTACGATTTCGCTTACAATTTGTTTGACTTGCTTTCGTAACGCCTCAAATTCCCTTTTAACGGGTTAATTAAATTTTCCCTGATTTTCAACATGTTTACTTATGTTCTGGTACTCTCCGGATACTGCAAATGGCAATGGAGCTGTATCAATTGAATCTCTGTCCCCATTTAAACTAAGACTTGTCAATTTATCAGAAATCTCCTCAACTCTTTCCGATGAGTGACCTATTTGTTCTTTCTGTTTATTTACGTCTTCCGTAAGTGTCGCGACTCGGGTTTCAGTATTGACACATTTAGTAGTTAACTGTTCATACTGTCGTGTTAGGTTATTTATTCTGTCATTTGGTACGAATTCCTCGATTCTTTCAAATATTTCTTCCCTATCGTGTGCACGTTGTAAATTTAACTCTGAGAATTTTTGTACTATCAAGCGATCTCTTTCTTCCTGTTCTCTATCCTGTTCCTTTGTCTAATTTCTATTGAAATTAATCTATTATTGTGAGAATTCAGAACCGGTTGTACTTCTTCTCTAATTTTTTTCTTTAATTCATCTTTCATGATTTTAAAACATTTCCCTATTCGTGAGTCTAACCGTGTTTCCTTTGTTTCCATATCAGTTTCTAACCGTGTTGCCACTGTTATTAATTGAGGTCCTATCTGTGATCCCAGTGAGTCTAACCGTGTTTCCATTGTTCCCATATCAGTTTCTAACCGTGTTGCCAAAGTTCCCATGTCAGTTTTAATTGTTCCTATTTGTGATCCCACTGTTTTCGATTCAGATCTTAACTGTGTTTCCATTGTTCCCATACCAGTCTCTAACCGTGTTGCCAAATGTAATATAGCACCCATCAACTGCTCCATATTAACTGGTTCAAAATTCGTTTCGCCCCTAACATTTCCCGTAAGACTAACTTCCATCGGCATAGCCGTAAAGCTATCTGTGTTCGATACTATTTCAGAATCTTCTATCGTTAATCTCGTATTCTGCGAATTTTTTCATTGAGAAAAATTTTGAACTGGTTCCGGACTATTTTCCCGGCTTATGAAATTGTTTTCTACTTCATTATTCATCCTACTGTCCTCCTGTGTTGGCGAGTTCGCCATGTTAACAATTTCGTCATTCTGACTATCCATCATTTTTGCCTTTTTCATCGATCGCGTAATAATTTACAAAACATACAAAACTCGTCACTATACGAAAAATTACACACAATATACACGTTTTCACCAACAATACCATTCACACGGAATGCTTCCCGACAAACACGCCTAACGTACACGTAAAACCTTCACAATTGCACAAAATTGTCAAACCCGTGTACGACTCATCAAAAATTAAATTCCACAAAAATACCATCAGAAGAATGACAAGACAACTACAAATGTTCAATTACAAAATCTATACGTGCAATATAGACTACAATTACTAAACTACAAATCACTACAACAATCCTACTGTCTGATATTTTTACTATCAAAAGAATTCCAAGGGACGATCGGTAGCAGCGGTCGCCACGTGCATGGGGGCTTAATTATTTTTAAATGAAAATATTTATAGTAGCTGTATGTCGAAGTCTTGTAACCGGTAGACCCCGAGTAGCATTAGTACGCAATCTGACTGCATAGAATAACAACAAAGAATGAAAGGAAATTTCCGTGAACACAATGAATTAATTAAGTCCCCAGCAACTATAAAGGCTACGACACAACAAAGCACAAGTGTAACTGTTCTGTGTGTGGAAGTGTGATTCGACGTACACATCTGGCACGGTTCTTCCTCGATAAGACAAGATATTTTAAACACAATTTATAATGAAGTAATTAAAAAACCAGAAATACTATAACTGCATATAGAAACCAGAATTACAGTCTAATACATGAACACAAGCCAGATGGTTTGTTGACTGAACCTGTGACCAAGAGGCATTGTTATTTAGGAAATTTGAAATAAACATTTTTTGTTACCTTCATATATATTGTCAAAAAATACACTGTGATCATTGCAACATCCCCAATCAAACAGCATCTGCTGTCTCGTCCATCAGAACAACTGCACACGACATCCTCTGAACTAGTACTGCTATCGACATCCTCTCAACAAGGACCGCCCACGGCAACCTCAGAACTACAACTGCCAGTGGAGGCGGCGGAATAATAGTCTTTGGCGCAATCTCTGGCGCTGTGACTCAGTGTAGCCACCTTTCAACATGCCCTGAAGTATTATATTTATCCACCGATACCGGCCAAGCCACTGTCAGATTTAAAAAAATAGGAAAGACAAGGGGAAAAAACAAAATTCTCCTCTGCACGGAAATGTACGTAATGGATTACGTGTGTTGGTAGTTGACGCATGGTTGACGAAATAGAAGTTAAGGCCCCGCCTCGAAACGCGCTTGCGTAGCCTAATGGTAAGGCCACCGCCCTCGATAAGTATAAAAGTTGAGTCTCAGTTCAGCACAAATTTTCACTATCGCATGTCTAGTAAACAACTATTGGTTGACCATACTCCCAAAGGCGAACATGATTCAAGTATATTATAAGTACATCTTACGGCATACATTAAGAGTTTTGAATAACAAGAATAGCTATGCAGACCGAGGGCGCTCTGAAAAGTAATGAATCCGGATTTTGTATGTGAAAACACTTAAAAGCTTTTTAAATAATATTCTCCTCGCACAATACTACTGACACGCCCAGCTTCGCATGAGTAGCTGAAAGTATTACCCTGGTGCGTAAGTTGGTGGCGTTTTCTGCGTTTTGGTATTAAGTTGTTATGGGTCTATTTGTCGATTGTCATTTTCTTTTTACGTTTACATATTGTCATTTTGACGTTTGGAGAGTGTGAATGGGTGTTAAAAACTGGAGTGCTAGGTGGAGAAATCGGAGCATTTCCGACATATTCTTCTGTCTGAGTTCAGTATAGTGGCGACAGCAGAGGAAGCCAAAAATATTGGCGCCATGTATGAAGATAATGTCATTGAACATAGCACGGCATGAAAATGATTTTCTCGTTTTAAGGAGGAATATTTTAAAGTTAGTGACTGCACCTCCACGAAGATTTTGAGGTTCTAAGAGGATGAATTAAACTAATTAATCCACAATAGTCCAATAGTCCACGTCAATGCACTCAAGAATTGGTGCATGTGCTGTTCCGCGATCATTCATCCATCGTATTGTGTTTATGTGTGTCTCTGGTTTCACGTCATCCACTGGTCGTGCACAACACAGACCATTCCTATTTTGTACCGTTACTGGTCTCAAGAAATGGTATATCTTTATGCTGACACAAGGAAAATAAAGGAATGACTGAGCCCGAACAAATCAGTAATTCCCTATACAAAGACTTGCACTCTTCCCCAAGAGGTAAAGTTGCTCATCTGCTGCTACAGCGACGATGTGTTGTACTACGAATTCCCTGAGGTGTAAACATCACTGCTGACGTTCACTGACGACAACTGAGACATCTTGCAGACGCAGTGCAAGAACTACAACCAGGAAGACTGTGTGAAGTGGTGCTCCTCCACGATAACGCTCACTCGCATTCCGCAAAACTGACAAAAACACTGTACAGGTTTTAGATTTGGAAGTAATACAGCACCCATCTTATTCACCTGATCTTGCGAACTCAGATTTTCACCCTTTCCGCTCTCTATCGAACTACTTTCGAGAAACTTCTATTCAGGGTGAAGATGCTCCCGAAAATGGATCGACGAGTTCATTGCCTCTAAACGACGTGATGACAATAGTCGATGAATCGAAAAGCTACCCCAACTTTGGCAGACTGTTGTAAATAGTGAAGGACAATATAATATCGATGATTAAAGTCTCTGTTATGTGTATCCATTGAGTTTTATAAACTTATGCAGAAACACCACGGACTTATGCGCAAACCTAAGATATTCAAAGATATTACTATGGCAGATGAATCGAACTGTATGGGTCAACATACACTTCCGAGTGGGTGACATATTTTATCATATGAAGATATGTCACATATATCGTTTTCGAAGTACATATTTCTGTCTTTATTATTTATAGTACGACATACATTAAATTCTTTGAATCGAAAGGATATCCATGGATATAAGAGGACGTGCTGAAAATTAATCCCTCAGAACGTTTTATGTAAAAGCTCTTGTAGCTTTTCAAATACAACACACGTTACTAACATTTTACACCTTTACTTTTTATATCTACGTATTTATTCCTCAACATAGTTTGGCAACGAACACATGTCTCCCAATGACAGACAAGTTTGGTGACAACGTCACTGCTGAATGTTTGCTGATAGAGCCACAACCAAAGCTCTGCTTGAACCGTTTCTTCGTTGTCTTCGAAGGTGGTCTTAAAGTTTTGGAAACACAGTTTCAAGGAACTCTCTTCCGCATCGGCTGGGACAATGCCCCTAAAAGGTGAAAGAATCAGTAGTGATGAAGTGCATGAGAATTCAGAAGGCAATGGACACCACTGAAATTAAAGCACATAACGTTTGTCCACAGAATATGTAGAACATAACAGAAGAAGTGTCATAACGACCACTACATTGGCAAAAAATTCCGGAATAGTTCCCCATTCGGGTTTGCGGGATGTTCGCCATGAGAAGAAACACCGAAAGGATAACGTTCTACGAATTGGGACGTTGAATGTCTGAATTTTGAAAGTGGTATGGAACCTACAGTTCTGAAAAGGTAAATGCTGAGGATAAATCTACATATAATGGGCGTCAGTAAAATGAAATGTAAAGAAGGCAAGGATATCTGGTCACATTAGTATAGGTTACTATCAACAGCAACAGAAAAAGCTACAACGGGAGTAGGATTCCTTACGAACAGCAGGATAGGGCAGACAATGATATATTGTGAACAGTTCAGAGACAGGATTGTTCTCACCAAAATCGGCAACAAATCAACTCCGAAAGTAGTAGTTTATCTGCACATGCCGACGTCGCAAGCAAATGATGAAGAAATACAAAAGTTATATGAGGATACTGAACGGGCAATTCAATACATAAAGGAAGATGAAAATGTAGTGAGGTTGTAAGAAGAGTAGAAGAAAGGGTTACGGGAGAACATGGGTTTGACAGTAGGAATGAGAGAGGAGAAAGACTAGTTGACTTTTGCAATAAATCTCAGCTAATAATAGCTAATATCCTGTTCAAGAATTACAAAAGGAAGAGGTATACTTGGAAAAGACCAAAAGATACTGAATTATTTCGGTTAGATTACATCATGGACATTTCGGAAGCAGATACTGTATTTTAAGGCGCACCGAGGAGCTGATATAAATTCAGATCACAATTTAGTAGTGAAGAGTAGGCTAAAGTTCAAGAGATTATTCAGGAAGAACCAATATGCAAGGAGGTGCGATCCGGAAGTACTAAAGAATGAAGAGATACGCTTGAAGTTCTCTGAGCTCTAGACACTGCAATAATGAATCGCTCAGTACACAGTTGAGTTGAAGAGGAATGTACATCTCTAAAAATTCAATTACAAATGTTAGAGAAAAGAACGTAAGTAGAAGTAACTCGGAAGAAACAATGGTTAACAGAAGAAATTCATCATTTGATCGACGAAAGAAAGAAGTTCAAAAATTTTCAGGGATGTTCAGGAATACCGAAACACAAGGCGGTTAGGAATGAAATAAATAGGAAGTGAAGGGATAGTAAGGCGCATTGACTCTGAAGAAATAGAAAAAAAAATTTTGTCGTAAGGAGTGAATGGCGTTTTAACAAGCTTCCGTGAACTTAAAATCAAGGGCGGTTGAGTTCAAGGAAATCTACTGTTAAATGCAGAGGAGAGAGGAGATAAGAGGGAAGAGTGCATTGGCAGCCTCTATGAATGGGAGTTTACCTGATAACGTGACAAGAGAAGAAACAGGATCCGAAAAAAAAGAGATAAGGCTCCTAAATTAAAATTTAGGAGCCTTAAAATCACATAACGTAGAAGGGATAGTCAACATTCCATCAGAATTTCTAAAACCATTGCGGAAATTGGCAAGAGAAAGATTATTCATGTTGGTGTGTACAATGAATGAGAATCGTGATTTACCGTTAGAAATTCGAAAATAAGTCGTCCACATAGTTCCCAAGATTGCGAGCGCTTGCAAATGCGAGAATTACCGCAGAATCAGCTTCTTAGCTCATGCATTCAAGATGCCGACAAGAACAATATGCAGAAATAAATTGAAAATCTGTTAGATAAGGATGTGTATTGGTTTAGAAAAGGTAAAGGCACAGGGGAGGCGGCTCTGATAATCGACGTGAGGCTGAAGTAAAATCAAGACGTGTTCATGGGATTTATCGATCTGGGAAAACGTTCGACAATGTAAAATGGTGGAAAATTTTCGGAATCATGAGAAAAGAATTCGTTAGCTACAGGGAGGAAGCGCAAGACTGAGAACTAAGTTAACGGAATAGTATTGTGTAAGAGAGGGATGTATTCTATCATCCTTTCTGTTCAGTCTGTACGTCTAAGAAGGAATGACGGAATCAAAAGAAAGTTTCAAGAGTGAAATTAAAATCCAAGGCGAAAGGATATCAATGTGAATATACGTTGATGACACTGCTGTCCTCAGTGAAGATGAAGAAGAATACAAGATCTGTTGAGTGGAATGAACAGTCTAATGAGTACAGAGTGTGAATTGAGACTACACCGAAGAAAGACGAAAGTCATACACGTAGCAAAATGGGAACAGCAACAAACTTAGCATCAGAACTGGTAATTACGTAGTAGATGAAGTAAGGAATTCTGCTACCTATACAACAAAATAACCGATGACGGACAGGGCATGAAGAACTTCAAAAGCAGACTAGAACTGGCAAAAGGTGAATTTCTGGCAAAGAGAAGTCTACTAGTTTCAATCCTGTAAAATTTGTCTGCAATTCCCACGCTCCGGTTCCCGGGTTCGATTTCCGGCGGGGTCAGGGATTTTCTCTGCCTCGTGATGGCTGGGTGTTGTGTGATGTCCTTAGGTTAGTTAGGTTTAAGTAGTTCTAAGTTCTAGGGGACTGATGATCATAGATGTTTAGTCCCATAGTGCTCAGAGCCATTTGAACCATTTTTGTCTGCAATTTCACCGGCTGTTTGACGTTGTTCCCCTGTTGCCGGTTGCACAATGTAGTGGTCATCTGATGCTGTAGTTGGCCGTCGTCGACAACCTCCCCTTCTTCGGGCAGTAATGGCAGTGGTGTGAGCTACACGAAACACCTCGGCTACAGTTGTTACGCATCGTCATTCTCGCAGTTTCCCTGTTATTCTTCCCCATGTCAGTTCATCCAAAAAACTTATTTCGCGGACCGTCCCCATCTGGTGCTAATCACGCAGACGTCACGTACTGTAACGTCCAGCTTTCTGTGCACAACCGGGACACCTCTGATAAAATTGTCTCCCAATGTCGTTCATTTCGACAGAGTACTTAATATGTTATTTTACTTTACCTATTTCGTCATTACGTTTTGCAGAGCTGGGTTTATATCCGAAAATTATATATCTTATGGATTTTGTATTCTTGTCTTTGAATATATCTCGTATTAAGCAGTAACTTTAAATACGCACTTGTGGGTTGGCACTTTCTTCCAGCGACCACCCATTGCTATAAAAAACGGTCTTATCTTAAGAGCTTTGTTTATACCGCTGTAAGAGCCCAGTGGTGACCTTCTCGTTTTTGTTAGTTCACATTGATGTTTCACATGCTGTAAGCAGCTTGTTGGGTGTATCCCTCGTGCGACAATCCGCAGAGGTAACGAATAGGCGATGTTCGATTGCGCTTTAGTAAAATATAGTATATTGTAAGTTATGGGATATGCTTGAGAATGTAGAGTACAACAAAAGTTTTAAAGTCCCTAACGCTACAAACAAATTATTTCATCGCACCGTGTACGACAGACAACACCACTGTTTGTGAGAGTGCGGTAAAAATTTGTGTGCCGTTGTAGTACATGTATTATGAATTTTGGATGTCTCTTAGACCTGTTACTGCGAGCTTAAGTTGAAACTGTATGAAGTGTGTTATTACTTGAGATGGGCAAAACTGTTCTTTTCAGAGATCGAATCAGACCTGGTCATTCACTGGAACGAGCTAGCACTTTTTCATGACTAAACACCCACCATTAACTCACAAAAACAAGTAAAAGGAAGGTATATTGCCTTTTTAACTTAAGTCCCTAAACCATTGTTATCTAATTTGGTCGTACTTTCAATCAACATATAAATCAATAGTTTTCAATATGCACTTCTGAGTTGCACGTTGCGCAGTGAGGTTTAGAGATTGTAGAAAGCGCTGGATATGTGGAAGTTTCAGAAGCACTGATATTGTATTTGTGATGACTGGCAGTACCAAATCTGAGATGTATTCTGCTGTGTGTCTGTCTTCGAATTGTGACCACCTTATAGGTATGACTTAGTTCACTCTTCTCATCTACGAAACGTGCAGTGAGTGCATAGAAACTAATGTTGTTTACACTCATCCACGCATCAGAAGAAGGACGGACCGCCTTTGCGGTGGTCAAATCTTTAATAATTTTTTCAAATAACTCAAGATGCAGACTGGGCTTTGCCCAAATTATAATTAACCAAGCCGTAAAACGTTGTCAACGTCTCTAACTCCCAGTCTGCAGCAATTATATATATTCAGCTGTAGAGAAAGGATGGTATTCTGTGCAAATCACTCTTAAAAGGTGTACATCCTGTGCCATACTTATATTTCATATGAGTGGATTTACAGTATTACAGGTATTACAGGTATTACAGTATTACAGGTTGTTGTAAGCAGTTGGGGTGAAGGCATCACAAAAGGAAGTAATTGAGGACTCGCTATAGAAACTGACAACACTGGTGGGTTGGATACAGCTTGAGACTCAATTTGTCTTTCAGATAGGATACCTTCACCCGAGGCAGAAGCAGACATCAGTGAGAACAGTGCACGGGAAATAATTTATCGAATTTCATAATCGATTGATGGCATGATCGGCTTCTTGACCCACATCGTTCCAGTGGTACTGTATGATGTGTATCACTCACGAGATAGATTTTAGCTACAGTGCGACGAGAGAAAATTATGCCTCTAACAGTTATAAACATTATCTATTCAACGTATGAAAAAACAGTGAAAACGAATGAAAACGATGATAAATATTAATTATTTATATAATATTCTATTATGTAATTGGACATATCGATGTGTATCATACAAAGACAATGGTAATTGTAATTTCCTTTTATGATCTGCGTTTGTCTTCCTTTTTTTCTTTTACCTTTTGTTGGTTGGCTTTTGTAGGTTGCGGACGCAAATCGAACTGAGGTATGTTAAGAAACTGTAATTATTTGTTAATTATTACTTAAAAATACAGTTCATTATTATTATAAATATGAGTGACTAATTATTTGTAACTTTAATTCCTCTCTCAGTAAGCATTATCTGTGTTAATTATTTCTTTCCGCTGCAAGCAGCACAGCCATTGATGATAGCGATTTGTATCGTGTTTTTGTCTGTGTTTTCCTTAGAAACAAATCAAATGTTTGCTTGATGAAGTCTAAATAGTGCACAATACGAAAGAATATTTAATAGAGTTTAATAAGCATTTTAAATATTCACTTATTTGCTCTAACAATAGAAAGTCTCTATCAATTGTCTGCCGCCATCTTAACAATTATCTCAGCGGCAAATTCAAATTTAAATTACGCAACTCTGCAGAATAAATGCCGAAGGTGATACAAATGTGTGAAAATAAATGTGCACCGGTGGTCCCGAACTCATTTCAATGAAAATGATTCGAATCAGATTGGTTCTTTAAAAACAATGCTCATAGCACGATCCGTATAGGAAACTTTTCGAGCTGATGTGTGGAGCCGAAATTAATTACGCTCGAGTTGCGAAGACTATTGTTTCAGGTAACATACGTGATTGTTGTTTTATTTATTTATTTATTTATTTATTTTTTGTTTGATGCGGCCCGCTACGAATTCCTTTCCTGTGCTAACCTCTTCATCTCAGAGTAGCACTTGCAACCTACGTCCTCAATTATTTGCTTGACGTATTCCAATCTCTGTCTTCCTCTACAGTTTCTGCCCTCTACAGCTCCCTGTAGTAGTACCATGGAAGTCATTCCCTCATGTCTTAGCAGATTTCCTATCATTCTGTCCCTTCTCCTTATCAGTGTTTTCCACATATTCCTTTCCTCTCCGATTCTGCATAGAACCACCTCATTCCTTACCTTATCAGTCCACCTAATTTTCAACATTCGTCTACAGCACCACATCTCAAATGCTTCGATTCTCTTCTGTTCCCACAGTCCATGTTTCACTACCATACAATGCTGTACTCCAGACGTACATCCTCAGAAATTTCTTCCTCAAATTAAGGCCGGTATTTGATATTAGTAGACTTCACTTGGCCAGAAATGCCTTTTTTGCCATAGCGAGTCTGCTTTTGATGTCCTCCTGGCTCCGTCCGTCGTTGGTTATTTTACTGCCTAGGTAGCAGAGTTCCTTAACTTCATTGACTTCGTGACCATCAATCCTGATGTTAAGTCTCTCGCTGTTCTCATTTCTACTACTTCTCGTTACCTTTGTCTTTCTCCGATTTACTCTCAGACCATACTGTGTACTCATTAGACTTCCGTTCAGCAGATCATTTAATTCTTCTTGACTTTCACTTAGGATAGCAATGTCATCAGCGAATCACATCATTGATATCCTTTCACGTTGTATTTTAATTCCACTCCTGGACCTTTCTTTTATTTCAATCATTGCTTCTTCGATGTACAGATTGAGGAGTAGGGGCGAAAGGCTACAGCCTTGTCTTACACCCTTCTTAATACGAGCACTTCGTTCTTGATCGTCCACTCTTATTATTCCCTCTTGGTTGTTGTACATATTGTATATGACCCGTCTCTCTCTATAGCTTACCCCTACTTTTTTCAGAATCCCGAACAGCTTGCACCATTTTAAATTGTCGAACGCTTTTTCCAAGTCGGCAAATCCTATGAAAGTGTCTTGATTTTTCTTTAGCCTTGCTTTCATTATTAGCCGTAACGTCAGAATTGCCTCTCTCGTCCCTTTACTTTTCCTAAAGCCAAACTGATCGTCACCTAGCGCATTCTCAATTTTCTTTTCCATTCCTCTGTGTATTATTCTTGTAAGCAGCTTCGATGCATGAGCTGTTAAGCTGATTGTGCGATAATTCTCGCACTTGTCAGCTCTTGCCGTCTTCGGAATTGTGTGGATGATGCTTTTCTGAAAGTCAGATGGTATGTCGCCAGACTCATATATTCTACACACCAACGTGAATAGTCGTTTTGTTGCCACTTCCCCCAATGATTTTAGAAATTCTGATGGAATGTTATCTATCCCTTCTGCCTTATTTGATCGTAAGTCCTCCAAATCTCTTATAAATTCCGATTCTAATACTGGATCCCTTATCTCTTCTAAATCGACTCCTGTTTCTTCTTGTATTACATCAGACTAATCTTCACCCTCATAGAGGCTTTCAATGTATTCTTTCCACCTATCTGCTCTCTCCTCTGCATTTAACAGTGGAATTTCCGTTGCACCCTTAATGTTACCACCGTTGCTTTTTTTAATGTCACCAAAGGTTTTTTTGACTTGCCTGTATTCTGAGTCTGTCCTTCCGGCAATCATATCTTTTTCGACGTCTTCACATTTTTCCTGCAGCCATTTCGTCTTAGCTTCTCTGCACTTCCCAATTATTTCATTCCTCAGCGACTTGTATTTCTGTATTCCTGATTATCCCGGAACATGTTTGTACTTCCTCCTTTCATCAATCAACTGAAGTATCTCTTCTATTACCCATGGTTTCTTCGCAGCTACCTTCTTTGTACCTATGTTTTCCTTCCCAAGTTCTGTGATGGCCCTTTTTAGAGATGTCCATTCCTCTTCAACTGTACTGCCTACTTCGCTATTCCTTATTGCTGTATCTATAGCGTTAGAGAACTTCAAACGTATCTCGTTATCCCTTAGTACTTCCGTATCCCACTTCTTTGCGTATTGATTTTTCCTGACTAACGTCTTGAACTTCAGCCTACTCTTCATCAATATTATATTGTGATCTGAGTCTATATCTGCTCCTGGGTACGCCTTACAGTCCAGTATCTGATTTCGGAATCTCTGTCTGACCATGATGTAATCTAATTGAAATCTTCCCGTATCTCCCGGCCTTTTCCAAGTATACCTCCTCTTGTGATTCTTGAACAGGGTATTCGCTATTACTAGCTGAAATTTGTTACAGAACTCTTTCTCCTCTCTCATTCCTTGTCCCAAGCCCATATTCTCCTGTAACCTTTTCTTCTACTCCTTCCCCTATAACTGCATTCCAGTCGTCCATGACTATTAGATTTTCGTCCCCCTTTACATACTGCATTGCCCTTTCAATATCCTCATAGACATTCTCTATCTGTCCATCTTCAGCTTGCGACGTCGGCATGTATACCTGAACTATGGTTGTCGGTGTTGGTCTGCTGTCGATTCTGATTAGAACAACCCGGTCACTGAACTGTTCACAGTAACACACCCTCTGCCCTACCTTCCTATTTATAACGAATCCTACACCTGTTATACCATTTTCTGCTGCTGTTGATATTACCCGATACTCATCTGACCAGAAATCCTTGTCTTCCTTCCACTTCACTTCACTGCCCCCTACTATATCTAGATTGAGCCTTTGCATTTCCATTTTCAGATTTTCTAGTTTCCCTACCACGTTCAAGCTTCTGACATTCCACGCCCCTACTCGTAGAACGTTATCATTTCGTTGATTATTCAATCTTTTTCTCATGGTAACCTCCCCATTGGCAGTCCCCTCTCGGAGATCCGAATGGGGGACTACTCCGGAATCTTTTGCCAATGGAGAGATCATCATGACACTTCTTCAATTACAGGCCACATGTCCTGTGGATACACGTTACGTGTCTTTAATGCAGTGGTTTCCATTGCCTTCTGCATCCTCATGTCGTTGATCATTGCTGATTCTTCCGCCTTTAGGGGCAATTTCCCACCCCTACGACAAGAGAGTGCCCTGATCCTCTATCCGCTCCTCCGCCCTCTTTGACAAGGCCGTTGGCAGAATGAGGCTGACTTCTTATGCCGGAAGTCTTCGGCCGCCAATGCTGATTATTTATCAAATTTTAGGCAGTGGCGGGGATCGAACCCGGGACCGAAGACGTTTTGATTATGAATCAAAGACGCTACCCCTAGACCATGGAGTCTGCGTGATTGTTGTACGCGGCTGATATTCGGTGGTTTTAATAATCATTTTGATGAAGATAACTGCTTCCATCTTAATCAATAGTTGTAAGGAATCTGTTGTATGAACTGTGATTTAGTTACACACAACTTACAGACAACACTTTAACATGACGTTAACTTGCAGTTCTTTAACAACTTGATCAAATCTTTAGCTGGGAGAAAAATAATTTAGTAATTACTCAATGTAATAAAATAAGATTATCATTTCCATTTATAAATCAGTTGAATACCAAATCCCTGAACAACACAGCAAACGTTCAGAGGTAGCCATAAGTAGTATTAATTGAATATACTGGCTGCGAGAAGAATATTTTAAAGTGTTATTTGTGTATATGTGTTAGTTATAAGATTATTTTGTGTCAATTGGTGCTTGTCAGTGATTTATATATTGGTTGTGCTATATTGCTGAGAGAATGGTTAAACAACAGAAAAATAATCCGAGTGAGCATACTGATGCAGAGATGGCATCAGAGTCTCAGGTAGAACAATCTTCCCAAAATTCTGTCGAATTATTAGAAAATTTAATTTTGAACGATAATTTAGAAACTGATGTCCAGAGTGATAGTAAAACCGAGGAGTTTCCAAAACAAACTGACACTCCTGGATTCAATCAGTTAGGAATTAATGACTATATTTCTTCTGGGCAAGGGGCAGAAGTTAGCAACGCTCAAGCTGTGTCCATACAGGATATGCTAACAGCATTTTTTGAAAAGTTTACTATTAAAGAGCAGGAGTGTGAAAAACAACGCGAGCTTAAAGAGCAGGAGCGTGAAAGACAACGTCAGCAGGAAAAGGAAAAACGTAGACAGGAAAAGCTTATAGAAAAACAGCAACAAGAGCTCAGGGACCAAGAAAAGGAAAAGAAATTTACGGAAAAGATAAACAATATTTTTCTGGAAAGAGATAAAGAAATAGTCAGTAGGGTAAATCAAGTGTAGGTCGATCGTGATAATGCTATTACTATCCATTTTAAGCAGGAGATCGATGCAGTAAAAACCACTATTGAAACGTTAACAAACATTCCAGTTCAGGTCAATAGTATTCAAACAAGTAGATAGACTAGAGAACCAATTCAATGCCTTGACTACCGCTGTGGAAACAATGCAGGAGGACATTCCCTCGGAAATCCGAAAGCAAGCCCGAACAGAAGTAGCCAGGGTGCTGAGCCCTGAAAATCAAAACTTTGAAAATCTGACAGTATGCAGTAATGGCAACACTGGTACTGACAGGGAAAAGATCGCAGATAATCTGACGGCGAATTTTACTGCACCAGAAGGAAGACAAAATTTTGGTAATCAACCGATATTACCAGAGCAATATGTGACACCAAGGAACAATAATAGTGGAACAGAATGTACTTGTAATGAAGTAACCACACCACCTGCGAATGATAGCAATTCCATGCACTTAACGACTTTGATGCATGAAGAAAGCCTAATTAAGCATAGACAGTTTCAAATATTTAACGAAGAAAGCAAGAAAAACATACATCCAGTAGTTTTCATTCGAAACTTCAAAAGTGTTCTTCCAAATCATGGTCGGAAGAACAGAAAATACAGTTTGTGGTTTCGCATATTTCTGGTGATGAGTCGCTCTGGGCATTAAATGCAGCAGAAACTTGCAAGACTCTCCACGACTTTGAGAAGGCGATCCTTGATCAATTCGGGTCAGCTTCTACTCAAGAGCGACTCCGTAAAATAGTTTACAATGCAGAAATGTACAATCCGAAGTGAGGTTCCTTAAGAAAGTACTTTGAAAAATATATTAACATGACCCGGTACTGGGATGAGCCAGTAACCACCAGAGACTTATTGCGAGTGTTAAAAGCTAGATTACCCATACATATTAGAGAAAAATTATTTAATGTTACAGACACCGATCTGAAAGAATTTCTGTCTGTAATTGATTCTCTGGATCTATTGCAAGAAGACGCCAGAAAACATTCTGACGTGATCAGCAATAATAATAGTCCTAATAGAAAAAATTCATGGAATGGAAATAATGGAAATAGGGGCGAAGGTAGTCCAAAGAAAAAGAAAAATAAAGGTAGTAGTAAAGGAAAATACAACAATAATAATAGTAGTAGGAATCCATACAACCAAAATTTTGGTTTCCCTAATAATAATAATAACAGTAATCATCAAAATGCCGAAGAAAACCAACAACCGAATGTAATCAGAGGCCGTAACACAATGAAAACCCAACCAATAACAATAGCAAACGAAAGAGACAACTGACAACAGGTCAGACAGTCCATATAAAGACAAGCCTAAAAATATACGGGGTGACCGTGAATATTGGCGACAGCCAGAGCCAATCATTGGCAGCCGCAGCAAAATTCTATAAATTCTGGTCAGCCAATAAATTATGTACAGGCCATACCTATACCAAGCAATCAATATCCACCGTGGTGGGATCCAAGCAGGCTACCTCCGACTGATAACTCACAAAATGTTAGAATCGTGGAGGTACCTTCGGAAGCAAAACAAAACACTCAGAAGCCAACTAACTGATTTCGGTCCCTGTAGGCCTTCGCAAGGTGACCGAGGCCAACAATGAAGGCAATAGGTAGACAGAACAAAAAATAAACATGGTACGGTATCAGGATGGCAACAGGATAGAAGATGAGCTATATCAGGTACCTGCTGTCTCTGATAAGCCACAAAGGGAAAATATCCAGGCAAGTGTCACCGGATCTGTAAATGGTGTAACAACTACTATTCTGCTTGACACAGGTGCGAATGTATCAGTTACGAACACGCAGTTTTTCAAGAAGGTATCGGAGATAAAGAGATTGCCCATTTTGCCGGTTGAAAATTGTAAGGTTATAGGGACATTGGGAAAAAAAGGCACAGAGTATAAAATACCAGACACAGGTGGAAGTTTCCTTGGGAAGTGATTGCTTATTATGCACGTTCCTACTAATGGATAACTTGTCAGTACCGGTGCTTCTGGGTCTTGAGTTCCTTCGGGAAAGGGAAGCTGTAATTCATCTCGCCCGTGGGACATGTGCACTGAAGTACCAACAGCGCCCGATAACATTAATGCTGATTCGGGAGTTCGGTGCGAACCTTCCGCTGATGAGAAAAATGAATCTTTCTGTCAGCAAACAGAAGTTGTTAGTGTTGAATCATAAGCACCCACAGATGTGTCACAATAATCGAAATAACGATGCACCCAGCAACGTGAGTGACATCGTCACTACAATAGGCGGGAAAGCACAGGAGGCAACTTGCCTTAATGCTTCAGAGGCTAGACAATTAACAGAATTACTATCAGGATACCTCGAAGTATTCACTGAACGCCCAGGAATCATAAAAGATTACCAGTATAATATGAAAGTATATCCTCACAAGACCTATTGCAGAGCATCTTACTCGGTCCCCTGGACTAAGAAAAACGAAGGGATAGGAAGGACCATTCAGAAGTGCAAGTCACTACCTCATAACTGTAAATATAATGTTTATGGTAAAATAATTATCAGTAAAAATATGATAATATTATGTATGTATTAGTTTATAAGCTTTTATGTCAAGTATTACACTGTAATGTTCTTCAATTATTTGAACAAGGAGTAACGAATCCCCACAATAAATGTATTTTTACTCTAAAAGGGATAAATGACTTGATAAATACTTGAGGGTTGTTGCATTAAATGTGAGGAATTTTACCTTCCTATACGAAGGATAGAAATGATTAAAATGCTTAAATAATATACTTGTTCGTGTGTAAGAATGGATATAACAAAAATATTTACATAAGATTGAGTCATGTAGACACATACGTGGCGAGTGTTGGTGGTGTGTGAGCTGTATGACTGAGAAAAAAATAAAACTAAAATAATTATATATACTGCTTTGACCACTAGTGAAGCGAAATCTGAATGTGTACTGATTTACGTACACGGTTTCATTACAAAGTCATTTAAACTGCTCTTACGAGTAACATTCCGGTTAGGTAAACCAAACATGGACATCTGTCCCAAAAGCATGGTGAACAACAATTCAAAAATTAAAAATGGAAAGATATAAATATTATGTATCCGTTATAAAAATGGAAATGTACTTCTATCTGGACAGTTCAGTAATGATCTCATGGTCAAGATAATGTAATAGAATCTGAAAGTTTTATATTGTCTCATGCTCATTTGGCAGTGTAAAATTTTAAATTTTGTTATTCAGTCATGGTAATATGAACTTATGTGCAAGTGTACCAGACCTCATTACTTGAAAAGTGTCATTTGCATATAGATTGTCTGTTCAGAACTGTGAAAACTACTGACAGCAATCAGAACAGTGAAATGTGTTTAGCAGGAACTAGTGGACACGTGAAGAACTGTGATTTACATTGTGAATAATGATGAACAGTGATAAAACCTGTGATCACGTAACCTTGGAATGTCAAAGTTAGAAGCAACGCTATGAACGTTGAGTACTGTTGACTGTATTAATAATTAACTTGAACTGACGACCTTTAATAGTTTGATACGAAGCGTCTCCTCGTGCCAAATTTATGTGAGAGACTGTACAGCCAGCCGCGCGGCAAAACATTAATGCAACGTAAGCTACGCAGCGCGTCGCGAAAATATTTACATTACGCTTAAGTAAACGATGAACACTACGGACACTTGTATGATTAACGGTGTAGTGTTCAAAATGTGCATATTGTGATAAACTTACATGTGAATCACTACTTTGTGTTGAACAGTTTCAAAATACAGAACATACTCCAAAAACAGTCTAATTCCATCCGTGTGAATGCAAGTGAAATGGACTCTAATAAACTTTTCCACAGGATGAGAATAGTAATTATCTTGTCACTGATGCTTATATTTTAACATTTCATGTACCCGTCTTAAACTGAGGGACGTGGGAAAGAGATACAAGACCTGCTGCAGCGCGACTTCTAGCCAGCAGCAGATCCAAACCACGATGCAGCCGACAGCAACCGACACCCCTCCGACTCGGCCGGAGGCGGTATAGCAGCAGCCACTACCTGTCTGCGGTCCAACAGCTCGACACGAGGGCGGTCTTACGACGTCAGCAGCAAATTCTTATGACATTCGATAAATGAGTGACTTTGGAAATGGTTCCGATATACCACCATGAAAAAAACAATCATTATCTCAGATTCTTACAATAGAGTCATAACATTGCATTTTCCAGCATATTTTATTTCAATCATGTCAAGCCTGACTGTTAAAAGTAGGAGTCTGTATTTTCTTGAAGCCCCTAGGACGGTTTTATTCCCGGTTTTCCGAGTCCAGTGAATCCAAATGAGTTGGGGAGGGGGGATAGGTTAATCCGGGAAGTACCCGCAGCAATTTCCGAGATAATACAGTCACTGAAGTCATTTAAAGTACTCGATTCAACTATAATTTAATCATGTGTAAAACAACATTGAAACTAATCATTTGCATCTTGAGAGTAGCAAATCTACGTGGACTACGTGGACTGATAAAAAAATGTACAATAGTTAAACTAGTTCTTTTTCTCAGCCAAAGGGGCATTGTAACATCCACGAGATCAATTTTAGCTACAGTTGGACGAGAGAAAATTATGCCTCTAACAGTTATAAACATTATCTCTTCGACGTATGAAAAAACAGTGAAAACGAATGAAAACGATGATAAATATTAATTATTTATATAATATTCTATTATGTAATTGGACATATCGATGTGTATCATACAAAGACAATGGTAATTGTAAATTCCTTTTATGATCTGCGTTTGTCTTCCTTTTTTTCTTTTACCTTTTGTTGGTTGGCTTTTGTAGGTTGCGGACGCAAATCGAACTGGAGGTCTGTTAAGAAATTGTAATTATTTGTTAATTATTACTTGAAAATTTAATTTATTATTACTATAAATATGAGTGAATAATTATTTGTAACTTTAATTGCTCTCTCAGTAAACATTATCTGTGTTAATTATTTCTTTCCGCTGCAAGCAGCGCAGTCATTGTTGATAGCGATTTGTATCGCGTTTTTGTCTGTGTTTTCCTTAGAAACAAATCAAATGTTTGCTTGATGAAGTCTAAATAGTGCACAATACGAAAGTATATTTTATAGAGTTTAATAAGCATTTTACATATTTACTTATTTGCTCTAAGAATAGAAAGTCTGTATCAATTGTCTGCCGCCATCTTAACAATTATTTCAGAGGCAAATTCATATTTAAATTACTCAACTCTGCAGAATAAATGCCAAAGGTAATACAAATGTGTGAAAATAAATGTGCACCGGTGGTCGCGAACTCATTTTAATGAAAATGATTCGAATCAGAGTGGTTCTTTAAAAACAGTGTTCATAGCACGATCCTTATAAGAAACTTTTCTAGCTGATTTATGGAGCCAAAATTAATTAAGCACGAGTTGTGAAGAATATTGTTTCAGGTAACATACGTCATTGTTGTGCGCGGCTGATATTCGGTGGTTTTAATGATCATTTTGCTGAAGATAACTGCTTCCATCTTAATCAATAGTTGTAAGGCATCTGTTGTATGAACTGTGATTTAGTGAGTCTTACACAACTTACAGACAACACTTTAACACGACGTTAACTTGGAGTTCTTTAGCAACTTGATCAAATCTTTAGCCGGGAGAAAAATTATTTAGTAATTACTCAATGTAATAAAATGAGATTATCATTTCCATTTACAAATTAGTTAAATACCAAACCACTGAATAACACAGCAAACGCCACAGATGCTTCGATTTTAGATGTCTCTTCAGGTTTGATGATAAGCCAGAAGCAATGGCAACTATTTGTTGACAGTAGCGCCATTTTACTTCTTCTTTCATTTTGCTAAAATGGTACCTAACATCGCTCGTAATTATTCTAGACGACGGAAGTATGGATGACATACTGTTGTGCAGCGCTTAAAGGTTCACTGGTAAAATTAGAATATTTACTGTTAACATAGCCATTTTACATTGTAAAATCTTAAAGCGAGAACAAATATTGATGCAGCAGATTCTATAATCAGAAGTTATGGAGTAGGGTGTAGAACTCGGTGATCTACGAAACATAGACCCACAGTCGCGATGTTTGTATCATATACGAAAAGGTCTGAAACAGTCATAGTGATTAAGAAACTCACGTAGACAGGCCCGATTATCTGCGAGAATTTTACCGTTGAAAGATAAAAATTTTGAATAATGTGATATCTGAATTTGGGCTACATAGCGCGTGAACAAGAGACGGCAAATTAATGTTGCAGATATAGGGAGCAGAAAAGCAGTACAAATGAACTCTAAGGCCTGCGATCTAGGAGGTGTGATCTTGTCCAATCATGTAGCCACTAATTCTACCAGTGTGCCGGTATTGTTACTGTAGAACATAGTTGGCCATCACTTTCAACTTATTGCGATGAATTTCGCCTTATAGTTCAGAATAACGACATCGACATCTTTCCTCTAACGAACACTGTCACCTGGAAAAAGCCAAATATGCTCTCCAGTTTCCTAAATATAGACTCGACTTCCTAAGACAACACAGAAGTAACAGATGAGAAGGTCGAGCGGTGGCATACAAACTCTTTGACTTACTATTGACTGTGCTACTAATATCACGTGTAATAAAGAAAAATAAGTCAAATATATGTTCGTAAACATCAAATCCACTATGAAAATGTGCCTAATGTGCGTCCTCTACAGACCGCAGAAAGAAACAGAGGTAGCCTGTTTCAAAACTGGTCTTTCAAAATTCAATTCGACTTACAAACATACAAATAATGCTGGGAACACTGACATAAATATTCTGCCCCTTGAATGTGAAATTCAAGTGTGTAATTTCTTCTTCAAATGTAACAGAATTTCAGCTTTCACCTACACACAATACAGCCTATAGTCAGGACACGAGATCCAAAATCAAATAAATTCGTAACTGGAATATCAGCTGAGCACATCATGTTCATGACTTACTCTCCAAAATATGCAAGGAATAAAACTGTGCCAACATACAGAGACGTTAAGTGTACCATTGTACCTGATCTTGCAGCGGAGGCAGAAGAGATAATTTGGGAGACGACTTCCATAACATTCGTGGACGTGAAAGAACAGCCAAATGGATTTATTAGCAAACTATCTCTATTGCACAATAAATATGATCTCCCAAAGTCCAGAAACGTGAAGGGAAAACCTGCACTTCGGCTAGCAGAAGGGTTAACACGTTCATGAATCTCGGAGACATTACACATCGGACTTAGAAACGACCTCCTATCCTTAAAAAAAATTCATTACAAGCAGAAAGCAAAGTCAATCAAGATGAGAAAAACAATAAGTAAGACATGCCAGTACACTAATCCTAAACATAGAGCCCAGATGTTCTATGGAAATGCCTGTGTGATCTAGGGAAGTATAGGCAAAGTAGAAGCTGCAACCAAATAACTGAACCAGTACTTGATTTTAGTGATAACCATCATTGAACCGCAAACAAAACATAAACTTACTGGTTGTTTCACGGAGGTGAATGATTTTAGACACGAAAAATTCTTTCTTCAGCTCACAATGCCGTCAAAAAATACTTCAGCTTAGTATTTACTGTCTAGGGCTTACTATTGATCTACTACTACTCATAGTAATTACTGCTCCGTAGATCTTGAAGCTCTTGCGTGGACAACACAGCGAAAGGAATCGTTCCCGTCAGAATACAATCCGGTTGCTTAGAACGGTGGCAGGGTACATTCTGTATGATGGGAGAGTGAATGTAGACATTAGAAAACAGCCCAGAGTGGAAAACTTCAGTGAGCGGATTAAAGAATACAGAAACAACTGGATGGATTATGTTACGAGGATGGAAGGCGGCAAATTACCAAAATGGATGATAATTATTACCGAGTGGGCAGAAGACATTTAGGAAGGCCGGCCGCTGTGGCCGAGCGGCTCTAGGCACTTCAGACTGGAACCGCGCGACCGCTACGGTCGCAGGTTTGAATCCTGCCTCGGGCATGGATGTCTGTGATGTCCTTGTGTTTAAGTAGTTCTAAGTTCTAAGGGACTGATGACCTCAGATGTTAAGACCCATAGTGCTCATAGCCATTTGAACCATTTCGGAAGACCGAGAAAAATCAACAATTTCAACCAAGAGGTAAATGACTAATACATCCTGAGAAAGAAGAAGAGAGATTATATTCAAAATATTATGATTTTTAAGTAACTGTGATTGTAATAAATTTTGTAATTACATATTAAACTCTGATGTAAGAGGAAACCTCACGGCGTTACTTTGTTCAGGTTAAAGGAATAAATAAATAATTATGCCTAGTATGTAGGCTGCCCCAGGATGAATGGTCAATATTCAAGGACATGACAGAAACGAATATTTGAAGCAGAAAATTTAGTGTTGACATATGAACTATTGTGAATGGTTTCCGAGATAGAAAATATTTAGTGTACATTGTTCTTTATTTTCTTTATTGTTCAGCAGACAGTCATTGTTTACAATATACCGTAGTAGCATAGAAGAAGTCGAGACGACTAATTTGATATAGGACACGTGGTCTATCAAATCGGGAAACCACCGCAAACTGGCTTACCTACACCTCAACACATGCATATTGCGCTAGATTATCTGTATTCCCTCGCTCTCTTTACACGACATGTAACTCCTCGTGAAAAAATGAATGACACCTTTTTAAAGGAAATTTAACGTAGTTTAATTTTGTACCGTAACAGGTTTTGGCTAGTGGCCGCGGATCTCGTGTTATTCAAGAGAAACGTACAGAAGTAACTTTATATATGTTCCATCTCAGAAGCCATTTGCAGTAGGCCCCATGCCCATATTTAGTTTTTTGCTTCTAATCATCGTTCCAGTCTTATTTCTGCATATTGACCATTTCCACTGAGATAACCTTTATACATGGACTACCACGTATGTTAAAGGTAATAATGTGTTACAATTACTGTTATATACTACTGGCTATTAAAATTGCTACATCAAGAAGAAATGCAGATGATAAAAGGGTATTCATTGATTTATTATACTAGAACTGACTTTTGATTACATTTTCACGCGATTTGGGTGCATAGATCCTGAGAAATTAGTACCCGGAACAAACACCTTTGGCCGTAATAACGGCCTTGATACACCTGGGCATTGAGTCAAACAGAGCTTCGATGGTGTGTACAGGTACAGGTGCCCATGCAGCTTCAACACGATACCACAGTTCATCAAGAGTAGTATTGTGACGAACCAGTTGCTCGGCCACCATTGACGAGACGTTTTCAATTGGTGAGAGATCTGGAGAATGTGCTGGCCAGGGCAGCAGTAGAACATTTTCTGTATCCAGAAGGGCCCTTACAGGACCTGCAACATGCGGTCGTGCATTATCCTGCTGAAATGTTTCGCAGGGATCGAATGAAGGGTAGAGCTACTGGTCTTAACACATCTGAAATGTAACGTCCACTGTTCAAAGTGCCATCAATGCGAAGAAGAGTTGACCGAGACGTGTAGCCAATGGCACGCCATACCATGACACCGGGTGTTACGCCAGTACGGCGATGACGAATACACGCTTCCAATGTGCGTTCACCGCGACGTCGCCAAACACGGATGCGACCATCATGATGCTGTAAACAGAACCTGCATTCGTTCGAAAGAGTGACGTTGTGCCGTTCGTGCACCCAGGTTCGTCGTTGAGTACACCATCACAGGCGCTCCTGTTTGTGATGCAGCGTCAAGGGTAACCGCAGCCATGGTCTCCGAGCTGATAGTCCATGCTGCAGCAAAAGTCGCCGAACTGTTCGTGCAGTGGTTGTTGTCTTGCAAACGTCCCAATCTGTTGACTCAGGGATCGAGACGTGACTTCACGATCCGTTACAGCCATGCGGATAAGATGCTTGTCATCTCGACTGCTAGTGATACGAAGCCATTGGGATCCAGCACGGCGTTCCATATTACCCTCCTGATTCCACCGACTCCATATTCTGCTAACAGTCATTGGATCTCGACCAACGCGAGCAGCAATGTAGCGATACCATAAACCGCAATCGCGATAGGTTCCAATTCGACCTTTATAAAAGTCGGAAACTTGATAGATAGTACGCATTTCTCCTCCTTACACGAGGCATCACAACAACGTTTTACCATGCAACGCCAGTCAACTGCTGTTTGTGTATGAGAAATCGGTTGGAAACTTTCGTCATGTCAGCACGTTGTAGATGTCGCCACCGGCGCCAATCTTGTGTGAATGCTCTGAAAAGATAATCATTTACATATCACAGCATCTTCTTCCTGACGGTTAAATTTCGCGTCTGTAGCACGTCATCTTCGAGGTGTAGCAATTTTAATGGCCAGTAGTGTATGTAGTATCCTATCCACCCATTGTAACTAAAACCTACATAAAGGATACCAACACACCGACAACAGCAACTATTAATGCAACAGATATAGAAGAAGACATGATAGTACATCTAACACGAACAGTCACACAACAAGAAAACAGAAGACCAACAAAATGAGAAGACTACTTAGAAAGAATAAAGAGGTCAACTCGGATGGAGTGATGCCGAATCAAGAAAGCGAGTTGCAAGCTGTATCACTGTGCCAAAATCACAGCGAACAGAGTGACTTCTCAAGTCTCCGTGTGGTCTGGTCCGTGCGAGCTTGTCCGTGAGAGTGGGGAGAGCAGTGAGCTACCTTGCATCCGATCAGCAAGAATGGTGGGGGGAGCAATGAGCCAATGTACTTTGGAATCCAATCCCTGAGAATGGTGGGGAGCAGTGAGATAGAGCGACGTCTTACGGTTCGATCGGTGAGGGTGGTTGGGAGCGCTGAGCTGTTGCGAGGAGAGTGATGCCTGGATCGCTTTGCGATACGCTGAGGGGGCTGCTTTTACGACGCTCGCTGCTCAAACATTTAGACTGAGATGCAAAGTCAAAGGATAAGAAGTAACAACTCACTCAAAAGTGTGTAAACGTTTATTGGGTTTTTTTAAGTTTGAGACATTCTTTTGAAATCAAGAGCAGGAACTTGATGCTGCAAGTTGTTTCTGCCTTAATGCGTTGCACGGAAGCATCGTTGATTGTCTGCCTCGGTATCTGTGAGCTCAGCGCAGCGGACTGCGAAGTCAAGGGACTCAGGTTCTATTCCTGATTGGGTCAGTTATTTATTTCACATGGAGTCTGGGTGCTCTGTTATGCTTACTTTGTGTACTTGAGTGCGTACTGCCCGAGAGCCAATAAACTGGAAAAAGTAATGAAATGGAGCTTTCTTTGTATCCTCTTTTCATGGATCAGGAAAACTTCGTGTATTAATAAGATACACAAATTCACATCTGCACATGGTCTATAATGCATTGCTTCCATTCCACCAGCATAGCGCAGAATTTTCATCCTGCTGATTACAGCCATCAGAGACGCATTTTGAAATCAGATGAGCTACCATTCAATTTTTCCGAATCATCCTTCATCCACTCCTTAGAAAGATTGAGCTCTTTGAATCAATTCGGCAGCGGACTGCCCATCTCTAGTTACTACTGCCAATAAAGAAAAGGGGCGATCATTTTTATTTTGAATTTGGCTACGCTTCAGCAACGGCTAGAGATCTACAAACGAATCCAAATCAGATAACCAGTTTCAATAAAAGGTGGTTTTATTCACCGTTTAAGCACAGGCTCGACAGATGTAAACTCGTCTTCTTCAGAAATACGTGTACCCTGAAGACAATGTATCAGCAGTAGGCACAATACCCCGAAACATATATATCAAAATTACGCGTCTTAGGACACTAGATCCGCACAAAGGGTTGGGAATATCAGTAACCATAACCAAAGGAATAAAAAGTATTACTTAGTAAATTCCTGTATTTTAAATATTCTTATTTGACAAGCCCTGCTGAAAGGAGCCAGCATATTTCATAACGTATACGACGATGTGCGCTTACAGCATATTTTCATTGAGCAGATGTCAGACCGCTTCACTATTTCGTGTTCCCACAACGTTAAATTTCAGTAAGTACTACTTGTTATTCATTTGGTTATGCTTTAAGGTGTATGCGATATTCCGCCCGCATCTCGTGGTCGTGCGGTAGCGTTCTCGCTTCCCACGCCCGGGTTCCCGGCTTCGATTCCCGGCGGGGTCAGGGATTTTCTCTGCCTCGTGATGGCTGGGTGTTGTGTGATGTCCTTAGGTTAGTTAGGTTTAAGTAGTTCTAAGGTCTAGGGGACTGATGACCATAGATGTTAAGTCCCATAGTGCTCAGAGCCATTTGAACCATTTTTGTATGCGATATTCCCACTCCCTACGGTAAACCTAATCTCTGTAACACGCTTAATTTTGACATGTAAGTTTCCGGATTCGTATTTATTACCGTTTCATTGTCTTCAGATTACATGCATTTCTGAAGGAGATGGGTGTACGTCTGACGAAAATATGGTCAAAGGTTGAATAAAGCCACCTTCTGTTGCACTGGTTGGCTGCTTTGGATTCATTCAGTGATCATTTGTTTATTATCTGAAAGTACTGTACTTATAATCCTCTACTACTTATATAACTTTAATGTTAGAGGTTTTAGAACATGCTCTACAGTTGATGTAGAAAATGCATATGTTATACAACAGAGTAGCAATAGCAAAGATACTGTTAAAAATGCCGACTGCCACTTTAGGTATCTGTCAGAAAGACAATTTGATATCTTTTTAAAAAAAAATAATTCATTACATATAGGAATGTAGACTTCATAATCAAACGACAGAGCTGAATAGTTATATACAATTAGGAGTAACAAGGGCAACTACGTTTCGTTGAATTAAACATTGTGTTAATACAATAGCCTCTCTATTCCGGAGGTGTGTTCACATGTAACAAGCTCTGTACGTGACTGTACTCATTATCCGAACGCCCTATTTTGTTTTAATTACGTGTCGTCAGATATATGACACAGCTGGTGATGGATATATCCGCACTCCACGGAGACATAATTAGCGCTGCATCAGCAGCAACATCACACTCTCAGTTCTGACTTACGTCCAGTGTCCACGCTTGCCCTAACACGATTACAGAAAAAGTGCAGCATTATTACAGAGGAGTGGAAAACCGCTCCTATCGGAGCATAGAAAAGGCGAGTAGTATCCAGTTTATTAAAAATAATGATTGAAAAGTGGAAAATCAGCTGCCCCACGCTACCGTCTTCAGCACCTTTTCCCAGATATTTTGACATGCGAACAAATTTTGACTCTGCAACTCATTCAGATTAACCAACCCATCGCTGCAAGTTGCCCATACCATCCACAACCACTTCCCCTTTCACACTCACTCATTCAGCCCAGCTTACTGTGATTATCTCGTTGTGTCTCTTTGTCACTGTCTCGTACTCACAGTCACAGTCCCCTTCGTTCTGTCCTACTACTGTTTCTTCTCTCTGGCGTTGTCTCTGTCTTGCCGTCCCTTAATGCTACTATCTCATTCATTCATTCCCACTGCTGCTGTGTCTTCTCACTGTCACTATATCTCCCTCTCTCTTCCTCTCTGTCTCTCATTATCACTCTCACCCAGTTCCACCTTCTCTTTCTCTTTTATTCCTCTCCCAATGGCACCATCTCATTCGTTCTTCTCCTTGCACTGTTGTGTTACTGTCAACTACTTCCACTACCACAGTGTCCTCTGTCTCTCTCACTGCCATTGTCTTCTTTCCTCCCTCGGTACCACAAACACTGTCTGCTATCTTACTGTATTTGTTACTTTTTCGTCTTTCCCAATGTCACTGTCTCCTCTCTCAGCATAAAACTGCACGAATATCTTCGTATGCCAAAATCTTTAAAAGTGGTGAGGATGTGTGTATGAGGTAGCTGAAACCCCACTTTTTAGTCAGTCCTTTAATGAACAGGAACATATTCTTCTTTTCTGAGCTCCGATGGGAGCATTATCGGCTGGTTCCTTTCTTTTCCTTGCTACAGCACCCATTCGCATGAAAAGAACATTATGGGTCAGTAAAATCTCAATAATTTTCTTATATGAAAGTGAAATAAAGCGGAATTGTATAACATCACACCTCAAGCGAAAGTTTTCCTTGTGCTTCAGTACTACAAAAACATGGGGTTTCCAGAATCCTTCTGATGATAACAGAGACACTTTACAGTATATTTCTCTTTGTTGCGTCATTTTTATCTACGTCTTCACCTTACTCAAACACGTCTATATTTTTATAAACAGGAAAAGTTTGAAGCTCTTTATCTCAGAAACGGGTAAGAATAGCAAGAAAGCGTTAAAGGTCATTAGAGAAAGGGATCTTACGAATATATTGTAAAAATTTCAGCAGTCTGCTGTACGTAGCTGTCTTGAAATCAGCGGCTCGTTTTTGATACCTAAAAAACATGTTTGTAGGTTTTTTTTTGGGAACCGCACTTGAACTAAATGTTGCCTCCACAAGCCCCTAGGGTACATCGTTGACCACACCTTATTCAAACAGAACCAACGTATTTGCTTCATCTACCTAAGCTGGAGACAGTATGTAATATTCTAATTTTAACCCTACTCCGTAAGATACATATTAACAGTTAGACGATCCATCTGATGGTTATAAAGCCCATGAGATACCCAAAACACTCGCCAGTGTCTTCCTATCATCAGTGTAACACGAGGTATGAGTCCCGTAGAAATCCCGTTTTTATGTGTGGGCCTTTTAGTAATTATTAGGTAGAACATGCTGTTGCATGCCTACCGATATTACGAACACGCAGTATAAACAGCCTGTCATTGAGTTACCCGCCTGCAACTGTCAACCTCTAAGAAAACTTTGAAACGTGGTCATAGAAAGTCTTACAAAATCTCCGGAAGCAATCTCAGCCGTTAGTTAGTCGGTATGGATGTTTATTCGCGTTAATCTGTCGCCACATCGGAGCGTACGGTCTTACTAACAAGGGAACCTTTCCATCGCACCCCCCTCAGATTTAGTTATAAGTTGGCACAGTTGATAGGCCTTGAAAAACTGAACACAGATCAATCGAGAAAACAGGAAGAAGTTGTGTGGAACTATGAAAAAACTAAGCAAAATATACAAACTGAGTAGTCCATGTGCAAGATATGCAACATCAAGATCACATGTGAGCTCAGGAGCGCCGTGGTCCCGTGGTTAGCGTCAGGAGTCGCGGAGTGAGAGGTCCTTGGTTCAAGACTTCCGTCGAGCAACAAGTTTAATTTTTTTTTTATTTTCAGACAATTATCAAAGTTCAGGCACTCACACATAATCAACTTCGGTCTCCAAAATTCCAGGACATGTTCAGATTTGCTTGGACATATTCAGGATTTCACGGTCTACACAAGGAAAAATTAGAAACCGTTAGAAACCGTTAAAAACATATGCTTTGACAGAGCACAGGGAAAACTATGCGACAGTGAAACTGTTGCATTCATTTGTTGCAGTTTCTGTGACACACTCTTATGTTTTCATCCCTTTTTTGGGAGTGATTATCACATCCACAAGAAAACCTAAATCGGGCAAGGTAAAACCCATTCGCCAAGTGTACTAGTTAGGTGAGTCGACAATATATTCCTGTCATGTGACGCACAAGCCGTTACCAGTTTCGTATAGAGTATATCAGACGTGTTTTCCTGTGGAGGAATCGGTTGACCTATGACCTTGCGATCAAATGTTTTCGATTCCCATTGGAGAGGCACGTCCTTTCGTGTACTAATCGCACGGTTTTGCGGTGCGGTCGCAAAACACAGACACTAAACTTATTACAGTGAACAAAAACGTCAATGAACGAACGGACAGGTCATAACTTTGCGAAAATAAATTTTCCAGTAGAGAGAAGGCTTGAACCAAGGACCTCCCGTTCCGCAGCTGCTCACGCTAACCACGTGACCACGGCGCTCCTGAGTTCATAGTATCCTTAATGTTGCATATCTTGCGCATGGACTACTCAGTTTGTATATTTTGCTTATTTTTTTGATAGTTCCACACAACTTCGTCCTGTTTTCTCGATTGGTCTGTGTTCAGTTTTTCAAGGCATATCCACTGTGCCAACTTATAACTAAATCTGAGGGTGGTGCGATGGGGAGGTTCCCTTGTAAGAGTATGGGTTGTTGCCCTACGCACATCAGCTTTTAGTATCTATAACTCTAGTATGTAGTATCAGGACGCATTAAACGGTTCAACAGGGTACATTAAAAACAGGGTATCAAACATAAGTGGATGAAGACCTGTATTAGTGACAGGAAAATGTCAAATAAGTGGCGCTTCA
The DNA here is from genome assembly GCF_023898315.1 of Schistocerca nitens. Classification (NCBI taxonomy): domain Eukaryota; kingdom Metazoa; phylum Arthropoda; class Insecta; order Orthoptera; family Acrididae; genus Schistocerca; species Schistocerca nitens. The sequence goes on along the minus strand of NC_064618.1, from coordinate 187,503,994 downwards.
GGGTTACACGGTGTAATAACCGCTAAAACGGTTACTGCGCATAACGTCGAATATTCCCGTGGGAAACATGTGGAAGAGTCAAAGAGTGTCTTCTACCCTGTAGCTGCAGCTGCAACCTATGCTGGATTTAGTAGGCTAAGAGAATACATGATACCTTCACATCGTGGGAAATCATACAGTGGAGAAGTGTCGTACTGTTAAAGACCGATGCGATGAACATATGTCACTAAGTCAAAAGTTAGCTCCTGCTTGCCACTATCTGGATGTGAGACACGGCGTTAATTGCGGAAGAAACAAGATGACCTTGCCCGCATTGAACGTCCATTCGTTATTGTCGTATTAAGTCCCTAACGAGTAAGAGCGACTAGCTCGTAAGACCTCTTTACGGGTTATTACAGCTTTTACAAAGATATATAAAAGAAAATCAGAAATGCCGTAATTATTGTTTTAAGACGATACATAAAAGATAATGAGGTGCATTGCCATTACAGACATGCGATTCACATAACGGTTAAAACGCATAGAGATGACGATAAATCTCCTGCTCTGATGTAAAAAAAATTAGTTATTATACTAACGATGAAGCAGCAATGAGGTCAGGACGAAATACAGGGGCTGGGGAAATAAAAACGGATATCTGGGATACTATCAATAAAATCTTCTTGGTTTACAAGCCGTGTCACTCCGAATTAAACACTCGGGCTTTCGACAGCTGTCTCCGTTATCCTCACCAGGAGCTGCGATCACTGGCTGCCGCAGATGGCACGATGTTTTTGCAATGGCAATGTCTCCTCTACGGTGACGACATAACGCGCAGTGTGTCACTGTTAGAAAAACCACGGGAGAGGAAATCGCAACTGATGAGTTCTTTAGCAGTTTTCAGTGCTGCCGGGACAAGGAGGTAATTTCTCGCTTTGCTGCAGTCAAGCACCACGTTCGAGCTGTGGAAAGGATATTGGAGAAGACTAGTCATGGCACAGTGAGACAGCGTATACGATACAGAAAATACGAGCTTGCTTTTCGTGCTGGATTGCCATTTACATCTGGCATCAAACCTGTCGCCGTGCGATTGGAAGTGGGTAGACGTAGCGACGGCAGCGCAATAGCGTTCGCATTTGTGCAAAACGACATCTAAGCAAGGTTCGAAGTGTGACCACATAACTCGCTGAGGTGCCGATATGCAGTCCAATAAGGCCCACAGGACAGTTGTGAATCTTTACAACCAAAAATTGGGCGATGACTCTGTTGTAGCGTTGAGTAAAGTCTCCATCACAGTGACGTTTAAAAACAACGAATTCTGTTAGTGGATTAAAAATAATGCATTAGGCATCTCTCGCGCGACGTAGCTGAGGACATCAGACTAGCAAGTAGCCGTATCGTAACGAAGGCGAAGCTACGGAAATCCCTTATTAGCAGGGAAGAACGACATGGTTCACGCCTATTACTTGAGAATGAGGACTTGGTTGTCTTCTCAGCCGATAAAGAAAATGCACTGTGGTCATGAACACCAAAGACTGCCACCAGAAGGTGCTGCATTATTTAGAGGATGATACATATGGCATAATTAGTCGCGATCCAATAAAGGATGTCGTCAGAAAAAACGAGGAAGTTGAGGAACAAATCACGATTCCAAAATAAATGACACGGAAGTTAATGCCACGTGCTGCCAGTCCTCCCAGACTTTGGACTGCCGAAGATACACGAGGAAAATTTTCCTCTGGGGCCTCTAGTTGGTGCAATCAGTTCACACAACTGCAGATGACCTACAGTCATTCGTTGAGACCTTCAGGAAAATAAAGCTAAGCCAAAATAGCATAATGATTAGTCAGGACATTGTGTTACTTTTAACGAGAGTGCTGGTACAAGACACACTGGAACTCTTGGCCACACTGATTCCACCTGAGATCTTCTAGCTGTTCCGCCATGCCTCAACGATAACGTATTTTCCGTACCACAAGGAATACAATCAGGTGATGGATGGCAGAGCCATGGGATCTCCACTGCCTCCGGCTGTCTCGAACTTCTTCATAGAACAATATGAGGAGCAAGCTCTGAACTCCTCGAGGTTGCGTCCGTCTTGTGTCCTAAGGTGCGTTGACGACATCGTCTTGATATGGCCTCGCAATGAAAATACACAGCAGTTTGTCCAATACATGAACGGTGTCCATGTCTACATTAAATTTACTGTCGGGTTGGAGAGGAATGGCAATCTTCCGTTCTTGGTGGATTTACCGGAACGAAATGCAGTTGCCTAGCTTGGTCATTCAGGGTACAGTACGTATGTGCATATTGAACAGATATTATTTCTGACGGCGACCGTCTGGAGTATGAATTTCGGCGTTTAAAGCGCAAGTTCAGGGAAAATCGTTACGGCGAGGGAGACATTGCTAAAGCTTTCAAGTGCCACCAACGAGAAGCGCCTCGTGATTCAGTCGAAGAGGCCAAGCCAGATACATTGCTTCCATACTGTGGAGCAATTACTAGGTATGACGCTTCCTCAACAGACATGGACTGAGACCAGTGTTCCCACTCGATTTCAAGATAAGAGATGCACTACGCCCCTTGAAGGCAACGTAGACATTCGAGTTCCTGGCGTGTCTGGTGTCCCTTGTGAGTCTGGTAGCATTTGCATAGGTCATATTATTCGCTATTCGCTGCTGCTGAGCGCTGTGCAGACCACTGAAAACGTATCATGTGAAGATAACTTGAGGAATCGACTGCTGCTGAATATTGCCTAGAAAACTGTCATAAAATATTGCTGGAAAATATGAGAACTTTGGCTCAAACACTATGAGACAGGGATTCTGTGATCAAAGAAACGGCAGAAATTACAATAAACAGCAACAACTTTAATAACGACCATGGGTACACAGTTAGTAGAACGTGTAGGGCGTGCGTTGGACATTGAATGAAGGCAAAGGCATAACCTGAACGCTTTTAGGGATGCTGGAAAGGCTGTGTGGGGCCAACGAAATGTACGGGCCCTGTAACGAACTTGCGACGTCACACTCGGCTTGTCTGTCACACTTCCCGAAAGCTCGGCTCCATACTGGTCCCAACAGAAATTAAGATGTAGTTGAAATGGGATCCACTAACGGTCTTAATTTAATAGTGTGCATTGAAACATGCAGCTAAGAATTATTAAACTCGTCTGAATTAGTTACTCTCTCCCCTCCGGAGGTGGCACTTGGAAGACTTGCAGTGTTACGTGCTATGACGTATGCCTCACGGACTATCTTCCTCGTGGGCAACCGTCCCGATGCTGGATGGAGATGCTAGTAGTTGTCGAAGTTGCCTTCGCGCATGCGTCACTCCGGCAGTCTCTGGAAGATTGTAGTTTCTGCTATTATGTTTCTGCATAAGCACAGCAGTGTGACAGCCCCAACAGTCAGTGATATTAACTCCTGATGACGATAGCGCAGAGAAGGTGGAATGTCTTATTCGAAGTGACGCGCCTCGTTAACCGAGAAGATATTGAACCATGCCGACGCGAAAAACTTCACGGATGCATGTAGTAAACATGAGAAATGGCTGCGACGGAACGTTTTAAGCTATCGTTCATAGCTTCGTGTATTTGTCGCTACGGAATTCTTAGCTGCGTTTAATGAAGTTCAGGCGGGAAACCACTGACATAGCATAAAAGGACAAGGAAGGTGAAATCTGGGTGTAATGGAACTTCATTGTATCTGCTCTGGAAATAAGACGGTGCTGTATGGGAGTTTGGGAAAGCTTTTCCCAATTTACGTACTGATTTTTAAATAAGTTCAGGAGTTCGATGAGATGACAGTTGAAGAAAGTAGGCAAATGCGGATGGCGAAGCAAAATTTATGTTCCACAATGGTGTGGAGGTGTGCCACTCAGGTTATGTCAATATCAAACATCAGTCTTAATTACTGTTTTCGTTAGACGAATTAGATTCTTGACGAAGGAGAGATGAAAATCAGTAGCTTGAAATCACCACGTGGTTCGTACATAGATCGAGGCTTAACTTACACTACTCTACCAAAAAATTCTGGTAATATTTTCGACCTAAACTTCTCTACCATTCCACTCTCGAATGGCGCGTGGGAATTAGGAACCCCTAAATCTACCGTTCGAGCTCTGATTTCTCTTATTTTCTTACGATGATCATTTCTACCTGCGTAGGTGGGTGACAGCAAAGTATTTTCGCATTCGGAAGGGAAAGTTGGTGAATGAAATATCGTAAATAGATCTCGCCGCAAAGAAATCCGTCTTTGTTTCAGGGACTGCCTTCCCAACTCACGTATAATATCAGTGACACTCTCACCGTTACATACGAATGAAGATGTTACTCAGACGAAAATGCAGAGTGCAGAAAGGGAAAGTGAACAAGTGACTGTAGCCGGCCGAAGTGGCCGTGCGGTTAAAGGCGCTGCAGTCTGGAACCGCAAGACCGCTACGGTCGCAGGTTCGAATCCTGCCTCGGGCATGGATGTTTGTGATGTCCTTAGGTTAGTTAGGTTTAACTAGTTCTAAGTTCTAGGGGACTAATGACCTCAGCAGTTGAGTCCCATAGTGCTCAGAGCCATTTGAACCATTTGAACAAGTGACTGTGCACAACGTCCTAGGAAGTCGCACGGTAATGTTTGGTTCTCTGCATGTGGGGAGTGGTGTTTTGTCTTCGGATTAGAGTTAATCAGAGAGAAGAAGAGAGAACAATATTTCCAAATGCTAATGTTTTTATTGGATGAGTATTTCCCTGTCATGAATAAGATATGTGAGCACTGGAACTTACCAAAAGCAGCTAAAAGCATTGATGAAACCGAGGCATCATAGATAAATAAATATCTTAATATAGTAATCCTAAGAATAAGTTGAGAATCCAGCAACTTGCTTTGTGTTCGGTTGACTGTTGTGTAGGAGATTGCATACTGCTACATGGTAGATAGTAGTAATATTTCATGAGTTGTTATGTTTCTCTTTAGTTTTCTCGGTAGTTTTGTATAGGAGGTGACGTGTGTTTTCGCCTATGCCAGTGTATCGTCTTGAGACTACCTCATACAGAGATGTTATACTGTGGTCCTCAACAGTTACAGTTGGACAGGATGTGTGAGGAAGTCAAGTATGTAGAGAAGTTGATTGTTAGGGTACATTTGAACATGATGATAATTTGAAGGGCACGTTTTTTTAAAAAAATTTTACTATGAGAGCACAAAATTATGGATTATTGCGAGATAAGCAAGGTTTCTTGTCTTACGAGGAATGCATAGCGTAACATGACATCAGAATAAATCAAATGAATAAAATGGATCCAGACGAAGAGACATCGACACAATCTGACCAGCAGAAATATAATATTAAATCTGATAAACAGATTATTGCATCAAATAATATTTTGTCTTTGTGTTGTTTAGAATACACCACATTGGTGCTGAACGATAGAAGTTAGACCATGTGAGACAAAATGATCAAAGAAACAAAAGTAACAGACAAACGTTGATGTGAATAAACGGAGATCATAAAGAAATATCTAAGTACACTAACAAAACAGTATGTACTACTATAAACCAGCTAAAAAGTTTGAGCACAAGTGACTAAAGTGGACAGCAATTTGCTTGTGCACTCAACAAATTTTAATGTCATACCGGTACTTCTACTGCGTTTTGTGATGTTATTGTTCACAGCTGCAGACCACGAGGCAGGAAGCATTAAGAATGGCAACCGTGATGAAAATAGGAACACAAGGTAAATATGCGAGTCATGGCCTTCATCAACTGAGGACTGTGGATACATAATAAAAAATACCAAAGAACAGGAACCCTACCCACAGTATAACAGTCATTGGTGAAGGTATTTTTCTACTTCATCAAAAGCTTTATTTGTTGATGGTTGAGGATAAATAGCCGGAACACAGCGCGCATGCAGACAATGTACATTATTTTGATCTTATAAAATAGCATGAGTAAATGGGAATAGTATAAAAGTAACCGAGGAACAATAACAGAGGCGCGTGAGAAAAACCATAAATGTGTGTCCATAATGGTGAATTTACATAAACATAGAAATCAGAAGTGCCACTAAGGCGAAATTATAACAGATGCTATAGCAATTTTGTAATTGCTAACTGAAGTTGGTTTGAGTTGTTGGTGAATTCAGAGGAAGATTAGTATTATGCAAGGGAAATTTAATTCATAATTTGCGTTCTTGGATAGGGAGCACATGAAAGAGACAAAATTCGAACACATTAATTGGACACATAAAATATGTAAAGTAAACACGGAATTTCATAGTTGTTATTATGATCATTGCATTAGCACAGTATTGTCACGTATTTATTATGAGAATCACGAACATTGACAAGGACAGAAAGGGTGGCTTGGACAGCATGCGCGCCGCGTGGGATTAGCCGAGCGGTCTAAGGCGCTGCTGTCACGTACTGTGCGGCTGGTCTCGGCAGAGGTTCGAGTCCTCCCTCGGGCATGGGTGTGTGTGTTTCTCCTTAGGATAATTTAGGTTAAGTAGTGTGTAAGCTTAGGGACTGATGACCTTAGCAGTTAAGTCCCATAAGATTTCACACACAATTTTCAACAGCATGCTCACAGAGATGGTCCAAAGTGCTACCAGCATGTCAACAGGGAATGAGTTGGAGTGGGTCATTGACTTCCGCTGCCGACAGGCTAGTGGAAGGAGAAATAATGGGACACTGGTTCACGGAGTAGACTAGTCCCATGCAGCTGAAACTGGAGAATAAGAACGAAGGAAGGTCTCTCCATCGAAATGCGGTAGTGCCGTAGCTCGAGATACCACATGTGGGGATGTTTACAATGGAAACTTGATACGCAAAGAGTAATTGGGTACATGTGATGATGCTTTTTGGAGAGTAAGAAAAGATTTTTTTCCCATAGCAGTGCATACACAGAAAAACTGTGTAATACATGACGAGTTCTTACATTTTCGCTCTTTGTGAGAGATTTAGATTAGCCAGTAGATACCGATATACAGTATCTTGCTGCCTAGCCGGTATTTGAGCACAGTATTCGTTCTCCTATGGGGAATGTCCAAGAAAGCAACTACCTGCTACTTCACAACAGAAACCCATTAACCTCTTGGTGGAGAACATTACCGTCTCACTGGCACAGTACAGTCGAGCTAACTTACACAAAATAATATATATATATATATATATATATATATATATATATATATATATATATATATATATATGTGTGTGTGTGTGTGTGTGTGTGTGTGTGTGTCTGTGTGTGTGAGAGTGTGTGTGTGAGAGTGTGTGTGTGTGTGTGTGTGTGTGTGTGTGTGTGTGTGTGTGTGTGTGTTATTGGCTGAATTTTGAGGAGAGACTGCAGAACATTTATGTTTCCAAAAGCACAAAACACAAGTTAGCTTCACACCATTACTGAAGAGACAAGAAACCTAAAGTCATTTCCTTATCTGAGCACCTGCTGCCACACCAATGACAGGCCCGCTGTCACCACGTACCACAATATGCCTGGTGGAAACTGTAGGTAATCTGTCTGCTGTATCCAGCCTGAGATGAGCGTGGCCTTAGCCCAAAGCCCAGCCGACGATCCACGACCAGACATATGCCCTCAATACTGGTCCACACCAGTCTCCAGAACGTTTAGTGACAATGTGAAAACCCATTATTCTCATGCCAGAAATTGAACATCCATTTCTTGTGTGACACGCTGAACGCCCCACAGTGCACCGGTGACAATGATGCATCTGCAATATCACATCATCAGGTTTATTGTTGTGGGTAGTTTTCATCGAGTAAACTCTTATTTTTTGACTCGGTTTTGCTTCTTCATTAATGTATCTAATTCATATAGCTCATTGTGTAGTAATAACAAAGTGTCTTATTTCATTCTAATAATAAATGTGTTGTGCTCAAGTAATTACATCATATGCTCATTTGGCACCTATCTTTTGTGGTATCCTTACAAATAAATCCACACGCAAAGTTTTCATAGAACGTAAGTTAGCCGTACACATTTTATAAAATTTTATAGTTCCATGTTGGTACTTTTATAAACGTCCAGTAGATACAGTTCACAGATGACAAACTCGCTTGTCGTATGAGTTCATGATACGTTTGTAAAAGAATTAGAATATGTATATGTAACATTTTTGCAGCTCATTACTCCATGACAGATTTGCATAGTTCATTTATTCTTTTTGTTCATTTTACTTTGATGTGCACACTATAATATTAACATGTAAATGCCTTCAGCGGTGTAGCCAGCTCTAAGGGTGAATGGGAAAGATCGTTTCTGTTTCGAAAAATACGTTTTCATTTTAATTTGTTGTAAGATACGAAGAAAGTCAGCATCAGACGTAAATTTTTAATCTGTTTAGTGCAGATCGATTTCAGTTAATGTGTAGTTATTTTCAGTGCAATTATAACCAAACCATGATGAATCACCATGGATAAAATCGCACATGGTACAATGTTGCCATAACAGATAATAAACGTTTTGAGCTTTTGAGCTTTATGGGCTAGCTTTAGGAGTGAGTCGTGCTGTGAATATCAAATTGGTGATTTCTAGCAAGGCCCAGCAAAACGGGTTACAGTGAGCTGTGGGAACGTTGACCTTTGCAGGACAATATGTAGGCGAAGAGTAAATATAGTGACCTCACCATGTCCGGGGTGAAAGTCACTTTTCTGATTGATAAGCAGCCAGAGGGGCTACTTTCCGGTTTACAGCTTTGTCTGGTCTTTGAGATGGAAGCTTTTATTCCTTAAGATGGACCTCTGTCACCGGGTGGTAGGCGTTAAGAGCTTGTTAAAAGAAATGCTTGAGCAGAGAATATTCTCCTGGCTTTGCTGAAAACGTGGGAAAATAGCTGACCTACATAATGATCAGAAGTTGCAGAAAAGCTGACGACCAGCCACATGGATTGTTTTTTTCACAATTTCATAGGACCTGTAATGCGAAGAAAGCTAGTAGCTAAATGGGCACCAATTGCTTTTTTAGAATTGACATCAGTAGGATGTGACATTAGTGGGAAGTTGTTTAGAAAGAGGGTAAGAAATTAAATTAACTGTCTTGATGACATGTCGTCCATTCTAGAAGAAAAGTTTTCTCAAAGAAGCAATTAAGTCAATGACTGCTTTTGAGGTACTTGTATAATATCAGCTGCGAAATTGTCTGGGGTCCAGTATTTGAGTCCTGTGCTGCCCCCTGGTATTGCTGAACTTCAGACCTAAGAAACGGGGTGTCTTCACTCTGCTTACATTACACTGAAGATTACAGTGAGAATCGCTTATTCCTTCAAGGTGTTAAGACAAGCAAGAGTAATATAGTTCGAATTCAAGATAGGTTTTGCTGCCTAATAATGGTCAAAGGTTGCTGGATCTGTAGGATTCTTAGGTTTTTGTTACATTTAATACGTCACTGTGATCGTCATAGTGAGGCTGCAAAACATTTCATATGGTCGGATGTAAGATTCGTAACCAACTCCACTTCCTTTAATAACTTTGTCAGCTGGATGCTTTAATTTGCAATTTTCATCAGAAACTGCGTAATTGTAAAGATTATATTCATATAATTGTTTGTTAATGCTTTATAACTAATACCGTCGTTTGTAATAAACTATAAAGTGGACTTAAATCTTGAGTTTATTAATACATTTAATCCGTTTAAATAATAAGTACTGGGTGGCCCAAAAAGGATGGTCGGATTTGAACTGCGTAGTACCATTGAAAGGTGAGGAGCGGGGACCACTGCCGGCCGTCTGCAAGTCGGCCATTACACCCAGTTTGCCACGAGATGGCGCAGTGGACGGTCGAGCATCGTGTTTTTGCTGTGGAACAGTTTTTCAGAAATGAGGAATCGTTTATTACTGTGCAACGATTGTTTCGACAACGTTTTGGTGTAGCGCGTGATGGACCCATTCCAGATCGCAGATCCATATCACGTTGGGTGACTGCATTCCGGACAACAGGGTCTGTCAAAAGTGGTAAATCTACAGGGCGTACACGTACGGCAGTTACTCCACAGAACATTGATGATGTTAGAGCGTCAGTGCTGCAAAGCCCGCGTCGTTCCACTAGGCGTCGTGCTCAAACTTTAGGCCTTAGCCGTAGTTCGTTGCAGCGTATTTTAAGCCGTGAGTTACAGTTTCACCCATACAAAATTATGATCACGCAAAAGCTGTATGATCGTGATTTTGAGCAGCGAAGACGATTTTGTGAATCAATGCTTGACATTTTGTACTCTAATAATGATGTTGTGCTTCTTATGTCAGATGAAGCCCATTTCCATTTAAACGGCTATGTCAATATTGGGCAGCAGATAATCCCAGAGAATTGCACCAAAAGCCTCTTTATAGTGCTAAGGTAACAGTCTGGTGTGGAATTTCATGATTGGGGATTGTTGGTCCTTATTTTTTTGAGGAGAACAACGCTACAGTCACAGTGAACTCGAAACGTTACGTTAACATGCTACGTAGCTTTTTGGTGCCGAAACTGCGAGAGTTACATGTAAATCGAGATCGAATTTGGTTTCAACAGGACGGGGCCACGGCCCACACAGCCAATGACTCCATGTGTGTTTTAAGGCGGATTTTCCCCCACCACATCATCTCGCGTTTTGGAGATGTCCACTGGCCCGCGAGATCACCTGACCTCTCAGCCTGTGATTTTTTTCTTTGGGGATACCTAAAGTCAAAAGTCTACGTACAGAAGCCCCGAAACTTAATTGATCTGAAGGAGGCAATCAGTGCGGAAATTATGGCAATTCAAGAAGAAACAGTAGTGAAAGTGATGGAAAATTTCGAGGAAAGACTTGTGGAATGCATCCCCGAGGAAGGACACCATCTTCCGGAAGTCATTTTCCGTACATGATTTTTTGTGGTTAGTTCTTGTAATTGGGTGCCTGGGAGCATTTAGTTACGTAATTGAATAAAATTAATTTGTAAAACTGATGGAGTTATAGTTATTTAAAATGTGACCATCCTTTTTGGGCCACCCTGTATTATGTCAATTTCCCCACCAAGAGTTTCACTGCTAGAACCTAAATAACATAATAAATAACCTAATAACCTAATAAATAACCTAATTTCCTAAAGATTAGGAAATGAGACACTTAAAGTAGTAAAGGAATTTTGCTATTTAGGGAGTAAAATAACTGATGATGGTCGAAGTAGAGAGGATATAAAATGTAGACTGGCAATGGCAAGGAAAGCATTTCTGAAGAAGAGAAATTTGTTAACATCGAGTATAGATTTAAGTGTCAGGAAGTCGTTTCTGAAAGTATTTGTATGGAGTGTAGCCATGTATGGAAGTGAAACATGGACGATAACCAGTTTGGACAAGAAGAGAATAGAAGCTTTCGAAATGTGGTGCTACAGAAGAATGCATAAGGTAAGGTGGGTAGATCACGTAACTAATGAGGAGGTATTGAATAGCATTGGGGAGAAGAGAAGTTTGTGGCACAACTTGACTAGAAGAAGGGATCGGTTGGTAGGACATGTTTTGAGGCATCAAGGGATCACAAATTTAGCATTGGAGGGCAGCGTGGAGGGCAAGAATCGTAGAGGGAGACCAAGAGATCAATACACTAAGCAGATTCAGAAGGATGTAGGTTGCAGTAGGTACAGGGAGATGAAGAAGCTTGCACAGGATAGAGTAGCATGGAGAGCTGCATCAAACCAGTCTCAGGACTGAAGACCACAACAACAACAACAACCTAAATAAGTGACAGCGTTAGTAAATCGGTTATCGGCACTGAGTCTCAAGCGTGCGCCTGATTCATAATTAATTCGAGTCAGTAAAATTTCACTTTCATGCGTGCGGGATTTTGCATGCGTAATGAATGGATTATCAATTTTCATCCAGCACAAACCCAGGACCACGGCATTAACACTGGAGCAGGTATTTATACCTACTAGTAGATTAGAGATTGAATAATCTGAAAAATTTAATTAAATAAAAGGTGGTACGTGATGCGTTAAGGGAGACTAAAAGTTTATTTTGTTGGGAGACTGGAACCCGTTAGTAGCTAGGAGTCAATGAACCGGACGAAGAAATGACAGGGAGGTAGGCAGGGAGATTAATTTGTACAGGACAATCTAATCATTGCTAAAAGTAGGTGTAAGCGTCATAAACGATGGTGTATATGTGGACAGTAGGTTTCACGTAGGTATTACGAAGCATATCGAAATAGTCAACAACCATAAAAGAATTTTAATTCATCGAGTGCTTTCAGGTGCAGTTTTGAAATTAAATTTCTTTTATGCATCTGTTTGGTGGTTATTTCAATATATGCACCTACAGCTGCTGAAAATGGATAAAGTACTCGAGTTTTACGAAGTGCCAGTTAGGCTAAAAAGGGCGCTTCTTCACTCATTTGGCTTTAAATGTGCTAAATGGTCTGAACTCCACATAACGAAATCTATGTATTCGTAGCTAGGAACGTACACTCCAAAACAGGATTTTAAAATGAAAACGTCAACAGGAGACGTTATGTGTGCTTTTAACATGGTGTGCATGTTATAAAATGAGGATTAAAGAAGAAGAAATTGTAAAACGGGAGTAAATTGATGAGATGGAATCGGGTCGACTTGAAGTAACCAATCGAATAATGCAAAGACGTGCAACAGATTAAAGTAGGTAGCCGAGAGATGTGAAATAGTGAATGCAGCAGAAGAAAATTATGGCAATGAGAAGATTCATTAGAAGTACATAATGTATAATATATTTGATGAATGGAAAAAATAAAAAATGCAGCAGAAGATGCAGATAAAAGGGTATACAGATATATAAATAAACGTATCCGAAAGAAAGTGCCAGATATCTCAACAGAAATAACAAGAAAAAAAAATGTAAAGCTGCAGAAGCATACGAGTCTACAGAAACAATAAATGCCACATATTGGAAAATGAAAGAAATATATGGAGAATAAAGAAGAAGCTGTATGATTAATATTACGGGGTATCACAGTAAAGAAGAGCTGCGCGACCTAAAACACTTGAAAACAGTATGATGTAGATGGAAAGGGTGCTACAATGCGAGACGCATCTGACAGTGCACTGAAAGTCCTGAGTAGCAAGAAGCCATTTGACGTACTTTCAAATTTATTGACGTTCTTGCGCGAAGGATCAAGGACTGACCCGTTACGCACGGAGTATGACACAAGTGAAATGCCAGCAGGCGTCTAGAGGAATGTAGTATCCTGAATAGCAAAGACATTTTCAGGTATGTGTGAGTACTACGGAACTATCTGTCTGATAAGTTATGTTTGGAAAATACTAACAAGAATTATAGACTCAAGAAAGGAACGAGTCTCTTACGCACCTAATTGACTTGTGTATTATACTGTAGATTGCATAATGTCAGTTGATGCTATGTACTTATTATTAAACTTATTATGAGAAATGTTACAGGATTTGTAATTAAAACTAGAAGCATACTATTTGAGATGTATCATATACACGACGATCATTTCACTTACGGCCCATAGGTCGTACAGTTAATGTATGCACATGAATTTTTGTGTGCAACAAGTTTTCGTTTTAAGTATTGCGTTTTCGTAATATGTTCTACTTACTTGCAAAATCCACACATTCTGTCTATGAGACAAAAAATATATTTAACGTAGAGTGGCCCATAATGAATACCGAAATTTAACCAGTTTCTGATAATTTGAATATCTTTACATATGTCTAGAATACTGGATGATTTGCAGCTTTGGTGTGCGTCATGAAAATTCTTTTTAATGCATATGTGTAGACCAAATGTGTTGTATTTGTTCATAATTTGTTCAGTCTTATCTTTCCTGGACATGTTTCGATCAGTACAGCTCCATACCTGCGGCCAAATAACAAAAGACCTACAAATTTTGTAACATTAGCTCTCAACACATTAATAAAAAAATAGTGGAGTATACTTTCGCAGGTCACCAAAATATTTATTGCGTGTACAGTCATTGGATAATAAAATGGATCATCTACGGAGTCTCTTATCACATCGCAAAAGGAAAATGTAAAATGAGCTAGTATGACAAATTAAACCCATCAATAACACAACAGACAATCCAGTCAATGTACCTGACATCTTAAGATATACCCTGAAACTTGTTGTTACGTATGGAAAGCAAATTAAAGATTTTGTAGGTGTTGCATGCACCGTTATGGCATGATAACACGGAACGAGCTGCCCTTCTTTGCACATTTTCGACGTCCTCCGTCAATCGTACCTGGGAAGGATCCCACACCGCGCAGCAATATTCCAGCAGAGCACGGACAAGTGTAATGAAGGCTGTGTCTTTAGTTGGTTTGTCGCATCTTTTAAGTGTTCTGCCAACAAAGCGAAGTCTTTTTTCGCCTTCCCTACGATATTGTCTATGTGGTCTTTCCTATTCAAGTTGGTCGTAGTTCTAATTCCTGGGTATTTAGTCGAATTGACAGCTCTTAGTTTGATGCGATTTATTTTAGGGAGTACTGGGAGAGTGTGGAGCGTGTAAGGGATAGCTTGGTAAGTGCGCTTCGTAACACAATTAAACAGTAACTTTTCGAAACCTCGTAATTGTCTCGCATTGCGACGCAGCATATAAATCTGGTCCAAAGGCAACTACAACCTTCCTCTGTAATGGTACAATAGCGTGACAGCGTGGCCCCTCTGCAACGTCACCATCGGGCACAGCATCGCTTCAAACGTAAAAGTTTCGACTCAAGCCAAAGAAAGGCGTCATATTCGCACCAGGTTTCACCACTGTTCTGCCCAATGCCATCGTGGACGTGTTACACGACAAGAAAGACGTGATATCCAGCACCCACCTTTTCACCCATATTTTACCCCTTCTTTTAACACATCTGCAATGGTCAGAAACGTGATTAAATCACGTTTTTTTCACATGGGCAACCAGGAAAATACTTGAAACGCATCACCACTCACCATCGACACGAAATGACATCGGTCAGTGGCACAAATTAAGTCAATGAAACAACCTCTTTGCTTCGTGCGTTTATTTCAACATATAATCTGAAGATGGTGATTATAGACCGAAACCGGTAGTCTGATGACAAAAAATTTGTGACCATACTGAGATGTGGGACTTAGGGTAAGTAGGAAAGGTGTGGGCGCGGCCTAATAAGTTACCGTTTGTTCCACAGAAAACCCATACCCTTTATTTTTTAAAAACAAAACTCTCAACAAACATTTTTAAAAGTTGTTACTACACTGGCGGCTGAGAGCCTTATTAGAAGAAATGCAAGTTATTGACTGCCGAAGGCCACAAGCAATGTTACTCGCAATCAATGGCTGAAGGCCTTATTAAGGAAGGATTAAAAATTATTGGGAGCTGAGGGCCACAAGCAATTTTCAAAATACTCAACGGCTTACAAGTAAGGAAGGCAGTTGCATGTTAAAATGCTAAAACATTTTGAAACAATCTTAACGAACTGTAAGAGGCTATAGTGACGGCTGCAGGCCTTATTAAGAGAAAATTGAAAGTAATTTGACGGCTGAAGGCGACAAGCAGTGTTACAAACAACTAATGGCTGAAGGCCGGAGTTACAAGTGGGGAAGGCAATAACATGTTAAAACATTAGGGTGAATATTAAACGATTATGACAACTTGTCCAAATAAGATGGAGTGGTCCACAGACCTGAGGAACGTGACTACAGCGGTGTAAACGGTGAGACAGGCAGCCAAGAGTTGTACTCGCGTAACAGGATGGCAACTGACACCAGCGGTTGCTTAAGCGCTGACCGACCGACTAACCAATTCGCCTAACGTCCAATCACCGGTACAACGATGGAACTGTTTTAGGCAATGGCGAAGAGACGGACAGCACCATGTCTTCAGAAACACACTCTAGGTCGAAGGAAACACTAGAACCAAGGTAGACATCCCAAAAACATACGCACAGTACAATTCAAGAGGCTGTCGAACTACAAGCCGTGTCGGACAGCATCTACACAACGAGGGAAGGTACGCTGCCGGAAAAGTGTGTTAACCTCCAGGGCAGGTAACTGGGGGGTTAACGGCCACAAGGGAGAAAATATCGCTGGTTGCACTTCTGTAATAAGAATAATACTAAATCTAAAACTAACATCAAGGAGTAGAAGGTGGCTAATAGCTTCCACCAACCTGACAGACTCCACTTGCAGCAGTTGGTCTCAATGACCCTGGGAGCAGCAGCACGCAAACAACAGCGAGATCTCTAACAGTGGAGGTTTCAAAAGTCCTGTGTTCGGTCGTCGGCTACAGCACCTTGGTCCGACAGTGCCTGCACGCCGCCAGCGGTTCCAGCCTGCCCGTGCGATGCGGACCTCCTCACTGCTCCTCCCCAAAACCGAACTGATGTCCATTCGCAACTCACCACCAAATCCAGTACGCAGACAGCTTTAAAATAACTGCTCATTCAAAACCTCAAGACACACACGGATCCTGGAAAACAATTTCACCAACCACTCACAATACTAAAACCGGTCACTGTGAAACACAGAGAAGCCAGAAGCGGTTGGAAGACCAAATGCACGTCGTCCGCTGCGACGACCGACCGAACGACCAACCAACACTCGACCCCACTCAAGCCAGGCACGGGAAGATCCCCGTATTAATCGTCGACTGACAACTTATTGCCACGAGGCCACTTCGACGGCCGGACACACACATACAAGTGGAAGTTGCACTACTCGAATATCACGGTCAGTTCAACTAAACTCGCTGAATCAGGTCCTTGACGTGGTCGTGCACTCTCGTGACCACATCCTTTCGTCGGACAGTGCATGTATGTCCCCAGCGGTCGGGGGCGAGTATCTCACTGCTGCTCGGTCCCAACTAGGTCGGCACACGACGACCCGGAAATACTCAAGGCCGCTCCAAAGATGGTACCACAGTACGCGCTATCGATAAGCGCTACTGCTGCCACTCACGGACAGACAAGGTGAGCAAACGTAGTGGCGCCAGTGAACACACTAAGAAAATAAGACGCCACTTTCGCTATTACTAGCTGACAAGCTACGAACGGCGTCAAAGCGAGCCACACACTGCTCACATACACTTGTATTAAAGGAAGCTTATTCTATTTTCGGGCCACTATTCAATTCGCAACCATGTCGCAGCTTTTGATATTCCAACAAATTTCGCAGTCGAGTAGACGGTTCCCGCAGTGATTAGCAACAGGACGACGTCCTTGGTAAGAGTTGACACTGCTGACACTTCCCCAAGGACTGAACTCTTCTTTAAGGACGTAGTGGTTTTGCAAGTCCACTGAATGTGACCGAGTATCTTTAGAGTGTAGGGCGATTGCAGTTTTTCTCCGGTATACATGTTGGAGCCACGATGGTCCCTTGAAAACTATTCGACGAAATTTGAATGTGATCTGAAACAGTAATGTGTGTTTATGCTTTTCCTGCCCTCCTGTTTTCCTGCACCGAATGGTGTGGTGGCCTGGGGAGAGGTGCAGAGGGGCTGTGACGTTGTCACACATGGCTGTATAAAACCACATAGACCCCAAGTTCAGCAACACTTGCGGTGCTTCTGCACACATTTGTTGAGCATTTTATAAATGTACATGTACGTTGACAGTCAGTGAGCCCAGAGATGAGTGATCCCATGTCACTGAAGTCGTTACTGCTGGTCGCATCCAAAATTTCGGGGTATCGAACAGAATGCGTGTTATGCATACGCCTAAAATCGGCGACAGCGTGAATGGCTCTGGCCGAGCAACCCACAAGAAATGCTGCGTTGTCAACTCGGCTGCAACTGCAGAAACAGCATTTATGTTACAAACAGCTTAGGTAGCGAAAGTTTAAACGTAAGCTCATGAGGCATTGCCGCTCTGACAGCGCGAATATATTCGGACTCGCTCTCCAAGACCGTTAGTTGTAGCGGAATATTTGCATACTCCCCCTTGCTTCCTCATACAGCCAACACTATAATTTTTGGTTGTTGTTTTCATTATCGGCTTCTATGTTTGTCGTGACACGCTTTATCGACACGTGCTGTCGTCTCCTAGATCATACTTCGCGAATTACCTACACCTTTTTCTTCAGTATAGCACAAAATGAGTTGGCACTTATTTGTCAGTTTTAACGATCCTGCGCTTCATTAAACTTTTAATCGGTGGATGGATGAAGATGTCAATGACATAGGTCAATAAATAAGTGAAAATTTTACAATAACCTGTAATCACAGTTCTACTAGCGAACAGGACGATGATTCAGAGGAAGAAGTTCAGGACAACTGTGATGGGGACGTCGCTGTTTCTCTAATTAATTACTCAAAAAGTTAGTTCATATTATTTTGATTGGTGATACAGAAAAATGTAGATCCCAGCGCCGAATACAATTTTGAGTACTTTCTTTTTTGTACTTGTCGAGGGCAGTTTATACGTGCAAGTTTAAGCTTTAATATTTAGTTTTATCTGAACATTTACTTGCTACAGAGATACTAGAATGCTTCAGAATGTGAAATTCAGTTCTGTAACAGTTCGCTTCTGTTTACTCTTTTTTTTAATAAAACGACAGAAGTATGTGAGTTTGGGTGATAACAAATACAGCATTTCTGTTATTATTTAGTGCAAGAAAACCAACAAGGAGTGTCTAACAAAACTTAAATAACGGTAGAAATAATTTTTATTCACTCAAGAGCCAAAGAAACTGGTACACCTGCGTAATATAGTGTAGCGCTCCAGCAAGCACGCAGAAGTTCTGCAACACGACGTGGCATGAACTCGACTAATGTCGGAAGTAGTGTTGGAGGAAATTGACACAATGAATCCCTCAGGGCTGTCCATAAATCTGTAAGAGCACTAGGGTGTTGAGATCTCTTCTGAGCAGCAGTTGCAAGGCATCGCAGATGTGCTCAATAATGTTCAGGTCTAGGGAGTTTGATGGTCAGCGGAAGTGTTTAAACTCAGAATTATCTTCCAGGATCCACCCTGTAACAATTCTGGACGTGTGCGGTGTCGCTTTGTCCTGGTGGAATTGACAAGTCTGTCGATACAATTTGAAACGAGACTCGTCCGACCAGGCAACGTGTTTCCGGTCATCATCAGTCCATGTCGGTCTTGACGGTCTATAACGGTACTTTGCGGGCAGGCGTGTCAATTAGCTTCATATTAATTTAAATCGGGGAAGAATTATGAAGGGGAAAGTAATGCGAAAGTTTCATAACTGCACAGTATTACTAAGAAGCAATATAATGAAAAGTAATAAAAAGAAAAGTAGCAAAGACCAAGCGGGACAGAAAGATATAGGTGCGCGTTTGTTTTTTAATACATATAAAAGAACATGTAACACATTACTGAGCTCTCTACCTTCAGTTATCGCAATCGCGTTAGTCGATGAAAAAGTGATACGCGATTGCGAAATTCGTTAAGGAGATTATTTAAAGACTCTTCAAGCACGTTTAAAATACATTACTTGTGACGAAGTGATCAGAGACGTTTACTGTCGGGATAAGTGAAAATTATTCCGACAACATAATTCGAACTTTGTGTTAGCTGGGAAAAATACTCTTGGGAAACTATTATGGTTGTGGAACCTACGAAAGCTGTGCGCAACGGAAAGCTAATAGTTGACGTAATTCTGCATTTTATAAAATGGGGAAACGCGTGTCCACGGAACATTAATAGAATCTTATCCTTGGACGGTTGCGGGTGTAACTGATACAAACAACTCGCCAGCATAAAAAATAGTTCCCTTATTAACTACCAGATATTAATTAATGGGGACCTAAAATACTAAAAAAGGAAGGATAGGATCATCACCTTCAATCCCGATTCATATTTCTTATTTAATTAGTGAAAAGAAAAGTGTTAAAAACAAACTGCATTTCAATTTTATCCACGTTTATGGCTTCATTACATAGTCTTGACTACGTGACAAACAATATCTGTGGAAATTGTATGCAATACATCGTCATAATATATAGCCAACCAATTTTGTGGGACACCAAAAATGTAAATGCAGGAAACTGTTCTTAGAGTGGATGTATAATGTGTGAGTGTGATGAACTATATTGAGAAACTGAACATCAATTACGTACTTGAATGATTATCAGCGAAAATCGGGACATCAGCATAGAGTTCGAATAGAATCGCTGGAACATTGCAAACCATTCAGATTAATCGAACATCTAAATACGCATAATGCTGGTACCACCAGGATGTGTTCTTTCTCCTCACCCCCGTGGCAGTAATTGAATTAAGAGTCAGCCGGGAAATACATTTAAATCAATTGACGACCATTGAGCTAGCGTCACGAATTTTCAAACGTCCACTGCCATGTATGAAGGCGAGTGACACCACGAGTGTTAACGTCGAACGAGGGGTGTCGTCATGACCGTATTGAATGACATTGAGCGGTTACAGCTCCCTGGCGGAACGTAAAGCTTAGTGTCGTGCAGTCGTCAAGAGTACACGAGTGTGCTCTCGGCTTCGAAAGCCCATATCGATGAATGGTTCGCATGCTGACACTTGTTAATGGCTCACCATTGAAATCTGCAGCAGTTTGCGGAAGGGTTGCACTTCTGTCAAGTTCAACGATTCTCTTCAGTCGTCGTTGGTCCCGTTCTTCAAGGATCTTTCTCCTTCTGCAGCGATACCTGAGATTTCATGATTTACAGGATTCCTGACATTTACGGTACACTCGTGGAACGGTCGTACTAGAAAATCCCCACTTCATCACTACCTCGGAAATACCGTGTCCCGTCACTCTTGCGCCGACTATAAAACCACGTTCAACTCACTTAAACCTGCGACTGAAGCGGCAGTAACAGATCTAACAACTGCGCCAGAAACTTGTTGTCTTATATATGCGTTGCCGATCGCAGTGCAATATTCTGCCTGTTTGTATATCTCTGTATTTGAATACGCTTACCTATACGAGTTACTTAGGTGTTTGAGTGTGTAACTTAAATGAAACCTTTCAAATGAATTGTACTGCAATGCTTGAGTGAAACATAGTGATCCCTGACATCTCACCTGGTGGGTACGTTACAGAAAAGTCACCTCGTAAGTTGAAGTTTAACCTACCTCACTATGAACTGCTTCACTGTGCACTGCAAACCGTTTCATCATTAATTAAGAATAAATAAGAAGTGTGAGATACACAGTGAAAGTATGAGACAGACAGTATTCATTGTTTTCGATCCATAAGGATAACAAGAAAAACCACTGACAGAGATTCTCACAATGCGGAATATATTGTACAATCTTAAAGAACGAATTACACCCTCTGTTGTCTCTTACGCTATTAGCAAAATGAGGAAGTAATCAGTTCTAAAATATACACAGCAGGATGAACAGCATTTTGAACTATGTTCTACTGTACGCACAATACAGTGATAAGTAAGACAAAATTTCTGTTACAGAACAGATTATGCTCTAAACTAATTTCTACCGGACAGACAGCGTGAAAATAAAGTAAAGTTCCGTGAATATTACAAAATAAATTTGCATTTTAGTCAGATGCCCTTTTATTCAGATGTTTCACTGCTACAGTCTTCAGAGCTGGAGTCGCTGGATGTTGGTGCCAGACTGACAGTTAATGAATCCATTATTTCGCCTCTAACAACTTCTTTCCAGCAATCTTCTTCTTGCAGTTTCTCAGTGTGACATAAGAACGATGCAGTAGCCAGTGTCTGTTAGACATATAGGGGGACAGTTTGTATGAGGGTCATCTGCCTACCTGCGTGACGTGCAGCGCAGTATATCATGCTAAGTCTGTACAAAGAAATATGGTGCAGTTACGAGCTGGCGAAACACCACCACTAGTAGAATGACCACGTATGTGACGGCAGTCTGTGCAAACAGCTCACAACGTCATGCCCTTTTAGCTTAACGAAGAGCAGCACCACGGAAATGCATGTGGAAACCTCCAACCCAGAACGCATCACGTATATCGTTCAAGTCGTGCCAATGGCAGCGAACACATCAGGGGGCACAAATTTCGCAGCACACCCAATCAAACCTGCAGCGAAAATCAAAGATGAGGGAAAAGTAGGAGAAAGTGATCAAAACAGTAGCAAAGTTGAATCAAACGAAAAACAAGAAGCCGGCCGCGGTGGCCGAGCGGTTCTAGGCGCTTCAATCCAGAACCGCGCGACTGCTACGGTCGCAGGTTAGAATCCTGCCTCGGGCACGGATGTGTGTGATGTCCTTAGGTTAGTTAGGTCTATGTAGTTCTAAGCTCTAGGGGGCTCATGACCTCAGATGTTAAGTCCCATAGTGCTCAGAGCCATTTGAACCATATTTGAAAAACAAAACGGGGAACAGATGTACAGGATATTAGCTCGCTTCTTAAGGAGTGCAGAAATTTATAAGAGCGGGAACTCTTCAAAGTGAAAGAAAAACGGAGGAAACCCACCTGAATGCTGACAAGACAGCGCCAGTACTGTGCGACTAAGGATTACAAACAGCACAGAACCTAATTGAAGAGTCTCTTGAGAACCCAGATATGATTCACAGAAGTACAAAAAAAAAAAACTGAATTTGATGACCACATCCCAGACTAATGGTAGCAGAGCAATCCATTGATGAACACAGAGAACTGAACAGGTCATGGAAGATGAAAGGAATCTCCATGTGCACCATAAACACACTGACCCAATAAGACGGACGCAGCTTGGGTAGGCAAGTGGGCGGATAAATTTGACTACATGGTTATGGACGAATAAATTACTGATTAGTAGAAGAAACTAAAGGAACTGTGCCAGGCACAAGAGAAAAAGTGTTACGAATAAATTACTGATTAGTAGAAGAAAATAAAGGGACTGTGCCAGGCACAAGAAAAAACGGTTACATGGGTTACGAAATATTTTACCAAAACTATCTCCCCAAACCCCACGAAGAATATGATTACATTTCTGGCATAGCTGCTGAATACCGGTTTGCGACTTTAATAGTTATAAGCTAATGCCTCCTTTTCAGGATTACGAGACAATGATCCTAACCGTGAATAGAATCACTTGTGACTAGAAACTACATAGTCTTCCTGATACAGCTGTCGCAATGTTACAACAAAGTGGACCATAAATTTCATCCTGACACCTGCGTATACGAAATGCTTAAAAACACCGTGTCATATAGCTCCACGGGCAGTGAGCTCGTAACAAAAGAGGAAATAATCGCATCGGATGTTGAACGACTGGAAAATGGCAGAGGACCGTCGTGCCTCATTATTAGATTTATTAACATCTACGCCACCTTCTGGGAAACGACCCCACTTCCTTTCAAATGAGATGCTATATGTTCTGCGACAAAATCGGGGTGAAGCGGTTGTCGGAGGCGATTTTTACTGTGGCGTAAGGCGAGAGGGGCAATGGCCAAACTTTGACAAATGTACAGTCCTCAAAGAAAATGTACGCCACTTAGAATTGGAGGACACTTAAGAAACAAAGAAGATGGAGCAAAATGATTTACGTATTACACAGCTGCAATGACCAGCCGCCTGGATAGATTCTATGTCTGGAAGAACCTGCACGACAAAGTAACTGCAATTGAAACGTGGCCAGCTCATTTCATACCAGTTGGCGTATCTTTCCACCAATCGAATGGCAAGACAGAAGACGCTGCGTGGCAGAACCGGGTGGAAATTAAGCGGAAGAGTTATTTATGCGCTTGAGTTACGCCAGAAATATGGGAGAGTAGTTGGCACAAAAATCTTACCCATCCACTCATGATGTTGTGGTGGCGCATCTAATCAAAACCTCGAATAATCAGCTGCAGGAAGACTTATAATTAAGAAAGACACTCGTGGCACAAGAAAATTTAGGAATTTTGTTTTCGATGCCTCAGTGGATTGTATTCTGAAACACCTACATCACAGGAAAGTTTCATAAAAAAGAAGACGATGAAACCAAGGTTGTCACTTCTTAACCGAAGACAAGTGGAAGGAATTAAAATCTGTCTCGTAATAGTAATAATACTCCTGAGGAAATTCAGTCATTGTACCATGTTAGGAAAGAGAGGAGCCAACTAAAAAAATTTACTAACAGTTTAAAGAAGAAAGACGGTAGCTTTGTGGACACCCAGGCTGAATTAAGGGAATACGTACCAAAATATTAGAAACAAATGGTACAGGGTGGTGGGGCTAACAGTTGACGAAGCAACATGCAAGGAACTGTTGAGTCGGGGAATGATGCAGCTGTGCCAAATAAACACGGAAAACAAAGCGTGGGGCTATAAAAGTATATAAATCTGATAATATCTAAATCACAATAAATTTTCAAGAATTACACCACAAAGTGAACAAGATAATGATGTTTCTTCTGGAAACTAGTTACCTCCACTGGAAACAAGCACATTTCGAGATCGAACCATCGGGCAGCTATATCGGCTTGCGGTTAATAAGCGTGAAAGAATCAGCTGTGTGGATTTAAAGTATCGCTGGAGCATAACGTGGAAGAAAGTCCACAGGGAAATGTTAGAAACCCCTATGAGAATGATCTGGTACGAAGTTGTGAATGAAACCGAAAAAAACTTCACAGAATACATTTGTCAGAAGCTGACAAATGCAGAGAATGCAATCCTATCAATACCCTACCAGACTAACGTCTTTGTGGACAGAACAACGTTGTATGGGAATTGTATAAAAAGACTCTGGCTTTGAAGAACAAAATAGAACATCTCATTTACGTCGGTGGTACAACCAGACGAAAACTATCGTTTCACACCCAAAAAAAAAAAAAGTCCGACCGGTTCTAGGCGCTACAGTCTGGAACCGCGTGACCGCTACGGTCGCGGGTTCGAATCCTGCCTCGGGCATGGCTGTTTGTGATGTCCTTAGGTTAGTTAGGTTTAACTAGTTCTAAGTTCTACGGGACTGATGACCTCAGATGTTAAGTCCCATAGGGCTCAGAGCCATGTTTTGTTCCACGCCTCAACGGCGATTTGGCGTAGATCACGTCTTCCATAAACAGCCCTTTTCAGTCCTTCCCAGCCATGTTCGATAGGGTTCATGTCTGAAGAACATGCTGGCCTCTCTAGTCGAGCAGTGTCGTTATCCTGAATGAAGTCATTCACAAGATGTGCACGATGGGGGTGCGAATTGTCGTCCTTGAAGACAAATGCCTCACCAATTTGCTGCCGATATGGTTGCACTATCGCTCGGAGGATGGCATTCATGTATCGTACAGCCGTTACGGTGACTTCCATGACCAACAGCGGCGTACGTCGGCCCCACATAATGCCACCTTACGTTACTCGCTATACAGTGTGTCTAAGGCTTTCAGCCTGACCGGGTTGCCTCCTAACACCTGTCCGACGACTGTCTTGTTGAAGGCATATGTTACACTCATCGGTGAGGAGAACGTGAAGCCAGTCCTGATCGGTCCATTCGGCTTGTCGTTGGGCCCATCTAAACCGCGCTGCATGGTGTCGTGGTGCCGAAGTTGGTCCTCACCATGGACGTCGGGAGTGAAGTTGCGCATCATGCAGCCTTTCACGCACGGTTTGAGTCGTAACACGATGTTCTGTGGCTCCACGAAAAGCATTATTCAACATGGTGGCGTCGCTGTCAGGGTTCCCCCAAGTCAAAACCCGTAAGTAGTGGTCACGCACTGCAGTAGCCACCCTTGGGCGGCCTGAGCGAGGCATGTCATCGACAGTTCCTGTCTCTCTGTATCCCCTTCATCTCCGAACAACATCACTTTGGTTCACTCAGAGAAGCCTGGACACTTCCCTTGTTCTGAGCCGTTTCTGGCGCAAAGTAACAATTTGTGACTTCCAGACACCAGATGAAGCCAAAGTGGAGGTGGCCACTTGTTGGAATCTGGAATCATCAGATGTAGCAGTGGATCATAGACCAGCATAGACGTAGGTGGAGCTGAACGGGCCACTTCAGACTGTTGGAGAGCTGTGAGTGTTTGTAGTGGCTCCGTCCAGTTTTGTAGAGACACGGCCCTACCTTCAGTCACATATCTGACCAATGCATCGACGAATGAGGATATTTAGCTTGCCACTGCGGTGGACTGAGGTCTTGTACGACGCTGTTTCAGTAATATTCCAGCCTGGAAGCAGGGATTTAGGGTCACCTGACTTGCCAGCCTCGCCATGGGTTGTGGAGAACGCAAGGAGGGGTGTCGCCCCAACAGTATTAATAACAACTCAAATATTCGGAAGCCTGACCGCCATAATAATATTCAAAATGCATCAAACCATATCACCCTTCTCTAGTTTATAAATGAAAATCTTCTTATAACTTATCTATCCACGATAAGGTTAACATTATATTTAATTAACTGTAATTTTTAGCCTTCCATTCTATAAAACTATGGAAAACAACTGAACACGTAGCTAATGAAAAAGTATTCAGAAGAAAATCGCAATATACCTTGACACACGGCTTTTTAGGGCTAATCACTTTCCAGTGATCCGTGTACTGGTGAGGCTCTGATACGAATAAAGTACAAATCGAAGACAGTTATTTGCAGCACAGTTTCCCAATGGTTTCAGGGTCATTCGTGTCGTGTAGCCATTTAATGTGAAGTTTAGGCCGTCAAAATGTTCATAATCTGATACAAGTTAGTTGGCAAACCAAGGCCAGCGCCCATCTGAAAAAAAAGTGTGTGAAATCTTATGGGACTTAACTGCTAAGGTCATCAGTCCCTAAACTTACACACTAGTTAACCTAAATTATCCTAAGGACAAACACATACACCCATGCCCGAGGGAGGACTCGAACCTCCGCCGGGATCAGCCGCTGCGCCCATCTGAATAAAATTACGTTTCGTATTAGGCCGCATTATTAATTAAAAGTAAAGTAACTAAAATGCAGTCGTTTCGACTTCCATGAGAGGATCGCAGCTTGTAGGTCGAAACGTTGACAGTTTAGTTGCTTTAGTGTTTTTTAATCACATGCGCAATAAGTAAAATTATTTTATTCGTGATATAATGAATAATTCTTGATTATGGCAGTACATACATTGACGGAAAACAAATAGCAACACCAAAAAATAGGAAAAAGGAAACGAAAGTTCGAGAATACGTTTCCCTAGGTAACATATTTAAGTGATAAACACTGCAAGATCACAGGTAAATTTAAGTGTGAGGTAACCCAAACGCTGGTAAATTAATAAGCGAGGTAACTGCCAGAATGTTGAATGCAAGCGTGCATGCCGGATGTCAGTTTCTGGAATGGAGTTCCACGCCTGTAGCATTTGATCGGTCAGTACAGGGATGTTTAGTGGTGTCTGTGGATGATGCTGGAGTTATCGTCCGAGTATGTCCGATGTATGCTCGATCGGAGGCAGGACTGGTGATCGAGCAGGCCAAGGCAATAATCGACGCTCTGTAGAGCATGTTGGGTTACAACAGCGGCACGAAAGCGAGCGTTATCCTTCTGGGAAACACCCTCTGGATTGCTGTTCAACAGGTCGAACCAACAGACTGACGTACAGATTTGAAGTCAGGGTGCATTTGATAGTCACAAGACTGCACTGCAGACCATGGCTCCAGGTGTAGGTCCAGTGTGGCTAGCACGCAGACAGGCTCACTCCAGGCCCTTACATGGCCTCCTTCTAACGAACACGGAGTCATCAGTGGCACCAACGCAGGACCAGCTTTCATGAGAAAACACAAGAGATGTCCACAAGCTCTCCAACGAGCTCACGCTTGACACCACAGAAGTCACAAAACCTGTTTCTTGGGGGTCAAAGGAAAATACACTACGAGGCATCTGATACGGAGATGTTCTTGAAGTCACCCATTTGTCACAGTTCGTCGTGCCACTTCGGTGCCACGTGCTGCTCAAATTGCTGTTGCAGATGCAGTACGATGCGCCAGAGACACACGCCGAACACCAAAGTCTTCCCTTTTGATAGCGCTACATGGCCGTCCGGGGACCGGTTTTGTTGCGACCGAACATTCCTGTGACCATCGCTGCCAGAAATCATGTACATTGGCTGCATTCCTGCTAAGACTTTCTGCAGTATCGCTGAAGGAACAGCCAGCTTCTCGTACCCCTAATAAACGACCTTGTTCAGACTCAGTGAAATGTTGATAACGGTGTCTTTGTCGTCTTACTACTCTTGGAAAACCAACTCACCACGTCCAGTCTCACAGGTAACTGACGCTCACGACCGTTATAGCGTGTATTTAAGACAAACCTGATATGGATTCTCACGGTGGCGCTACCAGCGCCACTCGAATGCAGCTGGCGCGAAATACGAACAAACATCGTCTTTCAAATGCAGAGACAAGCCTACCAACTATCGTTTATGTCGCACAACTTCTTTTTGGGTTTGTGATTTTTATTCTTTAGGGTAAATATCGTATCATAGCACATCTACGAAGAGCCACCTCACCTTCTCATTTCACGACTCCGGTGAGATTTTCAGAATTCCGCACACATTCGACTTTACATTAGTGATCTATCGATGTGTCGTACGAATTTAGGGGATAGAATACATACATTCGAGTCCTGGAATTAACTATGACACACGTGTTGTTCTATAATTAATGGCGGAAATGCATACTATTGATAGTATTTGATGTTGTAAATAGTCTTAACGGGTGTCCCGCCGGATGACGTTGTGCAAATCCCACAATATTTCCTCGGAGTAACTGTCCGACACTATCAGGTGGTTGAACCTCGCTGGTGGCTAGGTACGACTGACAAGATCCGCATGTCGACGCCGGTGTATATAGAGCACGCGCGTGAAGATTGCGCAGGTGCGGGAACCACGCATGCGCAAAAATTTGCAGATAGATGGCGCCAGAGTCAAACGCCCTCTGCCGGGAAACGCAGAGCGGCCGTTCTGCGCGTGCGCTGAAGGTGTGTTTACTAACATGCTGCCAAATTTATGACGGGTCTATTATCGAAAGCTCTTTGCTTTCTCGTCGTGATTCAACAGCAGCCAATGCAGGGTTCCAGGCTGTACTCAATTGAAATCCCGCATCCCTGTTGATAAGGTTATCAGCTGTAGGCATATGTATTGCTTCCTTAATTACGCAATCCCAGAAAGAGGATGCTGGGGATAAATTTTCCGTCTTTGCATAAATCATGTGATGTCCTGTGTGCAGACAGTCTTCTGCAATTGCCGACTTCCCTGGTTGGCGTCGGCGTGTATGACGCTGATGTTCATCGCAACGTTCTTGTACTGTGCGACATGTCTGACCTATATATGCCGCCCCACACTGACAAGGAATCTTGTACACACCACGTTTCCTCAGACCGAGATCATAATTAACCGAACCTAACAGGTTCCTCAGTTTTGCAGATGGTCGGAAAACGCACTTGATGTCGTATCTTTCGAGGACTCTTACGATTCTTCACGACATGGCGCCAAAGTACGGCAAGAAGGCCAAGGTGGTGGGTGTCTTCGTATCTTCATTCTGCTCCATAGATTGAACTCGCTTGGGCCTGAATGCATTACGTATCTGTCTCTCAGAATAACCGTTTTGACGGAAGACTGTCTTCAAATGTTATTTCTCACTAGGTAGGCTTTCAGAGTCAGATACCACACGCGCTCTATGAACTAGCGTACGTAATGCACTACCACATTGTGCTGGATGATGGCAGCTTGTGGCTTGCAAATATAGATCTGTATGCGTTGGCTTGCGGTATACGCTGTGTCCCAAGGTTCCATCTGCTTTCCTTCGTACTTGCTCTCAGTATTTGATGTTGTTGTTGTGGTCTTCAGTCCAGAGACTCGTGTGATGCAGCTCGCCATGCTACTCTATCCTGTGCAAGCTTCTTCATCTCCCGGTACCTACAGCAACCTGCATCCTTCTTAATCTGCTTAGTGTATTCATCTCTTAGTCTCCCTCTACGATTTTTACCCTCCACGCTGCCCTCCAGTACTAAATTGCTTGATGCCTCAGAACATGTCCTACCAACAGATCCCTTCTTTTGGTCAAGGTGTGCCAAAAATTTCACTTCTCCCTAATTCTATTCAATACCTCCTCATTAGTCAGGCGATCTACCCGCCTAACCTTCAGCGCTCTTCTGTAGCACCACATTTTGAAAGCTTCTATTCTCTTCTTGCCCAAGGTATTTATCGTCCACGTTTCACTTCCATACATGGCCACACTCCATGCAAATACTTTCAGGAATGACTTTCTGATACTTAAATCTATACTTGATGTTAACAAATTTCTCTTCTTCAGAAACGCTTTCCTTGCCATTGCCAGTCTACATTTTATATCCTCTCTACTTCGAACATCGACAGTTATTTTGCTCCCCAAATAGCAAAACTCATTTACTACTTTAAGCGTCTCATTTCCTAATCTAATACCCTCAGCATCACCCGATTTAATTTGACTAAATTCCATTATCCTCGTTTTGCTTCTGTTGATGTTCATCTTATATCCTCCTCTTAAGACACTGCCCATTCCGTTCAGCTGCTCTTCCTGGTAGTTTGCTGTCTCTGACAGAATTACAATGTCATCGGCGAACCTCAAAGTTTTTGTTTCTTCTCCATGGATTTTAATTCCTATTCGGAATTTTTCTTTTGTTTCCTTTACTGATTGCTCAATATACAGATTGAATAACATCCGGGATAGGCTACAACTCTGTCTCACTCCCTTTGCAACCACTGCTTCCCTTTCATGCCCCTCGACTCTTATAACTGCCATCGGTTTCTGTACAAATTGTAAATAGCCTTTCGCTATAGTATACGATACGAGAAGCAAAAAGATACTCAATAAACATCGGTTCTAAAACGCATAACCTGAGAGCTGTGAGCACTTCTTCGTCTTCGATACTGTGAAATAAATATCTTGTACTGCAAGCCCTTTGCTTTCCATGTTTTGGTAGGAGGTAATATGGACCAAAACAATAAAAGTAATCTCCAATATAAATGGGCTCTAATGGGCTCTATAGTGCATACTTTA
Source organism: Schistocerca nitens (assembly GCF_023898315.1). NCBI lineage: Eukaryota > Metazoa > Arthropoda > Insecta > Orthoptera > Acrididae > Schistocerca > Schistocerca nitens. The sequence continues at coordinate 187,473,223 of NC_064618.1, read as the reverse complement.
AGTGCGATGTTCAGTGGAGGATATGTGTTTCACAGTAACGATGATGCATTGTTGCTCATAGCTCTTAACGTATGCGTTTTGGAGTCCATGTTTGCTGAACTTTTTTTTTTTTTTTTTTTTGCCTGAGGTATCGTATACTTTCAGTTGCGTGCGTTATGCTGGAATATACTCACTGAGCCACAATTCTATCGGCACAGTTCGAACATGTAGGGATTTCCTACGAAACTGCAACAGTTACCACCTTTCTATATGTATCACTCTCGGGCTGGGAAACAGCCGGTCTCTGCTGCGCGAACGATTAAATTTCGCATGAGTGTAATATTATACACTCCTGAACTGCGGAATTCGCAGGTTTCATGACCGGTATCGCTAAAGCCCTGTCGCAAGGGCTCCAATAAAGAGGAATTTGAGTACATTATCGTTAGTCATTTCTGACTGCGTTTAATATTTATTTAAAGTTCAAAGCTACAGTCTCAATTAGCCACATATATTACAAACAATATTTGCTTTAAGCTAGTTTGTGCTATAAACTGACGGGAAATTTTGCGACAACCTCTGATAGCTCACTGAGATACACGTACATGAGTATTTCATTTCACACTGACGACTGACACTTTCTACCGAATCACGTTTCACAAACAGATGGCAGAATCGAATACTCAGCAGCTTTTGCACAGCGCTAGATGCAGAACTACGTTTACCAAGTTCCTTTACTTGTAGAGACTAACGGAATCGACAGGAGCTCAAGTAAAGAGTTCCTACAATGAATCTCAGAGCGAGTTTAGAGTGTGGAAGCACTGGAACGCAAACTGATAAAACGCGGCAGACGAGTTGTGTGAAGGAAAAATATGTTTATTACTTATGACAAATAACGAATGTGGTTAGAGCCTGATTTGCACATGACTTTTAATCTGTAAGTAGATACGCATCTGCATGTTAGCTGTGCTTGACGAACGATCTCACATCAGATGAATAAGCTGTCGCAGCTAAGTAATTTCAGTGAATCACAATGGCTTTTGACTACGTGGTGCACTCAGGTTGATTGAAGTGCTGCAGAATTTCTCTGAAACAGAACGTGTAATAAAAGTACGCAGTTTGCAAACTAATTCCAATTAGTTAACCGAACTGTTGACGTAATACTAGTTTGTGGCAGGTATGAAAGATAAAATTCGGAAAATACCTGTGGCATTTTAAAAATATAGCTGGATTTGTCACTGTGATGATGTTTACAGACAATTTTTGTTAGATGCATATTACTATTTTCCCACAAACTAATAGAAAAACTGTTATCATTGCTCTCACCTTTCCCCTGTACCCTCTACCCCTAAATATCCACTTTCCCCGGTAATATTCCCCAGTTTCTAGCCTCTTCTCTTCTTTTCCTCCTTCGTCTTGTTCTTCTTATTTGACACGGAGACACTTGCGGATCCTAGGTCTTTCAACTGTACGGGGTGTTAGAGGAATAAATGCGAATAATTTTATTGGTGACTGAGGACAGTGTACTAAACAACATGACGTAAGTATTTACTTCATCTGCAGACTAATAACCGTAGATCTTAAGAGTCGTAAGTTTTCAAGATGGTTAGTATGTGCAAGTACCATAGTGTTTATGTTCCCCTGGGCAGCTGCTCAGGTACTGAAGTGTGGACACATGGATGCAAACGGTAAGTGTATAGTGACTTTTGTCGTCACGTATGGCACAGTTACGACCGGTAAGAAAACATGAGGTAGTAAATTATGTGACGTGCTTGTGGGAGAAACTAAAACCCTGAAGTTAGTACATATTAAGACACCACTGATCACAATATTTGTACCTGTAACCCTAAATCATTTATACGCAGTGCGTCCCTTTTCCACGTTCTTCCTCCATTCTGAGTGTTCATTTTGGAAGGAACAGTTAACATAGTCGTCCACATAAGTCCCTAGTCGTTCCTTCATAGGAATACAGTCTTCACTCTTCATTTAACTATTCTTTTTGGTATCTTACACTGCGCAAACTTTTCCACGTTTCTCAGTAAAGCTAATACCCATTCTGGTGGACACTCAATAACTGCAAGCTAAGTAACATTTTACAATATCCATTGTATGTCTGTGTCTCAAAGAGAAAAAATAGCGGAATTTCAGCGACAGTAGAAATAATTTACTGCCTGGAACTTGTTTCTTGAACAGTAGGCAAAGTAGCGGAATTTTAGTGAACAGCAGGAAAAACTTATTACATGGTGCGAGTTTCTTGTCCAGTAGATGAATACTGGCAAAGTAGTTCACAGTATTGATGACTGATTGGTTAGATCAAGTGACTGGTAGTTAGCAGATCGAGTGACAGTCACACACTCGTCTCTGACACAGAATCATCCTAGTAATTATTGGAAGTGCTTGTCATTCTGATAAGCCCGACACCTCACTAACCAAATGTGTTTATTAGAACAATACATTGGTTGAGGAAAAAAGTATTAATTTGCTACTTCAGCAAACGCTTCCTGCCATCTCTACGATAGTTTCCAATCTATTGTAACCGAACCCCCTCAATCCAAGCACATTTTCTCCCTTTCATCTCTTCTGTATAGACTGATAACAAGGCAAACTAAACCTAGAATGACGTTAACGTCCTGACTGCGCCACATAGGGTAGAGAGACTGTGTGACGTCATAAAAAATTTGTTGTCTGGTATGTGGGGTGTGTGTTAGCCAATTGCTATGAAGCAGCTAATGAGGAAGGTAGTGAGAGAAGCGTAGGAAGCAGGAGAACAAATTATAGAAATTGTGTCACTCTCACTGCAGGAAGAAAAAGCCCTTAAGAGTAACAGCACCCAACACAATGAGCAGTGGTCCGAGATCCGGAAGAGCTCAGCAGATGGTGCGAGCTGCAAAGCCCACCAGGTCGGCGGAAGGACGACAGCAGCAGAACACCAGAACACTCAAGGCAGTGCGGTGAATTAAGAATAATGTCCCATGGTTTATAGTACACTGACAACCTCCAGTAGCGATAGCCTTGGCGTAAGATGCGTTACTTCAAGTTCCGAAGACATTGCGACAATTCATTGAAAAAGTTAACACCACTTTTGAAGTAACGAAGGCTGAGGATGAAAATTATTATGCCCTAGGCTGTTCATGTTTTACTAGAGGGATAGCCAATGAGAGATTACCGACGACTGTACGCATTCGAGGCGAAAGTTTTAAATAAGGCAAAGACCCAACAAGAAGAGTGAGAGATTGTTGTTGTTGTTGTGGTCTTCAGTCCTGAGACTGGTTTGATGCAGCTCTCCATGCTACTCTATCCTGTGCAAGCTTCTTCATCTCCCAGTAATTACTGCAACCTACATCCTTCCGAATCTGCTTAGTGTATTGATCTCTTGATCTCCCTCTACGATTTTTACCCTCCACGCTGCCCTCCAATGCTAAATTTGTGATCCCTTTGTTGTGGCGTAACAAGACAGCCACGCCACTCGGAAGTAGCCGAAAGGCACGCGTTAACTCACGCAAACTAGAGATAGGTCTGAAACAGGATACGTAATGAATGCTATAAAGAAAAGTACGTAGCTGCTGGAATACTTAACTTTAATCCATCTTTGTGATACATCGCTCTTGACGATACAAGTGAGACTCTTTAGATAGAAGCTATGTAAGGCCAATGGCGCCTTGCTAGGTCGTAGCCATTGACTTAGCTGAAGGCTATTCTAACTATCGGCTCTGCAAATGAGCGAGGCTTCGTCAGTGTGCATCGCTAGCTACGTCGTCCGTACAACTGGGGCGAGTGCTAATAAGTCTCTCGAGACCTGCCGTGTGGTGGCGCTCGGTCTGCGATCACTGACAGTGGCGACACGCGGGTCCGACATGTACTAATAGACCGCGGCCGATTTAAAGCTACCACCAAGCAAGTGTGGTGTCTGGCGGTGACACCACACCCTTGATGCCTCAAAACATGTCCTACCAACCGATCCCTTCTTCTAGTCAAGTTGTGCCACAAACTTCTCTTCTCCCCAATCCTATTCAATACCTCCTCATTAGTTACGTGATCTACCCACCTTATCTTCAGCATTCTTCTGTAGCACCACATTTCGAAAGCTTCTATTCTCTTCTTGTCCAAACTGGTTATCGTCCATGTTTCACTTCCATACATGGCTACACTCCATACAAATACTTTCAGAAATGACTTCCTGACACTTAAATCTATACTCGATGTTAACAAATTTCTCCTCTTCAGAAACGATTTCCTTGCCATTGCCAGTCTACATTTTATATCCTCTCTACTTCGACCATCATCAGTTATTTTGCTCCCTAAATAGCAAAACTCCTTTACTACTTTAAATGTTTCATTTCCTAATCTAATCCCCTCAGATTCACCCGATTTAATTTGACTACATTCCATTATCCTCGTTTTGCTTTTGTTGATGTTCATCTTATATCCTCCTTTCAAGACACTGTCCATTCCGTTCAAGTGCTCCTCCAAGTCCTTTGCTGTCTCTGACAGAATAACAATGTCATCGGCGAACCTCAAAGTTTTTATTTCTTCTCCATGAATTTTAATACCTACTCCGAATTTTTCTTTTGTTTCCTTTACTGCTTGCTCAATATACAGATTGAATAACATCGGGGAGAGGCTACAACCCTGTCTTACTCCCTTCCCAACCACTGCTTCCCTTTCATGTCCCTCGACTCTTATAACTGCCATCTGGTTTCTGTACAAATTATAAATAGCCTTTCGCTCCCTGTATTTTACCCCTACCACCTTTAGAATTTGAAAGAGAGTATTCCAGGCAAAATTGTCAAAAGCTTTCTCTAAGTCTACAAATGCTAGAAACGTAGGTTTACCCTTCTTTAATCTTTCTTCTAAGATAAGTCGTAAGGTTAGTATTGCCTCACGTGCTCCAACATTTTTATGGAATCCAAACTGATCTTCCCCGAGATCCGCTTCTACCAGTTTTTCCATTCGTCTGTAAAGAATTCGCGTTAGTATTTTGCAGCTGTGACTTATTAAACTGATAGTTCGGTAATTTTCACATCTGTCAACACCTGCTTTCTTTGGGATTGGAATTATTATATTCTTCTTGAAGTATGTGGGTATTTCGCCTGTCTCATACATCTTGCTCACCAGATGGTAGGGTTTTGTCATGACTGGCTCTCCCAAGGCCATCAGTAGTTCTAATGGAATGTTGTCTACTCCTGGGGCCTTGTTTCGACTCAGGTCTTTCAGTGCTCTGTCAAACTCTTCACGTAGTATCTTATCTCCCATTTCATCTTCATCTACATCCTCTTCCATTTCCATAATATTGTGCTCAAGTACATCGCCCTTGTATAAACCCTCTATATACTCCTTCCACCTTTCTGCCTTCCCTTCTTTGCTTAGAACTGGGTTGCCATCTGAGCTCTTGATATTCATACAAGTGGTTCTCTTCTCTCCAAAGGTCTCTTTAATTTTCCTGTAGGCAGTATCTATCTTACCCCTAGTGAGACAAGCCTCTACATCCTTACATTTGTCCTCTAGCCATCCCTGCTTAGCCATTTTGCACTTCCTGTCGATCTCATTTTTGAGACGTTTGTATTCCTTTTTGCCTGCTTCATTTACTGCATTTTTATATTTTCTCCTTTCATCAATTAAATTCAATATTTCTTCTGTTACCCAAGGATTTCTGTTAGCCCTCGTCTTTTTACCTACTTGATCATCTGCTGCCTTCAGTACTTAATCCCTCAGAGCTACCCATTCTTCTTCTACTGTATTTCTTTCCCCCATTCCTGTCAATTGTTCCATTATGCTCTCCCTGAAACTCTCTACAACCTCTGGTTCTTTCAGTTTATCCAGGTCCCATCTCCTTAAATTCCCACCTTTTTGCAGTCTCTTCAGTTTTAATCTGCAGTTCATAACCAATAGATTGTGGTCAGAATCCACATCTGCCTCTGGAAATATCTTACAATTTAAAACCTGGTTCCTAAATCTCTGTCTTACCATTATATAATCTATCTGATACCTTTTAGTATCTCCAGGATTCTTCCAGGTATACAACCTTCTTTTATGATTCTTGAACCAAGTGTTAGCTATGATTAAGTTATGATCTGTGCAAAATTCTACAAGGCGGCTTCCTCTTTCATTTCTTCCCCCCAATCCATATTCACCTACTATGTTTCCTTCTCTCCCTTTTCCTACTGACGAATTCCAGTCACCCATGACTATTAAATTTTTGTCTCCCTTCACTACCTGAATAATTTATTTTATCTCGTCATACATTTCATCAATTTCTTCATCATCTGCAGAGCTAGTTGGCATATAAACTTGTGCTACTGTAGTAGGCATGGGCTTTGTGTCTATCTTGGCCACAATAATGCGTTCACTATGCTGTTTGTAGTAGCTAACCCGCACTCCTATTTTTTTACTCATTATTAAACCTACTCCTGCGTTACCCCTATTTGATTTTGTATTTATAACCCTGTAATCACCTGACCAAAAGTCTTGTTCCTCCTGCCACCGAACTTCACTAATTCCCACTATATCTAACTTTAACCTATCCATTTCGCTTTTTAAATTTTCTAACCTACCTGCCCGATTAAGGGATCTGACATTCCACGCTCCGATCCGTAGAATGCCAGTTTTCTTTCTCCTGATAACGACGTCCTCTTGAGTAGTCCCCGCCCGGAGATCCGAATGGGGGATTATTTTACCTCCGGAATATTTTACCCAAGAGGACGCCATAACCATTTAATCATACAGTAAAGCTGCATGTCCTCGGGAAAAATTACGGCTGTAGTTTCCCCTTGCTTTCAGCCGTTCGCAGTACCAGCAAAGCAAGGCCGTTTTGGTTAATGTTACAAGGCCAGATCAGTCAATCATCCAGACTGTTGCCCCTGCAACTACTGAAAAGGCTGCTGCCCCTTTTCAGGAACCACATGTTTGTCTGGCCTCTCAACAGATACCCCTCCGTTGTGGCTGCACCTACGGTACGGCCATCTGTATCGCTGAGGCACGCAAGCCTCCCCACCAACGGCAAGGTCCATGGTTCATGGGGGGGAGTGAGAGATTGTGCCAATTAAAAAGAAAAATCAATCTCCAAAGGGGAACAGGTTGGCAGAATAATAGCTTTTTTGGTCGTCAGTCTTCTGACTAGTTTGATGCGGCCTGCCACGAGTTCCTCTCCTATGCCAAACTCTTCATCTCAGAGTAGCACTTGCAACCTACGTCCTCAATTATTTCCTGTATGTATTCCAATCTCTGTCTTCCTCTACAATTTTAGCCTCTTCAGCTCCCTCTAGTACCATGGAAGTCTTTCCCTCATGTCTTCACAGATGTCCTATCATCCTGTCCCTTCTATTATGAGTGTTTTTCACATATTCCTTTCCTCTCCAATTCTGCGCATCTCGGACGAACTGGATGGCCAAATCAGTCTTTAGAATTGTCCAGAATGTTCGTCAGACGAATCGCCAACAGTTGTTGCCAGGTGACGTGGCACAAAGTTATCCGTAAAAATGTCCGGCCCCCCCGATAGCAGAGTGGTCAGCGCGACAGAATGTCAATCCTAAGGACCCGGGTTCGATTCCCGGCTGGGTCGGAGCTTTTCTCCGCTCAGGAATTAGTTGTTGTGTTGTCCTAATCATAATCATCCCTATCGACGCGCAAGTCGCCGAAGTGGCGTCAAATCGAAAGACTTGCATCCGGTGAACGGTCTACCCGACGGGAGGCCCGATTCACACGACATTTAAATTTATCCGTAAAAATTCCGAATTTTGTTCGCTTATATGACGTACTTGAATGGTTGGAATTGGTCTCCAAGTAGCCGAAAATCCAGGGAACACAGCCAATTCCAAGTAAATACGACCCACATCATTATGGAGCCTTCACCAGTTTGCACATTGCCTTGTCGACAACTTGGATCCATGGGTTCGTCTCGATCCCTACCAACAGCTATTACCAAATGAAATCGGACTCCAGGTCACGGTTTCCCAGTCGTCTCTTGTCAAACCAATATGGTCACGAGCCCAGGAGAGACGCTGCATTCGATGTCTTGCTGTTGGCAATGCCACAGACATCTGTCATCTGCTGCCATAGCCCATAAACGCCAGATTCCGCCGCATTTTCCAAACGGACATTGATTTCTGTGGTTTTTTCATACGCTGTTGCTTGTCTGTTTGCACTGACAAATCTAAGAAAACGCCGCTGCTCTCTGTTGTTAAGTGAGGGTTTAGGCCACTGCGCTGTCCGCGGTGAAAGGTATTGCTTGAAATTTGGTACTCTCGACATCCTCTTGAAAGTGCAGAACGTCCCACGTGTCTTACTCCAATTACTATTCCGCGTCCAAAGTCTGTCACTTCACTCGTGCGGCCATAATCACGTCGGAAACCTTTTCACATGAATCGCCTGACTACAAATGACAGTTCCGCCAACGTACTGCCTCGTTACAACCTGTGTAGGCAATAGTACTGCCATCTGTATATGTACGTATCACTGGACTGTCACTATTGTCACCTTGGTGTAGTTCATTTCGTGGAAGGGTATCTGGTGTGGGAGAGTTTCTATGAATTAAACTCATTGTAAAATAAAACTTTGGTTTAGAGCAGAGTGATTGTTTTATCATGAAATACAGTGAAACGATTTCACACGAGGGGTAAATAGTAAGGGTTCTCAACCCATTACACCGTTACGGTTTCGCGAAGTAATTTGTTACTGTGTTGTGACTGAGGCTCCTCTCTTAATGACAGGATATACGCACGAAGTACGCTCCAAGCTGTTGCAGATATATCGTAATTTTGCCCGCTCCCACACGCGAAACGCGGTGTGCGATTCTAAACACCACTTTGCGTAATTGCTAACGGGGTGCGTGAAGGTTCACGCACAATAGCCGGGGCGCTCGGATGCGCCACGGAGTGCGCGCACGGCGGCAGCTGCGCCCGTTGGCAGCGTGGCACTGTGGCTGTGCCGCAGGGCGGCGCCGCCCGGCGAGGCCTGCCCGGCAATTATCGATATCGCTTACACCGCGCCATCGGGAACCGACCGCAGTAATTGCCCGATGCGGACCCAATTGAAACGTCTGCGCGCGCTTCGCTGAGCTATGGCTCCACGGTTGCCTTCTGATCGGCTGTTCACAAACTAGGCCAGGTATGATGTCGGGGCACGGAAAATACTGTATACATAAACCAAGTTTATAGGGGAGTCTAAAGGCGAATAATCGCATTTATTCTTATACTAGATGTGTTGTTAACTGACCAGAAAGTTACTTTTCACCTAATTTCTACCAAATAAATACCGCTTTTTTTTATCTTTGGTGTCTGCTTACATAACTGGTCTCTTTTTTTGTCATCAGCGTTAGCATGCTTTATTAACGGGGGTAGGACGTCAAACGGGCCGACTTGGAGCCGGAGAGGCATCACAGGACATTTTAATTTCTACTGTCTATACTTTCACAAATAAATTCATAAAACTTTGTCAGCATGACCAGGAAGGACTCAGAATCTACACTCACAGCAGGGGAAGTTCGAAAACATAGCGTAAGAAATATTTTTTACATGTGAAATTTCATAATTTTTTCACTTACTAATGGCAGCATTTGTTGGTATAGGTATACTTTTCATCATAAGTAAAAGAGATTCTTCGATGAATTTTGCACAGCATACAAACCATACTGAAAGGTGCATGAAACTCTAGAATTTTACAAATCCATTAAAAACTGTGGTAAAAGTTGAGGTAATTAACTAGAAAATTTGTGTTTTTTCTAAACATGAAGTTTAAAATATAACAGCTCATTCGTTTTTTCATAAATTAAATAAATTCTAGAGTTTCATACACCTGTAAGTATGGTTTGTATGCTGTGCAAAAGTAATTGAAGAATCTCTCTTATGAAGAAAAGTGTACCTATAGCAACAAACGCAGCCAATAGTAAGTGAAAAATGACGAAATTTCACACAAAAAAAATTATTTTGTTATGGGTTCGATCTTCCACTGCAATGAGTGTGAATCCTGAATCCTTCCTGGTGATCCTGACAAAGTTTTACGAATTTATTTGTAAATGTATAGACAGTGGAAATTAAAATGTCCTTTGATGCCTCTCCTGCTCCAAGTCGGCCCGTTTGACGTCCCCCCCCCCCCACCCCCCGTTTAATTTCCACTAGACAGAACCTCTCACACACTCTGTTTCTGCAAGTAAAACGTATGATGAAACTGATTATCTCTTATTGTTGTACACTGAACAGCCTAAGAAACTTGAACACCTGCCGAATATCGTGTAGGGCACCTGCGAGCACGCAGAAGTGCCGCACCACAACGTGGCATGAGTGCGACTCATATCTGAAGTAGTGTTGGAGGGAATTGACACCATGAATCCTGCAAGGCTTTCCACAAATCCGTAACAGTACGAGGGGGAAGATCTCTTCTGAACGGCACTTTGCAAGTCATCCCAGATATGCTCCATAATGCTCATGTCGGGGGAGTATGGTGGCAAGCATAAATGTTTAAACTGAGGAGAGAGTTCATGGAGCCACTCTGTAGCAATTCTGGACGTGTGGGGTATCGGATTGTCTTGCTTGAATTGCCCAAGTCCGTAGGAATGCTCGATGGACACGAATGGATGCAGGCGATCAGACAGGATGCTTACGTGTATGTCACATCTCAGAGTCGTATCTTCATGTATAAAGGGTCCCATTTCACTCCAACTGCACGCGCCCCACACCATTACAGAGCCTCCACCAGCTTGAATAGTCCTTTGCTGACATGCAGGGTCCATAGCCGTGCACGTCCATCAGCTAGATACAATTTCAACGATACTCGTCCGACCAGGCAGCATGTTTCCAGTCGTCAACAGTCCATTGTCGGTGGTGACGTGCCGAGCTGAGGCGTAAAGCTTTGTGTCGCGCAGTCATTAAGGGTACACCAGTGGACCTTCGGCTCTGAAAGCCCATATCGATGATGTTTCGTTGAATGGTTCGCAGGCTGACACTTGTTGATGGACCAGCATTGAAATCTGCAGGGATTTGGTGAAGGTATGCTTTTATGTCACGTTGAATGATTCTCATCCATCGTCGTTGTTCCTGCTCTTGCAGGGTCTTTTTACGACAGCAGCGTTGTCGTGGATTTGATGTTTTACCGAATTCCTTATATTCACGATAAACTCGTGAAACATACGGGATACTATCCACTTCATCGCTACCTCGGAGATGCTATGTCCCATCGCTCGTGCGCCGACTGTAACACCAGGTTCAGACTCACTTTCTTGATAATCTGGCATTGCAGCACCAGTAACAGATCTACCTACTGCGCAAGACATTTGTGGTCTTATATAGGCTTTGCCGACAGCAGCGCCGTATTCTGTTTACATATCTCTGTATTTGAATACTCATGCCTATACGTTTCTTTGGCGTTTCCGTGTAATATTTACTTGAGTCGAGTAATGCGCATTGGTAGGCTAAGGCAACAGAAGCAATCAGGTAATTACAGTAGTAAATATATATAGTACTTCAGTAGAGGTCTCCCCCCTCGTACCCACGCCCGGGTTCCCGGGTTCGATTCCCGGCGGGGTCAGGGATTTTCTCTGCCTCGTGATGACTGGGTGTTGTGTGGCGACCTTAGATTAGTTAGGTTTAAGTAGTTCTAAGTTCTAGGGGACTGATGACCGTAGATGTTAAGTCCCATAGTGCTCAGTGCCATTTGAACCATTTTTCCCCCCTCGTACTCTTACGGATTTGTGGACAGACCTGCAGGATTCATGGTGTCAGTAATTATAAAGTTAGGTCTGTTGGCAGGAAAAATGACATTGTCTATTGAAATAGTTGTGCACAACGTATACGCAGTAGTATGAAATCCAGTATACCGACAAATGCGTCAAATGTTATCGCAATTGATGCTAGTAGTGCGTTACATAACAAGACATCAGCGATTCAGACGGCAGGTGGAGTAACTCGGTATGAAGGTAGTCAGCTCTGTAGTTAACGTGTAAGTACGTGCCTTTACTGCATGTACGTAACAGACGCCATCAGTGACAGTGCGTGTTGGCTCCATAAGCCACGATAGTGAGAATGCCATGCGGAAAACAATGTGACGGAAAAGGAAAAATCAGTACGTCCAATGAAATGGGTTCCCTAACCGTGAAATTGGCGAGAAGCTGTACTGTTCAAGTACAGTGATTAGTTACATTTCTGTGCACGAAATGGACAGAACGGAAAATATGTCCAAAGTAGAAAATCAATTGAGGCATAGAAAGGATTACTTTATCCCAAAGCAAGGGCCACAAACCGTTATGCATCTCAACTTGCTGGTGATTTACAGTTGTCAATGGCTGCGAGACGTGTAAGACAAATTTAATCATGTGACAAACGTCTTACTTCTAAGAAACGACTGTAGAAACTCGCTTCAACACCTAAACATAAACAGGCCAGATTGGAGTTTGCTAGAAAAAGTAAATCAATTTGCTGAAAAATATCTGTCATGGACTTCAGGATGGGATAAAACGATCTTAAATGATAAGAAGAAGTTTAATTTAGATGGGCCGGGTGGATTTTCATATTATTGGCATCTGAGAACAGTGAAGCAGGCAAGAAAGAGCAGAAATTTTCATGGCGGAAGTGTTAAGATTTCAGCAGCCGTCTGCGCTTAAGGTAAGTCACGCGTTGTTTGGCTGAGCACTATAATGAACTCTAGCATGTACAATGAGATGCTTGAGAGAGAATTCATTATAATAAATGAGGACCTAGGGGATGAATGTGTAATGTTAAGATAATACATCTGGGTACGTTTCCGCTAAGACCAAAAAGTGGTTTTGATTATAGAGGTCGGTGTCTTTCCCAGTCCAGAACGTAGCCCTTATTTAAATCCGGTGATATATATTTAGGGAGATCTTGGAAGACGTGTATATCGCAATGGGAGGCCGTATGTGAGCATAAAAAAAGGGATACCAGAAGGGTGGGTGACAGTTTCAATGCAAAAACTACAAACCCTAACGAAATAAATGACGAAGAGAAGTTTTGAGGTAATAAGAACAGAAGTTCGACAAACTACTAACAATACAATAACAAAACAGGACAGAGAGTGCCTTTTATACCAGTTTCCATCGCAAAACCCAAACGGTTTATTTTATTACTCGTGTTATGAAAGAAACATCGTAATTCCGTCATAATTGTTTATGTACGAGGTGTATCTATTACTTTCATAGTAAATGCATCAGACATTATACCGTTACTTTCACGGAGCCCTGTCTTTACACCTATTTCCACCACTGTGTGGAAGAATCAGCCTAGTTAACACTAGCTATAAAATCTACTGCACTATCTTAAACAATAGGCAGCGCAGCTATCTCTGATGTGATTTTATTAGACGAACAAATAGGTTTTACGAAATGACGATATTGCACATATGATACATTTAATATAAGAGGTCAAGGAGATAAAAGAAGAAAAATTACTTATGCTATGAGAAAGCTTCTGACGAAATCAATAGACACCTGCCTTGGCAGATTTTGGAAAAAAATTGGATTATTAACACATCTAATTAACTCTGAACATGGCAAACTGACAAAGAATATATTCGAAGACGATGATAACCTGTGTAAGCATTTAACAACAACATAGGGAAGTATTGAAGGATGTGGTCTGTCTCGAATTCCTTCCCAACATTTAAATAGAAGAGGTTCTGTGAAGTCTGGAAGGTAGGAGACGAGTTAATGCCAGAATTGAAGCTGTGAGGACAGGTCGTGAGTCGTGCTTGCATAGCTCAGATGGTACGGCACGTACCGGCGAAAGGCAAATGTCCCGAGTTGACTCTAGGTTCGGCACACAGTTTTAATCTGCCACGAAGTTTCATATCAGCGCACACTCCGCTGCAGAGTGAAAATCTCATTCTGGAAACATCCCCCTAGCTGGAGCTAAGCCATATCTCCGCAATATCCTTCCTCCCACGAGTGCAAGTTCAGATGGTTCAAATGGCTCTGAGAACTATGCGACTTAACTTCTGAGTTCATCAGTCCCCTAGAACTTGGAACTACTTAAACCTAACTAACCTATGGACATCACACACATCCATACCCGAGGCAGGATTCGAACCTGCGACCGTAGCTGTGGCGCGGTTCCAGACTGTAGCGTCTAGAACCGCTCGGCCACTCCGGCCGGCCCGAGTGCTAGTTCTGCCATGTTCTCAGAAGAGCTTCTGTGAAGTTTGGAAGGTAGTAGATCAGGTACTGACCGAATTCAGGCTGTGTGAATGGATTGTTAGTCGTGCGTGGGTAGCTCAGATGGCAAAGTTCCCGAGTTCGAGTCTCGGTCCGGCACACCGTTTTAATCTGCTAGGAAATTTCATATCAGCGCACACTCCGCTGCTGAGTGACAATCTCATTCTGGTTTTTTAACATCTACATGGGTGACCTAGTCTGGGATGGGAAACTGACTGTCACCTACGGCAAATAGATTAACAGAGACAAATGCGTTAATATTCAGCTATACGCAGATTATCAAATAATAGTCGAGAAAATGAAGATAACCTTCGAAACACCTTTATTATCTTTGTTTTTAGGCTTCTAAATATAACAAGAACATCCACACTACTAAAAAAAAAAAAAAAAAAAAAAAAAGGATACCAGGTGAGAATCGTCTTTAAAGTCTCAAACTGTAATGACTAACGTAATACTGGGACAGATATTCCACTTCCATCATCTCGGCTTCGACATGAGACGCTATTTCGACAATGAAATTCAGAAAAAGGTCTTAAAACCTAACGAAAACTAAGGAATAACTAGAAATACGCAACAAAAAATCCACGAAAGGGAAACATATGAAGTCTGACAAAATCATAGTAGTTATGGGAATATGCTTATGGTTGCAAAACTAGTCTTCCCACGCAGGGTATGGAATTGAGCTTTCCCGTAGTGTTAAAAGGCGCACCAGAGAAGATCGCTTCAGAAAGCAAAGTGTTAGGAATGAATTACAAGCTGACTCTATGTACAATAATATAGTCATAAAAGGAAACAGATGCTGAGAAAATGTACACATAAGGCATGAAAATGGACTTCGAAAACAAATGCACGACTACAGAGCTTGAGGGATCAAGAGAGACGGGGAGACAACAGAGGATATGGCTGGACGTTGTTCACCTAAACAAGCCAAACCAACTAACATGAAAGATACAAGAACAAGAAGATGAAGAAGAGGAAGTAGAAAAGAAACAGTAGTTGAGGAATGAATATGACGTCGTCAAATTTGTATTACTGCACACAAGCAATCTCAGTTATGAATAAAATAGTAAATAACGAATTTTCTGTTCTCTTTTGTAGTTACTGGACCATTTACTGATGATACTCTTAATGTGTATTTTAAAATAAGTTCTAATATACCATGCAGATGGAGGTAACTTGTAGTTAGTAATAAGATCGTTACAGTTCGTCAACAGTAAGAAGGAACAAAACAGTAAATTTTTACCATTACATCATCTACAATGAAAATTTAAGAAAAATATAACCTTTCTTATTTATCTTGAATAAGAAATAGCTTTAGTTATGGGCTATTATGTAGACGTTTACGGATCTTTTGCGGTTAATATTTTATCAAATACATAGTAGTATATGTATTAAATGCTCTGGTGGTGTAGAAACATTATTAGCTGGTGCCTCTCTACCTCAAACGCAAATTTTTCTTTTACGTACACCTTTAGATTTTGTCAATAACAGGGTCTGTGATGTGCGTGGTTGCAATTGATCCCAAGTTTTTGCCAGACAGGTTTCCTGTGAGTGAGACAAAAAATTCCGTATCCCAGTTCGAAGAAGAATGACAAAGCAACTGTTTCTTTTCTTTCACTCATCAGTCTTCTGACTGGTTTGATACGGCCCGCCACGAATTCCTCTCATATTCTAACCTCTACGTCTCAGAGTAGCACTTGCAACCTACGTCCTCAATTATTTGCTGGATGTATTCCAATCCCTGTCTGCCTCTACAGTTTTTGCACTCTACAGCTCCCTCTAGTACCATGGAAGTCATTCCCTTACGTCTTAACAGACGTCCTATCATCCTGCCCCTTCTCTTTGTCAGTATTCTGAGCGTATTCCTTTCCTGTCCGATTCTGCGCAGATCCTCCTCATTCCTCGCCTTATCAGTCCACACGATTTTCAACATTAGTCTGTAGCACCACATGTCAAATACATCAATTTTATTCTGTTCTGATTTTCCCACAGTCCATGTTTCACTACCACCAACTGACAGCGAATAAAATCTAAATAGGAATGGGGGCCGAACAATACTGTGGCTTTGTGGAGAGAATTTAGACAACTACCAAACTCGCTGACTGCAGTCATTCAGAACATTAAGTGGACAGCTTTTGAAAATACCCGGCCAAATTTTGGAATTACTGTCGTTAACTGATAGACTGCAAATATCGGCATAGGTCGTTGAAATTCGACAGCATAATGGGTTCCAAGAAAATTATCTAGTAGCGATCCGTTCACTAACTGGGCTAATCGCCAAAGCTTTGCCATGGGGGCTCTGCAAGAAAATTCTCTTAAAAATTTATTGATTCGCAGATGAAAGTAAATCACTGACAAGCATTTTTATAGGGTACAGGTGCTGAATAAGTCTTGCGTGCAAACGCCAATGATGGCACACTTCCTGGACATTTCCGAAGATGCTACAGTCCTTAATATTTCAGTAGGTTTGTGACCAGACGACCGGTCTAGGGTGTTTTACGAAGGAACCGGCAAACCAAAGCTGTGATGAAGTGTATAGAGCACTGCAACCCAACCTCTCTCACACCACTAACCCCGAGTGCAATCATATACTAGAAAACAACTTAGTTTAGTGTCCACACAGTCCAGCTCCTTTGGTTTTTAGCCCTCAGAAAATTTAATTTTATCTCTCATGGGTAACTAGTTTCTCCCCACCCCGTTGGGAGACACTAGTACAGAGAAACAAATGTAAGTGCTAAGTTCTCTAAATTTAGAATATTATTTAAATTGGACTTTTAAAAGCTATTTCTAAAAGTAGCTGCATCAGTATCGATGGATAACAGAAAGTGCTAAGAAGTCCTCCCTAATCCTCTTTACGTCAGTTCAATGAAAAGGAAGAGGTCTTGAATTTCTGTCATATTTACAAAAAGATATATATTAAGCTGCTGACTACTGAAGAAAAGTCATTCAATGACTAAATAATATACTGTGCTAAGAATAAAAGAAAAGCATTCTGGGGCATCGTAGAAAAGGAAAGAGGAAGAGTAAACAAAGACATAATAGCATACTGTTATGGCTAGGGATTAAGTAAATAATGATCCACACCACCTAGAAAACTAAGTGAACAAACATTTTTCGAATGTTGCAGAGAAGATGAAACAGAAATTTCCAAAAGAAATATGACACCTGTAATTAATTACGCAATAAGTGCAATTATATTCTGGCCGACCGCAGAGCATGAATCCAGTAAAGCTGTACGAAAAAAATTTAATTCAGTAGGTTTAGATGAAGAACTAATGTGTGCACTGAAACAATGCGTGCAGTGTATACAAGCTCCCTTAACAAACAGAATAAGCGCATTCTTCACGTAAGGAAATTTCGAGCGTTGAAAACAGGTTCGAGTAGTACCTCTGCTGGACGGAGCTCAGACGACGTAGAAAATTACCAGCCGATTTCCCCCACAGTGACCACTCTAAAAAAACCGGATCAGTTATGAAACATAAACTAATGTGTTACTTGAAAAAAGTGCAAAGTTTTAAGTGAATCACAGTATGGCTTCCGAAGACGTAGAGGCTCGGAATTAATAGATTGCACATTAGTGGTACTTTAGGCTTTGTCAAAGATGAATGTGTCAGAGGCATATTTTTTTTTACATCATTCTAAGTCATTTAATTCTGTTGAGCATACAATTTTACTAAACAGGGTAGAAGTATAAGGGATAAGGGGTTAAGCTACTGACTGGTCCTGATCATACCCAGTAGACACGATGCAAAGTGTAGAGGTAACACATGCATCAATTAATTCTGAAGTCTTACTAAAACACTTATCAAAGCCAAAATACATTAACAGAGGAGTTCCTCAGGGGACCATTTCAGGACTAATTTGTTCCTGATACATACTATGTGGTCAAAAATATACAGACACCGGCAAAACATACGTTTTTCATATTAGGTGTATTTTGCTGCTACCTACTGCTAGGTACTCCATGTCAGCGACCTAAGCAGTCATTAGACGTCGTGTGAGAGCAGAATGGACCGTTCCGCGGAACTCACGGACTTCTAACGTGGTCAGGTGATTGGATGTCACTTGTGTCATGCGTGTATACACGAGATTTCCACACTCCTAGACATCCCAAGGTCCACTGTTTACGATGTGATGGTGAAGTGGAAACGTGGAGGACACGTACAGTATAAAACCGTATAGGTCGGCCTCGTCTCTTGAGTTACAGAGAGCGCCGATGGTTGAAGAGGGTCGTAATGTGTAATAGGCAGACGTCGATCCAGACCAATACACAGGAATTCTAAACTGCAACAGGAACCACTGCAAGTACTATGACAGTTAGGCGGGAGGTGAGAAAACTTCGATTTCATGGTCTAGCGGCTGGTCATAAGCCACACACCACGCCAGTAAATGACAAACGACGCCTTCCTTGGTGTAATGAGCGTAGACATTGGACGATTGAACAGTGGAAAAATATTGTATGGAGTGACGAATCGCGGTACACAACGTGGCGATCCGATGGCAGGATGTGGGTGTGATGAGTGCCAACAGTAAAATACGGTGGCGGTGGCGTTATTGTGTGGTCGTGTTTTTCATGGAGGGGGCTTGTTCCCCTTGTTATTTTGCTTAGAACTATCATAGCACAGGCCTATATTGATGCTTTAAGCAGCTCCTTGCTTCCCACTGTTGAAGAGCAATTGAGGCATGGCGATTGCATCTTTCAACACGATCGAGCACCTGTTCGTAATGCATGGCCTGTGGTGGAGCGGTTACACGACAATAACATCCCTGTAATGGACTGGCCTGCTCAGAGTCCTGACCTGAATCCTATAGAACACCTTTGGGATGTTTTGGAACGCCGATTTCCTGCTACGCTCATTTTCAGCCAGGTGTCCGAATGCTTTTGAACAAATAGTGGACCTCAAAGACTTTACCACTAGTGTTCGTTATGGGGAAAAATCTCTTTCCTATTGACAGAAACATTATTAGTCACTGAGAAAACTAGAGAATTCTTTTCGGAGAAAGCAAATGAAACCCTCAAGCAAGTTTGTGATTGCTCAATAACCAGTTAAGTAGCAATGAACATAAAGTCATCTGATCAGTGTATAAGAGCCAGTCTCTTTTAGTTAAATACTATTAATATGACACTCAGCTCATACCTATTGCATTTCTTTCTGGGGACGGAACACACAAAATGTGAACACAATTCTGAAACTTCAAAAAAGGCCCATGAGAATAAACGACCAAAAATAGTAGCCGCGCTCACTGTAACTAACTGTTTAAAATATTGAGGATTTATCTGCACCAGGTGAATACATTTATCAAATACTTTTACATATCAAAAATAACAATAGTAACAACTTCACCAACTGTCCATGACCATTGGAAAAGGTGCAGACTAAATATACATTCGCCAAGGAAGTATGAACATAGAACTGAAATCAGTATTTCTTATCAAGGAACAAAACTGTACCATGAATTACCAAAAGAGATTAAAGAAATTGCTAAGAAAAACTTCTTTTAAAAGGCAGTTAAAAAGTATGTGTAAACTCAAACATTTTGTATAATTAAATATTACTTAAGTAACACAGAGTGGGGATTTCGTAAATAATAATTTTAACATTCCACATAACACGTACACATTTTTTCCACACTAACTTCCAAAGCTATGGAATGTATAGTACTAACACCTTATCCTACTTCTGCACTCAGCTTCTCGCTCATTATAGAGGTATGCTGACTCAGTTTATCAGGCTAGCAAGTGGAAAGTTTCGGTACACAATGTGTGTATAGTGCCAATATTTTGTGTAGTGACTGGGGGCGAGATATTAATGAAAAGGTTACCTTCAGTCTTGTAACTATTGAATAATTTATTTATGAAACAGTATTGAACCCTACGGGTAAACTGAATGGCGTACCACTGTTTTAAACAGAGTAGTCTTGTATTCGGGAGGGTGGAGGCTCAAATCTTCGTCCAGCCAACGTTTTTCGGTTTCACGTGGTTTCCCTAAATTATTTCAGGCAAATGCCAGGACTATTCTTACAATATTGTTATGGCTGCTTACCGTTGCCATCCTTGTCTTTATAGATTGGTACATCTGTAAAGCTCTGTGTGTTTGAATTATGGTGGATGCTTCCGTAAATAAGGCAGTCGAAGTAGAGGGAAAACGCAAAAACATCATCCGCTAAGTATCATTGCGAACGAAAGTGTTTGGTGAGTGTTAGAGACAGTCATTGAAGACGACTGTGACGTAAAGTAAGAGGACGAGAGCAGCAAAATCACTGCAGAACTGAATGTCGCGCTCGTGAACCATTTCAGAACCAAAACAACACGAAGGGAGTTCCAAAATCAAGGAATCGCAGGGCGAGCTGAAAACCACTCATCAATAAGTGTCGCGCTGGTTAGCCGAAAGCTCCGAGATGCTTGCCACGTTTCGCGCGGCTCCCCCCGTCGGAGGTTCGAGTCTTCCCTCGAGCGTAGGCGTGTGTGTTGTCCTTAGCGTAAGTTAATTTAAGTTATAGTAAGTAGTGTGTAAGCCAAGGGACCGATGTACTCAGCAGTTTGGACCCATAGGTGTTTGTCACAAATTACCACCAACACACGTCAGTGATGCAAGCGCCCGTCACAGTAAAACATGGTAAAATTTTTAGACAACATAGTTGTATGGAGATAACAGCGATTGGTTTACTTATAATCAATTATTCAAAATGACAGTCACAATCATATCATTTATTTTGCCGCCAACCGGTTTCAATCCGCGATGGGGTCATCTTCAGGGCAATTTACACCATTTGGTCGCTCTCTGGAGTCGTCACCCTGCCTGTGCACACACCAAATGGTCTAAACTGCCCTGAAGATGACCCAATATCGGGTTTAAACCGGTTGGAGGAAAAATAAATAATGCGATTGTGACTGTCATTTCGAATAATTGAGTAAAACATGGTGTCGAAACAAGAAAACGTGGGCTATGGACCTGCCGACGACTGTCAGTTGGTCGGATGAGTCTTGTTTATACTGGGAACCTTTAAGTCTAAAAAGTAAAACTTGGCGGCGATTCAGTGATGATTTGGGCAGGCATACCATGATATTCCGTAGACCAATGGTTACTCTACAAAATCGCAATACTGCCGAGTATTAAGTGGTCATTTTGCTGCTCAAGTCCATCCCATCGTACAATGTTTGTTCTGCAAAGATTACGCTATGTTCTAAGACCACAGAGACCCTGTTCACATCTCGCATCGTCCAGGCCGGTTTCATGAGGACGGCGATGATTTGTCACATCTCCACTCGCTACCAAAGTCCCCAGATCTCGATATTACTGAGGCCTTGTTCTGCTTTTCAAAGAAGTGTGGGCGATCGTATCCACCACCATTATCGATATCTGAACTTGCCTCTACGTTCCACAAAGAATGGCATGAGATTCGCTGGAAAAATATACAGAACTATTCCGAGACGAATTCAAGCTGTTTAGGATGCCAACGGTTTTCTTATACCGTACTCGGCCTGGTAACACAAGGGTTTTCTAGAAAGTAATGCACCGCATATTTTTTCTCAGCCTAAAACAATGCTACGAATGCGAAACGATATGTATGTTTTATTTGAAGTCTGCGGAGTGAGCGCGACAAGTTTTCATCACTTCAGACAGATGACGTAGCTGCAGGACAGTTTCAAAATGGCGGCTTTAGGTCAAGTACGTTACAAGCAATGTTCCGTCATTGAATTTCTCACTGCAGAGAAAGAAACTGTACAGAAAATTCACAAACGCTTGTGCAAAGTCTATGGAGCATTTGCTGTCGACAGAAGTACAGTTAGTCGGTGGACACGGAGGGTGAGGTCATCAGAAGGCGGTTCGGCGGAAATCCACGATTTGCAGCGGTCTGGGAGACCATTCATGGCTGTCACATCTAGCACGCTGCAGCGAACTGATGTTGTAAGGAGATAGAGATATGCATTACGATTCGGCAGTTGGCTCTGCATCTGTCAATCAGCAAAGGAAGTGTGGATGCAGTCATCCGCACTCTTAGCTATTCAAACATGTGTGCAGCAAGACGGGTCCCGTAATGGATCACAAATCGCACAGAAAAAAACATTTGTGTGGACTTGCTACAACGTTTTGAAGCTGAAGGGGAGCTATTCTTGGCCAAGATTGTGACGTGATGAAACCTAATGTCACGATTTTGAGCACGAAACAAAACGCCAATTAACGGAATGGTGCCATCCCCACTCCCAACAGAAGAAAAAATTCAAAGCAACTGCTTCCGACGATAAGGTCATAATCACGGTGTTCTGGGACAGTGAAGGCATGATTCTCATTGATGTGATGCCAAGAGGCGGTACCATTAATTAGAAGCTTATGCCAACACATTAACAAAATGGTTCAAATGGCTCTGAGCACTATGGGACTTAACATCTGAGGTCATAAGTCCCATAGAACCTAGAACTGCTTAAACCTAACTAACCTAAGGACTTCATACACACTCATTCCCGAGGCAGGATTCAAACCAGCGCCCACAGCGGTCGCGCGGTTCCAGGCTGAAGCGCCTAGAAAACCGCTTGGCCACACCGGCCGGCTAACACATTCACAAATCTCGAGACGTGCTTCCGCGACTTCGACACCACATGGTTGCCAGGAGATGTTGTGCTGCAATACGAGAACGCTCGGCCCCACACAAGTCTGAGGACTGCTGAACACATCGCAAAACAGTGTTGGACAGTGGAACCCCATCCACCCTACAGCCCTGACCTAGCCCTCTCGGAATTTCACCTGATTGGTTCATTAAAGGATGCCATTCGTGGACGACATTTTGAGGACAATGAAGAGGTGACTCACACACTTATGCACTGGCTCCGCCACCAGGACACGGACTGGTACCGACGTAGCATACACGTCCTTGTTTCGCGCTGGAGGAAGGGCAAAAAAGCGGGTAGAGATTACGTGGAAAAATAGGGTACGTAAATAAAACACTATTCTTTCGTGTGTGTCATTCTCGTTTTGTTCAATAAAGAACTGTTGAAAAAATGCGGTGCATTACATTCTGGGCAACCCTCGTAATCTGCTTTTTTCGTGTTTCCATATTTATGTCCATCCCCTGTCATTAATATACAAACAGCGCTTTGCGTATTCTGCTTGATGCTGTCACGTAAACACTTGCCACCGTCATCCAACATATAAGCCTGTGAGGGTGTCTTACCCTTACATTAATTATCTGCTGGTACCAAGTCACAAGTGTGTTAAATGCGGTTGAAATTCCTACAGACGTTCCATATACGGATATCCCGACATTCCCACCTCCCGCCATATCCTCACACACACACAGACACTCGTGAAACCGCCGGCCGTGGTGGCCGGGCGGTTCTAGGCACCTCAGTCCGGAACTGTGCGTCCGCTACGGTCGCAGGTTCGAATCCGGCCTAGAGCATGAATGTGTGTAATGTCCTTAGGTTAGTTAGGTTTAAGTAGTTCTAAGTTCTAGGGGACTGATGACCTCAGATGTTAAGTCCCATAGTGCTCAGAGCTATCCGAACCATTTTTGAACTCGTGAAACCATTTTATTGTACGCTGTGCTGTCACATTAACATGACTACGTGTCAAAAGCCTCTATACGACCTTCCGCAACGCGGACCGCTGCAAATTTCGTCATCTTGGCAATCACGCTATACTTAAACCAAAGGTACAAGCGAAAAGTTTACAAGCTCAGCTGTTTCGATAATTCTTCCACCCTGGGCGCGAAAGCCGATGATCATGCCCTTTTCAACGTCGGTTGAAGCGCTCCTTTTCCCCCCATTACGGTAACGACTGCGCTGATTTTCCACGTCCGCCGCCCTCTTCTCCAGATACGCCTTTCCTACCGTCCTCTGCCAGTGCTGCCACCTGCTGTCTGCGAATGGTTATTGCACTTTTACGTCGAAACAGACTGTGGTCGCATTAATATGGCTGGACTGGTATGTAGAATATGTGGGATGGGGTAACTATCCTGATTGGTTTGTGACATTCTCCACGCCAGTGACCATGGGTCATTGTGGAAGCTGTACACATGTTGTTCAGCTATCTGCGTTACTACTAACCAATCAGTCCTTTTCTAACGCTTTCTACGTAAAATGATACAGATGAGTTTGAAAAAATTATTAAAAATATGCTTTCCCATAAATTTATTCCTAATTCTGCCAAGCAGTGTTACTAATATCACAAATCAAGTGAAATTAGATATCAGGTGTTTCTAGTTACAGCAGTGTGTAGTGGTAATCATATCAGAGTTTTATGACTACCCTTGGTTTCTCATTTTCAGATATCTGTAATGCGAAAAGTGACTGTTTAAAATTGAATTATTTGGTTGTTCGATGTATGTTGTACAAAGGAAGTAAAAGATTTAATTGCGGGGAGTGGTGATCACGTTACATCTGTTCTATCCGATAAAATGCCGTAGTGTGTGTGGAAAGAGATCTCTCCATTAGATCCAATTCATATCTCACGTCTTATCGAATGGGGAAGGGTGGCTGGTACATAAATTCCATCAACCAGTGTGCAGGTGACGCAGATTTGTTCTGCAAAGAGATAAGAGAAAAACTCTTTAATTTAGTTCTGCAAGCTCTAAGGCCAGAACCTTGACAATGGTCTTTGATGCAGTACTAATAGTAGAACCTTACATTTCATCAGTGTACTCACTGTGTGAGACTAAATGTTATTTGTCTACAAGATTAGTTTACCATTCTGTATGTACACTCTAGTTTACTTTTGCCTGCTTTGTGTGTGAGATGGATAGGTTCTACAGTAAAGTTGTTCGTTAATGCGCACCGCACAGTCATTAACTTCCGTGACAGACAGACCCTTAGCTTTCTTTCATACAACCTCTCATGATTCCCCCCCCCCCCCCCCCCAGTGCCAGCTATTTCACCTCAAAGTAGCACTTAGATCCAGTGTTACAAGTTATTTATGGGACTTACTTGCCCTCTACAGCCCATTTTTTCTAATAACACTGGAAAACTACTAACGCTAAGTTGAACGAGGTACAATCGGAATAGCTAAGATAGTCATCGAGTGATGTCGAAGCAATATGAATAAATGTTGTTCACAGGTCACTAGAAAAAATACACCGAATCAATTCACAGTTGCGAATATGGACTACCACCAGGTGTAGAATGGAATGACGACAGTGAAAATTTGTGCGGGACCGCGACTGGAACCCAGATTTCCCGCTTATCGCGAACGGTCGCCTTACCCTTTAGCTATTCGTGTACGACTCAGAGACTGACCCAAATTTTCATATGTCGTGAACTATGCATCAACGACCTGTACTCGTAAGTCCATTATGTGTATCCCCTTGCAGATCAGACGTTGTACTAAGGTCGAGATAAATACGATATTGCAGTGCCTGCATTATTTTGATTACGATGCAATGTTCCTTTCACTGTGGCGACTACAGCTGTTACGTATGCATTTACTAACGAACTTTGCATCGTAATCAGAATAATACAGGCACGGCAATATCGTATTTATCTGCCGATACACAGCAAGCGACTTTCTAGTATAACGTCTGACCTGTACGGGAATATACGTAATGGGTGTGCGAGAACAGGTTGTAGACGCCTGCTTGCGACATATGGAAGGTTGGGACTGGTCGTCAGTTGTGCACGGATAGGAAAATAATAAGGCGACAGCCAGCGATAAACAGGAGATCCGTATTCGAGTCCCGGTCCGGCACAAATTTTCAATGTCATTCTTCCATTCTATAGCTGATGGTAGTCGTTATTCGCAATTACGAATTCATTTGATGTGTTTCGTAATGGCTATCGTCGCAGCACTGCCTGTTCCTTCGGACATGCATGCATGTCCAAAGGAACTTTGCATCCTTATCAGAATAATACAGGCACTCAGTATCGCGTCCTAGAAACAAAAATAGACGCATGTTGCATTGCAGATATGTGATGACGTAGAGTGGAATAACCTACCAAGGCTTTTTGATGAGAAATTATTTCCTAGATACGTGAAAGAAGGATACACAAATGTAGAAAATGGTGGCCCATATTTACCTTTAGTTCATATCTGAACTCTGAGAAGACATTGGGGTGTAGGATTACCTAGAAGTTTTTTTACAGTTTCAGTATACTCACAGTGTGTATCCAACTGTTATCCGTCTATATGATTAGTTCACTTTGTCAGAGCACTGGAAACAGTAGCAGCAAGAGTCAATGGGAATAATAATAGACACAAAGAATTCTGGAACTGATCGATTCTGTATGATATTCATCTATGGGATATGTATGTGATAAAATTTCATTAACCGTATAGTAGTTCCTACGCAGTACTCGACAAAACATCTGTGTGTGAATTAATCAATGTGCTGTATCTAACAGACAACATGTGCTGCAGTCCTCCGTCACTACAATACGAGAGTTAATTAGAACCAGTAACTTCCACATGCAAACAACAATTTTACACCACATGTGAAAGAAATATTATTTAATTTGATGGCCTTTTACAGTCTCCTAAAATATCTTATTTTACACTTCATTATGAAAAATATTGACGTTCAAATTTTTACTTCAATAGCTCTGATAATCATGTATAATTTTTAATGATTATTAGAAATGATGCTTATTTAAATTGAACTAAGTCTGGAACGTTACTATTACGATCTAATAGTTTTCTGAGAACGACGACAGATTTATAAGCAGGATGCGTGCCCATAAATTACAAAGAAAATTTTGTTCCATTTAAGATTTTTTACTCCTTTAGTTTTTCTATTTGTTCGTTACCGTTTCATTTTTTATGTTTCGATATTATCTCAAAATGTAGAGATTGGATAGAAACGCAAAATATTAAAGAGTTTAATTGTACTTCAGCTACATGTGGATTACACTGCATCTGCAATACCCGGCTTTTCAAATTTCCGCATTAGGAAATAAGTAAAAAATATACAAATAAAAGTGAAATATCATTATCACAACCCAAACTCACTTGAGACTCTACACCGAGAGCTGTGCTACCTCGCATGTTTCATTAAAGCCAGGCTACGTAACGAGTATCACCTGGTAATAAATGTAACCAAAGCATTATGTTGCAAAACTATTCACCACACATCAGAATATCTCACATGGTTCTGGTGTCTAAGTGCTACCATTAGCATTTAACCATTGCATTACTAGCCAATAACAAAAGGTCTACAACTGTTTGTGCAGAAAACTAGCTTACATTTTACCGTTACCTGCATAACGATAGTATGTTATGTACAAAGCTCATAGAGTATAAGCTCTCTTATTATACCACTTTACAAAGGAAGAGAGAGAGATTGGCATACATATTGCAAATTATTGCGAACATACGTTGCAAGTGTTACTCTGAGATGAAGAAGCTGGCAAAGAAGAGGAGTTCCTGGCATCACTGCATCAAATCAGTCGGGAGACTGACGACAAAACGAAGTGTGATGGCTAGCTGTGTCTTACTTGTGTGACTGGTGTTCAATAAAGGCAGTTTCTCAATCCCCATGTGCTAGAGATTGTAGGAAATCGTGATTCATTTCCCTTAAGTCATGTCTACATTATGCCTGTTACCCTTGCGTAGTCGGAGACTCTCGTAAATGAAAGGGAATGCACAAAAATTTCTAGAAAGAAACGATGTACCCATGGGGGTACTCGTGACCACACACTGCCACGTTGTAGAAGCAGTCTGCAATGGATAACCATATTTCCATTGGAATTTGAGCTGCGATTATTTTGATAGAAAAGCGGCACAAAAAGAAAACGAAAAAGCGATTGTAGGCAAAGAAATATATAAATATCAGGGGTACCAGAAATACGAAGTGACGATAACGTCCTACATGCAAAGGTCAGCAGGAGGTCACAGTGACATCTTAGACTTCTGCTTGCAGTGACAAGGATGACAAAACATTTACTTAGCTGTAACCGGCGACTGCTATACCAATCTCAAATTTTCACGTTGCATTCCAAAACATAGTATTTCGGTGATTATTCCTAAAGCTGAGAAATACTGAAGAGAGTTTTCTACTCGTTATGTGAAGGCTAGTCAATTTTCTATGCGTTAGTTGTTTTCTTCTTTAATAGAAAAAGTTCTTTACACAACTTCAATGGTGAAAGATACGACTATGTAGATTACATTCTCAGACTCAACAAATCTGGGAATTTCATAGACGCCAGAGTCCACTAGAACGGAGGCTGTGCTTCACAGGTTTGTATTTTTTACAATATTAATGTCCTTCTCTTCTAGTTCTAGTAGTTCAGGAGCCACACACCACATCATATATGCAGTTCAAATATCAAGCTCCTCAGTTCTTGTGCTATTAAGTGGCCAGAGCATGAATAGTCGTCTTCAGTTTTCATATACACATTACAGAAATTTATGGATTATTCTTCTATGTTTTCCTGTTTCGAAACGTTATCTTATTCTTTACAGTAATATGATCGGAGAACATTTATCTAATACTTGACGCTCAGGTCATATCAAATTTTTATTCAAATAATATTTCAAAGCAGCCTTCTGTACGACTTTTCTCTATCTATAAACATCCCTTAATTTATACATGCTTCCTCTGAAGTCAACAGACATTCATCATCATCATCATCCTTCCTATTTTAGACTGTTGCCTGCTTTGAAGTCACAGATATTATCATAAAATTTTTTTTTCGATATCTTCCAATATCTCTTTACCCTTTCGGCTTGTAGTTTAGGACCTTCTGGGGAACTCTGTGACCTGGCATTCTTATGTGGTGTTGTCTCTTATTCTGTCTCTTCTTGTGCAGCCCTTCGGATTTCTTAGGAACCTCATCTCTGCTATTTGAAATTATTTCCTTGTTTTTATTTATTTATTTTGGTCACCCAGCTTTCACTTACACAGGGTAGCACAGAAACCATCATAGCTTTATAGAATTTCACTATTGTCTCTCTTTGTACCTAATGGCAAATGTTATGTTAATGATACTACAGATGGCTTAGAATATGTGTATTATACTTTTAGTACCAAATTCAAAGTCAAATCGTAAAGTACACCCTAAGTAAGAAATATGAGAGACTTATTCTAAAACTGTATTACCGAAAACAGTTCCAGATCTGTCTGTATATTTTCGTCGCAGTGTTATTATATTCGTTTTATTAATACAAATTTTAATGTTGTATGTCCTGCATATTTTGTTGAGCCAGTATACTGATGTTTGGAGGCCATCTTCATTCTTTTGAATAATAACGATATCATCGGCAAACAAAAGTGGACTCAGATATTCGGCATTCATTGATTCCTTTGTTTGCTTTGTATTTCCGTTTACGAACAATGAAGTCAATGTATATCTTAAAGAGGGTAGATGATAATCTGACTCCTGGATTAATAATTAGTTCTTCTGATCGATTACTAATTGTGTTTATTACATCCGTTTGTTTATTACAAAGCGTGTACTTTTATAAGGTCATTGCACTACGTCTATTAGGTGATAAGGATATCCAGTTTCAAACATAATCTGGCACAGGTCAGCAACCCTCTCAAGGTCGGTAAAGACCATATTGATTTCAATATTTAATTCTTTGTTTTTCTAAGACAACGTTTTTATTTACAGACACATTGTCTGTGCGTGAACAACCAGATGTATATCCATTTTGTTCTTCAGAAATAATAGCTTCTGTGGTATTCTTCGTGTAGTTGTCGATAATTTTTAAGTATAGTTTCCCTTTCTTGAAAAGAAAGATTGCTTCTGCTCTATACTTAAGGTCTCGATGCATGCAGTTCGTCCAGCATTCACTTGTGTCAACAGACATTATTGCACATAAATTGCTTCACAGCATAACCTCAATACACTACACAATGAAACACATACGGGATCCAGCTGTTAAAATTTCCACTGAGGTGGAAAGCAATGCACTTTACGCACGGCCTGTATTTTCAAGAAATTACTCATGCACGTCTGCTCCAGCGTAGCTGCACTGACGGAAATTTATGCGCATTCGCAAAGTGGAGCGGAAAAGAAGCATCGTATGTACGCGCCTTTACACTGTCGCCTTTCACGAAAACTCATAAAGTTGCCGTCCGCCAAGTCCTCCAAACCTCCCCCCGCCCCCCCCCCCCCCCCTGTTTTCCCACGGCACAGACTCTGTGTGCGCTCTTGTGTGATACGTCTCAATATGAGTGACTTTCATGTGTTGTACACCTGATCCTGATTCTTATCCTTAGCCGAAACCCATCGCCAAGCAAGTACAAGGAGGGCTGTAAAAGCGAGAAACCATGAAAGAGGGATTTGTGAACAAAGCGGGACATCAAACGAAGCATCGATCCTCCACAAGTGCTGCCATCTGTTTTTGTGTGATGTACGTAGTTGTCCGCCTTGGGCTGCAGGCCGGTGCTAATGCTGCGAATTCACAATATTTCAGCAGTGCGCTCGTTTTTTTCACTTAAACGAAACATTTATACTGCATACTATATCAGTGTATCCTGTGTTACATTTTCGTCGTATTTATTTATTTCATTGCCGGCCGCGGTGGTCTAGCGGTTCTAGGCGCTCAGTCTGGAACGGCGCGGCTGCTACGGTCGTAGGTTCGTGTGGTGTCACAGCCAGACACCACACGTCCTAGGTGGTAGCTTAAATCGGCCGCGGTCCATTAGTACATGTCGGACCCGCGTGTCGCCACTGTGTGATCGCAAACCTAGCGCCACCACAAGGCAGGTATCGAGAGACTGACTCGAACTCAGCCCAGTTGTACGGACGACAGAGCTAGCGACTAGACGTACGAAGCCTTTCTCTCTCATTAGCCGAGAGACAGAATAGCCTTCAGCTAAGTTAATGGCTACGAACTAGCAAGGCGCCATTAGCCTTACAGTGATTGTAATTAGAGTCTCACTTGTGTTCACCATAGAGATGTACAAGAAGAAATTAAAGATAAGTATATGAGAAGCTCCGTTCTTTTCTTCATAGCATTAATTACGTATCCTGTTCCAGTACTTCACGCCCGTCTGCATTAGTCTCGCGTGCCCTTTAAGCCACCTCTATTTACAAGGTGTTGGCCCAGCTGCCGACACATCAGTTCGAATCCTGCCTCGGACATGGATGTGTGTGATGTCCTTAGGTTAGTTAGGTTTAAGTAGTTCTAAGTTCTAGGGGACTGATGACCACGGATGTTTAAGTCCCATAGTGCTCAGAGCCATTTGAACCATTTTATTTCATTATGCTGCGGTTGCAAAATTTATTTAATGCCGGAATCTGTCCTTCGTCCAGTCCATGTTGCAGAGTACGACTTAATCTAATTGATACTCTGAATTGTTGAAACAAATTAGCATAACATGTTCATTGTTGACAAGGCTATATATCGGCATATTCCGAGAGATAATAAATTAAAAAATAGTTTATATTTTTCTATCCATAGATTAACCTATTGGTATTTTAATCATAATTTCCTAACAAACGTCACCGGAAGAGTAAATCTGGTTGCTGTACATCACCACCTCATTTGTGTGGGTCTATTTTAACCCTTTCACTTTTTCCCTTTTTCTTCACCATCATCGCGTTACACAGACGTTTATTGCACTATTTGATAAATTTCTGTGAATGGGAATAAGTATCGAGTGAGTGTGTTTGAAAGACGTAAAAGTAACTTCGGGCTTGCCTCAAGGGATTTTTATAGGACCATTGGTTTTCACGATATATACTCTAAGTAGGATGTTTAGGTTTTTATAGGGGTAACGCCACGTAACGCTCTGTACGAAAATCACTGGCTGTGCTGGGTGCAGTCTGTGGCGGGTTTTCATTGTTGTTTGCTATTGTAGTGTTGGGCAGTTGGCTGTTAACAGCGCGTAGCGTTGCGCAGTTGGAGGTGAGCCGCCAGCAGTGGTGGATGTGGGGAGAGAGATGGCGGAGTTTTGAGAGCGGATGATCTGGACGTGTGTCCATCAGAGAGAGTAAATTTCTAATACTGGATATCATGAACTCATATATATATTATGACTTTTGAACACTATTAAGGTAAATACATTGTTTGTTCTCTACCAAAATCTTTCATTTGCTAACTATGCCCATCAGTAGTTAGTGCCTTCAATAGTTAGAATCTTTTATTTAGCTGCCAGTATTAGCGCTCGCCGTATTGTAGTAGTTCTAATAACGAAGATTTTTGTGAAGGAAGTGATTCATGAAACGTATAGGTTAATGTTAGTCAGGGTCATTCTTTTGTAGGGATTATTGAAAGACAGATTGCGTTGCGCTAAAAATATTGTGTGTCAGTTTAGTGTTGATCAGAATAAGTAAAGAGAGAAATGTCTGAGTGCGTTCAGTTTTGCTCAGCTGTTTGAAAATCAAGTAATGTAAGAGGATGAGGCATTTAGTGGATTTTGGTATTGTATATAGTACAACGCTAAAAACCTGCAGCGAAATGCTGGAAGATCTGCACAACATCGACACTTGGTGGCGGGAGTGGCTATTGAAACACAGCATAATCAAATGTTACTGTTGCAAATACGAAGACAGTAAGACCATTTACTGTTCGATTACTCGAATGCAGAACAATTACTGGAAGAAGTTACTTTCATAAAATATCTGGGAGAGAGTGTACTGAGTGATGGGAAGTAGGACGTCCGAGTAAAATTAATACTGAGTGAGACAGATGCCAGACTGAGATTCACTAGAAGAACCCTCCGGAAATATAGTCCATCAAAAAAGAAAGTGTCTCACTAAACACTCGTTAGGCCTATAATTGGATATTGCTCGTCACTATGGGACCAGTATCATATAGGGTTGATCGAGGAAATACAGAAGATCCAAGAAGAGCAGTAGGTTTCGTTACAGTTTCGTGCAGTAAGTGCGAAAGCGTAACGGAGATGCTCAGCGAACACCAGTGTAGGGCACTGCAAGACAGGCGTTCTCCATCGTGATGTGGTCGGCTGTATCGAAAGCATACGTTCCTTGAAGATTCAGTAAATACACTGACTTCTCCTACTTATATTCCGCGAAAAACCATGATGGTAAAATCAGAAACATTCGAGTCCACGCATAGGATTTCCACGTATAATTCCTCCAGCAAACCACTTGCGATTGGAGCAGGAAAATCTGGAAGTGACACTGGAGGCAAAGCACGCTCCGCCACACACCGCAAGGTGGCTTACGGAGTATAGCTGTCGGCGTAGATGTAACCTCTTTTTGTCTTCACATTGTTCTAAACAGTATCAGTAAGCTAGAATGAGTGAATTACTGTGTTACCAAAGACGTCGTGTGTGGGACAAAAGAATTTTTTCCCCTTATGTAGAGTAGTCCCAACTTTTCAGAGTTCGTTCACAGATGTCCGGTAATGTATTTACCTCATTATTCTGAGCGTTTCCGTTCTTTTCGTCCGTACATTTGGCTAAAGATTTGGCCCTACCAGGCAGAATGAAAATATTCATGATCGTCAAAAAAGCCGTTGTACAACGCTATTTACATTGTACTGGGTGTCCTTGTTCTCCAGGACAGGTCTTGGTATGATTTCATTTGAGTTAGTGAGGTTCAAACGTTATTTTTGTAGGACATTATTCAGCTGTCTCAAATACGCTTTCGGATCTAATTAAAGGCCTATCTCTATGCATTTACTGTGAAATGAGCGAACTTAGCATTGCATTTTGTTCCCACTTGACCCAGCGAAGTGATTTCAACATGCATGTCTGTTAACTGAATCTTTTCCTGTGTCTCCGAGAATAAATATCGATCAACTTGCGAATATCTTGTTTCGTTGGAGTGGATATTTTAAAATGAAGTCAGCGATGCTGATAGATGAATTTCAGTGTTGGATAAGTCTGTAAGTGTTTAGGTTGGTAGCCGGAGTAAGCGATCTACCCTAGGTTCTCTAATCTGCTTCTGTTACTTTAATCCTCCGCAGCTCGTGGTCGTGCGGTAGCGTTCTCGCTTCCCACGCCATGGTTCGATTCCCGGCGGGGTCAGGGATTTTCTCTGCCTCGTGATGACTGGGTGTTGTGTGCTGTCCTTAGATTAGTTAGGTTTAAGTAGTTCTAAGTTCTAGGGAACTGATGACCATAGATGTTAAGTCCCATAGTGCTCAGAGCCATTTGTACCATTTTTGTTAATTTAATCGCGGATTTTAATAGTGTCCCATACGTTGGTGTTTCAACCTTCGTATCGCAGGGTCGGCATGTTTGATGAAAGTAAACACACATATCAACAAATGTTTGGCGTCACCCCTTTATTTCGAAATTCGTAGCACACTAAAAAAACATGGATCAGAAGTATGCGTATATATTTATTTACGATGTGCCCAGGGCACCAAATATATATAAAAAAGAAACAAGCTTTTGTGTAACGACAAAATTATGTTTCCCGTTGGTGTGGGTGGATTTTCACAGCACTCCCGAGTAAAGTTAATGAGCGATGGACCGTGCCCTTGCTCAGATTGGATTCATATAGTTCATATTGAGGAATTACTGGCACTTTGTAAATAATCAGTTTCAGGTGAAAGGAAGGCAAATAATAAACTATGGAAATCCATTGCTGCTGGTAAACCTTTCCAGGACTGCGGTGGACATCTTGAAGAGGCCTTGCTCGACTATTGCTTCGTACGGTCAGAAGTACATGCAGCTTCACTATAGATGCGTTTCAAAATTTGCACTAAAATCCATGTTTTTATGACTGTGAGAATCATTCTGTATAGATACTGTATCCACTCTAATAGGATTGCATGTTGCCGTTGACTTAACGAGGATAACATGTTTTTGCTGAGTACCCAGATTCACTGTCTTTTCTAATTTCATCAGCAAACGACACCAATTCAGTAATTCACTCTACATTACCTGAAATTTCATTAAACATAGTCGCATTTCAATATTTGTACTGAAATTATAAAGTTATGACTGCGAGAGTTATTCTCTAGCGCTGTGGTATCCACAAGGTGGTTTCGACTTTTCTATGAATATATGCTGAGTCAGTCGTTTCGACAGTCATTTTCTTTTTGATTTCTTCCAATTTTTCATGCAGCCATTTCACTTTAGCTTCTCTGCCCTTCTATATTTTTTGCTCATAACTGACTCGTGTTTCTGTGTTCCTGAACGTTTCTGCACACTTTTGTATTTCCTTCCTTCGTCGATCAACTGAAGTATACCGTCTGTTATTCATGGTTCCTTCGGTGTTACCTAACGTGTACATATGGATTTCTTTCCAACTTCTGTGATCGCCATTTTTAGAGATGTCTATTCCTCTTCAGCTGAACTGCACACTAAGCTATTCATTATCGCAGTATCGGGAATCTACCCGTATCTCCTAGCCATTCCGAAGTATGCGTCCTCCTCTTGTGATTTTTGAACAGAGTATTTGAATTTAATTGCAGAACTCAGTTGGTTTTCCTCCTGTCTCATTCCTAGTACGAAGTCCATATTATTCTGAAAAACTTTCATCTACTCCCTCTCCTAAAATCGCTTTCCGTTCCCTAATGACTATAGGCATTCGTCCCCCAATACGTACTGAATTACCTGTTCAGTATCCTCATCTACTTACATTCCACGTCCCTACTCGTAGAACGTTGTCCTCTCGTTGGTCATTCGATCGTTTTCTGATGGTTACCTCTCTCTCTCTCTCTCTCTCTCTCTCTCTCTGCAGATCCAGTGAGGTACTAGTGTGGAATCTGTTGCCAGTGACGAGATCATCATGACACTTTACCTGTACAGGCCACATGTCATGTGGATCCACATTAAGTCATTCATCATCATCATCTTGGACAGTTTCCAGCCACTGGCTGGGTCTGTCGGGAACACAAGCCTCTCCATCGTGTTCTGTCTTTCCACCATTCCCCCTCTTCCACCTTCGTCCAGTTCTCTCCTCGTCACACATTCCTTCACTCCCTTCACCCATCTATCTCTTGGTTTTCCTCTGGGCCTCTTCCCCTCCAGTTGCAGATCAAACATCCTCTTTGGAATTCTTCCCTCGTCCATTCTCTTCATGTGTCCTTACCGCTGCAGCCTTGATTTTTCTATCCTGTCCTGTACTGGTTCCTCCTTTAGTCTTTCCCTCACATACACATTTCGCAATCTGTCTCGTCTTGTTACACTCAACCTGCTCCTCTGGAACTTCATTTCACTAGCCTGTATTCTACTTTTGTCGCTTTTGTGCATTACTCATGTCTCACTTCTGTATGCCAATATGGGGACAAAGTAGGTTCGGTATATAATTCCCTTGGATTTCTGTGGCACCTCCTTGCTCCAAATAAGCCCCCTAATGCATTTGTAGAACTGCCCTCCTTTTCTGCACCTTTCATTTATTTCCATTGCGTTTCCCCCCTTACTTTCAATCATACTTCCCAGGTACTTGAAGTTCTCTACCACTTGTAGTTTTCCCCTCCACAAGTTATATCCACATTTGGCCTATTCTTCTTCCTTGTTGTGACAATTATTTCACTTTTCTTTGCAGAGAAATGCATTCCATATTGTGCTGCCGTTGCCTCCCATACATCTAACTGCTCTTGCACCTCCTTCTCGCAATTTCCCCATAACATCAGGTCATCGGCAAAAAGCACTGCTTTCATTTTATGATCTCCAATTGCATCTGATACTTGCTGTAGGATTTCATCCATAACAATAATAAACAATAAAGGCGAAAGTGCACTTCCCTGTCGCAGCCCATTTTCCAGCTTGAACCATGCAGTACGTTCCCTCCCCACTTTCACACAACTCTCACTTCCCTCATACATTTTTCTGACTTTTCGTGTTATCTCTTCATCCATTCCTTTTGCGTTCAGCACATCCCAGAGCTTGTCCCTACAGATACTGTCATACGCCTTCTCAATATCTAAAAAGGCCATGATTAAGTCCTTCCCGTACTCATAGTGCCTTTTCTGCAGTTGCCTTACCGCAAATATGAGGTCCGTTGTTGATCTTCCCGGTCTGAAACCATACTGCTCCTCTTGCAGTCTACTTTCAATACTGCTTCTTATTCTCTTCTCCAGGATCTTTTCATAGATTTTTCCACAGTGGCATAGCAGGGTGATTCCTCTGTAGTTCTCACATCTCCTTTTATCCCCTTTCTTGAAGATCGGGACTATAATTCCTTTCTTCCAATCCTCAGGAATTCTGTTCTCCTTCCACACCACCCTCAGCACTCTGTATAGCCACTGGGTTCCTACTTCTCCTGCTGCTCGTATATATCCACTGTTACTTCGTCCCAACCTGGTGCCTTGCCCCCTTTCATCCTCTTTATGGCTTCTTCCACTTCATTCCAAGTTAGATCATCAATTTCCCCACTATTATAATCGTCTGCTGCCTTAGGCTCTCCATCGCTGTTAGTTACCCGCTTGGCGGCATTCAACAGATCTTCAAAGTACTCCTTCCAAATCTTTTTGAGCTCATGCATTTCCTCCACAACTCTTCCATTATTATCCATGATCCTCAGGCACTCGCTTCTGTCGTTCTTCCTATTTCTTACCATGGTGTAAAGTACTTCTTTGTTCCCTTCACTGTCCTCTTCTAACATTCTTGTCCATTTTTCCATCCACTTCTTCTTCTCCGCCCTTACTATGGTCTGTGCCGCTTTCTTGCTTTCCTTATATTTTACCCTAGCTTCCTCTGTTCGGGTCTGGAACCATTCTCTGAAGGCTTTGTTCTTTCTAAGTACTGCCTCTTTACATATGGTGTTCCACCATGGGGTTTCCTTACTTCTCCTCTTTGTGCTAGTTCTTCCGCACACAGTCTCAGCTGCCTCAACTAGAGCCCTCTTAAAATCTCCCCATTCTTCTTCCACTGTTCTCTGATCTTCCTTTGGCTGCTTCTTCCTGATCAGTGTCTGGTACTGGGTCCTCCGTTCATCCTCTTTCAGCATCCATGTCTTCAACCTTTTCTCCTGTATATCTGTTGCCCTCCTATCTTTTTTCTCTCTCAGGGTGGCTACCAACAGCCGATGGTCACTGTCTAAGGCCTCAGATGGAATGACCTTAACATCTGTGAGGCTGCTCATCATCTGCCTATCCACTAGTACATAGTCTACTACTGAAGTTTGGGACCAGTCTCCACTGTACCAAGTTATTTTGTGGCTACTTCTCTTCTTCTACCAGGAATTTGCGATCGCCAGCCCATTCCTCTTGCAGAATCCAGCAACAATTTTCCTTCTCTATTTCGGTTCCCCCAGCCCTCTGGTCCCATTATCTCCTCGAATCCTTTCCTGTCTGTGCCAACATGTGCATTGAGGTCCCCTATTATAATCTGATTACCTCCATTTAGCTGCTTTTGCATGTCATCTTCAAATTCCTCCTTCTCCTTTTTTGTACACCCCACCTGTGGGGCATATGCTTGGATGATTTCAATGCTCTTTCCTTTCACTCGTACTCTGGCTTTTATCATTCGATCATTGATACCGTCCACCTCCTCCTGCAGACCCTCTCTGACCACTATTGCCACTCCATTTCTTCCCCTCTCATTCCCTATCCAGTACAGTTTACATCCTTTACTTAGTGGTTTTTCTCCAACTCCTCTCCACCTAGTCTCAGCAAGTCCCAAGATGTCCAATTTCCTCCTTTTCATCATTTCTACAATTTCCTCTAACTTCCCAGTTAGAGTCCTTACGTTTAAGGTGCCCAGTCTTACACCATCTCGTAATCCTTTTCCATTGCTTGGTCTGTTTCCTTTAAATTCGTTCCGTGATCCGAGGCATGTTCCCTTTTTAAAAGCAGTTGATTTATCCACTACTGGCTTGATAGGCCTATCGCAGCTTCACCAGAGCCCCGTTAGCCGTCCCGTTTCAGGGTTCCCATAGGGCCTTCCCAGCTAACGTAGCGGTCCTGGGGCACACGAAGTCCCCGCTGTACATCGCCCCTATAGGCAGTCCCTTACTTTGTGCCGTTGCCCATCTCCCACGACTTGGACGGGGGGTTGGACTTATGGGAGACATTAAGTCATTAAGTATCTTTAATCCAGTGGTTTCCGTTGCCTTCTGCATACTTGCAGATTCTTGTTGATTCTTCCGCCTTTTAGAGACACTTTCATTCCCCAATGGTTAAAGAGTTCCCTGAACCTCAGTCGGCCCCTTTACCCTCTTTGACAAGATCGTTGAATGGATGAGGGTGACTTCTTGCGCCGGCGGTATTCGGCCATCATTGCTGACGATTTTCATTCAAAATTTTGGCAGCGGTACGATTTGAACTGTGGACGTTTTGATTACTAATCAAAGATGTTAACCCTTGACCACGGGTAACACCACACGTTTAGCAAGAGATAAAAGGGTAAATGAGATGATTTCATATATTGAAACATACAAACTTCTGGATGAAGAGGAACTATTAGCCAAAATACACAGTTTAATGCCGAGTTCTACGATCATTCAAGTACAGAAACAGAATGGGTTACTCAATGTTACTAATAGCGAAACAAGTGAACGAAGTCGGAAGCAGAGAACAAACAACTAGGTACCGTTGCTGAGAATGCTGAAGTTAAAGTGAAAGTGACAAAATGGTCAATCAAAGCGGAAAGGTATTGGGACAATACTTTACCGGTTCATTTTTCGGAACAGAATAATACCAAGCCTTAAACTTTTTATAAATGGTCAGATGAAAGTCAGTCAACACCAGAAGTGGGAATTAAATATGAGCGTGATCAGCTCATATAAGCCGAAAGAAAATTATTGAAGGTGGCAATGCTTGCGATTTTGGTTGTTCCCATACAGATAGAAGAATTTAGATGAACATTGATATTTATGCCGTGTAGGTGATCACTCTCGGGAAAAAATTACTCTCGCAAGCAAGATGGTGGGCAGTCACTGTGGTTCTTCGAAGATTATTCAAGTACAATAAATAATGAAAATTTCACTTACAAGCATTCCCTGACAGTTGGAAAATTAAAAATGTTTCCTAATTTTTGCAAAGAAAGGGAAACTTAAGTTCCTTTTAATAGTTGACGAACATTTTTTATTTTCTGTGTTTGTACATAACTACATTCTTGCATCCAACTGACTACCATTTAATTATGGAATATGCATTGCTGTGATTTTTGCTGGTGTATTTTCCGCCGCATGTGTTGATTTGTAACTTGAAGAATAAATGGTATTCAGGAGATAGTACTTGTTCATGCGTATAACTGCAGTTATTTAAGTTTAAGGGATTTGTACCTACAAAGGAAGTTACAGTGAAAGATTTATTTTAAAGAATGTTACACAGAAGGAATTAATTGTTACTGAGCTGATGGATGTAATGGATGAAATATTTTAAGATTTTCATGACTAATGAACATAGAAAACAAGACTAGACAAAATCCTTCTCATTTCTTGTATGTAGCGAATATATTAATTTCTTCTTCCAAATTTAGTTTTTCTGCTACGGCATTATCGACTAACTTTTAATGTTATAAATGACCTTACAGATAAGTTCTCTTGTGAAAATATTCTTTCAGGTAATGTAACTTTCCATTTTAGCAAACCATCCATATTTAATAGGAAGGAAATTGAGGGACGTAATGAGTGTGGTAAGCAAAGGTATTTGCCTAAGTGAGTCTTTAACGCTGGACAAATGTCAGATTAAATAAAGATGACTTCCCACCCTGCTAGTGTGCTTTATCTTTCTCTTATGTGATGGTGTGACTTGTATTTAGGTTTCCCAGCTGTATTTGTGATGTTGGTGGTTTTAAGGAGATAGGCTGAAATATATGGAGGCCAATGAACGATATATGATACTGCAGGATGCTGATATAGGAGAAATGTGGTAACGAAGTAAAGAAATTTCTTTGTGGTAGTCTGAATAGGTCTATGAATGTAAAAGTATTGTGAGCAATGGCGATAAAATGTAATATGATAATGATTATTTTATAATGAAAACAAATCTGATTAGTACTCGGGAAGGAAATGAGAACTGATAACGATTAATAGTTACTTCTGTTGTGTCTGTTTTCTACCGCTAGCCTTAGCCAAGTCATGTTTCCATCATTTATTTTAGTTTACCTCAAGCAAAATTCTGAATATGAAGCAGCATGAAAGGTCATTTATAACATTGTTTAGTCAATAAGTTGTGTTTATTTTGGAGTACTATTTAAATATCCATGTCTTTGGCATTTCCTTTTATAATTCATGATGCATGAATTCACACAGTGAACAGTTTAAAAAAAAACATGTGTTAAGGCTATTACAATAAAACAGTGAAATGTCCAATGGTCCGCTGTCGCTGTATTTGTTGAGGTCGATCATAAACCCTCACAACCGGTTTCGCTACTTTAAATTTTAATCTTCTGTTCCAAATATCTGTACAAAAGGGTTTCTTATGCTATGATAATGAGGAATTGCAGTTAACTTAAATATCTTAAACTATGACTAGACGTTAACATGGAAGAAAACATTACGCATGAAGCTAGAAAACTGCTGTGGATCACATATGCCACACAAGAACACCGGTCCCCATCGTTCTTCTAACCATCCCGTGAAACACAGTATCAGAAGGCCGCCTTTCGTTCGCTTCTTTACCGCCTCAGCCGGCCGGAGTGGCCGTGCGGTTCTAGGCGCTACAGTCTGGAGCCGAGCGACCGCGACGGTCGCAGGTTCGAATCCTGCCTCGGGCATGGATGTGTGTGACGTCCTTAGGTTAGTTAGGTTTAATTAGTTCTAAGTTGTAGGAGACTGATGAATTCAGAATTTAAGTCTCATAGTGCTCAGAGCCATTTTACCGCCTCCATCCCCCAAGGCTTTCCACCAAAACCACCAGGTTTTACAAAGTATAGGTTACGATAAAATTTTGTTCACAATGTTAATAAGGACGTACTGATCAAGACAAGTTCCGCCAACAACTACTTCACTTTTTCTACCACTGTATCACCTGTTAGCCAATACAACAAGAACTACCACCGAGTTCCTTAGTATACCTCCTTTCCTGCAAGTACAGGTAAAAATTTAAAAAAGACTAACATAAATCTAACGTTCCGCAGAATTAGGTTCCAAGTACAGACACACTCCACAGTCAGTCAGCAACCCATATGAGAACACAGGTGTTTACACAATTTCCTGTAATCATTGTTCTCAAAAGTACATTGGCCAAACGGGTAGGGGTTTCGAAATTTGCTTTAAAGCACATTTCAACTTGAATAGTTCGAAATCCGTGCAAACATCTCACTTACGTGATGATCAATCTTCTATTTCACATCTCCACAACAACTTGGATATACTACAACAGAGAATGGGCGCTGTCTTAAACATGCTTAAGGAAATATACACTCCTGGAAATTGAAATAAGAACACCGTGAATTCATTGTCCCAGGAAGGGGAAACTTTATTGACACATTCCTGGGGTCAGATACATCACATGATCACACTGACAGAACCACAGGCACATAGACACAGGCAACAGAGCATGCACAATGTCGGCACTAGTACAGTGTATATCCACCTTTCGCAGCAATGCAGGCTGCTATTCTCCCATGGAGACGATCGTAGAGATGCTGGATGTAGTCCTGTGGAACGGCTTGCCATGCCATTTCCACCTGGCGCCTCAGTTGGACCAGCGTTCGTGCTGGACGTGCAGACCGCGTGAGACGACGCTTCATCCAATCCCAAACATGCTCAATGGGGGACAGATCCGGAGATCTTGCTGGCCAGGCTAGTTGACTTACACCTTCTAGAGCACGTTGGGTGGCACGGGATACATGCGGACGCGCATTGTCCTGTTGGAACAGCAAGTTCCCTTGCCGGTCTAGGAATGGTAGAACGATGGGTTCGATGGCGGTTTGGATGTACCGCGCACTATTCAGTGCCCTCGACGATCACCAGTGGTGTACGACCAGTGTAGGAGATCGCTCCCCACACCATGATGCCGGGTGTTGGCCCTGTGTGCCTCGGTCGTATGCAGTCCTGATTGTGACGCTCACCTGCACGGCGCCAAACACGTATACGACCATCATTGGCACCAAGGCAGAAGTGACTCTCATCGCTGAAGACGACATGTCTCAATTCGTCCCTCCATTCACGCCTGTCGCGACACCACTGGAGGCGGGCTGCACGATGTTGGGGCGTGAGCGGAAGACGGCCTAACGGTGTGCGGGACCGTAGCCCAGCTTCATGGAGACGGTTGCGAATGGTCCTCGCCGATACCCCAGGACCAACAGTGTCCCTAATTTGCTGGGAAATGGCGGTGCGGTCCCCTACGGCACTGCGTAGGATCCTACGGTCTTGGCGTGCATCCGTGCGTCGCTGCGGTCCGGTCCCAGGTCGACGGGCACGTGCACCTTCCGCCGACCACTGGCGACAACATCGATATACTGTGGAGACCTCACGCCCCACGTGTTGAGCAATTCGGCGGTGCGTCCACCCGGCCTCCCGCATGCCCACTATACGCCCTCGCTCAAAGTCCGTCAACTGCACATACGGTTCACGTCCACGCTGTCGCGGCATGCTACCAGTGTTAAAGACTGCGATGGAGCTCCGTATGCCACGGCAAACTGGCTGACACTGACGGCGGCGGTGCACAAATGCTGCGCAGCTAGCGCCATTCGACGGCCAACACCGCGGTTCCTGGTGTGTCCGCTGTGCCGTGCGTGTGATCATTGCTTGTACAGCCCTCTCGCAGTGTCCGGAGCAAGTATGGTGGGTCTGACACACCGGTGTCAATGTGTTCTTTTTTCCATTTCCAGGAGTGTATATAATAAAGTCCAACAGAATTAAGGCAACGAGCTTTAATGGCCAGTTTAGTTTGCGTGGTGACCTTATGTCCTCAGCAGAGCACTAATGTTACGTTTTTCTTCCGTGTAGCCTGTCTTAGTTCAATTTCTGCCAACATCTCAGTATCCGGGCGGCAATCACAGCACACGCTTCAACAATATGGGACGCTCGTAGTTTATGTTGTTACCAGCTATTTTGGTGGAAAATACGCATGAGCGTGTCGGCTTTTCTTAAGTTTCACCGGCAGCATACTCTTCTTCCTTTGGGTCATTGGTACCTCCATCTCTCCCCCCCCCCCCCCCCGCCACCAAAAGTTTACTAACTTTTTTACCCTTCAGTCA
This sequence comes from Schistocerca nitens, assembly GCF_023898315.1. Taxonomy (NCBI): domain Eukaryota; kingdom Metazoa; phylum Arthropoda; class Insecta; order Orthoptera; family Acrididae; genus Schistocerca; species Schistocerca nitens. Next base: position 187,429,200 of record NC_064618.1, on the reverse strand, counting down.
CTAAAGGACTCTGTACTTCCCCGAATAACATCTATGAGGGGCATTCTGTTGCTTGAAATAGGCCGACAAGAGCAGATTTTAATCGGAAAGTGCACATTCAGCGACTTAACACAGGTAAGTCCAGTTTTGTTAGTTCATCCTATGGGAATAATCAAATGTTCAAATGTGTGTGAATTTCTGAGGGACCAAACTGCTGAGGTCTTCGGTCCCTAGACTTACACACTACTTAAACTAACTTACAGAAACTTATGTTGAGAAGAACACATACACCCACATATCTACGGCAGGAGGGGCGCGCAATCCGTGACACGATGACTGAAACCACGCTGCCACTCCTCGCGGCAGGGGAGGGGATAATCAACTTTCTATTTCAGAACTCCACAACGACTTGGATATACTACATAAACAGGGGAAAGGTGCGGTCTTAAATGTGCTTCAGAAGATATATATAATAAAGCCAATAAGACAGTCCCCTGATAGTACCCTCAATAACCAAACGGAGCTAAGGCAACGAGCTTTATTGGCCGATTTTGTCTGCTATTGTTCCACTGTTCCACTGTTTTTAACTAAGGAGCAGTTCTGATTCCTAATTCTATTCTTTCGGTTTCAGACATTAAATTTATCACTGATGAAGATCTTTTAGCGACTGACGATAGTTTTTCTATGAATTGAGGAGGGCTGAGAACTTTAAGGAGGTATGACAACTGTTACTCACCGACAATCTGTAACCTATGACATAGAATTTGTAAATCTCTTTTGATATGAACTTACAAATTACGTTTATTAAATATATCTAAGCCCATTCTTGTGGGACGTACGTGATCTACACTACTTTTCTAACTTGATGCGTAATATTTTTTTCTATGTTTAAGGCTAGTAATTTAGTATTTTAAGAGAAAACTGTAATTCCTTATTATCAAAGCATAAATTTAAAAAACTACTTTTTACGGATAGTTGTACCAGAAGATGCAATTTAATGCTGCGAAACCACGTGCCTGGGTTTATAATCGACCTGAACAAATACAGCTGCAGCGGACCATTGGGCATTTCATTCAGTCATTTTAATAGTTTTAAAACCTGTTTTAGCAAAAATACTGTTCACTATATGAATTGTAAAAGCTATCATATATAACTAATTTAGCTGTTGTTGCCCCAGTTTTAAAATTATCTGTTGTGTAGAACGGATTTTCAAGAATTCTTCTCCTGGCTGGTGACTAGTGACTTTCTAACTTGATTGCTCCTGCAACTGATACTCTGAATGCATTCAATAACATCTCCTATAGCGAACCCCATCACAGTTACTCCCTGTCCTTATATGTGTTTGTAGTGGATCAGTACTGATTTGTCTTCTGTGTGCAGTCGAGAAAGAGATAGCGAAATATCTTGGGTGTGTCACGCATACAATATTTCTCTTTCATGCTTTCTTGCCATTAATTATTAACGTTTATTTTTGGACACCTGCTGCTGTGTATATTTTATTTTGTCGTATGTTTTGTAACATTTGACCAATGTTATCCTTTCAGTTGCTGGTGATATCATTTTTGCTCATTTTTACACTGCATGCACAGTTTTACTTTAGTACTGCATGGATGATTAGCATGTTAAACTTTTGTATTTGTTGTAAGTTCTTGAGAGAAAATTTGTTATGTCTATTTAGGCACTACGTACGTCATTCATTATAAATGTCACTTATCGTGCTCTACCATTTTATTTTGCCTTACATACTTTACTCAATTACAGATTGTAGTTCATGTTCAGCGATATTTAATGTTAGCTTTGTTGGTCTTGCCACGGAGATAACGACTGTCACAAAAGCACAGGCACATCTGTTCTGAAAGAGATGAACATTCACTGTGCTAATTGGATACTGTGGCCATTACTACAATTCGATAAATGAAATTGACAGTTTTACATTTAGCATACAAATATGTGAGATATGCCGGCATCAGAAATGGAATTGCAAAATGAAATACTGGTCTGGTGGTACACATGAGCCTTCAGGATATGCTTCATTATTATGTCTAATGGATTTGAGAGTGTACATTTATTGGAAATAGCTATTGTGTTTTCGGCACCAATATTACTTCTACTATGTGATATGCTAAGGTTTTGAAGAAGATGCTTGATAGGTTGTCAGTGGAAGACATATCACGTAAAGGCTTTCCTGAGTCTGCACACCAGTTCCAACGTGTGTACTGTTTCATCAGTCAGTACCGATTTGGTTCTCGATTTTAAATTCTGAAGAATATAATTTGTAGTGGTGTGAAGTGTATGTAACAATTCCCTGATTAGAACCATGTCTTTCATTTTCCTTGTTGAATTGGTTTCATGTTACACTACGTCTTTTGCATCACTCAATGTTTATTGATTAGCGTATACCTAATAAAGACGGCGGTTTTATTCCTACTGCATTCTGAAATGTCAGAGTAATTTTCACAGTTATTTGAAGGAGTTACTTTAAAAATAAGGTACTTTATTCATCATTTTGTTCCAAAATCCACAGTAAATTTACTTTTTCGTCTCATTCTTATGAATTCCTATGTGTCAATTTATTGTAAGTTCCTTGCTATTTGCAAGAAAGGTTTTGCCAAATTCTTGTTGGTTGGAGGGTTGTTTAATGATTCTAGATTACGTTTGGTGTCCAGTGGAAGCGATATGAGTTTTCTTTTAATTCGATGTGTCGTATTTCATATTTGTACAATGCTTATTTTTCAAACAGAGTTCTTCAATAGTCGATGTGTTAAGCCATAGAAGTTTTGAGTTCAAGCCATGTGATCTTTGCTTGTCAGTAGCATTGTCGTTGCCAGTGGAGCTTTCAGAAAGAAGTAAATGTGAATGTTTTAGGTTGGCCACACTGCTAACCAGTCTGTAAACATCTAGCAGAACAAAGAGTTGCAGATGCAGAGGATTTTGCTTCTTGGAAACATGATTTTTTAAAGATTGATTTGAGAAGCCTGTTGCTGCACTGCTTCCTCGATTAATTTATGATGATCTTGAAAGAAGGAAAATCTTAGCACGGTTTTTCTATATTGGTTTGGGTCAATTAGTTCGACTGTACAGATGACGTTAAATGATATTATCTTCTCACATGGTTTGCACTCAGAGTCATATATTCACCACTCCTTCACTATTTCAATAATGTATTTGAGGACGTAGTAATATTTCTTTATAAGAAGTTAGTTTTGTGAAGCTGGTTGTTATTTTTAAGGGAACAGAATTTAACAATACAGTTTTTCAATTCTAGCCTCTTCTGCATCATCCAGGTCAGTTGCTTCCACACATTTCATCACGAATATTTGTCTTGCATTGTGTGTCTGGACATTGCACTTTGCAGAACACAGTCATTGAAAGCAAAGCATGATGTGTTTAGTATAATTGCATTTCCTTGCATTGCACTTCAGCAAGGCTTATTTTCTTTAGCTGGGTTTCTACTAGCTGTATATAAAAATTCATCGCTTTTGAACAGTATCGAGTTTCCATTTTGGCAACGTAATTCACCGAAATTTTATAGAGCCAGTTCGACGTTACAGTCAGGACAGAGTAAAATCATTTACGATTAAGCATTGCATTACAAAATTACTGTTAGGTTCAGTTAAGAAAGTTCAGACCAGATATCGTTACTTTGTCGTTCATTCTTATTCTTACAGTGAAGTGTTACGTTTCCGCGTGTGTGCCATTTAGAAGTCAGAATTGAATTTAGTCAGTTCTGTCATCAATTCTGTCACGTAAATCTGTATGGCGATATTTACGAAAGCATTTTGGATAGTTTCAGATGACATTGGTGACAATTTTTATCAGATAGCATATATGCGATCACATCTATTGCATAGTTCAGATATGACACCAGTGGCAAAAAAAAAAAAAAAAAAAAAAAAAAAAAAAAAAAAAAAAAACCTGTTGTTGAGACTAATGTCTTAAATTTGTCACTTTTAGGGTGTAAGCAAGAAAAAGTGTAGACTTGGTTTCAAATTATGATTATATAAGGAGTTTCTTGGAAATCTCTGCGTACTCTCATTAAGAAGCACTGATTTAGTATTCTATACGTAATCTGCTCTCCGTTTTAAGCATGTCATCTGAATGTTCATGATGACATATCTGTTAAGCTATGTGTCGTAGAATGATACAATTTTGCACGTGCATTTAGTTGCTTACGTAGAGAGTGCCTGCAATACTTGTCGAGAACATACTTCGTACTAAAGAAGTTATAAATTAAAACGTCAGGCAAATGCCGTAGTTTCACTGCATGAAAAGCATTTTCTCCTTTCATCATTATGCGATGATTTTCTAGCGACAAAAATTTTCGTTAAGGTTTCAAATTATATGTAAAGTTTGTAGGAGATCCACATTTGCTCTCATTCTCCAACGCTAGATGAATGTATTCTGGGTAATTTATGCGGCGAAAGTTAAGCTGCCTCATGAAGTTACAGACTTACTTACTGTAATAGTCACCTTATTATGTTAAACCTTTAACATAAGATTATACCTCTTAATGGATATATTATACTAGGCTCTCTAGATTAGACCACCATTTTGAATTTTAAAATTCGGGCATTAATCAAATGATATTGACAAACAAATGATTTTTTCCCCCGGAAGCTGCTAAATAGACAACTTGCAACCAGATTTTAAATATGATCCACGAACAGCGTTAGCCACTTAATAGTATAGATGTACATATAATATTAAAGAGCGTATAAATGGAGGAAAAAAGAATCAATTTTGTATCTCCAACTGCCCAACTACGGACGTAGCGACCAGTGATGCATTATTCAGTTGAGCTAATGTTGGCCGCTGTTGATTAATCTTAGCCGCCTCGATTGTTTAGGACACCGTGACTGTGGAGGGTGTATCTGCAAAAAGAGCGCTCTTCACTACTTGCTGTTTAATTAAAACTTTGCTCGTTGGGAGTAATAATGAACTTCTTCAGTAACGGGTTCGCGCAACAAGAACACTGCAACTACGTAACTGCCATTTATTGGACAGAAGCCGTTTAAATCAGAGCAGCAATCATTCTAATAGCACAGATGGGCAGAGTATCTAAAACAACTCGAATCAGTCGGGAACTTTTTTGTCACACGATACAGATCTGATAAATCTGGGTCACGCTCTCCCTCTCTGAAACTCCATAATTTCTCTAAATCAAAATGTAGGATGCATATACACTCACACGAACATACAAAATCTCATAACCCTCTATCTTTCTCTCAATGTGTGTGTTTTATTGTATGTACCACTACCGCGAATGATCCAGTGAAAGACTTATATACACAAACAATACTGTCGGTTTGTTTCCCTGTAAGTCATACAAATCTACGGTTTTACTACGATCTTGACGGAATTTGGCACACTTCTAAATATGTACTGTATAAAGTGGAAGGGTTGTTGGCACAAGTCTGCACAAGTCTCTAAATGTTCTTGACCGGTTTACGTCATATTCTTACGTCGACTATATATATATATATATATATATATATATATATATATATATATATATATATATATATTAGGGGGCCACATAGAAATTGTTTTTTAATCCATTTCAAAAGTACTTTTAGCTAGACCGCTGTTTCTCCACGAGAAATTATGTCAAGAATTGCATCTTACAGTCAATATACCACGACATATTCCGTTCGTTGAGGTATTTAATTTTTCTTTAATTTACTTCGTTGTTTCGCCTGAAAGTAGAAATTCGAAGTAAATCGGCAAGGAACTTTGAAGACAATCGTTCAGGTACTTAGTACTTTTCGAGATGTTTAATAACAACGTTTCTCCGACGTATATTCATATATGTATATTCTTGGCCTCTAACGAATATATATATATATATATATATATATATATATATATATATATATATATATTCCTGGAAATGGAAAAAAGAACACATTGACACCGGTGTGTCAGACCCACCATACTTGCTCCGGACACTGCGAGAGGGCTGTACAAGCAATGATCACACGCACGGCACAGCGGACACACCAGGAACCGCGGTGTTGGCCGTCGAATGGCGCTAGCTGCGCAGCATTTGTGCACCGCCGCCGTCAGTGTCAGCCAGTTTGCCGTGGCATACGGAGCTCCATCGCAGTCTTTAACACTGGTAGCATGCCGCGACAGCGTAGACGTGAACCGTATGTGCAGTTGACGGACTTTGAGCGAGGGCGTCTAGTGGGTATGCGGGAGGCCGGGTGGACGTACCGCCGAATTGCTCAACACGTGGGGCGTGAGGTCTCCACAGTATATCGATGTTGTCGCCAGTGGTCGGCGGAAGGTGCACGTGCCCGTCGACCTGGGACCGGACCGCAGCGACGCACGGATGCACGCCAAGACCGTAGGATCCTACACAGTGCCGTAGGGGACCGCACCGCCACTTCCCAGCAAATTAGGGACACTGTTGCTCCTGGGGTATCGGCGAGGACCATTCGCAACCGTCTCCATGAAGCTGGGCTACGGTCCCGCACACCGTTAGGCCGTCTTCCGCTCACGCCCCAACACCGTGCAGCCCGCCTCCAGTGGTGTCGCGACAGGCGTGAATGGAGGGACGAATGGAGACGTGTCGTCTTCAGCGATGAGAGTCGCTTCTGCCTTGGTGCCAATGGTGGTCGTATGCGTGTTTGGCGCCGTGCAGGTGAGCGCCACAATCAGGACTGCATACGACCGAGGCACACAGGGCCAACACCCGGCATCATGGTGTGGGGAGCGATCTCCTACACTGGCCGTACACCACTGGTGATCGTCGAGGGGACACTGAATAGTGCACGGTACATCCAAACCGTCATCGAACCCATCGTTCTACCATTCCTAGACCGGCAAGGGAACTTGCTGTTCCAACAGGACAATGCACGTCCGCATGTATCCCGTGCCACCCAACGTGCTCTAGAAGGTGTAAGTCAACTACCCTGGCCAGCAAGATCTCCGGATCCGTCCCCCATTGAGCATGTTTGGGACTGGATGAAGCGTCGTCTCACGCGGTCTGCACGTCCAGCACGAACGCTGGTCCAACTGAGGCGCCAGGTGGAAATGGCATGGCAAGCCGTTCCACAGGACTATATCCAGCATCTCTACGATCGTCTCCATGGGAGAATAGCAGCCTGCATTGCTGCGAAAGGTGGATATACACTGTACTAGTGCCGACATTGTGCATGCTCTGTTGCCTGTGTCTATGTGCCTCTGTGGTTCTGTCAGTGTGATCATGCGATGTATCTGACCCCAGGAATGTGTCAATAAAGTTTCCCCTTCCTGGGACAATGAATTCACGGTGTTCTTATTTCAATTTCCAGGAGTATATATATATATATATATATATATATATATATATATATATATATATATATATATATATATATATATATGTTGTAGTTGTCGTCTTCAGTCCTGAGACTGATTTGATGCAACTCTCCATGGTACTCTATCCTGTGCAAGCTTCATCTCCCAGTGCCTTCTGCAAATTACATCCTTCTGTATCTGTTTAGTGTATTCATCTCTTGGTCTCCCTCTACGATTTTTACCCTCCACACTGCCCTCCAATACTAAATTGTTGATCCCTTGATGTCTCAGAACATGTCCTACCAACCGATCCGTTCATCTAGTCAAGTTGTGCCACAAACTTCTCTTCTCCCCAATCCTATTCAATACCTCTTCCTTAGTTATATGATCTACCCATCTAATTTTCAGCATTCTTCTGTAGCACCACATTTCGAAAGCTTCTATTCTCTTCTTGTCCAAACTGGTTATCGTCCATGTTTCACTTCCATATATGGCTATGCTCCATACAAATACTTTCAGAAACGACTTCCTGACATTTAAATCTATACTGAAAGTTAGCAAATTTCTCTTCTTCAGAAACGCTTTCCTTGCCATTGCCAATCTACGTTTTATGTCCCCTCTACTTCGACCATCAACAGTTATTTTGTTCCCTAAATAGCAAAACTACTTTACTACTTTAAGTGTCTCATTTCCTAATCTCATTCCCTCAGCATCACCCGACTTAATTTCACTACATTCCATTATCCTCGTTTTGCTTTTGTTTATGTTCATCTTATATCCTCCTTTCAAGACGTTACCCATTCCGTTCAACTGCTCTTCTAATTCTTTTTCTGTGTCTGAGAGAATTACAATGTCATCGGCAAACCTCAAAGCTTTTATTCCTTCTCCATGGATTTTAATACCTGCTCTAAATTTTTTTTTGTTTCCTTCACTGCTTACTCAATACACAGATTGAATAACATCGGGGAGAGGCTACAACCCTGTCTCACTCCCTTCCCAACCACTGCTTCCCTTTCATGTCCCTCGTCATCGTTTTAAAAGTTATATGAAATCAAAATACGAAGGGAGCTTTGAAAGGAAGTCCGCCAACGCGGTGGATATAATGCACAGTTAATGAGGTACTGTAAATTCATCATTCCTGGTATTTGTTGATTGCTACTAGGTAACATAAACCGATACAGCAGTATAATGTTTCCCGTTTCTGAACTGACACCTCAATGGAACCCATCTGCGGATACACATAATTATTATGTGTACATAAACAGTGGTGTGAAGTAAGTGCAGGTGTGTGCGTGTGTGACAACGCTTAGAGCCAAGTCAGCTTCTAAGCAATGAGCCTATACCTTGACTTTATTTTACACTTACCACTGCGTATAGCATCAGTTGAAAAATTAACTTTCCTCAACATAGGTGTCAAAATATCTTTCATGAGCACTCCAGCATTTAGAACCTATATCTTCCATTATCACTACTGAGAAACCCAGCACTGCAAGGGTATTTATTTATCCCAATCTTCTATTCGTCCATCTCCTCCTCCCTCCTCTTTCCGTTTCTCTCCTGTTCCCCCTTCTCATTATCGACCATTTCCTATTCACCTCTCTCTCTCTGCCCATCTCCTCTTCCCCCTCTAACTTCCTTCTCCCCATACACTAATTCCACCTCCTCCCTACTACTTGTCTGTCCATCTTCTCATTCTCGCTCTCCCTGTACAACTCCTGTCCCCTCCCCTTCTCTCTCCGTTACCCCGTTACCACCTGCATTAGAACTCATTGCGAAGCTGGTGGTTTGTAGTACCACAGTATTTCTTTTGTGATAGTAATATATGTATCAAGTTTGGATGAAATCGATAAAGGTGCTTAAGAGGAGATGCTGAGCATATCTGTATTTAAGATATGGTGCACACATACACGTCTGATTCTGTGCTAGCTTACATCGTAGGACTTCAGAGAGGATTTTAAATTTATCTATGGCTTGATATTAGGTCCAGAAACGCGTTGACAGAATTATTGGTTAATTGCATTGTGCTCATTCTCGCGATCTGGTCATCACATTGCAGAGAATAAATAGGGGACAAAGTACATTTCTTTATTTTAAAACCATTCAAGGTCGACTAGAGTTAGGAAATAAATGTCAATAGGTGGTTTTGGAACATTTGTATGTCTTCTCATACACACACCCATCCCTAGTGATAGTAGTAGATCTTACAACCACAGTATTTTTACACAAATAACAAGTCATGTGCATAACAAATTTGGCTGAAATTGCTCCATTCTTCCTGAGTTACGATTCAGCTTCAGCCCCTTTTAATTCTTACTCCGATAAGGTGTAGGTAGCTTTCCTTCCAGATACTAAGTAACCCGTGGCTCAATCTAGATATAGTAGGGGTCAGTGGAGTTACAGGAGAAGAAGAAAAGGATTTTTAGTTAGTTGAGTATAGTGTAATATGAAAACAGCAGAAAGTGGTTTAACGGGAGTAGGAATAGGTAGGGTAGGGGTGTGTTACGGTGAACAGTTCAGAGGTAGGCTTGTTCTTATCGGTATCGACAGCAGACCATCACTGACAACGTTAGTTCAGGTATTCATGCGTACGTCGCAAACTTAAGAGGAATAGATAAAGTATATGAGAATACTGGAAGTGGAATATAGTACGTAAAGGGAGATGAAAATCTAATAATCACGGCGGCTTGAATGCAGTTGTAGGGGAAAGAGTCGAAGAGAAGGTTACAGGAGAATACGGGTTTGGTTCAGGAAATGAGAGATGAAAAAGACTGTTCTAGTTCTGTGATAAATTTCGTCTCAAGAGGGTATCCCTGGAAAAGGTCGGGTGATACGGGAAGGTTTCAATTAGACTTCATCATGGTCAGACAGAGATTTCGAAATCATGTACTGGATTGTAACGTATACCCAGGAGTAGATACAAAGTAGACACGGTCCACGTTGTAGTAGTGATGTAGAGTAGGCCGAAGCTTAAGAGATTAGTCAGGAACAATCATTATGCAAAGGAGTGGGATACCCTTGATGTTCTCTAAGGCTACTGGTACAGCAGTAAGAAATAGCTCACCGGCAGTACAGTTGAAGAAGAATAGACATCTCTAAAAAGGGCAGTCATACTAGTTGAAAATAAAAACATAGGTACACAGAAGGTAAATGCGAAGAACCCATCCCTAACAGAAGAAATACTTCAGTTGGTCGATGGAAGAATGAAGTACAAAAATATCGAAGAAAATTCAGGAATACGGAAGTAAAAGTCGCTGAGTAATGAAATAAATAGGAATTACGGGGAAGCTAAGACGAAATGGCTGCATAAAAATGCGAGGAAATCGAAAAAGAAATTATTGTCGAAAAGACTGATTCAACATATAAACTAAACTCGGTCTGAACAGGCCTTGGAAGGCCCAATGGTACCGACCGGCCGCTGTGTTATCCTCAGCCCACAGGCGTCACTGGATGCGGATATGAAGGGGCGGGTAGTCAGCACACAGTTCTCCCGGCCGTATGTCAGTTTACGAGACCGGAGTCACTACTTCTGAATCATGTAGCTCCTCAGTTTGCGTCGCAAGGGTTGAGTGCACCGCGCTTGCCAACGGCGCTCGGCTGACCGGATGGTCACCCTTTCAAGTGCTAGCCCATCCCGAAAGCGCTTAACAACGGTGATCTGACGGGAACCGGTGTTACCACAGCGGCAAGGCCGTTGGCACCCAGCATATTTAGAAGTCAATATAAACTTCCTCGAAATTAAAAGCAACGGTGATAACATTAAGAGGGCAACGGGAATTCCACTGTTAAATGCAGACGAGAGAGCGGATAGATGGAAAGAGTACACTGAAAAGCTCTATGAGGGGGAAGATTTGTCTGATGTGATATAAGAAGAAACAGAAGTCGATTTTGAAGAGATAGGGGATTCAGTATTACAGTAAGCATTTAGAAGATATCTGGAGGACTTATGAACAAATAACACAGAAGGGATAGACAACATTCCATCATAATTTCTAAAATCTTTTGGGAAAGTGGCAAAAAAAACGACTATTCACGCTGATGTGTAGAATGCATGAGTCTGATGACTTTTATCTGGCTTTCGGAAAAATATCATCCACACAATTCCGAAGTTTGCAAGAGCCGACATGTGCGGGAATTATCACACAATCAGCTTAACAGCTCATGCAGGTGGACCGACGACTGGAGATGAGGGGCGGGCGGCAGGCACGAGTATTGGCTTCCTTCGCTGGGCAGACAGGCAGAAGTCCCTTGATCGTGGACAGATGGCAGTAGACTTAAGACGATGGCGATGACGCTTGCTGACTGGATGCCACTTCCTGCCCTGCTGACCGAACGATGACGAATTGGTACGGCCGTGGTTAAATACTGGCTCCCCTGCAGAGTCCACGGCAACAGCGGAGTTCAGGTCACGCCGAATGGTCTGGAGCTCTTAGATGCACGGAAGGTGTAGCGTAAGCGGAAACACGTCGGCCAAGTGTAGTGGGACGCGAAATTGAAGCGTCACCCATCCACCAGTGTCAGCCCAGTTTGCAGGTGAATATAAGTTCAATTTAGTTTTGTTTATGTAATTTTTGTAATATTTGTGAATTGTCTAAAGTTTTGTATTTATTTTTTATGTTTCATGTACGGAGAGAGCGGCGCAACGAACGGAGACAGCATCTTCGGTGCCGGGACCAGAGAGAAAATTGCTGGCCACTATACGTCGCGGGTCGACAGCCAAAGAGCGACAGAAGATTCTGAAACCGATTTGTTGCGTCGTGCTTCTAAAAAATTGGAAATGAATAATTTGTAATGTTTTGTACAACAATGACGTCGTAGAGAGTTTAATCTTATTGAAAATGTTAGTATTGTCTTGTCAAGGCTCAGGTTCACGTCTGTATGTAGGAAGATAATAAACTAGTGGATGCTATGAAAGTTGAAATACGTGTTCCGAGGATTTACTTATGGAGAATTATGTGAATGAATTAATAATATATTTGACAAGATGATTGAATTTTGACAGCGTTCATCGTGACTTCGAATCTCAAAAGGTTTATTCAATGTGGTTCTAATATTGATTAAATCAGATAACGTGTATCAATATAATTTCTGAGGAGAAACAAACGACATCTAAAATTAAATAAGTTTACGCAAACCAATTGGCCCGAGTGACGTAATTCTGTGCATACGACTCAAATGATGTTTTACAGTTTCGTTCAAGAAACATTCTGAGACAATTTAAAAAGAATATAAATAATTTTAAAGTGGGTTGTAACTGACGTAGGTGACGAAGTCTACACATGGTCATATGTCGAAAGAAAATCATTTAAACAAATCTATACGTCGTTACACTACACAAGCTGTGTTGATTAGGCGACATTGGGCTATGGCCTGGTTCCTGCGCTCATTATCTGACGACACAGAAGCTAGTCATACAGTTCAATAATCATCCCCTGCTGTCTCAATGTCACGCCGTTGCAGTTCTAGGCTATGATATCTGCTTCAAGTTCTGCCATAGTATTTTTTTTCCGTCAGAAGAGAGATGCTTCGTCAGTCTGTGGACCACTATAACCATGACACATGCTTGAGGCATTAGATATTCAATATTATCGTTTATTGCGAATGACAGTCACGAATAAAGTTGAAGTTCTGGCACAATACCATTTGTCTTCTCTGTAAAGTAGTATAGATGGTGATCTGTGTCATCTCTCTCGAAAGAGCACAATTCTGGTGCACGCACGAGTGCATTACACATTTTGGGAGATGGACCTCCTCAGCAGATCACCCTTATATGTCACATGCTGACCCAATGACATCCTCAATTACCACTGCAGTCGGTATGGGACCGTCGGAATTGATCGTTGATCAATGGAAACGTGTCGGCTCTTAGGGTGATTCACATTTTTGCTACACTAGGCCGGTGGTCGTCTCCACAAATGGTTCGAAGAGTGCAGCGTGCCACGGACGCAGGCTGGCGGGAGCAGTATTACGCTATGGGAGACATTTTCCTGCGCTTGCATGGTGTTACGCCGTCGCCAAGGTAGCACCTGCGTCCGGCAACACATCGAACACCACAGGACCGAGGTTGCCTATGCCCAAAGGCGTAAGCAATGGTAAATATTGGCTGTTTTGGAAACAGACTTCCGCGTACTGCTTCCTGTGGAGGGAGTTCGAGATGGTCTGCAGAAAGTATTACTACACCAACCTCTGATTGGCTGACCAATACTATTTAAAGGCTAGAACTAGCACTGGAAGTCAGTTCACGCCAAATACCGACCTCTAGGACGTCTCCACGGAAGACTACGTCTTCGCATCGGAACAGGACTTAGAATTAAGTGTATGTGTGTGACAACGGACTCTTGTGGGAAACAGAAGTTATCTTTTGTCACTTCTAGTAGGAAATTCTTACTGGCTTTGTGATTGTGACTTTTCGTTGTTATTCAGTCAATTCCATGTAGACTCACTAAGTAAAAGTTTTGTTGTAAACAACGTTCGAATTGTCACTTACAACACAATTGGCGACGAGTTTGTGCCTGTGTGTCTCTTCAACATGACGGAAATAGTGCCTCAGCAGCTGATCCAAAGTGTGCACGACATACTACAAGGTTTTCAACAGTTTTGCCAGAAATCTCGGGATACACAGGAAAGTTTCTATAGGGAACTCTTGAGAAACCAACCGGTTCCGCAGCCCCCGCCGTTTCCCGCTTTCAGTGAGGATACTAAAGACTGGGAAACAAATGGGAGGTGGCTCCTGCAGCATTTTCACATCCTCCAGGTTGTCCAAGACGCTGCTCGTCGTTCCTACTTTTTGTCTTGGAACCAGTCCTAAGTGTTTGTTCTCTTGACAAAACTACAACCGCGACCTCCAGATTCTTTGACTTTCTCGCAGATTTGTGAAGTTCTCTCGGCTTACTACCGACTACGGTTCCACATGTTGGCTGCTAGGGTCGAATTCTACCACTGTTGCAATAAGGCAGACCAATCCTATCGCCAGTGGGAGGCGGAACTGCCAGGTCTCAGCCGGAAGTGTCAATTCACCTCACGGGTCCCCAAGGAATGTTACACTGACGAGATGGTCCGCGATCACCTCATCCAGGCCACCCCTGACGGGGCTTTCCGACGTGACGCCCTAAGACTCGACGATCCTACTGTAAACCAGATCATTGATCTGGCATTCATGTATGAAGTATCTAACAAGCGTTTGGAATCCTGGGCGGAAGTAGCGTCCCTTCATGACCACAATCCTCCGAGCCCATTGCATCGCTGGCGGAGGTCGAAGATGTAGCCGCCATCCGTTCCGATAACCAGCGCCGGCCGCCAGGTTCAGCACAGCGTCTTCAGGGCATCCGCTGTGTCCAGGACTTCGCATCCTCGTCCTGCTCTGCGGGTCCGGCCCGTACCGCACCATCGATGCACAGAGGCCCCCGGATACTCGCCAGTGCTGCCAGCACCTCTGGCTGCCCTCCTGCCCAGGATGCTTTCAGTACCATGCACTGGAAGACTGTCCAGACAGGTGGGTAGATTGTGCAGTGTGTACTCGTAACGGACATGACAGTTCGGTCTGTCGCTCTCAGCAGCCTCCTCCTCCTCCTCCTCCTCCTCTGGCCACTGACCGTTGGGTGCCGCTACCCATGGGCGTCAACCAGGTGGAGTCTTTGGGATCTTCCAAGCTGATGATCAATGATCAGGTCAAGAGTAGGCCACTGCAGATGCAGGTGGATACTGGAGCAGCGGTGTCTTTGATCAACTATATCTCTTTTGCAAAGATTGCCCCCCCCCCTGGAGCCCTCACTTTGGCGCCTCCTTACTTATAATAAGCAAGCGATCGCTATCTTGGGTCAGTTCATGGCTTCTGTACTGTATAAATCAGTTCGCCGAGAAGTTACCTTCCTTGTGGTCAACAAAGCAGCCACCACAGACCCCTTTGGGTTGGATGCCTTCTGTACTTTTGGCTTCGCCATCGATGACAGTGTTCATCTGGTGTCTTCCCAGGTTCCGTTTCTGGCAGTCGATACCTTGTGCACAAAATTCCTAGACCTCTTCTCGCCGGGCATCTGCTGTGCTCAAGATCTTCAGGCGTCATACCAGCTGAGAATGTCTGCCCACCCGAAATATCTCCGGGTTCGACAGGTCCCTCTCGCCCTCCAGCATCCTCTTGAATGGGAACTGGGCCGTCTCACCACAGATGGAGTCGTCACTCCGGTTCGTTGCAATTCGTGGGCAACACCCTTGGTCGTTCTCAAGAGACCAGATGTGTGTGTTTGGGTTTGGGGCGACATCAAGGCTACACTAAACCCTCAGCTACAGGTTGAAGACTATCCCCTTCCCCATCCCGAGAACGTGTTCTCCAAGCTCGCTGTGGGACAATTTTATTCGAAGATCGATCTTGCTGAGTCCTACCTCCAAATACCTTTGGATGTGCCTTCTACTCACTTGGCCATCGCCAACACCCCGTTTGGGCTGTTCCGACTAAACCGCCTCATGTATGACATTGCTAGTGCACCAGCCATCATTCAGCATTACTTGGTACAGCTCTTGTGGGATATGCCAGGATGTATCAACTACCTCAACGACATTGTCGTCACTGGCCGTACCGTGGATGAACATCTCAATCATCTGTGACGCTTGTGGACTATGGGCCTAAAATTCAACTTTGCTAAATGCACCTTCTTATCAACCTGCTATTTGCTAACCTTCCCCTTCTGCACGACGTCCATCAATTGCTGTCTTTCCTGGGTAAAATTTCTTACTGTCTTAAGTTCATTCCCTCCGCCGTCAACATTGCTGCGCCCCTCCTTCACCGATGCCGAAAGATCGTGCCTTTTCAGTGGTCCCTGGCTTGTGAATCGGCTTTCCAAACCTTAAAGCTGAAGTTGCACTCTGCAGAGTGTATCATGCCGTATAACCCCTCTCTTCCTCTCCTCTTGGCTACAGATGCCTCAGGCTATGGCGTTGGTGCTGTCCTTTCGCACCGTTTACCCGATGGATCGGTACACCCTGTGGCGTACATACCTAAATCCCTTACCAAGGCCCAATGTAAATATTCTCAAATTGAGAAGGAAGCCATAGTCATAGTGTCTGCCTGTACCAAATTCTTCCCGTACCTTTATGGTAGGTCTTTCTGCTTAATCACTGACCATAAGCCCTACGTGGCCTTATCTTCTCCATCGGCCCATTTACCCACGAAGACTTCCCACTGCCTGCACTGATAGGCACTATTCCTTTCACATGTTGGGTACACCAACCATTTCCGGCCCACCTCACAGCATGCCAACACCAATGCCTTGTCTCAGCTCTCCTCCAGACAGGATTTGACATTTGATTCATCGGACCAAATATTTCAGGTCGATAACCACATACAGAATGCGTTGGCTCCATTTCCAGTCACAGCTGAAAGGGTGGCCGCAGCGACGACCGCAGATCCGCTCATCCAGCTGGTGCGCCGCTAAGTTCTCTGCAGTTGGTCGATGCTTCCTCCTTCTCGAGCCCAGGCTGCCCTCCGATTCTTCTTCTCCATCCGCCATCAACTGGTCTCCATCAACCAGGTGCTCCCCCATGCAGAACATGACGCCAATCCAGGAGAAATCGTACAAACTTTCCTGCGATCCTGGATTCTCATTGTCTTACATCGAGGTCACTGGGGTATTTTCCAGATGAAAACCCTCGCACGTGACCATGTCTTCTGAGTGGGCATGACGGCAGACATGGAGCTCATGGTTCAGGGTTGTCAGCAGTGTGCCCAGGCTCTGACTCTTCCTTGGCGCTATTTTTTTTTTTTTTTTTGGTCATCAGTCTACAGACTGGTTTGATGCGGCCCGCCACGAATTCCTTTCCTGTGCTAACCTCTTCATCTCAGAGTAGCAGTTGCAACCTACATCCTCAATTATTTGCTTGACGTATTCCAATCTCTGTCTTCCTCTACAGTTTTTGCCCTCTACAGCTCCCTATAGTACCATGGAAGTCATTCCCTCATGTCTTAGCAGATGTCCTATCATCCTGTCCCTTCTCCTTATCAGTGTTTTCCACATATTCCTTTCTTCTTCGATTCTGCGTAGAACCTCCTCATTCCTTACCTTATCAGTCCACCTAATTTTCAACATTCGTCTATAGCACCACATCTCAAATGCTTCGATTCTCTTCTGTTCCGGTTTTCCCACAGTCCATGTTTCACTACCATGCAATGCTGTACTCCAGACGTTGTCCATACATCTACTGTCGTTATCTAACGTGTGCCATAATTAATTATGGTGTGAAACAAAATTTGAAGAAATTTTCTCATGATACCTCGTTCAAAACTTGACAAAAAGGCTTTGCACTGCTGATACCGGATTTAGTTCCGTTGCTGTTCTGCGAAGTAACTGTAATCGATGTATTTTGTACACCGTGTACGCTTATTAGTTTTACCACTTTCGTTATACTTACTGAGTGGATCTTATGTCTGTACTGTCAGCAGAGTCTGTCACCCAACCACCTACATCGACCTAATGATAAATTAACCAAGTCTACTAACATACTTGTTACAGACCTTCAGTTGCCCCTTGCAGCCATATGGTATTTCGTGAACAATGAATTTAACCCCCAGTCGTGTTCCTAATGAACGCACAGTTGGAAGTCTCTCACAGAGAGTAATAGTACAGTTTGGCAAAGTGCCATGGGTGGAAACAAACAATTTCGGCAGATATAATATTCTAGCAAACCATTTTATTAAATCTGAATATAAATTTAAATGCGCAAATCCCTTTGCGCATAATAGCCAATCGATTAACTTAACTATCCAACTCAACAGCTCTTTGGCGCATATTATCTATTACGAATGACAAAATAAAACTTAAAAAATCACAATACCAGAAATTTCTCGTTTATCTGCCTTTTTTTATCCTTTTGTTTCACGTTACTCGTGTTCATTAATTAAAGAGATTAGTATCGAACTAAAATTCACAATTTATTTGAAGAATGAGAGAATGTAGTGTGTTTCAGATAGTGCATCCGGTTTCGCAAGACTAATTTCTTTATGAATGCTGATAGAAAGTTATGCTAAATTTCAATTCTGGCATAGCAGAGTTTTCGAAAGAATCATCACGTTTTACGAAGGTACTAGGGTGTGCTGAAAATTAATGTCTCCTAATTTCTTATATGAAAACCCCTGAAGGATTTTAAATAAATGTCCACATATCTGCAGTCATTTGCCGCTTCGAAATGTAGCGTTTAACATGGCGGCGTGTAAAGTAACTACGTCAGCGCGTGAGAAACAGCGTGCTGTAATCGAGTTTTGAATTCGAAGAGTCCGTCCACATATGGAGCATCATGCCTATCAGCATGAGAATGCCAGACCAAATACGAGCGTTGCGACATTGCAGCAAACGGATAGCTTGGGTTCACTGTCTGATCATCCTACATAAAGTCCTGGACGTGACACCATACGATATCATCTTTTCTAGAATTTACAGAATTACAGATCACCTCCGTGCACCACATTGATAGTGACGAACCGGAGCCAACAGCGGTGAGGTTGTGATACCGTCGACAAATTCAAACAATCTGCAGAGACGGTATCAACAAACTGGTCTCTCATTAAGAGAAACATTGTCGTCGTCAGGGTGACTATGTTAAGGAATAAATATGTAGACATAAAGAATTAAGATGTAGAGTACTCTTCATTTAAAAAGCTTTAAGATTTTCCAGATAAAAAATTCGCCGACATTGCTTTCCAGCACGCTCTCGTCTGTTATAGATGCGTGCACATACAAGTATTTGGGACGTATGGCTACGTTTTGTAATTTTTTTCACCAATGATTAATGTTCCATTCTCAAACATTCAGACGATACTAAAATTCATTCTACATCTTTGCGAGATTTTCTGCATTTACTAAAGTCGCAACTGTCATAGTTGCCCCAGAGTTCTTAGAAGGAAGGCACTTAGACACAGTATGTCACTAGCCCCAACCAAATTAAATTATATCCTGTTATATCAGGTGAGTTTAGGTATCACAGATGCAGCGATAAGTCCTTAACCTCTGACGGGCTATCTATCGATGAGGCAGCTCCGATGTTATGAAATGTTCCTAGATGCCGATAAGGTCGGGCTCCGTCTTGTTGAACAATTCAGTTTTGTCCTACGTCCTCACAACTATGGAAAAACTCAGGTGAAGAAATTGGCCAGGTATAAGATATCTGAAGCCCTCTTTTCCGAAAAATTCAGATGGTTCAGATGGCTCTAAGCACTATGGGACTTAACATTTGAGGTCACCAGTCCCCTAGACTTAGAATTACTTAAACCTAAGTAACCTAAGGAAATTACACACATCCATGCCCGAGGCAGGATTCCAACCTGCGACCGTAGCAGCAGCGCGATCCCGGACTGAAGCGCCTAGTACTGCTCGGTCACAGCGGCCGGCTCTTTTCAAAAAGAAAATATAAATAAGAAATAAAATGGTAATAATAATGAACGGGTAATAAACATTTTCACGCGAAACGGCATATAACACATGAAGCTTTCCAGAGACACTCTCCTTACCGTTTACCTCCTATGTTCCCCATTTTTCGGTGGTACACGTTTCCTCTCTGTGGAGCACAACCTCGTCTCTGAAAACCAACGTGAAAGTGAATCAGCACTTTCCGTCTCCACGTCGAGAATGAATTCACACGGTCCAGTGTGTCACTACTTGTAGGCCTTGTAGTAGTCGAATACTTTGTGCTGCGAAATATGAACGTCGCCAGACTGACAGGTGAGGACTGACTAATTTTCGCCTGGCATGACGGGTAGATGCCCGTGGACTACGTGCAAAACTCTGCACTCCACATCTCCAAGGTGCGTATGGACGACTGCATTTCCCTATTACAATAAGAGAAACAGTCTTGAAATGGTTGGTATTATCGTCGAATGCTTTAAGCTGTAAGAAGTACAAAGTCGTTCCCTTGACGAGAATCATGCAGCACGGCTGCAGCACCTGTTGAAACGGAGAATTCAGAATCCCTTTTGATACTCAGTTATAGCAGCGCCGTGCTGAGGCCACGGCTCCTGCCTGGGGCGCAGGCACTCTGCAGGCTAGAGTGTCATTTCTGCAGTGTCATTTCGTCCAGTTGGCGCTGTAATGAAAAGATTACCGCCTAATATGCGTCTATCGCCAGTATGGTTTACCTGGCAACAATGCTCTCGGTTGACGCAAAATATCCTGCACAGCCCGCTCATGCTCAACAGTTGTGTCCTAGTGATTCTTCGCCGAGGTATTGAGGCACTTCGAAGGTCGTCGAGCGGCTACTCAAGAAATTATTCAGTTCCAGTATCATGGAGGGAGGTGTAGAGGGTAAGAATTGTAGAGATAGACATACACCCAGCAAAGAACTGAGAACTTAGGTTTCAAGTGCTATTCTTAGGTGAAAAAGTTGGCACAGGGGAGGAATTCGTATTAGACTGCATCAAAGCAGCCATAAAAAAAAAAATTGGACGTAGACAATTAATGGGCAAAGTTTAAACAGAATTTCAAGTTTTGCTCTGAATAGGTATCGGCTGGGTAAGTGGATAAGTGGCGGAAAAGATCCTCCGCGGCTTAACAACGAAATTCGGAAAATGATGAGGAAGCAAGAGCTGTTGCACTCTAGGTTCAAAAGAGTTGGTGCAAACGACGAGAGACAAATGTTAGCAAAGATTCGTGCATCTTTAAAAATATCTTAGCAATATAT
Organism: Schistocerca nitens; assembly: GCF_023898315.1. Taxonomy (NCBI): domain Eukaryota; kingdom Metazoa; phylum Arthropoda; class Insecta; order Orthoptera; family Acrididae; genus Schistocerca; species Schistocerca nitens. The sequence continues at coordinate 187,408,281 of NC_064618.1, read as the reverse complement.
CTTGCCGAGCACACGAGAACATTCTACTCCTACATAATGCCTAAGTGGGTCTAAGTCTTCTATCCAGTCATTCGTTGACCAGTCTGGTGTGGCAGCAGAAGATAGTAAAAAGGAAAGTCGCAATTTTAAATCTAGCTTTTAAAAAATCTTTCACTCAGCGGAATCGCGCCAGCATACCGTCGTTTGACTGTCGCCCAGACCTTCGTATGGAGAGTAGGCATCTATGGCATAGAGTAACAACTGAAAGAGTTGAGAACAAGTAAGTCGCCATCTCCTGATGAACCCCTGATTTCACTTTACAAAGCGTACACTACAGCGCTAGCCCTCGCTTAGCTTGCATTTAAGGTGAATCTCTCGCTCAGCGCAAAGTTCCAAGCGACTGGAAAAAATCACAGGTGACTACTGTCTATAAGAAGGGTGAAAGAATGGACCCGCAAAATTGCAGACCAGTATCCTTAACATCAATTTGCTGAAAAATTCTTGGTCGTATTCCCACTTTGAATACAATAAATTTCCTTGAGATTGAAAAGCTTCTGTCCACCAAACAGCACGGATCTAGACGGCACCGCTCGTGCGAAAGTCAGCTTGCCAGTTTCTCACATATCCTGCCAATCATGGATGAATGGCCACAGACTGATTCTACATTAGTAGATTTCCAGAAAGCGTCTGAGTCATTTCCCCACGGAAGAATATTAACGAATATACGAGCCTATGAAATAGGTTCCGCAATATCTGAGTGGCTCGAAGACTTCTAGAGCAACTGAACCCACTACATTGACCTAGACGGCATGTGCTGAACGCAGACAAATGTATTATCAAGAGTACCTCAGGGTACAATGATAGGACTGCAATTATTTTCTATATGCGCATAAACAATTTGGCGAATACGGTGACCAAAAATCTGAGGCTTTCTGCTGATGATGCTGTGGTGTACGGGAAGGTATCACCGTAGATTGAATATAGGAAGACACAGGATGGCTTAGACAAAATTTCAAATTAGTGTGTTGAATGGTAGCTATCTCCAAATGTAGAAAAATTTATGTTGATGCAGAAGGAGAAAGTATCATTTAGTATTCGAATACAGTAACCTCAGTGTGATGCTCGACACAGTCGCGTCGATTAAATATTTGGGCGTAACGTCGCAAAGCAATTTTAAATGGAACGAGCTTAGGAACAGCGAGATGTCGACTTCAGTTTACTGGAGAAATTTTAGCCAAAAGCATGGTTCATCTGTATACGAGACAACATGTAGGACACTACTGTTACCCATTCTTAAATACTCCTCAAGTGCTTGGGATCCCTTTAAGGTCAGATTGAAGGAATACACCGAAGAAACTCAGAGGCGGGCTTCTAGATTTTTTACCGATAGTTTAGAACACCCAAGTATTACAAAGATGTGTCGGGAAGTGTAATGAGTATTCCTGGGCGAAGGGTGACGTTGTTTCCGAAGAACACTATTGAGAAAATTTTGAGAACCGGAATTTGAAGCTGACCGCAGAACGATACTACTGCCCCAGCGTATATCTCGCATAAGAACCACGAAGATAAGTTGAGAGAAATTACAACTTCAATGGAGGCGCATAAACAGTCGTTTAACCCTGGTTCTATTTGCGAGTGGAGCAGGAATAAGCATAAGTAGTAGTGGTTCCGCATACCCTCTGCTACGCACCGTATGATGGCCTGCAGAATATGTCTGTGGACGTAGATATAGATGTGTGCTGTTTGACACAAGGCATCCGATTTCTGTCGATTTGTGCTGACTGAGGGCTGAAGCGAAACATTTTCAGCTAGCATCCTTCAAAGAATTTAACACGTTAATAAGTGAAATTGAAAACGGATTCCGTATCGTTTCATCTGACTTTAAGTTCCCGCCATAAAACACCTCGGATGAAAAAGTTTTACATTGTATCCAAAAAAGCGTGTATCTGAATTTGGAGCCGAACATAGTGGAGCTATCGATACGGCGTAGCTAGGTGACGAAGAACGCTACGCACCAATGAGTTTGCTAGTGGATGTAAATAACGCGAGTGTTATGTAATATGGTGCGCTGATTCCGATTTTCCAATGGGAAATGTTGTAGAACGTCTGGATTTAAAACTGTAGCTGGAAGTCATAAGATCTTAGAAGCCTGTACATGCATTAATATGTAGCTGTATCAAGGAGCCGTGTTTGATGTACGATTGTGTGAGTGTAGCTGCGTGTGTATGTATTCCCAAGGTTACTGTGCTTTATACGTCTGTAGAAAGTAGTAAAAACAAACAGGCAGAGTGGGACAAATCTAATCAATAGGCGCAGTTGTGTGAAGTGACCGGACTTTTACTGCTACAGTTATGGCAAGTGTACGACTTCCGACCATCGCAAGAACATGACCAGAAAGCTACGTATAGCTTACAAACATTACTTCGGATGTGAAATCGTAGATCAAACAAAATCCTCTTCTCCTCGTCTCTGATGCAACATCTGTTACTCCTGCCTAACCTAGTGGTTAAACGTTAAGCGAAATTGAATGTCTTTAGCGGGAGCAGAAAGATCAGTACTTGGACTATTATTTCTGCTTGACCAACATATCTGGGTACAGCTAGAAGAACAAGTAAAACATCGTGTATCCGGATTGTCGGTCTTCTCTGTGGTGCATGGTACAGATTATGTAGTCCCAATGCCTCCTTCATCCGATGCAATGAACAACGAAGAAAGCTGTACTGAAGGTAATGAGAGTGACGTTGGAGCTATGAAATACACGAATGATCCCGATAATGACATTAAAAAGCCACATTTGATCAGTCAAGCCGAACTGGACGACTTGGTTCGCGTTTTTTTCCTGTCGAAAGGAAAATCTAAACTCTTGGATTCCAGAGTGAAGGAATGAAACTTACTCCAGAAGTGTGCTACGGATTTTCGAGATCGCCACATGAAATTCGCAGCATACTATGCTGTTGAACGTGGTGTTTCCTTCTCTCATGACATGGCAGACTATTAAATGGTCCGCAGCTCGTGGTCGTGCGGTAGCGTTCACGCTTCCCACGCCCGGGTTCCGGGGTTCGATTCCCGGCGGGGTCAGGGATTTTCACTGCCTCGTGATGACTGGGTGTTGTGTGATGTCCTTAGGTTAGTTAGGTCTAAGTAGTTCTAAGTGCTAGGGAACTGATGACCATAGATGTTAAGTCCCATAGTGCTCAGAGCCATTTGAACCATTTGAACTATTAAATGAACTAGATAACAAATGCATAGCAGAAGAATGGAGACTTCTTATTGACTCTAGCTCAAGCAGTTTCAAAGCTGTAATTTTACACATTGGCAACGGTAAACCACCAATTCCTATTGCTTGTGACATGGAAATGAATGAAATCCACGAATCAACGAACACTCTCTTGATGCTGATTGAGTACTCTGAGGATAATTGAAATTTTGCGGTGATTTGAAAGTTGTAGCCCTTCTGTTAGGAATGCAGACTGGGTATGCAAAGCCGGCCGAAGTGGCCGTGCGGTTAAAGGCGCTGCAGTCTGGAACCGCGAGACCGCTACGGTCGCAGGTTCGAATCCCGCCTCGGGCATGGATGTTTGTGATGTCCTTAGGTTAGTTAGGTTTAACTAGTTCTAAGTTCTAGGGGACTAATAACCTCAGCAGTTGAGTCCCATAGTGCTCAGAGCCATTTGGGTATGCAAAGCTCATGTGCTTTCTTTGTCTGTGCAATAGTCGGGATGACAAGAATCACTGCATACTGAAAAATAGGCCCTCAGAAATTTACCTGTAGTCGGACAGCACAACGTTCAACATGTAGCTCTTGTGAGTCGTAATAAGATTTACCTCCCTTCGTTACATATCAGACTTGGTCTTATGAAACAGATTGTTGCAGCGATGGATAAAACAAATTGAGGTTTCGGTACCTAAAAGTAAAGCTGGGAAAGATGAAAAGTGACTCAAAACTGAAAGCAGGGGTCTTCATTGGACCATAAATATGAAAGTTTATTCGAGATCCACAGTTCATATTGAATATCAAGGAATGAGAATTAGCACTTTTAAACGTAGCCATTGCGAATCTTAGTGTCCCTGGCTAATTTCAGAGGTAAATAAACATTTATAATCCACTTTTTAACTATAATATTTACCGTTTTCATTCCACATTACGGACATTTATCTCCCTAACGTTTTTCACATTCGCAATTCCACGTAGTTAATAGCACTATCCTTGATAACTTTATATGTGCATAACTTTTTTCCTGGCGTTTCAGAGCAAATACGACTGCAGTTCTGTACCCAGCGTATATGAATTACTATAAAGAACGTGTTTTCAACCCAGTAACAGCGAAACAATTTGTTGTGATAGCTACTCTGAAGTTCAAGTGAAAGAGATAATGGTACTGAAGTAGCATCCCATTTAGATATTTTGAACTTTTTTTTTTCAATGTATAGGTTTAGGGATGCTTATATTAAGATTTAAATGCCTTTGAAAAAAACACTATAATTGTTTCCCATTCCCACTCATAACCTTGATATTTATTTCTAATGTATGGTAAATCTTTGTCCATAACGGTACACAATCGTGGCACCCTGCGACGTCACCCTCGGGCTCAGTGAAGCTTCAAACAGCAAGGTGTCAACAAATACGAAGGAAAGGCCACAGCTCAGAAGCTCATGTGTGCTTTAAGGTAGGTTAATGATGTCACATTGGCACCCAAAGTCGCCACAATTCTGCCCAACGCCATCATCGACGTCGCACATCTCCCCATTTCAGCCCTTTAGGCACCTGTCCGACTGCAGTCAGAACCGTGACAGCCACCGTCGAATTCCCGCTGTTTCCTTTTCGGTGGCCGAGGGAAACATTTCAGACATGCCCATTCATAATCTACACGGAAACGATCCCTTCGTTGGGGCGTTGTTTCCCACACACTTGACCCCGCCGGCCGGGTTGACCGAACGGTTCTAGGCGCTACGGTCTGGAACTGCGAGACCGCTACGGTCGCAGATTCGAATCCTGCCTCGGACATGGATGTGTGTAATGTCCTTAGACTAGTTAGTTTTAGGTAGTTCTAAGTCCTAGTAGACTGATGACCTTAGAAGTTAAGTCCCAAAGTGCTCAGAGTCAGCCGCTTGACCCCTTTGTCATGTAGTGTGGCCGTAATTTCTGCCCTGGTATACAAGGTGATACCGTTAGGAGGCATTCGGAATCATTCAATGAAATTTGAACGTCATCCGAAACATGAAAGGGGTTTTATGTCTTGTTCAGCGCTTCTATTTGCAATGACTCCCTCCCTTCTGTAGCATAAGTCAGGAGGCTGCTACATTGTCATGGGCGGGAATAAAATGGCAAATGGATCTCTAGGATTCCCCCTCCCCTCTCACCACCCTACGTTACGCCCCCCCCCCTCCCACCCGCTTAGGCAACACCATTGGCCCAACACACACACCTTCCTTGAGCTCTTAACTGTACTAGCGTCTGAAGGTAAGTAAACAGCACTTAAATGATGTCGAAGCGGTTGCCAATACAGAAGTGCTGAAAAAGAACAAAATGCATTTGATGTTACGTTCAAAGCTCGCTGAACGGTTTTGAATGGTCCCTTGTCGTTCCACTGTTTTTACCAGATCAAAAATTATTATAGCACTATACTCCAAAGGGATCAGATCACATTCAGTGAGGTTGGTAGTTAGTTTTGTAGAACGCCCCGGAGGTGCAAGTGTCGAACACTGTCAAGAATGTCACCCTGTAGCTCATCGCAATGCAAACTTTCGATTTCGACAGCGAAATGTGTGAGAATCAACGCCCCAAGGGAACGGGTGGTTTCATTGATACTCTTTATGCTACCCCGTGATCACGGACGTGTGCCTGAAATGTTTGTCTCGGTCACCCAAAGGAAAACTGCGTGAGTTCAACGCTGGATGTCGTGGTTCTGACTTCCACCGCAAAGGCGTCAAAAGAGGGACTGAAATGTGGGTGAGAAGATGTGTGACAGCCTTCCCGTAGCGTAACGACGTCCACGGTGGCACTGGGCACAATTCTGATGAAATTTAGTGCCAATGTGACGTCATTAACCTATCCTAAGGCCCAAATGATGAACTTCTGAGTTGGACATTTTCCTTTCGCATTTATGGAGACCTTGTCGTTTGAAGCATGGCTGAGCCAGAGGGTTATGTCGCAGGGTACCATCCTGTTGTACCTTTACAGAGGAAGGTAGTAGGCACCTTCGACCGAAATTTCACATTGATGGCTCGAAATGGGAGACAATTACGGGATTCGAAAATGTCATCGTTCAGTTTTGTTCCGTAGTTTGTGACGGTAGCAGTGACTGCAGCATCGTTTCAACGTAATATCAGCAAAATGAAGACAACGAACAGCTTAAAGTCGAGATTGGGCGAAAGCAGACTGTCCTCTTCAGCTACCTTCTCCATAGAATACGACACAGCTACTATACTTGGCTTCAGTGTCTCACTGTCGCTAAGTGCTTCGCTCGAAGCACGGAACCCCATGTAAAATTATAATAAAAACATAGTTAATGGAAAGAGATATGTTATCATTTCTTAATTATAGCCCTTTTCCTTTCTCATGTTGTTAATTATTTATGCGGTTTGAAGAATTTATGGGGAGTGGATAAAATGTACTTTTTGTTATGCAGCATAATAAATTCACTATACAGTAGTTGTCATAAACAAAACGATACAGATATCTGTTTTTGCAAATTTTGTGCAATTTTTAATTTCTTTACTACAATGATACACTTAATTTGTAGCACGCATTGCATTTCAGCATACATACCCCATTTACGTAAGCAGATGAAATTGCAGAAACGTTGTTTTATTGGGGCAGGGGGTGGAACTGAGAGCGCAACTTCTAACCGTCCCGTCGGGGGCGAAGAATCATCTCGGTATTGCTCTCAGTTGGACGCCATTTTGACTCGACGCGTAGTAATTCAGCGAGCGTGTCAATCGCTATTTGGAGACCACCACAGGCATCCGCACGAACTGGAAGCTTGCTAAAATTTTACTCGATTCGTAGGTTAAAATTTACCTCAAGTTTCTTCCATTTTCATTTTCGTAGAAAATATAAACTTGTTAAACTGGATGCCTTTTTTTTTGAAACTCACAGTATTATTTTAATGGATATTGAAGTTGAATTTCAGAGAGACGTATAGAGGATCTTGGAGTTCATTTACAACACGTGTAGAATTGACCGGTTTTGTACTGTTAGAAACGTATAACTGGGTTGATTATCATCTGGGAATAAATGAAGTATTTTATTTCAGTTTATTTCAGCTATAGTCATCGTAGCAACTGGTAGTCGTTCTATTGCCTGTTTGAGGTGGCTGTGTAAAGATTAAGTGTAGGAGGAGGGACAAATTTAGTTACTGTTTCAGTATAATAGGAGGCAATCAGATGTATCACTACGAAGGGTATTCAATAACTCTTGTCTCTATGGAGCATCTGGAAATTAACAGGGAGCATGAGAATGGCGTCTGATGAGTAGTGGATTATCATTTCCTTACAGGCACTTTCTCAGTGATGAAAACCAGTACCAAACTGCATACTGTGAGGGATGTTTCTGATTAGAACGCCATTGTTGTCGTAATCTTGATAAAAGCTATAAACATTCCTGGTATTTGAAGCCGCTAATTAATACAATCTACAGCAATATGTGGCTTCTAATGACAGTTATCGAACATATGAGTAACTTGGTTACGTTTACCCTTTTCTCTGCTGAACAACATTTGCCGTTTTTTCTTTTAAATACTACTTGTCATGCGAATCGGAAACGTAAAGTCAGGCAGAAATTATTTTCTGACACTGCGTTCTTCATGAATTACTTGTACTAAATAATTTTGTTTACAAACTATCGTGTGAGGAATAAGAGACATATTACATTTAAGAGACATAGATTTTAAAGGCTGAGCCGTCACCAAACGGGATAAAAGATCTGTTAATAGCATATCGTAGCCTTTAATTCAACGTCGAACTATTTAGTAATTAATTGCTTCAGGGAATATTTGAACTATTTTTCAATTATCTTCATCCTTATTGCTCAATTTAATTTTATTTGTATCCATTTGTTTATGGCACATATAAACAAAACACCTGAACGATTTTCGTTGAAACCAAGTAAACCGATATACTATCTGCTGTTAATAGGTCACCTAGTAAACAGATTTGCCATACATTTATGAAGATAGAGATTTTGTGTTGATATTGACAGAACATCTCAATACAATAATCACGTGGAGTCGTGTGTAGACGGAAATAGCTCTTCAGCGAAAAGAAATTGATAATATGATCACTGCCTTCTGTGTGGACACCACACTGCTGTTTCACTTATTCCGCAAGATACTCTATTTCTCATGATGTTTCCCTAGTAATCATGAGCAAAAATCATCATTTGCTTGTGCTTTGAATTTTTTTTGAGCGTGGATAATCTGAAGCTCTCCACTCATTTGCCTGTGATTTCAACACCGTGTCTAAGTTATTAATCCACATTTCATCAATAGCAACTATTCGACACAAGAAATGACGTTTCTGGTTCTCTTCAGTAGTCTAACAGTGTGAGATCCATCGCTTTTCTCGTCTTCAAATCACTTGTGTTAATACGGAATACTGATGTTGGGAGAATTCCCGTGGTGTCAGAGAGGTCCTCACAAGTAGCATTGCGATCTTCTTCAAAAGGATTAGCCATAAGTTTAACATTTTGTTTATCTGTTGACATCTTTGGCTTTTCGAGTCTTGGATTGTCGTCTATGCTTATACGACCAGTACAATAACCACTAACTCAACTTAAAACTGTACTACGGTCCTATGAAGATTCACCACAAATCTCACCTAACTCACTGTAGATTTCTGTCGGGTTTCTGCCACGTAAAATTGCGATTTTGAAGTACGATCTTGATGTTCGATCTTGATGTATAACAATCACAGTACCCGAGACCCCTGCAGGGTACATTTCTAGCTCTGGCCGATTTTAGGTTAGAGTACGCAGAGAAAAAACAAAAGCACGTGCCCCCTCCTCAACCTTCCAACTGCGTCATACGCTATTTTGACTGCTTTTGAATCCACAGTAACATTAAACTGTACATCATTTATGAAATTCCCCTCCTCAAACAGCAAAAATTAACTACAAAATTCTCTCTGAATGGAGTATTCAGTCCTCTTTTTCGGGCAACGGTAACACTAATAAAGGAGCGTATGTTTTGACTGAAAAAGATCTCTTACACTTACCTTCAAGACATTAGATATACTGTATGAGGGCAAACTCACAAGCGTTAGCGAGGAAAAGATGAACTATAGAAACACAGGTATGACTATAGAAACACAGGTCTAACTATTCATAATATTACCAATTACCACACTTGCTTTTCCCCATTAACGTTCTCACATTGTTTTATTACATTTAGTTATAGTGTTCCGTCATCTTGTAGGCCTTCAGCATAATGCCTGTCGGCTTGCCTGAATGATTACGGATGTTCGACATAGGCACATCTTTGCAACTTACACGAGTGATATTACGTTCAATCCTACAATCAGTATAAAGTTTTATTGCGATCATGTTTCTCTCATATTGTTTATATCTCCTTGCCTTTTATTTAGATCCCCTATTCTAATTTCATTTCAAGCAACGTGTACTGCTAAGTTCAATTTATCAGTTTCGTATTTTGTCTCTTCTACATTTCTTTGCACATCGTCTGTCCTATCAAAAAGATTATGTACTAAAGGTACCTTAGCACGCTCTTCATGTCAGAAAAACATACTGAGTGTAGTATCCACATTGCTTCATGTTGGTACACCATGAATTAAAGTGGCTTAACTTAAACCGACTGAAGAAATTCTCCGAAGAGTCGCCGACGAGAGAAACTTATGGAAATCACTGATAAGAAGAGGAGATAGGGGGTTGGGTTGTTAGGGGATGGAGACTAGACAGCGAGGTCATCGGTCTCATCGGATTAGGGAAGGAGGGGGAAGGAAGTCAGCCGTGCCCTTTGAAAGGAACCATCCCGGCATTTACCTGGAGCGATTTAGGGAAATCACGGAAAACCTAAATCAGGATGGCCGGACGCGGGATTGAACCGTCGTCCTCCCGAATGCGAGTCCAGTGTCTAACCACTGTGCCACCCCGCTCGGTGAAGGGGAGATAGGAATATAGAACAACCATTACTACATAAGACAATAGCTTCCATGTTACTAGAGCGAGCTGCAGAAGATAAAAGCTGTAGGGAGAGAAAAGGACTGGAATACATGTACAAATAACTGCAGACGTGCCAGTATGAAATGACGAGAAGAATTCGTGGTGGGCAGCACCGAACCAGTCGCTAGACTGATCACACAAAATAGGAAAAGAATAGAAACGAAGTTAAGTATGGGTAAGACATAATTGGAAATGGAACTGTTCTGTAGTGACACACCGTCAACTAAATACGCAAAAAATATCCCTGAAAAGCTTACCACATGTGGTCACTGGAATTTAGGTTAACGCTGTACGCACGTTAAATATGCGCAGTACGAAAACGAATTTCTTACAGTTTCGTAAAATATAGTTGACAGACCATTTGCCACACACACAAACACACGCCTACATACAGACTGAGACAAAATCACACTATATACACAAACACACTCATCTTCCACTCAATCTCTCTCTCGTTCTGGCACTGTCTCTCCCATTCTCTCTCCTCTGTGTCTCTCTCTCACTGTCTCTGCCCCTCCCCATCTCCCTCTTCCCTCCCTTCCTCCCCCCTCCCTCCATCCTGCACCCTCTCATTCTCTCACTCTGTCTGTGTTTCTGCCTGTCCTCCCTCCGCCCGTCTATTGCGCCCCTTTCTCTATCTCTATGTCTCTCTCTCCCCTTCTTGCATCTCTTCTTCTTCTTCTCTATCTCTCTCTCTCTCTCTCTATCTCTCTCTCTCTCTCTCTCTCTCTCTCTCTCTCTCTCTCTCTCCCTCTCTCTCTCTCTCTCTCTCTCTCTCTCTCTCTCTCTCTGTGTGTGTGTGTGTGTGTGTGTGTGTGTATGTGTGTGTGTGTGTCTGTTTGTGTCTGTGTGTGTGCGTGGTTGTGTGTTCTTCCCTCTGTCCTTCTCTATTTCTCTTCCTCCCTTCCTGTTTCTGTTTCTGTCTCTCTCTCCTTCCTTCCTTCCCTCCCACCATCCCCCTCTCTTCCTAGCTCCCTCTTTCCGCCTCTCGCTCTCTCTCTTTCTCTCCTTCCCGCTACTCTCTCAGATATGACATGCTCATTCACATACCCACACAGATGAGTACACTTTTGCCTACGCGTCTTTCTTGAATCTATTTGTTACAATTCGTAGGTGGGTTTTATTGGGAAGTAATCTGTACGTGAAGGAAACGCATGTGGAACGAAATTTGAGGGCAACAGCGAAAAACTAGTGATGTGACCAATAAGCAGACGTGACCTTATTACTAGTGAGGAAGCTGCTTGATGTGAATTTCAGAAAAATGTTACTAACATTGTTTTTTGCTCATGAAATATAGGATGAACGGTGAAATCCTTAAGATGAAGTGCTCTTTGAGACTGTTACTTGAGTGGAAACCTTCTTTTACCTCCTCCTTGTAGTTTACCCTTGGAGTAACTGCTGGGATGATCACAGATTGGCACATGTGCTGCGCTGTTTTAGTCAAGGGGAAACAAGGTTAAATTTTTGTATTAGACGTGTAGCTATGCAACCATTATTAGTGAACGTGTTCTAACGAGCCAGCCCTAATAGGGCGATTGAATCTTGCCATAGTTATAATGGGCTTTATACAATATACACTCCTGGAAATTGAAATAAGAACACCGTGAATTCATTGTCCCAGGAAGGGGAAACTTTATTGACACATTCCTGGGGTCAGATACATCACATGATCACACTGACAGAACCACAGGCACATAGACACAGGCAACAGAGCATGCACAATGTCGGCACTAGTACAGTGTATATCCACCTTTCGCAGCAATGCAGGCTGCTATTCTCCCATGGAGACGATCGTAGAGATGCTGGATGTAGTCCTGTGGAACGGCTTGCCATGCCATTTCCACCTGGCGCCTCAGTTGGACCAGCGTTCGTGCTGGACGTGCAGACCGCGTGAGACGACGCTTCATCCAGTCCCAAACATGCTCAATGGGGGACAGATCCGGAGACCTTGCTGGCCAGGGTAGTTGACTTACTCCTTCTAGAGCACGTTGGGTGGCACGGGATACATGCGGACGTGCATTGTCCTGTTGGAACAGCAAGTTCCCTTGCCGGTCTAGGAATGGTAGAACGATGGGTTCGATGACGGTTTGGATGTACCGTGCACTATTCAGTGTCCCCTCGACGATCACCAGTGGTGTACGGCCAGTGTAGGAGATCGCTCCCCACACCATGATGCCGGGTGTTGGCCCTGTGTGCCTCGGTCGTATGCAGTCCTGATTGTGGCGCTCACCTGCACGGCGCCAAACACGCATACGACCATCATTGGCACCAAGGCAGAAGCGACTCTCATCGCTGAAGACGACACGTCTCCATTCGTCCCTCCATTCACGCCTGTCGCGACACCACTGGAGGCGGGCTGCACGATGTTGGGGCGTGAGCGGAAGACGGCCTAACGGTGTGCGGGACCGTAGCCCAGCTTCATGGAGACGGTTGCGAATGGTCCTCGCCGATACCCCAGGAGCAACAGTGTCCCTAATTTGCTGGGAAGTGGCGGTGCGGTCCCCTACGGCACTGCGTAGGATCCTACGGTCTTGGCGTGCATCCGTGCGTCGCTGCGGTCCGCTCCCAGGTCGACGGGCACGTGCACCTTCCGCCAACCACTGGCGACAACATCGATGTACTGTGGAGACCTCACGCCCCACGTGTTGAGCAATTCGGCGGTACGTCCACCCGGCCTCCCGCATGCCCACTATATGCCCTCGCTCAAAGTCCGTCAACTGCACATACGGTTCACGTCCACGCTGTCGCGGCATGCTACCAGTGTTAAAGACTGCGATGGAGCTCCGTATGCCACGGCAAACTGGCTGACACTGACGGCGGCGGTGCACAAATGCTGCGCAGCTAGCGCCATTCGACGGCCAACACCGCGGTTCCTGGTGTGTCCGCTGTGCCGTGCGTGTGATCATTGCTTGTACAGCCCTCTCGCAGTGTCCGGAGCAAGTATGGTGGGTCTGACACACCGGTGTCAACGTGTTCTTTTTTCCATTTCCAGGAGTGTAAAACGATGACTGCACCAGACACGTGGTTTTGTGTGTGTGTGTGTGTGTGTGTGTGTGTGTGTGTGTGTGTGTAAATAATCTCAAGAGGAAGTTATTCGGCGTAATTTACACGACTCGGCAGACTCTGTTGCTTAATGCAGCGTGATGTTACACAATTGCTTCGCGTCTCGTTACAGGTAATCCCATATGAGCTGTCTAATTATCTGCAGCGCAACGGCAGTCGAAACTCATCAAATACGACAGTGTTAGCTCCACAGCAACTAGCATTGTAATTTTCATCTGTTAAACATAGGCTTCGTGAGGTCTCAGTTCAGGAGAGCAGTCGCACATAGGCCTGTAGCAGGCACACACTAAATTCTCTCTTCCGAGCGACCACAAAAGCAGATTTTATAATGTTAACAATAACATACACTGCTTTACGAAACCAACCCACTGTTCAGCTTTTCTAGATGAGAACAGTACAAAAAATTGATAATGTCTGTTTCTCCAACGTGTTGGACATTAGCATACAACGCACATTAAGGTATTTCCATTCTTCTCTCAGAAAATCATGAAACCAAGTTTTAAGAGACACTGAGACTGAAACAAACCTTCAGTTTGAGAAAGAAAAATGCATCAATGGTTTAAAATATTCAGGACATTGAAGAAATATGGTCCACCGAATTTTGTCTCAGCCAGCGCACCAAGATATTCGAGGAACAAGAAGCAAATTTAATTAACTATTTGTTCGAACTGATGAATTGGATTTATCAAACCCAGTTGATATATCTCTGCGAAAATTATGTGACCCTTGTATAGACGTGTTAAGTGTTACAGGATTTAGGTTGGCATCTTATTTTTATAGAGCAGACACGGAGAAAGGAAGATTTGCCGTGTTCATAAGGAATATACAATCGGCTTCTTAACCACCTGACAGCAAATAATGTATTATCAAAGCCACGATTCGGTTTTATCTGTTTTGCTATTGAAAAGGCTATCCACACATACAGCTAGACAGTACTCCATTCATTAGACAATAAATTATCAGCTGCAGGTATCTGTCGTGAATTAACACAGTGAAAATCACAATATCCATCTAGAAAAATTGGAATATTATGACGTAACGGGGAGTATTGCAAAAGGGTTCAGATACTATACCTCAGAAAGCAAAGGGTGACATTATGAATGAGATATGTATCATCACATGAGGCATCATAAAACTTCGAACCAATTACATGTGGTTTCCCATGATATTTATTCTTAGGGCCCTTACTTTTCCTTGCATATATATATCAGCTTTTATCTGTAACACTGTCAGATGACAATTTTTGTTTCCAAATGATAAAAACATTGCAATAAGTAGCAAATGAAGTATAGTCTTAGAAAGGTTGGTTAATGGAACTTTTACGGACATCAGTTACCGCTTCCTCGGCCAATTCTTTGTCGCCAAACTGAGAAATCACACTACATGCAATGTACAACTTGTAACAGGTTTCCCACCAGTATGTGCCTAAAATACGCCGACACACACACATAAAAGAACATGACAGTGTTAGATTCGTCGATTTAGAACTTTATAATAAATTCATCTGGGAGGAGCATAGCACAGATGTGCTAAAGCACCTAAACAAATATTTACTTATAATGCGAATGCAGGTGATATTAAAAACAGGAAGCCAGCATACTACGTTTAGTTTCATTCCGTGCCATATCATCAAGCCACGCTAAAGTTTTCTGGGTTTAGTTTAAAGGTGGCCAAGTCCTTCTCTTCCAGTGATGAATTTCTCAGTATAACCAACTGATGTGTAGATTTATCTAACTATATCAAAAAATGCGAGTAGTAGTACTAACTGACTTCAGTACAAATTCAGTGCAGTAACGTAATCAGCGTAAATAAATACTGTAAAATCAATATTATATTAGATAATGGGGTCCAATAGCCTAGGAATTATCGTATGCACCTTAGTGCATTGACCATAATCATGTTTTTTGGTAAGTTACTTATTTTCTTCAACTAAACGTATGTTCAAGACTTTTTTACCTATTCCATATCCATGTAGACTAATTCAATTCGGAAATGTGGAAGGTACATTAACACTTTTGTTTTTCGTAATAGATATTGTCGTTTATTCAGATTTTTTTTCTAAAATGTTGTACATCCTGCAAACTCTCGTCACTATGTATTCTTTAGAATGAAAATTACATCTATTTTGTTGTAAGCGGCATTTTAAAATGAAAATTTGGAGGAAAGAGAAGTGGCTGTAAGAAAATCAAGAGCTCAGTAGGAAAGCAAATACTAAGCAGAGAAAGAAAAACAGAAAGTGGAAAGAATATAATATGAGGCTATTTTTGGTGGGTAAACCTGAAGTCAGTATTATAGAATGGAAAGAAGAAGTAGATGGTGACAAGTTGAGAGAAATGTTACTTTGAAAAAATTTGACAGATCACTGACAGATCTAAGGCAAAGCAAGGCCCCTGGCGAGGACAGCCATTAAAAAATCATTCCGTCTCACACTTTATGTTTTGAGATTATATATATTTAACGTTATGAATATTTACGGTACCCATTACGTAGTTACTAGTTCCTTAACTCCCATTCCCCTTCGTCTTCCTTGGACGTTTCGACATGTTCCACATTCCTTTCCTCCTCCTCCATTTTGACGATTTTCAACCGTCATCCCAACATATAATAAGGTTAATTATGCTTCAGATGTCACATTTTAAAATGTTTATCCCTTTGCTCATTCTATCTTTAGGTGAATATAGGGGCAGAATCTTTGATTAGTAATCAAAAAGTCTTCAGTCCCAGGTTCGAACCCCGCCTCTGCTTAAATTTAGAATACTGATCACCAACGGCGGCCGAAGAATTCCGGCATAAGAAGTCCTCTCACTGAAACAAAGGTCTTGTCAAAGAGGGCGGAGGAGCGGGCAGAGGTTCAGGCATTCTTTTCCCCTTCGGGTGAGAAACTGCACCTAACAGCGATAGACACAAAAATGATTAATGGCACGAGGGTGCAGAAGGTAATGAAAACCATTGAATTAAAGACACATTATATGTATCCACAGGCCGTGTAGCTCGTAATAGAAAAAGTGTCATGGTGATCTCTCCATAGGCAAAGGACTCTGGAACAGTCCGACATTCGGATCTCTGGCAGACATTACCAAGGGAAGTAGACCATTAGGAAAAGAATGAGTAATCAACGAAAGGATGACGTTCTAGAAGTCAGGGCGTGGAATGTCAGAAGCCTGAACGTGGTAGGGAAGCTAGAAAGTCTAACAAGGGAAATCCAAAGGCTCGATCTAGATTGAGTGGGGGTCACTGAAGTGAAACAGAGAGAAGTCGTGGTTTCCTGCTCACATGTGATTGGGGTAATATCAATAGCGGCAAAAATGGTGTAATGGGAGTAGGATTCGTTATAAACAGGAATGTTGAGCAGATAGTGTGTTACTGTGAAGAGTCGGTGATACGGTTGTTCGCAACAGAATCGACAACGATGGTTAAGGTACACATGCCGACGTCGCAGGCTGCCCTGTAATAAATTCCAGGTAGTAATAGCGACTACTCCGTTTAAGAATCACAAGAGGAGAAGTAGTAGTGATGAAGAGTATGCTGAAGCGTAAGCGTCTAATCATCAAGAATCAATACTCAGACACTGCAGGAGGTGACAAGTGCTAGAATTATCGCACAATCAGCATAACAGCTCATGCATCCAACCTGCTGACAAGAATAATACCCACAAGAATGGGAAAGGCAATTGAGGATATGTTTGATGACGAGCAGTTGGGGTATAAAAGCGACTATTAAGACGTTGCAGATGATAATAGAAGAAGAACTAAAGGAAAATCATGGCATGTTTATAGTATTTGTCGATCAGGAAAAAGCATTAGACATTGTAAAACGGTGTAAAATGTTGCAAATTCTGAGGAAAATAGGGGTAAGCTATAGGGAGCGTTGGGTACTTGTACATGAGCCAAGAAGCAATTATAAGAATGGAGGACCAATAACGCTGTCTTCGGAATAAAAAGGGTAGGAGTGAAATTAAAATTCAGTGTGGAAGGCTATCAATGATACGATTCGCTGATGACATTTCGGTTCTCTGTAACAGTGGAAACGAATTATATAAGCTGCGGAATGGAATGAACAGTCTAATGAGCATATAATACCGACTGAGGCTAAATGGAGGAAAGAAGAACGTAAGGAGAAACAGCAGAGATGAGAACAGAGAGAAACTCAACATCAGGATTGATGGTCACAAAGCTGATGACGTTAAGGAATTCTACTACCTAGGCAGCACAATAGCCAATGACGGACAGAGGAAGTGGGACGTTGAAAGCAGACTAGCACTGGGCGAAAGGACATTCCTGGCTTAGAGAAGTCTACTAGTATCAAACACAGGCCTTAATTTGGAGATGAAGTTTCTGAGAATGTATTTTTGGTGGACAGCATTGTATGGGAGTGAAATATGAGGTGTGTAAAAACCCGAACAGAAGAGAACGGAAGTATTTGAGATTTGGTGCTACAAACGAATGTTGAACATTAGGTGGACAGACAAGGTAAGGGAATGAGGATGTTCTGCACAGAATCGTCGAGGAAAGGAAAATATAGAAAACACTGACATGGAAAAGGGGCAGGATGATAGGACGTCTGTTAACACATCATGAAATTATTTCCATGGTACTAGAGGGAGCTGTGGAGGGAAAAACCTTTAGGGTAAGAGAGAGATTGGAGTATATCCAGCAAGTGACTGAACATGTAGGTCACAAGTTATACTCTGAGATGAAGAGATTGGCACAGGAGAGTAATTCGTGGCGGCCTCATAAAACCAATCATAAGACTAATTACTCAGAAAAATGGTGAATATACAATTTGTCAATTTGACTATTGCCTTCATATGTCTCATTTATTTGATCTTTCAGTTAATATGTTTTGACTTATTTTATTAGATCAAAACATTGCATTCATATAAATGTTATATAGGCTTGTCTTCCGATTAGAAAACCAAGAGATATGGACATATCAGATTATCTTTTTTATAGTGGTTCATTATAGTCCCTGTGTTTTATAAATTAAACTTGAGTACTGTACTTTACGTATTTTATTCTAATTTTTCTATCTATATATTACAAATTTAACATATTTTAAGCAGTAATTCAAATTATTTCCTCAAATCCACACTATACAATGTGAGGTTTTGCATTGTAGTAGTAAAGATGATTGCAGTTTGTCATGATTTTGTGGGTCTTCAGAGTTGAATATATTTCTGTTTCTGTGTTAACAGACGTTACTGCACACTACACGTCTAATGGATATCTTACTTAAAGATTACTTATAAATATCAATGTAAGGTAACTGTTTTTTATTTGCTCATTTTAAAGATACTTCCCTAAATGTACTTCTTTTTTATGAGTTATTTGTTACATGCTCCACTTCCATTTAGTCAAGTGTTCAGTTGTCAAAGCCAGATTACACCGATTCTCCTTTGTCTGAGAGTGACTATAAAAAGCTCATTTGCATTTAGCCGGACGTATCCATATTGACCTGTAAGTCTGACACATTTTGATGTGTGTGGGGTCCTTTCGGAAAATGTATCTTCCTATTCTTCTTATTGACTATAATACTGGGTATTATATGCTGGATTATTGTATATTTCACAAAGAATGTGAGTACCTGTATTTACAGTAATTCTGCATAGTATTGTTAGTGTTCTCTTCAGTATGTGATTGACTTTTCTACGTTATACACCTCTTACTTTTAAGCCCGTTTAGTTTTCCATGTATCTACAACATGAAGCTTATTAGTAATATATTATATTGTAACTTCAATTTTAGGCGTTTACTAAGATAGCTCCTAGGTCACTGTTGGGACCTGTGATATACTGAATTGTACGATCTCTTGTACTCAAAAAATCTATATTGATACTATTGGCATCTATGCTTTCATTAACTTTCAGATTTATTTGTCCCAGCTTACCTTGGTTTTTTATTCAGCGGCTAATACATCACAAAGAGCATCTAACACAATTTTTATATAAAGACTATGATATAACGTCAACTATGATTTATTTGATTTCTTATTATTCTGTTTTGCAACAAGTATTACTAATGGATCGCTTGTAGTGGTTGTCATTATGGTTGTTTTAACCTAAAACTACCCATGTGTGATACTGTTCATGTCGACTAGATATATTTTTGGTTTTATCTTTGTTGTTTACCAGTGCTTTGAATACTCAGATTACGTCCTGGTTACATATATTCAGTTATTTGTTTTTGCGTATGATGATAGTGACTATGTGGTTATATCATTGTCTATCTTGCTAATTTTCTTGACTTTCATAATTAAAGTAATTTTATGTATCAGTGCGAGTAACAAGTGATTTGTGTAGGGGAAGTTTTCCTAAGTAATGCTCTTATATTGACTGTATGACTTTTTCATTTTAGGAACATTAGTAATTTGTCCACTTAGTGTCGATAGAAGTACCAGATGACGGTCTTAGGCAGAAATAGTTATAATGTCACTTTGCCTCATTCGTTTCCTGAAACTTTTAAAAAGAACATAGTAATTCTGACTCCAATGAAGCCAGGCCCTGTTATGTGTGAATATAACGAAACTATGTTTAATGAGCCATGCTTGAGAAATACTGACACTAATTAATTGCAGTATAATGAAAAAACTGGTAGAAGGCGACCTCGAGGAAGATCAGTTTGTGTTCCAGCGAAACGTAGGAACATATGAAGCAATAATGACATTACGACCTTATGTAGCATTTGTGGATTTAGAAAAAAGTATTCATGTGTTGACTGCAATACACTTTTTCAAATTCTGAAGGTAGAAGGTACAAAATATAGGATAGAAAAGGCTGTTTTCAATTTATACACAAACCACACTGCAGTAATAGGAGTCGAAGGACATGAAAGAAAAGCATCGGTTCACAACGTAGTGACAGTGTTTTAGCCCAATCCTGATGTTACATGGAGAATGCTGTGAAGGAAACCAAGCAGAAACAAGAAATGGAATGGAATGTTCAAGAAGAAGAAATAAAACTTTGATGTTAGACGATGATACTCTAATCGTGTCAGAGACAGCGAAGAACTGAGAAAACCAGCTGACTCGAACGTATAGCGTCTTGCAAGAAGTTGCAAGACGAAGATGAGCAACGGGTAATGGGATGTAGTCGAAATAAATGAGGCGATGTTGAGGGAATTAGACGAGGAAATGAAACATCAAAAGTAGTAGAGATTTGGTGTTTTGGCATCAAAATAACTGAAGATGAGAGAGGATATGAAATGCAAACTAGCCACAGCACGACTCATAATTTAGAAAAAGAGGAACTTATATCTTCTAACACAGATTTAAGCCTTAAGAAGTCTTTTTTGCACATATCTGTTTTCAGTGTAGCCTTTTACTGACGAGAACTGTGGAAGATAAGTAGTTCAGACAAACAGTTAATAAAAGAAAATTGAGGAATGTTGCGTGTAGTGTACATTTTATCTAAATTCCGCCCCCTGCTAAAGGTTGATAGGTTACGAGACACAAGTACTAAACAAATTGCTGTTTGAGTGATACTATGTAGTGATTGTTATTCAAAGTATTCATAATGCTATTTCTTTTTATTCAAATCACTGTGTAAATACGTATTGTAAGGAGTAGTAAGATAGCAAACAACGTGTAATACAACATGTTATGTAAACCTTCTATTCAGGTAATAAATATTTTTCTAAAATAAAAAGAGTAAATTATATTTCATTGTTTTTAATTTTTCCTTTCTCTTTTTCTGGACGATGAATGCTTCAGATGTAAGTTCATTATACTGTATGATTTCAATTAATAATATTGCTGTGTTTAATTCAAAACTGTATTATTGCAGCAAATTAATTAACCTATTATTCCCAGATTATTCCCAGATCGAGCAACTCAAGAAGCGATACTGAATCGAATGAGGCAAAGATGTTGCGGCATAATTTGAGTAAAAGAAGAGGTCGGATGATAGGACACATCTATTATTTATTATTATTCCCTTAATTGAGTCACGAAGCGTTTTTAGGCCGTTTTAAATAAGTGTTTAGCAGTTCGTTTCGTGGTGCAACAATCTAGCACAATCAGCGCTCTACTGTCAGCCATTTTATTAGTTAAAGTCGCATCTGCAATTTTGATAGGTCCAATAATATATAATTTTTTTCCAAAAGATTTTCCTGTGTGACAATATTAATTTATTTACACGATCAAATGTCATCAAATATTCCGACAACAGATAGTGTCTAATTACCCTGTACGAACAGTCCACGGTTGTACTGCCGGTCCATAGTGTCCAACGGGCACAATATTTCGGCGATCAGACATGTCGCCATCGTCAGGTGCGCTGATGAACTGAGCTCCTGAGGGTGGGCATCCGTCTTAAATCCCCTCGCCTCACGAGACGTTCTCTCCGTGGTCCGCGTCAGCGGTCGGTGAGACAGTGACGT
Organism: Schistocerca nitens; assembly: GCF_023898315.1. Lineage (NCBI taxonomy): Eukaryota > Metazoa > Arthropoda > Insecta > Orthoptera > Acrididae > Schistocerca > Schistocerca nitens. Next base: position 187,386,687 of record NC_064618.1, on the reverse strand, counting down.
AGGCGTCTGTGGCGGCGTCGATGTAGTTGCCTCGTCCGCCCTAGTCGCCCGTTCGTTTCCTTTGCTGAGCGTCTTTTTAATTAGACTCGGTGCTGGTTCCCATGCCCTGCTGAGGTTGTAGCCGCAATCTCAGTTGATTAGTCCGTCCCTGGTACGAATTTCGATAGCCTTTCTAACGACGCCGACCGAGTATTTAAATGTCTGTGCCAGGACCCTGGTATGTTGGCAGTCCATTTCGTGATCTTCGGACAAACATGTCCGAAATATTGTGCCCGTTGAACTCTATGGACCGGCAGTACACCCGTGGACTTTTCGAGCAAGAAATACGCCGGCAGAAACTGAAGAATCACAATTAGCCTGTAACTCCAGATTTTTAAATGAAAAGAAATATTCCCATAATTTACACGGAGTTTCAAGAAAGGTATTTAGAATTTCAGTTGCTAATAACATGTGAAAAGTAAAGTATCTTTGGTCGACTGGTGTTGATGTGGATCCAGTAGATTAATACTTTCGAAAAATACCATTGCCTTGGAAATTAAATGAGTTGCACAGAAGTATCCTCTTCAGTTGCTACAGAAGAATGCAGAAAGGTGGATTGGCAGATCGAGCAACTCATGAAGCGATACTGAATCGAATGAGGCAAAGATGTTGCGGCAGAATTTGAGTAAAAGAATAGGTCGGTTGATAGGACACATCTAGCGCATAAAGGAATCGTCAATTTGGTAATTGGTGAACGTATGGGCTGGAAAATTGTAGAGGGAAAACAAAGCATGTCTGATGTAAGCATATTCAAACGCATTTGGTTCAAATAGCTTTGCATAGATGAGGAGGCTTGGGCAGGAACAGTACCACGGAGAGGTGCTTCGAACCAGTCTTCGCACTTAAATCTACAACAAACTGAGTCGTTCCAACAAAAGAAATTTTAATTCTCGCCACTAAAACATAATTTGTCTAAAAACATGGTAACATTTGCTTCCGATAAGACAGTAAGAGGTATATTGGCAGCAAGGTACAGGAAATTGGTTACTGAGCGATGCCATTGACGTTTAATCGATCGTGAGTTGAAAAATTATGCTGTCCTGAATATAAGAACTTACACTCGAAGAATAAGATATGACCCATCTACACTGTGTACGGGTTGTAAGCATACGTATAGTGAACGACAAGGTGAGCAGGCATTGTTATTCGGAGCAGAAATTCGAGCTCAGATACGCGAACAGGTTGTTTTCCGATGCGGGGGAAGCGGGTGCGTTATTACCGTAATCACAATCAGTTGTACAGTACAACTGGTTTCCTTTGTCGCCAGTAATCGTTAGTTCTTCATTAATTGCAACATATATATTAGTGAGTGTTTATCGTGCTGTGTAATATGATTTAACAGTGGAATCTAACGATTTCGAGAGAAAAATATTAACGTTCCTGCCGGACGTTGTGGCCGAGCGGTTCTAGGCGCTTCAGTCTGGAATCACCCGACCGCTACGGTCGCAGGTTCGAATCCTGCCTCGGGCATGGATGTGTGTGATGTCCTTAGGTTAGGCGTTTTAAGTAGTTCTAAGTTGTAGGGGACTGATGACCTCAGCAGTTAAGTCCCACAGAGCTCAGAGCCATTTGAATAATTTTTTTTAACAATCCTGTAGAAATCTGTTTTGGATGACCACTATATAAACTTGGGGGGAGACAGGGCCATGTTGTTTTTAAGTTGACTCTGACTACTTACTGACGAGTGGAATTAAATCCTCACGCAGAAAAGGACGAATGGCACACACCTGTATAGCGTCCATATATGACTGCGTTGTCAGCCAGGAATACGGAGAGTGTGAACTGTGCAGTCAAGCTCCGACTTTTGAGATCCTATTAAAATGCTTGCCCTAAATTATTGTTAATTTTGCTTGCAGTGTGTTATTCGAAAGAAGGATGTATAGCTTAGAATGCCAACACAGATTTCCTTTTGAGAGGTACGGCGCAACCAGGTACGGTACAATTTAACAGGCAATGGGTAGTGATGGCAAACTGATACGTGGTATGGTTTTGAAAGAGAATGAATAATTCTGTTACATGGAGGCTCTACGGCAATGCGTCAATTAAGCGATCTCTAAAAGGATGCTCAACAGAGATCTCGTACTCAAATTTACTTCAATAGTGAATCTATTAAGCGAGATAACAACATGGCAATATGTCAAAAATAATATTTCGTAGGCAAGGAATCATATAGTTTTTTCTTGGAAATAGAGTGGGAGAACAACCTGCAATCACAACCATTAAACACTCCGTGTTCATTAATTGTAGATAGCATTCGTATAAGTGAATTTTCCTGAATTCCATGAGTTACGTTGTCAGAAAAAGTCGGGAGAACTACTTGAATCCCCTGATCTCAGTGTCGTTGGTTGAAGCAGCAAGTTTGGCAAACCTTTTTATTTATTTGACACGTACTCAGTATCAACGCATAATAAACCACGTTTCTGGAAAGTTAACCACAAATACATTTTATACATTATGTTTCTCATGAATGCGAATTCAGAAGAGGAAGAAAAGAAAGAGCATACACCTTCTTGGAAAGAAGATTGTAAATAACATTCTCTGGAGTCAGCACCTACTGTATATGCACCACGTATGAGGAATGAAAGCAAATATCTTCACTATGAGAAATCTGTACATGCAAGAGAGGATAGATTGCGTACAGAAATTCCGCAACTCAGGAGTGATGGAGAAGACGGCTCCCAGTTAACAGTAGTGAACTTAAATTTGATTATTATAATAAATCTTTTTATACGAATGACGTAATTTTACATTGCACGTAACAATACTCACTGGAAGCAAACACAAAATTTTATATTATTATTTATTATTCTTATTTTTAATATTGCTTAAACATCTACTTATAAGAATGTAATTGAATGAAAATAAGCTATTGTGTTTTACAAAGGACAGAACTAATAAAAGAAAATCCGAACACAAATGTGTGTGCCACACAAAAAACAGAAAAGTCTGGTGTCCATACCAAGCTGAGCCTATGAGGTATTTTTTAATTTTTTTTTTTTTTTCTACATCTATACTCCGCGAGCCACCTTACGGTGTGTGGCAGAGGGTACTTATTGTACCACTATCTGATCCCCCCTTCCCTGTTCCATTCACGAATTGTGCGTGGGAAGAACGACTGCTTGTAAGTCTCCGTATTTGCTCTAATTTCTCGGATCTTTTCGTTGTGATCATTACGCGAGATATATGTGGGCGGTAGTAATATGTTGCCCATCTCTTCCCGGAATGTGCTCTCTCGTAATTTCGATAATAAACCTCTCCGTATTGCGTAACGCCTTTCTTGAAGTGTCCGCCACTGGAGCTTGTTCAGCATCTCCGTAACGCTCTCGCGCTGACTAAATGTCCCCATGACGAATCGCGCTGCTTTTCGCTGGATCATGTCTATCTCTTCTATTAATCCAACCTGGTAAGGGTCCCATACTGATGAGCAATACTCAAGAATCGGACGAACAAGCGTTTTGTAAGCTACTTCTTTCGTCGATGAGTCACATTTTCTTAGAATTCTTCCTATGAATCTCAACCTGGCGCCTGCTTTTCCCACTATTTGTTTTATGTGATCATTCCACTTCAGATCGCTCCGGATAGTAACTCCTAAGTATTTTACGGTCGTTACCGCTTCCAATGATTTACCACCTATGGCATAATCGTACTGGAATGGATTTCTGCCCCTATGTATGCGCATTATATTACATTTATCTACGTTTAGGGAAAGCTGCCAGCTGTCGCACCATTCATTAATCCTCTGCAGGTCTTCCTGGAGTACGTACGAGTCTTCTGATGTTGCTACTTTCTTGTAGACAACCGTGTCATCTGCAAATAGCCTCACGGAGCTACCGATGTTGTCAACCAAGTCATTTATGTATATTGTAAACAATAAAGGTCCTATCACGCTTCCTTGCGGTACTCCCGAAATTACCTCTACATCTGCAGATTTTGAACCGTTAAGAATGACATGTTGTGTTCTTTCTTCTAGGAAATCCTGAATCCAATCACAAACCTGGTCCGATATTCCGTAAGCTCGTATTTTTTTCACTAAACGTAAGTGCGGAACCGTATCAAATGCCTTCCTGAAGTCCAGGAATACGGCATCAATCTGCTCGCCAGTGTCTACGGCACTGTGAATTTCTTGGACAAATAGGGCGAGCTGAGTTTCACATGATCTCTGTTTGCGGAATCCATGTTGGTTATGATGAAGGAGATTTGTATTATCTAAGAACGTCATAATACGAGAACATAAAACATGTTCCATTATTCTACAACAGATTGACGTAAGCGAAATAGGCCTATAATTATTCGCATCTGATTTATGACCCTTCTTGAAAATGGGAACGACCTGCGCTTTCTTCCAGTCGCTAGGTACTTTACGTTCTTCCAGAGATCTACGATAAATTGCTGATAGAAAGGGGGCAAGTTCTTTAGCATAATCACTGTAGAATCTTACGGGTATCTCGTCTGGTCCGGATGCTTTTCCGCTACTAAGTGATAGCAGTTGTTTTTCAATTCCGATATCGTTTATTTCAATATTTTCCATTTTGGCGTCCGTGCGACGGCTGAAGTCAGGGACCGTGTTACGATTTTCCGCAGTGAAACAGTTTCGGAACACTGAATTCAGTATTTCTGCCTTTCTTCGGTCGTCCTCTGTTTCGGTGCCATCGTGGTCAACGAGTGACTGAATAGGGGATTTAGATCCGCTTACCGATTTTACATATGACCAAAACTTTTTAGGGTTCTTGTTTAGATTGTTTGCCAATGTTTTATGTTCGAATTCGTTGAATGCTTCTCTCATTGCTCTCTTTACGCTCTTTTTCGCTTCGTTCAGCTTTTCCTTATCAGCTATGATTCGACTACTCTTAAACCTATGATGAAGCTTTCTTTGTTTCCGTAGTACCTTTCGTACATGATTGTTATACCACGGTGGATCTTTCCCCTCGCTTTGGACCTTAGTCGGTACGAACTTATCTAAGGCGTACTGGACGATGTTTCTGAATTTTTTCCATTTTTGTTCCACATCCTCTTCCTCAGAAATGAACGTTTGATGGTGGTCACTCAGATATTCTGCGATTTGTGCCCTATCACTCTTGTTAAGCAAATATATTTTCCTTCCTTTCTTGGCATTTCTTATTACACTTGTAGTCATTGATGCAACCACTGACTTATGATCACTGATACCCTCTTCTACATTCACGGAGTCGAAAAGTTCCGGTCTATTTGTTGCTATGAGGTCTAAAACGTTAGCTTCACGAGTTGGTTCTCTAACTATCTGCTCGAAGTAATTCTCGGACAGGGCAGTCAGGATAATGTCACAAGAGTCTCTGTCCCTGGCTCCAGTTCTGATTGTGTGACTATCCCATTCTATACCTGGTAGATTGAAGTCTCCCCCTATTACAATAGTATGATCACGAAACTTCTTCACGACGTTCTGCAGGTTCTCTCTGAGGCGCTCAACTACTACGGTTGCTGATGCAGGTGGTCTATAGAAGCATCCGACTATCATATCTGACCCACCTTTGATACTTAACTTAACCCAGATTATTTCACATTCGCATTCGCTAATAACTTCACTGGATATTATTGAATTCTTTACTGCTATAAATACTCCTCCACCATTGGCGTTTATCCTATCCTTGCGGTATATATTCCATTCTGTGTCTAGGATTTCGTTACTGTTCACTTCCGGTTTTAACCAACTTTCCGTTCCTAATACTATATGCGCACTATTTCCTTCAATAAGCGATACTAATTCAGGAACCTTGCCCTGGATACTCCTGCAGTTTACCAATATTACGTTAACTTTTCCTGTTTTTGGTCTCTGAGGACGGACGTTCTTTATCAACGATGCTGATGTTCTCTCTGGTAAGCCGTCAGGTATTTTATCGTTTCGCCCAAGGGGGGGTCCCTCTAACCTAAAAAACCCCCGTGTGCACGCCACACGTACTCTGCTACCCTAGTAGCTGCTTCCGGTGTGTAGTGCACGCCTGACCTGTCTAGGGGGGCCCTACAGTTCTCCACCCAATAACGGAGGTCGATGAATTTGCAACCATTATAGTCGCAGAGTCGTCTGAGCCTCTGGTTTAGACCCTCCACACGGCTCCAAACCAGAGGACCGCGATCGACTCTGGGCACTATGCTGCAGATATTAAGCTCAGCTTGCACTCCGCGTGCGATGCTGGTTGTCTTCACCAAATCAGCCAGCCGCCGGAAGGAACCAAGGATGGCCTCAGAACCCAAGCGGCAGGCGTCATTCGTTCCGACATGTGCTACTATCTGCAGCCGGTCACACCCAGTGCGTTCAATAGCTGCCGGAAGGGCCTCCTCCACATTACGGACGAGACCCCCCGGCAAGCACACCGAGTGCACACTGGCATTCTTCCCCGACCTACCCGCTATTTTCCTGAGGGGCTCCATAACCCGCCTAACGTTGGAGCTCCCTATAACTAATAGGCCCGCCCTCTGTGACTGTCGGGACCTTGCCGGAGAATCGGCCACTGGCCCAACAGGCGAGGCATCCTGTGGTGGCTCGGAAACGATGTCATCACCACTAGGAAGCACCCCGTACCTGTTGGAAAGGGGTAAGGCAGTTGCCCCGCGGCCAGATCCCACCTTCGCCTTTCGGCCAGGCACGCGCGAGCCCACCACTGTCCGCCATTCACCCTGGAGTGATGGCTGACCGGCAAGATGCTCACTGCCGGAAGACGCAGCGACATCAGGGGTTCCATGTGATTCCAAGGCCACCGAAGTAGGCATAGGTCTCACCACAGTTGCCCCAACGCCACTACGAGCCGACGCCTGCGCCTCGAGCTCGATGAGCCTAACAGACAAAGCCTCCACCTGTCCCCGAAGAGTGGCCAATTCTCCTTGCGTCCGCTCACAACAACCACAGTCCCTACACATGACTATGTTTACCCTACTCTATACGGTGACAAATTCCCAAGATAATCTTCTGATGAGCTACTCTGATAATCAAGAAACACTCACTGAAATACGAGACGCGAAAACTACGCTAGGTTTTCCCAGAAAAACTATTTAAAAGCTAAGCGCAGCAAATAAGTACAAAATAAATTTCTCTCCTAACGATCAAGAACTGTTAGTTTCTATGCAGAGCAGATAAACACTAATAGAATCCCTTCCTTAGTGGAAGGTCGTATACAAAATGCAAAATAAACGCTTTATACAGACAGTACTCGCTGCTGCTGGTGCTCTCGCTCTGGCTGTCACAAGACAACTGCTGATTCAAGTGACTAGTGGCTAACGGCCGCGAAACAAACAAAAGACTGTTTTAGGGCGCTTTCTGTTCTAAACGATCAAGAAAACACTAAGAAATCTAACACGAAAACTACGTAAAGTTTTATCAAGAACTGTTAGTTACTATGCAGAGCAGATAAACACTAATAGAATCCCTTCCTTAGTGGAAGGTCGTAAACAAAATGCAAAATAAACGCTTTATACAAACAGTACTCGCTGCTGCTGGTGCTCTCGCTCTGGCTGTCACAAGACAACTGCTGATTCAAGTGACTAGTGGCTAACGGCCGCGAAACAAACAAAAGACGGTTTTAGGGCGCTTTCTGTTCTAAACGATCAAGAAAACACTAAGAAATCTAACACGAAAACTACGTAAAGTTTTATCAAGAACTGTTAGTTACTATGCAGAGCAGATAAACACTAATAGAATCCCTTCCTTAGTGGAAGGTCGTAAACAAAATGCAAAATAAACGCTTTATACAAACAGTACTCGCTGCTGCCGGTGCTCTCGCTCTGGCTGTCACAAGACAACTGCTGATTCAAGTGACTAGTGGCTAACGGCCGCGAAACAAACAAAAGACGGTTTTAGGGCGCTTTCTGTTCTAAACGATCAAGAAAACACTAAGAAATCTAACACGAAAACTACGTAAAGTTTTATCAAGAACTGTTAGTTACTATGCAGAGCAGATAAACACTAATAGAATCCCTTCCTTAGTGGAAGGTCGTAAACAAAATGCAAAATAAACGCTTTATACAAACAGTACTCGCTGCTGCTGGTGCTCTCGCTCTGGCTGTCACAAGACACCGCCTCTTTCACCGCAGATCTCTGGTAATAAATTGTATATGGAAAAAAAAAAATGACGAAATGCGCCATGGCGTACATTAAACTTTAGTTCGCCTTACTCGTAGCTGGTCGTCTAAGTTACTTTGTACTGCTTTGCTTTCCTTCGAGCTTCAATCTCTGATAAGACCATTTCTACCTAAAAAAATTAAGCGTGTCTAGGGCAGTGGATATAATGTAAGGATTTGAGTGAAGAAAACTTCCTTTGGGTATGTGGTGTTAAGAAGTGATCGTTAAACATCACGATATACAATCGTGTAGGACGAGTTGGGACTAACACTGACATTATTTTGAATGCGACCACTGTTGTGTACCATAAAATTCCTAACAAGATATAATTAGCTCTCTTCGAAGGTGAAGAAAGCCTCGTCCAGTACAGAATTTGAGTTTGCATGAATTCATTGACAATCGTAATTAGGAGTTAGGTATACGAATCCAAATGTCTCAAGCAAGTGTGTATAGTAAACATATGTCGTGAGATATAGTGTGTTGGAGAGATGAAATTGAATATTCCAACAGAGACGGCCATTGTGGCGGAGCGGTTCTAGGCACTTCAGTCTCAAACCGCGCGGCCGCTACGGTCGCAGGTTCGAAACGAGCCACGGGCATGGATGTGTGTGATGTCCTTAGGTTAGTTAAGTTTAAGTTCTAGGGGACTGATGACCTCAGATTTTAAGTCCCATAGTGCTCAGAGCCATTTGATCCATTTTATTCCAACAGATTTCGATCATCACCTGAACTCAAAACAAAGCGATCAAATGTAACTTCAGTAATGGATGTAATTCAGTGCCTTTCTTGTGCGCTATAAACGAAATGTGTATCCCATCATTTGAAAACCTAATATTCTACAGAAATTAGATTCACATTATTCATGACCGGTTATTCAATGCAGAAGGAAACTCACGTTGTTGCTTGCAGCATTAGGTATACATTATCGAATAATATCGAACACTTGGCTCCAGCATGTGTGATTATCGTGACGTAGAAAGAGAAACTATATCACTAGAATTTTTTCTGTAATCTACGTTGAGCTATAGGAGGGCTGTCCATTCTCCTGGATAAAACTTGAATATCCCTAAGAAACCGCGTCGTCAGTTTCATACTTGAACGTGAGAAGTTATTTGTAAGATGTAATATTTTAAGACAAAATTTCGTGACAAACCATGTCGCTAAGAGGGAATATAAAATTTCGCGTGTGGTGAAGGTGAATTGACAGATACCGGCTACTGTAATAATGAATTATATGCTTTATCTGCTGGATCGTTTTTGTCTCGCCTGCGGACGTAGAGCTCGAGATAAATTTTATTCTGGCAACGAAGAGGTTTTGGTATCAGTTCCACATCATCATAACGTACAGCAAAATTATCGAAATATCTGGACGCTGTCACATAAGTAATAAATTTTCATATAACGGACGCTGTTACAATGTGTTTTCAACGCTTACGATTTATTACTTCTGTTGTCCTGGCCCTGCACATTTCGTTACTCTCTTGTCGCGAGACAGCGAATTTTAGATTCGACAGCTTGTCACTGACTTCAAATAATAAATAAGCGCCACCACATTTTCTGTCTCACTGTACGGTATATTCAAATGGTCATCCGCTTGCTGTTCTGCTAGTATACATCCTTCATTGCAGAAAAAGGATAGTACCCTCAATCTAATGAGACTGTCTATATCCAAGTAATGAGACTGTCTATATCCAAGTCTCTTACTTCATTCAGTTTAAGATGAGGCTAGTTAAGTTATTATTGGATGGCTTTGGCTGTCTCTGCACTACAATCTATCTAAGAACTTTTCCTCTCTACGCAACTTGTTAGGGAGATGGAATGTGCCTGTATATCACTGCATCAATTTCAGTAGTGTTTTTTTTAGTGTTTACGTAGTTGTGGACTGCTGTTGTCGCTTGCTAGAGCCACTGCCTATGACACATATATTAACACATACCAACTCGGGGAAAGAACAGTATCACCTTCACTGCAGCATACTAAATATTAACACTTAAACATGGTTAAGAAGTAATCTATCTGAACTTCATGAAAAATTTTATGAATATGAAAGTAGGATATGTAATATTTATTCGTAGTCAGAGTCGTTTTGCTACTCCTTACTGATCCACGAATTCCTGGTGCCTTTCTCGCCGACCATATCGTCTTCCTTCTTCCACACGCATTCTGTACTAGATGACAACTTTCCTTTCTTGCGTCAGTATCTTAGAACATTTCAGAAAATCCCTACACACCTCGTAAATTCGAAGACCACAGCTGATGCCTCAAGCCTTGGTTGCACAGGGTTTGGGCGGAGCCCATTCCGACTTTGCCTAATTTCTTCATAAACTCTATATCTGACCGAGCGAGGTGACGCAGTGGTTAGACACTGGACTCGCATTCGGGAGGACGACGGTTCAATCCCGCGTCCGGCCATCCTGATTTCGGTTTTCCGTGATTTCCCTAAATCACTCCAGGCAAATGCTGGGATGGTTCCTCTGAAAGGGCACGGCCGACTTCCTTCCCCATCCTTCCCTAATCAGATGAGACCGATGACCACGCTGTCTGGTCTCCTTCCCCCCCCCCCCCAAAAAAAAGAAAAAAAAACCTCTATATCCCATTGGAAGCTTACTCATTACTTACCCAGAACTCGATGTTGATATTTACACATTTTATTACTGTATCCTCAATATAGATGAAGCCTCCAATAACCCGTCCACACAAGCTGTCCCGCCACGCGGGATTAGCCGAGGTCTTGAGCGCTTCGGGGGAGGTTGGAGTCCTCCCTCGTGCATGGGTGTGTGTGTTTGTCCTTAGGATAATTTAGGTTACGTAGTGTGTAAGCTTAGAGACTGATGACCTTAACAGTTAAGACCCATAAGATTCCACAAACACATTTGAACTTTTTTTTAACAAGCTGGCCCATTCGTTTCCACCCGAGTCAGTCATATTTGGATCTGATAACTAATAAATATTCATGCAATGCCTTCCGGTAGATAGGTCAGTCACATCATCGTTACCTGTGGTTTATACAGAAACGCAACAATAGACACCTTATGTTATTGGTATAGACATTCATTACAATGGTCGTTTTCAAGTGTACAGCTGTATTCATGATTCAAGAATAGTTATATGTCACATGCCCCCTACCACATCCCATCTCAATTGTTTACATCGGTAGGGAAAATTAATGATCAATAAAGAAAAAAATTGTCTGCATAACGCTCGAGGGAAGAAAGGGACATTAAGTAAAATAAGAATCGTGCTTTATAAATTAGCAGTGAGGGCGAAACTGTTTTTATCAGACTCAGTAGCATCTGCCATTTTAACTACTATGAAAGGTTATTGAAACAGAATTAACTTTTTTGTTTTACAATAGTACATGCCAGAACAATTTATCTCTTTCCAGAATGAATCTTCAGTCTGCAGAAGGATGTGTGCTTATTTAAATGCTCGTGGCAAATTAAAAAATTGTGTGCTGGACCGTGTTCGAAGCTGGTACCTTGGCTGTCGAGGGCAACAGCTTTACCAACTGCTCAATTGCTTGCTTCTGGACTGTTTATCTACTGTTATAGACCTTCCACTCGTTCATCTTTGTGGTCTTGGCGGGTTGACTTCTTTGCCTTTTTGTTATAAGAAAGATAAGTAAGATGATGTCATTCTTTCATCTTCGGTGTTTATAGCGTAATAAATCCACTGCGACATTGAAGAAATGAACTGACATAACGATTTCTTTTTACGTGATAACTTCTTCTTTATCAACTGTTATTCTTTCCTTATTTACTGGATCTAAGGTTTATTTCGAATTGAATGGAAAGGAATATTTTCCATTTTGTGAAGCTGGATGAAAAGAGAAATAAACCATTAAAGTAATTATTGAAAGCAAAGTACTTTTTTGCTATTAAAAGCTAAATTACTTCCTCCTCCTTCGGAAGTCCTTTAAGGTTTTTTCGTTCTTTAAATGAAATTTATGAGTCTTTATAATTACAAAAATTTCTGATACTGTATTGATATCCTATCACTTGGTTATCGTCTATCATTACTACAATTTCTTGTTACTGGAACACCATTACAACAAGATGTGTGACAAACATATTTGGTAACCCTTCTCTGATGTTACAGACGAAGATGGTGACATGTTCCATATATTTACCCTCAGTACAGTGCCTGTTATTCCACATGTGTTAAAAAAAGATAACAGATGGATTACTTAAAATGGCATCATGATCCAAAAAGTACGACAAAAATATGAATCATTTATAAAACAAGAAATTTCACCTGACTGGAGTCATTCACAGAAAATTTTGTTTCAACGGTAAGTTCATCTCTCTCTCCCCATCTTTTTCTTTCCCCCCGCTCCTCTCTCTCTCTCTCTCTCTCTGTCTCTCTGTCTCTCTCTCTCTCTTCCGCACACACACACACACACACACACACACACACACACACACACACAGACACGCACGCTCACACATTATGTAACATTCCATTTCTGTATTTTCCCACACACACGTTATGTAACAGTCCTTCCTCGTATTTCATCCTTCTCTGTGTCTCTCTGTTTTTATTCTTCTTTGGAAAAAATGTTTATGTGAAATACTGTATTATCCCAGCATTAAAATTCGTATCACATGTGCGCACACAGCATCAGACTTTACGTAAATGACGTAACATACAATACTTCCATGTCTACCCACTGTTTGTAAATTTCATCTCTCTCTGTTTTATATTACATCAAAAAGGACCAAATACTGTATGTGCTCATCGGTAATTTTCATATGTCTCTGTTTCATTCTCCACTACTATATATGTAAAATAATTTACTGCGTCGTCAGTAAATTTAACCTCTCTCTTTTCTACACTCTACTAATTTCTGTATCAAAATCAGTGAATTTCATCCCTCCTTGATTTATACATCATTAAAAAAATTTGTATGTCAAATACTTTACTGTTTCAGTTAATTGTTGCTATCTTCGTCTGTCGTGTCCATGGTTGACTAGCACGTTGAAGCCGCACGGACTGGCAGCACGATTTGAGTCGCCATGTTACGGATTGCGCGACCTCTACCGCCGTAGATTCAAGTCCTCCCTCGGGCATGGGAGTGTGTGTTATTCTTAGCATAAGTTAGTTTAAGTAGTGTGTAAGTGTAGGGACCCATGACCTCAGCAGTTTGATCGTTTAGGAATTCGCACACATTTTACCACATTGAACAACGTCTCTGGTATGGAAGTCTGGGTTCAATACTGGATATCAGTGGGACTTCATTCTAGTTCTTGGCACTCCAGGATAACCCCAGTTCCATTCACTATGCTGTCAAAACGCGTAGTGGGAACCCTCCCATGGGTAAGAGGCCGCCAGGAAGAGGGATCCGCCACATAACCAAGTGTGACGATGAACAGAAAGGCAGCAGTCTACCTGTAATGTTGTAGTCTGGCTGAAATCCAGTCATAAACTTGCGCCACAGACGTTAACTATCTCCTGACTTTCTGAGGAGTACTTGAACGAAGCATCAACGTCTTGATAACGCACATGCGGGATATGGAAGAAAATATGTACTTTAGATGTAAATTTTAATTTGAAAATGTTTGAAAACTAAAGAAAAGATAGGTACACACTTTTTTGACTGCATTCAGGTTAAGTTTGTCAGGAGAGTCAGGCTTGGTGGCAGGGATTAGTGTACAAAATATACCGTATTTAACAATAAGCTAAACCAACCCACTCATAATTTATGCTAATATGAAATGCATGGTTGAACCAATTGCTATTTTCAGTTCATATTGTACAAAGTGAGTTTACACGCAATGTTCAGTATAGCCTGCTACATACACTGTCACCATGTGAAGGATATTCAGAGTTTAAATTTAACAATAAGCTAAACCAACCCACTCATAATTTATGCTAATATGAAATGCATGGTTGAACCAATTGCTATTTTCAGTTCATATTGTACAAAGTGAGTTTACACACAATGTTCAGTATAGACTGCTACATACACTGTCACCATGTGAAGGATATTCAGAGTTTAAATTTTGCAGTGTTTACAGTTATCACACATATACTAAAGTAAATTAACGTTTTCACATTTTCAGGCGGTGGTTGCTTCAAGCTAAAGAATTTACGTCAGTTATGATACACATCAGTTACGTTTTCCACGCACACACTGCAATCAGTTAGGAATAACATTTAACTTTTTTACAGTTTTCACACTGTAGTGACCCAGAGCTAATGTATGCGCATCAGTTACAAATCACATTTAATATTTGTATATTTTCACATATACACAACAAAATCAGTCACCATCATCAACATTTTTAGATGTTAGTGACCGCAAGTTAAGGTATTTGCTTTATCTGAAACTATAAACGCTCATCATCTTGAGATAATAAACCTAGCTTTTGCTATTTAACAGAAAACGTGGGATTTGAATAACATACCGTACAGTAGTTTTAGCTTCAGAATTCAGTACATATTGCGGGAACTCCTGAAAGGGAAATTCTTTAACCAAATTCTGTTTTACACTCTTTGCTCTGCAAATTAAGCTTCCTGACTCAGTCTCATGGACGTACATTTTAGCTTGTAGACCCACAAATCTTGTAACAGGTTCACCATTCATCATATCTTTCATTCGTCCATCTTTTTAATTTAAAGTGGAATCTTATATTTGTTACTTACAGAGGAACCTGAAGTATCAAAACATGAATGTACATCACTCCTGATATCCTCACAAATATCTAAAGTTTTAAGGTGAAAAGTTAAGCTATGGTTATCTATGAAACAGAGTTTTGAACAGTTAGCCAGAAATTTGTTTAGTACATACCCAAAATGAAAATCCATGAGATGGGTCTTTGAGGTATCTGGTATAGCCATTTATGCTGCAATGGGCTTATCAAAGAATAGCAAGACTTTTTAATCCAGTACGAACGGAATTATTCTTAAAACAACACTGTTTTTAAAATTATGTTGCGCAATCTCTGCACGTGTACCCTCAGAAGAAATCGTTAGTTATATGTCTCACATAATTCATACATAGCTTTATCAGATGTGCTGTCTTTCATCCATTAGAAAAGGAATTCTTCTCAAAATTATTACTTGCACTCATACATTTCAGTGCATTAGTCTCACTATAAGGCTTCATCGAACGAACTTTTCTAAATAACAAAATACTATGAACTTTGTTACCTGTATTTATTATGTAAACGTGGAATTACATGTTTTTTGTACTGAATAACTTAGTTATGGCTATCATATGAAGACGACATTAATTTATATGCTTTGTTACTCTGAGAGGTTGGGGGCCATTTGTTGAATAGTCAGATAAATATGAATGAAAAATTATCTACTTCGTTAGGATATTCGAGATCTACTTCCAAAATATGTCTCAAGTGACAAACATCTGGCGTATTTTTCAAATCAAATGTTTCAACATGCTCTGAGGAGAGGCGTACTAAATTGGACACCAGATAATAATATAACATTGCCCAGTTGTAAAGGCTATTCAGATGAAGATATAGCATATTCATGATTTTTGTCATCATAACGATTCATGAACCAATGGTTTGCAAGGTCATATTTCCAAAAACAAGGAGCAGTTCCGTTTTAATACCCTTTTTCGGCAAACTGAAACTGTGTTATGTCAGTAACAAACTGCAATCCTGCTCTGGTCATTTTCAGTAGCACATTCTTTGTGAGGCCCAGTGAAGCAATGTAAGGAACGAGGTTCATTCCATTACATTCTCTAAGACAAACGCTACAGATGGTTTAGAATACCTCAGCAAACAATAGCGTTCATTTTTCAAATATAAATTAGAATATTCTCCTAGTTTCTTACACTTTAATAAATTCCATATACACACTTCTTTCGT
This sequence comes from Schistocerca nitens, assembly GCF_023898315.1. Classification (NCBI taxonomy): domain Eukaryota; kingdom Metazoa; phylum Arthropoda; class Insecta; order Orthoptera; family Acrididae; genus Schistocerca; species Schistocerca nitens. The sequence continues at coordinate 187,370,727 of NC_064618.1, read as the reverse complement.
ACTCCTCCTCTGCTGTAGTTTCACCTAATGATGGACTTAAGGTTCGCAAATCGATCCCAGTGAAAATAGTTCACTGCTCAGAAACAGTTATGGAATAACACATAATCAGATCGTCAGGGAAATATGTCCTCATTAGCTTGAATTCACCTCACTTCAAGAATGATGCACGCAATTAAGTTAATCTGTAAATCGGAAATTGATACTGCATCTCCTCTCTTCGAATATTACTGCAAAAACATTGTTAAATGATTTATATTTGTCCATATGCAATGACATAAGATAAATGTGACCTGGATTTACTTATACTTCTAGGTTACTATCGTCATCGTTTGATCACAAATATTTGTGACCAAGAACTAACATAATAATTGCTCTCATTGTGAGATACGACTGGGATCCTGAAGAGACGTCTATCATTTAAGTTACGGGTGGCATGTGTAGTATCCCTATATGCACTGTTAAAACGACCCTGTTCTCTATGTTTTACATCTCTTTCCTAGAACTGGTCCAGGCAAATATGACAGACGTAAGCTGAGAGAAACCCTAATTCTTCTTTATGACTTAATACCGTCTTATTACTTCGCAAGAACGTATTCACACTATCAGCAGTTAAATACAGTTGTTCAGTTAACTATTTTATGCAGTTGCTGCCCTTGTACAATTTAGATTCTGATTATCCCTGATCAAAGTTATAGTGTATGTAATACACTGTACTGAACAGTGCATGTAAATGTACTTGATTCGACTGAGAAACTGGAATATTCACAAAGAGAGTGTTGTCAGACGTAAGTGATACAAAAATTAAAAACTGGCATATTATGATTACTTTCATTCCATAATGTCATACAGGATTATTTTTTGGGCTAATACAGCGAGCCCAAATAAAGTTCTCTTGGTAAAAAAAGTCTCAAAGAATTATTTGTGGTGTTAACTATAGAACTCAGGCCTGCTTAATGAACTAGATGAAATATACATACACATTTTTCAAACAAACAGCTCAGTTCCTGGATTCATCACTAAAAATAACAATAATCTACACTAAAGTTTAAAGCAGTGTACTTTTCTCCACTATTTGAGAAAATATATTTTCAGTGACTTGGCAGCAGTCGTAAAAGGTTTAACTACCAATGAGGTCAATGTTAAGAGGCGCCTAGGGGCCTACTGAATGGCCTACTCCATCCATTCAGTTGGTTAATTTCTCAGAAATATGTATGTTACTAACGAAATAAAGTATTGTGAGTATTACAACAATTTGACTTCCCTACAGATTCAGTGCAGTAATATGATCATTATAAATAGTTTAAAATGACTTTTTTGTTTGATGATTCATGTCTGCAACAGCCCAATAATTATTATGTGTACCTCAGTGTAATAAATATTTATTATGGTCTGTGAGAATTTGTTTACTCAATTATAAAAATATATTTACGATTTCTTTTACTCATTCCAGATCCTTGATGACCATTTCTCCTGCATCTGGGGAAGGTACATTAGGATATTTCTTGTTCTTTCTAAATATTTATTTTGTATCTTTGTTTTCCTGACTTATTCTATACCCTGAAGTATCTCCGCATTGTGGTCCCACTGGATCGAAAAGTTCATTTAATCTGATCTATGATTACTAGAAGCAGTTGATTATATCATCCATTTCGTTTCATCATAAAAAGTAGTTTCAGCTTGTTACTAAATTTGGTATATTCCATTACTCATTCTTTCATCTAGAAATGATATTGCTGACTGGTTTATACTGTTCGCAGTCAACTAAATCTGAATCCAACATACCTTTAAATAACACAAACAGTGCTCACATACCACAATATAATGAAGAAAGAGTAATAGTACTATGTGCTAGCCCTGAAGGAATCTTTACGTAACTGGAGTATTAAGAATATATATTAGGAACCTGCAACACTCATTGATTTACTTGTTTTCCACAATACTAATCTGTAGTGATACAACACGAAATTCTCACTTTCTTTCTCCATCATCCAGCCGTAATCAAATGCCAAATACACTAACAGAAACTTTTTCATTCTGGTTTTGGAATGTGTGTGCACGCTTCGGCGTGTTACAGAATAGTATGTTATTAACTTTAATTTGTCTGAGATTGGATGATAATTACACACATTCTGCACTGCTATTTACAGGATGCAATCCTGCTACTGCCGGCCATTTGACGCGGGAATTACAATATAAGCGAACATTTATTACTGCATTGTTGATTTCTATCACTTTGTGTAGTTTTGTGTGTTGTTCTCCATAAAACTCTTCATTTGTAATAACACTGACCCACAGCTGAACTATTTGTTTCAATGCCCAACAGCAATTTTTCTATTCAAAGGTCATTAGTTTCTTAAGCAGGTTGTCACTTCCAGTAACTGAGTATCTACCAGCACTAATTTGAAATTGCATTAAACTCACATTTTTTGTATTTTCGTGTATTTCTTCCCCAGATTTTGGCAAGAGGAAGTTGCAGACCAGTTCAAAATCATTTTTAAGACCTTGATTGACACACCCTCTTTTCAAAGACAAAAAAATATGCATTCAAGAACTGGATCTTTAAATCTAGTCCTACGAGCTATTAAACACGGCGTATTCGACGTTTAATTGCACATTCAGCAGTAACCAATTCCAGATCAATGGTTGGATTTAATTTAACACAATTTAGGGATAGGTCGCCCTTTATTGCAAATAAAATGAAATTGTATAGAGTATAAACATAATTGTTAAACATGATACTCCACTAACACAACTTGAATGCTCTTTTGCTAGTATTGTAAGTCACTTCGTTTATGCAGTAGTATTACTGGATTGGTATTTATGTAAATCATAATCGAGACTTGATCAAAAACAACAGAAAGTAGTCTCTGTTATTCAACTACTGCTCCAGTCGGGTGTTAGTTGACCCTCGGTACTCTGCGCCATAGCAGTTTCAGATTCTGGTAGTCCAGTAATTTTATTATATTATCTCAGGCTTATCCTTTTTTGGGAGTGGTAAACATGACCAAGAAGAAGAAAAGTGCTGAATGATGATTCCTGTGTTGGCACAATATCGATAATATGCAAATCCTAGTAGGTGTCTCACTTTTATTTCCTACTTTCCTGCTGAGAATACGAGTTCTAACTAGTCCCGACAAGAACGAACTTGTCCTAGCAAGGAAAAGCGATTGGTGAACAGTTTGTGATGTGTCAGAAGAAGTCGAGACTTGCTGTCATCTCCATTCAAGAAATCACCACATTTCACTGAGCTGCCTTGCATACGCTCATGCTTCCATGTCTTACACATTGAAGGTTTAGGGGACATAGCCGTAATGTTGAATTGAGGTGCCCTATCAGGACTTATACATCCAAGGAACCAGTAATTATCTCTCATACGCTCGTGTTGCCTCATTAAAAACTGCTTAACAAACGAAATGCTTGCATTCGCGGAATTACCATATTTCACTGAGCTTCCTTGCATACGCTCGTGCTTGCATGTCTTACATATTCAAGGTTTAGGGAACATATTCGTAATGTCGAATGCAGGTGCCCTGTTAGGAATAGTACATTCAACGAATCAGTAATGCTCTCTCAGACGCTCGAGTTACCTCATTACAAACTGCTTAACAAACGAACTGGTTGCCCTAACCTGCTGCCTGCACCGGGACCACTCATCTCTGTTGGGGCGTCTGTACTGTGTGCAACGAATTTCACGTTACACTTTTAAACCGTATGTAGATGCTGGTGGTCTATGAGACCACGAAGAACATTTTCGCACCAGTACCATGTCTGAAAATTGATTCCAAGAAGTTATGTTCTCATAACCTAAAAGTGACCATAATAGGAGTCGTTTGGTATGTGGTACAGCGTATTTTAACAATAGCTCTTCCGGTCAGCGTACGACAAACAGGTCTCTTGTATCACGGATCAGCTGCATGCAGACTTGTCAGATTATTGTTTGGTGTGCTTAGGTTATTCCCGCGCACACTTACGTGCAGTAGTTTGATTAGTATGAGAACACACTTTTTCCTGCTTGGTACCTTGTATTAGTGTAGCTAGAAATACAAGAAAATGTCCAATCGTTGTACTTTATAACATCATGAACACAGCTACGATAAATGACCACGTTATTTTCAATACAAACGAGAAAGAGCAACTGAGAGAGAAAGAATTCTTTAGGCAGTTTTCTTTTTTGGTTCTACAAGACCTTCTTTCAATAAAGCGCTATGTCAAAAACAGCCAAAAGAAGGTAACGTGCAGAATTGGAGCGCTTTGCGATGTAAAAAGTTGTGAAGTGGATTTAACTGTGGGCGCACGAGTATGATATCAGGACTGCAAAACTAAAAACAGAAAAAAAACGGATATGTTAATAAAAACTGCAATAAATAGATTCGCTATGTAGTGGACTGTTAAGGCAGCCAGTCCACAGTGAAGTAGCCGAAAGGGCACGCGTCAACTCACGCCGTCTGGCGTTAAGTCTGGAACAGGATTCGTAATGAATGTGATAAAGAAAAGAACGTAGCTGCTAGAACACTTAACTTTTATATCGTCCTTTGATATACAGCATTCTGGATGATACAAGTGAGACTCTATCTTGAGGTACATGCAACGTTACAAATGGTTAATGGCGCCTTGCTAGGTCGGAGCCATTAACTTAGCTGAAGGCTATTCTAACTGTCTCTCGGCAAATGAGAGAAAGGCTTCGTCAGTGTAGTCGCTAGCAACGTCGTCGTACAACTGGGGCGAGTGCTAGTCAGTCTCTCGAGACCTGCCGTGTGGTGGCGCTCGGTCTGCGATCACTGCCAGTGGCGACACGCGGGTCCGACATGTACTAATGGACCGCGGCCGATTGAAGCTACCACCTAGCAAGTGTGGTGTCTGGCTGTGACACCACACGCTATGTCATTCTGTTACTGCGTACCAAGACTGTATCAACAATGTATCCCCTTGAATATGTGCAGTACTTTTGTAGCACCTTATTTTATATTCCATTAGCGTAAATGCTTTGACCAAAATACAATTATTTTCTCTTAAACAATATATTAGACTGGTAGGTAATGATTTCACTTCATTTACTAAAACTTTTCTCCGTAATGTACTTATCATAATGGAAGTCAAAAGCGATGGTAACTGTAAGAGCCTGTGAGACCAGCTGTGTGTACTGACGCCGAGATTCCAGATGTGTGCACCGTCTAGTTAATAACGTCACAATCGTGAACTATGGTAGAAACATCGAGCGACCGTTAGAACCTTTTTTTCATATACAGTGTGTTCAACGCTTCCCAAACACTAGCATTCTTACAGTTCTCTGGCAGCTGCCTTAAACGTGCTCGGATATTTAACCGACGTGATTGTGTCACCATTAATATTGGAAGGACTGTTTTTCCATGCTTAACTATCATCTTCTTATGCGTTTGAAGCTCTCATCAAAGTATTTCAGTTTGTGTTTTCCAAGAATTTCTTCCTTTTTTGGTGGTCGATTTGATTTCGCTTTAACTGATGTTCAAATAACTCCTGGACAGGTCTGATTTACAATTGCTTTTGTTCATGCTGACTCTGCTCCACGATCATTAGTGACAAGTCTAGAATTCTTTTCACGTTTAAGGTAATGAAGGCTGAAGTCAGCCAGTACGCAAAGCCATATGCGGTGTAAAATACGTTAGTTTTTGACACGCAGTACTCATATAATCTTTACAATCTTTGTCATAGCAGTTTATGGGGTCAAACGGACCTGATCCCGTCAAAAGTCGAGACGCGTATTTATGAGTAATATTACGTGTACTGTGAATGTGTTGTTAGCCGCCAACACGACTTACACGTTTTTAATATTCTGTAATGTGTCCTCTCTCTGAAGAATGTTGTCAAGCAAGTATCAGATCACTTAAATCAGTGGTAACAGTTGTTACTTCAGATAAAAACGTTAAAATACAGTTGCAAGGTTAACAAATGTATTCAAGTCATTTTGATACTTTTAAAATTAATGCACCGAGAAGCGTATAACTTGGTGAGACTAATCATAGAGAAAGAATAAAACGTTTTGCACGACAAAACGGCTTTTCCTGAAAACCTGGAAGTTAGCTCTCAGATTCTGAGGCCAAGAGATTTTAACAGTAGAGGAGAAGACTTAAACCACCGGACATTTTCAGATTTCAAGGAAACGGAAGCAACGTGAACATTAAATGTAGGTGTGTTAATACTATATGGAACATCAACACAATGTTACCTGGCTTATCCCAGTACCTTATGGACAAACGTCATACAGGTAGCTGGAATGTGGTTTCCTTACTAACGGACAAGCAGTGAAGAAGTTCATTAATAGCCAAAGTAGCGTTAATAACAGATGCTCTAAACAGTTCGTATGGTTAACTGCCTATACGTGAAAAATAAAAAAAATATCTTCCAAAGGTTTCAAATCATGCAGATTTATTTTCTGGATGAAGTACTTTACATACAACTAAGACAAATAATATCTAGAAGGCAATGTTTAGAGGGAATATTTATTTCACCAATTTTAACCCCTCCATCGTGTTATTTTCATTCCAAAGACTAAATAAGGACTAAAACAACTGTAATTTTCTCCTCAAGCAGAGTTAATTTTTCCTTAAATTATGTTCAGATTTGCGAATAATATAAGTTTTTTCTTCGTCCAGTAATTATAAAATCTTTGTTCCTTTTAGATATATGGCCTCTTTAGTGAAAGAATACACGTTGGAAGAAGATGCTAGTCCTCAAAGATCATTCGCAATGTGACACGAAAACAAAGCGAACAGTGTAATAAAGACCAAGAAAAACCAAAATAAATACTACTTTACTGTTAATGAGTGAACACTGTGGGAAGGATACGTACGCATTCGAGACGTCAACGTAAGACTGTCGACTAGTGCCAGAATGAGATTTTCACCCTACAGCAGAGCGTGCGCTGATATAAAACTTCCTGGCAGAATAAAACTGTGTTCTGTACTGAGACAGAGTTCGAGTATCGGTCCGGCACACAGTTTTAATCTGTCAGGAAGTTTCATATTGACTAGTGAATCTTTGACATTGACATGCCATTCCATTGACGATCTGTCGTAATCCGTCATTTGAGATATATTTTCAAAGTTTTTGGCGTTCCGATATGTCCACTTCCGTGCTGTTTTGATGGTCTGTGGGAATGCCGCTAAATGAAATTCATTGTGGAATTTTTTGGCGCTCCGATTCATTCCGTTCCATTGATTTTTTGGTCTGCGGAAGATTGCCTTTTTAGATGTATTGTGGGCTACAACGGAACATCAACGTTTAAAATTAACATTATTGATACGATGGAGAACACAAAATCCCAGCAATTTCATGATAGTGAAACTTTCATATGCTGCTCAGGTCTGTCTTAAATTTGTATTTCCGACAGTGTTAGTGCTACGATAACATTAATAAATAGCAACAAGGATAGGTTTACTATTGTAGTGTTTATCGATAAGCATCTCGTGTACGGGTTCACCGAATGCAGAAGAAGAGGTCCACGACTCTATGTTGAAATGATCTGCAGCGAGATATTGATTTATTATTGTTTGCTATACAGCCTGTACGTATGCTAAACATTTAGCAAAATTCGAGCTGTTTAGTCGTTTGCTCGAACCTGCGTAAAATGTATGAGTCGTATGATATATTTCAGTGCAACGAAGGGAACTGCGAAAAAATAATAACTTCGGTGCAACCAACAGTAAACATGATTGATTCCTCAGTGAGACAAATGATTTATTAGTTGCAAGTGGATAAGGTATCAGGAACAACTTGTAACATAGTATTGAATTTACATTAATTGCATTTTGATGTCGTTTCATTTCATTTTCTATTTTTTTCTACATACTTTGCGGACCATTGTTGGATGAGTTTCCAAAGTTGTGGGATCTATATGTTTCAGAAAGTAACTCCAATGTTACACATGCAGGCTCATTGGTGTACCAGTGGTCAATAATGGTACTTGTCTTTTAAAAACTTGTGACTGCATGTTTTGCAATAATGCTTCTGCTAATGTAAATTCATACTCGACGTAATTCTGTTTATTTTTCCAAATGGTTCAAATGGCTCTGAGCACTATGGGACTCAACTGCTGAGGTCATTAGTCCCCTAGAACTTAGAACTAGTTAAACCTAACTAACCTAAGGACATCACAAACATCCATGCCCGAGGCAGGATTCGAACCTGCGACCGTAGCGGTCTTGCGGTTCCAGACTGCAGCGCCTTTAACCGCACGGCCACTCCGGCCGGCTATTTTTCCAATTGTTTTGATGTTCAGTATATATGAATCATAAAGTGCCATATTAAATGTATAGAAAAGATTATTCGGTACACTTTCAAGCATTTGTAGCCAATATCTGATGTATTCGGTCATTAAGAACCAGTCCCCTGTTGTAATCAACAACATCTTTCTGACTGAATGTGGCGTTTTGTTAACTTCCCTATGGTTTGGTAGTTTCTTCAATTTTCTGCTTTAAAAAAATAATATGGACTCCCATTTATCCTCCATGTTCAGTGGTAATATACAATGCAGCTTTTCATTATGTATCCCTCCAGTTTAATTTTGCTTTAAAAGAATCACCCAGCATATTTTTCTATTAAAACGTTATGTCCCAACAATATATGTTCCATTTTAGACTATAGTTACAAATGTTTACGTAAATTCGTTTAAAAAATTGCATATTAGCCCGATGTCGACTCGCACAATTTATAAATTTCTATCCCACACCTTACCTTCAACGAGGTATTAAACTGTTTATTAGACTAAGTACAAGAGATCCTGAATCAGAATCAGAATTTGAAGGAGCTTTGGAGGATCAAGTAAAGCAGACGGGGTGGATAAAACTCCATCGGAATTTCTAAATTAATTTGGAAAAGTGGCTCAAAACGGTTACCCACGTTGGGGTGTAGAGTACATGAGATTGGCGATGTACCATCACACTTTCGGAAAAACATCATCCACAAGATTTCGAACACTGCAAGAGCCGACGAGTCCGAAAATTATCGCCCAGCATCTTGACAGTTCATGCAGCCAGATTGCTAACATGAATAGTACACAGAAGATAGGAAAAAATGTTGAGGATTTGCTAGATGGCACACGTTTTTGCTTTAGGATTGTTTAAGTCACCAGAGATGCAGTTCTGACGATGAGACTAATAAAAGAAGGAAGAGGAAGAAAATCGAGACAAGTCCATAGGATTTGGCGACCTGGAAGAAATGTCTGACAATGTAAAACGTTGCAATATGTTCGAGATTCGTTGAAAAATAGGAGTAAGCTAAAGGCGAAAAGGTGTAATATGCAATATGTACAACAACCCAGGGGGAACAATAACAATGGAAGATCAAGAGTTAAGTGGACGGATTACATCGGGTGTGAGACAGGGACGTATCCTTTAGGCACCACTGTTCAATCTGTACATAGAAGAAGCAATGACTGAAATAAAAGAACGATTCTAGCTTAGGATTAAAACTGAAGGTGAACAGATACCATTGATAAGATTCGCTGATGACGGTGTTACTGGCAGTAAAAGATGAATTACAAGATCTGTTGAATGGGATGAACTTATGGATTGAGAGTAAACCGAAGAAGGACTAAATTAATGCGCAGTAGCAGATACGAGAACAGCGAGAAATTGGGTATTAGGGAGTAGATAAAGTTCAGGAATTTTGCTACGTAGGCAGCCTAATAACCCTCTACGGAAGGTGCTAGGGGAACGTAAAAAGTAGACTGACACTTTCAAGAAGGGTATTCCTGACCGAGAGAAGTCCACTAGTATCAAACATAGGCCTTACTTTGAGGAAGTAATTTGTGGAAAAGTACCTTTGAAACACATCATTGTGTGACAGGGCAACGAGGACTGCGGCAAAAACGGAATAGAAGGAAATCGAAGCCCTTTAGATGTAGTGCTACAGCAGTGTGTTGAAAATTATGTAAACTAACAAGGTAAGGAATGTGAAGGTTCTGCACAGAATCAGAGAGGAAAGGAATATTAGGAAAAGGCTGACAAGAAGAAGAGACAGGATGATAGGACATTTGTTGAGACAGAGAGAGCTGTAGGGCGTAAAAACTGTAGAGGAAGACAGAGACTGGAATACATTCAGTAAACTGCTGAGAACATAGGCTGCAATTGCTATTCTGGGATGAAGTGGTTGACATAGGAAAGGAATGGATGACAGGCGGCATCAAATCAGTCAGAAGACTTTGACGAACTTCATCCCCTTAAATTTCATTAACGATTAAACAATCATAGCGTTCTCTTTCCTTATACATATTTCTCTTAAATTTTTCTATTGAATTAATTTATTGCAAATGTTACTTTACGAAATTTATTACATTTTTTATTTCTGTATTTATTTATCCTCATCTGATTAAGGCCACCAGGACCCTCTTACAATATACCAGAGTTTCAGAGATACAGTAGCATTTTTACACCCAGATTAGCTAAAGAATAAGCATTTTTAATATGACAAACAGTGGTACACCCTGATTACCTAGAGAATAACCATTTTTAATATGAAAAAGAGTAGTAAACCATTTTGGGTGTCTACAGAGACAATGTGAGTAATAGTACTAAGAACTAATAAATTTAATACTGGCAGAAATTCTGCTACTGTTACTGCCGCTGCCAATAATAATGATAATACAAATGATAACGATAACAGTAATAATAATAATGGAAATAATAATGACAACGAAAACAATAATTATAGTGGAAGATATAGAAAGAATTATAAGTGTACAAAATAGAAGTTTTCTGATACAGCATGCTCTCTAGAAGGGAAATTTAAGGAGATTCCACCAGCTAAGAAAACTGGGAAATGAAAAGGTCTATTTGGGAACAAGGATGCACAATATGACTGGTGTATACAGGAACTTTGGTAATGTTTATAGTGGCTTTGATAGATATGTAATTCGCTGTCTAGCGAATCAGGTGACCTTATTTACTTCTCTAACATAATGAGGGAACAGTTATCTGAAAAATGTGAAAACCCAGTGCCTTGCAAAAATCTTTTCAGTGGTACCTTTTGCCTGTATATCGGTGTTTCTGTGATGGCTCTCTTAGAAGAGTCCAACTGTAATTCTTCTCCTTGAGCCATTATTATGCATAAAGCAAACCATATTTTAACATAATTGAGACTCAGATGGATCCATGTCTCATTAAATTCCTTTCTTATATTTATATAGATTATTTATTTTTCCACATACCGATTGGTTCCCGTGACAATATTATTCCAAAAGGCGTTGTCGAGCAATATGCGAAAAAGTCTAACTCTCTCGTACGTCCCAATCGTCCTAAAATTGGTACTCCTATGCCAGTAGTCTGCGTCTACTCAAAGATATTTAGTTTCTTACCTTTTTATTTCCAAATCCTTGGCTTCGATGGCTCAGGACTGGTACTGTCTTCATCTTCAATGATCAATCTTCTTGGACATTTTCTTTCAGGAAAAAATACCACTACCATCATTATAATGATTGGCAGGCCCTACCGAATAACTGTCCGCAACAGTAACACACTTATCACTGCCACCATCATTATTAGATGTTCTCGTTGCAGACATGGTAGGTGCATGGGTAGTTTGATTCTTTTAGGGTATTATAACTGACGCATATGTGTGCAGTGAAGGAATACAGGTAAATGATAAAGGAATATCGGGAACTGTTGAACCACGTATCTCACTCGTATTGTAGGCTCATATTGTTCACGTGTAATCCGCACGGACTACCACGTCGGCAGTTAGGGTCTTGATTTAATTATCATTTCATCCCATAAGGCAGGCTCGTACATATTCCTTCTGCCCTCCTTCATGTTAACAGAAGTCTCACTCGTGGCTGTAAACCAAGAGATTAATGCAACCCTCAGAAAGTGTAAACGAGCATGGAGCCAGAATGGATACAGTTTTCTTTTTGTAACGAGCGTTACTGTATTAATAGAGTAATAGAAGAGGAGATACTGAAATTGTAATCCGTGGCACTACTAAAACATGCAACACTGGCAACACTGCCCGGTGAAATTCTTCTGCTCGGATACGTCTATCAACTATTGCTCCCAACTGCACAGTAATGTAGCTCTGGGGGTGTTTTTGCCTCCCAAACGCGGATCATCCTAAATTTGGTGTTGATAGTTTTAGTCGTATACCGGACATCAAATTCATTTAAACACGATGAATTGCTAATAGGCTCTGGAGTATTATTTGTATGAGCACAAAACTATGGCTAAGACGGTATTTCTACATCGTGAACACGAATCCGTAATGAAAACGCCGGGTGATCAAAGCCTACAATTTTTCATGTCGTGTTGACATCTGCCTGCTAAGATACGATACTCTCTAGTATGAGAAGAGAAGCTTCATATCAAATCCCACCAGCTAACTGAGATCAACGCAAACACACCATTGCTTGGTTAACAAGGTCTTCACAAAGATATGCGTTATGTAATGCTGAAGTAGTCATTACCATCTCTCTTTCATCCAGTAAGAGGCAACACTCATGTCTGCAGCTGCACGCGTAATACGTTTCTCAGGTGTTTACGTATGTGTGAGTGTGTGTGTGTGTGTGTGTGTGTGTGTGTGTGTGTGTGTGTGTATGTGCGTGTGTGTATGCACGCTTATTTAGATACTGAAAGTAAATGGAAATATTATAAGTTACATCACTGTTTTCAATATCTTCTCTTTTTTGAACATGGTGCCCAAAATTAAGATTGTTTGGATACTTACGAAAATGACGAAAAATGAGCATATTTTAACTGTGATTTAGTATTTTGATAAAAAATACAAGTTGTTCAGATACTGCATCATTCAGATCGTCTTTGTGTGTGTGTGTGTGTGTGTGTGAGAGAGAGAGAGAGAGAGAGAGAGAGAGAGAGAGAGAGAGGGGGGGGGGGGAGAAGAGAGAAAGAGAGAGAGAGGGAGAGAGAGAGAGAGAGAGAGAGGTGAGGTAGAATATATGCTGACCATTTACGGAACACGGCAGATGCTTCAAAATACACTCCTGGAAATGGAAAAAAGAACACATTGACACCGGTGTGTCAGACCCACCATACTTGCTCCGGACACTGCGAGAGGCCTGTACAAGCAATGATCACACGCACGGCACAGCGGACACACCAGGAACCGCGGTGTTGGCCGTCGAATGGCGCTAGCTGCGCAGCATTTGTGCACCGCCGCCGTCAGTGTCAGCCAGTTTGCCGTGGCATACGGAGCTCCATCGCAGTCTTTAACACTGGTAGCATGCCGCGACAGCGTGGACGTGAACCGTATGTGCAGTTGACGGACTTTGAGCGAGGGCGTATAGTGGGCATGCGGGAGGCCGGGTGGACGTACCGCCGAATTGCTCAACACGTGGGGCGTGAGGTCTCCACAGTACATCGATGTTGTCGCCAGTGGTCGGCGGAAGGTGCACGTGCTCGTCGACCTGGGACCGGACCGCAGCGACGCACGGATGCACGCCAAGACCGTAGGATCCTACGCAGTGCCGTAGGGGACCGCACTGCCACTTCCCAGCAAATTGGGGACACTGTTGCTCCTGGGGTATCGGCGAGGACCATTCGCAACCGTCTCCATGATTCTGGGCTACGGTCCCGCACACCGTTAGGCCGTCTTCCGCTCACGCCCCAACATCGTGCAGCCCGCCTCCAGTGGTGTCGCGACAGGCGTGAATGGAGGGACGAATGGAGACGTGTCGTCTTCAGCGATGAGAGTCGCTTCTGCCTTGGCGCCAATGATGGTCGTATGCGTGTTTAGCGCCGTGCAGGTGAGCGCCACAATCAGGACTGCATACGACCGAGGCACACAGGGCCAACACCCGGCATCATGGTGTGGGGAGCGATCTCCTACACTGGCCGTACACCACTGGTGATCGTCGAGGGGACACTGAATAGTGCACGGTACATCCAAACCGTCATCGAACCCATCGTTCTACCATTCCTAGACCGGCAAGGGAACTTGCTGTTCCAACAGGACAATGCACGTCCGCATGTATCCCGTGCCACCCAACGTGCTCTAGAAGGTGTAAGTCAACTACCCTGGCCAGCAAGATTTCCGGATCTGTCCCCCATTGAGCATGTTTGGGACTGGATGAAGCGTCGTCTCACGCGGTCTGCACGTCCAGCACGAACGCTGGTCCAACTGAGGCGCCAGGTGGAAATGGCATGGCAAGCCGTTCCACAGGACTACATCCAGCATCTCTACGATCGTCTCCATGGGAGAATAGCAGCCTGCATTGCTGCGAAAGGTGGATATACACTGTACTAGTGCCGACATTGTGCATGCTCTGTTGCCTGTGTCTATGTGCCTGTGGTTCTGTCAGTGTGATCATGTGATGTATCTGACCCCAGGAATGTGTCAATAAAGTTTCCCCTTCCTGGGACAATGAATTCACGGTGTTCTTATTTCAATTTCCAGGAGTGTATCATCATAACAGTAATTGAAATACTTTCAGCTGAAGGAGAACCGTTAACCAAAGGTTACCTAATATGTCCTGATAAGAGGTTAGAAAACAAGAGTTTACGTTTCGTTATACTGAATTCAAGATAAACCTTTCGTTCAGGGCAGTCATGTTCAGTGTGGCCGGTTTCATTAATTGTGAAGCATACTAGCAGTTGCCCCCTGTATGTAATATATACTTGATAGCCGTGACACCCATTAAGGATTCGATCACTTTTTAACGCCCATGTTTATAGATATTCCATTTGCGATGGGGAGCGACTAAAGGTCTGCCCAGTCCTCGTTCCGATCTGTACAACGTTTCCGTAAGTCTGCAATTGAGTTTCATTGTTTTCTTTGGAATTTTGTTGAGAATATGAAAAACATGTGCATTTGTCAGGCTAACGGTAAACTTCGAGACAGAATCTGTTGCTTACGTTAACTCAGAGCTACAATCGCAGTCACAGATTACTCGATGGTGCACTACGCCAGAGCAAAGATTGGGACAGGATGTCGACCCGTTAGTATTTTTACACCGTTCGCCCGACCTCTTATTAGTTTCATGTGGGTAATTCGATAGCTGCTCGCAGCTCGTTGAGCTTGTGAATTCTAGTTTCGCAGTATGTTTCCATCATTAGGTTTCCATTGTTGCACTTAATTTTTCATACACTTAGGAAGCTGTAAAGACTACCACTTTCCACCTAATGTACCTAAGTGGCACATATGTGAGGTGGCACAAATAGTACGTAAGCTGTAAACACAGTTCAGCGATCACAAATAGACCCATCTGACAGAGCGCTACGAACGCCGAGCTCGGACCGTAGCTATAAACACGACTCATACAGCTCGCCCCACTGCTTCACTTCCACCAGCACTTCTTGTCCTACCTTAAACTTCACAGTTCTCCTGCACATACCGAGAGAATAGCGTTCTTGGAGTTCCGGTCTGACAAACAGTTCAGATTTTCGATTTCCTTCTGGTTCTAAGCACATTCGTGCATTTCGCGTGAACATATGGCTTAAGGATAGCAATATTTCGTGTCACCTTCAGTCGGATGAAAGTTTGTAGACAGTGTCTTTGGTGCACCCTGAAAGGAAATAATGACGAGCATTAAATCCAGCCTCTTTAACGAATCTCCTCTAACAATCCTTATGACAGAGATAAATTGTTATTAAGCTACCCCTGACTATCGATAAAAACGCGCCCAACATTTAAAATGCTGCAACCACAATTATGTTTCTAGGTTACATCTAGTACCCACTCTGTCAGTGGCTGTTAAGCAGGTTCAGAGGACCACTTAACATCAAACTGTCTGTCAAGAAGTAATGTCACAGAAACTGATGCTGGATGAGTCCACAGTGCTTACTAATACTCCAACAGACGGGCAGGTTATTTTACTAAAGCAACGAATGAGATGTTTGTACGCGCCAGCACTGACGTGAGAATTACGAATACTTTCCCTACTGTTAAGTCTGAACGTTAATGAAACTGTGAAGTCCATTACATATACATCTACACCTAGATGGGTACTCTGTAAATCACATTTAAGTGCCTGGCTGAGGGTTCATCGAACCCTCTTCCCAAAATACTCTATTATTCCAATCTCCTGTAGCGCACGGAAAAAACCAAAACTTATATCTTGCCGTGTAAGCTTTGATTTCTCTTACTTTATTATCATGATTGTTTCTCCCTATGTAGGTCGGCATAAACAAAATATTTTCACATTCGGAGCAGAAAGTTGGTGATTGAAATTTCCTGAGAAGATCCTGCCGCAATGAAAAACGTATTTGTTTTAATGATGTCCACCACAAATTCTGCTTCATTTCGATGACACTCACTCCCATATTTGGCTGTAATACAAAGCGTGCTACCCTTCTTTAAACTTTCTTGATATACTCCGTTAATCCTATCTGGTAGGGATGTCATACCGCGCAGCAGTATTCTAAATGAGGACGGACCAGAGTAGAGTAGGCAATCTCTTCAGTAGATCCGTTGCATCCTCCAAGTGTTCTGCCAATAAAACGCAGTCTTTCGTTTGCCTTCCCCACAACATTTTCTATGTGTTCCTTCCAATTAAGTTGTTCTTAATTGTAATTTCCAGGTATGTGCTTGAATTTACGGCCTATAGATTTGACTGATTTATTGTGTAACCGCAGTTTAACGGATTCCTTTTAGGACTGATGTGGGTGACCTCGCACGTTTCGTTATTTAGGATCGATTGACAATTTTTGCATCATAGAAATATCTTTGTAAATCGTTTTGCAACTTGTCTTGATCTTCTGATGACTTTACTAGTAGATAAACGATAGCATCATCTACAAAAGCCTAAGCTGACTGCTCAGGTTGTCTCGTAGATCTTTTATACACACATATCAAAAAAAGTTTTCCATCACTTCGATTGCGAGAGTTCCGGAACCTGTACAGAAAATTGAAATATAGATCGAGATAAACGTCATTTCCGCCCTTTTTATTGCTCATAAAGCCACACATTGCATGTTGTACCACCATACAGCGAGACCTTCAGAGGTGGTGGTCCAGATTGCTGAACACGCCTGTACCTCTAATACCCAGGAGCACGTCCTCTTCCATTGATGCATGCCTGTATTCGTTGTGGCTTACTGTCCACAAGTTCATCAAGGCAGGAGTGGTCCATATTGTCCCATTCCTCAACGGCGAATCGGCGTAGATCCCTCAGAGTGGTTGGTGGGTCACGTCGTCCATAAACAGCCCTTATCAATCAATACCAGGCATGTGCGATAGGGTTCATGTTTGGACAACATGCTAGCCACTCTAGTCGAGCGATTCGTTATCCTGAAGGAAGCATTCACAATATGTGCACGATGGGGGTGCGAATTGTCGTCCATGAATACGAATGCCTCGCCAAGATGGTGCCGATATGGTTGCACTATCGGTCGGAGGATGGCATTTACGTATCGTACAGCCGTTACGACGACTTCCATGACCACCTGCCGCGTACGTCGACCCCACATAATTCCACCCCTATACTACAGGGAACCTCCACCTTGCTGCACTCGCTGGACAGTGTGTCTAAGGCGTTTAGCCTGACTGGGATGCCTCGAAATACGTCTCCGACGATTGTCTGGCAGAAAGTAACAATGCAGAAGCGATCGAACCGCGGTACTGATTGTCTAGGCATGTTTGAACTACCGACAACACCAGCCGTGTGCTTCCTTCCTGGTGGAATGACTGTAACTGATTGGCTGTCGGTCCTCCTCCGTCTAATAGGTGCTGCTCATGCGTGGCTGTTTACGTCTGACTGTTTCTGAAATATTTACTTGGTCTTCATTGGTGAAATTTCTTAAGGCTGTGTTTAGTAACTGTGCTTTGGCATCAATGTCGCGTATAGTATTTCCATTGTTATCGCACAGAGAAGACATTGTGCCTTGCCGCTAGTATAGTTCACATATTACCGGAATCTCTTTTGATTTTCTGCCAGGCTTAAGGCAATGTTACATGTTGTTGTTGTGGTCTTCAGTCCTGAGACTGGCTTGATGCAGCTCTCCATGCTACTCTATCGTGTGCAAGCTTCTTCGTCTCCGAGTACCTACTGCAACCTACATCCTTCTTAATCTGCTTAGTGTATTCATCTCTTGGTCTCCCTCTACGATTTTTACCCTCCACGCTGCCCTCCAGTGCTAAATTTGTGATCCCTTGATGCCTCAAAACATGTCCTACCAACCGATCCCTTCTTCCAGTCAAGTTGTGCCACAAACTTCTCTTCTCCCCAATCCTATTCAACACCTCCTCATTAGTTATGTGATCTACCCATCTAATCTTCAGCATTCTTCTGTAGCACCACATTTCGAAAGCTTCTATTCTCTTCTTGTCCAAACTATTTATCGTCCATGTTTCACTTCCGTAGATGGCTACACTCCATACAAATACTTTCAGAAACGACTTTCTGGCACTTAAGTCTATACTCGATGTTAACAAATTTCTCTTCTTCAGAAACGCTTTCCTTGCCATTGCCAGTCTACATTTTATATCCTCTCTACTTCGACCATCATTAGTTATTTTACTCCCTAAATAGCAAAACTCCTTTACTACTTTAAGTGTCTCATTTCCTAATCTAATTCCCTCAGCATCACCCGATTTAATTTGACTACATTCCATTATCCTCGTTTACATAGTGGAAACTATTATAATCATCTCACATTGAAGTCCGCGCTAAATTTCGTGCTTGTTAAACATGCAATCCACGTCAGTGCCTAAGCTGGTCATTTTCTCATAAAACAGATCTGCTTTTTGGTAATTCTGCCTACATACTACAAGTGTGACAACTATGTCAAATGATTCTTCATCATAACATAACATTAGTGAATGAAAACCCATTATCAATTTAGACCACCATACGTATTTTTCAAGTTGTGCTGCCGAAATGCATTGCCAAACACAATAAATGGCATTAACAGTTAAGGAGAAACGTAACACTTTCTAAAGTAAGATATCGTACTCGCATTCTTTCAGTTGGTGCAGGGCGATGCGTTTCCCGAGCTTAGTCACACGGTGCTAATCCGTGTTATTGCTCCATTTCAAATTCCCGGATTTCAGTTTTTTCTCTCTTTTACATCAGCTTACAGGAAAGGAAGTACAGAACTTAATTAGCCCTTATCGGCTTACTAAATCGCAGTCAACCAAAAAAAAAATAGGACGCACCGCTTTTGAAATAAAGTGTCCTGCATATCGTTAGGATGTACTAGACATCCATGGTAAAGGCTTATTCATTACCTCAGTGAATTTTTGGTGAGGTTATTATAGGGTATGAGTAGGAAACAACCTGCGTAAAGGTAAGCTTTAAATATGATGAGACGTAATCAGTTGCTTGTATAGACCGCCCGTCCCAATAGCTGTAGTCGCAAACCGGATCTGAGAAATACTGCACTTAAATTCTCTGGCCTGACCTGCCTGCTATCGACTTTTGATAATACTAGTCAAAGAGGTGGCGTGAACAAGGAATCATGTCAAACCTCTCTGATAAGACTTTCAGAAACGGTTCGTCAAGGCAAAGTCTAGGATTCGAGTAAACTTACAGTTCGATCTTTAGGATTCAGTTAATGTAGGTGAGTAAATCTGTGACCATAAGACTGATACGGCTTAAGTGACTAGAAGTGTCCAAAAATGTTAATAAATTTAGGAAAATTATTATGTTTCAGATGAGTCACAGAGTGTCTGTGAGCAGTCAGCGTCAAATATTGATCTCTTCAGGCTTAGGTATGGAGTTAGAATGAGTGATATTTCACGTAACTGTAGAAATAACACTGTTACTGAACCACACAAATTAAGGAAATGATAGTTCCACCCCGAAGCTACAATTTTTTAAACATGGTGTGCAACAACAGCAGAGAAGCGAATTTTCACCATTCGCCTGGTGTTTGGATAGCACTGAGCTTTCAACACAATGCTTCTATTCATTGTTAAAATTTGAGTAATTTAAAATAATGAATACTGTTCGTCTTTTGTCACCGAAACTGGTATCTTCAAGTTTCTGTCTTGTTTTCCATAATTTTTTTTTTCAAAAACGTTTCATAAGTTACCACTGAAAATATGTGGGGAGGACGCGAGTACCAACAGATTTGTCAGTTCGCAATAATATCTTTGTACTGGTTTAAGCAATAAATGTGTAGAAAACGTTGAGTTTTTAAATGTTTATTTTTATATGTAGAAGGAAACACGAGTATAATGTGAAACTTGAGTTTCTCCTGTCACAATGGTCCATTGATAGTCATCGGGCCAAATATCTCACTCAAACGAAGAAACTACAAAGAACGAAACGAGTCTAGCTTGAAGGGGAAACAAGATGGCGCTATGGTTGGTCATAGGTCAAACGGATATCAACTGCGTTTTTCAAATAGGAACCTTCATATTTTATTACGTATTCGTGTAGTACGTGAAGAAATATTAATGTTTTAGTTGGCCTAATTTTTTCGCTTTGTGATAGAAGTACTTGGCATCACATAACATTCCGCCAGTGCGTACGGTATTTGCTTCGTGATACATTATCCGTGTTAAAGTAAACCATTTTCCAATTGCGGTAAAGGTCGATATCGTGTTGATGTATGGCAGGGGCGGGCAAACGTTGCACGCGGCTCATGAGCACACAGCGCTGCACGTGTGCTGCTCGCGTGCAATCGTCGAGTGCAGTGGCGACAGCCGGCAGGTTGCCGCAGTGTAGTTCCAGGCTAAGCTGCGAACGTTGAAGCGAAGCGACCACTACGTAGTGAATTTCAGTAACCGGAAAATGCAGAGTGAATCAAGGAAATGGAGAATTGAAGAATCTTTTAAAAAGGAATGGGAGAATCATTTTTTCTCTGTGCAAAAATGTGAAAATTTGAAATGTATAATATGTGACAGTATTTTCGCTGGTCAGCGGAAGTTTGATATTGAACGCCATTATAATAAATTTCAGTATGTTGCCGTTCTTAGTGCAATAAAAGAGGAATTTCTCAAGCGATTTGGGGATATATCTTACTTATCCCAAGGTTTTGAATAGTTCTCGAGACAATCTGCTGTTTCTCTAGATGATATTCATCCCAGTTTGCAAATGGAATTAATAGGTCTACAGCGTAATTCTCGTCTGAGAGACAGGTTCCTTTTGGCAAGACGTGTGATAGATTTTTATCACGACTTTCCACAGCAAGTTTCCTCGTCTCCATCGTCAAGCCGCGAAGATAATGTCAATGTTTGGCTCGACATACGTTTGTGAGAGATTTTTTTCTGTAATGAAAATTAGTAAGTCTCGGTTAAGAGCAAACATCAGTAATGAAAATTTGCGTAACTGTTTGCGTTTGTCTGTATGTAGAAATTTTGTTCCAGATATTAAACGTATAGTAAACTCCACCTGTGATAATTAAATAAAACGTATCGTAGGTAATAGATACTCTTTCAAACGATGATTACTTTCAAGCACTGCTACTACCCTTATTCCTTCATTCAATAAAGCAGGCCAGGAAACAAAACGCATTACAGAGGAAGAAGCGGAGAGACGGTATGGTGGGGAGGGGAGAGAAGCGGGTGGCCAGCTTGCCCCTGAGTGCACGCAGAACACCTGTTAACTGCACACGTGCATGTGCACCGCACACGTGCAGAATTCCTGCCCGCCCCTGATGTATGGCTATTGTGCCAGAATGAGATTCTCACTCTGCAGCGGAGTATGCGCTGTTATGAAACTTCCTGGCAGGTTAAAACTGTGTGCCGCACCGAGACTCGAACTCGGGACCTTTGCATTTCGCGGGCAAGTGCTCTACCAACTGAGCTACCCAAGCACGCCTCATGGCTATTGTGATCAAAATACCCAACAGGCGTGTGCTATGTATGCTGCTCGGTATCCTGCACATCATCCAAGTGTCCGGACCGTTCGCCGGATAGTTACGTTATTTAAGGAAACAGGAAGTGTTTTGCCACATGTGAAACGTCAACCTACAATCTGCAACAGATGATGATGCCCAAGTAGGTGTTTTAGCTGCTGTCGGGGCTAATCCGCACATCATAGGAGACAAATTCAGCGAGAATCGGGTATCTCGAAAACGTCGGTGTTGAGAATGCTACATCAGCATCGATTGGACCAGTAGCCGGCCGGAGTGGCCGAGCGGTTATGGCGCTGCAGTCTGCAACCGCAAGACCGCTACGGTCGCAAGTTAAAATCCTGCCTCGGGCATGGTTGTGTGTGATGTCCTTAGGTTAGTTAGGTTTAAGTAGTTCTAAGTTCTAGGGGACTGATGACCTCAGAAGTCAAGTCCCATAGTGCTCAGAGCCATTTGATTGCACCCGTACCATATTTCTATGCACCATGAATTGCATGGCGACGGCTTTTAATGTCATGTACAGTACTGCCACTGGGCACAAGAGAAATTACGGGACGTTGACAGATTTTTGGTAAGTTATCTATTTAGTGACGAAGCGTCATTCATCAACAGCGGTAACGTAAACCAGCATAGTATGCACTATTGGGCAACGGAAAATCCACGATGGCTGCAACAAATGAAACATCAGCGAACTTGGCGGTTTAATGTATGGTGCGGCATTATGGGAGGAAGGATAATTGGCCCCCTCTTTATCGATGGCAATCTAAATGGTGCAATGTATGCTGATTTCCTACGCAATGGCCGGCCGCGGTGGTCTCGCGGTTCTAGGCGCGCAGTCCGGAACCGTGCGACTGCTACGGTCGCAGGTTCGAATCCTGCCTCGGGCATGGATGTGTGTGACGTCCTTAGGTTAGTTAGGTTTAAGTAGTTCTAAGTTCTAGGGGACTTATGACCACAGCAGTTGAGTCCCATTGTGCTCAGAGCCATTTGAGCCTACGCAATGTTCTACCGCTGTTACTACAATATGCTTCACTACATGACAGAATGGCTATGTACTTCCAACATGATGGATGTGCGGCACATAGCTCGCGTACGTTTGAAGCGGTATTGAATAGCATTTTTCATGACAGGTGGATTGGTCGTCGAAGCACCATACCATGGCCCTCACGTTCACAGGATCTGACATCCTCAGATTTTTTTCTGTGGGGAAAGTTTAAGGATATTTGCTATCGTGATCCACCGACAACGGCAGACAACATGCGTCAGCGCATTGCCAATGCATTTGCAAACATTACGCAAGGCGAACTACTCGCTGTAGAGAGGAATGTCGTTACTCGTAATGCCAAATGCATTGAGGTTGACGGACATCATTTTGAGCATTTAATGGATTAATGTGGTATTTACAGGTAATAACGCTGTAACACCTTGCGTTCTCATAAATGGTAAGTTCACAAAGGTAGATGTATCACATGGGAACAACCGAAATAAAATGTTCAAATGTACACTATTGGCCATTAAAATTGCTACACCACGAAGATGACGTGCCACAGACGCGAAACTTAACCGACAGGAAGAAGATGCTGTGATATGCAAGTGATTAGCTTTTTAGAGCATTCACACAAGGTTGGCGCCGGTGGCGACACCTAAACGTGCTGACATGAGGAAAGTTTCCAACCGATTTGTCATACACAAACAGCAGTTGACCGTCGTTGCCTGGTGAAACGTTGTTGTGATGCCTCGAGTAAGGTGGGGAAATGCGTACCATCACGTATCCGACTTTGATATAGATCGGATTGTAGCCTATCGCGATTGCGATTTATCGTATCGCGACATTGCTACTCTCGTTGGTCGAGATCCAATGACTGTTAGCAGAATATGGAATCGGTGGGTACAGGAGGGTAATACGGAACGCCGTGCTGGATCCCAACGGCCTCATATCTCTTACCCGCGTGGCTGTAGCGAATCGTGCAGCCATGTCTCGATCCCTGAGTCAAGAGATGGGGACGTATGCAAGACAACAACCATATGCACGTACAGTTCGACGACGTTTGCAGCAGCAAGGACTATCAGTTCGGAGACCATGGCTGCCGTTACCCTTGACGCTGCATCACAGACAGGAGTGCCTGCGATGGTGTACTCAACGACGAACCTGGGTGCACGAATGGCAAAACGTCATTTTTTCGGATGAATCCAGGTTCTGTTACAACATCATGATGGTCGCATCTGGGTTTGGCGACATCGTGGTGAACGCACATTGGAAGCGTGTATTCGTCATCGCCTTACTAGCGTATCACCCGGCGTGATGGTATGGGGTGCCATTGGTTACACGTCTCGGTCACCTCTTGTTCGCATTGAAGGCACTTTGAACAGTGGACGTTACATTTCATATATGTTACGACCCGCGGCTCTACCCTTCATTCACGCCGGCTGGTGTGGCCGAGCGGTTCTTGGCGCTACAGTCTGGAACCGCGCGACCGCTACGGTCGCAGGTTCGAATCCTGCCTCGGGCATGGATGTGTGTGATGTCCTTGGGTTAGTTATGTTTAAGTAGTTCTAAGTTCTAGGGGACTTTTGACCTTAGAAGTTAAGTCCCACAGTACTCAGAGCCATTTTTCTACCCTTCATTCGATCCCTCCGAAACCCTACATTTCAGCAGGATAATGCACGACCGCATGTTGCAGGTCCTGTAGGGGCCTTTCTGGATACCGAAAATGTTCGACTGCTGTCCTGGCCAGCACTTCTCCAGATCTCTCACCAACTGAAAACGTCTGCTCAATGGTGGCCGAGCAACTGGCTCGTCAGAATACGCTAGTCACTATTCTTAATGGACTGTGGTAACGTGTTGAATTTGCATGCGCAGCTGTACCTGTACATACCATACTAGCTCTGTTTGACTCAATGCCCAGGCGTATCAAGGCCGTTATTACGACCAGAGGTAGTTGTTCTGGGTACTGATTTCTCAGGATCTATGCACCCAAACAGCGTCAAAATGTAATCACATGTCGGTTCTAGTATAATATATTTGTCCAATGAATACCCGTTTATCATCTGCATTTCTTCTTGCTGTTTCAATTTTAATGGCCAGTAGTGTACCTACGTTCTGTTTTTTAGTTTAAAAAACCTACCTGTTACAAACTGTTTGTCTAAAATAGTGAGCCATATGTTTGTGACTATTACAGCGCCATCTATCACATAGTGAAAAAGTGGTCCAACTAAAACATTCATATTTCTTTACGTACTACACGAATATGTAATAAAAATGGGGGATCCTATTTAAAAAAAACGCAGTTGATATCCATTTGACCTATGGCAGCACCATTTAGCGGGCTAACCATAGCGTCATCCGGTTTCCCCCTTCAAGCTAGACAAGTTTCACTGTTTGTAGTTTTCTCGTTTGACGCTTATTTTGTGAGATATTTGGCCCTTTCGCGATCAGTGGACTCCCCTGTATAAAGTTCCAATAACTCATGGGAATGTATCCAGGCGAGGTCCTCATCTGTGGTATTGTGTATCGATACGACACCGCAGTTGTCAAAGTTGGCAACAGAATTGCAAGTTACTGTCAGACGCTGAGAGCGGTCATGTGTTATTGGCAGACCTTACGATGCACGCCCACTGTGCCACTCCTGGACCAGCTCTGGACTATGAACGCCCTCTGCCAGTGCAGTACAGGACAGTCGGCAGCACCAAGCCCCACTCACTTTCCTAGCCACTTTACTGACGTTATGCAGACGCCATCTGGGTTTGGCTACAAATCCATCATTTGTAGCCGGCCACTGTGGCCGAGCGGTTCTAGGTGCTTCAGCCCGGAACCGCGCGACTGCTACGGTCGCAGGTTCGAATCCTGCCTCGGGCATGGATGTGTGTGACGTCCTTACGTTAGTCAGGTTTAAGTAGTTCTAAGCTTTAGGGGACTGATGACCTCCGATGTTAGGTCCCATAATGCTCAGAGCCATTTCAACCATTTGAAAGATTATTTATACTTTAGTACAGACAGCCTCTCCCTTGGTGACACAGATAACTATACCGCTTGCTGCATTATTTGTAATCAGTCTTTGTACACTTTGACATACACAAGTTAAGGAGATCGTCTGGTTACTGTGTTATCTTGTTTGCTAATCATTTCTGCTCTGTTAATGTTTCCATGAGGTGAGGTTCTACAGCCGTAAAGTACTTCATGAAATGCATTTTAACCACCAACTATTTATTGTCCCATTAGTTATCTTCCAGTTTCGGTTATTAATCACTATACCGGATGTAGCGTAAAACAGATTAGTTGAAAACATCCCATATTCTTTTCAAGCTCAACTGTATCGAAATTATCCACGATTGTGTAACCAATTTGTCTTAGAATTCTGACAGTCATATTTTATGTCAAACATACAAATGTCACAGGAGAAGCTAGACGAGCAACTTAATATTAAAATGCAATTTGTGAAATAAAAAAGAAGTTTTACTCCTATCCAGCTTTTCTACAATGACATTTCTCACCATCTCTATGTTAGATGCCGTACTACACTACAACAACAACCATGATCTACTGATTGTTATCTTACAACTACAAATGTTTGTGTTGAAACAGTCTTCGTTTATACTGTGAAATATCGATGATGCCTACTAAGGAAGTCTATCAATTAGAATGCCTAAAGTAAATCAGTCCCTTGCTGGTTCTTGAATGAGTGAGTAGTAATCCATTTGGAAGTCTCCCAACAGCATACACGCTACAGAGGAAAAAATTTCACGCAGCAAACTGGCCGATAAGGATTCTTGACACTATGTAAATCCGTCGCTTGGACCACAGCCAGCTGAAACACTGCCAGATCTAAGATTTTATTTTGCTTTGCTTCAGCGGATAATTAACTCAGGTCTATATGAGACATCAGATAAAATCGCTAGCGTTTATCACACGTCACCCTCATCAAGGTGGTTGTTCTGTAAATTCATTAAATGCAGAGCTCCATTTACTCATATTCCTTTGCCTTAAACGCTCATGAACTACAAATTTACTGGGATTGGTAACATTAGAACTATTTCAATAATTTTCTTATAGTAGAAATACAGTCTTTGTTCCACGACAATCACGGTCAACCAAACTTCCTCGTGAGAAACGGATTCTTTGTTGGGAATTGCACGTTGTAGAATATCCCTGTGAACAGACAAAACGCATCACTGGTTCATCACCTCATGATTCAGGGAATAAACAGGAGTTGGGGTTAAACTTACTTGTTATACGAAGAGATGCTGAACCGTGGAAGTGTAGAAGATTACTCACAACAATGTTTTTCACTCTTGTATCTTCAGTGTACTCTAAAAATCCATTTACGTAATACTGTAAAATAAAGATTTCATCGACTTGTAGCACAGATTTTCTTCACAGAACAACGCAGCGTAATACCCAGAAGGATCGTAATTCAGACTGACGACAGCCCCGAAAGGCTATTTTTCTCCTCCCACCAATTTATACCATTAAACCACAGCAGCGGGAAATAAAACAAAATGAGAAAAGAGCTGAAGCATTCGAGTTGTTGCTATAACGAAATGATGATTAGAATTAAGTTAAATCAAAAGATAAAGAGCTTCTCCGCAAGAACAGCAAGCAAGTTTCTTTCAGAACGGTAATCTACCTATAAGGAAACTACAAGCATAATTCAACTTCCAAGAAGAACCTGATTCAGAGAGAAAAAATGATTTTAGAGCAGGGTATCAAATTAAATTCTTTTAAGAGCAGGAAGCAATGCCAACAAACTTTTACCGCTGTAACCTCGGCGTCGACGATAAATGACATTTAAAAAGTCACAGAACTTTGTGTTCTTCTAGGTTTACGGTAGAATTACGAAAATAAGCCTACCTGCAAAGTTGACAAGTGATATTCACTGTATCATCTGTCAGGTTCCCAACGGCTGTATCCACAGTGTTGTAGATGATATGTGCCATGCAAGCCATAACTATAATTTCTACCAAGGATTTCTTGCAACTTGTTGTTGTTGTTGTTGTGGTCTTCAGTCCTCAGACTGGTTTAATGCAGCTCTCCCTGCTACTCTATCCTGTGAAAGCTGCCTCATCTCCCAGTAGATACTGCAGCTTACATCTTTCTGAATCTGCTTAGTGTATTCATCTCTTGGTCTCCCTCTATGATTTTTACCCTCCACGCTGCCCTCCAATACTAAATTGGTGATCCTTTGATGCCTCACAACATGTCCCACCAACCGATCACTTCTAGTTAAGTTGTGCCACAAACTCCTCTTCTCCCCAATTCTATTCAATACCCCCTTTATTTATGTGATCTACCCATCTAAGTTTCAGCATTCTTCTGTAGCCTTATATTTTGAAAGCGTCTATTCTCTTCTTTTCCGAACTATTTATCGTTTCACTTCCATACATGGCTACACTCCATACAAATACTCTCAGAAACGACTTCCTGACACTTAAATCTATACTGGATGTTAACAAATTTCTCTTCTTCAGAAAAGCTTTTCTTGCCATTGCCAGTCTACATTTTATATCCTCCCTACTTTGACCATCATCAGTTATTTTGCTCACCAAATAGCAAAACTCATTTACTACTTTAAGCGTCTCATTTTCTAATCTAATTACCTCAGCATCACCCGACTTAATTCGACTACATTCCATTATCCTCGTTTTGCCTACAACTTAGCAAATTTCACTACCATTCTGCGTAGACCGCCAAAAATACAGATCGCATTGTCAGCAGATAAACGCACAAACTTTGATTCTAGGTAGCGATCATACAGAATCTACATTACATTCTTAGAGTTTCGATTAGAAGTTACATCTTCAGTAGAAGTGAATTCCAGTATTATTTGTTACGCTTCGCTTCCTGATATGAAGTATTGGTAATTTCCAGCACCATTTGCATATCGGAGTCACGTCCTGGCTCCGACCGATATGTATCAGGCGCGCAACCCTCGAAGCAGCAAATACGGACATCGTTTCCTGCGTTCACAACGGGACGTCGTACAACGTTAGTGATCACTGAATCTGATGTATTATCTAGTCCGAATGGTCTTACGTGGCGGAAGTAAATACCGCAATTGTGTAGAGAAGACAATTGTTTACACTTTTGTTGGGAGTATGGGTTGCTGCTAAACCACGATCTGAGGAATGGGCCGGCTGTCGTGGAGAGACATGTGTGACACTGTCTAAGAAGGCCGTCACTGAAGATTTCCGTTTCCAGTTGTACTCCACAAAATGCAAGAAAATGACATCCATCAAGAAAAACACACGGTTTGATAGCTCCCAACTGAATGATCCTAAGACGTCTCGTTACATTGTCGTGCTGCGTGAAAGGACACACGTGACAAGCTACGGCGTCGGGAACTGAAATGAGAGTGAATACTGTTTGGGACTACTACGGTGTTTGTCTTGAGCTGTACCACGTTATTGTCGCGAGTGAACGTGTCCCTATCGATGGTATGAACAAGGTTGTAGAAGATGATAAGTGACATGTAGCCACTCGGAAGTACGGGAGAGAACGTACTCTAAATAATGAAATAAAGCGTAATCATATAGATTTTCGTAGGTACTGAAAGGGAGTGTAGGAAGTTATACGTAGAGTACAATGAAGAGATAAGAACAAAGTGTTCCTTATAAAGAATTTCATTTTTCCAAGCACCATACTTAACTATAACTGACGGTTGAAAGTCTTATAGAACTTGGAAGACTGAAGGTATAGATCACGAACTTGTGAACCATTCCGTTGTATTGGTGTCTTCCAACAACCCAGCGGTCGACACCCAGAACACTGAGCGGTTTTGGAAATCTTTGAAACTTTCAAATAACAGAGAAGGCAGACCGGGAGACCACGAAAAACTATATATTATCCAGTATTTCTGCTATAACACTCTTTGGTAGTCTGGCAAAACAATTAGCTGTGAGAATCTGCCGATACATCTGAGCTACATAT
Organism: Schistocerca nitens; assembly: GCF_023898315.1. NCBI lineage: Eukaryota > Metazoa > Arthropoda > Insecta > Orthoptera > Acrididae > Schistocerca > Schistocerca nitens. The sequence goes on along the minus strand of NC_064618.1, from coordinate 187,341,084 downwards.
CAAGACTATATCCTGGCTATGGGAAATAAAGGATTGCTCCAGGCTGCCTACATCACCCTAGACTGAAGACGTGTTTTGCTTTGCAAATGGCTCTGAGCACTATGGGACTCAACTGCTGAGGTCATTAGTCCCCTAGAACTTAGAACTAGTTAAACCTAACTAACCTAAGGACATCACAAACATCCATGCCCGAGGCAGGATTCGAACCTGCGACCGTAGCGGTCTTGCGGTTCCAGACTGCAGCGCCTTTAACCGCACGGCCACTTCGGCCGGCCTTTGCAAATAACTTTCAGTTGAAAAACGTTCGTCACTTGTCGGTGCTCTTGTCAACACTGCACACAGTATCCATATCTGCCTTCTCGATACTCGCGCGTTCGATATATATCGATTGGTGGCACGCCGCCATTTAGACGTGCTATGCGTCTTGGAAGTTACCAATATATTTAACTAATACAGCAAAATTTGTTGATTTGCGCTTGCTAGCATCGATGGACAAACTTAAAATTTTTACGTAGTCAACATCTCCTTTAAGAAGTTGATTGCACCAGAGAGTCAATACATTATCAAAAATGGCTTCAGGTTAGGTTCGTTCACAACCAGTGTTGACGTTATACAGTTCTTTAATGATATCTGTTGAGCAGTTTGTGGAACTGTAGCCACAATAATGCGACACAGTGTGTTATACAAAAGTTATCATCTACATATTCAGGGCTATTCTGCAGTTCACACCATCTGCATGGCATGTTCCGAACCACCTTCAGACAATTTCGCTACTGTTCTACCGATTAAAAGTGCGTGGAAAAATATGAAGACATAAATGTTTCTGCATGAATTCTGATCTCTCTCATTTTATTGTGATGATCATTTATTTTTTTGGCGGCAATAATCGATTTTCACATTCAGAGGAGAAATTTGGCAGCTGAAATTTCGTGAAAAGATGACGGAACAATGATAAAACGTCTTTGCTTTAATGAGCACAACTCGCTTATCATATCCTTGATACTCTCTCCCCTATTACGCGATATTGCAAAACGAGTTCCCCTTATTTGAAATTTTTAGAAGTCCTCGGTCAGCGGTATTCTAGCAGAGAATGAACAGTCGTACTATAGGCATTCTCTTTAGCAGATCATTTCTAAGTGTCCTGCCAATAAAACGTAGGCTTTGGTATATTTCCCCCACAACAGTTTCCATGTGAATGTTGCAGTTTACGTTGCTCCTAACTGTAATTCGTAGGTATTTAGGCGAATTGACAGCCTTTAGCTTTGTGATATTTGTCGTGTAATCGAAATTTAGCGGATTTCCTTCTGAACTCATTTCAATGATGTCACACTTTCCCTTATTGAGAGACAACTGCCACTTTTCGCGTTCATTAGATATTGTATGTGATTCATTTTCCAGTTGATTTTGATCCTCTGGTGACTGTACTACAAGGTATATGACAGCATCATTCGCAAACAATCTAACAGGGCTGCTCATATTATCTCCTAAATCGTTAATGTAGATTAGGAATAGCCAAAGTCCTATAACACTTCTGTTTTACTCGATGAGTTTCCATCGATAACTACGTACCGTATACTTTCTCAGAGGAAATCACTGCATCGAGTGGTACGACTAAAGCGATACTCCGTAGGTACGCAATATGTTTACAAATCTCTTGTGAGGAACTTCCCTCAACTGCAGTCTGTGTGTTTCTTCATTCCTGGAAGATCACAGATTACGCTTTTACTGTTTACCCATTCTACCTTGATACAATCTGAAGCTGCAACTAAAATGGGCCGACTTTAATTATATGTCCTGTAGCAATTACGATGAACTACCAGGTGAACACTCATATATAATATTAAATGTATCGTTATCATAATCAATGTATAAGCTCTGTGATCCTGAAAATCAAGGACTTCATTTCATCACAGGCTTTTAATAAATCACGTTTATGCTAGTAGTATGCTTCTAAAAGTGTATTCCAAACAAACAAAGAAAGTAGAATTCCTTAGCATGAGTGAAACAAACTTACACCTTTTTATTTTGGTGAAGGAATCGCTAGTTTTAGAGTAATTGCAACTGCAGGAGAAGAAGCCAGCTTCTGTTTGTTTGAGCTATCAGGCTGAATTGGCACTGCTAAGTTTACAGTGAACTTCATTCCTAAGTTTCGTCTCTTCGAGGAAAGAATATTTCTCCTTTAAGTTGGAGGAAACGATCCATTTGTGCTTAGGCACACTAGCTTGGTTAAGGCAATAAACAACGCACCACATCAACTACCAACACTAGACAAAGCAAACTACATCTTTCTTTGTTGTACATGATGATGATGAGTCCCATACTCCTTTACAGAGCGTAGGGGAGCGACGCGGGAGAACCGCGCCGCCTTACTAGGCAAGGTCCTAGTGGAGGTGGTTTGCCATTGCCTTCCTCCGACCGTAATGGGAATGAATGATGATGATGAAGACGACATAATAACACCCAGTCATCTCGAGGGAGGAAAAATTCCTGACCCCGCCGGGAATCGAACCCGGGACCCCGTGCTCGGGAAGCGAGAACGCTACCGCAAGACCACGAGGGGCGGACTTATTGTACATAGAACGCTCTAAATAATTACAACAATAAGTGAGATAAGCGCCGATCCAACAATAAATGGTAAAAATAGTTCGGTTTTTAATTTAGGAAGACGGCGTCATGGAAATACTTATGGATAAATGTAACCTAATAAGATTAGGCCACCAGACCCTCTCTTGCATCTGATCAATGCTTCACACATGCAATATATATTACACCATAGTTGGCTTAGAAAATAACAGTTTTAGTACTACAACTAGTATTAAAATAAATTTAGTGTCTTCAGTGACAGTATTATTAAATTATACTGACTATGAACTAACAAAATTAATACTGGCATTAGTTGTACTACTGCAGCTACAGCCACTAATAGTGATAATAGTAGTACTAATAATGTCAAAAATTGTGGCATTATTAATAATGGAGATAGTGGCAATTAAGGGAAGAAAATATAGATCTACAAAGTAGATGCTTTCTGATATAGGTAGTTACGGGAGAGCGAAATTTAAGGAGACTACGCCGCTAAGAAGACTGGGAAAGGAGGAAGATCAGGTTGCGAAGGGGATGTTGAAGAGTATCGAGTGAGTACAGGACCAGTGGTAATCTTGTTGTTGCTTTAGTAAATACGTCATTACCCACCTCCTGAAGCTGGAACTGCTATTTAGCTCTCTAATATCACGCGAGGAATTATTCCAGTGTGGAGTTCCTGCTACTGAGAATGGCTTTAAGAAGGTGGCTTAGCGATGGTGAGGGACAGAAAGAAGTCTGCTCTGATGGGAACGGGTGCTTCTCCTGTGTTGCTAGGACAAGAGCGTTAAAGTCGAGGAGAGGTATGAGGGTCACTGTTCATTGATAAGACAGTAAAGAAGACAGAGTGTAGGGAAATCTCTGCAAGAATAGCTCTACTTATAATGGAACTAGTATTAGCACAATAGATAACAATTTCCATGGAAACACCCTGTGTGGCAGTCGTAGAAGACACAAACTGTACGAATAGAGTGGAATGCATACAAAAATGATTGAGGACGTTAGGTATAAATATTCCTCTTACAAGAAGTGAAAGTTCCATAGTACGAAACCGTGGCGCACAGCCATAAACCAGGTCAGAACGCTCTCTATTTATTTTTCTCCCCTCCCACCCCCCCACCCCCTCCCCCCGACCAAAAAAGGACAGTATTCTAGAAATATCACTGGTTAACTCAAAAAAATCATGAGCAAGAATGATAGCTGCCAGTTTATAGTTTCTTTGTCAAGGAGATGAAAAAGATTTCATGTGACACTGGTAAATTAAAGATTCGAGAATATTTTCTGTTGTTTCATTTCCGACAGTTTTGTTACTTGTATGGCGTTCTGAGAGTTCGGTAATCGAATCACGAAACAAGGGACCATTGTCGTGCCTGTGAAAGAGAAAGGATGATTGATAGCCGGGGATGATCCAAAGTGAGTGATGCCCTCATTTAGGCACCACATTGTGTAGTGACTGACGTCACGGTACAAGATCGCCAGCCTCACGTCATAATCTTGATGAATATGCGTCGCCCGCCCACACACCTGAGCTATTGCAGAAATTTCCACTGCGTTATCCGCCCTTCTACGAGGTCCATCGGCATCAGCGATTAACAACAAGGAACGTTGTATCTCGTCGGTTATGGATTGGTAAGAGATCTATCGGCCTGTCGCTGTACTTAGCGTTAGGAATGTTTGACATCGCCAAGAGGACTTTATCGAATCGTCGCGTATTCTGCTTACAATGCATTAACAGATCACCAATTGTACACTGTGCGTTGTATGTTCAAGAAATTAATTGCTCTCAGTTAAACTGTTAGACATATTGACAGATGTTTCCACTTGTGTCACTCTCCTCGCAAGTTTAGGCAAAAGGTACGTCAAACACCTTCCTCTGCGCTGATCAGAGAAGTAGAGAGGTAAAGTGTGCTTACCGGTAACTGTCTCTGTCCAGATCCCGAACACCACTTCGGCATCCAGAATTCAGATGGATCCCGGAACTTAATTTTATCGGGCACTTGCCTCGGCTTACGGAACGGAAATGTGGTTTTCTGGCCAATTTTCGAATGTATATTGAATATGCATACACCAAAGACCTTTGCGAACGTTGAGACAGGGATCTAAAACGAAACAGTTTGGTGATTTAAAAATCAGCAGCCATATAACATTCAAAGCCGGAGAGTAATAACGTCCACAACAGCGCCAATATAATTATTAGCTAGTGTACTTTTACGTACTTTGTAATGTTCTAGATGTCCTGCGTATGGTGTTCACCATATTTTTTTTTTCGTAAAGGGTTAAAAACATGGAAACCTGTTTCCTTGTCTCCCTATTTCAAAGTGTCATATCAGCTCCATTTCGGTATATATTTGATGGTGATTATATCTCCATATACTTAACATCTCCGATACCGTGGAAAAACTAAATTCCCAGCAGTGTATTTTCGTTTATGAGCAGGCGTTTGTCTCACGAGGTGATCACGGGAGGTGGCATAACTCAAATTTTCAGAAAATTCGCTCAGTGCGAGAGTGGTCAAATTAAACGAACGCGCTCAGGACTTGCCCTAAAAACGACAGTCAAAGTTTTTAAGATATTTCATGTGCCTTTCAGCACGTAGCTAGCGCAGTAGAAATTAGTGGCACAGCGGCTACGGTCGTGGCGCGACGCTTTCCGAGAGTGTTTGAAACGCAACAATTTTTTATTTTATGATTATTATTATTTTATTATTATTTATTTATTTATTTATTTATTTATTTATTGCTCGAACAGTCCACGGGTGTACTGCCGGTTCATAGTGTACAACGGGCACAATATTTCGGCGATCAGCCATTTCGCCATCGTCAGGTGCGCTGACGAAAGTGTCAGTTCGTCGGCGCACGTGACGATGTCGACATGTCTGATCGCCGAAATATTGTGCTCGTTGTACACTATGAACCGGCAGTATACCCGTGGACTGTTCGAGCAACAAATACGCCGGGAGAAACTGAAGAATCACATTACTTTCTTTTTGTTCATTTATCTACCCATGCTCGGAGAAGATCCCTACACCAAATTTCAAGTCGTTTTCAGCATAATTTCTGTTATATGTCTTTCAGTAATACTGGTGGTATTGGCCGGTGTGGCCGTACGGTTCTAGGCGCTTCAGTCTGGAACCGTGTGACCGCTACGGTCGCAGGTTCGAATCCTGCCTCGGGCATGGATGTGTGTGATGTCCTTAGGTTAGTTAGGTTTAAGTAGTTCTAAATTCTAGGGGACTAATGACCACAGATGTTAAGTCCCATAGTGCTTAGAGCCATTTGAACCATTTCAACTGGTGGTATTTTGTTCCTGCACCTTGCAAAGTGGCTCTCGTATTCAGTCGATACTGACCTGCCTAGCTGTCCTTGTTCTCTAGAGGGAATCAGTAAGGGAAACACATCGTTCCCGAACTAGTTCTCATAGAGAACAGACAGCAACGGACCAGACACACGTATGTTACATAATAAATGTATGACGCTTATTGTGAAACCCTGTCGTAGCTTTAAAATTAATATAACGTCCTTGTATCCCATAACATGATAATAAACACTCGTGTAGTAACCTTTTACAGATATGGGTAGACTAATGAAAAAGAGAGAAAATAGAAATAATAATGAGATTTCGAAGACAGGCGCAGAAATACGAAGCTGCATCGCTAGCACCTGCGCAGCCGAAATTATCGTCCGATAGCAAGCATCCAAATTGTGTCGGAAACTTAGACGGTCATTTGCTCAGAAGCGGTCGAGTATCTGTGGATAAGCCGAGACACGTGTTAGTTTGTTTTGAGCCCTCCTCCACTAAGCTATAGCATTTGTCGTATTCTCTATGTTAGTAGTACCCATCCAGATCCTCAACACTACTCTGGCATCCAGAATTCTGGTAGAGCCCCTAACTAAACATGTATCACTTTCATTGTGTGCTTGCATGGCTTTGGGGAATGGCAGAAGTGGTTTGTCGACAAATGCTCGCAGTCTAGGAAAAAAAGATGACGCGTTACGAAGGAGTTATTCGATTGGGACGGCTATCGTTAGATGTGATGTACAAGTACAGACAGTTGAATAACGTTTCAGAACAATAGGAAGATTTATTCAAGAGAAATCGTCTCGGTCTGGAATCTCACCGACTGGAGTAGCATTGCTTTCAGCGATGAGTCCCATTTCGAACTGAGCCCCGATGACGAGAGAAGGTATGTCTGGAAACACCTCGGACTGCGGTGGGGTACCAGCCTGACTGTCCCCTGCCATATCTCTATCAATCAATGCCAAGTCGAATAACTGCTTGCATAATGTCCAGAGATGTATCAACGCGGTATCGCGTTGCTCACATTCAATTCTTCTGAAACTGTAAGTACTTCTCTTTCTGTATATACACATCACATCTACAGATTTTCGTCCCGTTCCGATACTAGAAGTCTTACGAAAGGCGAGAATGAAATCTAAAACGTTAGAGTGTGGTGACTGAAAACAGCTGTCTTACATCATTCAAAGCTACTGACTATATCGTCAATTATAGCGTGAACACAATCCTTAACTGGTGTACTTTTCCTTATTTTGTAATGTTCTGAGTAGCCTCTTTAAGGTGATCACCATGATTTTTTTCATAAAGGGTGTAAGATATATGAAATCATTTTCTCGCCTCTTTATTTCAATGTATATGTGTTACATCAACTCCCTCGTGCATATATCCGGTGGTGATCATATTTCTATACCTTTGAAAACTGTGAAATTGTAGCGTATTGTCCCATCATCAGGGATCTAAACAAATCTAAATACAATAATTCAAAATAGTGCTTTCTCTGCTATATAGAATACAAAATTTGAATATGTTTTCGGTAATCGGATACAGGAATAGCAAATAACGAGATGCAAAAGTGAATGAGTGATAGGATAAGTGTATTCAGAACTCGCAGCGAAAAATGGGCGGGTAACTGGAATATTGGCTCCTGTAGTCCATATCCTGTGTTCGAAAAATGTGATTATGAAGTGATCAGTAAATAGGAAATGTGTAGTGCGAAGAACATGAGTTGTGAAGGAGACTTTTCGATGAGGTCATGTATATTAGGTGCGCAGATGTGAAAAAAATTTACTTCATTTTTGTTTTTACTGACGTATGACGTACATAAATTGCAGCCTGCACCTTATTAAACGAGTGGTATATCGAATATATGTGATATGCGGAGGGCGGGGGGAGGGGTGGGGAGGAGAGCAACTGAAGGATTAGAAGCGCACTTTACACAACATAAGGAAAATGTTGACTAATGATAAATATTATCAATTTCGGTTATCTTAAGCTGGAAATTGATTACAGTTGTATCAACATGGTACAAAATACAAAAAGAGATGTTTCAAATGTGGCAAGTAGGACACATACTTGGAATAAAATCCTCCTCTCAATTCATATTTAATGTTTGCTCTGCGGTATTGACTGCAGTTTGTACGTCAATCACAGTCAGGCTGATTTAAACGCTATTGCTACGTGAATCCCAAATCCAAACGCAAAGAAAATCATTGTTAAGTCATGAAAAAAAGAACAAATTAAACATCATAAAACTAAAGAACAGTGAATAAATCTACCTATAATTATTTCTTTCTTAATATCCAGAGATATATGGCCTCCACTTTGTCTCTTCGTAATGCTCCAGTGGTTGTCAGACGCCGTCGCAGCCCTCTATTTATTGTGATAATGCTCACCAATTTGAGGACATCCCTGGTGGACCTGTTCTCCGTGCTGCTCATTAGACTGCCTGTGCTATATGGGAAAAATTCAAAATTATAATCCGAGAAATTTAATTGAAGTGACATGCTACATACGGTTGAGCTGTATGATCTTTCCTGTTCATATGTGAAATCGTGATATTTATTAGGATTATAATTTCCTAAATAATTGTGGCAGTCGGCTCAGAAAGACAGCTATGCTAAGAACTCTTTATAATCTAATAAAACGTTCTTGACAAGTCACTTCCCTAATTTACAATCCCGTTAGAACTCCTTCTCTTACACTGTACTTCACTTACTGGATCTGGGAAACTAACATCACAAACATAAATGAATATAATGTTTCGTGCATTACATATGCAAAGATTTTAACGAGAATCAGCTTAACTAGGGACGGATAGAAATTGTTAGATCGTAAAAGGGTCGCTTTGACATTTGGAACCGACCGGTTACCTTCATGTCTAAAAAATGGAAGAACATATAGCCTTCGTCACTTTTTATTGTATTTGCACAGATAATCTTTACGGTTTTACAGAGAACGTTAGATGTACTACAGGGAAATAAAAATGAAGGTACTATTTGACAACTGTAAAACTTGAACAAGTCCCTGCTACATACAAGCGGAAAGAAACAAGTGCGATAATTTGATTACTGTGACTGGCAAAGTGATAAACGACGTGTAACGGGGTCGGTGAGAGATACTAAAAAGAATAAATTTAATGACAGTTATTTATTATGAGGAAGTCTAGTCAAAGTTGAGGTTCTTATAGTTGCCAGTTACTAATGGTAACTTATATAAAATATAATGCAGTGGTTGATATTTGAACAGAAAAGGCCGTGAATAAACTACGTGTACAAATACACTGACGTATCAAAAGTAGTTGCAGTAGTCCATAATTTATATAACTGGCTTCTTGTTGAGGCTGTTGCTCATTCCAACGAGGTCACCTTTGCTGAAACTGTGTTGCTTTCTTTCCGTGCTGTCCAACTCATGGATAAAGCAAAGGCAATCTATACACTGAACCTAATAGCTCAACCTATTGCTTTGAACACTATCACCGAGATCCGTTTGAGATTAAATATGTACAGCAACCCACTTTCTTCAAAGGGAGCTCAAAATTTTGGGTCTGGTTGGGAATCTATTTCTCTGTGAATGCTTAGCTCTATATTCACACATTACCAAGTTCTCAGGATGCACTGGTGCCAGCAGTTCTGAATTGTGACATACAGGCATTATGGTATATTACATACTGGAAAAAAGGAAGCCGACACTTTTATTTGTAGCTGAAGTGATCCCAACTTTTTGATAGTAAGAGAGTTAACAGTCCATGGTGTGCATTTGTTTATATGGTATTATTTATACAGTAAAGTCCATATTCTACTTTTAAACAACTTGTCTGGAGTGTAACAGACATTAAAACAACGTATATCCGGGTTGGAAAGTAGTTGCTTTTATAGTTGCCCATTGAGTAATAAAGTTCATTGCACTGTTTTACAAAATAATATATTTCAGGGCTTTTCAAATTTCCGGGTTGTCTGTCCCCTGGTAAAACAAAGGAAATATGCAGCATTAGCAGCGCCATCAGAGATTTTAGCTAAATTAATATGAAACATGAACATTTAAGAACGTAGGACAGGAACCAGTAACTTCCAAGAAATTTTCTCACTGCTGCTGATACTGATACATAAAAGGCAACGAACAACTCACAGCCCGATTGCACAGTATTCCAGCATGACTCGTTGGCAGTGTTGGAATCTCCCATTTCATGGAAACAGATTTCCACTGTGAAGGTCATTCACGGGGATTCTTCGTACGTGCTTGGGTTAGTTGTCAACAGTTTCACCTGCAGATTGATTAAGTTGAGCCACAGACGAATACCCAATGCGCAGCATTTACAATCATTTAATAAAAGAGAGAGTAGCATGCCTAGAAATCAGACACCGACAATCAAAATGGGTCCAGTCTTAGATTAGAGTTTCATTCGTAACTATTCTATTGACAAAAATCTTGTTGCAGAGTATTATTAATTCGGTTCTGGAATGCTGATGAAGTAGGTTCTTCAATGTAGAATTACGAGATGCTCGTTGCTTAGCGTCTATTTCAGTAAGGAACGTGTCTTCTTATATCTATTGTATTTCAGCATTAATTAGTCCACAAAATTTGAGTTACATATAAATTGTTGTCGTTACGAGTGAGGCACAATGGTCGCAAGTGTTACCTAGGCTATCGAACGGTGTATGGTGAGCTTTGCCATCTAGTGATCTACGCACATTTCCATTTCATACACACAGTGCCACCCAACAACTGCGTCACTCACGTGCTAAATTTAGCCATTCCTCCCTCCCTACCATTCTTGCTTACATGCTGTCACAAACACTCCATTTTCAGAGGGCCCCTGCGGCAGCGAACAATTTGCGCACAGCAGGTAACACATTGGCTGTCAGAGCAAGCAAAGAGATCAACGAATGGTAGTGAGGGTGTTTCACCTGCAGCAGTCCCACGACAAAATAACGGCATATATGTCGTGTAAAGTCTGTGGCCCCAAAAATGGAACCGCCATTTACAGCTGAAGAACATAGGCGTCCCAGGTAATCGATATATGGCGATTCTACCTAAAAGAAAATAAAGGCGTCTAGTGAGACGTATTGATAGTTTCTTGAAACAACTATCACACAACCGATCATTGGCTGTAAATGAAATGTGGGTCACCAGAAAAATGGAGATATCTGGGATGTGGTGCTGTACAATATTCAAAAACCGTAGACAGATAAAAATACGAAAGAACGAACAGAAAATACAAGTGTCTTATGGTTGCCATTTTCTCAAAAAACTGTTCATTAATTGCTGTAGATTGCACGAAAAACGATTTTTAATTGCTCCACATTAATTACTTATTTTACATACGCACCCAGATGCGTTTCGCCTTTTTTAAAAGGCATCTTCAGTTCTTATTCTGAATAATTACATGGTATTTTACGTTTTCACGTATAGGATATAGAATGAAAACAGGTCATGGATTTTTTATAATAAAATGGAAAGCTACTTACAGGTAAGTACCCAAATCATTAATTGTAAATCAAGTGCTTTGTCTCATGGGAAAAAGCTTGCAGTTTTTCTTATCGTCATACTGTTCTCGAAACATAGCACTATTTAACCGCTCGCATGCAAATATTAACACAGTACACAAAAAGATAAAGAATTGGAAAGCTAACATGGGACCACATAAGGTTCTTAGAATAACAGTGGAAAATATAAGAATTAACATAGCTTTGAAATTTACCAAAAATCTACGACTGGCACTATCATATACCTGACTTCATATCACCCATACTCACGGAAAGAAGCAGCACTCCGGTATATGCTTTATAGATTCAACACAGTACTACCAAGCACAGGAAACTGCCAGAAAGAACTAGTGAGTTTCACACAAAGAGGTACAAGCAATGGGTGCAATAGTAATCTATCCACAAAACGCAGAAAAAAAATTAAACAAATACGACAATGAACACAATACACAAACAGCCACAAATAACAACATCCCACCCAAGCAAGTGTACACAATGACAGAAAAACAATGACACAAAGAATACATGAAAATAAGAAAGACGTTACAGGATGATACACAATGAAATAGTAGCACAAAGTCACTTGCAAAATAGCAAACATTTTCAAAGACAAGTCATAAACATTGCATTCAGTCCAAAAGAACATTCCAGAAATAACAAAATGCACATACATCTACGAGAGGGTAGGAATATAGCAACTATAATGAAACACGTGGAATGAGATGTACGTAGGTCAAACCAGCGGAACATTCGACACTCGACGGACAGTATATCGTATCATGGAAATATGGGACAAGCCGCTCAACTTTTGCAAAATGTAAGCCAGCTTAAAAAAGAAATGCAGACAGAATAAACAATGACAGATGCCTCCTAATTTTACCAGAAAATGTCACATACGCAAACAACATCAGAAAAGAAACTACTACTAAATAACGAAGTGAATAAAACCACTCTCTGTTCGCCCTGACTGATCACATAACAGACAAATATCCAAACAGATGATCACAGACCTTCAAGTATATAAACAGGGAAAAAGTACAGACACATACAAAGCTTACATCAACACAGACAGACAAATTTAACTGGAAACTAAAGAAGGAAAACTCGGCAGCACTTATAAAAATAAATCACTCTCTAAACGAAGAAAACGACAATTACAGTGCTACGTTTCGAAACAAAGCGACCACAAAAAAGGTTGCAAGCTTTCAACCAGTTTTCTATGTGGAAGAAAGCTGCTTGAGTAATAAAAAATGATTTAGATGCTGAACTGCTAGTACCCTTCAGTTTCATTATAAAAAGTTTCATGAATTATTTTAAATCTTTAACCTATATGTGAAAACGACTAAACCATGTAATATTTCAAGAACGCGACTGGCTGCATAAGTAAAACAAAAAAATTATGTGCAGCATGCAGAAGGCGTTTGTTCTTCTCAAGTGCTGTAGTTTATTGGTTGCTAATACGAATGGGTGAGGTGAAAACGTCATCTCTCCTTACTAGGAGAAGGCACAGGTTGGTGTGCATAATTACAATAATCAGCAGTAGGCAACTGTACAATGGAATGATCAGAAGTGGAAAATAACACGGGCAGACGAAAACTGTAGTATTTAAAATTAGAATTGAGAAGATGCCGGGTGCTTTCGTCACATGAAGATGAAAAAATATTAAAAGATTGGAAAATATGAAATACAACGTCACATCAATAGAAAATGGCTACCTTAAAAGGAATTAGCTCCTAAAATGTACCACAAATGAGGCAACAAGGACACACTGTTGAAGTCAGTGTTGTCGATTAGGATAATTCTTCTCTATGACAGGCCTCTAAAATATGTAACGGCGTGAGCAAGAAATTTTCTCAAGTGTTATTTAAAATCAGGTTGCTGTATATTATCATTTCTCCGCACAGTACAAATTCATTCCGGTACATTGTCTAAGAACAACATCGAATACGGAACTGATGATCTTGTCTTCGAGTAGGTTAGGTATGTTTAATTTTTTCAGTCTATATCTGAGAGTCATTCACAGTCATGCAAGTTCTGGAGAGGGACCACCTCAACTTAATTATGTCAGGAAGAGGAATTCATAGAACTCTGAAACATGAAATCACAATAGTAACGAAACGACAAAGTGCCATGATTAGATATCTACAAGTCGATAATGAAACATAAACGTCCTGAGCATACGGTTGCAAATGAATGAAATTTTTTATTGGATTTTGTGGGGTTCGCACGTTCTCAGCTGTGGATGGAGTGCATTGAACAACAATTTCACTTCCTTTTTCTTGTCCTCGAGAAGTAGAGCGCTGTTCAGTTTTCTGCTCTTGATCATGCAAGTGATTGGAATTGAAACGTCGTAGACTATCTGCTTGTCCTTCAACCATGTCAAGAGTCGTTTACTTCAGTGTAGGCTGGAACAGACACCATTACATCGTGACCCTCACGAACTCAATCATGGAGGGGTCTGGTAGTTAGGAAGATTAGCAGAAGACACGAAACTTGAAGAACACTTTGGAAAACGGGAGAAATGTACACGGACATTTTGCTGTTCGATGAACACGAGTACCGACCAATGTTGTCATCTCGCTACTAATAACAGCAATTAAAATAAAGGCAACAATTCTGAAAAGCAGAATACCAGAAAGTTGTAGCAGAAAATTGTTGATATAGGAGGTACTGAATAGGATTGGGGAGAAGAGGAGTTTGTGGCACAACTTGACCAGAAGAAGGGATCGGTTGGTAGGACATGTTCTGAGGCATCAAGGGATCACCAATTTAGTATTGGAGGGCAGCGTGGAGGGTAAAAATCGTAGGGGGAGACCAAGAGATGAATACACTAAGCAGATTCAGAAGGATGTAGGTTGCAGTAGGTACTGGGAGATGAAGAAGCTTGCACAGGATAGAGTAGCATGGAGAGCTGCATCAAACCAGTCTCAGGACTGAAGACCACAACAACAACAACAGTTGTCTATTGATGCCACATTTATAGCTGAATGATTCAAAATGGAAAGAAAAGATTTTATGTAGTCAGTAAGCAGTTTTCATATGTTTGAAAGGCTGATAGCTGAGACAAGGAACATCCGGGAAAGAATGCTGTACCTTGAGACACATTTCAGACTTCTGCCCATAGCCAGCTCTCTATTAAAAGTTTAATATATTTTCGTATTCTACTTTTAAATAGGGCATTAATTTTTTATGTGCTGCAGGCTTTTCTAAAAAATTATAAAAATTTCATCTGGAACATTAACGTATTTCTAAAATTAAAAACACGTTAACACGTTACCAGGTACAGCACGGTCTATTCAATTTGTAAATGCTTTGCAATAGAGATTTTTATTTATTTTGCGCATGGAATTTAAGTACATTTCAGTATTGGATCACTTTAGTCTACAGTACATAAAATTATATATATTCACAGACAAACATCTAGTCTTTGTATAAATTCAATGGATTTTTGGGATGCCACGAGGAATTCTTCAGAGTCCCCACTGAACACTCTAGCACTGCATTCTTCTATGATGTGTTGGACGGTCTCCTTAGGCGCGCCGTAGTCACGTGCTGGCGAAGACAGCAGTCCCCATTTGAAGAGTGAGTCAGCACATCTCACATGCCCAGTTCTTAATCGGTTCAGAGTTGATCAGATCTTGTGGGGCTGATCAAACCCAGGAACTGCCTCGGTAATACAGGGCATTAGGTGGGAAGTTGTTGGGGCATTCTGGAGCCATTCTATTCTCCAAGAGTTGATGTCACACCCAGTGAGGCTGTCTAGAGCAAGAGGAGGATGTCTTGAACGAAGCCTTTTGGTACTCGTATTAGGAATATCGATGTGTACCAATAGTTCAGCGTTGCAATCGAGATAATCTTATCAGTACTGTATTTAGTCGTCCAACCGTGGTATTAATACTCTGTTACTACTTTAGTCAGATTAAGCAGAGGTGTTTCCAAGACCCAGTTGAAACAATCTCAAATGGAAACACATTTCGATTTTCAAGGCGGATAATATTATTAAAAATTACTGAGATTCAGTTAATTCGCAAATATCCCATGTTATATGGTAAAATACCTTCATCAGTTTCAAGGTACAAGATGGTACATAACCGAAGAAGTATGGGTTTACCGTCTACAAGCTACATCAATAGATTTAAAAAATTGTAGAATTTTACTCGGCAAAAAATTCTGTAACTGAAGAATTAACCGCCGGCCGAAGTGGCCGTGCGGTTAAAGGCGCTGCAGTCTGGAACCGCAAGACCGCTACGGTCCCAGGTTCGAATCCTGCCTCGGGCATGGATGTTTGTGATGTCATTAGGTTAGTTAGGTTTAACTAGTTCTAAGTTCTAGGGCACTAATGACCTCAGCAGTTGAGTCCCATAGTGCTCAGAGCCATTTTTTGAAGAATTAACCTATATATTCCAAAAAGCGTTAATATACATTCATGTGATAAAAGTCGTGGGATACCTCCTGATATCGTATCACACATCAGACCGCCTTTTCTCCGGTGTTGTGCAGCAACTCGATGTGACATGGACTCAACAAGTCGTTGGAAGGCCCCTGCGGAAATATTGAGCCATGCAGCCTCTATAGCCGTTCATAATTGCGACGAGGTTGCTGGTGCAGGACATTGCACACGAACTGAGCCCTCGATTACGTTCCATAAATATTCGATGGGATTCATTTTGGGTGATTTGGGTGGCCAAAACATTCACTCCAACTGTCCAGAGTTTTCTGCAAATCAGTCGCGAACAATTGTGGTCCGGTGACACGGCGCATTGTCATGGGAATATGTAGTCCATGAACGGCTGCAAGTATTCTCTAAGTAGGTGAACGTAACCATTTTCAATCAATGATCGGTTTAGTTGGACCAGAGGACCCAATCAGTTCCATGTAAACATAACCCACACAGCCACCACCACCCTGACAACTGGGGTCATGGCTTCGTTGGGTCTGCGCCCGATTCAAGACCTACCATCAACTCTTACTAACTGAAATCCGACTCACCTGAGAAGGCCACGGTTTCCAGTCGTCTATGGTCAAACCGATATGGTCACAAGCGCAGTAGAGACGCTGAAGGCCATGTCGTACTTTAGCAAATGCACTCGCTTTGGTAATCTTCTGCTATAGCCCCTTAACGCTAAATTTCACTGCATTGTCCTCAGGGATACGTTCGTCACACGTCCCACATTGATTTATGAGGTTATTTCACGCCGTGTTGCCTGTCTGTTAGCAGTGACAACTCTACACAAACGCCACTGTTAAGTGAAGGCCGCCGGCCATTGCGTTGTCAGTGGTGAGATGTCATGCCTAAAATTCTCGACACACTCATGACACTGTCGATCTCGGAGTATTGAATTCTCTGACGATTTCCGAAGCACAGTGTCCTACGCCAGTAGCTGCAACTATGTTCCACGTTCAGAGACTGTTAATCTCCATCGTGAGTCCATAATCAAGTCGTAAACTTTTTCACATGGATTACCTGAGTACAATTGACAGTTCTACTAGTGCATTTACACTTTTTACCTTGTGTATACAATACTGCCACCACCTGTATATGCTATTGCATACATTTTGTAACCTCTGTGTCGTATAGAACATTTAAATGTGCAGGACTCAAAATCCACACATCAAAAAGAGTTTTGCATCACCCCAGTTCCCAGAACTCCTTAAGATAGACGTTGACTGAGGATATTGTATTACAGACACAATCCCTTTGACTGTTCCCAGATGTCACTAAACCGTCCCAAAGATGTAAACAACCATGCGTCAGCAGCGAGTATTAGACGAAGGGGTCCGACAGCCGATCACTTCCAGTCATTCCACCAGGAAGGAGGTACTAGGCTCGTGATGTCTGTAGTTCAACAACGCCTAGACGGTCAATACCGCAGTTCCATCGCTTCCGCATTGTTACTTTGTCCAGGAAGTGGTCTCAACAATGGAAGTGTTGTAGGTGTCTCGGAGTGAACCAAAGCGATGATGTCCGGACATGGAGAAGATACAGAGAGACAGGAACTGTCGATGACATGCCTCGCTCAGTGGACGACCGCTACCTGCGGATTATGGCTCGGGGGACATCGCGTTATGACTCAAACTGCGCCAATAGGCTGCATGATGTGCAACTTCATTCCCGACGTCCATGGCGAGGTCCATCTTTGCAACCTCAGCACTATGCAGTGCGGTATAGAGGGGCCTATCAACTAGCCGATTGGACCGCTCCGGATTGCATCACATTTTCTTCACCGATGAGTGTCGCATATGCGTTCAACCAGACAATCGTCGGAGACGTGTTTGGAGGCAGCCTGGTCAGGCTGAACGCCTCAGATACACTGTCCAGAGAGTGCATCAAAGTGGAGGTTCCTGCTGTTTTGGGGTGGCGTTATGTGGGGCCTACGTACGCCACTGGTGGTCATGGAAGTTGCTGTAACAGCTGTACGATAGTGAATGCTATCCTCCGACCGATAGTGCAACCATATAGGCAGCATATTGGCGAAGCATTCGTCTTCATGGACGATAATTCGCGCCCCCATAGTGCACTTCCTTCAGGATAACGACATCACTCTACTTGAGTGGCCAGCATATTCTCCAGACATGAACACTATCGGAAATGCCTGGGATATATTGAAAAGCGCTGTTTATGGACAAAGTGATCCACCAACCACTCTGATTGGTCTACGCCGTATCGGCGCTGAGAAGTGGGACAATCTGGACCGACAATGTCTTGAGGTATTTGTGGATAGTATGCCACGACGAATATAGGCATGCTTCGATGCAAGAGGATGTGCTACTGGGTATTAGAGGTACCGGTGTGTACAGCAATCTGTAACACCACCACTGAAGGTCACGCTGTATGGTGGTACAACATGCAATGTGTGGTTTTCATGAGCAATACAAAGGGTGGAAATGATGTTTTATGTTGATCTCTGTTCCAATTTTCTGTACAGGTTCCGGAACCGACGTGATGTAAAACTTTTTTTGATATGTTATTTACAAACGCTGCACAAAACACAATCCTATGTCTAGGAACAGCAAAAACTGTAAAACATAAAGGTAATTGCTTATGCCAGTCTCTAGTGCCCATTCCTTTACGTGATGGTAAAATCTGTCACTGCAGTGCAGTACCTATTAAAAAACGTTATGTGTTCAAAGGTACACTATATTCTAAGTAGAAGCCAGCTTTGGAAAAGTCATGAAATTGTCAAAATACGAATAATAAAACCTATATAACAAAGAACTTATACTAGTATCCACTCAAGATTTACAATTTTCTAGAAAATTTATAGTCAAATTTTTCGTAAGACATTTGAGTCTCATCTTGACCTACGATATTGACAGAAGCTGGAGTACTGGCCGAATTTTCGCATTACTTCCAACACTGCGGTGCTATTCC
This sequence comes from Schistocerca nitens, assembly GCF_023898315.1. NCBI lineage: Eukaryota > Metazoa > Arthropoda > Insecta > Orthoptera > Acrididae > Schistocerca > Schistocerca nitens. The sequence continues at coordinate 187,322,355 of NC_064618.1, read as the reverse complement.
AATACCGGAAAGAACCAACATATAATGATGGTCAAGGGAAGGGGAAGGGAATATAAGCTGAAGAGGTGAATTGAAGTTGGTTTTAGTGCGGGCACTGAACCAGGGTAGTCCGTGCAGTTGTGATGGCTATACTGCTTTGGTGGTGCTATGGCTTGCAAGCAAGGAGACCCCGGCTGAAGTCCTAGTTGTGTCACAAATTTTAATTCATGTCCTCAGCTTGTATCATTATCGTAGAATATATATACATTAATCAAGCACTTAGACAGGAAGAAGTCTATAACCACTACAATTTACAATTGATATGGATCAATACAGAACGAGAAAGAAGTGAAGCTACACAGTGCTAAATTTTATGTCACATTGAAAACATCATGATTTGCAGGTGACAAAATATTATTGGCTAGATGTCAAGATGATTTACAAGAATTAACGAACAAAGTCAAAATAATTCCGCAAAGAGCTAAATAAGTAACTTCTAGAGATTTTGAGAAGGGCAATGGCTATAACTGGAGGAAATCTTTCAAGAGTAAGAATTTCAGTGAAAGTCGTAACAACGGTACCATTAGCGGAGTTTATGTATTCGGGTAGCCACATTTCACAAATCCGGATATCAAGCAGACGTACTGAACAATTTATAAACTATAATAAATTCCATGAAATACTTAAAAGAATCCTTGGCGAACAATTGACGAAATAAATACAAATCAGGTTACAAAATATGAAATAAAAACGAGGTACATATATGTGAATGTTGAACTCTTCGTCAAGCTAATAAATTCAGCAGAAACGGCATATAGACTGTACTACAACGTTTGAGCATGAAATGAAAACAGATGGTTAAAGAGATACTGAGGTACATAGTGAACAATGAAGTAATCCTAAGTTCACTTATTGGTCCGTAGCGTGCCATAGTGTTTTGGTCTGTAAAGTGACCCAATGTGAAGTTAACGGAAGACGACATTTAGGCAGTCCAGATTATCGACAAACTGACATCTTCTGTGATCGCAACACGTAGGAATTTTTAGGGAATGAAGCTAATAGACACAATGGACATGACGACGACTGCGATGAAAAGAAGGAGTGTGGACTGCGTGACTTTTTGGGCGTATCTGATGCTGGCTGTTGGATTATAATACTCGAGTTACCTTCATATGTCATCCTGTTACAAACCTCCACTTCCCTTTACTGAATACGAATACTTTGAACCAGTGACAACAAATACATGTAACATACTTAACATATCCTTCAGGTTCTAACAATACCACCACTTGCAAAGTAGGTTAGAAATGAGATTAATAATGTTGCTCACGCAGCATGTGTTCGCTTTATCGGGCAACAACAGAGTTATTGACTGTGGATTGTATCGTCAGAATGAAAATAATGAACCAGATCTGTATTTTAGCAATATTTGAAGACATAACAAATGCGTTTTCCAGGAAATTCTTAATGATCAAACAATCCCAGATCAGAACAATGGTATGGTAGAAATAATTTTTGACTTGGTGTTCACGATCCACATTTTTATTAAACTTCTTGTTAATTCACATATACTTCTTCCTAATTGTCACATCATCAAGAAAACAGTTATGTATCAATCAGCATACATTTAATTTCCACTTTAACTAACACAAGATTAGACTGTTCTTTTACAAAGCGAAATAACAACTTAACTTCTGCGGAGTGAAACAAAGACTGCTCTGTGTGCATTCGCTCCAAAACGGTTACGAGTAAGTCAAACATTATGACAGTCTCACAGAAATTAATTCACACAAGAACCATATCACTGTAATATATCAATACATCGGAGTACCTATACATTAACAAAACCAAATGTGAATATTGTCACAAAAATATGTCTGTTACTTCAAAGAAAAGTAGTACGATATTACTGGTATGGAGAACTGGAGTTGGAGTGCCGTAATGGTCACGTAAATAAAGAACCATTACAAGGTCTTTCGCGGATTAAATGCAACGCTAGTTCTCTAAAATACTACGTTATTGTTAATTTTTCGTGTGACAAACAGGGAGATAGTATCACAGAAGAGAAATACATACGTGTCTACGAGACATATGTAGAATATTGAGACATATAGAATTTCGTGTAAATTGTCAGCCAATGATTCAGTCAAAGGACGGTAGGCTTCCAATGTAAATCTCTTACCGTGATCATCAGTCAATCTTTTTAAGACCGGCATTAGCGAACTACCTAGAAGGACCGCTACTGGTCAGTTTGGCCCTTGAAGTTTCCCTTCTTTGTTTTCAGTTTTATTTCTTAAGTTACTTCAGTACTTTGTCTTTATAGGTCATTAGGGGATTATACTTACCGTACAAACGCGTTATGTTAAAGAATTTCTGTATAAAGTAAATTTAATTAAATAAAAATAATCAAAGTAAAGAATATATTGGAAATACAAAATCAATTAAACTATACTTATAAACGTAAATAAACTTATAATCATATAATAACATTTATACCTGTATGACTTGTAATCAGTGAAATACCCAAAAATGCCATAAAATTTAAGTCCGGAAAACAAAGAAAAATGGATACAAATTACTGTAGCAATAACAGAAAACAACTTTTTTTTCTCTCTATGACATCTTTCTAATCAAAGGCACCATCTTTTTTAATACACTTTTCACACACGTGCTGAAGACTTCCAGAACATGGACTGTGTATTTAGTTTTGTTCGAACTTTTGCATCCTCCTATATGGCAGGTTTCCGTACCGGTACCTTACGTATTTCAGTAGTCGCAGTGAATGTATAACAGATCCTTTCCTTGATTGTATATACATAGAGGAGAGTCATTTTGTTAACTTGAAATGAAACATACTGGTCCAGAATATCAACTCCAGATTTAGTGGAATTGTAGCAACTCATAGTTTCAGGGAGTATCTTCTGTGTTTGTTCGTCCACTGCAAGTGACTGGTGCACTGTGATCAATAGAAGAACATTTGGCTTTGTCTTCCCCTGATAGGAAGTAACTGTTATGTCACCACATTTGTGTAAAAAAGTATGATACAAAGATACGGCAGTGGACTTCGCTGATTGAGGAACTTCTCTTCAGGTTTTCTTCAATGTACCTTCCATGGTTGTGGTCTCTCGCTTCAGGTACTCTGCAAGATGTTTGGCTGTGAAGAAATTGTCACATGTTACATTTCATCGTTTCGAAATGTATGTTGCATGAGAACAATAATAACATGGTCTGCGTCAGGTGTGTTAGTGGGTCTCTTACTTTGTTTATCCAAGTAAGGAAATCCATTCACTATATGTTTACTGCTAGCATCTGCTGCAATCCCGCACTTCCAATCTAACTTTTCTGGTTTATTACTCGCGTTTTGTATATAGCGGCACCGAGCTTTGCATGGATAGAACTCCTCATCCACGGTTATAAATGCACATGGTTCATAGTTCTGTATACTGTTAGCTACAAATAAATTCCAGACTGGGGTAGCTGCTGCGAAACCATCGGCCTTGAGTCATTCGACACGAGTGTGCTTGTCACCAAACCTTAAAAATCGCATCTCTTCTTTGAACGTATTCATCCCTTAGTGTTGGAAAAAAATGCCGGCCAACACACTTGAGACCACAGAAGTCTAATACATTATGATAATTGCAGCTTCTACTGGGAAATATCAAGTACCCATGAGTCATCTCGGAGAAGTTCTCGGGCTCTAATTTGTGTAAAAAATTTTGTGTTCTGTAGAACATTACTGTCTATCGGAAGTCGCCACGCAGTCAAGTGACTGCCTGCAACTGTAAGTTTCTGAGCGTTACACGTTGGCTCAGGAGTTTCTACCAAGACGTTGTGACGCCCTAATCTTCCAGTTGCGTGATCTGGTGGAATTCGAGTCCACTCTGTTCCGTCGACTACAGTCACTGCATTTCCATCTTCCGGATACTGAGACGGATGCGATTTTTTCCGTTCTTTTCCTTGGCAGCGAATGGAAATTTGTGTTACCATTGGAGTCCAAAATGTAAGCACTGGATTATTCGTACGTTCTTGTGCAGGTTGCAAACATTCATCTTCCGACTCTGATGATTCGCCTTCTTCTGTTTTGTGGGGCTTATATTCCGTGTCATCTTTATAATTTTTGTAAAGAGAAAGAGGGAACGAGATCACAACAATAAGATAAAATAAGCTAAGCAGATGAAACAATCCATTGTTGCTCCTATACAGACATGAAACAAAGAAGTATCTCAACGGGCAGAATGACCGGCTGCGGTCCTTTAAGGCAAACACGTTTGTAATTCGTTCGGTTTTGTAATCAACGTTTGTCTTTTACCGAAATTATGAACCATCACGGTGCATCAAAAGTCATGAAAAACAAGATCCACGAATTAAGACATACGCTCTTTACTAAATGTTAAAGAACGCTCACCGGGCATATTAAACGGTACCATCCTTTCAGTGGTAAGTCTATAATGTTTCTGAGATGCTATAATTACTCTACATGTGATATCCAGGCGATAAGAATTTGCACGGTGTTGATCAAGCTGTGTGATGGAAGCATTAGAAACCTGGATTAACATTTACTTTGTAGGGAATTCGTTTTCGTTCTTTTATAAGTATGTCATAATAATTAATAATTGTTTGAGGTTAGTTGCTTGTTGTTCATATCGTAATTCATTTTAGCGTACTAACTGCAAGCGCTGCCTATCAGGAATGGTATCTGTGTCATAAAAGACAGGTGGAAAAATTTGGTGATTTGTGTTAAGTTCTTATGGGACCAAACTACTGAGGTCATCGGTTCCTTGGGTTGCATACTACGTTAAGGACATCACACATACCCATACCCGAGGGGTGACTCCAATCTCCGATTGGTGGAGTTGCGAGAACCGTGGTAAGGCGGCCATTACTGGGCGGCAACCCCTCGCGGCAAAGACACGCGTTTCTTATAAAATGACTCTTATAGCACCTGTAGCAGTATTTTATGTGTATGTGATTTTCCTTATTATTGTAATGTGACTTGACTTACATGCAATGCCTTTTTAGCGTAAGGTAGTATGTCGTAATAATGGTGTAATAATACGATTATATGATCTACGGCGACTATACGATGTACGGCGATGCGGGACTCCCGCATTGTTCCCCTACGCTCTGTGCGGGAGTATGGGACTTCATCATCATCATCATGATCTATGTATGTACATAGTCACTGAGGTGACAAAAGACGTAGAATGTCTCCTAACATCTTTTCGGACCCCCTTTTGCCCGGTGTAGTGCACCAACTCGACTTAGCATGGACTCATGAAATCTTTGGAAGTCTCTTACAGAAATACCGAGCAATGCTGTCTGTATAGCCGTCGATAACTAAGAAAGTGTTGCCTGTACCCGATTTTGTGAGTGACTGACCCTTCGATTATGGCGCATAAATGTTCGATGGAACTAATTTCGGGATATTTGGATGTCCAAATCAATCACTCGAATTGTCCAGAACGTTCTTCAAGGCAATCACGAATATTTGTGGCCTAGTGCCATGGGACATTGTTATGAGAATTCGCAGACCATGAATGGCTGCCAATGGTCCCCAAGTAGGAGAAATTAACAATTACGAGTCAATGATCGGTTCAATTGGAACAGAGCGGCGAGACCATTCCATGTCAACGCTACCTACACCATTAGGGATCCACCACTAGCCTGCACAGTGCCTTGTTGATAACTTGGGTACATCGTTTCGTAACGTCTGCGCCCCATTAGAATCCTACCATCAAGTCCGAGAAATTGAAATCTGGATTTATCTCTGAAGGCCAAGCATTTCCTGTTGTCTATAGTCCAACCGACTTAGTCACGAGCCGAGGAGAGGAACTTGAGGTGGTGTCGTGGTGCTGACAAAGACACTCGCGTCAGTTGTTCGCTGCTGTAGTCCATCAACGCCGGATATCGCCACACTGTCCTAACGGACACTTTCGTTTACAAAATCAAATGGCTCTAACCATTATGGGACTTAACATCTGAGGTCATCAGCCCCTAGAAGTGGAACTACTTAAACCTAACTAACCAAAGGACATCACACACATCCATGCCGGAGGCAGGATTCGAACCTGCGACCGTAGCACCACCGCGGTTCCGCACTGAAGCGCCTAGAACCGCTCTGCCACAGCTGACTGCTGTTATCGTCTACGTTCCAACTGATTTCCCCGCTTATTTCAGGCCGTGTTACTTGTGTGTTAACACTGACAATTCTGTGTAAACACCTTTGCTTTGGGTCATTAAGTGAAGACTGTTCGTCATTGCTCTGTCCGTGGTGAGAGGCAATGCGTGAAATTTGGTATTCTCGGGACACTCTCGTCACGGTGGCTCTTGAAATACTGAATTCCCTAACAATATCGGATATTCAACTAGCATTTAGTGTTAAAATTCCGTTAACCCTTTCGGATCCTCTTGCTGAAATTGTGTTCATTACCTTTTACTGCAACAGACGTATTTTTTGCTAATGGAAACGAACGTTCAACCTGTTCATCATGCATAAGCGCTGCCAACTATTGGGCACCACTATAAAAATATTAGCAAGCCGATGTAGCAGTGACCAACACAATGCAGAGATGCGGTTGGTTCCCTACATTCTACTGTACAACTGAATACTGTCATTGTTATTTCACATGATGTTATTTTGAATGATCATTTCACTGTTTATTACAGTAGAGATTATTTCGTATTTAGTAATTTTACTCCAAAAATGAAGTCAAGTCTACGAAGCATTTTTTTGGTGTGGGTATGTATTTTTGTGTAATCTTGCATCAAAAAATCATTAATAATTCACCTAAGAGCACTATCACACGAAGGGAAATTTTCTTTCCTTCAGGAAAAGTTCAGGTCTGAAAGGGTTAATACCCACTGTGCGGCCATAATCGTGTCGGGAACATTTTCATATGAATCACCTGTGTACAGGTGACAGCTCCGCGAGTGCGCTGCCTTTTTATATCTTTTGTATGCGAAACTACTGCGATCTGTATGTGTGCACATCGCTATCCCCTTACTATTGTCAGCCCAGTGTATAAAAACGTCATAAGGTACCTTTCACAAAAATATACACAGTTGCTCCATGCTGAGATTTCTTCTTGTTGCATATCTTAGCTTTATTATCTCTGTTAGCAGAGCAAAGAAATGTGTGATCATTAAAGAATAAATGTGACCTTTTCCACGAATTTTTTGTTTCTGATTGGCCAGCTGATTTAAGATAATGTCATTACTTTAGTCTTCACAGAGACGAAATCGTGTAGTTTGAAGCACGTAAGCGAAGCATATACGTAATGGGTTCGCTAACTTTGAGGAAGATGATGGTGATATTTGGTTTGTGGGGCGCTCAACTGCGTGGTTATCAGCGCCTTTACACATTCCCAATGTTTTCACTGTCCAGTTTGCAAATTTTCCCGAATGATGACGAAATGATGAGGACGACACAAACACCCAGTCTCCAGGCGAAGAAAACCCGGTATTGCATCCTTGCTCTTTAATGCCCACCCTTTGCCCCCATTAACAATACCAGTTCTTGATATCTTCCATCCCACTGCAGACGTGCCGAAAGGCTCCGTCATCTCTCCTCTCCTTTATCTTCTCTACACTGCTAATATGCACAAGCTAGCTCCATCAGTCCACCTGGCTCGGTATGCTAAAGACACTGCTTTCCTTGCCCTCTGCCCTGCACTCCAGAAACCCCAAAGGTCTCTCCAAATGGACCTCAATCAGTGTTCCTTTTGATGTAACCAATAGTTCTTCAAGATTAGCCTTCCAAACTCTGACAATAATTACAGTAATTATAGGACGCACGATCTACACCTTCTGTCTCCACGATATCTACTAACTTACCATTTACAGCAGTCCCATGTCGTAAACTAATATACTGAAATATCTGTCGCCAACCATCGACCGACGCCTAATGTGGAAATCTCATCTACTAACATTCCGACAGAAAGCCCACATAGAATAACGCTACTGAATGTACTAAGTAGCTACACTGGGGATTGCATCCCTCTACAGTCCTCCACATCTACAAAAACTTGATCCGACCCATCCTTCTCTATCGAAAAGTTGCATGGATATCCGCCCCTTTAAGTTTTATAAGTCTCTCCATATCCTTGAATGTCGTGCACTCCGCCTCGCGTACCGCACCCGTGTACTTACCAACACAAGGATCCTTTACCAGACCATCGGAATCTCAATTCTACTGACTCACACTGAACGCTTCCGAGCAATCTACAACATCCACAAATTCGACTCCAATGATTTTATAGTTTCCCCTTTGCCTTCAAACCCTTGTACACTTCTGTGACGCTACCGACATAACCTACTAACCCTACATCTACACACCTTCTACTAACTCACCAAAACTAAACCTACACCTACACACACTCCACATATTCACTCAAAGAAACATCAACCACCTCTCCCTCCCAGATCATCAACTCCATCCCTTCATTTGCCCATCTTACCAACTTTAAAATCAGCCCAGCCAGTTCACCTCATCGGGGCGCCATCTGCTTCCCCTCGTCCTGTTTTCCCTAGCCTTTAGTTCCCCTTCCTTCCCTTTCGTTCCTCGGTCAGATTTTAGTCTCGCCGATACCACACTCTTCTCAGTCTCACTCTTTAGTATCCCAACAGCCACTCCTACCCCATCGATACTACACATCAGTCCACCATCCTTATTTCAACATTCTTCTATACTCACCACTTTTGTCCTACAACAAATAACTGCGTACCCTAGGGAAGGTCCTTCCAGTTTTAATGCAAGTGAAGGGTTTCTTTATAACATCAACATTTTGCATCATGTTTTTAACATTAAATGTAATGTTATTGTGCTCTACTTTTACCATTTATCAGTACTGTTTTCAACTAAAAGCGGAGGAACTCCCGTTTCTTATGTACACTGAAGAGCCAAAGAAACTGTTATACCTGCCTAATATTGTGTAGACCCCGCGTGCACGCAGAAGTGCCCCAACACGACGTGGCATGGATTCGACTTATGTTTGAAGGAGTGCTGGAGAGAATTGACACCATGAATCCTGCAGGGCTGTCTATAAATCCGTTTGCAAGATCGCCACATCTTACTTCGCCTCACTTTTGTTTGTGGAGTTACATGGAGAGTGAAGTTCGCAATGAATAACCAACAACGTACGATAACACGATTCAGCTTATCACCAACGGATATAACACGGGGTGGGGGGGGGGGGAGCAGGTAATCAGCTGTACAGTCATACTGCTCGTCAGCCCAATGAATTTAAAAATATGTAAAATCAAAAATAAAATGCAAATCTTTATACACTGAAGAGCCAAACAACCTGGTATAGACATGCTTATTCAAATACAAAGATATGCAAACAGGCAGAACACGTCGCTGCGGTCTGCGACGTCTATATGAGACAAGTGTATGGCGCAGTTGATAGGTCGGTTACTGCTGCTACAATGATAAGTTTTCAAGACTTAAGTGAGTTTGAAAGTAGTGTTATAGTCGGCGCACGAGCGATGTGACACACCACCTCCGAGGTAGCGATGAAGCGGGGATTTTCCCGTACGACCATGCACGTGTGTACCGTGAATATCAGGAACCCGGTAAGAAATCAGATATCCTACATAGCTGAGTTGCACTTCTGTAACGCTGAACGATTGTTTTCAGTCGTCGTTGGCCCCCTTCTCGCAGGATCTTTGTCCGGCCGCAGAGATGTCGCAAATTTGATCTTACCGTATTCCTGATGTTCGCGGTACACACGTGAAATGGTCGTGCGGGAAAATCCCTTCATCGCTACCTCAGAGATGCTGTGACCCATCGCTCGTGGGCCGTCTTTAACACCACGTTCCAACTGACTTAAATCCTGTTAACTTGCCATTGCAGCAGTAGTAACCGATCTATCAACTACGCCAGACACTTGTCTTACATAGGCTTTGCCGACCGCAGAGACGTATTCTGCACGTTTACATCGCTGTATTGGAATACTCATACCTATACCAGTTTCTTTGACGCTTTTGTGTATAAATAATTGCATGTTATTTTCGTGTTTACACATTTTTAAATTCAATGAGCTGACGAGTAAGATGACTGTACGGCGGACTATCTGCTCCTCCTCCCCCCTCCCCTCCTCGTCCTCTGTTATTTGCGTTGCTGATAAGCTCAATCATGTTATTGTACGTTGTTGGTTCTTGACTGTAAACTTCACTCTCGAAGTAACTCCACAAACAAAAGTCAAACGAAGTAAGATGTGGTGATCTGGCAAGCCAAGACACAGGACCGCCTTTAACCGATCCATTGACGACCGTACTCGCGAACTAATACTTTCCGGGCTGCTGCAGAATAACGTGCTCGACAAGTTTCATGTTCAGCGCAACGAAACACCTGTCCTAAGTTGCAATTTCCACTTTTTTATTTCACTCGATGACTAGTTTCGGACCGGCACCCAACTAGTCATCGAGTGAATAAAAAAATCAATAAATAAAGAGTAGATGAAACCTCCATCTTTGGACTGATGTTTCGTTGTACTTATTAACGGAAGTTCCTGACCCACAGCTATTCCAGAACGTTGCCACTTCGTTAAAAACCTTGATGTTGACACCACGTTGTTGGCTCTCAGCAGTATAGAACTTAGAACTACTTAAACCTAACTAACCTAAGGACATCACAGACATCCATGCCCAAGGCAGGATTCGAACCTGCGACCGTAGCGGTCGCGTGGTTCCAGACTGAAGCGCCTAGAACCGCTCGGCCACACCGGCCGGCACCACGTTGCTTGCCGAAAGCCTAGACAATATCAGAAAGCAAGAGACGAAGATATTTGTCACCATCGGTTCCATCGACAGAGGATGGACGAATGAATTTGTCACCAACTAATGCACACGAAACATTCACAACCTATGAACGCTGATGTTCACCTTGGCGTATAATTGTGGGTTTACAACATTCCAATAACGCGTTTTGCATCGATTAATCGTACCATGGTTCGTCCAATCATCAGAGAGGTATAGTCCAGCAAAGAAATTACGTGTCTCTATTTGTTGAAGCGACCACTGACAAATTGTTACTCGGTTTAAGAAATAATTGCCATGGAGTTCCTCATGAAGGGTAGCATGAAATGGATGATATGTTGTACGTTTGAAAATGATGCAAACAACAGTCTGACTAATTCATTATTTACGATTTGATTGCGGAGTGCTATTGTGGGGTTTATTGTTCACTGCAGCTTCTTCAATTATTCTCCCAAGTAACGTACTTCGACAGTTCCTTTCCCGTGCTTGTTTAGTTCCCTCTGTGGAATCAGTCGAATAACGCGACGAAAAGACGCGCTTGTTCGCACTCGGTTCGAGAACATTGCGTAAAAAACGGTGACAACATTATCGATATTCAGTGGCGGATTTCAAACTTTTGCGCCCCTAGGCACACCATATTCACACCATATTATATGCGCCCCCCCCCCTCAAAAAAACATGTTTTACGTAATAACTTACAGCCGATCACTTCACAATTACCTTTTAGGTTGGGAGTTCTGTGTTTCCGTACTCTGCTATTCGTTGTTCTGAAGGACGCGTTAGCGACCACTGGAAAAGTGTTACTCGGTTTCAGAAATAATTGCCACGAAGTTCCTCATGCATGTCGCACTCAACCAAGAAGTAATATGGTTCGTGAACTCTACTTGGTGTACGGCAGTGGATCAACAGACTTAAAACTGCATTGTGTTAACACATCCTTATGTTAAAAGACAACAGAAACAAACACAAGGAAAACTATTTTTCTATGGCTTAAAACTCAGCAGAGTGTGTAGGAGACCACTGATTTTTGTTATTCATTCACTTTTAATCTGTTCTTTTACGTGAAACCGTTGAAACTGAATATAAAAAGTTGCGGTTCGATCTAAAAATGAAAACGAACGTGTCATACATTACAAATTAATACGTACTTTTACAGAGACGAGTTCAAAATTAAAATTAAACTGTCGTTTTAAGATTTAATAACTTGAATGTGTAGCAGATACAAAACACGTTCGTTTTACGATCTAATAACTTGAATGTGTAACAGATAAAAAATACAGGTTCGGTATTAATACGTGAATCTGTAGGAAAGCGTAAGAAATGAAAATGAAATAGAGATTTCGGTGCACGAACCAATAAATAAATACAGACGAACAAACACAGAACCGGATTTGATACTAAATAATTTATAGACTAGCGTGGAAAAATCATATTTGTTTTATAATCTAATAATTAACGTGTAAAACATTAGGGTCTGCGTAGTTAGATGATGCATAATAAGTGTACACAATACCTTTAATCCATGTAAGGGCTAAACAGTTTTTTACTGCAGCTACTGTTCTGACCATAGTTCTTTCTAACGGTATTAGCAGAGCTTTTATGTATTTATCGGCAGAACTGAACTACGACATTTATTAACACTTTTTCATCTGAGCGTACTCTCCGATAACGTATATTTCAGCAGACGCCAAGAATACGCATTAGTTGTAATATACTGTAGTATCAGTATGACTTGACTGTTTAGCGCCGAGCGGCTTGGGTCAATCGGGTATTGTTTAGTATTGTCTTGCGCTTTCGTTTACGTCTACACGTAAACGAGGTTTAGTTCCGCGTTCTGCCGTTGGCAATTGTAAAATAACCGGTAATACGTAGATTGTAAATCCAGTGAATGTGCTCTAAGTTATAACGAAAAACTAATATGAATAAATAAAAAAACTCACCAGCAAGCAAAGTTTGCATCTCGCTCTGACGGAAGAAAACGCGTCGCTCATATCTTCAGTGTCCAGACGGTTTTCACTTAGGAGATTGCCTTGGATGTGAAGAATGGACAAGGCGTTCAATCTCTCCTCAGACAACATAGAACGTAGGTATGATTTCAGCCCTTTAAGAGCAGAAAACGAGCGTTCTGCTGAACAATTTGTGCCATACATAGAAATATTCGAAGAGCGATGTCAACATTCACAAACACGGACTGTAACCTCTCTTTTTGTAAGAAATTATTCATTTCGAATGGTATGTCACTTATCTCAGAAGATTTCAGAAGTTCCGCGAAATGTACTCACTCACTAGAAAAGGAAGACCGTAAATCTGTGTCATATGATGCTTGGAGTTCTGCTGCACGTTCAGCAATATTGTCAGGTGAACTGTTCTTAAGGTTATTGAAAACTGTGAAGGAGCCCAACAGTGTTCTATTGCCACCCTTCCTCCTCACTAATTCAACGTACAAGTTGTTGAGTACTGGAAGAAATGATTCTACTGTAAATTTTTTGCTTCCAGTCAGAAAAACTACTTCTGAGTGCACTTCCTCGTCATCATGACGTTTGCGTTATCGAGAACTTTTATGGGCCTATTCATAGTCTATATCAGTGACAGTCTCCATGGATTAATTTTAATAATAGTCGAACATGCCAAGAACACATGCAAAAAGTCCTAGGAGTGATTCATATAATTCATGCACTATTTTAATATCAATATTTACACTTTGCAATTTCAGATTTGCACTATTAAATCTCTGGTGTGTGTCCTTCCAAATTGTCATCATGAATACCGGTTCTAGTCTGCTGAGTTCATTCAATACAGCTGAAGCCTCATTTCATACAAGTGGTTTTTCAAACGTATTATTGGAAATACGTGTGCAGGCACTGATATCGCCCTTCAAGTTTTCATATAGACTTTCACACGCTTCCTCTGTTGCTGACCAATGTGTTATTGATAAACGTTTTACCGTTTTGCTTCTTGGTTTCATGAAAGAAAGAAGTTTATCCCAGCGCTGTGTAGAAGCTCAGAAAAATTGTAACTGTTTTGCACTACATTGAAAAAAGCACATGCTTCGCGACAACAGTTTGCAACACTAGTGCCGACTAAATTCAAAGAAGGTGCTGTACACGGCACATAATTCGCTCTCGGATACCGTTCTTTAATCGTGCCTGCAAACCAGTGTAGGTTCTTGACATATTGCTTGCGTTGTCATATGACTGACATCTACAGCCAGTAATAACAATAAATTTGTAGACAGGAGTTTAGTACGGCCTCAGCTAAGTTTTCGGACTTGGGTCCCCTGTTTAGGAAAAACAGAAGGAAACTTTCAACAGGTTCACTACTCATTCATTCAGTCCCCCTGCCGGCTGGAATTAGTCTCGTAAAGAAAACGGGACAGTCCCTTTTTTGGATTCTGTTTCCCGCGTTGCCAGTTTTAGCTGGGACGCAAAAATTTTCTGAATATTCTCGGCACTGTGTTTCTAATTTAAAAAGCAAATATTTTTTGCAGTTTATGGCAGTGAGGTGTGCTGGATCGACACTTTATCCCACTTATTCTGATAACATTCTGTGGGCAGAGAAGACAGACTATAAAGTTTAAGTAGTCGTGTCGTCAGTTCATGTGATGTGCTGTTATTTGTGTGAACTCTGCTGTTATGTCCACACCCAAATGCACCTTCTGTTCCAGTATAAATTAAAAATATCCTTTCCTAGAAGAAAATGAGCTTACGTTAGTTAAGAAGTTTAATATAAAATTTGCAATTCCACTCACTATTCGATGGCACAGAGTAGGAACTTTGAAATCGTTCAGGCTGCAGCACAATATATGAGACAAACGAAAGTTGGTTTCTTCTTCTTTTTTCGCCAAAAAGGTAACTAAGTAAATAAATTGAAGAAAATTTAAACTGTTGTGAAGATATTAGATATTCTGCTTCTGTTCTTTTTGCATATGAAACCGTTCCAGTATCAATATGGTTTGTTAAACGGGTTGCATTAAATCAAGGCTTAAATACTGAAGACCACAGAGCTTTCACATTAATTACAGTTATGGAGGGCTGACTTGATACTTGCCCGTAATTTCGACAAGCAATTTAAGTAGAGTAGAGTTTTTCGTACTGAGACTCACACTTATTACAGTATTTAAGAAACTGCCGGTTACTTTATCACAGCTTTTCAGTAGTCCCGGTATTTTCATGGGGAAATTATGGTAGGGTTAAGTAGAAGTTGACAACATTCTCGGAATAATAACGTTACATACATTGAATTCTAGACTGCCTTCTTACAGCTTGCTTCAAAGTATTTTGAACAATCATGAAGATGATACCAGACAGAAACCCAATATTAATCTACCACTCAGTCACCAAGTAAACTATGTATATTTGCAAGCCTGTGTCGTCGAATTTCGTTCGTAAGGCTTATTCAAACTAGCAAGTTGTTTAACAACATTAAAATTTTTTGTTGTTTCTAAGCGCAATTATTTTAAAACGTAAAAGGTTAAAATAAGTGCAGAGCAAATAATGCCGCCTCCCTTAAGGTGACGCCCCCAGGCCCGTGCCTAGGGGGCCTGTATGTAAATACGCCACTGTCGGCATTCACGCCACTTTCTCGGTAAAAGTAAATATTTTCAGTTTATTCTTCCATCGTAATTGCGTGCGTTCTAATTAATAATAAAGTCAGATTATGAAGAAACGTATTTAAGATAAGAGGGGTGATGTGAACATAATAAGATCCAGTCAGATAATGAACGAATAAATGAAATTGTCAAAAGAACTACACGGAGAAACTGCGAAACGCTGAATCGTTTTATATATTTTCTGACCCGATGTATTTTTCTCACGGTAGTACTGTTTTCGAACTCTATATTGAGTTATTTGTCGACTTTGACGCCATGTATCGCGCAACGACACAAATGTTATATATAGATTTCACATACTTTTTACGGTAGAATAAGAATCTACGATAAAAATGGGACGTTCCCATTTAGGATATCAAAGTTGCTCCCCGCCCCACCTCGTGGGCGTGAAGCAGTGGGATCAACATTGATATAGCTAAACAGTATTTTTCAGAATACTGGACACGAATATTTTCTCTGTTTTACACTTCTTTGTCCATGTGTATTTTTCTGTGTAGTCCATGTGTACCGTGGTGTCTTTGATAACCATAGTTGTAGATGGTCAGGTAAGCTGAAAATCAGCTAATTAAATACGTTGTAACTGAAGACCGTACACTAATTTATACTTTTCACTTATAATTATTAAATTGTACTTCCGACAGGCGAGGAAATAATCAATGAAAGCAATCGATGATGTCTTATAAGAACTTTACGGAGCTCTGTACCCTATTGCTCTTACCGGCCTTCTGCAATCTTTTCATCAGTTTCAAATGGAAACTCAGTAGCTTCAGGTACGGATTCCCACCTGCTCTTCCAATTTCTGCAATGTAACTCGCACGCTTTCCGACATTACAGCTTATTTTTCAGTTACTCACTTTTCCCCAATAAGTGAAAACATAACCAATTTTTCGTTTAGCGTCCGAATAAGGACGCTATGTGCTAGATAGTGAACTAGTGCTCCGTAAGTCCACCGATCAGATGACATTTTGTACGCATCGGAAAGATGGCCTTTATTGGGGCAGACTTCCAATACCTGGAATTTGTCGAAATAATCTGTGGCGAGTACAGCTTCCATAATCCCTTCTGTCACACAATCTACTAGTATATTTTCATCAAATGACAAATTGAAGTATTTTCCAATTTATATCCATTTCAGTCGATGTGGTGTACGAAATTCATCTTTTTTGTCCCCTAAAGGAAGCTTATGTCATGTCACTACATGAGAAATGGTATAACAGAAAGTTTACCTACACATGGTAAGTCCGGGAGAGTTGGACTACTGGGTGAGACAAACCAGTGTCGTATTAAACAAAAACTAAGTTCTAGAGCAGCTCCCGATACTTGGAAGGTAGCTCTGGTAAGGGGAAAAGTTTTATTGTGTATACACAATTTTATTGCTAAGGCTTGATTTGCACAGAATTGATGTAAGTTTTTCATTGAGAGCTTGCCAAATTTGTACGAATGAAGCTAACCTAAAACGGCCAAGGAGTTCGCTGGTTTACAGACAGAAATCGGCCTGTACCATCTCTCCCAGCCAGTCATGAGGAAAGTACTATTATTATTTGGGGGAGATGGAACACTTGTTTTTATGTGCGAGAGAGAGATGGGGTATAAGAAAAATTTCCTTCAAGGCTTGTGTAATAATCCCATTGAAGATGGCCACAGCTTCAGACTGCGCTCATTTGTCAGAAGATATGTCTGTGGTAACAAGTGGTAAAGCAGAATCCCACACACAGGCCATCTAACCATCAGCCAACCATCAGCTCACCAAAAGACCTGCTAATCCCATGCACACCAAAAGACTAGAGTTACCTGCGAAAGTTAAATTTCTTCACTGACAACGTCGAACTCCACTCCTACTAAACCTAAAAATTTCGAGGTTTCCACCACAAGAGAGACTACTCATAAGCCAACACAGACAAAAATTAAGGAATGGATGTCATGTGTTCCTTCTAGTGATAAAAGCATAAATTTTAGGAGGAAGCAAGCAACTGTATCCAAGGTGCTTTACTCTGGTGAAAATATTGGACCTGTAAAAAAAATGGGTAAGAAAGGAAACTGAAAAAGGGCATAAAATCACCAAAGGGAAACACTAATGATTAGAAACACAGACTGAAAAAGCTAAATAACACGAGATATTACAAATATCTCATCGTATTCACCAGGTACAGACATTGTAAAATATTACAAAAATATCTCTGTTGATTGAGATGTGGATGAATGTATTGACTGTGGTAAAGTCTTTTACAAAAGACTGTTACGAAATTAATAAAAATTGAGATGGGATTCAGTTTGTTGCCAGTTAATGATGCTCAACAATCGGCAACCACTCTAATTGTTGTGGTAAGAGGAAGACAGGCTAATGCTTGAACAAAACTAACAACTCATTAGAAATGCTAATGCTCAACCAAGAAATATAATCGACTGGTAAAATTGTTTTGGATTAAAATATTTGATAGTATAATTCTGTATTCACTACAACATGTCGCAAACAAAAATATGAAAATTTAGTTCACTTTATTTAAGTACAGGCATTTTATATGGTTGATATCTCCCATGACACTGGTCCATCTCGTCCATCCACCTATGGGTGAGATGGACCACATATGGGTGAGATGGACCACTGATGTATATTTTCGTTAGCTAATATCCCTAGTATTATTAAGTGGCAGTGCCTCAATAATTTGTTGTACTTAAGTTTATATGGCACAGTATACGAACATGCCGCCACTAGTCAGAAAGAGTTGAGAAACACACATATTTTATACTGAAAAAAAAGTGGTCCAACTCTCTCAGACTTACCCTATTAGTTCCATTGACGTTTTCACCGTTGATTTCCAGTTATCTATAGTGTTCACATGATCCGTCTATTCCCTCCGATCAGTTTCGTATTTGATTTTACTTAGTTTACTAAAATTCGTTATAAGCTGATACTATTCTGTTTTATATTAACTTACTTGTTACGCCAGTAATTTTGCTTGTTCCGCGCCCTAAATTGTGGACAGAATTTTTTGAACGCCGCCACGATGCCTTACAGGATAATTCTTCGCCGTTCTAAACAGACAGTCTATAGAACCATCGAGAACATCGAGTTCGCCACAACAGCTGGAGACAAGAAGAATCGCATACCAGTTAATAGTGTTGCTGCTACTGCACTTGTCGACGGACCTTGTGTTTTTTGTGGTTGTAGACTTAATTATAATATTGATATTAATGATACTTTTTCTCATGGTAGTGGTTGGCTCACTGTAGCCATTGTACGTGGAGTTTATACCGTTCCTATTCCATACTTCTGTTCTGCTTATGTAAAAGTCTTCATGCTATCCTTGTTTGATGTGAATTCATTGCTCTGCAGGTTCTCATTGGATCTAGGTACATCCTACTCGCTCAAACTGGCATTCGATGTATCTAAGTGAGAGATAGTCAATCTGTTTTCCTTACCACTCACTTTTACATCTCAGTTAGTAGTGAAATTTTCCAGCCGCTAACTGAGTCCACAATTAGGGTGCTTTATAGACTATGGAGGAAATGTTACTTTATAAAATTCATAAAGCAGAGCTACAGCAATTTACAGCATATAAGAATCATTGCCAGATTAGCAGCCACTGAACTAAGTGAAGAAATT
Source organism: Schistocerca nitens (assembly GCF_023898315.1). Classification (NCBI taxonomy): domain Eukaryota; kingdom Metazoa; phylum Arthropoda; class Insecta; order Orthoptera; family Acrididae; genus Schistocerca; species Schistocerca nitens. Next base: position 187,303,405 of record NC_064618.1, on the reverse strand, counting down.
AAATCACCTGAAAATTAGTCGGCATTTGTTATCAATAGGGATTGGAATTTAAATTAGTAGTGGAAATAAATAAAACCATCTGCGAGTAAATTCATTTGCTAATTGCCTGGCGAGGTATAGCTATACAGGGTGTTACAAAAAGGTACGGCCAAACTTTGAGGAAACGTTCCCCACACAAAGAAAGAAAATATAAAGAAAATATGTTGTGTGGACATGTGTCCGGAAACGATTACTTTCCTTGTTAGAGCTCATTTTATTACTTCCCTTCGAATCACATTAATCATGGAATGCAAACACACAGCAACAGAACTACCAGCGTGACTTCAAACACTTTGTTACAGGAAATTTTCTAAATGTCCTCCGTTAGCGAGGATACATGCATCCACCCTCCGTCTCATGGAATCTCTGATGCGCTGATGCAGCCCTGGAGAATGGCTTATTGTATCACAGCCGTCCACAATACGAGCACGAAGAGTATCTACATTTGGTACCGGGATTGTGTAGACAATAGCTTTCAAATGCCCCCATAAATGAGAGTAAAGAGGGTTGAGGTCAGGAGAGCGTGGAGGCCATGGAATTGATCCGCCTCTACCAATCCGTCGGTCACCGAATCTGTTGTTGAGACGCGTACGAACACTTCGACTAAAGTGTGCAGGAGCTCCATCGTGCATGAACCACATGTTGTGTCGTACTTGTAAAGGCACATGTTCTAGCAGCACAGGTAGAGTATCCCGTATGAAATCATGATAACGTGCTCCACTGAGCGTAGGTGGAAGAACATGGGGCCCATTCAAGACGTCACCAACAATGCCTGTCCAAACGTTCACAGAAAATCTGTGTTGATGACGTGATGGCACAATTGCGTGTGGATTCTCGTCAGCCCACACATGTTGATTTTGAAAATTTACAATTTGATCACGTTGGAATGAAGCCTCATCCGTAAAGAGAACATTTGCACTGAAATGAGGATTGACACATTGTTGGATGAACCATTCGCAGAAGTGTACCCGTGGAGGCCAATCAGCTGCTGATAGTGCCTGCACACGCTGTACATGGTACGGAAACAACTGGTTCTCCCGTAGCACTCTCCATACAGTGACGTGGTCAACGTTACCTTGTACAGCAGCAACTTCTCTGACGCTGACATTAGGGTTATCGTCAACTGCACGAAGAATTGATCGTCCATTGCAGGTGTCCTCGTCGTTCTAGGTCTTCCCCAGTCGCGAGTCATAGGCTGGAATGTTCCGTGCTCCCTAAGACGCCGATCAATTGCTTCGAACGTCTTCCTGTCGGGACACCTTTGTTCTGGAAATCTGTCTCGATACAGACGTACCGCGCCACGGCTATTGCCCCGTGCTACTCCATACATCAAATGGGCATCTGCCAACTCCGCATTTTTAAACATTGCACTGACTGCAAAACCACGTTCGTGATGAACACTAACCTGTTGATGCAACGTACTGATGTGCTTGATGCTAGTACTGTAGAGCAATAAGCCGCATGTCAACACAAGCACCAAGTTAACATTACCTTCCTTCAATTGGGCCAACTGGCGGTGAATCGAGGAAGTACAGTACATACTGACGAAACTAAAATGAGCTCTAACATGGAAATTAAGCGTTCCGGATACATGTTCACATAACATCTTTTCTTTATTTGTGTGTGACGAATGTTTCCTGAAAGTTTGGCCGTACTTTTTTGTAACACCCTGTATACCGAATGAGAAATGCGTCTTGTGATTCCGAAAACTCGTTGATGTATCATGCAAACAATGCGAATAGAACTTTTATCTATAACTGCACCCATTAATTTTAATCAGTCATTAAAACAAACCTATATTCATTGGGATGTCATTGTACATCTGAAGATGCTCGAGACATCACCCACATAATATAAGGATATTCACTTCGCAAACTGCCCCCCCTCCCCCTAACCCCTGCTTCCCCCTCCCCCCCTTCCCGGCCGTGCCATTCCAGCACCACTCTGCCTTACTAGTAGAGACGTTAGAGTTTAGAGCTGTTCATAGAGTGAGCTACTGGAACATCTTTACATCTCCCCTGTCGTTGCATATGCTGATCAGCCCAAGCCATCTCTTTCCAAACGTCGTCATGTAAAGAACATTTTTTCCTTTTATGCAATCCAAATGTTAACGCGACTTCAAACCCATGCCAAAACACTAAGGAGAGCAATTGTTCATCACGATGAATTTTTTTTTTACCTCTACATCCGTATCGATTAATATTATCACATGGGCTAGTTACACTTCGATTTACAACCTCTTGCGGAATACTACCATACTTCGTCTCGGAGTAATGGGCGGCCATGTTTATGGACAAAACTAAATCTTCATGTTACTGCTGAAGTTCACTCTAGTGTCACTGATTGTGTACATATAAAGTTGTTTGAGGTAGGGAATCTGCGGTTGGCGAAGCCAGCTTAAGGAAATAAAGGATATGTAGAAGTGAACTTGTCTACCGCATTGTCTAGCATTACCGTTTTCCAACTTATTTACAGCTAACATGCGTACACGTTTACACGCACTGTGCTGTTTATTTACATGCAAATTCTTTATTTCCTGCAAGGCAACAAGGAAGGCGAGCCTGATTGCTAGGACGTCCTGATACAGGTTTTGTTTACTTTACTTGTCCGTAAGGTGGCTCTGTTGTATCGTTCACTCAAAGCACGTTCTCTCATGGGGCAATGTAAATACGAAATAACATGACGGTGCACCGCCTCGCTTTAGTGTGTATGTCCGCAACCGTCTCAGTGCTGTATTTCCTGGACGCTGAATTGGAAGGGAGGTCATACTCCAAGGTCTGCGAGGTCACCTGACGTGAATCCCCTTGTTTGTTTCCTATGGGACTATCTAAAATCACTTGTGTATGAGAACCCAGTGTATACGGAGATGGAAATACTTGCCAGAATTGTAGCGCCTGTGATGTGATTCGAAACACACCAGGGATATTTGTCACGGTGCGTCAGAATCTTGTTCGCCGATATCATACTTGCATTGCGGTTGATGGCAGTCAGTTTGAGCACATTTTGTAAGATACAGCACAAATGCTACGTTCACTGTGTCAGTGGTGGTATTTGCAGTTAACTGTAACTAATGTAAATAAAAAAGTACACAATAATGTGGTTTTATTCTTATTAGCTCTACACACTGGCTTCTCCAACCCCTGGTTCCCTTCCTCAATTTGTTCAGTGGAGCATGCCCTTCGTCCCGTTAAATTTTTGCACGCTCTTACGGTAACAGTATTAGTAAATTCCATGTAAATAACTTCATTACGTGCCCTATGAATGGAGATGACAAACAGTGAAAGAAGAATAGATGAAATGCAAATAAAGAAAACCACGAAAACCAGAGCTTATGATTACAACATATACTTGAAAAAGAATTTTCTTTAAAAATGAAATTTCTCTGCTTACTGATATTCAACATAAATAAAAAAAACAATAACCATTCTGTAATTTCACCTAAAAATGTGTCGACAAAAAGAAGAAAATGCTGCATTTGCTCCAGACGGATCCTATTCAATAACTAATTTATTTGTAACCAAACACAGATAAACGTGTGAACTTCAGTCTCTATATGAATATTTCAACGCCATGCCAAGCAATTCCAAGTAAACTCTAAAACAAATCACAAACTACCACAGTAACTCTACACAGTCTACTCTAAACATAAGAAACAATTGCCCAACTGTGAGTAGCACTCACACACTTAATAATATATGCTGGTCAGCACAAGTCATCTCCCTCCAAGCTTAATTATATATGCAGGTATGCCATCTATCCCGGGAATCGAGAACATCCAAGATTTCTGCCTCTTATCGACATCGATACTGGCAACATATCCGTCCCAGAAAATGCGAGACCGATCAAAATCTCTATGGTAGTTCCTGATACTAGGCTGGACGAACAAAAAGAAGAGAGCAGCGCACCTGAGTTTATACATGTAGAGATTTACTTCTTTACTAAACATGACTACAACTTACGTTTTATGTTGACATGCAGTTATATTTTTTGTCAGTCTTTTGACGGATGATTAATGCGAGTTCTAACGGAAAAATCATGCGATATGATTACAGTTTAACAGTTTTTGGATGTATTCCTTATTGGTACTGTGAAACCTTGCTTCTCGCCTAATTTCGTGGCTCTAGGTCAATGGGAAGTACTATATAACTTTTGATGAGCGAGTTTACAAAATACAAATGGTGTAGTGGGTGTCAGAAGGAAGCAACCGACGACAGGTACCTGTGACCGGTAAACGTCAGCCAATGACACTACACAATGTCGAAGTTACAGGTGCCTGCACCTGCCACTGGACCCCAACTTCGGAAGCAGAGGTCACTTGGTACCCTGACGGACCATAGTTCGAACGTCCCGCAGTGTTCCCTGCTATTCATTGGGTCGTGTCTGATGGCCGCAATCGGCAATGGAGAACTAGCTCAGTTATTGCGCATAAAGGCTTTGTGTCCTACAAATATACGCTCTGTTGCCCGGCTGGACGGCGTTTTCATACACGGGTTTCTATCTGGATCCTACTTTTCTCCTGTGCACCGAAAACCACTGGAGAATTCAGAGGATTCCAGAAGGAAAATAAGCTGCTGATGGAAACCCGCATCCGAAATCGCCATTCACTGCAGCGACAGCGCGTCGCATTGACAGGAGACCAGACGCTGCAGCTAGCTCCATCTTTTCCACTGGCGGCCGGCCTGAGTGGCCGAGCGGTTCTAGGCGCTACAGTCTGGAACCGCGCGACCGCTACGGTCGCAGGTTCGAATCCTGCCCCGGGCATGGATGTGTGTCATGTCCTTAGGTTATTTAGGTTTAAGTAGTTCTAAGTTCTAGGGGACTGATGACCTCAGAAGTTAAGTCCCATAGTGCTCAGAGCCATTTGAACCATTTTTCCATTGGCGATCGAGGCAAGCAATCGCGATCACTCAATTCGCGTTCACTCAGTAATAAACATTTAAGATGTTACACCTATGGTCCTTAGGCGTACAAATCCGCATATGCTACCGAAGGGGTGACATAGTAGCACGCACCGGTGCCATTAACTTCGACGTCTGTAGCGCCGTTGAATGTCATTTCCAGACACGGTTTCCTATCCTGGATTTGTTCCACAGGACATGCTCTACAACCGCTCTGGGAATGTAAACAGGATGATGCACTACAATCAAATAATATGTTGGGGTGCTGTTTCTCTCATCGTATAGCGGAATATATAGACAAGCTCATGATTTTTATAGTCGCCTCATTACGACATCGGCATTTTTCTGTAATAGAACTACGTACTTTTTCCTACGGCATAACATGTATAGGACTAGATCAATTTCTCTTCGCACCAAGTATTTGTGATATCCTTAGGATCGTTAGGTTCAAAAAATGGCTCTGAGCACTATGGGACTTAACATCTATGGTCATCAGTCCCATAGAATTTAGAACTACTTAAACCTAACCTAAGGACAGCACACAACACCCAGCCATCACGAGGCAGAGAAAATCCCTGACCCCGCCGGGAATCGAATCCAGGAACCCGGGCGTGGGAAGCGAGAACGCTACCGCACGACCACGAGATGCGGGCTAGGATCGTTAGGTTTAAGTAGTTCTAAGTTCTAGGGTACTGATGACCATAGATGTTAAGTCCCATAGTGCTCAGAGCCATTTGAATCATTTTCGACTAGATCAAATACCATGACGATAACAGCGCCGGAAATCGTCCCGCCGTCAGGAGAAGAGGTTCCACGAATGTCAGCCGTATTATACCAAATGTAAGCAAGCACCTAAACCCGATATGTGGCTTCTGTTTACCCCTGCACCTAAAGCCGATATCTGTGTGTTCTGCTGTTGCTCATGAAACTACTGACACATTCATAGTGCATACGAGAATCAAAAATCTGACAACTGCTTATCGCCAAACTACCAGAGCAACGGTGCGGTTGTATGCTAAATAGTATTCAGATCGCACCAAGTATTTAAGACGTCTCTTTACAGACAATATAGAGAAAATTCTAGAAACTAAAACTGTACAAAATAAAATACGCCAAGGAAAAAGAAGAGTAACTTATGAAACATATGAAACTAACATTTTGGCAGCAGTAACACGCAGTAAAAATGGTTCAAATGACTCTGATCACTATGGGACTTAACATCTGAGGTCATCAGTCCCCTAGAATTAGAACTACTAAAACCTAACTAATCTAAGGACATCAGAAACATTCATGCCCGAGGCAGGATTCGAACCTGCAACCGTAGTAGCAGCGCGGTTCCAGACTGAAGCGCCTAGAACCGCTCGGCCACAATGTCCAACTACACAATACAAACATCATTACGAGGCATCTCGAAAGGATGATTGGAATTAACCAAACGAGTATTCTGTGAACACTACATTCCAAGGTATCTTATCCTCCTCATACTTGGGTGCAACTACAGCTTCATGGCAATGACTTCCCAAATTGATTACAGTCCTTCGAAAGTCATCTGCGAAAAGTACAATGTAATGCGGCATATATATGCGGGAAATTTTGTCTAAGGAAGAAGCATCGTTTAGAAACACTGGGAAAGTCAACCTCCGTAGTATTCATTAATCGCCAGTTGAAAATCCACCGTGGCTCGAAGAAGTTGATGAAAACAGGCCTCTTTCACTAAGGCTGCGTGGATTTCAAGACCCGTATCATTTGTTCCTGTTTTACTGATGGGAAACTAATATATTCAAACGTCTCAAGTTCTTAACACATGCTGCTCACGCTTTTATTGGAAGATATCTCACGGGATACAAAGCAGTCAGTATGATGAGAACACATTCTTACGCTGGTTCCACAAAGTCATCGACTTTGCTAATGCAAAGACAGATAATCCTGTTCTGCTGCTCCATGATGGGCATGCCTCTCATAGGAAAAACTTGGAGGTGATAGAACTATCTCAGATAAATGGTATTATTTTACTGTGGTTTCCGCCACATAGCTCGCATAAATTTCAGAACCTAGATGTAGCATTTTTTTTTCTTTTGTATTATGGTTACATAAGTGAGACGGTGGATAAGATCCAACCCAGAGAATATTGTCACTTGGTGGCTAATCTCATCGTTGTTTGCGAAAACTTTTTTGTATGCTGCGAACATGAGAACTGTAATGAAAGGATTCGAGAAAGCAGGTATTTGACCAAAGAGTTTCATTGTCTTCAGAGGCGATGACTTTCTGCCAGCTGTGACGACTCATTCTCATTGAAGAAGCAACCACTACCACCGACAATCCCTCAGTAAATCGGTCATCAAATCTAGTCACTAATGCGCCTAGTGCCAGATTAATAACTACTGAGCTGGAACCTAGATATCAGTGTTCTTTGGGCCCGAGACACCATCAATAACTCCAAGGGGTAAGCTTTCCTACTTCTAGCACGGAAAATGTTGCACAAGTACCCAGAGTTGCAACAGCGCAGAAATGAGTGAAAAGAAAGCTATTCTTACATCATCCCCCTACAAGAATGAGCTGTACAATGTGGCCTGAAACCCCTGTAACCTAAAGAACCTAAAAGAAAGTTGCAATGATCAGGTTGCTACATCGAGGAAGGTTGTAAATGGAGAAGGGAAGGGTTTTCACTAAAAGAATAAGAAGACGAAAGAAAAGAAATTGACACCACAAAAAATAAAACATCTGAAGGCGACGAAGAGGCGGCATGCATATATTGGAAGAAATTGTACTGAGCTTCAACGAGGCTTTGACTGTAAGTCAGAAGTGCAATCGGTGAACTGTAATTCGTACACTGGCAAAGACAGCGAGGACGATGAAGTCCGATAATTTGTAAGATTTGTCGTATACGAAATGAAAATGTGGTGTGCGTAGTGTAACACCTTCGGTACACACACCATCAGATTATTTGACTTGTCACTCTAGTGAACTAGGCGAGTGTCAGCAATGTGGTGTCACTGCCAGACACCACACTTGCTAGGTGGTAGCTTAAATCGGCCGCGGTTCATTAGTACATGTCGGACCCGCGTGTCGCCACTGTGTGATCGCAGACCAAGCGCCACCACACGGCAGGTCTCGAGAGACGTACGAGAACTCGCCCCAGTTGTACGACGACGTTGCTAGCGACACTACAAGCAATATATCTCGTGGTCTTATTGTGGGGTATTTATCTTCTGCCGTTAGGTCAGATGATAGAAATGCCACTTGCACGCTTAGAGTAGCAGATTGACGGTGACCAACTTTAAACAGAACTTGATTAATTTTCACACGTATTTATTAAAATAATAACAAGCATAAAAATTATTTAACTTGATTCTGGATGCTATTTACATTTGACAAACTGAAGTTCCTTTGGTCTTGGTACGTTAATCTTATTCTCACATATCTCTGATGCTTGACAAAGTGTCTATACATTTATCTTCATGGCTACGTACAGGAATATTATAATCTTATTAGGTGCAGACTGAAACTTGACTATAGACTGGTACAGACTAATGCAGACTGGTACAGACTGGTGCAGACAAATGCAGACTGACTAATCGGAGGTGTGTACACTCGTTATAATACCTCACGCGTTTAGGTATCACTGCGCAATTGTTATCTGTGAGGAGAAAAGGCTCTACATTAGCAGCAATCTCATTGGCAGCGTTACATATTAATACGCGGATCGGCGGAAGCAGAAATTGGTCCGTCTCTAAGGCAGCGCCATCTCGTAGTGCGGAGACGGACGACTGCTGTGCCTGCGCTGTTGTGCTTAGCGGGGCGCGCTCTAGTGGGAAAGCTGTGTACGTGCTCACTACGCGGAACTATGTACAGAACAGAAAAGAAGAAAAGAAAGGGTCCATTCTGTGGTGTCGCAAATACGGCACGCACCACAGCAGGCGTCGACTGGTTGATGACCCAGTCCAACGACAGTGTATAGCGCAGCGATTGCCACACCAAGAAGTCGCAATGGCGGCGCAACCAGAGAAGTGACATACACCGGCGGCACAGCACAGCGGACGGTTCCAAGTCAGTTCGACAACAGAGAAGACTGCCTTCTACTTCTGTACAATGCACGGCATCGTCTGCTTCTATCGAATTTACATCAGCCCGCGTTCAGTGAACATTCTTCTCGGACAAGACATGTTTACCATTCAGCCTTAGCTTCTGGAAATGTAGTAGAACCTCATGATCTGCTGCCTGATCCCATTTAGACGAAGTTGAATATCTGTCAGTACATTTTGTGTTCTTGTCACTAATCATTATCACTGTTTCAGTGTGCTTCTCGTCCTCCCCTCATAGTGTTTCCCTCAACGTTGTATAAATAGCTGAGTGCGTAGATGAGTATAATCTCCTTTGGTGGTTGTATTAAAAGTACGATACAACACATTCTGTCCCTTGTAAGCGGTAGAACGTACTTAAAGACACTTTTTTAGTTTATTGATATAACAAACAAAATACACTATTTTATTTTCTCTTAATTTGATAATTGTATTACAAAAATGTTTGAAAAAGGTTGCTGCTTTTCCTAAAAATTTTGTTCATCGTTGAGACCTTAAAAATTTACTCTAGACATTAGACAGGACGTTCTTCCCGGTCCCCCCTAATATTTCATATAATAGTTACTACAGACCCCAAGTCATTTGACCAAATAATTTACACCGTACTTCCGTCTGATGTGACATTTTACATCACTTCTTTGGAACATTCCCGAATTTACTACATCTGGCGATAACCCCCCCCCCGTTTAAAACGACCTGAATCTCTGGGCTGACGAAAATATTACCGCAGCCATAAAAACGAGCCATAAAAACAAATATGAAGTAGCAGTCACCTCCAGTATCAGCACACGATTTCGAAATGTTTCCTAGAAATAGAAACTGAAAACTTAATCCAGAATTATTCCCTCATCAGATTTTTATCACCTCATTAACATTACACTGCGATATTCCTGAGAAGTACATTTAGGTTTCACACATCTAAGTTGCAGAAGATGTTCAAGAGAGAGAGAGAGAGCGAGAGACAGAGATGTCTCAGAACAGCGTCATTCATAGAAAGGTTCCGAGCAGATAAAAATTATATTATACAATTATTACCACCCATTAATTTGAGCAATAAATATAACGCCGTTGTCAAAGCAAACAGTTTAGTATCAAAGCAAATAGTTTTGTCTCTCGATTTTATTTGAAATGAACAAACACAGATTCATTTTTGCACTTGACTTTCTTTTATGTATTTACATACTGGCAAATACGAATATCATTCTCTCGTGAAAGTATTAGTTAACTAAAGCTAAAGCTCCAAGTACTCTGCCTGTGCGGTGTCGAGGCCGTGGCGTCAGCACACCGCTGTCACGGTCGTTGTCAGCTATCTAGACTTCGGAGCATCGATAGTTGCTCCTCAATTGGCGGCGATCAGGTACGATGACAACGGAGCGCAGGAGGCGAACATGATCCCATTACAACCAACTAAAAATTTTTTCGAAACATCACATTGAATCTAAATCCTAATTCATGAAATCAAATATTTATTTTATTTGTGGTTTACTACTTGAATTTCGTTTGTGTGTTACAGATGAATATAGAGAAGTTCCACTTAAATACATACTTTGATTTTAAGATTGATGGTATCCACTTACACGATACACACTATCTATTCTCCTGAATACATGCACCGCTCGCAACCGGTTCATTTTCCGATTTCTATTAATTTTCCCCTGCTCAGGAAGTTACACTCAGTTTTCCTGTATGTTTTCACGTTTAAAGTTCGTTTAAAATGTAACAAACACTCTTGTTTAGGATATCCGACTGTGAAAAACCAGAAGTTTGATATTGGAAAATATATTAAGTTCTATTCATTAAAGAATTCAAAGCCATTTTTCTTCTTGTGTCAATTTCGTGTGGTATCCATCTAGCGATACCTTTTACAAAAAGTCTTGAACATTTTCCATGTACTCTTGATTCTGAGGCTTACGTTCAGATTTTGACGCTAACGTTCAAATTTTGAGGCTTACGTTCAAAATTTCTCTGTTACAGTCTTCCTCCAAAAGTAGAAGTTTCACTGCACTAAACAGCGAGAAGACATCGGCGAAACGAACGTAGTTGAGGTACATCTATTAAAAAGTACTGTGTACTTTTGTTGGCTATCTGACAATTGCCAGTTATTGGTAAGGAGTCTTACCCGATTCAGCATTCAGCCCAGAATATCTGACTGTCCTCATGACGTATTGGAGAGTGTAGTATTGATGTAAATATTTCCCATTAACGCAGCGATCTTGTTCACTAAACAGCGAGAAGACATCGGCGAAACGAACGTAGTTGAGGTACATCTATTAAAAAGTACTGTGTACTTTTGTTAGCTATCTGACAATTGCCAATTATTGGTAAGGAGTCTTACCCGATTCAACATTCAGTCCAGAATGTCTGACCGTCCTCATGGCGTATTGGAGAGTGCAGTATTGATGTAAATATTTCCCATTAACGAAGCGATCTTGTTCCTTTCAGTGACCCAAATAATTCAAATACCAGGTTTTTTCTGTACTTCTGATACATTTTTTGAGCCTTCAATAATTCCTCTTCTGTGCGAACGTTTTCATCTCGGAGTAGCACTTCCAACCAATGTCCTCAGTTTTCTGTTGGACGTGTTCCCGGTTCTGTCTTCTTCCACAGTTTTTACGCTCTACAGCTCCGTCCAGTACCACAGACGTTATTCCCTGGTGTCTTACAGATGTTCTGTTATCATGTCCAATCTTCTTGCCAGTGTATTCCATATAGTCTTCCCCTCTCCGATTCTGCGGAGAATCTCCTCATACCTTACATTTTTAATCCACCTAACTTTCAACGTTCTTCTGTAGCACCACATCTCAAATGCTTCCATGCTCTTCTGTTCCGATTTTCCCGTAGTCTACGTTTCACTGCTATACATTTCTGTGCACGAAACGTACGTTTACACAAATTTCTTCCTGAAATTAATGCCTCTGTTGGATACTAGTAGACTCTTCTTGGCCAGGAGTGCCAGTTTTGCCACTGTTAGTCCGTTTTTTATGTCCTTCTTGCTCCGTACGATATGGGTAATTTTGCTGCTTAGGTAGCAGAATTCCTTAATTTCATCTATTTCGTGTTCACCATTTCTGATGTCAAATTTCTAGTTTTTTTTTTCATTTCTGCTACTTCTCATATTTTCGTCTTTTTTCATCTTACTCTCAATCTATATTCTGTACTCATTAGACAGAAATTCGTCTTTGCTCTCACTGACTATAGCGATCTGATTTGTGAAACGTACCGTTGATATCCTTTCAATTTCTATTTTAATCCCACTGTTGAATGTTTCTTTTATTTCCGCCATTGCTTCATCGATGCATAAACTGACCAGTAATGGTGAACAACAACCTGCCTCTTGTACAACATCTTTAATCCGAGCACTTCGTTCTGGGTTTCCCACTCTTACTGCTCCCTCTCGGTTATTGTACATGTTCTATATCACTCGCCTTTCCATGTAGTGTACCATTGTGAACCGCAACGTCAGAAATGAGCCCCTGGCCCCTCTACCGTTCCTAAAGGCAAACTGATCGTCATCTAACACATCCTCAATTAGCTTGTCAGTTCTTCTGTATGTTATTATTACTGTCAGGAACTTGGATGCACGAGGAGTTAAACTGACTCTGCGATAATTCTCCGCTCTCGCAATCTTGGGAGTTGTATAGATGAAGTTTACCCGAAGCCAGATGGTATTTCGCGGGTCTCATACATTCTACACGTCAATGTAAGTAGTTATTTTGTTACCACTTCCCCAAATGATGTCAGAAATTCCAATGGCATTTTTGTATATCTTCTGTCTTCTTTGATATTTACTTGTCCTAAACTCTTTTCAGTTCTGTTTTTAGGGCTGTATCCACTATTCTTCGCTCTCCACTCATCTTTCCTCAAGTGCGTCTTCAGACACGTCCTCTCCCTCATCGAGTCTTTCCATATACTCTTTCCACCTATCCGCTACCTTTTCTGGTGTTACCAGTCGGATTCCCATTGCAATCGTACTGTTACCGCTCTTGCTTTTAATATCTCAGAAGGTTGTTTTGATCCCACAGTCAATTCTTTTTTAAATCTCTTACCATTTTCCATGCATCCATTTCACCTTAGCTTCCCTGTACTTCCTATTTATTTCATTCCTAAATATATTTCTGTATGCCTCAATTTACCTGAAATTTTTGATGCATCCATCTCTCGTCGATTGATTTAAATACTTCAGTTAGCCATTGGTTCCTCGGAGTTACCTTACGTGTACCTATGTTAACCTTCCCATCTCCTGTGATTGATCTTTTCAGGGATGTCCGTGCTTCTTCAACTGAAGAGCGTACTGCGCTATTACCGCAGTATCTATTATATTTCTTAGTATTTCAGTATCCCTTTCCTTATCTTTCCTGACTTGTCTACTCTTCATCATTTCCGTATTGTGAACAGGGATCTTTATCTGCTCCTGAGTACGCCTTAAAATCCAATATCTGATTTTTGAAACTGTCTGCGGGGGATCTGATCTGACTGAAATCTTCCCGCACCTCCTGGCTTTTTCCAAATATACCTTCTTCTCTCATGATTCTTCAGCGGGGTATTCGCTAGCGATACCTGAAAATTATTGCAGAACTCAATGTCTTTCTCCTATCTCAGTCCTAATACCAAGCCGATATTCTCCCGTAACCCTTTCTTCTACTCGTTCCCCTCAAACCGCATTCATACCCCCTCACTATTAAGATTTCCGTCTTCCTTTATGTACTGAATTATCCTATCAATATCTTCGTAACTTTTCTCTATCTCTTCACCCTCTGCTTGCTATGTCGTCATGTAGGCGTAAACCATTGTCGGTGATTACTTACTGTTGAATCTGATGAAAACAATCCTGTCACTGTTCACAGTGACTCACTCTCTCTGCCCTGGCTTCCTAATTGTAACGAGGCCGACTCCCGTTGTACCGTCTTCTGCTTCTAATGATATTACCCTACACTCGTCTGACAAAGAACGGTTCACTGAAGCCCCACTATATCCAGATTCAGCCTTAGCATATCGCTTTTGTGATGTTCTTCATTTCCTATCACATTGAGACTTCTGACATTCCACGGTCGAATCGTAGAACGTTCCTTTCGCTTGTTTATTCAAACTCTTTCGCTTGGTAATCCCCCTCTAGGCACTCCCGTCCCAGAGTACAAATGGGGGACTAGTCCGGAATCATTTGCCAATTTACTGATCGTCATTACACTTTGTCAATTACAATGGACAATTCCTGTGGATATATACTACGTGTCTTATATTTAGTGGTTTCCAGTGCCTTCTGAACTTACATGCTGTTGATCATTGCTGATTCTTCCGACTTTCATGGACAGCTTCCCCGGCAAGTGTGTGCCCCGGACCTCTGTCCGCTCCTTCCGCGTCTTTGACAAGGTCGTTGAGAGAATGATGGTGACTTCTTATGCCCCAGTTGCTGATTATTTTCGTTAAAAATTTAAGCCGTGGCGGGTCTCGAAGCCGAGACCCTTAAACCATGAGTCATGACAACGTGGAAAAGCTGCCATTTTTGCCTTGTCTGCCTATTTTCATTGAAACAGTACAATGAAGGCGATTTTCTGGTTTTAGGAAATTTTCTTGCCTTTCTGCTACGTCTTCTTCACTGTCACCAACATGTGTGAGACTAGCATCACCTTCTGGCCGCTTCTCTGTTACATGTCTCCAAGAGCTTTCATGTCTCAAACACAGAATTTTATCTTTTCATTGGGTATGCTACCTATTTCTTATGGTTGCTTCTCCTTTGTCAGTCTCGTCCAGGAGATCCGAGGAGAGATATAATCTGCAATCATTTGCCAATAGAGAAATCAAAACTACGTTTTTCGAAATGGTTTAAATGGCTCTGAGAAATATGAGACATAACAGAGGAGGTCATCAGTCCCCTAGAACTACTTAAACCTAACTAAACTAAGGACATCACACATATCCATGCCCGAGGTAGGATTCGAACCTGCGACCGTAGCGGTCGCACGGCTCCAGACTGAAGCACCTAGAACCGCTCGGCCACTCCGGCCAGCTACGTATTTCAATTACAGGCCACATGTCATGTGGGATACATATTAAGTGACTTTAACGTAGTAGCTCCCAGTGCCTTCTACCTCTTCATGGCAATTACCACTGCTCATTTTTCCAAATATTTTGGGCCAACGGCTAGAATGTGCCTCAAACCTCTGTCAGCTCCTCAGTCCTCATCGACAAGGCTGCAGGCAGAACTCCAGTGTCCCAGTGTCCCGTTACACAAGAATTGGCACTGGTGGTTTTTAGTCTACATTTAAGTAGTGGCTGGGATTCTAAACGAGGTCTAATAGGTTTTTCTTTTTATATCCATAATTAAAACGGACGACTTGGGACGTTAAAAAATGACGTAATCCCTCCATCTGTATTATGGTGTTGGTTTTATTGGCAACTAGTTTCGATGTTGTTACAACATCATCTTCAGGCCCATACTTGTTAACAGTAACTTATGTGTCTAACACTAGTAGTCAGTGGCGAGATATGCGTGTTCCATGCGGAAGGCAGGTAGTAACTGATATCAGTTACTACCTGCCTTCCGCATGCCTCAAGATGATGTTGTAACAACATCGAAACTAGTTGCCAATAAAACCAACACCTTAATGCAGCTGGAGGAATTACGTCATTTTTAACATATAATAGGTTTTTGGTTACTGGACAAAGAAGCTAGCCGCAGACCGTGGAGGGCATTCTTGTCCAAAGGTAACAAGTCGTTCGCGATGGATCTTGTTGCATAACGACATGTGTGACGATGAAAAATGATCGGCTTTGGTAGCCCAGCTTGTCTGTTTCAGCCACTGGAGGTTAAAAGACTGTACCAAGGAGTCGACAACTCTGCGTTTATAACTAACGCACAGGTTTAATTCCTGGACCTGGGACTGGAACGATGAGGTCACCTGCGCCGCTACTGAGTCTACACACAGGAAGGTCACGGGGCATCACATACCGAAATGTGAAAGCTTCTAGGAGTACCAACAACATAATCCCCTTGCAAGACTGTCATAAACTTCACTAGACAACGGGACGACGGAATTAGTTCAGTCAAGGAGCCAGGACTCAACTTTATGCGAAATACATAACCAGCTCCAGCTGCAGACAACAGAATAATTTGACGCGATGGTTCTTACCGAATCGGTATATGAAGTTCTTCAAGAAACCAGCTGGGGGCCACACAGACTAGATTCGATACACAGACTTTACCGCGAATGAAAGAGTTTCCAACCGGGATCTGAGGAGAAATATAAAAAAATGGTTCAAATGGCTCTGAGCACTATGGGACTCGACTGCTGTGGTCATAAGTCCCCTAGAACTTAGAACTACTTAAACCTAACCTAAGGACAGCACACAACACCCAGCCATCACGAGGCAGAGAAAATCCATGACCCCGCCGGGAATCGAACCCGGGAACCCGGGCGTGGGAAGCGAGAACGCTACCGCACGACCACGAGATGCGGGCGGAGAAATATAAGACGGTGATCATTTTCCGCAGGGACAGGGGGTATGAGGAACCTATTTGAGGACAACATGTATCTGAAGACTGAGGCTGATTCAACCAAGCACGTGGAGAAGATTACCTTACAACTAAGAAAGGTAGTAGTAAGGCATCTTGAGCCTTCAGCTGTACATGTTAAACTTTGTGTCTTCTGAAATTTTCCCGGCGTATTTCTTCTTCTAGTAATTTCCGGGTATACAACCGGATCCCGTTGACTTTCTGCCACGATATTTCGGCCCAGAGACGTCCCGCCATCATCAGGTGAGTACACAACTACTGAAGAGCCCAGGTGCAGTCGCGGTATTTATGCCGAATCTCGCGCATGCGAAATGTACTGGAATCCCACAGCGCATGCGTCAGGTGTTGACATGCGCGGCATAGCCGAGTTGTACGTTCTGCCCTCAGTGGTGAAAGTACAAAGATCATCTAGTCATTGAGTATCGAATGACGCTGTCGATTCCGCTGTGATTGTATAATTTTAATAACAGGATCCCAATTTCTATCCAGCTGAAAGCCGTTGTCACGATTTATAAGATTATCGGCAAGACGTATTTCCACTGATTTTTTGATTACGGAATCCCAAAATCCGGAAACCGGAGCTAAAATGAAATGAAATATAGAGACAATAACTTGATTCCAACTTTCGCCAGAGTTGTTCATTTTATTAATAGTGTGGCCTCCAACAACATAAAACGCAAGGCGAATCTGGCCTTAGTAAGAGAACGAATCCGTTTTACACGTCGTGAGTTAGACGCTGTTGCCAGGAATTTATATTATTTACATCTGAAGATTGCAGCTAGATGTTCTTCCCTCACCTGGGACTGGATTGAAGGTGTATCCTGGGCCAAACCAAACTGGGCTCACAGGAACAGTACGAACAGGCAAAGTGCAAAGTTTAGCCAGCTCGTAGCACGAAAGCCGCAAGAAGCTATCTCTGGACGATCCGTGCTGAACCTCACGGAGAAATTTTTGACGATGCGACGATGTCAGTGCTTGCGAAAGGTTTGAACTTCGCTCCTACGCCTGCTTCATTGCCTTTAACGGATTTCATCAGTTCCATTGAGGAAGCTATTAGACGTCTCCCTGTGGATTCTGCAGACGAAATTCGACGTGAATCTTGCCGAACGTTGTTGAAATGTGCGCCACAACGGAGTAACATCTCGCCAGCTGAAAGAGCTGCTCTCCGCAGCCTCAGAGAAGATACTAGCACAGTCGTACTGCCTGCGGATAAGGGTAATGCCACAGTTCTTCTGACAAGACAAGCCTACTACGAGAAGATTATAGTCAGCTAAATGATTCTACATACCGCAGAACTGAAAAGGACCCAACAAGCAGAATATCAAGGAAAACTGCTACCTTTTTCAACGACTGTCCTCTACCTGAACAAGTTATCAAGAAATTGAGACTACACAATGAAGTACCACCAAGACTCTATGGTCTTCCCAAGATACACAAGGATGGTGCCCCACTACGATTAATAGTGAGTAATATTGGTGCTGCGACCTATTCTACAGCTAAATATCTGGCCTCTCTACTAAAGCCGTATATGGGTAAGTGTTGCCACCATATACGTAATTCTGAGGATTTTGTCAGTCGCTTGAAGGAAGTTAAGCTTAGCATCTCGGATTTTTTAGTCAGCTTCTATGTGGTATCACTTTTTGCCAAAGTGCCTTTAATGGAATCGTTACATCTTATTGGTAACTTATTCAGTGCAGAAATGACGGCCTTGTTTGAACATATACTCTCCTCAACGTACTTTTCATTCAATGACGAATTCTTTGAACAAACAGACGGCGTCGCCATGGGGAGCCCTTGGTCCCCTGTGGTAGCTAATCTCTTTATGGAGGACTTTGAGGAGAAAGCACTTGAGTCTGCTGTTTTAAAGCCTACTGTCTTCTGGCGGTACGTAGATGATACTTTTGTTGTATGGCCTCATGTCTGACAGGAACTGGAGAAATTCCTTCATCACTTACACTCATTACGTGAGGATATGGAATTTACGATGGAGACTGAAAAAGATGACACTTTACCATTCCTAGACGTGCTAGTGCGCCGTAAAAATGATGGGTCATTAGGACGTTCTGTGTACAGGAAACCGACTCTCACAGATCTGTATCTCCAGGCGTCAAGCTGCCATCACCCAGCACAAACAGCCGGTGTTCTCAGTACCTTACTACATCGAGCGCATGTAATATCGGATGATGAAAACCTCGATGCAGAATTAGAACACTTGGAGAAGGTTTTTAAAGAGAATGGCTACACTTCACGCCAAATAAGGAAGGCCATGCGCAACTGTCATAACAAGAAGCAACGCACTGAGGACGCTGATGACGACTTTAAATCAACTGCGTTCCTTCCATAGACCGGGAATGTGTCGTCGAAAATAGGCCGATTACTGAAGAAAAATAAAATCAAGGTTATCTTACGTCCACCAACAAAGAACTGGGCCCTGGTTGGATCCGTTAAAGACTATTTACAACGTCTACAAAATTCCCTGTGAATGTGGCTCTGCATGTATTGGCCAGACGACAAGAACTGTCAATGAATGATGTACAGAATATGAAAGATACACCCGTCTGCGGCAATCGTCAAAATCGGCAGCAGCAGAGCACTGTTTCTCTTTGGGACATTCAGTGGAATAAAATGGAACAAAAATTTTAGCTCCGGTTTCCGGATTTTGGGATTCCGTAATCAAAAAATCAGTGGAAATACGTCTTGCCGATAATCTTATAAATCGTGACAACGGCTTTCAGCTGGATAAAAATTGGAATCCTGTTATTAAAATGATACAATCACAGCGGAATCGACAGCGTCATTCGATACTCAATGACTAGATGATCTTTCTACTTTCACCACTGAGGGCAGCACGTACAACTCGGCTATGCCGCGCGTGTCAACACCTGACGCATGCGCTGTAGGATTCCAGTACATTTCGCATGCGCGAGATTCGGCATAAATACCGTGACCGCACCTGGACTCTTCAGTAGTTGTGTACTCACCTGATGATGGCCGGACGTCTCTGGGCTGAGATATCGTGGCAGAATGTCGACGGGATCCGGCTACATACCCGGAAATTATTAGAAGATGCGAAACTTTATTTCTAAACTGAATTCATCATCACCGAAAGAAAAGCCACCCTATTCCATGTTGCCGTCATTTTGATTTTTCACTGTACAGCTTTTCCTACAGTGATGATCCTTGTAAGCGAAAGCTCTTAAGAAATGAAGTTGCACATGTACAACTGAAGGCTCAAAACGATTAATTTCGACTATATGACGGCTGTAAGCAGTTACCGTTACACAGTTATTAAAGAACTCGGTCCTGCCTGAGGAGAGAACACGTACTCAAGCAACTGTTTAGTCGCGGCATAATGAATTTCCAATGAGTATCGTTACACTCAATCGTCAGAAGGATTAGTGCTGACATCTACGTGCTTTGGAAACACGTCAAGGATACAGGTAGACAGTACGTGCGTAAATGTTCGTATGGAACAGAGCGAACGTTGTACAACGGCTGGAACAAAGTGTGACATTCAGACCATCAACCTTTCCATCGAGTGTACACTTCAATCGCGTAAGCTTAAATGCCAGCACCAAGTAGTTGTATAGTTTGCGTTGACAGCTAAGAAAACCGTTTAATTCCCGGGCCTCGGACAGGACTAATGATGTCAGCTGAGCTACTCCTAACTCTGTAGAGAGGGTCACAGGGTACCAAATATCGAAATATGAACAGCTCTAGGAGCATCACCAACAAAGCCTGTAAGGTGCCCATGTCATTTTGATTTGTATGTGTTATCAATGTGCATGTCTGAGTTACGTTACAGTTAAACTTTGGTCTTGTCGTGGCACAGTCTTTGCCCTTGCACAATCTGGTACATTTCTAGTTGAAGTGTGGTAGGTGATGGACATATTTAGCAGTGCTGTGTCGCCTTGTGATGGTGTCGGTTAGATGAAGAAAGGACATTAAGTACGAACATGATGTACAAATTGAGAGGTGGAAGGAACATACGTTTTGAATAATGTTTTATTTATTTATTTTTATTTTTTTAAGATAAGAAGTTTGAGGCAAGACAGCAGCCCTCTGCAGTAATTTTCAGTAATGATTATTGGCAGCTAGTTAACTTTGTTCACTTGCTCAGAGCTGAGACAGAGGCCGTCCCACTTCCTTCAGTTATGCATTAACATGTTAAGTGATTTTTATAGTAATTCTCTTTTGACACTGTACCCGTCTCAAATCTTATTTTGTTAATTATAGTGTTGCTCAGACCTAGGATCACACGAAGTTTTACTGTGTCTTTGTAAGCGCATACCCTATTCTAAAATCGTTGTCTTGGAATACGTTTTCATAGGAATAGTTACTCTCTCCATACCATTGTTTATCATTGCGCATTACCACATTGCATCACGGGTTATGAAACTGTTTGAATATAGTTTGGAAATTTTATTTAGAAGTAGAAATCTAACTTAGCCGCCGACTGCTTGCTGTTTCCTGTTATGCTTTCGAGAAATCTGCAACGATGTCTTCAAGCCGTGAGGTAAATGGAGATTTTGATTTGGGCCAGATAATTATGATTTTTTCAGTTGCGCATTTAATACAAAGGCAAGATGTATTGAGATCAGTTACACTTCAGTTCAAATTGGGATCTGTTTATCTAAAGGTTAGCATACAAGTCTCTGTTGGAAAACAGTTTGTGAGTACATAGTTTTGGCCGTACGTGGATTATTTATAGAATGGGCAAAATTTGGGCGTACAGAAATAAAAATATAGTAGAGAGGTTAAAAGTCTCCTTGCAAGACTGTCATGAAACTTGCTTTTACTCGAGTAGAGGAGACTCATAGACTCATCTTCACGCCCAACACCCAAGTCAGCTCCGGTTACGGACAGTGGAGCAAGATGAGGTGGGACTTACTTCCGGAAGAGCTTAGGGATTATCTGAGTAAACCGAGAAAACAAACATTGTCAATAAAAAAATAGTAGCCATCTTAGGTCTGAGGAAACATCTAAATGTTTTACAGCTACTGCAGTCCAGACCTATAAGTATTTATTCTTTCATAAAATGTACTAAGAGCAGACAGATGTGTTTCCTTTAAGGAGCTCACTTTCCCGGCTGTAGTAAACTTGTATGTTGCGCATTTCGGAGGTGAAGCTAAGGATTCTGCATTTTTCAGTGTATTGACGACACCTTCTCGTCATGGACATGTATCAGTTGTGACATGAACAGTAGCCTGCTTCAAATTTAAGTCACATATCGAATTAAGATTATATTATCATTAGGCAACAAGTAGTTTCAAGGCAGTAGACGTCAGATCTTATAGAGGAGCCCAGTGTGGATCAGACCACTATCTAGTAAAAATGAAGTCTATCTGGCCATGGAACAATGCAAGGAATGATACAAGTAATATAAATAAAACGAACCAGACTGAGAAAGATGAAAATTTACGTTTTAATATTGACAGCCTACAAGACGAAAGTATCAGAAAACTCTTTGCGGCCAGGATGGAAAGGAAACTGGTTGAATCATTCGAAGGAAGTACAGAGGAAATATATGACTATATAAAAGCTAATGTGAAAATCATAGCAACAGAGGTGTTGGGTAAAAAAGATAGCAACCACAGCCGTGCAGCAGAGTGGTGGTCACAGGAACTAGAGGTCCTCGTTAGAGCAAAATGAAATGCGTTCCTTCAATGGTTGAATGATAAATCAGAAGAAACAAGATCAATATACAAGGAAAAGAAGAATCAAGTGATGAAAAAAGTAAGGATGGCATAAAATGAAGCATGGGAAATAACATGTGAGAAGGTGAATAGCAAATTAGGATTTGGGAGAGCTAAAGAAGCATGGTCAGTATTAAAAGGGCTTCGACAGGATACAAAAAGCAAAACTAATCTCCAACTGATAACACAAAAGGAATGGGCAGAGTATTTCCAAAAATTATTAAATGAGGACAGAGAAGAATATCTAGAAGAAAGAACAGTGGAAGAAAAAGGACATGAAGATGATGAGATCCAAATTTTAGAAAGTGAAGTACTTCAGGCGTTGAGAACAGGAAAGAATGGTAAATGACCGGGACCAGGCAATATCAATCTGGAGTGTCTGAAATATGGTGGTGACAAAATTGTGAAACTGATAACACATCTCTTCAACAAAATGATACATGGAGATTCAGTACCCTATGAGGTGAAGCTAGGTTACATTAACACAATATTTAAGAAAGGGGATCGCAAAATTTGTTCAAACTATCGAGGAATTTGTGTTACAAACACATTAATGAGAAAGTTTGCGAAAGTAATTAAAAACAAACTGGAAATAATTTTAGAACCCAAGAAGAACAAAGTGGATTCACGGCTGGGAGATCATGTGTAGACCATATTGTCACATTACGACAGATTTTGGAGAAACACAGGGAAAAATCAAAAAATATTGGATTAATTTTCCTAGATCTGGAAAAAGTGTATGATACTGTTCCAAGAAAGTTACTTTGGAGAGCACTACATATGGGAAACATAAACCTTTCCTTGATTAAAGTAATACAACAGATGTATAAAGATAACATTTGCCAAGTGAAAGTTGGTAATAAACTTTCACAGAAATTTAGAACAAGCAAAGGCCTTGTACAGGGCTGTCCCATGTCACCATCATTATTTAAAATCTATATAGATATTAGCCTTAGAACATGGTCTCGTAAATGTAATAGTATGGGATTAGAAATAAGAGATGGAGTTAACCTACATCATTTATTGTTTGCTGATGGTCAAGTAGTCGTAGCACAAGATGGGGAGGATGCTAACTATATGTGCAATCAACTAGCAGTAGCATACAAAACTTGGGGTTTGAAGATTAATTACCAAAAAACAGTATACTTGACTAATGATTCAGATGAGCTATACATTGAAGGAAAGAAAACCAAAAAGATAAACACTTTCTGTTATTTGGGATCCATTTTAGAAATCGAGGGAAAATCAGAGTCAGGAATCAATAAAAGAATTATTAGCGGACGGAGGGTCATTGGAATGCTTAAGTCAGTCTTATGGAGCAGGAATGTAATGAGCAGAACTAAAAAATTTATATACAAATCCATATTAGAGAGTGTGGTTCTGTATGGAACGGAGACCTGGACAACTAACATGAAGCATATTAAAAAATTACTAGCTCTAGAGATGGACTTCTGGAGAAGATTGGCAAGAATCTCCAGAAAGAAAAGATAAGAAACACCGAAATAATAAGGAGAATGGAAATAAAAGGAAGAATATATGACGTAATGGATAGGAAGAAATCAGAGTGGTACGGGCATGTACAACGAATGGAGAAAAACAGAATACCGAAATTGATACTGGAGTGGGAATCGGAGGGGAGAAGAAGAAGAGGACGACCTATGACCACCTGGGTCCAAAATGTACACCACATATGAGGAGAATGGGTGCAGAGCAAGAGGACACACAAGATCGAAACACCTGGAGGTTTATTTTGAAAATATAGTTTAAGAACGTTTATTGTTTGTATTGTAATTTACAAGTAAATTATTATGTTGGAGATGAGCCTCTGTAATGATGAAAAGCTCAAAATAATAATAACAATCGAATTAAGTCCAAGTCTATGGACGTGTCAGTGAAGAGGAAGGCATACGGAACACTGTGCCACATCGTGTAATGCTATAAGATTGACACCGACTTTGAATCGCTTATCGGGTCGTCAACCTACTACTGATAGTAGTCCTTCGCCTGTTGTGCCTTTGCACTTTGTAACTTGGCAGCGAGTGCTGTCACGTCACACCACAGCGCTGCTTCTACCGCCTGCCCAATTTCAGAGCTCTGCGCGCCCACTCTCGGTGGCTGTGTGTGTTCCTCGTTTAGCGGCTTTGAGTCTAATTAGCCGCCGTGATGCAAGTGCTGCGATGGAGACATGACAGCATTCTCCTTGTGTTGCATGTGAAGCCTGATACCTTTATATCAACTTGAGGAGCGGTTTCTGGAGGCGTACTCTGTATCCGGGATCTGATGAGACCTCAGTTCGAATAATCTGCTGACTGAATGGTCGTTGAACCCTAGCATTGGACGTCTTCGTTCAGCACTGACCTCGACTCACATAAATAATTTTTCGTGGGAAGTAAATGTTGTTTTTTTTTCCTGGAAACTTCCAGTCCCAGCTTCTCGCTCTACATTTTATCAGACGTTTAAATGCACATTAAGAGCTTCCACCAGATAGTGCAGAGAAACAGGGTGCTAAAAACCTTACTAAAAGAAGACACGTACTCTCTCCGATACATAGAATTTCTAACGTGAACAGGAACACATGGAGCAGGTATTGAAGAAAAGCGGCCAAACTGAGAGAGATGGTTCAAATGGCTCTGATCACTATGACACTTACCATCTGCGGTAATCAGTCCCCTAGAACTTAGAACAAGTTCAACCTAAATAACCTAAGGACATCCACATCGTAGGATTCGAACCTGCGACTGTAGCAGTCGCGCAGTTCCAGACTGAAGGGCCTAGAACCGCTCGGCCACACCGGCCGGAAAACAGATTCGACGTACTAACTTCCATCTCCGCCAACAGTAGTTGAAATCAGCATAATGGCATGGACAATTGTAGGAAAACTAACATTGACAGTAGGAATACTTGAGCACAGTGTTTGTGCAGCATTATGTGCAGTTAAATGGTATCGCATTTGATGTCAGTAGTACAAAGTGTAAGTAGGCTGTTTAGGTTTTTTTATTGGCAACGTTACGTAGCGGTCTGTGTGAGAATCACTGGCTGTGCTGTGTGCAGTCTGTGGCTGGTTTGCATTGTTGTCTGCCATTGTAGTGTTAGGCAGCTGGCTGTGAACAGCGCGTAGCGTTGCGCAGTTGGAGGTGAGCCGCCAGCAGTGGTGGATGTGGGGAGAGAGATGGCGGAGTTTTGAAATTTGTCTTGAACTGCTATATATATATATATGATGATATCAAGGTAAATACATTGTTTGTTCTCTATTAATATCTTTCATTTGCTAACTATCCCTATCAGTAGTTAGTGCCATCCATAGTTTGAATCTTTTATTTAGCTGGCAGTAGTGGCGCTTGCTGTATTGCAGTAGTGGGAGAAACGAAGATTATTGTGAGGTAAGTGATTTAGTGATTTGTGAAAGGTATAGTTTAATGTTAGTCAGGGCTATTCTTTTGTAGAGATTTTTGAAAGTCAGATTGCGTTGCGCTAAAAAAATATTGTGTGTCAGTTTAAGCATAGTCTTGTATAAATAGTTCTAAAGGGGATGTTTCATATGTCGACCCTTAGCCTAGGATACCTCACTGGAATCTTCTGATTTTTTCTTGTAGTTTGTGTAATTAGTGTAGTTTTTGTTTATTGCCAGCGCGTAATTATAGAGAGACTTTCCATTGTAGTTGTAGTTTTTCATTGTTGTACAGTAAAACAGTTGTGGCATGCATGTAGATTTGCACCAAGTATTTCGCAGCTCAATTAACTAGATATTATTTTCAGTGTTATGTTAATGTGTTCTCTTATTTTTGCTCTTCAAATTGTGCTTTTCTGTGTTGTCGTGTGAAATATTGTGACAATAATGGCGTGTGAAAAACGTAACACTAGGCTCCAAAGTAAACTGAGAAATGACAGCGAAGACGAAAGCAGTGTGTTAGCGCCACTGTGTAATGAATTAACTAATGTTCAACATAGTAACTTGGTAATGGTGCATAGGGAAATGGAGCGGGCTGCAAACAATGGCGTAGACAGTGAAACAATTAATGAAGAGGGAAGCAACAGCTCGCCTCAGGAATCGGGAATGACAGGATACAATTTTGCAAATATTGTAGACTCAGGTTTTGGGTTCACACCGTTTTCTCAAATGAGCCACGACACATTTTCCACTTGTCAAAATGTGAATGTTGCCGGTGCAAATTCACTGCCGAAAAGCACTGAGGAACATGTTTCAGACACCAGTGCATTGTTATTACAATTAATGAACAAATGGGACAAAAGCTTGAAAAGTTAGACACAATGGAACAACACCAGAGACAAACACAGCAACAGTTAGACACAGTGGAACCAAATCTCAAAAAGTTAGACACAGTGGAACAAAATCTCAAAAAGTTAGACACAATGGAACAAAATCAGAGACAAACACAGCAACAGTTAGACACAATGGAACAAAATCAGAGACAAACACAGCAAAAGCTTCAAAAGTTAGACTCATTGGAACAAACTCTTGAACAAACACGTGAAGATTTAACTACTGAGTTACATAACATTGAATCGAAATGTCAAAAAGTCTGTAATGACGTAAAAACTCAAATTTGTGAGCGTTTTCAACCTATTTTTTCGCGGCATGAAAATGCATTACAGAATCACGAAGCAGCCATAAAAGAACTGCAAACTATTGTTCATGAAAATCATGAGACCTTGCAAGCTAAATTTGACTCAGTTGCATCTACCGATTCGGTTACGCAACTCGCAAATACTCAGGAAAACTGAAAGGACACAGTAGATACTCTGAAACTTGGTTCAGAAAAACACACTGAGGAAATAAGTACACTATCGGAGAAAGTAGCCGAACTTTCGGATCAGTTCACTAATTTATCTACGAAGGTAGATGATAATGTGAATGAACCAAAACCGGTAGTCTTTAATGACACAGAAGAGTATGAAGAAATTAGAAAATTCAAACAAAATCAAAATCAAATCAATACACAGTACAAAAGAGAAATCCGCGAAGTACAAGATCAGCTGACACAGGTAATACAAGAATTACGTATTTCAGAGGACACTCGCGCTCCAACACGGGAAGAGGGACATAGAAATACGGAACAACCACAAAATAATAACACAGGACACTTCGGAAATTATGAAAGAAATTGGTAAGGCGCATTGGATTTTGAGATGGAACCGCCGACACGACGTAACAATGACCGATATGCGACTCGCCGACACGATGATTTTGACTATAAGCTGTTCATTACTACACGTAAATTCAAAACGTTTAAGAATTCTGCCAACGACATTCATCCACAAGCGTGGCTCCATCAATTCTCTCATTGTTTTCCTCCCAACTGGTCGTTTGAACACAGATTAGAATTTATGTGTGGCTATTTAGAGAATGAACCAGCTGTAAGAATGCGATCGGTCATTCACGATTGTCACAGTGAAGGAGAATTTTACCATGCCTTCCTCTCAGCATATGGTCTCAAGCTACACAAGACGGAGTAAAACATAGCATCATAATGATAAAACATTTCGAACGATCTGAATTCTCCAGTCTTGTGAAATATTTTGAAGACATGTTGCACAAGAATCAGTACCTGTCAAACCCATACAGCCCCTCAGAACTCATCCGCATTTGCTTAATCAAATTACCTGAACATTTACGACATATTATTTTGGCAGGACGTTGCAAAGACGACATTGAAGCTTTTCAGGGACTCTTACAAGAATTAGAAATTGACACTGACAATCGCGGAACGCGAAAACATGAAAACAGCAATTACAGGTCACATCCGTCGCAATTCCGCGATGAAAGAAATAATAACTGGACACGACAAGGCTATTCTTACAACGTAAATCGTGACCAAAACAGACACCACCCATATGACAACCACTGGCAGAGTAATAGTTACAGAGAAAGATCGCATTTTCGTAGTAATGAATGTGACAGAGACAACCACAGAAACAGACAATATGGTAACCAGAACTATTATTATCTAGGGAGACAGAATAATTTCAGACGCAACGGTCCAGCGCACAGGTACGATTCAGGAAGAAATTCTCCACCACATGACCGACAAGAAAGAAATTATGAAATCTACCGACATGACGACAGAAGAGATAATCATAACGACAGACGTGAATTTCATCAGAACTGGCGGGATTCTAACAGAGCTGGGCCCTCTCGGCAGGGCGAATTTGTAGAAGTTAGGTCTCCTAATCCCAATAACGACGCACGCCAACAAAGAGACAGACAATGACTCGCACCGCAGGCAGCCGCTTGCGCCGGCTGGCCCAGGGAAAAATAACATAGACGCTAACCTTGAGAAAAATTCCAGTATTCTTTACCGACGTATACCACATGACAATTGCTTTCTAGTTCAAACTCTGAGTACTATGAAGAGTAAAGGATTGCACCACATTTCACATCTAAAACCGTTTATTGAGAGATTATCTGCTTTTTAACTTAGTCTTTGCCATAAAATTTTTCACTTCACATTTCTAGTATGCTTTGTCAGACTTAGAATCTGTTAACATGCAACAATGTTTGAAGTTAAATATCCAGTCAAGAACCAAGAGAACTTATTTAAACAGAAATTACGAATGTATTGTTATAGTGAACAGACGTCACAGTGTTATTGTGTCTGTACATTCTTGCTTGTTAGCTGCACGATTACGTAACGACTATCAGGCTTACATACTTAGGACACATACTAGTACTGCTAATGAGATTTTAATGCAACATTTTGGTTTACTTGAAAATACATTCTGGAGTTTGTGTGACAGCTACACGACTATATCACGACGCTACTAATGTGTGACACAATTTACATTGTTGCTTTTGCGGTGTGTCTGTTTCATATCTGCACAGTCTTCTGAATTCTTCTGGAAAGAAAAACATGTTTTAGTAGTAACTTTTGTGGTATAGCAACAATGAGACAGCCTTTTTCGTGGCACAACAATACGTTACAGCACAGTACTTTCCTCATCACGGCAATAAGTGTAATAACTAAGATATCTATACGCAAAGCATTTCACTTTTGTGTATCATGAGGTAAGTACATAGACTTCTGCAGAACTTAGCTTTCGGAGGACGATAACTACGACACTTCCACAGAATTATCTTACAACATGACACACATTTTAGCGCTACAGTACACGTATTTGAGTGATTAATTTTGCACATTTTTTTTAGATATTTGAAGTGCAATGATACAAGGGTTTTCCGTGATACATTTCATTCCATTGCTATAATCTGTAACACCTGAGGGTATAATTACATTAATCCTCAGGGGGGTACACGCTTACTTTGTGTACCATGTGTGTGGCAACCACAAGGAACCCTAGCTAATGTGGTATTTGCTTATACAACTTTACACATCGGTACCATATTTCTCTAACACACAAATTACACAGCTATCTGATTATTTACCTGAGAGAAACAAACATTTTTTTTACTATATTAGTGACAGATGTTTACGTAATTACACAGTTGAATAATTTCACTTATGAAACTGTATTTTGTTTGTACTTTGTGAACTGTTCATATTTTTTCGGACCCATTGTGATGTTATAGAGCTTTGAATAATGTATTTGGTATGGGATCATGATTTTTAAGGTACGTTTGAGGTAGATGACACTATTGACATGAGCAAAGAATTTTTTTAGGTTTTGAAACTATTGGAGGAAGCTACGACGATTTTGAGAGTTGACTGAGGTGTTATGATGTTATTTTTACGACGACGATGTGTATTATGCTGCTGAGGTATGTTTATGGTCAAGAAGCTGATGTTATATGAGGAATTTGATTATGCTACATATTTCATATAATGAAATATTAAAGAAGCGTCGACGAATATATATATGTGTAATAAGGTAAGGAGTAATGAGTAGCGGTTAGGGACACTGACTTGTGAAAAAGGATGTTGGAAACCAAGAATCGTACTTTAAGAGGTAGGAAATGTGTGTAAATGCGTGAATGTATCACAATGCCGGCGAAAAATTTTTGGACACTGTTATATTTATAGGATTTTGTTTCTACACATTTGTAACGCAAATTTTCGACCTGTGAATTTTTTATATGAGACTGTCACTGGAGCGAAAACTGCTGTCGTAAATATTTCGGTATGAAAGGTAAGTGACCGTGACGTAATTCGTTGTGAGCGGCCAGGTGTGCCAGCCGCCTTGAGAAAAAGCCATTAGGTGGTAGAAAAAAAAAGGGAGGCCATTATCCTCGCTATTGACATTCCTTTGTAGAAAGCATCGTAAATACGACACGCTAATAATAACTTGGAATCATTCTTACAACTGCACACCTGATTAGGACAAGTGTCTTTCTACGAGAGTTGAGAGAATTTCTACTAACTTATGAAATGTCACATGACTATTGAATGATATTTTTATGCTTTGGTTTGCGTAATTGCTTATTTCATTTGATATCTGGTTTCCAGCTGTCTTGCAGCATTGGTTTCATAAAATAAAATTAAATGCATTTGCTAATGTGAACACTTTCTGTCAACAGATCTATTAAATAATTACTTTATGATCCACATTCTTCGAAAAAGGAGCTCTTGGAATGGAAAGAACAATAAGAAGGGACTAGTAACAGGAACTGCATACATAATTTTCTTTTCAACTACTTGGTAATTTTTTTGGTAGAGTAAGTTATCGTGATGCATCACTCTAGTGTTAAGATGTGACATAGGTATTAGACATGGCCATTTTTAGTGTAATACTTTTTCTGCTTGAACTTTGTCATGTTTAGGTATAAGTTATGCTGTTTGCCAGTCATAGTGTTACTGAATTTGACTTTCTATTACTCTGCTAAGCCAGTTTACTACTGATTTATTTTTCTTGTTTGCTGCTCATTGCCTTATATTAGTTGTAATCTATACTGCTTGCTTTGCCTTTTGTATTTTTTATCATTGCTGTTTGTGTTAATTGTTTTCTGCTGCTGCATTGCCTCGTTCCTTAGTTTAGTATCTGAGCTCAGTAGATTTAAGTTAGCTTAAGAGGGGGTAGACTATATAAGAAACTAACTATGATGAATTGGAAGAAATGCATTGAGAAGCCACAAGAAACAGATAGGGCCAAAATGAGTATTGTACAATGAGAAATATTTATTTTGAAAGGAATATGGTTAGAATACAGAAAAGATGTACAGATAGGACTTTTCGGGAATAATGATGAAGGAAGGGAGATCTCCAAGAACAAAAAAGGCTTTGTTCGCAACATACTGCAGTACCAAAAGTTACACTGAAAATGAACCCTGTCCTTTCCATTGTGTTATCCCCCTATGTGTTTGTGTACCCTTGTGTATTTGTTTTCTTCCTGTCTCTGTGTAGTTTCATAGAATTTTTTTTCTAATACTATTCACTATGATGAGGAATACTGTTATCCTCAAATATAATTGGTATTAATAATATGTTATTTAACTTGTAAATATGCTTAGACATTATTTATTCTGTTTTGTTTTTATGCTCATGTGTGAAGTTGATGTTTCGAAAGTTATTCTGAACTTTTATGTATCTACTTATCTCATAATTCCTGTAACATTGATGTATATGTTTATTTCTGTTCTGTTGTAAAGCCTGTACTACAAATGTTATCTGTATTGTTATGTTCTTGAATGATGTATTTTGTATCTTTGTAATTGTATTCTCATGTTATAAAATTGTAATTGACACCAGGTCATCAAATTAAGTAACTTGTAAGTTACATTTCACTGCACACATTTCTGTTGGTCATAGTATATGGACAATATGTGAGAAGTAGGGACTGTTAGTGTTTGCACATGTGTTAATAAGTCAGCAAGGGACTGGATAACAGCATTGCTGGTTCTAAGGACAATTCCAAAAACTTTGTGAGTGCACAAGTGGTGGTTATGGACTTGCTAAATTATCCACAAGACTCTTCAATGGTGATTGTGCACCTGCACAGTCACAACGGATGGCTGCTAGCCATCTCTACAAGGACTACAGTTGGTTTACATCTTTGATGATCCATCAATACCATTATTTCTACAAGGACTACAGTGGGTCTGCATCTTTGATGACCCACCAGTACCATTATCTCTACAAGGACTACAGTGGGTCTACAGCTTTGATGATCCATCAATACCATTATTTCTACAAGGCATGCAGTGGGTCTGCGCCTCTGGTGGCCCACCAATACCGTAATGTCTACCAGGACTACCGTGGGTCTGCTCTGTGATGACCTACCTACCAATATTCTTCAAAACTTTGACTGACTCAGCTGTGGGTTTGCTCTGTTGTGGCCCATTACCTGCCGGCATGTCAAGAGTCAGCACTGTCTTTCCGCTGGAAGGACAACACTACTTCTTGAAGACTGCATGGAAATCCACTACTTCCGTGTGCATTTTCTTTTACTGCTCAGACTTTGAGAAAAACACTGCTATTTTAACGTCATGAACGATCAGGACTGTCTTTATGGACTGTGAGAAAATTTGAGCTTTTGACCAACATTGTATCAATAAGTGTGTGCATTTGATTTCTTTGTTATTGTAATTATGAAAAATTTTTTCAAATCTGTATTGGGCACTGCCCAAACCAATTTGTAAAATTTTTTGTGGGGAGCATGGGGGCTATGTAAGTAGGCTGTTTAGGTTTTTTTATTGGCAACGTTACGTAGCGGTCTGTGTGAGAATCACCGGCTGTGCTGTGTGCAGTCTGTGGCTGGTTTGCATTGTTGTCTGCCATTGTAGTGTTAGGCAGCTGGCTGTGAACAGCGCATAGCGTTGCGCAGTTGGAGGTGTTAGAATGTGCTTACGTGCTTTTCATGCAGGTAGGAAACAGACAACGATAGCGTTAATGCGTATTTTGTACCACTATTGTGACCTAGCCACGTGGAAAACCGTTACCACATGTTACAAATACAACAAAGGTGCTTAGAAGGAAATGAGACGCTCTAATCGTTAAATTCCTAAGAGTAGTTCCAGTGCAGTGATTTATAATTTCGTTATGTATGACGCACGATATGGAAAGAACGAAATATATGGGCAAAGTAGAAAACCATCTGAGCCGTCGAAACGGTTAGTTTTGCGCAAAGCAAGGGACACAAATCATTATTATTCTCAACTTATTGTTGATTTGCAGTTTCCTGTATCTGCCATATGTGTTACAACAACTTTTGTCGCTGGCCGCAGTGGCCGACCGGTTCTAGGCGCTTCTGTCCGGAACCGCGCAACTGCTACGATCGCAGATTCGAATCCTGCCTCGCTCATGGATGTATGTGATGTCCTTAGTTAGGTTTAAGTGGGTCTAAGTTCTAGGGGACTGATGACCTCAGCTGTTACGTCCCATAGTGCTCAGAGCCATCTGAACAAATTTTGTCAAATGAAAACGTACGGCACTCAAAAAACGACTGCAGAACTTGTTCTAACATCCAGATATTAACAGGGTGACTGGAGTTTTCGGAAATACATATGTCATGGACTTGAGAATGGGATAAAGTGATTTTCAGTAATGAGTCATCAACATCATTATTTAAGACTGATTATGCCTTTCAGCGTTCAGTCTGGAGCATAGCCCCCTTATAAAATTCCTCCATTATCCCCTATTCAGTGCTAACATTCGTGCCTCTTCTGATGTTAAACCTATTACTTCAAAATAATTCTTAACCGAATCCAGGTACCTTCTCCGTGGTCTGCCCCGACTTCTCCTACCCTCTACTGCTGAACCCATGAGTCTCTTGGGTAACCTTGCTTCTCCCATGCGTGTAACATACCCCCACCATCTAAGCCTGTTCGCCCTGACTGCTACATCTATAGAGTTCATTCCCAGTTTTTCTTTGATTTCCTCATTGTGGACACCCTCCTGCATTGTTCCTATCTACTAGTACCTGCAATCATCCTAGCTACTTTCATATCCGTAACCTCAACCTTGTTGATAAGGTAACCTGAATCCACCCGGCTTTCGCTCCCATACAACATAGTTGGTCGAAAGATTGAACGGAGCACAGATAACTTGGTCTTGGTACTGACTTCCTTCTTGCAGAAGAGAGTAGATCGTAGCTGAGCGCTCACTGCATTAGCTTCGCTACGCCTCGCTTCCAGTTCTTTCACTATGTTGCCATCCTGTGAGAATATACATCCCAAGTACTTGAAACCGTCCACCTGTTCTAACTTTGTTCCTCCTATGTGGCACACAATCCGTTTATATTTCTTTCCCACTGACATTACTTTCGTTTTGGAGATGCTAATCTTCATACCATAGTCCTTACATTTCTGATCTAGCTCTGAAATATTACTTCGCAAACTTTCAGTCGAATCTGCCATCACAACTAAGTCATCCGCATATGCAAGACTGCTTATTTTGTGTTCACATATCTTAATCTCACCCAGCCAGTCTATTGTTTTCAACATATGATCCATAAATAGTATGAACAACAGTGGAGACAGGTTGCAGCCTTGTCTTACCCCTGAAGCTACTCTGAACCATGAACTCAATTTACCATCAACTCTAACTGCTGCCTGACTATCCATGTAAAGGCCTTTAATTGCTTGCAAATCTCGTAGAACAGACAATAACTTCCTCCTAGGAACCCGGTCATATGCCTTTTCTAGATCTATAAAGCATAGATACAATTCCCTGTTCCACTCATAACACTTCTCCATTATTTGCCATAAGCTAAATATCTGGTCCTGACAACCTCTAAGAGGCCTAAACCCACACTGATTTTCATCCAATTGGTCCTCAACTAATACTCGCACTTTCCTTTCAACAATACCTGAGAAGATTTTACCCACAAAGCTGACTAAACAGATACCTCTGTAGTTGTTACAATCTTTTCTGTTTCCATGTTTAAAGATTGGTGTGATTACTGCTTTTGTCCAGTCTGATGGAACCTGTCCCGACTCCCAGGCCATTTCAATTATCCTGTGTAGCCATTTAAGATCTGACATGCCACTGTATTTGATGAGTTCTGACTTAATTTCATCCACCCCAGCTGCTTTATTGCACCGCAATCTATTGACCATTTTCTCCACTTCCTCAAATGTGATCCTATTTCCATCGTCATTCCTATCCCATTGTACCTCGAAATCTGAAACATTACTGATCGTATTTTCACCTACATTGAGCAACTCTTCAAAATATTCCCTCCATCTGCCCAAGGAATCCACAGGATTCACCAGCAGTTTTCCTGACCTGTCCAAAATACTTGTCATTTCCTTCTTACCTCCCTTTCCAAGACTGCTAATTACACTCCAGAATGGTTTTCCAGCAGCTTGACCCATAGTCTCCAACCTGTTTCCAAAGTCTTCCCAAGATTTCTTCTTGGATGCTGCAATTATATGTTTGGCTTTGTTTCTTTCTTCAACATACTTTTCTCCGTCTACCTGAGTTCTAGTATGTAGCCATTTTTGATACGCCTTCTTTTTCCTT
The DNA here is from genome assembly GCF_023898315.1 of Schistocerca nitens. Classification (NCBI taxonomy): domain Eukaryota; kingdom Metazoa; phylum Arthropoda; class Insecta; order Orthoptera; family Acrididae; genus Schistocerca; species Schistocerca nitens. The sequence goes on along the minus strand of NC_064618.1, from coordinate 187,267,810 downwards.
TTACAGGCTGCCTTGACTCTGTCATTCCACCAAGCTGTTTGCTTCATCCTACTTTTACACACTACTGTTCCAAGACATTCTTTAGCCACTTCTAGTACTGTGTCCCTGTACCTTGTCCATTCCTTTTCCAGTGACTGTAATTCACTACATTCAACTAACTGGTACCTTTCTGAGATCAGTGTTATGTACTTGTGCCTGATTTCCTTATCCTGAAGTTTCTCCACTCTTATCCTCCTACATATGGGCCTGACCTCCTGCACTTTCGGCCTCACAATCCCAATTTCACTGCAGATTAAATAATGATCAGTGTCATCAAAGAATCCCCTGGATATACGTGTGTCCCTCACAGCCTTCCTGAATTCCTGATCTGTTATTATGTAGCCAATGACAGATCTGGTTCCCCTGCCTTCCCAAGTATACCGGTGATTGTTCTTATGTTTAAAAAAGGAGTTTTACTAAGCTCATACTGGCACAGAAATCCAAGAGTTGTTTCCCGTTCCTGTTGGCCTCCATATCGTCACCAAATTTACCCATAACCTTTTCATACCCTTCTGTTCGATTTCCAATCCTAGCATTAAAATCACCCATGAGCAGGACACTGTCCTTGTCTTTTACTCTAACAACTGCATCACTGAGTGCCTTATAAACACTATCCATCTTTTCTTGATCTGTCCCTTCACAATGCGAATATACTGACACAATCCTAATTTTCTTGCTATACACTGTCAAATCTATCCACATCACTCGTTCGTTTACATACCTTATTGCAACTACTCTGGGTTCCATTTCTTTCCTGATGTAAAGCCCTACACCCCATTGTGCTATTCCTGCTTTGACTCCTGACAGGTAGACCTTGTATTCTCCCACTTCCTCCTCTTTCTCACCCCTTACCCGAATGTCACCAACAGCTAAAACGTCCAGCCCCAACTTACTTGCAGCCTTTGCCAGCTCTACCTTCTTCCCAGAGTAGCCCCCATTGATATTAATAGCTCCCCATCTCATTACCATTTGTTTGCCAAGTCGTATCTTAGGAGTCCCTGGTTTGTCAGTTAGAGGTGGGACTCCGTCACCTCCAAAGGTCCGAGGCATTTTGCTCTGATTGTTGCCAGCATCATATTTAAAGTACCAGGGAAGAAGGTTGCTAGCCTTACTTGCCCCGAGTCCCATTGAGTTTTACCCCTAACGGTTGAGGAACTAACCGGTGGATTTGGTGGTCTTTGCCGTATGAGCACAAAGGTGACCACGACTCAGAATATGTCCGAGATGCCCAGCCTTATTAAAAAGTAACTGGTATCCCGACTGTCGGGACCACTTACTTGGCCACTCATACGTTGCCCGTGGTTCATGAAATAGGACAAGACTACAGGAACCCACACCGTGAACAGAAGAAGTTTAATTTAGATGGACCGGAAGAATTTCAATGTTGGCACGATCTGAGAACGGAGCAGCAGTTAGGAATGAGCAGATATTTTAGTGATGGAAGTGTTACGATTTTGGTAGCGTTCTCCACTAAAGATAAATCACGCATTGCTTCGGTGAACACTAGAATGAACTCTAATATGTACACCGAGATACTGAAGACAGAATGGATTAGAATGTATGAGGACCTAGCGGGCGAAATTCTAATGATTCAACAAGATAATGCATCTGTCCAGGTTTTTGCAAAACAAAAGGTCGTTTTAAGATAAAAATATCGACGGCTTTCCTTGGCTTGTAAGTAGCCCGGATTTGAACCCTATCAAAAGCTCTGGGGAATACTTGCAAGGCATGTTTATCGCAATGGAAGGCAGTTTGCGGCCGTATGTGAGCTGAAAAAGGCGATACGAGGAGAGGGACGACAGTTTCACTGCAAGAACTACAAACCCTAACGAAATCAACACAAAAGAGAAATTTTTACGCAGATAAGAAGAACTGACGGTGCATTAACAGAAGAGGACTGTGAATGTCTTTCTACCACTTTCCATCCAGGAAATAGAAGAGTCTTATTTTGTTACTCGTGTTATGAAAGAAAGTATGTAATTCCGTCATGATTATTTAAGCCTTGTACGTATCTACAACTTTCATAATAAATTCGATACACTTATGCATCACACATTAGATATTACTTTCGTAGCAACCCTGACTTTATACTGATTTTCATTACTGTGCAGCATTATCCTCAATTATAGTGAATGAACTGAAACGAGGCTTTGCCATACACAGGGGCCTAGCTGGAGAAAGGGACTGATCCTTCTGTGCACCACTTCGAGATCTACTAAGTCTCGGATGTGAACTGTGACAATTACGTCACGTCACTGCTTTTTATTTAAGAAATTGTTTATAAGTTTACTGCTAAAACGCTTTTATTCAGGTAGTATTGTTATAATTATTATTTTGAGTTCGTCAGGAGCTAGTACTAGTTTATTTGGTCCTTCTATCATTTAGCTCTTCTACAGTTATTTGATTGGTAATGTAGTGAGTTCAGTCGATTTTGAATATCTTACAAAACATCAGAGAATTACCAGAAGCCTTTGCGCTGGTCGGCAAAGATCTCATCGGTTAACTTCAACTCTGCTAAATAATACATGGTCTCCTCAAACAGGATATTGTATTCTCTCCCACACATAAAATCTTCTGAGTCTGTACCAGTGCATTTATGTTCTGAGCTGAGCTGTTGTGCCTGGATGGACAGATCTCCACAAAATTACAACTGGTTATTAATTTTTCTCGATGAAATGACTGTGCTTGCAGGCTCGCTGGGAAACATCCAGAAAGCAATGTCCGAAAATCCTATGGCGATGTTTAATGTTCGCAACTCAGTTCGTCCACTTCTGGATAAATAAAAAAGGTGATGATGGCGTCCAACAATACTACACACTCCTGCTAATCATTATACACGTCCGTACGTGTTACGTTTACTAACGAAATTGGATCATAATAGTTTGATACGTTCATTATAAGATTAAGAATCATACAGTGGAAGTTTCAGGTTGGAATAGCAACAATATTAGGAGAAGAATAGAATGGTGACTCGTTGAACTGCAGACGGGAACAACGATAAGTTCTTTACACTTCATTGTATCGTTGCTGAAGAAGGCTTTGGCCGAAAGCTGTAGTGCGCAACAGTATTTTTGTTTGTTCCTCTCTTCAATTCAATGAGTCATCTTTACGGTGAGTAGGGACCTATATTATCTCTAATATTGTTGTAATAATAACATTTGCACACCAAGGTGTAACTCTACGGTCACAGAACTCCTAGCGTGCTATCGCAGTTACAAAAAAATCTTTTCGTGATACATTTAATAAACTCCACAAAATTTAGGGCCATACTCAGTTGTCTTTAAAACCATAGAGAAACCCTACAACAGGCGTAATTGAGAAAAGCGCCCCGATCAACAAACCACACACAAACCCCACAACCGGCGTCATTGAGAGAAGGATGTAGTGTAACGACGTATAGTTTTGTATAAATGATTTTCCTTCCGACATATGACCATGTGCAGACTTCGTCACCTACGTCAGTTACAACACACTTCGAAATTATTTAAATTCTTTTTAAATTGTCTCTGAATGGTTCTTGAACGAAACTGTAAAACATCATCATTTGAGTTGTATGCGCAGAATTACGTCACTCAGTCCTATTGGTTTGCGTAAATTTTTTCAATTTAGATGTCGTTTTGTTATAATTAATGCAAGTTATCTTATTTAATAAATAGTAGAACCACATTGAATAAACTTTCAAGACTCTAACTCGCGATGAACGTAGTCAAAATTAATAATCTTGTCAAATATATTCGTAATTCATTAATATAATTCTTCATAAATAAATTCTCGGAAAACGTATTTCAACTTTAGTAGCATCCACGAGTTTATTATCTTCCGACATATAGACGTGAACCTGAGCCTTGACAAGACAGGACTGAACATTTACAACATGATTAAACTTTCTACGACATCATTGTTGTAGAAACATTACAAATTATTATTTTTTCAGTTTTTAGAAGCACGACGCAACAACTATGTTTCAGGATCTTCTGTTGCTCTTTGGCTGTCGACCCGCGACGTATAGTGGCCAGCAATTTTCTCTCTGGTCCCGGCAGTGACGATGCTGTCTCCGTTCGTTGCGCCGCCCTCTCCGTACATGAAACATAAAAAATAAATACAAAACTTTAGATAATTCACAACAATTACAAATATTATAAAAATACATAAACAAAACCCTAAATTAAACTTATATTCACCTGCAAACTGGGCTGACACTGGTGGATGGGTGATGCTTTAATTTCGCGTCCCACTACATACCTCACCCACAAGCTCAGTTTGTCAGGTTTTAACCGAAAATAAAACTTCTTCTATATACAATATTTAAATGTTAATATTATACATTTTTCTGACAGTTTACATAATCTAAAGTCCGTGCTCTTAGATAGATTCAATCCTTTTATGATAATATTGTTGTGACTATTTGTCATTTACTTTTAATTGTGTTATTATGCTAATTCATAACCGAATATATAGAGATTACTCCTTTTCATTTAATAGTTGCTAGTAAATAATAATTTAGTACGTTCTTTAACATTGTTACATTAGGACAGAGCGTTCAAATTGTGATAGGTTAGTTTCAGTTTTATTCATTTACTAGAGTTATTCTTTCCAAAATGTATATTACTAATAAGTTTCTCACAATAACTAATAGTACTATTTACTTTACGTCGTTTTTTTCCCTAATGCTTTATTTATGCCTGTGGTCAAGAAGAAATCAAGCAAAACTTTCTTTAGAATCTCGGCACAGCTTTCTTTACCTTCAGACACTTTGTTGGGTAATGGCAATTTATTTAGGAGATACAAGCGAGAGGGCCCCGTGTGGTGTGTTCTATATTAACACTATTACATATCTCTATTGAAGGCACTCTGCTATGTTCTCGTGAGCCATATAGCTCTGGACGCCCATGGTCCCTAAAAATTATTAACCATCCCCTTTGGTTCCTACCATCCGAGTAAATAAAAAATATACAGAATTCCTTCAAACCTAATAACATAACTCTGTTCCATATAAATCCCCTTTTAGTTATCTTTCCCTTTTTGAAGTACCGGTAGATTATTGTAGAACACTTGTTTAAACTTCCTGTCATTTCTTTAAAATAACACGTAACTATCCTGAAAAACTTCACATGAATAAACTATGAATGCTCATCCGTATGTAACATATACTAAATATTAACTTATTTAGGAATGAAGGGTTTAATTTTATCGACACTATATAATCCTTTAATTATACCTGATGAAGGTTCCATAAGAAGTAACGCTTCGGGATGCACAATCTTATGAACAACATATGGACCTTCAAAGATAAAGAAGAATTTCCTACATTCCTTATTGATCTTCGAACTTTTAGGATGACATCGTACTAATACAAGGTCTACCTTTTCTTGTTCGGATAGACAATTCGTAGAATAACATTTTTCTTTCACTTCGGTTTCGATACTATTACTAGCCTCACATTGGTATACTTCATATTCAAGACCACTAGAATCTATTAATAGGTTCATGGTCTGTGTGTACTTAATCTGTAAGTATTCGTAGCAATTTTCAGGTACTTGATTATTAGAAAAGCTCACTTTAAAAGCACATGCCTCGTTATGGATGGTTAAGGAAGATTCTTTAAAATCTAATATAGCTTTGTATTTACACAACCAATCTGTACCTAAAATTGTGTCCACATTTAAGTTGGCTATTGGCTACGACAAGCACAGAGTGAGCAATTAATTGTTCAGAAATTTCAAAAGTTAAATAAACTTCCTAAGTAATATTTTGACTTCTTTTACCAGTAACTCCTATAATTTTCACCCGTTACAGGTAAGGTTGGGAAATTCCAATACTTCCTTTTAAGTTGAAATAATTCTTTAGATAAAATACTTACTTCGCTACCCGAATCGATTATAATATTTACTTCGGTATCTTTAATTTAACCTTTAATAACTGGTTTATAAGTTATATTCTCCATTATCTGATTGTCTTCCTGAAGTAAATCTTGTTGCCAATCACCTTCCTTGTGGCAGCTTAATGATAAATTGCAATTGGATCTTGTATAATTTTGACTAACAGTTCCCTTTAGTCGACCCGTACTAAAGCACTTTACTAGTTTTCCGAACTTTCTATGATAACGTCACCTACAACTTGACCTTCATTATTTACTTGAGGATGATTTATCTCATTATCGTTATTGTGTAATTTCCGCATTTTAGAGTTATTACCACGATTTTGTTGGCTCTCTTTATCTTTAGTTTGACGTTTTATATAACAAAACCGGCTATGATTGTTGTTGTTAAATTTTCGTGGTTCTGAATTATTATTTCGAGGATTTTCATTTCTATCAAATCTAAATTTCCCGTCTTCCCTTTCTCTATTAAGTATATCTAACTGTTCTAAATATCCTAATAATTCGCAAGGTTGTGACCATTCCCTTTCTATCATTCTTTCCTTTACATAATGCGGCAACCTACTAATTAGGACTCGTATTAGATGACTTTCAATAATTGGTTCTTTAATTAATTTAGCACGGTTTAAATGCCATTCGAAATAATTCCTATAACCTCCCCACCGTTTAGAATATGGAGGAGGGTCTAACAACTCTAAAGTTAAGTGTTGTTGTTTTCCTCTTGACCAATAATTTTGTTTAAACTGCTTAACAAAATCATCACAGTCCCTAAATTCAGTTCTATGCAGTACTGCCCATTCCGCAGCTTCTGCTTCTAAATGTCCTATTACAAATTGAATCCGTTTTTCATTACTCCATTTAGGAGATAACGAAATTTAAAAAGCTTTTATAAAGATTATAGGGTGAAGTTCGCCTCTTGGTTTGAATACAGGAAATCGACTTGCTACATTTGAATTTGTCGTTATATCATCCCAACATTCTGCGAGAGACATAGTTGGATTTAGTGTAGATTGCAGAGACGGAGTTGCGTCGGATTTGCTTGCCGCGATTTCTTTATTTGTGTTGTTGTCGTCCGAGCTAGCAAACACGATGCGACTGTCGTCTCTAATTACGTTGTTGCTTCTACTACTTGAAATGTTTTCATTATTATCTAATTCCGATAACCGTTTAGTAATTTCCTGTATTCGCATTTCTGTATTGGATACGCGGTTAGCTAATATCGATTCTTCACTGTGTGCACGATGTCAACGCTCTGTACCTTCGTCAATGTTATTGTCTTTGGAGGTCTCAAGGTTACTGCATATTTCGGTAATTAAAAATTTCATGTTTTCTATTTCAGTATGATCTTTTTCTACTAGATGAGTTAATGTCTCTAATTCTACATTATCTATTGAAGAAATCTCTACAGGTTTGGTAGATACCTCTTTAATAGATTTTAATAATTCTCTACGAATAGTTTCTGTTTGCATAGAAAATTCATCCCGTAACTTATCGTTATTTTTCTCTATTTCATTTGCAACTAAGACACTGACATTATCTAGTCTCTTGGTTAAGTCAGTAATATCATTTCGCATGCGAGCTTTTTCCTCACGTGATTCCTGGATATGTTCTTCTAACCTTTTAAAATTATCAGCAATCTTATTACTAAGTCCTACTAGTTTTTCCTGCATTTGAACTTTAGAAGCCTCTATTTTATCACTTAATTCTCGACTGGTTTCATTAAGATGTTCCTGTAACGTGTCTGCAGATTTTGTTAGCTCCCCTTTTAATCTAGCAGTAGATTCTTCGGTAAACTTTTTTAATTCCTGTTTTAGTTGCTCTTTTAATCTAGCAGTAGATTCTTCGTTAGATCGTTTTAATTCCTTTCTTAGTTCCTCTTTTAATCTAGCAGTAGATTCTTCGTTAGACTGTATCAATTTAGCGATCGCCCTAAAAAGGGATCTCATGCTCCTATCGGACACAGATTGATCTTCGTCTGACATTTCACTTCCCGACATTATTGTAAGATATTAAATAGTTACTCAGGCAGACTTGTAATCAGCAATCCTATAAAAGCACACTCCCTATGTACAACACTTCCCTTCCAACTTAAAACAGACTCACCGGAGCCTAATATTGTAGTTTGTAGTTCTCGGTGATCAGTGTGCTGCTATGGGCTGCAGAAGTAACAGCCGTCGATGCAGCCGCTGAGATGCTGCGACGCCGCTTCCGCAACCGGCAGGACGCTGAGTCGAACACCGGAGACGTCACTGGCTGCAACCACGCCCGGCCCCACCGTAGACCGGAGAAGCCCTCAGCAACACCTCTAATACGAGCCGGAGGAACGCCCCCCACCTGACGTACTGGGCCTGTTAATTTAGGGAGAAAAGGTTGTCGGGGTTTGCAGCGTTCAGCTGCTGCCCAACAGATGCGCCTTCTCGTGGAATAACTGCGTGACCGTACTGCTTGACTGCGCTCCGTCAGATGCCCACACCCGCCAAATCGCCGCTGGCTGGTGAAGGCTCCACGAAACCTCGCGTTGACTTCCGAAGGACTCTTGATGTTTTGTTTCGTACCTGTGTGTCTTAGTTGCACACAAGTCCGGTCTATAAGGTCGCCACGGTGTACTGTAACGACGTATAGTTTTGTATAGATGATTTTCCTTTCGACATATGACCATGTGCAGACTTCGTTACCTACGTCAGTTACAACACACTTCGAAATTATTTAAATTCTTTTTAAATTGTCTCTGAATGGTTCTTGAACGAAACTGTAAAACATCATCATTTGAGTCGTATGCGCAGAATTACGTCACTCAGTCCTACTGGTTTGCGTAAATCTTTTCAATTTAGATGTCGTTTTGTTATAATTAATACATGTTATCTGATTTAATAAATAGTAGAACCACATTGAATAAACTTTCAGGACTCAAACTCGCGACGAACGTAGTCAAAATTAATAATCTTGTCAAATATATTCGTAATTCATTAACCTAATTCTTCATAAATAAATTCTCGGAACACGTATTTAAACTTTAGTAGCATCCACTAGTTTATTATCTTCCGACATATAGACGTGAACCTGAGCCTTGACAAGACAAGACTGAACATTTACAACATGATTTAAACTTTCTATGACATCATTGTTGTAGAAACATTACAAATTATTATTTTTTCAGTTTTTAGAGGCACGACGCGACAACTAGGTTTCAGGATCTTCTGTTGCTCTTTGGCTGTCGACCCGCGACGTATAGTGGCCAGCAATTTTCTCTCTGGTCCCGGCAGTGACGATGCTGTCTCCGTTCGTTGCGCCGCCCTCTCCGTACATGAAACATTAAATAAATAAATACAAAACTTTAGATAATTCACTACAAGTACAAATATTATAAAAATACATAAACAAAACCCTAAATTAAACTTATATGCACCTGCAAACTGGGCTAACACTGGTGGATGGATGACGCTTCAATTTCGCGTCCCACTACATACCCCACCCAAAAGCTCTGTTTGTCAGGTTTTAACCGAAAATGTCCGGTGTGCGCCAAATCCATAGTCAAATTCAGGCGTCCGACAACTGCGCAATGCAACAGGCTTTATTGAGAATGAGTGTCTAGAACAATCCAGCCCATCACATAATCAGGAAGCGTCAAAGCTCGGACCGACAGTATCTATGGGACTTAATATCTGAGGTCATGAGTCCCCTGGACTTAGAACTACCTAAACCTAACTAACTAAGGACATCACACACATCCATGCCCTAGGCAGGATTCGAACCTGCGACCGTAGCAGCAGCGTGGTTCCGGACTGAAGTGCCTACGATCGCACGTCCACAGCGGTCGGCAAAACGACTTTCAATTAAAATGTCTCCCCTGTACAGGAATATGTATAACGACTGTACAGGTGCAGGTTGTAGACACATGGTTGGCGACGTATGGAAGTTTGGGTCGAAGTGAGTTGTGCTCGGATAGCCTAATGGCAAGGTGACCCCTCGTGTTGAGACGGACATTCCTGTTCCAGTCCCAATCCGGCTCAAATTTTCACTGTCGTCTTTCCATTACACAGCAAATACATTTCATGTGTTGAACACTCTATCTCTGGAGGGCATGTTTTAGCTATACATCAGTGCGTGTGTGTGATTTATTCTCGTATTTGTTTTACGTCTGATTTATGTACATTCGTGTAGACATGGCAGATTTTGTTATTTCCATCTGGTCACTCATTGCTGATCAGTAGTTTTAAAAATACCATATGTACAGGAGCAAAAAGTGGAAATCGGTGCTTTAAATTAGTACTGAAGAAAACTTGGTGTAGTTAAATATAATTGTAACTCAGAATTCAAACACAGAATTTGTAAAGGAAGACTCTCGAAGGAAGTGTGTTTAGGGCTACACGACCCGTCGACATCGTGGTCATTAGAGACAGGAAGACATTTAGACCAACTGTAGATATCAGATTTATGGGGCTAATCGACAAGACTCGGATCAGTTGTGTAACCTCCCCACAGAAATAAAAGTCAATGATAATAAAAAAAAATGTGAGCCAAATGTTAACTCCCCACAAAATATCGTTAAGGAATGAAGATTGATCATAAATCCATAATAATATTAATTAGATAATGAACCATGAACTGAATGTACCGTCTGAACAGAAATAATTAAACCTGATAAATTTTTTAAGTACAGCAGCGGTGACCTTCGGCCCTGTATGCTGAATAAAAAAGCAAAAAATTCTTACCTTAATAAAAAACTGCAACTATATCTGCTCTTATCTATCGACACAGCTTCGTGCAATGCTGGCGTATATCTAATTTTGATTCTTGGAGGAAATGCATAGGAAATATTCTTTAAATTGAAATGAATGTTTCTCTTTAAAAGATTTACTTTATAAAAAATTATTATTGGGGCCTTTTTTGAACAAATTAATTACAATTAACATACATTATTAGATGTGCGCACTGCTGCATCTTTACCTTCTACAACAATACATATCGTCCCGAATCGTGACCAGAGTCGCGAGGAGAGCACGCCGCCGACGCATGCCGACTTCTGCTCAGTACAACCGTCCACTCGCTACTACTGTCGACTTACTACTACTACAGACAGAGTACAACTGCTCCTGCCGACTCGCTACATGGTACTATGTTCCTGCCGACTCGCTAAGTACAACTGACGACTCGCGCGGTCAAGCGCAGACAAGCAACGATAAATAACTCTCTGGTCAGAGATTCTGTCATGCCTCGCCATCGCTGGTAATGAATACATACGTGTTTCATAACCCTCCACTGGGGGGGGGGGGGGGGGGGGGGGCAAAAATTTGGCAGCGATGGTGAGTCATTTGGAATTGCCATTAGCAACCAATTTTTTTTAACTAAATAACTTTACAATCACAGAATATACAGATATATATAGGTATAGAATATGAAATAAATATAGTGCACATGCACCGAGTACAGAACATATCAGGTAATGACAAAATATATATACAATGAGTACAAAACAAATTAACAAATGGCATAAGTGCACATGCACTGTAGTTCAGAACATATCAGCAAATCAAAATTGTATATGCAATTAGTAGAAATCATGTTAACAAATGACAAAAGTGCACACGTACTGTAGTTCAGAACATATCAGCAAATCAAAAAATGTATAGGTCATGAATACAAATCATGTTAGCAAAAATGATTTTCACTATGTTAGGAGAATTAGGATAGGAAAGGGAAGGATTGCATCATGGTTGTAGCACTTTAGGTTGCACGCAGCTGCACTGAAAGTCCATATCTTTCTACAGAAGCACAACACCAAGTGGGACAATCTGAAATTCTTTTCCCAGAAGTATTAATCAGCGTAGCCAAGAAACTGAAATGTCGTAGTAATATTCCATGTTATCTTTTGGGTAGTACATTAGGTACACCAAACAGTGGGACCATAATAGCATCTCCATCGCTCACGGTAGTGGACAGCATGTCGTGTCAACATCACGCTCTTGCAAGGTACACCAACGTAGAATTAGTGCAAAAACCAAATATAGTGCTCCATGATCATGAGGACATACAGGACAAACGGATATTGCAGTAATTTCAGGTAATTAGGTCAGAAGGTGAAGGACATTAAGTCACATACTAGTCTTCATTGAGAATTACACTAATAGTTGGTGGCACTCATTGCCCAGTTATAGAACATTTCTGTACCATGTATGTAGTATTACAGAATAATGTTCATGAGTTGTTGTACAGAGAAAACTGGCACTCATTGCCTAATTATAAACCATCAGAAGTCATCATTAAAAACAGGAGCTAATAAATGACATAGTATTACAGAATAATGTTCATGAGTCGTTTTACAGAGAACATTGGCACTCATTGCCTAATTATAAACCATCAGAAATCATCATTGAAAACAGGAGGTAATAAATTACATAGTATTACATAATAATGTACATAAATCGTTTTACAGAGAACATTGGCACTCATTGCCTAATTATAAACCATCAGAAGTCATCATTGAAAACAGGAGCTAATAAATGACATAGTATTACAGAATAATGTACATAAATCGTTTTACAGAGAACATTGGCACTCATTGCCTAATTATAAACCATCAGAAGTCATCATTGAAAACAGGAGCTAATAAATGACATCGTTCTACACAGAACATTGGCACTCATTGCCTAATTACAAACCATCAGAAGTCATCATTGAAAACAAGAGCTAATAAATGACATAGTATTACAGAATAATGTACATAAATCGTTTTACAGAGAACATTGCCACTCATTGCCTAATTATAAACCATCAGAAGTCATCATTGAAAACAGGAGGTAATAAATGACATAGTATTACAGAATAATGTACATAAATCGTTTTACAGAGAACATTGGCACTCATTGCCTAATTATAAAGTTATATATATATATATATATATATATATATATATATATATATATATATATATATATATATATATATATACTTTAAACAATGCATTGCATTGGAAAATGACTGAAGAATGAAAATATTTGCTTTTGAGTTGTTGCTGCAAATGAAGATGTGTAACGTCATTCCTCATGAGTCAGCTGTAGCAAGATTATTAAACAAGTAGAGTATATGTAATCAAATTCATAAATGACACAGGTTTAATGAACAACTGCTTATAGCACATTAATTTCATAAATAATTTCTCCTGTAAAATACAAAAATGGATTATTAAACTGAAAGAAGAAACGCATTTTATGCTGAAAAGTAGTGAACTTCGAATTAACAGGTAGTGAAATGTGTATAAAAATTGTGTTCCCTAACTGTCCTTTCGAAAACCTTCAGTCATCATACTATGCAATATAACACATACTGTCAAAACGAACTGCAACAAATACTTAAATAACTACATAGCATAAATACATAACTTCAACATTATTCTCATCTGTAAAGAAAAAAAGAAACTTCATTATCCATCACTTCATTATCTATATTCTCATAACTCCATTATTATCATCACCTGTAAAAAAAAACTTCATTATCCATAGTAGCATATTCTTCATCATTATTCATCACCATTCATTATAATCTGCAAAAAAAGTCACTTCATTACTCATTACACAACTATTACTTATTTATAGCATATTTCATCACTAAAACTAAGATATGTAGTTCTGTCTGACAGCCTGCATCAATCGCCTTGTATTCTGAAAGAAAAAATTAGTTAAGACTGCTATTCTACGATGTGTATAGTATATTCTTCTTAATGCTTGTTAATCCTGATCCATTTACTCTTCATCACGAAGTATTGTATCCTCTTTCGTCATTCCGAAGGTGAAATTCCCATTTCTGTTTAATTTATTTCTTTTACACGTTATTTCTTTCTGAAAATGATGAACAAAGATTAATGTCTTGCATTTAATTCATATACACATTAGATAAAAACTGGTTTATAGTAGCATAATTGAGCATACAGCATAGCATGACAGAAAACGTAATATGTCAAAAACATAGATAGTGTCCAGAGGCAAAAATATACCCAGTGTATCACAATGTAGCAGCAAAAAAAAAGAAGTAAAGTAGTCACAATGTTGAGATATCATAAGGCAAAAAGGTCAAAGTAAACTGGTGTTTGCTATATCTTAACTAGTACATAGTGCATGCAAACAAAACAGGAAAACAATCGTACATACATAAAAATGGAAAATATGCACGGTCTGATGTGTAACGACAAGAAGAGCGACCTGCTAACCTTACCTTGCCGGGCACTTGCCAAGAAAAATACGACGATCATCATGAAGTATTCATGTGAATATAATTGCATAAGTGGTCATAAAAATTAGCAAATGGCATTACAGCATGTTAAATCATAAAGTATCTTCATTCAATAAAAGGTTTGATATTCGATATGTGGTGGTTTCCTTTGGTTTTCTGGTTCTCAAAGTTTCGACGTGTACAACATTGGGGTGAGGAATGCTGCGAATCCGCTATGGACCTGCGTATAGAAGTTCAAATTTACTGCACCTACCTTTTACTCTATTGGATAAATAGTGTGTACGTACTAATATCTTCTGTCCAAAGTGAAAGTCACGGCGTGTACAAACCTGTTCTTGCTGTCTTCTCCGTCGCTCTGCGGCACGTTTGATGTTGTTCAGCGCAATGTCAATTATTTCACGGTGTCGTAGTCGACGAGATGTAGGAAAATTTACCAATTCTTTAATTTTGTTAGGTGGTTCAACATTTTTCAGTAAACAGACGGAGATAGCATAGTGGATTCATTTGGTATGGAATTAATTATATCTTGGAATGAGAGTATGTGTGTGTCCCAATCAATATGTCTTTTATGGCAGTATATTCTACACAGTTTACCAATTTCTTTCATTAATCGTTAACAAGGGTTCGAAGAAGCATGGTACCTGGATATATAGATCGGAGAAATGTTTCTAGCTCGTAACATACGTGTCCATATAGCAGATCTAAACTGTGATCCATTGTCGGAAATTACTTTCAACACATGCCCTACATGAAATAAAAAATGTTTTACAAATGCTTTCGAAACAGTTTTAGCAGTAGCTTTGCGTAACGGAGTGAAGGTAACAAATTTTGAAGTGAGTTCAACAACGACAAAGATGTAGCAAAAACCTCTATTAGTTCTGGGAATCGGACCAAAAATGTCTACAACGGCCATGTATGTTAATTTAACAGGAACAATGGGATGTAATGGAGGAATATGTGAAGTCGTATCCGATTTAGCTTTCTGGCAAATTTTACATGACGCTAAAACTCGTCGAATACGTTTCTCCATATTCGTAAAATAACAGTTCTGTCTCAGTATAAAAAAACATTTTCTGGCTCCGTAATGTGCGTAACTTAAATGAGTATACCAGATTAATTTGTTAACAAGTTCATGAGGAATGCATAATAACCAATTATTGCTGTCAGGATAAGAGCGGCGAAACAGAATGTCATTGGGTACAGTGTAATGGTTTCTAATGGTAACATTATTCCTATCTTGCCAAAGGTGTTTAATGTCTTTCCATACGTTGTCTTTACTCTGCTCTTGTAATATGTCCTGTAATGACGACGAAATGAAATTTTCAAATGCAACTTGTTGAATTTACATGACGCTGAAATTTGCTTTGCAGAAGTTGGTTGCGATGTCTTGCTGATTGTTGCTGAGAGAACGAGATAGTGCGTCTGCTACAACATTTTGTGTGCCGGGAATGTGAACAATTGTAAAATTAAATTCCTGCAAGTAAAGTTTCCATCTGCTTAATCTGTCGTGTGTAAATTTAGCCGAAAGTAAAAATTGTATCGCTCTGTGGTCTGTGTAAACGGTCGTATGTCTTCCATACAGAAAATGCCGAAATCTCGTAAAAGCCCATACAACACATAATGTTTCAATTTCTGTAACAGAATAACTTCGTTCAGCAGGTGACAGAATGCGACTTGCAAAAGCGATGTTTTTAACTACTGTGCAACCATCTTCTTCAATTTCCTGAAAAATATGTACGCCCAAAGCGGTGTTAGAACTGTCGGTGGCAATGGAAAAATTTCTAGTAAGATCTGGGTGCGATAAAAGTGGTGCATTCAACAAAGCATGTTTCAGGTTCATAAATTCAGAATGTGCTTGCTTGTCCCAGGACCAAATAGTGTTTTTACCTGTCAATTGACATAATCTAGGGGTATCTAAAGCAGAGTAATAAATAAATTTACGAAAAAAGTTAATAAACCCAAAAAGCTGCGTAGTTGTTTCTTCGTCGTAGGAACAGTAATGTCACGTAGAGCTTGAAGTTTTTCCGGGTCAGGCGTAATGCCCGCTGCCGAAATTAAATGTCCAAGAAATTTTATAGAAGTTTTGCCAAAGTGTGATTTACTGAGATTAACTATGAGTCCTTGTGCACGAAAAGTTTGCAACAGTCGTTCAAGAATCAGATTGTGTTCAGTCCAGTTAGCCTCTGCAATAAGAATGTCGTCTACGTACGTTGTGATTCTGTCTTTAAATTCTGTCGGAAGTATTGTGTTCAAACCTCGAATAAATGCTGCTGAAGAAATAGTTAAGCCGAACGGTAATTTACAAAATTGATAACAGTCACCAAAACAGAGAAATGCTGTGTACTTTCTGCAGTTCGGAAGGAGCTGATTTTGCCAAAATCCCGATTTCAAATCTAATGTGGAATAAATAGCAGTACCATGAAATTTCTGTAGAAGTTCCTCCAGTGTCTGTGGGCGATCTGTTTCATTAATAATGATGTCATTGATGTGACGCGAATCAAGTACGAGGCGAAGTGAGCCACCCTTTCTCTTAACAATATGGAGCGGGTTTATGTACGGACTAACTGCCGGTTCAATAATTCCTTGGTCAAGCATAGCTTGCAATTCTTTCGTAGCTTGTTCTCTATGAATATACGGAATGGGATAATGCTTGGCCTTAAGTGTGTCGTGCTGTTTAACTTGAAATTCATACATAAAACCGGACATAGTACCAGGAACGTTGTCAAAAACTGGAGCTTGCTGTAAAAGAATTTTGTGTAGTTGCGTGCGTTCGTCGTCTGTATTTGCACTACTCTGTTTAACTTTATCAGAAATCGTCTGTATTACGTCATAGTCGGCTGCGTCTGGAGTATTATAGTTGTGTACGTACTTATCTGTGAACAATGTGGAATTACAGTCTATGCTACGTGATACGGAAATGACCTCTGTGCGATTAATTGATTGTTCTTCTGCAGATAATGAGTGCTGAAATTCTAAAGCCAGTTGTACATTTTCATCCTTTAACATTAAATAAGAATTTTGAAAATCAATAACTGCGTCGTGTTGTACCAGAAAATTCGTACCTAAAATAACGTCTGTTGTCAATAAAGGAACAATCCAAAAATTTGAGTGAAATGTGTGACCTGCAATACAAAATGATAAATGCGTCTGTAATTTAACATCAACTCCTTTAGTAGATACTGCTCCTTTTACTTTCATTTTGCCTAATGGTAACGTAGGATAGGTATTCTTTTTGTTACACTCGTTGAAAGTTTCTTCATTTATTACTGACATAGGTGATCCGGAATCGGTTACTGCTGAAAATTTCGATGAACCAATTTTAATTTCGATGACAGGGTGTGAAATGGTTTTCTGAACAACTGGTCTTTCCTGCAAAAGAGTGTCTCTGATGTCGTCAAAAGTAATAACATTTTCATGAACAACATTCTGTGTGTCTGAAGTATTGCTTACGTTGCTGGAAGATTCGACCTGTACTGTGTCTAGTCAAATTCTATCTGACGTATTATTATTATCAGGAGGATTCTGTGGCATTTCGACTATTTGAACTGTTCTGTTATTTCTTCCAGGCGTATTACGTCCTGGATGATACCTACTGTCTGGTTCATTCATGAGAATATCATTTTGCTGCTGGTAAGACCGACTGTTATTAAACGTATGTTGATAATTGTGCTCATTGTTTTTACGTCTGTCGTGATAGTCATTTCTATACGGTGCATTGCGATAGGAATTGAAATAGTGTCTTTTCTGTACGTAGTTATTTCCTTGTTGCTGTGCGCTACCCTTTGTTGGGGCTGACGCTATACGTGCACGCGGCGAAACATTAAAGCCCGGCTGACTTTGCACACTGCATTGTTGGTTAGGTATGCTAACCGGCTGACTTACCATGCTCTTGTGGTGAAAAACGTCTATTGTTACCAAAATGCGTTCGCTGTTGCTGATAATCATAACGATACTGATAATTATAATTTTGTCTGTTATTAAAGTTTTGGTGGTCGTCGTTCCTGAAGCGTCTATTACCTTTGCTATTGAAATTACGTGGCTGATCGTAACTGTTGTACGTTTGTTGACCTTGGTTATTATATGAAAAATTTTTGTTTATAAAGGAATAATACGATTGCTGCACTTCCAAAAGCTGTAACAGATCTCTGAATGCCCAAATATTTTCCTTCTGCTGGCCCGTTAAAAGTGACACTCTTACTGACCGTGGTAATTTAGAAATACATAATTGAATAAGTGCAGATTCACTGTAT
This sequence comes from Schistocerca nitens, assembly GCF_023898315.1. Taxonomy (NCBI): domain Eukaryota; kingdom Metazoa; phylum Arthropoda; class Insecta; order Orthoptera; family Acrididae; genus Schistocerca; species Schistocerca nitens. Next base: position 187,249,417 of record NC_064618.1, on the reverse strand, counting down.
GGTTCACTTAAGTACTGGTTTTGTTGGACCATGTGCTCAAAAAATTGCGTGATACTGGGAAAATTTGAGTTCTCATAATTCGGTAAACTAATTAGTTGATCCTTAATTCCGCGCTGTGTCGTCTTTGACCAATATGCTGACAGAAAAGCATTCTGAAATTCTTCTACCGAATAGCACTGTCTCGCGATCGGTCTCATACGAGTTGACGGTTCGCCTCCCAAAAAACTACAAATAAATCCAAGTTTATGTGTTACAGGCCAAGTCGGTTGAAAAGCAAAGCTAAATTGTTGTATCCAATCCAGGGGGTGAATCTGTGTTCTGTCATTTTTAAATACTTTAAATTTTCTCACTGATAGAAAATGTTTGTAATCAAAATTATCTTCTCTGTATGTCAGAACAGGTTCAAGATTGTATGAGAATCTATTTGTCTGTGACTGTTCGGAATCTAAGTCGCGCACTCTCTGTAAATTACCCAAATTATACACGCTGCGTGAACCTGACAAATGTTCGCAAAGTGGCGTCCGCTGTGATGTGTTAAACGCTGCCACATTTTTCATCTCTGTTACTTCTTGCTGCAAACTTGACAACTTTCTACGTAATGTGTTATTAGATGAATCTATCTCACTGACCGTCTGCTGTAAATTTTGGAATTCAGGTGTTTGGTAAAACAAAATCGGTGCAGTATCGTCTGATTTGCTGTCATTATTACTTTCGATAACATCGATACGACTGGCCAAATCATCATATTTTTCAGTCAGTATTTTTACCTGATCATCGCTTTTAGTGTCAGAAGCATTCATCTGTTTTTGTAATTTACATGTGGTTTTGTTCAATTTTTTAACGTCGGCTTTTATGACATCGGAATCGTGTGCTACTTCTAATTGTTCGGGTCTGTCGGTCACTGTTTGATAATCTACTGTGTATGTATCTGTTTTTGATTTAAGATCGGAAATTTCATCACGCAATTCGGTGTTCAACTGTTTGATGGTATTAATTTTGTCCGATACTGTAGCAATATTGTTGTCTATGTACGTTTTTGCTTTCGCAAACAATTTACGTTTATCTTCCTGTCTTTGTGCGGTGATTGTTTCCATGACTTGTCGTTTTACTTTATTCTGTTCCTGTATAAATTTACGGAAACGCGTATCACTGTTTTGTAGGTGATGATTAAAACGCTCGTCAATCTGACTGTTCTGTTGTTCAAATTTCGGGTCTATCTTTGCATCCATTGTGCGCGAAAGTTCTGCTGTCATGAATTTAAACTCGTCGCGTAACTGTGTTGCTTTTTCAGAGCATTGTTTACCGACTGCACTAATTTCGCCTCTAAGTGATTCTGTTGCAGCTGTTGGCATATCCCTTAATTCTTGAGCAACAGATCTAATTTCTTCACTACTTTTCCTAGCGCAAGCCTCAATTTCCTCACGTAATTGTTCTTTAGTATCACGACATTGCGCGGCAACGGCTGTAATCTGTTCACTAAGCTGTCTGGAATTGTTGTCTAATTTTTCATTAGCTGTTGTTTGAGATTTTCGTTATTTTCATTAAGTTGTTGTTTGAAATCTTCTTTAAGGTTGTCTTGTTTTTCACTCTGTTGTTTGTTATGTTCATTGATTTGTTTAAAATTTTCTCTATGTTCTAGCAATATTGCCATAATTTGATCCAAAGTAACATTACCTACTCTATTCTCTGTGCTGTGTGTTGGTGTATCTGCATTTGTCACGTTTTTTGTAACCATTTGGTCATTCTGTAATTTTTGAAAAGGTTCGCCAGTCGGATGTGCACTGTTATTCACTACACCGGAATTAAATAAATCTGTCGTACTCTGATTACACTGTTCATTTTCATTAGAAAAATTTGTCTGTTCGTCACGTAAATCCTGCAAACTGGGTGTGTCAAGCTGGGCAGCACTCATTGCAACAGAACGCCCCGCATCATCAATTGTCGTAAAATTAACAGAGGACACAATTAAATTTGCTCATTATTAGCAATAAAACCCTACCGGTAATCAGTACGCATTGATTGTCTGTAAATGGGGAACTGTCATTATTACACTGCGTGTCGCAAGTACTATCGCTCAGATTATTCGAACCGGCTATTTCACTCATTGTACATCGCGATGTACTGTTAACAGTTTTTCGCGGCATTTTTACACAAATCAGAATTATTCACAAATCAAACAAAGACAATACAAAATGCTACAAACACAAATACAATAGAGAGCAACAAATTGCCGATGATCTGTGGAAGAAAGAGTGACAAATTAGTAAAAAAATGCGTTGCGCTAAATACTAATTACATTTAAGTAAATAAGAGCAGATATATGACTACTTCTCAGAAGATTCACAAAGAAATACGATCCTGGTCCGGATGTCGCCAAGTGTAACCTCCCCACAGAAATAAAAGCCAATGATAATAAAAAAAAATGTGAGCCAGATGTTAACTAACCACAAAATATCGTTAAGGAATGAAAATTGATCATAAATCCACAATAATATTACTTAGATAATGAACCATGAACTGAATGTACCGTCTGAAGAGAAATAATTAAACCTGATAAATATTATAAGGACAGCAGCACTGACCTTCGGCCCTGTGAAATAATTAAACCTGATAAATTTTATAAGGACTGCAGCGCTGACCTTCGGCCCTGTATGCTGAATAAAAAAGCAAAAAATTCTTACCTCAATAAAAAACTGCAACTATATCTGCTCTTATCTATCGACACAGCTTCGTGCAATGCTGGCGTATATTTAATTTTGATTCTTGGAGGAAATGCATAGGAAATATTCTTTAAATTGAAATGAATGTTTTTCTTTAAAAGAGTTACTTTATAAAAAATTATTATTGGGGCATTTTTTGAACGAATTAATATACATACATTATTAGATGTGCGCAATGCTGCGTCTTTACCTTCTACAACAATACATATCGTCCCGAATCGTGACCAGAGTCGCGAGAAGAGCACGCCGCCGACGCATGCCGACTTCTGCTCAGTACAACCGTCCACTCGCTACTACTGTCGACTTACTACTACTACAGACAGAGTACAACTGCTCCTGCCGACTCGCTACATGGTACTCTGTTCCTGCCGACTCGCTAAGTACAACTGACGACTCGCGCGGTCAAGCGCAGACAAGCAACGATAAATAACTGTCTGGTCAGAGATTCTGTCATGCCTCGCCATCGCTGGTAATGAATACATACGTGTTTCAGTTGTTAGACTTATTTTTGACAGACACCTCATTCTGTATGTCATGAAATGAAACGATTGTATGGGTATTAGCCAGGATACACCATCTGCGCAGCGTGGGTGCCTAGTGCAAGTCTTTTCATTTGTCGCTACTTCTGTGACTTGCGCGTGGATGATGATCAGTACAACACAGCATCCTGCACCCGAGCGGATAAAATTCGACTGACCTGGGAATACACACGTGGACCCCATTACCTTACCGCAGCGACGCCAACCATCAAAGCACCATCTGTACCTCGCTGCATGAGATATTGGAACTTGCATGTAAACACTGCGACTGCATGGCGCGTTCAGTTCGCCTCCCGTTGCCGTCTGCCACCTACTCCTGCAGTCTAACCAGAAAGTACGAAAAACAGCCGAGGTTACAAAGAATACAATCTTTCGAGAGCTGACGCGATGCTACTGCTCCAAGTGGCTATCATATAGCAAAAGAAGATTGTATGTTAGAAATTACGTGCTTGATATTTTTAATGCCGTTCCTTCCATATTTCCCAATCACCAAACGTGATGGTGAGTTTTTCAATATGAATAGGAAAATGAAATAAAAGTACTCTACCGTCTAAGCACCTTCAACATCGCAGCGCGTCAGCAATCGTTGGTTAATATATTAAAAAACTAGAAACCCACCTAGATTGCGAAAAAAGCACCTAGTGTTAACCTCGGTTTCGGCGTAGATAACTACACCTTCTTCAGAACAATAAAACCCACAAGTGCCTAAGAAGACCTTTGTCAATGATTAAAAGAACACCATAGCTATACATTTATAAAGGAGAAAAAGGAAAACACAAACAGTACATATTTACAAAGTCTAAACCGTTACTTAACTTAATGGTGTAACCTCCACGTCACACCGGCCTATGTTCGATGCGCCATGACCCGCCATATTGCCATATGGCGGGTCATGGCCCATCGAACATAGGCCGCTGTGAGGTGGAGGTTACACCATTAAGTCTTCTTAGGCACTTTTGGGTTTTATTGTTCTGAAGAAGGTGTAGTTATCTACGCCGAAACCTAGGTTAACACTAGGTGCTTTATTCGCAATCGAGGCAGGTTTCTAGTTTTTTAATACTCTGCCGTCTGTTGTTACTGTAAACATATAATAATAATAAAATATCAGTGCAATGCAAAAGTTACCTGTTTGAGGGACAACCGCACTCCTAAGTAGACGTCATGAGAAATAATCCATTGGCTGCTCTTGTGACAGGTTTCGTAGCTTAGGAGCCACATAAAAGGATTAGATATGTTAAATCATGAATTAAACTTGCGAGACCTACGGGATTTAACGGTCTTTGTATGTGAATAAACGAAACAATTAGCGAATCGTCAGGAAAGGTCAAAGCATGGGTCAACGGTTGCTCCAGCGTGCTATGAATACTGAATGGGCGTCAGTAGGCCGAACATAACCGGTTAACCATTAGATCGTCGGTCACAATAAATCAAGAGTGCCTTAAATACAACAGGCGGCGATGCATGGAGATGAGATACAGAAGAGAAAGTGCTCAGACTGTAACGAGCGCATCCGTATATTTAACATTAGATACTTTGCACTCACTTCATTTTGTTCACGAGTTTCTCTGTAAAATTTCAGACTCATTTTGATGCATTCAAGACTAGGCAAGATATTGAAATTGCTTGACATTTCCCGCTACTTCTTATAAACACCCTTTTGCCCTCTCCTTGCTTCGACGCCTTGCGTGCCCCTGTCACGTTCATCTATTTCCCACGTATAAAAATGTACAAGGATAGGACAGAAACGTGTAAACAGTAAGATACATTTCGCCATGTCTAATATGATGTTGGAAACCCGTTGGAATTCAAAACAACTTTCAGTTGTCACGGAATGGATAGATATAGATCTGTACGGTTTCCGAGGAAACTTTATACCATTCTTCCTGGAAAGTAGCGGCAAATACTGGTATGGAATATCTATGTGGATAGCAATAACGCACCAGTGTCTCCAAAGTATACGAAACCTCACTTGATCAATGTGGTAGCCAGAGGAGATGCGACATTTTATTCTCGTACTCACAAAACCACTCCTGGACGATGTAAGGTGTAGGAACAGGGAACCTGTCGACATGGAACGCAGTATAAGGAATCATTGGGGAAAAAAGTTGCCCCTCATATTGGATCTGATCAGCCAAAATAGTCACATAACCCACGGCAGTCACGCGCCCTTATACCGAGACCACGGTGCATAATGAGTACCACGATATGGCTGCCCATAACATCGCCAAACCCCTGTTTCTATGTGTCACTGTTGGGTCTTAAACTTTACCAGAAGTTGAAAATAGCGTGAAAGGGGACTAATCCTGCCAAATGTCATTGTTCCACCTCTCCATAGTCCACGTTTTCTTGCATCGACACGAAGTTTTCCTGTTACGGACATACACTATGTGATCAAAAGTATCCGGACAGCGCCCAAAACATACGTTTTTTATATTAGGTGCATTGCACTGCCACGTACTGCCAGGTACTCCGTATCAGCGACCTCAGTAGTCATTAGACATCGTGAGAGAGCAGAATGGGACACTCCGCAAAACTTACGGACTTCGAACGTGGTCAGGTGATTGGGTGCGACGTGTGTCATACGTCTGTGCGCGAGATTTCCACACTCCTGAAAGTCCCTAGGTCCACTGTTTCCGATGTGATACTGAAGTAGAAATATGAAGGGACACGTACAGCACGAAAGTGTAGTGACCAACCTCGTCTGTTGACTGACACAGACCGCCAGCAGTTGAAGAGGGTCATAATGTGCAATCGACAGACATCTATCCAGACCATCACACAGGAATTCCTAACTGCATCAGGATCCACTGCAAGTACTAAGACAGTAAGCTGGGATGTGAGAAAACTTGGACTTCATAGTCGAGCTGCTGATCATAAGCCACACACCACGCTGGTAAATGCCTAACGACACCTCGCTTGGTGTAATGAGCGTAGACATTGGAGTATTGAACAGTGGAAAAATGTTGTGTGGAGTGACGAATCGCGGTACACTATGTGACGATGCGATTGGAGGGTGTGGGTGTGGCGAATGCCCGGTGACCGTCATCTGACAGCGTGTGAAGTGCCAACAGTAAAATTCGGAGGCGGTTGTTCGATTCCCGGATGGGTCGTGGATTTTCTCCGATCTGGGACTGGGTGTTGTGTTTTCTTCATCATCATTTTATCTCTATCCGGCGCGCAGGTCGCCCAATGTGGCATCGAATGTAATAAGAACTGCACCGAGGCGGCCGGACCTGTCCCATAAGGGGCCTCCTGGACAATGACGCCAAACGCTCATTTACATTCATTTCTATCTTCTCAATCAGCAATTGAAGTACAGATTCACACATTTAAATAAAGAAGCTTCAGTGTAATTCAAAATTTCATCACCTGTGACGACGTTTGACAAAAGATCAACTTCGTAAAGAGGTTAGATACGTTAGGTTACTGTTTTTAAACGTCCCGTCGACAATGGGGTCATTTGAGACGGAGCGCAAGCTCGAGTTAGGGAAGGATGGGGAAGGAAATCGGCCGTGCACTTTCAAAGGAACCATCCCGGCATTTGTCTGAAACGATTTAGGGAAATCACGGAAAGCCTAAATAAGGATGGCTGGAGACGGGATTGAACCGTCGTCCTCCCGAATACGAGTCCAGTGTGCCTCGTAAAGAGCAAGCAATTCCGCACGTATGGTCCTTCGTTACTCTTTATATTCGTCTGTCAGCCAAGTAACCGAACTTTGGGTACCCCGCCGGCAGCGGTGGCCGTGCGCTTCTAGCCGCTGCAGTCCGGAACCGCGGGACTGCTACGGTCGCAGGTTCGAATCCTGCCTCGGGCATGGATGTGTGTGATGTCCTTAGGTTAGTTAGGTTTAAGTAGTTCTAAGTTCTAGGGGACTGATGACCTAAGATGTTAAGTCCCATAGTGCTCAGAGCCATTTGAACCATTTTTTTTTTTTTTTTGGGTTCCCCAACTGGTGGAAGAGTGTCATCACTACCAACAGAGACGTCCAGTGGTGCAGCGAAATGTTTGATTGTGATCCGTCGATCACCTCGAATGAGAGTGCCGCACATTCCGACACTGGAGGAGTCACAGCTGTGCGCATCCGGCCTGCACGCGGCAGAGCGGACAGGTCAGCGCGACCTTGTTGCGATAATGACAGACCCCTCGCCCAGTGACTCACCGTTCTTTTGTTTAGTGCCAGTTCTCCGTAAACATTCTACAAGCGCCTGTGAATATCTACCAGGCTTTGGTTTTCCGCCAAAAGAAACTCAATACAAAACTATTATTCTACCAGTTATGCTGCAAAATGAAAAGCCGTTTCGAGTATTTGATAACAAAATTTTGAGGAAAATTTTCTGACAAAAAAGGGATGACATTAGCGGAGAGTGGCGAAAACTGCATAACGAAGACGTTCACGAACTTTATTCAAGCCCTGACATAATCAGTAGATATTATTAAGTCACGTAGGCTGCAATGGGCGGGTCACGTAGCTCGAATGGATGAGGGCAGGGCAGCGCGCAAAGTACTGGTAGCGCACTTAAAAGGGAAACGTCCTGTGGGGGGTCTGAGGCGTAGATGAGAGGACATTGTGACGGCTGATTTGAGGAGCCTAGGTATTGAAGGTGAATGGAAGGAAACAGTCCAAGACAGGAACAGATGGCGAAAATACGTTGCTGCGGTAATGGACTCTCGACTCCGGTATGACCAGTGAGTGTGTGTGTATTTAAGGTATATGCAGGGGACGTTCTATTGAGAAATTCCTGTAAATAAAAAAAAATGATAAACTGCCCCATATTCGAGTTATTTAGCATCGGAGTTAGCCAGGCAGACCGACGCGCGTGCATATTCAACCAGTCTGACAGAGGCACGGTCGCCAAATTATTCTTCTTTTGTGTCCCATCACACCAAACAAACGTAACATTTGGTCAAATAGCTTAAATTAATCGCTTCCGAAAAACGTACATTTTAACTGGTAATGAGCATTCGTTCAAGTGGTAACTCACAGACTCACTGACGTATAGGCTTGCCGCATTATACCACGTACAAGTGCTTGAACCTGCGAGCGCAACGACCTGATTGGCTGACTCCAATGCTAAATAACTCCGAAATGGCGCAGTGAACATCCCTGTTATATGCTGAGGCGCTAAAGAAACTGGACTCGGTATGCTTATTTAAATACAGACATATATAAACGGGCGCTCCTGTCGGCAACGCCTGTACAAGACAACAAGTGCCTCGCGCAGATGTTAGATCGGTTGCGGCTGCTGCAATGGCTGGTTATCAAGATTTAAGTGAGTATGAACGTGGTGTTACAGTCGGCGCACGAGCGATTGGACACAGCGTCTCTGGGAGATGAGGTGAGGATTTTCCTGTGCGACCATCTCACGAGTGTACCACGAATATCGGGAATCCAGTAAAATATCAAATCTCCGACATCGCTGCGGCGGGAAACAGATCATGCGAGAACGGGAACAACAACGACTGAAGAGAATTGTTCAATGTGACGGAAGTGCTACACTTCCGCAAATTGCTGCAGATTTCAATGCTGGGGCATCAAAAAGTGTCAGCGTGCGAACCATTCAACGAAACATCATCGATATGGGCTTTCAGAGGCGAAGGCCATCTCGTGTGGCTGCTCGACACAAAGCCCTACGCCTCGCCTGGGCCTGTCAACACCGACATTGGACTGTTGATGACTGGAAATCTGTAGGCTGGTCGGACGAGTCTCGTTTCATTTTGTATCGAGCGGATGGACGTGTATGGATATGAGACAACCTCATGAATCCATGGACCCTGCATGTCAGCAGGGATCTGTTCAAGATGGTGGAGGCTCTGTAATCGTATTTTAAACGTTTTTGTGGCTGTGTGCTCAGCAACCGTGTATGTAATGATATAAAATGTAGCAGTTAGGCAACCGGTTGCACACTGGGATCCCTGATACGTCTAGATATGAGTCTGACACGTGACACGTACGAAAACATTCTGTCTGATCACCTGCATCCCTTCTTTCCGTTGTGCATTTCGACGGACTTGGGCAATTCCAGCACGATAATGTGACACCCCACACGTCCAGAATTGGAGAAGAGTGGCTCCAGGAATACTCTCCTGAGTTTAAATACTTCTGCTGGCCAACAAACTCCCCAGACATGAATATTGTTGAACAAATCTGGAATGTCTTGCAACGTACCGTACTGTTCAGAACAGATCTCCTCCTCCAGAATGATATTTTCACTCTGCAGTGGAGTTTGCAATGATGTGAAACTTCCTGGCAGATTAAAACTGTGTGCCGAACCGAGACTCGAACTAGGGACCTTTGCCTTTCGCGGGAAAGTGCTCTACCATCTGACCTACCCAAGCGCGACTCACGTCCCGTCCTCACAGCTTTACTTCTGCCAGTACCTGGCCTCCTACCTTCCAAACTTTTACAGAAGCTCTCCTACGAAGCTTGCAGAACTAGCATTCCTGAAAGAATGAATATTGCGGAGACCTTTTGTAAAGTTTGAAAGGTAGGAGGCAAGGTACTGCCAGAAGTAAAGCTGTGAGGACGGGACGTGACTTGTGCTTGGGTAACTCAGATTCACTTGCCCGCGAAAGGCAAAGGTCCCCAGTTCGAGTTTCGGTGCGGCACACAGTTTTAATCTGCCAGGATGTTTCAGGTCTCCTCCTCCTCGTACTCTTACGTATTTGTGGATAGCACTGAACGATTCATGGCATCAGTTTCCTTCAGCACTACTTCAGATACTAGTAGAGTCCATGACATGTCGTGTTGCGACAGTTCTCTGTGCTCGCGAGGGCCCTAGACTTTTTGAGGCACGTGTACCGGTTCCTCTGGCTCTTCAATGTATATATGTTCACGATTACCTTTCGCATCTTTAACATTTACTCCTGCAACTCGTCCACATCTACGCTTCCTTTGTATTTTACGCATATCTTAAAGGACAGTTAGGATGTTCTCCGTTTCATTTAGCACAACACCCAGTTAGTGTACAATTTCGGCTACCACAGTTGTAGTATAAATGAATTGTGTTGTGCTAATTTGCCGTCTTTGATAAAGTGCAACAGATCCTTCACGTATGCCAAATCCAATGGAAACTACTTAAATTTGTAACGCCACAAGAGCCTCCGAAATATGACCTCAGTTTCGTTTTTAAAGTACGTCACCATTCCGTTTATGCACTAGACTCTCAGAGTGTTTTTATACGCCAGTCGCTTGGCTGCGCAGCGGGGCGAGTTGCAGAAAAGCATTGGGACGTTTGTGACTCATTACCTGGGACTTTGGTGTAAGCGAGGACGGAACTGTGCCTCGTGAACAGGAAAATGAACACGCGCGCGTCGAACGGGACGCCGGACGTCGGAGGCGTATGCTGGACAGAAACGGAAACATTTGCATCTTAAGTCCCTGAGTATGTACTGTTTATCCCTTTAGTAATATTATTCACAAAATTTAAGATTTAAATACTGTAACCTCTTTAGTGTACAGTCGTGCTGTTTTAAGTAATGTACCTGCTAGTTAAGACTCATCACGTCTATGTCATAAGATACTCCATTTGCCGACTCTGGAATGCAGTTTTACACATTCAATTGACTAAAGAATATTATCTGATCAAAACAATCCTGTCATCCTTATTTCTTTTGGGACTAACCACTGCATGTCCGGAAGGGCCCAACCTGCCAGTATAAAATGTGGCGGAGAGTACTGTCCTGATAGTAGAAAGCAGTAACAATGGACTACATAGTCATTGTTACTTGTGTAAATTACGCATCAAAGAAATTCCAACCCTTGTAAAGCTGCCCAGGTCTACTGTTAGTGATGCGGTTGTGAATCGGAAATGAGAAGGAACAGTCATGAATAGACCAACATCAGACAGACTAGATATACCGACGGGCATGGATCGTCGATCATTGGGGAGGTGGTTGCAAAAATCGCATGAAGTCAGCGGATGGAATCACTCGTGAGTTGAAAAGATCTACCAGCAGTCCAGACAGCACATTGTCTGTGCGAAGCAAGCTAGAAATAATGTAGTATAGTGATCAAGCAGCTACTCTTATGCAATACATTTGTTTAGACAATGCTAAGCTTGAGGTGGAGGAATGTGGATAACTGGAAACATGTGATTTCGGGTGATGACGTCAGTCTCCAGACCACGAATTCTTCTCTTGTGCCACTCTCTTCGTATCTCATTATCATATAACAGCCTTAATTGTTTGTTGAAAGTATTCCAGTATCAGCTTTCCCTTTCAATCCTCTACTGCTCCCTCTAGTGCTACAGAAATTATTCTCTGATGTCTTAGCACGTATCTTATCACCCGTGAGTTGAGAAGTCCTAGCAACAGTCCAGCTAGCACAATGTCTGCGCGAATCGAGTTAAAAAGAATGGAGTATTGTGTCCCTTCTGCTTGACCCTGTTTTCCGTCTGTTCTTTCCTTTGTTGATTTTGTGGAGAACCCCTTTACGTACCTAGCTCAGCTAATTTCAAAAGCCCTTTTATACAGTGAAGTTCCAAAGAAATTGGTAAACCTGCCTAATATTGTATAGGGTCACCGCGAGCACGCAGAAGTGCCGCGGCATGACGTGGCATGGACTCGACTAGCATCTGAAGTAGTGCTGGAGGGAATTGACACCAATCCTGCAGGGCTCTCCCTAAAGCAGTAAGAGTTCGAGGGGGATTGAGATCTCTTCTGAACAGCACGTTGAAGGCACCCAGGATATGCTCAATAATGCTCATGTCTGGGGAGCATGGTGGCCAGCGGAAGTGTTTAACCTCAGAAAAGTGTTCCTGGAACCACTCTGCAGTAATTCTGGACGTGTGGGGTGTCGCATTGTCCTCCTGGAATTGCCCGAGTCCGTCGGAATGCACAATGGACATGAATGTATGCAGGTGATCCGACAGGATGCTTGCCGCGCGGGATTAGCCGAGCAGTCTAGGGCGCTGCAGTCGTGGACTGTGCGGCAGGTCCCGGCGGAGCTTCGAGTCCACCCTCGGGAATGGGCGTGTGTGTTTGTCCTTAGGATAGTTTAAGTTAAGTAGTGTGTAAGCTTAGGGATTGATGACCTTAGCAGTTAAATGATTCAAATGGCTCTGAGCACTAAGCGACTTAACTTCTGAGGTCATCAGTCACCTACAACTTAGAACTAATTAAACCTAACTAACCTAAGGACATCACACACACCCATGCCCGATGCAGGATTCGAACCGGCGGCCGGAGCGGTCGCTCGGTTCCAGGCGGTAGCGCCTAGAACCGCACGGCCACTCGGGCCGGTCTTAGCAGTTAAGTCCCATAAGATTTCACACACATTTTTCACACGACAGGATGCTTACTTACGTGTCACGTGTCAGAGTCGTATCTAGACGTATCAGGGATCCCATGTCACTACAGCTGCTTACGCCCCATACCATCACAGAGCCTCCATCAGCTTGAACAGTCTCCTGCTGACATGCTGGTTTCGTGGATTCATGAGGTTGTCTCCATACCCGTACACGTCCATCCACTCGATACCATTTTAAACGAGACTCGTTCCACCATGCCACATGTTTCCAGTCATAAACAGTCCAGTGTCGGTGTTGTATGGGCCCAGTCGAGTCGTAAGACTTTGTGTCGTGCAGTCATCAAAGCCACAGGAATGGGTCTTCGGCTCCGAAAGGCCATATCGGTATGTTTCGTTGAAAGGTTCGCACGCTGACACTTGTTGATGGCCCAGCATTGAAATCTTCCCCAATTTGCGGAAGGGCTGCACGTCTATCACACTGAACGATTCTCTTCTGTCGTCGATGATGCCGTTCTTTCAGGTTTTCTTCAGGCCGCAGCAATGTCGGGAATATGATGTTTTACCGGATTCCTGATATTCACGGTACACTCGTGATATGGTCGTACCGGAAAATCCCCCTTCATCGCTACCTCGAAACTGCTACGACACATCGCTCGTGCAGCGTCTATAACACCACGTTCAAACTCATATCTTGATAACCTGTCATTGAAGCAGCTGTAACCGATCTAAAAACTGCGCCAGACACTTGTCTTATGTAGGCGCTGCGACAGCAGCGCCGTTCTCTGCCAGTTTACATACATCTGTATTTGAACACGCATACCTATATCAGATTTTTGGCCATTCAATGAAGTACTACATTTTAAACGCTTCTTCCTTCTTTTCTTGTTTTCCCACAGCCCAAGACTCACTACCACACAATGCTGTGCTCCAAACGTACCTTCTCAGGAGTATTAGCAGACTTCTCTTAACCGGGAATGTCCTGATTCCCTGTGCTCATCTATTTTAATGCCCTTCTTGCTACGTTCACCACCTGTTACTTTGTTTCCGAGGCGGAAGCGTTGTTTAACTTGGCCTACATTCTGCTCCCGAAGTCTGATGTTAAAATATCTCTAATCTCACTTCTGGTACTCTTCATGTCTTTCTTCGCTCAGTCCACATTCTGTTGTAATTAGACTACTCATTTAATTTAAGACGTCCTGTAATTGTTCTTCACTTTCACTTAAGACAGCAACGTTATCAACGAATCTTATCATTGACATCTCACTAAATTTTTAACCCCCTCTTGAGCTTTCATTTCATGCCTCCCATTTCTCTTTCTATTTGTATGTTGAACAGTACGGGAAAATACTTCAGCTCTTAAAGGAGAACGGTTTAAATCCTCCAGTGACATTAAGACACCTCACCGACAGCGTCCCAAGCAGAGTCCAAGCCGTCATCATGACATGGGATGGACACATCCCATGTTAATGCCCACTGATAGGTTTCCGTACACCTCTTTAGCTGAGTGGTTGACGGCAGGGTAGCTCAACGTGTTCTGTCCAGAGAATGACCACCCTCTGTGATTAAAATGTAAACTGGGTGAAGTTCTCATCGATGGAACGTGAAATATGTCATGTGAACAGAGGACTGGACAAACTTACTAGTGTCTTGTCGTGATTGACTGGTGGTTTCGGGTGTCAAAGGCAGCTGTCTTGCTTGATCTAGGACGTAACAGTGGAAAAGAGTGGTTCTAGAGCCACATTTCCTTCATGTGCGTCGAGATCCCTGGCCGAGTGTCATAATATTAGAGATGCGCTGGGTATGGGTCGTGATCGGTCAGAAAACGGACAGTCTCAATCCACGCTACTCGTTGATTTTGGAGGAATGGACCATGCCCTATGTACGACTGACTCAATCCACGCCACTCCTTAATTTTGGAGGAGCTTCCGTACAACCAGCGAGTATTATCACTGATTTCTCACTCCATTTGTCACGTGGCTCTTTCCCAAGACTTAAGTTGTTGGTACTGCGTCAACAAGTAAACTATTGAAATACGGACCAAAGACAACCAATCTGCCACAACACTGGCTAACTGGCTACAACATCGCCAGAGCTTTAGAAACTTCACATTTGGTTTAATTAGGACAAAGAACGAGATTTTTAGAAAATATATGTAATGGACTGAAAAGTTCACTTCTTCCAGCTCGCCAATGCAGGAAAAGGGAATCGAGCCGCAGACTGAACCTGAGAGACTACGCCAGTCGACCCGCCGCAGAGGATCTGGACTTAAGCTCTGGAAGAGGTGCGGAATGATGATAATAAAAATGGACTCCCACCCAACAAATTATGGTTATGTGATTAATGACCGAAATATTGTTCTCTTTTGACACCAAAAAGCCGGCAATACAGTCGTGAATTATTTTCTCATTCAGCTTTTTAACGTATGGGAGGCTTGCATTTTCAGGGTGTCTTCAGCATAGCGTGAACCTAAATGATGGTCTTCCTTATCTACAACTGACGAGCGAACAGTTCCTATCTGACATGCAACAACTTTTCAGAAGACTTACAGCTCGGTTAATGAAAATTATTTTTGCCGGATCTTGGATGGTGTGGATCTGGACAATGGGATAATAGCAGCTATTCTACAGACACTGATGAACTGAGCCTCCATAGTGAAACTTGGTTGATAGATGTCATACGGCATTGAAATCCGCTTTTGGGTATGGCAAAGTTATAAATATTCGCCTTTAGTATTCAACTGTTTTCCGGACACAATTATTCGAGATAAGCACGAAGAAATGTGAAGACTAGAATGTAAAGATTTTGTTGAAAAATGAAGTAACATTACGCTGTAAGATCAACATAATCCAGCACGAAGAAATGTGAAAACTAGAATGTAAAGATTTTGTTGAAAAATGAAGCAGGGAGAACTTATAGATCTCATTTGGGGAAACATATTGCTTATTGAACATACCGTAAGAGACAGGAGAGTTAGAGGTAATTTGGGGGGGGGGGGGTCAATTGAGTACATAAGCTTAAATACCAAATTCAGTGGACGGATCCTACTGCCTCCAATAAAAAAAAAAAATAAAAAATAAAAAAAAAAAACTTCTTCCATAAAATATCAACGAAATCTAATTGACCACTACTCTACTAAACATGTTAATAACAAATTATCACTAGCCTTCAGTTCGGTTCAGACTCTGCTTTACAGTCATTTGCCTCTAATTTCTACAGTAACAGAACGTTTTATAATGAGTAGAAGGAGTCTGGTGGAAAAACAAAGGGCAACAGACTGGAAAGATCGGAGGTCTTCGCTTTTTTTCCAAGTGATGAAACCAAAGCAAACTCTTTCACAGAAACGAAAATCTCTTCCAAGAGGTCAGCCTCTTACTAAATAATATATGACAGTAATCCGCAAATAATGAAATTTATGAGCTGCAAAGATCGCAGGTAAAAGCCTAGAAAACGTACCGAAGAGTGAAAAAAATTGTTCAGCAGATAAAGATGGGAATATTCCGTTAACGTTAAGTTGAACGAAACGAAAACAAAAAAAAGTGATGGAAATAATATGATACGTAGGAGGACCACACGTAGAGAAACGAAGGGAAATACCTCTATTTTTCAGATATGATATTTTGATATAGATATTTATTAACTGTCGGGTAACAGTACAAAAATTTAGATTCCACTGTTCGATTGTTGTTGGGGGGCATCCCTCTAGATAGACTGAACCTCAAACCAGCCATACACAATGTTTGAAACTTGAAGAGGTCCAAAACCAATCCAGAGACAGTGATACAAGAATCTTTGTCAAGTACTATAGGTCTTCTGTCGTTTCTCTAAACCGATTAAAGCGAATGTTGAAAAGGACGTAATATATTTATCCATCCTTCATCATGGGGAGATTACACTCCGTGTCTACCTAAATAGGCGTTTTACCTTATTCATCAAAAGATTGCTGATCAAGTTTATTCCTGCAACACCATTCTTAGAGTCAAATAGAGATTATCTACTCATCGCAGTTTTGAAAGAAAATAATAATCAGGAACAGTACACACCTTTTCAGAAATAAAGATGGCTACGGCCAGGAACTAATAAAATATTTCATTACCACAGCTCGTGGTCGTGCGGTAGCGTTCTCGCTTCCCACGGCCTGGTTCCCGGGTTCGATTCCCGGCGGGGTGAGGGATTTTCTCTGCCTCGTGATGACTGGGTGTTGTGTGATGTCCTTAGGTTAGTTAGGTTTAAGTAGTTCTAAGTTCTAGGGGACTGATGACCTCAGATGTTAAGTCCCATAGTGCTCAGAGCCATTTGAACCATTTTTTTTCTTTTTTTTTTGGTGGGAATCAGTCTATCTGTTAGTGGAACGCGTGTCTAAATTCCTACAATAATTCCTCAGATTGGCCTGAACATACAGATAGGAACCATGGAGGTGTGCTTTAATTTATAGTATGTTTAGCTGACACTGGGTGACAAAACTCGGAGGGTCACGATGTCCACATACATCTATGGTCGTAGTATCGGGTAAACAAGGTATAAAAGGGCAGTGCCTTGACGGAGCTGTCAACTGTACTCATATGACTGATGGGAAAATATTTCCGACAAGATTATAGCCACACGACGAAACAGACAGATTTTGAACACGGATTGGTAATTGGAAATAAACTCAAGGGGCATTCTATTTCTGAAATCGTTATGGAATTCAGTATTCCGAGATCCACGGTATCAGGAGTTTGCTGGGAATAACGAATTTCAGGCATTATCTCTCATCAGACACAACGCAGCGGCCGAATGCTGACTGAGTGAAATAATCGCAGGAGTCAATACTGGACGTACGACGAATGTATCCGTTCGTTCAGTGTGGCGAAATTTGGCGTTAATGGGCTACGGCAGCAGATGACCGACGCGAATGCCTTTGCTAACAGCACTACATTGCCTGCAGCGCCTGTCATGGTCTCGTGACCATATCGACTGGATCGTGGATAATCCAAATCCCGTGGCCTCATCAGACGAGTCCCGATTTCAGATCGCAAGAGCCGATAGTACGGTTGGAAGCCATGGACGCAAGTTGTCAACAAGGTACTGTGCAAGCTGGTGATGGCTCCATATTGATGTGGGCTGTTGCTTCATGGAATGGACTGGCTCCTCTGGTCCATCTGAACTGATCACTCACTGCAAATAAGTATGTTCGTCTACTTGCAGGCATGTGCAGCCATTCATAGACTTCATGTTCTCAACAACGAGTGAAATTCAGTGGATGACAACGCGCAATGTCATTGCTTTGAAGAACGTTCTAGAAAATGAATTGGCCACCCAAACCGCCCGACATGAATCTCATCGAACAAGTATGCGACATAGCCGAGACGCCTCTTCGTTCACAAAATCCTGCTCCGGCAAGCTTCCGTAGTTATAGTCGCATATAGAGGCAGTATGACTCAATATTGCTGCGGGGGAGTTCCAATGAATTGTTGAGTCCATACAACGTCGAGTTTCTACACTGTAGCCGGCAAAAGGAGTTCCGACAGGATATTAGGAGGTTCCCTGTGATTTTGTCACCTGAGAGTTAGATTTTCTACTCAGTCCCGGAGTTCTAAGGTAGCCATAAAACTTAAGCTTAATGCGTAAAATAATGAAAGGGTGAACAAGATTTGCATCGAAGTTTTAAAATTTGAAGTAAGAACAGTTTCTCAAGTTTAACCATGTTTTTGAACTTTGTGTTTTACATAATGAAACTTACATATATTGGAAGAGTGTGTGATGTGCATTTTGCTCATTTTTTGTTACTTTTGTCAGAATGAAGTGAAGAACATTTTCTTAAGTTCAGCCATGCTTCACAAGCTATAAATTTTACTTAATGAAACTTGCACTAATTGGACCACGTTGTAAACTGGCTTTTTACGAGTAACTACCCACCCGATTTGGATATTACATGACAACTGAAACCCACTGGCGATAAAAAAGGAAAAAAAAAAACCTTTCGATGGACGCGAGGATTCGATGCAGCCGTTTGCCTCGTCGAGCATCGGTGGCGGATCCGAGCGCCGACATCCGAATTAACGTCCACACGAGAGCCAGCGAGCTGCGCATGCGCACTGGGCAACACGTCTGGCCTCTGTAGCGCCTACCGTGCGTGAGCCAGTTGCTCTCGCGGCACTGCGCGCGAAGCATGCTGGGAGGCGGGGACCTGCGTCCGCTCTGGATCCACGGGCGACAGTTGGTGTGCGCACGGCTCTCGCGTAACATCGTAAGCCACTGCGACGGACGGGTCGACGCGGTGTAATACTTTGGTTCGATAGCCCTGCGATTCAGTGGTGCATCATGGATATGAAGCATCATTTTTCTCTGTTTATCTGCTGAGTTTTTAAGATGCCTTAGGAAATATCTTTCGTACGAAAAAAATAAAATAAATAAAGCGTCGCGCCTGTGCTAGCGGGTTAAGCGCTGCTCCATCATAATTTTTCTTTATGTCCTTTACTATCCAAGAGCAACATGACATACCTGCTAAATGGCAAGTTACTGCGTTGATGCACGTGTGAAATCCTTACTGTCTCGCTACGAAGCATACATTAATTACATCATGTCTCCTAGGGGTGACAATCTATTCACAAGCTCTTTTCTGCCTTACCGCACTACAGCATCTGTAAGACTCAATAATTCTAACAACTAAAATCAAGATAAAATACGTAACATGGTGACAGCATTCAAATAATACTCTCACCATCCATCGTAGAAATGTGAAGACTACAGTGTTTTGAAGTGAAATGTAAAGTTATCTTCGCAGTTCAGTGCCTCAGTATACATTGCTGACTGTTCTGTTACTACTGTTCTGTTAACTGCACACATGGGACAACCACAGCGGTCTTTGGACACCGTCCTCGCGGTGTCCACGGTCATTCTTCTACTCTTCGCCTCTGCTGGTATAGTTTCAGCCCAAGGTAAGACCGGAATTTTGTTGTTACATTTATACTGATGAAAGTGGTAAAGTCGTTTGTGTACTGGAGACGCATTAAAATTAATATTGTTCAAGTGATATCAGGCACTCTAATTTGGGTTATGTGTAAATAGTTTAAGGCGACTCCTGCAACAATTTTTTTTAAATGAATCTAGCCGATTTCTGTCGATAATCTGGTAATATAGGAACTTTATATCCGTCTTTACTAATATCGTTGTCGACGCATTATTAGACTAACAGGAAGTTACATTTCTGTCGTAAAATATCTGAGATGATCTATAATAACAATGCAGATTTCATGCTTCATTAATACTATAGATTACGATCTCTTCCTATCTGTTTCGATCTTATTACTATAAGGCTGGGGGGACAGAGTTTCAAGTTCCAGATTTCGTCGCATATATGGAATAATTTGCGAACATAGCAATGTTTGACAGTGAAATGCGCTTTGACACTTTTTGCTGGAGTACTCACGCCAGCTCCTAAGAGGTTAAGAAACAAACAGGAAACGCAGTCCAGCATGACTAGGTAGGAGCTTGAAGTCAGTCTCGCCAAAGAAAAGTCTAAGATGGAAAGCAGAAAAGAAGTGAGGAAGGTTAATGTTTAACGTCCCGTCAGCATCGAGGTCATGCGAGACGGTGAAGTGTGGAAGTGTAATCTACACATCAGAAAGTGACAATGAGACGAAGCTCTATGTCAGCCCGTTATGGATTAGTAAGCAGGCGCATTACACAAACTCGTCAAGGCTTTGTTGATCTTTTTTGCTTTGCAGTCGTTCACATTAAGATATATATGGGTAGTTTACTCCATCTATCTCAATGGACAATTAGCTCTTATATGTCTAGAAAGATGAAAATTGTAGTAAAATAGAAGCACACACACTTGTTTCTAAGATAACAAGTGTATTTAGTTCAGAATGTGCATTTGGTATAAATTTGTTCTTTTTCATTTAGAATAAATTACAAAACTATACATAACTCACGGTTTTACCTGAATACTTGATCTTATTAAGGAATACTGAAAGAAATGTGCTCTTCGTACTTGTTAAATTTCGTAGTGTTCCCACTGGTAAACCTGCACAATTGGTAGGTTTTAAAAAGTTGCCGACTCAATGATGAGTGTTATACGTTAGTAGGAAGATGTAACACAGATTCGCAGGGGCCTGTCAGCCGTATAGAGATATATGCGAAACGTATTAAAGATGATCTATATAGAAACGACTATAGTTGTCGGAATCCACATTCCGATAGCTGTTGTTTTTCCATCCGCGTGAATAGATAAGCAGGATTTCTCGTTGCAATGCCTGACTGTATTTCACAACGAAGCTCGACTAGAGGGCGGACAATGTACCAGTAAGATAGTGAGCCACAAGGCAGTGCACAAGACGATTTCCTGGCACCGGAGGTGACAGCACAATGTCGATCTCACGGCCTGCAACGGCACGTGATACGGGGCGTGGTCGTAGGGCTATGCCTTAGTGTCTTAGACCGAGCCAGTCCGAAGGTTACCCACAAGTAAAAGAAGAAATTAGAGGAAGCACTAAAATGTAGTGGTTACGTATATAAGGAGGGAAAAATCTTGTAGCACAGAATGTAAACGCATTGCTGCGTAACACTGCGTCAAGCCGCAAAGCGTAATAATTGCGGCGATGTGTGAATTGACGCAACAAACCAAATCAAAAAATATTTTACAGTATTCATTGCCCGATTCCCTGAAGTAACAATATTATAGACACTACGAAATTCTTCAGGCGCATCCATCTTCAATACGTTTCGCATATAGAACTATGCCAGACCTGAAGATCGAGGAAGCGGAGGTTGTGAAGCACGTGGTTTCACGATTAATCGCCAGCGAAAGGCAATGTTTCTTCGCTGTCACCACGAACGGCGACGGAAGTACGGTATGAAAATTGCCCAGGAATGTAAGCGTAGGCTTCCGCGGCCGTTGTCACTCTGAATAAAACGGTTCACGGTACGTAATCGCATCATCAGTATGTACTCGTAAAATTCTCTGACGTTTCGGCCACTGTTGCAAGCGGCCTTCCTCAGGGTGTTTTGTTGACTGCTAAACGAGAAAACCTTTTGTTCTCATATGCTGATGGAGGAAGTTATTATCATAATCCGGTAGGGTAGTGAGAATGGGGAGGAGAGGCTTCACACGTACTTTATTGGTGTTTTCTTGTTTCCTCTCATTGATGGAAATACATACTCAGAAAAATTTCATTGACAGTACGGTGAATGTTTAGCGGTATACCACCTTACACAGGCTGTGCTTCGTTCTGTGACTATACTCGCATTTACATTTAGTCAGTTACAGAAACGGAAGAACACAGAAGAGCAGATGGATAGATCGAGTGACAATTGATGAGGTATAGCTTGACTAAACGAAGGGATCGGTTGGTAGAAGACATCCCGATAAGGGCGAGATATTGTACAAGGAGACCAAGATGAATACACTTAACAGATTGAGAAGAACGTAGGTTGCAGTAATTCGGAGATTATGAAATTTTGACAGGATAGAGCAGCATGGAGAACAGCATCAAACTAGACTGAAGACAGAAACAGCAACAGCAGCAGCAGCAGTAAGAGGCTTTCAGTTAGTCAGAGAGTGATCCCGAAGGTCCCTATCATCGTAGTCGTTCTGTAGATCTCTTTGTTTGATGAACCGAGTAGTGTGCTGAGCGAAAGACAAAAATACATTGTGAATGTGGAGAAATTATTTCCTTTTTAGTAGCTGATTTATTTGCATTTCTACACGACCAGTTTCATTTTGGTGCGCTTGTGTCCAAATACCTGACGCGTTCCGAAACTACGTCTCTTGCGCCGGCCCTACCACCATAGCTTTTTGGAAGTATATAGACAGTTTGTAAACATAGACTGTTACTCACTTTAACATATGAAGTCATGTCATAGCGTTATTTGAGAAAGAATACGAAACAAGTTTCGTATTTCTACTGTAATGACAATAAAGCCTCATTTAAAAATGAAATTTGAAATATCCAATTCGGTATAGCTTATTCTCCTTGCCCAACACCCCCAGCTTTAGAGAGATGAACCCAGCTTCAGTAAGATGAAGAATATTAAGCAATTATCAGCCTCAAACATCTCAAGATTCGGCAATAATCCGTAAACAACTCCAAGTAGCAAATATATATTGAAAAATATATTCGGATGATAAGTGCTCGCTACTTTGATCCATGAAGACATCGTAGCAAATGTTGTTCCGTAATTGGCATTGGAGTCTTTAAAGGCAGGAATATGTTTCAATTACTCTTGTCACAGTTTTCAGGGTAGCGTTTCGTCAAATAGGTTTCAAATTCCGCAGACGGTAAGAGAGATAGTACGTAGAGAGTGCATGGGGGCTTATTTAGAATATAATGCAAATAATTTTAATTTTTTGCTTCAGTAGCTGTCTGTTCGGTTACGAAGTCTCGTAACGGTTGGCCCTGAGTAGTATTATTACGCTATCTGACTGCATAGAACAATAACAAAGAATGAAATGGAAATTTTCATCAACACAATTAATTAATTAAGTCCCCAGAACTATAAAACCTACGAAACCAAAGCACAAGTATAACTGTTCTGTGTGTGGAAGTATGACTCAACGTACGCATCTGGCACGGTTCTTCTTCAACAACACAAGAAATTTTAAATATCATTTATACTGAATTAATTAAAGGAAATAGAAATACCATAATTACTCAAGAAAGCCAGAATTACACTCTAATCCGAGAACACAAGCCAGATGCTTTGTTGACTGAACCTGTAATGAAGCATTATTTACGACATTAAATAATGAAAAATAAATCAAGTTTCGTTAACTTCATATATTGACCAAAATCACTCTAATCATTACAATATATCTCCACACTGACTCGCTATTACCACATCTCAACAAGAACTTTTCAGTATCACATCTCAGCAAGCACTCCCTACTAGCACATCTCAACACGAACTGACTACTACGATTCCTCGACAAGCACTGCCCACTACGACATCTCAATAATCAGTGCCAGTGGAGGCGGCGGAACAATACCCTCTAGCGCGATCTCTGGCGCTGTGGCTCAGTGTAGCCACCTTTCAAGAGTTAAGCCTCGGCCCAGTTACGTGATGTTTACCTGGCAATCAAAATGAATCTTCTGGTTCAAATGGCTCTGAGCACTATGGGACTTAACATCCGAGGTTCAAATGGTTCAAATGGCTCTGAGCACTATGGGACTTAACAACTGAGGTATCAGTCCCCTAGAACTTAGAACTACTTAAACCTAACTAACCTAAGGACACCACACACATCCATACCCGAGGCAGGATTAGAATCTGCGACCGTAGCGGTCCCGCGATTCCAGACTGAAGCACCTAGAATCGCTCGGCCACTTCGGCCGGTTGAATCTTCTGTATCCGTAGGGTTGTGCATAATATTTTTTCTCATTTCATAGTCAAAGTAGGTCGTAATCTCTTTATTATCCGGGAAATTGGCCAATATCATCCGTGGGTTATTTTCAATTACATATTTTAAGCTTCACGCTTCATTTCACTTACTAATAAACTGATCAGCCAAAACCTTATGACCACCTCTTTAATAGCGTGTTTTTCCACTTTTAAAACACAATACAACAGAGATTGTACTTGGCATGTATTCTATAAATCCTTGACAGGATTACAGAAGTACGTCGCACCTTATGTCTGTGTAGAGGTCAATCAGTTCCCGTAAATTACGGGATGGCGGTTTATGGTCACGCAGCTGGCGACAAGTGTGTTACAATGGGTATATGTGAGGCACATTTGCTGGCCAAGAGATCAATGTGAGTTCCCTGCAATACTCGTCAAACCACCGCGGCATTACTCTGACCTTTCAACATGGACAGTTATCAAGCTGAAAGATGTCACCGCTGTAGGGGGAGATTTCAAGCATGAAGCGATACAGATGGTAAGCAATAACGTTTACGTACTCCACTGCTGTCATCATGCCTTCGATTACCGCCACAGATCTCATGGAAGCTTAACTCAAACTACTCCACAGTATAACTCTGCCATCACCGGCCCTCATCTGTGGCGCAGTGCATGTTTCGTGAAGCCATTCGCCTAGATGACGGCTTATACGGACCTAACCATATACCTGGTGTAACAAGAAATGCTATTCATTCGACAAGAGACACGTTTCAATTGATCCACGGTGAAAACTCAGTGGTGCTGTGCTCACTGCATTCATAGCTGACGATGCCATTGGGTCAGCACAATAACACGAAGGGGTCGTTTAATGTGGAGCTCCTAGTTCAACACGGCCTTTGAACGGCGTGCTCTGAAACACCTGGACCTGCACCAGCAGTGTGCTCTGTCGTCAGATCTGCCACAGATCGCTGTCTGTCCTGGTTTACACAGTGTGGGATCCACCAACCTCTCTACGTTCTGTGATGACACGTGGTCTTTCAATATCATACGACGTTCAACCTGTTTCCATAGGTGCTAACAGGCGACCGGCTTCGTCCTTTCCGAGATTCTCGTTTCCAGCCGCAGCGCTGCAGCAATGCCCCCTTGCCAAAACCGTTTTTATCTGTGGACATCTGTACCTGCGGCGCTTTTCTTCGATATAATGACTGACCATTCGTCTGTCTTTCACTTACATTGTTTCCTTACTGCGTTGCGTGCGCGCATCACCACCAGGAGGCATTTCAACCTCGCGGTGGGCAGTCTTCATAAGGTTTTGGCTCATCAGTACACATCACTGTGAAATGAAGCGTGATGCTTAAAATATGTGCCTGAAACTAACTGACGGTTGAAACTGGTCAATAATAAACAGATTACAGCCTACGTGGACTAAGCTTTTATTCTCAAAACACGTAGGGGCTGTGAACCCCTACAAAAATAAACTTTTAAAAAAATTTCCACCTTTACATGTTACTTTTATAATAATTCTCATCAAATTCTTTCTCTTTTCAACCTCCTCGAGTTCCGCTCTGGTAGGTACACGAAGTATTTCACAATACTTACTTGCACTATGAAGTATTCGTTTCCGCAAAAAGCGAAAAGTAAATACGACGTTATGTGCCTGTAGCAACTGATGAACAGTTGTTCGACAATCTGAATGTTTCCCTCTTGAAAAATCCGAGAATTCCCATACTAGGAGGTCATTTCACCTTTATCCGAAAAAGAAGGTACATGAAATAAAAAGTATTTTATAAATATCCATTCTTTTGTTAAATTCCACCTCAGTGGTCAGGGACATGCATGAAACTGCGTAACTGTTTAACTTTCCTTCAGTTCTTCCTTTTACTGTTCCTTTCGCGGTGTCTGAATGTTAATCTGGTTTTGACAGTGTTACTGTTAGGGAATGGCTACATGTCACCCCCGTGTGAAAGTATGAGGCAGCTATCGAAATATTTGTGTAATTAAAACGGGATGTCAATACCAGCTCGGTATTCACCTAGACGAGTATGGGAAACCACCTACACAACACAGCTAACCTGACCGACACACCCACCCTCGTCGGTAATCCGCCGGGCAGATTCGATCCGGGACCAGAGCTCTCACCGCCCCCCCCCCCCCCCCCCCCTTGTTCGAATCCCAGAAGCGGCGTGCTAACATAAGTGGCTATGTTGGTCACCACTCGTTTATAGACCTATATTAAGCTGCGAAAACTGACACGCCACGTCTCGACAGATTTAAATACCAAATTACGTTCGCAACATTTGACTATCGTGCCAAATACGTTGACGATCATTCTCCCTGGGGCATTTCAGGCTACTTTTTCGAGTTCGCTTTTGTGCATCTCGATTCATTTCATATTAATCAGCGTATTCCAGCAAGTTAACCTTATTTCACGTAATCAAGTGGTGGAATAATGTCGTATGCTGCTATTTACTGTAGGCTCTATCTTTTACTCTTAAAAGCTAATGACACATACTTTTTACAGCTATTTGACATCTGCCATTTATTTTGTATAATAGTTTATCGATAAGACTATGTTCCTATTAACACTGGAAATGCTATATAAGAGTTGCTAAAGTAATGTCTGTTATTACAACACAATTCTATCAATGTATTTTTCAACAATCGAGTGATTAGTAAAGACGAAACCTTGGCCGTTTTTATTCATTAGTCCTTATTCAAATTTTTCGCAACTACGTATTTAATAAGGAGATAGTTCACCGACACGAATATGCTCTTATTAACATTGGAAGTGCTTTACATCAGTTGCTGAAGTAACTATCTGTATTTACAACGCACTTCCATCAATGCGTTTTTCAACAATCCAACGATGTAAAGAAGATGAAACGTTGGCCGTTTTTATTCCCTAGGTCTCATTCAAATTTCTCACAATCGTATGTTTAATAAGGAGATAGCTATGACCCACGCATAATCTCGAAAGCACGCTTTCGATCGGGTTTTCATTTTCGTGTCGTAAGTTACTTAATTTCCATCTTCACATTTTCGTGACGACTGTCTCTGTATATATCATTCACCTTTCTTCCTGTAACTGTGTAATCTACCAAAGTACTACATACTAATGAGATAGAACAGAAAATTTTTGAGCTCTGGCATCAACACATTTTACTTGTCTGAATTTATTCTCCGTTGGTGACTGTCGGCATTTGAAAAACCGGTATGTCTTACATTCAAGCGCTGTTACAATCTGTACGTATCGTAGTAGAGAGATGGTTAAAATATTTGGCTACCGTGGGTAGTTACAATATTTACATTTTAGTGTTATTTATATCCCTGATCTTTGTCCACGCCCACCGCCTCCGACTGGAGGGCGCACGGGCTCCGAATGATATTGCGTCTCACCGTCATTGATCTGCTTGAAAAGAGAAACGCATTGAGAATAAATCCCTCACTATAGAGTGCAGAGTCGTTGAAATGAAATGTGGTGACCATCTCAAACTGTGTACTGAAGCTTAACTCGAACTCATTTCTCTGGCTTTCGGGAGATGCAAAGCTTCAGGCTGTCAACAAAGAATCGAGATCCCGGTTTCATTTCTGGCTTGCACACAGCTGTAATCTCTCATAATGGTTCATTTCGCATACGTTATCGAGACGTATTTCAACTACATGCTCGTTGACGCACTGTTTCTTTAACAACCAATGCCATGCTTTAGCAAATGCAGGTTTTCACCTCCTACTTCGTCTTCCCATCTGCCATATGCAGTTAGTTACCGATCAGTCTCCCTTATCTGTCATCAGTATTGTAATTTAAATGCATTTAGACGTTGAATTATTAACCGAAAATCTAGGGAGATGTACGGAATTAATTTGGACTAAGTAGTAAGTAATAAGTATCATCGTGCCTGGAGTGACAAAGAACACGCTGTTAGTTGAGGAATGATGAATGTTCAGAGATAGCACCAGCTATATCCAATATATCTAGACTAATGACCCTTGACAGGTTGTAACAGTAGTCTGTTCTTCTCCCACACACTTTTTCTTTGTAGCCACAGACGAAACCGTTATTATTGATGACCATACTCTAATCTATGTATAGATATTGGCATCCATTATTTCGTCGTTGAAAGATGCTTCTTCTACTCGCTGCTTACTTGAGTACTCTAAATTTAAAACACTGTGTACCTGAGGTGAGGGAACTTGCTGGAAACAGTACGTATGGAGCTTTCAGAGATACTTAATTCACTACTTTTAGCTCAAAATGCAAATGTATATTACCATGAAATCACCAAAGCATGCTCAGCAGTCAAATAGCAGCGAAATCGGTTGGAAATTTGAGTCCAAATTCGTACAGAAGAAAATGGTGACCTCTTCAACTTTTGTAGTACTGTCTTCCTCAGTTGCGTATAATATTACGGTATGGTAATAATTTTACTTATGGACCGTCTGACAGCTACTAAATAAAACACAATTTTAGTGCCATACGCGTTTCGCCTTTATTTTCTGCAAGGCATCATCAGTGGCCTGGAATATGTACATATGTTAGCAATTTTATTTACATTTTTGTCACTGTGCCTATAGGTTATAAACAGTTCTGGTGGTTGGTATTTCCTATTAAGTAGTAATGTTTTGAACTGTACTTACAGGTTGCGTGGACAATTTCTTACATATAACGTTCCTGTTGCATTTTTGGCGTTGATCTTCTTCTTATGATCCAGAAAGCCATAGCAGAAAACAAACATGTGATAAATGAACAAACACACATCAGCACAGGCTCCCTACTACCCTTAATAAAGGAAATGATAACATAAAACAAAAAAAAAACTATTCCCCACACCATCTGGACACACCCACACACCCACCCACCCACACACACACACACACACACACACACACACACACACACATACATACATACACAGCCAAAAAAAAAATCGTACCATTCCAAAATACAGACTCACACAGCACAAGAAATATACATCACACCAAAACACACACACACACACACACACACACACACACACACACACATACACAAACGCACACGCAAATGCATACGCGAACAGACCACAGATACTTCAATAGTTACACTCATAAGTTTGGCAATAACATTCGATCTTTGGCAAAAACATTTGACAGTCGACAACAGAAACCAAAATATTGCATTAAAACAAGCGTTCAGTCCATAGTGCTGTGTAATGTCGAAAAAAAACGCAAATTGGCGATCATAAGAAGAAGAACAACACCAAAAGTGCAACAGGAGCGTAATATGTAAGAAACTGTCCACGCAACCTGTAAGTACAGTTCAAAACATTACTACTTAATAGGAAATACCAACCACCAGAACTGTTTATAACCTATAGGCACAGTGACAAAAATGTAAATAAAATAGCTAACATATGTACATATTCCAGGCCACTGATGATGCCTTGCAGAAAATAAAGGGGAATCGCGTATGGCACTAAAATTGTGTTTTATTCAGTTGCTGTCAGACGGTCCATAAGTAAAAATTATCAATATACCGTAAAATGGTAACCACTTATAATTTGCACTTTATGAACAAAGGACACTCCAAAACGGCCAGAACTCTGTTAGCTATTCATAGCATCGGGTACAGATTTTATGCCGTCGGAACGACTGTTTAACATAGTTAACCAAAAGTTACAATTTCGAACATCTTCGCTTCAGTTTGCGCTTTTATTTAGTGAACGGGACATGTTTTAAAATTCATTATCAACAGTCACGATGGTAGAATCAAAACTGCCGTTGGATGAGGTCTAACGTGATTCGTAGTTTCATTTCTTCCGCCAAGATTGGTGATAATGAAAGTAAAAGTTGAAACATTTTCGGGTCAAGGTCACTAAATGGATGATTAAAATTGAGAAGAGGGAATGAAGATGATGTAGTTTAATGAGTTCATGGTAACTGCAATACGTGGATCATACGATTCAAAAAATATATTTCTATTTGTTACGCTCTTCCTTCAACGGCCAAGGGCCTTGGAAGAAAGCGGAATATCAATGGCTAACATTCCGTCGGCTGCAAGGTCATCGTAGATGGGTGGATTATCGGAGCCGAAGGTCATTTATTCACTTCTGATGTGGAGTCGAAATCTGGATTTTGGTATCGGGTGGGGAGAGGGGGCGTTGAGTTCATAGAAATTTTGCATCACCATGCCGTCTCCAAATTTTCTAGAGTAAACGAAGTTCTTTACTTAATCTTTCATATTACGAATTACAGTAGCGAGAAAGCTATGTAGCAAAGAATGTTTTCTTCACTCACTTTTTGTAGAGGTGCTAGTTCATCTCTGTGGGAGTATGAAGCCCATAGCTCCTCCACCCCTTTTAGAACAGTTTCTGATGAACTAAGAGAATAACGAGATATTTAGCGACTGTAAAGTGTAATAGTTCTTACAAGGGAACTTCCCATCGCACCCCCATCAGATTTAGGTATAAGTTGGCACAGTGGATAGGCCTTGAAAAACTGAACACAGATCAATCGAAAAACAGGAAGAAGTTCTGTGGAACTATGAAAAATAATAAGCAAAATATACAAACTGAGTAGTCCATGCGCAGATAGGCAACATCAAGGACACTGTGGGCGCAGGAGCGCCGGGGTCCCGTGGTTAGCGTGAGCAGCTGCAAAACGAGAGGTCCTAGGTTCAAGTCTCCCCTCGAGAGAAAAGTTTAAATTTTTATTTTCAGACAATTGTTATCTGTCCGCCCGTCCGTCCGATGCGAGGTAACTGCGCCGTAGTATGGGGACGCTACACCTAAACAATCATCGAAACACACGACGTCAGTCGACTACAGCGTGCGGGAGATAGAGTATTCGCGCTAACGAGGCTCCCTGGCTGGCAGTTGACTGTTCGCTACTTTGGAAGATAGTGCTTTAAATACGTGAGATGTATTCCGTGGGCAATATGAATCCAGCAAATATAGCTCGCGACTTCAATAACAAGGTCAATGAATATTTTCCGAAATGTAAGGAATCGCACGGTTTTGCGGTGCGGTCGCAAAACACAGACACTAAACTTATTACAGTGAACAGAGACGTCAATGAACGAACGGACAGATCATAACTTTGCAAAAATAAAGAAAGTAATCTTTTTACTCGAGGGAAGACTTGAACCAAGGATCTCTCGTTCCGCAGATGCTCAGGCTAACCACGAGACCATGGCGCTCCTTAGCTCACACCCTCCGTGATGTTGCGTACTACTCAGTTTGTATATTTTGCTTACTTTTTTTCATAGTTCCACACAACTTCTTCCTGTTTTCTCGATTGATCTGTGTTTAGTTTTTCAAGGCCTATTCACTGTGCCAACTTATAACTAAATCTAAGGGGGGGGGGGGGTGCGATGGGGAGGTTCCCTTGTTAGAGGTAGACAGTCAATCAAAATTCAAAGTTTGAATGTGAAGACTTCTTTTGGGTAAGGGGTCGTGTTCACATTCGTTTCAGAACATTCTCGTTTACGCCTAGATGATTGTGGGACGTTCACAACCATGTGACGAATAGTGATTAGAGAGTTACATACAGCAGATATTCAGCAAAAAGTGTAAGGGTGGTGTAGATACCGTATAAACGCAGAAAAGAAAATCACGTTCACAGTCAGCTTTCACTTCCACGATATGTAAAAATAACTTTTTCCGTATTTGAGCTGATCATGACGAATTCCTTTCCCCCTCTGATACTGGTATCGGAGTCGACGGGATATTACAATTGAAGATAAATTTTTTAACGAGACACTAAAATATCACAGCCACTTTGTTTCCAGACGTAGTGGTCTTACCAGCTGAACTTAAACGGTATCTAAGTACAGCATGCTCATTGAATGTTACAGGACACCTAAAGATTGCTTTTGAATAAGTTTCTGTTCGAGAATCAGTAATCCGTCAACAAATGTAATCAGTTACTGTAGTTACGTTTCGTTTATAAAATAGTTACTTGTCAGCAACTCTTATCGCGCATCCTTAAAGTGACTGAATAATAGTTTTAATGATAGAAATTGGAATTCTCTCTCTTTTTAACCTGGAATTGGATATCAGGAATCCAGTAGAACGGGAAGTAGCCTGTCGCCACACATGAAGGATTTCCTTCGGTCAGAATTCTCCGTCTCACCTCATTTTTCCCTTCCTGGTGTATGAGCGCCAGTGAAACGATAGATAGTACACAATATAGTAGATTTACAACATAATCGTTAATTCAGCTTTCTCTTCATGTCTCGGCGATATATCGTATCTATCACTGAGTCGTACGTGTAAAGTGTGAATTTGATAGGTGCAATGGCAGAGCCTGTAAAAGTGTTCGCTGAATAAACTACCGAAGGTCAGGGAGTCTATTATTTAATGAGATATTCTGGTTTCCAAACGTAAGATATTTATAAAACGTTTGGGTAAAATGTCTGTTATAGGGGTTAACATTCGATCTCTGGTGGCACTGTAAACGAAAAAGATGATCATCTTTGTGACTGCAGTTTAAGAGTCCACTTGATTTTATAGACTGTTATACACGATTTCAGTCAGTGCTTACACAACCAAAAGTCACATGCAGCACTGACAAGAGTGGATAACCCAAAATTACATACACATCCAACAAACAATTACCGTTGGTGCTAACTCGTTCATTGGGTATCGTTCACAAAGGTTTCCTGGTTTTTTGCCGCCTTCTTCCAAATCTAAGAAATGTTCTTATTTGTTTTGGACTGTAGTATTACAATGGAGACGGATCATATATAAAAATCTCCCTAGTTTTAGTAAAGAATTGAATTGAATGAGTCACTGGGCTTGTTTATGTGCTGTAAGATATTCTTGCTAGATAACTTTGATCCCTCTCGGTTATGACACAGCAAATACGCATTCGGCCTGACATTTTTATTTTTGATATGTGTGTCATAATGGCAGCTCGTGAAGAGTTATCAAAAATAAATATTGACAGCAAACGTATGACACGCGAACAGCTTGCACTCTTCACAATAAACCACATACGAAGCGTAAGATGCAGGTTTTTAGGTTTACTGGTTACTATCAACAGTTCTCGTTATCCTCATTATTTTTTCTCTAACCAACCTATACCTCTCGTGACGTCGCTTTACTGGTTGCTTAATCTCTACGGTGCACTGAACAGAACAGGTAGCCTTGGACCACGAGCGATGTGGTACTGTGGCTAACACATTTTGCTCGCATTCCTGAGGATGGCTGTTCCTCAACTCCTTCCGACTGTTGAATTTTAGGTTTTTAATTATTTGCCTGAATCCGATAATGTAAATAACGAAATGATTCCCATAAAAGCGGTCGGTTCGCACAGATTCGGAAGGACAGCGGCGCTAAGTCACATCCCGCTATCAATATTTATTTCGCTTTCCCAAAATCGGGCAAGGCAAATGCTGGGATGGTTCTCTTGAAAAGAATATGACAGATAATATTTCCCATCCCTTGCTAATTCAAGCATACCCTCTGTCGACGGACAATAAAACTTATTATTACGTTTTCCGAAATTATGTTTCGAAATACCCCTGCATCTTACGCTTCGTATGTGGTTTATTGTGAAGAGTGTCAAGCTGTTCGCGTGTCACACTGTCAATATATATTTTCGATAACTCTTCACGAGCTGCCATTATGACATACTCATCAACTACACTTTCTTAGAAAGACAGTTGCCGTGTATTAGCTCAAAGCTTGAGCATTAATATTTTTAAATACACGTCATCATGTCACGATTTAGATAACTTGTCATAAGGTATTCATAGTTAATGATGATATGTTCCCTTGTTCAACTTCGAGTAATCTTTAAGCGTTTTTTCTCATGCCGATGAAGCATACGTATCTTCTTCTAACGTCCTTTATGGTTATCATTGAAGTCAAAGATTTTGTCTTGTAAGAGTAAATTGTGCTTTAAACGTCACCAAATGCAGTTCACTTTGAGATTTCTTAAAGCTGTCTGTGTTGTTAAAGTTCACAAAAAAACGGCTCTGAGCACTATGGGACTTAACATCTCAGGTCATCAGTCCCCTAGAACTTAGAACTACTTAAACCTAACTAACCTAAGGACATCACACACATCCATGCCCGAGGCAGGATTTCAACCTGCGACCGTAGCGGTCGCGCGGTTCTAGACTGTAGCGCCTAGAACCGCACGGTCACTCCGGCCGGCCTAGAGTTGATAATATCAGTTTTAATACATAATGCCGTGCATAGATGTGAAACTGTCAACAGAAGCTGTTTGCTGCAACTATGCTAACGAAAGGCAGTCATCTTAGGGGGTTCATTACTGTGACTGTTTCGTTAACATACATTCTGGAAATGGAAAAAAGAACACATTGACACCGGTGTGTCAGACCCACCATACTTGCTCCGGACACTGCGAGAGGGCTGTACAAGCAATGATCACACGCACGGCACAGCGGACACTCCAGGAACCGCGGTGTTGGCCGTCGAATGGCAATAGCTGCGCAGCATTTGTGCACCGCCGCCGTCAGTGTCAGCCAGTTTGGCGTGGCATACGGAGCTCCATCGCAGTCTTTAACACTGGTAGCATGCCGCGACAGCGTGGACGTGAACCGTATGTGCAGTTGACGGACTTTGAGCGAGGGCGTATAGTGGGCATGCGGGAGGCCGGGTGGACGTACCGCCGAATTGCTCAACACGTGGGGCGTGAGGTGTCCACAGTACATCGATGTTGTCGCCAGTGGTCGGCGGAAGGTGCACGTGCCCGTCGACCTGGGACCGGACCGCAGCGACGCACGGATGCACGCCAAGACCGTAGGATCCTACGCAGTGCCGTAGGGGACCGCACCGCCACTTCCCAGCAAATTAGGGACACTGTTGCTCCTGGGGTATCGGCGAGGACCATTCGCAACCGTCTCCATGAAGCTGGGCTACGGTCCCGCACACCGTTAGGCCGTCTTCCGCTCACGCCCCAACATCGTGCAGCCCGCCTCCAGTGGTGTCGCGACAGGCGTGAATGGAGGGACGAATGGAGACGTGTCTTCAGCGATGAGAGTCGCTTCTGCCTTGGTGCCAATGATGGTCGTATGCGTGTTTGGCGCCGTGCAGGTGAGCGCCACAATCAGGACTGCATACGACCGAGGCACACAGGGCCAACACCCGGAATCATGGTGTGGGGAGCGATCTCCTACACTGGCCGTACACCACTGGTGATCGTCGAGGGGACACTGAATAGTGCACGGTACATCCAAACCGTCATCGAACCCATCGTTCTACCATTCCTAGACCGGCAAGGGAACTTGCTGTTCCAACAGGACAATGCACGTCCGCATGTATCCCGTGCCACCCAACGTGCTCTAGAAGGTGTAAGTCAACTACCCTGGCCAGCAAGATCTCCGGATCTGTCCCCCATTGAGCATGTTTGGGACTGGATGAAGCGTCGTCTCACGCGGTCTGCACGTCCAGCACGAACGCTGGTCCAACTGAGGCGCCAGGTGGAAATGGCATGGCAAGCTGTTCCACAGGACTACATCCAGCATCTCTACGATCGTCTCCATGGGAGAATAGCAGCCTGCATTGCTGCGAAAGGTGGATATACACTGTACTAGTGCCGACATTGTGCATGCTCTGTTGCCTGTGTCTATGTGCCTGTGGTTCTGTCAGTGTGATCATGTGATGTATCTGATCACAGGAATGTGTCAATAAAGTTTCCCCTTCCTGGAACAATGAATTCACGGTGTTCTCATTTCAATTTCCAGGAGTGTAGTTCCAGTAAATAGCTACATGCGAACAAAATCTGTTGACAGTTTCACATCCGTGCACGAGTTGTACCTAATAAAAATCACTACACTCCTAGAAAGGATTCTCTCCGCAGTCGCCACGTCTTCGCTTGATTCTCTGTAGTGTCGTACACGGCACTACCCTCTTCGCGCTCCTGCTTCGTCTCATTCAGCTATAGAGAAAGAAGGAAAAAGGAAGAAAGGGGAAAGAATAAAGAACCATTGGTTCTGCTTAGAGCTTATAATGAGGAGAATTTGCACCCTTAATGAGACTGTCGACGCTACAAAATATTGGCAAGTTGATATTCCTGTCTCCAGTTTACTCGATCGTAGCTAGGGAAGCCGGATTGTACTCAAAACAGGGTAAGTGCTCTTTACATGACTCATAATGAAAGACACAACTGCAAACTGTTGAAATTAATAGTGTGGAGGCGTTTGTGGTCTAAGAATACGCGGGACTCTGACTACCTATTTTATTACATTGCTCAAAAGTAATCAAACTTTAGAATGGTTTGACACTGACCAATCACTTTTCCCGACAGTTATATTCTGGTGCGTAGTTGACACATAAAGTACATTCTGTAAATTTTCTCAATAGCTTTTAATCTATTACTACATGTACTTAAATTGTACCTACTCTAAATATTCGTCGTATGTACATTCGTGGTGCATTCTCCATCTTTAAAAAAGTGACAAAAATACCCAAATATGTAACAAAATGAACCCAAAACCAACAAACTACCTTGAGCAGTTCTAAACAGAACTACATATGAAAGATATATAATTAAAATACATGTTTACACAATCTGTTCCATAAGCCCTCCATGTATATCGTAATACGAACTGTGTTTTCGCATTCTGTACAGGAGTGATCACTGTTACCAAACGTACATCGGATACTGATCCTTTAGATACATTACACGAAATTGTTGTGAACCTGTTCTTTTGTCTTCCACAAATCATGTTTCGAAATACGTCGTATTTTGATTAGTTGTTCTGGTTGTCATTTATTTTTCTTTATAATAAGTTGAATACTCAAATGCCAGTAATGCAATTCAGACATGGTTAGGAGAACAGAATTTTCTTGATCGATAAGATGATCTGGCTTTCTGACAAAAGTCAGATTTCTAAAACTGGGCCGGCCGGCGTGGCAAAGCGGTTCTAGGCGCTACAGTCTGGAACCGCGAGACCACTACGGTCGCAGGTTCGAATCCTGCCTCGGGCATGGATATGTGTGATGTCCTTAGGTTAGTTAGGTTTAATTAGTTCTAAGTTCTAGGCGACTGATGACCTCAGCTGTTAAGTCCCATAGTGCTCAGAGCTATTTGAACCATTTTTTTAAGACCAGCAGAAGATGTGGTGATGTGGCCAGCACGGGAAAAGCGGCCATTGCACATATTTCGCCCTGAACAGCGCTTTTATCTGCCGAGAAGTGGTCAGACTAGTTCTAATACTCAAGGTGTCCATAACTGAAGTTCCATTATCAGAGCTCTTTAGAAAGAGAACCACTGCTCAGAATGACATACTTGTACCTCGTCTCCTACCTTCCAAACTTTACAGAAGCAGAAGTAAAGCTGGGAGGACGGGGCCTGAATAGTGCTTGTGTAGCTCACTTGGTGGAGCACTTCCTCGCGAAAGGCATAGGTCCCGAGTTCGAGTCTCAGTCTGGCACACAGTTTTAATCTGCCAGGAAGTTTCATATTAGTAATTGTATAGTAGTATTCGAAGGCAACATGAATGCCATGGTCTACATGAACATCATTGCGGACCATCTCTAGACTTTCACGCTTGATGTCTCACGAGACTGCGATGGCACCATCAAGCAGAATAACTGTCTATGGCAATAGGCCAGTATCGTGTTGCAGTGATAAGAGATGTATGTAAACGAACTGTTGACGATGTTGCTGATTTAAATTCGCCTGATTTAAACTCTATTGAACACACCTCGGACGCTATCGGGCGACAGCTCTGAATCCATAGACTAATGGTTCATGATTTGTGGGAATCTCATTTCCTCTGCGTAGACATTTACTGTCACATACCCACGGCAAATTATCAGGAACATGCTTAATCCATGCCACGCTGAATTCCTGACATATTGCATTCTGAAGGTGACGTAATAAACTATTAATCTGGAAATCATAGTATTTTCGCTCATCCGTCTACGTTACATTTATTCTAGAAGCGATTGCGCATTAAACTTCAAACTTTAGCAAAATACGTGATTTTTAACAGAAGGTGAATACGAACACCAGACGAACCACAATAATTCATTCTACTCCTGTCTCATTCTTTATATATGGAAGCTTACGTCTCCGGGTTGGTGTGTAGTGGAGGGTGTTTTGAATATCATCACAGTTTCACTCATTTACTTTTCCATTTCGGAATGGCGCACGAGAAGATCACAGTAATCATTTTTATTTGTTTAAAAAATGGATGTATTTTTTTTTTTAAATTCACATTAATGATGTGGTCATGGGAGAAAGAGGGCCCTGGTATGTCCTTTTCGAAGAAAACATCGCAGCTTCCACCTTAAGGATTATGAAGGAACCATGAGGCCTGCAGATCTTATTCCAGACTAGGAACTGATTCAAGATCCTGCCACAAGAAAAAGAGTAATGTAATAGCTCCTGTCATGACCACAAACATAACTGTAACCACTGCACCACCGAGCTTGGTCTAATGTATTTTACTGTTGTTGAATTAATAATTAATGTAGACATTTATACAATACTCTTGTGATGTGACACATTGGCATTTGTGAACAAAGAAAAAAAAAAGGAAAAAAGGACAGAAGTAAACGTCTTCAAATTTATAAGCGTTTTATCGACTGACAGAGAGCACTAATACATGGATGATACTTCCAAAGAGTAACAAAGCCTATATTTCCGTAACAGAACCAATTCTTTTGAGACAGTTACCTTTTCGAAAGCTTTCCTGCAGGAATCTTGCATCAGGGAACTCACTTTTCAAAACCAGCATGAAGATGTCCGCCTACCTAGCTGAATGCTGACGTGTTTGCCTACCATGAGGCAGGCTCGGGTTGAATTCATGTACGGGTTGAAGATTTTCTTCGCTCATGGACGGGTTGTTGTGTTGTTTTCATCATCATTTCACCATCACCGACACGCAAGTCATAAAATGTGGCGCCACCTGAAATAATACTTGCAACGCAACTGTGGAACATCCCAGGTTGGGCCTCCCGGGCATCAATGCCACACGAAGATTTCATTCCATTGTCCGCCACGATAGCTGAATGAGGCCGGCACGGTAGCTTAGCGTGTTCGGCCAGAGGGTTTGCTACCCTCTGCAACAAAAAACTGAGTGACTCGATCAACGAAGAACGTAAACGGGTGTCATCGGACGACCACCCCGAACAAATTCAACGAACAAAATAGAACAGAATGTGAGAAAAATAATGGTCAACGTGACGGAGTACCGTCCTAAGGGGCCCGGGTTCGATTCCCGGCTGGGCCGGGGATTTTCTCCACTTACGGACTGGCTGCTGTGTTGTCTTCATCATCATTTCAACCCCTTTCGGAGCGCAGGTCGCCCTATGTGGCGTCGAATATAATCTGCACCAAGGCGGCTGGACCTGCCCCGTAAGGGGCCTTCCGGCCAATGACGCGAAACTCTCATTTCCATTTCATTTCATTATGAAGTTACATAATTTCCTAGAGTTTCTGTTTTGTATGTTGGTATTCTGGTTGCTATAGGTTTATCTGTCATTTTTTATTTGTGGTTCAGTGTCGATAAAGGGCGATAGTGGCAGACGCAGTCAGAATTATTTGCCACGTGCAAGGGGATAGTCTCATTGGAGAGAGCACGGCAAGAAATGGTTCTAAGAAGGGTTGTTATTTCATTAATGACTGTTCACGCTCAGGAAGGCCTTCGAGGTTTGATGAAGATCGTTTATACGCATTAATCCGCAATGATTCACGTTATTGACTCGAGATGTGGCAGATATGATGAACTGTGATCGTTCCACCAACATAGGACATTTGCATGCAATGGAGAAGGTTCAAACATCTGGTGTATCGGTACCGCATACTCCAAGCCAAAATAAAAAAAAAATCATCCGGTTCCCACATGTGCATCTCTACTTGCTCATCATCAACGGCCGGTGAACGACACCAACCATTGCTATATTGTACCGTCACTAGTGACGAAGAAAGTATCTTTGTGCTAACATACGAAAAAGAAAGGAATGGTTGAGCCCACACGGCAACTCCCTGTAAAGAGACCTGCGCGCATCTGCCAAAGATAATGTTGGGCACCTGATTCAACAGCTATTGTGCGATGTATTACGAATTGCTTCCCCGGGGTGTAGACATCACCGTTAACATTTATTGTCAACAACTAAGATGCCTTGGAGACGCAGAGTAAGAACAACGACCAGAAATACTGCGTGAAGTTATTGTAAGCTTCACGATAACGCTCGCTCGCATTCTGCTAGACTGACAGAAAACAATTCAGGAGCTGGGCTGGGAAGTAATTCCACACCCACATTATTCACGTGATCTTGTACCCTAGGATTTTCACCTTTTCCGCTCTCTATTGAATAACCTTCAAGTAATTTCCTTTCTAGATGAAAATGGGCTCCGAACAGGGTTCAACGAGTTCTAAGCCTCAAAACCACGTGGTCTCTATAGTCACGGAATCGAAAAACTGTCCCAGCGTTTTCAGGCTGTTGTAAATAGTGAATGAGAAAGTATTACTGATGACTAAAGTCTTTCATATGCTTATCTGTTGTGTTTATTAAGTCTATGGAAAAAAAGCTACGAATTTATGCACCAACCGAATACTTATAATTTATAAATCAAACTGACTGTCATACTATTGATTCTTCAACGATGACGGAGAGATATCTTAAATTATTAGATGTGTTTTCTACAATTATTTCACAATTTATCAGGTTTATATTAAATCCAAATTTCAGATGACTGCTACTTTAAGATTCTCTCAAGCCAACCGGATGTTCTTGCCTATTCTGCTTATTCCAGTATCGTCAATGCTACATACTGTCAGAACATACCAACAACATTCCTACACATTTTACTCAGATAGGTCTCATTCCAACAAATATCATTTTTTCTCCACTTCAACAAAAATCGGAATGGGAAGGTACACTACTGGCCATTAAAATTGCTACACCAAGAAGAAATGCAGATGATAAACGGGTATTCATTGGACAAATATATTATACTAGGACTGACATGTGATTACATTTTCACACAATTTGGGTGCAGAGATCCTGAGAAATCATTACGCAGAACAACCACCTCTGGCCGTAATAACGGCCTTGATACGCCTGGGCCTTGTGTCAAACAGTGCTTAGATGGCGTTTACAGGTGCAGCGGCCCATGCAGCTTCAACACGATACCTCAGTTAATCAAGAGTAGTGCCTGGCGTATTGTGACGAGCCAGTTGCTCGGCCACCATTGGCCAGACGTTTTCAATTGGTGAGAGATCTGGAAAATGTGGTGGCCAGGGCAGCAGACGAACATTTTCTGTATCCAGATAGGCCCATACCGGACCTGCAACATGCGGTTGTGCACTATCCTGCTGAAATGTAGGGTTTTGCAGGGACCGAAAGAAGGGTGGAGCCAGGGGTCGTAACACATCTGAAATGTAACTTCCACTGTTCAAAGTGCCGTCAATGCGAACAAAAGGTGACCGGGACGTGTAACCAATGGCACCACATACCATCACGCTGGGTGATACGCCAGTAGGCCGATGACGAATACACGCTTTAAGTGTGCATTCACCGCGATGTCGCCAAACACGGATGCGACCATCATGATACTGTAAACAGAAACTAGATTCATCCGAAAAAATGGCATTTTGCCATTCGTGCAACCAGGTTCGTCATCGAGTACACCATCGCAGGCGCTCCTGTCTGTGATGCAGCGTCAAGGGTAACCGCCGCCATGGCCTCCGAGCTGATAGTCCATGCTGCTGCAAACGTCGTCGAATTGTTCGTGCAGATGGTTGTTGTCTTGGAAACGCCCCCATCTGTTCTCTCAGGGATCGAGACGTGGCTGCACCATTCGTTACAGCCATGTGGGTAAGATGCCTGTCATCTAGACTGCTAGTGATACGAGGCCGTTGGGATCCAGCACGGCGTCCCGTATTACCCTCCTGAACCCATCGATTCCATATTCTGCTAACAGCCATTGGATCTCGACCAAAGCGAGCAGCAATGTCGCGATACGATAAACCGCAATCGCGATAGGCTACAATCTAACCTTTATCAAAGTCAGAAACGTGATGGTACGCGTTTCTCCTCCTTACACGAGGCAATATAACAACGTTTCACCAGGCAACGCCTGTCAACTGCTGTTTGTGTATGAGAAATCGGTTGGAAACTTTCCTCATGTCAGCACGTTGTAGGTGTCGCCACCGGCGCCAACCTTGTGCGAATGCTCTGAAAAGCTAACCATTTGCATATCACTGCATCTTCTTCCTGTCGGTTAAATTTCTCGTCTGTAGCACTCCATCTTCGTGGTGTAGCAATTTTAATGGCCAGTAGCGTAGATTCTAGCTTTCTACTGACGTCAGCTACATGATTTACCCATCTTTTAAGACTTCCATTTCTCATCTTGTGGTTGAATCTTCCAAGATTATTTAACCAAAGGCCTATCACACATTAACCGTACTGCATTCAGAACAAAGTTGTTTCAACAGTTACCGTTGTTGCTATGATGCTCTGATAAGACATTTAACTCTACGTGTGTCTGCGGCAAGTTTTGTGTGTCACGGCTATAAGGAAATCACCGAAACACAATTTTTTCGATGATTCCGTCGCCTCTTTAATACCTGACTCTGACATTATACGAGTACATAAACGTATCTTGAAATGTTGCTAAACAAGGATTATTGCAAGTGCCATGTTACGCATAAAGTGCATTTTCGGAAATAACAACGTTATGATTGAGCAGCACAAAGGGTAAAAAAGATATGAAATTTAAAGTTTTGTCAACGGCGAGTGCGACAAATAAACAGAAGCGTTTCATTTGCAGACACGACAAACGTTACGTGTTGAACAAACAGAATGGATTTTATTTTAATTAAGTTTCTGCTCTAGTTCGTCGTTTTATTTTTCAACTAATTCTGTACATTTTATTGTAAAGCAGTTACTGATAACTAGAGTTTTTTTTTAATTACTGGGTCCAATGGAAACGGCATTTTGTACAATCTCGCTAATATGTTATGCTGGCTACGTTATCCCAATCAACCGTCGTCAGAACCGTTAATGCTGTACAGCTTCGCTGAAAATTAAATACAGATTTTATTATTATAATCTTATTAGCGGTACATAGCACAAACTTGCTCCGCGATATGAGAATAGAATTGTAGCGTGTTGTGGAGTCGATATAAGATATTGAAACGATTGTTTAATTTTTTTGTAGCCATCACTCACCTGATTCGTTTGATGCAGCCCTCCACGAATTACTCCCCTGTACCAATCTTTTCAGCGTAGCAATTGCAGCCTACATCCTCACTTATTTGCTGGACGTATCCCAATCTCTGTCTTCCTGTACTGTCTACAGCCGTCTCTAATACAATGGAACTTATTCCGTGGTGTTTTAACTCACGTCCATTCATCCTGTTCCTTCTTCTTGTCAGTGTTTTCCAGATGTTCCTTCCCCCGCCGATATTGCGGAGAACCTACTCATTCCTTATCAGTACACCTAATTTTCAACATTCTTCTGTAGCACCCCATCACAAAGGCTTCGATTCTCTTCTCGCTACCCATGTCTCACTGACATAATAAGCTGTTGTGCAAATGAACATTCTCAGTAACTTTTCCCTCAAATTAAGACGAGTCTTTGATAATAGCAGACTTCTCCTAGCCAGGAATGCCCTTTTTGACAATGCTAGTCCACTCTCCCTGCTCCGTCCGTCATGAATTATTTTGTTATGCTGCACAATTCCATAACTTTATTCGCATCTGATCACCAACTATGATGTTACATTCCCCGCTACCTGCTACTTCTCATCGCTTCCGTTCTAATTCGACTTACCTTCAATCCATATTCTGTTCTTATTAGACAGTTCATTCTGTTCAACAGAACCAGTAATTCTTCTTCGCTTTCACTGAGGATAGCCATCCATTGCCTTCTGCATCCTCATGCCATTGATCACTGCTGATTCTTCCGCCATTTAGAGGCAATAGTAACGGTCTTCACCGTAGAATTACCCATTACTTATGTAAATGTATGCTAAAAATT
This sequence comes from Schistocerca nitens, assembly GCF_023898315.1. Lineage (NCBI taxonomy): Eukaryota > Metazoa > Arthropoda > Insecta > Orthoptera > Acrididae > Schistocerca > Schistocerca nitens. The sequence continues at coordinate 187,205,641 of NC_064618.1, read as the reverse complement.
ATGAATACGATAATGACTGCGATTCCCCCGTTTTGCTACCAAAAGCTTGAGTGTGATAAGAAAGGTAGCAAACAAAATCTCTTCTATAACAAAAGTAATATAATATCCCTCTCCCCTATTACGCAATTGCGAGCGCATACCCCTACTTCCCTCTGCTACACAGAAATTCATGTTGCGCAAACTGAAAACACTAAGCGGTCTTCTGACGAAAGTCATTTCAAAGTGTCTTCATACTAGAGCACTTGCCCGCGAAAGGCAAAGGTCCCGAGTTCGAGTCTCGGTCCAGCACAGAGTTTTAATCTGCCAGGAAGTTTCATATCAGCGCACACTCCGCTGCAGAGTGAAAATCTCATTCTGTCTTCATACTGTCGGAGTGATTGGTTTGATATATGCGATGAACAGACTGTTGATGCCACGGTTACAATTTTTGCCTTCATTTCGTAGTAGGATAAAATGTAGTCAATCTATTCCGTACAAGTCTCTTCATCCACGTAAGTACTGCAACCTACATCTTGTATGTTCTTGCTTGTGTCAAGCGTTGATCTCCCTATTCACTCTTCAGCATTTTGTTAGAACATTACGTTTCAAAGGCTTTTGTTTTAATCATAACAATTAGAGATGAATTAATTTAAAGGGAATTTTACACGCTTTGAGAGAGCTACGTGCTCCAAAGTACCGTGTTCGTTGTGATAAATGTCAAATTCTAAACAGGTAACCTAAATAGACGTACAGGCAGTCTGCCTCCTGACGAGCCGGCCGGCATGGCCGAGCGGTTCTAGGCGCTAAAGTCTGGAACAGCGCGACCGCTACGGTCGCAGGTTCGAATACAGCCTAGGGCATTGATATGTGTGATGTCCTTAGGTTAGTTAGGTTTAAGTAGTTCTAAGTTCTAGGGGACTGATGACCTCAGAAGTTAAGTCCCATAGTGCTCAGAGCCATTTGAACCTACTGACGAGTTATACTAAAACACGACTCCATGTTGTCTACTGTCTTCATGCATCACAGAGTCGGACCTGGTGGTCTAGCGGTAGGGACTGATTGTACTGCGCCGGTTAAACGGGCATCACGGCAAAATTTTGGAAAATGGTGTGGTTTCATCTTAGTGTTCCTGCTCTACCAATGGCGTTGGCATCCTCCTGTGCTACACGAGCTGTTATCAACCAGTGCGAGGATTTTTCGTACTGGACCTAGTGTCACCGATCAGTCTAGTCGCTGTGCCGCCATAGAAGCACTACAACATAGATTTACGAGTCATGGTCACGGGTCTAACTCGTTCCGTTGAGACTGCCTTTTCAGATGAATTCTGTTGCGTCCAAATTCCTCCTACTTTCCGAGAGCAAAGTGAAATATCTTTGCATGGTTGTTGGGCCACTATGTTTATTTCATTGTAGATGGAGGGGGCGATAGGGAGCCGCTCGTCTTCCACCAACATATAGCCATTACATATTGGAAATGTTTGCATCTGCCACGGTATCGCGACTTATTCGCCAATATGTTGAATCTTATATATAGCCGTCAAGGTATCGGTTGAGCTAACCGGTCCTTGTGGTATACTCGTCATAGTCCCTTTTCAGAAGTCTTTTTATGGGGTTTACTTCATGTACCTGTTGTCTTGTATTTTTTTCTTAATTAATAACAACAAAAGAAACAACAAATTCTTGCAGGCAAAAACTCGAAATGGATCCTTTCCTTTTTTTCTTTTTTAAAGTGATGTTAGAAGTGATCGCTTTCTCAGGAAGGCGATGCTTGAAGAGTTCGCTGTCTCAAAAAGCTACAGATAACAGGTATCAAATGTTGGCACCTAGTTTGGCTGGACCAAAGGCGGGGCCTCTTCTACACGTCGGTCAAGGCACCTGAAAACAGTGTAATATATCGCCGAAACTGTTTGCCCAAAAAAATAACAATTTGGAAATTTAGATGGCTGAAAGGTGTTTAATTTGACATCCTGCCCATCGTGTCTCCTCCCTTCCTGAAGCTAACATCTTCCGTTCTTTCCTGCTTGTACAAGCATTTTCCGTATCATAAAGAAAGGTCGTAAACGTCGCGCGCAAGAAAAAGAAAGTAGTAAACGTGAAAAAATGTAAACACGAAGTCACGAGTTAGAGGAGACTCCTCCCTCTATTTTTGAATCGACATTTCGGCAAAAAATGTAGTGAACATAAAAAAATAAAGTAAAAAAATTAAAGAAAAGTAAGTAAGAGAAGTATTCAACTGCGTGCCTGGAAACCGAGAGATCGCGGCAAATATTCACGGTGGTACCTTAAATCTACCCTTCACATCTCAACGATGCGAGGAATCGCCGGGAACGACAGTTGGTTCGGATTCCATGTTAAACTGTATGTTATCCTTATCCGGTAAGTTAAAGAGTAGATTAGGGACATGCAAGTCGTGCCGTGCTGTTGAATGACTTGAACCACATGAAATTGCTGTGTATTAAAGAAGATCGAAACTTATTTATCCTCGAGTTAAAGGAAGTTTTCATTAGGAAGCAGGATGCAAAAATCAGTAGATAACAGACCTTAAGTAGTAAGTGATAACATAATTAAATCGAGAATCGGTTACTTAGGTGCAAAGCTTACGTGCGTATGTCACGCAGTTCATATCACTTCTCCGAGCACGTCATAAACAAATATCATGCTTCAAAATAGGTTTCACAGGTGATAGGAAAGCACCCTACGCAGGGTATAAACGATAATCGATCATTACGTATCGTAGTGATAAAATCTAAACGGACAGTTTGATAGTGGACAATTCTGCTCCGTCAAGTATTGAAACTTACACAAATTGACATGCAAAATGCACCTATGCTACATCGCATGCGTCGTGCACGAGATTCTCGGTATTCTATCGCTCTCTGCTCGCAGTCTATTGGTCTCAAAGAAAAATGAATAGGACTTATTTGGTTGTTGTTGTTGTTGTGGTCTTCAGTCCTGAGACTGGTTTGATGCAGCTCTCCATGCTACTCTATCCTGTGCAAGCTTCTTCATCTCCCAGTACCTACTGCAACCTACATCCTTCTGAATCTGCTTAGTGTATTGATCTCTTGGTCTCCCTCTACGATTTTTACCCTCCACGCTGCCCTCTAATGCTAAATTTGTGATCCCTTGATGCCTCAGAACATGTCCTAGCAACCGATCTCTTCTTCTAGTCAAGTTGTGCCACAAACTTCTCTTCTCCCCAATCCTATTCAATACCTCCTCACTAGTTACGTGATCTACCCACCTTATCTTCAGCATTCTTCTGTAGCACCACATTTCCAAAGCTTCTATTCTCTTCTTGTCCAAACTAGTTATCGTCCATGTTTCACTTCCTGACACTTAAATCTATACTGGATGTTAACAAATTTCTCTTCTTCAGAAACGATTTCCTTGCCATTGCCAGTCTACATTTTATATCCTCTCTACTTCGACCATCATCAGTTATTTTACTCCCTAAATAGCAAAACTCCTTTACTACTTTAAGTGTCTCATTTCCTAATCTAATTCCCTCTGCATCACCCGATTTAATTTGACTACATTCCATTATCCTCGTTTTGCTTTTGTTGATGTTCATCTTATATCCTCCTTTCAAGACACAGTCCATTCCGTTCAACTGCTCTTCCAAGTCCTTTGCTGTCTCTGACAGAATTACAATGTCATCGGCGAACATCAAAGTTTTTACTTCTTCTCCATGAATTTTAATACCTACTCCGATTTTTTTCTTTTGTTTCCTTTACTGCTTGCTCAATATACAGATTGAATAACATCGGGGAGAGGCTACAACCCTGTCTCACTCCTTTCCCAACCACTGCTTCCCTTTCATGCCCCTCGACTCTTATTACTGCCATCCTGATAACGACGTCCTCTTGAGTAGTCCCCGCCCGGAGATCCGAATGGGGGACTATTTTACCTCCGGAATATTTTACCCAAGAGGACGCCATCATCATTTAAAGCTGCATGTCCTCGGGAAAAATTACGGCTGTAGTTTCCCCTTGCTTTCAGCCGTTCGCAGTACCAGCACAGCAAGGCCATTTTGGTTAATTTTACAAGGTCAGATCAGTCAATCATCCAGACTGTTGCCCCTGCAACTACTGAAAAGGCTGCTGCCCCTCTTCAGGAACCACATGTTTGTCTGGCCTCTCAACAGATACCCCTCCGTTGTGGTTGCACCTACGGTACAGCCATCTGTATCGCTGAGGCACGAAACTAAACATAGTTGAAATTTCTTTGTTACTCGCTGGAGGCTGTGTGTTTTGAGTTATTAAAAAAAAAAAAGTGTCACGACATTTAGGATGTTTTTCATGGCACTCCTCTCTACCACAATATAAAAATCTGTGACAACACGTATTATTTGCCATATTCGAACGTTTTTGGTCGTTGTTGACTGGCCACTGGCTCAGTGGCCTATTCCGTCAAAGTAATTAAGGTAAAATTACCCATGAGTGTAAAGGAAGAAGAAAGACTTTTATGAACGTCATGTAAAGACTGATTATCTTTGCAACTTGATCGAAGGTTAACTCTTACAGGCGCAGTAGTTTCTCAGTAAGAAAGCAAGACACATACAACAATTTAATTATTAGTTTTCACTTTTAAAATTAACAAAACTCTCAGGGAAAATTTTCACAAAACGTCATTTTACAGTTTGCAAATGCACAACTAATCCAATGGGCTAGTAATGGACCAGTCAATGAAGACCAAAAACTCGAAAATGGTAACTGATTCGTGTATTTGTAAATTTTTGTACTGTGGTATGAGGGAGTGCAGTGATTAACATGGTGGGGATGAGTGTGGGGGTCGTTTCCAGATCCTGTTGTACATCTGTTCTTGAACAGCTCGAAAAATGGGACCTCTAAAGAGAACGTATCCCTGCTCAAAATTCTAGTAAATTAAATTACCTAAGAAAAGTCTAACCGGTTATTACTCTAGGATCAATAACTTGCGCGGAGAGACGAGAGAATACCGGAAATCTCGCGCACTTCATATGCGCTGTAGCTTTTTTTGTTGACCGGTATTTGGTGGTTGCCCGACTTGATCGAGCACAAGTGTCCTGTATCAAATTCTTTGTCTCGACTTCCTTTACACCAAAATGGCAAACTGTAAACCATTATCATTTGCATTCTGTGTGATTAATTTTTTTCATTAATGCGCTAATACCTTAGTATTTTTATGACACTAGTTTCATGTAAAGCTGTCAGTGCAATAATCATCCTGTGAAAGAGTACCAATACCTACGAGCCCCAAACTGATTTAGTAAAATGTGGGAGGACGAGATGGAATGACACGGGATGATTATTATTAACGTTTAAAACCCCCCGAAGCCACATAGATGGCGCTGAGACAGGTAATTTAATAAAATACACTCAGGGGCTGCAAACGTCGGGAAACACTCAAAAAGTGGTCTACAATTGTTGAACATTTTGCGTCACTAGATGCTATACCTCGCCCTGTGTGCAGCGGTTGGAGTTGTCGATCCTACCATCACCGCTAGGCTACTCTGTTTTGAACACGTTTTGTAAATATGATCTCTTGTAATCGTAAATGTAACCAAGTAAACGCCGTTCTTATTTTGTGTCTCGTTCCTTTTGCCCTTTTTTTTTTTTTTTTACGGGCTTTACTTAGTTAAGAACGCGCAGGTCGTTTCGTTTACTGGTAGAGATTCAGTTTGGAAGCTTATACTTATATACTTATCTGCTTGTGACGCAGTACTGTAGGTACTGTACTTCTAAATTAACTAGCAGAGCCGCGCGGAGTGGCCGCGAAGTTTGAAGCGCCATGTCACGAATTGCGCGGCCCCGCCCGCCGGAGATTCGAGTCGTCCCTCGGGCCTGTGTATGTGTGTGTGTGTGTGTGTGTGTGTGTGTGTGTATGTGTGTATGTGTGTGTGTGTGTGTGTGTGTGTGTGTGTGCGCGCGTGCGTGTGTTGTTCGTAGCATGTTCGTTTAAGTATTGCGTAAGTCAAGGGACCGATGACCTCAGCAGTTTGGTCTCTCAGGAATTCACACAGATTTGAACACACACAGAACTTGCAGAGACCGCGAGACTGTTAAATAAATTAATAACGTGAATACTTGACTTGGGTTGGAGTGACCAGGTGCGACAGATTGATGCGCTTCACCGACGCACGTGCGGCCAGATACGTCATCTGATAACGTCACATTTTTTTACATTTGACGTCCGCCTTTGAGGTATTTCCCGAAATCCAGTGCCAAATGTGGCTTACGTTCAACGTGAACGACTTACCTTCGAGGTTTGAAAACGTAAAAATGAATCACCCTTTTCTATTTACAGAAACTAGGAAAGTACTTCAAATATCTAGTACATGTTGTACGCAGGTGCCCAATGTAACGTAATAGTAATGTCACTGAAAGAGACTGACATCAGCTCCTCTGCCAGAGCATTGCCACTCTCTGCGACTTAGCAAATAACCAGTAATTGATTTTTTGTGTCGTGTGTTTCTGATAACATTTGAGCTTAGGCTTATTGACAACTGAATGAAGAGTCAGAAAGTGAGATTTCTTGTCACTAGAACTATTCCCAGCAGTAACAGAGGTAGTGTCCACTTACGCAATCATGGAAAATAAGAACAAAAATGTGTAAATGGTTAACCGCATCGTTTGGCTGTTGTCCAGATATGCTTCAAGAACAAATGGAAGGTCATGGTACAGAAAGTTTAAAAGTAAGCCTCGAAACAAATTAACAAAACCAATTTATAAATAAGTTTTAGAGTATAAAGAAGTACAGATTAAGAACGCAGTCTGGTAAACACTTGGCGAGTTTTTGTATTTAATCATGGTGAAGACAGTTACTGGTAGCAAGAGAAATGGTAGGAGAATAAAACGGCATAAAGTGTTTTTATAATAACCTATGGTTCTGATATTCTGGAAAGTAATACATACTATCACGCACAGTTCTGAGTTACGGCAGTAAGATATGAGGTTTTACTGCAAAGACCACTGAAAAACAAATCGAACTAACGAAAGACGCATGCTGAGAAGTACTTCTAGAAAAACTAAAACATACGATGGGACAGCAAACAAGCAGAAACAGAGTTCGCAATTATGATTTTGATGTACGTAAAATGAAGATGGATGGTACGTGCAGGGAGATGACTGGGTAGCGTCGGTACCAATGACTTTATACTAGTAATAAGAAAGAATCGCGAATACGATCTAATGTAAAAACTGAGACGAATTTATAAATCAAGCAGAAGAAATATTGATACGTACAGCCAAAGGCGGTGAAATGGAAAAATGGAGGAGTACTTTATCCTTCGGCAGATATCTAATGACTGATTACTAGAAAACATTATCATCCTCATCAAAGGACAGCGTTGAGTCAACACTGTTGCTATGTTGCGGTGTAATACAGAGCGTTTTACAATGTTATGACGAGCTGAAATTTGAATAACGCGCGTTAAAAGCAAAATACAGTGACGGTAGAATGGGCCTATTAGTAGTGCGGAATATCGCGTTTCATCCCATATACAGATTAGTAATCATGTCGTAAAGGTCGAAGCAACTTGGTGCATCCGCTGTGAAGAGCTATTTTTGCTAAAGCGAATCAGTCGTCCGAGTGCAACGTGCCTTCGTAATGATTTCAAGATTCAGCCGCGCATCCAATTCCTGCTCGTAGAACAATATTGAACTGAGTAAGAAACTTTCGTACAACTGCCAGTGCATCGAATCGAAAAACAATCGACCCGCTTGGAAACCGTCGAACTCACTGATTTAACCGTGCCAGAGTCTTACATATTGAGGGGGGGGGGGGGGGGGGTTATGTGAAGGCGAGAGTGTACTCTTGCCTGCCGATAGGTTGAAACTGTTCAAAGATCGAATAAGCAATGAAACTTCCTGAACTCCTCCTGTTATTGCGAAAGTTGTATTCAAAAATCTGGTGAAACGCCTCGAGTATTGGGTAGCCACGAATGGTCGTGATTCGTCCGATGTAGTAGTTCACGAGTATGTTGTACATTGTGTAAAATGTTCAGCTTTGTTTCGCGATTAGTTTGTTTCTCATTCAGATTTGAAATCGTCTAAATGTTGTGAAAGACCCTGTAGCGGCTGCTAATATCTTCTTCTTCGCTTAATATTATAGAGCGAGCCGAATACAGAATCATGTAATAAAAGTATTTTAAAAGTGGCGGCTGCGTTGTTATTGGTAAATCCAGACATCAAAGAAAAGAAACCTACGCTTCCAGTGTACCTCGTAGAGTTCCGAAAATTCCTCACTCGTAACGTCTTCACCAGAGGGCTAGATTAGCACTACCACATTCTGGCGCCAGCGATTTGTAACACAATGCGGGGAGGCTCCTGATTTAATCCGGAACACTGGCGCCCAGGCTGATCGTCAGGAATCGTTAGCCATCGCTTCTTCTCCCCTCGCTGGCAAAGCGCCAGTAATGGAAATCCTTCAACGGCGTGGTCTCGTTTTCTCGAGTAGTGTAAAGATTCGTTACTGTTGTTTGCGTCATTAAATATGGAGATGAATATAGTCACGTGAAAAAGTGAAAATCTGTCCAAAATCAAGGTATAGTCAGATGTTATAGCATATCAAACGCATCTGCGGAGAACTCACAATTCAACAAAACGTCTGAACAGCAAAACTCTATACAATTATCGAAAAGGCTCGTTAATAGTTTCAAATTTTATACGGGGTGATTCAGTTTCCCCTGCTGATGTCGTTTTATGCAGCCCCACATGACAGAACAACGTTGTCGGCCAGTTCGTTCTGGAGACGAGAACCACATTGTCAGAACAATGCAGTATAGCTGGTCAAGTATACGAAGACATCTTAGTCCTATAGTACCAATTTCGTTCATGAAAGTACTTTGGCATATTAACGCCGCGAGGCATATATCAATCTTTGCACTGGATTATGTACCCGAAAGTTGTTACTTTCACACTTCGCATTTTGATTTCTTCTCCAAGTTTCGTTGTTTCTGATGAACACACTTCATAACCCAACGTTTCTGAACTGTTTACGAAATATTAAGTAATGTAAACGGAATAAACTTACAGAGACATCCAAAACTGGTACTTACACACAGAAAGATAGTGGACACTTCGATAAGTAGTGCGGAAGTAAGGTACATCTTGGTTCAAAAATATCGTGTAAATCGTATGCAATCCTCATTTGTCCTTTTTACAGTAAGATTCTATTTGCTAAAATTCGCAGAAAGCTCTGAGAGCAAACATGTAACGATTATGTGGCAGTCGCTTGTCTTGGATACTGTTCCTGATAACAGACACAGTGTGGGTTGCTTAAAATGACATCGGTAAGGGCGGCTAAAACAGCCCGTATAGTTTTTATTCAAATTGTGTGTGTAATCATAGGTGAGCTTTCCGATGTTCACCCGAGTTTTTGTTTTCATTTTACTCGTAATTCCCATGACACACAGAAGACGACTGTGTCTGCCGCATAAAATAATATACATAAAATGGAAACAATATCTCGGTTGCATTAACCAAACACGCCCAGAAGACATGAGAAGTAGGTAATCAGTGGTCACCTTATACTCTGCCTTCCACACCGAACATTTGCATAAACAGCACTTCGTGAACGAGTGACTAACGTTCTGAGTTCCATCCATAACCCTTCCTAAGTTGTATTTTGCCATCTATCGCATGATTAACTTCTGTAATTATTACTGTTTTCTTGTGAAATTTTAGGACCTAATGTCCTGGGTTAGTCCGCTGAAAAGTCAGAAGACGACAAGTGCATATTGTCTTCAGCAGAATGACGTATGTGGTAAAAAAAACTGTACAATTCTAACCAATCTACCGTTTGAGTCTGCAACAGGTGGCACTACATATATGTCCATAACGTACCAGCGCTATTCGGAAAGTAAGACCCATCGGTCGCAGAATGAAAACAACAGTGAATACCAAAAATATTTTATTCGCAACAATTAGCCACACCTTCCAGCTACCTCTCTAATTAGTCACCGCTCCGACGTACATATTTTTCTTCGCTTTGTACAAACTTTGTAGTAGACTCGTCGCAGAAAGCAGCAGACTGTGCTTACCGCCAATTCTCTACACTGGTCTGCCTTTCGTTATTTGTGCCAAAATGTTGTCTTCGTAGCCAGCGGTTAATGCGAGCAGAGATAAACAACGGAAGGAGCCAATTAAGAGAAGTATTAGGGGTGATCAAACACTTCCCATTGAAAACTCTGCAGGACCGTCTTCAATTCCCTTGCAGAATGCGGCTGAAAATTCTCTTGAAGAAATGACCGCATGACATTTATGTTATGTGGGCTGCATAGCTTCAGGCGAGATGTCTCACCACATCCACATACTTGGAGGGAGACACAGTTGTGTTAAGCATTTCTACGTGATCGCTTGGCACTCTGAACTGAAAAGAGCGACGTTAAGCGATCGACAGGCACACTTAAGACACTGACCAGCACATCTGTGAAAAGTTCCATCGGATTTTCACAGTAGTTTACATTTCGCGCGTAATCGGACCTTACTTTCCGGTAACACCTCTCAACTGGAACGAATGTAGACGCATATCTGTAAATAAGCACATCACGAAGAAGAAACTATAGATTACAGAGATCATTTCAACTCTCAAACATCTACCATGTATTTATATAGACTGAAGGGAATTCGGATTGAAGAGGAAGGCGTGTGTTAGGATAGTGCGTGCAGTTGTCCAAAGTCACTGCGCCAGGTGGCGTGGTGGTTAGCGCATCCGTCTAGTGAGCAGGAGTCTGCGTTCAAATCCAAGGCTGCGTACAGATTTTCATTTGTCGCTTTAGTGTTGATATGTATATCATCGATAGGGGCTGTCGCTGCAAGCCAAAATTTACACTTGCTTCGTGTGAGGGCCGCGTACGTGTCAAGGTGCGGCCAGTCAGTCGGCTTTGATCGGTCCTTCTCGGAAGTATCCAGAAGAGCGCGACATTTCATTTTACACTGTGGTGCGGCATTTTGCGGTCGGCACAGCTCTCTGAGTTCGGCGTAATCGTGGTGTCAGTGCAGTTTACTCTTCGCTATATGTTCGTGGTATGAAGGAAGTTCACAGGTCCGGTGGCTGTTTACACAAAGAGAGGCAATCTAGCAATCTATCTTCTCAATCCTTTAAAATGTATGGGAATGACGGTAGAGAGGGATAAGAATTTTCAATTCGCATAGGCGCCGAGTACTGCTCATTTGTTACGGATCGACATTATAGTACCATGGAGAAAGAATTTATATTTTTAGATGACAATTAAAGAGCAAAAAAATTAAAATGTACCGCAGACGGGATTCTTCGTTCTGTACACCAAGAAGCACTCTGAGCTAAATTTTCAGCCATAGAGCACTTGAAGAAATTGGCGGTACGAATCGTAAAATTTTAGAACTCGCACCAATTATTCCATTTTCAGCTGCAGCAGATTCCAATGATAATGAACAAAGAGTGTGGAAACTTCATATGTTACAGCAAAGTGCTGTGGTTAAACCAAGGGGCATGCGTGGAACGATTTTGTGATTTAAATCTTGGTAATGTTGAATTTATGAAGGAAAGTGGAGTGCAGGAATGAAAATTAGAACATCCACAATGGATTACAGACTTAGCATTTTTTTAGCAAGTGAGGTGGCGCAGTGGTTAACACATTAGACTCGCATTCGGGAGGACAACGGTTCAATTCCGCGTCCGGCCGTCCTGATTTAGGTTTTCCGTGATTTCCCTAAATCGCTCCAGGCAAACGCCGGTGTGGTTCCTTTGAAAGGGCACGGCCGACTTCCTTCCCTATCCTTCCCTAATCCGATGAGACTGATGACCTCGCTATTTTGTCTCCTCCCGCAAACAACCTAACTTTGCATTTTAAGTAGACTTAACTGCACACTGCTCACAGCAAGACATCGCAAGCTAGTTTGTTACTGGTTTGATGGACATACATTTAAAAAGACAATCACGTTGTAGAGGGGATATATTCTGACAAAGACAATGCAGTTCGCCGGCCGCGGTGGCCGTGCGGTTCTAGGCGCTGCAGTCCGGAACCGCGGGACTGCTACGGTCGCAGGTTCGAATCCTGCCTCGGGCATGGATGTGTGTGATGTCCTTAGGTTGGTTAGGTTTAAGTAGTTCTAAGTTCTAGGGGACTGATGACCTAAGATGTTAAGTCCCATAGTGCTCAGAGCCATTTTTTTAACAATGCAGTTCCCATAGCTCACTGTCGTTAAAGAAAGCGCGAGGTTTGAAGAAATCACTGTGGTCTTGCAAGAATAACAACGATAGTTTTATTAAGATTTTGAAGACACTGTCAATCTTACACCTGTTTCCAAGATGTTTTTGAGATCATTTGCCTTTTCGCCTGAAAGATCCCCTGTGCATGTGCAGAAGTAACTGATTAAACTGCTAGATAATTCCAGTTTTAATTAAAAATCTTTTTACTTTAAAACTGTCCAGGACGTCTACATCCATTTTCTCAGGTAGATTTTCCAAGTCTCCATAATGAGACTGTAGAAGTGCTACAATATGGAGATTGATCTATTTGTATCAAAGGCCTTTTTCCGATTATGAAATTAAGTCATGGTTACGTGGAAACTGGAGTGCGAAACTCTTTGAAATTGTCTGCATCTGCCATATGTCGACAGTTTGTACCAGGTAAAAATTATATTTTGTCTTCAGCACGCCAAAAACAATTAATTAATACTGAAAACTTGTTTTGTTTGTGATGGATGCTTTTGAGAAATGTGAAATATTATATCAAGTCATACACTGTACTGCCATTAAAATGCGGCGTGTTTGCTTTTCTTCCCCTCTTCCCCTCATCGCGCTCAGACAGCACGGCGTGGCGATGAGGGAAATGTGAAGCGAAGATGAGTGCTTTGGCTTTAGGGCCCGTGCATACCCCGAGTGCCGAAATCTTGGCCACCCCTTCCGTAGATGTTTCAGACTTGTAAAGGTGTCCGAAACCACGCAGTTTCGTTTGACTAAAGTATCTACGCTTAGTTTTCTGGTAGAATCCCCCATTTTGTTTGATGCTGTGATGCAATTCCAATAGAGTTTGAGACCGTCTGTAATGCTGTTCGAGTATACGGGGAACATCAGCTGGGCTGAGGCGTGAATGGAATTTTGGATTCAGGAGGGGGCGTGGTAGTTTATCCCATGAAGTTAGGCAAAGTCACGGTACCAGGTTGGCAAAGTGGTTAGCGCATCTTCCCAGTGAGCAGGAAACCCTTATTTCCTACGTCGCTTCAGTCTGCGTGTATACGACATGATGAAAATCGGCAGATACAACAAATGAGGAATTTAGACTTCTAAAACTCATTCCTCTGTACTGGACACGAAATGTGGCCATAATTACACTGCTCAATACACAAAATTTTATGAAAGTAATGTCAGCTAAATAAGGTTAATTTGATGTTACAGAATACCAAAGTGGCGTCAAAATTCACTTATTAGTTCTTTAGTTTTCTAACTGTAGCCATTCTTACGGCTCCACCGGTAAGTAACTGTCAGTATTACCGAAGGGTGTCTTAAGTCTCTTTTTTGAGTCACCAGTCTTCTGCCTGGTTTGATACAGCACGCCATTTATTCCTCTCCTGAGCCAACCTCTTCCCCTCAGAGTCGCACTTGCAACTTACGCCCTCAATGACTTGCTGGATGCATTCCAGTCTTTGGCTTCCTCCATAGTTTTCTTCCTCTGCAGCTACCTTTACTACTATGAAAGTTATTCTATGATTTCTTAACAGACGTCCTATCGTGCCATTCTTTATTCTTGTCAGTGTTTAGCCTATGTTCCTCTCCCCACCGATTCTTTGTAGAACCTTATCATTTCTTACCATATCAATCCACTTCATTTTCATCACATCTCAAGTACTTCGATTCTTTTCTGTTCCAGTTTTCCCACAGTCCATGTTTCACTGACACAAATGCTATGCTTCAAATGTACTTTCTCAGAAAATTGTTTCTCGAATGTCCAATGCTTGGTACAAGTACACTTCTCTTGTCTAGGATCTCCCTTTTTGAGAGTGCTAGTCTGCTTCTTATGTCCTCCCCGCTCCATTCGTCATATGTTATTTTTCTGCCTAGGTAGCAGAATTCCGTATGTTCATCTATTTCGTGATCACTGGTCTTAACCCTCACAAACTAATATATATGATCCTGTATGTTCTCTACACTTGTTCATCACGAGATCAGTGGTGTTGTGGCCGGATAAGCGTCTTCAGCTGTTAAGAAATGTTATAATTAAGTGGTAGAGTTTCCGCGCTTCTTGAAATGTTTTCATGAGAACTACGTACTAAAGAAACATAAATGTTTGATGAAAAGTGTGTGGGTTTCCTATATTCTTGCCACATTCGCAGGGCTGCAGTCGGGCTATACTGATTACTCTCTCTTGTTAAAAGACAGCGACAGTCATGTTAGGAACCCGAACTCGCAGAATAGCTGTCCCTGAGACAGTCATTAACTCATGAAATGAAAAATGTTTACGTGATTAATTTGATAGATGGAAGCAAAGTTGTACTTCCGGCAGCACGTGCGAAGTTGGGAGCTACGATTATTTTTGTGTCACTTTAACTCAAAAGTTCCCCTGACCTAGCTTCGACGTTGAGTGCTAAATGGAATGAATCAAAACGCGTAACAATACTTAAAGTATGTGTCGATTTGCTTTTAAGGGATCTTCAATGTAGAAACCGTCCACCTACTTGACGATGATACGATTTGTTCGGATGAACAGCTGCAGTGTAACATGTGATAAAACACGCATTTTTTGGAATCTCATCTGGAATTTTTCACGCCTCACTTGGCGAAGGAAAATACGAATATGGTGAGCGACTATACTGATATTTCATTGACAAAGTGAAGGTACAGACGCCGGCCGCCGTGGCCGAGCGGTTCTAGGCGCTTAAGTCCGGAACCGCGCGACTGCTACTGTCGCAGGTTCGAATCCTGCCTCGGGCATGGATGTGTGTGATGTCCTTAGGTAGTTAGGGTTAAGCAGTTCTAAGTTCTAGGGGACTGATGACCTTAGATGTTAAGTCTCATAGTGCTCAGAGCCATTGGAACCATTAGAAGGTACAGACGGAAATGGTGTTATGTTAAGTGATTGCTACGGTGTTGTGACGAGGAACAGTCCTACAACACAGTATCAGAGACAGACCAGAAACATATGATCCTAGCGTATCTAATATAAATTATGTGTAAGAAAAAATGTATCATTAGGCCTAGCTAAGAAAGGAGAGCCAATCAATAAATTTAACCTTCATTTTGGGGTCATCTTCAAACAAAACAACGTACTAAACTTCTCTACACTATTACATTGTTATCCTGGTAATGTACTGGTTAAAGTGCATACCTGTAAACAGAGAAGTCGCGACATAGAATCACCTTTGGACCGCTGATATTTTCACTTCACTTTTAATCTAGTCTACACCTCTCGACGATGTGAGAAGCCGTCTGGAGCGACACATGATTTTAATTCCAATTGAAGGACTAGCACCATACGAAATTGTTGTTATAATATTAGATAATGTGTAGTGGATAGTACTTTATAGCTACATTTATTCCAGATTCGAGCGAGGGTAAAAACTTGCTCCAATGATAACAGCATTTGATGCAAGCAGAAGACCAGTTACACAGGTACCTCAAATGTCCTACACCTGATATTAGTGGTAAAGGATATTGTAAAAATAACGCCACATTGTCGCTAAAGATTTCAATTTATGTACTCTGAGCATCTCTGTTATAGATTTGTTTCCTTAACGGACAGCGTCTCTGAATTCAACTTCTGCCGACACCTCTCGTTGATGAATACCGCAAACAGAACAACAGTAGTTCATGACTGGTTGTCCCATCTTGCCAATTCGTTAAATAATGCACTCCACCATCCCCGCATTCTCAGAACTCTTCCGTCTTACAGTGGCCTGCTATGCTACATTTTCATTGTCTTTTTTACATGTCAGACCTCCTCGTAGTACATTCTCAAGACAAAACAAACGGCGCACTACCAAGGAATTATGGGGCTTAAATTGGTAGACGTGATGTACCTGTACAGATAACTAAATGATTACAAGTTCATAAAGAATTGGAGGATTTGTACGAAAGAAAGAGCTTCACAAATTGAGCAAGTCAAAGCGCGTTGGTCCACATATGATCTTCAATGTATGCAGCTATTCTGTTCGGAACTGTTTTATAGTGTTATTGGATGCTATCTTGAAGGATACCGTTCCAAATTCTGTGCACCTGGCGCGTTGGATCGTCAAAATGCCGAGATCGTTGGAGGGCCCTGCAACGACCAGACGAAGTTTTGGTTTGGCAAGCACGAAGAAAAGTACTAGAAACCCTCGCCATGTGCAGGCGGGCATATACTTGTTTAAATGTAGCCCCAGGAGGGCTTGCCATGGAGGGCAACAAAATAGGACTTAGTGTTTCCAGAAAGACATTTTCACTCTGCAGCGGAGTGTGCGCTGATATGAAACTTCCTGGCAGATTAAAACTGTGTACCGGACCGAGACTCGAACTCGGTACCTTTGCCTTTCGCGGGCAAGTGCTCTACCAACTGAGCTATCCAAGCACGACTCACGCCCCGTCCTCACAGCTTTACTTCTGCCAGTATCTCGTCTCCTACCTTCCAAACTTTACAGAAGCTCTCCTGCGCACCTTGCAGAACTGAGGGTGTTGCAAGGGAGCTGTTGTTGACAATTGGGCCCTACTATGAAAAGGAATAGCTCCCAAGACCGTTACTCCTAGTTTTTGCGCCGTATGGTAGACAATAGTCGTGTCTGTATCCCACCGCTGTCTTCGACGTCTCCAGACCTACGGTCTGTAATTTCTTTGACTGGAGTAGGATTGTCTTTGGTGATGAGAACCGTTTATAACTGAGCCCTTACGAGCAGCGAAGACGTTTCTGGGGACGCCTCGGACAGGGGTCGGATACCAACCTTACTGTCGCTCGCCAAACAGCCCGACCACAACCATACTTTGGCCAACTAGATCGCCGGATCTCTCCCCAGCCGAGAACGATTTGAGCATTAAGGGCAGAGTCCCGTTGGACAAACTTTAGGACGATATTCTTGAGGAGGACATCCAATAACTCTCCTGTCAGTCTGTGCCAGGCCAAATAACTGCTCCCATTAGGGGCCAGAGATTGGACAAAGCATTACTGACGTGCTCATTTTTACATGCTCTTATTCTCGAAGCTCTTTGTCATCAATAAATCATTCATTTTTTTGTGAAACTGTAATAATTGTTTTGCTGTAACCGTACGTCACATCTTCCGATTTGCACCCCATTAGGAAAATTGCTTCCTTCTTCGTCGTTTCTTTTTTCTTAGTAATGAATTTAACTGTGGTGACTGTCCCAGAGGTAATCGGCCACTACAAGCTTTTTTCACCAGCTTACAAGTATTATTTAAGATTTGTGGACATACTTTGTTTTCTAAAGCGTTTATACTGTCTAGTAAGTCAATTGCTTTTTTCCCGGATTTTCATTAAATTTGGCTGTAAAAGCAACGGAAGTGGTGCGAGCTATCCGTCTACAAATCGTGTATGTTCTGTCCATTATCATAATCTCTCTACGCATCATATTCACTGAGATGGAATTGGGTACTAGCCCAGCACTTCCTCTCCCGGCCTGGGAAAACGCATAAAATCTTCACTAAGCCTGGCCCGTATACCACTGTACGGTCGTTTATTAGCAACGACTTTTCGATTCGAGTTTGGTACGCCTTACTATCTAGCACGGCAGAGCGTTGCGCGCTACGCTAAACGAACGGGTCAATTAAACTGCGCAAGCAAGTATCACTTTTTGAATACCTCGTAACTGTTTCCCGTTGCGACGAATAAATTCGAAATTTGGCTCCCAGATGCCTACAGCCCTACTCTGTAATTAGTGGAAGTCCATCGTTCTCGTGGACTTGGGACACTGACTCATAATACAAATAAAGAAAACGAACCACCACAGCCGTGTCATCAAATAAATTTATTTCAGACGACTATTTTCGGCACATCATTCATCCATCTTCAGGTCGACTTTTGTTTACCTGAAGGTGGCGCAGGCGTTATGCCGAAACCAGTCGTTTGAAATAAATTTCTTTAATGACACAGCTATAGTGATTCGTTTTAATCCTTTGTAAACATGCCAAAGCGTGGTGCCCTGCGACGTCACCCTAGGGCTCGGCGACACTTCAGATAGCAAGGGCACAGCTCAGAAGTTCATGTGAAGTGAGTTAATGTTGTGAATTTGTCACCCAGTTTCACCACGATTCTGCCAAACGCCATCGTGACCCTGTGGCACAATGGGAAGGTCCTCACAACCCCTCTCACAAATATACCACTCATTTCTTTGATGCTTCTGCAATGGAAGTCAGAACCCCAACGCCAAGCGTACTGATCATGCGGTTTCCTATGGGTGACCCAGAATAAAATATCAGACACATCGCCGCTCAAAATCGACACGAAAAGTCCTCAGGAGGTGCTGTAAATGGCGTCAGTGAAACCGCGGCTTCCCTTGGGGAAGTAATTGCCACATATTCCTATGTCGAAAACGGAAGTTCGCAGTGTGATGAGCAGCAGGATCTCAACGAAATTCAACACTGCTGACATTCCCTGGAGAATTCAACCATTCTCTAAGGACATCCTGACGCTACATGTTCGATGTATTCACAAGTTAGAACAACCACGTGCAGCCACTCAGCTGAATGGATGTGGAGGTCTTCGACAGGTACATTTTTAACGTCCTCAACAAAGATGCGTGGGTGGAACCGATGGCGATAACAGACTAGGGGGGGAGGGGGTTCTTACAGTTCTTACATGGGCCCATTGCCGCTTCATTCACGCACATTTCATTGATCCGCCTCTCCGTTATTAAGCCACAGCAGGGAGCGAAACATCAGGGCTGAAAATGTATAACACACACTTTGCTGCATCGAACCACATTCATATCTCGTCGAATGGTTTTTAACGGTAGCTAGTGGTTCCACCCTGTATAGATCAGCAAAAATTGCGGCTCCAATACACTCCGAAGGCAACAAATCTCGTTCAGCTTCGCGATTTCCTAAGAGTAAGGCTGAGTCGTCCGAGGGATGTAAGTAATGTAGGAAGTTGTCAAGACCAACGTCCTGCTATTCATCGCAGTGCGATCTGTCGTTTTAGACCGAAGTATGTAGGGATCAACGGCTTAAGGGGAGTCGTGGTTACACTGACGTCTCTTACAACACTTTCTTATGGTTTTTCGTATCGATTCTGAGCGTCGATTTGTGCGGAATCTTTTCGTTAGCCACCCATAGGAAAACCGCGTGATTTCAACAGTGGCTATACGTCCACGATGGCATTGGATCGAACTGTGATGTAAGTTTGTGCCAATGCGAGATAATTACCGACTTTACAATTCACATGAACTTCTGAGTTCTGACCTCTTTTCAACATGTAGAGACAGCTTGCTGTTTGAAGCGTCATCGAGCCCGGGAGTGAAGTCGCAGGGCGCCATGCTTTTTCTCTTTACAAAGGAATATTGTAGACATATTTCATCTAAATTTCAAACTCATGCGTCGTCATGCGAGACAATTATGGGGTTGCGAAAAGTGTTCATTTTTTGCTCATTGTAGAGCTGTCTTTATGTGTAGCAAACAGAGATACTGTCTATCCCTTTCTGCATTTCCTTGGAATAATCGTTAGACTTTAATATCTAGTAGACAATCGCTTCATAAGGAACCTAATTCAGAGAGCGCTACACTCCTGGAAATGGAAAAAAGAACACATTGACACCGGTGTGTCAGACCCACCACACTTGCTCCGGACACTGCGAGAGGGCTGTACAAGCAATGATCACACGCACGGCACAGCGGACACACCAGGACCCGCGGTGTTGGCCGTCGAATGGCGCTAGCTGCGCAGCATTTGTGCACCGCCGCCGTCAGTGTCAGCCAGTTTGCCGTGGCATACGGAGCTCCATCGCAGTCTTTAACACTGGTAGCATGCCGCGACAGCGTGGACGTGAACCGTATGTGCAGTTGACGGACTTTGAGCGAGGGCGTATAGTGGGCATGCGGGAGGCCGGGTGGACGTACCGCCGAATTGCTCAACACGTGGGGCGTGAGGTCTCCACAGTACATCGATGTTGTCGCCAGTGGTCGGCGGAAGGTGCACGTGCCCGTCGACCTAGGACCGGACTGCAGCGACGCACGGATGCACGCCAAGACCGTAGGATCCTACGCAGTGCCGTAGGGGACCGCACCGCCACTTCCCAGCAAATTAGGGACACTGTTGCTCCTGGGGTATCGGCGAGGACCATTCGCAACCGTCTCCATGAAGCTGGGCGACGGTCCCGCACACCGTTAGGCCGTCTTCCGCTCACGCCCCAACATCGTGCAGCCCGCCTCCAGTGGTGTCGCGACAGGCGTGAATGGAGGGACGAATGGAGACGTGTCGTCTTCAGCGATGAGAGTCGCTTCTGCCTTGGTGCCAATGATGGTCGTATGCGTGTTTGGCGCCGTGCAGGTGAGCGCCACCATCAGGACTGCATACGACCGAGGCACACAGGGCCAACACCCGGCATCATGGTGTGGGGAGCGATCTCCTACACTGGCCGTACACCACTGGTGATCGTCGAGGGGACACTGAATAGTGCACGGTACATCCAAACCGTCATCGAACCCATCGTTCTACCATTCCTAGACCGGCAAGGGAACTTGCTGTTCCAACAGGACAATGCACGTCCGCATGTATCCCGTGCCACCCAACGTGCTCTAGAAGGTGTAAGTCAACTACCCTGGCCAGCAAGATCTCCGGATCTGTCCCCCATTGAGCATGTTTGGGACTGGATGAAGCGTCGTCTCACGCGGTCTGCACGTCCAGCACGAACGCTGGTCCAACTGAGGCGCCAGGTGGAAATGGCATGGCAAGCCGTTCCACAGGACTACATCCAGCATCTCTACGATCGTCTCCATGGGAGAATAGCAGCCTGCATTGCTGCGAAAGGTGGATATACACTGTACTAGTGCCGACATTGTGCATGCTCTGTTGCCTGTGTCTATGTGCCTGTGGTTCTGTCAGTGTGATCATGTGATGTATCTGACCCCAGGAATGTGTCAATAAAGTTTCCCCTTCCTGGGACAATGAATTCACGGTGTTCTTATTTCAATTTCCAGGAGTGTATATACCTTGCATGATTCATCGTTTGCAAACACTGCTCGAAACAGGATTTCCCTTGTCATGACAGGATTTCGCATCTTTGATAGTATGAGGGGCGATCAGTAAGTAATGGAAAATATATTTTCCTGAATGCTAGTTTTATTCAGGATTCCAATACACCATATCGTTCCCCACTCGTTTGGCGACAAAACCCTATTTTCTAACATAGTTTCCGTTCAGTGCGATGGTCTTACGCCACCAAGCTACAAGGGCCTGTACGTTCGCATGGTACCACTCTACTTGTCGAGGTCTGAGCCAATTTCGTCCTTCATTAATAACATCTCTGTCTGGTTCATAGGATTAATGCTGCCATTTTTACTACACGAACGGTATCTGAATTAAGTGATCGTTCGACACGAAAATTGGTCTACCTTGCTTATTTTCATTCTCTCATGTCGTATGGTACTATATTTTGGGGTGAGTCTTCCCACTGTAAAAGGATATTTTTGGCTCAGAAACGGGCGGTTCGGGCAATGAGTGGTGTAAGTTCGCGAATCTCTTGTCGACCCCTGTTCACTAGTCTGGGTATTTTGACATTGGCCTCTCAATACATGTATTCCTCATTGTCGTTTCTTGTTAAAAATATCAGCTTATTCCCAAGAATAAGCAGCTTTATCTAAGTTAATACTCGGCAGGAATCCAACCTGCATTTGGATCGGAGTCCCTTAAGTCTCGTGCAGAAAGATGTGCAGTATACTACTGCATCCATTTTCAATAAGCTACCACAAGAATTCAAAAATCTTAGCAGTAACCCACGCGCTTTCAAATCGAAGCTGAAGTGTTTCCTCATTAGCCACTCCTTCTATTCTCCTGACAAGTTCCTTGAAAAATTAAGCTGATTCTTTTGTTATACTCTTGATTACATTTGCTTAAACTTATGGCTTGACTTATTTTGGGTTCATAAATATTTTATTTTTATCTGTCATGACTTTTATGTTGTAATTTTATGTACTCTCACGTTCTATGATCTTGGAGATTTGCTCTTCAATTTGTGGTCTAGCGGTTCTAGGCGCTCAGTCAGGAACCGCGCGACTGCTACGGTCGCAGGTTCGAATCCTGCCTCGGGCATGGATGTGTGTGATGTCCTTAGGTTAGTTAGGTTTAAGTAGTTCTAAGTTCTAGGGGACTTATGACCACAGATGTTGAGTCCCATAGTGCTCGGAGCCATTTTTTGCTCTTCAACTTGGTCCGACGGAACTTGTGTGAATAAAAAAAAGTCAACCACGTACTGCTTCACACGGTGTGCATCCTTTATTGGGCCAAACAGATTGAAGTCAGCGAGATTCGGGCTGTAGGGTGGATGAGGAAGAACCGTCCAACGAAATTTTCTGAGCTTCCCTCAGTACGCAAATTTTGGGAGGCCTTGGGTTGTCACGGAGAAAGAGATGTTCGTTTGCATTTTTTTGCGGCGAACACACTGAAG
Organism: Schistocerca nitens; assembly: GCF_023898315.1. Classification (NCBI taxonomy): domain Eukaryota; kingdom Metazoa; phylum Arthropoda; class Insecta; order Orthoptera; family Acrididae; genus Schistocerca; species Schistocerca nitens. The sequence continues at coordinate 187,183,118 of NC_064618.1, read as the reverse complement.
TCTTCAGTTTTCTGAGAGGAGCACAATACACTCCACAGTCGATTGTTGCACCTGAGGAATAACATCAAACATAATTAGCCCTTTAGAGTCCCAGAAGACCGTCGCCATAACCTGACCGTCTGAGAGCCCGACTTCCTCGGACGATAGGTGGTGTGGTGCCATTCCACGGATTAACTTTTGTTTCCTGTCCGACATGATGAACAGATGTTTCTTCGCGTACGATGATGTTCTATAAAAAAATGTCACGATCGACATCGTAACACGCAAGCAGTTCAGTACATGTGTTCCTTCCTTGCTCTTTATGGTTTTCTGTAAGAGGACGAGGAACCAAGCGGGAACACACTTATGAGTATCCCAAAAGGTGGACGAGTGTGTCAGCACTACCAACAGAGACGTCCATTGAGCAGCGAGGTATATGATTGTGATCTATCTATCATCTCGAATAATAGTACCGCATGCTCCAATATCGCAGGAGTTATAGCTGTGTGCGGGCCACAGGCACACGAGAGATCGCACGGGTTCACGGGACGTCGTTGCGACGATGACAGACTCTTCACCCAACGGCTCATCGAGCTTTTGTTCACAGCCAGGTCTCCGCAGACATTCTGCAAGTGTCTACGAATATCTGAGATGTTCTGGTTTTCCGCTAAAGAAAATAACATCTCCCTGCTTAGAATGGACCTGCGCTACATACCCCATTTTGAAGGCTGATTACAGCGCCGCCATCTATACAAACTTCATGAAATTATAGGGGGTGAAGCGGAAATATTCCACTATGTCTCACAACAAATTGTGCACCGAAATTGGCCAAGAAACAAAAAGCGTTGTAGGGGACGCCCCTCGTATATCCCCTTCTGAATACCCTTTTGATCCCATAAATGGATATGTACAGCCCCCTGTATAACGGAGATGAAGGTAAACTTTCATTATCAACGCAGGCAAATGGAACGCTCTTTGTCCGCTAGCGTTAACGCGACAACGCCTCATGTGTACATTGTTCCGTCTGTCAACACGTCAAACATGGTCATTTAATGCTTACACCGTGTATGTGTTGTCACTTAACGGACAAGAATGAATGTCATCATGTGAAGATACTCACCGAATTGGCTGGCGTGCGCTGTGTGCTACAGCGAATTAAACAGCTGTTGTGATATTCAAAACACTTAAAATCAGATTCTTTGTGGTCACACGCGGCCAGTAGCTGATGACTGACGCCTGCATATTATACTATTTGCTCAAAAGTATACGAACATCCATATATATACTGCGGAAATGACAATTAAATGTCATGAGAGGTGGACCTACCAGTACCAAACAAGAGAGGGATATTGTGTTACCAATAGACCAGCAGTAACAGTGGAACGAATCGGTCAGGACATTTCAGTGACTTGGAATTTGGACGAGTATTCGGGTATCACCTGTGTGGGGTCCTGCCCAGTCGTCTGGTATAGGGTGCCTAAAAGATGCTGCGTTCTCGGAATGCCAGAACCAAATTCAAGCAAATCACATTATTAGTTTTTATTACAAATAAGAAGATTGTCAATTCTTCATATTTACAATGGTGTCGCAAGCGATGGGCGACATGCAAAGAATCAAATTTCTTTGCTCTATACAAGGTCCATGTAAGAAATTGATATGGATCACACGTCACTGCTATCGTAGCGCTCTCCTAGTACTGTGCAAACACTGTCCGCCTGAGGCTCGCAGAGGCGGAGTTTGTATTCTCTTCGGCTAGAGGGCGCTCCTGTCGTGGTGCGGTCATTGTCAGCGGGCTATTGGCTGACGTCGTCTCACCGCCTTCTTTGCTCTTACGGTCTTCGTACCTGCTCTTGTCGATACGCCGGAACACCCTGAATAATAAATCCGTCAGGGACGTTCCAACCCTTCTAAAATTGGCCAGGTTGAGAGTTGGAGACGTGATTTTGAGGTGGAAGCACGTATCAAAATCCACAGATAAACAAAGAGCAGGCAGACCTCATGTACTGACGCAGTGGCACTGTCGCGCATTGCGAGACTATCGTTACACCGCTTGCTATGAGCGGGACAAGACGGTCGTGAGTGTCAAAGCCCTACCACAAGATAAGCTTCCACAGTAAATGGGCTTAGGGAGTTACGTAGAATAGTTAACAGTAGTAGAGCAGCTTCTCATAACTCAGATATTGCTGCAGTCAGTGCTAAGCGATGCTTTAGGTGGAAAACTGGCACCATGTGGTTTGGGATGACGAATAACGCTGTACTCTGTGACATCCAGTGGAGGGTCTGGGTTAGGCGAATGCCTGAAGAACGTTGTCTGCCATCAAGTGCACTGCCAACATTGAGGTACGGAGGAGGGGGTGTTTATGTGAGATAGTGTCCCGACCAGAATAGAATGGATCACCTTTGGGATGAGGTAGGGCGTCGGCTTCACTCCAAATTCCAGTGTCCAACATACTTATCTTCTGAGGGTTGGGCTGTTGACGAATAATGAGGTGCCATTCCTCCACACTCGAACACCTCATTGAAAACAGCCTCAAGCCCTTATAACAGTGACCGGAGGCTACACTCCATATCAATGTCCATTGCTAGGTTCCCGGATAATTTGATCAGAATGCAACACAACTGCGAGCTACCTTTTTGGGGATACTGGGAGTGCCTTAAGGACTTACACAGTATGCAAGGGTCTCTGCATGATCGCTGTAGCCCTTAGGGATCATTTGCAAACAATAATACAAGCATTCTTTCACCGTACTTCGCAAGAAAGATGTGCAACGTAACAGTGGAATGGAATCTGGATCCTGTACTCTTAAACGAGAAGTGTAGGATTTGTCTGACGCTTGACCTTAGTCGCAGAAAAGTGTGGAGGGTCAGGTACGAAGACATGTATCAGACATGCTAACCAACGAGTTCAACAAGAACGATTTTACATAAAAATGGGAACACCTAAAACATGACTAATACGACGCAGGAATCCCGTTGGAATCAAAAGAGCTTCCAGTCGCCTCGGACTTTAAAAATACGGTTCCTGTGTCATTTTCAAGTAAATATTATACCATTCTTCCAGAAAAATAGTGAAAAGTTCGGGAAACGATGTTTGGGGGTGCATAGTGATCCACAAAGTAGACCAAAAAGGTTCAATTATATTGAGTCTGCTGAAAGTAGTGGCCAGGGGAGATGCTACGATTCATACTCACAAAACCAGTCCTGCACGATTCGAACTGTGTGAACAGGGGCACTGTCGCCTTGGAACACAGCATCACCAAACAGTGTACGACAAACATTGTACTATTAGATGGATGTGATTAGCGGAAATGATCTCATAATCTTTGGCTGTATTGCGCCCATGGAAAACCACGATGTGGTTGCTGAAATCGTCACTGAAAACCCGCCATGTTACACTTATCGAATGAAAACTTGGCTAAAAGTTGTCAATAGTTTGAATCAAGACTCGTTCGACAACATGACTTTCTTCCATTGATCCATTGCAGACTACAGTAAAGAAAAATAGTGAAGCTACGGAGGACCACATATTTTTTAACTGTTATCCGAGGTTTCTTCACTCTAATAATTGTAGTAGGGATCACATTTGATCATAGTAAACTTATTAGTATTACTATTAGCCACAGCAATATGATTTTCAGTCATAGTATCATTTGCCGAACAAAAAATAATTGTAATAATTTGATTGTATGTTATTGTAGTAGTAGTTAATGGCATTGTAAGAGTGATTATAGCATTTAGTACAATGACAAATGTAATAGCAGTCATCGTAATTTAAAATAACGGAAACCCATAGGTCTCCTGTCACAGTAAATGAAGATTGGACTCTCAGTGTACAAAGATGCCATAGAATACGCATAGATAGTGATCTTCGAGTTACAGTGATAGTCGTCGAAAGAAATAAAGGAAACGGTAAAACATATCTGCAGAAATGTCAATTTAGTTCAATATTCAGAGGAGGAAAAAGATAAGTAAGGGGTGAAGAATATGTTGATTATCTCGAAAATTCACATACATGTTATTCTGTGCCTTACAGTCCCCTTTTGTAGTGATGTAAGTGGACTATGATAAAGTGAAAAATAAATAACTGATAATATTCCAAGCCTGTTAATGACTTTACTATTACTGATGAATGGTTTTGGAATTTCAGCTGGCCATGCAGTTCCCTGTTTATGGAACATTCCTTTTGTTGTTTTTATGCTGACAGTGTTCGTGTTAGCGATATTCAGTTCTACAGTGACTTTTGCTGATGTTGTCCTCTTATTTTTCCTACAACGTTCTTCAATGGCCGTTTTGTCACGATTACTCAATACGCATTTTCGTTAACGTTGTTACTAAACGGTGATGTTTTTGCAGTTTCCCTGCATTCGGCATGATTCTCCGGTTGGGTGCCTCTTGAAATACCAAACATTTGGGCTACATTGTTCACGGAAGCATCCACCATACGAGCACCAACAATTTGCTCACGTTTGAAGTCACTTATCACTCATTGCTACGAGGTCCTTGGCTCACCGATTCTGGACACGAAAGTTGGGTTTTGACTTAATCTACCAGCAAGTCACCACTGTTCACATTGTGTCGTTTGGATTTCGTTGTCGACTGTTGGGACATTCCGGCGAGCGACAACGTGTGTTTTCAAGTTGGAAAATTTGAAACATCCTCCGGTGGAGTTTAACTGTACTGGGTTATTTTTAATTGAAGTGCACCAGCGGAATCTTCTGCCTTGTAGCCGTTAACGTTCCTCTTACCTGTCCCAGCCGTTGACGTAAGTTCAGGCACTGTATTTTCCTCATCGTGTTGTCGCTGTCCAGCACGGTCTGTAGTTTGAAATCTCAATGTACGGGGTGATCAAAAGTCAGTATAAATTTGAAAACTGAATAAATCATGGAATAATGTAGATAGAGCGGTACAAATTGACACACATGCTTGGAATGACATGGGGTTTTATTACAACAGAAAAAGTAAAAAGGTTCAAAAAATGTGGCGCTTCATCTGATCAGAATAGCAATAATTAGCATAACAAAGTAAGAAAAGCAAAGATGATGTTATTTACAGAGAATCCTCAATATGTCCACCATCATTCCTCAACAATAGCTGTGGTCGAGGAATAATGTTGTGAACAGCACTGTAAAGCATGTCCGGAGCTATGGTGAGGCATTGGCATCGGATGTAGTCTTTCAGTATCCCTAGAGATGTCGGTTGATCACGATACACTTGCGACTTCAGGTAACCCCAAAGCCAATAATCACACGGACTGAGGTCTGGGGACCTGGGAGGCCAAACATGACGGAAGTGGCGGCTGAGCACACTATCATCACCAAACGACGCACGCAAGAGATCTTTCACGCGCCATCTGTCGGATATTTTGTGAACTTTTTTTTGTTCTAATAAAACCCCATGTCATTCCAAGCATGTGTGTAAATTTTTACCTCTCTATCTACATTATTCCGTGGTTTATTAAGTTTTCAAATTTATAGTGACTTTTTGATCACCCTGTATACATTTATTCCCGTTGAACTGAAGCATTACGAGAAACACGTTGTTTTCCATCAGCGAGGTTAATGTAAGAGTGTTTCTGTTGTTCGTGGCCAACGAAGAAGCCAAATTGTTTACATAATCCACCAGTCGCTTTATCCTGATGTCGAAAGCACTAAGTAACCATACCGTTTCTGAGCAAATAGTGGTGTGTGTTAAGTCTCCTCTGCCTGTGATTATACAGTCTTTTAGTGTGTATATAACGCCGCTGAACTGAAACCAGCTGTTTAATTATACCACGCACGCCCAGCTTCTCTGTGCTGGAAGAGACTCGCGGGATTCTGTAGAAACGGCGAGAGCCAAACAGATGCGGGGCAGCAACGTCTGTGGATACAAAAGAGAGAATGGCTCTACGCCTGATGGCTGGCATCCCAGCAAGCTCGAGCGCCGCTGCGGTATCGAACTCAGGGGGCCGCCTGAATAGGCGGCTCGCTCCGAGAAAAGGGAGAGAGTAGGAAAGTAGATAGACAGACAGAGAGAGAGAGAGAGAGGACGTATTGACTCCTTCAGAGCGCTGTAGTGGTTTCACGCATGCTTAATGCCGGCGCGTCAAAACATGACTGTCGTTTGTAATGTGCAGCGACGTATTCCTCTCGCCGAGGGACTGAATGCGCTGTGTGTACAGTATTTGCATTGGCTTCCAACCCATCCGGGAGAGGTAATTTAACAAAATAATTTTGAAACTCAAATGTCACCATTACAAAGCTATTGTTTATGTGTTAATATCCTTGTGGCTCATTGGTTTGGTTGCGCCAATCTGTGCGAAATGTTATACGGGGTGAATCATAGTTGGTATGGGAAACTGACACGTTTTGATGATGATGGTTACTTTGTGGGGCGCTCGATGATGCGGTTATCAGCGCCCCTACCGATTCCCAATCTATTCACAGTCCATTCTAACCATTTTCCTGAATGATGACAACACAAACACGCAGTCCCCGGTTGGAGAAAGTACACAACACCGCCGTGAACTGAACCCCGGACCCTAATACGTGTGAAGTCAAACGAGAGAAACAACAGCGTTCCAGTAGATGGATCCGCAAATGAGCGATATGACTGCGGATTTTGGTTACACTGTTGACCTCTGTATCAAATATTGTTCTACTTAGTACAAAGGTAAGTTCAACGGAGAAAAAAGTTAGTCACTCTTAGACAGATCGTTGCAAAGATGATTCAGTACCGTATAATTTCACCCCTGTCTTTGTACCCACCAGGATTCGGTTAGGAAGTGAGTCCACAAGGATGCGCAGATACGTCGCGTTCAGATTAAGGCATTCGGTAAGGATTTGATCGTGCAGTTCCACCGAATTGCAGGTATGCAGCTGGTGGCGTTTTAGCCGTTGTTCCAACATGTTCCACAGATTTTCTAAGGGGTTCAGATCCGATGATCTTCCCGGCAGTCGACATGTAATAGGGTGGGGGAGTGTTCAGAAAACAGGTAACATGTTCTTCGAGCCCGATTAACTTCACTGCTTTCGTCTGTATGTGACTGCGTGAGCAACGGTCTACTGTGAGGTGACCAACTCCTAATTTTCATTGAATGCCGTTCCCGTTGCCAATGTTACCTCGCTAACGGGTTCACTGCCTGCAGCAATGCCTGTTGAGTTTGTAAGCAGTTTTGATCCACAAGCCACGGAACACGTGACCGGTTCCTCTGTCAGTATCTTTTCCGACTGCAGTAATGAAGCCGTATTTCGTGCCCACGTGTGTTACACAGCTACTTGTAGGCACGTAGAATAGTCCGCTGTGAAACATCAACAACGTTGGATTGGCCGTGGTAGACCCATTGACTGACCTGTCATATCATCCAACCTAACTCTATTAACTGGAGTGCCACATCACCCGACCTAACTCCGTTAGGCTTCTGATTATGGAGCTGATTAAAGGAGGATGTGTACGCTACGAAGGTGGATACAGGTTTAGAACTTGTCGCTCGCATCACCGACGCTGTTGGTCGCCTTAAGACACGCTGAGACGATGTTCAGTGTGAAATATAACACATCCTCCAATGCGTTGACAGGTATATTCAGACGGGTGAGGGGTTTCTTGAACACCCTTGTAGGAGGGATCAGTCATCTGTCCGACCATAATTCTGTCCACCACAGCGCCTACACAGCACTTCGGTAAGTAATATTCACACTTTGTAATCATTCATGGGTGTGTGTAGTCTTCAATCCACTCCAGTTCCGTAAAGATGGAAGATCGTACACATGTTCAGCGAACTTTATCATTTTATATTATCATGTAGAATAACCACACAAAGTATGTGACATTCTCTCCTGATTCGTTTTCAAAAGAACAGACATGACATATATATGAGACATAAATGTTACACTGAAAGAACCGAACCCCCCCCCCCCCCCCACAAACCCCAAATACACACACACACACACACACACACACACACACAAACACGGTGTAAATTTTAAGTTGGCAAACCAGAATAAATCGAAAAATAAATTTCACACGAATAAATGTGTAAAATCCTAAGTTGATTATTTTCGATGGGGACATTTGCTGGTGCGAAAATTAGCCCGCCACCCCAGCCCCCTGGGGGTGTGGTGGGAGGCAACTTTAAAATCTCAAATGGGAACTCCCATTTTTATTGCAGAATCAGATTCTACATAAAGAAACTACGTACATTTTGTCTTAAACATTTATTTGATTCTTGGTAGTTGGCGCTGTAATTCAAGAAAATCCATGTTCTGATTTTTGCGTGGAAAATGGTTACCGATAAATAAAAAATTAGTTCACTCGTTAGTAAGTAGGATATTTGGTTAGTTAGTTAGATAGTCAGATGATTTTTTGATAGTTAAAAGTTGTTTAGTCTGAAGACCACGAAACAAATAAAACTTATCCGAATCTGCGGAAAAAAGTAATACGTGGGTGAACATTTCTGAGACTCTAATTCCTCTCTCTCAAGCCCTGCCCTATGGGGAGAGAGGGAGAATTTTAGTGTTAGCGAATAAAAACTTACGAAGTAAATAAGAAGTTTTTATTCATCCGTAACCATTTCCCACGCAAAACTGAGCACATGGATTTTCTTGAATTGCAGCGCCAACTACCAAGAATCATAACAAATGTTTAAGACAAAATGTAGCCTATGTGGTTTTTCATGTAGAATCTGATTCTGCCATAAAAAATGGGGGTTCCCATTTGAAATTTTAAAGTTGCTCCCACCCCCAGGGGGCTGGGGTAGCAGACTTATTTTAGCACCAGCAGATGCCCCCCTCGAAAATAATCAAGTTTGAATTCTTCACACGCACGGCACAGCGGACACACCAGGAACCGCGGTGTTGGCCGTCGAATGGCGCTAGCTGCGCAGCATTTGTGCACCGCCGCCGTCAGTGTCAGCCAGTTTGCCGTGGCATACGGAGCTCCATCGCAGTCTTTAACACTGGTAGCATGCCGCGACAGCGTGGACGTGAACCGTATGTGCAGTTGACGGACTTTGAGCGAGGGCGTATAGTGGGCATGCGGGAGGCCGGGTGGACGTACCGCCGAATTGCTCAACACGTGGGGCGTGAGGTCTCCACAGTACATCGATGTTGTCGCCAGTGGTCGGCGGAAGGTGCACGTGCCCGTCGACCTGGGACCGGACCGCAGCGACGCACGGATGCACGCCAAGACCGTAGGATACTACGCAGTGCCGTAGGGGACCGCACCGCCACTTCCCACCAAATTAGGGACTGTTGCTCCTGGGGTATCGGCGAGGACCATTCGCAACCGTCTCCATGAAGCTGGGCTACGGTCCCGCACACCGTTAGGCCGTCTTCCGCTCACGCCCCAACATCGTGCAGCCCGCCTCCAGTGGTGTCGCGACAGGCGTGAATGGAGGGACGAATGGAGACGTGTCGTCTTCAGCGATGAGAGTCGCTTCTGCCTTGGTGCCAATGATGGTCGTATGCGTGTTTGGCGCTGTGCAGGTGAGCGCCACAATCAGGACTGCATACGACCGAGGCACACAGGGCCAACACCCGGCATCATGGTGTGGGGAGCGATCTCCTACACTGGCCGTACACCACTCGTGATCGTCGAGGGGACACTGAATAGTGCACGGTACATCCAAACCGTCATCGAACCCATCGTTCTACCATTCCTAGACCGGCAAGGGAACTTGCTGTTCCAACAGGACAATGCACGTCCGCATGTATCCCGTGCCACCCAACGTGCTCTAGAAGGTGTAAGTCAACTACCCTGGCCAGCAAGATCTCCGGATCTGTCCCCCATTGAGCACGTTTGGGACTGGATGAAGCGTCGTCTCACGCGGTCTGCACGTCCAGCACGAACGCTGGTCCAACTGAGGCGCCAGGTGGAAATGGCATGGCAAGCCGTTCCACAGGACTACATCCAGCATCTCCACGATCGTGTCCATGGGAGAATAGCAGCCTGCATTGCTGCGAAAGGTGGATATACACTGTACTAGTGCCGACATTGTGCATGCTCTGTTGCCTGTGTCTATGTGCCTGTGTCAGTGTGATCATGTGATGTATCTGACCCCAGGAATGTGTCAATAAAGTTTCCCCCTCCTGGGACAATGAATTCACGGTGTTCTTATTTCAATTTCCAGGAGTATATATATATATATATATATATATATATATATATACTGCATCCAAATTCAAGGACGACACAACACATGAAGCTTTCTCCTTCAACATGCGCGATGATGTTCTGAATTGTAACACGTTACATGCAGAAGCAGTATCGTATTTCTTGTTTAAATGGTTCATATGGTCCTGAGCACTATGGGACTTAACTGCTGAGGTCATCAGTCCCCTAGAACTTAGAACTACTTAAACATAACTAACCTAATGACATCACACACATCCATGCCCGAGGCAGGATTCGAACCTGCAACCGTAGCGGTCGCGCGGTTCCAGACTGTAGCACCTAGAACCGCTCGGCCACTCCAGCCGGCGTATTTCTTGTTATGTCAGTCCATTGCTGACATCTGAAAAGATTACAATAGTGACATTTTCGTAGGAACAAGGGCAATACTTTTTTGCAGGTTAGTGGCGACTCCTTCGCGTCAGCTACCGAAGTTAAGCGCTGACAGGCTGGCCTATCACTTGAATGGACGACGATCCGATCTGCCGAGCACGCTGGCGAGCGGGGTGCACTCAGCACTTGTAAGGCAAACTGAGGAACTGCTTGATTCAGAAGAAGCGGGTCCGGTCTCGTAAACTGACATATGGCCGGCAGAGCGGTGTGCTGACCATATGCCCCTCCGAATCTGCATCCAGTGACGCCTGTGGTCTGAGGACAACACGGCGGCCTGTCGGTACCGCTGGACCTTCCAAGGCCTATTCTGACGGAGTTAAGTTTAGTTTAGTGGCGACTCAGTACCACATATTATTTATTATCTCGCAAGAGGCTCATTATCTGGTCCTACGTTCATGTTTTTTGCTTTGAGTATCGTTTATTACACACGACTCAGTTTTCACTGTTAATTATAATGCAGACTGTATGGTGACCGTCATATCACGTAAACCATTTTAACACTGATCGGTTTTCGTTTGTAAGCAGTCAAATAACGATTAAATCTGTAATTAAAATCTGTCCAAAAACAGAGTGACAGAATTAGGGCTACCTCACCTGTTGATCACTAGCGAAATTTCTGATGTTGGTTATCTTTGGTTGTGTGTTGAGTTTGCGGTTACTTCTTCTGTGTGTGGTATCTTCCCTGTTTCTCCTCTGTGAACCGAGCTATTGAATGCCCTTGGACATTGCTTCCTCCTTGCAGTTGTGCCTTGAGAATGGCAGGGTGTGCTCCTGCCGATATATCGGCGGTGGTCGACGACGTCACCCGGCAGCAAGAACATAAATTATTTGAACATTCAATTCGCCGGGAAAAGTTAAGGTCTCTTAGTTTCATTAATATTCTCATATTAAAGGATCGATGATTGGTCTTTTCGTACTGTAAGAAAAATTAAAATGGTTCAAATGGCTCTGAGCACTATGGGACTCAACTGCTGAGGTCATTAGTCCCCTAGAACTTAGAACTAGTTAAACCTAACTAACCTAAGGACATCACAAACATCCATGCCCAAGGCAGGATTCGAACCTGCGACCGTAGCGGTCTTGCGGTTCCAGACTGCAGCGCCTTTAACCGCACGGCCACTTCGGCCGGATAGAAAAATTAAAGCTTTTCGGTAGAAATCGAGTTTTGTTGTAGGAAAATACGCCTTATTAGCCCCGCGAGGCAGTCTGTTCGTCCGATCAGTGATGTTATTAAAATTTCGATTAAGCTAGTAAGACAAACATTATTATAGAAATACTTAAAAACCATAGTTCTACGTATTGCTACGCACACGAGTATATCCGAGGATACATTCACTGCAGAATTTTAATATTATTTTTGCCGTGAAGTTGGAATCTGACGTAAGTATAGGGTAGTGACCAGGGTCAATGCAAAACCAACATTAAAATCAACGGCGAAAACGTGTAACGTTGTACTTATTGCTCGGAAGAAATGAGAGGACGAAGAACTGTGTTGAATTCATAATTAAATCATGATCCTAAGCTGTCGACAGGCGTTCATATACAACAACGGGGACAGTTGAAACTGTGTGCCCCGACCGCGACTCGATCCCGGGAGCTCCCGCTCACATGGCGGACGCTCTGTGCATCTGAGCCACCGAGGGCATGGAGGATAGTGCGACTGCAGGTTTTTATCGCTTGCGCGCTCCCCGTGAGACTCACATTGCAACGTAATGTCCACACAACGTTCGTAATGCCGCTGCCCATTACACTCATAACTCGCGGCAGACAATCTTACCGAGTCCGGTAAGGCTTTGAGCAAGGCGTGTGCATCCAGCACAGAAGAAGGAGGTCAATGGCCGGTTAACCGTAACTGTATGAAAATGGTATCCGTTCTTTCGGACAAGTGTTATTCCGCTGTCTAAGTACCTTTTATTATGACAGGAATTATTGGTATCTACGAGGAGGAAACTAGAAACTAATTCTGGAAATCATTTGCAAATTCATTTCCGAAAATAAACGGAATGTAAGAAATGGAGCCGTGGTGGATTCTTCAACGGCAAGAAAAGTCCGAGCGCTGTTCCTCCCCAAGTACTGAACTTTGTTCATTATTCATGCTCTAGGACATGTGACGGCAAACTTCTTAAACCACGTTTCTTTCTCTCTTTTTGACGTGCGCTATTGATTAACGAGGTTCTACTTCTCAAGCACTTCATACAATAGAAAAGTTTAGCGGAGTGTGATGCTTTCTCCATTTTAATGGGCGATTTTTAAATTCAAATGTTCCGTGTTGAACCGGAGAAAAGTGTAGGCCACTCCAAGGAATACTTCTGTCTAAATGTCTTATTTAACCTCGTAAAATAGATTATTACTTTGCCTCGCTTTTAACCACTGAATCAGTGCTTTGTGGGATACTGTACCACATACCGGTAGGTAGTACCAACGATTCAATCTAGCTATTAATTAGTTGGGTCAGCCGGCCGGTGTGGACGAGCGGTTCTAGGCACTTCAGTCTGAACCGCGCGACCGCTACGGTCTCAGGTTCGAATCCAGCCTCGGGCATGTATATGTGTGATGTCCTTAGGTTAGTTAGGTTTAAGTAGTTCTAAGCTCTAGGGGACTGATGACCTCAGATTTAAAGTCCCATAGTGCTCAGAGCCGTTTACTTGGGTCAATGAATTGTTGACACGCTGAAATTTAATTTCGGAGGACAGTGTTCAATTCACTGTCCGGCCATTTATAAATATATGATCTGCGTTTACTCAAAATCGGTCAGAGCACTGTACACTAATGGAAAAATAATCCCAAGATGAATTTCTGTGAAATAAACGTAAGTTGTAGGTGTGGTTCTTTTGCTTCAAATACGTGCTGTAACATTCGTGAACGTTGAGACTGGACGTGGTGATCTGATGTTGGACAAGAATGCCTTTAACACAACGGTCATGCTGTTATGAACAACCCAGGGTGTATGAACGAGGCTACGAGAACCGATGTTCCTTCCGCGATATTGCAGAAAGATTTCACTGGAACGTAGCTACGCTGTACATGGTTGCTGGAAGCGGTGGCCCCGAGAATGTGCGGTCGCAAGAAGGCCGGAGTCTGAACGGCCACTAAAAGGCATGACGTTTGTGTTCGGCGTATGGCTGTGGCTTATCGTATTACGTCTGCAGCAGCCATTCGAGCAGCGGTTGGCACCACAGTGACACAACAAACTGTTAAATATCGGTTGCCCAAAGAACAGATCCGAGCCAGATGCTCTTCAGTGTACATTCCACTAACCCAAAATCACCGCTTATTGGAGGGCAGAGTTGAGGTCTGTTGCACTGTTGTATTTTCTAATGAAAGTCGATTGCGCCCCGGTGCCAGAGATGGCAACAGGAACACTCTCGCTGTTGTCCCACACACCCTGACTGCGAAAACTTACATCAGTCTGGTGAATCGACCTGCTGTGATGCCATTCATGAACAGCATTCTAGGGAGTGTTTTCTAACAAGATAAGGCTCGCCCACATACCGCTGTTGTAGCCCATCATGTTCTACAGGTTATTGACTGTTGCCTTGGCCTGCTCAGTCACCAGATCTGCCTCCATTCGAATACGTATGGGACATCATCGGACGACACCTCCAGAGTTATTCACAACTTTCATTAACCGTCCCTGTATCGACTGGCCAAATGCAGCAGGCATGGAATTCCATTCTACAAACTCACATTCAGCAACTACACGACAGTTGCAATCCACATTCTGGCGGTTAAATAATTTATTAATGTACCAACGTTTCACAGTAGCAATGACATTTCTCGCGTGCACTAACCTGGAAACTTGCAATGTTAATCATTAGACAAACGTATTCCCTAAATTTCATTAATCTACATTAACTTTTTCTTGTTTTTTTGTGTGTATCAGTGTAGTTTCTTTGAAACTTGGTTGTCCTTCGTCTCTAATGACCTCGTTGTTAACGGATCGTTAACGCTTTCTTCATTCCCTCAACTTAGCTATTTATGTAAAATTCGCGTTATCGAACCTGGCATACAATTGTTCACCGTATGTATATAGTTACATTTTGTCATTCTAGTGTATATACAGGGTGGTCAGAAAATGTTTTAAATGCTTATAGGGATGTTACAGGGCAGGTTGTACTGAGACATAAATGTTAAGAAAAAATGTGATACGTTGCTCCGTTTCCGAGTTATTTAGCATAGAATTTAGCCAATCGAGGCGTCGTGCGCTCACATTCAAGCGGCCTACCAGAGACGGTGTTCCCCAACGAGTGCTTTGTCTCGTTAGCTGAAACTTGAATTTACGCGCGCGACGATCTGATTAGCTAACTTCAACGCTAAATATCTCGGAAACGGCGCAACGTACCGAATTTTTTTGTAACATTCATATCTCAGTACAATCTGCCCTGCAACATCCCTACAAGCGTTTCAGACATTTTCTGACCACACTCTGCATCCTAACAGTATCTTTGAAATACTGAAACCGAGGCTGAATCCAAGATCTGTGCTTTACGAAGCAAATTTGACCACCGAATCAACTGACGCATGAGGGAACATTGATTTACCTAACAAAAGAGAAGATATTTCGAGTTCAAGTGTTAATTTTTAAGCCGTAGGTTCGAAGCATTACAGGGGGGCTCAAGTAAGATATCTGTTATCCGTTACTTGGTACCTGAATTGAGATAATATATTGAGAAATGCTAATTTTTGTGCTAATAATATACGGAATGGTAAGTGTAAAGGGAAGTCAAGGTTTTGGCTTCTGACTGGAATTGAATTGTCTCTAAAGGCTGTACCCGTACATACATTTAATTCGCACAGCACTGATTGTGTAGATATAATGATTTCGTAAAGGTAGTAGAGACTTTTGATTGAAGAATAATGTCAGAAATTGGAAACATTGCACTGCTGTATCGGTTTGCATTACCTAGCAACAATTTATTAATTTATGCAACAGTAAATTTGCCGTAATTCAAAACAGTACTTCTTTGCTAATGCTTTTCATACATTCTGTTGGTTGACTTCCTTCCATGATTTCCTTTTTATCTTATAATTTTACTGGGCTTTAGTCTAATTTTTGAACAGCAGTTATACATTCCAATAACATAACTTTCGAGATCGCCCTCCACCACACCGTAAATTTTTTGCTTGACAATATATTGAACAGACGTTACAGTTCTTCTTATCGGTCCACGGAGATTTCTAACCAAACCAAATAATTCACCTTGGGAACCGACACCATGATGATAGGGTTCTACTGCTTGATTTTGTCTACGTTACGTTATAAGCATTTCAGTCTACTGATTAACCTAAAATATTTACCCTCGTCTTTGGCAATCATAATAAGTGGCGAACAGCAACTGGAAACCATACAGAGGAAAATATAATGACTATGCAGAGAAAGATTGTACTTAAGTCATGATTACAGGAGGTTATATGTTTCCACTGAAATGTTTGTTCTGAACACCCTCTTTACGCATTTCTGTTTCGGTTCTTAAAAACGACACATATTTGGCCTACATAACTCACAAGAGCATGTTAAAGTTTGTTTACCAGATATCCACATACGGAGAAGTCCATGCATAATGTGGAAGCTAGTCACGCCACAAACATCGCGGAGCAAATTCAGAATCAAGAGCTGACACGGAACGTAACGCAAAAAATACATTGAAAATCCATGTCTGCAAGTAGGAGTACGTCAATTTTACGTGGACAGTGGACAATGACATCCAGAGAAGCTTCCGATCACAACTGGTTGGTCGCTATCAGCGGCCACGCATGTAAGGTTAGGTGCTTGCGGGTTAATAGTGTATGTTTGTAGGCACTGCCGCTAGGTGCGCTGCTTTCTCCACGTTCTGCACAGAGAGGAACCGACCACCAGCGCTACGTCGGCCACATTTCGTCCGAACTGCTGTCGTACGTAGGTATAGCTCGCGTCTCGTTGGACGGCACTTCAGCGCAGAGAGGCGGAACAATAAGGAAGTGCGGAGGGATGAGAATTGCGCATGCGCGGCAGTAAAGCGGTCAAACAAAGTCCACGTTGCCGAACTGCGTTGTTGTGGACAACAGTCAGGCTCATTTGCCCACGGTGCATAGTACAATACGTTCAAGCCTGTGAGGGGAATAGTAAATGTTAAAACTAAGTTCTATCAGCCGTCATGAGAGAAATCTTAATTAATGTCTTGACGACACTACACCCACTGCTACATAGATTTACTCCGCGTGATGCTGAGAGGCGAGAACAGCTGACACAGCTTTGTGAAGACGTGAAGCACAATTTTTATCTAAATGACAATTGTTTAACGACGAGATCATTGTAACTGCTAGCAATAATTATCACTTATTTCGGTATGATTATCACTAAATATTTAGTATACAACGACATTAACTTCAAGCACTAACCGAAATCATATTTGCTTGACAACTGCTTCTACTAAATAGAAATTTTAGAAATGTGCATGAGGTGTGTGTTGATGTGTTTGATGGTAGTTAATTGCAATCACTGGGCATAAAAAGAAATTAGCGGTAGAAAAGACCGACGAAAAGACTATCGTAAAAATGATCAGTAACTTGACTTATTTTTCGCGGTTAATGGGAATTATGAGTGTAAAC
This sequence comes from Schistocerca nitens, assembly GCF_023898315.1. NCBI lineage: Eukaryota > Metazoa > Arthropoda > Insecta > Orthoptera > Acrididae > Schistocerca > Schistocerca nitens. The sequence goes on along the minus strand of NC_064618.1, from coordinate 187,166,015 downwards.
TAACTCGTTCGACATTACAGTGAAAGGCCGCATTGGTAATCCATTGAACAAGAAAACAATTAACAATTATTTGCAAATAACGGCAGGGAATGATGATCGATAACATAGAAAACCACCGATATCTCGACAGGTAACAGTTACTGTCATTTTAGGGCCTTATCCAGTTCGTGCATTGAAAATGACACAGGTTTACGTGGGGAAATATCGGACTTTCGACGAATTTATCCATGAGCATTCTCGCGTGTTATTAAAGCATACAACGTGGTGTGGTGCTGAAAACTTAACTTCTCCTTGGGAAATATGTTAACATTATAGTCTGCATAATTCAAAGAATACAAGTCCGAATCAAAGAGGCTAGGAAGTTCTCATTACTATGTACGCAACTGATATGTTGACAAACACATTTTTTAAACCACGAGTCTTTAAAACAAAGAAATATTATACTTTGTTTCAAAGTCTACATCGTAATACCATCATCACTTCCATTTGAGTCTGTTTCCGAATAATCTGACTAAGTTTGTGATGACAGGTTCAAGGCTTATATTCATCATCACTTCCTTGTCCAATTATTCTTTCTCTGAGCCCACGCTACAGGCGTGATATTGGCTATCGCCTCATGCACAAGCGATTCAGCATATATTATCCTGAATGTTTTTTCCTTCTTCCACATATCCTTAACCCTTTGGTCAAATTAATTCCATGGGGCTACACTGACAGCGACACGTGGGTAAACACAAAACTGTGTGATCCTTTTCTTGTGCAAGGAAATCAAGTTTGTACGCTTTGTCACGTGACTTGATTAAATTAACGAACTGCAGGAGATCGGCACGAGTCTGGTTTATACTGTACTTAATATTTCTGTTTTTAAACCAAAAATAATTTCTCCTTTTTTGGTGTTTATACTTGGTGTTTCCTCTGTAACAGTAGAATTATAACTGGGAATGACCGACTTCAGAGCAAGATATGAAAAGAATTGTTAATCACGTCACGAAACCCATAGCGTTCGTTTTCCGAATGATAGTTACTGCTATTTTTCTTACATGTAAATACAAATTTACTCTCAGAAGCAAATCCAGAAGAGCAGTCAGTATGCAGAATGATTATCTGAGAACCCATTCCTATGAAAACATTAAAACCGCCAGTACCATCAGTCATTTTCCAGCACATCTTCTTGCAATGATTCTGATTGACCCATGTTCCATCAAGGTAGTACATTGTTGAACTATCTCCTTCTCTCGTATCGTGAACCATTATATGGGATATAGTTCGTGCTGCACCTATGTCATTTCTTTGAACTAAAAACTCCCTTCTTGACGTGTCTGGAACCAACGTCTTTTAAAATTCTTTACATTGACGAAGCGCTTACCACTGAAGAAAGTTTTCTCCTGCACAACTGCAACATGTTTTTGTCTTGTTGGGTATTCATCATTCGTATGGAGCACCTTAAAACATTATTAAAATCATCCATTTGTGTTACAGCTTCCTTTGATTTCGATGCTTTCCAGGTGACACGAAACCAACTGTTTCTATGGTTCCTACAGCTCTGAGCTTTCATTTACAATTCTCTTTACAGTTCTCTTGCGTACACCGCATGGTTCTAGAGTCCATTCTTGTGTCATCAGATGTCAACAGTAGGAGACCTTTCACATTCACGTTTGAAAAAGTTATAAATACGATGAATAATGCTCCTCACCTGCTTGTGAAGTACTTATTGCCGTCACCTGACGTTTTTTTTAAATCGCACTTCAAACATTTACAGGTACACATTCACAGCTATGCTACTACAAGAAAGAAAAAGAAAACAAAAAAACCTGACAGTTGAATGAATAATTCAGTTGTCGGGAAGTAGGGCAACAGTGCAGCATGTAGGAGCGAGATATTCGCTGTTTAGCTGTAACTCGTAGCACATTATTGGGTGTCAGTGTCTAGTGGAGGGGGATGCGCAGACAGGCTGAAAATTGGGCCGCCTACCAACATGATGCGGAATTTAACAGTGGACGGTACCGGAGTGCATATTCCGCTGCGATGCCTCCGCCACTGACAATGGGGAAGCGCCTACTCATCACCATCGATTTCGCCCAAGTTCATGGTATGTGCGGCGCTTGGCCAGATATGAAAGTGGAAGCTATTAAATGGAAAAGATAGCATTTCTGGTGTGAGTCGTTCGCAGCATCAACTACTCATGTTAGCATAGTTTGTAGACACGGTGTAATGCAGCAGAAAGGGGACAGAGTAGTAATGCAAGGGTTGTGGTGTAGAGTTCCTTAAGCGCTAACTCTTTTTATTTTTTTATTTAAATTTTTGTAGTATTTACACTGAAAAATTCTAGTATATTGTATTTATTAATATTTTCTTAAAACGCATGAAATGAATGGCAAAGAAAAATTTTGTACTGCAAATAATTTCCAACTAAGGATTTTGCGAACAGTGCCCACGAGGACTCCGCAAATAACTTTCCAAGAATGGGTTATAATTAAAGTGGAGAATTCCTTCCTGGAATTTTATTTGTAGGCTAATCCCAAATTTTCCTTCGCCTTTCTCACCATTTAAGAAAATATTAACAAGATAGTTATATACAATATATTGATCATTATTTAGAATTATTGTAGTGCAAGTAACGTAAAAATTGAAAAGTGGAAAATGTTTCCGTATAGTAACGACCTCTGGTTACAATTGTCTACTCTTTCCACTCTGTGCAAATTTTACCTAGAAATAAGGATAATGTAAATGAATCATGCCTCGCCCGACCCCCGCCAAACAGCTATTTTTCTCTAAACGCTTGGCCATTTGCAGCACTAAATTGTGTCACACTCATTTATGGCCAAAGCCTGCATATACCATAAATTTGGGCGAAATCGGTAATGGTGAATTTCCAGCTTCCGCTGATGAGACGCAAACACAGGATGACATTGCTAGAAATATACTAGTAAACGACATTTTAAGTACTGGATCGTTGCTAGACAAGTAATATCTCTTTCAGTTTACTCTTACACTATACGAAGTTCGTAAACTGTTTAGGCACCCATATATTTCTGCTTTAGAGCTTCTTCAGACGGCGTGTCATTATTCTAACACGAACGTAGACCAGAAAATTAGATGGTGTAAGATTTGTGTTCAAAAATGGTTCAAATGGCTCTGAGCACTATGGGACTCAACATCTTAGGTCATAAGTCCCCTAGAACTTAGAACTACTTAAACCTAACTAACCTAAGGACATCACACACACCCATGCCCGAGGCAGGATTCGAACCTGCGACCGTAGCAGTCCCGCGGTTCCGGACTGCAGCGCCAGAACCGCTAGACCACCGCGGCCGGCTAAGATTTGTGTTCCCTGTTACGAGAAAAAAAGTAAAAATTGAACAGATGTTGATCCAGATAAGGTTCAAACGCAAGCACTTGTCCCTTTTTGATGATCAACAAATGTTTGAATGCGTAATAAAAAGTAATCACACAACATTTTGTATAATCATTCATGGACTCAGAGTGAGTGTGTTTCACGGATAACTTTATGAGTAACAAGCTCTTTTGAGATTCTCAAACTGCAAACCCTACAAAAATAACGCATTAAAAGAACAAATATAAAACTGTCTCTATCACACAATAAATATGAAGGACTTAATTTAGACAATAAGTCTGCATATTTGGAATGTCACGAAACTATAAACCACTGCCAAGACGATTAGTTCAGCAAAAATCTCCAAGTGGGAGTGAGTTATTAACAGTGAAGAGTGCTACAGCACCCAACTACAAGTGCGAAAGAGATGTACTAAAAATTTATACACACCAAGCGTCAGTGCTACACCTAAATCGAAAAAAAAAAACTTCAGGATCGTAATAATACAGGCTTCATAAATCTTGGTGATCGTATGCATGAAATTTTGATGAAATGCAGTGCGTAAAAGATCAATATTCTCAAATACTCTAGCTGCGAATGCTCGTTACAGGAACGAACTAAAACAGCTATATGAAACTATGAGACTCACTGCGAATGAAGTAAGGAAGCAAAAACCCGGCATAGTGCCAGACTAGCTGCTAAATGAATGACAGATAGTCAAATACATACCGCACTTCAAAACTTGTAGTTTCATGACGAATGATTTCTTATTTTACCTCTCAAGAAGCAAATCTTAAAAACAGGTAAAAGCTCGTAACTATGCTCACAGTGGTAAAATCTATACAACCTGCTGTCTAAACACAGAGTCTACACACGTAAATAACCTAAGTACTTTCCAATTGTTCTTACACCTTCCAGCTGTGTCATGTACAGAGTCGTCCCTCTGGCTTTAACATTTATCCTAACGTTGTATCAGCCTTCCAGTACCCTTATTATAGAAGACAGTCGCGTGTGTTTTCCGCCGTCTCTATACGTTTGTCTGCAGCTATTTTTCTGTGCCAAAATGTCTGTATAGCCAGCAGTTCACGTGCGGGGAGATGAAACTCAGAGAGAGTTAAGTCCAGGTTGTATAGTGGGTGCTCAAACACGTCACACGTCACATTGCAGGAGCGTGTTCATTGCTTCTCCAGTGTGCGGCAAAAATTGTCATTAAGAAGGAAATGCATGTAAGATACGTTATGTGGACTGCATAAAACGAGCCAAGTCTCTCACCAGGCTCTCATACTTGGTGGGAGACACTATTTTCTACACATCTTAAAGTGTTCACTGTGCTCTCAGAACTGAAAAGAGTGACGCGACTCGTGATGACTGGGTGTTGTGTGCTGTTCTTAGGTTGGTTAGGTTTAAGTAGTTCTAAGTTCTAGGGGACTGATGACCATAGATGTTAAGTCCCATAGTGCTCAGAGCCATTTGCACCATTTTTTGAGTGACGCGACGCGGTTGATGGGGATATTAGAGACACTGCCCAACACAAACGTGCAAAGATTCATCACATTTTCACAGTGGTTTCCATTTCGCAACCGATCGGACCTTATTAAACGGATAGCCCTCGTTCCAGTAAACACATGTTGAGTCCCATCCTAGCCTATGACATCACAAGAAGGCTAGAGTTTTGTTGTAGTTTGTTAGCATGAAGGCTATAGGGATGTGACTTATCTCCTTTCCTGAGTGCTTAAGGTTTACATGTGACGCTAGACCAGTAGTAAACACTCCAGAATGCTGATAACTGCTTACATGTAGCCGAAACTCTGGCCTGTACAAGGAGTGTGACCACGTGGTCACATACCCAAAAAAGATTTACTTAAAATAATGACCATCGTCGAATACACCGGTAAGACTGTTAAGTGCTTCAGGTTCAGGTACAATGATCGCAGTGACGCTTCTCGGCGTAATAGTTTTTAAACTCTGCCCTAATTGGCTCCTCCTGAGTTTCATTTCTGCTCACATGAACCGCAGGCTATGAAGAAAACATTTTGGCAGAGACAACGAGTGTAGAGAACTGGTGGGAACAAAGGTGGCTGCCTTCTATGACGAGGGTTCTGGAAAGTTGGTAGAACGCTACGACAAATTTCTAAGTAGGAAGGAACTACCTGTAAAGTGTAGCTAACTATTCAAAACAAAACATTTTTTATTTTGTTAGAGGTTCCCATTCCGGGACAGATCGGGAATTACTTTCGGAATAGTCCTTGTATGTATATGACATACAGAGTCCAATACATAAAAAAATCGTGACACACTTTGATGCGTAGAATCTTTCCAACTACGTAACAACTTTTTATTAATATGATTTTCAGCCTGTCCGTTGGTTGAGTACCACAGCAATATACTTTGATTAGGAATATTATTTAAAAGTGGACCAATGAACTGAAACCTCATGAATATTACATATACAGGAGTATCATTGGAGAAAATTATTGGCAGGGGGGGGGGGGGGGGGAGGATGAGACGGCGAGTGGAAAGTTGCATGAAGCATATGAAATACATAACATTATTCAAATACAATACACGAATACATAACATCATTCAATTATTCTAACATTTGAAGAGTAAACGTTGTGTACATAACCAACATGTAATAGGAAGGAAGATACGAAGTCTTTTCTTTAGGAATAAAATTTAAAATAAATTAATGAACTGGAACCCCAAGAACACATTTGCAATGCGGTATCACAAAGTAGCGTCTTTTGAAAATACGCCTAACGGCAAATGCACTTGATAATTTACATTTTCTCGAATGGCTCACGTTTATGTGTACTTGCGTTCCTGACGTCTTGTGGTATTTATATATAACTTTTGTAATTTTACCTTTGCCTTAGTTTTGGCCTGCCGAAACGCGTCATAAATGATGTAGCGATCAAGACGTTTCTACTACTATATGCCAGTTTAAATGGTTGCATACCTTAAAAATGGATGACTTCTTCAGTCAAATGGGGGGAAATTTAATTTTAATTTTAGTAATCAACAGCCTCAGTTGCATCGCTTACCTAGAATTAACCTAGGTTTCAGTCGGGATAACCGACCCTTTTTCAGAATAACAATAACTACCGTTTGTCCATAGTGGATATCGTCAAGCTAAAACTACAAATCTATAAATTATCGTCAGACTATAAAACTTATGTGGAACTCCTTCGGCCCCACTTCGCAACCGCGATGCGGCAGCCACGAGTGCTGTACTGGCCAGTACAGCACTCGTAGCTGCCTGCACTGGCCAGTACAGCACTCGTGGCTGCGGCATTGCGGTCGCGAAGTGGGGCCGAGGCACTTCCATATACGTTTTATAGTCTGACGATAGTTTATGGATTTATGGTTTTAGCTTGACGTTGTCCATTATGGACAAACGGTAGTTATTGTTATTCTGAAGAAGGTTGGGTTATCCCGACCGAAACCTAGGTGAATTCTAGGTGAACGGTGCTGTTGATTATTAAAATTAAAATTAATATTCATACGGTTGCTGACAGGGCGGCGAAACGTTGAAGATATGTAAATGGGGGAAACCTTGATTCACCAAAATGCAATTCTAGTGTTTTTGCAACAATGTGGTTGGGCCTAGAACTTAAAAGTGCATATCACAACCACGACCTCGTACCCTTTAAGGATATATGTCCTAAGGTCCGATGATGGCGGCTTTAGTTTCGCTGAAACCGGTAATCGTGGAATAAAAAGAATTCCTGCAATCTTGGCTACCAGTTTATTGTTGTACTTTAAGGATAAAATCAAACTTCAAACTTCTGTTAAAGTTGATGCACGTCAAATGACACAGCTGTAAGCAGGAGGCTAACCAAAAGAGACTGATGTTAGTTGTCACCGTCCGACAAATTACTATCTCCTTTCCTCCGTTATCTCCTGGCAAATCTGTTCTAGCGCAAGAAGGATCTGGTAGAATGAGCTGCGCTGGTTTCGCCGCCTTCCTGCGGCTGTGATCTTTCCCTTCTTCTGGGCTACACGTGACCCCCACCCCCGGCCACCAGCAGAGCCGGCCGCGGCGCGGTATTTTCACCGTCCGGTGGCAATGACCTGCCCCCCACCCCTCCCCTCCCCGAGGTGCGGCCTTTCTACAACAGAGCTTCTAGCGTCGGGCGTCGCTGGCTGGCACTGTGCCCACGCGGTGGCCAGGCAGCGTCGGCGTCGGAGCCGTGGGCTGGCAGGCGGCCGTTTATTTCTGCCTGTTCGCGGAAAGCCCCCGGGGACGACGCGAGAAGAGACGGCCGGCGCCTTCCTCCGAGCGACCGCGGTGACAAGAGGGGCGGGATCAGTTCGCGCTAGGACACTGTGTCTTCAATCTTATTGACCGGCTGCCTGATGGGGGGAGAGGTAAAAAAAAGAATGAGGCCGGCGAAGAGTGCTTTTGTGCCGCTGCTATGCATGAAATAGTTTCCCCCGCATCAAATTTTCACTGCGCGGTGGAGTGAATGCTCAACTGAAGGTTCCTCGCAGTAGCAGGAGGGAGATATAGGTGCCAGCGGATAGAAGCTTCGCCGGGGTCCTTGAGTTGGACTTGCACTGCGCTGCTAGCCAGAATTGCGACCGCAAATTGTAACGAAAGGAAGGTAGGCACGTTGGCACTTAACATAAATCTGGAACTGTACCCCCGTGAGGCATCTTATGATCCCCGGCGGCGGAGAGGGGTGAAGGGTGAAGACGGCGGGCGGGGAGCGGCCGTGAGGGGGGGGGGGGGGACGTACCGTACCAGCCTGAATCATACATGTCAACATCGTGGGATTGGGAGGGGGGCAGCAAGAAGCGGGGAAACAGGCTTGGCCATTGTATCCTTCCGCCAGTTATCTGTGTTATTCTTAGAGGGCGAAACATTCGCGGGAAACACATGCTATTTAACATGTGGACCAAAACTTCAATACTGAAAGTACTACAAGGAAACCTAGTACCATGCTTCACAAGAAATTAACACTTTTACTGTTACGTTGCTTTGATTATATATACACTGACGGAAAGAAACTGCAACACCAGAAAAATAATTATAGAGTAGAGAAATCTCGGAAATGTATTTGTCTAGGTTACATAGTCAATTGATGAATATTGCAAGATAATTTATTAATGATAGCGCGAGATAAGCAGTTACAAATGTGGAATCCTGGTAAAATACTAAACAGTATAACTGCCAGAATATCGAATGCAAGCATGCAAACGCCGTGAATTGTGTTCTACATGCGCCGGATATCAGTTTGCAGCATATAGTTCCACGCCTGATCCACTTGGTCGGGCAGTACAGGGACGGTTGATGCTCGTTGAATGAATGAGGCTGTAGTTGCCGTCCCATTATGTTCTATACGCGCTCGATTGGAGACAGATCTGGTGATCTAGCAGGCCAAGACAATGTGTCGACACTCTCTGGAGTAAGTTGGATTACAACAGCGGTATGTGAGCGAGCGTTATCCTGCTGGAAAACACCTCCTGGAGCGCTGTTCATGGATAGTAGCATAGCAGGTCGAATCATCAGAGTGGTGTACAAATGCGCGATCAGGTTGTGTAGGATAACAACGGGAGTGCTTCTGCTACCTTACGAAAGTGCATCCCTGACCATAACTCCAGATGCAGTTCCAGTGTGTATAGCACAAAGACATGTTCGTTGCAAGCTTTAAGCTGCCTCTTTCTGTCCAACACACGGCCATCACTAGCAACGAGGCAGAACCTGCTGACATCAGAACGAACCACCCTGCTCTCCAAAGAGCTTTCACTTGACAGTTCGCGTCAGTGGAATACATGTTGCAGGGCGTCTGACACGGAGCTGTTCTTGAAGAAACCCATCTGTAAACAGTTCGTTGTGTCACTATGGAGCCAGCACCAGAACCATATTATGAACAAAACGCTCTACCCTCTCGGTAATTCCATGTAACCGTCGAGAGCCTGGTTTTCTTGCTACTGTACATTCCTCTAATTGCCGCTTCCAGCAGTTATGTACAGTGACTACATTCCTGCCAAGTCTTTCTGCAGTATCGCAGAAGGAGCATACAGCCCTTACAACATAACCTCGTTCAAAATTTGTGAGTTGTTGGAAATGGCATCTTTGTCGCCTTAAAGACAGTGTTGACCGATATCATCTCACAGCGTCCAATCTCAAAGGGAACAAACGCTCACAACTGTTACATCATGTATCTAAAGGAAATCTGATTTTCATCATGTTTCAGATGTCGAAACAGAGTACTAACTTTTGTTTATGCCGCACAACTCCTTCTGTGACTTTTTCCGTCAGTATATTCAAATTTATTATGTAATTTAGAAATTCCATTCTCAGAAGATGATATGTGGACCTTTTTCTCAAAAACTATTCAAAATTTCTCGAAAATTCCAGCTGTTTTATCTCTTCGCATGTAGTAAGTTTGTCTCATGAGGTGTTTTGAATATATCGAATAGGAGAAGTTTATTAATTTTTTCACCATAAATCTGTAACCATAATAAAAAGTTTATGCAAAATTCCATGTACTTTAACTCATATCTAAGATTACATTCATAATTTCAAAATTAACTCTCGAGACAACATTTATTGGGTTTTTAAAAATAGGTGTACAAAATCTCATAATTTTAACCTTCATAGATTCTGAGAAAAAGGTACCTAAACTTCAAGAAACATAATTTCCGGGATATGGAATCTGAAGTTCAATCTAATGTTTCTTTTCTGATTTTACCTATTCCGACACCCGAGAAACATCTTTCCCTACAAAGCTATTCATCTGGATAATTTTTTTTTCTGCCTTTAGCAGGTCTTCAACTGACTTTTTGATTACAGAGGTCTACTGTAAATTTATTTTTCTCAAAATGTCTTGAATGAAATTTCCTTCTCTCTAACACCTCCATCTCCCCTACGTTCCCATAGTTAAATACAAGAACTGCACCATAAGTTGCAATTCTGACAAATGTAGCAGATGAAAATCTGGTTTAATGGTATCGTTTCCATATAAGTGAATTTAGAGACTCATTTGGACTCTGGGTTTTTCCATGCACGCACCTTTTTGGAAGTTCAGAGTCGGTCAGAAACCTGCAAGTGGGCTTCACAACAGCATCCAGGTAATAATATAGAAGCCTCCGGAAATCTCTCCTTGTGAATGTAATCCACGGAATCCCCGTTTACCGAACTGGTATTGAAGCGTTGTTCTAAAATTGGGCGTGGCAGGAAAGTCGAGTCACAGATTTGTTTTTCAGACATTTCAGATGCAATTTCATCACTGAAACTTTGCGAACTTATAATCCGTGAGCTCTACTTCTAAATTTAAAAAAAAACATTGAATTGGGCATTTTTGGTCGATGTCTTGAAGATCTGCTGTTAATCACATTATCATTCGGTAGCCATCTGTGTTTCATTCGACATACTGTATTTTACTGTTTCGTAATTCGTTTTACCTTTTTTATCCAGCACTAGTGGAAAAGTGGAATATTCTACTGAAAACGTCATGAATGTATCAATCTTTTTTCTACACGGGAAAAAGAAATCCCTGCTGTTGAGGATATTTTAAATGAATAAATCGAAATGTTTTCTTGTGTAAAATATGGGATTCAATAGTCTCATTCACAATGGCAGCATAAATAAATTATCGGTGTAGCACCTTCTGATACAAGGTAATCAAACATAGAAAATTTTTCCGATGTTTCTTACAAGGGAACCTCCCCATCGCACCCCTCTCAGATTTAGTTGTAAGTTGGCACAGGGATAGGCCTTGAAAAACTGAACACAGATCAATCGAGAAAACAGGAAGAAGTTGTGTGGAACTATGAAAAAAATAAGCAAAATATACAAACTGAATAGTCCATGCGCAAGGTACGCAACATCTAGGAGGGTGTTAGCTTACGAGCGCCGTGGTCCCGTGGTTAGCGTGAGCAGCTGTCGTTGGTTCAAATCTTCTCTCGGGTGAAAATTTTAATTTTTTATTTTCAGATAATTATCAAAGTTCAGGCACTCACACATAATCAACTTCGCTCTCCAAAATTCCAGGACATGTTCAGATTTGCTTGGACATATACAGAATTTGACGGTCTACGCACGGAAACATCTGAAAACGTAAAAAACATATCTTTTGACAGAGCACAGGGAAAACTGTGCGACTCTGAAACTGTTGCATTCATTTGATGCAGTTTATGTGAAAAACTCTTATGTTTTCATCACTTTTTTTGGAGTGATTATCACATCCACAAGAAAACCTAAATCGGGCAAGGTAGAAGAATCTTTTTACCCATTCGCCAAGTGTGCAAGTTAGGTTGGTCGACAACATATTCCTGTCATGTGACGCACATGCCGTCACCAGTGTCGTAAAGAATATATCAGACGTGTTTTCCTGTGGAGGAATCGGTTGAGCTATGACCTTGCGATCAAATGTTTTCTGTTCCTATTGGAGAGGCACGTCCTTTCGTCTACTAATCGCACGGTTTTTCGGTGCGGTCGCAAAACACAGACATTAAACTTATTACAGTGAACAGAGACGTCAATGAATGAACAGACAGATCGTAACTTTGCGAAAATAAAGAAAGTAAAATTTACACTCGATGGAGGACTCGAACCAAGGACCTTTCGTTCTGCAGTTGCTCACTCTAACCACGAGACCACGGCGCTCATCAGCTATCATTGTCCTTTATGTTGCCTATCTTGCATATGGACTACTCAGTTTGTATATTTTGCTTATTTTTTCATAGTTGCACACAACTTCTTCCTGTTTTCTCGATTGATGTGTGTTCAGTTTTTCAAGGCCTATCCATTGTGTCAATTTACAACTAAATCTGAGGGGGGTGCGATGGGGAGGTTCCCTTGTTGGGAAGGGCGATGTAATACGTCGACAGGCACGTGACTTAAAAACGTCTCAGATAAATTTCTTCTTTTATCCACGTGAAGTAAATAAAACTCACGCACGTAATCTTAGTCACCGTTACAAGATGCCGCGGCAACTCACTGCAGAATGCTGTGACACTGTGTGGATCATGGCCCCAGTAATAAATGTCGCTCGTGGTCTACGATTCGAGAAAAGCTAAAGGCACCTGTACAACCCACTTGGCTCAAGCTTCTTGAACTTTCTTCCTTTTACTATTAATTTATTTTTTCTTTTACATGTAACTTACACTGTAGAGTATAACTATTTACGTTCTCCGACTGACAATGAAACATGAAGTTTCACTGAAAAAATCACTGATAATGGCGCTTTGTATCATGTGCATAAAAAAATCTCATAAAAATAATTCTGATGAGAGTTGAAAAGAATCAGGAGGATATAATGAATGAAGATTAGTTTTGATTCAAGAGGGGATCGGGAGCAAGAAAGGCGGTTCTGGCCTTGAGGTTAAAAAATGGTTCAAATGGCTCTGAGCACTATGGGACTTAACAGCTATGGTCATCAGTCCCCTAGAACTTCTTAAACCGAACTAACCTAAGGACAGCACACAACACCCAGCCATCACGAGGCAGAGAAAATCCCTAACCCCGCCGGGAATCGAACCCGGGAACTCGGGCGTGCGAAGCGAGAACGCTACCGCACGACCACGAGCTGCGGACTGGCCTTGAGGCTTCTGACTGGAAACCAATTACAGAAAATAAGTCGCTTTATGTTGCGTTTGTAGACCTGGAAAAGGCATTTGATAAAATTACGTCACAAGAGGTGTTCCGAGTGCTGACGAGAACTAAAAGTAAAGAATATAAAAGGCAGGGGAGAAGGATAAGCTCTCTCATCTCTTACATCCAGGGCACTGAGGATAAAGTTTCAGCAGCAGTAAAGCTGGGTTACAGAACCGATTCACAGATGTCAGAGGTACTGCGCTAAGCACATGATATTGCTATGGTCACTGAGGGGAAAGAATATCCGGAGAAGTTCCTCATAACAACAGAAAAGTTTTTCAGTTACAAGTACGGTACGAGAATGTACAAGAGGAAGAGTAAAGTGATGTACTGAAGACGAATATGAACCCGTAAGAACGAGATATGAAAGAGGTGAAGTCGAATATACCTATTTTGGAAGCAGGATCACAATATATGATAGAAACCGAAAGGAAATTGTGAGCAGAAAACAACAGGCCAAAAGTGCAGTTAATCTGAGAATGAACTCACTCACCAGAAGGAACGTCGTTCGGGATATCGGGAAACTAATCATGACAGCATTTGTTCTAGGTCCAACTGAAGAAAAGTGTAAGTTTCTGCGGATGAGTAGGAGAAACAAACTCAATTTTCGGATGCAGAATTAGTAGTGTCCTTCTTGGCAGTCCCGTCGTTTACAAATCTGGGTGTAAGGTTGCAAAGAGATATGAAATGGATCAAGCATGTGAGGACCATAGTAAGAAAGGTAAGAAGTGGAGTTCGGTTTATTGGGAGAATTTAAAGGACGTGTGGTTCATCTGTAAAGGGGATCGCTTATAGGACGCTGGTGCGACCTACTCTTGAGTACTGCTCGCGTGTTTGAGAACCCTATGACGTCGGGTTAAAGGAAGACATGGAAGCATTTCAGAGGCAGTAGTTTCAAGCAACCAGGCTTGCCGCAGTGATACCACCTTTTACTATCAGATCACCGAAGTTAAGCGCATTCGGGCTGGGCTAGCACTTGGATGGGTGACCATCCAGTTTGCCAAGAGCTGTTGACAAGCGGAGTGCACTAAGCCCTTGTGAGGCACACTGAGGATCTACTTCATTGAGAAGTAGTGGCTCCGGCGTCATAAACTGACTTACGGCCGGGAGAGCGATGTGCTGACCACGTGCTTCTCAATATCCACATGCAGTGACGCCTGTGGTCTGAGGATGACAGGGCGGCCGATCGATACCGCTGGGCCTTCAGAGCCTGTTCGGACGAAGTATAGTTTTTAGTTTCGAACAACACGTAAGTATGACGGAGATGTTTCGGGAACTCAAATGGGAATCCATGGAGGGATGGTGACTTTCTTTTCACTGTTGAGAGAATTCAGAGAGCCGGCTGAGTGTCGAACGATTCTACTGCCACCAATACACATTGCGCATAAGGATCATGAAGATACAAACAAACACCGTCTGAACTGAACTTGAAGGCCCAACATTACTGGCCGGCCGCCGTGTCAACCTCAGCCCTTAGGCGTCACCAGGTACAGATACGGAGTAGTCTGCACACAGCTCTCCCGGCCGTTGTCAGTTTTCGCGACTGCTGCCGCTACTTCTCAGTGAAGAAGTATCTCCTCAACTGCATAATGGCTGAATGCACCCCACGTGACAACAGTACTTGGTAGACCTGGACCGTGACCCATCCAAGTGCAGCAAAGTCCAACAGCACTTAACTGACGGGAACCGGTGTTACCACTCCGGCACGGCTGTTGGCAACCCTAAGATAAGATGCGAAAAATTAAGTCCAGATAGTCGTTTTCCCTCGCTCTATTTACGAATGGAACAGGAAAGGAGGTGACTAGTAATGGTATAGGGTATCCTCCACGCTCCATGCGGTGGCTTCTGGAATAGGTACGCAGATGCTGATACAGATGTAGTGTGGCCCTCTGTGCATAAGAAACTTGGACAACAGGAAGAGAAGAGAGAAGATCGCTTGAAGCTGTGGAGACATAGGATGTTGGAAATCAGCTGGACAGGGGGAAGTACCAGTGAAAAGATGTGGAGAAGAATACTGAAATCCTGATCACTCTGGCTGCACATCAAGAAAAGAAGAGTTGTACTCATATGACATATTTTAAGACACAATAACGTCATTACAATAGAAGAAGAAGCAACTGAGCTAAGAAATCGTCGTGGACGACCCAGGATGTCATGCATGCAGCATATTATGTGCTTTGTATGTTTAAATGAAGAGGAAGGCAGACAAAAGAGCAGCTATGAGCATTATAACAGGTGATTTGTAGAGAAACAAAATAGGGAATATAAATCACACGTCATGAGAAAGGTGACAAACGACGACTGCAGCTACATTTCCGTATACGCCAATAGGTGCTAGGAGATTTTCTGTAGAAATAACTTCAAGATGCGGAGATTTATTAAGTCAAGAAAAGTCTGAATGGCTTATCGGTAGAAGGAAGCGATTTCAACATTTACGTGCTGTTGTGTGACGTAGTAGCCAAAAACCAAAACACCTTCATTATGGTAAATAAAAGAACAACTATGTAAGGGCGTGATGACTGGACCCTGTCAACAGCTTCGACCACACACGGAAAACTGCAAAGGAAACTGCGTACAAGAGTAGGTCTAGAGCAGGCGTCCAGCATTTTGAATGCTTATGAGGCATTAATAGCAGATATCAAAACGATTCAGGTCGACATAGTCCACAAGAAATAGTAACTGAATTTTTGTTTTGTGTTTGTGGTCTTCCACGAGTCGTAAATATTTGAAAAAGAAAGTCATACTTTTGTACCTGCAGGAATGTTGGTAAAGTAAATCCTTACTGACTACCAGTTTCGGTCGAAACGATCGGACGCATTAAGTTAGTAAACCAGCTGATCCTGATAATCCGTTAAAATGACATTATATAACAGACATGTTCAGAGAAATATAAATCTTCGGAACAGACTCTTCGTTGTGCTAGGGAAATCTATTTTGGGCAAATTTAGAGGACCGGCATTCGATAACAGCTTGATATTTCTACTGTCGCCATCGTATATCTTGCTTAGTGACAATGAGAATTAGATAAAAGAGATTACAGTTATCTACAGTGGTGGAAAGACAACTACTTTTCTCTCGTTCGTCGCGCGAATGGAATAGGACACTAGTTGGATGGTACTAGATGAAATCTCTCTCCCATGCGTTATACAGTGGTTCAGAGTGTGTACCAATAGAACAGACACGTGCAGTAGTAGCTGTAGTTGGAAGAGGATGTGGTTGTTAATAGAGTCGGCGGAAAAGCTACTAACTATGTGAGCAGTAGAATGGGAAACAGGCCATTAAAAGAACTGAGGCCAGCCAGCGAGCCTCAAATAAACGTAGTAGTTCCGTTTTATTTTGATTGTAAACGATCAACAGTTACGTGCCTACGACAATGAAATGAAATGGGCGAAAAATTAGAGCATTTGATAGATTTGGAGACGTTCTGACCTTTCCTGAGTGCAGGTAATTAGAACGACGTCGATGTGTAACTACACTAGTAACATCATTACTATTCTGTCCGAATAAGCATGCGCAGCTGAGAGTATTAGGGCGATGAAAGTACTGAACGTTCTTTGGTCTGAAATTGGAACGAATGAGCAACTCTTGTTGCAATAATTTTAGCAGTTAAGCGTAAAGCGCAATTATTATTCGAAGCAAAAAATGTTGCAGTATTCAACACATATGTTCATATATCCTCCTCAATTAGGGTACGACAGCCATATGCTTATTAAAGTTATGCGGAATTTTTGGACTCAGCCGGTAATTTACTTAAACTTTCCCTTTGCTTCACAACTAATCCCGGCTTTTTAAGCTATTATCCAGTGCTTAGCTGTGAAGAGGCCACTCTAGTACCCCTACGAAATGGGAACACAACGGTATGAAAGTAAATTATCGGAAGGGCAGTTACCTAGAAAAGCCACAATATTTATAAGAATCGCAGCGTTTTAACGTTTTATTTTTCCATTCTTTTTGGTTATTGTGACAGTTTGCAGGTGCACAGGAGGCGGGAAATGTGCAGATATGTAACACTGACCAAAGAAAAAAAGTGAGTGGTGTCTACAATCGTGTCTCTAATCGTGTATATTCATGTGTGTACCTAAAGAGAAAAAGAGTTAGTAAAAACGAAACAACTATACATTTTTTAGTGATTAGAAAAGACATCTGACGAAGCTATTTACTAGAGACGTTATGTCGACGACCTTAGTGCGGTAGAGAGTGGGACATTGATACTACGGGTGTACCACTGACCAGTATGCGTAGTAAGATCACAGCCAACATTTGATGGTGAATCCAATAACTGAATTAACTTTTTGTATGTTACAATAATTAAAAAGGACCGAGTGCACAAATTCAGAATTTTTCAGAAACTATCTACTATAAAAACATGTACGGAAATTACAGAAAGTGCACTAGCGCAGTTTAGTGAGTTATGGGGGACGACATTTGGAAGTTTTGGTATGGCCGTGCCAAAATGTTTAAGGCGACTGCTCGCAACAAGAGGAAAATTCGCGTTCGAGTCTCGGTCCGGTACAAATTTTAAATGTCGTCATTCCATTCTACAGTTGGACGTTGCCCGTATTCACAACTGCGTATACCTTTCACGTATGTCATTCTCATATGCCTTCACACATTTACAAAGCGACCCGAAGAAGGCGGTGCAGAGCAGTGATCACGTATCACCACAAGAAGCAGGTGTTTAAATTAGGCGTCAGCTGTTTCTAAAGTACACTAGTCCATTGACAGCGGCCAGAAAGGAAGACTGAAATATAGCGTTTTCGCCTTGTACATTTCACTTTTGCTTGGAGAGAATTCGACTGATACGAATAATAAAGTAAAATAACCACTGATATGACTTTGCTGTTCGTCAAACAGCATATGAAATCGTGATAGGTGTAAATGTTTATGTTGTGCCTAACACTCATGCAATCCTCTTCGATTCATTGGTTACTGCTGATATTTATTTACTGGATTAATTAGTTAAATTCTGAATTACACAAATTAGCACAACGGACAAGGCAATGGGAGGGAGCAAACAACCAAACGAGGTAATCTGATGGAAACATTTCCACCATTGTCTGATACGATAAATAACCACCTGGGATTATGATTTAATTAATGACTGGTTCAATATTGTTTCATGGGTTAAAACTATTCAGGACTGCATTACCAGGCGTGTTCATGTGTGTGACATTACTAGTATCAACAGTGACATAGGTTCCCATTAACGTTACAGTTTATTGTGGCAGTTTGCCCAACTATCAGTGGAGAACAAAGAATATGTAATGTATTTCATGCGCTGGTGGCTCTTAATATGTAAACCTAAGCGATCTCGTACTTCAGCACGCGTGGGATAAGGAGGGAAATTATGTTGATTCCGGACTTAAGGCGGTTCTCACAAGTAATTTCCAAATTCTACAGCTAGAGGTTGCCCGTATTCGCAACTGCGTATACCCTTCATGTATATCATGCTCATATGCCTTCACACATTTACAAAGCGACTCAAAGAAGGCGGTGCACAACAGTGATCACGTACGTACAATCAGTGCGTAACTTCTAGGTAACTTAAAAGTGGGCAAATGGAGGTCGAGCAGACAAAATTATACGTGATAAAATACATATAAAACATCAGTAGATCCTCGCAAATAGTTCACACGATAACGCGTTTAACCTACCATGAAATCCTAGAAGATCGATCCTTCTGAATTGGTAGTGCAGCCAACATCATGTGCGTGATTGGAAGCCAATGCCAAAATTACATAATCTCCTTGCTGGATGGATCTTGGATTAATCCTATTATTGGATTACACAAGAACGTCCGATGCCCATTGAATGTTCAGCCAACACCGTGTGCGTGACTGGAAGTCGATGACACAATTACTGTGTTGGATCGACCTTGAATTAATAACAAAATATCACACGCATAATATCCAGATCCTATGATTAAGGAACTTAGCAATCAGATGGTCCTTCCTCCGTACAGTTACGCTCATGTTCGAGCGTGGAGACGAAGAACAGCAGAGAAAAGCAAATAAAATCAAATAATTGTATAAGCTCAAATGTTTATGTACTTCACACTGTTCATTCAGTTATGATCTTAAATTAAAACCAATATTAGAAAACGCCTACTCACTGTCGTTACGGCTGAGCCTACATGGATGATTGATATAAAGAATTTGAGGCCTCTATCACAAAGGAAAAACATTACCGAAAAGATATAAACGCGAGTTGGGGGAAAAATGAATGCAACCAACATTAAACGTGGCGAAGGCACAAAAAGGAGTATTTTAATAACGATCGATTTGAAATGAGCTCCTTGTGTTTGTTAGACATCACAGTCCTAACCACTGAATTTATTTGAAAAATGACTAAAAATGTGGTTGCAACAAACGCCTGACTAAGATGGTGCTGAAAACTAATTAGTTTTTCAAATTATAAAATCCTCTGAACATGCCAAACAGCCTGATGGAAATCAGCACAGAGTCCTTCCATCTCCAAGGCCACCGGGAAACCGAATGCCCAAAAATGGCGGAGGGAAGCTAACGGACACAATGATCATCCTTCATGGAGAGGAGGAGGCGAGTACCACCCCAAAGAACCCAACACCAAAGGTGGATCTTTGACAGATCACCGCAGGTAATAGGTCGGCAATAGATTTTAAGTAAAACAGGTATATTTCTACTGCAGCTGTTCATGAAGCCAAAAACAGAACACTAACTCATTGCATAACAGTGAGCAACATAATAGTGAAGGAGAAAAGGATTTAAAATATAAAATACATAAATAAATACGGTGTGTCCACCCCTTTCGTTAGAGACTGTCGAACAAAAATATGATTAGTGATAGAGAACATAGGGTACACTGAGGCAAAGAAATTGGACAGAAAAAAATGTTCCATCTCAACAGCTTTTCACCGGACTCCTTAGTCTTGATACTGTACTGTCAATTACTATAGCAAAGATCGTGACACTTAATGAACTACCTGGAACAACTCTGTTCTCTTGCGACTATTTGCCCGAAAAGGAAAGGTCAACTCGGAATCTGCAGTGTCGCTCAAAAGATGACAGTAATGTAATTGGTTGGTTACCACGAAGTGACCAGTCGTGTACCGGTCGTTAGACGTTTAACTGCAGGTTGTATCATGAACTTTTTCAATATCGAAAAATGGGGCTTATTAAATGCTGCCTATATACAAGGTACTCCTCTATTCCTGCTTCCAATACGACCAGGTTGTCGAGCAACATCTACTGAACCCATAGTAGCTGCTTTTTGGATTCAAGGACCCATATTATGCGACACCCGATCATGCGCTCCATACTGTTGCCGATGCCGTTCGTGAAAGTCACATTTTGATAACTATTAGAATTTTAAGTTTCTCTTTCGTTTGAGAAGTAGGATGACGGTCGATTCTCCCCGTCAATTAAGGTATTCATAATGTGCAAATTAAATTTCTGGTACATTAATCCTTATTGTAATGTTCATTCTGTGCTTTATCCACGTCGCTGTACGCTGTTAACGTTTATCCACATTTCACCGGGACGTATTTCACTATTTTCCTCAAGAGGATCTATAATGCCTCATTACACCTACGGTGCTGCTGTTGTCTCCAAGTTTTGCATTCTCCGAAACGCATACTGTGTAGTCGAGGTCGAAGCTGGTTGGGCGATGAAAGTGCGATTTCGAGAAATAAAGCAGGCCGGTTGCATACTCAGAGCTGTGACTCTCAGCTTGTTTCCTGCAGTTGCCATCTATTAGGAACCGGTTATGTAGAGGACAACTAGAGAAATCCTGTTTATTCTTCATTTGTATTCGAACATCGTGAAAATGGACATTAAAGAATCACAAAAACATTGGTATTTATACCACAAGAATACTTTCGAATGATCGTAAACACTTAGGTAATCTTATATTCGCTTAAATATTCAACAGCACGCTTATTTTAAATCTCGTACCCTGTCACTCATTTATTAATAATTTGAAGAACACTGAGAACATTCGAAAACATTCGAGAATGTTCCAAAACATGTGAAAACATTCCAATACGTTCATAAATATTTCAGAACGTTAAAGGAATCCTGGAACTTCCTGGAGTACTCCAGAACATTCCAAAGTATTGAAGACCATTGCTAAACCTTAACTACCTCTCCATGACAATATAGAGCACTTTTGGGTATTGTAGAACATTCGAGAATATCGCTTTCCGTTCATAGTGATGATCTTCAGATCTGTCAGAGAAAGGAAAACCATCGGTTTGGGTGCTACCTGCGCTTCCCTTGTTGTGCTTCTCTCTATTCAACTGTTTAATTTTTTAGTTGTTCTTCTTTTCAAGATAACACTGACAGATCTCCTCCCCTTTTACATTTCTGCTCCCTGTTAAATATTAATGTCACTTGGCAAACTAAGTTCCTCTTAATATACCATTCACTGTCTGAAACAATTAATTTTCACTATAATTTACTTCACTTTCTAAGAATTTCACTTTTTTTTAACCACTCTAATCTGTTTCCAAAAGGATACTAACACAACGCTTCTGAACTGGAACGTTCCAGAAATTTCTAGAACTTTTGCTAACATTCTGGAGGATTCGATAATATCTTGGAGCATTTTACAACATTCGCGAACTTTCTGGAAAATTCGAGAAAGAACTTTCTGCGCAGTCTCAGCCGCATAGGCACTCAATTCACAACTAATTCACCGACTTCCTATAAGACGATTCCTACCTCATGTCTTGCAGCTGAAGTTCACTATCTACCTTTCACCATGACATTCACATGCACAAATGGTAACAAATCTGTCACTAAACGAATATTTATTCAGCACTCAGATGACGAAGAGGGAAACTTCGGAATTGTGTTCATCAGGGTTCACTCCCACCCCTCTTCTTTCTCTGCTTTCTGTTTGTTTCACTTCCCTACATACGAACGAAAACATGTGCACATGCTCACACCGACGTGCTTTCGTTCACACACACATGCACACAAACAAATGCGCGCAGGTGAACGCCTCTAACTAGAGTAATCATCTGCTTTATGTTTACAGGGGAAGACCATTCCTCATACCTCGATAAATGCTGTCACTCCTCTTTAACAATGTAAGACACTGCGGATGTATCATTCACGGCAGTGTAATGAACGAAGTATTACCACAGATCCCATGAGGAAAAGTCGATTTTACACCAACTCACTCTGGAACACAACAAATTTTTTAAGTCCCCAAAACAAATTAGGGCAGGGAAGACGCTAAATAAATTACCACTTTCCGCGGAATTGATATATTCATAGAATGCTGCACATTCAGTTTCATATGTATCTGTTTCTTATTGAACTTCCTGAGGACACTGAGATACTCGTAATGGATCGAGAAGATGATTCAGTACTCACCAGAAGTATTCTCCCCTAAGTCGAAGTCCTCATAGTTCTTAACCGAAAATAAAAGATATACGAGTAAGTACTTTTAGAATAACTCTCCCCTAACTTTGTTTTACTGATTCCATAGTACAGTTTGCCGCCAGTCTAGAAAATCTTCAATAACTTAACGAGTTATCTATACACTAAAAGGAAGATTGACTGGAAAGAAGGCTGTACAAATTAAAGAGGAAATCAAAGAAGCTTTTTGAACTTTTTTTCGTTTTTCAAACAAAAATAGCCTTGCGTGATGTTGGTGAACTAAACAGAATTTAACAAATTAATCTTCTGATGAGGCTATAACAAAGACGATTTACGATAAATCTGTTGTGCCCATTTTTATAATAAGACTGTGACATAGATTTTAATACGAATTCGATGCATAAACTGTAGTAGATAACTTGTTACCTGTTCACACACCATATATATACAAGGTGGTCCATTGATCGTGACCGGGCCAAATATCTCACGAAATAAGCGTCAAACGAAAAACCTACAAAGAACGAAACTTGTCTAGCTTGAAGGGGGATACCAGATGGCGCTATGGTGGGTCCGCTAGATGGCGCTGCCTTAGGGCAAACGGATATCAACTGCATTTGTTTTAAATAGGAATCCGCATTTTTTATTACATATTCGTGTAGTACGTAAAGAAATATGAATGTTTTAGTTGGACCACTTTTTTCAGTTCAACAACTTGTGTATAAATACAAGTGAAGAAACTAATAAAGAATGCCTTAGATTCTTGTAGAAAACATTAAAATATGAATTTGTCTGGCATTAATATCCGTGAGTGTGCAAAAACAGTAAGAACAGTGGAACACAAGATAGCCGCACGGGATTAGCCGAGCTGTCTCAGGCGCTGCAGTCATGGACTGTGCGGCTGGTCCCGGCGGAGGTTCGAGTCCTCCCTCGGGCATGGGTGTGTATGTGTTTGTCCTTAGGATAATTTAGGTTAAGTAGTGTGTAAGCTTAGGGACTGATGAGCTTAGCAGTTAAGTCCCATAATGTTTCACACACATTTGAACATTTTGAACACAAGATAGCTGCAAATGGAATGAAATTACCCAGAGGTGTATCTGATACATTGTTTACAGGTTGCAACTGGCCAGGATGAAAACTGCCATAGCATACTGTATCGTATATTTCGTCCCTCGTATGCGAATAGGACGATTATAAACTCAGTTTTTCATGTGATGCTGATAATGTGAGTGTCTGAGGTTCACACAGGAGCAGACCTGAGCAACAATAGAGAACATTATAGTCTTCGTCGCCAAAAAACCTCATGCCATTTCTGACATCGACCATTATTTGAATTTATATCGCAAAGTCCCATTACTGTATCAATCACTGAATTGTCAATTTATGGATTTTTTTTCCTTTTGTGGTGTAATGCTATTTTCCTTATAATACATTTCTTATGTATGTGTTACATATGTTACTATTTTATCTCAAAACATGTCATCTAATTCGCTTAGAATACATGGTTTTGTAATGAACAAATACCAAAGTACTACGTTCAAACATGTTACTGGTACTCATCATTGGGTCGTTGGTTCGGATGTAGAAAAAATATATCAGCTGTGACGGATGTGATTGTGACTGGAAATTCTCGGTCTATGTATTTCCGCAAGCAAAGGAAAAACCTGTCGGTAACATTCCTAGTGACACTGTATGTGGAAGCTCTTATTACGATTCGGTTCAGCTGTTTCATACGCCTTCATACGAGCAATCTGATTCGGGCATCGACATAATCTCCTGATATCTTGCTGTAGTTGCTGCGAGCGCAGCAGGAAGGATAATTATACCTCAGGCCTTGTGATCACTTTCTCTCGTGGGACTTGGACCACAGCCTAACCAATGGCGCGCATTCTGGTGGGTGGTTAGCGGAGGCGTTGCCAGGGTGAAGGCGACGGCAACTTTATGGCTGGCAGCTGACTCACGCACCCACGTGGCCCCGTTCCCAGTAAAAGCAGCAGCTGTAAACACTGCGAAGTTTTTGTGTTTTAATTTACGATCTCACGTATCGCCTTCTTTACGCATCGCTATGTCCGCTCTTAGTTTCTGGAGCTTGGGGATATTATTCTGTTCCTCAGGAGTTGACAGTTTAATGGAAAGCGTCCTGTGAGGAACCGCTGTAGTTCGTTCACATTTATTTTATCTATTTCTTTATTTATTTCACATTACATTGGTAACCGGCTAGGGTTTCCCACATAAGTGTGGGTTCGGATACATGGATAATTTTTTGTCATGAACAATTCGTGATTGACGCTGACAAAGCAATACGTCAAGGGACACTCTTGTGTCGCCTTGTGCTGGCTAAAATGGTAACTTCTAGTGGAAGCGGAAGGTGCAAGGCGTTATTAGGGACCTACAGATAGTAGCATGGGAAATCAGCGGAATAAATGTTACAACTTGAAAAGAATGTACTGAGATGCAAAAAATAAGCAGTTATTGGGCACAGATGAGCAAAATTAACAATTACAAAAAGAGTATCATTGGTGGTAGTTACCGGTGATTGAATTAATGTAAACGTTGTAGTTCTCTCAGGTGTAGTATTACAAGAAAGAAATGTAATTATATGTAATGACTGCGTTTTAAAGGAAATATGAAAGAGAGAACTGAAATGAGGTGTTGATATCAAACGCATTCCTTCTTTGCGGTATTTGTTATACTGTAGAAGTTACGGTATAGGAAGCTCTATAAAAAGGCGCAACTGGAATTATTTTCTCTCATTTCCTAGCCTATAAAGTTGCCTCAAGTAGCACGCAACTTAATATTTGATGACTTAACAAGTGTCCTCTGATCTTGCTCCATCTTTTTGTCAATGTTATCAGCGTCTCCCTTTTCCCACAGCTTCTACGGAGAACCTCCGTCTCTCTCATGAGCTTACCTAGTTTTCAATGCCTTTGTATACCACCATATCTCAAATGCCTTTATCCTTTACTGTTCCGGTTTTCCCACTGTCCGCCATTCATTGCCGTGCGATGCTGTTCTCTAGACTTACTTTCCCACAAATTTCTTCCTCAAATTAAGGCCGAAGATTGATACCAACGTTCTTCGTTTGATCTGGAAGGCGCTGTTTGTTTGTATTAGTCAGCTTTTTACGTGTAACTTGCTTCGTCTCTCATCTGTTACTTTGCTTCGAAATTAGCAGAGTTATTTCATTTCATGGTCCACTGTTTTGGTGTTAAGTTCATCGTTATTCTCGTTACTACTACTCCCCATTATTTTCTAGTATTTTCACAAATCGAAGTGTCTTGCAAAGACAGTCTTATGCGCTTGTAACCTAAGGTCTTTACCACTTTCAGACTTACAAATATTTGACATCGTCGAGGCTCGCTGAAGCTCTGTATAAACTGAAATATGATGGTACGAGACATTAATTTCCTTACGTTGCACACTGGTATCCAAAACGAAGGATGGAAGCAATTTTCGCATGACGTGTCACTGCCCAATAACATAGCTCGATGGTACTAGCACACTATAAAGAGAGAACTGCTGTAATGCTTAACTGAAAGGAATACGGAATGAGACGAATAAAAATGACACGTTGTTCAAAGCCAGTAATTTCATTGATGTCACCGTGATTTGTGATGGATCCCTTAACATTACAAAATGTGGGACGCGGGTTCTTAATAGCGTGTGGGATCACCAAGGACAGCATTCAATGCTCTGCGTTCTGCTCCCGGGCTGATCTAGAGGATTGTATGGGCGCTCCATTTCTCCCTCAGCTCTGTTGGGAACGGTCGGTAGTGCGTATGAGCGTACTGCAATACGTGTCCCAAACGCATCAAACACTTGTTGTATGGGATTTAAGAACGGGGAATGGGCAGGCCAGTTAATTTACTGAATAACTACGATTTCCAAGAGCCCCTTCACCTGCGATGTTCGAATTCCTGGGAATGGGCAGGTCAGCCCATTCACCGAATATTCACTTGTTCCAAGATCTCCATCATCTTTGATGTTCGATGCAGTGGCGCATATTCATCCATAAAAATGAAGTCATGGCCGAATACATCCTTGAAAAAACTCACGTGGTCCATCTGGTGCGACCTATTCTTGAGTACTGCTCGAGTGTTTGGGATCCGCACCAGAACGAATTGAAGGAAAACATCGATGCAATTCAGAGGATGGCTGCTACATTTGTTAACGGTAGGTTCGGACAACACGTACGTGTTACGGAGATGCTTCGGGAACTCAAATGGGAATCCCTGGAACGAAGACGACGTTCTATTCGAGATACACTACTGAGAAAATCTAGAGAACCGGCATTTGAAGTTGACTGCCAAACGATTCTGTTGCCGCCAACATCCACTGCGCGTAAGGACCACGAAGATAAGATTCGACAAATTAGGTATCATACGGAGGCATATAGAGAGTCGTTTTTGCGAGTGAAACGGGAAAGGAAATGTCCAGTAGTGATACAGCTGTACTCTCCGCCACGTACCGTAAGGTAGCTCGCACAGTATTTATGTAGATGTAGATGTAGGCGTACGCTGTCAGAATAACATTGAATGGTGAGTGTAGAAGTGGCTTATATTTCAGATCTACAGGCTGTATTGGCAGTTGTATCAATCTAAACTTCATGCTGTGACTGACTTACCTTACCGCAGGCCAAGCGTTCAGTTCGAATTTTAGTCAGCTGTATCTGATATGAACTGACATTTGCATGAAAGGAAATGTTGTGCTACGTCAACGCCATTTTCCAGAGAAACAGCTTTCAGCGCTGTTCAAATGCAATAGCGTTAGCCGTCAACGAGGTATCCTAGGCTTCGTATGAATGAAAATGTCGCGTATGACAAACGAACGCCCGAAGACCGAGAATTTTGCCGCGTTCTATTTTATTCACACTATACATTGACGTGTACCAGTAGTTCCTCTTATATTTCTGCTTTGTTCGACTTGTAGAACTTTTGTCGTCAGTATAAATCACAGAGTGCTAGTATGCCGTTGTATTTATTTCCCAGAGTTTGTATTTATTTGGGTCCTTCTTTCATGTACTCTAACAATCAGAAACGCTAATTTATTAGTTACCAGTCACTCATCTTCACCGTAGATTAAGTGCAGACAAAGAACACCTCCAGATAACGTAGCGCAATGCATCAGTCTGATTGACGTTAGGAGTGAACGCCGTTCTGGTTGATTTAAGTACAGGTATCCCACGTTTCTAAACCAGAGATCAGTCCTGGTATGGTCTTATGACTTAAAAAGGCGTGCCGTTTACTCCCGTGAAAGTTTAGTTCTAGAATAGCATTTACAACAAATTTCCTAAATTATTTCTTTCCTATTCAAATACGTCCCCTATAATTTCTGGCCTCTACTGCGTAATAAATAAGCGATTCGATGACGCCTTAGCACGTGGCCTATTAAACTGTCCTTTTACACTTCCGACATCATGAGAGTGGCGGTGAACAGTAGTATTAGGAACGCTGAATAACTTTTCAATTGACAAGGGCACAAAAATCATTTATCGGCACAGGTGATTGTTTTCGGCTGTTCTGTGTTGCCGTCTTCGGATCTGCAAGAGATGAGGCAGAAAATCCTAGAATAAAGCAACTAACATAACAGCACACATAATTATATCCAAAATTTGTAGTACATATAGCAGCAACATACCTGTATTTACATCATTGCACAATCTCCTCCTTCAGTGCGGTAAGTGATGCTATACAACGTATCTCCGTGTTGATATCGTGAGCTATACTAGACGTCGGCAAGTCAGTATTAAAATTACAGCTATGTACACTCATATCATTGAACAGATTACAAGTGCTCACATTCACCACCACTGTACAACAGATAGATTTCAGCGTAAGCATTTTTAGCGATGCATAAGTACATCAGATGGCGTAGTGGTAGTACAAGTCAATGCCGTCATCTAAAATTAGATTAAGGCATGCATCTACTATTCCATACAATTACATATGCCTAAATTATTATGATAACGTATAAGCCAAGTCAATATTCTTACCAAATTTTCCTTTATACAAAATCACACACAATATGACAGCCTATAACCGCTTAAAGCTCTCTACGTACAACTAATGGTATGAAATATATTTTAATACTTCAGGAGTAGCTCGAAATCTACAGGAATAGATATGACAATTCATCAAGAATATATTCAAAGTATGTGCACCAGCAATGATGCTCTTTAACATTTGTGTTTTTGTTGTCAATTACAATGTTTATATGAGCTTATCCAAGGCAACACATCACTAGAGGTCTAGGTGGAATCTCGTCACCTGATACCTATGTGCAATCTGATCACCTGATATCTAGGTGAACACTCTCCCAATGATTAATACAACAAATGTACCATTATTAACCCACGTAGGACTGCAATGGCTCTTAAACTGCTCCGCATCTCCTCTATATGGTGAGTATCAATCATTCGTTTTCATAATGTTGCCACGGTCGTGTGAAACCCAGCTCGCGCTATTCGTCCACGAGACTCAGAGGGCCATAGACACGGGTTGACAGGTAGATGCTGTGTTTCTTGACTTCCGCAAGGCGTTCGATACAGTTCCCCACAGTTGTTTAATGATCAAAGTAAGAGCATATGGACTATCAGACCAATTGTGTGATTGGATTGAAGAATTCCTATATAACAGAACGCAGCATGTCATTCTCAATGGAGAGAAGTCCTCCGAAGTAAGGTTGTTTTCAGGTTTGCCGCAGGGGAGTGTCATAGGACCGTTGCTATTCACAATATACATAAATGACCTTGTGGATGACATCGGAAGTTCACTGAGGCTTTTTGCAGATGATGCTGTGGTGTATCGAGAGGTTGTAACAATGGAAAATTGTACTGAAATGCAGTTGGATCTGCAGCGAATTGACGCATGGTGCTGGGAATGGCAACTTAATCTCAATGTAGACAAGTGTAATGTGCTGCGAATACATAGAAAGATAGATCCCTTATCATTTAGCTACAAAATAGCGGGTCAGCAACTGGAAGCAGTTAATTCCATAAATTATCTGGGAGTACCCATTAGGAGTGATTTAAAATGGAATTATCATATAAAGTTGATCGTCGGTAAAGCAGATGCCAGACAGATTCATTGGAAGAATCCTAAGGAAATGCAATCCGAAAACAAAGGAAGTAGGTTACAGTACGCTTGTTCGCCCACTGCTTGAATACTGCTCAGCAGTGTGGGATCCGTACCAGATAGAGTTGATAGAAGAGATAGAGAGGATCCAACGGAGAGTAGCGCGCTTCGTTACAGGATCATTTAGTAATCGCGAAAGCGTTACGGAGATGATAGATAAACTCCAATGGAAGACTCTGCAGGAGAGACGCTCAGTAGCTCGGTACGGGCTTTTGTTGAAGTTTCGAGAACATACCTTCACTGAGGAGTCACGCAGTATATTGCTCCCTCCAACGTATATCTCGCGAAGAGACCATGAGGATAAAATCAGAGAGATTAGAGCCGGCACAGAAGCATACCGACAATCCTTCTTTCCACGAACAATACGAGACTGAAATAGAAGGGAGAACCGATAGAGGTACTCAGGGTACCCTCCGCCACACACCGTCAGGTGGCTTGCGGAGTATGGATGTAGATGTAGATCCCATTCTGGAATTTTTTTATCTATACATTACGATTTATGGATGTTGTGCACTGTTTTACTAGCCGTTTGTATTTAAAATAGAGGCCCGGATTATATGTTATAACAATAATTTAGGCTATGTAATTATATAGAATTGTCTATCTATGCCTTAATCTAATGGTAGATGGTAGTATCGATTTGTACTTTCACTAATCCGCCTCATGTGCTAATGCATCACTAAGAATGCTTACACTGAGATCCGTCAAAGAGTGATGAATGTGAGCAGTTGTAATCGGCGAAATAATGTGTACGTAACTGTTATTGTAAAACTGACATGCTGACTTCAGCGTAGTTCAAGATACCAACAACGACATACACTGTAACTTCTTGGCCAATTAGATCTATGTGCCGGACCGAGATTCGAACTCGGGACCTTTGCCTTACACAGGCAAGTGCTCTACCATGTGAACCATCCAAACACAGCTCACGACCCGTTCTCACAGCTGTATTTTCGTCGTGCCTCGTCCCCTACCTTCCAAACTTGTCAGAAGCTCTTCTACGAACCTTACAGAACTAGAACTCCTGGAAGAAAGGATATTACGAAGATATGACTTTGTCATAGCCTGGGGGATGTTTCCAGAACGAGATTTTTACTGAATGAGATTTTTACTCTGCAGGGTAGTTTGAACTGACATAAAACTTCCTAGCAGATTAAAATTGTGTGACGCACCAAGACTCGAATTCGGGTCCGGCGCCTTTCGCGGTCGAGCACACGCCCGCGCATGGCAAAAGTCTCGAGTTCGAGTTTAGGTCTGGCACACAGTTTTAATCTGCCAGGAAGTTTCATATCAGCGCCTACTCCGCTGCAGAGTGAAAATTTCAGTCAGGGGCATACACTGTATGGTACCACTTACCTTACTGAAGGAAGGAGATTGTGTAATGGTGTAAACATAGGTATGATGCTATGCCATGTGTTGCAGATTTTGGATATAATTATGTGTGCTCTTCGTTAGTTGCTGTATCCCAGCATTTTCGGTCCCATCTTAAGCAGATCCAAAACTGGCACCCGAGAATAGGCGAAACCTGTCATCTACGCGAATAAATCGTCTATACTCATTGACGGCTTTTGGATTTCAAATTCAAAGCGCTACTGATCCTGTTTGAGACCTGTTCCTTTCCAGGAAATGGACGACCGCTGCTGTGAGTTTGCTTCGTTTTTTTTCGCCAGGGTCGGAGACGGCGTGCTTTCGGTTGTTAGCCACAGGCCAGTGTATACGGACAGTTAATAGTTTTTTTGTTGTTTTCGTAACCTAGACATTATTCGGAGTGCAGGTATCAATTCACGTAATTTTTTGTATGTAGTGGTGGTCAACAAAGAGTGTAGACACAGCAAATTGTGCTCTTATACGTCTATTAACCATTCATTAATTATTCGAGAGTTATCTATATGATTGCAAAACTAACAGTCAAACAATATATTTAACTAATTGTCGGATGTACTGAAATCCAAGGGATGTGTGTCCTTACAGATAGCCTTTATGCAAATAATGTTTTACAGTGATAAATGTACTGACATAGTTTTGTGTTGCGTGGTTGATGACTTCTGAAATATAAAGATTCCGAGGGCTTTAGCGCAGCGAGTGCTTAACGGGAAGCTGAAGGTTGCAATAAAAAGAGATAAAATATCTCACTGGTGATTTCCCGGCTGGTTTGGCTCTGGTGAGTGGTTTTCGAAAACATGGCAGAAAGAGATTTTACTCTCCTGGGTTATTCCCCTTTCAGGCCTACGCATTAGACGTTTCATGCATAATACCACCTGTACTGCACCGCACGAAGACAGGAAGTAACGCAACAGCAATAGTCTTACAGTAATTATTATCCGTTATGAATTTTCAGATTAGTATACTCCAGCTTTTGTCCGTAAATCGTGGATCCACAAGACCGATAGCTCGATCCTCAGTTGGTGTGAGATGAAACTAACGATTCGCTGGAAGCGAGAATTCGGATTGAAGGAGAGGGCTGGCAGTTCACGCTGTATATGGCAGAGACAGAGAGAGTGCAGTGGTACCAAGAAACTAGACAGTGTGTGTGTGTGTGTGTGTGTGTGTGTGTGTGTGAATTCCTAAGCGACCAAACTGCTGAGGTTTTCGGTCCCTAGACTTACACATTACTTAAACTAACTTATGATGAGAACAACACACACACCCTTGTCCAAGGGAGGGGTCGAACCTACAGCGGGAGGGGCCGCACCATCCGTGACATGGCGCCTCAAACCAAGCGGGCACTCCTCGTGGCAAACTGGACAGCATTATTCATGTGTTTCTACTACAGGATAAGTAGTAGTACCTATACCTCAGAAACAATAGAGAAGAAAACATTTTTCATAATGTAAACGAGTTCTTTATTTCAAGACTTGCTGAAACAGTTTATACCGAACCACCAAAGACACTGGTAGAGCCATGAGTAATCAGATATAGAGCTATATAAACAGGCAGAACACGGCACTGTGGTCGGCAACGCCTATATAAGAAAACAATTGTGTGGCGTAGTTGTTTGATCGGTTACTGCTGCTACAATGGTAGGTCATCAAGATTTAGGTGAGTTTGATTGTGGTTTTATAGTCGGCGCACGAGCGATAGGACAGAGCATCTCCGAGGTGGAGATGAAGTTCTGATTTTCCCTTACGACCATTTCACGAGTGTACCGTGAATATCAGCAATCCAGTGAAACATAAAATCTCCGACATCGCAGTGGCCGGAAAAGCATCTTGCAAGAACGAGGCCAACGACGACTGGAGAGAATCGCTCAACCTGACAGAAGTGAAACCCTTCTGCAAATTGCTGCAGATTTCAATGCTAGGCCGTTATGAACTGCCAGCGTGCGAACCATTCAACGAAACATCATCGATATGGGCATTCGGAGCCGAAGGCCCACTCACGTACCGTTGATAACTGAACGACACAAAGTTTTATGCCTCACCTGGGCCCGTCAACACCGACATTGCAATGTTGATTACTGCAAACATGCTGCCTAGCTGAATGAGTCTCGTTTCAAATGGTATCCACCGGATGTATGTATACGGGTATGGAGACAACCTCATGAATGCATGGACCCTTCGTGTCAGGAGGGTACGTGAGTGGACCTTCGGCTCCGAAAGCCCATATCAATGATGTTTCGTTGAATGGTTCGCACGCTGACACATGTTAAAGGCCTAACATTGAAATCTGCAGCAATTTGCGGAAGGGTTTCACTTCTGTCAGGTTGAACAATTCTGTCCAGTCGTCGTTGGCCCCGTTCTTGCAGAATGCTTTTCCGGCCACTGCGATGTCGGAGATTTGATGTTTCACTGGATTCCTGATATTCACGGTACACTCGTGAAATAGACGTAAGGGAAAATCAGAACTTCATCTCTACCTCGGAGAGCCTGTGTCCTATCGCTGGAGGCTTTGCAATGGTGTGGGGTGTATGCAGTTGGGGTAATGTGGGACCCCTGATACGTCTAGATACGACTCTGACTGGTGTCACGTACGTAAGCATCTTGTCTGATCATCTGCATCAATTCTTGTCCATTGTTCATTCCGACGGACTTGTTCAATTCCAGTAGGACAATGCAACACCCCACACGTCCAGAATTGCTACAGACTGACTCCAGTGTTTAAACACTTCCGCTGGCCACCAAACTCCCCAGTCATGAACATTAATGAGCATATCAGGGATGCTTTTCAACGTTCTGTTCAGAAGAGATCTCCACCCCTTTGTATTGTTATGGATTTATGGACAATTATGCAGGATTCATGGTGTCCGTTCCCTCCAGCACTACTTCAGACATTAGTTGTGTCCACGGCACGTTGTGCTGCGCAGTTCTGCGTGCTCGCGAGGACCCTACAAAATATTAGGCAGGTGTATCAGTTTCTTAGGCTCTTCAGTGTATATAGAAAGAACTAGCAGAGTTTGAGAAAGATTTAGTAGAGGCAGGAAATTATTTTCTTGGGAAAATTTCCAAGGTTGCACTAAGCGTCAGAAAGTGATCAGACATTAATGATGCAGTACACAGATCCTCTATGAAAATAAAATTTATTTAAAACATGAAGAAGTTGATGTGGATTTTGCAAATCCGGATTGGCGTTACCTATTGCTGATTAATGCGTACGTGCTTATCTGAAGAACATTGTTATGTGAAGATACAGACATTCTCTAAACCCAAACATTGTACCATCAATCCGGATTCGCAAAACGCTAGTCAGTTTCGTAATATCTGCCACAGCTGCAATCGTCAGAACAGTGTCTGTTCCCTCAGTCTCGCATGAATATCCCAAGGACATTGCAATGTGAAAATACAGACACTGTATTAACACAGACATTGTATTCATCGATTATTTAAATCAACGGTAGCTTTAGAATCTCAAGAAACTACTTCGAAGTTACGCAAAACAAGAAATAAATGTAAGGATACTAATTCTGTTGTTCAACCTCAAGAAATAATGGACTTATGAAATAACCCTGACGAAAAGTTTACCATAGCCCTATTGCTATTTACAAATACTTGCCTCGTTTACAAAATTTAAGTGACGCTGTTCATAATAACTTACATAATACACCAGTATCTAAGACAGTTCAAAGATACTCATAGTTCTACATAAGCGTAACGACAGGGCTAGATGATTTGAAGCAAGTTTTTTTACGACAGTGGCTTTCACTGCCCAGCGACACCACAGCCGATTTTCTCCATTTCGCAAAATTTGGTTCTGTCAATTCAAGTTAAGCAAGTGTTTTGTCTGTTACTACCTTGTTAAGAAATCAGAGATTTTCAGTATGTGCCCCCCCCCCCCCTCCGTCCCCATCGGTTGTCATTTTGAATTGATTACTTACGTAAATTTTCCGGGTGTAGCACCTTCCCTGTGCTGTTTTTTGTCATATTTTGAAGCTCCTTCCTGTCTGCTCAACATAAACCTTATAGTACTTTCCACA
Organism: Schistocerca nitens; assembly: GCF_023898315.1. Taxonomy (NCBI): domain Eukaryota; kingdom Metazoa; phylum Arthropoda; class Insecta; order Orthoptera; family Acrididae; genus Schistocerca; species Schistocerca nitens. The sequence goes on along the minus strand of NC_064618.1, from coordinate 187,131,169 downwards.
TTTTACGCCTTACTCATCCGTTTGTCATCGACTCACAGAGTTTCGTCTCCCAGTACCTAGATCGTCTAATTCGACATTTACATCCATATTCTGTAAGAATCTGGCTTCCTCTGTGTAGGTCACCTTTACAAGCATGAATTTCAACGTTCCCTCCCTTAGCTTCTAGGGCTCTGCTTTTCGTAGTTTTATTCTATCGCACTTTTATTTTCCCAAATTTGAGGCTGTTAGGCGTCACCACAAGCTCCAAGTTCGGTAATCTGATCAATCTGCGCTTTTTATGTCATTCCGTAATATTTGTCGCTGTATTTATAGCGGTTAGTGTACGAAAGACGTCAGATTTACGTTTTCTTTTACTTCTTGTAGTGCTTAGATTTCTAGATTCTAGATTCTGAATGTACCATGCTATGTAATATCTAGATTCTACACTTTAAATGTACCATGGCAAATTTCAAAAGGCTGCATTACATCGGCTTTGCCCCTGAAGAAGCCAGAGGCTCTGGTAGCAATTTCGGAAAGAGGTTTCCTTGCCTTTCTTTTAGCTCGGTAAATCCTTCTATGTGCTCTCTACTTGGATTTCTCTTAATTTCTTACTTTTGGTGGTAATAGAAGCGCTAGAATACTTGTAGTCATGTTTCGTGTTGAAACGAATATATTTAAGAAAGGTTGGAATAACTTCATTTCTCTCTTAAGTAGTACCACATTGTGTCACGTATGTTCTTTCAAGAGAGATATTTCGTCAGATTTCCTACAGAGTGCCATAGAATCAGCGGAAGCATTTCTTTACCAATCATTCCACTAGTAGAAGATACCACAGCATGTTTCATACCGCGTAATAATGTTCTCTGTCTCATGCTGTGAAATGTAAAGCCTTCTTTCTCTAGCACTCAATAAGCGAATTAAAAATCGATGAAATCAACCACTATGAAGTTACTGTTTCTCCTCACGTGGCAAATTTATTTAAAAGTGGCTAAAAATGTCATTAGGAATATGTACACCTATACTGTCACTCAGAGGTTGGCACTGAAGATTAAATTTAAACGTACCGGCGATGATATTATTCACTGCATCACTTGTTAACGGTGGAGCGCTTTCAGAACGCGGGTACTGACTACGAAGCCGCATTATATTCTGTTCCAAGAGTCCAGACGTACAATACGTAGCTTTCTCACCGAAGGACAATTTCAGTGCAATCCTTATCGACTTGCCTCTAGATGTTTGCCCGTAAGAGAAACCTACTCTCGAGATACGAGAGACTCGGTGGTTTCGCCGCTATCGTTTTACTTGGAGAAGTTGGCGCAGATTGCTGCAGAACTTTAGCCGAACGTAATGTCGGTTTGCTAGAGATCCAGATGAATCTTCATCGTTAAATTTGCACATTTTATGGTGATATGTACCATTTACATCTACATAGCAGCCCTTTTAGTTAACATTTAAGTGCTTGGCAGAGGGTGTTTTGAATCATTCGGACTTTTTCTCTACCGTACCTCTCGCGAAAACCACTTGGGAATACAGAACTCTTAACACATTCCGTGCTAACTTTCATGTCTTTTATTTTATAACGACAGTCATTTCTCCCTGTGTGGGTGGAGATAAGCAAAAGTAATCTGGCTTTCGGAGGAGAAGACTAATTATTAAAATTAAATGAAAATGAACCAAATATCTCTGTGTTAATTATTTACCCCTGAACACATAATTTTCGTGATATTTTCTTCCTCATGTTGTAATAATAATAAGTTGGTTTTCTTTGAAACTCCTCAATGACTTCCATCAATGTAGAGTGGTATGGATTCATTACCGTCCAGCAGTACTGCAGAAAACGGGAGACAAGCGCAGTGTAGACAGGCTCTTCAGCAGAAATGTAGCACCTTCTTAGCGGTCTTTCAAAAAACCGCTGTCGCTGGTTTGCCTTCCCTTCAGCAGTTTCGGTGTGATTGTTCCGATTTAAGGTGTTCGTAACTGTCGTAACTAATTATTTAGTTGACAATCTGCATTTGTATCAGTTATCGTGTAACCGAAATGTAACTATTTTTTGATTAAAATAAGTCTTTGTTTCTGAGGTTTTCATTTTCAAAATTCAGTGATGCGTTTCGTCATTTATAGGCACCTTCAGATTATCTAAAATGCAAAAAGTTATAAAAACAGGTCGAAGGAAACGTCCGGATCCCATCTTGTGCAAGAACGTACTCCACGGGAAACGTTTTTATGCACTTTTACAGGAACTGGTCATGGCGCACGCACTCTGTATACAATATTTATGCGAATACATAAAATAAAAATGCGATTGGCATATCAAAAGTTGAAAATCCTCAGTTCCTTTCAAATGTGTTCCTGAAAAGAGCCGGAACGTCATCTGTGTAGGTGTTTGCATTGTAGGTAATCTGAAGATGCCTACCAATGGCGAAACGCTTCATTTAAATTTAAAAATAGAAACCTCCGAAACGGAGACTGTAATTTTACCTAAAATCTTTGACTGCTGTATCAGGAACATTTTTTTTTTAGTACTCACGTTTTTTGTTTAAAGTCAACTGCTATATTTCACATCGTGCTGACATCTTCTGTAGATAATCGTGTAATTAATTTTGGCTTATGTCTTTACTAGACAGTAAAGAATTGCATCATCCACAAACAATCTAAGAGCGCCGCAAAGATTGACTCCTAATCCGTTTACATAGCTTGAGGAGAGCACAGGACCAATAAATCTTGGGGAATCCCTGGTATTATTTCTGTTTTATGAAGTTCATTCCGGTCAGTTACTTCTAAGTATGATCCGTTAGGCAGGTAATTACGAATCTAGAAGCCGATACTCTGTCGACACGCAATTTGAAGAGAAGGCGTCAACTTGAGATACGTAGCCGAAAGCCCTCATGGGATCATGTTAATTACGAAGTGGTTACGTTTCTTCAGAAGGATATATTCTGAATCCGCACTGGCTGTGTATGTGAACAGATTGTTTTCCTATATTTTATTACGATAGAACAGAATATTTACCCAATTCGTCTCAAATCGGTATCAGTGATATGGGTCTACTATTCAATGAAGTACTTTTGTTTCCTTTAGTGTGTATTGGTGTGATCTGTAAAACTTTTCAGTAGTTAGGTATAATATTTCTTTGATTTTTTAAGATTCACAAGCAGCTAGTCTCGGTGAAGGTCTTTTGTCACCAATGAATGGCTTAATCTGTTCGTTGACACTTATGCCTCATCTATGGCACCAAAACTTCAGTGTACAGACAAATCTTTCTCACGTCCAACTTACTACAAGAAAGTAAAAACAAAAAACAAGTGGCTCCCGTGTACATAGTTTTCGCCATCTCTCTCCAAAGGAACTCATAGTGCTGGAATTTTCACTTACTTTACACACAAAAATTCTTGTAATTATTGCACAGTTCAAATGGTTCTGAGCACTATGGGACTTTACTTCGGAGGTCATCAGTCCCCTAGACTTAGAACTACTTAAACCTAGCTAACCTAAGGACATCACACACATCAATGACCGAGGCAGGATTCGAACCTGCGACCGTAGCAGCAGCGCGGATCCGAACTGAAGAGCCTAGAACGGCTCGGGCCACAGCGGCCGGCTACTCCTACTGTCACAGCGTGCAGAGCCTCTTGTCTGACAGAGACTTCCATTGTTCTGCAATGTACACGTTATCCCAATAGATGCTGCAAGGACCATTACACATCAACCGCTCCGTCATGCAAAGACTACGATAGGCAGTTGCAGTAATGACGTTGTGCAGCAGTATCGGAACTTGTCGGTCGAAGCACTACAGTCATCATGTAAGGTTTTAGTTTGAGTTTATGCAGAGTTGCGTATGCGAAGGTATGCTGCTGTTACACCTGTGTGAAATGCTGAATGGTGAAACACGTTTCTCTGGCGTCTTTCCAAGGTCACTCATTTGTTGCCTAATTTAACCGTGTGCCACCAACGATTCCCCACTTGCCTCAGTCCGAAAAGCGTGCTGCAGTGTCATGTGGTTTACCTTTCTTCACATTTTGTCTATTAGAGAAAGAAGCAAACATACCAAATAATAACAAGACTACAAAATTTAAACGCTATTCCACATTTCGTAGCATCAGTAAGTGATTTCATTGGTTGTATCTCCTCAGATTTCGTGTCGCCGATGAATACTGATTGGCTATTCTAAGCTACTTCTATTTCATTGTTGTGTTTGACGTATATTTGAAACATAGTTACTCTTCTTTTCTCAGATTATTCTAATTGGAGGACCCAGTATATCAGTAAATTTTAAATCCAGAGATGCAGATAAAGAGCAAAGCTTTTGAGGATTTATGTGTGAATTTGAGGAGGAGTTCTGTGATGAACTGATTTAGGAAGATGTGGGAATGGATCTGGAAGACACACGTAATCCAGTATGACGACAGAGTTTCATAGAGGTTTAATATACTAAAAAAAAAAAGGTGGATAAAATACCTACCCTTTCTTCGGAAAAGCTGAAATCACCGGAGGTATTTAAAACCAGGTGACTATTCAATTTGACGTACAGAATAAATGATAGTGCCAACGTACTAGAAGAAGTTCTGAAAAACATCACTTACAAAATTATCATTGGTGCAATGACTGATAAGTGCGATAATTAGGGAACATTTTGCTTAACAGCTCATGTGTCGAAGTTACTGGAACGTACAACATACAGAAGAATGGAAAAGTCTGGCCTTAGGAAAGGTAGGGCATCAGAGAGGCAGTTCTAGCATTAACCTTGATAACTGAAGCAAGACTTAACGAAACGATGATATGTTCCTAGGGCGACCTAGAAAAAGTATTCGACGATATATAGTGGTGCAAAATGTTCGAAATACTAAGGAAAATAAGGGTAAGCCATTGCGAAAGATGGATAATAAACATTATGAACAAAAACCAAAAGGGAACAGTAAGAATTGAACGCCAAGAACAAAGTGCTCGTACTAAAAAGGTTGTCCCCCCCCCCCCCCCCCTCCGACGCCTGTTCTGTCTGTATATCGAAGCGAAGAAGCAATGAAGAAACTGAAAGAAAAGTTATAGAATACGATAAAAAGCAAGGATAAAAGAATAACAGTGATAAGATTGACTGAAGACATGGCTATAATCATTTAAAATGAAGAAAAGTTACCTCAACTTTTGGCTTGAATGAATAGTTTAATGAGCAGCTACTATGGATTGAGTGTAAAAGGAAAGGCGAAAGTAATGAGGAGTTTCAGGATGGGATCTTCAATAAATTTAACATCAAGTTGAGTAATCCTCATACTTTCGAAGCTAAAAATGACATGCAGGGACGAAACAAGGATTACACAAAAATTAAACCATCATATGGTAAGAGGGATTTCTTTGCCGTAAGTATGTCTGTTAGCATCAACGTTACCATTGATTTCAGTAAAAATTTTAGAGAATGTACTTTAGAGCAGTGTACTGTATGCAAATGAATCATGGATTGTACGAATACAGGAAAATAAGAGTTTCGCAACTTTCAAAACGGAGTGATGTAGAAAGATGTTGAAAAGTAGCTGTATTGATGTGGAAAGAGGACAGTCCGCAGGATCGAGAAAAAAAGGGGAGAATGCAATATTTAGCCGACGTCAGTGACTGGAATGCATCTAACAAATAATTCAGACCTTAGGGTGCAAGTGCTACTCTGGGATAAAGAGGGTGGCGAACAATTCGTAGCCGACCGCACGGAACCGTTCAGGGCTGATGGCTAAAAAATAAAAACGCTTTTGAAAATCGCAGCGACAGCGCGCTGTATCTCTTGTAACATCATCAAAGAGCCGCTGTGGTGTTCAACTTTCCGTTGAGGTGCAAATTGGAAGCTGTAACAAAGAAAGGAAATCCATTGCTCCATCGAGGAACTGAGCAGACGAAGTCCGGACGAAATTAAAGCTTTCGTCCTACTTCACGTCCAGTACACGCCTCCAGTCTTTCACGAAGTGATGAGTTCATATTACATCTGATGTAGTGAGAAATAAGACAGAGATGTAGTGTATTATGAATCGACATTATTGGCTGAAAGCTTTCGAAATTTTACTGCAAGTCAGTAAGTGACAATCTCTCCAACGAAACGTACGAAAGTAAGTTCTCACAAGAAGTTACCTCGACAAATCTATGTAATGTGTACTTGATTTTCCCACACGTTCACCGCTAATCCTTATCAGTTTTATTGCGTGTCCGGTGTTGTGTAGAGAGCGCCTAGTAATTTCTGTGTTTTGCTGCATAAAGTTGTAGTCGCAAGTACTCCGTCTGTGGCATTAAAGTACAGACTGGAACAATCAGTTTGCTAGGAGCAGTTATATTAGCTTCAGTAAGGAAATATTCAAATGTCTGAAATATCATAATGGTATTACTTCGAATCTTTTCGTAGTGCTTGGGAAAGGACCTACCAAAAATTCATCTTGCCCGGCCTCTAAGTCGAATCTTCTATTTAGAGTCGTTACGCTAGCCTTACCTTTATGTAACTCATAATCCCGTGGATGTTCATTTTTCCATACTGACAATTTGAAGTTTGTGTGCGTTTCTCGTGTGTAAGGGTACAATCCATAAACAACATTTCGAGTGCTATGAAGCGTCTTTTGATTGTGCTGCATTCAAGTGTCTGCTACTACGTGGTTGCGTGTTTCTCGTGTTTGCAGCTCCATCTGTGTGTGTTTGTGTTAAAGGAGACGCGTGCGCAGTCGGTGTTTTCTGAAGAGGGTTTGTTTTGATAGCGGCAGCGTTTGAGAAGTAGTCTGTTTTCAAATGTCAGTTACCAGTAAAGTCTTTCGGCAGTATAAACATTGTGATATTTCTGGTGTTTCTCCACTAATGGAGTAAAGCACTTGGTACTAGGAAAATATCCTTAATGTTCATTTTCTGGGTCGTTTAATTTTGATGGTGAGTGTAAGAGTGTGCGTGTTTTTCTTCCCTACGTGCTTTTAGATGTCCTGAGAAATCTGACTAACAGTAACACATTAGTTAAAGGATTCCTGATATCCGTCGGTGTGATGTGTTTTGTGCAAAGAGTAAAACACTTTTCCAATGTGTAACTTCGTTGATCTGTCGTGAGAAAGTTTAAAAACGTTTTTCGGACTTCCCTTACTCTGTACAGTTCATTACATTACACTATATTAATACTTGTTCCACACATCGTGAATACGACATTTCGTAATGACGTGGAATCTGTGAGTTCTACATAAGGTTACTTTATACAATATATATAGTAAAGTCTTAGGTCATTTACAAATATATATATTTTCAGGCGGACAAACTTTCGAAATTACAGTAGTTACAATTTTCAACAACAGATGGCGCTGCAAGTGATGTGAAAGATATAGAAGACAACGCAGTCTGTGGGTGCGCCATTCTGTACGTCGTCTTTCTGCTGTAAGCGTGTGCTGTTCACAACGTGCAAGTGTGCTGTAGACAACATGGTTTATTCCTTAGAACAGAGGATTTTTCTGGTGTTGGAATTCCACCGCCTAGAACACAGCGTGGTTGCAACAAGACGAAGTTTTCAACGGAGGTTTAATGTAACCAAAGGACCGAAAAGCGATACAATAAAGGATCTGTTTGAAAAATTTCAACGGACTGGGAACGTGACGAATGAAAGTGCTGGAAAGGTAGGGCGACCGCGTACGGCAACCACAGAGGGCAACGCGCAGCTAGTGCAGCAGGTGATCCAACAGCGGCCTCGGGTTTCCGTTCGCCGTGTTGCAGCTGCGGTCCAAATGACGCCAACGTCCACGTATCGTCTCATGCGCCAGAGTGTACACCTCTATCCATACAAAATTCAAACGCGGCAACCCCTCAGCGCCGCTAACATTGCTGCACGAGAGACATTCGCTAACGATATAGTGCACAGGATTGATGACGGCGATATGCATGTGGGCAGCATTTGGTTTACTGACAAAGCTTATTTTTACCTGGACGGCTTCGTCAATAAAGGCGAACACCTCGTGGTTTATGCAAGATGGTGCCTGGCCACATCGCACGGCCGACGTCTTTAATTTCCTGAATGAATATTTCGATGATCGTGTGATTGCTTTGGGCTATCAGAAACATACAGGAGGTGGCGTGGATTGGGCTCCCTATTCGCCAGACATGAACCCCTGTGACTTCTTTCTGTGAGGACACTTGAAAGACCAGGTGTACCGCCATAATCCAGAAACAATTGAACAGCTGAAGCAGTACATCTCATCTGCATGTGAAGCCATTCCGCCAGACACGTTTCAAAGGTTTCGGGTAATTTCATTCAGAGACTACGCCATATTATTGCTACGCATGGTGGATATGTGGAAAATATCGTACTATAGAGTTTCCCAGACCGCAGCGCCATCTGTTGTTGAAAATTGTAACTACTGTAATTTCGAAAGTTTGTCTGCCTGAAAATGTACTGCGCAAACTCACAATCGGTAAAAAGCAGATTATCGCACTCGATGAATGACAGTCGAATCACTGAAAAGGAGGCGGTTTTGAAGTTCATCAGAGACTTTTATAGCAATTTGTATAGCAATCCAGGAGAAAATTTGAGTGTATCTAATTTAAATGATATACCTAGTGTTAAAGATATACTCCTATCGGAAGTCAAGTGTGCTCTAGATAGCATGAAGAAGGGATCAGTGCCGGGTGATGATGAGCTCAGCGGTGACATCCTCAAACTGGCAGGAGAGGTAACAATAAATCACTTGGCAAAAGTATTTACTTCCTGCCTGCACTATGCTTCAATCCCACGATCGTGGAACAAGGCTAACAAGGGGAGGCCGCCAGTTGTGAAATTCAGATTCGATTCATACTGCGCATTATAAAAGCTCATGGCCAGAGGTGTGATGTGGCAAAGCACCAAGATGCACTTCTCAGCCGATCTCGAGAAAATCGACAGTTAAAAGAAACCGTTGCGTTGAAATACTCTTTACGATTACTAACTCTCTACAGCGTCGTGGCGCAGCGATAAGTGTTCGGGTTCGTAATCCGAAGGTCGCCAGATCGGATCTCGCGCCATGCAACTTTTTTTAGTATTTGTTTTTTGTAATTCAAATGTGTATACGCACACACACACACACACACACACACACACACTGCAACTGATCAGTTGCAACAATTATGCATATAATAAGTTGTTGAAAGTTGTTTGTCGTGGAAAAACTGGCGACTTCGAACATTATTATGTTTTCCGCAAACAAAGTTGTATTTCACAAATGTCATTAATTGTCTTCATAGTGTTTACCACGTATAGTTAACGGAAGACGTAGAAACGATATTCCGAAACGAATACGTATAGTGTAAGTCAAACGTTCGAATTAGAATAGAGACCCCACGAACACAAATTTGTTGTGGATGGCATGAAATATAACTCCTTTACTCGCTCGTTACACTTGAAGGACAGATGTTGAATGGCCCGAAACGAGCCGCCGCATAACAGCGTAGTGGCCTGCTAACTTCGAAAGAAGGTAGATGCGGTCCCTAGCGCAACTTATAACAACGTCTAATATCAGTGCGTACGTGAGAGCTTTGGTACACCCTGTTAAACAAAAGGAAAAATGGAGGCGCTACAATTAGAGAGCGATCCGGGCCCTTCGCATGAAAGTGATGTGATGGAAGAAGATTCTATATACAGTGAAGTGGCGAAACAACAATTGAAAGATGCGTTGGTGTATTTTGAAAGCCTCCTTCGTAACAGTAATCGCATCGCAGCAGAACCCTCATCATTAATCAACGAAGAAGCCATGGTAATTGGGGAAGAAATGTTCCAGAATACGCTGCAAATGCTCGCCGAAAACACCCTCATTCATGATGACGAACTGATAGACATTAATGAAATCGACGATGCGCTCGATGTCGTGCTGTTTTCTGCTTTCCAGGTTTCTATGATAACTATCACTCTGGTTCGTGCGATACTCCAGCTACTTCTGGTCACTAATTGTTAATTATGTGCGAGTATATACCGAACTTTTCAATAAATTGTATCCACTTGAATATTATTTGTGATATTGTTTTATTTCAAGTATTATTTTTCCACGACAAACGACTTTTAACAACATATTATATGCATAATTGTTGCAACTGATTGCCGGGAATTATATATATATATATATATATATATATATATATATATATATATATATATATATATATGTGTGTGTGTGTGTGTGTGTGTGTGTGTGTGTGTGAGTGTGTGTACATTTGAATTACAAAAAACAAATAATAATAAAAATGTTGCATGGTGCGAGATTCGATCCGGCGACCTTCGGCTTACGAACCCGAGCGCTTACCACTGCGCCACGATGCTGTAGAAAACTATTAATCGTAGAGAGTATTTCACCGCAACGGTTTCTTTTAGCTGTCGATTTTCTCGACAACGGCTGAGAAGTGCATCTTGGTGCTTTGCCACATTACACCTCTGGCCATGAGCTTTTATTATGTGCAGTATGAATCGAACCTGAATTTCACAATTGGCGGCCTCCCCTTGTAAGATTATTTTGATACACAAGAAAGGAAGTATTCACAATATTAAAAACTACCGTCCTATCAGCTTGCTCTCAATTTTGTACAAAAGTTTCACAAAGATCTTGCTAAACCGAATTAGTTCCACCCTAGACTCAGCCCAGCCTATAGAACAAGCTGGATTCCGAAGCAATTTTAGCACTATTGACCATATTCTGACCGTTAGTGAAGTGATAAGCAGAGCGAATGAATACCAACTGCCTCTCTGCATTGGCTTTGTTGACTTTGAAGGGGCATTTGACTCCGTTAGCCATGTAGCTGTCCTCCAAGCTTTGAGTGAGCAAGGAGTGGGAGCAGCATACATTGAAGTGCTCAGGAAAGTCTACGAGAATTCTTCAGCTTATGTTAACATCGGCGAATCAACTCAAGAATTCCGCATCATGAGGGGTGTCAAGCAAGGCGATCCCATCTCCCCAAAACTGTTCTCTGCTGTATTGGAAATGGCTATGTCAAAGCTGAGCTGGGAAGGTAAGGGAATTAGAATTAATGGAAGAAGGCTTACCAACTTGAGATTTGCTGATGATATTGCCTTACTGGCCAAAGACTTCGCAGAGCTCCAAAACTTAGTTATAGATCTTGCATCGGAATGTCAGCTGGTTGGCTTGAACATGAACCTTTCCAAAACAAAAGTAATATCCAACAAATGGGTCCCAGCTGGAGATGTGAAAGTCAAGGATAGTCTACTAGAAGAGGTCAGTGAATATGTCTACCTTGGCCAGATTATAAATATGAAGGGAGGCATAAGGCCAGAAACCTATCGACGCATCAAGCTTGGCTGGCAAGCATTTGGGAAGAATTCAAAAGTATTCAGATCAAAAATGCCAGTAAATCTGAAGAAAGCAGTATTTGATCAATGCATTCTTCCTGTGATGACGTATGGCTGCGAGACATGGACACTGAACTCATTCACAAAAGGGAAACTTAGGACAGCAAAGAGAGCCATGGAGAGATCAATGCTGGGCTATACAAGAAAGGACAGGAAAAGGGCAGTAGACATCTGGTCTGTGACGAAGGTTAATGACATCTTAGAGAGAGTAGGTTCCTTGAAATGTCAGTGGGCTGGCCACGTTGCAAGAAGAAAAGACAACAGATGGACGAAGATAGTACTGGAGTGGAGTCCAAGAGAGCACCGGAGGCCTAGAGGAAGACCACCAGACAGACGGGACAAAGACATCAAGAAGATCGCTGGTAACACCTGGCAGAGAACTGCCCAAGACCGTCCCACTTGGAGAAGACTTCTGAAAGCCTACCTGAATCCACAACTCGAAGAGGCCACATCATCTAATGATTGAATTGGCTGATGATGATTATATATGACCTAAGACTTTACTAGCAACATAATTCGCTCCTTTCTGTGCCCGAATCAGATTTAACCCAGAATAGTGAAGATCATCTTTTCTAGTCTTGTAGCTATATATTTTGCTTTTATTTTTGGACTGGGATAGGTTATTATTAAAAAATTCGTAAGTGAATATGTATATTCTGAACATGCTGTGAACATCCCTAGTTCCACAAATAAATGGCTGCAAGGTGATTCTGGGTGGGCTCCAGCTATTATTCTGATTATAGACTTTTGTGTTGTTGTTGTTGTGGTCTTCAGTCCTGAGACTGGTTTGATGCAGCTCTCCATGCTACTCTATCCTGTGCAAGCTTCTTCATCTCCCAGTACCTACTGCAACCTACATCCTTCTGAATCTGCTTAGTGTATTGATCTCTTGGTCTCCCTCTACGATTTTTACCCTCCACGCTGCCCTCCAATGCTAAATTTGTGATCCCTTGATGCCTCAAAACATGTCCTACCAACCGATCCCTTCTTCTAGTCAAGTTGTGCCACAAACTTCTCTTCTCCCCAATCCTATTCAATACCTCCTCATTAGTTACGTGATCTACCCACCTTATCTTCAGCATTCTTCTGTAGCACCACATTTCGAAAGCTTCTATTCGATTCTTGTCCAAACTGGTTATCGTCCATGTTTCACTTCCATACATGGCTACACTCCATACAAATACTTTCAGAAACGACTTCCTGACACCTAAATCTATACTCGATGTTAACAAATTTCTCTTCTTGAGAAACGCTTTCCTTGCCATTGCCAGTCTACATTTTATATCCTCTCTACTTCGACCATCATCGGTTATTTTACTCCCTAAATAGCAAAACTCCTTTACTACTTTAAGTGTCTCATTTCCTAATCTAATTCCCTCAGCATCACCCGACTTAATTTGACTACATTCCATTATCCTCGTTTTGCTTTTGTTGATGTTCATCTTATATCCTCCTTTCAAGACACTGTCCATTCCGTTCAACTGCTCTTCCAAGTCCTTTGCTGTCTCTGACAGAATTACAATGTCATCGGCGAACCTCAAAGTTTTTACTTCTTCTCCATGAATTTTAATACCTACTCCGAATTTTTCTTTTGTTTCCTTTACTGCTTGCTCAATATACAGATTGAATAACATCGGGGAGAGGCTACAACCCTGTCTCACTCCCTTCCCAACCACTGCTTCCCTTTCATGCCCCTCGACTCTTATAACTGCCATCTGGTTTCTGTACAAATTGTAAATAGCCTTTCGCTCCCTGTATTTTACCCCTGCCACCTTCAGAATTTGAAAGAGAGTATTCCAGTCAACATTGTCAAAAGCTTTCTCTAAGTCTACAAATGCTAGAAACGTAGGTTTGCCTTTTCTTAATCTTTCTTCCAAGATAAGTCGTAAGGTCAGTATTGCCTCGCGTGTTCCAACATTTCTACGGAATCCAAACTGATCATCCCCGAGGTCGGCTTCTACCAGTTTTTCCATTCGTCTGTAAAGAATTCGCGTTAGTATTTTGCAGCTGTGACTTATTAAACTGATAGTTCGGTAATTTTCACATCTGTCAACACCTGCTTTCTTTGGGATTGGAATTATTATATTCTTCTTGAAGTCTGAGGGTATTTCGCCTGTCTCATACATCTTGCTCACCAGATGGTAGAGTTTTTTCAGGACTGGCTCTCCCGAGGCCATCAGTAGTTCTAATGGAATGTTGTCTACTCCCGGGGCCTTGTTTCGACTCAGGTCTTTCAGTGCTCTGTCAAACTCTTCACGCAGTATCTTATCTCCCATTTCATCTTCATCTACATCCTCTTCCATTTCCATAATTTTTTCCTCAAGTACATCTCCCTTGTATAAACCCTCTATATACTCCTTCCACCTTTCTGCCTTCCCTTCTTTGCTTAGAACTGGGTTTCCATCTGAGCTCTTGATATTCATACAAGTGGTTCTCTTCTCTCCAAAGGTCTCTTTAATTTTCCTGTAGGCAGTATCTATCTTACCCCTAGTGAGACAAGCCTCTACATCCTTACATTTGTCGTCTAGCCATCCCTGCTTAGCCATTTTGCACTTCCTGTCGATTTCATTTTTGAGACGTTTGTATTCCTTTTTGCCTGCTTCATTTACTGCATTTTTATATTTTCTCCTTTCGTCAATTAAATTCAATATTTCTTCTGTTACCCAAGGATTTCTATTAGCCCTCGTCTTTTTACCTACTTGATCGTCTGCTGCCTTCACCACTTCATCCCTCAGAGCTACCCATTCTTCTTCTACTGTATTTCTTTCCCCCATTCCTGTCAATTGTTCCCTTATGCTCTCCCTGAAACTCTCTACAACCTCTGGTTCTTTCAGTTTATCCAGATCCCATCTCCTTAAATTCCCACCTTTTTGCAGTTTCTTCAGTTTCAATCTGCAGTTCATAACCAATAGATTGTGGTCAGAATCCACATCTGCCCCTGGAAATGTCTTACAATTTAAAACCTGGTTCCTGAATCTCTGTCTTACCATTATATAATCTATCTGAAACCTGTCAGTATCTCCAGGCTTCTTCCATGTATACAGCCTCCTTTCATGATTCTTGAACCAAGTGTTAGCTATGATTAAGTTATGCTCTGTGCAAAATTCTACAAGGCGGCTTCCTCTTTCATTCCTTCCCCCCAATCCATATTCACCTACTATGTTTCCTTCTCTCCCTTTTCCTACTGACGAATTCCAGTCACCCATGACTATTAAATTTTCGTCTCCCTTCACTACCTGAATAATTTCTTTTATCTCGTCATACATTTCATCTATTTCTTCATCATCTGCAGAGCTAGTTGGCATATAAACTTGTACTACTGTAGTAGGCATGGGCTTTGTGTCTATCTTGGCCACAATAATGCGTTCACTATGCTGTTTGTAGTAGCTAACCCGCACTCCTATTCTTTTATTCATTATTAAACCTACTCCTGCATTACCCCTATTTGATTTTGTATTTATAACCCTGTAATCACCTGACCAAAAGTCTTGTTCCTCCTGCCACCGAACTTCACTAATTCCCACTATATCTAACTTTAACCTATCCATTTCCCTTTTTAAATTTTCTAACCTACCTGCCCGATTAAGTGATCTGACATTCCACGCTCCGATCCGTAGAACGCCAGTTTTCTTTCTCCTGATAACGACGTCCTCTTTAGTAGTCCCCGCCCGGAGATCCGAATGGGGGACTATTTTACCTCCGGAATATTTTACCCAAGAGGACGCCATCTTCATTTAATCATACAGTAGAGCTGCATGTCCTCGGGAAAAATTACGGCTGTAGTTTCCCCTTGCTTTCAGCCGTTCGCAGTACCAGCACAGCAAGGCCGTTTTGGTTAATGTTACAAGGCCAGATCAGTCAATCATCCAGACTGTTGCCCCTGCAACTACTGAAAAGGCTGCTGCCCCTCTTCAGGAACCACATGTTTGTCTGGCCTCTCAACAGATGCCCCTCCGTTGTGGTTGCACCTACGGTATGGCCATCTGTATCGCTGAGGCACGCAAGCCTCCCCACCAACGGCAAGGTCCATGGTTCATGGGGGGGAGACTTTTGTGTAATGAATGCTTTTTCTTTTAATGATGTATTACCCCAAAATATGATGCCACATGAAAGCAGTGAATGAAAACAGGCACATAGGGCTAGTTTACTAATACGTTTACCATCAAAATTTGCAATAAACCTAATAAATAAGTAGCCGAACTCAAACGTTTCAGCAGAGCATCAGTGTGTTCCTTCCAATTCAGTTTCTCCTTAATGCACACACTCAGATCTTTCGAGTATTCTTCCGCAGTAACGGACTTCTGTTCAAGGTCTATATCAATGGAGTTATGCGGTTTATTGTACAGAACTGTATACACTGTGTTTTCTCAAAATTTTGCGAGATCCCGTTTGTTGAGAACTAAGTGATAATTTTCTAAAAAACATGATCTAGAATTTCCTTAGCTAATTCCTGTTTGTTGGGTGTGATTACTATATTTCTAACATGACCAAAAAGACCTAGCTTTGCATCTCCATGAATACAGAGTGGCAACTATATACCACTCTATATTCATGAAGGTGCAGAGCTAGTTCTACCGCAATACTTATGTTTATGTAGAAGAATTTCATGATTCACACAGTCAAAATCCTTTCAAAGATCACAAAAGCATCCCAGTGTGTGATGTTCAGTTTTACAGAGCAATAAATATTTTATCAGTGAAAGCATACACAGAATATTCTTCTGACAAGCCTTTCTGAAAATCAAATTCACATTATGTTATTATTCATTTTTACAAATATGTGAAGCTACTCTTGAGTACATTACTTTTTCAAGATTTTTCGATAAAGTTGTCAGAAATGAGACTGGTGGCAGTTGTCAGCATTAGTTCTACCCCCTTGTTATGCAATGGTAAAACAATAGCATATTTTAGACTATCCTGAAAAATGCCCTGTGTCACTGAGCTACTACAAATATGGCTGTGAATCTTACTTATTCATTGGGAACAAGTTTTTAGAGCTCCCTTCGAAATGCCATCAATTCCATGAATCTTTTACTTTTGAGTGAATGTATCATTTTTCTAATTTAAGTATGAGAGGTGGGTTGAATTTCAGTTTTATAAAATTGCATATGTTTTGCCCATTCAGTATATAGCCTTCCATTTTCTACGGAACCGCTGGATCCTGTTTTCTCTACAACACTTACAAAATGATTAATACAAATATTTTCTACTTCTGACTTTTTAAACAAACTTTTCATACAAATACAATCTTTCTGTGTTCTCAGCAGCCCTTTTCCCCTTTTAGCAATATTGCAAATTGTTTTAATCTTATTGTCAGAACTAATAATCTCTCACATACTTCCACATTTCTGGACTTGTTGATAACTTTTCTTAATACAGGGCAATAGCTTTTATAATGTTTGACTGTTTCGGGATCATTTCTCCTTTTAGGTATAAGATATATTTCACTTTTCTGTCTACAAGAAATTTTTATCACTTTAGTAAACCAAGGATTCTTAGATGCTTTTTACAACTATATTTCATTGTTTTCTTAGAGGAACTGTTTTCAAGTATACTTACAAAAACACCATGACATACGTTCCTTGCATTACGTTCTCTGCACATATCATTACAGTCTAAATGCTGCAAGCTTTCCCTACAATTTGCGATTGTTAAATCGCTAACTGAATGCATTATTTAGGAATGTTTTGCATTACTGTATGGAGCTATGTCATGTATTGTAATTAGCTTTACATTGTTGTCAGGGCCGAGCGGTCTAAGGCACTACAGTCATGGACTGTGGAGCTGGTCCCGGCGGAGGTTGGAGTCCTCCCTCGGTCATGAGTGTGTGTGTTTGTCCTTAGAATAATTTAGGTTAAGTAGTGTGTAAGCTTAGGGACTGATGACCTTAGCAGTTAAGTCCCATAAGATTTCACACACATTTGAACATTTGAACATTTTCATTGTCAGGATGACCATTCTTTAGAGGAAAAGTTTTTATTTGATGATATTTGTTTTGCTCTATAAAAAAATTATCTCTCAGTGTGCTGCTTTGCTGTACTCCCCGAGCAGAAAAACCAATTGGAAAGAACCGAGTAATACTTCAGCGTCATTCTTTCTGTCAGACTCTTTCAGGAAATCTACATTGAAGTCCACACAATAAGTAATTTCCTTCCCTCTATCTGACGGGTAGCACAAAAAAGAATCCAGGTTTTCAGAAATAGTTGAAACTTTCCCATTGCGGACGTATACAGAGCTACAATTATACCGTGATCAGCTACAACATTATGACCACCTGCCTAATGTCAGGTATGTCCACTTTTGGCAGGGATAAAAGCGGTGCCGCGTCTTGGCATGAAGCAGTGAGTCCTTGGTAGGTCATTGGAGGAAGTTGGCACCACATCTGCACACACACGTCACGTCATTCCCGTAAATCCCGCGGAAGGGGACAATGAGCTCTGACTGCAAGTTCAATACATCGGGCTTACAACTCGCGAGGTGGATGTGCCTGCATATCAATTGATACTCGCCACTGTGTTCCACGAACCACTTCTTCATACTCCTGAGCTTGTGACATGGCGCACTACCTTGCAGAAAAATGACACTGCCAACGGGAAACATGACCGTCGTGAAAGGGTGTACATGGTCTGCAACCAGTATAAGATATATAAGATACTCCTTGGCCGTCATGGTGCCTGCATAACGCCCAGAGCATAATGGAGCAGCTGCCAGATAGTCTGCGTCCCACAATATAGATGTCAGGCAGCTGTTCCCCTGGAAGACGACGGATTCGCGCCCTCTCATCGGCGTGATGAATTAGGTATCGGGATTCATCAGACCATAAAACGTTCTGCAACGTGCAGTGCCGACGGCCACATGCCTATTTCAGTCGCAGTTAGCGATGTCGTGGTGTTAACATTGGCACATGCGTGGATCATCGGCGGCGGAGGCCCATCGTTAGAAGTGTTCTATCCACTAAGTATTTAGACACACTTGTGCTCTGCCCAGCATTAAATTCTGATGTTAGTTCGGCCACAGTTCGCCGCCTGCCCTGTTTTGTCAGTCTGGCCACCTTATGACGTCTGACGTCTGTAATGAGGGACGCCCGCCCAAACCCACGACGCCGGGGCGTGGTTTCACCTTGGTTTCACCACTTTTTGAAGACGCCACGGTAGTCCTCGAAGGCCCGACAAGTTGTTAAGTTTCAGAAATGCTCGTGCCAAGCGTCCGGGTGTCAAAATCTGGCGTCGGTGAAACTCAGACAGATCGCGCACCTTCCTCATTTTACGCACGGACAGCACTCACTGTTACTACACGCTCCGTCCGTTCGCCTGACTAGCAGTTACACTCCTGGAAATGGAAAAAAGAACACATTGACACCGGTGTGTCAGACCCACCATACTTGCTCCAGACACTGCGAGAGGGCTGTACAAGCAATGATCACACGCACGGCACAGCGGACACACCAGGAACCGCGGTGTTGGCCGTCGAATGGCGCTAGCTGCGCAGCATTTGTGCACCGCCGCCGTCAGTGTCAGCCAGTTTGCCGTGGCATACGGAGCTCCATCGCAGTCTTTAACACTGGTAGCATGCCGCGACAGCGTGGACGTGAACCGTATGTGCAGTTGACGGACTTTGAGCGAGGGCGCATAGTGGGCATGCGGGAGGCCGGGTGGACGTACCGCCGAATTGCTCAACACGTGGGGCGTGAGGTCTCCACAGTACATCGATGTTGTCGCCAGTGGTCGGCGGAAGGTGCACGTGCCCGTCGACCTGGGACCGGACCGCAGCGACGCACGGATGCACGCCAAGACCGTAGGATCCTACGCAGTGCCGTAGGGGACCGCACCGCCACTTCCCAGCAAATTAGGGACACTGTTGCTCCTGGGGTATCGGCGAGGACCATTCGCAACCGTCTCCATGAAGCTGGGCTACGGTCCCGCACACCGTTAGGCCGTCTTCCGCTCACGCCCCAACATCGTGCAGCCCGCCTCCAGTGGTGTCGCGACAGGCGTGAATGGAGGGACGAATGGAGACGTGTCGTCTTCAGCGATGAGAGTCGCTTCTGCCTTGGTGCCAATGATGGTCGTGTGCGTGTTTGGCGCCGTGCAGGTGAGCGCCACAATCAGGACTGCATACGACCGAGGCACACAGGGCCAACACCCGGCATCATGGTGTGGGGCGCGATCTCCTACACTGGCCGTACACCACTGGTGATCGTCGAGGGGACACTGAATAGTGCACGGTACATCCAAACCGTCATCGAACCCATCGTTCTACCATTCCTAGACCGGCAAGGGAACTTGCTGTTCCAACAGGACAATGCACGTCCGCATGTATCCCGTGCCACCCAACGTGCTCTAGAAGGTGTAAGTCAACTACCCTGGCCAGCAAGATCTCCGGATCTGTCCCCCATTGAGCATGTTTGGGACTGGATGAAGCGTCGTCTCACGTGGTCTGCACGTCCAGCACGAACGCTGGTCCAACTGAGGCGCCAGGTGGAAATGGCATGGCAAGCCGTTCCACAGGACTACATCCAGCATCTCTACGATCGTCTCCATGGGAGAATAGCAGCCTGCATTGCTGCGAAAGGTGGATATACACTGTACTAGTGCCGACATTGTGCATGCTCTGTTGCCTGTGTCTATGTGCCTGTGATTCTGTCAGTGTGATCATGTGATGTATCTGACCCCAGGAATGTGTCAATAAAGTTTCCCCTTCCTGGGACAATGAATTCACGGTGTTCTTATTTCAATTTCCAGGAGTGTATTTCTGTCTATGTAACGCTACTATCGCCTGAATGAGGTTATATGGATAGTTGGTCGGTGGTGATGATGTTCTGTCTTACCAGTGTCAAAGTACAATTATTTAGTTCAAGCCCACAGGTACAAAGTGGCTCTGAGTACTATGGGATTTAACATCTGTGGTCATCAGTCCCCTAGAACTTAGAACTACTTAAACCTAACTAACCTAAGGACATCACACACATCCATGCCCAAGGCAGGATTCGAACCTGCGACCGTAGCGGTCACGCGGTTCCAGACTGTAGCGCCTAGAACCGCACGGCCACACCGGCCGGCCCCACAGGTACATTCTTCTATATGTTGCTCTAAACAATTATTTTTAGTTTCTAAATTTTTTACACATTGATAAATTTTAAGATGTATATACATTCCTCCTCTCTCCATACTATCTATGCTTACATGTGATGAAAACTTATGCCCAACTACATTTACCTTTTCCATAGCTGTGACTATATGATGTTCAGACAGACGAAGTACATCTATTCCATCCTCAGTTTCTAAATTTCCTACACAAACGAGAAGCTCACCTACTTTTTTTTCAATCTCTTGATATTCTAATGCAATATACTACAATTACTTTTCACTGTACTTTTATGACAATGTTGTGATTTTTAATATCTCTATTATCTGCCTGTCTGAGCTTCTCATTGAAATTAATTTCAATGTCTAATCATGGGACACTGTTCTTAGCGTAAAAAAGATGTACTCCCGAGAGTTTCAGTCCATCACCTTAAGTATTTTGCTATCGCCCCGGCCGTTTTACCCCTCCGTCTCCTAATAAGATGCAGGCAGTGTCTTGTGAAGTCCTACCTATCGGTAATGTCTACACGGACCAAACCCATGCCTGACAAAGTATCCGCCCAACGCAAATGGTGTAACTCCATATTGGCCATCCCGACAGAGCTGTTCAACTGGGTCCAACCATATGGCACGTAACCAGGAAGAAAGCCAATATTTGTATGCTCCTACGTAGAAGCTATTTTTACTAGGTCATACTCGATATTGTAGCCCTGATCCCCATCTATACTGTTTCCTGCACCAGCCACTGTCCAGCCACTGTCGTAACATGATGTTGCTTTGTAAAACACTTGTACAGTTATCCTTCGTCCTCTATCACCAGGCTAAGACATGCACTGGGCTTGACTAAACTTGCAGAGTGCCCGTACCTGTCACCTAATTTTTCCTGCGAGACCTGGTCTACGACTCTTCCATTGGTACAAACTAACAACAGAAGTTTCCTCCTACTTTCTACTTTTCTTTGAAACAGTTGGTTTTCTTGGCGAAAGCCGGTTGATTATTGGAAATGAAGTCCCATGCTTCTTTACAGAGCGTAGGGGAACGATGCGGGAGACCCGCACCGCCTTACTAGGCAAGGTCCTAATGGAGGTGGTTTGCCGTTGCCTTCCTCCGACCGTAATGGGGATGAATGATGATGATGAAGACGACACAACAACATCCAGTCATCTCGAGGCAGGAAAAATCCCTGACCCCGCCGGGAATCGAACCCGGGACCCCGTGCTCCAGAAGCGAGAACGCTACCGCGAGACCACGAGGGGCGGACGGTTGATTATTATCTACTGTTAAATCTACTTGAGTCTCTTCCTTAGTTAATCGAGGTAGTGAGACAAATATATCTGTCGTAGCCTTGTATAGTTTCACTGTTCGTCTGTAAAGTAAACTTAATATGTTCTTTGTTTCGTCCTGGCAGGGAAAGGAATAGTGCAGAGTCTGGTTGTTGCCCGCATTTCGTCTGTAGCACGCAGTGAACGCCGCATCCCGAACCTGTACAGAAACGAACTCCCATTTATAAAACAACTTCTAACGTCTTATTACTTTACAAATGAGTTAATATGTTAGCTATTTGATGTTAAACATGTAAGAGAAAAAAATTTAGAAAAGGTCTAAATAATTTTTAAATTTTGTTGAAAGTCGCTAAGTAATCTCATTATCAAACACTGGATGAGTACAGTCAGGTTAATTTTACTTCCGTTTTAAGTAAAATTTAATCTTTCACCCACCTCTAAGTTGATGACGTCATATAAGCTGAATCGCGTGTCGTACAATGATATTATTTTGTACATACGTTCTGTGTTATATATGGATATTATCTGAAAAACATTTTGCGGTTACAGTTGATAGTAATGAACTGATCAATTAAAACCTCATATTTGATACAAACGTTTCCGTCATGAACATCGAAAATGTAATCAGCGATAAATTGTTTCAGTTTCATCATTTTCCGGTGTCAGCGATAAAAAGTTTCGTAAAGGTCTCAAATCGTGTATAGATTAAGTCTGAAGTCGCTACTTTCTCTCATCCTCAAATATTGTATGAATACAGTGTGGGTAATTTACGCAGTGTGAGTTAAGCTACCCTCAAGACATACTACAGTTTCTAACTGTAATACGTCTCTTACTATGTTTAACTTTTAACGTATGATTGTAGCTGCTAATGAGAGGATTGTGAAGGCTTTTTAAATTTTAAAGTTGGTCAATAATCGTGTGTAATACTGGAAATCAAATACTTGTTACCCCAAGAAACTGTTACGTAGGCAACCTACAGCTGGATATGTTTAACGTGATCCAGGAAGGGTCTTTAATAATCGTAGTATTAATCGGCGAACATTTAAAATTTGAGTAAAGATTCTTAATAGTAATTGCATAAGGAGGCCAATAAAACTTACATAAAAAATGAAAAGCTTTTGTTCTACAATATTACTTTTATTATTATTACAATTATTATTACAATTTATTATTATTACAATAACAGTAATATTCTAGAACAAACGCAAACTGGTGCTTTTTATTTATAATAATGTTGTTCTACCAAGAACTGACGGAAGATTGTGTTAAAACGTACATAATTTGAAAGGTACTTTCCCATAGATGCGCACAAAATATATGTAAGTATAAAGCCATTAAGACAGGAAAGTCTCAGTAGACACAACACACACGAATAAAGTTTTTCTCTGTGTATCACGCTGCTGCAAACTTATGCTCCGCATACAGATCATGTATTATGGTAGAAATGAAACAAGAAAGCAAAAACGTTGCGTGAAATCGCGTCCTATGGACATTCAAGTATAAATGTTGCAGACGGTTCATTTGCAGTAACACGCGCATGCCGGGCAGTTAGTTTCACCAAGTGCCAGGTCATTGATGTTGTAAGCAGTGGAAAACAAAACATCGTACTAACGAAATCCTTCAAGGCATTAACGTCGTTTATTCGCATATCTTTATCTGAGATTATACAGAATTAACTTAGTGTTCATCTGTCTCCATTACACCAATTATGAAGGGTCTTTGGCTAACAAACAAAACATTCACGTTCCGGATTCGAACCTAAATACTGTATAAATTTTTAATCAAAATCGCCAGAAATGGCGGCCGAGGACTTCTGCGAGCGTTCTCGTCAAAGAGGGTGAGGGAGTGGAGGAGGGTTCAGGGCCTCTTCTACCCTTTGGGGTAGGAAACAGACCTGAAAAAGCAGAAGAATCAGTAATGGTCAACGGCATGAGGATACAGAACGCATATATACAAGTCATGTGGTCTGTAATTGAAAAAACAATCTCATGGTGACCTCTCCATTGGCAAAATTTTCCGGACTATACTCCCACTAGGATCTTCGGGAGGGGACAGCCAAATGGAGGTGACAATGAGAAAAAGACTAAACAACCAATGAAAGAGTAACGTTCTGCGAGTAGGGGCAAGGAATGTCAGAAGCTTCAACGCGTTAGGAAAACTAGAAAATCTTAAAAGTTATTTCGAAGTCTCATTCTAGATATAGCGGGGTCAGTGAAGCGAAGTGGGAAGAAAACAGGGATTTTTGGTCAGATGAGTACAGGGTACTATCAACAGCAGCAGAAAATGGTATAACAGGACTAAGATTCGTTAGGAATAGCGAGGCAGACAGATATAGAGGTTAATATGAACAGTTTATTGATATTGTTGTTCTCATCGGAATCTACAGCAAAGGAACACAGACAATAATGCTTCAGATATACACGCCGACGTGAAGACACTGAACAGGTGATGCAATTTTTAAAGGGAGATGAAAATCTAATATTTATGGAGGATTTGAATGTTATTGTAGAAGAGGAAGTAGATGAAAGAGTTACTGCAGAATTTTGGCTTGGCAGTAGGAATCAGGCAGACGATAGTCGAGTTCTGCTACAAATATCAGTTAGTAACAGCGAATACTCTGTTCAAGAATCTTAAGAGGAGGAAGTATACTTGGAAGAGGCCGGGATTTTAAATAGATTACAACATGGTCAGGTAGAGATCCTGAATTCAGATACTGGTTCAAATGGTTCAAATGGCACTGAGCACTATGGGACGTAACTTCTGAGGTCATCAGTCCCCTAGAACTTAGAAATACTTAAACCTAACTAACCTAAGGACATCACACACATCCATGCCCGAGGCAGGATTCGAACCTGCGACCTAGCGATCGCGCGGTTCCAGACCGTAGCGCTTAGAACCGCTTGGCCACTCCGGCCGGCTCAGATACTAGATCGTAAGGCTTTCCCAGGAGCAGATATACTCAGATCACAATTTAGTCATGATAAAGGGTAGACTGAAGCTTCAGACTAGTTACGAAGAGTCAGTGTGCAAGGAAGAGGGACATGGAAGTACTGAGGAATGAAGAGACACGCTTGAAGTTCTCTGAGTCTACAGAAACTGCAATAATGAACAGCTCAGTGGGCAGTTCAGTGGAAGAGGATTGGACATTTCTAAAATGGGCAGTGAAAGAAAGTCAAAACAAAACTGGAAGTACAAGGAAATTAACTGCGAAGAAACTGTGGATAACAGAAGAATTAGTTCAGTTGATCGACGAAATAAGAAATTACAAAAAGGTTGCGGTAATTTAGGAATACAACGTTACAAGTCACTTAGGAACGAAAGAAATGAGAAGTTCATCGAAGCTAGGGCAAAACGGCTGCAAGAAAAGTGTGAAGAAATCGAAAAAGAAATTACTGTCGGAAGGACGGACTCAGCACACAGTAAAGTCAGAAAACTTCGGTGAAATTAAAAGGAAAGGCGGTAACCTTAAGAGTGTAAAGGCAAGTCCACTGTTAATGGCAGGGAAAAGAGCAGATAGGTGGAAAGAATACGCTGAAGGCCTGTTCGAGGGGAAAGAAATTTCTGATGAATTGGTAGAAGAAGAAACAGAAGTCGACAAGGAGGAGATGGGGGATCCAGTATTAGATTCAGAATTTAATGGAGCTTCCTACGACTTGAAATCAGATAGGGCAAAAGAGATAGGTAAAATTAAATCGGAGGTTCTAAAATCGCTGAGGGATGTGGCAACAAAAGAACTATTCACGTGAGCGTGTAGAATGTATGAACGTGGCGACATACCACCAGAAAACGAGACCCAAAGGATTCCGAAGACAGCAAACCTACAAGTACGTAATCAGCTTAACAATCAGCTTCACAGTTCATGCATGCAAGCTTCTGATAAGAATAATATACAGAAGAATGGAGAAATAAGCGAAGATATGGTAGATGACGACCCGTTTGGGTCTAGGAATGATAAAGGCAGCGGAGAGACGAGCCAGGGGTTGCCGTTGATAAGGGAAGCAACACTAAAGAAAAAACCGTGAAACGTTAATAGAGACCTGGAAAAAGCTTTCGACAATCTAAAATGGTTCAAATGGTTCAAATGGCTCTGAGCACTATGGGACTCAACTGCTGAGGTTATTAGTCCCCTAGAACTTAGAACTAGTTAAACCTAACTAACCTAAGGACATCACAAACATCCATGCCCGAGGCAGGATTCGAACCTGCGACCGTAGCGGTCTTGCGGTTCCAGACTGCAGCGCCTTTAACCGCACGGCCACTTCGGCCGGCAATCTAAAATGGTGCACGGTGTTCGAAACACTGAGAAAAGTAGGGAAAGGCCGGTAATATACAATATGTACAAGAGCCAAGAGGGAACCATAACAATGGAAGACCAAGTAGGAAGTGCTCCCATTAAAAATAGTGTAAGATCTGGATGTAGCCTACTATTCAATCCGTACGTCGAAGCAGTAATGACGGAAACGAAAGAAGATTCAAGAGTGGAATTAAAATTCAAGGTGAAATATATCAATGATAAGTTTCGCTGATGATGTTGGTATCAGCAGTGGAAGTGAAGAAGAATAACAGGATGTGTTGAATGGAATGAACAGTCTGATGAATACAGGTTATAGATTAAGAATAAATGTAAGTATGGCGAATGGATTGAGAAGCAGCAGAAATGAGATTAGCGAGAAGCTCAACATCAGAATTGTCGATTATGAAATATTTAATTTTCTGCTACATAGGCAGGAAGATAACCAATGACGGACGAAGCAAGGAGGACATAAAAAGCGTATCACGTGCAGGTCTCAATTTGAGACACAAATTTTTGTGAATGTACGTCTGGAGCACAGCATTGTATGTTGGTGAGTCATGGAGCGTGGGAAAACCGGAACAGAAGAATCTAGAAGGATTTCAGATTTAATGATACGGATGAATGTTGAAAATTAGGTGAACTGATGAGGTAAGGAAAAAGGAGGTTCTGAGCTGAATCGGAGAGGAAAGCAACATATGGAAAACACTGACACGAAGCGGGGACAGGATGATAGAACATCTGTTTAGACTTCAGCGAGTAACTTCCGTGGTACCAGAGGGAGTTGCGGAAGGTACAAACACTAGAGGAAGACACACATTGGAATACATCCAGCAAGTAATGAGATGTATTTTGCAACTGCTACAGTAAAGATTGCCGCAGGAGAGGAATTCATGGCGGGCCGCATCAAACCAGCATAAAGACTGATGTATCAAATACATACATACACACACACACACACACACACACACACACACACACACACACACACACACATTATATATATATATATATATATATATATATATATATATTATATATATATATTGTTTTTGTTTCAGGCTATCCCTCGATGAAGAACACTAATGAATCGGACTGGAAGGCTATAAGCTAGAGAGACAGAATTTCTGAGTAGAGAATCCGATAGGAATAATGTGGATATTGATAACGATATTTGTATTGTTGGTTTGAAAGATACATTTAAATGTGCATTGAGCGTAATTCCAAATAATTTTGAGAGCTGCAACTGCGGCATTGATAAATTTTCAGTGCAGACTTTGCCACAAAAACATTTCGCATCTGAGGATAGATTAAATTATCGCTATACTCAAGGTGGTACTGATCCATGCAATTTCCGGGATACTGGTGTCGTATTGGGTTCGAGTGAGGATCATATCCCTGTCTGAATGTCCAGATTCAAGTTATCATTAATTTCCCAATACGAATAAGAAAGAATGTTTGGGTGGTGCTTTTGAAATAGGCTAACCCAGTTTCATTCCACCATCGTTTAGTCCATCTGTAAAATTATCTTGTTACTGATGGAACATACAAACCATTTGCGGCATTTAATTATGTCGTTGTTTCGTAGTTCAGATCTTTACAGTATGGTATCATCATACCACCCCCCCCCCCACGCACACA
The DNA here is from genome assembly GCF_023898315.1 of Schistocerca nitens. Classification (NCBI taxonomy): domain Eukaryota; kingdom Metazoa; phylum Arthropoda; class Insecta; order Orthoptera; family Acrididae; genus Schistocerca; species Schistocerca nitens. The sequence goes on along the minus strand of NC_064618.1, from coordinate 187,103,579 downwards.
CACACAAACACACACACACACACTTATCCACATACCTCATACATATTTCGCACTTGTCATTAGTGGTAGACTGCACGTAACAAATAATGAGTTCCCCAGTAGCGTGCAATCACGTTTAATTATCACAGCACATAAAGAGCAAGATTGGACATTATATAGCTTCCAGCAGTTACGAATGAAATAGGGTGCTCGTAATCTGGTATGAATGTGGCCAACCCAGGAGTTTGTAGTGGTCCGCTTCGTAACGATGTCCTGAGGTAGGTAGCGACAATGGCCCGTCGTGACGGTAACTGTTAGGTACATGTCCACGAGAAGGATACCAGTTCCAGGGACACCGAACCCGTGGAAAGCCCACACCAGAAGAGGCGAATTCTCAAAGGGAGATCGGTGCTGGTGCTCTGATGTATGTTCTACGGATGGCCGCTGAGATGCCGAATCTGTGCACGGCCAGCGCCCGTAGAGGCAAAGGCTCCGAGGGCGATGGCTGGCGGACCGGTGTGGTGTGACTGGCGTGATCGTCGACTAATGAGCCACAAGGTGCTGCCGAATCAGGCAAAGGCAAGCTTGTGCAGCCTGACGTAAACAGGCGGCAGGTGGAAGGACATCCGGTGCGGCTTGGTGCGCATGTAACCCACGGATGTGACCTAGTTCTCCGACTGCAGCACCGCAGTCGCTCGTGCGTGCAATGCATGTGGTGGCGTAGACGCCTCTGGTAGCGTCTGTTGGAAGCTGGCTTGTTAACAGGCGTGCTTGTATTTGTCAGTGCTATCGACAGATCCGCGGTGCGTTTCCGTTGCTGGGCGTATACGGTCTTCGGTGGAGGAGTACATAGAGCAAGACTACCTGTCTCGCTACTTCATACTCAAATTTTTCTTTAGATATGTTACAGCAAAAAGCCAGGAGTACTGAAGTGATGTCATTGTGCTCCAACACACGACATAGATAAACCGTGGCTACAGTGTTCTCTTATGTTTACAGATGAAACAACAAAAACATTTTCTTAGTTTAGTGCAATCGGAACACCTTTCCGACCCCCTTATAACAAAACACTCACATGTCGTCTTCGGTCGGAACATACATACACTTTCTTATGATTTTTCTGTCCTTTAATCATTATTTATAATACATTAAAATCCAAACGTGATATTCATCAGATTCGCACTTAAATTCGTAATGCAAATTTCCATCATTAGAGGATCAGGTATTGCCAGATTGTGCCATGAGTGAACAACATTGTCAACTAAATTTCATCTGTTCATATAGCCCCTAATGCTGGATAACAAAATTTTGCAATAAACAACACGTCTTCTCACACATGCATACACACACACACATAGACACTCACATCCATCCACACACACACAGAGACACACAGGCGCGCGCGCGCGCGCGCGCGCGAGTTCGCACTCGCAAACACTTGGACAAAATTTATATTCCTAGGAATTTTTAAATCTGTAGTGTAGCATTTTATGCATATTTTCACAACTAGCCCAACAGTGAAATATAGAAATGTGAACATTTAGTAGGCATTGTACTGAACTAGACTACAGACTGTAGTCAACGTTGGTTGTGTTAGTGATCGAGTCAGTCCCTCCTATACAAAGACGTTACTGCCCTGCAAGTCCTATTTGATGAAGGTCACTTCTTAACTTTTCGTGGATGAAGCGGGGGCGGAATGTTGTTTCGAGAAGACTCGTATGCTACACACCCAAGTTCTCACCGCTCATAAAGGAATGTCGGGAATTATCTACAATTAGAAAGAACGAATAGGGTCACCCTAAAGTTACTTTCATTTTTGGTGGGAAGAGACGAATTCGAATTCTTTTTTGATTATTTGATCATTACGAGATGAAAACCTTCCATTAGTCGTACGGATAGAAAATTATTATAGTAGCTGTCTAAACAATAGAGGATAGAGGAGAAAACTTGAATGTGTGTATAAGAACTGCGGCGTTCTCCTTCGAGCAAAATTATAGTATCAATAATCCACACATGTAGCTCTATAAAGATTGTTTAAAAAGTAGTTTAATGTATGGAGCGCTTTGTTGAAATTCGGATGCAGACAACGAGGTGTCTGCGTAGCCACTTTACGGAATAGTGTATAGTGAATATTACATAGTTTCCAGAATGTCAAATGGTTCAAATGGCTCTGAGCACTATGGGACTAAACATCGGAGGTCATCAGTCCCCTAGAACTTACAACTACTTCAACCTAACTAACCTAAGGACGTCATACACATCCATGCCCGATGCAGGATTCAGAACTGCGACAGTAGCAGTCGCGCGGTTCCAGGCTACAGCGCCCAGAACCGCTCGGCCACACCGGCCGTCTCCAGACTGTCCACCATATTATTTCATTTATGCACAGGCGTAATGAATATTCGGTTCTGGGTCATCCAGCTCTAAAATAAAGTCACATTATTGACCAAATAAGTACACACTACTTTCAGGTTCATAACATCACCTCGTAAACAGCAATCTCCAACATAGAGATTAGCATGTTGGGGATCGTGCCGAAGCCTTTACATACCCTGTTTCGAATGTCACCTTAGGCGGCTTAATTTCTTCAAATGAGGCTTCATAACCCTGGGCCGTATGATCCACACATGGCATATAGCTAGGGTGAGGAAGGTGCGATGTCCAAGCAGGGCCAGGAGCGAAGTCAAGTTCTTATATCCTCCGAGCACGCTATTCAATGGGGGCTTTCCAGTCAAACAACGACGCACATCCCAGTGTATTCTGTGCCGGGTCTCACAACGTGTTGGAGTGTGTCTCGCGAAATACGAATACATAAAAATGAATTGAAATTCTAATATGCCGATTCATCGTGCCACAGCCGATGACAACAGCATTCTCTCTGAAAATGCAATCTGCAAACATTTGCATTTCTTCCATGAATGTTTGTGTTATGTGTACAATTATTAGAAACTTTAATTACTGTTAACAAAAAGAGGTGCAATATATTGGCGGTTACGAGCAGCTCAGTCAATATGTTATTCGAGACTGCACATGTGAATGTGTCTGTGTCCACAGGTCGAGTGAAGCAAGTGCGAGCAGTTATCAACGGAACGGCCCAACTTCCTTGCGACATGACGCCACCTACACCGGGAGACTCCGTATTGCTCGTCATCTGGTTCAAGAATGAGAAGACTGCCATTTACAGGTAAGAAAGATAACTATTTACAAAGTAAAATGAAAATATAAATGACAATATGTGATAATAGTGACAGCTATTAACGGTGGATACCCTTTTAAGTAAACTTGAATTTGTACAGTTTACCAGAAGAGATGATGTTGTACTGCTTAAAATAAGTATATGATATTATGATGTACACAAACGCGAACGATAATTGATGCGTCCATTTATGGGGACAGATTTCTCTCAATCGTGATGTGGTATTGGATGTTGCTACTCTTAGTTCAGAGATTCTATGTGTATTGGTCTCAGACCTTTTCAGAAATTAAGGCCACCGCTCCATATTCCGTCTCATTAGTATTTCTGTTGGTTCGATGCCGTTCTCCGCGTCTACCTGTCTGATGCTAACATTATAATCCTGTGCTACAGTTTTGATCCCTATACAAAGACTGCACTCAACAGTCACTATGGGATATTTTGAGCACTGTAGTTTCAGTCTGTCCCACCAGTTATCTATAGTGTTTTACTACTTCTTCGCGCATGAGGTACCGGTACAGATTTTCCACTAATCGGTCTCTTCCTTTGGTAAGGGTTTTCTATACTTGTTTGAAATTCGATTCATTTCAGAAACTCTTAATTTCGCATCGAACCTTATCTGTCCATTTTATTTATAAATTATTTCCAAATTATTGTTCACTAGGAGGACGTATACCTTAATTTCGTGTCAATATTTCAGTATTTTAAACGTATACGAATGGCGTCAAGTAGATTACGTATTTGGCTCGAGGCCACCAACTCTGACATTTCCCGTACTTCACATATTGAGTCCTTGATTGGAAAACTGTTTCACTCTTGTAAACTCTCATTCTAAATTTCGATGTTAAGCAATCCGTGTTCCAACGTTCAGCTACTCAGAATAATCTTTATTTATATGTCATAAAATGCTCTGGTTGAATGTTATAGTATTGTGTAAATACTTTTTTCAAATAAATGAAGAAGAATTATAATCATAGGAACGCTTTGTACACTATAAAGCCATTACGAGGGAGCTACGATGATATTCAACACCAAGTCGACGATATGGTTCATTAATTTGCAAATACCGTCTCCATATTGGCGCTTGATTATTTTATGCACTTGTGAGTTAAAATGTAATGGCGTTCTATCGACTAATTTCAATATTTTACCTCCTCGCAATATTTTATGGTGATTTTGTGTTATTACATAGGGTGAACATTAATAAAACCGATAATATGTAGGGACAGATTCCCTACTGGAGATAAAGGAAGAAATGTCCTAAGAACGAATGTCCGGAAACGTATCGTTGCCATGGCAGATGGCGCTAACGAATGACTGTACAAATGGTTGAAATGGCTCTGAGCTCTATGGGACTTAACATCTGGGGTCATCAGTCTCCTAGAACTTAGAATTACTTAAACCTAAGGCCATCACACACATCCATGCCAGAGGCAGGATTCGAACCTGCGACCGTAGCAGTCGCGCAGTTCTGGACTGAATAGCCCAGAACCGCTCGGCCACTTGCGGCCGGCAATGACTGTTCCTAGGACCACGTGCCGTGTGTTCCTTATACACTACTGGCCATTAAAATTGCTACACCACGAAGATGACGTGCTATAGACGCGAAATTAAACCGATAGGAAGAAGATGCTGTGATATGCAAATGATTAGGTTTTCAGAGCATTCACACAAGGTTGGCGCCGGTGGCGACACCTACAACGTGCTGATATGAGTAAAGTTTCCAACCGATTTCTCATACACAAACAGCACCTGACCTGCGTTGCCTGGTGAAACGTTGTTGTGATGCCTCGTGTAAGGAGTAGAAATTCGTACCACCATGTTTCCGACTTTGATAAAGGTAGGATTGTAGCCTATCGCGAATGCGGTTTAACGTATCGCGACATGTCTGCTCCCGTTGGTCGAGATCCAATGACTGTTAGCAGAATATTGAATCGGTGGGTTCACAAGGATAATACGGAGCGCCGTGCTGGATCCCAAAGGCCTCGTATCACTAGCAGTGGAAATGACAGCATCTTATCCGTATGGCTGTAACGGATCGTGCAGCCACGTCTCGATCCCTGAGTCAACAGATGGGGACGTTTGCAAAACAACAACCGTCTGTACGAACAGTTCGACAACGTTTGCAGCAACATGGACTATGAGCTCGGAGACCAAGGCTGCGGTTGTCCTTGACGCTGCATCACAGAAAGAAACGCCTGCGATGGTGTACTCAACAACGAACCTGGGTACACGACTGGCAAAAAGTCATTTTTTTTTCGGATGAATCGAGGCTCTGTTTACAGCATCATGATGGTAGCATCCGCGTTTGGCGGCATCGCGGTGAACGCACAGTGGAAGCGAGTGTTCGTCATCGCCATACTGGCGTATCACCAGGCGTGATGATATGGGGTGCCATGGGTTACACGTCTCTGTCACCTCTTGTTCGCATTGACGGCACTTTGAACAGTGGACCTTACATTTCAGATGTGTTACTCCCCATGGCTCTACCCTTTATTCGATCCCTGCGAAACCCTACATTTCAGCTGGGTAATGCACAACCGAATGTTGCAGGTGCCGTATGGGCCTTTCTGCATACAGAAAATGTTCGACTGCTGCCCCGGCCAGCACATTCTCCAGATATCTCCCCAATTGAAAACATGTGTTCAATGGTGGCCGAGCAACTGGCTCGTCAAAAAACGCCAGTCCCTACTCTTGATGAACTGTGGTATCGTGTTAAAGCTGCATGGGTAGTTGTACCTGTACACGCCAACCGAGCCCTGTTTGGCTCAATGCCAAGGCGTATCAAGGCCGTTATTACGGCAAGAGGTGGTTTTTCTGGGTATTGATTTTTCAGTATCTATGCACCCAAACTGCGTGAGAACACATGTCTGTTATAGTATAATATATTTGTCCAATTAATACACGTTTATCATCTGCATTTCTTCTTGGTGTAGCAATTTTAATGACCAGTAGTGTATGTTGCACGCTGTGTGACTGACGCAGCGTACTGTAAGCAGCAGAATGGTTTGGTATTTGTAGCCGACACGGTGTTGGGTACGACCAAGCAGATCGAAACACACAGGAGACAGCACAGCTATACCAAAACAATTTCCCTTAAAGACACCAACCGTATCACAAAACTTTCCAATCCATTTTAGGGCATTTGGTTGATTATGCGTCCTCTCTGACCGCGGAACGTGCAGTGACGCAGCATACTGTGCGTACGCCAGATTTAGAGTACCGGGTTTTACAGGCTATTAAGACGAACCGTAGTACAAGCTCCAGCAAATGGCCCGCCAACATAGTGTAAGCCAAAGTACCCTCATATATATCTTGCATGACAAACGCTACTACTCCTGCCACCTGCAATCCCATGGAGGCCACTGTGAACATCTGTGGTAACGCGGATGCGATGCAGCTCTGTACTGTGTTACGGGAAGATTTGTTGTTGCTGCACGCATACCAGCCATTTATGGACACGACCATGTTCATAGAAACTTTCTTCCTCCACTTATAGCCAGGAATCCATCAATGCAGTTTGTCGATTTTCTTTAACGTTCACTCTGTGTAGTGGCTACATTTATGATCAGTGTAATATTTCGTAAAACTCAAGAATTTGATACCCTCAATGATTTCGTTGACAATCCTTATACTCAAACTTCTACAATAGGCAGTTCCACATGTTTCAGTGGCACGAAGCTGCAATCCAATTTCAGTAATTTCTGAATCCATAATATTTTCTCTACCCAGACGGTGGTAGCTGTTTGAGAGGTTGCTCTGGATAACGCGCTGCAACAGCATTCGCATATTTACGTTCCCCAGTAAATATCACTCTCATGTGTCATCGCGTAATACTCTCGATCAACAGATTTCGCTGCCCGTCGATTTATGCTCTAGGATACGGTCGCATATAATGACGCAGTAACTTCTGAAATCGATATGCTGCCGCTCTGTTCATGCGGTCCCAGGGATTAGCATTAAATCGCAACGGACAAATACAGTTTAAAATTGACAGGCAGTTTGTCCATTTGGAAAATTACGTATTAGTTTTTTCACGAACTCTGGCATAAGGGAATAATAAATGAGCTTGTCTATCTACTGATGAAGTAAATTTGGACTCTAATATTAATCATTGGATATGTATACGACGATATATGAAAACGTATTTGTATACTGGCAGGTCACTGCACCTACGTTCAAACACCACATACATTTTATATCTGACAACATTTTGAGGACAGAGATAACCTATCACAAATATAAGTGAAGTGGCTGAGTACCTGGCGTGCGTGGTCACATATCTATTAGTGCACCTCCTCCTTCCTCCTCTCAGCCTTTCTGTTCATCTCCTCAGTCCCCTATCCCTGTCCATTTATTACTCCCTTCCTCTCTGTTCGTCTCCACTGCCCTCGCTCTTTGTCTAATTGTTAGTTTCCCTCAATCTCTTCCTCCCTATTCTCTCTGTCCATCTCTCCCACCCCTCCCTATCCCTCCACCCCTTCTGCCTCCATCTAGCTATCTCCTCTCCGTTTCTGGCTCCATCTCCTCCTCCTTCTTTCTGCCCAATCTCCACTTCTCTTCCTGTGTCCATTTCCCCCTCTGCCTCTCCATGTCTATTTCCTCCACCCGAATATCTGTGTCCTTCTCCTCCCTTCCTGTTTGCCCATCTCGCACACCCATACACGTTTGCTCGTTCTTACCACCGCAGTATATGTTTCTAGGCAGCATACAGTACCTGTACCACGTTCGGCTGAAAACCATTGACTTGTTTTAGGAGGAACGTTTTATATGCTCTTTGCCCACCGCTGCACGTATCACACACACGTTGTTGTTGTTGTTGTCTTCAGTTCTGCTCTCCATTCTACTCTATCCTGTGCAAGCTTCTTCATCTCCCAGTACTGACTGCAACCTACATCCTTCTGAATCTGCTTAGTGTATTCATCTCTTGGTCTCCATCTATGATTTTTACCCACCACGCTGCCCTCCAATACTAAATTGGTGATCCCTTGATGCCTCGGAACATGTCCTACCAACCGGTCCCTTCTTCTAGTCAAGTTGTGCCACAAACTCCTCTTCTCCTCAATTCTATTCAATACGTCCTCATTAGTTACGTGATCTACCCATCTAATCTTCAGCATTCTTCTGTAGCACCACATTTCTAAAGCTTCTATTCCCTTCTTGTCCAAACTACTTATCGTCCATGTTTCACTTCAATACATGGCTACACTCCATACTAATACTTTCAGAAACGACTTGCTGACACTTAAATCTATACTCGATGTTGACAAATTTCTCTTCTTCAGTAACGATTTCCTTGCCATTGCCAGTCTACATTTTATATCCTCTCTTCTTCGACAATCGTCAGTTATTTTGCTCCCCAAATTGCAAAACTCCTTTACTACTTTAAGTTTCTCATTTCCTAATCTATTTCCCTGAGCATCACCCGACTTAATTCGACTACATTCCATTATCCCCGTCTTGCTTTTGTTGATGTTCATCCTACATCCTCCTTTCTAGACACTGTCCATTCCGTTGAACTGCTCTTCCAAGTCCTTTGCTGTCTCTGACAGAATTACAATGTCATCGGCTAACCTCAACATTCTTATTTTTACTCCAGGGATTTTAATACCTACTCCGAATTTTTCTTTTGTTTCCTTTACTGCTTGCTCAATATACAGTTTGAATAACATCGGGGACAGGCTACAACCCTGTCTCACTCCCTTCCCAACCGCTGCTTCCCTTTCATGCCCCTCGACACTTATAACTACCATCTGGTTTCTGTACAAATTGTAAATAGCCTTTCGCTTCCTGTATTTTACCCCTGCCATCTTCAGTATTTGAAAGAGAGTATTCCAGTCAACATTGTCAAAAGCTTTCTCTAAGTCTACAAATGCTAGAAATGTAGGTTTGCCTTTCCTTAAACTATTTTCTAAGATAAGTCGTAGGGTCAGTATTGCCTCACGTGTTCCAACATTTCTACGGAATCCAAACTGATCTTCCCCGAGGTCGGCTTCTACCAATCTTTCCATTCGTCTGTAAAGAATTCGCGTTAGTATTTTGCAGCCGTGACTTATTAGACTGATAGTTCGATAATTTTCACATATGTCAACACCTGCTTTCATTGGGATTGGAATTATTATATTCTTCTTGAAGTCTGAGGGTATTTCACCTGTCTCATACATTTTGCTCACCAGATGATAGAGTTTTGTCAGGACTGGCTCTCCCAAAGCCGTCAGTAGTTCTAATGGAATGATGTCTACTCCCAGGGCCTTGTTTCGACTCAGGTCTTTCAGTGCTCTGTCAAACTCTTCACGCAGTATCGTATCTCCCATTTCATCTTCATCTACATCCTCTTCAATTTCCATAATATTGTCCTCAAGTACATCGCCCTTGTATAGACCCTCTATATACTCCTTCCACCTTTCTGCTTTCCCTTCTTTGCTTAGAACTGGGTTTCCATCTGAGTTCTTGATATTCGTACAAGTGGCTCTCTTTTCTCCAAAGGTCTCTTTAATTTTCCTGTAGGCAGTATCTATCTTACCCCTATTGAGACAAGACTCTACAATTAAAACTGTGTGCCCGACCGAGACTCGAACTCGGGACCTTTGCCTTTCGCGGGCAAGTGCTCTACCAACTGAGCTACCGAAGCACGACTCTCGCCCGGTATTCACAGCTTTACTTCTGCCAGTACCTCGTCTCCTACCTTCCAAACTTTACAGAAGCTCTCCTGCGAAACTTGCAGAACTAGCACTCCTGAAAGAAAAAAAGTTTGCAAGGTAGGAGACGAGGTACTGGCAGAAGTAAAGCTGTGATTACCGGGCGAGAGTCGTGCTTCGGTAGCTCAGTTGGTAGAGCACTTGCCCGCGAAAGGCAAAGGTCCCGAGTTCGAGTCTCGGTCGGGCACACAGTTTTAATCTGCCAGGAAGTTTCATATCAGCGCACACTCCGCTGCAGAGTGAAAATCTCATTCTGGAAGCCTCTACAACCTTACATTTGTCCTCGAGCCATCCCTGCTTAGCCATTTTGCGCTTCCTGTCAATCTCATTTTTGAGACGTTTGTATTCCTTTTTGCCTGTTTCATTTACTGCGTTTTTATATTTTCTCCTTTCATAAATTAAATTCAATATTTCTTCTGTCACCCAAGGATTTATACTATTCCTTGTCTTTTTACCTACTTGATCCACTGCCGCCTTCACTACTTCACCCCTCAGAGCTACCCATTCTTCTTCTGTTGTATTTCTTTCCCCCATTCCTGTCAATTGTTCCCTTATGCTCTCCCTGAAACTCTGTACAACCTCTGGTTTAGTTTATCCAGGTCCCATCTCCTTAAATTCCCACCTTTTTGCAGTTTCTTCAGTTTTAATCTACAGTTCATAACCAAAATATTGTGGTCAGAGTCCACATCTGCCCCTGGAAATGTCTTACAATTTAAAACCTGGTTCCTAAATCTCTGTCTTACCATTATATAATCTATCTGATACCTTCTAGTATCTCCAGGATTCATCCATGTATACAACTTTATTTTATGATTCTTGAAAAAGTGTTAGCTATGATTAAGTTATGCTCTGGGCAAAATTTTACCAGACGGCTTCCTCTTTCATTTCTTCCCCCCAACCCATATTCACCCACTATTTTTCCTTCTCTCCCTTTTCCTACTCTGGAATTCCAGTCACTCATGACTTAAATTTTCGTCTCCCTTCACTACCTGAATAATTTTTTTTATCTCATCATACATTTCATCAATTTCTTCATCATCTGCAGAGCCAGTTGGCATATAAAGTTGTACTACTGTAGTAGGCATGGGCGTCGTTATCTATCTTGGCCACAATAATGAGTTCACTATGATGTTTGTAGTAGCTTACCCGCACTCCTATATTTTTATTCATTATTAAACCTACTCCTGCATTACCCCTATTTGATTTTGTATTTATAACCCTGTATTCACCTGACCAAAAGTCTTGGTCCTCCTGCCACCGAACTTCACTAATTCCCACTATATCTAACTTTAAGCTATCCATTTTCGTTTTTAAATTTTTTTAACCTACCTGCCCTATTAAGGGATCTGACATTCCACGCTCCGATCCGTAGAACGCCAGTTTTCTTTCTCCTGATAACGACGTCCTCAAGAGTAGTCCCTGCCCGGAGATCCGAATAGGGGACTATTTTACCTGCGGAATATTTTACCCAAGAGGACGCCATCATCATTTAACCATACAGTAAAGCTGCATGCCCTCGGGAAAAATTACGGCTGTAGTTTCCCCTTGCTTTCAGCCGTTCGCAGTACCAGCAGAGCAAGGCCGTTTTGGTTAGTGTTACAAGGCCAGATCAGTCAATCATCCAGACTGTTGCCCCTGCAACTACTGAATAGGCTGCTGCCCCTCTTCAGGAACCACACGTTTGTCTGGCCTCTCAACAGATACCCCTCCGTTGTGGTTGCACCTACGGCACGGCCATCTGTATCGCTGAGGCATGCAAGCCTCCCCACCGACGGCAAGGTCCATGGTTCATGGGGGTAGGATCACACACACAGTGACAGGCAAAATGATATGAAAATTTGGGAATGGTTTATTAATAAGGGGTTGGACCCACATTTGCCCGTAATGTAGCTGTGATTCTTCTTGGAATACTGGCAAATATTGATTCTATAGTCTCCAGTGGAATGTTGTGCCACTCTGTTATCAGGAACGTTTCTAATTCCTGTAGTGACGAGGGAGGTGGGAATCTGCTCCGGAGACTGCGCTCGAATATGGCCCATAAGGGTTCGATACTGTTCAAGTACGGGGACCGCACTGGCCGGGGAGGACACTGTAGTTCGGTTGGCTGCTACTCATACCACGATTGTACTGTCCTCGCTGAGTCAATGGGTGCATTATCGTTTGGGAACAACATGCGTATCATGGGGTCCAGCTGATAACCTAAAATGATGACATAATCGTTGGCTGTAACATGGCTTTTGAGAGTAATGATTGGACCAGTGGAATACCATGGTATAGCTGCGCACGCCATCACCCTTCCAACTCCATGCTAAACCGTTTGAATTAAGCAATCAGGTTTGCCGGCATCTTTTGGCGTTCTCCAGACGTAAATCCGGCCCGAAATAACGAAAACGTTGTTGACTCGTAGGACCATATACGTGTTTCCACTGATCTGCCGCCCAGGACACCATGTTTTACTCTTTTTTCCTTTGAATGTCGACAGTAATGGTTTCCATATAGCACCTCGTCCATGAATATTCGCTTTATGGAGTTCTCGGCGGACAGCGTCGATGGATACGGCGTCTCGAAGATGGCTATTGCGCTCTGCAGTCACTTCAGCAGCCATAGTTTTGTTTTGTTTTGACACAATTCGTGTTAGCGTGCGACGATATCTGTCATTTAGTTCTGATTTTCGCCCACTATTACGTTTACACGATGATGTCTTCCATGTTTTATGTAGGCTGTCATGACTGCTGAAACGGTTGTTCTTGAAGCATTCAATAAGTTGGCTGTCTTGGTTACTGATGCTCCAGCTAATCGGGCCCCGTCCTTCTGTCTCTTTGGAAGTCTGTTAGGTCTTTCATTGCACGCCGACCTCGGCCTCTGAATGCCAATACGAAGTGTGTACTACCCGCAAACAACCTGCACCGATGTCTAGTCCGCACTGAACACGCACACTCCAGTGCGACACGGGCGTTACCTGCATTGTTGGTCGTCAAACACAACCATGCAGTTGCTACCACTGTTCACATTATTTTGCCTATTCCCTGTACTCCATATAAATTTAACATATTTCACACATATTTCTCCTGTATCCCTAGTGAGTTTCGCCCAGCAGTTTTGTTGTACAAGGAACGCAATTTTTTGACATATCTCCTGACCTATGTGTGAATGATATAATTTTGCAAATACGTCCAGAGTGGTATACGAGGAAACTGTGTGCGAAATGCGTTGCGACCAGAGTTGTTAGTAAAGACATAATAACTTAATAGGTCGTTTCTGATTAGGCAGTTTTACTGCATGAACAGCGAAAATATAGTAAGTGATAAACATTTCTCTTTCATCACATTTTGTACAGGGGGGGGGGGGGGTTAGCGAGAAAAAGTCTCGTTAAGGTTTGAAATTAAGTGTAAAGTTTGTGACAAATCACTTGGTGCTGTAATTCTCAAATATTGAATAAATACAGTATGGTTATTTGCACGTCATAAGCTATGCTTCCATTTCCTTCCCACCCCATCCGTATGAGAAGTAAGTTGTTCTTACTCCCACAGTCATTCTTTCCAGACAGTAAATGATATGTGTCCCAAGGTTGTTTAAAATCGATTCAGCGGTTTTGGAAGAGATGTGGAACATGCATACACTTCTATAATGTGTGTGGATTTGTCAGTTCTCTAAACATAGAGAATTAGCCAATGTCAGACTTCGTCTGGTCATATGAAGACAGGTGTCATGTGCCAAGATAAAATTTTGTGCGTGGTACAAAACGACGACCGGCTACACTCCTGAAACATTATCGAGCGTTCGACTATTTTGCGAAACGTCGAGTTTTTGTAGAAACTCGGATGTTGTGTGAGGCAAAATGATTATAAAATTTACAAGCAATTAATCACAATTTGGATTAAGTTAATTCTATTATTGGAGCGTTTATAAAGGCTTTAGAAACACAAAATTCCAACAATATACTGTGAGAACGTATCCGGTTAACGTTGGTAGACTCCCAAAATGCGGCCATATGTCGGCAATATTGCTGGGAACTGTTGCCCGGCAACGTTTGCGCAATACGTTTCCGGATCCACAGTGTTTGCGGGGGGCACGGTATTGCCGCGAAATGGACGAAAACGAGCTACCCGAAGTCAAATGCGGCTCTACTACTTTTGCAACCCACAAGAAAAAGTTGGCAAGAGAAAGAGAAATCGGACTTCGTGGATGCGTTCTTTCTTAAGTAAGCAAACTGCTTCCGAAACTTTAAATCGTTAAATGGTGCTGGATGCTTAACCCTTTCATAATGCTGAATCTCTTTGTCGAATTTGTCGTAAAAGCAGTTAGCCCGAGAACTGTTAATAGTATACCACTATTGATGTATTACGTCAAATTACACTTCTCATCGATAAGCCACTTGGTACCAGACATTTGTGACAGTCAAACGTATTTGGTAATGCCATGTGAACCACCAGTGCACAGAAAGAACTATGATCTTCATATACGCAATATGATAATAATTATGATACGTGAACAATAAGGTATACAAAGATCTTTTTTATTCTTCTCTTCCTCTCGAACAGGCCATGAGGCCCAACGGGACCGACCGGCCGCCGTGTCATCCTCACCCCATAGGCGTCATTGGATGCGGATATATAGGGGCCTGTGGCCAGCACACCGCTCTCGTATGTCTGTTTCCGAGACCGGAGCCGCTACTTCTCTATCAAATAGCTCCTCAGTTTGCCACACAAGGGCTGAGTGCACCACGCTTGCCAACAACGCTCGGCAGACCGGATTGTCACCCATCCCAGTGCTAACCCAGCCCGACAGCGCTTAACGTCGGTGATCTGACGGGAACCGGTGTTACCATTGCGGCAAGGCCATTGGCAAGGTATACCGAGATAATAATAATAAAAAATAGTGGGCATGCTGCTAGGCATGGACATGGAAACACATGTAATGAAACCTGAAATTAAAAAAAATAGAAGTCTGAAACTATGTAAGGTAGAATTAGAGCTTACTGCTACAGATCTTCAGCTACGTCGGTAGCAGCGAGAATGTTCTTTCTCAGACTGCGGTCCTTGTACAGGGTGTCCCAGGAGCAACGTTCAGTATTCAGGGATATGAGAAGAACAGTCATTCGAAGCAGAAACATTAAGTGAAGACGTGCTGTAAAATGCATATCTTGAAAACTATGAGCACTAATTAATCTTCGAGACGGTGCAACAGATCTCTTCTACTGCAAGCTCTTTGCTTTCCACATTTTGGGACGAGGTGTTATGGAACAAAACAAAAACAAAAAACTGTAAATATGGGTTATACAATGTATCTACATGTACACGGATACTCTGCAAATCAAATTTAAGTGCCTGGCAGAGGGTTCATCGAACCACCTTCACAATTCTCTATTATTCCAATCTCTTATAGCGAGCGGAAAGATTGAACATATATATCTTTCCGTACGAGCTCAGATTTCCCTTATTTTATCGTGGTGATCGTTCCTCCCTATGTAGGTCGGTGTCAACAAAATATTTTCGCATTCGGAGGAGGAAGTCGGTGATTGGAACTTCGAGAGAAGATTCCATCACAACGAAAAACGCCTTTCTTTTAATGCTGTCCAGCCCAAATCCTGTATCATTTCTGTGACCTTCCCTCTCATATTTCGCGATCATTCAAAACGTGCTGCCTTTCTTTGAACCTTATCGATGCGCTCCGTCAGTCCTATCTGGTAAGGATCTCACACCGCGCCACAGTATTCTAAAAGAGGACGGACAAGCGTAGTGTAGGCAGTCTCCTTAGTAGGTCTGTTATATTTTCTATGTGTCCTGCCAATAAAACGCAGTCTTTGGTTAGCCCTCCCCACAACATGTTCTATGTGTTCCTTCCAATTTAAGTAGTTCGTAATTGTAATACTTAGGTATTTAGTTGCATTTACGGCTTTTAGATTAGACTAATTTATCGTGTAACCGAAGTTTAACGAGTTCCTTTTAGCACTTTAAGATCAATGAGCACTTGTTCAGTAGATTTGCTTCAAAGAAGCGGAGACGGGCAGATGGTCATAGCTCTTAAAACATGGATTTTAGAGCCCATGTTTACTGGACTTTTTTCTGTTTTTGACCCACACTAAGACCTCTCAAAATATTCAAAGCAACGAGTTTACAGTAAATAGATTTGTTTCACGTAGCGAAGACGAACAATTCCTCATACTTATTAAGGTATTTATTTTAGAGCTCATCTTTAGGACACTTTTTTACTTTGAATGATAGGTTCGTCATATCCCTGAATATTGACCATTCGCCCTGGGACATCTTGTGTATTACTGTATATGTTCCATAACTCTGGCCGTAGACGTACAGATCCAATTTATTTGTCCACTTCGATATTCGTGCAGTCAACATATCTAGCGCCTCTACATTAGCGCTCCATCTTTGGAACTTAAACTAAATAACGTTCCACCGCTCTGGTTGCGTGACATGGCAGTGCTGCACTATCGGTGACAGAAAGAGGAATAAAGGGTGAGAGTGAGAGGAGAGCATCTAAAGAAAAGTACCGTCCATACAGAAATATTCTCCACCTTCGTTGCAATACACTGGCAACATATCGGCCATACCTCGGCAACTAACAGCAAAACCTTTCTGAATAAAAAATATTGCAGGACGATACAGCAACTGGGCTGCGTATTTGCTATCAGCTTGCTGGAATGTTGATGGCAGCACTATGGCGACAACATTTTGCCTTAAATTGCGGCCGTGCGAACGCAACTTAAAAAACACTGTCACCGATTTTCAGTTATCAAAAATTCATACTCGTTACACGCAGATGTATTCAAAACAAATGGTATGTTGTTTTACATGCATGTTGCTCTGGTACATAGGTTAAGATGAGACTGGACGATGTCTGAAACCATACTGCAGCAGCTTAAAAGAAAAAGTTGCGCTGCGCTGTAAGTTTCTAATTTAATTTGTGCATCAAGACGCGTTCCTCGTTAATGTGCAGCATGGAAAGAGCGTTTTTCTATTAAACTACTGGAAATTAAATACAGTTGCTGCGAAAACGGCCATTGCAAGAATCTCGACATACGTGCGGTGTAAGAGACATAAGGCGCTCTTTCTGTGGTGCTTCAGCAGATATCTGAAACTTTATTTCTGCGTTGTATGCTGGAGTCAGTAGTGCTCATCATGTCTTTCATGCGAGACCCAGTGTCGACGGAAAGCGTCGGTTTGTTTCCCGTTCCAAATAAAACGATTTGTAAAGGGGATTTTTCGTATCCATTCGATAAAGCGGTTTGAGATTAGTTTAGTGCGACATTTCTTTTATCGATATGTATTAACAGGGACAGCAGCACTCGAAGAATATCCATTACTACAGCAGCAAGAGCTATACCGTGCTACCGCCAACCATTAGCGTTACTAAGGCTGAGTACTGTTTATTATTCCTGTTTTACTGTCCCTATTAATACTTACCGATAAAACAAATACCGCTCTAAACTGATCTTGGACTGCTCTATTGATTTCCGCTTAAAAAATGTATTTGTTTGAATTTTTGTTTGTAACGGGAAACACATCGAGACTTTCCGTGGACGCTGTGCGTCGGTTGAAAGACGTGATGACCACTATGAGCTTGGCCTGACTTCAACTATCTCCTGAAGTTATAACCTTCAACATCGCAGCGCTTCAGCAATCGCTGGTTAATATACTAAAATACTAAAAACCCGCCTCGACTGCGAAAAAAGTACCTAGTGTTAAGTGTTAACTCAGGTTTCGGTGTAGATAACTACACCTTCTTCAGAACAACAATAAAACCCGCAAGTGCCTAAGAAGACCTATGTCAATGATTAAAAGAACACCATAGCTATACATTTATAAACGAAATAGAAATGGAAAACACAAACAGTACATATGTACAAAGTCAAAACCACTACTTAACTTAATGGTGTACGCTCCACCTCACACCGGCCTGTGTTAGATGGGCCATGACCCGCCATAAACTGCAGCTACAAACGGTCGCTCACTTACAAGCGTGACCCACTATGTATGCACATGCGCAAGACAAGGGAAGTTACATGAATGCGCATGCGCATACAAGTATGAGAAAGTTTTGCATGGGTTGGGGCTAAATAGCCCATATATTCCCAACCGTGGATCAACGTATTTCAAAGAATTAAATGGATATAACAAGACACGAGCTAAATAGGAGATGAAACCTAAATATAACCGCACACGGTTGCTTATGCTAGTAAAGAAACTTATATATGAAGCTACCTATGACAATAGGAGGACCTCTTAAAAACTATTCCTAAAGCCAGTAGTTAGCATGGGCAGGGGGGCGGGCTGAAGGGACATAATTAAAGACGTCGTGGTAATAAAGATATAGGGAAAAAACGTGAGGTGTTCAACACACTAAAATCACCTTCATCGTAAAAGGAAAAGAAGGATAAAACGAAAGAAGATGAACAGCTTGACCAACCGCGCTCGCCAATCAGCGGGCGCACGTGATAATCCCCAGATCATCAGATTGACAAGTATGAAGAACAAAGTAAAGGCGCCAAACCTTCAAAAAATTTTCTATTTCTTAGTAGGAGTTGGTCATTCAGGATGTTGTATTTAGCATGTTTCAGATGCTTAAAGATCTGCATTTCTTCCAAAACATCCAGTTTTAAGCCCTTAACCTCGTCGTGAAGTAACTCGATATTAACTGGAGGGCTCGGCGCATGAGCCGTTTGCACAAGGTGTTGCACATAAGTAGAGCCATTACAAGGGAACCTGCCCATCGCACCCCCCTCAGGTTTAGTTAAAATTGGCACAGAGATAGGCCTTGAAAAACTGAACACAGATCAATCGAGAAAACAGGAAGATGTTGTGTGTAACTATGAAATAAATAAGGAAAATATACAAACAGACTAGTCCATGGGCAAGGTAGGCAACATCAAGGAAAGTGTGAGCTTACGAGCGCCGTGGTCCCGTGGTTAGCGTGAGCAGATGCGGAACGATAGGTCCTTGGTTCAAGTCGTCTCTCGCATGAAAAGTTTAACTTCTTATTTTCAAACAATTATCAAAGTTCAGGCACTCACACATAATCAGCTTCGCTCTCCAAACTTCCAGGACATGTTCAGATTTGCTTGGACATATGCAGGATTTGACGGTCTACACACGGAAACATCTGAAAACGTAAAAAACATATGTTTTGACAGAGCACAGGGAAAACTGTGCGACTGTGAAACTGTTGCATTCATTTGTTGCAGTTTATGTAACAAACTCTTATGTTTTCATCACTTTTTTGGGAGTGATTATAACATCCACAAGAAAACCTAAATCGGGCAAGGTAGCAGAATCTTATTACCCATTCGCCAAGTGTGCAAGTTAGATGGGTCGACAACACATTCCTGTCATGTGACGCACATGCCGTCACCAGTGTCGTATAGAATATATCAGACGTGTTTTCCAGTGAAGGAATCGGTTGACCTATGACCTTGCGATCAAATGTTTTCTTTTCCTATTGGAGAGGCACGTCCTTTCGTCTACTAATCGCACGGTGTTGCGGTGCGGTCGCAAAACACAGACATTAAACTTATTACAGTGAACAGAGACGTCAATGAATGAACTGACAGATCGTAACTTTGCGAAAATAAAGAAAGTAAAATTTTCACACGAGTGGATGACTCGAACGAAGGACCTTTCGTTCCGCAGCTGCTCACTCTAACCACGGGACCACGGCGCTCCTCGGCTCATATTGTCCTTGATGTTGCCTATATTACGCATGGACTACTCACTTTGTATATGTTGCTTATTTTTTCGTAGTTCCACACAACTTCTTCCTGTTTTCTCGATTGATCTGTGTTCAGCTTTTCAAGGCCTATCCCTGTGCCAACTTATAACTAAATCTGAGGGGGGTGCGAGGGGGATGTTCCTTTGTTAGTACCGTCACCGCTCCTAGTAGGAATATGCCCTTTATACCTGAGACCCAGAGCTCGCCCCGTTAGCCCGATGTAAAATTCTGGACAATCACCTCATAGGATTTTATTTTTTTGGACATCACTTTAACTATGGTTGAAAACCGCATTGAATTTAATATTTTTCGGCAAAACACGTTTTCCGATAATATTATACCTGCAGACTCGGCCCATCCGTACGCCCATAAGATGGCCTTTTTTCATTCTAATATTCATCGAGTTACAGCTATCCCTCTTCCACCAGATGCGGTAGAAACTGAACTGGTCACACTTGGGAATATTGCTGTAAATAATAGCTATGGGCCTCAGTTGGTAAGACAGATGCATAACAAGAAAATAGATAAAAATAATATTACATCTTCCACCCTAGGGGATGCGTTAGATGACAAACAGGTGGCAACGATATCCATCACTTACATAGGCAATGTAAGTTCCAAATTGGGGCGTTTACTCGGAGCCCATAATTTCAGAGTCGCCTATTCTACTAATAATAGTTTACATAGGAATTTAATTCACTCCTTGCAGAGTAAGAGCGCTAAACTATCCCAATCAGGAGTATATAAAATTACACGCTGGGATTGTCCAAAATTTTAAATCCGCCCAACGGGGCGAGCTCTGGGTCTCAGGTGTAAAGAGCATATTCCTACTAGGAGCGGTGACGGTACTAAGGGCTCTACTTATGCGGAACACCTTGTGCAAACAGCTCATGCGCCGAGCCCTCCAGTTAATATCGAGTTACTTCACGACGAGGTTAAGGGCTTAAAACTGGATATTTTGGAAGAAATGCAGATCTTTAAGCATCTGAAACATGCTAAATACAACATCCTGAATGACCAACTCCTACTAACAAATAGAAAATTTTTTGAAGGTTTGGCGCCTTTACTTTGTTCTTCATACTTGTCAATCTGATGATCTGGGGACCAATAAAAAGGTGTTAGCATGTGGACGTAATGTGCTCTTCCAGTCTCTTCTGTACCTAAGGTCCATCACCGTTCCCTTTCGATCCCTACGTAATTCGGTGCTCTCCGATACACACGATCGAATGTAATCGGATGTAATTAACATTTTACAATGCAACAA
Source organism: Schistocerca nitens (assembly GCF_023898315.1). Taxonomy (NCBI): domain Eukaryota; kingdom Metazoa; phylum Arthropoda; class Insecta; order Orthoptera; family Acrididae; genus Schistocerca; species Schistocerca nitens. The sequence goes on along the minus strand of NC_064618.1, from coordinate 187,082,722 downwards.
ACGGCACTGATTACGTATTTGTTTATATGTTCACATGTGCTAACAAAACTAAGCGGGTTCCATTTGAAAAAACGTAGGTTTGTGTTAAAAAACATAGTTCCGTGCATTTTTTCTGGTTTGTATTAACCAATTACACTAGCCCCTCTCCTCACGTTCGGTCTGTGGAATCGATTCGTCAGTATTTGATGTGGTTTACGAAATATATCCAGCGGTAACGTTAGGTGACTCACCCTGTATATTCCACAAGCTTCTATAAAATGCGTGACAGAGGATACATTGAAGGAATGTCGGTGATTTTTCGTCGTATTACGTTCCAGTATTTAGCAAGGAATAATTAACAGACTGTGAATCTCCGTAATGTCAACGAACTTGCCGTATAGCAACACCAGTTTCCGTCGGATCACTGAATCTAAGTGCTCACACCGATGGCTAGAACTTCAGTGTTGATCATCCGGTTCTACCAGACACTTTTAGCAAGCGGGTTGCACTTAGCTCTTGTGAGGCCAATGGAGGATCACCTACAGTTACGAAAAATGATAAATCCTAATAAACGACTATTCAAATTTGTGTGAAGTATGTATGAGTCTCGCGATGTAACACCTGACTTTCTGAACAAAAGCAGCCGCAGAATTACGAATACTGGAAGTGCTGACAAGTGCGACGGTTATGGCCCAGTCAGTTTAACAGCTCATGCATTAGAGTTCCTCACAATAATAATACATAGAAGAATGAAAAATAAAATTGAAGATCAGTTAGATGATGATCAGTTTGGCTGTAGGAAAGAAAAATGCACAAAGAGGCAATTCTGACACTGCGGTTGACAATGAAAGCAAAACTAAAAAAAAGCAACAAACAAACACGTCCATAGGATTTGTCGTCCTGGAAAAATTGTTCAACAATGTCAAACGGCGCTGAATGTTCGAAAATTTGATGAACATAGCGATAAACTATAGGGAGAGACGAATAATATACAACGCGTACAAGAGCCAAGAGGTAATAATGAGAGTGGAAGACCAAGAAACAAGGGCTCGCATTAAAAAGGGTGTAACGCAGGGCTGTAGTCTTCGGCACTACTGGCAATCTGTACATCGAAGAAGCAATGATGGAAATGAAAGAGAGGTACAGGAATGGAATTAAAATTCAAGGTGATAGGATATCAATGATAATATTCGCTGATGACATTGAGATCCTTTGTGAAAGTGAAGAAGAATTACATGATATGCTGAATGGTATGAACAGTGTAACTATTACAGAATATGGGTTGAGAGTAAATCGAAGAAAGACGAAAGTAATGAGAAGTAGCGGAAATGAGAACAGCGAAAAAACATCAAGACTGATGGTCACGAAGTAGATAAAGTTAAGGAATTCTGGTACCTAGGCAGTAAAATAACCAATGACGGACGGAGCAAGGAGGACATCAAAAGCAGACTAGCACTGGCAAAATGGGGATTCCTGGCCGAGATATATGTACCGATAGTATCAAATATAGGTGTTAATCTGACGAAGAAATTTCTGAGAATGACGTTTAAGCACAGCATTGTATTGTTGTGAAACATGGACTGTGGGATAAGCGGAACAGAAGAGAATTGTAGCATTTTAGATGTGGTGCTGCAGGTGAATGTTCGTAATTAAGTGGATTAATAAGGTAGGGAATGAGGAGGTTCTACGCAGAATCGGAGAGAAAAGGAATTCGTTGAAAACGAAGTAGTGACATTATGATACATCTGTTAATACATCAGGGAATAACTTTCTTGGTATTTGAGGGAGCTGTAGACAGTAAAAACTGTAGAAGAGGACAGAGATTGGAAAACATCCAGCAAACAATGGAGACGTAGGTCGCAAGTGCTACTTTAAGAGGAAGAGGTTGGCACAAGAGAGGAATTCGTGGCGGCCCCATCAAAAGAGTCAGAAAACTGATTGCCCATAAAAAAATTAAAGAAAAGACTATGTAAAACAGCCATTGAGACTGATCAACAAGAAAAGTAGATGGAAAGAGGTTTAAAATTAGCTTATTTGTGGCATCAGTGTTTCAAGACAGCAATCTGCAGTAATTCATCTGCCAAACGAGGCATTAAATATCTTTTGCCTTCCTCAACGCGTTCTTTCAGATTTTCTAGTGTCGAAGCCTTTGCTCACATACGAATAAACCACTGTAGCCTTCTCGCTGAAAATATCGGAAACAGTAATGTTATAGCTTTTGACAGTCCTAAAATAATAAGAAATTTCTACTCCTTGTACAAATCTTTGACAACAATTTTTGTCCTTCATCTAAAGTTTAACCTCGTGTGACAGGGAATGTACAGTTTGTGATCCACTGATCGCGCAAGAATTGCATCTCAATCGTGCAGGCGTTTCTTAATACTTAATGTAATAAAATACGAACGTTATAGCTTTAATCGTATCTCCGTGAGGGTATGTCTTTTTTCGTAAAAGCTTTCTAAGTACTTTCCTGAAATTATCTAGGTCCAAATATGTGTCTGTTAAATGGGTTCTCTGTTGCTAACACATATAGAGGAGTCCATAGTTTAACGTGTTAATAGTCTAATCTGTCGAAACGATGTACTTTAATAATTAAGTAAGTAACTGAATTCGAGATTTCTCATAAGATATTGCTTCGTAAATGAATAGGTATTTCTTAAATTTCAAAAGCACATTGCAGCATATATATTACCATAAACATTCAGAAAAGCTCTCACTACTGTCATGGAAAACCCTCTGATTTTTAGGTTACCCAAAATATCTGTGAAGCAATCGGATTGCTCTTGGAACTTTCCCAAAAACCAAGTGATGTGTCGGCAGCTGGGCCAACACCTTGTACATAGAGGTGGCTTAATGCACGCTAGACTAACGCAGACGGGCGTGAAGTACTGGAACAGGATACGTAATTAATGCTATGAAGAAAAGTACGCAGTTTCTCATATACTTATCTTTAATTTCTTCTTGTACATCTCTATGGTGAACACAAGTGAGACTCTAATTACAATCACTGTAAGGCTAATGGCGCCTTGCTAGTTCGTAGCCATTAACTTAGCTGAAGGCTATTCTGTCTCTCGGCTAATGAGAGAGAAAGGCTTAGTACGTCTAGTCCCTAGCTCTGTCGTCCGTACAACTGGGGTGAGTTCGAGGCAGTCTCTCGAGACCTGCCTTGTGGTGGCGCTAGGTTTGCGATCACACAGTGGCGACACGCGGGTCCGACATGTACTACAGGACCGCGGCCGATTTAAGCTACCACCTAGGACGTGTGGTGTCTGGCTGTGACACCACACCAAGTATGCTTAAAGTAGAGAAAATATCACATCTATTAATGTGTGGCAATGGCGGAGGCACCACTATCGGCAACAGGACTGCACAGATGTTTTGTGGAGTAGACCATGGTAAACAGTAGTCCCTCGCTTGCAGCAGTGACATCCCACTCAAAACATACGTAAAAGATCACTCTTCCAATACAAACACGTACCGAGTAGTCGATTAGCTTCACTGTGAAAGGTTTTCTGAACTACTGCGTAACAGGTGTACGTGTTTACTTAGCAGCAAACATTCCAGTTAGCAGCAAACATTCCAGTTAAGATATGAACTTTTCCGGCGTAAAGTAAAGCGCAGGTCCGCCAGGAGAGAACGGTGGAGCATAGAGGGCTGTGAGACGACGTCAGCCAATAGTGTGCTGACAGACCCCTCTCCAAGACGAACAACACCACGGCAGTGCTCTCTGTACGTAGAAGACATAATCGCCACGCCGCCTAGACGCGTCCCAGTTCACTGACTTTGACAGCGGCATCAAGGATAGGCACTTGCATAGCAGCGACTTAGGGACTGTATTATAACACTTGTATTAGGAACTGTATATGCTGAAGAGACTTGTTATTTGCATGTCGCCAGTTGCTTGCGACCCATCTGTATAAATACAAAGTATTGTCATTTATTTTCTGCAAATAAAATTCATTAATACGATTTTCTTCAATTGTTGTCGAGCGATCCGAGAAAGCAGTTTTCCTAGGCACCCCATATATGACGAGTAGGCAGAATACAACATAAACTGCCGAAAAAAAACGCATTACTGCACTCTTTTTTCGCCTTATACACCAACAGTGTTCAGTGCCTACTAAATAGAAAACAGTCTCCGTTGCAAGCATTTTATTAATAAAGACGCAATTACATTTGATGATTGTGGGCTTCGCTTTCACACTATCGAATCAATGGCTTTTAAATGTTTCTAATGCGTTGTTCGCTGTTCAAGCAAAACGTGTTATTATTAAAAATAAACTTGCAACATAGACTGTTTTCTACTTTTGGAAAAGTGCTCAAGAAAGGTTTTGCGCCAATTTCATGATTTGTTTGGTTAACATTATTTGACCATAATGAATGGAGGTAAAAAAAAAGACGGTAAAAATTAATGTATGTTTTCGATGCTTTTCTGGATAACGCAGTATGTTCTCCAATAGTGTATGGACAATACCTCGAAGGGTGAGTTCAGTCTTATGCCATGCGCTCATTGACAGTTTATGGAAAGATTGGTACCTTGGTAACTTGTCTGGTGGCGTCTCCCGAAAATTCAGAAGTTCTACTGATACACTAAACATTTTAATTTGTCCTATTAGTGGACGCCTATGGTAAACAAAACCAGGTGATGATCACAACCTATAAAGATTGGCTTGTATGTGCTCTGCATAGAACACAAAGTAACTGTATGCTGATTTGGAGGCATCTGTGGAAGGTGTGTTCACCCGGACAGTACCAACTGTCACCACACTACCTGTTTGACCTTTAAAGAATTAGAGTACAAACTCCCAGACCTGTAGTACCTGTAAAAGGAGACAAACGTAAAAAAATTCCTGGATTCGAGCAAACATCAAAAGCGTTGCGTTCTCTTCAGTGACTAGTGCAGCATTTATCAGATGTCTGATGTTCATCACAGAAGTGTGCTGGTGGTTAGGTACCAAAGCGCATGACAGACAAACTGTCCAGTACCTTCAGCAGGCAAGTGGATTACTCATATTTTAGTCCAGTACCACGAACGGCTATTGGACACTGCTCACCACTACCGATACTGAACTAAAGGCTGAGCAATATCGGGACAGCATCAAATTGTTCAAATGGCTCTCAGCACTATGGGACTTAACATCTGAGGTCATCAGTCCCCTAGAACTTAGAACTACTTAAACCTAACTAACCTAAGGACATCACACACATCCATGCCCGAGGCAGGATTCGAACCTGAGACCGTAGCGGTCGCGCGGTTCCAGACTGTAGCGCCTAGAACCACTCGGCCACTCTGGCCGGCGGGACCGCATCCTCAACCCATTTTTTCACCAGAAAATCAATATGTCATTGGTAGGTTCGTGATCCTCTCTCCCTGTCTGAACTAAAATCAAATGAATGGAGTAGCCTTTGGTATCTGTAAGATGAACACTACCGAGCATGCATAGTGCCAGTTGAAAGCAGCAGACCTTCTTTGCATAAACCTTTATTGCACATAGGATGAAGTCAGGAGACCTGCTGTAGAAAGGTTGCAGGGTTAAAAATTTTAGAGGAAGAACGGAAGAGAAAATTGAGTATACGTTAAACAGCCATTATTCTGGCTTTAGTGCAACAGTATCCTCCTAAATTACACTGAGAAGACGAAATTTATGGGTTAGCGATATAGACATGTACAGATAACGGTAGTATCGCTTACAGACGGTACAAATTTCATTGGCGGAGTTATTATTTGCATTCACGTGGTTCAAATGAAAAGATTTCCGATGTTATTATGGCCGCGACACGGAATGATAATTGGAGCTAGATACATGGGACACTCCATTTCTGAAATCGTAGGGGAATTCAATATTCCTAGATCCACTGTGTCAAAAGTGTGCCGAGAGTACCAAATTTCAGACATTACATTCAATGTGCAACTCTGTGGCCGACGGCCTTCACATAACGACCGAGAGCAGCGGCGTTTGTTTAGAGCTGTCAGTGCTAACAGACAAGAAACACCGGGTGTCGGAGGTACGACCAACGTATCAGTTATGGCGGTGCGGCGAAATTTGTCGTTAATTTGGCACGACAATGGACAACCGACGTGGTTGCCTTTGCCAGTAGCACGACATCACCTGCAGCAACTCTTATGGGTTCGTGAGCAAATCGCTTGGACTCCAGACGACCGGAAAAACCGTGGCCTGGTCACATAAGTCCCTATTTCAGTTGGTCAGAGCTGATGGTAGGGTTCGAGTTTAGCGCTGACTCCATAATGCCATGGAGCCAGCTTGTCAACAGTGCACTGTGGAAGCTGATGGTGGCTCCATAATTGTGTGGGCTATGTTAACAAGGAATCGACTGGGTCCTCTGGTCCAATTGAACCGACCATTCTCTGAAAGTAGTTATCGCTGACATCAGTCCAATCTAACGTTTATGGGGTATAATCGAGAGGTTAGTTCGGGCACAAAATCCTGCACCGGCAACACTTTCGCAGTTATGAATCGCTGTAGAGGTAGCATGGCTCAGTATTTTTGCTAGGACTACGAGGGACTTCTTGAGTTCATGCCACGTCGAGTTGCTGTGCTACGCAACACAAAAGGAAACCCGACACGTTACTTGGAGATATCCCATCACTTTTTCCTCGTCAGTGTATTTTAGGAGTCAGGTGTGCTGAAAGACACAAGTGTGACACAGCCCATTTTTATTCCATAAATTCTACGCAGTAAATAGCAGTTACAGTCTTGTTTCCACCGCTGACTTTATGCTGATTGGTAATTACGGTAAAGTCAAGCCACCTTTCGTTATCTTTTAGTTCCCTTTGTTCTGATTTGGAATGTTCCCATGCAGAGTATTAAATGTCGCTTGTGAGCCTTGGTCTGGGAAGCTAGCGGGATACCACAGCAGGAATTGCACGCCAAGGTATCTCCTAATGTAGTTTCCGAAGGTAAGGGACTGAATTCTGATGACCATTCCGTCAGGAAGAGGGACACCGGTTTTTAGCCATTCAACACTGTTCTGCTGTGCGTTTTCCAACACCGCCGCAAATTTTTTCCCACGAGTCGTAGACGAACAGTGCACGCAGCATGGTCTGGCTAAAACGCGAAAATAATGGACGGTGGAGAGTGCAACCCTTGGCAACTAAATGGCTTTTTATAAGCAGGCATTGGTCGGTCAAAGCACGCTTTGCAGAGAGCACTGTACTCCACACAGTGAATTATTGCAAGCCAGGCAGAGTGGGAAACGGTTTCAACAGAATCCTATCTCTTGCTGTTCCGAAGGAACAGACGCTATTCATTTATTTTAATGTGTTTTTGGTCCCCTGTTGAAAGCGTGTTTTTTCGAGGTAGCTTTCTCATTGTCATGAGGGTTTCCTTCACGAAAAGTTGAGGCATGTTCTTATTGGACGTTCTTAAAAAATATTGGATAGGGGGAGACTAGGGCCTGAAGTTCAAGATATTATGTACGCAGGAAAAACAAGGATAAACAATAAATTAGCGAAATTGTAAATGTTCTAAAAGCGTGCCGGCGCCGAGCCGACAGACTGCAAAATTTTCAATATCGTTTCTTTGTTGGACGATCAGACAGCGCCGTAACAGTTACTATTACAAAGCTGTGGCATTAGTCTCAAGTGCCACTTAGATTCTCTTCTTTATACCACGCATTTACATAACTTGGGTCCGATGTACACCGTTGTTTATGTTGTAGTGTCATTAAATTGGACTGGGTTGTAATCTATTATTTTGTGCTGGATTCGAGAAAATGCATTATTGGCACACATATGCATAGTTGTGATTGCAGAAAATACGTTCTTACAACTTGCAGCTCTGTTCAGCTGTCAGATTGCGTACTTCAGTGTTGTGTGAGACAGCGAACTATTGTTGTAGATGGTTACGAATGTGTGAAGCGGTACTGAAATATTGTAGGAGTTTTTTATACATCAGTGTAGTTTTTCATATTCGATATCCTACTTTTAAAGAAAGATGTCATATGTGACACTAAGCAATAACATGCACAGTGGTCGAAGAAAGAAGATATCACTCAAGTTATTTCTTCATATTATTTTTTTTTTTTCAGATAGAACGTCGGAATATACACGTACAAAAGGTACAGTAAAGGTGATGGCATATGTTTTTCAAGCTCCAATTTTGAATCAGTTGATACTCAGTGGGTAGGTGAAGATGCCGATTTCCTTCCAGATATACGCGTAAGCACTGGTTCGATGAAAAACATGAAGTTGTTCCGTAGGCAGCGGCATGCAACTCTGCAGGTGAATAACAAAGTAGCCGCGGAGATGATTACGTAGGTGATAATGCCTCTGGATTAATAAGCGGTGAAACGGCCCACATTTATATTGTTCCTTGTGGTGCGCTATAGAGAAAAAGCCACCGCAGTGCAAAATAAAACTTTTGCACACAATTTGGTGAAATTTATAACAGAACTAGAAGGCGCATAATGACCTACACCCCCTATGACGCTTGGGATTTATTTACTCCTGCAGCCATTGTGGATGAATCTGTGACATGCACAAACCTAAAGGAAGGAAGAGTTTATGTATCAAGAAAAATAAACTAGCATGATGTAGCTAAAGAAGAGATGCTGATCTCCAAAGGAATTTTGCTTTATAATGAAACAGATAAATGTTGGGCTGTTCCTATTAGGGAACGTTCTCCGGAAAATTTTTCCATTCCATTATGTGGAGCTACGATGTCTGTGAGCTGGTTTGAGGCAATAAGAAGATTCATTAAATTTTATGACAAAAGGACAACAAAAGGCTAGGCTACAAACTGATAAGCTTGCTGTTACGTCCTACGTATGGAAAGTATCTATACTACAGTGCAGGAAAGTAATGATATAGAAGATTATTGTTGTGCTGGATGAACAGCTGGTTCCTGTTACGGGCTGTTGTGGATTCGTGCAACATATGCCAAATAAGCCTGGAAAGTATGGAATGAAAATATTCTGGACGTGTGAAGCTAAAAATTGTTATGCATATTGATGGGACTGTATACACAGAGAGAAAGCGAAGGGCGACACCCCATAAAAAATGGGGTCTTGTGACAGTGAAGATCCTTGCAGGCAATATTGCTGGTACAGCCTAAGTACCATGCGTAATTACATCTTTATAGATGAACAACGTCGAAAACGGAAGCCTGAGACCGTGAAGTTTTATAACCGGACGAAGGGTGATGTGTATGTTATGAATCAGCTTGTGCGCCGTTATACGTGCAAAAAACAAATTAAACGCTGGCCCATGCCTCACTGACGCGACATAATCAACATATGCACTCTAAATGCCTTTATTCTTTACACAGCAACACAACATCCCACATATAAGGAAGGGCTTTTGTGCAAGAGGAGACTTTTCATCAACGAACTTCCAATGGTGATGATGCAACCGTTTACATTAAGATCTACTAATACCTTCCCACAGAAATCCGTATATATGGATAAGGAGAAGTGCATTACAGTCCCTCAGACACAAAATAACAGTTATAACAGCAACAGTAAGGTGTTCATTGTGTCCTGTTTCAAAGAACGAAGGAAAGGCGCGTGTACTATAAGTGCACAAAACATTTATGCCAGGACCATAGCAGTGTGGTGTGCAGCAAATATAAAAATTAATGCGATGCTCTTTTGTTTAATGATTGTCCTTTGTCAATACCATAGCAACCAACGTGTGACCAGTTTGTGATGATAATAGTAGTGGCTTATGTTTCAGTTTTCATAACGTCATTCTTAACGCCATTTATTTAAAGAAAATTATTCAAGATTAAAATAAATGCTCTTTATCACTTAATAAAGCTCTTAAAATGATCTCATCTGTCTTTTATGTTACTGACAAACCTTAAAACAAAATATTCCTAAAGAAAATATAAAAAAGTACTTGATTTCATTTAAAATCTTGTATTGAACTCAATATTTTCTACGGTCCCAGGACATGTAAACATGTAAACGATGTGAGTCATGCACGGAAGAGCTAATTAAGAGATGTCATGCATGGAAGAGCTAATTAATAGACGCTTTCGTTCTGTGCAAATTTGAGATCCATATTAATTTACTTCTTCTACTCGTGCATTCTGTGGTAGGACCAGATCAGAGGTCCGTGGCTCGGAGTCACCGCTTTGCTACCAGTTGTAACGGAAAATTACGACCTCTCAAATGGCTACAAGACTTTACGGAAAGGACTGGGCTAAAGCGATTTCAAATGCTTCACTCGAGGTTTAAAAATGGCTCAAATGGCTCTGAGCACTATGGGACTCAACTGCTGTGGTCATAAGTCCCCTAGAACTTAGAACTACTTAAACCTAACTAACCTAAGGACAGCACACAACACCCAGCCATCACGAGGCAGAGAAAATCCCTGACCCCGCCGGGAATCGAACCCGGGAACCCGGGCGTGGGAAGCGAGAACGCTACCGCACGACCACGAGATGCGGGCACTCGAGGTTTAACACATACGCATAATTTATGAACCAATACTCGTTATAAAGTACATAAACTTTGTCCTAAAATTTAAAATAAAGTAAGAAATACACTGTAACAAACAGAGCGTGTAACATAGCTTTGGTTACTGATGATAACTTGACACCAGTGCATATGAGTTTAATTTGTACAATACAGCACTGAAGATGGTCACTACGTGATTGAAAATCGATTTTGCTGTCAATAAACCATCAAAATTACGGCCAACGCTGACCTTCCTTCTAATAACAGACAGAGCATTTAACCCAAGTAACAAATTATCTTTTGAAAAAAATTTTAAACATTCATAACACAAATCATTAACCATTTTAACAGGAACAATAACATTGAACTGATGGATTACCAATATGCAAATGCCCCCGGAATAATATGAACACTCAGTACCCAATCTCGCTCACTACAAATTTCAAAACTTGCTTTCAGATAACAACAGACATGGGTCGCCCTTTAAGAAAGTCTTTAAAACTGATACTAGCGGTTTGATTTAAATAAATAACTGACATTGAAGTTTTAAATCAGCAAGGAATAAGTTAAATTCACATACCTTAGAGAAAATATCCAGATGTACATTCAAAGAAATATCAGTTTACTAAATGTGAACTTAGGTGTGAAGAATGAGAATAAGAAAGATGAGGACCCACCTAAACAGATTAATCGTTAGACACCTCAGGAAGCCCTAAAAGCTGACACCCATGGAGTGCCTAGGAAACAGATATGTCGAAATCACGGTAACTTGGTCACAATAAAGATGAATGGAACTGTGCTTGGCGTACCGCCCTCGGCCCACGCAGAATATCGCGGATGTGTGGCGGCAAGTGGGCAGATACCGCGGCCCTGCTTAAGCACCAGGACAGCACGCTAGCGAGACAAGCTTGGCCGACAGCCTCAGTTCCATGGAGCCGTTTCCAAACGATCACCGTCACTGTTGATCCCCTTAGGGAAATGTCAAAGACACGCGCATGCAGTACAGAATAGTTACTTTAAGGTACGGAATACTATAAAGACACTACCACGCGACCCCCTCCCAAATATATATTCTAAGGGTAGGCATTCGAAGACAAGTAGAAAATAACAGCCTAAAGGCCTTAGCAGGGTCTACAAACGCCAGAGAATCTTTCAATTTTTTTTAAACTTGAAGCCTTAAAACAAAGTTACAACAAAAATAATGAATTTTTAACACACAATCTATTTTCTTGGATGCGTAGAGCAGGCCGGAGTGGCCGTGCGGTTCTAGGCGCTGCAGTCTGGAACCGAGCGACCGCTACGGTCGCAGGTTCGAATCCAGCCTCGGGCATGGATGTGTGTGATGTCCTTAGGTTAGTTAGGTTTAACTAGTTCTAAGTTCTAGGCGACTGATGACCTCAGAAGTTACGTCGCACAGTGCTCAGAGCCATTTGAACCATTTGGAGGCGTAGAAACGCTTCTACAATCGGCTCAGAACCTCATAATGAAGTCAACTCTGCGGAGAAACCTTGCGACACCGCTACACAATATACGCTGACAGAAACTGGTCACTATGTGAGCCACTGTACTACAATAAGCACATATCATTCAGCCACTCCAGCAAAATCACAACCTAGGACAATTTCAATTTAAGGCTAATATATAAGAGAAAAAGTACACGGTGATTAATCACCCGCGGAACATGCATTAACTATAAAGTTAGATTAGAGTCGTTACATAAATTAGTGCCGACATAGCAGACCAGAGCCAACTCAAATATGAAAATCCATTACCCTAAAATAATTTGGCACAGGCTATAATTTACGACATGAATGAGGATTACAATTTGAAGTTCTTTTAAACACCAAGTTAAGTTACCAGAATGCCGTGGGGGAAAGAGATGTGGCGAGTAAGATTACAAAAACAGCCAGGACGGTCCACCCTTCAAACCCTCCCCTCCTCCCCCTAGGAGGGGGCTACACTCGCTTCTAAGCCCTATGGTCAAAGATGAGAGCTGACTACCAAGATCGATACCGCCACGTAAGCCGCTACGCCTCAGATGAACTTAGATTCACTCGGGCAAAGATTCTAATTCAGTAGTTAGTGAATTCCTTTTCCTCTGCAGCATATATTTAATGACATTTTGCCAAGCCCAATACACAGGACACACTTATTAGGGCTCTGTTGAGCATCGTAAAAATGTACCTTTACAGGCAGAACCCGTGACGAGGGTACCAGGCGCCTGTATTCAGAGCTGAGCGTTATGGTTCTGACCTCCATTGCAGAGGCGTCGAAAGAAAGGGTGAAATGTGGGTAAGAGGGGGTGTGACGACATTCTGGTCGAGTGACACGTCGACAGTGGCAATGGGAGCATCTGTGGTGAAATTTGCCGCCAATGGGACATTATTAACCCACCTTACCGTCACTTTGGCTTTTGAGATCTGGCTGCCTTTTTTCGCATAGGTCAACAAATCGCTGTTTGAAGCGTCTCCAAGCCCTAGGGCGACGTCCCAGGACGCAAGTTTTTGCACCATTATAGAGGTAGATCTTACGCTGATTTGTACGAAATTTCAAACTCACGCAGCACAGTGGGTCGGTCCGCAGCTCGTGGTCGTGCGGTAGCGTTCTCGCTTCCCACGCCCGGGTTCCCGGGTTCGATTCCCGGCGGGGTCAGGGATTTTCTCTGCCTCGTTATGACTGGGTGTTGTGTGATGTCCTTAGGTTAGTTAGGTTTAAGTAGTTCTAAGTTCTAGGGGACTGATGACCATAGATGTTAAGTCCCATAGAGCTCAGAGCCATTTGAACCATTTTTTGAACAGTGGGTGGTAATCACTGGATTTTTACAGAGTGATCGTTTAATACTGTTACACAGCGTTTATGAGCAGTCCAATGGAAACATAAAGTGTCGTTGGGACCACAGGACTATCTCACCGTCCTCTTGTAATCCAAGGTTCTAAAGTTCCACCGGTAGCTGCCAAGTTCCAGTGTCCCGGCGTCACTGCCCCATGACTTCCTGACGCTGTCGGGGCGGTCTCTAGTTATTGAGTTCGTAATGTTCATTGCTTCCGTTTTGTGCACAGTTCTGAAGCACTTTTCTTCATGGGTTCAAATTTCGATAGATTATTTTTCGGTACTTTGGGAATATTCCGCATCAGCGGACCCATATTCCTTTACTGCTGTCCAGCAAAGTTCCTGTTCTGACTCTTCCTACTCGTACGTGAGAGTACGGGGTCTTCACTGTCCCTGGCCACTAGTGTTTACCTCACAGTGGCTATTCTGAGTTGACTCACTTTCCCTAGACAGGTTAGCCAGGTTCCACTTCGTTGAGCGGTGCACGAAGACGTGCAAGACCGAAGATATTGACTGAATCTTAACAACATGCTTTATTAGTGATATTGACTCCCATACAGATTCGATTTGTAGCTAAAATATTCTAAGAATACGACAAGCTATCGACGATCAACTATACTCCCAGTTTTGCTTGGTTCTGTTTGCTGTTCACGGAGAAAGTAAGTCAGTAATGACTCGGTTATCTTTTTTCACGTCTGCACATTACTTTCTAACAGCTCATTTCAATTAGTTTTTATAATTCCATTTTCTAGGTTCCATTAACATTACTGTTCATGAAAAAACTCTGTCAGCTTTAATTCTATCTCTGTAATCAAGTCCGTAGTACAGTATTCTTATATGCAATTAATACTCACCCGTTCAACAGACACAACCAAGCGGTACCGAGCCTCCCACCTGGCGTCCAGACTAGAAGAGGAATCTCAAGAAAAACCCAGAGCAAACGCTTTAAAATAAATAAAATATTCGATATCCGTGATCATGTAATAGGACAATAAGACTTACAGAAGATCAAGCAACTCACTCTGACAGAGAACACACTTACATTTACATAACTTTAAGTATTACGGACATTATTTCTATCAGCTTCGTAAGAATGTCTCACAAAGGTATGGATCACATGAAGGTAAAGAAAAAAAATCAGATACACCAGGACTCATACCTTTTACGTACACAATCTCTGCACTGAGTGTTTACACATTACGCTAGTCTGTAGCTTCGTAATGTCTTATAGCCTTATAAAGGCTTCAGTCGCCGATATGTTATTAATTTACATTTAATTATAACAAATCTCAACAAGACCGACACGTTTTTCTTATGAATTTTTAATGTGCCATTACCTTTACAAGATTTACATTGGTAACACACCTGTTATAAAGCGATAATAACTAAATATCATCTCGTATACACTTCCCGTAGTTATTACAACAAACCATACGAGTGACGATTCATCCTCGAGACATTCAGTGTGCTGGTACTTATAAACAGCATTTGTTCATGGGGTGTAAGGTATAACATAAAATCCATTGAATGTGGATTTCTACTGAACATAATAAGTAGAATATGGTGCATTGGTTTCTGCGGGCCTCAAGCTTTCTGGTTGTGTCGTAAAAAGGGTTCTTGTTTCCTACTGGTTCTACTTTAAGTGCCACGTCGTTGAAATATCGCAGAGCTCAGGCCTATTTTATGTTCCAAGTGGGAAAATGGCTCCTCAACTTGAAAGAGCAGGAAGTGACGTCACAAGACTCGCTAAGCGCCACGTCAGCTTTAGCTGTCTCGTCTCCTGTGCCGAAGTCGTAAGAAGATCTCAGCCACACAGAGCGTTTAGTTGTCGTTTGTTGGACGTAGTTGGCAAAGTGTGTATGAGCCTTTATATGCAGGTGGTATCAAACTAAAACCCCGTTCCACATCAGTAGTTAAATTCCGATTGCTCGTCGCCTGCGCACGGTTGTAAAGTCACATGGTGAGCGGTATCAGCAGGTGGTGCACTGCACGGGAGTCAGCAGCAGCTAGGGCAGAGGGCAGAAGGTGGAGGGCGCGCCCCGCTCAGCGCCACGTCGCGCCCCGCATTCAGGCGCGGCCGTCCGGACGCTAGCTCAATGGCGCCGGAAACCCACAGGTCTGCGCCCCGGAGGGACACAATGTGCGCCGCCAGAAGAATGGCCGGCGGCAGGGCCGCACGTGGAGTCTGCCTCAAAGGCCGGAGCGGGCACCCGCGGCGTTCTCGCCTCTGCTCCTGGGAAAAGGGCGATAAACGGACTACTCCTAGTGACAGTTACCCGTTTTCTTGCCACTAACCCACTTATTCAACAAGCAGATGGACTGAAAGCAATACAGTATTACATAAAAACACTATAAGACAAAATAAAACGAAGCACCATCAAGGGGTTATGCAAACTGGTTTCCAATTGATATTCACACAGGTACCGACGGAAAACGAAAAATTATTACACTACTGGCCATTAAAATTGCTACACCAAGAAGAAATGCAGTCAATAAACGGGTATTCATTGGACAAATATATTATACTATAACTGACGTGTGATTATATTTTTGCGCAATTTGGCTGCATAGATCCTGAGAAATCAGTGGCCAGAACAACCACCTCTGGCCGTAATATCGGCCTAGATACGCCTGGGCATTGAGTCAAACAGAGCTTGGATGCCCTGTACAGGTACAGCTGTCCATGCAGCTTCAACACGATACCACAGTTCATCAAGAGTAGTGACTGGCGTATTGTGACGAGCCAGTTACTCTTCCACCATTGACCAGACGTTTTCAATTGGTGACAGATCTGGAGAATGTGCTGCCCTGGGCAACAGTCGAACATTTTCTGTATCCAGAAAGGCCCGTACAGGAACTGCAACATGTGGTCGTGCATTACCCTGCTGAAATGTACGGTTTCGCAGGGATCGAATGAAGGGTATAGCCACGGGTCGTAACACATCTGAAATGTAACGTCCACTGTTCAAAGCGTCGTCAATGCGAACAAGAGGTGACCGAGACGTGTAACCAATGGCACCCCATATCATCACGCCGGGTGATACGCCAGTATGGCGATGACGAACACACACTTCCACTGTGCGTTCACCGCGATGTCGCCAAACACGGATGCGACCATCATGATGTTGTAAACAGAGCCTCGATTCATCCGAAAAAAATGACTTTTTGCGAGTCGTGTACCCAGGTTCGTTGTTGAGTACACCATCGCAGGCGTTTCTTTCTGTGATGCAGCGTCAAGGATAACCGCAGCCTTGGTCTCCGAGCTCATAGTCCATGTTGCTGCAAACGTCGTCGAACTGTTCGTGCAGACGGTTGTTGTTTTGCAAACGTCCCCATCTGTTGACTCAGGGATCGAGACGTGGCTGCACGATCCGTTACAGCCATACGGATAAGATGCTGTCATCTCGACTGCTAGTGATACGAGGCCGTTGGCATCCAACACGACGTTCCGTATTACCCTCCTGAACCCACCGATTCCATATTCTGCTAACAGTCATTGGATCTCGTCCAACGCGAGCAGCAATGTCGCGATTCGATAAACCGCAGTCGCGATAGGCTACAATCCAACCTTTATCAAAGTCGGACAAGTGATGGTACGCATTTCTCCACCTTATACGAGGCATCACAACAACGTTTCACCAGGCAACCCCGGTCAACTTCTGTTTGTGAATGAGAAATCGGTTGGAAACTTTCCTCACGTAAACACGTTGCAGGTGTCGCCACCGGCGCCAACCTTGTGTGAATGCTCTGAGAAGCTAATCATTTGCATATCAGAGCATCTTCTTCCTGTCGGTTAAATTTCGCCTCTGTAGCAAGTCATCTTCGTGGTGTAGCAGTTTTAAGGGTCAGTAGTATAACCTTGGCGAAAGGTGGATGAATGTGTGACGCTGCAGTGCAATTACACCGAACAGTTGGCAAGGATAGTGGTCATGGGACATGTCGGTACTAGGGCATAAAGTTTTCACGAGTTTCATTCCGTGTACTCAGTTGAACAGTAACTTAAGTTCGCAGACCGGCGCAGGAACAGTATACGCAGATTTAAATAGTCCACACAGGTTTGCCGCCTGATGACATTGTGCAATTTCCACGATAATTTCTCGAAGCAACTGTCCGACATCTTCAGGTGGTTGCACCTTGCTGGTGGCTAGGTATGTTCCAGTGGAACGCCAACCACGATAACCGCCATTCCAAACGTTCCCTTCCATTCCCCACAGCCGACTTCCTCTGAACAGAGAGAAAACCAAAGACCCATTAACTGGCAATGAAGTTCCTCAACTCGCTGGGCGTCGGAAACGTTGGTCAGTTGCTCTCGAGGAAGCCCCTACGTTCCACTGGACACACCATCAACCATAACCGCCCAGTTCCAATTGCCCCCTTCCTTTTCCCTCAACCAACTTTCTCTCATCGACCAAAGAGAAAACCAGAGACTCTGTAACTAGCAAAAATGCTGCTCAACTCTCCGGGCGTTGGAAATGCTGATGAATTACTCTCTAGCAGCCAGTACATTCCACTGAACATACCGTCCACCATAACCGCCCAGTTCCAGTTGCCCCCTTTCTTTTCCCACAACCGACTTCCTCTCCCACCAGAGAGAAAACCAAAGACACTCTAAACGGCAAAGCCAGTGCTCAGCTCGCGGGGCGCGAGATATGGAACCAGGCGCACGGCTCAACCTATGCCTTTTGTTTCTAGCTGGAGTCCATCGTATGATAAAATGTTGACGAAAACGTCTGTATATCATAATAAAACTCTTTTATTCTGCGTATAAAAGCACCTTCGTCCTTTCGTGGTTGATGGAATACATGTGTCCGACTAAAGTAATATGCAGTCTAAAGCGATGGGACGTCTATATCGCATATCTGACTGGTGTTAACAAATAGCGACGTAATGGGGTGCAGTGTGTTTATTGTGTGTATGTGTGTGTATGTTTCACGAAAATCAGATCAAATCACACTCTTCTACATCCCAAGAATGTCTGAAGTAACTCATTGTGTTTTCTATGTACCGCAGACACTGTTTTTAAACATTGCTACAAACCCCAGTACTTCTGCAGGTTTATACAGAATTTGTATATAGTGGGCCGTCTACGCTCCCGAAACATTTATAGAATTTTGAAAACGTTTGTGTGTGGTATGTGAAAGCCATATTCAAAAGCTGTGTTGAAAACTAGTGTGCAATATTGCATGTTTTTCACTGTCAGAGGTATAAATGCTTTTGGCTACTGATTCATTGCACTTTTTGCCATAAATGCCACCCTAATGAAATCGTTCTAAAATTAGAAATTTAACTCTAAAAACTATAAATTTACATGAAAACATGAAACTAGTTAGGTTCGTGGGACTTACGTCCCATTTCACAGATTTTCAAGATCGGTCTCCTAAAAATCTCTTTAATACTGAAAGTTTTATCACGAAGGAAGACAATTTTTGACCTTTTATTTTTTAAATATATGCCAAATAAATTTTAACCATGAAACGGTTACTCATCTGATCTGAGCTAAGCCCCAGCAAACACTCCATGAGCCACTCCATGGATGGCCGTGATTTACAAATATGTCGCTTTATAGCATAGCCACGAAATAAATATCGAATGGTTCAACGTCTCCTGCGCTACCCTGGATGTGTTTCTAGTACTTCACGAAACTCACTTATTTAAAATGAAGAGAGGAAACGGGCGTGAAGCACCATTTTTAAATGCTTCTGAAATAAACTGCACTGGAACGGTCGAATATCCTTACCGGCCGCCGTAATTCGTTTGGGGCCTTGTCAAATAAATGTCAAACGCTCTGACAGAAATGAGCAGTTAGCTGGCCCGTCGCGTTTCATGGCCTCATGCCTGCCGCTTTATCCGCTCACCTGGTTCCAACTGGATTGAAATACGTTATGACAGCCATCTATCACCGGCTCATACTGGGAGGGCACCTCTACCTGCCGACATGAGCAGCTAAACTTTCAGTAACACGCTAATTTTCTCCATTCCGCACAATACGAACCGTTATGCGAGGCACGCTACAAATAATAGTTTTCAACGCTTGAAGTGCCAGGCCAAATGTTCGTGGAAAACATAAACAATTCGATAGAACTAGGAAAGAGATTCTTCAATAGCTTTTTTCTCTGTCGTTGCTTTATTTAGAATCTGAAACCGTCCTGACTAAATTATCTAACATTTTAGTATGCTGTGTTGGTTAAGATGGTTCTCACAAAATTTAAAAAATTTTGAAACGTTTCTCTGACAACCAGGATACGTAAAATTGTAAATGGCTAAAATAACCATACTCGGTACTCCTACGTCGTTGTCCATAATGCACCATCAGTAGAAGTTCAAGGCAAGTGCCCAACTAAGATACAATTGAACGCTACTAACCCCCTTACTCTGATTCATCTTAAGATACTTTATTGCTGTGTGAAGATAAGTAACAGAATCGACTTCTAGGTAGTTCCCTACTACTTCGGACTGAGGTAGACAGAGTGACACATTCACACACCCTCATTCGCACTCACAAAATAACAAATACAGCGTGTTTTTTTCTAACTTGCGACAACTGAATACCTCGACAACGGTGCCTCGTGCGAACAAAATGTTCTAAGTGAACGGTTAGAAGTGAAAGCAATTACAGCCCTCGGTCACAAAATTTAATTCTTTTGAGCAGGTTTCAACACTTCTATGATAGCCTTCATCAGAAATTAAATATTCAACTGGGAATGTCGCACATACGTTAAATATGAAGCGAGAAATTTTTTGACTAAAACCTGGTCAAAGTACTAAAATTTTGTGACCAAGGGCTGTAATTGTGTTAACTACAATTTATAAACGGTCACTGACCAGCCAGCAATGTTAAAACTTTAAGATTAATGTTTTTTAAACGAGCATCTGCCTATACTGCAACTGGCGACCTCCTAACCATCCCTCCTGCTCGGGCGAGATCAACCTCGTATTTTCAAATTGGAACCCCACATTTTCATAGAATGTTCGGATCCTGGGCAAAAAATTTCTACGCACGGGTTACTCTAACCACTGTTCTCCAATCGAGGTAGATGGCCCTCTAATCAACAAATATCAAGGTGTATGTTTTTGAAAATAAGAACCGACACATTTGATTCTACATTTCATTTAGAATGTAAACGTAAACCTTTTTGTTCTAACGGTTGATATTTATTTCCTAAATTTACTTTGATGTTGCTAGTTTCCTTTCACAGCACATTTCGGTTAGCCGTTTCAATATCTGGTTAGAAACTGCGTTCAGAGTGATACAGGAACAATGACTTAGATATGTTTCCTGTTCGCATTGGGATATTTGGTATCGGTGATTGCCATTGCCTCTTGCCATCGGGCTGCCTCATTTCAGTGAGTCCCCCTGACTGTCACCATAACTTTAATTCACGACAAAGCCCAAACACAGAAGATTACATCTTCACCGTAGATGAAGTGCAGAATCAAATGCAGTATGCAACAAAATGGTTGGTTCCCATTTCAAAATACAAAGTTGATACCCCCCCCCCCCCTCATGAAGGAAGGTTTGTTAGGATGTGGCCAGTTGTATCACAAGTTGTCCACTTTACTAATTTTAGTTTCTCACCTACAACATTTTTTTCGCATGATACGTTCCTTAATATGTACACACATCAGAGAGTTGGCTGTTTTTTTTTTATTTTTATTTTTATTTTTTTTGCGTCAAACAGCCTTCCCGCAAACGCGTCACGAACTTAACGACATGATGTTTCCTGCATGGCCGTAACTGTACAACTAACTGGACTACGCCTGTCATTGTAGGCTAACCGTTTACGTCCACGTGTCCGCACTTCAATACCAGACCAGCTATCCAGGAGAAAATATGCTTTAATGGCTTTCTCTTAAAGGTACTGAGCAACCAAGTAACACACTACTCCTAGCAGCTATAATTATTAGTCTGTAACTGAAGTAAATACTGATGTAATGTTCTTCAGTACACCATCGTCACTCACCAATAGATACAGCCGGCCCAAGTGGCCGTGCGGTTAAAGGCGCTGCAGTCTGGAACCGCAAGACCGCTACGGTCGCAGGTTCGAATCCTGCCTCGGGCATGGATGTTTGTGATGTCCTTAGGTTAGTTAGGTTTAACTAGTTCTAAGTTCTAGGGGACTAATGACCTCAGCAGTTAAGTCCCATAGTGCTCAGAGCCATTTGAACCATTTTTGAACCAATAGATACATCTGCACTTACGCCCGTTACACCCTGCATACATACAGAGGGTGCCTCTCCTAAGAGTCGAATGGCGCATTTTCTCTGGTGTTTCAGCAGATACTTGCAGTTTAGTTTTGGCGTTGCGCAGGAGTCACCTCAAACAGTGCTCATCAAGTCTTTAATGCGACACCCGTTGTCGACAGAAAGCGTCAGTTGTGTTTACCATTCCGAAAAAAATGATTAAAGCGGATGAGTTGTCCAAAATGAATGTTGTGCGATATTCTCTTTATCAATGTGTATATTAAGAGTCCCCCCCCCCCCCCCCCCCCCATGAACCATGGACCTTGCCGTTGGTGGGGAGGCTTGCGTGCCTCAGCGATACAGATAGCCGTACCGTAGGTGCAACCACAACGGAGGGGTATCTGTTGAGAGGCCAGACAAACGTGTGGTTCCTGAAGAGGGGCAGCAGCCTTTTCAGTAGTTGCAGGGGCAACAGTCTGGATGATTGACTGATGTGGCCTTGTAACAATAACCAAAACGGCATTGCTGTGCTGGCACTGCGAACGGCTGAAATCAAGGGGAAACTACAGCCGTAATTTTTCCCGAGGGCATGCAGCTTTACTGTATGATTAAATGATGATGGCGTCCTCCTGGGTAAAATATTCCGGAGGTAAAATAGTCCCCCATTCGGATCTCCGGGCGGGGACTACTCAAGAGGATGAAATGTCAGATCCCTTAATCGGGCAGGTACGTTAGAAAATATAAAACGGGAAATGGATAGGTTGAAGTTAGATATAGTGGGAATTAGTGAAGTTCGGTGGCAGGAGGAACAAGACTTGTGGTCAGGTGACTACAGGATTATAAACACAAAATCAAATAGAGGTAATGCAGGAGTAGGTTTAATAATGAATAGGAAAATAGGAATGCGGGTGAGCTACTACAAACAGCATAGTGAACGCATTATTGTGGCCAAGATAGATACGAAGCCCACACCTACTACAGTGTTACAAATTTATATGCCAACTAGCTCTGCAGATGACGAAGAAATTGAAGAAATGTATGATAAATAAAAGAAATTATTCAGATTGTGAAGGGAGACGAAAATTTAATAGTCATGGGTGACTGGAATTCGAGTGTAGGAAAAGGGAGAGAACGAAACGTAGTAGATGAATATGGATTGGGGCTAAGAAATGAAAGAGGAAGCCGCCTGGTAGAATTTTGCACAGAGCACAACATAATCATAGCTAACACTTGGTTTAAGAATCATGAAAGAAGGTTGTATACATGGAAGAACCCTGGAGATACTAAAAGGTATCAGATAGATTATATAATGGTAAGACAGAGATTTAGGAACCAGGTTTTAAATTGTAAGACATTTCCAGGAGCAGATGTGGACTCTGACCACAATCTATTGGTTATGACCTGTAGATTAAAACTGAAGAAACTGCAAAAAGGTGGGAATTTAAGGAGATGGGACCTGGATAAACTGAAAGAACCAGAGGTTGTACAGAGTTTCAGGGAGAGCGTAAAGGAACAATTGACAGGAATGGGGGAAAGAACTACAGTAGAAGAAGAATGGGTAGCTTTGAGGGATGAAGTAGCGAAGGCAGCAGAGGATCAAGTAGGTAAAAAGACGAGGGCTAGTAGAAATCCTTGGGTAACAGAAGAAATATTGAATTTAATTGATGAAAGGAGAAAATATAAAAATGCAGTAAATGAAGCAGGCAAAAAGGAATACAAACGTCTCAAAGATGAGATCGACAGGAAGTGCAAAATGGCTAAGCAGGGATGGCTAGAGGACAAATGTAAGGATGTAGAGGCCTACTTCACTATGGGTAAGATAGATACTGCCTACAGGAAAATTAAAGAGACCTTTGGAGATAAGAGAATGACTTGTATGAATATCAAGAGCTCAGATGGCAACCCAGTTCTAAGCAAAGAAGGGAAAGCAGAAAGGTGGAAGGAGTATATAGAGGGTCTATACAAGGGCGATGTACTTGAGGACAATATTATGGAAATGGAAGAGGATGTAGATGAAGATGAAATGGGAGATACGATACTGCGTGAAGAGTTTGACAGAGCACTGAAAGACCTGAGTCGAAACAAGGCCCCCGGAGTAGACAACATTCCATTGGAACTACTGATGGCATTGGGAGAGACAGTCCTGACAAAACTCTACCATCTGGTGAGCAAGATGTATGAAACAGGCGAAATACCCTCAGACTTCAAGAAGAATATAATAATTCCAATCCCAAAGAAAGCAGGTGTTGACAGATGTGAAAATTACCGAACTATCAGTTTAATAAGTCACAGCTGCAAAATACTAACATGAATTCTTTACAGACGATTGGAAAAACTAGTAGAAGCCAAACTCGGGGAAGATCAAATTGGATTCCGTAGAAACACTGGAACACGTGAGGCAATACTGACCTTACGACTAATCTTAGAATAAAGATTAAGGAAAGGCAAACCTACGTTTCTAGCATTTGTAGACTTAGAGAAAGCTTTTGACAATGTTGACTGGAATACTCTCTTTCAAATTCTGAAGGTGGCAGGGGTAAAATACAGGGAGCGAAGGGCTATTTACAATTTGTACAGAAACCAGATGGCAGTTATAAGAGTCGAGGGACATGAAAGGGAAGCAGTGGTTGGGAAGGGAGTAAGACAGGGTTGTAGCGTCTCCCCGATGTTGTTCAATCTGTATATTGAGCAAGCAGTAAAGGAAACAAAAGAAAAATTCGTAGTAGGTATTAAAATTCATGGAGAAGAAATAAAAACTTTGAGGTTCGCCGATGACATTGTAATTCTGTCAGAGACAGCAAAGGACTTGGAAGAGCAGTTGAATGGAATGGACAGTGTCTTGAAAGGAGGATATAAGATGAACATCAACAAAAGCAAAACAAGGATAATGGAATGTAGTCTAATGAAGTCGGGTGATGCTGAGGGAATTAGATTAGGAAATGAGACACTTAAAGTAGTAAAGGAGTTTTGCTATTTGGGGAGCTAAATAACTGATGATGGTCGAAGTAGAGAGGATATAAAATGTAGACTGGCAATGGCAAGGAAAGCGTTTCTGAAGAAGAGAAATTTGTTAACGTCGAGTATAGATATAAGTGTCAGGAAGTCGTTTCTGAAAGTATTTGTATGGAGTGTAGCCATGTATGGAAGTTAAACATGGACGATAAATAGTTTGGACAAGAAGAGAATAGAAGCTTTCGAAATGTGGTGCTACAGAAGAATGCTGAAGATTGGATGGGTAGATCACATAACTAATGAGGAAGTACTGAATAGGATTGGGGAGAAGAGAAGTTTGTGGCACAACTTGACCAGCAGAAGGGATCGGTTGGTAGGACATGTTCTGAGGCATCAAGGGATCACCAATTTAGTATTGGAGGGCAGCGTGGAGGGTAAAAATCGTAGAGGGAGACCAAGAGATGAATACACTAAGCAGATTCAGAAGGATGTAGGTTGCAGTAGGTACTGGGAGATGAAAAAGCTTGCACAGGATAGAGTAGCATGGAGAGCTGCATCAAACCAGTCTCAGGACTGAAGACCACAACAACAACAACATATTAAGAGTGGCAGTAAACTCTAAGAGTAATCAGTACTCCATCAGCCGCAGCACCTCCTTGGTCCGACCTGATTGCTACCGCCAAGCATGCAGTGATAGAGTTGCTCCTGACTTGCAGTTTATTCTTAGTGTTTTACTATTTTGGTGCATATCGAAAAAACGAATGTTGGACTACATTAATTTGGGAGCGCTCTATCAAATGGGCACGTACAATTCCTATTTAAAAGTGTTTTTGTTTGTAATGGGAAACAAACTGATGTGTCACTTGGCACTGGACGTCGCTCGAAAGGCTTGACGAGCAATAACTGTTTAGACTGATTCCAGCTGCAAGTTGCGAAAACGAAATTGCAAATATCTACCGAAACACCAGAGAAAATGGGCCTCACGACTCTTGCGAGACACACCCGGTATATTATATTCCTGCCTAATGTCGTGTAGGGTCCTAGCGAGCCCTCAAAACTGCCACAACACGACGTGGGACGGACTCGACTAATGTCTGAAGTAGTGCTCGTGGGAATTGACACCACAAATGCTGCAGGGCTGTCCATAAATCCGTCAGAGTACGAGGGGGGGGGGGGGGAGATCTCTTCTGAGCAGTAGTTGTAAGGCATCCCAGATATGCTTGGTAAAGTTCATGTCTGGAGAGTTTGGTGGCCAGCGGAAGTGTTTAAACTCAGAAGAGTGTTCCTGGAGACACTCTGTAGCAATTTGGGACGTGCGTGATGTCGCATTGTCCTGCTGGAATTGCCCAAGTCTTTCGGATTGCACAATGGACATGAATAGAAGCAGGTGATCACACAGGATGCTTACGTACGTGTCACCTGTCGTAATTGTATCTAGACGTATCAGGGGTCCCATATCACTCTTACTGCACACGCCCCACACCATTACAGAGCCTCCACCACTTTGAACAGTCCCCTGCTGACATGCAGGGTCCAAGGATTCGTGAGATTGTCTCCATACTCGTATATGTCAATATGCTCGATACAATCTGAAAGGAGACTTGTCTGACCAGGCAGCAAGTTTGCTGTCACCAGCAGTCCAATTTCAGTGCTGACGGACCCAGGCGAGGCATTAAGCTTCGTGTGGTGCAGTTGTCAAGGCTACACGAGTGGGCCTTCGGCTCCGAAGGCCCA
This sequence comes from Schistocerca nitens, assembly GCF_023898315.1. NCBI lineage: Eukaryota > Metazoa > Arthropoda > Insecta > Orthoptera > Acrididae > Schistocerca > Schistocerca nitens. Next base: position 187,056,625 of record NC_064618.1, on the reverse strand, counting down.
TATCGATGATGTTTCGTTGAATGATTCGCACGCTGACATTTGTTGATGGCTCACCACTGAAAACTGCAGCAATTTGCGGAAGGGTTGCACTTCCGTCACGTAGAACGATTCTCTTCAGTTGTCGTTGGTCGCGTTCTTGCAGGAGCCTTTTCTGGCGGCAGCGATGTTGGAGATTCTATGTTTTACCCGATTCCTGATATTCACAGTACACTGGTGAATTGGTCGCATGGGAAAATCCCCACTTCATCGCTACCTCGAAGATCGTGTGTCCCATCGCTCGTGCGCCGACTATAACACCACGTTCAAACTCACTTAAATCTTGATAACCTGTCATTGTAGTATCAGTAACGGATCTAACAACTGCGCCGAACTCTTGTCTTAGATAGGCGCTGCCGACGGCAGCGCCGTATTGTTACTGTTTACATACCTCTGTATTTGAATAAGCAAGACTTGTACCAGTTTCTTTGACGCTTAAGTAGTAAAAATTATAATCCGCAGGTTAAAGATTAACTGTAAGGCAGTCGTTATGTTCAATTATTTTTGTGATATATGTTGTGTTAAGTTCTGCTTTTAATCTTGTCCTTCCTAATCATAAGTGTGTCTGTACTTCCCCCAGCACAGAAAAACGTTTTCAGACAAGTGATTCCTTCCGTAATTATACATTTCCCAAAGAAGACGAAAATTTTGATACTTCATACACAAGCGCTAGTACTTCCACAGTTCGTATTATGCGGTGAGATTACAGACTATCTGTGCTGATTATACGAGGGCGGTTCAGAAAGTAACCACCGATTGGTCACAGTGCGGGTTGTGGGGGGAGTAGCGACGCCATCTGTGCCTTCACGCACTCAACAGGTCAGTCGGCATCAAGCCGTGGTCGAGTGAACGTCGTACCTGCGCTAGTTTAGTTTCTGTGGCAGTTTGAAATGTGTGCTGCAATAGAAAACCCCGCCAAATGTGAAGTGCGTGCTGTCATAAGGTTTTTTACAGCCAAAGGATATTCTGCAGCAGCTATTCATCGTGAGCTTTGTGCCGTGTACGGACCAAGAGTTATGAGTGAAGGAGTTGTCCGTGAATGGGTACGTTTATTTAAAAGTGGACGAGAAAACGTTCATGATGAAGAGAGGAATGGTAGACCATCATTGGTGACTGACGAACTCGTTCAGACAGTTGATGCAAAAGTTCGTGAAAATCGACGTTTCTCAATGTCGGAGTTGTCTACTGGTTTTCCACAGATTTCTAAGACTCTCTTGTACGAGATAGTGACAGCAAGATTGGGTTACCGTAAGTTCTGTGCACGATGGGTGCCCAAAATTCTTACCGACCTCCACAATACTCAAAGAATGGCCTCTGCATTAGACTTTCTGTCACGTTATGAGGACGAAGGAGAACCATTGTTAAACAGAATCGTGACCGGTGACGAAACCTGGATTAAGTACGTGAACCCTGAGACAAAAGAACAATCAAAGATGTGGGCACATTCAAATTCGCCTACGAAACCAAGAAAAGCCTCGCAAGATTTTTCTGCCAGAAAACTGATGGCAACGGTGTTTTGGGATGCCAAAGGGGTGTTTTTGGTTGAATTCATGGAACTTGGTACGACCATTAATCAAGACGTGTACTGTGAAACAATACAAAAGTTACGACGGGCTATACAGAACAAACGCCGTGGTATGCTGACTTTCGGTATCGTTTTTTTGCACGATAACGCCCGTCCTCACTCTGCTCGCAGAACAACGGCCCTTCTTGAGTCCTTCAAGTGGGACGTTATCAACCATCCACCTTACAGCCCAGACCTGGCGCCAAGTGATTATCACCTCTTCATGCATTTGAAGAAATGGCTCGGGTCACAGCGGTTTGATGACGACGAAGAGCTCAAAGATGCGGTCACAGGCTGGCTCCAGGCACAAGCGGGTGATTTTTATGCAGAAGGAATTTCAAAGCTTGTGAAGAGATACGATAAGTGCCTCAATCGCTATGGAGACTATGTAGAAAAATAGTGCAAAGATGTAGTTGTAAGATGTATATATTAAAATATTTTTATTTAACTTGGTGTATTTTTTTAAATCAACCGGAGGTTACTTTCTGAACGGCCCTCGTAATATAATATGCAATAAAAACTGTGTTCTATTCTTTTCTTAAGGAACGCTGAATTACAGTTCTTACGGTCAACACCTACGTGACAGTCAGCTATGGCGCTGTCTTCAGACGTTGCCAAACAAAGCTAGTTTCAATATAGTGATCGCTAGAATGTTCATTTGCCTCACTGGGAGTCTTCGTCAGCGAGCTGGATCTAATTTAGTGCGGGCACTATAGCTGTTTTGCCGATGGATGGAAAGAGGCAAGATTGTGACTTATATCTTGCCGATAGGAAAATGAATTAAGAAAAGGCAAAATAAAAGTGTTGCTGCTTATGTAGCTTAGACATTTTGTTGGAACAGATCCACCAGCTTAGATATAATAATTCTTTAGTTAAATTTCTGTTGTAGTTGTGTGGTGAATAGTTTCCAACTTAGCCGTTCGTTTTTGAACCAGACCTCCTGTAAAATTTCTTATCGACGCAAAATTCCACTGACATAGATGGGTAACGTCCACACAACACATAGTCATACATCGGATAAGAAGTAAACTTATTACATGCATGATAGACACAACAGGTCCAGCATTTGAATGTATCCTGTTTGTAACCGATGGTTTCTGTTGATACTGGAAGTGCAGTAATTGTTTAGGCTGACTCCAGCTGCACAATACGAAAACTAAATAGCAAAAATCAGAAGTGACAAAAGCCATGGGGTGCTTCCCAGTATCGTGTTGAACCTCCTTTTGCCCGGCGTAGTTCAGCAACTCGACGTGGCATGGGTCCAACAAGTCGTTGGAAGTCTCGTGCAGAAATACTGAGCCTTCTGCCTCTATAGCCGTCCACAACTGCGAAGTGTTGCTAGCGCAGGATTTTTTGGCCGAAGTGCCTTCTAAGGATCCCATGTATCTTCGATGCTGCAGTCTGGCTGGCCAAATCAGTCACTCGAATCGTCGAGAAGGTTTTGACGAGATGCATTGTTATCCATAAAAATTCCATCACCGTTTGGGAATTTTTAAGTCTATGAATGGCTCAAAATGCTCTCAAAAGTACTCAAACCCGTTTCCAGTCAATGGACGTTTTAGTTGGACCAGAGGACCCAGTCCACTCCATGTAAACACAGTCGACACCAATATGGAGTCACCACCGACTTGCACAGTGTCTCGTTGATAACTATGGGACATGGTTCCGTCCGTCTACGCCACACTTGAACCCTACCGTCAGCTCTTACCAACTGAAATCGGGACTCATCCGATCACATCACGACTTTCCACTCGTCTAGGATCGGAAATACACTCCTGGAAATGGAAAAAAGAACACATTGACACCGGTGTGTCAGACCCACCACACTTGCTCCGGACACTGCGAGAGGGCTGTACAAGCAATGATCACACGCACGGCACAGCGGACACACCAGGAACCGCGGAGTTGGCCGTCGAATGGCGCTAGCTCCGCAGCATTTGTGCACCGCCGCCGTCAGTGTCAGCCAGTTTGCCGTGGCATACGGAGCTCCATCGCAGTCTTTAACACTGGTAGCATGCCGCGACAGCGTGGACGTAAACCGTATGTGCAGTTGACGGACTTTGAGCGAGGGCGTATAGTGGGCATGCGGGAGGCCGGGTGGACGTACCGCCGAATTGCTCAACACGTGGCTGGCTCTGAGCACTATGGGACTCAACAGCTGAGGTCATTAGTCCCCTAGAACTTAGAACTAGTTAAACCTAACTAACCTAAGGACATCACAAACATCCATGCCCGAGGCAGGATTCGAACCTGCGACCGTAGCGGTCTTGCGGTTTCAGACTGCAGCGCCTTTAACCGCACGGCCACTTCGGCCGGCTCAACACGTGGGAAGTGAGGTCTCCACAGTACATCGATGTTGTTGCCAGTGGTCGGCGGAAGGTGCACGTGCCCGTCGACCTGGGACCGGACCGCAGCGACGCACGGATGCACGCCAAGACCGTAGGATCCTACGCAGTGCCGTAGGGGACCGCACCGCCACTTCCCAGCAAATTAGGGACACTGTTGCTCCTGGGGTATCGGCGAGGACCATTCGCAACCGTTTCCATGAAGCTGGGCTACGGTCCCCAACATCGTGCAGCCCGCCTCCAGTGGTGTCGCGACAGGCGTGAATGGAGGGACGAATGGAGACGTGTCGTCTTCAGCGATGAGAGTCGCTTCTGCCTTGGTGCCAATGATGGTCGTATGCGTGTTTGGCGCCGTGCAGGTGAGCGCCACAATCAGGACTGCATACGACCGAGACACACAGGGCCAACACCCGGCATCATGGTGTGGGGAGCGATCTCCTACACTGGCCGTACACCACTGGTGATCGTCGAGGGGACACTGAATAGTGCACGGTACATCCAAACCGTCATCGAACCCATCGTTCTACCATTCCTAGACCGGCAAGGGAACTTGCTGTTCCAACAGGACAATGCACGTCCGCATGTATCCCGTGCCACCCAACGTGCTCTAGAAGGTGTAAGTCAACTACCCTGGCCAGCAAGACCTCCGGATCTGTCCCCCATTGAGCATGTTTGGGATTGGATGAAGCGTCGTCTCACGCGGTCTGCACGTCCAGCACGAACGCTGGTCCAACTGAGGCGCCAGGTGGAAATGGCATGGCAAGCCGTTCCACAGGACTACATCCAGCATCTCTACGATCGTCTCCATGGGAGAATAGCAGCCTGCATTGCTGCGAAAGGTGGATATACACTGTACTAGTGCCGACATTGTGCATGCTCTGTTGCCTGTGTCTATGTGCCTGTGGTTCTGTCAGTGTGATCATGTGATGTATCTGACCCCAGGAATGTGTCAATAAAGTTTCCCCTTCCTGGGACAATGAATTCACGGTGTTCTTATTTCAATTTCCAGGAGTGTATTTCGTCATGAGCCATGAAGAGGCGCTGCATTCGACGTCGCGCTCTTAGCAAACGCACTCGCATCGGTCTTCTGCTGCCATAGCCCATTAGCGGCAATTTTAGCCGCACAGTTCTAACGGATACGTTCGTCGCACATACTGATGTGTTAGCACAGCATGGAATTTAACTTTTACTCAACGACACTAGCTCAGCACTATAGGCTCGGGTGTGGTAGTACTGGACCAAGTGACACATCGGGCCATCACCATCGATAGTCGCACTGACGATTTATTTGGCACATTTAAACAAGACAAATAACAATAAAACCAACAACACTTTTTTTAAATTACCATTTAGGTGAGAGAAAGTTACTTTAAATTTTAAACATTTATAAACCATGGCACTTATGGCCAATTACACATTTAGTGAAGTGATTTGAAAATCATTTACTTAAATCAGAATTAATTACCATATCCACATAGTGTCATTGAAGGAATTCTCGTACTTTCATTAACAGGATCTCTTTCAAACTATTTAAACTAACAATAACAACTGGCCTCTCAGTAACTTGTAAGAATTTGTTAAACTACTCATTTAGAGTTAGACACGTGTCTGTCAGACACACTATCACTTCGGATAGAAACGTAACAGTAATGTCATGGCAATTCGTAGCAAAATATATCCAGGGAAAATTTTTTCCATGTATATCAATAGCAATTGGCCAGCTTCACTCCATCGTGTGATATAAATACAATAACCAGGCGGCACTTAGACATGGACCAGCCGAACTGTTTTCAACGGCGGTTAACACTGACTGTAGCAATCTACAAACAGAATGTTTGTAGATCGCTCCGCTCCCCGATCGGCCCGGTAGGTGGCGCCACCACGCCTTTGCGCACATCAGCGGAAAGATAACCCATACCGGTGGCGGGAGTATCGCTGATCGAGCCACACGGCCCACATACCACATTGATTTCTGCGGTTATTTCATGCAGTGTTTCTTATCTGTTAGCACTGACAACACTAAACTAACGCCGCTACTTTCGGCCACTAAGCGAAAGCCGTCGGCCATTGCATTGTACTGCGTGCAATTTGATATTCTCGGTGTACTCTTGATTTTGCGGATCTCTGAATACTTAATTCCCTAACGATATCTGAAATGTAATGTTCCAGGCGTCTACCTTCAAATTTATGCATTCACATCCCGTTAATTGCAGTGGTACGGCCATAATCACGTCGGAAACTTTTTCACGTGAATTACGTGAGTGAGAATGACAGCTACGCCAATCCACTATCCTTTTATACACTGTATACGCGATACTACCGCCATATTTACACGTGCATATAGCTATACAATGGATTTTGTCACCTAAGTTTATGTCTGTTGCATGGCTGTGTACTGTATGGACGTTACTCAAGTATGTTAGTGGAATTTTTCTTTTATAAGAACTTTCAGTGCATGTCTAGTGACCTGTATACATTAGAAGCAATTGTGACAAAAACTTAAATAAAAGATTTTTACTGCTGGTCCAAACATCATCTCGTGGCAGAATGCATGCTGTAAAAATTAGAAACTGTTTCGGTGTACGATGCAAGGATCGGAATGACACCTTACCATTACGGACACAGATACGTACTAGCAATAAGGACGACCTCTTAACTAAATGTTTAACTTGCAAGTCATCCTATTAGCATTCACTTCTTTGGTGTTCACCCTGACTGAGCTTTCGAAACAGTATCATGTCAATAAACAAAAGATCCGCAGTTTGCTCCCACTCGTAATACAGTCCATAGAACTGGCAAAATTCGCAGTCTTTTTTGTGTCCAAAGTAACTCGGAATACTGCCAGGAAAAAATCACAGTACATTTGAGTTCTCTTTCCGGGATTCCTTTTGTTTGTATGCTGGTAATGTATTATTGGTTTCTGCCTCCCTTCATCTTTATCATTGCAGTTTGGAAAATTTCACTCTTGTAGTTTTGGGCTAATGTGGCTCTTTTCTCTTCCAAATCTTCACCTCTTCAGTATTAGGTTTTTTCTTGAAATTTCTGTATGCTATTACAACAATAGCGAAACAATCGTTTTGTATAATTTTCCGAACTCTTCTCGACTCCTCACATTAGTGCTATTTTCTTCTTCTCAACACAATGTCTCTCTGATCTTAAACTATTATGCTGTCAATCACAACGAAAACAGATCTGTCTTCTGAAAAATGATCACTTTTGCACTAACTGCTCATATGCACCCGTCTGTCCTTTGCATCAGAGTCCCGACCAAGATTGATTGTACTTCGAAAATTTGCGTTATTTTTTCAGATTTCACTTCCTGCTCTTTACTACTATAAGAAATTGTTCTTAGAAATTGTAGCTGATTTTCTACTAATAATCTGACATACCACCTCCGTCCATCCTAACACGTCGGAGTCCCGCCGTAGACTTACATCTTTCACTTGTTACTTCAGCGCTGAAAATGTCTATCATATATTAATCCTAACAATAACCACGCATCTTCAGTACCATGTACCGGTACTACCAAGAGGCTGGGAGCTACTGTACGTTGTGAGGGGTCCACTTGTACATGGAGTCCGATTTTGTAATATAATTCATGAAATATAACCTGAAACGGTTATCATATGTAGAAGGGATTGTATCTTTGACACCAATGGACCAAAGATGTTGCCTCGATGGCAGAATCGACTGCAAGTAGGAGCGCGAGAACGCAGTAGCAGTTGCGGCTGCACTCTGCCATGGGTAGGGTCTAAGAATTCAAGTTCGCGGCAAGCTGTGAGAATCTAGTTGTTGGTCTATGGTCACAGCACAATACAGTTTTTTATAAAATGAATTGGTTAATGATATTACTTGTACTGATACAGAGCCAGTAATAGTTAGTTCTATAAAAGTGTAAGGCTATAAAATTTTCATGAATTGGAGTCATACTCATCGCTAACAAATATTGACCATTGTTTCATAGCAATTATAGAAGAGCAATGAATTTATCCTGCAACTCAAAGGGAAAGCAACTGGAATTTGTAAAGTAATGAAATTTTGTATATTTAGTTATAATCATGCAGTAAAGCGATGTGTGGATTTGGCTGAATTTTACAATACTGACCCTTAAACGTAGGAACGAAGTATTTTCCATCATAGAGGTTGCTTAGGTAACCCGATTTGTAATATTTGGTGTATTTTGTTATCCTGACGCAGAGAAGTTAGATTTTGGGATCTATGTTGTCCAACGCTGTCAGACTTTTTCTCATGTAACAACTCAAGTGTTTTTAGTTTCTACAGTAAGTGAGAATTGTAGAACAGTTGAAAAGTTCACTGATTGTGAAGTTAATATAAAGTGTTTCATATCAGATTTTGCGGAGGTGAAACTTTATTTGAATACAGTTTTCAAAGTGAAGCATTCAGTCTCAGCATAAACCCTTATCAGTACCTCATCCTCTTCCTCATCGTGTTTGTTTAAATCCAATTAATGTTTTTCTAAATGAAACCATTTTTCAATCAGAAAACAATTAATGTGCCAGAATCAGAAATGTAATAATGTTTCTAACAGTCTCAAAGCAGGCAGAATTGCACAACGCTGGGCCCATATCCAGTATTTTCACTGCACATTTGAAAGATTACTCATTTATCAGCCACTTTACTGACATTACTTGTATGTAGGTATTTTACGGCCCACATTGCACTTCGCTGTACCAAGACTGAATATTTTCTATGACTACTGTGTAGTGACCAGAATACCAAGATTACATCTGTTACGACTCTAGAGCTAAGGAAAATTTATTTCATTGTTTATTTGCACAAAGAATTTTGTCAGTTTATGGTTCGGGGCCATAGAACTCGGTGCTCACGAGACTGGGTAAATTTCAGAGGACTGATTTCATTATGAACATTGTGTATTTGTTTTCCAGTTGTTTAATTTTTTGGATTACAGTCAAACTGATTAAGCACGCCATTTGCTCAACTACTGTTCACACAGTAAATTTGCATAGCACAGACATAACGCATGTGATATTAATTGGCAAACAAATACAAAAATTTTATAAAGAACGTTACACTACTTTTATAAAGAACGTTACCACTTTCACTAAAAATAATGTAAATTATTATTGATTTGTATTGACAGCATCGTTTTCAAAGAGGTTCTGTTGTGTAAGAATGGTATAGAATCCAACACTGTCTTTTAACACAATCTTAGCAATACCGGTACACTTTCAGTATCACGTACCTTCAGTGATAGGATACTTTGATAACCATCAGAAAAAATCATTAATTGTTGGTGACTTTTTTCTAAAAAACATACTTTTTAAAGAGACATTGATATGCAGGTAGGATACTGAACCCGAAAATATTGAATGTGACAGTTATGAAGTATCTTCAAAGATTTTAGTACTCTCCGAAAGTTTGTGTAAACTACGATCTCCCCCTTTGGCACTGCGAAGGTGGAACGTCCCCTACTGGATCAAAGTTTCGAAGTACAAAATAGTTAATGATTTTTCATAAAACATTTGCAGTACAGCGACCTAAGTTCAGTTATAATGAGAAAGTCAGTCTTGATCACAAAGCAGAAGATAATGTATCAGTGGTGACCGGTTTCAATTAAAATAAATGATCTTCAGACCGGAAGGCGTCAAAGAAAAGTTAATATAGTTTTTTTACTAGGAGATCAGGAACTATTGAAAATATTAACAGCATACAGAACTGACATTATAAATTACGATAATATACTAAATATTTATACCCTTCAGTAATCAGCGGAAGGGCTGAGCGAAGACGAACTGTACACCATAAGGCACATTCGTTAACTGCTGAACAACGTAAAAGCGGTATGAGTTATGAAGACGAGGCCCCGCCCACCATCTAGAACCAGATCGGATCAAATAAGTCGAAAGAGATTCATAACACTCAGCCTGAATTTCTGAAATCATTGATGAAGGTGGCAACAAAATAAAACAGTATGTAGAATGTATGAGATTAACGATACATCATAATATTTTCGGATCATCCACACAATTCCTAACATATCAAGAGCCGACAAATGCGATAATTGGCACGCAATCAGCTTAACAGTCCATGCATCCAATTTGCTAATAAGAATAATACGCAAAAGAATGGAAAAGAAAAGTGAGGACTTATTAGATGAGGATCAGTTTGGATTTACGAATGCTGAAGGTACAAGAGAGGGAGTTCTGACGTTGTGGTTGGTACTGGAAGCAAAACTAAAGGCCGACAGGGAAATCAGGTTTCGACCATGTAAAATAACAGAAAATTGTCGAAATTGTCAGAAAAATAGGGGCAAGCTATAGGGAAAGACGATATATATATATATATATATATATATATATATATATATATATATATATATATATATATATATAATTGAAGAATATTCTAACATAGAGATAGACATGAGGAAGAGGCGTCTAAAATTCTATGGCCACATAATGAGACTTCCCGATCACAGACTTACAAAAAAAATAGTAAGATACGTAGCATCCCTTGTTAATGGAGGAGAATGGATCAAAAATGTAAAGAAAGATCTGGAGTTAGCCAACATTACTACTGAAGACATGAACAAAAGAAACAATTTCAAACTTAAAGTTGACAAATGGGAGGTCAAACCAGAGACAAAAGCGCCGAGAACTGGAACAAAATGGAGCGAAGAAAGAAAATCTGAATTCTCGCAAAGAATGAAGACCTGGTGGGCAAACAAGAAGAATAAGAAGCCCCAGAAGTGAACCATCTTTACTTAGCGTCTTCCATGTTGGGAGCTTTACGACTATATATATATATATATATATATATATATATATGTGTGTGTGTGTGTGTGTGTGTGTGTGTGTGTGTGTGTGTGTGTGTGCGTGTGTGTGTATTATGTACAAGAACCAAGAGGGAACAATAAGACTGGAAGTCCAAGATCGAAGTGATCGGTTTAAAAAGGATGTAAGACAGAGATGTAATCTTCCAACCCTACTGTTCAATCAGTGCATCGAAGAACCAGTGATTGGAATAAAATGAATTTTCAAGAGTAGGATTAAAATTCAAGGTGAACAGATATCAGTGAACGCCTTTCATGACCGGCCTTCCAGCTGGAACGTCGAAACCATGAGATACTGATGCTAATTTTGACGAAATGGTGTCCTGAAGGAACTGCAAAGCGAATCACCATTAAAATTTCAAAAAGACGTTTGGATTTTGCACCATCCGAAGGCGCGAGCGACACCCGGAATATCTGTACATAAGACAGATAGAAATAAAAGAATAAAAACAAAATATGAAAATAAAAAGTTCGCTACACGACTCCTTTCATTTTCATCGATCCTCTGTACATTCTGTCCCGATATATTATTCCTTTCCTTCTCCCCTTTTAATAATAGGTTAGTTCTTTTCTCACACATAGACAGGCACTATCGCCTGAAGAGATGCCGGTCTTTTATTTTGTTAGGACTCTCCAGGAGAAAAGAAGATAGCGTCTTTGAGTGGTAATCAGAACGTCCTTGATCCAGAGTTCCACTGTACCAATGATTAAATTTTGAACCAAATTCGTAAGCAATGGCTGCCGAAGACTTCCAGCATGTTGGAGTCACCCTCATTCTGCCAACGGCTTTGTAAAAGACGACGGAGAAGTGGACGGAAGTTCAGGACACTCTCTTGCCCTTGGTGTGGGAAATTACGCCGAAAAGGTGGAAGACACGACAATGATCCACGGCATGAGTATGCAGAAGGTAATGGAAACCAATAAAGAAATCGTCTACATGCACAGGACGTATGCCTGCGACTGAAAATTCTCGTGACAATCTCTTCACTCACAAAAGTTCAAGAATATAACCTCATTCGGATCTCCGGGAGAGGACTGCCAAGGGGAAAGTAATCATAAGAAAAAGGCTGAACAGACATTGAAGTCTAACGTTCTACGAGTCTGAGCGTGAAATAACAGAATTTTGAACGTGGTAGCAACTGAAGTGTATGAATCAACTGTTATTTTCGAATTTGAAGTTCTATTTGTCATCTTCCAGTTAAGCACTGGATTTTGCGTGCTTGAAAATCGTGAACAACGGTTAAGCATTGCAAAATTTGGTCTCAAGTGGAAAGAGGTGTAACATTGGCAACACAATATTTACTTTTGGTATAATAGAGGGATGAATACATAGGAGGCAGCTCGAAAGATTTGAACTATGTGTCGAGCGAGTGCTTCTGGGAAAAATGTGCTAGAAAAGATATTCTTGTTTCAACAAAGATCGTTCTTGCAGGAATGATTTTCGATCTTTAAGGAAGTCTTGACTACTGATAAATATGATCGATTACCATTTAACCATTATGCATCATTTGCATTCAACAGGCAAGGCTCAGAACTCTACTGTAAAGTACTGCATGCTCTTATTCGAAACATCAAAGGTCATGGAGTGACTATTATTGCAGATTTGCTTGAACATCAACAGGTGGCACGTTGAGCATTCCTGTGCAATGTTGTTACTGGTGACGAGTTACGATGCCTTTATCGTTAACGTCCCAAGAAGAAATGAAAGGCTGAGCCCTTCCAAAAGAAATAAGCTCGAGAAAAGGGTAGCGTGAACATAATATTTCCCATCTGATAGTTCCAAATGAGTGTTCTACCCTAGAAATTCTTCCCCAAGGATGTGTACATCACAGCTGGAATTTGTTGCCAACAACTGAGACACTTTTCGCTTGTATTGTATCTGCGTAACTCATTGGCGTATGTGTTGTTCAACAGACAGTAGTCATCAATCGCACTGGAATCAATGACTGTGTGTGTGTGTGTGTGTGAGAGGGAGAGAGAGAGAGAGAGAGTGACTGAGTGTGTGTGTGAGTGCGCGCGCGTGTGTGTGTGTGTGTGTGTGTGTGTCTGTGTGTGTGTGGTATCGTGTTCAGACACAATCTGAAGCAATACTATTAACATTAGAGAGACTGAGACTAGCAACAATAACTATTGCACCAAACATAAGTGTAAAGTAGTATAATGCAATGGCTAAGTACTACAAACGGAATTTTTAACAAACCCATGTCCTGCATATTACATTAAGAAAGTGAGATGTAATAACTCCATGGTATCGTTAGCAGAGACAGTGCGCTCATGTCGCGGTTCGCGACAAGTGCAGCAATTATCAGTGCTCAATACCGCAGCGATTTGTTTATGTTGGCTGAGCGCGGTCACTGCAGCAGACACTTCGCGGTAAACAAAAAGAAATCACCTTGGCTCTGACTGCAGTGAGCGGACATCACTACCTGCATGTTCTTATAGTAGCCAACGTGAGACTCTGTTCACAGGTACCACGGAGAAATTGGAACGAGTAGCATGTCATTAGTCATCAGCATATTAACCAGTGATGAAAGGTCCACTCTATTTGAATCTCAAGTAATAGGCACCTTCCCTCAAAGTAATGTGAGGTGATCTAACACACAAAAATTAAGTTCAGAGCTTTCATGCACGCAGTAACAGCACACAAGGAAATATGGTCTTGGAAGCGTATATTTCATTTCCTCAAATCAGTCCCCTTGTTTTTGTATGAAGTGAGAAAATAAAGTTTCTGAGAAGTACGTAAGTCATTTCCTCTTTCCATATCATAGCTTTTGTTTTAGTGTGAAGTGACAAATAAACAGTTTAGGTTTCTGAAGCATAATATGACACCAGATTCTTATCGTAGGCCCTATCTGAAACGCAAAAAGCAGGGAGCTCTCCATTTTTTTGTCCAACGGTCTGTTTCCTTTCATGCCTTACTACCCCTCGCAGGTTCTTATTTAAGGACTTGCGGTCATCAAGTTTTTCAGCAGAATGAGCCTTCTGTTATTGTGCCTAACAGCTTGAGTAATCTGATTTAGGCGCTTCAGTCTGGAACCTCGCGACCGTAGATCGCAGATTCGAATCCTGTGTGTGATGTCCTTAGGTTAGTTAGGTTTAAGTAGCTCTAAGTTCTAGGGGACTGATGACCTCAGATGTTAAGTCCCGTAGTGCTCAGAGCCATCTGAACCCATTGAATCGGATTTAACGAACATAGTACTCCATTCACGAGCTGCTAATGAAATAGTATGACTACAGATATCATCGTCCAGGTATTACATTAATTCTGCAGTGAATTGCTTGACAAATATTACTGTCAGCTGTGCAGCTGAAATGATTCACTGCACAGGTATTCTATGTTGCACTTGGTTAAGTGATCAGCTCGCTGCAGTCTTGCTTGTACTATTTACGAATATACTGAACATTTGTTATTTGACTAAATATGCGATAAAATCTGATTCGCGTGTATATTACATGGGTAAGCGCCATCACAAAGCAATGACTAAGAAATGGATGTCATTGAAGTCCCGTTACATTGGTGGCAAGACAGATGTTCGTAAATCACCTGTATTGCCTTAAAAACAATTGCATCCGCCAGCATGTGTCGCCCAGCGGTTCTAGGAGCTTCAGTCTGGAACCGCGCGACCGCTACTGCCGCAGGTTCGGATCCTGCCTCGGGCATGTATGTGCGTGATGTCCTTAGGTTAGTTAAGTTTAAGAAGTTCTAGGTTCTAGGGGACTGATGAGATCACATGTTAAGTCCCACAGGCTCAGAGCCATTTGAACCAACTGCATCCTAAATAAAGAAGGATAGACGTCCACACAGTCGCAGGGCGATGAAATACAGCAACGGCGACAAATGAAAATTTATGCCCGTCGGGGTTCGAACCTGGTCTCTTGCTTACTAGGCAGACGCGCGGATCATTGCACTATCAGGACACAACGACCAATCTCCGTGCAGGACCTATCTACACACGCTCCTCGTCAGAAGCAAATTCCCACCTTTGCCCCTTACCACATACGACGAACCCCCCCACCCCCTTTTCCCCATTGGCCATTAGGCCTTTATTCCACTCGCTCACAGCCACACTGTATTCCCGCGAGGGTTCGGACGATGACGTGCGTCTCGCACTGAAAACTCTCAATGTCCCGTTGAGACCTGGATAATTATACGGGCTGTTTCAGGAGGAATGGTAGATATTGTAGGAGGTGGTAGTATATGCAAATAGCAGAAAAAATACCATGTAACAAGTGTCCAATGCATTTTCGTTTCAACAATGTGTGAATTCCTAAGGGACAAACCTGCTGAGGTTATCGGTCCCTAGCCTTACATACTACTTAAACTAACTTATGCTAAGAACTACACATACACCCATGCCCGAGGGTGGAACCGAACCTCCAGCGAGAGGGGCCGCGCAGTCCGTGGCAAGGCGCCTCAAACCGTGCTGCTACCTCACGTGGCTTCGTTTAGTTTGTTGGTCCTTCCAGGAGCCCGTTGTTTACACTTAGTTGAAAATGACCTTTCAGCATTATTGGAAGAGGTTCCTTTGGCTACAAGAAAGCGTACGTTCCTCCAGTATGACGAGGCTCCTGCACATTATAGTCATCAGGTGACACACCATCCAAGCCCAGCATTTCCCGGAAGATAGATCAGTAGACGTGGGCACTTTTCTTGGCCACCAAGGCCCCCGGACCTTGTCCCTTTGGATTTTTGCCTGTGGGGATGATTGAAAGGCGAAGCCCATAAAGAGAAAGTAAACCTAAGATCCGATTTGATCGTTCGGATTGTGATAGTGCAGCCCTAAAAAAACCGCAAAGACGACCTCAGAAGAGCTACACGTGGTATTATCAAGAGAAGTCAAGTCAATTGAAGTTGGTGGGGGAATTTTTGAAAATCAACTTTGAACGTCCTCATTCGCCTTTACTTTGAGTTTGATAGGGCTACGTAATAACAGCTGTATCTCTGTACACAATAAAAAGTGTCTACTTATATATGGAATTTTTATGTAATTCGTCTGGACTACCACCTGCTAAAGTGTCTACTTTTCCTCCTGAAACACCTTGTAAATGCATATATGTGTAGTACTTGTTCTTTCTGACACAAAGAATCCGGGTTCGAACGTCGCCAGGCACAAATTTTCATCTGCCGCCGAAGATGGATCAGCCTGTACATCTGTCCTTCAATATTTAATTAATTAACAGGACTGTTTCGATTCATAGTGTCTGTTGTTTCGGACATGACCGAAAGAATAGACACGACACTGTGTGTGTGCACCTTAAGTGCTATTCGGAAAATGTTTGGCGTCTCAGTTATAGTGACGTACTGAAGCTGCATTAATCTACTCATTTCAACAGATATAGTTGTAATTTTCTGAACCATTCATGTTTAATAAGTGACAGCTATTTGGAAAATTTACTTGTGCGTTAATTATAGTGTCTCTCATGATTTACTTTGTGGGAAACCTACTTATTTCTACCGTAGACTGAATGCTCACATTCTTGATACCTCACTGGATGTGCTACGGCAATTGTAGTCAAAGATTCCAAACCCGCTGGATAATTATATTTCAAGTCAGATGGTTTTGGTCCTCCTCTACTGCATAGGGAACGACCACAACGGAATTAAGTATAGGAATCCTACGAAACCGTTGAGTTTATACTGCGGTGCTGTGCAGAAGCAAAAAGTAGTTTTTCACATCAGATGGCAGATGGAGTTTGCCAGATTCCACTATGACTGAATTATTAATTGTTGGTTTACAGACATTTTTCTGTCACTTGTTGTAACTATTTTTTGATGTTTGGAGCTGGATGAATAGATTTTCACCATATGGAATGTTAGAATTCATCTCTTAGTCTTCACGTTTCCAGCAACAGCAGAATATCCGTCAGAAAAGCTGATAACAGGAACCAGGTCATGCCTGTTTTGTGGCTCTTGTGCCAACGATAGTGATCTCAATAGTAATTTTGTATAGCAAAGATAAGTTGCCAACTCAACCACTGGAGGAGCTCCAAAATTGTGAACCGCGTCTGGTGAATAAGCTTTCAAGGTTTCCGTCCGATTAAGACAGTAGAATACAAATAATTGTAGCAGTTATTAATTTATGATGTTTCGTTTCCACTCAGCGCATCGATGTATTACAAGTAATTACACTATATTCCCTAAACCAAGTTACAGAAATGTGAATAACACTCATTGATATATAATGATGTTATTCCAGCCCTTGCCATCCACAACTTTGAGGCGAAGCAATAGTCACTTCCGAGGTTACGCACGGAACACATCAGCTGGTATCCTTCCTGGTAGTATAACTGAAACTCAGCAACATTGCAGGATATGTTTGTCACCTCTGTGATCGACGAGTTACCTCCTTGATGGCACAGAACTATCGTGCTAAATTCACTTGATATTACCGTGTCATTTCATTAGAATAATGTGAGAGATTTTCTCTTGAGGTGTGATATAAGGATGTCAGTTAATGCTTTTGAGTCCATGAAAATTGTTCCAAACGTGAAATAAAACTACTCTTATTTCTTATATTGCGATTTATCTGTCATAGCGGCTACTGGGCCAATACGTAACACACAGACGCCGCACCTCTTCGCTAGCTCTGACAAGGGAACCTCCACATCGCACCCCCCTCAGATTTAGTTATAAGTTGGCACAGTGGATAGGCCTTGAAAAACTGAAGACAGATCAATCGAGAAAACAGGAAGAAGTTGTGTGTAACTACGAAAACATAAGCAAAATATACAAACTGAGTAGTCCATGTGCAACATAGGCAATATCAAGTCTAATCTGAGCTGAGAAGCGCCGTGGTCCCGTGGTCAGCGTGAGCAGGTGCGGAACGAGAGGTCCTTGGTTCAAGTCTTCCGTCGAGTGAAAACTTTAATTTTTATTTTCAGTTTACGTGACAAACTCTTATGTTTTCATCACTTTTTTGGGAGTGATTATCAAATCCACAAGAAAACCGAAATCGGGTAAGTTAGAAGAGTTTTACCCATTCGCGAAGTGTACAAGTTAGGTGGGTCGACAACATATTCCTGTCATGTGACGCACATGCCGTCACCAGTGTCGTATAGAATATAACAGACGCGTTTTCCTGTGGGGGAATCGGTTGACCTATGACCTTGCGATCAAATGTTTTCGGTTCCCATTGGAGAGGCAAGTCATTTAGTCTACTAATCGCACGGTTTACCGGTGCGGTCGCAAAACACAGGCACTAAACTTATTACAGTGAACAACAGAGACGTCAATGAACGAACGGACAGATCATAACTTTGCGAAAATAAAGAAATTAAACTTTTCATTTAAGGGAAGACGTGAACCAAGGACTTCTCATTTCCGCAGCTGCTCATGCTAACCACGAGACCACGGCGCTCCTGAGCTGTATTAACCTTGATGTTGCCTATATTCCGCATGGACTACTCAGTTTGTGTATTTTGCTTATTTTTTCATTGTTCCTTACAACTTCTTCCTGTTTTCTCGATTGATCTGTGTTCAGTTTTTCAAGGCGTATCCAGTGTGCCAACTTACATCTAAATCTGAGGGGGGTGCGATGGGGAGGTTCCCTTGTGAGGTAACGTGCTTGCCTGCTAGGTGCAAATTGCTTATATTCACCTTTCGGGACTCGCTGACAACCGCATTTTTAATTATTTTGTAGCAAGGTACAAGTAGGCAGATAGAAACTAAACAAGGGAATCGTAAGACAACGCGCGAGGAAAATTCGTCTTGCTGCTTTTAGTACCCGTTAGTGTAGGAGCGAAAACCTTATAGTACTTCAAAGTTCATAATGCCACTTTTGTTTTCTGCCGTCACTTTTTTGTTTTTGTGAATACATAATTATATCTGTGAACGGCCACATTTTCATAATACTTGAATATGATACAGGACATGAAGAAAATACAGACCTTTTCGAAGTCAAAAGCCGTTAATATCCTACTAATTCGTGTTAAAATACGCACAATCGTCTTACAGACAATTTATGGTTTATTAAAATAGACTGCCGTCGTTATTTAACAGTAGTAAGTTAAATTTAATTTTTATTAGTACAATTGGTACATAATTACAGCATATTTACGAAGAGTTATGTATTATCCAATAATAGAAAACTACATGCACATTGATAAAAAATGTGAAAAACAGAGCACTCATTCACGTTAGATAAAGAGTCAGTATTACTAAGATTGCACAGTTGATTACTATTTGCCATATCAATTAAGGATGATCTATAGGTCTGCATATGTCGATATCTGCAGTACATTTCCAGTCGATGATATCTTAGAAACATACAACGTGATTCAGCTACAGCAACCGATGTCGTTTAGTGTAACCTCGAGTGACAGATAAATGTCGGCAAGTTCGCTATAGAGACGTGAAGCATATTCTCAAAAATGTTGCAGAATAACTGGTAAAGTATACTAAAATACCTCAGACCTGTTGTACAATTTCGTTTATGAAACTACTTTATATTTCTTTAATGCAAAATGCCAAATATTAACCTCTTCATACGGTTATATACTGGAAAGTTGTTACTTCCACACTTACTGTTTTGGTATGTCCTGTAAATTTCGATCGTGAAACAACCTTTATAAGGCAACATTTCTGAACCATTTAAGAAAGATTAAGTACTATACATGTAATTAACATACGGAGGCATCCAAAATCTGTATGACCACCCCATAACTACGCAAACAGAGATTGGAGACACTTAGATAAGTGTGTCTGAATTAAGGTATATCTTGGTCCAAAAATATTGTGTAACTTACGGACAACCCTCGCTTGTATTCCATTTGATAACAGCCGGCCGAAGCTCTGAAAGGCAACGTTTATCGATTACGTGTCTGGCTGTACACTGTTCCTGATACAGACATAGAGCGGGTTGCATGAAATGACATTGGTAGGGGCTACTGAATCACCCTGTATATGTTTTGTGTCGTATGTTACAATGAGTATACGTGAGAGTCATAACAATTCAGCATTTTATGCGTTAAATACAACAGCAAATTGTGTCTTTTGCAAGAAAATTTGTGATGACAGTACTAAATTGCAGAAATTCAACGGCAAAACTCGAAAATCCAGTGCCCAATCATTCTCAGTCGTAATTCACTTGTGCTGGATCAGCCTAGGAATACGTAGGGTCATATACTGTAGATACGCATATTCAGCAATGTGTGCAGACCAGGGTACTCCGAAACACTTGCGCCTGCATCAGCATTGAATTCTGTCGTCAGATCTGCCACAGATCGCTGTCTATCCTGCTTCCACTCTCGAAGTTGAAGCCAGGACGTCCAACATCTAGTCACCTACCCTTCCACTTTTCGTAGATAACCGTGACAGTGCCACAAATAGCCAATCAGCTTCGTGTCCTCAAGTAAGCACTTTCCTAGAAACCAGACTCATTTCGGGTTTATGACATATTTTCTCTATACCAGAGAAGTCGTCCAGCTATAATAATTAGTGCTACCATTTCGAAATCGCAGTGGAACACTAATCTGTTCACTCTGTCACACGTGGCCTCCGTAGTACATTGCTGTCAAATAACATACCTTGTCAGGGGTTCCCATCGTTCAGTACTGTAACATTGTCCTTTGAAAATGTAATGACGTTTTGTATAGTGAATGTTCAAAATGTGTGTGAATTCCTATGGTACCAAACTTCTGAAGTCATCGGTCCCTAGACACACTACTTAAACTTACTGATGCTAAGAACAACACACACATCCGTGCCCGAGGGAGAACTCGAACCTCCAGTGGAATGGGCCGCGCAATTCGTGACATGGCGCCTCTAACCACGCTGCCACTCCGCGCGAGTATAGTGAGTGTCTTGACCACAAACTGGACACGGTGATATAATTCACATAATGTTGTGTAGGGAAATTATGTGAAGAATGAATGTTTACAGAATGAGATTTTTCACTCTGCAGCGGAGTGTGCGCTGATATGAAACTTCCTGGCAGATTAAAACTGTGTGCCCGACCGAGACTCGAACTCGGGACCTTTGCCTTTCGCGGGCAAGCGCTCTACCAACTGAGCTACCGAAGCACGACTCACGCCCGGTACTCACAGCTTTACTTCTGCCAGTACCTCGTCTCCTACCTTCCAAACTTTACAGAAGCTCTCCTGCGAACCTTGCAGAACCAGCACTCCTGAAAGAAAGGATATTGCGGAGACATGGCTTAGCCACAGCCTGGGGGATGTTTCCAGAATGAGATTTTTCACTCTGCAGCGAAGTGTGCGCTGATATGAAACTTCCTGGCAGATTAAAACTGTGTGCCCGACCGAGACTCGAACTCGGGACCTTTGCCTTTCGCGGGCAAGTGCTCTACCAACTGAGCTACCGAAGCACGACTCACGCCCGGTACTCACAGCTTTACTTCTGCCAGTACCTCGCCTCCTACCTTCCAAACTTTACAGAAGCTCTCCTGCGAACCTTGCAGAACTAGCACTCCTGAAAGAAAGGATATTGCGGAGACATGGCTTAGCCACAGCCTGGGGGATGTTTCCAGAATGAGAATTTTCACTCTGCAGCGGAGTATACGCTGATATGAAACTTCCTGGCAGATTGAAACTGTGTGCCCGACCGAGACTCGAACTCGGGACCTTTGCCTTTCGCGGGCAAGCGCTCTACCAACTGAGCTACCGAAGCACGACTCACGCCCGGTACTCACAGCTTTACTTCTGCCAGTACCTCGTCTCCTACCTTCCAAACTTTACAGAAGCTCTCATGAGAACCTTGCGGAACTAGCACTCCTTTCTTTCAGGAGTGCTAGTTCTGCAAGGTTCGCAGGAGAGCTTCTGTAAAGTTTGGAAGGTAGGAGACGAGGTACAGGCAGAAGTGAAGCTGTGAGTACCGGGCGTGAGTCGTGCTTCGGTAGCTCAGTTGGTAGAGCACTTGCCCGCGAAAGGCAAAGGTCCCGAGTTCGAGTCTCGGTCGGGCACACAGTTTTAATCTGCCAGGAAGTTTCAATGAATGTTTATATTGCCATCCGCATATAAGTAATACATCGCATGGGAAAGCTACGAGCTTGGGAACTACGTCGAGGAACTTTTGCTAATACAAAGTGTGTAGTTGCAAGGAGACTTGTTCCACACAGTCACATCTGCTCTCAAATGACAAAGGGTGGTGAGCCGCGCTGTGCACCAGGCCTTAGAAGAAGCTGCAACACCCTTTCCTCCGCAGCAGGCGAGGAGATATTGGGTTTCCACAAGAAATTCATAGCATAAACGTCGAAATATTTTAACAAGTATGACATTTCCTCCACAATATTCTTGTACTATGCACTTGTATCGGTACTCACTTAAAACAAGTTTACCCGGTGGTAGTAGGTAGTCTTACATTGAGTAGAAACTGAGTTCGGCCTCACACTACATCGTGAAAGAATAATTCTGAGTCACTGTGTGTAGGCTGAGGAAGCTGAGGCTCAACTAAATTACTTCTCGATAAGAAAAAAACTGCTGGTAGTAATTCAGTGGAAAAACATCTATAGACAAGTCCATGTTCTCCTGAGCGAACTAATGTTGGACAAACTTCACTTAAGTGGCAGCATAGTAAATCCTGGCACTGTTTAACAGACTACACGCATAACAGTCTGCTAATTTAAATTATTGCTAGTTACCAGCAGTCATCAGCTTATGAACCACACCGTCGTAACTATTAACTCACTACTGGTAGTGACGTATGAAGAGCACAAGGCAAAAATGATGATAGTCACTTCCTTTTAACTTTTCAGGGCGACGAATTTTCTGCTCTAGTCTCTCGTATATCATAAACGTTCACCGTACAATTATCACAACAGCATTTTTATTAATATATATATCTATTTGTTTAGGTAATAAATGCAATACAACAAACACATTTTCAATTTTAAGGTGTTATACTAATTAAGAACTTAAATAGGTAAACAAAAAACATGGTAAAAGTTATGGTAGTCATAAAAAACTTCGTAAAAACGATGAAAGTCCACTATCTTTCTGTGCTTCTTCAGTGGATCTTGTAACCTGTAAACAGATTCTGTTTACTGTTTATTTTATAAAATTTATAATATTCTAGATTTTAGCACATTACGCCCATATAGATTTTATTTTCTGTTACTTGCAACTTATGTTTTGTCAATGAGGAAGTTCTTCAAAGTACTTTTGACAAGATGGACTGCAAAACTGCTTCAGGTGCTGCAGGTCTTGGTACTTTCCAGGTTTTAGTTTAATCAGATCTGGAAATAAGCAAACTTTTGGGCTAAAACAAGGGAACTTGGCTGGTGGTTTTTCTCATAAAATAGTAACCTACCTACTTACATAACGTATTATGAATTTAACTAATAACCTAACTAAATATCTGTTGTAATAATCGCAAAAATATTTCCTGTACTGATAAGTTTGCATTACTTTCAAGGTTACACCATTGTTATGAGGTATTATTCTATAACTCATTATAGGTCTATAGATTATTGATATGTGAAAGCAAAGGTAAAGTGCTGAGTCATTTTCTCTTACCTTCACCCAGAATTCTTGGTAAAGAGGACGTATTATCACCAGGGTCTTCTGTGTCTCTTGAAAGCTTGGTAAGTTGGTGTTATGTTAGAATCGGTGACATAAGAAAGTACCCAGTGGATGATGATCTGTGTCCAACTAACCTGCAATGGTCATTTGAAAATTTTATTTCACAAATTGGTCGTGTAGCAAACGGGCATTTCTTGTGATAGTGATTTTCCAAAAAAGCAGTCCAATTTCTAAATAGGTTTTGGTCAGCTTCAATCACAGTGAAAGGCGAAGGCTTTACTCTGGCATTCTTTATTTCATTTACCCAACATTGATAAGCCCAGCCAAGTATGTGGAATAATTATATTCTAAACTATTAAAATGAGAAATTAATCTTTTTCTTTCACCTTCACAAACTCTATCAAAACACTGTAGTCTTTTACATCTGCAATCGGGCCCAGTTTCGTGAGTACACACTATAAGTTTTTTCTTCACATCCCTTACCCTTCCATGGGATTTTCTCTTCTTTGTGCTAGGTTTACTGTCGTTTTCACAATCTTCATCCACACCTGACTCACTTAATTCACTCATTTTCACAGAAACTACTACCAAGAACACAAGCTATAAACTTTGGCAACTTTCTAACCACAAACACAAAGTAAACAAAAGAGTGAAGACAGCACGTTGAACTCCTGATCACTCCTGATGAAATGACATTCATCGGTTTTACGGTGCACACCAAAAATAAAATGGCAAATAACTTAGTAACTGCCAGCATTCTTGCCATGTACACCTCCCTACAAATTCGGCCGTATTTGAGCTACAAATTCCTGTCCTAACCTGAAAATGGGAAAAAATTTACTATCATCATTTTTGCCTTGTGCTCTTCATATCTGTGTAAACTATTGGCACACCAACAGAAGGGAGGCTGGTTTTAATTACCCACGTCTTTGTTAAACGGTTTTCTTCTACATGCCTAAACAAACTGATTAACACCGATATTAAAAAATCTTTAAACTCTGAATTCATATTCAAAAGCGAGGCTGATATTCCGCACTAAATCTCAGGATGGCAAAGCAGACTTGCAGTTACTGACGACGTGGACGACACAACATGAAGAGAGAGCCAATAACAAATAGTTATCCAATTTATTTAAATGTTGATACGTGCTTTATCTATAACTACTATTTTGCAAACGAAACTTTTGCTGAAAATTCCTAATATTTTCGAGACTGCGAACGGTATAATCCCATGTATGGAATTCTTTAATATGTTAATTTTCGACCTGCTACTATAGCTTAACGACCAGCACACTAACTTGCAGAGAGGGAGCTGCACCAGATCCGGATCGAAACTGTACACCGGATTAACGACAGTGGTCTCCTGCAGTGGTCGGCCGGAGTATAGTTTCCAGGACTAACTTCCGCCTCAGGGAATACGATAGGCAAATAGTTAAAATTCATTAACATACAGATGAAAGTCTACTCGCATGAGAGAAAGGTGGCACATCCACCTTCCCTCCTTCAGGTTGGTGACTTACATGAAATGAGGGACTACATATTACACGGGATAAACGCTAGGTAGAAAAATAGTTTTAGATCCAGTGAAGCTACACTGCGCGGCATAATTAAAGGAACACTTATTCGAAACGTCGTAACTGTCCCCCATAGCGAGCTACAAGTTTGAAATTTGACTCAGAGTAGTGCGGCTTCGATACATGGGAAGAAATGTCCGCAACAGGTTTGAGATGGGTTAATGATGCCACATTGGAACCAAATTTCACCACCATACAACCCAATGCCACCATGTAAGTGTCACACGATGGGATGGCACTTCGCAACTCCTCTGACCTACCCAGCCCTTCTTTTGAGACAATTGCGATTGAGGTCAGAACTGCGACACCCTGCGTCAAAATCACGCTGTTTTCTTAAGCGTGGCTGAGGACAGTATTCCAAACACACCGCAGCTCAGAGTCGTCACGAAGAGACTTGAAAGTCATTGAAACCACCTCTTTCCTCGGTGTGTTGATTCTCATACATTTCGCAGTCTAAAACGACACTTATCATTGCAGTGAGCCGTAATCTTTGACAATCCTAACAATTTCCCCAACCCTCCATCCCTGACGATTCAATTCGCGTCTAGTTACGTCGTGGGCCGTCAACCACGCTGAATGTTACACACCCTTTTGGAAAGCCGTGGCCGGCCGGAGTGGCCGTGCGGTTCTAAGCGCTACAGCCTGGAACCGAGCGACCGCCACGGTCGCAGGTTCGAATCCTGCCTCGGGCATGGTTGTATGTGATGTCTTTATGTAAGTTAGGTTTAATTAGTTCTATGTTCCAGGCGACTGACGATCTCAGAGGTTAAGTCGCATAGTGCTCAGAGCCATTTGAACCATTTCAATGCCGTGAGACAGCACTTTTGGCTCTGGTAAAATAGGTGCTAGAAATAGGGACCGTTTAAAATCATTTCACGAAATTTGAAGACAATCTGAAGCAACAAAGAGTGCTTATGGTTTTTTCGATCCTCCTGTAATGCTCCCTCACTTGACGTGATAATAGAAGGGTTGAACACTGACATGTGCGTGAATAAAATACCAATGACCATTCAGTTTGGCAACACCCTCGGTGCCGCTCGTCTGCCTTTGTTGATTACATTATGAAAGTATTCTACAGAGACAAACTGTGACGGCAGTGCTAAGCACTTGCAGGCAAGCAACCGCTTGACGCACCTCAAATTGCGCAAGCTCACTCGGTGCGAGAGCAGCGATGTAGCCTGCCTGCAGGCACATTAAGATTTCGTCAATTTGTTTTGAACGCTCCCTGCTGGTTCCACCCTATACACTAAAACGAAAACTGCGGTCACATGCAGTGGAGTTGCTGGCCCACGATTTCCTATTAGAACGGTTAAATCGTCCGAGAAGTGTCAGCACTGTGAAAAGTTGCCAAGAACGTCGTCCTGTTGCACACTGCAATGTGAACTATCGTTTTCAACTGCGAAAAATACAGGAATCATGGTACCATGCGAAGGGGTGGTGGTTTCACTGATGTCCTTTATGCTAGCCTCAAAGGCCTTATTGTGTTGATTCTGAACTGTAGTATGTCGGAAATGTTTTCTTGGCCAGCCGTAAGAAAACGCTGGGCATTATGGTTGTTATGTCCACCGCAGGGGGCATCAAAATAAGGAGTGAAATCTTGTTAAGACGGGGTGTGGTGACTTTTTCATCGTGTGACATGTCCCCTGTGGCGCCGGCAGGACTGGGTTAAATTTGGTGACAATATGACATCATTAATACACCTTTCACCTCACACGAACTTAGTTCTGACCCAACTACCACTTGTGTTGACACCTTGTCGTTTGAATCTTCGCCGAGCACGAGAGTGTAGTCGCAGGTCGCCATGTTTTTGCACCAGCAGAGGAAGGTTGTACGCACCTTTGACTGTGAATTTCGAACTTCTACGTCGCACTGGGAGACAACTACGGTGTTTTGAAAAATGTGATACTTTAATTGTGTTGCGCATTGTAAATGGCACAGCGCGTAGAGAGACTGATTACAAATGCTCAAAGAAAGCGCTATACATGGTGTTACGTTGTTACTACAAAATAAAGTTTCACACATTTTCTGATATTTAAGTCCTCTTAGAAGTCTCTTCCCTAATATCAAATAAAAATTATATAATTCCATTTAAAATGTCGGTGTCGTAATTGATAGATGCAGTCAATAAACATTACTTGTGAAATTCAGAAAATTACGTTTATTTAGGTCCTCAGTTTGTTCTCTCGTCGGATAAAATTTCCACCTTCGTAACGTGCTGGCTGCTTAGGCAGCGGTTCTCAAACTTTATTTCATGAGAGGATAGAGTTCTACTGGTTATCGCATGTTAATAAATACGCCATCAAATACGGAAAAAAACACTGAGTTTATTCTAATGGTTCCTTCTCATATGCACAAAACATAGATTACTGCAGTCATTAATTTCTTTAAATAACAGGTGCCTTTAAAATATTTGGTGGGTCTGTTGTCTGCGATTTAGCTTAAAACATAAGACATCTACGCAATGAACTGAATGTTAACACATTTAGTATCAGTATGCGCAAGTTTATATACGTCGCGTACATGAACTGGCAGGCTGGGAGTCCTTCACGGTGGTGTGATTGATCAATTGCTGAACTGTCCTTGATATGAAGTCTTTCACTTCCCAGCGGTTATTAGGTGTAGTCATTTGCTACCTGTTACGTGTATTCTCACTGAAAGTCTTCAGAGATCCGGTCGAAGCTCGGTGTGTGGTGTGTTAAGAAGACTTTCCGACGGAAAAGCTGAGTGCAGTGAGTGATTCATAGACGACGTCCCCTGCTGGCTCCGTGGGGCCACCCGGCGCAACGCTAGAGAGAGCGGGGCTCGCAGAGACGCGCAGGCGGGCTGGTTAAATGTACCGTCTCCCGCGGAGATGCGAGCAGAGAGCCATGTACCGTGTGTGCTTGATGAAGACACCGTCGAGAACGCAGTCCTTCCCCTTGCACCCACCACCAAATTGCTCTCCGTCGACGTACAGTGTGAGTTCGGACGGCGACGTGGAGGCAGTCAGTGTGGAGGTGCAGCTCATAGGGTTGGCTGCAGCACGTTGCAATTGGCACAAACCAAACTGTTTCCCTACGTTTGCTTTGCAAACCACGGTCGACTACAGCCAAAGAACTGTGAATAGGAATGTCATCCAGTGGAGCAGGAGGGTGCAGAATTGGCGTTACTGAAGACTTTGGAGGATGTACAGCCGATGCAGGCTCGATGTCCGTGACTGATGACGCTGTGAATCCGACGGATGTCGCGGCTATGGCAGTGGTTGCGTAGGTGGGCTGGGGTACTGGCGTGAGGCACTGGAGGGGTTCAGTAAGAAGTTGGATGTGCATAGTGGTTCAGCACAATGTGTACATGAAAATCCTTTGTATGTTCCAATGTACCACCGAATAAATGTGAATAATTGTCAAACAACTGATGAACGCTCGTATAGGAAATCTGCATATCAGTAGAATGCACATTGTCATGAATATCTACACCAAACAAATTAAATACATCTATGTCAAATATATTGGGACTCTAGTTGACTAAACTACCGTGACTGGCACTGACGTAGTTTTATTTACATATTTTGTAACAAAGAGCACGTCGCGAGAACAGATACAATTTCGCGCGTTACAGGCTCTAAGGTGCAGACACGATTTTTGGAGCTGAGGGTGTGAGAATTACTCGAAATATTTTTATTAACAACTGTGATCGCACCACAACTTTCTAACTAAAATGGTACGGACTGCTTGCAAATTTGTAAAGAGATGAATAGCTTGGTGTTTGGTCTCTGAATGCGACTCAGTTCTGACATTCTCGAAGACTGATTTGTGACTGATAGAAAGTGTAGCTGGTCGTCTGTTAGTGGAGAGCTAACTGCAATAAGCGAAGCTTCGCTGTGTGCAAGTCACTTTCCTATTCCTGAGCTATTGTCCACCGTTCCTTCGGAGTTTTCCAGAACTGAGTACAGATTCAAAACGAGATGTCATATTTATCTCCAATTTCTCATTTCTAGACTTGTGTGGAACAGAATTTTGTTAGCATTCTTTTTGTGGGCGCACTTGCTGTGTGTGTCATGATTACGGTGTTTCGGGATTGTGTACGGCAGCAGAAGCACTGTTTAAGATCATACATTAGATACCACGTCACACAAGAGCTAGACCTAGCTGTGAAACAGAATGGGCGACCATCGCCCGGTTTATGCCGCTGCCTGAGACTCTTGCGGAAAACTGTCATTTAGGGTAGTGCCGCTGATAACCATCCGTGCTCCCCATTGCAACAACTAGCGCATGGTCGCGATGTCTTGTACTTACTGAGTTGCAATTACTTTAAGTACATCATTGTGACCAGGGTTAGCGATGAGTCAGAAGTATTGATTCTGTTATCAACAGAGTTCTGAATAATCACAATGCTAAGGATGTCGTCTTGTAAGAAAATTATACAAGTGCATTTACATTCACAGTTCCTTATCATGACCTTAAGTTCAGCAAACCATTTCTTGTAAGACAGTTTGCTGAGACCACGCATGCGAAAAAAATTTGAAACAAGCTGCAGCTACATTAATCTGAGCTTCAAAAATCGTCCTGATTCCTAACAAAGGGTACGGTTTAGTATTCTAAGGGAAACGCTTTCCAAACAAACGAAAAAATTCACTCCTACCCATGAAAAAAAGTAAGGACGTCATGCGTCACCTGAGATGTTGTAAGCAGCAAAATGTTGTTTTGGCTGCATTTGGAGATACGTCCGTCATCTTGTTTCTCATCAAAAGAAGACCGAAAGGAAGGAGGTCGCCCCATGCTACAGATATTCTGTGCTTCAATCATAGTTTCTTGCTGGGCTGGTTGTGCTTCCATTACTACGATTATGCTTCCCGAGAATGTTTCTATTTGTTGGCTCTGAACCTTAATAAGTGGAGTGAATGGTTGCTCTCCGGAAGTAGCTATTTTATACAAATGGTTCAAATGGCTCTGAGCACTATGGGACTTGACATCTGAGGTCATCAGTCCCCTACAACTTAGAACTACTTAAACCTATCTAACCAAGGACATTACACACATCGACCGTAGCAGTCGCGTGATTCTGGACCGAAGCGCCTAGAACCGCTCGGACACGACGGCCGGCCTCTTTTATACAAAAATTAAAAATACATCAATATTTAATTGTAGAAGAGAAAATTAAACTACACTCCTGGAAATGGAAAAAAGAACACATTGACACCGGTGTGTCAGACCCACCATACTTGCTCCGGACACTGCGAGAGGGCTGTACAAGCAATGATCACACGCACGGCACAGCGGACACACCAGGAACCGCGGTGTTGGCCGTCGAATGGCGCTAGCTGCGCAGCATTTGTGCATCACCGCCGTCAGTGTCAGCCAGTTTGCCGTGGCATACGGAGCTCCATCGCAGTCTTTAACACTGGTAGCATGCCGCGACAGCGTGGACGTGAACCGTATGTGCAGTTGACGGACTTTGAGCGAGGGCGTATAGTGGGCATGCGGGAGGCCGGGTGGACGTACCGCCGAATTGCTCAACACGTGGGAAGTGAGGTCTCCACAGTACATCGATGTTGTCGCCAGTGGTCGGCGGAAGGTGCACGTGCCCGTCGACCTGGGACCGGACCGCAGCGACGCACGGATGCACGCCAAGACCGTAGGATCATACGCAGTGCCGTAGGGGACCGCACCGCCACTTCCCAGCAAATTAGGGACACTGTTGCTCCTGGGGTATCGGCGAGGACCATTCGCAACCGTCTCCATGAAGCTGGGCTACGGTCCCGCACACCGTTAGGCCGTCTTCCGCTCACGCCCCAACATCGTGCAGCCCGCCTCCAGTGGTGTCGCGACAGGCGTGAATGGAGGGACGAATGGAGACGTGTCGTCTTCAGCGATGAGAGTCGCTTCTGCCTTGGTGCCAATGATGGTCGTATGCGTGTTTGGCGCCGTGCAGGTGAGCGCCACAATCAGGACTGCATACGACCGAGGCACACAGGGCCAACACCCGGCATCATGGTGTGGGGAGCGATCTCCTACACTGGCCGTACACCACTGGTGATCGTCGAGGGGACACTGAATAGTGCACGGTACATCCAAACCGTCATCGAACCCATCGTTCTACCATTCCTAGACCGGCAAGGGAACTTGCTGTTCCAACAGGACAATGCACGTCCGCATGTATCCCGTGCCACCCAACGTGCTCTAGAAGGTGTAAGTCAACTACCCTGGCCAGCAAGATCTCCGGATCTGTCCCCCATTGAGCATGTTTGGGACTGGATGAAGCGTCGTCTCACGCGGTCTGCACGTCCAGCACGAACGCTGGTCCAACTGAGGCGCCAGGTGGAAATGGCATGGCAAGCCGTTCCACAGGACTACATCCAGCATCTCTACGATCGTCTCCATGGGAGAATAGCAGCCTGCATTGCTGCGAAAGGTGGATATACACTGTACTAGTGCCGACATTGTGCATGCTCTGTTGCCTGTGTCTATGTGCCTGTGGTTCTGTCAGTGTGATCATGTGATGTATCTGACCCCAGGAATGTGTCAATAAAGTTTCCCCTTCCTGGGACAATGAATTCACGGTGTTCTTATTTCAATTTCCAGGAGTGTATATATTACTGTGCCGACGAAACTCATGGAACTATAGTGAACCAGCCTCGTCGTGGCTGTACTTTACGAGGTAGCTCAACACATCAGACATATAAGAATAGAATTAAATTTTAAC
The DNA here is from genome assembly GCF_023898315.1 of Schistocerca nitens. Lineage (NCBI taxonomy): Eukaryota > Metazoa > Arthropoda > Insecta > Orthoptera > Acrididae > Schistocerca > Schistocerca nitens. The sequence continues at coordinate 187,025,138 of NC_064618.1, read as the reverse complement.
ACTTTTATTTTCTTTTCTAAAACATAAGATCGCTTAAGCTGTAAATATTTTATTTATAGACACGACCGGTTTGGTAGCATTTTAGAAGCATTATCAGGTGCAATCTGTACAAGTTGGTAGACAAAAACTCAAGAAAGGCAAGAAAAAATGAGAAATGAGAATACATATATGTGATGAACGTACTCACGAAATGAAGTCATGTTCTGAGCGAGGAAAGTGAATAGGATGACCTAACCTTCATAGTCAGTAATTTTTCGCTACGTGGAGGACATGATATAGCACAAAATAGTATAGAACACTCCCGTGATACCTAGATAGGACGAAGCTACTATAAAACTATTTTACGCCTCAGCGTGAAACTGACATGAAGTGGAAAAAGGCTGAACATCGTGTCGTACTTAAACAGCTCAATCTGGAGAAAGTAGTGCTATATTATTGTTGAAGAATCGAGTTGCCAAGTTCGCTGGTAATACTTTTTATTACTATTGCCAGTTTCAACAGATCTAACTATTATCATCAGGTCACTCGAAAATAGCAACAGTAATAAAAGGAATTGCTATCGATTATGGCAAATTTGATTCTTCAAGAATAATATAACTTTCAGATCGACCCAATTATTGATACAGAGAGAAACATATATACTGAAGTGCCAAAGAAACTGGTTTAGGCATGCGTATTTAAATAAACAGGTAGAATACGGCGCTGCGGTTGGCAACTCCTATGTAAGACAAGTGCCTGGCGCAGTTTTTAGATCGGTATCTGCTGCTACCGTGGCTGGTTACCAATATTTAAGTGAGTTTGAAAGTGATCTTATAGTTGGCGCACCAGCAATGGGACACAGTATCTCCGAGGTAGCGATAAAGTGGGGATTTTCACATAAGTCCATTTCACGAGGGAACCGTATGACGAATCCGATAAAACATCAAATCTCCGAAGGCGTGCGACCGGGAAAAGATCCTGCAAGAACGGGACGAACGACGACTGAGGAGAATCGTGCAACGTGACAGAAGTGCAACCCTTCCGTAAATCTCTGCAAATTTTAGTGCTGTGCAATCAACAAGTGTAGCGTGTGAACCATTCAACGAAACATCATCGATATTGGCTTTAGGAGGCGAAGGCCCAGTCGTGTAGAGTTGATGACTGTACGCCTCAAGGCTTTAGGCCTCGTCTGGGCTCGCCAATACCGACATTGGACTGTTGATGACTGTAAACGTGTTGCCTGGTCTGACGAGTCCCGACTCAAATTATATCGAGCGTATGGACGTAAAAGGTTATAGAGTCAACCCCATGAATCTATGGACCCTGCACATCAGAAGGGGATTGTTTAAGCTGGTGGACGCCCTGCAACGGTGTGGGATGTGTGCAGATCAAGTGATATGGGACCTCTGATGCGTCTAGATACGACTCTGACAGGTGACATGTAGATGAGCATCCTGTCTGATTACCTGCATCCATTAATATCCATTGCGCATTCCGACGGACTTGGGAAATTCCAGCAGTACAGTGCGACACCCCGAACGTTCAGAATTGCTACATACTGGCTCCAGTAACATTCTTCTGAGTTTGAACACTTCCGCTGGCCACCAAACTCCCCAGACATGAACGTTATTGAGCATATCTGGGATGCCTTGCAACTTGCTGTTCGGAAGAGATCACCACCCCCTCGTACTCTTACGGATTTTTGTACAGCCATGCAGGATTCATGGTGTCAGTTCCCTACAGCACTACGTCAAACATTAGTCGAGTCCATGTCACGTCGTGTTGCGGTACTTATGCGTGCTCGCGTGGGCCCTACACGATATTAGTCAGGTGTACGTTTCTTTGGCTGTTCGGTAAATAAGAAAACAATGCATTGCGAAGCCAGACGGCAAGGGGTTACATTCAACCACATGAAGCGCGCACAGTGGATGTGTATCGAGACGAAATTGCGGAAACACCACATACCGACTTGGAGTGTAGGATCACGTGGATAGCATCCGCTGATAAGAAGACAAATAGGATGATAGCTGCGCTGTTGGGATTCCTGGGTAATCGCTCACAATGTGTTAGAACCAAAGTAAGTTAGTAAAAACTATTAATAGCGCTAATGGTGTCCATGCAAAAGCAGCATTTCATTGTGTGCAAAATGGTCCAAGACAGCAGTTAAACATCTAAACTATGACATACAACGACAACTTATGAAAAGAAGTAATAAATGCAGGATGTTGACTAGCGTGATGCACTTTACAGGAACTATGCTTGCTTTAAAATTAAGCAAAAGGATGAAAAACTATCAAGATAAGGTAATTTAATTTTTTTGTTTAGAAAATAGTATCAAAACGAAACCGTGACAAACCGGTTACTACACACACGGACTTAGTCAAGACTACAAAGGCAGTAAATAATCGTTTTTTCTAAAAGTACCGAAATGCCAAAACAGGATGATTCGGAGTAATAAAAAACAACAGAACACCGAGAAACCGGACCGAACCAACCATTGGCATAAAAACTTCTTTAACCTGCTGCTGTGGAAATTATTTATTATTTACAATGAGTACAAATGGGAATACGTGGTATACATGACATGGAAGATCACGAGTCCTTTAGCAGTGTTTTTACTGATCGATTGGAGAATCATTCTTTATACAAACTGGTTCACTTAGTAGCGATCCTACTGTACAATCACCGGCTAACTGTGGTGTCGAGCTATAACGATGAATTCTCACTGATAGTCTTTCGACTTTTGTGCAGAGTTCGTTGCGTTTCGTCTTAAAAGAACTTGCCGACGAAACAACTGAATGCAGTGAGGCAAAGACGTCGTCCTCTGGTGGCGTCCACAGCGCCATCCATCGGAGACGGCGAGCACTGCAAAGCGTGGGTGCGTTGGCTGGAGGTTTAAATATATTATCTCCCTCCGAGCTAGGAACGGCGGTGAGTGGCGTTCCGTGGGCGGTCGACACCCCCTCGACGCCGCAATATTGACATTCCTACCCGTAATACATATCATAATAAACTACTCTGCAGTTGACAGACCACTGCGGCTTGCTTAAAAGAGCAAAAAATCTCTCAAACACGCGTCCAAGCAGCGACTCTTCCACACACGTATTTCAACATTACGTACACTAGCTGCGCATCAAACCAGTCATGTTGTTGAGGCAAGGAAAAAAAAAAAGGTAACGTCCCCTTGGTGTTACGTAACAATATACGATTTAGAAAATTCATGGGTATTGGATGTATGTTTATATATACTTTGCTGCAATACGACCTGTACTCGGACATCCATTATGTATATTCCGGTACAGGTAAGACGTTGCACTTGAAAGTGGCCCACCCGGTATCGGCAGATAAATACGATATTGCAGTGCTTGTGTTATTCTGATTGACGGCATATGAAAGTTTGGGTCTGTCCATCATTCGTGCATGGATAAACAAATGGTAAGGTGACCGCTCGCGATAAGCGGGAAATCTGGGTTCGAGTCCCGGTCCGGCACAAATTTTCAGCGTCGTCATTCCATACTATAGCTGAGGGTAGTCCTTAATGGGATGGCGCATTCATTTGATGTGTTTCGTGACGGCTTGGTCGCCACAGTGCCTGTTCCCTTGGAGATGCATGGATATCGGAAAGAACTTTGCGTCGTAATCGGAGTAAGACAGGCACTGCAATATCACAGGGTAGTTCCCTAGTCTGGCGACTCACGTATGGAGCAGTAATTCCCTACACTGTCTGTTGCTAGTGTCCGAGCAATGGTTACTAATTGCGTAGAATGCTGCACGGAGTCATTACTTATTCTTCGTTGGCAGGCGCATATCGGAATTGGTTACACAATACAGGGATCGTCCCTTGTAGATCTCAATAGTGGTCGACAAGAACTCTGACGTTATGTGTGCCTCCCGTCACGTTTTCATGTAGTCCAACATCGAGACAGTCACTTCCGAATGAGCCCAATTTTGATACTGAACGATTCAACCAGTCCGAAATTTGAAAATCCGCAAGAGGGCTCCGTTCAGACTGCGTGTGTGCCGGTAACGCTGTGCCGTATCAGTAAAGGCCGCCGACATATTCTTCTCAGTGCTCAACATCTGAAGATGTTCACGTCCCTTAGATAACATCCCAGACCTGGTAACGACACCAAACCGGATAACAATAATGTTCCCTGGTGAACCGTCTACCTGTCACTGAGAACTGGAACTCTAATCAAAAGGCGGCTCTTGCATTCTTGTGAACTGTGTGGATGATGTTTTTCCGAAAGTCCGGTGGTATATTGCGAGTGCCGTATATTCTACATGCCAAGGTCAATAATAATTCTTTTAGTAACTTCAGACATTCCAATGGAATGGTACCCATCCCTTCTGCCTCATATGATTTTAAGTCTTACAAAGCTCGTCTAAAATCTAATATAGGATCCCCTATCTCTTCCCTCTCGACTCCTGTTTCTTCTTCAATCACATCAGGTAAGTCCACACCTCATACAGACCTTCAATGTGCTCTTTCCACCTATCCACTTCCTCCTCTGCATTTAACAGTGGAACTCTTGTTGCAATGTAAATTTTACCTCCATTGCTTTTAATTTTCACCGAATTTTGATTTGACTTTTCCGTATGCTGAGTCAGTCCTTCCGACAATCATTTCTTTCTCGGTTTTTTCACATTTACCATATAACCATTTCGCCTTAGATTCCTGGCACTTCCTTCTGATTTCATTTCTAAGTAATCTGTATTTCTGAAGTTCCCTGAAAATTTTTATACTGCCTTCTTTCGTCGATCAACAGTATTTCTCCTGTGACCCCTGGTTTCTCCGCAGCTGCCTTTCTTGTATCTACGTTTTCCTGTTTAAGTTCTGTTACTGTCGTTTTTAGAGATGTCCTTTCCTCTTCAACTCAGCTGCCTACTGAGATATTCCTTTATCTATAGCCTCTGAGATCGTTAACCATATATCTCAATTCGATAGAGATTTTGTAATCCACTTCTTTGCACACAGATTCTTCCTATCTTGTCTCTTCAACTTCAGTCTACTCTTCATAATTAGCAAATTGTAATCTGTGTCTATATCTACCTCTGGCATGCCTTACAGTCCAGTAGGTGACGACGGAATCTCTGCCTGAGCACATGATGTAATCTAGGCGGAGTCTTTATATATCTTTTTTATTAAAAATGAAAGTCCTCCAACTGTACTTAAGATTTTATATTTATTTGCCTACTAGTTTCGACGGTGCGTCAACGCCATCTTCAGGCCCTATATAACAACACCATACATAAAACAAACAATGTGAGACATCAGTAGTCTGTGAGCTAGTGTACAAAATAAATATATTATAAACATTTTATATATAGGATGAATTCATTAAAAGTAGTTACATTTCGTTCATTTTTACTAAGATGCAATTTACCTTGACATTAACCATTTTTATGCTACAAACAAGTACGAATGATGTTAAATATGCACGGCTATTTCCGTTATAGATCAATACCAGACATTTGATAAAAATGGGGGTAAATATATGTCTAGCTGACATGCCATTGCTCTTAGAGATAAGAATATAGGCATAAAACAGAACTAAAATTGTGTTAAAAACGAATAATAATACCCTAAAACTCTTCTTTGTGTGTACAGTTTAACTAATAGGAAGGAAAATATGCAATGGCATATGTAAGGTGTGATTAATTGTTTAAAAATAGTGAATGGTGGGAAAGGTGGAAAAGATTTACGTTTGCATAACACTGTATCTTCATTATTATAAAGTAACAAAGTGAAACATGTTACTTTATGTATCTGCTGGCCTTTTCCGGATTTACGTTCTTCTCTTCTTATTCTTGAACAAAGTACTCTCTACAACCATCAGAAATTAATTGCAGAGCTCAATTAGTCTTTGCCCTCTCCCATTCCTGCTACCATGCTCATATACTCTCGTAATGCTTTCTTCAAATGTTGTGGTGAAGGCTAACCAAAGACAGCGATGTATTGGCAGGACACTAAGAAAATGTAACAGACCTACTAAGGAGACTGCCTACACTACGCTTGTCTGTCCTCTTTTAGAATACTGCTGCGCCGTGTGGGATCCTTACCAGGTGGGACTAACGGAGTACTCCGAAAAAGTTTAAAGAAAGGCAGCACGTTTCGTATTATCGCGATATACGGGAGAGTGTCACGGAAATGATACAGGATTTGGACTAGACTTCATTAAAATAAAGGCGTTTTTCGTTGCGAAGTAATCTTCTCACGAAATTCCAATCACAAACTTTCTCCTCCTAATGTGAAAATATTTTGTTGACACGGACCTAAATAGAGAGGAACGATCACCACGATAAAATAAGGGAAATCAGAGCGCGTACCGAAAGATATAGGTGATCATTCTTTCAGTGCGATATACGAGATTCGAATAATAGAGAATTGTGAAAGTGGTTCGGTGAACCCCCTGCCAGTCACTTAAATGTCATTTGCAGAGTATCCATGTAGATGTAGATGTTCAGCTCCCTTTCTCTACCACTGCATTTCAGTCACTCATGACTTTAATTTTCATCTCCCTTTACGTACTGAACTACTAATTCAATATCCTCACATACATTCTCTGTCCCGGTTCTCATCAGAATCGACAGCATGCGAATACCGACAACACAGACGGTCGCTTTCCGAGTGGTGGCGTGGCCTGGAAGCATGGACTGCAGAAGAATAACTTTGCTTTGGATTCAGCGGTGAGCTGTGTGTCTGCGCTTTGCTAGATGACCAATGTCCGCGAGAATGGGGCCAAGTGAACGATATTGTTACGATGTTTTGAAGAGTTACAGCGATGATAGTTCTGTCATCTCGGGATAGTGAGACGTCGGGTATGACGTCCGGACATTGATGGTAGTGGGCGAGAGAACGCTGACGGGGCAACAGAACGTCGTGCACAACCTTTGCCGCCATGTGTCACTACTCGTTTTGCAGTATCTTGGTGCCGTTTTTCAGTTCGATAATGATCGTCTTCTCATGGCACATGCCTCTATGTAGCTTCTGCATCATGCTAAGGTACGGCCTTAACGAATGTTCCCTACATCTGCTTCTGATACAACATTTATGGGCTACGTTGGATGTCAGCTCGGTCCGAGTACCAGTTTCTAACATACAAGGGACAACAGTGGCGGACCAGTTTGCCTGAGGAGACGGTGCCAGTGCTTTATGACACCATAACCAACTGAAACGTTGAATGAATACAGCCCAGAGCGGGTGCAACGTCATACTGATCAGTTGCCAATTTTCAAATTTGTCTCGAATCTGTGGTCACTCAAATAACTTCACATAACCTCTAAGCCCATGAAGTTTCATTTCCTCGTCCCTCCCTCTCCCCCTTACGGTGCGTCACTTTTCCTTTCAGGAAGTGTACTTATACCTTCTGCATGTGTTTCGTTTGCGTTCTCTTAGTTTCCTGGTCTCTCTGTTTCGTCAAATATACGTCAAATTTCTCTATTTCCGTTCAGAGTGCGGCAGTTGTAACTTTATTTAGCAGAACAATTACGTTTATTAAAACTGAGTTTCTCCGTTACATGCTGAAAAACTGCCTCGTGTGGAAAACGATTTCATTGTAGCTAAAGCTGTCTTCAGCTCTCGGCAAAAGAAGGTGTTAAAGTTTCGACAGGAAATCAGGTAGCCACGAACCCTGTTGTAATCCAAGGACATTGGTGTTCACCTAGCTGAGACTTATACGTAAGGAATAAGGTTCAAATAAATCAGCCAACCAGATTAGTTATACAGATTTATTACGATACTTCACCAAGGTTTCGATAATGATAACATTATCTTCTTCAGGAACAGGTTGTGACAACTAGGCATTACACATTGTTACGAAAGGACCAAGTGAAGCAGAAACAGCAAGTGCTGAAGACTACACACGTACTAGCACATACTGTGTTGAAGAAGTACATTAGAATACAGCAGTATGATTGGTATCAGTTAAAAATTCACGTGAAAAACAATAAAATAATCATTCATGGCGATTTGATAACATCAGTGTGAACTTCACGTGTAAATCTTGTCAGCTGATTAACGTACTGTGCTCAGACGTTAAGGTAATTTCCGTAACGTCCTAAAAATACACAAATAAACATGCTGAGGGTCTTACATAATATCAAATGGCAAATAAAAATTTTGCTGCCTTAGCTGCGAATAATCATGCTGAGTAACTTACGTCCAGTAACTGAGGAAAACAGTCCATGATTAAGGAACATTATAAGGCTCCCTTTACAGGGCAGTCTCATACGAAACAAATTTACAGTGCAAATGCTGTAAAAGTAATTTGAAAACTCTTTCCTTAAAACTCGTTACAAGAAATTAATTCTATATAATTATAGCGCCATTAAAACAATTACAAGCGCAAGGGATAAACATTCGTTTTCTAGCAATACAGACAGTTACTTCAAGTAGATGAGATGCAGATTTCAAAAGCTTTTAAATTCTAATAAAAGCTCCTACCATGTAAAATAAAATGTTACGTATTAAAACAGTCATTCATATTGGATTTCATGCATGTGGTGTGACAACTGGACTATAAACTATCAAGTGCTGGGTGAGTGGTCACCACGACTGATATCATGGACTCCATAAATGTTTGGAGGCGCTGAAGTCACTAGCCTACCGCTCTATGTTTCGTCAGCTAAGACTGATTGTCTTTGAGTTTCGTCGCAGCGACTAGAAATATTGGTATCCACTATGGCATCACCGTACACTTTTTTCGGTCTTTCATGAATGTGTGTGAGTGTTTCACCTTCTGCATTCGATAATTCTATCGCAGGACTCTGTTTGTTCAAAAAATGGCTCTGAGCACTATGGGACTTAACATCTGAGGTCATCAGTCCCCTAGAACTTAGAACTACTTAAACCTAACTAACCTAAGAACATAAACATCCGTGCCCGAGGCAGGGTTCGAACCTGCGACCGTAGCGGTCGCGCGGTTCCAGACTGAAGCGCCTAGAACCGCTAGGCCACGGACTCTGTTTGATACGAACATCGATGACTGGCAGTTTGCGAGCGACAACACTACCGGCATCTGTTGAATCGGTAAGTTACTACGGCAGTGAATTCGAGAAGCAGTTTTGAGAAATTGCGCCAGATACAACTTTATTTAAGGTGAAAAAAAGGAGGCACACGGCAGGAAAGCCGAGAGCTTTTCGTTACTGATAATGAGATGGCATATCTTGATTCCTGCCCTCACCCTGAAAAGCAAGAAATCGGTGACAATACAGGTACATGATTGTAATTGACTGGAGGCGTGTAGTGTGGTCTGACGAATACAGTTTTCCCAGTTTTCGAAAGATGTAAACTGACTAAATTAGACGTTTAAACTTTTGCATGTGAACGTTGCATTGCATGCCAATGGAGATTCCTATATGTTTTAGGGATATTTTTCGCATCATGACAGGCAATAGTGGCTGAAACGTTGACATATATTAAAATTTATGTCGTTTTTTAAAAGAAGTGTACTTTCCTGTGCAAGATGACGGTCCCGATCCACGACGTAACTTGTAGATTTGATGTCTGGCGTCTGCTTGACTTTCCGGCAGTCAGATAGCTCCCCATTAATGCAGACAAAAAAAATGGTTCAAATGGCTCTGAGTACTATGGGACTCAACTGCTGTGGTCATAAGTCCCCTAGAACTTAGAACTACTTAAACCTAACTATCCTAAGGACACCACACAACACCCAGCCATCACGAGGCAGAGAAAATCCCTGACCCCGCCGGGAATCGAACCCGGGAACCCGAGCGTGGGAAGCGAGAACGCTACCGCACGACCACGAGATGCGGGCAATGCAGACACCCAATTTGAAATTCGCAGGAGGGATTAAAAGAGAAAAGGTCCTTCGAAAATGAATAATGGGTCATGATCTTCGAGAATCATTAAATCGTAAAGTAGTGATGGTGTGACGACGTAATTAATAAAACTAAGTTCAGTCACAACTCGCTTTAATTGATTATGATAAGAGCCCACATGAGAAACTGAACAGAAACACAATTTAGACACGAACAATCAACAATATACATGGGAATATATTAGGCTGCTTTGATCGCATTTAGTATATTCGTGTGTAGGCAGCAAGGAAGTGAAGAAACGAGATGAAAAGTGCTACTGGTAAACCTTTCAGGGCTTAAGGTGATGGTCCACTAAATTCTTCTGTTCCTAACGTTTCGTCCAGAACTGCGCTGGACATCTCCAGAGGCATTGGTCCTCCGTTGAGTCTTGCCGACTCAACGGAGGAGCAACGCCTGTGAAGATGTCCAGCGCAGCTCTGGACGAAACGCTAGGAACAGAAGAGTTTAGTGGACCACAGCCTTACATACCGAAAGGTTTACCAGCAGCAGTGTAATTCGGTCGTGAAGGCCTTCATTCTATCATCGAAACGAAAAGAGTTTCCTTCATGGATCACGTTCGAATCTACACTCACCGAAGCTACAGAAAGAATTTACGTAGTGCAGTGTGTGAGATACTGCGTTGACGATCAGCAGCCGCAATCGTTAAGAATAAACTGGCAAACAGCGACTATGGTTCCGCATCAGCTGCAGAATATTTCTGAACAATTGAAGTGTTAAGCCATCTTTCCCGCTTTTCGGAGCAGTCGCTTAGCAACTTCGGCTATCAAAGCACGCTTCAAGAAGCGGCCCATATTTATACCTATGCTCGGACAGTCCAACTTGTTAAGGTGACTGCGTCAGAAATCCGGTTACAAGTCCCGGTCTGGCACAAATTTTCATTTCTTTTGAAATATTCTACGGTAGATGCAGAACCATAATCGCAGTTTAAGAGTTCATTTGTAACTGAATGCGGCTGTTGATCGCCAACACCGTGTGTCAGACGCTGGACTGTAATATTTCATCCTAAAGCAAGGCAATGACGAGAGAAAATACCGTGTCAAGCTGTGGGAGAATCGTTGTAATATACGTAATCAATAAGCGAATGTTTATTACGACTTTGATTCAGGCAGTACTTATAGTACAATATTACTTCATTCGACAGATGTAATGGGTACATACACACAGTAAGATGAGCAACTCTTTACCGAACGGAATCTCCAGATTAGAAGTAAGACAGAATTAGCTACAAGCTCTCCTTAACTACCCAGTTCGCATCCACTTGAAGAAAGAGTGCACATAGGCTAGTATAGGCTAATCAAATCTCGTCGCTTGTTGTTAGCCAATGACACGAGAGAAGTACACCTTCGCAAATCCCCATCTTTAATAGACAAGTCGAAATAACGGCCAAGCATCTTTACGAAGAAAGATAGGTGGGCATTCCAGTAGACGACTCGCGAGGTACCACTATGTTGCGGCGTTCTTCTGCCCATATTATATCGAAAGTAACCGCCACATCACGATCGCAAACTAGAGGATGACGTCTTTAAGTCAATACCGCAGCCATGGCGCCAAGTTGTGGGTGCTGTCCGGATCACCTCTTCCCAAAAAATTCCCTGGGGTAACTGACTAGTTCTTGTGATAGAGGAATAGAGCCCAGCTGCCGGCAGGGGCGGGCTGGGTGCCAAGACGTCGCCTGCCCCAGTGCGTAAGGCCCGACTACACACCGGAGTCTCTCTAATCAGGATAATTCAGCTACTTGGCATATCTTATAATCCTTTAGAAAAAATAATAATTTCTCATAGACTGCCTCTATAACGAATGTATGTAATTACTGGAAAAATAAGAGGATTGAGAGATGACAACTACTTGTCTGTTGCTGTTATTTCTGACACCATTTTAATTCATTATATTCATCATTTTCCTCAAGTGCCGAAAATTAGCGTCTCATGAAGCGAATCACCGAGACAAGTGGCGAATGGGTTTCAACTTTGTTAAACATCCACGGATTCAAATTCAAGTGCCGCCGAAATTATTAATTTACTACATTAGTCCCCTCTGTGAAATTCAAAACGCTTTCTAGCTCTCCGCGTAACACGATACATAATACCTGTCCAGGTGTTTCTTTCGTGCGTTAGTAAGGACGGATATGATCATTATACTAGATATCAAGGGGTATTATATTCACTTTCACTCTGACGTACATCCATCCAACGCTACAAGTAAAAATTTAATGAATACACAGCAGGAGTGTGACGGACTTTGGAACGATACCACTGCTGAATGTCCACCTCCTGAAATATGTCGGTTTCTGTTGACATGCTACGACGCGGACGTGATGTGCCACGCGTCGGCCATAGAATAAACAACGAGCAGTCTTGTAACCATAGTATTGGGAGGGTCCTAATTAACAGCTGTCGATATTGGCGAACCTCTGATTTTTCTGAGGAACAAAGTTGATATGTAATGTCTTCGGACAGATGTTGCGAAGTATAGAAGTTGTCGATGCCACGAGCGGAAGTGTACATATCAAACAGAGTTCCGGGACTGAACTTAGAATGGTCAAATATCCATATCTAATTTCCAGCTGTGTAGATGCACTTCCTTTGGGAGCAGACTGTAAGTGTTCCTACCATCTGCATCCCCGGTGATGACTGGAAGCCCATTACACCGAGTGAAACCCCTAGAACCGCTCAGTTACAGCGGCCGGCCGGCCTTAAGCGTTTACCAGTATAGCACTGTTGGGTGGAAATAGGCTAGTTAAGTGAAGTTCTTGCAAAATTAATCACTTAAATATATTACCTAGATAAATGCATTCCCGCAATTTCATTGCTGTACATTAACTGTTTTTTGGTGTTGCGATTATTTTCCATCTGTGTATTTTGATAAACTAAGCGTGCCAAATGAAACATTAGTTGTTAGTACTGTAGCCTTGATAATGATGTAAATCGCTCATGGAAATAGCGATAATATTCTTCAGGTATACCGCTACCATTTGAAGCTAATCATTAATGATCTCGTGTAGCAACCATATGACAGAGATGATTAATGCTACGTTTCACTTACTATTCCATATAGTTACCATTTCATTTGACATTATGATTGTCAAATTTAGCAACCAGCTGAAGTGCGATAGAATGCAATAGCCGTTCTCAAACCCAGGACGTAAGCGAACAGTTCTGTGTAATCGGCTGTTACCGTCTTCTGTCTACAGCATACTAATGATGAAGACGTAAAGAAATGAGGAAACACTTGCTTTATTTGCAGTACTTGTTTAGGTGCAAACACTTGTTTATTAGTTCATGTCTTTAGTAACTGGACGAGCGCGCAAAAGTCGTGAGCGAATACTACCCCTAAAACATTACCACCTTCGGTCTCAACTACAGTCTTCACACACTACAGGTTAAATGCCAATTGAGTCGCTGGTGCACTCCACGCCTGATACCTTATGGACAGACGGAGAATCCACTAGTTGGACGACGCTTCACGCCTCCAGTCAGCTACTGTCCAGTTTTTATATTCTTTGGTCCTGTGAAGAAGTGGGGCTTTATGTTGTGCCACAGTGAGTAATGGCCTTTCTCTAACAACCCGACTCCAAATGTATTTGGCATACATTTTTTCCCTTCGCAGTGCTTGCTCGGAATATTGGTGACATGAACCTTGTTATTTCCCGAAGCGATTGCCGTTGTCAAACCGTTGATACAGTCCTTGCAGTATTTATTTATTTATTTTTTTTTTTTTACGACTGCCCGTACGCTATGTTACAATTCATCGAGCGATACACCACTCGTAGACCCATCGGACATTTCGCCTTGATACACACCAATAAATAGGGCAATTGGGCATTTCATTCACGATACAGTGAAGGGTATGTGCAAACTAGATGGACTATTTCTGAAGTTATGTCATGCCTCCACATCGTCCGATCTTAACGCGATGGCTGCATACAACCTAGTGGCACGCACGCACCATTTCACTGTCGTGTCTATAAGCGGTGGACGGTCATGCATTGAGGTGATGGAAATTATGGGACAACGATATGCACGTATATATATGACGGTAGTATAGCGTACGCTAGGTATAAAAGCGCACTTCATTGGCGGACCTATCATTTGCACTCAGGTGAGTCATGTGCAAATGTTTCCGACGTGACTATGGCCGCCCGATGGGAACCAACAGACTATGAACGCGGAATGGTAGTTGGAGCTACACGCATGGGACTTTCAATTTAGGAAATAGTTTGGGAACTGAACAGTCCGAGATCGTCAGTGTCAAGAATATCAAATTTGAGGCATTACCTAACACCACATGAAACGCAGTGGTCGAAGGCCTTCACCTAACGGCCGAGAGCAGCGGCGTTTGCGTAGAGTTGTCAGCGTTAACATACAAGCAACATTACGTGAAATAACCGCAGAAATTAATATGGGGCGTACGACGAACGTATCCGTTACTATATTGCTGCAAAATGTGGTGCTAATGGGCTATGGCAGCAGATGACCAATGGAAGTGCTTTTGCTAATAGCAGGATAGTGCTTGCTGCGCCTCTCCTCGGCTCTTGACCAAACCGGTTGCACCCTAGACGACTGTAAAACCGTGGCCAGCACATGAGTCCCGATTTCATTTGGTAAGAGCTGATGTTTCGGTTTGAATGTGGTGCAGTCCCACGAAGTCATGAGCCAGTTTGTCAAGAAGGCACTCGGCAAGTTGATGGTGGCTCCATAATGGTGCGGGTTGTGAACACATGGAATGGACTGGTCCACTGTCCTAATTGAACCGGTCAGCCACTGGACATGGTTCTATACCGGTACTGGGTGATCAGTGGCAGCCATTCACGGATTTCAAGTTCTCAAGCAACGATGGAATTCACATGGAAACCAATGCGCCATGTTACCGGCCTACAATTGATCACAATGGTTAAAAAACCTTTCTGGGAAATTTGAACGAATGAACTGCCACCCAGTTCGCCCGACATGAATCCCATCGAATATTTATGTCACATAATCGAGAGGTCAGTCTATGTACAAAATCCTGCATCGGCAACTCTTTCGTAGTTATTGACGCCTATAGAGGGAGGATGATTCAGTACGTCTGCCTCGTCGAGTTGGTGCACTACGCCGGGAAAATGGAACACAACCACGATATTAGCAAGTATCCCATGGATTTTGTCACTTCAGTGTATGACATCCTGATATTGATTCATGACAATTTCTAGTGCTCCAAATTTAACAACCAGAAGAAAGATTACACGATTTACAGACAAATGAATCACACGACCTCCTTTGATTACATTCAAGACTGTGGTGTCAAGAGCGCATCAAACACAGAATTAAACAACGTAATACAATCTGTGAAATCCTGGAAAAGCAGATCCCCGTAATAGACGGGAAAAACGCTAGGGAAAGGAAGACTGCCCCTTTAGTCTGGCCGCCTGAGCAGTCGACATAATGCATATTTTATAAAGAGGTAAAATGGCCACCCGTCGGTGCACGACTGATATTCTGCGCGGTTTCTATATTGTTCAGCCAGCTGAAGGCGTAGAAATTTATGAGACGGGGGACTTTTGGGTCCAATGCAACGGACTTCAGTAGCCGTTGCATACAATTCCTTAAGCAATGTTCCCTCCCTCGAAAAACGGTTGAGACGGACCTGCATTCAGTGCAAGCAGAGCTATAGAAACAGGTTGTCATCGACAAGGTCGGATATTCATTGCTGGTTTCTCCCCGTTATCATCTTTTTATGACAACGTCTATAACCATGGAAAAAGCAAGCATGTTTATATCACAGTGCTATAATCGTGTCCCTAAGTCTAGTGAGTGTTTTGAAATTTTCTTTTGCTCGTCGATTCTGCGGAAAGCTTCCCCATGTCTTGCATAGTCAGTCCACCCAGTTTTCAGCAAGATTTTGCAAAAACTACATTAGAAACGCTTAGACTCTCGCCTTCCGCAGTTTCTCATAGTCCATACATGAGTTTTATTGAATACTACCGTCAAGATGCACATTATGAGAAGTTTCTTTCACAAGGATAGACGTATAGGAGGAATAATGAGTATTATTGACGCATGTGACAGACCCACCAAGGTAGCCGAGAGTACTAATGCGCTGCTTTCTGGACTCGGGTAGGCGCGCCGGCCCCGGATCTAATCCGCCCGGCCGATTAACGACGGGGGCCTGTATGCCGGTCATCCTGGACGTGGTTTTTAGGCGGTTTTCTACCTCCCGCTAACTGAATACCGGGCTAGTCTCCACCTTCCGCCTCAGTTACACGACACACAGACATTTGAAACACGTTCGTACTATTTCCTGGCTAGACACAGACTGCTTGGTTACGCTGCTTACATCCCATGAGGTTTGGGAAGGTAGCAGGAAGGCCATCTGGCCACCCTCTGCAACTAACACGGCCAAATCCCAATGACACGGCCGACCCTGCGTTGAAGCAGGACAAAGACCCAAAGAAAGAACTGATGCATGTGACAGGAACGGTAATACGAAGCAAAAAAGTCTAGTGAACGTGGGCTTAAAATGACATCTTTAAGAGCTATGAGCACTTCTTCATCTTCGATACCGTGACGGATATTCTCCTAGGGCAAACTCTTTGTCTTCCATATTTTGAGAGAAAAATGTCCAGCGCACGTGGGCTCTCAAGTACATACCATAAGATCTATCAGAAATTATTCATCTTCGTTAATTTGAAACACTTCCCTTCTACTAAAAAAGTGTTCATAACTCTTAAGGTATCATTTTAGAGCTCGTGTTTACGATTTTTCTTTTATTGTCCTCACTACCTCA
This sequence comes from Schistocerca nitens, assembly GCF_023898315.1. Taxonomy (NCBI): domain Eukaryota; kingdom Metazoa; phylum Arthropoda; class Insecta; order Orthoptera; family Acrididae; genus Schistocerca; species Schistocerca nitens. Next base: position 187,008,554 of record NC_064618.1, on the reverse strand, counting down.
CTTTCAAATTTGGAAAGCAAAGAGCTCGCAGTAGCAGAGATTTGTCACATTATCGAAAATGTTCTCAAGTTATGATCTTTATGGCACACGTTTACTGAACTATTTTGTTAGTTTGAACGTCACTGTCATGTAACTGAATATTTACCATTCCTCCTGGAACACCTTATATGTTTCATACTTTTCATTACGAATACTCTCTTTATCTGTTGTGGTCAGCTTTTCATGTCGTCCTTTCTTCACCTGTCATACATTATTGAGCTTCCTACGCCGTAAAATTACTTTTCCTACTGCTTGCATTTCGCATCTTCACTGTTTCCCTTAGTGTTTTGTTTACTCGCTGTAGTTTCTTTTAACACAAATGTTATGATCATTAGAATGTTTATTCCATGTAGCAGGCCCTGCCTTTTTTCTACTCTAACAATGGAAGAGCATTATTGTCAATGTAATTTGAACACCGATGTCCTTTCTCTCTGAATCCACTATTGAAGCTTTTATTTTCTCTAGTGCTTCGTCGATATACGGGTCGATCAATACTGAATAAAGACAGCAAGATTGTCTTGATTGCTTTTTTATCCTAACACGTCTCTCTTAGTAATTCATTAATCGAAGCCAGTTCTGGATTATATTACTATATACTCCGCGTTTTCTGTACAGCGTCTATCTATTTCCATTATGATAGTAAACATCGAGGTAGGCAAATCCTGTTGAGAAAAACGATAATTGTTGAACAGCCGCAATTCGCTTACATATTTCCTTTATTCCCGGTCTCGTCCGCCAGCTACATACCAGTATTGCCCAGAAAGTAATGCACTGCATATTTTTTCTTCTAAAATTCTTTATTGAGCATAATGAGAATCTTACACACGTAGGAATGGTGTTTTATCTACACACACTATTTTTCCACGTAATCTCCACACCGTTCTACGGCCATCCTCCAGCGTCAAACAGGGGCGTGAATGCCCTGTTGGTAACAGTCTTTGAATATCCAAAAGTGCGGTTAACTGGATCCACACTTCCTTTACTGATTGACAGATGCAGCGCCAACTGCCGAGTCGTAATGCGTCAGTTCTCGAGAATGACAACATCAGCTCTTTGTAACTTGCCAAGTGTGACAGCCGTGGATGATCTTCCAGACCGCTGAAAATCGTGGAGCTCCGCCGAACCGCCTTCTGATGACCTCATCCTCTGTGCTCAGCGACTAACTGCACTTCTGTCGACAGCAATTCCTCCATTGACTTTGGATGAGCATTTGTGAATATTTCCCACCGTTTACTTGTCTGCACTGAGAAATTCAATGACAGCATTTTGCTTGTAACGTACATCACCTACAGACACAATTTTGAAACTGTCCCGCAGCTAAGTTATCTGTCGGAAGTGATGGAAACATGGCTCTCTCACTCAGCATACTTCAAATACTACATACGTAAAGTTTCTTAGTTTTGTTTTCGGTGAGAAAATAATACGGTGCATTATCGAGCTGTGCGTGGCTCGTGTTCGTGCCATCTCTCTGTTTTTACATTCTGTTTTTACAGTACTGCCACCTCGATTTGTTAATTCAAATGTTGGTGTTATTGAGTTGCTGCCTTACCTGCCCGTGAGGGGCATCAGCGGCGCTTATCGATATATGCCCCGCCGTATTATCTCTGCTGGCCTGCTATTACTTCCCGGTTGTCGTGTGTTGAGAATTTAGTAGGTATGTGGCAGTGAGCTGCAACGCTTCAGCAGTGGACTTCGCAGCTGGCAGTCGGACAGTTGGGACGGAGTTGGTCGGGATGGAGCGGCAGTGAGGTTTGAATAGCCATGACTCGGCCGACCGCTGCCGGCACACATAGTTGCAATAGGGACGGTCTTGGTTGATCGTCGATTGGTCGTCTTACCGGACGACGTGATTTCTCGCCGATTGTTTGTGGTTTTGAGATGTGTGTGTCTCTACTCGTGGTTCGTCCTCGTCGCTACATAGTCACTGTTTTTACCATTGGTCGCCTTCTTCGTCCAAGTGTTCGCGATGCTGTGTGTAGTTTGTGATGTCGACTGCCCAGTTATTTTAGTACTGTTTCCGTGCTTATGTGTAGCAGTTGGTCGGCTGACGTAGTCGTGACGTAGCACCAGTAGGGCATGCATCGTCAGGAAGATGCGGGTAGCCATCACTTGCCGCACGATTGCCGACACACATGTACAGCGTGGGGACGACTTTGGTTTAAGGATAAAGCCTTGGGCTTTCTGCCTTGTAAAAATTTATTGTAGTTGTGTTTTGAATCATGGGACTTGAGCCGTTATAAAAATTAAAGAGGTTGTGCCCTTAAGCTATAAGATTATGTGACATATTCAGTCGATAGCTAAGCTCAGAAATCTGCACTGTAATCTTTGGGCAACTAAATAAAGTTGTATGTGTTCGAGTGTAACTGATAGCCGCTCATTTTTGGCCCCTTTCCCCAATTCCAAGTACCTGTTCTGTCCTGCGGATTTAACCAGGCGTTTTCTGGGCAACCCTCGTATAAAATTTTATATCTGACATCAGCGTTGTACACAGCCAGAGACAATTACCGTGTGGTTATCGGAACGAAACCGGAAATAAAATCTCTCTCTCTCTCTCTCACACAAACACGGTGTCACTGTCTATTACTGACTAGAACTACGAGGACAGCAAATACTGTTTGAAAGGGGTTTCGTGTAGTGAGCAGAGTGGTCATACGCTGTGTGGACGGTTACACGTCAAAGCGCTTAAAAGTTTGAAGTGAGTATCTGTGTTGCAACCTATACTGTGGTGCTGAGATCAGACGAAAAAGACTGGAAGAGTTTCGGTAGTTAACAGACATGTGCATATGTCACCGTGCATAGAAACAAACACTGTCAGATGCAGAAATTGATTAATTTTCTGATGTGCTACCAACAGCTCTCTTCTCTTGCTTACTGCCGGATCGCACTCACATCTTTGTTTTTGCATAGTGGGAGCAACAATAACAGAAAGCTTCTTGTATGGAGTTGGTTGCTAGCCGTCGAAGTTTTTGACTAAAGTGCAACTCGAATTTCTTTCATTGATAAAGAGTGGACATATTAAAATAATTTTAATGTATTGCATCGAAATTTCCTAGAAAATAATGGGTCATATTTAGGGAAAAGTTGTCGTACGTCGTCTTGTATATACCCACAAAGTGGAGTTAGTCTCTTCAGTATACTCCAGGAATCTGCAGAGTTCGTTTGCTCGGACGACTTATAGTACATTGCTTATGTCATGCTTTACTATCTGCTTTACTATCTGATTCTCTTTTTATTCTCATCCGATGATCTGTCCAGTGAAGTCTTGTCGAATTAATTACACGCATTAATAAAACTTGTTGTGATACATGTCTTTCTCTTCTCTCCCACGTTTGCGACTCATCGTCATAGTATGGGCCAACTCCACACAAGAAGCTTTCTGTTATTGTTGCTCCCACTATGCAAAAACAAAGATGTGAGATGCGATCCGGTAGTAAGCAAGAGAAGAGAGAATTGTTTTCTGATACTTGTAACTAGTGTTCTTCCATTTTAGTTAAACTGCTCGTTAGTTTAGAACTGGGCTGGTGATTGTGTAATATATCTTCACTTTAGTTTTACTTTTCACTTTTCTGTGGAGAAGAAGGTTCTATTAGCACTTTGCCGTCTCACTTTATCTTCTGTTTCTCATTTTGTTCATCTAACATGTTGCCCAAAAGTTTGAACTATTCAACGAGTTCCAATTTACTTTTGCCTACTTGTACATGTGACTGGTTGTCTTGTTCATCTCTGCACTTTTAAACTGTCATGTATTTGCATTGTCATCGTTTACTTTTACAACAGCGTTTGGATTCTTCTTATACGAGTTCCACAAATAACTGTTTAACCTCTGTTTCACTTTTTCCAATATCTGTATCATTTGCGCACTCTACAGCCTTAAGTTTCTTTCTTTGCAAAAGCCCAGCAGGTATTTGCATGAGTTTCCTCATAATTTTTTGCAGGGCTTCATTAAAGAGAACAGGGCCGACCATCTCCTTGTCTTATTCCAAATGGTCAGTTTTTATTCCATTATGCAAAACCCTTCTTATGTTGTCAACAATACACATCATACAAATATATTAAGTTGAGATTGAAATCCCAGGTCCATCTTTACATTCCACAATGTTTGCCTGTGAATGGAGTAATAAGGTTTCGGAAATGCGATGTGCAAGGAATGTTTTGTGTTGTGAAGTCATACTACAACTATCTCACGAATAAGCATTGAGAATGCTACGCATCAGTTGTCAAACGTTTCATGTATCTGTCACAACATGCTTTGCGACTATGTTATCCAATAACCAAGTGCTATAAAATAAGGAAACAAATCAATACATGGCAATACTGCACATACTGACAACTGTGCACATGTATTAAACGCGAAAACAAAGTTGACACTCGGCGCGCTGGCCGATGGGAGCGGCTGTAAATGAGAAATGCCTTTTCAGTCGCTCCCACCAGCCACTGCGACGAGTGTCAACTTTGTTTGCACGTACAATACATCGTGTCATACAGCATACCTTAATCAATCTATGGCATTAGGCACTGTCAAAAATAAAAAGCCAGCAGCAAAAATGCATCGTCGAATATAAAACTCTTTCTAGAACATATTTCTTAAATATGGTCTTCAGTTAGTATCTTTGCCTGATTACCGATACGTCGTTGGTCCCGGGTTAGATCCTCGCCATTGCTTCAGTTTCAAATAAAGATCATCAGCTATGGCGGCAGAAGACTACCAACATAAGAAGTCAGCCTCGTCTGACCAACGATCCTGTCAAAGAGGGCGGAGATGCAGACAGAGATTCACGGCACTCTCTTCCCCTTAGGGTGAGAAACTGCCCCTAAAAGGCGGAAGAATCAGCATTGATTAACGGTATGAGAATTCAGAGGGCAATGGAAATTTCTGCATTAAAGACTCATAATATGTACCGATAGAGCATGTGGCCTATAAAAGAGAAAATTTCATGATAACCTCGCCATTGGCAAACGATTCCAACTAATGATCCGAGAGGCGACTACCAAGGGGCGTTCGCCATGAGACAACGACTGAATAACGAATGAAAGAGTAACGTGTTACGAGTTGAAGCGTGTAATGTCAGAAGTTTAAACGTTTTAGGGAAGCTAGAAAACCTGTTAAAGGAAATGCTAAGGCTCTGTCTCGATATATTGAACGTTAGTGAGTTGAAATGGAAAGTAGATAAGGATTTTTGGTTATGTGAGTACAGCGTAATATCAATAGCAGCAGATAGTGATATTACAGGAGGAGGATTAGCTACGAATAGAGAGTTACTGTCAGCTGTTCTCTGATAGGATTGTTCCCATCAGAATCTACAGCAAACCAACACCGACAATAGTAACTCAATTACACATGCTAACGCAAAAACAAAGAGTGAAATGACAGAGGAAGTACACGAGAATATTGAGCGGATAATTCAGTAAGTAAAATGAGCTGAAAATTTAGTAGCCACATGCGACTGGGAGAGAGAAAGACTAATTGAGTTCTGCAACTAATTTAAATACTTTTTTCAATAATCAGAAGAGGAGCAGCTATACTTTGAAGAGACCGTGAGATACGGTAAGATTGTAGTTAGATTACATCATGGCCAGTCAGAGCTTCCGAAATGAAACATGAATTGTAAGGCGTGCTCAGGTGCAGATATAGACTCAGATCGCAATTTGGTAATGATGAAGAGTTGACTGAAGTTTAATAACTACTCAGGAAGAATCAATATGCAAAAAAGTGGGATACGGAAATATTAACCAGTGAAGAAATGCGCTTGAAGTTCTCTGTGGCTATGGAAATTGTGATAGTTAATAGCTCAGTAAGAAGTTCAGTTGAAGAGGAAGTGACATCTCTAAGAAGAGCAATAAAAGAAGTTGGAGAGAAAAACGTAGGTACATGGGAGATAAGTGAGAACAAACCATGGAAAACAGAAGAAATACTTCTGCTGGTGGAAAACAGAAGAAATACGTCTGTTGATCGACGAAAGAAGGAAGTAAAGAAATGTGAAGGAAAATTCAGGGAAACAGAATTACAAGTCACATAGGAACGAAATGAACAGGAAGTGCAGGGAAGACAAGGTGAAACGGTTGCACGAAAAATGCGAAGAAACAGAAAAAAAATTGATTGTTGGAAGGACTCACTCACCATATAGGAAAGTCAACGCAGCATTCAGTGGAATTAAAAGCAGGGGCGGTAACATCATGAGTGCAAATGAAATTACACTGTTAAATACAGGAGACAGAGAGGGTAGATGGAAAGCTTACGCTGAAGGCCTCTATAAGGGGGAAAGGGGCAGCAATAGGTGTCGATACGGAGACAGGGGATCCATTATTAGAATCAAAATTGAAGAGAGCTTCGGATGACTTAAGATCAAATAAGGCAGAAGTGCTACATAATATTCCATCGAATTTTTTTTCAAATCATTGAGGGAAGTGGCGACAAAATGACGATTCACGTAGGTATGTAGAAAATATGAGAATGGTGATACACCATCAGTCTTTCGGGGAAACAGCATCCAGACGATTCCGGAAACTAGTGCGAGAATTATCGAGAAATCAGCTCATGCATCCAAGTTTCTGACAAGAATACGATACAGAATAACGGAAAAGAAATCGTAGATCTGTTAGCTGACCTGCCTTCAGGATAGGTAAAGGCACCAAAGAGGCAGTTCTACGTTGTACCTGACCGCGAAAGTCAAATATCCCTACTTCGAGTGTCACTCACGCACATGTTTAATCCGCCAGGAAGTTTCAAGTACAAGATTTGTTGAATAGATCGAACAGTCTAACGAGTACAGTATATTGACTGAGAGTAAATCTAAGGAAGATGAAACCAATGAGAAGTAAAGGAAATGAGTATAACGAAAAACTCAACATGAGAATGTGGATTACGAAGCAGAAGAAGTTATTGAATTCCTTCAGCTAGGCAGCGAAGTAAACCATCATGGACGGAGCAAGGAGGACACTTAAAGGCAGACTAACACTGGAAAAATGGCGTTCCTGCGAAGAAAAGTCTGCTAGTATCAAACACAGTCCTCAGCTTCAGGAAGAAGTTTCTGAGGATGTGCCGTTTGAACAGTGCATTTTATGGTAGTGGAACATTGACTGTGGGAAAACCGGAACAGATGGGAATCGAAGGGTTTAACATGTGGTGCGACAGAAGAAGGTTGAAAATTAGGGGTACTGATAAGTAAAGAAACGTGGCAGTTTCCTGGCGATTCGGCGAGGAAAAGAGTACTTGGAAAACACCGACAAGACTAAAGAACAGGAAACAGGACATCCACTAAGACATCAATGGAGTTCTGTAGTACAGCCAACTGTAGGGAGTCAAACTGTAGCGGAAGAAAGAGATTCTAATACATCAAGCATACAGTTGAGATCGCAATTGCTGCTCTGAGGTGAAACGATTGGCACAGGGAAGACTTCCCTGACGCGTCGCATCAGACCAGTCAGAAGACCGGTCCATTATTCGTAATTTTCTCTTTATTAGTCAAATCACCCGCCTCAGCACAAAAAGACGTTCTTTCATTTGGCTTTTAAAAGGTTTTTCATATTACCGCTTTCTCAAAAAGAGCACGAATTAGATTTCTGACACAATTAACTGTATTGGGAAAACGAATAATCACGCTGCTAGTTATGTACTTAATATTTACAAAAGAATTGTTGAGAACTATAACAATAATACAGGACTACGGGTAGATTTAGACCCTGGGGGTGAAGACAGTAACAACTGGTACATTTCACTGTCGTACAGTGGGTCTTTAGCACAAAAAGACATCGGTTTTCATGAAGTATAACAGTACCGTTTCTGTTTTAGCTAATAATTATTTAGCTTTGATATTGGCTAATGGATATATAAGAAAAATGGGTTACATGAACCGGGAGTACACAAAATACCGTGTCCCGATTCTGAAGCGTGTTAAATCGGACAAACTGGAGGGCAGAATGAACGTTTGGTACAGGGAACTTGTAGCGCTCGAATGGAGGGATGGACTAGAAAAGTCTTTGCCACTCATCTGATCCAGAACGGGCATGCTGTTCCATATTGTTTGTTGCATGTTACGTTGTTGCATCGCGCAGGAAGGGATGGTTTATGGACCTGTTGGAGGAAGTTAAGATTTTTCGTCATAAGAGAGTAAGAGATCCCCTGATGTCCACTGGTCTGTGTGCGAATCCTGGTGAATTTGGTGAACTTTTTTGGGAGCACCTTATAAAAAGATAGGGGTAAAAAGACGCATCTGAATGTCCAACTCACCTTTCTTGGCCAAGGAACAGGTCGATATTCAAGTACGGTTTTGTAATTTCATTTGTTACTGTTTTAGCTCATTTAGGGATTCCTGTATCTCACTATGGAACACATTTATCATTAATTGAAACTGACACAGTATTAATCTATAGCCCACAGAAAGATACAACTGTTTGATTAATGTATCACCGTTCTTTCTGCTGTAGCCATAATAAGGTGCATTTCAATAGGATATATCGTGTCCATGAGTTGTTTGGCTTTTCAAGCCGGTACATTGTACATCTTATTGATACTCTTTTAACTTACTGTACACTAAGTGTGGTTATCTTATTCCTTAGCTGCTTCCTTGACTCACATTAGCCCAGTGAGTACGCACGTTTGAATATAACCATGGCCCCACTTAATCCCAGTTGTCTGAACATTTCTCTTTCTGATATTTCTGTTATTGAGCGGACTGTACTTCTGGCTTCACAAATGTGATTTGTTTCCTATGTATTAACCTTTACTTTTCGTTTTATTGTCAGTAAATTTTTAAAACTTTTAAGTATTTTAGAGTCTCCCTGTTAACTATTTACCGGTGCCTTAGTAGAGGGAACCATTCGCCTGTGACGTCACATTTTCTTTCTGTTCAGTTCCTGTTCAACCATTTAATCAACGGCTTCAGTTCATATTAGACTCCTGTATGCTTTACATCAACCAATATTGTTTACTACGTGACATTTTTGACTAATGTTACAGGAAGTTATATTTTATCCTTCTATGTGGTACTTGTATTTGCACTTACGATACGTTGTTAACAATCATATATTGGCTCCTGATTCTACTTTTTAGTAATTTTTAGCACTAAAAATGACTATATGATAGTTGAAATCGAGGTCTGCTGTAATACAACGATGGATTTCGGCCTCATTTGTTTTTCTTTTCTACATTGTCTACAGTCTACGATCGCTGCGCACAACGATGGTTTCCAATATCATTATGACTTCATAATAATTGGATGATCTATTCAAACTGAGCAAGCCAACAACGCGTTTGTTCACGTCGGGCACTTATTCAAGCAGTTATTTGGCTTGGTATTGTTTGACAGAATTTTTGGATGTCTTTCTGAGGGTTAAGGTGCCAAATTCTATTCAATTTGCGCGTTATATTGCCCGTATCCCGAGATGGTCGGAGGACTCTGCCAGTGTTGCTCCAAACTTCCTCAGTTGCAGAAACATCTCGACCCTGCTGGCCAAGGCAGAGTTTGACAAGCACGAAGAAAAGTAGTAGAAACACTCGCCGTGTTCGGGTGGCAGATATCTTGCTGAAGTGTAAGCCCATGATAGTTCTACATGAATGGTCTCAGAACGGAGTGTTAGAATACCATCGACGTACCCCTGTGCTACAAGGCTGTTGCAGATGACAACATAAGGGATCCTGGTATGAAACTAAATGCCTCCCTCGCTCCTGATTGTCAGGATTTATGGTGGGCAACTGTCAGGTTGGTAGACCATCGCTGTCCAAGAAATGGAATCTCATTGACTGGAGTAGAAATGGCTTCAGTGATGAATCACACTTCGAATGCAGCCGTTATGACCAGGAACTATGTGTCTAGAGACGTCTCGGATAGTGGATATCAACCTGAATACCTCCCATCACTTTTTTTTTTGTCATCATTCTACTGACTGGTTTGATGCGGCCCGCCACGAATTCCTTTCCTGTGCTAACCTCTTCATCTCAGAGTAGCATTGGCAACCGACGTCCTCAATTATTTGCTTGACGTATTCCAATCTCTGTCTTCCTCTACAGTTTTTGCCCTCTACAGCTCCCTCTAGTATAATGGAAGTCATTCCCTCATGTCTTAGCAGATGTCCTATCATCCTGTCCCTTCTCCTTATCGGTGTTTTCCACATATTCCTTTCCTCTTCGATTCTGCGTAGAACCTCCTCATTCCTTACCTTATCAGTCCACCTAATTTTCAACATTCATCTGAAATGCTTCGATTCTCTTCTGTTCCGGTTTTCCCACAGTCCATGTTTCACTACCATACAATGCTGTACTCCAGACGTATATCCTCAGAAATTTCTTCCTCAAATTAAGGCCGGTATTTGATATTAGTAGACTTCTCTTGGCCAGAAATGCCTTTTTTGCCATAGCGAGTCTGCTTTTGATGTCCTCCTTGCTCCGTCGTCATTGGTTATTTTACTGCCTATGTAGCAGAATTCCTTAACTTCATTGAGACTTCGTGACCATCAATCCTGAGGTTAAGTTTCTAGCTGTTCTCATTTCTACTACTTCTCATTACCTTCGTCTTTCTCCGATTTACTCTCAAACCATACTGTGTACTCATTAGACTGTTCATTCCGTACAGCAGATCATTTAATTCCTCTTCACTTTCACTCAGGATAGCAATGTCATCAGCGAATCGTATCATTTATATCCTTTCACCTTGTATTTTAATTCCACTCTTGAACTTTTCTTTTATTTCCATCATTGCTTCCTCGATGTACAGATTGAAGATTAGGGGCGAAAAGCTACAGCCTTGTCTTACACCCTTCTTAATACGAGCACTTCGTTCTTGATCGTTTTATTATTCCCTCTTGGTTGTTGTACATATTGTATATGACCCGTCTCTCCCTATAGCTTACCCCTACTTTTTTCAGAATCTCGAACAGCTTGCACCATTTTATATTGTCGAACGCTTTTTCCAGGTCGACAAATCCTATGAAAAGTCTTGATTTTTCTTTAGCCTTGCTTCCATTACCAGCCGTAACGTCAGAATTGCCTCTCTCGTCCCTTTACTTTTCCTAAAGCCCATCATACAGTTCAACAAAAAGAAGTTATTCTCTGGGGTGCCATTTCACTTCATAGCAGGATCTCATTTGTTGTCATCTGCGGCACACTTAGAGCACAGCGATATGCCGAAGATGTTGTCTGCGCCGCCACATCTTGGCAAGCAAGGTCACCGGTGAATGCAAAGCCGAATAACTGCTTGCATAAGGGCAAGAGGTGGACCAACGTGTTTTTGACTTGATCAATTTGTGAAGCTCTTTCTGTTGATTAAATTATCCAGTTTTTCGGAAATAGTAATCATTTATTTATCTGCAACTATATATCTAAATTAACAATTTCCGTCCCATTCGGATAACTGTTCCGTGGTGCGTCGTTTTATATAAATTATAGACTTTGTCTCCTCCTCGATACTCTTTCTGTCCATATCCTCCTCCACCTTATTTCTTTTCTACCTCCCCAGTACCATTCTCCACATCCACTTGCCTCCTATTCTCATTCTCCACTCACTCTCTCTGTCTGTATCCTACATCCCATCTCTCCCTCAGAATATCTCTCCCTCTGTCTGTACACCTCCCCCTCTCGTCCATTCCCTCCCCCACCCTCTTTCTGACCTTCCATTCCCCTCTTACCGTCTTCTCCTCCTTCTCCTCTGTCTGTCCCCCTCTTGTCTCTGTACATACTCTCCTTCCCCATCTCTCTGACAATCTCTTCCTCCTTCTCTTTAGGTCCCTCGCTGTATATATGCTTCTCCCACATCTCTCCGACTACCTCCTCCTCCCTCCCCCCTATATTGTGTATCTCCAAACCCCACCACCCTCTTTTCATCTCGTACTCCGGTTCTTATATGTCTATTTTCTCCTCCCACTCTCCATCTCTCCATTTCCTTCTCCCCTATGTCTCTCTGTCCATCTCCTATTGCCACATCTGTTCCTCTCCTCTCACCTTCCCTGTCCATCTCTTCCTCCGTCCTCCCTCTGTTCATCAGTGCCATCTGCAGGTATTCCTCCTGGAATGTATCATTACTACTCACACAATACGCCTGTTGTGCAGGGAAGTGAGTGTGTTATCAGGCCTTCCCGGCGTCACGCCCATCCCAATGGCAGGTAGGTAGGTTCTATCCCCACAGTACTCCTGCGCAGACAATAAATATTATGTGTAACAAATTGGATTGGAGTCGACCCATTTGTTTCAGCAGAGGGGTAGAAAACACACACACACACATAGATTGACACATACATACATACATTTCTACATTTCTATATATGTCTGTGATGAAAATGGCCACGGAAGGCTACATTAGCCGTCACTAGCGAGAGTGACAGAAGAATCATTATTACCAACAGTGACACAATAGAAGAATACTTCTACATCTACCGCAGAAGTGTTCGTCCACTATGGAAGAGCACTGGTATTTCACCCAGAGTGTTGGTCCGTATCGACAAGTGCGAGACCATTTCACGAGAGGCGCGGGGTGGCGCTGCCGCAAACACTGTGCTCTGGCTGGTGTGGTCCGAATATCGGGCGACAGCCGGAACCGCACCGCTGCCATTGCAGCCAGAGGGTCTCTGTGAACGCGAACGTTGGCGACCGTGGACGTGCTTCACGCTGCAGTCACGTACTCTGCTTCTTTGTACACCACTGCTATAGTTCACGACAGTAAACTGATAACTCTGCTAAATCTCTACACCGATACCCACACCTGTACACCTCAATACACTTTCAGCCCGCCTGGGCAGCTGTGGGGTCAGGAGGGCTGAATGCCAACCGAAGAGGACCGGGTTCGATTCCTGCCCATGTCGGGAATTTCCACCGTTGTTGTTGCTGTTGCTGATATCTCCAAAAAAAAAAATGATTCAAATGGCTCTGAGCACTATGGGACTTAACATCTGAGGTCATCAGTCCCATAGAACTTAGAACTACTTAAACCTAACTAACCTAAGGACATCACACACATCCATGCCCGAGGCAGGATTCGAACCTGCGACCATAGCAGTCCCGCGGTTCCGGACTGCAGCGGCTAGAACCGCACGGCCACCGCGGCCGGCGCTGTATCTGCATGTCAATTCTTTGTACATTTACCATGCATTTCACATGAGTTGTTCGCATTACAAGATACCTAGTACAGTTCCCTTTTCTCTTGAACTGAATTTTATAGAATGTTTGTATTTGGTCACTAACAAGAAGAGATAGGGGAATTATCATAATGACGGGAACTGAGACGGAAATACGTGTAATCATCAATTGTTAGCTCATTTCTAATAGGGTGACGGATGACTGTGAGAAGAAATTTCAGTAATTCAATATCAGTATTTGATTAGCATTGCAGTGAGTGTTTAGGAAGTATCGGACGTGGTAACATGAATCTAGAATAAATGTAGGCTCTTGTATTCACCGTGAGATGTGCATTCAAGGCTGCAGCAACGGCGGCCGATCAGTAGTATCATAGTATTAGTAAAAAATAATTTAACTTGTTGCTCGCCGTTATAAGAGGCTGCGAGAACATGTAAAAAGCAGTGTTAGGATAAGGAACTATAATATTAATTAGAAATGTTGTACCTTTCAAGTAAATATTATAAGTCTAAATAATACAAATAAAACAAAGTGAGACCACTTAACGGTCATAGCTTAGACAGAGAAAGCCTACGAGATAGTGACACAGGAACCTAACCAAGGCTTAGAAAATGTCTTTTAAACAAAATCACAACGAAATTCCTATCATAAAGTCTGCACTTTTGACGAATACACATTCAACGTTATCTGAGAGTCTGTTAGGCTTGTATGCTTTTTACGTATTGTTCTATGGTTCTACATGTCAAAGCATCATCCACCATCAGCCTCACTCAGCCATTAACGCTTCCCACCCGATGATCTGTATGCTGCTTCTACGAGACAGCGTGCAGTAGTATTAAGCACCATGGCTGAATAATTCAAACGGTATCGCTGAAGGTGTGAGACAAACGGTCGTTACAGTCCTTCATTGACAGCAGTAATAAGATGTCAGTAAGACACGTTTCGTTGGTTAATAAGTAAGCGAAAATGAGGGGACATCATAGGGGCTTACAAGCGTCAGTAGAGTCAGTGTATTACTGATTAAAAGCATTTAAACCATCCTTAAGAAGATTTCGGTATGGTAAGTTCCGGACGTCCGCAGTTTCTACAGAAGAAACGTTCAATAGAATTCGCAGTGTAGTTGGCAGCAGAGCAGTGCATTAAGAGTTTTGTGATAACAATCATCTAACGTGAAAAAGAAGCTGCTATCATGTAAAAAGTTCTGTTTCAGCAGAAGCTGGGTGCAGAATGTGCTGCCAAGTTCATTCACCTCAGATAGTTTACGCATCACCCACTGATTTCCATGGCGTCGTTATGTAATTGTAGAATCAGAAACAAACAATGGAGGCTTAGCTGTGTAAAAAACAGTACTTTTGTTAATCGACTGTCTCCGGTAAAATTTAGATATAACATTTTGGTTGAAGGAAAAAGTAATTCTGAAACGGTTTTGTAAAATGTGAAACTGAGTGATGCAAAAGTGACACTTTCTTTGTCGGATGTTGCGACAGGAAGCCACAAGGGGCAGTTCCTTGTTAATGTCGACAATATGTGGCCGACACATGCCAATCGAGCCGGCCGAAGTGGTCGTGCGGTTAAAGGCGCTGCAGTCTGGAACCACAAGACCGCTACGGTCGCAGGTTCGAATCCTGCCTCGGGCATGGATGTTTGTGATGTCCTTAGGTTAGTTAGGTTTAACTAGTTCTAAGTTCTAGGGGACTAATGACCTCAGCAGTTGAGTCCCATAGTGCTCAGAGCCATTTGAACCATGCCAATCGAATAATACTACAATCGTTCTGAGTCTGCGATGTTCTCCAAGAAATCCTATAATCAAAATCACAGGAACTGTATTATTTCGAAACTTACGACCTCATTTCTGTCATATCACTACCGCAACTTTTGATTCATTCTGTAATCATCGAGCTACGCTTAAACGATGCTGTTCCATTAAATCATTATATGTACGAACGGCTTCGTGTTATCTTTCATCAAACTTTATTTTTCGGGTTCAAAACAGTAGTCACAAGACTGATGATTGCAAAGATATATGATCGGTTTCTTCATATCGTGTTGTTCAGCACCTAAGTCACAATACAGTGTTACCTGCACCCGATAGCGTCCCAGATATGTTACACCGATCTTCTGACAGGACTAGCTAACATGCTGGCATGCTGGAAAACTTGATCGCCGTGGTGGTGTCGTGTCGTTGAGGGAGTAAGGACTGCTGTATGCCCGATAGATTAGATTACTTCGTGCGGTGGATTTTGCTAAGGTTAACCGATGGTGGGCCGATTGCTCATTCCCTGGCCTCGGATGGAAAGCAAGCTTTGATTAATGCTGAGAACGGAACTCGGTAGGACTGCTCAGAGAAAAGGGTAGAATTGGCTTACATTACACGGAAGTATCCCCGACACATTTGTCTGAATTCAAGTCTCCCACTACGATGTCCTAACTCGACACTCTCTAAGTCCAATATGCGGCCCACTTCAGCCGAGGCTAGTGCAGTAAACTTAGTCCTAATCAGACTTACGAGCGTCTACAGTGTAATCTGCTGGTAACTCGTCCTGCTCTCTTCAGTAGTACAGGACGGTCATAATTACACTCCTGCCCATTAAAATTGCTACACCACGAAGATGATGTGCTACAGACGCGAAATTTAACTGAAAAGAAGAAGATGCTGTGATATGCAAATGATTAGCTTTTCAAAGCATTCACACAGGGTTGGCGCCGATGCCGACACCTACAACGTGCTGACATGAGGAAAGTTTCCAACCGATTTCTCATACACAAACAGCAGTTCACCGGCGTTGCCTGGTGAAGCGTTGTTGTGATGCCTCGTGTAAGGAGGAGAAATGCGTACCATCACGTCTTTGACTTTGATAAAGGTCGGATTGTAGCCTATCGCAATTGCCGTTTATCGTAACCCGACATTGCTGCTCGCGTTGGTCGAGATCCAATGACTGTTAGCAGAATATGGAATCGGTGGGTTCAGGAGGGTATTACGGAACGCCGTGCTGGATTCCAACTGCCTCGTATCACTAGCAGTCGAGAAGACAGGCATCTTATCCGCATGGCTGTAACGGATCGTGCAGCCGCCTTTCGATCGCTGAGTCAACAGACGGGGCCGTTTGCAAGACAACAGCCATCTGCACGAACACTTCGACGACGTTTGCAGCAGCATGGACTATCAGCTAGGAGACCATGGTTGCGGTTACCCTTGACGCTGCATCACAGAGGGGAGCGGATGCGATGGTGTACTTAACGACGAACCTGGGTGCACGAACGGCAAAACGTCATTTTTTCGGATGAATCCATGTTCTGTTTACAGAATCATGATGGTCGCATCCGTGTTTGGAGACATCGCGGTAAACGCACATTGGAAGCGCGTATTCGTCGTCGCCATACTGGCGTATCACCCGGCGTGATGGTATGGGGTGGCATTGGTTACACGTCTCGGTCACCTCTTGTTCACATTGACGGCACTTTGAACAGTGGACGTTACGTTTCAGATGTATTACGACCCGTGGCTTAACCCTTCATTCAATCCCTGCAAAACCCTACATTTCAGCAGGATAATGCACGACCGCATTCTGAAGGTCCTGTACAGGCCTTTCTGGATACAGAAAATGTTCGATTGCTGCCCTGGCCAGCAAATTCTCCAGATCTCTCACCAATTGAAAACGTCTTGTCAATGGTGGCCGAGCAATTGTCTCGTGACAATATGCCAGTCACTACTCTTGATGAACTGTGGTATAGTGTTGCAGCTGCAAATTCAGCTGTACCTGTACACGCCATCCAAGCTCTGTTTGACTCAATGCCCAGGCGTATTAAGGCCGTTATTACGGCCAGATGTGGTTTTTCTGGGTACTGATTTCTCAGAATCTATGCAGACAACTTGCGTGAAAATGTAATCACATGTCAGTTCTAGTATAATATATATTTCCAATGAATACCCGTTTATTATCTGCATTTCTTCTTGGTGTAACAGTATTAATGGTCGGTATTGTAAACAGCTCCATTTGCACTCAGCACTACTCGTAGAAGGAGTGGAAGCGTGATGGACTCCGCATTTCCTATACTTTCCCTGCCTTACGTCGTTGAACCCTGGAACCGAGAGGCTAGTCACATGCCGCCGCTGCGCGTCCCAGGCTTGTTATTGAGTTCAAATATTAGCTTGTCCCTTCCGGAGTCAAGAACTTTTTCATAAACTGAAATTCATAAACTGTATTAATGGTTTCGTTGGAATATTTCTTACATTCGCTACAGGGAAAAGATATCAAACATAATGGGGGTTGAGTGGTCCGCAGCTGCCATAGTGCCTTCTATTTTTAGCACAGGCACCGCAGAAGCCTAAGCGAATGTCTCCTATACCATAATATTGTCATCAAAGTTCGAAATCGGTGGTGCTGTGCGTGTTTCAAGTAGCTGGTGGTTAGGCTTACGGCGTATCTGGACAAGACCATTGACGTGGTGTAGCAAAAGAAGTACTTATTCCGACCAGGCAATACAATTCCATTTATCCATGATCCTATCTCGCAGAACCCGTACCCATTCCATCCAAAGTCAACGATGTCGTTGGATCAGCATGCGAATACGTAGTATTCGTCTCCCTCAGTGTACATGTTAAACAATGTGCGATGAACGGTACGTTCCTAAACATTTGTGTCTGTACCAGTACTGCACTGCCCGCCGTCCTCTCTCCGCAAATGCTCAAGACAGCAGCATGCAAAAATCCGACCAGCTTTGCCTTTTCCAAGACGTTGGTTCATAGGCAATAGGAAATAACCATATTCGTAATAACTAGTCGGTGAGATTCTCACTGGCAGCTTTAGAAAAGAGAACGGTATCCGCCAAAGTAAAGTCTAAAGTGCGGTGATCCCGGCGGAGGTTCGAGTCCTCTCTCGCGCATGGGTGTGTGTGTGTTTGTCCGTAGGATAATTTAGGCTAAGTAGTGTGTAAGCTTAGGGACTTATGACCTTAGCATTTAAGTCCCATAAGATTTCACACGTATTTGAAAATTTTTTTAAAGTCTAAAGGTTGACTGTATCCACCATAGCTATCGATACCATTACGTCGACATCTAGTGTCCTTCGAATGTGAATGACTTGGCTGTGTTCTCTTCCTACTCCAACCTTACGATAGCGATTTTCTAATTGCAGCTGACTACCAGAAGGTTGGAAGTAGGGTGGATAAATCAGAATCATTTATTCCGCCGAGAAATCTGTGTGCATGTGTTCTTTTTCACAGTTCACGTTCGGTTCCTTTAAATATTCCTGTGTTGAAAAACGGAGAAAACAAAATTACGGACAAATGATGAAGCTCTTGGGCATCATATATTATTTTAAACTTAATTTGATGGCCACGCCTTCGAGACGTGAAAACTATGTCCCTAAAAATTTTAATTTTTTAAAATGGCTGAGGCGTAATTTGTGGAGAGCACACCGAACATTACTCTTGTGTTTTACTGAGCTACCTGTTACTTTGCCTTGTTTATGGACGCACGGTGTATGGGTTCGCTAGAGGGTCCTATCTGAAAGAGCTGGACCTCGGGCGCCGTGTAAGCATTAGGCTGCCAACGGGATCTTTAGATGCAGCCCCATACCAAGTAGTAGCGCTGAGGCAGGCGAGCTGCCACGTAATATCAGGCACTAGTTCCTTATGGTGTCATAGGCCTAAATTACGATATCCAGGCCGGCCGCAGTGGCCGAGCGGTTCTAGGCGCTACAGTCTGGAACCGCGCGACCGCTACCGTCGCAGGTTCGAACCCTGCCTCGGGCATGGATGTGTGTGATGTCCTTAGGTTGGTTAGGTTTAAGTAGTTTCAAGTTCTAGGGGACTGATGACCTCAGGAGTTAAGTCCCATAGTGCTCAGAGCCATTTGAACCATTTGACGATACTAGGCCACAGACAGCCGCATATCATACTGTTACTCGGTAACCACTGGAAGAACATCTTAATGATCGACAGAGCACATCGTGCGCCAAATGAATTCCCTATAAGGATTATCTATTAGAAACTGATGTGGTTGATTTTCAAGTTTTACCTTAAGGTAGGAGCTGATCTTCAACTTGGCTCTTAAACACCGCCTGAATTAATTTTTACTTAAGAAATTTGAAGAAAGTTTTTAGTTTAAAGTTTTTTTATAACATTTTAAATAGGCATCATAGATCTAAGGTAGCGCACAAGAGCACTCCCTTCCCTATTCAGTAGTGTTCCCGAACGTCTCTTCAGGATTCGCCTGCCCATGAATAAGCAGTATTAATTGCAGGGCATCATGCGACCCTGGAGGGATTGTTGCAGGTTAGACGTCTTCAGAGAAAAAACTGTCTCATTTGCTGCGATCCCGTAGTGTCTTGCAAGGCAGCGAATGTACCGAGCATAGAAATGTGTGTGTGTGAAATCTTATGGGACTTAACTGCTAAGGTCATCAGTCCCTAAGCTTACACACTACTTAACCAAAATTATTCTAAGGACAAACACCCACACCCATGGCCGAGGGACGACTCGAACCTCCGCCGGGATCAGCCGCACAGTCCATGACTGCAGCGCTTGAGACCGCTCGGCTAATCCCGTGCGGCCGAGCATAGAAAATCATCTGCTTAAACCAAGGGAAACTGCTGTTTCAGAAGCAAGGAATGTATCCATCAATGTACGTGGCATCGGGCATATGGCGAAACGAAAAAGCAGATCAGAGAACCAAGGAGTCCTGCAGGTAACTTGACGTAACACAAGGTGGCATTCGCCGCTACTCGTTGCTCTTTGCCTCAGCGACCCTGCGAGCAGCAACGTGCGAACCAATGGCGTGATCTCAAAGTAGAGGAGGTTTCACTACTGGGTTAATGTTCGTTCAACTCAAACGTCCTGGGTTCGGTGGAGAACGAGGCTGCCGCCCTCGCAACTACAACCCATCGATCCGGCAGTGCCTGCATGCCGCCAGCGGTCACGGTATGTCCTCGCACTGTCGGATCTCACTGCTGCTCCGTCCCAACCGAACTCGCTGACACACTCTGACCCGGAAAAACTTTACATTCCTCCAAAGATAGTACCACTGTACTAGGTATCGATAACCGCAGCTGCTCCCACTCATGGACAGACAACGCTAGTGAACGTAGTGGCGCCAGTAAACACAAGAAGAAAACGAGACGCCACTATCCCTATTACACAATGCCAACCTACCAATGGCACCAATACGAGTCGCAACACAGCTCACCAACCATAACGGAAATCGATTAGGTTGGTGCAGTTCCCACGAATGATGTAAGTTGCCATTTGTCATTCGTGCCCCAGATCACCTTACAATGTATGTATTTCCCCTCTACTGGAATATGGTATGTGGGAACAAAGTTTATGGCTCCAAGAACCAGGAAGTGGCAGTTTGTGTATGTGTGTGTGAATGTGTGATTCTGCTGCTTTTACCTAGCCTTTTGGTTGGGGCTGTCTAGACCTCCATGTCGTGCGCCCGCAGCAGCGTGTTACGTTCATCACCAACCTGAGCCGCTTGTGTGTGGCCGGCCTGTTGCAGCTACGACGCGCGGCGCAAGTCGTGGGAGGGACCCTCCGGCCCGCACTGGAAGCACCCCCAGCTGCTGGGCGAGCGCGGCTTCTTCCGGACGGTGGCGACGCCGGCGGCGCTGTCTCTCAGCGACGTCGCGGAGTCCGACGAGGGCGTCTACCGCTGCCGCGTCGACTTCCGCCGCTCCGCCTCCAGGATACAGCGGGTCCGACTCACCGTCATCGGTACGCTCCTAACGTTACAAGTAGATACTGAACACCTGCCAACCATGTGGAGCTTACTCGCAACCCTGTGGCGTCACCAAGACACAGGGTGGCAAAAACATGTGTCAGAAACCTTAGTGATTTATTCTTGGCATCAGACTACAATGATGTGCCAAACTTAAACTTAGCTGTCACTGTGTAGTGATTTGAATCATTGGGGAAAGCTGGCAATTTTTATGTACGTCCGTATTCACGAAAACACAGTAATCCGTCTACAATGTTTGCTGTGTTCCGTGAATTACACTATCGCTGTTTTTGACTTACGATCATTATTCTTTGCAGTGAGAAACAGATAATGATGAAGACTTGCGAATAATGTAACCTGTCATGTATTCCTTCTCATTGATGTTGAAGGGTGCCGCCTCGCGGACGACAACGTACTGGCATCAGTCTACTACTAAGAATGCCATCGAACGTAAAATATAGTGCTGTGTTAGAATCTCTTCGTAACTGATCTCTCACATTTCAAAGAAGGCCCCACCTTTCCTCAACCTCATAAACGGCAGCCATTAGGCCTACTGGTGTCACTGTAAATACCGAATAAAGTGGGACAAAACATCTTCCAAGGAAAGCAGTGGCCCTTCCTAGAATTGGATTTATAATAACAAAACACCTATGCATTGGGCTGTGGCCAAAAAAGGGGAGCATTTCTGACAGTATCTGAGATAAACATGCATCTACAGAAAGCTGTATCATAAAATGGTATGCGCAGGAAACCACATGTGTCAAATATCCACTGGAGAGCACATATTTCAAACCACACTATGCCTTGATGGGACGGAATTAGCTTCGCTAATATACAAACAATGGGAAATAATAAAGGGAAGATCTCACACAGATCGTCATTTAGATCAGTTATAAGTAACGGACGTCTGAAGAACGGCAGAAGGATCCTACCATCGTCCCACTACGAGCCAGGGCGGTAATTAGCGATGCCGTGGGGCGCAATATCGGGACCTGTCGTCCTGTAGAGACGGATCACAGTGGGGATTATTTCAATAGTTGGGCTGCCAGTTTCATCCAACATGGCAAACAATGTAACCAGTTTCAAAATGCGATTGTGACCTACAAAACCTCGTATGGATCCCAGTCGTTTCAGCTGTATGCAATTCAGCATCTGATACAACCTTTGGAGAAGATGCTACTGAATGGAGATTCACCTGGAAAAAAAACTTTTTTAATATCTGATCGTTATGCAGAAGGTTTTGGTTAATGTGCATTTGACCATAAAAATCGACCACAGGCTGGAACACAATATGATCCCCAACAGCCTTCTGATATAAATTACATCTCTCTGACAGGTCTTACAAATGACTTTGTACAACATCTGTAAATAAATTTTGTGTATTGGACTATATGATATGTGCCACTAAGCCAGTTAGGACCGCGCGATTGTTACTTTAGTTCTATTCTTAACCGCAGGTTAATGGTGACTGTTTTTACCTCTTCCCTTTCCGCCGGCCGCGGTGGCCGTGCGGTTCTAGGCGCTCCAGTCTGGAGCCGCGCTGCTGCTACGGTCGCAGGTTCGAATCCTGCCTCGGGCATGGTTGTGTGTGATGTCCTTAGGTTAGTTAGGTTTAAGTAGTTCTAAGTTCTAGGGGACTAATGACCACAGCAGTTGAGTCCCATAGTGCTCAGAGCCATTTGAACCATTTCTTCTCTTTCCACAGTCCCGCCCCAACGACCCAAGATCTACGATGAGCGTGGGGTGGAGGTGGGACCTGTTGCCGGCCCTTACCAAGAAGGAGGACAAGCACGCCTCACCTGCGTTGTCTACGGTGGTGAGTAACCTCCCATACGTACAAGTGGAATACTTATATACCGCAAAATTGCTAACGGTTTCGGTAGTACACTGTAATTTTTAATAGTTTGTGGCAAGGTGCATTGTATCATCCCGAAATATTACTAGGCCGCTATCAGAGACGACGATATTACCGAGCTTTTGCTATTAGCCAAACAAAAGCTCCGTTTGGTCTAGGAGTGTAAAATTTCACATGATCAAATTTAGAAGTAAGCGCCCGCCATGTGATAGGAAAAGGTTGAAGACGTTGATACTGCAGTAGACAACAGCGAATAGTGCTCCGGTCGCTGGTTCGAATCCTGCCTCGGGCATGGATGTGTGTGATGTCCTTAGGTTAGTTAGGTTTAAGTAGTTCTAAGTTCTAGGGGACTTATGACCACAGATGTTGAGTCCCATAGTGCTCAGAGCCAGAGCCGAATAGTGCTCCACAACGAGGCTTGGCGTCAACACTGCCTCCAAGACTGGAGAAAATTGGATATTACCGAGCTTTTGCTATTAGCCAAACAAAAGCTCCGTTTGGTCTAGGAGTGTAAAATTTCACATGATCAAATTTAGAAGTAAGCGCCCGCCATGTGATAGGAAAAGGTTGAAGACGTTGATACTGCAGTAGACAACAGCGAATAGTGCTCCGGTCGCTGGTTCGAATCCTGCCTCGGGCATGGATGTGTGTGATGTCCTTAGGTTAGTTAGGTTTACATAGTTCTAAGTTCTAGGGGACTTATGACCACAGATGTTGAGTCCCATAGTGCTCAGAGCCAGAGCCGAATAGTGCTCCACAACGAGGCTTGGCGTCAACACTGCCTCCAAGACTGGAGGAAATTGGATAGAGATGCAAAGCTGCCTTGAATGATACAAGTGCGTTGTTGAGTTGAGTTTATGACTGTAAGAAATAAAAGTCTTCTGGTAATATGGAGCATGTGGCTTGTTCTGTCACTTTGCAAGCGATATAACGAATTCCACTCAGAGCGCGGTAACAAGAACAAGGAACATTTTGTTACTGATGTCGTCTACCTTTGTGCTTTCAGTAAACCAATTCACACTGACAACAGGAACCACATTTTTCATTGTAAAGCCAAATAGCTAACCACCTCTGCACCAGAATGAAATAAACTAAACACCAGATAAAGTGACATAATCAAGGCAGAATGAAACATATCTATCTCCGCAAAACCCAACAGGTTAAATACTGCATAAAGATATCTCAAAAATGAACATATAGAAAAGTGACATCGAAGAAATTTTGGGTAACAGACGGAATATCTCAACTGGTTGACGAAAGAAAAGAAAAGAAAAACGTTCAGAAAAAGGCAACAATGCAGCAATATAAGTCACTTACAGTTTGTAATTAAGAAGGGGAAAGATGTGCAACGGCAGTGACATAGGAACGAACGTTAATGAATTTAAAAAGATATGGTTATCGCAAGGTTAGATTCAACACGAGGAAATGTGGAACTAACTTTCAGAGACTTATAAGCAAAGGCTTTGAAAAAACACTGAGCAAGCAATTCCGTTAACACAGAGAAGAGATCAGTTTGGAGAAAGGTGTACAATGAGGGATTCTTTGACGTAGGCGGACTGTCTGATAACGTCACAGAAGAAGAAAGGAGTTTCGATTAGGACGACTTACGGGATGCTGTATTAGAGTCAAAGTGTGACAAAGTTTAAGATCGCTTTCCATTAAAAAAACCATAGATAAAATGCTTTGAGAACTTTTAAAATCACTGGGAGAAATAATGTTGGTATAATCTGTATGACTAGAGACATACCTTCGAAAATTCCGAACAATAATGTCTCAACAACCCTGAAGACAGCCAGGAACGAAAAAAGCGAGGACAGTCGTACAATCTACTTGACTGCTGATATATCCAAGCTTCTGACGAGAACAATACACGAAAGAGAACCAAATCTTCAAGATAGGCGAAGTTTTGCAGGAGCTCGAAATCTACCGTGGATTTTAATACGAAATACTTTTAATAGTTTCCACAACGAATCTGTCTCGAAATCAGACAAGAAACCCAAACATATTCTGGTGGAATGTAAAGTACGAGGAGTGTTCAGTAAGTAATGCAGCACATTTTTTGATGAAAGCATATTGGTTTTATTCGGAATTCGACTCTTGTGGCCACAAACCCTATTTTTTAATCTGATCACCGTTCAATGCGAGGGCCTTTCGCAACATTGCGGGGAGGGTCTACATGTCCACATGGAACCACTGTACTGGTCGTCGTGGGAGCCATCGTCTGGCTACATCAACAACGATCCTATCATCAAATGGCTCTGAGCACTATGGGACTTAACATATGAGGTCATCGTCCCCTAGAACTTAGAACTACTTAAACCTAACTAACCTAAGGACATCACACAACACCCAGCCATCACGAGGCAGAGAAAATCCCTGACCCCGCCGGGAATCGAACCCGGGAACCCGGGCGTGGGACGATCCTATCATCCATCTACTCCTTCCCACGGAGTGCATTCTTCACTGTGCCAATCCGATGAAAGTCTAAAGTCCAAGACCCGGGCTGTAGGATGTAAGAACTGTTTTGTGAGCTCCTCTCGCGTGCGCAGACTTTGCGTTTTGACTGAGAAATTGGTTTTCATTTTTGTGGCGACGAACACGCTGAAGTCGTTTCTTCAGTTTCCCGAGGGTAGTACAATATGCATCACACTTTACCGTTGCACCATACGGGAGGCAGCAGAACCCCTTCACATTTCCAGAAGACCGTCACCATGGCTTTGATGGCTGACCGTGAGGCTTTGAACTTTTTCTTCGAACGGAAGGTGGTGTGGCGCCACTACATGGATTACTGTTTTGTTTCCGGTTAGAAGTGATGAACACATGTTCCATCGCCTGTGACCATGTTCGACAAAAGATTGCAATAATCATCCTCATAACGCCCAAGAAATTCCGCACATAAGGTCCTAAAGCGATGTAGCACACACCTTTGAGTACCTTAACTGGTGGATGAGGTTGTCAGCAGTACTAACAGAGACGCCCAGTTGTGCAGTGAAGTTAGTGATCTGTCGATCACCTCGAATGACAGTGGTGTGCACATTCCAACGTTGTAGGAATCAAAGCTGCGTGCGGCCGTAGTGCACGTGGGAGATCGGACAGGTTCGCACGACGTTGTTGCGGTGGTGACAGACATTCTGCATGTCGAGTCACCGTGCTTTTGTTTATTGCCAGGTCTCCGTAGACATTCTGCTAACGCCTATGAGTATCAGCTGTACTTTGGTTTTACGTCACAAGAAACTCAATGACAGCTCTCAGCTTGGAACGCATCGCCTTTACAGACGCTACTATGAAGGCGACGTATAGCGCCGCCGCATATCGGTACTTCATGAAATTGAAGGGCTGAGCGTGAATACTCCACGGTATCCCACAACGAATTCCGCATTTTTTTTTCAGCCGACGTTGGACGAGAAAAGAAAATGTGTTGCAGCACTTACTGAACGCCCGTAAAACACCAGCGGCAAGGCAGAATCAGTACCTTCACAGCTTCTTAACTACGATCATGAGTAATTTAGAGGTACACTACTGGCCATTAAAATTGCTACACCACGTAGATGACGTGCTACAGTCGCGAAATTTAACCGGCAGGAAGAAGATGCTGTGATACTTAAATGATTAGCTTTTCAGAGCATTCACACAGGGTTGGCGCCGGTGGCGATACCTACAACGTGCTGACATGACGAGAGTTTCCAACCGATTTCTCATACACAAACAGCAGTTGACCGGCGTTGCCTGGTGAAACGTTGTTATGATGCCTCGTGCTAGGAGAAGAAATGCGTACCATCACGTTTCCGACTTTGATAATGGTCGGATTGTAGCCTATTGCGATTGCGGTTTATCGTATCGCGACATTGCTGCTCGCGTTGGTCGAGATCCAATGACTGTTAGCAGAATATGGAATCGGTTGGTTCAGGAGGGTAATACCGAACGCCATGCTGGATCCCAATGGCTTAGTATACTAACAGTCGAGATGACATGCATCTTATCTGCATGGCTGTAACGGATCTTGCAGCCACGTCTCGATCCCTGAGTCAACAGATGGGGACGTTTGCAAGACAACAACCATCTGCACAAAAGTTCGACGACGTTTGCAGCAGCATGGACTATCAGCTCGGAGACCATCTCCGCGGTTACCCTTGACGCTGCATCACAGACAGGAGCGCCTGCGACGGTGTACTGCACGAATGGCAAAACGTCATTTTTTCGGATGAATCCAAGTTCTAATTGCAGCATCATGATGGTCGCGTTCGTGTTTCGCGACATCGCGGTGAACGCACACTAGAACAGTGTATTCGTCATCGCCACACTGGCGTATCACACGGCGTGATGGTATGAGATGCCATTGGTTACACGTCTCGGTTTCCTCTTGTTCGCATTGACGGCACTTTGAACAGTGGACGTTATATTTCAGATTTGTTACGACCCGTGGCTCTAGCCCTCATTCGGCCCCTGCGAAGCCCTAAATTTCAGCAGGATAATGCACGACTGCATGTTGCAGGTGCTGTACGCGCCTTTCTGGATACAGAAAATGTTCGACTGATGCCCTGGTCAGCACATTCTCCAGATCTCTCACCAATTGAAAACGTCTGGTCACTGGTGGCCGAGCAACTGGCTCGTCAGAATACGCCAGTCACTACTGTTGATGTACTGTGGTATCGTGTTGGAGCTGCATGGGGAGCTGTACCTGTACACGCCATCCAAGCTCTGTTTCACGGAATGCGCAGGCATATCAAGGCCGTTATTACGGCCAGAGGTGGTTGTTCTGGGTACTGATTTCTCAGGATCTATGCACCCAAATTGCGTGAAAATGTTATCACATGTCAGTGCTAGGTTAATATATTTGTCCAGTGAATACCCGTTTATCATCTGCATTTCTCCTTGGTGTAGCAATTTTAATGGGCAGTAGTGTAGATATCCACACAGCAGCGAAGCAGCTTCAGGATGTCATTCGGTCAAGAATTTATAGCAATTGTGCTGCTTTGAGAATACGACGATAATAATAGCTCCGTACTTAACAATGATATACAACCGCTCGGTAGTCGAAAGTTCCGAACCTAAACACTGAAAAGTTTGACAGTCCAGGTCAGTACTCAAGAAGGGAAGTTGGTGTAATCCGACGATTTACAAATCGATGTAGCTGATGACGATTTGTAGGAGAATTTTGGAACTCAGTTCAAACACTGAGCACTATCTCTAAGAAATGGATCCGTTGACACACGCCAGCACGGATTCAGAAATTAGCTATCTTGTAAAACACGACTGGCTCTTTCTTCTCACGAAGTAATGATTGCTTTCGACAGGAGTCTCACATTGGATCCACATTTCTAGATTTCCAAAAGGCTTTTGCTACCGTAACTCACAAGCGGCTTCTAATCAAAGTGCGTACCTATAGAGTATCGTTTCAGTTGTGCCACTGGTTTCGTGACTTCCTGTCAGACATGTCGCAATTCGTAGTAACTGACGTCATAGACTAAAACGGAAGTGATATATGTCGTTCAGCAGGAAGTGTTAAAGAACCCCTGCTGTTGCTAGTCTATACTAACGAGTCAGCAGATTATGCTGTCGTTTAGCGTCCAATAACGGCACCAGAAGATGAATTGCAAAATGATGCGGTCAAGATATCTGTACGCAGCGAAAACTGGCATTGACTCTAAATAATGAAACGCGCGAGGTCATCCACATGATCACTAAAAGGAATTCGTTAAATTTCGGAGACATGATAAATCACGAAAAACTGAAGGGTGTCAATTTCACACAATGCACAGAGATTACGATTTAACTTGGAATAATAACATAAAAAATGATGTGGGGTAGGTCTGTCAAAGACTGCGTTTTCTTGGCAGAACACTAAGAAGATGGAACAAATATACTAAATGGAGTGCCTACACTACACTTGTCTATCCTCTACCGGAATATTGCCGTGCTGCATGGGATTCTTATCAGATAGGATTGAGGGAGGACATATAAAAAGTTCATGAAAGGATACTCGTTTTGTACTATGACAAAACAGACTAGAGATATGGGGTGGCAGTCATTAAAACAAAGTCATATATCGTTGCGGCAAGACCTTTTCACGAAAGTTCAGAATGGTTCAAATGGCTTTGAGCACTATGCGACTTAACTTCTTAGGTCATCAGTCGCCTAGAACTTAGAACTAATAAAACCTAACTAACCTAAGGACATCACACACATCCATGTCCGAGGCAGGATTCGAACCTGCGACAGTAGCGGTCGTTCGGCTCCAGACTGTAGCGCCTAGAACCGCACGGTCACTCCGGCCGGCCTTTTCGCAAAAGTCAGTCTCCAACTTTCTCCTCCGATTGCGAAAATATTTGGTGACGACTACCTACGTGGGAAGAAATGAATATCGTTATTAAACATAAGTAACCAGAGCTCGCACGGAAAGATTTAATTGTTCGTTTTTCCTATGTTCGAGCTGTGTCACGGTTGAGAAATCCTGTGAAAATGGCTCAATGAATCCTCTCCCCGCACTTACCGGTAAGCGTGAATTGTAGAGGAGTTACTTAGATATAGCGTATCCCTTGGATGAGGATAAGGTTTCAATGAGCAGTTCTAAAACTACACACAAAATAGAAGTAAGACTTCAGAAAAATCAAAACTTTTAGATTGCTACCCCTTTGAAACATGTCGATGATGTAAAAGGTGTGGAAGATATCTGAAAGCATGATAAATGAAGATATACGCTTTAGGGAAAGATAAGTAATACGCAATGTATTGAAGACGCCTTAGGGAAAGATAGGTAATACGCAATTTATGCAAGAACCAAATAGGAACAATAACACTGGATGTTCATGAAAGAAGTCCCTGTATTGAACAGGGGATAGGTTAGGAATGCTGTCTTTTTATCAACCGTTCAATATTTATATGGAAGCAATTAAGAGCATAGATAGAAGTATGAGAAGTTGTATTAAAATTCAGGTTAAACTTGTCTCATTGTCAATATTCGGTAAGGACATATCTATCTTGAGTGAAAGTAAATTGCAGAGCCTATTCAATGGCGTGTAAATTCCACTAAGCTCTGAATATGGATTTAAAGTAAACGACGAAAGAGTGAAGTAGCAGAAATGAAATTAACGGCAAACTAGTAGGAAAGGGTGACTGAACACACGATAAAAACGGAAGTAGTACGGGAGGGATCCATAGGCGGCAAAAATGCAGATAATGACAGAGCTTGAAATACAACCAGCTTATGAATGAGGATGTCGGGAGAAAGCTCTACTATGTGATGGAGACACTGCGAGCGCTCCGTTTTCTGCATTCTTCCTCACAAGCAAGCGATACTGGGAAATGATAATAATCTTAGAAATGTAATTTGAAAGGGCGATCCTCAGTTTTCATCGTAGCGTCCTAATTACGTTTTTGCTGTCTTTTACGTAAATTACTTGAGAGAAAAGCAGAGTTATTTCCTTTGAAAGGCACACGGACGACCTCTAGCTTCCTCCTTGCCTAATCCAAGTTTGCGCTCCGTCTTTAATGATCTCATTGTGGATGAATCGTTAAGCCCTAATCCTCCTCCTCTTATTATGCCGACCTTCTGCCGAGCAAGTTTATGCTTTGTTTCCACCTATATTTTGATTCATGAAATGCATTGTTTAATCTCACATCCAGCCATTACGATTTGGGTATGTGTGCGGTTGTCCTGAATCCTTTAACGTAAATATCGCGGTGGCAGATTTGATTAGGAATCGATCGATTACTTTCACGACGAAGTCCAAACCAAGCTTGTGTCTAATTTGCTTTTCATAACATCCTCCCTTATGATAATTCTTGTGCTCATACTTGATGCTCAGTTACACGATTCACAATTAGTAGTAGCAACTACGAAATATCTATGGTTAAGTGTCCGAAGTGACGCGCAGTGTAATGACCAAATAAACTTATTGCTGATACCAGAATGAATTTCACAGAAAGAGTGCTAAAGAACGTAAGAATTGTCAACACAGTCTTGAGTATTGCCTCTCAGGTTCCAAAGGATTCACAGAGTTGACACAGACTATAGCAGGAAACAGTACATGCTGTCACAGTGACTTTTACTAAGTGCGAGATCGCCTCGAAGATCTCACCTGAGTCTTGTGGCATACTCTTCGTCGCAGAGAAAGATTCATTTTTCAAACTCTAAGATCGCATGTTCTACGAAGAGACAAGAAACATATTACTTGCGCCCATATCCAAGCCGATAAGCCACTTTGGCAATAATGTCAGCTAAAGTTCATCTAGCTTGAAGGCCCACCGGCAATCGTTCTCACTGCACATCATTCGCAAATGAAACTAGAAAGGGTGTTATAAGAATGGGCTAATAAGCTGGGTAGTTAAAAGAAGCCCATATATAATAAGCTATGCTCTATTTAATGAATTTTTATGACCATGTATTTAATTGAAAACGCAATCTGACCTCAAATGATTAATAAACTAGTCTCAGGCACTTGATTAAAATAGGCTCAGGGATGATAGAAATTAGGCTGGCATTATAACGCCAAATAATAAGAAACCACGTATCGAAAACCTACGCAATGAATTTTCTGATATGTGTACTTCAGCTTATTGCCAGAAGCGGTGCAGTGAGGCTGTTTCCTTGTACGTGTAATCAATTAATGTACACTCGAAAGAATAATTAGTCAAATGCTTCATTAAACAACTGAGATCCTGACGTAATCAAGAAGAAACACTCCATGTTCCGATAATAGATAACCACCGGGTACCTCGTTTCCACGTAATATCTCACTATAATACAGAAGCAGATTACAAACTTTCTGATGTCATCAGCGTTCCAGAACATCATTCAGTGACATACGTTAGTCCACCTGTAATTTGATTCATGCAAGAATGTAGTCATTATTAATCTGTTGCAATAGTACCATAGAACTATATTATTTCATTAATCATACCAAGACCTCTCACAGATACGACGAAGCCTGTAGCAACAGGTGTGAGCAACATAATGCCTCGGCACGTGAGATTATATTCTTCACGACTGTAAAAAAATAACACGGTGAGCGAAATAATTCACAGAAATGTCACTGATTGCAACCAGAAAAGAAAAATCTCATGGACCAGGCGGGTTCTCGATGTATATAATGTACAGATGAAACTCTAGAAAAGTTTACGATATGTCATAATATTAAGGCATGTCTCCCATAAAGACAATAAACCCTTTATAATGAAGGAGGGGATGCGAAGTTTGAATCTACAACACAATACTCACTACTACAATCAGCTACCATTTCAGGAAAAGTAAGCAGTCTAAGAGCCTTAGTGCCACCACGCACAAGGATGTCATTTCACGATATAGATCACTGCATCTTCTGTGCGTGGAACGAGCGCAAGGTAAATGTGAGGATATTTAGAACTGGCGACAGAGATAACCTACCCATCGCGTATCACTCACCACAGCAAGTAATAGTAAAGATATCACCCATTATCTCTGACATGTTAGCCGTCCGAACATCCTCCCCTCGGCCCCAGAACACACCAGACAGAACATGAAGGAGACCAGAGAAGAAGAGACCAAACAGCAGCTAACAGAATGGTTCGACTCCCGCGAACGTTTACTATTGGCTGATGGCCTTTACAGCCCACCAAAGATATGAACATGCTCCACTGGAGACACAAAGAGATAGCTAAAAGAGCTTGACTAGACTAATCGAAGCCGACCATAGCGAGAAATTG
Organism: Schistocerca nitens; assembly: GCF_023898315.1. Taxonomy (NCBI): domain Eukaryota; kingdom Metazoa; phylum Arthropoda; class Insecta; order Orthoptera; family Acrididae; genus Schistocerca; species Schistocerca nitens. Next base: position 186,976,202 of record NC_064618.1, on the reverse strand, counting down.
ATGAGATGTGCTGGATATTTTAAAAAACAAAAAATCAGTTGGCATACACGAATGTGCAATTGCACAGACAGCATTCATCAAGCCATCCTTGTTCATTTGAATAGATTTGCAATGTGCTCCAGAGGAGGCCACAACAAGACATTACCATGTGGTACAAGACCTCCTGACACAATGGTAAAAATAAAGAAGCTGTCTAATAATAAGAGAATTAATTTAAATAATGTTTTGTTAATGAATCCAGTAAAATATCATAATGAGAGAGCTTACTGGCTTCATACGATATAACACGAACTAAACTATTCCCTAAGTCCAGTACAATATTTTAAATAACATAGTGGCAAAGACTCCAGCCTTGTTATTAGAAATTATTAAGAACTTTGGCCCAAGTTATATAATCCATGATTCCGCTAATGATTTGCTTGATAGTGGAAACAATACGAAAAACGGGAAATACCAGTGTTAAAGTAAATAAAGTACTCCGAACAGTCTGATCTTAAAAGAAGTTAGCTACTTACGATTGATGAATGATTTATGTTATACATTGAATAAATTTTTAAATTTAGGCATATGATCAGAATCAAATGGAAGTGTTGTTTATGCTTTGGAATAGGCACACATATAACATTTTAACATAAATTTTAGGCTATAGCATTAAATTGAAATCAGAATACACGCTAATTCCTGTCAATATTTGCACATTTGGCTACAGAAATTATGGTTACTAAAGCATTACTCGAAATATATTAAAGAAATTGCAGACTGGAAGCATCAACTACGGCCTGAAGATTGCGTATTGAAGCGCCGGAACTGGCAGCTACAAAATAAAGAAAATAATAAGGACGGCTGTAGGCATTTCATTTTCTCACAGTAGGAAACAGCCATCGTCCCCAAGACCTCCTGTCAAAAGGATGGACATACAAAAACTTAATGAGGACCATCCGCCTTATACAGTTATTTAACAAGTCTGGTTGCTTAAGACTTGCGAATGGATTCAGTTCCCGAAAAATATGGTTACGTAGTTTTATGACAAACAAAACGTATCATGAAACAGAATAAAGCTCATCTGAAAATAATGAGAAATATTAGAAAACAATTATACCGTTTATCACCTTCATACGTGGTACTACTGAAAAACACGAAAGCCTAAGATAATGTCTTGTTAAAAAGTCTGTAAGGAAGGTTTTCTATGTACCGCCACTATTCTTCAACATCTAAGTCGAGAAGAAATGAAATAAGTGAACAAAATACCGGAATATGGATGAAAGTGTGAGAGATACAGAAATAATTGGCATATTTTGGAAGTGGCGTTCTGTCTTCATCGGATTTCCGATGGCCCTCTTTTCCTTTCATTTGCATGTATGCCGTGTTACACAAGTACACATGCAGATACTTCTTCCCCATATTCATAGTAGAATCTGTTACTTGCTGCTGAGTGAGCTTTATCTGCCTATGCTAATCTATCTATATGAAACTCTGCAAACTGTATTGAGAGGCAATTGTACACTGCCCTGCAAAACTTAAAGACGCGTTACATTAAGTCATATGTTAACTATTCGGTGATTATGGATGGAAGCCTAGGAACATGCTACCAGATGTCACCCATCACTCACAGAATGCTGCGAACCGATGGCGTGAGACGAGCCCAGCACGAACATAGCGCCAAATAGGGCTGGCCCTTCAAGAAGAGGGAGTAGGACTGTTGACAAAGAATCGGTAAATTGATATATTTTCCAAGATGTATAGATACATGCCAACGACTATTTTTTAACTTAGTTATCGATGTATTGACATTGAAAAGGCAATATCGAGTGCCGATATTTTTGCTTTATATTACATTTTTTCGCGATTTTCGATAAATATTTGAAGTTGTTCCTCTGAAATTGCAGTAGAACGTAATTTTACTTTCTTCGTGTGAAAGAGTCTTACTACTCTACAAGTTTTCATGACGTCCAGTCTTTCTCTTTGACTGTGTGAAGTAGGTGTAGGTGGCACAAAGAAGTGCGATAGCACTAGGGAATGGCAGTGTGAATAGAATAACCAGATATTCGATGTGAATAAATAGCACCCCAGTTACGTTAGCAAAAATTAACGCCTGAAACTGATGAACTATAATCTAAGTGACAAGATTTGTGTTTGCAGTGTGGTGGAGAGGTGTGAGGGGAAATGCGGAGGTAATCGGCTCTCGGTGCTACTAACGAAAACGGCAACGTGTAACTTCACCACGCAATTATGACACTACAACAGCTAGGTCACTGGCGTTTGCTGAAATGAAAAAAAAAAAACGGGGAAGTCGACATGAAATGTTCTAAAAAATCCGATAAGTGACGAAACCGACCGACGGATCCGTCGGCCAACTTTTATTGTGCCACTTATTTGCAGTTACCATTGTTAGCAAAGTGGTTATCGCCAAGTTATTGCTCTAAGCGGGATAAGCGGGCTGCTAGCTTGTAGATGCAAAGAGTATCTAATAATAATTCAATACGTAAATATACAGCTCTAAAACGGGCAGTATGATCAGCCGACTTTTTCTTTTTTAGCTCTTACGTCGATATATTTTTACAAATATATAGACATTTCGATACGTTTTCGATATATCGAGCAACATCAACAATACGTTTTAAATATCGGTATATCGGATTCCCGATATTTAAAAAAATACACACTTGAAAAAAAAGTTTTGCATCACCCTGGTTCCCAGAACACCTCAAGAGACACCTTGACTGTGGGTATTCTGTCACTGACACAGTCCCTTTGACTGTTAAGAGCTGTCGCTAAACCTGCCCAAAGATGTAAACAACTATGCATGAGCAGCGCCTATTAGAAGTAGGGGGTCCGACAGCCGATCATTTCCAGTCATTCCACCAGGAAGGAGGTACACGGCTCGTGTCCTCTGTAGTTCAACCATGACTAGACGGTCAACTCGACTGTTCGATCGCGTCCGCATTGTTAATTTGTGCCAGGAAGGGCTCTCAGGAAGTCAAGTGTCCAGGCGTCTCGGATGAACCAAAGCGATGTTGTTCGGTCATGGAGGAGACACAGGAACTGTCGATGACATGCCTCGCTCAGGCCGCCCAAGGGCTAATACTGCAGTGGATGACCGCTAAATACGGATTATGGCTAGGAGGAACCCTGTCAGAAACGCCACAGGACATCGTGTTACGACTCAAATTGTGCGCAATAGGCTGCATGATACGCAAGTTCACTTCTGACGTCCATGGCAAGATTCATCTTTGCTACCACGACAACATGCAGCGCGGTACAGATGGGCCCAACAACATGCCGAATGAACCGTTCTGGATTGGCATCACGTTGTCTTCACCGATGAAGTTGTATTAGATGAAGTTGTATTAGACGTGTTTGGAGGCAACCCGGTCAGGCTGAACGATTTAGACACACTGTCCATCGGGTGCAGGAAGGTGGAGGTTCCCTGCTGTTTTGGAGTAGCATTGTGTGGAGCCGACGTACGCCACTGGTGTTCATGGAAGGCGCCGTAACCGATGTACAATACCTGAATGCCATCCTCCAACAGATAGTGCAACCATATTGGCAGCATATTGGCGATGCATTTGTCTTAATGACGACGATTCGCGCCCCCATCGTGCACATCTTGTGAACGATTTCCTTCAGGATAATGACATCGCTTGACTACAGCGGCCAGCATCTTGGGCAGAAATGAATCCTATCGAACATGCCTGGGATAGATTGAGAACAGCTCTTTATTGCGACGTGACCCAACCAACCACTCTGAGGGGTCTACGCCGAATCTCCGTTGAGGAGTGGGACAATCTCGACCGACAGTGCCTTGATGAACTTGTGGATATTATACCACGACGCATACAGGCATGCATCAATGCAAGAGGACGTGCTGGTCTCGCTTTATGGTGGTACAGCATGCAATGTGTGGTTTTCATGAGCAACAAAAAGGGCGGAAATGATATTTATGTTGACCTCTATTTCAAATTTCTGTAGAGGTTCCGGAACTCTCGTAACCGGGGTGATGCATTTTTTTTATGTATCAACAGTCCTAAGAGCAACGAGAAAAGACAGGGTTTTTCTTTCAGCGAGCAGTTACGGTGCACTTAGATGGTGATCGTGTCCTGGAGACAACTTCTGGGCGACTGAATTGGGAAGAATCATCGGGAAACTGGAAGGGGACAGAAGAGTAAAGAGTGAAATCCAAAAGTTGGGTGTTCCTCACAGCACTGATACACGTGTCTGGGGAGCATTCTGAACCATAGGCACTACTAATCGAAGGAGAAGAGGTGGTCGACCACGCTGAATTTCAGTGTCAGATGACTGCTGCTTTGTACAACAGATATGAAGGTACCCACGTTAAACTTCGGGTTCAATTGCAACTGGACTGCGAGCCAGGAAATCCAATACTCCCCTGGGGCATGGCCACTGCACGGGCATAGTGCCTTTGTCCGACAACCAGGACGTTGTGTTACGTTCTCATCCTGACATTGGCGCCACTGTTGAGGGAAGAGCATAAGGTCAGGATCAAAGACGAGAGGGTGTTGTCTTGTCAGACGAGAGGAGATACAGTGTGAGTTGTGATTCTGGACGTTCCTCCGTACGAAAAGAGTTTACTTCACGTAGATAATTAGAATACCAACTCGTGAAGGTAACGCCCTAAGCCTCCTGGCAACAAACAGACGTGAAATTATCGAATCAGTTAACGAAGAGGAAGGTATCAGTGATCATAAAACTGTGATAGCTAGAGTGATTACAGGTTTTACAAGGAATTTAAAGAACGGGAGGAAAATACTCCTGGTTGAGAAAAGTGAAAGCATACATATCGCAGAGTATCTGAGCAGTCGCCAGCAAGTAGTCAGTGTTGAGGATGAAGACGTGGAGCATAAATGGTAAGAAACCACAACCATCGTTCAATATGAGATTTTTCACTCAGTAGCGGAGTATAGGCTGATATGAAACTTCCTTGCAGATTAAAACTGCGTGCAAGACCGAGACTCGAACTCGGGACCTTTGCCTTTCGCGGGAAAGTGCTCTACCAACTGAGCTACCCAAGCACGACTCAGGCCCCGTCCTCACACCAGTACTTCTGCCAGTATCTTGTCTCCTACCTTCCAAACGTTACATAAGCTCTCCTGCAGAACTAGCACTTCTGAAAGAAAGGATATTGCGGAGACATGGCTTAGCTCCAGCCTAGGGGATGTTTCCAGAATGAGATTTTCACTCTGCAGTGGAGTGTACGCTGATATGAAACTTCCTGGCAGATTAAAACTGTGTGCCGTACCGAGACTCTTACTCGGGCCCTTGCCTTTCGCGGACAAGTGCTCTATCGACTGAGCTACCCAAGCACGACTCACGCCCCGACGTCACAGCTTTACTTCAGCCAGTATCTCGTCTCGTACCTTCCAAGTCTCGGTCCGGCACACAGTTTTAATCTGCCAGGAAGTTTCATCGTTCAATATGCTTACGCAAGTATGTTCCGAGCCATCTCTTAATGGATGGAAAAGACCCACCGTGGTATAATAGCCGTGTTAGAAACCTGCTTCGTTAACATAGAGAGCTTCATCACAGATTCAGGAAAAGTCAAAATCTAGCTGACAAACGAAAGCTGAACGAAGTGAAAATGAGTGTAAGGACAGCAATGAGAGACTCATTCAACAACTTTCAAAGTAAAATTTTGCCTTCTGCGTAAAACCTCTAAGAGGTTTTGATCTTAAGTGAAATCAATAAGCGGTTCGATAACAGTGTCACCGAAAGGGAAGATGACAGAGAGAAATCCGAAATACTGAATTCGGTATTCTGAAATTGTTTCACCACTTAAGATCGTATCACTGCCCCTCCTTTCACTAATCTTACGAACGTGAAGTGGAAAATATTGAGACAACTGATCGAGGAATAGAAGAGCAATTACAGTCGCATACTAGTGGAGGGCCATCAGGACCAGCTGAGACATCTACAAGGTTCTACAAACATTACGCGAAAGGGCTAGTTGCCCTTGTAGCAGGAATCTATTGTAGATCGCTGGAGCAACGGAGGGTACCTACCGACTGAAAAAAGCGCAGGTAATACCCGTTTCAAGAAGCGTCGTAGGAAAGCTGCACATAATTTTAGACCTAAATCCTTGACATAAGACTTTTGGTGATTTATAGAACATGTTTTATGCCCAAAGGATTAGGACTTTGTGGAGACAGGCCGATGGATTCGGAAAATAGGGATCTTAAGAAACTCCGCTCGCTCTGTTACTCAATGAGACGCTCAGGTGATGGCACTGTCTTTGATTTCAGGGAGGCATTCATTTGCACCGTCCCGCACTGCTGTTTAGTGACGAAATAGGAGCTTACTGATTATCGGACCACATTTTCGAATGGATTCGAGACTTCCTTGCAGATAGACCGCAACACGTCGCTCTCAATAGAACAAAATCGACGGATGGAAATGTAACTTCTGGAACACCGCAAGGACGTTTGATAGGACTGTTACCGTTTACAGTCTTACATGGTCTAGTAGAAAACGTAGGAAGTTCTTAAACTCTCTTCGCAGATGACGCGGTTGTCTATAAGAAAACAGCAATGCTGGGAGACAGTGTGGATTTGCAGACTTAGCTGCAGAGGGTTGATGAACTGTGCAAGATCTCGCAGTATACCCTGAATAAATGTAGCATATTGCGCATGCAGAGGAAAAGAAATCTGCAACTGTACAACTACACTACTGATCACAAATTGCTGGAAACAGCATCTACCGTAAAATACCTAGGTTTAACTATCCAGAGCGACCTTATGTGCAATGACCACATAAAACAAATGGTAGGACAAGCAGATGCTAGACTGAAATTCATAGGATGAATCTGAAGGATGTGTAACTCATTCACGAATGAAGTAGAATACAAGTCGCTTGTTCGATCGATTCTTCAGTGCCGTCCATCTGTGTGGGATTTCTACAGACTAAGACTTCATAGAGGAGATAGAGAAGATCCAACAAAGAGCGACGCGTTACGTCAGGGTATCGTTTAGTTCGCGCGATTGTTACAGAAATTCTCAACAAGCTCCAGTGGCATACGTTACAACGTATGCTTTTCGCAGGACGGAGAGGTCTTCTATAGCAGTTTTGAGAGAGGACATTCCGGGAAGTGTCGGGCAACATATTACTACCTCCCACATATATCTCACAAAATGACCACAACGAGAAAATTCGAGAAATGTGAGTTAATACGTGCCATTGACATTTAAGTGCAACAGGAAATTGAGGGGATCAGTCAGTGGTACCAAAAGTACCATCCGCCACACACCATTAAATGGCTTGATGTAGTCATGTCTTTTGTTGTAAGAAGAGTAACCTGGCTATAACATGATGAGATTAAAACTGTTTTAATCTGCCAGGAAGTTTCATATCAGCGCACACTCCGCTGCAGAGTGAAAATCTCATTCTGGAAACATCCCCCAGGCTGTGGCTAAGCCATGTCTCCGCTATATCCTTTCTTTCAGGAGTGCTAGTTCTGCTAGGTTCGCAGGAGAGCTTCTGTAAAGTTTGGAATGTAGGAGACGAGATACTGGCTGAAGTAAAGCTGTGAGTACCGGGCGTGAGTCGTGCTTCGGTACCTCAGATGGTAGAGCGCTTGCCCGCGAAAGGCAAAGGTCCCGAGTTCGAGTCTCGGTCGGACACACAGTTTTAATCGGCCAGGAAGTTTCAATGTGTGGGTAGGCGTTCATGGCAGTAGAATACAAGGGACATAAATGCTACCACAGAGATAAATTGGAGCTTGCTATCACCGGTTTCTGAAGAACGTACTGACTATCTTCCTGGAGGATTTGCCATGTCAGGACAGACTGCAGATATGGGTCGTTCATGGTGGCACTCCAGCACATTCTCTCTACGTTTTGAGTCGGCACCTGACGAGGACATTTGAAAACCTGTGTATTGGTTTGGGAGGTCCCATCCTTGACCTGCTCGTTCCCTGGACCTAAATTAACTACCGGTTATAGGGACAGATGAAGCAATTTGTCTATGCCACCATAATAATCAATGTACAGACATTACACAACCGTGTCTCCTTTGCATCTCACCACATTCAGAACCAACCATGGCGACTTCAAATAGTGCGCGAGTCCTTACACCGAAGGCCAGGGGCATGCACTGGACGAATGGGCATCGTGTTAAGCACCTCCTCAGTCAAGTGGCCGTATGTCAGAATGTATGTTTTGTAGGATCCATGGTTACAAGAAACTTTTTTCTTGTGTTGATGAGTACAATCAACCCCTGGAATATTGGATAGTTTTTTTAACACTCTGTTTGTATTATTGTCACCGACATCAATGGTACCTTAAAGAAAGGAATCACTGCAAGTTAGATTTGGCAGACAGGAGGCAGATTGAAATAAACTGTGAACCTCCAAGTACTAACCCCAGGATCCATGTTTGGATAAGTACCCGCATGCCGGCTGATCCTTTCATCAGGTCGTATAACTCTTCCTTAAATAAGCCCAACGTGGACTTATGGAGTTTTTATACTTATCGTTGGACGAATGAAGAGTTTCCTTATGTCCAGATGGAATACTATCTGAAGTATCATATATCGTTCTGCAAATGCTGTGCCGTTTTTCACTTCGGTGCAGTTTTGCACTATGTATACAGTATGTCCCATAAATCTACGACGGACATCGAGTGGTTGTAGAGGGTGTTTGCTGGAACGAATCGAGGATATGGACCCGTGTCCGGAAACGTCATCCAACGACGCTACGCAGCGTAGAAGTTACCGGCGCCGGCGTCTGCCATTAGGTCACCCCTTCGGCAGAAAATATGACTTCGTATGCTGACAGACCATAGGTGGAATGTCCTGCATGTTGTGTGCTATTCAATGACTGCGACTGACTTCCACGATGGCCGGTGGAGAAGATGGTACTGGCTGGTGTGTAGAATGCGATGCTCTGTTGCCTTTGTCGATGACGGTTTCGTACATGGGTTCCCATTCGCAGTACCTTTTTCTCCTGAACACGTAAAAACACTGCAGATTTTAGACGGATCCAGGAGGAAAAATAAACGGATAATCGAAAAGCATGTCCGAAACCGACATAAACCCATATAACAGAGTATCGCTTTCGTAGGAGATAAGGACTGTCTACGTAGCAGAGAACCCCATTTTCTCCGCTGGCAATCGTGGCCTAGTGGCAGAAGCCAGTACCTGTAAGTTCGATGCTCTGTAGTGGCGTTAGATGATACTAGATGGTCGTTGGTTTGTTCCTCAAGACACTCTCTACAACCCCATGAAGTTTGTCGAAACATTAATGCGATACACTTATCATCTACTGCCGTCGATATTCGCCATATTAGTCCTTTGCCTCGACGTATGGATAAACAGTTTCCTGACGTGTATTTTCGGATGTAACATACACTCCTGGCCATTAAAATTGCTACATCACGAAGATGAAGCGCTACAGACGCGAAATTTAACCGACAGAAGGAAGATGCTGTGATATGCAAATGATTAGCTTTCCAAGGCATTCACACAAGGTTGGCACCGGTGGCGATACCTACAACGTGCTATGATGAAAGTTTCCAACCGATTTCTCATACACAAACAGCAGTTGAACGGCGTTGCCTGGTGAAACGTTGTTGTGATGCCTCGTGTAAGGAGGAGAAATGCGTACCACCACGTTTCCGACTTTGATAAAGGTCGGATTGTAGCCTATCGCGAATCCGGTTTATCGTATCGCGACATTGTTGATCGCTTTGGTCGAGATCCAATGACTGTTAGCAGAATATGGAATCGGTGGGTTCAGGAGGGTAATATGGAACGCAGTGCTGGATCCTATCGGTCTCGTATCACTAGCAGTCGAGATGACAGTCATCTTATCCGCATGGCTGTAACGAATCGTGCAGCCACGTCTCGATCCCTGAGCCAACAGGTGGGGACGATTGCAAGACAACAACCATCTGCACGAACAATTCGACGACGTTTGCAGCAGCATCGACTATCAGCTCGGAGACCATGGCTGCGGTTACCCTTGACAGACAGGAGCGCCTGCGATGGTGTACTCAACGACGAACCTGGGTGCACGAATGGCAAAACGTCATTTTTTCGGATGAATCCAGATTCTGTTTACAGCATCATGATGGTCGCATCCGTGTTTGGCGACATCGCGATGAACGCACATTGGAAGCGTGTATTCGTCATCGCCATACTGGCGTATCACCCGGCGTGATGGTATGGGGTGCCATTGGTTACACGTCTCGGTTATCTCTAGTTCGCATTGACGGCACCTAGAAGAGTGGACGTTACATTTCAGATGTGTTACGACCCGTGGGTCTACCCTTCATTCGATCCCTGCGAAACCATATATTTCAGCAGGATAATACAGGACCGCATGTTGCAGGTCCTGTACGGGCCTTTCTGGATGCAGCAAATGTTCGAGTGCTGCCCTGGCCAGCACATTCTCCAGATCTCTCACCAATTGAAAAAGTCTGGTCAATGGTGGCCGAGCAACTGCCTCGTCACAATACGCCAGTCACTACCCTTAATGAACTGTGGTATCGTGTTGAAGCTGCATGGGCAGCTGTACATGTACACGCCATCCAAGCTCTGTTTGACACAATGCCCAGGCGTATCAAGGCCGTTATTACGTCCAGAGGTGGTTGTTCTGGGTACTGCTTTTCAGGATCTATCCACCCAAATTGCGTGTAAATGTAATCACATGTCAGTTTCAGTATATTTGTGCAATGAATACCCGTTTATCATCTACATTTCATCTTGGTGTAGCAGTTTTAATGGCCAGTAGTGTATATCGTTTTGCACATTATGTCAGAAGATCAAGCTTTGTTTTTTCGGCCCAGAAACAACGGCTAAGTAGAATATACCTTCCAGCGTGGATATTCGCTAGTCGTCCCCGTACAGCGCGCTGTGCAGATGGCCAGTGGCAGGTGGCCTGGTCGGGTGTTGCGACCGCCGCGGATCCGATACGCCGGCGGGCTGACGGAATCTCGTTTTCTGCGCCAGAAGCTCCCTCTGTTCCGGCCCCTGCCCCGCCCCTCCCGTATCGATCCCGTCAGAGGGAGCGGCGTGGGGCGGGTCAGCTCAAACACACGCTCGCCGCCTATTGTCACGCGCGCCCTAAAACCGCGGCTGGCCTGATTCCTGGTCTGAGTGCCGCGCCGCACGAAACCTTAATTCCACCGCTCTCTGATAACCGCTGGGGCGTATCGGACGACGCCTTCTATTAACACACCGTCGCCTCTTGTTTCGATCCCGTGTACCTTTCATTGTCGAACTGTAGTACTTTGGAATTTTCGATAAATACGTGACCAAAATAAATTCGATTAAAGAACAGTCAGTGACGTATAGTCGAGCATCGCGTATTTCATTGCAAGCGAAATTAATTCTGCAGCACCTCCTCGCTTGCTGTAGTGAGAGCAGGTGTCGGAAACACTGCAAGAGCGTTGCACCGCTAACGAGCCTGGTGGTGGCATATACACAGTGTTTGAGATGTTCTTTCCTCTGCTACTTATAAAATAAATAGATGTCCTGATCACGCCGGCCGCTGTGGCCAAGCTGTTGTAGGCGCTTCAGTCCGGAACCGTGTGACTGCTCCATCCAGGTTCGAATCCTGCCTCGGACATGGATGTGTGTGATGTCCTTAGCTTAGTTAGGTTTAAGTAGTTCTAAGTTCTAGGGGACTAATGACCTCAGATGTTAAGTCCCATAGTGGCCAGAGCTATTTGAACCATTTTCATGTCCTGATCACGCTTTGCTGTGGCTCAGTTGGTTTAAAAGGAAACGAAAGAAAAGACAACGCACACGTTTCTAAAACGTATGGGAAATGGATATACGTCCTAAACTTCTTCTCCCAACTGTCTGTCCGTTTTCTACTTCTCCCTCTATTAGCTCCTCCTCCTTCCCCCTCTATCACCTCTCCACCCTTTATCTACCCATCCTCTCCTCCCACACTCTCCATCTCCTCCTGCACACTCTATGTCCATTTTCTCCTCCCCTCCATCACCTCCAGCTTCATCTACTACCTCCTCGTTTCTGCTTGCTTTATCCAGTTTCATCTACCCCTCTCTCCATCTCCTGGCCTATCGCTGATCTTGGGCCATTTGTTCTGGTACTGAAATTCAGATTCTGTAGTAACATTCATTCCATATTCCATTAAGGGTAAACGCAACATTCCTTTTTGCTAACTACATTTCAAGACTGGATATTTAATGTACATATTTATGTGTTACATATATAAAGTGAATAGCTGACCTCTGTTCTAATGTTCATTAAAATATTGTGTAAAAATTTGAAGCACATCAAGAACTCTTCGAGATTTTTGCTAAATACATATTTCATATTTATTCACGTTTCATACATATTAAAAATGTTATATTAAAACACTAAATTATTCGAACGCAACTCCAAATATCGAAGTAATCGAGGAATGACGATTTTGTATAAATATGCTGGAGATTTCTGCTAGAAACCTATCCCATCATTTTACTCATATATAGTCCTTCATCGATTTACTTTACATTTTTGTACAATACTCTAATGAATGTTCGGAAGCGCTCCAGAGTGTATATAAACACAAACGCTTCTTTGAATGCAATGTTGAATCAAAATTTCAAAGCAATCGGTACAGAAATTTGGGATATTTACAATCTTCTATAAACGTTTTTATGGACATAGACAAGTTAATGGACTGTTTATTCAGATAAGTAAATGTAAGAAACTTTTCTCTTTCTGGAGAATAACGAAGACTATTTATTTACTTATTTTCCTCACAGTCACAGCAATAAGTTATATGCACGTTACTGCAGTGCCTGTGTCGTTAAGACGAACAATGCAATGTTCCTACAGACATGCACGCATGTCCAAAGGAATAACCACTGCGGCGTTTACTTCCATTACGAAATACACGAAATGTACTGGCAGATACGAATATGTACAACCATCAGCTGAATTAGGATTGACGACAAAGCAGGTTTGTGGCAGACCGGACTAGAACCCGGATTTCCCGCTTTAAATGAGCGGTTGACTTAGCAGGCTCTGGCTATCGGTGTACGAACCCTGGTCACAGCGAAACTTACGCAAGAGGTCGTTATGCGTCACAACCCGTACTCGTATATACATTATGTAATTCCCGTCCAGGAGAGGAGATTTTAATTGAAAGTCACAGTCCGGTATCGGCGAATGATTCGATATTGCACTGGCTGTAATTTTGAGAAGAACGATGTATTGTTACTTCGGACATACACTCCTGGAAATTGAAATAAGAACACCGTGAATTCATTGTCCCAGGAAGGGGAAACTTTATTGACACATTCCTGGGGTCAGATACATCACATGATCACAATGACAGAACCACAGGCACATAGACACAGGCAACAGAGCATGCACAATGTCGGCACTAGTACAGTGTATATCCACCTTTCGCAGCAATGCAGGCTGCTATTCTCCCATGGAGACGATCGTAGAGATGCTGGATGTAGTCCTGTGGAACGGCTTGCCATGCCATTTCCACCTGGCGCCTCAGTTGGACCAGCGTTCGTGCTGGACGTGCAGACCGCGTGAGACGACGCTTCATCCAGTCCCAAACATGCTCAATGGGGGACAGATCCGGAGATCTTGCTGGCCAGGGTAGTTGACTTACACCTTCTAGAGCACGTTGGGTGGCACGGGATACATGCGGACGTGCATTGCCGGTCTAGGAATGGTAGAACGATGGGTTCGATGACGGTTTGGATGTACCGTGCACTATTCAGTGTCCCCTCGACGATCACCAGTGGTGTACGGCCAGTGTAGGAGATCGCTCCCCACACCATGATGCCGGGTGTTGGCCCTGTGTGCCTCGGTCGTATGCAGTCCTGATTGTGGCGCTCACCTGCACGGCGCCAAACACGCATACGACCATCATAGGCACCAAGGCAGAAGCGACTCTCATCGCTGAAGACGACACGTCTCCATTCGTCCCTCCATTCACGCCTGTCGCGACACCACTGGAGGCGGGCTGCACGATGTTGGGGCGTGAGCGGAAGACGGCCTAACGGTGTGCGGGACCGTAGCCCAGCTTCATGGAGACGGTTGCGAATGGTCGTCGCCGATACCCCAGGAGCAACAGTGTCCCTAATTTGCTGGGAAGTGGCGGTGCGGTCCCCTACGGCACTGCGTATGATCCTACGGTCTTGGCGTGCATCCGTGCGTCGCTGCGGTCCGGTCCCAGGTCGACGGGCACGTGCACCTTCCGCCGACCACTGGCGACAACATCGATGTACTGTGGAGACCTCACGCCCCACGTGTTGAGCAATTCGGCGGTACGTCCACCCGGCCTCCCGCATGCCCACTATACGCCCTCGCTCAAATTCCGTCAACTGCACATACGGTTCACGTCCACGCTGTCGCGGCATGCTACCAGTGTTAAATACTGCGATGGAGCTCCGTATGCCACGGCAATCTGGCTGACACTGACGGCGGCGGTGCACAAATGCTGCGCAGCTAGCGCCATTCGACGGCCAACACCGCGGTTCCTGGTGTGTCCGCTGTGCCGTGCGTGTGATGATTGCTTGTACAGCCCTCTCGCAGTGTCCGGAGCAAGTATGGTGGGTCTGACACACCGGTGTCAAGGTGTTCTTTTTTCCATTTCCGGGAGTGTATATGCATGTGTGAAGGTTGGTTCAAATGGCTCTAAACACTGTAGGATTTAACATCTGAAGTCATCAGTCCCCTAGACTTAGATCTACTTAAACCTAACTAACCTAAGGGTATCACACACATCCATGCCCGAGGCAGGATTTGTAACTGCGACCTTAGCAGCAGCGCGGTTCCGGACTGAAGCGCCTAGAACCGCTCGGCCACAGCGGCCGGCCATGTGCGAAGGAACAGGCTCCGCGGTGAGTGGGGCCTTCATGATATATATATAGAATGGATTAGCACTTGCGAATACGACCAACCATCAACTGTATAAGGAAATGCCGAAAATGAAAATTTGTTCCGGACCGCGTCCAGAACCTGTATTTCTCGCATTGGCAGGGGCGGGCAAACGTTGCACGCGGCTCGTGAGCGCACAGCGCTGCACGTGTGCTGCTCGCGTGCAGTCGTCGAATGGGGCAGTGGCGACAGCCGGCAGGTTGCGGCAGTGTAGTACAAGGCTAAGCCACGGACGTTGAAGCGAAGCGACCACTACGTAGTGAACGTTGTATTTCAATAACCGGAAAATGCAGAGTGAATCAAGGAAACGGAGACGTGGAGATCTGCTATCTTTTAAAAAGTAATGGGAGAATCACGTTTTCTTTGTGCAAAAACGTGAAAATTCGAAATGTTTAATATGTGGCAGTATTCTCACTGGTCAGCGGAAGTTTAGTATTGAAGGCCATTATAATAAATGTCACAAGGACGAGTACAATTTACTGTCGGATTTTGAGCGGATGGGGAAATTGACTGAGCTTAAGAAGAGCGACCTGACGATATTAGATGCATCTGTCCTAGTTGCCGTTGTCACGAGAGATCTGAGACTTTCTCTCGTCAGGTCTCTCATCTAACTGATTTAACATTTTATGGAGCACTGTTTTAAATTTTTCAGGACGACAACAATAATAGCCCAGCGGTACGTGCAAGCTATAAAATTGCGCTTAATATAGTGAGAGCTGGAAAACCATTTGCTAAATTAATAAGCCTCGGTTAAGAGCAAACATAAGTGATGAAAATTTACGTAACTGTTTGTGTTGTGTCTAGCTCATAAAGCATAGACACAATGAGGTAGCTAGGTGCACGCTAAACTAACGCAGACGGGCTTGAAGTTCTGGAACATGAGACTTATTAATGAATAAGAAGAAAAGTACGTAGAGGTTACTTAACTTTTATTCTCTTGTTGGAATACATCTCTCTTGAATATTAGTACGCTATAAGCACTGATACAAATGGCGCCTTGCTAGGTAGTAGCTATGGACTAAGCTGAAGGCTATTCGATCTATCTCTCGGCAAATGAGAGGAAGACTTGGTACGTCTGGTCGCAAGCTATGTCGTCCGTACAACTGGGCGAGGTCTAGTCCGTGTCTTGTGACCTGCCATGTGGTGGCGCTAGGTTTGCGATTACACAGTGGCGACACGCGGGTCCGACATGTACTACAGGACCGCGGCCGATTTAAGTTACCACCTAGCAAGTGTGGTGTCTAGCGGTGACACCACAGTTTGCGTTTGTCTGTATGCAGAAATTTTGTTCCAAATATTAAACGTATTGTAAACTCCACCTGTGATAATTAAATAAAACGTATCGTAGTTAATAGGTACTCTTTCAAACCATGATTTATTTCAAGCACTCCTGCTAACCTTATTGCATCATTCAATAAGGCAAGCTAGAAAAACAAAACGCTTAACAGAGGAAGGAGTGGACAGAAGGTATGGTGGAGAGGGGAGGTAAGCGGGTGGCCAGCTTGCCCCTGTGTGCACGCAGAACACCTGTTAACTGCACGCGTGCAAGTGCACCGCACACGTGCAGGATTCCTGCCCGCCGCTGCATTAAGCGAACGGTCGCCTTAATTGCTTTGGCCATTTTAGCACGGATCACAGCCAAACACAAACTTCCACACGTCGTCGTCCGAGTATGTGAACATTCCATTGTTTTTCTTAACAACACAGGCACTGCAATAGCGTATTTATCCACCGATACCAGGCAGCGACTTAAAATTAAAAGATGCTCTCTTCTACCAGAGTTACATACTGTCTGTACGAGCGGAGGTTGTGACGCAGGAACGACGAGATATGAGTAGAAATTACAATTAAATGCAGACCATTACCTGCTTACAGGCGTTGATAAATATCAACAGGGACAGTTGAAAATGTGTACCCCGACTGTGACTCCAACCCGTGATCTCCGGCTTACACGGCAGACGCTCTATCCGACTGGGCCATTGAGACAGAGACTATAGAGCGACTGCAGGGACTTATCTATGGCACGCTCCCTGTGAGACCCACATTTCCAACTTACTGTCCACACACTACATTTGTAGTGCCCCTGCCCACTATACTCATTACTCTCGGCAATCTTCGAGAGCTGAAAGATCACCAGTGGTATCTGTCCTTTCAGACATGTCCGGTAGAACAGATACCATCTTCCTATAGATGAGGCTTACCGGCCAATAATCTTCTTCACTGCGGATGCACTGACGTTGCTCAAACTCTTAACAAGAATCGGTAGATGACTGCCATGCTCAGTCGGATAGAGCGTCTGCCACTTAAGCAGATAACGGGTTGGAGTCCCAGTCGGGTACCCTTTTTCAACTGTCCCTGTTGATATTTATCAACTTCTGTAAGCAGGTAATGGTCTGCATTTAATTGTAATTTCAACCCATATATTGTCGTCATTCCCTTATACAGCCGGTGGCTGTACGTATTCGGTACCGCCAATACATTTCGTATTAGTTATAAACTTTTAAATGGAACATTATTTTTTATATGAAGTAGTTGCTTTATTTAGACTAGTGGTGTACAAATAAATTTAAATCGTATTGCTAACAATTTCAATTACGGAGCTGTAAACGTACAAAACTTTAGGACCATATGCGTACATAAGTAACTGTGTTCATATGGACGTTCTGATGGTAAGGTGTTAAGGCGAGTGCTTATGTTCTGAAGCTCTTGTTCGATCATCCTGCCGGATCGGAGATTTCATCCGCTCGGCGACTGGGTGTTGTGTTATCGTTATCATCGATAATCCCTACGATGATCTCAAATAATCTACAAACACATAAGCACACACAGACACAAACACAACACACCAACACACACACACACACACACACACACACACACACACACACACACACACACACACTCACATACATACTGTTCTTGCACGAACAAATCGTTTAAATGGCTCTGAGCACTATGGGACTTAAAATCTATGGTCATCAGTCCCCTAGAACATAGAACTACTTAAACCTAACTAACCTAACGACATCACACAACACCCAGTCATCACGAGGTAGAGAAAATCCCTGACCCCGCCGTGAATCGAACCCGGGATCTTGCACGAACAACTCTGTGCGACTTTGAAAGGAGCTGAGTACAAGATCCAAATTTGCTGCTGTGACAAGATTCGACTGTTCGCTGTTTGAAGTCGTTTGACGTTGTGGGCTCGGTAACATATATATGACT
Organism: Schistocerca nitens; assembly: GCF_023898315.1. Lineage (NCBI taxonomy): Eukaryota > Metazoa > Arthropoda > Insecta > Orthoptera > Acrididae > Schistocerca > Schistocerca nitens. The sequence goes on along the minus strand of NC_064618.1, from coordinate 186,958,109 downwards.
TTTTAGATATCTCCACTAAAAGCCGGCCGCTGGTGGCCGAGCGGTTCTGGACGCTACAGTCTGGAACCACGCGACCGCTACGGTCGCAGGTTCGAATCCTGCCTCGGGCATGGATGTGTGTGTTGTCCTTAGGTTAGTTAGGTTTAAGTAGTTCTAAGTTCTAGGGGACTTATGACCTCAGCAGTTGAGTCCCATAGTGCTCAGAGCCATTTGAACCATTTTTTTTCTCCACTAAAAGAGATGTTGCAACCAAAAGAATTCCTCTCTTGCACCAGCCTCTTTATTTCCGAGTAGCTTTTAGGGTCTACGTCCTCAGTTAGTTGTGGGATATATTCCAGTCTCTCTCTTACCCTGTGGGTTTTACTCTCTACTTCTTTAATGTCTTAAGCCATGTCCTACAACCCTGTCTTTTCATTCTGTCAGACTTTTCGATACATGTCCTTCGGGGATTCTGCGGAGAACTTCCTCATTACTTATCAGCCCACATAATTTTACCATGTTTTTATGACACAATTACTCTAACGCTTCAATTCTCTTGTTCCGGTTTTCCCTCTGTTCGCGACTCACTTCCGTACAATGCTGTGGTGGAAAAGTACATTCTCAGAAGATTCTAATTGAAAGCCTCTGTTTTATACTAGTAGACATCGCTTGACCATGAATTCCGTTTCATTTAGTGGTAGCCTGCTTTTTCGGCCCTCTTTGCTTCGTCCGTCATGTGATATTTTGCTCCCAAGGTATCAGAATTCCTTCATCTACTTCGTGAGCCCTAAATCTAATGCAAAGTTTATCGCTAATCTAATATCAGCTGCTCCTCAGTACGTTCCGCCTTCTTCGATCTACTCTAAATGCATTACACACAACTCATTACACCGATCAATCCATTCAGTACTTTCCGTAATTCTTCACTGTTACTGAAGATAGCAGCGACTCTTATCATTGATATACATTCTTCTTTACTATTTATCCCACTATTGAAACTTTCTTTTATTTCCGTCACTGCTTCTTCCATGTACAGATTGATCAGCAGGTATGAAAGAATACATCCCTGTCTTACACTCTTTTACTTGTACGATCTGATCACTTCGTTCTTAATTCTCCAATGTTATACATAAAAAAAAAGTTTTGCATCACCTCGGTTACGAGAGTTTCGGAACCTGTACAGAAACTGGAACAGAGATCATCATTTGAGCCCTTCTTATTGCTCATGAAAACCACACATTGCATGTTGTACCACCACACAGCGAGACCTTCAGAGGTGGTGGTCCAGACTGCTGTACACTCCAGTACCTGTTATAACCAATAGCACGTCCTCTTGCTCTCATGCTTGCTTGTATTCGTCGTAGCATACTACCATAAGGTCCAGATAGTCCCACTCCTCAAACGGCGTTTCGGGGTAGATCACTCAGAGTGGTTGGTGGGTCACGTCGTTCATAAAAGTTCTTCTAAAACCATCCCGAGCATGTTCGTAGGTTTCACGTCTGGAGAACATGGTGGCCACTCTAGTATAACAATTTCTTTATCCTGAAGGAAGTCATTCACAAGATGGGGCCGCGAATTGTCGTCCATGATGACGAATGAACTGGAGCCGAGCTCGCGGGCGCAGACTATATGTACCTGGCGCGCCAACGTCCGAGGGCTTCTCCGCGGTCATTTCCGGTGCGGTTCTCCTCTTGCTACCTGCGACGGTCGTTCGCTGCAGTACGGGAAGCCAGGATCCGTTGACCTTAAGGCTTTCCTCTTTCTTGTTCAAACTGTTCGCGTGTTTTTGTATTTCTACAGCTTCTCTGAACAAGCGCGTGTGATATTCTCTACGGCAAGAACTTGCGTGTCGGCGAATTTTATTACGTGGTCGGTCTCATTCAGTGTGTGCTCTGCCACGGCCGATTTCTCCACCTGCCCCAACCTGCAATGTCGCTTATGCTCTTTGATCGTGGTGTTGGTGGATCGTCCAGTCATTCCGACATAAACTTTTCCGCATGTGCAAGGTATACGGTATATTCCCGACATTGCAAGTGGGTCTCTTTTCTCATTCGCCGATCTAAGACACTCTTTGATCTTCCTTGTCGGTTTGAAAATCGTCTTTAGTCCATGTTTGCGCAATATACGGCCAATTCTGTCCGTCACTCTGGGAATGTATGGCAGAAAGGCCGTACCCGACCTTTCTTTTTCTGGTTCCTTACTTCGCCGAGTGTTTGGCTCTGTTACACTTCTAATATAATTTGTGGAGTACCCATTGTTCCTCAGGACAGTTTCCAGGTGTTGCATTTCTCGTTTGAGGTGTTGCGGCTCACATATTCGTCCTGATCTCGTTACGAGCGTACTAATCAAGCCTCTTTTCTGGCTCGGGTGGTGGTTTGACAGTTTGTGCAGGTATCGGTCCGTGTGTGTCGGTTTTCGATACACGCTGTGTCCCAGGGTTTCGCCGTCCCTTGTGACCAGCATATCTAGAAATGGCAGTTTCTTGTCCTTTTCTACTTCCATGGTAAATGTTATGTTGGCATGGAGGCTGTTCAAGTGTCTTAGGAAGTCACCGAGCTGTTCTTCACCATGGCTCCACAAAACGAAAGTATCATCGACGTACCTGTACCACACCTTAGGTTTGCAAGTCGCCGAGTCCAGTGCGTGTGCTCCGAATTGTTCCATGAAGAAGTTGGCCACCACTGGACTGAGAGGACTACCCATGGAGACGCCTTCCAGCTGTTCGTAGAAATCGCCATTCCACGTGAAATAGCTCGTGGTGAGACATGCATGGAAGAGCTTTCTGATGTCCTGCGGGAAAATGGAGCCGATGTGCTCCAGAGCGTCACTGAGTGGCACTTTCGTAAATAACGAAACAACATCAAAGCTGACCAAGATGTCGTTTGGTACAAGTTTCAGTTTCTTCAGCTTCTCAATGAAATGTCCTGAGTCCTTAATGTATGTGTCGGTCTTCCCCACGTGTGGCTGGAGCAGAGAGGCCAAGTATTTTGCCAGTTTATATGTCGGTGATCCAGGAGCGCTAACGATCGGTCTCAGTGGAACGTTGTTCTTATGGATCTTGGGTAATCCATACAGCCGAGGTGGTAGGGCTTCTGTGTTGAGCAGGTTTCTCTGTATGTCCGCCGGCAGAGAAGACGCCGCCAGGTACATATAGTCTGCGCCCCCGAGCTCGGCTCCAGTTCACCACCGGCAATGGAGGGTGAAGCTTTGACAATGCCAGCCACTCGTGCTGGCGAAACGTCAGAAAAATCATTAGATGAACGTCGGCCGAAGAACCCGAGACTGAAGCCAATAGGCAGTTTGTCAACAAGTGGCCACGAAAGCCTTAACAACCTCCACCTTGCTACTCTCGCGGACAGTGTGTCTAAGGCGTTCAGTCTGACCAGGTTGCCTCCAAACACGTCTCCGACGATTGTCTGGTTGAAGGCATACGTGACATTCATCGGTGAAGAGAACGTGATGCCAATCCTGAACGGTTCATTCGGCATGTTGTTCGGCCCATCTGTACTGCGCTGTATGGTGCCGAGGTTGGAAAGATGGACCTCGCCATGGACGTCGGGAGTGAAGCTGCGCGTCTTGCAGCCTATTACTCACAGTTTGAGTCGTAACACGACGTCCTGTGGCTGCACGAAAAGCATTATTCAACATGGTGGCGTTGGTGTCAGGGTTCCTGCGAGCCATAATCCGTAGGTAGCGGTCATCCACTGCAGTAGTAGGCCTTGGGCGGCCTGAGCGAGGCATGTCATCGACAGTTCCTGTCTCTCTGTATCTTCTCCATGTCCGAACAACGTCGTTTCGGTTCACTCCGAGATGCCTGGACACTTCCCTTGTTGAGAGCCCTTCCTGGCACAAAGTAACAATGCGGACGCAATTAAACCGCGGTATTGACCGTCTAGGCGTGGTTGAACTACAGACAGCACGAGCCGTGTACTTCCTTCCTGGTGGAATGATTGAACTGATCGGCTGTCGGATCCATTCCCTCTAATATACGTTGCTCATGGACCGTTGTTTACATATTTGGGCGGGATTATTGACATCCCTGAACAATATCCACAGTCATTGTCTGTCTTCCGGAGTACTGGGAACCGGGGTGATGCAAACCTTTCTTTATGTCTGTATTGTTACATCTTGGTTTTTGTATCTGCTGTATAGTACCCGCCTTTTCCGATAGCTAACTTCTATCTCCCTTATAACCTCGAACATACTCAACTATTTTACATTATCGAGTGCCCTTTGTATATAGACCAACTCAATAAAAATGTTTTGAAATTTCTGAGGTCTTGCTTCCATTATCAAGTGATATCTCAGAGCTATCTCTCCAATACCTTTACCTTTTCCGAAGCCAAATTGGGAGTCATCAAACAGATGCTCTATTTTTTCTACTCTTCTTTTATCGGCGGTTAAGTGGATTGTGCGGTAGTTCAAGCATTTAGTTTAGATAGTTACCTTTGGGATTATGTATCTGGAATTTCCCCGCTAGTCTGATGGTTTGTCTCCAGATTCATACATTCTACACACCAACTTGATGAGACCTTTGGTTGCTACTCCACCCAAAGATATCAGTAATTCCCAAGCGATGTCATTTATCCTTTCCGCCTAATTTGTGTGCACGTGGCTCTGAGCGCTATGGGACTTAACTTCTGAGGTCATCAGTCTCCTAGACCTTAGAAGTACTTAAACCTAACTAACCTAAGGACATTACACACATCCATGCCCGAGGCGGGATTCAAACCTGCGACTGTAGCGGTCGCGCGGTTCCAGACTGTAGCGCCTAGAACGGCTCGGCCACAATGGCCGGCTGTGTGCAAGTCATCAAACGCTCCGTTAAACTCTGACTGTCATAGTGGGTCACCTATCTCATCTGTATCGACTCCGACGTCTTCATCTACTACGTCATCTGACAGTTCCTCTCTTTCGTAGAGACCTTCAACGTACTATGTACACCTACCTACTCTCCCTTTCATCTTCACCTAACAGCGTAATTTCCATAGCACCCTTTCTGCTCAGTTTCTGGCTTTTAACTTCGCCAAAAGCTGTTTTGACTTTTTTTATATTCAGCATCAGTCCCCCTGACAACCGTTTATTTTTCAATTTCTTCATATATTCCTGTAGTCCCTTGTCGTTGGCTTCCCTGCACTTTCTTTATGTCTCCCTGAACATTTTGTACTTCCTTCTTCCGTCGATTAACTGGACTATTTCATTCATTTCCCAGCATCTCAGTTATCTTCCTTGTAATTCTGTTTGTTTTGCCATCTTCCAAGATTGTCTCTTCAATTATGTTAGTTCTTCTACAACTCATCTGTCGACTTTTGCTATTCATCATCTCAGTATCCACAGTCACAGAGAACTTCAAACGTATCTCATAACTCCTGAAAATTGCAGTATTCCTACATTTATTGTTCTGGGAGGTACTTTTAAAATTCAATCTATGTTACGTAGCTGCTTATTTGCGATCCCAGTCCTAAACTGTTCCTGATTGTGGTTTACAATCCTTTATCTGATTCAGAAACTTTTGTCTGACCATGACCTAATCCAGCTGACATTTTTTTATTTCCTCGCCTCTTACAAGTATAGCTCTTCCCCTGGTGATTTTTGATCAGTATATTCGGTATTAATTGCTGAAATTAATTGCAAGACTCAGACAGTCTGTCTCTTGTCTCATTCATACTCCCAAGCCCATTATCTAGAGGATATATATCTTCTGTCCCTCCTATACGGCTGCGTTCAAGTGCCCCATGATTATTACATTAAAATCTCCCGTTGCATACTGAATCACCCGTTAAAAATTCTCATTTCATTTCTTTGTCTCTTCATCTTGTACAGGCTTTTTTTCAGACAACATTTGCGGGCCATTGCTAACGAACACTGCATTATAATTTTCATGAAAATTTGATGTTGAATTGTGACACATACTGTGTAGACTCACTCGGCATCTATGTACAGCCTACCCTTACATTTTCTAGGTGTGCACCTAAATTGTTGATGATATAGTCTCGAAATATCTCATTTGTCATAGTACCTATTACGTATGATGAGATGATTTCATCTCCAAGGATTCCACGTCACACAGTAATAGACCATTAATAATTGATATGATGTATCCACCTTGGATTTTCTGTGGTTGTAGTGCTTAATAGAGTAGTTCACAACACAGTTGAAATCTGCTTTCGCAGGATAGAGCGGATCAGGTTATGGTTGTGGATGGGGCCGTAATCAGTTACTGTTGGTTGCACAAAACACACAAACTTTATGTTCCTAAGACCCACTTCATTACACATAGCCTTATAAGGATCAAAGTAAAACAATACAGCTGAAGGCCTAGTTAAGAAAACTTGCAATACCTCCTGAGCTGCGTGCCCAAAACTACACCAAAAACAAGAATGGCTGAAGGCCTGAACACAAGTTACAAAAATTACTTCAAAGAATACAGGTGGCTGATGGCCTTCCTTCAAGAAAAAAATTTCACGTAAATACTCGGCTGCAGGCCACACACAAGGCCTGATGTGGGGAGATATTGGCGAGATCGAACTCATTGGGCAGAGCTTCAACTGCCAGGATGCAGGCCGGCATTTGGACGTACAATACGTTTAGCACACTCACAGCAACCAGACTTCTCCACAGGAGCGAACTTAAATAAGAAGGTGTGCCCGGAATAATCCAAGACTAACCCAGTTTTATTGGAGAAATCACACCCGTAAATTAAATCGCCCGTCAACTGCTTGACCAAGACTAATGACAAGGGCCAGGAGAAATCCCCAAACGATATATTCCCTCGGACCCAGCCATGCAGAGGCAACAACTGGCCGCTGGCCCCCTGACATCGGGACCGACCGAAGTTTCGTAAGATGACCAAATTCAAGAAACCATTCGAAGGTCAATAGTGAAAGGGAGCTACCAGAGTCAAAAAGAGCACATATCGGTTCCCCACCTATTCGAGAACAAATATAAGGCAAGGGCGTTGATGAGGGAGCAACAACACGGGTGCACCAACGTTTAAAGGCTCGATCCCTAAATCACTGCCCAGCCTGGGGTCATTTATTGGCTCTGGGTGCGCGAGGTTGAACGCAAGAGCGCACCAAATGAGCCATGCTACTACACCTGAAGCAACGTTGTCGTTCCCTTTCAGCGGTCTCAGCCGATGTAGGCAATCGTGAATTTCGCTTGACAACGCCCGTTGTCTGGCCCTCAACTTCACGAAATATATCGTTCTCAAGCGGCAACGCAGATATCGCTATAACAGCGGCACGGAGCTCTCCCCGGGTTGAATGACGGTGACGAAAAACAAAGTGCGACTTATCCGCAGCTTCCATTCCCCTAAGGGCAGCAGGCACCTACTCTGTCAAATCGATCAACAAGGCCCAGGAGGCTGTCTGAACTCTGTCGGCATACTGATTTAACTCCTCTTTATCCTGCTGCATCTCCAAAATATAACGACAGTCAAGCTGTTTCCGAACTCCGGTGGTCAATCTCTGGTTAATGACAAGATCCCTCAATTGCTGTAAGGGCAACCCTTCTGGCATGGCTCGGGATAGGTGGCTCTACAACTCACCTCTAGCTAACAGGTACAATAGCGACAAAACTGCTAGGTGAGGAAAGCGAAAGGCAGCAGCATATCGTTCAAGATGAACCAACAACCATAATAAGTCGATCTGCAACTAATTCAGTAATATCTCGAAGGAAATACGCCAGAGGATCAGGTAATTTGGCAAGCACTGCATCTAACTTCGCAAAAGATATAACAACACCACCCCAGGCTCGCTCCCGGTTCCCGCTTGATATAACAAGTCCCGCTCGTCAGTCCTCTTCCTATTTAATTCTAAACACGTAAGCGTACACTGAAATGCATTAACCAAAGACCCAAATTCGACAGTTAATTTTTTATGATGATCCTCGAAACATAACATGACTAAATCCGCTATCCAGTTGGTTAAACGCACTAACTGTGCCCGCACACTGTCCAATTGACTGTCACTTGGTTGAGTGCCTTCCAAAACACAAATGGTGTCCTCAAGGCCACTAACAGCCTTAAACAAAAATTCAAAGGCTGTTTCTGTCTCACCCACCTCCTCTTGCGTGACGTCAGCCGGCTGAAGAATGGTGGCACGCAATCAGGCTACTAAAGTGCGTGTCTTTTATGTTGGCGGCCAAGTTTAGGTTCGTTCTGCGCATCTGACGTCACAAAACACAGTCTGCCAATGAACAGAGAACGACGTTGCCAGATCTCGACTGCAGTGCAGAGCATGGACGAGTGTCTTCAGTTTTAGAAACGTTCAGTCATAAATAAAGTAATAGAACAAAAGCAATGTCTTGATAGCAGACTTTCTTTTATAGAAAGTTTGGAAAAAAGCATTCTTTACAACAATTGCTTCATATTCTATTAATTAATTAAACCAAACAAGAAATAAGACTCCTAATTCAGGCGATAGCAAGGAAAGGTGTTTGTATCAATCACACGAATCGCTTTTTCGCAATAAAGAACAGCGGTAATTGTTTATTTCCTATTGTACTTCGACGAAGCGTGAGTAATTTATAGTCATACCAACAGTGTTTGTCCGTATTTTGCGTGAGGTGTTAGAGTCTTCATGAGGCTCTGTAGTCAGACGAGTTGCGATAGCGTAACGGTTAAGGTGATGGGCTTCTACGTGAAAGGTTATGAGTTTAAATCTTATGCAGAGTGTAATATTTTCATTATTTAAAATCGAAGTGCGTTACTTCACGAATTATATTCGTTTGAATGCAATTTTTTTAAATTTCTAGTGCTTTGTCTCTTTATTTAAAATAAAGCCAAACGTGCTCAATGTAAATAAAACTTTTGTTACAGTCGGGAAAGACGGAATATTTCTCAATATTACATACGGCACCTATCTGGTACGTAAATTAAATGAGATATTGTTATACACTAAATTTTATATGAAATTTAGCTGTCTTGTCCACATTTCATCCTCAACATTGTGGCAACTATAATTGACCATACGGAAAGTATAAGATATAGACTTTTACCTCTGCAAACTCTTCAAAATTTCGTACAAAGGTTTACTACACTTAATGCTGCACAATAACTGCGTTGAACGTCGAACCGAAATTAAGTCATTTATGGGGGGAAGGTATCGGTCAAGAAGATGTGTAAAAATCTAATTTTTGGGCCAAATAGTTTTTGTGGAATCGAATGATAAGACTGTCAAAGCAGTCGGAACACGATGTGTCTGCACAGGCGAACAGTGCAGTGACAAAATCGTGCACTGCGCGGAATGCGGGGAGCACGTCTCTGTAGCAGCGAAAGGGTTAATGAAGCCGTGGTGGCTTTACTTCATGAACTGCGCGCTGCCCCCTAAACGTAAGTTTGCGAACTATACTATACTATGGCGCTGCTTCTATTGGCGCGTGCGTCGTTTGCAACTGGCAACGCAGCAATCTCCCGCGTCTGGGCGGGCATGCGCGAGCCGCCAAGATAAAAGAATTGAACTATAATTCCGGAACACTGCCCTCGATAGACTGGCGCCTTCTCGCCAACTCACAAACAAGATGGTCCTTCCTCAACCAGCCGATCCGAAGGCACTGCCTGATCACCATTAAAATAAGGCACGTGAAACAATCAAGAACCAAAATAATATCATGCAACAAAGACAGAAAAAAATTAAAACTAGCAGTTACTGGAATGGCAGTATCACAATCGTAACCACACACTGCTACCAGTTCAAATCTGGTTTTGAAGGATAGAGCTGATCAGGTTATGATTGTGGAGGGGACTGTTATCAGTTACTGTTAGTTGTACAAAACACACTGATTTTATTTTCCTAAGAAGCACTTAATTACACATTGCCTTAAAAGGATCAAATTAAAACAATACTATTGAAGGCCTAGTTCAGAAAACTTGCAATACCTCCTAGACTGTAGGTCCAAAACAACACAAAAAACAAGATCGACTGAAGGCCTGAATACAAGTTATAAAAATAACTTTAAAGAATACATGTGGCTAAAGGCCTTACATAAAAATAAAATATTTCACAAAAATACTCGGCTGAAGGCCACACACAAGACACTGAACAACTCAAGGGCTTAGGAACTGGATAACAAGAATTTCAGGTACAAAAAACTTTCCAAACTTTAGTTTTTAAACAAATCAATCTTCAAATTTTAATTTAAGTCAGCTAAAGGCCTTATATTAATAGACGGCTAAAGGCCTCACACAGTACATCAGACTAAAATGAAAATCACAATCTAAAACCTACAGAAGAGTGGTGCTGAGAATTGTTCCAAGGGTCGGCCTGAGGAGGTAGCTCTAACGTAGGGTGAGGTGAGACAGGCAGCCAAGAGTAGGGTTAAATAATCAAATGGCAACCCGACCCAAGGAAGGCTGAAGAACCGACAAACAACCTAATCAATTCCCTTCCACCTGACCTACGGTACGACAACGTAATACGAGTATATCAGCCAAGGACGAAGACACCAGCTGCAGTAAATCTTCAATATTGGTATCTAAAATCAGCCAAGGCACAATAACGACTATTAATAAATATACGAACAATCAACTAAAAGGCTGTCAAACTACATGCTGTGCCAGACAGCATCAAGACGGCAAGGTAAACACACTGCTGGGAAAGTACGCTAGCGAACAGGGCAGGTAACTGGGGCGTTAACGGTCACAAGTCAGAAGAAAACAGCTGGTGCACTTCACTGGTAAGTAACAACCAATTTAATAGTTAAGGACCACACAGGAAGACAGCTGCAAAATTTGGCCGAATACAACATCATACATTGCTGCTAGCTGGAACGGCCCAGCAGGCAACAACCGGCCATGATCAAAGAGATGTCACAGCAGTTCATTTTTCATTACAGGTTAACTAATCACTCAACTTCAGTGTCCAGGATCGGTGGGCAACGAACTTTGTAGCTCTCACAGCTAACGCCTCACAATCCGACTGCGTGTGCATGCTGCCAGCAGTCCCGGCCTGACCGCGCACTGCGGAGACTTCCTCGCTGCTCTGTCTTAACTGGCTGACTGCCACATAAACACCACCACATGGAAATATAGCGGTCACACCAAACATGGTACAGTACTACTAGTATCGATAAGAGGTGCTGCTGCCACTGACAGAGGGAAGTCAGCACCTCGTTATGTAGTAACTCAGGGAGAAATAAGACGCCACTCGATTACGACAAAATGCCAAAGAACAAACGGCATGAGTGCGAGCTGGCCACAGCTCAACCGTAATTTCTGAATTCGGGGATTCGTCAGAGAACTTAACACTGTGTGAGACATCCACAGGTTGTGACCTACGCTGTATTCACCACACACCTGAAAGTCTCATACCTGTGACTATAGTAACATCTCTCAAGTTGGTATGAGTGGGGAACTGTAGCTAAACCATATGTATATCTTCACTTGTCACTCGTCTTCGTTTATTACAGCCACTCCTTGTCAATCTGCTTGAATCTCGAAAGTGTTACTCAGTACAAGAGAACACGATGGGTGATGGACCTGGGTCTGTCACGACATAATTCATAGCTGCTTCATTAGCATCGTATCGACATATGACGAGAATAAGCTGCATGCCACCCTACTCGTTGGATCTGCATGCAGTTTGTGGAGTCCTAACTTCCCAGTTTATGGCATTGGAAGCATACATTCCACAATCTAACCGAACACTACTTGAAGCAGCGCACAGAGGGAGCTTGATGCTCCGTGACACCAATAAATTTACAACTTGTGACACATCTGAAATAAAATTGAAAGAAGTGTGATTTATAATCATTTTTTCACAATTGGTTTGAACAAATCATCAACGTGACAGTAAATACTAACTTTCGATTTAAAAAATTACAGCTCGTTGCTGGAAAATAAAATTAAAAAATTAAATGAACTACGTTCATAAGAATAAGAAATATTAACGTCTCTTAGCTTTGTTTATTCAAATTACTGTTCCTTTCACTTATCATTTTGTAACTTATGGAGTAAAACGACTTATCTCAAATACGCTGTGTATAAGTATACCAGGCCTATTTAATAGAACCTGAAGGACGAGGTAACGTTCGACATGGGAAGCGCAGATGACGCTGAGGGTGTTTATTTGTTTCTTGTATGATGCTACTGAATTATTTATAGCTTAATACCGGTGGGCGGTATTTAATCCTATTTTCCATAGTATTTCAGCATTTAACAGAGCACGCATATGTAATGGCTCTGAGGCACTGTCGGCGGAACTGGTCTACATTACCAGCAAGAACTTTCTTCCGTTAATTAGCTTTAATCTGTATCTTTAGCGAGACAATATCATATAAATGTGTTATGCAGACAGTCGAAACGTATATGCAAACATTTTAAGTTTCGTTGCTGTATGAATTAATCCTATGAAAAATAGTACGGGAGCGATTTATAAAAACGTGTTACGCCCAGTAGTATTTGAGAAGTACTTTCGCCGACAGTGATAAAATAATCATGATCATGAATAATTATCGAGCTGTGTAATACTATTGTTAAACTTCTGTAATATTATCACACTCCACTATCTCTGAGACTGATATGGTATCTGAGAGTACGCCCCACATGTTAGCGCTGATGTTCAAAAATGGCTCTGAGCACTATGGGACTTAACAGCTATGGTCATCAGTCCCCTAGAACTTAGAACTACTTAAACCTAACTAACCTAAGGACATCACACAACACCCAGCCATCACGAGGCAGAGAAAATCCCTGACCCCGCCGGGAATCGAACCCGGGAACCCAGGCGTGGGAAGCGAGAACGCTACCGCACGACCACGAGATGCGGGCGTTAGCGCTGATGTGCCAAATCTTTATGTCCAACTGCTTAATAGCTTATTTGTCCGTTTTTGGAACGAAATACATCACTGATTCGACCTATCAGGCATCCGACAGTTAGCTGGCAGGTCTGTGGAGGTATGTGACTTTAGATGTCTATGCACAGCTCGTGTTTAGGTTAGGATAGGTTAGGTTAGCAGTACAATATTCTCCGCCTCCTTTTACATGGGGCGCCTCCACCGCTCATAAAATCTTCCAGTCAGTTTTGCATTTCACAGAAGGGCCCGGATACTTTCTATCAGAAAGTGTAATTGAGTATTGAGTACATCAGTTCCGAATATTTTACGACCTAGGCCTGAAATGTAGTCTGTACACTCAAGAGCCGAAACATCATGACTACTGACCATCGCGACGCAAGATGCGACCTAGGGAACACGGACGCGGTAACAAAATATGTAAACGGAACAGATACCTTTGGGGTGACGATGGAGATCGACTTCGCGTTAGACTCCAGTGTCCAACATCACTATCATAAGAGGTAGTAACACGATGAACTGAATTATAACCATCGTATATAAGTAATTTCGACTTCCCCTGTGCACTGTCCGAGCTTGCGACAATCTAAATTAGCCTCAGTCCTAAGATATGGCGCGAGCGTTTAAGCTCATAAAATGCTTGTGAATTCAGCTTCATTAGTGAGAAGAGTCAAACGGAGAGTGCTGGTAAGATTAAATGGTTCAAATGGGTCTGAGGTCATTAGTTCCCTAGAACTTAGAACTACTTAAATCCAACTAACCTAAGGACATCACACATCCATGCCGGAAGCAAGATTCGAGCCTGCGACCTTAGCGGTCGTGCGGTTGCAGACTGAAGCACCTAGAACAGCTCGGCCACACCGGCCGGTGGTATTAAGATTAACGGACTGCTCCTGCACTATTCCAAATGATACATTTTAGTAACTCAAGCTAACTGGATTTTGCAATTTAGACAAAGGAAACTAAATTTTTGTTAAAGAAAGGCCGCAAATGGAATTACTAAGGATATTTGAAACTGAGGCCAGTACAAAAAAGTTAACAGAAGATCGTATACTGCAACTCAGGCAATATGAATGGGGCTCTTCAGGCACCGGAATGAGGACATGTGAATTTCTCCCTAAATTCAGGGAGAAACAAAAGATTTCTTCAACCGTGGAGTGGACTGATACGCTACCTGACTGGTCATGGCCGATATGCTATGTACCCGTGCAAAATAAAAAGGCAAATTAAAAATAGTAACACCTGCGGCAATCTGGACACTTCAATGCAGACATCGTTGGACAGCGCCCTCTACGAACATGCAGCGGGAAAAACATCAGCCGTGAGTTGCAGCAATGGTCGACGTCTACTCATATATAAAGTCTCCGTCCTAGCACCACAGAAGATGAAACTTCCTGGCAGATTAAAACTGTGTGCCGGACCGAGACTCGAAATCAGGACCTTTGCCTTTCGCGGGCTAGTGTTCTACCACCTTTTCTTTTTCTTTTTTTTTCTGTTGATCTCGTTTTGTTCTATATTGTTAGTGGAATTTGTTCGGGGCGGATGTCCGACGACATCCGTTCAGGTTCTTCGTTTATTCATTCACTCAGGTTTTTTTAATTACAGAGGGTAGCTAACCCGCTGAACGAACACGCTGAGCTAATGTGCCGGCATCCATCCGAGCTACCCAAGCTCAACTCACTCCCCGTCCTTACAGCTTCACTAATGCCAGTACTTCATTCTGGACCACAGAAGATATTTACTATGTAAGTGTTACAGATATACTCGAGTACACTTTTTACAAAAAAGACCAGTGACGTAAGAAACATAAGAAATTATTAGTTAAACTTGTTTTTAGGGTTACATACTTCTAACGGTAAAAACAAGACCCATATGGAATCACCTTGTTGCCTCTCTGGCCGACTGTAAAACACCACTTTTCTTAAGCATGGGCTGAAATTTATGACACACGCTAAGGCCTACGGTCCCTTCTATGTCAATGCAGTCAAAAGGCACGGCCACTTAACTAAAAAATTTCGATACTTATCAAAACCTACAGGGTCTTCTCCGTTGAGTTACAATCACGAAACCCAACAAGAAGCGAGGTTTCAGAGTACAATAAAGGAAAAAAATCTGAAACTTTTTAATTTGTAATTATATCACGCAGAAATATTAATTTGCCACAAGCCCAGAGCAGCATGGAGGGAAGAGTCAGTTTGCTGCATCTTGAACTATAGTGTAAGCGCCGTGTCCAGGAAACCAAGGAAGACTTCACAAGGCATTCAACGGCAGAGCAGTGTGCTGCCACTCCGGCTAGATCAGATACTCTACACAGGCAGAGAAGGCCAGTGAAGTCACCGACCACTGGATGAAACAGTTTTTCTAAAATTTACATTGCGTTGATGCAAGCGACCACGGAAGTCTGAATTCTAAGATGTTAGAGTGGAACATGGATCCGTTCGTAAAGTGGAAACGATACTGACTCTGTCCGAAGTTCAAGGAATCCAGCAGCAGTCCAGCAGAATTGGCATTCAAATCGGAAATAATTGTTACAAAAAGTTTTATTGCTTTAATGGCTTCGTTTGTGTCCCAGTATAACTATCCTAGGGTTTCCCCCAAGGCGGAGTTGTGGAAAAGTGGTGGGGGCCAAGAATATTTTATTCTGTTACTATATTAAATAAGTACAAGACAATGGGTTGCTATAGTTCTGTACTTAAAAGAGTGTACATAAGAATTACTGAAGAACTACATTTGAAATTGTCTTCATTGATGATGAGAAATGGTCCGACTTTAATGAGGAGCTGTACACAAGTGGGTGCTCCAATAAATTCACTTACGGTTTCATCGAATGCGAAATTTCTCTCTCCATACCTTTTTTCCGAACGACATTATTGATAGATGGGTTAGTTTCAATGATATAACCAAAAAACAGACGTTAAAACGAAAATTTTTCATGAACATGTAAAATTCGTCCAATTTTGAAGAGCAGTAGTATGGAAACGGGTGGTCCAAAAAATATGCGGATGGTCTCATTCAATGCAGAACCTCATACCCTACAAATCTTAATTTCACTATGTTTTCGATTTTGTGAGTCATTTACGAGATATAATCACAAAACTGAAAAGTACCCCTTTTTCGGGAAAATTTTTCCTCCCCAACACTTTTCCACGACACCGCCGAGGGGGAAAACCTAGGATAGTCATATTGGGTCATAAATGAAGCCATTAAAACAATAAAACTTTTGTAGCAATTATTTCCGATTTCCCTTATTTTTAGAGTTATCCCTACTGGACTACAGACAGTATTTCTGACCGGGGCATTAGGAGGACGGACGGATCCTGCAACGGAAACAAATGTAAACGGTTTAGGTGCACTCCAAGACATGAACATAAATAAAACAATATCTCTAGCACTAAAGTAGCATTAACAGTGTGTAATTCATTAATTTTTTTATTTTGTAGTTTTTGGTGGTAGTGAATAATTGTATTAGCAATATTTTTTGTAGAATTAGCATCTTTTTAAATATTTGTGAGTACCAGAAACAAATAATTAAACCATCCATTTTTTGCTATCCACAACAAAGTGACTATATGGACTATGTTAGCTTTTTAGATAACAGGTTGTTATGTGGAGAACAAGTAAGTAAATATATTCAGTACCATCTGTGGTTTCGGCTCTTGAGAAAGCATGGGCGGCCATTACTTCACTGACATCTCACTGAAAGTGTCCACAGTAGAGTTAAAAGCGTCATAAAGGCTCGAACGTAACAGTGTTACACGAGTATGTCCCGATACATTCAGTCACATAGTGCATCAGCGTCAGAGGTATTTGATGGGATCGTAATCACTTTAGTATGCGCAGTACGAATGCAGCCCAATGACGGCGAAGCGTAGGTCATGGTACTCATCTATATAACTTTGCAGCGCTCCGAATTTTCAGTCGAATTCTAGGCTCTGTGTTTGTCTGTAGCACCGTCGGCACTGTAGATGTTTATAATGTTACTGACGAAATTCGACAACAGTACAGATAGCTTCCTTCGATGTTTAGGATTTTTTGTTAAAATTTATAAAAGAAAAATGTCCGTATCCCAACTTTTAGTGCTTTCAAACAGTTGCTGTAAGTTTATGTATATTCTCATTTGTAGCGGGAGAGTAATATTTCATCTTTCGATTCATTCCCAGATACCTACCCTGAAACCAAGGCGCTTAATAGTTTATTTTATAACTTGCCTTCCTACATGCACTATGTGATCAAAAGTATCCGGACACCTGACTGAAAATGATTTACAAGTTCGTGGCCCCCTCCATCGGTAACGCAGGAATTCAATAGGATTTTGGCACACCCCTAGCCTAGATGACTGCAGGCATATTTTCAGTTAGGTGCTGGAAGTTCTCTTGGGGAATGGCAGCCAATGCTTCACGGAGTCCTGCACTGAGGAGAGGTATTGATGTGGGTCAGTGAAGCCTGGCACGATGCCGGCGTTCCAAAACATCCCATAGGTATTCTCTAGCATTCAGGTCAGGACTCTGTGCGGGCCAGTCCAATACAGAGATATTATTGTCGCGTAAACACTCTGCCACAGGCCGTGCTTTATTAACGGGTCCTCGATTGTGATGAAAGGTGCAATCGCCATCCTCAAATCTCACTTTATCAATGGAAAGGAAGCAGGTGCTTAAAACGTCAATTTAGGCCTGTGCTGTGGTAGTGTCACGCAAAACAGCAAGGGGTACCAGCCCCCCCCCCCTCGCCCCCCATGGAAAACAGGAGCACACCATAGCACCACCGTCTCCGAATTTTACTGTTGTCATTACACACGCTGACAGATGACGTTCACCGGGAATTCGTCATACCCGCACCCCGTCATCATATTTCCACATTGTGTACCGTGATTCGTGACTCCACACAACGTTTTTCCACTTCTCAATCGTCCAATGTTGACGCTCTTTACACCATACAAGGCGTCGTTTGGAATTTACCCGCGTGATGTGTGGCTTATGAGTAACCGTTCGACCATGAAATCCAAGTTTTCTCACCTCCCACCGAAATCGTATAGTACTTGCCGTGGATCCTGATGCATTCTGGAATTCGTGTGTGATGGTCTGAATGGATATCTGCCTATAACACATTACGACTCTCTTCAACTGTCGGCGGTCTCTGTCAGTCAACAGATGAGGTCGGCCTGTACGGTCTTGTGCTGTGCGTGTCCCTACACGTGTCCACTTCACTATCACATGGGAAACAGTGGACCTAGGGATGTTTGGGAGACTGGAAATCTCGCCTACAGACCTATGACACAAGTGACACCCCGTCACCTGACCACGTTTGAAGTCCGTGAATTTCGCGGAGTGCTCCATTCGGCTTGACTGAGGTCGCTGATATGGAGTACCTGGCAGCACGTGTCATCACAATGCACCTACAATGAAAAACATATGTTTCTGGGGCTGTCGGGATACTTTTGATCACGTAGTGTATAAACGTGGAGTGCGATGTTTGTGCTTCAGCTTCTTCTACGCTGTGGCATCTATATGTTAGCTATGTTCCCCTTTACCTGCACCTCATAAAATGTTTTCGGACAATACGGACAAAAATGTTTGTATATTTTAAAGTATATTAAAGGCGAAGAAACCGCACAAATTATGGAACAAGAATTGGTATGAAAGGCACTTATCATTTGAAGATAGGATATGCAATCGCTATAGATCCAAAAAGACGTATAGAAGAAGAGAGTTTTAGGAGGTGTCTGGTTGGCGTGAAGTGCAATGATGACCACCGGAATCCACCAGTGCATGACCAAAGTAATGTAAGGATCACATACACACAATAAAAAGAAGTGGGCAAATACTTCAGTCGTTTAATAATGAATGTAGGCCATTTACCGAATAAGCGTATGCGACATTCCCTGCTCGCGTGAGAAAGTAGCGTTGGGATGCGCGGAATTCCGATTACCATTAGGATCGCCGGACATAAACGGCAATGCCGCCAGCAACTGCCGCGTGAAACGATCATGGCGTGGCAGCAGAGGAGCGATGCAGAATGCAAATTCGTGTTTCATTACATGCTGGTGTTTCCTGAGGAAACATCAAAACAAAACCGGATAATCAGAAAAACGCCAGTTATTCTTGGACAGGGTTTCAACTTATTTTATAGTCATCATTTCTTGTTGTGACTTAGTGACGTCTACTTACGCATATGCTTAGCCAAACTTTTCCTCTGAGCATAATTGGTAAATTATACAGCGTGGTAATCTGCCCTACGCAATTGAGATGTACTAGTATCACCAAAAATTGTCTGTTCCTGGATTTAATGTTAAGTATTGCAATTCACGTCCTTGGTATCGGCAATACACAAGTACGCCTCCTATCATTAGACTTCTTAGCAGTTATACGAGGTGAACGAAAAAAGTAAATAGACGGTAATAATGAGAGTGATATGGCCACGCTATGTTGTTCTACTTGTGGAGACTGGAGTTTTCATTCGTTCCAGATGCTCAGTCCGAGTTTCAGCTCCTTACAGCCATCAAATAGCTTTTCAGAGCGCCATGAGTCAAGCAGTGTTTTTGTAGCATGTGATGGAAACGGAACAGCGGAATTTAGAGTAAGATGCACTGGCGTTTCGTTTTAAACTTCGCGAATCCGCGAGTGTGACGTTTGAAAAATTGAAACAGGCCTAAAGGGAACACTCCTTATCAAGAGAAGAGGTTTTCCGCTGGCACAAATCATTTTTGGTATATCGAGAACTCGTTGAAGAAGAACCTTGCTCACGGAGACCTTCAGATTCAAAAACCAACTAATTGTCAAATGTGTCCGTGCTTTTGTGAGATCAGACCAACGTTTAACAATACAAATGGTGAGTTACATGCTACACATTTCACCGAACGTCAATTTTTGACCAAAGTTTTGCACATGCGAAAGGTTTGTGGCAAAGTGGTGCAGAAAAACCTCACTGAGAAAAAGGACAGGTCGAAGAAACATGTGCGTTGATCTTTTTCAGAAGATTGCCACTGATCACGACTGGTTCACAGGTGTTGAATCCTGAATGTTCGAGTACGATCCTGAGAGAAAGCAGCAAAGCGAGAGGAGTGGCACACTGCGACACCTCCTCGACTGGGAAAAGCTCGAATGAGAAAATCGAAGATCAAGATAATTTTGGTTTGCTTTTTCGGCAGTAGGGCTATCGAGCACAAAGAACGTGTTGCTCCGGGACAAACTGTCAACCAAGTGTTTTACGAAGACATCTTCGGAAGGCTCAGAAAGAGAATGGATCAAGTGGACTCTGCAGAGAAGTGGATGCTGCATCATGACGACGCCTAGTGTCACATAGTCTGTTCCATCACGGGATTTTTGACCTCAAAAGGCATTCTGTAATTCCACAGACCCCCCCCCCCCAACCGCCCCACCACCCCATTCATCTGACCTGAATCCTTGTCGCTTTTTTCTTTCTCCGAAACTGAGAAAGTCTTAGAAGGGTGTCATTTTGGGACTCAGGAGAACATCTAAATGAAAGTGAGTGACATGTTAAAGGCCCCACCAGATGTAATCTTTCAGGGGTCCTACCAAGACTGGGAGCAACGACTTCGCCGGTGTACAGCTGTCGAAGTGAACTACTTTGACGGGGACAATAATTTTGTTTGAACAAATGAAAAGTGTGTTAGATTAAAAGATAGTGTACTACTTTCCTCACACACGTCGCATGTCCTACTGTGGCTAGTTTGTCTCGGTTTTTACTTCAATAGCTCATTTATACTTAATATCTAATGAAATACGATTTTAGTAATATATCCAGGGTGTTTCACGGGTGGAAGTCTAGGTTGTAGCGTTTTCAGATTCTGAGAGAGGTTACGGAACTTTTAAACATTTTTCATATGTTATTTACCACACAAACCATAAAATGTACTATTTTTTATGTTCTTCCTTCTCAGTAACGAAATGCCCAAAAAATTCACTCGCCAGTCTGTGGATAGTTTTTAGGTGGTTTTCCACCGGCCTCGGCTAATGCGGGCTGGTTCCCCTTATTCCGCCTCCGTTACACCATGTCGGCGATTGCTGCACAAACAAGTTCTCCACGTACGCGTACACCACGCAAACATAGCGTTACACTCGCGGGTGTGAGACGTTAGTGGAGGAGTCCCCAATCCCATACTTGAGGGGGTAGACGTTTCAAACCTAGAAACATTCTTGGTCTCTCTGATACTTACGATACTAGTAGCACAAACTGCTATAGCTTCATTCCAAAAGGCGCAGTAGATACCGATATCTCTATGGTCAATGAAATTATTTCTGAAGACTATACGTTCTCTGGTTGGCCCGCCCGGTATGCACGTCTTTCCGGGCGGGAAGGAGCGCCTGCTCCCTGGCACGAATCCGATTTGTGTCGAGGTCCGGTGAACCGGCCAGTCTGTGGATAGTTTTTAGGTGGTTTTCCACCTGCCTCGGCTAATGCGGGCTGGTTCCCCTTATTCCGCCTCCGTTACACTATGTCGGCAATTGCTGCACAAACAAGTTCTCCACGTACGCGTACACCACGCAAACATAGCGTTACACTCGCGGGTGTGAGACGTTCCCTGGCGGGGGGGTTCCCCCGGGAGCCGAACCACACAATATTCCTGAAAGAGTGGTTCGGTGTGGGGCGGCGGAGGGGTGAAGTGGACTGCGGTAGTCGTCGTGTGGTTGTGGACCAATGCGGCTGCGGCGGGGACGGTGCCGTCGTTTCTAGGTCTCCGGTTAACATACATACATACGTTTTTTGGTGGCCAGTACCTTGAAATTCATCTGGGTGTAAACAGAACTGTGGTGACTTAAAAGGTACCAATAATATATTATGTGAATATCGTACCAAAATCTCCCTCAGCGTAAATTCCGGCGTCTCGTACATATAACTTCGTTTCAGGTTACACAAAATTACATTATAAGTCCATCGTCTTATGCTCTGGTTATTACAGCATCTGCATGTATACAGTGGGTCAAAGGTAAAAAAAAGCATGAAGATGTATCCTTGAAATCTGAAAACCAGAGCATCAATAGACTTACGCATCGTGTCCAGACATTAATCGTATTTATTTGTGGGTGTGGCCTAAGTTTAGAGAGACATGATTTTGAATTACTGCAGACATTGTTGCTTCATATACGATGAAAGATGTTAACCAAGTTATAAGTACATTCAGAAATAATCGGTGCAAACCTACCTACTCGTATCTGAGCGAAAAGGTAGAAATTAGTAAATCCTTCAACAAGTGATATAGCACACCTCTTCAGAGAGAAAAAGTGTGGTGAATTTAGGGGTAAGGTAAAACTGGGACAAGAATTTCTGATGGAAATGTGGAGCAGGACATAAGAGAAATAGCATGTACCAACATCTGAATCCGAAGCGTCCACGAACTGTGGTAAGATTATATAATTTTTTGTTCAATAGTGAATGATCGGTCTCTGACAGAAGACGTGAATCTCTTGCATTAAGAGTGTTAGTTTTGTGACGGAAGACATAAATTACTTGCGTCATGAATCGTTTGAAAGATTTAAAATGATCCATTTAATGCATAACCCTCCTACTGACTTGATCACGTTGGATGTACAGTGTGTACATAATGTACGGGAACACTTTCAA
This sequence comes from Schistocerca nitens, assembly GCF_023898315.1. Classification (NCBI taxonomy): domain Eukaryota; kingdom Metazoa; phylum Arthropoda; class Insecta; order Orthoptera; family Acrididae; genus Schistocerca; species Schistocerca nitens. Next base: position 186,935,759 of record NC_064618.1, on the reverse strand, counting down.
TTATTTATTGCACAAGAACTAAACTTTTTTTTTTTACAAACATTCGATATGCGGACTATGAGTGACCCGGCAGACGTCAATGCGGTAAACGAATTCTTGCCATACCCATCTCAGCATAGCATCGTCGACTGGGGCACTCGCTTTCCGTATTCTCTCCCGGAGGTCTGCTACATCACGTGGTAGAGGCGGTACATACACAAGATCTTTAATGTGTCCCACAGAAAAAAGTCACATCTGGGGATCGGAGAGGCCATTTCATGAAACAACTGGCCCATCTGTAGCACGGCGATCCATCGATGCGGCAGCTCCGTGTTCAGGTACCCATGAACCTCACGATGAAAATGGGGTGGAGCCCCATCTTGCTGAAAGATGAACGGAGAGTCCGATTGCATCTGAGGCATCAGCCATTGCTGCAACATGTCCAAATAGGAATGTCCAGTGACTGTGTTCTCGGCGAAGACGAATAGCCCCTACAGTTTTTGACGTGACAAGGCACAAAGAACATTTACCTTTGGGGAATCACGCTCAAATTCAATGAATTCGTGTGGCTTCTTTGTACCCCAGATTCGACAATTACGCCTATTCACGTTCCCATTAGTGTGAAAAATGGCTTCACCGCTAAAAATTAAGCGATGAGCAATGCCATCCCCATCCCCATTCAATTATAGCAACTGCGTACAAAACTCAAAACGCTTGTCTTTGGCGTCGTCATTGAGCTTCTGCACTAGCTCCAATTTCAATGGTTTCATAGCTTCTGTCGCAGGACTTTCCACATTGTCACTGGAGCCATTTCGAGTTAACGGGATGCACGACGCAGCCATTTCTTTGGGATCCTTACGAATATCTTTCGTATGCGCTCCATTCACTTCACTCACACTGGGACGTCCGCTTCTCTTTGCCGGGCACAAGCAATCCGTCGTAACTAATTTGTTGTGCCAGTGGTAGATGGCCTTCCTTATTGGTGGCTTCTTACCGCACCTGGTTCCAAACATCCATTGAACAGCTGTAGCACAATTGCTTTTGTCTAACTCGAAGACACAGAAAGCTCGCTCCGCAATTGAACTCGCCATGTTTGCGACTAGCACTTTCTATCGCAAATTACCAAACACGCTGTGGAGTTATACATGGAATAAAAACTTTTAGAGTTTCTCTTAAAAATGACATTTGTATGATATCTGTACAATGTTTGTTTCTTGAGCAATAAAAAATTGAATGTGTTCCTGAACTATACGTACTCCCTGTATTTACAGCAGTTTACCAGTTTCGACTATTTTGAATCATCATGATGACTAAAAGATCCAGAAAAGACCAGATAAAATCGAATGCAAGTATTAAATAAAAGAAGGATAAAAATATTTCCAGTATCCTGTTAGAAAAGTAGAACTTTGAAGAGTTATCTAACAGCCGTCATGATCATTTGCAATCAACTAGCGTACTCGATCATAAGGTTTCAGAAGTATTCTGCAAATATGACGCCAAGTATTTATAAGAAAGCCTTTCATATGATGGTTGTTCATTATGGTATCTATGTTTCTAAACTTATATTCCTCACAAGCGGCTTCAAATCAAATAGTGTACCTGTGGAGTATCGTCTCAGTTGTGCGACTAGATTCGTGGTTTCCTATATGAAGATCACATTTCATAGTACTGGATTGGAAGCCACCGTGTGAAACAGATGTGGCATCTATCGTTTTTCCTACGGATGCAGGTCCGAATCTAAGTCTAGGGGACTGATGACCTCAGATGTTAACTCCCATAGTGCTTAGAGCCATTTGAACCTATCGTTTCTCAAGGAAGTAAAACGGGCCCTCTGCTGTCCCAAGCCTATGTAAACAATTTACGTGACAATCTGATCAGACGTCTTGGAGTATATGTTTGATAGTTTCGAGGTTGTTGTTATGTTTGTCTGGGAACATGTTGTTGGGGCAGTTTCATTTTGTTTATCTTGAGCTTTTGGAGTGTGGAGGCCCCAGTCTTCATCCGATCATTCTGAGTTACGTTTCTCGTATGCAGCTTAAAGTTCTCGAAGCAGATGCCAGAACGCTTCCCATTACGAGGCCATCGCCGACCACCTGCCACATCCTTGTCAAACTAGACCTGTAAGTATATAGGCCTAAATTTACATATATATCAGGTATTTAATATTTGTTGTTCTCAAATTTCAATACGAAGAAATGTCTAATATCGATGTAGAAGTATATATATATATATATATATATATATATATATATATATATATATATATATATATATATATTAGTCGGTTCTTTTGTAGTACTACAAAATATATATTTTTGCTACTACCAAAAGAACTAACGAACCGACTAAGAATCACTTACTTTTACTACAAGTTATAAACATACTTTTAAACTGAAACATTCTTGTACCTATGACAGACTCTGGACTATATAGTCTCTGACAGAAACCTGTCGCTCATTAAAGAACAAATGAAGCAGCAACTTATGGTATTGGATGATGTCATTTCTACAACTAATCAGTATGATTTGATCTCACCTTCAGATGTTGCGGCTTGGCATCATATTATGGAGCAATTTTACAGCAGCATGTCACCATCCAAAAGGCCTGCACGTTGCTTTTTGACAGGGAGGCCACCGCCGGAAATCCGCTGGTGGCGCGGCGAGCGGCTGCTGGAGTCCAGGGAGCTTCCAGCGGGGCCGCGCATCCGCGAGAGGCTGCTGCTGCTGCCGCGCCTCTCCAGGGCCGACCTGCACGCCGCGCTCACCTGCCAGGCCGTCAACAGCAACCTCACACTCCCCGCCGAGGCCAGAGTTTCGCTGGACATTAACTGTGAGTCTCTCCGTCGCCCACTGGTGCCACATGTACACTAATGTGACAGTATCTAAACAGGTTTATCAAAATCCAAGGGCGAAAGTAGCTTCCGCATGGTGTGCGGTTGCTAAATATCCTGTGTTTATAATGGAAGTTCAGCTACGCACGGAGGTCCATTGTGGGCTGCGATTATCGTACGAGAGCGAAACTTCTTAGATATACTAAAGCGTTAATGCGGAACCGGTTCACGCTGAAAAAAAATTGTTCCAATATTGGCCACCAGATGCAAATATATCTCTGTACAGCGTTTCGTCGACGTCTCCGGTGCTCATACTGAATAAATTGTGTAAGCGGCGTGTGGTGATATAATCAAAATTATGCATGTCTCACTTGTTTGACCTTTTCTGCCCAAGTACCGTTCCTAATCTAGTACACATGGAAATATTTCTATACGTCTTTCATTCGTAGTGCCGGAATTGCACCTGCTGGCTAAAATTGGGAATTTTTTCCCAGCGTAAATCGGTTACGCATTAACGCATAAGAGTATCTACCAAGTTTAACCCGCCAGTGTAGCCGAGAGCTCTAACGCGCTGCTTCCTGGACTTGGGTAGGCGCCGGCCCCAAATCGAATCCGCCCGGCGGATTAACGACGACGGCCGTTGTGCCGGCCAGCTGGATGTGGTTTTTAGGCGGTTTTCCACATCCTACTAGGTGAATACAGGGCTGGTCCCCACGTCCCGCCTCAGTTACACGACTCGCCGACATTTTAAACACATTCGCGCTATTTCACGATCTCCACTAGACGCAGACAGCTGGGGTACATTAATACCGTCCCAGGGGGGTATGCGGTGGCGGCAGGAAGAGCATCTTGTTACCCCTTAACAATTGCATGCCAAATCCGGTTAATCATGGACGACCCTGCGTCACCGCGGGACAAGGCGCAAGCGATAGACAGATAGTATCTACCAAGTTTAGCGGCCGTACTATAACTATAAGATGGCCGAGGTGGCCGAGCGGTTCTAGGCGCTATAATCTAGAACCTCGCGACCGCTACGGTCGCAGGTTCGAATCCTGCCTCGGACATGGATGTGTGTGATGTCCTTAGGTTAGTTAGGTTTAAGTAGTTCCTAGTTCTAGGGGTCTGATGACCTCAGAAGTTAAGTCCCATAGTGCTCAGAGTCATTTGAACCATTTTTTTACTATAACTACAGCACGCACTGAACCACTGGGAGCAGGTGCACTACAACCACCCAGTACCATAAATCGACGATACTGGGCCACACATAGGAAGAACTACGACAGTGTAGTGCAGGAAATAACTGAAGGAAATACACAAATAGATGATCAGAAAGGGAGCTTTCATTCAAATAAAATAACATTGAAGTCATAGCGATTTATGATGGTCGTATGGACATTCCTGTAGACAGCACATTGTCTGATCACCATGAACGTCAATGCTTGCCCTCCAACATGGTACCATGATGGTTACAGAGGTGATAAGTTCTGTTTGTGAGGTGCACCATTCCTGTTCCTCAAACAAAGCGGCTGACAAGTGCTGGATTGTCGATAGCGCACGTGGCCGTGCTAGAATACGTCTCCCCAAACCATACCATATGTGATCAATGCGATCTTGAGTCGGGGGACTGGCAGGTAAGGTCCATTCGCTAAACATCCTCTCCTTCCAAGACCTCCTCCAGCTGTTCATTCGACGCAGTCACTCAGAGGTGTTCGTCAAAATGAAGTCAGGGCCAAATGCACCGGTGGCAAAACACACATGTGGAAGATATACGATGTCATAATAACGTTGACGGTCCAGTGTACAGTATTCAAAGATTTGGAAGTCAGTTACATGTTCATTGTAACAGCTGGACCATCAAAACGTTAATGTTCGACAATCCTGGACGTACGCTGAAATGGTGGGAGGGGAATACGCAGTGCACCCAGAAATATTGTCAAACATAGTCGTTTCGGACGACCAGTTGTTGGACGACCAGGTGTTGTGGTAGGAGGAGGCACTCATGTAACATTCCCTAAGCGCAAAACGACGTAGCAGTGACTTCATGTACGAAATGTAGGAAGTATTTTGGGGTATATTACTGTAGAAGCTCATTCTAGAACGTGGTACAAATTGAAAGAAAAGTTAGTGTAGCTATGACCATATGCGTGAAGGCTGATTTGAAAACGTAGTGATTCAGGAGGGACGGAGATTAAGAACTCTTCTTGCCATGCTCAGACAGTCATTCTTCCTGGATCACATTCCTGTGAAATACACTACGCACCATCATTTGTCAGCGACTGTGCCCCATCTCCTAGAACCCTTCGTCGACGGGATGTTAATTCATGAATTACGGCTCCGTCTTCAGGCCACGAGTGGCCTACAGTGACCATCCGACCGCCGTGTCATCCTCAGTGGAGGATGCGGGTAGGAGGGGCATGGGGTCAGCACACCGCTCTCCCGGTCGTAATATGGTGTTCTTGACCGAAGCCGCTACAGTTCGGTCGAGTAGCTCCTCAATTGGCGTCACGAGGGTGAATGCATCCTGAAAAATGGCAACAGCGCATGGCGGTCCAGATGGTCATGAATTAAGGCTAAGGTGTAGAAAAACAGAATAGAAAAGAAAGGTTTGGCTTTCCATCAACTGAAGCATAAAAAAGACTTAAAACGTATATTAGTGGGAGTGAATGAGAACTTGATCCTCACTACGATCGATCCACTTGTGATAGGCCTTGACGATGGGACATTGTCGAGTAGCGCTAACGAAAATTATGAAAACTGAAATCAGTTATCCCTTTTCCTACGAATACTAGACCCTAGCGTTATTCAGGTTCATTTGTTCCCTTGTAAATAAAGTAATCAGTGAATGTTCTTATGTTTATAGGCTTTTTACGTCTCATTACCGTGCATACCTTCCACTTATATTAAATCCTGTGTACTGTACTGGATTAACCAATATGAATCCATATTGTGCATTTTCAACTTCTCGCGGCGTAATGAAAATCCATTAAATTTTTGGCATGCAGCCCCGCAAATAATATTTCCTCCGCTGATATTTCGGCCGTGTATCGTCCGGCCATCCTCAGAGTGAGTCACAAGACTGACGACAAGATGCCAAGCGCGGCCTTATATGCTCCACCGCGGCGGTACTGCGCATGCGGGTCACAGATGCTGGTTGGCGGCAGAGAGATACGTTTACACATGCGCCACCTGTGGCGAAGGCGTACAGACATTCGATTCGCTTATCGATGTATGATCGGCGGCGGTGAGACCATGACGACTTCTCTGCAGTTTAATTACCCCAGGAGCCGGATTCCACGCTTTGTCCAAATTAAAACCATTATCTCTATTTACTAAATTATTGGCTAATTTAATCTCTATAGCTTCCTTGAAAACAGATTCCCAAAAAGAGGAGGTGGATGTTAAAATCTTCACATCACTGTAATTCATGGAATGCCCTGAATCAATGCAATGTTCGGCCACAGCTGACTTGCCTGGCTGTAATAAATCGAAGATACACACTCTTATTACAGTAAGTATGAAATTGAAAAATAATCCAGTGCTACTCGGAATTGAACTCTCGAACTCAGATATTCTGACAGAAAACGCAACCGAATTCACTAAATTTACGGCACATTCACTGAAGGATGTTGTTCATGGTGTCTGATCTGAAGACTGGAAATTCTGAGGTAGATGAAAACACTACACTTTATCTTCTAAACATCTGTAAGTGGTACAAATTCAGAAACTGTTACACCGCTCTTATAAACTATGTGCTTGAGCTTAAGGTATGAACTAATTGGACTTTAAGGAAATGTTCCATACTTTAGTTCTTATACCATTATTTGTAGGTATCGCAATGTGACTTTTTCTCTCCATTCGACACCCCTACACAGTTTTCATGAAGTCACATTTTTCATTTTATGCATCTCATCATTTCTTCCATTGGATCTTCTTCCCACAACAGTCTACACGCTTCTTCTGTTTTAGGAATGGGTTACTGTTGCAGCTTCCTCACAGTCCCAAAACATTTCCTTTTGCCAGGTGGAGCTTTAATTGTACACTTTTCTCATCGGTTATCTCTTTTCTGTGTTATAATGGATTGCTCCTCAGATGACAGATTCCTTGGCTAGGCCTTGGAAGTTTTGTTTCGGCGATTTTTCTTCTATGGATACCTTCAGCCCACATTTTGCTTGCCACAGCTCCCTCCACTCTATTGAAATTATGGGGCAATCCATTTCCTGGAGCAATGTCGAACCCAGCTTTTCTTACGTCAGACATGCTTAAGGTAAACAACATGCCTTCAAATGTAAGAAATGCTCTTCCCTTTCGGTTTCAATTTCGGTGGAAAAAAGATCGTAGGGCCAAAAGTTCTTATACGCCATTTCGACTTCTCTTTTTTTTTATTTTCAGCGTGACTATCAATTGTTGGCTTGGATACATTTTATATGTACACACTTTCATTTAATCCATCCCATGCCGGCCGGAGTGGCCGTGCGGTTCTAGGCGCTCCAGTCCGGAGCCGCGCTGCTGCTACGGTCGCAGGTTCGAATCCTGCCTCGGGCATGGGTGTATGTGATGTCCTTAGGTTAGTTAGGTTTAAGTAGTTCTAAGTTGTAGGGGACTGATGACCACAGCAGTTGAGTCCCATAGTGCTCCGAGCCATTTGCACTATTTTTGAATCCATCCCATTTAGATTTACTGTTATAGCTATACGCAATTTAAATGTGCTCCTGTTTTCATAACGCTTTTTTCCTGCCATACTGTAATGCAAATTAACTACACATAGGTAACAGAAGATATGGGCTAGCGATACGCACATATACAGATGGAAGTAGTATCGCGTACACAAGGTATAGAAGGGCAGTGCATTGGCGTAGCTGTCATTTGCTGTTAGGTGTTTAGCTGAAAAGGTTTCCGACGTCACTGTGGCTACGCGGCAGGAATTAACAGACCTTAAACGCGGAATGGCACTTGGAGCTTGAGGCATGGGGAATTGCGTTTCCGAAATCATTTGGGAATTCAGTATTCTGAGATCCACAGCGTCAAGAGTGTGCTGAGAATACCAAATTTCTGATAATGCCTCTCACCATGGACAAAGTAGTGGCTGACGGCCTTGTCTTAAAGACCGAGAGTAGTGGCGTTTGCATGGAGTTGTCAGTGATAACAGACAAGCAACAATGAATGAAATAGCTCCAGAAATCAATGTGGGACGTACGACGAACGTATCCATTAAGACAGTGCGGCGAAATTTCGTGTTAACGGTTTGTGGCAGCAGACACACGACATCACCTTCAATGCCTATCCTGGGCTCATGACGATGTCGGTTGGACCCTAGACTACTGTAAAACCATGACCTGGACAGATGATTCCTATTTCTGTTGGTAAGAGGTGATGGCAGGTTTCGAATGAGGCGCAAGACCTTACGAAACCATGGCCCCAAGCAGTCAACAAAGCACTGTGCAAGCTGCTGGCGGCTCCGTAATGGTATGGGCTGTGTTTACTTCGAATGGACTAGGTCCCGAACCGATCATTGACTGGAAATAGTTATGTCCAGTTACTGGAGAGCATCTGCAGCCATTCATGAACATTTTGAGACTGTCAACAAGGCACTGTGGAAGCTGCTGGTGGCTCCATAATGGTGTTGGCTGTGTTTTCATCGAATGGACTGGGCCTTGAACATATCGCTGACTGGAAATAGTTGTGTCCGGCTACTTGGAGACCATCTGCAACCATTCATGAACATTTCCCCGAACAACGGTTGTTCTCGATTTGTTTGAAGATCTTTCTGGACACTTATTTCTTTAGGACTATATGAAATCCGAGGTATATTCTATCTCCCTTGACTCGGAGGTGGAAATGGTTACAAGAATTCTTCCATCGGCCGCACAAATACAGAACACACCACGCATTTGTCGTGAACACAGGACTCCATGGCACGTTGGTACCGGCTGTGCGCTGAGATTAATGGTGGTCATTTTGAACATTCTTTTTAATGTAATAAGTGATCATAACAGTAAAGTAATGGAAAACATTTAACAGCAGTTTGTTCACAATCACACACAATGACCACCTGTGTGTATTCAGTGCTCAGTACTTCAACAAAATGTGCTTCCGATGCATGGTTGATGTACTGCAAAATTCTGTGCCCAAAATAATAGGGATGATACAGGAGACTAAAACGAATATATTTCGTAGAGCATCCACAGATCAGAAACGCATTTTGTGAAGTACTGAGTACACAGTCGGTAATCGTGTGTGATTGTGAAATGTCATGATCACTATTACACTACAATGAATTTTCAAAATGACCGCAATTAATCTCAGCCCACAGCAGGTATTAACGTAGCAGGGAGTCCTGTGTTAACGACAAACGCGTAGCCCGCATCTCGTGGTCGTGCGGTAGCGTTCTCGCTTCCCACGCCCGGGTTCCCGGGTTCGATTCCCGGCGGGGTCAGGGATTTTCTCTGCCTCGTGATGGCTGGGTGTTGTGTGCTGTCCTTAGGTTAGTTAGGTTTAAGTAGTTCTAAGTTCTAGGGGACTGATGACCATAGATGTTAAGTCCCATAGTGCTCAGAGCCATTTGAACCATTTGACAAACGCGTAGTGTGTTCTCTATTTGTGTAGCCGCTTCCAGAGTTCTTGTAACCAGTTCCACATCTGAGTCAAGAGAGATAGAATACACCTCGGCTTTCATGTAGCCCTAAAGAAATAAGTCTTACGGTATTTGTTCTGGGGGCTTTGCACGTCAATGTTTTCCCCATTGTAGAGCATCATGTTGCCACTGCAACTGTTATGCAGACACCTGTGTCTCTCCTAAGAACCATTTGGCGCATTCCTTCAGGTGGTCATTGTGTGTGATTGTGAATAAACCGCTATTATATATATATATATATATCTCTTATTTTTCACTATGTGACACAATATACACGATACCAGTTACTGAAAGGTTCATTACTAGACCTGGCCTCATTGTTGGAATGTTCTACTGCGTGAGTAGTGTCAACACGCACCAGCAGCATGCGAAGGGCAAGCAAACATCAAGTGACCAAGAGAGAAGAAGCACCGAAACACACCACAGAAAACGAAACCTTGAAAGAAGTAGGCAAAGCGAGAAAGCTGCTCAACCTACGAATCAGCGAGACCAGAAATACTCGATAAGTCACTACGGTTACGTCATTACGACTACATTAACTAGTATGTACTAAAGTTACTGAACCGGTTTATTCCAGTAGGAATCTCAATATTGAAAGCAGCTGCGAGTCACGTACATGTAGTTACTAAGTATGCCGTGGAACAGGCACTGTTCCTCCTTCAGTCCTGACTGTCGTCCCCGTGTAGCCTCGTCCGGACGGACAGTGGTGGAGCAGGGGTAGTCGTGAACTGCTGGCGCGGCCGGCTGCGTTATTGAGTTAGAAGTTGGCCGCACTGCTGCCGTTAGCCACAGTGGCGACGCCACGTCCCGAGCGAGACCGGGACTTCCCCGGGCATCACGCTTGGTGGCGGCAGTTTGCGCGCCCGCCCAGCAGCTCTGCACCCCTGCTGATAAACGGCGGAGACTTCGCCTCAAGTTGCGCCATTACTGCCCCCTGAATTACGTCCGTCCTTGATGCTTTTCGCTGGCGAAGCACAGCTATAAAGCGTTCATTCTATTCAAAGGCACTTTTATTCCAAGAAAATGGCCTCTTCGGAAAGCCAAAGTCGTTGTGCTATAGTCAAGAACCACACGGCGCCATTCTTTATGGACTCTAAAACGTTTAGCGAAGGTTAGCGACCGTCCGTAGTACCTACATATGAGAATCTCAGCAAAGACTGAGTCCTGCTTTGTGATAAACCCCACCAACGCTGAGACACACCAGTAAGAAAGTAACTCACTACAGCGTCCTCCTGAAATGAAAAGTTTTTGAATAACTATTTCATTAGCAATTGCCTACCTAGGTTCTCTCCCCTCGCTCAGCCGGCCGAGGTGGTCGTGCGGTTCTAGGCGCTCCAGTCCGGAACCGCGGGACTGCTGCAGTCGCAGGTTCGAATCCTGCCTCCGGCATGGATGTGTGTGATGTCCTTAGGTTAGTTAGGTTTAAGTAGTTCTAAGTTCTAGGGGACTAATGACTTAAGATGTTAAGTCCCATAGTGCCTAGAGCCATTTGAACCATCCCCTCACTCAGACCGGGTGAGCTTTTTGACATAAAGACCATAGTAGACACAAGGTCCTCATCAGACCACCCCTGGCGTGCAGTCGTCAGACATGTTACCGAAGTAGGTGTGAGATATTAAAACATATGACACACTTATATGTCACACCTACCTGGAAGCGAGCTTGGTTACTGCGACCCATGTGATGGCATGTCGATGGCATTTGATACCGAAACCAGGTTGTCAGTAGACAAAATAAAATACTGACTGTGAACTAAAGCAGTTGATTTTTCCCACTTTCAAAACATTCTCTCATTCTATCCGCTAACTGCTCTGCGTTTAATACTGTAATTCCTGTTGCTTTTTCATTGATGATGATTTTGGGTATAGGACGCTCAATAGCTTGGTCATCAAAACCCTTACAAAGGGTCAGCATGCCATCGTTCTATGTGTGTATGCGCGTGCGGGTGCACGTGCGCGATGGAGAGGGAATGGGATGGGGCGACAAAGAAGGATGTTCCCACAGCCAGAGTTCCTTATAATGCATTAAAGTCCATCTCCCCTCCCCAGCACTTAAGGGATGAGATATTTTCTGACAGGGAGATCTTGCAGTTGCAATCAGCGAACATTTACGCATCCTCGTTCTTCTAAAATTCACTGTAACACTCTCATCTTCATGTTGTGAAAGCATTTTCCTTTTCAAAATAATAAAAATGCTAAATCTACTTTATGGCTGACTTCTCTCTATTCTTTTGATATTGATTTCTGCATGAAGATAGGTTCAACATATGACCGAACCCTTCTAAAACGTACGTTGCCCAAGGATTAAAATGTCTGTGATTGATTTTATTTTGTCGTAGACTAATTAGATTCAATTTCTATTGACTATTGGGAACTCCTCCACGGCACTTCGTGTTTCTCTACTGAAGGACAGCATTAGAGGGTCAACTCACTCTGTGAAGGAACGGCCGCCATTGAGTATAGCAGGCTCAGTTATTCTTTGGAGCTTAGGCCATACATGTTGATTTCAGTACAACGCATTCATACTGGTGTATAACATCACGATAAGCTAACAACTGGTGGCATTCATTTGTAGGTGACGTCTGATTTAACCTTCAGTTTATACACAATAAAAAATGTTTTGCATCACCGGGGTTCCCAGAACTCCTGAAGGCCGGCCGCGGTGGTCTCGCGGCTCTAGGCGCTCAGTCCGGAACCGCGCGACTGCTACGGTCGCAGGTTCGAATCCTGCCTCGGGCATGGATGTGTGTGATGTCCTTAGGTTAGTTAGGTTTAAGTAGTTCTAAGTTCTAGGGGACTGATGACCACAGATGTTAAGTCCCATAGTGCTCAGAGCTATTTGAACCATTTGAAGAACTCCTGAAGATAGGCTTTGACTGTGGATATCGTATCACAGACACAGTCCCTTTGACCTGAGACGGCTCTAAACCCGCCCAATGACGTAAAAAACCATCCATAAGCAGCGCTTAGTAGACGGAAGGGGTCCGACAGCCGATGAGTTCCAGTCATTCCACAGGTGGTACACAGCTCGTGTTGTCTGTAGTTAAACCATGCCTGGTCGGTCAATAACGCGGTTTGCTCACATCCGAATTGTTACTTTGTGCCAGGAAGTGCTCTCAACAAGCTCAATGTCGAGGTGTCTCGGAGTGAACCAGAGCGATGTTGCTCGGACATGGAGGAGACACAGAGAGACAGGAATTGTCGATGATACGCCTCGCTCAGGCCGCCCAAGGCCTACTACTGCAGTGGATGACCGCTACCTACGGACTATGGCGCGGAGGAACCCTAACAGCAACGCCCCATGTTGAATAATGCTTTTCGTGCAGCCACGGGATGTCGTGTTACGACTCAAATTGTGCGGAATAAGCTGCATGATGACAACTTCACTCCCGACGTCCAAGGCGAGGTCCATCTCTGCAACCACGACAGCATGCAGTGCGGTACAGATGGGCAAAAAAAAAAAAAAAAAAGCCAAATGGACCGCTCAGGATTGGTATCACGTTCTCTTCACCGATGAGTGCCATATATGCCTTCAACCAGACAATCGCCAGAGACGTGTTTGGGAGCAATCCGGTCAGGCTGAGCGCCTTAGACACACTGTCCATCGAGTGCAGAAAGGTGGAGGTTTCCTGCTCTTTTGGGGTGGCATTATGTGGTGACGACGTACGCCACTGGTGGTAATGGAAGGCGCCGTAACGTCTGTACCACACGTGACTGCCATCCTTCGACCGATAGTGCAACAATGTCGGCAGAGTATTGGCGGGGCATTCGTCTTCATGGACGACAGTTCGTGCCCCCATCATGCACATCTTGTGAATGACTCTCTTCAGGATAACGACATCGCTCGACTACAGTGACCAGTATGTTCTCCAGACATGAACTCTATCGAACATGCCTGGGTTCAATTGAAAAGGGCTGATTATGGACAACGTGACCCAGCAATCACTATGAGGGATCTACGCCGAATCGCCGTTGAGGAGTAGGAAAATCTGGACCAACAGTGCCTTGATGAACTTCTGGATTGTAAGTCACGACGAACAGAGCGATGCATCAATGCAAGAGGACGTGCTACTGGGTATTAGAGGTACCGGCGTGTACAGCAATCTTTACCACCACCTCTGAAGGCTTCGCTGTATGGTGGTACAACACACAATGCGTGGTTTTCATGCGCAATAAAAAGGGCGGAAATGATGTTAATGTTGATCTCTATTACAATTTACTGTATAGGTTCTGGAACTTTCGGAACCCAGGTGATGCAAAACTTTTTTTGATGTGTGTATTTATCTTAGCTGTGGTATTAAAATTGAGTAAAACATTGTCGATTACAACATATGTTTATTATAGTCGACAACCTGTTTTAATTAAGATAGTAATCACTGCAGTACAAAATTATAAGTACATATTCAAAGGGATTTGTATACAGAGATACGATACATGGCTAAATCATCTGGAGTAGAATCTACATTATTAACAAAATAAGCCATTGTCCTCATGATGGTACTGGCGGCGGTAGACGGAGCAAGATCTGTAAGAACAGGGAAGTGAATTGTCGGATAAGACAGCATTATTAAAGAATATATTCACTAGTGGACGAAATTAAGAGATGGGTACCATTTTCCCACATTTCTCAGAAGAAACCAAACGAGACTGGGACCGTGAATGCAATATGCAAACAGTTTGGCGCTGGCGTAGCTGAGATAAGGTTACGAACTCGTGTTGGCCGCCCGACACCAGCGGGACGGATAAAAATCTGCGCAATTACGTCCGTTGCGAATTACAGTAGTGTCTGCTTTCGCTTTATTTTCGTTTTTTTCAGTGAAATACGTACGCATCATGGCTTAGACGACGGTATGAGATGGAGAAACTTGGGTGGGTTTGAGGTAGTCGCAACTCAGGTTGCGAGAGAATTGGACGTAACACCAAGTGTTACTTCGAATATGTGGAAGCTGTTTAAAACCAGTGGGGCAGTGACCACAAGACCAGGACAAGGTCGCCCGCTATCCACAAGCGCCAATCACGACCGTATTTGGTGCTTTCAGCCAAGCGCAAGAGGACGTCTACAGCTACACAACTCCCTCGTGACGTCGCTGCTGACACAGTAACAACAGTTGTGAGGAAGACGGTTGCCAGATGGCTTTGCGGAACAAGGCCGTATGTCAGAAAGTCGGCCGTGTGCATCCCACTCGCCGCCTCCCTCAAAAGAGAGCTTTAACAACGGTGCATACAATACGGACAGTGGACAAAGCTTCAACAGGCTTCAGAGATGAAGCCAAATTCAGTCTACCATGTGACTCTCGGCGAGTCTTCATATGGAGGGACCCGCAACATCAGGGAATGGGACACCTATGATGGCGGAGGTGTGATGATTTCGGCAGGGGTCTTGCACCATATCCGCACACTGCTCCATGCGTTTGGCACTGGTTCCGTAATAGCCCAGAGGTGCAGAAGGGAGACGGCCCTTTGTGCTGTCGGTTCTGATTTCATTTATATAGACGACAACGAAAAATCACATACTGCCTGACTGGCTAACGAATATCTTCCTTGCGAAGACATTCACCTTATAACATGTCTGGGTAAATCATTTGCCCTGAATCCTATTGAACTTGCTTGGGATGCTCTTGGGAGGGCAGATGCGACACGCCAAACCCAATCCTGAGCCATTCAGGTGTTGAAAACTGCTCTGGAGAAAGAGTGTCTCCGACTTCCTCAGGCACTCCCGAACTCGCTTGTTAATCATATGGCTTCTCGCTACGCATACTGTGTGTCTGTCCGCGGCGACCACACACAATACTAGCTACTTTTTGACAGCCATTTTCTAAAATGTGATTTCTAACACATTGGATCTTGGCCATTACTCAAGCTAATCAATGGAATTCGAACTGTTGTTTTTCACAAATGATTGTTGTACAATAAATTATATCCGTACTTATTTTAATTTATTTGCCTCCAGTATTTCCCGCGTTATTAGGTTTCATGTTATCCATCTTTTAATTTTCTCCAGCAGTGCACTATACCCTCCGTCCATCGCGTACGAATGGATAAAAAAAGGCATACAAAAATTGCATACGTAATGCCTCGGAACAAAACCTACCGTAATCTATTCAAAATAACGAAACGCAATAACAGACATGATTTGAACAGTTTTATGTGTAGACTACTTCCCTTGGAATCTGTCTAAAATCGTTGAAAGTAGTCGTGGAAGAGATGGTTGTATTGATACTGATAGGTACGGTCCAGCAGGACACACTAACGACATCGGTGTAGGAGACGGAATGCCGTGGAGGCCACGGCTTATTTACTTAATTTTAATATTTTACATTCATCACTGTTAAATCTTCAGTGAAAGAATGATCTCTAAGATTTTTCTGCAAAAGTTTTTTTTATTACAGCGGTGAAATCTTGGGCAGCGTTTGGTTGCACTGCAAGATATGTAAGAGGAAGTAGTATTTCGTTCCTCATGTAAAGCTGTTTGAAAGGAACTGTGACCACACTTTTCAAGATGGCGAATTTACAGACTGAAGCTCAGGAATGATACTGTTAGCAAGCAGATGCGGAAAGTTTTCTATTTGGTAGTGTAGATGTCTAAATGTTCGCATCTCTTGGTTCAATTGTTAAGTGTTCCTGGCACAAGATCCTATGGTCCTAGGTTCGATTCCCGGCCTAGTCGGAGTGGTTGTTGGCTTAGGGACTGGATGTTTATGTGGTTCTTATCACTGCATCTTTCCAGGCGGTAGAACTATAATAATACCATGCGATCATTTTCTTTTTGTCTAAATATTATAAACTGAATAATAACTGACGTTATACACCGAGCTGGTAAAAATACGTTGTTCTTCAGGAATAAATCTTTAGGAATAACAAGGATTCTGACGCGACAGACTCACTACAGGAGTTTTCTGTGTTATCGTTTTCAAATACATTTCACTTCTCATCTCGCTGCGTTTCGGTGCCGTGTATGTAATGACGTAAGTAAAAGTCGTAAAGCAGAAAAACTTATTTTGGGTAAAAAGCGGATATTATGGGTAGAAACGTATGTAATTTCCTACAAAAACACAATAAAAATTTCATATGTATCGTTGAGAAATCACCAGAGAACTAAATGCCTCCAGCCAACCTAATGTATTATGTTCGACTTCCCAGGAAAGCTTCAGTTAAATGACTTTCATTGCACCAAATACAGGAATTAATTGCAGAAATAAAATTCAGTTGCATGTAAAAACACGAAAGGGCTGTGTACGATGTATCACAGTGTTCGTTACCATCTCACCTGTCCAACGTATAAACGAAAACCATCACTTTTATATCGGGAACTACGGAGAAATTATATTAACTGTACTACTGCATGTGTACTACCAGTGCAACAAGTCCATCAGTTTTTAAAATCAGTGCTTCATTTAAGCTGCAAATAGGAAACATTGTAATATTTGTTTCACTTCAAATTGTGGATAATGACAGAAACTCGGTCGGCCGGTGTGGCCGAGCGATTCTATGTGCTTCAGTCTGGAACCGCGCTGTTGCTACGGTCACAGGTTCTAATCCTGTCTCGGGCATGGATGTGTGTGATGTCTTTGTGTTAGTTAGGTTTAAGTAGTTCTGAGTTCCAGGGGATTGATCAAAATGGTTCACATGGCTCTGGGCACTATGGGACTTAACATCTACGGTCATCAGTACCCTAGAACTTAGAACTACTTAAACCTAACTAACCTAAGGACATCACACACATCCATGCCCGAGGCAGGATAAGAACCTGCGACCGTAGCAGTCGCGCGGCTCCGGACTGAGCGCCTAGAACCGCTAGACCACCGCGGCCGGCGGGATTGATCACCTCATATATTAAGTCCCATAGTGCTTAGGGCCATTTGAACCATTTGAACAGAAACTCGGCTGATGGCCGTTCGTCTCGTAACTTAAATGTTGGTTTCAGACCTTGACGCCTCACAGACAGCGGAGTGCGTGGAGTATATCTTTATCATATATTTAAAAAAAAATGCAAATGTTGCACGCGCCGTCGATCCACCTGACCGACTGCCTCACGAGGTAAGATTATGGGGAATTTATGGAGCTATCTAGTAGCTAAGGTTTAGCTGACGTCATTAGTCATGACCGCTTAGGTCATGTGATAACGTAGGTATCAGCGGTTCTACTCTACCGTGCTTGCCTAGTGAATTTATTATAGTTTGTGGGCTGCTTCTTAAAAAGCTCTTGGTAAGCGTCACTGCATTAGCAAAAGCGTTTCTTTCATCATGTGACGAAGGTGGTGTGAACCTGCCCAGCTGCGCTGCCCCACTACATTTCTCATGCGATGCGCTGTCTGGCTTGCCGGAAGCGCCGATGTTGCCTTTTGTTATATCCAGGAATAACACAATAACCTCTTCAGTCTGGTTTATCAAATCACAAATCACTTTTTAACAATTATGTTAGCCAAGCGTCTACCCAGGCTCACACTCAGAAATAATGCAGAAATAAAGTTTGGTTATACCAATGTCCGAATGTGCATGGTGGGGTGCACGTCCCATAATTATTCCCAAGTCCAGTGAAGTTCAGTCTCTCCAAGTGAAGTCGCAAGATTTTCCGCCGAGCAGCCAGGTAACGTCGAGTGGTGCGGCGAGTCATCCACAAGCAGCTGGAACACGGCGTACTGCACTTCCCGATGAGAACTGTCGTTTGCGGCGGCGGCCGGGTTTATATAAGGCTTGCTAGTTAATGGAGCCGTCGGCTGGGGTCGCTGTTTTCCAGGGAAAACCAATCGCAATGTTTCCTGGCGTAGCCAATTGCTGTGTGCTGACAAACGCGCGCGCGCGCGCGCGAAGGCGGCCAGCGATGATACCCGCGAGCCGCCCGGAGAAGTGCGGCCAGCGATGTATTTCTCGGCCACGTAAGGGAGCGTGCGTGTAAAGACGGCAAGCGATGGAAGCAGCGGGCCGCCCAGGGAAGTGCGGCCAGCGATGTATTTGGTGGCCGCGTACTGGAGCGCGTTGTTCGGTGTTTGTTAGAGGTGGTGTATACCACACCTATCTACTTGACTTGCTGTCGGTGGTGAAATGTTATTCTTCACGCCCGCCTCGCGCCAACACCTCCGTAATGCAAGAGAGGTAGCTTCGCTCTGGAACTTTAGAATTTCAGATGTTTGCTGCCCTATACAAGGTTGGCGAGCGGCAGTGTAAATGAAAACCTTCCCATTAACTCTGGGAGTTTAGGAGCAATTATGTTAAACGTACTACAAATGGGTAGCACTAATATAAGTCCGTCAGTTAAACTCAGTGCTTCATTTAAGTTACAAATGGGAAACATTGTAATGTCCTATCCAATTTGCGTTGTGCCGAATGACCGAAACTCGGCTGTTTGCCATCCATCTTGTAACATAGATGATGGTTTAAAACCTTGTCTCGCCACAGATGGCAGATTGTGAGGTGTATATAAATTCTCCATCGCGTATATTTAACATCTGTTCCTAAACGCCGGCCGTAGTGGCCGAGCAGTTCTAGGAGCTACAGTCTGGAACCGCGAGACCGCTACGGTCGCAGGGAGGGGGTACACAGGCGTCCCAGTCCATTCCCTTCCATGCCCTTCAACTGTCACAACTGCTGCCTGGTTCCTGTACGAGCTGCAGGTGACTTCGCGGTCTGAGACTGCGTGCGGCCACTCACCCTGCCTCGGGCATGTATGTGTGTGATGTCCTTAGGTTGGTTAGGTTTAAGTAGTTCTAAGTTCTAGGGGACTGATGACCACAGATGTTAAGTCCCATAGTGCTCAGAGCCATTTGAACCATTTTTGAACATCCCAGAGGGGTCGGAATGAAAATGTGGTGACACCGAAGCATAACAGCAACAAGTGGAGCAGTTTCAAGCGAATTTCTTACTTGCAGGTCGTTATATGTATAAAAAATGCTGTGGCAGTGTCGCCACAACCGGTAAATGCGCGGACGTGGAGTAAGAAGGTTGACCCAAAAATGTTGTAAAACGATCTGTTGCTGTTTATTTCATGTATTTAATTGACCTAGAATACTTTTAAATGTATGGAGTACAATTTTTTTTTTCATTTGTGCTGTTCATTGTGTCAGACAGATCACGATAGTGAGCACTGCACCAAGCCAATAAATTTGTCTACATATTTCAGGATTTAAGATCAAGTCACAAGGTTGAGTACCACAGATAGGTATAACATGCAGTATGCAGTCTTTCTGTGTAACACAGCGGAGAATCAGCTCACATTAGTGGAATACATGTCACATAAGCATGTGTTCAACATTACTTACTAAGCCCCTTGCTGGATAACAACGAAACGTAGAACACGCCTTACTACTTGGCAAGAAAAATTGTTGTGCCAAGAAACACCAGTATCCTACTCTGAAGGCGGTGATAACGGCGTGATGGGTACATAAGGGGGAAGAAGGACGTGCCCGGTGAGAGGGGCGATGAGAAATGGATGGCCAGAGGGGACGGAAGACATGGACTGAAAAATGGAAAGGATTAGATAGTCACATAGGAGGAGGATGAGATGGAGATTATGGGGGAGGAGGAAATGGGGAGGAGGATGAGAGGGGAAGGAGGAAGAGATAGAAATGGAGGGGATATATAGAGAGGAGGGAGGAGATGGACAGAGAGACACAGGGAGAAGGGGGAGGATGTCATGGTAAGAAAGGGGCTACATGGAGGGCGGAGCAGATGATCAGAGGCAGAAGGGGAAAGAGGAGGAAGAAGGAGGTGGGTAGAGAGAGGATGAATAGAGGGGGGGGGAGAAGAAGATGGAGAGATAGAGAAGGAAGATGAGATGGACAGAGAGTGGGGTGAGGATTTGGACAGTGCTAAGAAGAGCGAGGAGGAGATGGACTAATACAAGACTGGAATATATAAATACCCTGGCAACGCCAAGTGTCCCAGTTAATGTACCTGTGATGTAAGGCAATGAGTAATACGGCAGTTAGCTATACATCCGCCAACTCGAGAAGTGGTTAGTGCAGCAGCTGACGGGCGGGTGCGCTGTTGCAGTCAGGCCGCTGTCCACGACCATCCTGAGCAGCGAGCAGCCGCTGACGGCCGGCCGGCGCTACGAGATTGCCTGCCGCACAGTGGGGTCGCGGCCGCCGGCGGTAGTCTCCTGGTGGCTGGACAACACGCGGCTGCCCGCCAGCACCGACAAGGTGAGTGGCCGCACGCAGTCTCAGACCGCGAAGTCACCTGCAGCTCGTACAGGAACCAGGCAGCAGTTGTGACAGTTGAAGGGCATGGAAGGGAATGGACTGGGACGCCTGTGTACCCCCTCCCTGCTCTTATTGTCTGTACTTCTCGTAAGCAGTGGAGGAAATGGAGAAATTTTAGGAACTTCGCCTTTGCCGATGACTTAATCTAATTACTAAATGGCTAAAACGATCACCCTGTCACTAAATCCCAGTTTAAGGTTCCCAATCTAGTGACTTCCAGGGAGAACGGTATTTCCGATATTTCATACAATAATTATGACCCGTTTAACAAATTTTAGAAGCTACCATAATCTACTTATTAAGAAGTATAAGATCAAATTTTAAGTTTTTATTGTTGTTGTGGTCTTCAGTCCTGAGACTGGTTTGATGCAGCTCTCCATGCTGCTCTATCCAGTGCAAGCTTCTTCATCTCCCAGTACTTACTGCAACCTACATCCTTCTGACTGGGCTTAGTGTATTCATCTCTTGATCTCCCTCTACGATTTTTATCCTCCACGCTGCCCTCCAATGCTAAATTTGTGATCCCTTGGTGCCTCAGAACATGTCCTACCAACCGGTCCCTTCTTCTTGTCAAGTTGTGCCACAAACTCCTGTCCTCCCCAATTCTAGTCAATACCTCCTCATTAGTTATGTGATCTACCCATCTAATCTTCAGCATTCTTCTGTAGCACCACATTTCGAAACCTTCTATTTTCTTCTTGTCAAAACTATATATTGTCCATTTTTCACTTCCATACATGGCTACACTCCATACAAATACTTTCAGAAATGACTTCCTGACATTTAAACCTATACTCGATGTTAACAAGTTTCTCTTCTTCAGAAACGCTTTCCTTGCCATTTCCAGTCTACATTTTATATCCTCTCTATATCAACCATCATCAGTTATTTTTCTCCCCAAATAGCAAAACTCCTTTACTACTTTAAGTGTCTCATTTTCGAATCTAATTCCCTCAGCATCTTTCGACTTAATTCGACTACATTCCATTATCCTCGTTTTGCTGTTGTTGATGTTCATCTTACATTATCCTTTCAAGACCCTGTGCATTCGGTTCAACTGCTCTTCCAAGTCCAGATAAGTACAACAAATCAGTTTTTTGTGGGTCTTCAGTAATCTGACTGGTTTCATGCAGCTCTCCAGGAATTCCTCTCCTGTGCTGACGTCTTTATCTCAGAGTAACGCTTGCAACCTACGTTCACAATTATTTGCTTGAAATATTTCAATCTCTGTCATCCTCTACAGTTTTTACCCTCAACAGCTTCATCAAGTACCATGAAAGTTATTCCCAGATGTCTTAAGGTGCCCTGTCATCATGTCCCTTCTTCTTGTCATTGTTTTCCAGGTATTCCTTCCCTCGCCCTTCACCAACCTACCTAATTTTCAAAATTCGTCTTTGGCATGACATCTCGATTGCTTCGATTCTCTTATGTTCCCGTTTTTCCACAGTCCATGTTACTACAATACAATTCTGTGCTCCAAAAGTAGATTCTCAGAAATTACTTCCTCAACTTAAGGGCTATGTTTGATAGTAGTAGACTTCTCTTGGCCAGGAATGCCCTTCTTGCCAGTGATAATCTGCTTTTCGTGTCGTCCTTGATCCGTCCGTCATGGGTTATTTTGTTGCCTACCTAGCAGAGTTACTTAACTTCATCTGCTTGGTGATCACCAATTCCGATGTCAAGTTTCTCTCTGTTCTAATTTCCGCTATTTATCATTACTTTCATCAGAGTGCGAGTATAGGTCTTAAGGAAGGTAAACTCACAGCATGCAAATGAGCCAGATTATATTAATTACTTATTCAGTTATTTATTTGTCGCCCTGACTGTGTTCTCTATCTAGCCATCTAAATCACATGATTACACTTAATTGTATGAAAGAACGCAGAATGGCATTTACAGTATAAAGCCACAACCTGTCACAATTTTGTCCGCCAAACGTCGTTAAAAAATACACTTTGAATTAAATTAGACAGTTTTGATTTATCAGCTCATACCATTTCTGAAATGTTATCATAGGAAAGCCGTAAGTATGAAATACACATACCATTAAAGCCTGAGTTATTTCACAGTATTCTTAATGAAATAGACAGTCACTTTACGAAATCGAATGACTTTGGCAAACGAAATTGATGTAGGATGCGGAATGTTATTCCAAGTAATGTCTTTAAAAAGATCCAACGGTCCACAGTCCAATTTGGTTCACATAACCAAGATGAGGTTTACAATAGCTTCAGACTCAGAATCACACTCACATGCAGGACAATTCTAAATATTGCTTCATTGTACACGTAGAGGAAAAGAGGAGTGGTTGAAATGACGGGTCGAATGATGGTGGAAGTAGCTGATCGGTTCAAATATGTCATCGTAAACTACATCTTTGTAAAATTTCGAGGTTTTAACACCGAATAATGTCCATCTGTCGTTTTTTGGGACACGTTCCACATCTCTTGCCACAGATGTTCTAGATGGCCCTTGACCTCGCGTAAATAGTCTGTATACAGTAATTTCAAATCAGTGTAACTACCTATAGACGCAGCTTGCTTAACTAATAGAACTTCCTCGTTGTAGCGGACACCAGATTGGGAAAGCATCCACAGGAAATGGATTGCCTGCTCCCTCCGTTTGCTCCGAGCATATTCCTAAAACATATCCAGTATATAATGATTGGTTGTTTTCAATAAAATCTCCTCTGTCTTCAAGCCGTGTCGCTAGTTGCGGCCTCTGGCATCAGTCACAGCTGGGCCGAAACTACGCGGGCGCAGAAAATGATTGGCAGCTCAAAGCAGCTCCGGCCCGGCGTGGTACATAGTGAGGTCAGGTGGGTTGAGGGGCCGAAATTGCCGCTTCCGTCTCCTAACTAGCGTCAAGTATTCGTCGTTGCTTCCTTTCGACTTCCAAAGCCCACCCCATACATCCTATTGTGTGTGTAACCCTGATATCTGTTAATATTATTGCTATTCATTTAAAATCAGCCGCGTCTTTTGTAACGGAATCCCTGTTTGTTGCCGTATGAACCAAGACCCTCGTGTATCAAATATTATTTTGTGTGCGTTTTATGTACAATTCACAGAGGTGGCCCACGAGTCAGGCTCCCTTTCTTTAATACACTATGAGATCAAAAGTCTCGAGACAGCCCAAAAAACATATGTTTTTCATATTACGTGCATTGTGATGTCACCCACTGCCAGGTACTCCACATCAGCCACCTCAGTTGTCATTAGAGATCGTGAGAGAACAGAATTGGGCGCTCCGCGGAACTCACGTACTTCGAATTTGGTCAGGTGATTGGGTATCACTTGTGTCACACGTCTCTACGTCAGATTTCCACATTCCTACACATCCCTAGGCCCACTGTTACCGATGGTATGGGTCCCACACATATAAGCAATATTGTAGGCCGGGTCGGACGAGAGTTTTGTAAGTATTACCCTCTGTAGACTGATTGCATTTCCCCTGTATTCTACCAATGAACCTCTGTCCACTACATGCTTTACTTACGACTGAGTCTACCTGTTCATTACATTTCATATTCTTCCAACTGATGTACCCACGTGTTTGTATGCTTTAACCGATACTAATTGTGAGTCATCGATACTGTAGCCAAGAGATTCTACGTTTTTTTTTTTGTGAAGTGCTCATTTTCTAATTTCTGAACCCTTACAATAAGTTACAAACCTTTCCAAACACTTTTAAATCTTCTCAAGATCGACTGAATATCTATACATCTTTTTTCAGACAGTGCTTGACTACATATATAGCTGCTTCATCTGCAAGAAGTCCGAGGTTACTAATAATATTACTCCAAGGTCATTAAAATACCTATCGACAGGGGATCTCAAGTTGATTCCGTTTTTCTATATTTCCGGAAAGCTTTTGACACCGTTCCTCACAAACGACTTCTAATCAAGCTGCGGGCCTGTGGGGTATCGTCTCAGATGTGCGACTGGATTCGTGATTTCCTGTCAGAAAGGTCGCAGTTCGTAGTAATAGACGGCAAATCATCGAGTAAAACTGAAGTGATATCAGGTGTTCCCCAGGGAAGCGTCCTGGGACCTCTGCCGTTCCTGATCTATGACCTGGGTGACAATCTAAGCAGTTCTCTTAGGTTGTTCGCAGATGATGCTGTAATTTACCGTCTAGTAAGGTCATCCGAAGACCAGTATCAGTTGCAAAGCGATTTAGAAAAGATTGCTGTATGGTGTGGCAGGTGGCAGTTGACGCTAAATAACGAAAAGTGTGAGGTGATCCACATGAGTTCCAAAAGAAATCCGTTGGAATTCGATTACTCGATAAATAGTACAATTCTCAAGGCTGTCAATTCAACTAAGTACCTGGGTGTTAAAGTTACCAACAACTTCAGTTGGAAAGACCACATAGATAATATTGTGGGGAAGGCGAGCCAAAGGTTGCGTTTCATTGGCAGGACACTTGAAGATGCAACAAGTCCACTAAAGAGACAGCTTACACTACACTCGTTCGTCCTCTGTTAGAATATTGCTGCGTGATGTGGGATCCTTACCAGGAGGGATTGACGGAGGACATCGAAAGGGCGCAAAAAAGGGCAGCTCGTTTTGTATTATCACGTAGTAGGGGAGAGAGTGTGGCAGATATGATACGCGAATTGTGATGGAAGTCATTACAGCAAAGACGTTTTCTGTCGCGGCGAGATCTATTTACGAAATTTCAGTCACCAACTTCCTCTTCCGAATGCGAAAATATTTTGTTGAGCCCAACCTACATAGGTAGGAATGATCATCAAAATAAAATAAGAGAAATCAGAGTTCGAACAGAAAGGTTTAGGTGTTCGTTTCTCCCGCGCGCTGTTCGGGAGTGGAATGGTAGAGAGATAGTATGATTGTGGTTCGACGAACCCTCTGTCAAGCACTTAAATGTGAATTGCAGAGTAGTCATGTAGATGTAGATGTACACATGAGTTTACATATACGCATGTCTGAAGGTAATTGCAAAGTACGTTAGAACAACACAGGCACTGTAGTATTATATTTCACACCTAATGACAGGGCTGCGGCTTTACTCATACGTCTCTTCCTGTACGGGACTCACAGAACCTTTACAACTACAGGATGTAGACGAAAGCGGCTACATACGGAAATTTGAGTCGGCCCGTGGAGTGGCTCGGCTGGCTGGGGTCGTCACGGTGACCACTCGTGTCATGCGAAAGATCCGGATTCAACTCCCGGTCCGTGTACGAATATCCATTCTCACCAATGCGTAGCGCAGCCAAAGTTTAGCAATATTCGGAAATGCGAATATGATTCTCGTACACTACGAACAGCAAGTATAGGAACAAACTTCTCTGGAGAACACCCAAAGTCGCCTGCTAATGTCTGTCCATCCAAGATAATTATCTATGTATTCCCTACCAAAGAATCGTCAATCCAGTGACGAATTTCGCTCAATACCACATACGACCGTACTTCTGATAATAAGCATAGATATGATACGGAGTAAATGTGTTTCGGAAATCAAGAAATACTAAATCTACTTGACTACCTTCATCCAAGGCTTTCAACATGTCATGTAAGAATCCTGGTGAGAATTGGATTTCACATCGTCGATGTTTTCGGAGGAGGTCACTCTATTTGAGATTCTCGTTATGCTTAAGCTCGGACTAGATTCTAAGATACCGGACGATATTTTTGCGGTTCACATCTAAATCCTTCTTCTAAATTTGTAAATGGGTGTGACTTGTGTTTTATTGCAAGTACAGAGCACTGCTTTTAGTTCGAGGGATTTAAGATATAAATGAAAGATGGGCAAACTCAGCCGCAAATTCAGTATCGATTCTGATAGGAATTCCATCGGGCTTTAGAGCTTTGTTGAATTTTCATCATTTCAGCTGTTTCATAGCGCCACTGATATTAACAATTAGTCCACTCATCTTTTCAGTGGTACGCGGATTAAGTTGGGTCAACACTCCTGAGTTTTAATTTCGAAAAAAATATTTTAAAACGGAGTTAAGCGTTTCTTTTTTTTTCATCATAAATTTCAATTCCTACCTCATCCACGAGTGACTGGACTGAACTCTTACTTTCCTACCCAGAGAAGTCGAGTGTGCAGGAAAGATTGGGGGGGGGGGGGGGAGAGCTGCATCAAAGCGGCGAAGGTTCAAGTCCTCCCTCGGGCATGGGTGTGTGATGTACTTAGGATAATTTAGGTTAAGTAGTGTGTAAGCTTAGGGACTGTTGCCCTTGGCAGTTAAGTCCCATAAGAAAAAAAAAGAAAAATAAAGCAACATCAAATTGTTATTCGGACTGTAGACCACAGCAGCAACCACAACGATAAAGAGGGGAGGGTTTTGTAAGACGAGGTGTTAATGAGAGTATCTGCCATCGCTTACGCTTCGCTAACCTAAGCCCAGCTTAAGCATTTTGAACGCTTATCAATGTTGACACAGAGGTCGCTTCATCTGTCACAGGTTTCTGCAGACGATAACGAGACCATATCGACCCTATCGTTGACGCCGGAACCTACGGACGATGGGCGGCTGCTCACTTGTCGGGCTGAAAACCCTCAGGTGCTTGGAGGCATCGAGGAGCATTCAGTCAGGCTGGCTGTTTACTGTGAGTATGTCTGGCACAAAGTTAATGTCTCTCCAGAAATCTGTCATGAAGTTACTTAAAAGTCACGGTGTACTGTTGTCTAGTCCGAATATATAACACATTGACTAGGGGCTCGTCGGGGTGAGAGCTATCACATACAGGATTTCGCTTATTCGTAGTTTCATCACGCTTCATTCAATCTGAGTTTCATCGCACATAAAATGCTATAGCGTTGCTACATGTCGTGTGATCATGTGATTATTAGAAATACTTCAGTTGCACTTCAATATTTCGTAAATCACCTTTACTTGTTCCTTTCTTATGAGTGAAACACCATTACATTATCGAACGCTGTCTGTTATATTTCTTACATGTATTAACGTGCAGATACCGAATTCTCCATCATTTAAAATTTCTCTTTACGATAAACCTCAACCATGAGAAAACATTTCTGTGCACTGATTTGGTGAGATAGCGTTTCTTCACGAACAGAAGTGTGGCTATTTATTCCAATGAAAACCAGTTACTGTTTCCGACAGTTAGTCTCACAAGGAAACTGTCCAGTCCGACATTTCGAAACCTGCCATGAAAATCATTATGCAGTAAGGCTACATCCAAAGCATCACAATGTCAAAATTTTCGCTGCTAACACACACTGCAAGCATTTTTTTTAAAGAAATGGAGAAATGTACATCCTTACCGGAACTGTAGCAGACACCGCTTATCCTCGATTGACGGCACTCGGTTAACAGATAACACGGCACAATGCGATCGTAATTTGTATAGCGAGTTTCACTTTCTATTAACAGTTTCACTGACACATTTCTTCACAGTTACTATTCGCTCCAATTTGCTACTCATTTAATATGCATAAGAGTTTGGGGTCTAGTGAAGCAGGGGATACAACCCGTCGGCTTTGACCAATGACGTCATACATTAGTCATAGATAGTAATGTCTTCACTTCGAGGCATAGATAGTAAAACAGTTCTGTGTTCCGGATAAGCGCCATCATTTTGCGTTAAAATTATTCGCAATGATATTGAGGTAATTTGGAGTATTAGTTTGCTATTGTGGAACAATTTTTAGTGTGTTATTTTCGTTTACAGAAATGGATTTGTCTGTTTCTTATTCCTCGACATTTCCGTGTGGTAAGTTCACTTTGCCATTTGCTTCTCTCACTGCATTTCACTATTTTGACATATTTCACTGTTTTATTCCACCAATATGTGTATTTTCGTGTTGTGAAGTACGTAATAGACATTTCTCAGCTGTCGATCTTCTTTCGTTTCCCAGAACTAGTATCAGTACGACATTTTCGAATGTGTACTTGCTATATCACAGACGAAACCCCTGACACAACTAAAATTTCTATCCCGTCTTTCACTTCGCCTTTACATTGACGATACAACTAAAATTTGTATCCCGTCCTTCACTTCGCCTTTACACTGACACTATATATGTCAATTGGCGAGCAAGATACAAATGTTGCGTATAGCTATATAGCTCAAGTAACGAATGGGATACTATTAGCGTCCAAGGCAACAAGAAAACCGTACCCCATAGGGAAGTACGGGATAGAAATTCTGCGTGTCGTCTTCTTACCTCCGTGTACTTCAATTGAGGTACAGGTTGCAAATGTAACTTACGTCTATTTCCACCTTTTCGTTACCAGTGTACATACATAGAGGTCAACGGAAGTCTGGTATACATATATTACATACGTAGGTCCTTCTGTCATCAGTAGTACTGATATGTACGTAAGAAAAGACTGTTAGTAATAGCGGAGACGAAATGAATAACACATCTACAATTTGTATCCCGTGTTCCACTTAGGGTTTACTGAAGCGGAGGATACATCGTTCAAGTGAAGAACAGGACAGTAATGCTAGAGAAAACGAAGAAATCGACTTAAGACAAACTCGTATTCCGTACTGCACTTAAGCAAAAAAGTTCGAAAGAGTTTCGAGATACAACTGACATACACGTAACGTGATGGATTCTTTGCTAGTAATATATTTCATTCATTTATTTCGGTTGTATTTTGCGGAGAAATACTAAGATACAAACACGAGATATCGTTAACGTGAAAATACTACTGGCCCTTATATACGTCAAGTACAGTTTTTCTCTGTTGCATTCCTTTGTTTCTGAACATTCTTCTCAGCTCTTTCATCTTTGGAATACATGCTCTCTGGCCAATTCTGACGTCATTGGTCAAAAGCCGACGGGTTGTGTCCCCTGCTAAACTAGACGCAGAGTTTGAAGTTACCTTTCCGATATTGCTAAGAGTTAACAATGGAAGTTAAATTGAAATAATTTGCTTTGTAATTTCTCTATATATGCTTGCTAATAGCTTCCGTCATCGTGGACATTCCAGAAATTCACACCAGTGTGGTATCCAATATGTTCATAGTTTAATTTGTCAACCTCGTAAGGTCACAACGAAAAGAACGTTGTATGCAATGTAAATCACATACTTCTCCTGAGGACCGACATCTGTGCAACTTATTAGCTAATTTCTTGGACATTCATTCTGATAATGGCGAAATTTCGTTAGAAATTGTGGAAATATTAGAAGAAAGAAGAAGTAACTCTGACAGTTCCGTGAATTGCAGTAAGGACGATGATCTTTGTGCTAATTAAATTCCAGAACAGAATTTGAGTAACTTCCTATCCCAAAGAAAATATGAAGAGTAATAGCTTTCACGGACAAAGAAACGGTTGGTTAAATGAAGGAGAGAGAAAACGTTTAAAGTTAAGCTATCTGCAAAGCCGACTTCATTTCGTAAAATCTGAACGTTAATTATGTAAATGGAAGAAAGATTTACATGCAGCACGAAATGAAACTCGCAAAGGTGTGAAAGAAAAACTATTCGAAAGATTTAGAACTGCTCTTGAGAGTCAGGGCACCGTTATCGAGGGAAGTCTACGAGACTGGGCCATCTGAATTGCAAGTGAGACGAACATTGCTGATTTCCAGGCTTCTTCAGCCTCGTTAAACCGATTCAGAAAATTACACGGAAAAACAAGTCACATAATTATGAAGTTTACTTCAAGTACATATGTAGAGGACATGCTAATCATAGGCTACAGTATAAACAAATTGTTATTCCCTAACATGCTGTGTATAAAGACAGTCAGGTTTCGTGAAAAAACTGCATGCAAACCAAACATTATCATTTCGAGCTAGAAAAAAGAATAATGCATTTGTGCAGTCGATGAATGTTATGACACGTTCGTATACTACAATGCCACTGGTAAGTATCATGTACTGTATTACTGATTCCGCAGCTTATTACCTGTCTTCAGGAAGCACAAGGCAAATGAGGGCCAAAAACTGAAAAAAGGAGTCTTTGGTTTCAGAAATCTTGTAATCGACGTAGCAGAATATGGAAAAATCGGAGACTATAATTTTCAGTACAATATCCGAAACGCCTGCAGAAAAGAAGACATTGCCTTTGTAGGACTCTTAGCCTGGCCATAACGACATCTATTTCAGGTGGAGGACAGATAGGCTGTTAGTATAATTCGGACTCCACCTGGAACCAACAGTTTGACCTAGACCCTCGACAAAGAAATTTTTCGGCAGCGTAAAGCATTATTCAGAAAACTGCCATACAACGTAATTTCCGACAGATCTTTGTCATGTCAGGTATGTCAGCGTAATAGTATTTAACTTTAGTCATTTGTGCACTGTCAGTTTGCACCGTCAAGTTTTACGAATTTGATCAAATATGCCAAATATGTAGCACAATATGCACAACAACAGCCGCGACCATTTATTACAGCAAACCAGTTCTATATAAATGAAGCTACTAATTAGTGTGCAGTGTCTCAATGCACTATTTTATCTTTTGTCAAGTGTGTCACGTGTCAGGATAACCTTTTTTTTTTCGTCATCGAATACACACTTCGCATTGTTGTGACAACTATTTGGAGTAACTAGTGAACAGTTTCATTGTTAGTGAAATACACGATATTCAGGAGTTATTGTAAGACTTATACTACTGTTATTTTTGAAAAATATTTCATGTCAACAAGTTAAAGTTCCAACTGACGTTAGTCGCCTGTAATGTAACACAGCACACTGCCTCGATTTTGCTGCCTCCTTCAGTCACTTGTGTAATAATTACATCTGTTGCAGTTCAGCTGCCAATATGAACTGCAAGTTTTTCAATAAATTAACTTTCTGAGATATTTTCGCTATGAGTGCACTTTGGACATCGTGCCACGCGTCTATACCTTCTTGCTGTGTCTGCTTAGTCGACTGATCGAGCACTAGGCGCCTTAGCAGCTGAAATTTTGCTGTGCATTTTCTTTCAGCATATTCTTCCAATGTGAAAAATTTCAGGGTGGTTTTCGACATCTAGAATCATTCCCTTGTCAGAGGCTGGTTCTGTTGTAACTGAAACCCTGTTGTTTACTATGGGAGAATAAGTATCAACACCAGCAGAAGTGAGGCTGCATGTTTAAAAAATCGTTGTTTATAATACGATTTCATGAAACAGATTATCTTACAGTATGGTCTTGTATATATAGCAGAAGATGCTTCTGTGGTGGCAAATGATTCTTCTGCATCTCTCTGTCTTGTTACTAAGCATAAATGCTGTGGAACTATATTGATATTCATATTACAAAGTAATAATTAATGCCACAGAACCAACTGATCACGTTTTTGTGCTGATAGTAAGTGAACACAAGGATTGGATTGGCAGCAAAGCTAGTAAACAAAAGAAGAGAAATGGTCACAGTGTACTTGAGGTACACAAAATATTGCTGAAAAGACTTGACTTACAATGTGTGTGAAGAGGGAAAATATAATATGTGTATTTACCGCTTCTGATTTATAGAAGCAAAGTCTGAAATTTAAATGCAGAAACTATCCATTAACAGAGATTGTTCTAGGAACAACTGAGAGATGCACGTATGGAATCAGTAGGACAAGAAATGGAAAAGAGAACAAACTGTAGTAGAAGACTTAAGACTGTAACGAAAATACAATGGAGGTATTGCTGAATCATTGCAAAAGTCAGGCAGTTTCATTTAATTCTAGATGAATTCCTCTTCACAATTACAGGTTAAATTTTTGACTTTTTAGCTCCAAATTCCATGTCCCTACAATTTTTTTCTGACAGACAGCTGAACAGTAAATCTGATAAACTGCATCCTTCTCTAATACCAGCTATTATTTTAAATGACTGATGTACTTATTATATGAATTTTACTTTACCTATCGTATTTTTTCTAATTTCGTGAATTATATTTCTTAATGCTGATTTAACACCTCGTTTTCAAATGATTTTATCCGATATTTGTCAGTTTACAGCTTCAGATGCTTTTTTGAAAGCAGTAAATCATATTATAATCGGTTTACAAGTTAACATTCTGTGGAGGATTATTAAGTTTAAGTTCAACGACTGTTCTGTGCAGGATTTTTCAAAGAACCACCGTGATATATTGGCAGTTGTTTATATAAATAATTGGAAGATAAGAAACAACGTGGAGATGCGAAAAAATACCGATTATACCAAAGAAATGCTAAAGCGAAGTTGATCTTCGGATAACCCCAATGAGTGACTACTCTCTATGGGCTATCGAAACAAAAACTTCTATATTTGTGAGAAAAAAATCGACGTCTCCATGGATTGTATAAATATGAAATGACCTAGATAGAAACCTGAAAGGACTCATTCTAAAAGAAAAAAGATTTCAAAAATGAAATAAGAAAATTCAATAGCGTTTAAAAACATAGTAAAAAATACAACAGGAGCAACATGAACAGAAGAAAGAAACGGACAACATGGGGATAAGATGAAGGAGTACTGGAAAAATACTAAACAACACGAAAATATGAGAAATACAGGTTGTTACGTAACCATCGTTGGTCAGTTTTACGAAAAAAATGTGAACATGGGCAGCACAAATAGCCAGGCGATTGTATGATGGACAATCCGATCAAAAGTATCCGGACAACCCTATGAAATGGTGAACGTATGCCACAACAGGCGGACGTGCCAGCATAAAAGGTAGACTGCGTTGTCAGCAGGGAGCGAGAACAGCAGAATAGTTTGGTCTGGAGAGCTAAGTCACTTCGAATGTGGACTAGTCATTGGATGTCACTTGGGTAAGAATTCCATCAGGGACACTTCTATCCTTGTAAATCTGCCGTAGTCGACTGTTGATGAAGTGACTGTGAAGTGAAAATGTGAAGGAACAACCACAGATAACCCAAAAGAGGCTGACTCACTTAATAACGAACAGGGAATGTCGAGAGTTGTGGACTACGGTTGTAAGAAATGGCATGTAATCTGAGGAAGGAATCACTGGTGACGTCCAAAGCACTATCAGCAGTCCAGCTAGTAGAGTGTCCTCGCGAAAGTAGTTAAAAACGATGGAGTACAGTGGTCCAACGACTCCTCATAAGCCACCCATTTCTGTAGGCAGTGATACGCTACACTTGCGGTGGTGCAAGGAGCAACAGAGCAACAGCACTGGGCAGTAGATGACTGGCAACAAGCGATCTGGGGTGATGAATCACTCTTTGCCCTCTGCAGCCCACTGGGATGGTTTATTTTTAGCCAATGCCTTGATAACGTTGACTCCCATCGTATGTAATGCCAGCAGTGAAGTACAGACGTGTTGTTATGATAGTGGTGTGATTTTCGGGGTTACGGTGTGGTCTCTTTACTCCGCTTACCTAAGTGCTGAATGAGGAATGATATGAACACATCTGCAGCATTATGTACTGCGCCAAATATAGGAATAGGTCGGAGACGATGTTTGGAACAGAATCACGATTGACTCTGTTATAAAGCAGCATCTGTCATGCAATGGTCTGTGGACAATACCAATACTGAAATTACCTGTTTCACGATCTGAACGCAATGGAACACCGTTTGAATGTATCACAACGACAACTTCGCTTCAGTTCCCAGTGTACAGCATGACTATCTTCATCAGTTTGGAGTCTTGATGAATAATAGGTTGCCATTGCCCCACCGACATTTAGACGTCACACTGAAACCGTTCCCAGCGAAGTTCGAGCCGCCATGAGGTCGAAAGGTTGACTGACCTCCTATTAACGTCCGTCAATATTTTTCCGTATACCTTTGATAAGATAACGTATGTTCGCCTAGAACTGTTTTTGAATGCTCTGAGGTAAAAGATGAATGGGATGACGACGTAGTGGTAGGTGGCTATATGACATTAGGAAACAAGAAGGATCAACGCACATATTCATAGTTCGAGAATACAATTCATGGAAATTGTAGTGGAGATATTTGTTCAGGCTTGGATGTCAACGGGCAGATAGTGGTGATTAAAACGCAAGGACTTCTGGACAGGCGAGTATAGGTTAATATCAGCATCTGCAGAAAAACGTATAACGGGAATAGGAATCGTTATGAACAGGAAGGAAGGGCAGCGCAATAGTTTGATGATCACTTTCTGGCGATTTCGCAATCAACTCATTGGTACCATCCATCGGAATGAGTGTTTCTTAGATTAATACCTAGGATAACTTTTCGCAGTGACTGGACCGTTTTTGTACTTCATCCGGTATCTGATCCTCTAAGATGTCAATCTTTTGCACTGAAAGAGATTGTGGAATGGCATTAGATCTTTATAATAGCTCCCAGTACTGTGTGGTGAATAGTTTAATGTAATCTGTGTACTTGATGCAGATGCACCATCTACCGAGCTGCGACTGGGCCCTCGACTGCACGCGGACGACGTGGAAGAAGGCAGCGACGTCTACTTCGAGTGCCACGTGCGAGCCAACCCACCTGCCTATAAGGTCTTCTGGAAGTTCGAGGTACGTGCCTACTACTGTTCACTTATCCTGTATTTTATACTCAGCACTCATTCAGACGGTTTGACGCATTTCGTTTTTAACACTATGGGTTTTTCTTCAACCGCAGGACGATTTTTTGACTACGGCCATTTGAGACAATCTATACCACTTACGGTTTCTATTTTGCTTTTTTTGGGTCGTCAGTCATCTGACTGGTTTGATGCTGCCCACCACGAATTCCTCTCCTGTTCCAACCTTCTCATCCGAAAATATCAATTGCAACCTACGTCCTCAATTATTTGCTGGATGTATTCCAATCTCTGCCTTCCAACTTCTATGATAACTTTAGTGTGGCCGAGCGGTTCTAGGCGCTACAGTCTGGAACCGTGTGACCGCTACGGTCGCAGGTTCGAATCCTGTCTCGGGCATGGATGTGTGTGATGTCCTTAGGTTAGTTAGGTTTCAGCGGTTCTAAGTTCTAGAGGACTGATGACCTCAGAAGTTACGTCCCATAGTGCTCAGAGCCATTTGAACCGTTTTTTGATAACTTTAGTGCTATCTTTACCTCTACGGAGTTATTCATTATCGCAGTGTCTGCAGCCTCAGAGAACTTCTAACGTATCTCTTCATTTCTTAGTACTTCCGTATCCCACGTTTTTGCGGACTGATTCTTCCTGACTAGTTTCTTAAACTTCAGCCTACTGTTCAACACTACTACATTGTGATGTAAATCTATATCTGCTCCTGGGTGTGTCCTACAATTCAGTATCTGACTTCGGAGTCTCTGTCTGACCATGATGTAATCTAACTGAAATCTTCCACTATCCCCGGCAGTTTGCAAGTGTACCTCATCCTCTTGTGATTCTTAAACAGAGTATTCGCTATTACTAATTGGTTTTTATTGTCATACCACAATTAGTCTCTCTCCTCTCTCGCTTCTACTACCAAGCTCATGTTCTCCCGAAACCCTTTCTTCTATTCCCTCCCCTACAACCGCATTCCCATCCCCCACGACTATTAGATAATCTCCCTTTACGTGCTGAACTACCCGTTTAATACCATAATATACTTTCTCTATCTCTTCAAATTCTGCATGCGACGTCGTTATATATACATGAAGTATTGTTCTCGGTGTTGGTTTGCTGCCGATTCTGATGAGAATAATCCTATCCCTGAACTGTTCACAGTAACTCAATTTCTTCCCTACCTTTCTGTTCATAACGAATCCTATTCCCGTTGTAACATTTCCTGGAACTGGTGATATTACAAAAGACTCGTCTGTTCAGAAATTCTTGTCTTCCTTCCATTTTACTTAACTGACCCCACTATATCTGGATTAAGCTCTAGCACTTCCCTTTTCAGATTTAATAGCTTCTCTGTCACATTCAGACTTCTGACATTTCACGCCCCGATTCGTAGAACGCTATGTTTTCGTTGGTTATTGAATATTTTCTTCATGGTCACCTCCCCCTTGTTTGGACCCCTCACGTAGATCCAAATGGGGAACTAGCCCGGAATCCTTTTCCAGTGGAAAGATTGTCAAGATATTTTTCACTTAAAGGACACATGTCCTGTGGATAAACTTTGTGTCTTTAATGCAGTGGTTCCTATTGCTTTCTGAATCTTCACGCTATTGATCATTTCTGATTCTTCTGCCTTTAGAGCAGTTTCCCACTTCAAGGGTGAGAGAGTATCCTAAACATCTATCTGCCCCTTCTCCCTCTTTGACAAGGCCGTTGGATGAATCAGAGTCACGTCTTATGTCTGAAGTCTTTGACAGCCATTACTGACGACTTTTATATAAAATTTAAGCAGTGGCGAGGTTTAGAACTCCCGAGACAGAAAATTTTGATTACTAGTCGACGACACTAACCCTAGACCACTGGGCAATTTAAGATATTGGTATATGTGTACCACCTTGATGGCTGCTGACGATTCAACCGGTTATCAGGTAGCATAATGTTGTTATAGTAATAATGATCTAACTGGCATGTAGTTGTGCTCCTTGGTATCTTCTCTTGGTCAGTGTTTTTTCGCCCGCATCTCGTGGTCGTGCGGTAGCGTTCTCGCTTCCCACGCCCGGGTTCCCGGGTTCGATTCCCGGCGGGGTCAGGGATTTTCTCTGCCTCGTGATGGCTGGGTGTTGTGTGCTGTCCTTAGGTTAGTTAGGTTTAAGTAGTTCTAAGTTCTAGGGGACTGATGACCATAGATGTTAAGTCCCATAGTGCTCAGAGCCATTTGAACCATCAGTGTTTTTTCAAAACTTGAATATTAATTAGAAATAGCATCCATGCAAATGGATATACCACTTTGTTTTTCACATGAAGACTGCTCCACGCAAAATGCAGTATTTAATTGGTCCAGTTACGCTGCTGACACAGGTCATTACGTATTGGGTGTACAATACAGAGATTTGGTTCCTTAAGTGCGATTAATCTCGGTGTGGTACTGCTAACTCGATGGACATCAACTGTGAACTCGGAACCATGACCTGCCAACTATTCCACGGGGTGTGTGCCTTGGGCAGAAGGTGACACAGCATCTCCGTGCTTTTGGCTGCTGAGCGGAGCGATACCATGATACGCGGGCAGTGGTTGTGACGAAGGTCACATCACATATCGCCTAATTATGTAGCCTTGAAAGCAGTAGTATGCTTTCTCCAGATATGTCTTCTCTTACAATAAAAGTTGGATTTCAGACACCGTACCTTATTTTCTTTAATGACTAACTTACTCTCTTGCCGAACTACTGGCTTTTGGTAGCCTTACACCGTGGTATGTTTGAAATCCTTTTCCGAGTTTATTGTTCTTGTCTTGTTCATAGGATCGCAGTGGTACTCTATTGCAGTCGAAATGTAAAGAACTCCATACAGTACTTTATATCGATGTTGCTTATGCGTATGTGTTACAGTTAACAATCCTATTACACTAGTGGCCATTAAAATTGCTACACCACTCAGATGACGTGTTACAGACACGAAATTTAACCGACTGCAAAAGAGGATGCTGTGATATGCATATGATTAGCTTTTCAGAGCATTCAAACAATGCTGGCGCCGATGGCGACATCTACAACATGCTGGCATGAGGAGAGTTTCCAACCGAGTTCTCATTCACAAAAAGCAGTTGACCTGCGTAGCCTGGTGAAACGTTGTTGTGATGCCTCGTGTAAGGAGGTGAAATGCGTACCGTTTCCGACTTTGATAAAGATCGGATTGTGGCCTATCGCGATTGCGGTTTATCGTATCGCGATATTGCTGCTCGGGTTGGTCGAGATCCTATGACTGTTAGCAGAATATGGAATCTGTGGTTTCAGGAGAGTAATACGGATCGCCGTGCTGGATCCCAACGGCCTCGTATCACTAGCAGTCGAGTTGACACGCACCTTATCCGCATGGATGTAACGGATCGTTCAGCCACGTCTTGATCCG
This sequence comes from Schistocerca nitens, assembly GCF_023898315.1. NCBI lineage: Eukaryota > Metazoa > Arthropoda > Insecta > Orthoptera > Acrididae > Schistocerca > Schistocerca nitens. The sequence goes on along the minus strand of NC_064618.1, from coordinate 186,897,334 downwards.
TGAGTCAACAGGACGTTTGCAAGTCAACAACTATCTGCGCGAACACTTCGATGACGTTTGCAGCAGCAGTAACTATTAGCTCGGAGACCATGGCTGCGGTTACCCTTGACGCTGCATCACAGGAGCATCTGTGATGGTGTACTCAACGACGAACCTGGGTGCACGAATCTCAAAACGTCATTTTTTCGGATGAATCCAGGTTCTGTTTACAGCATAATGATAATCGCATTCGTGTTTGGCGACATCGCGGTGAAGACACATTGGAAGCGTGTATTCTTCTTCTGGCGTATCACCCGGCGTGATGTTATGGGGTGCCATTGGTTACGCGTCTAGGTGACCTCTTGTTCGCATTGACAGCACTTTGAACAGTGGACGTTACATTTCCGATGTGTTACGACCCGCAGCCTCTACCCTTCATTCGAGCCCTGCGAAACCCTACATTTGAGCAGGATAATGCACGACTGCAAGTTGCTGGTCCTGTACGGGCCTTTCTGGATACAGAAAATGTTTGACTGTTTCCCTGGCCAGCACATTCTCCAGATCACTCACCAATTGAAAACGTCTGGTCAATTGTGGCAAAGCAACTGGCTCGTCACAATACGCCAGTCACTACTCTTGATGAACTGTGGTATCGTGTTGAAGCTGCATGGGCAGCTGTACCTGTACACGCCATCCAAGCTCTTTTTGACTCAATGCCCAGGCGTATCAAGACCGTTATTACGGCCAGAGGTGGTTGTTCTGGGTACCTATTTTCAGGATCTATGCACCCAAATTGCGTGAAAATGTAATCACATGTCAGTTCTAGTATCATATATTTGTCCAATGAATACTCGTTTAGTATCTACATTACTTCTTGGCGTAGCAATTTTAATGGCCTGTGGTGTATTTATGTCTTTAAAAGATTGACCAGTGTGGACTATAACCTTTCTTCCTAAACATTTTAATTTTAGGCCACCATATACAGATTCGATGTTCATCATTGCTCTATCACTCTCTTCCATAAACATGCTACGAAACAATACCATACTTTACATTCAGAGATCCGAGAAGTGTAAGAGCTGTTTTCGCAATCTACAGTACTCGTGAAACGGTATGAAACCTAATGTATTAAGTATATTACTGACTTGGCTTTAGCAAGGTTTAATGTTTATCTGTTTATTTTCACCGCTCTGGGTAGCCGTGCGGTCTAAGGCGCCATCCCACGGTTCGCTCGACTCCTCCCCGTCGGAGATTCGGGTGGATGAAGTCAGCAGTTTGGTCCCATATAACTTACCAGAAATTTCCAAATTTTATTTTTCTACCTTTAATTGTTTATAACACGTTTGGTGTTTGGAACTCTAATTGTTGTCAAGCTTCTGAGAATGTCTGCATAAGTGATTCTCGCTTAAAAATGAGAAATAATCGAAATTTAAGTGACAACAAAAAACTTTTGACAGCTGTAATAGGTAGTTGTCTGGAAGTACGATCCCTTATCCCTTCGGACTCGCGTGCACATCCGAAGGAACATTGTATTGTACTTCTAAACAACATAGGCACTGCAGCATGGTATTTATTCGCCGACACCGGTCAAGCGACTTTCAATTAAAACCTCTTGCCTTTATGGGAATATACATAACGGCTGTACGTATGCATGTTGCAGACACATGGTTGACGACATGTAACTTTGGGTCTGGCCGTGGCACATGCTCGGGTAGCTTAATGATAACCCGACAGCTCGCGGTAAACCGGAAATCCGGTTTCAAGTCTCTGACCGACACAATGTTTCACTGTCGCTATCCCATTACACAGTTAATGGTGATCCACATCCGCAACTGTGAGTATTTTTCATTTGTTCTTTTTGTGCCATATGTCTACCAGTTTATTACGGGTCACCACGACTTCCTCTCCTGTGTCAATGTCTCTTTCTCACTTACACCCAACGTCCTCGAATATTTGCAGGATATATTCAAATCTCTGTTTCCCCTGCAGATTTTACCCTCTACAACTTGCTCTAGTACCTTGGAAGTCACTTGCTGATATCTTAACGCAAGTTTAATGATCGTTACAATTCTTCTTGTCAGTTTTTTCCACATTTCCTATCTTCGCCGAGTCTGCCGAGAACCTCCTCATTTGTTATATGATCAGCGAACCTAATTTTTAACTTCTTTCTATAGCACCACATCTCAGACACATCGATCCGCTTCTCTCCGTTTTCCCATCCAATAGTGCATGACACGCTTGCAAATTACCTATGATATTGCCAAATGCTCGGTGCCAAAATGTCGTAAATCAAAAAATAACGATAGAGGTCCACCACTCTGACAACAGAAAAAGCTTTGTGAGTTAAGAGGACTGCTTTGCAAATATGACAAGTAAAACAGCTAACTGTTTAACTTAATATTTAATGAAGTATTTTCTATCACGAGAGCATTATTGCTCCTAAATTCGTTCATCAGTTACGACATATTGTGGTGAATTTTTTGATAAAGACACCCGTAGTCGGTGTCGAAGCCAGGTAAAATAGAAATTTGTTGCAACCGGTTGGTTGTTTTATACCTATCATATGCCTGTACTGTTTAGTCTCACAGCAAAGTTGCGATAGGTAGATTAAAGAAATTAATAGAATGGTTTAAATCGTGGAATGTTTATGGTTGTTACAGAGCGTTTCATATAGATACAAATATCAGTGCTGGGCATGAACACCACTAAGTTATTGAGAGGTAGGAGGGGAGGAATAAACGATCTCACCATTCTTCGTACTATTAATGTGGCGTCATTTGTGGAACTTGTGAAGCCGGTACGGCTCATTCCTACTCTCTTAGCTGTGTGGTGGCGACATGGCAGACGGCAGCTCTCATCTCTTGGGATGGTTGACTGGCAGCGACTGTTGCATCGTAGAAGTTGTGTTATCGCAGCGTTGAGAGGAGGATGTCAGATAAGGAAACTGCAGTGTGAAGTCTATTGCTTACGTCCAAGCTACTAGACCATTGATCATGGAGCGGAAAGAGAATGAGTCACAAAGTGACTCCTTCTTCGGAGCTGTCTGAGGAACTGTCCACTTCGCTTCACCTGGCTGACCTTAGCTCATAGATTACCCGAATTTTTCGTCCTCTCAGTCATTTGAGGGCCTCATTTGAAGTGCCGACGAATTACTAATAGCCGTTTCGTGAGCCCGCCTCCCAGTGCAAGGTTGAAATTTCCGATCCTTCGTTGGCTAGTAGTCCCTCTGGAACTTGTGGTTTTCTCACGTTTCTCTTTCATCACCGTTTCTAACACTGACCATAATCAATCAAGCACTTTATTCTGCCGTTTCAAAAAAAAAAAATGGGTCAAATGGCTCTGAGCACTATGGGACTCAACTGCTGAGGTCATAAGTCCCCTAGAACTTAGAACTACTTAAACCTAACTAACCTAAGGACAACACACACGTCCAAGCCCGAGGCAGGATTCGAACCTGCGACCGTAGCGGTCGAGCGGTTCCAGACTGTAGCGCCAGAACCGCTCGGCCACCAGCGGCCGGCTCTGCCGTTTCGCTAGAGTTCAGTCTACAAGAAACTAACTTGTTGGTAACGGCCATCTGTGTGTGAAGACTGGGCATTCTCATACATCTGCTTCGTTCTCGAATTTGCAGGTGTTCATCATTTACAAGTAATTCTCTTGCTGTCCACCAAACATTATACACAGACCAAATCTTCGAAAGCAAATCCATGTTTTGCACGCTGTTTCTGCGTACATTCAGGGTGCTCTTGCTTCTACGTGTCGTCTCAGTGACCGCAGTGGTGCGTGACTTATCGACGTAATTCTTACCGCCCGCCAAGCATTTTGCCATACAGTGCAACACTTCTCCGGCAAGCTAGACGTTTCACAACTCATAGCTGATGAGTTACGGCATTTTTGTGACGTCTTTTCCGTGCCTGAAGAGATCTGCAACAGCGGCATTTTCTCATTGCATGGCAGGCTGTACGCAAAGTGGCGATTTTTAAACCATCCCTCGTGTGGGTAAAGAACGTGCTCGTGTCTGCGTCTGCGGCTATCGATGCCTGCAGTTTAAGCCTCTCTCCAGTTTCTCAGCTCCCGGTTCTACCCAACAACGAAACTGCCGGTTTTTCCCACCATAGACTGTCTAAAAATCTCACTTCTCGGCGTGCCCGGTGACGCAGGTTATTCCAGTACATTTTCCAGAATTACTTCCTCAGTCTAAGGCCAATGCTTGAATATTCTATTCGTGAGAAGAGCCTTATTTTCCTACGCTCGTCTGCTTTTTCTGCTTTTTATGGCCGCTTTGCTTCCTTCGCAATGTGTTAGTTTGCATTGTACGTTGCAGAAATTTATAACTTCGTTTACTGCGTCGTATTAAAATTATCGCTAATGTCTTATTTTTGGTTTTCTTCCGTGTACAGTCAGTTCATACGCTGTACTCGTTGCACTATTCATACTTTTATACTGCTCCTGTAATTAATTTTTACTACCTCTGAAGATATCAATATCATTAGCAAATTTTGTCATCGGAATCATTTCACCCCGAAATTCAAATTTATTTTTGAACGTTTCTCTTATTTCCATGACTGTTTCTTCGATCTGTGGACAGAATACTATGGACGATTGACTGCATCCTAGTCTTGAACCAGAGCACTTCTTTCCATGACATCACAATCTTATGGTTCCCTATGGGATCATCAAAATGCGAGGCGTATCCGGAAAGAAAAGTCCGATTAGTCGCGGAATGGAGACCACTGTGGAATGGAATTTTGCACAGACGTGTTGGGCAGTGTCTTCAGTGTGCCTGTCGATCGCTTCATTTCACCCTATTCAGTTCAGAGCGCAAAGTGATCATGCAGAGATGCCTAAAACAACAATGTCTCCCACCAAGTATGTGGATCTGGTGAGGTATTTCGCCTGAAGCTATGCAGCCCACTTAACATAAATGTCATGCGTTTCTATATTCATGAAAATTTTCACCCGCATTATGCAGGGGCAGTGAAGACGTGCAGCGTTTTCGTGGTAAATGATCACCCACAATACAGACCTTAATTGGCTCCCTCTGTTGTTCATCTCTGCTCACATGAACCGCTAGCTACGAGCACAACGATTTGGTGCAAACAAAGAAAGGCAAACCAGCGCAGAGAACTGGCGGAAAGCACAGACGGCTGTTTTCTGTGATGAGGGCACTGGAAAGATTGAACAACGTCACGACTATTCAGAGAAGTAGGTGGAAGGCGTGGTTAACTGTTGCGAATAAAATTTTTTTCATTTTCACTGTGGTTTTCATTTCACGACTGATCGGTCCCTACTTTCCAAACAGCCCTCATATTATGTATTACTCTTCATTCCCTGTAACTTATTCCTATTTTTTCTCATAATCCCGATCATCTTGCACCAATACACATTGTCAGATTCTTCTTCCAAGTCGACAGATCCTGCGAAGGTGTCTTGATTTTTCATACGCTTTGCTTCCACTATCATGTGCAACGTGAGATCTGCCTCTCTAGTGCCTTTACCTATCCTGAAACCTAAACTAATTGTCACATAAGCGATGCCAAATTTTCTGTATCATTCTTCGGTATAATAATTCTGTCACTAACTTGTGTTCCTGAGATATTAAGCTAATTATGGATTAACTATCGCAGTTATTTGCGCTTGTTATCAGCGTGACAGAATGGATCGTATTTTTTCGAAAGCCTTGTGCTATGTCTGCAGTCTGATGTATTGTACTAACCAACGTCAATAGTGATTTGTTTGCCGTTTCCACCACATATTTTAGAAATTCTAAAAGTGTTTTATGTATGCGTTCTGTCTGATATGATTGTGTGTCTTACAAAGCATTGTCAAATTCTTCATTGGATGCTCTATGTCTGAAAAATCGATATCTGATTCTTCTTCTGTTACGTTAGCAGGTTTGTTTTTCCTTCTCGTAGAGACGTTAAATAAATTATTTCCACCTATGTGCACGCTCCTTTACGTGTATCAGCGGTATTCCTCCTCGCTCTTAATGTTCCTACTTCAAATTTTTAATGTCACTGAAGGTTACTTTAACCTTTCTATATTCTGAATCCGTTCTTCCACCCGTTTTGTTTCCCTCTTCAATTCATTTGCATTGTAACTGTAGCCATTTCGCCTTAGGCTCGTTGCACTTCCTGTTCATTCCATTCTTGATTATGTTATTTTGCTTTATTACTGTCTGTTCCTGAACATTTTTGTACTTCCATATTTCTCTTGTTATTAAATGATTCTTCTCGGGGCCGGCCGCTGTGGCCGAAGGGTTCTAGGCGCTTCAGTCCTGAACCGCGCTGCTTCTACGGTTGGTTGCAGGTTCGATTCCTGCCTCGGGCATGGCTGTTTGTGATGTCCAGAGGTTAGTTAGGTTTAAGCAGTTCTTAGTCTGATGACCGCAGATGTTAAGTCCGATAGTGCTTGGAGCCATTTGAATTCTTCTCGGCTCTGCTTATGGGATTGGCCGTTCTAGAGACGGGCATTTCTCTTTAACTGAACCGCATACTGTTTTATTCATTATCAAATTACCTACAGTCTAAGAGAACTTCAAACATATTTTACCTTTCCTCAGCACCTAAGTACCCATATTGTTTCCACATTGAACCTTTCTGACGATTCTCGTAAACATCAGCCTACCCTAAATCATTAGGCTGTTGAATTATGGTCTGAGTCTGTTATCTGATCATGTGCATGACTTACAGTCCAATATCTGATTTTGGAATCTCACTCTCACCATGATTTAATCCAGCTGGTATCTTCTCCCGTAACAACATCTTCATTTCAATTCTCTACGAAAGCATTGCCATCCCCACGATTATTAGATTGTCATCCCTGGACATAGTCTGTCACCCGTTCAGAGGCCTCACGTACTCCGTCTCGTAATCTTTAGCTTGTGACGTTGGCAAGTATACCTGAACTAATATTATTGCCGTTGGTTTTCTGCCTTCTGATGAGAATGAACCTTCATTAAATTCTTCAAAGCAACTCACTTTCTGACCGATCTTCATATTTACAACGAATCGTACCCTCTTGGTACCACTTTCTGCTGCTGCTAATATTATATTGTATTCGTCTGACCACAAATCCTAACATTCCTTCCATTTCACTTCACTCACCCCCCCACTATATCCTGATTGAACCTCTGCATTAAACCTTTCAGATATTCTAGCTTCCCTGTCCCTTTCACAATTCTGATAGTCAACGTCCCAAATCCTAGTATGTCACCCTTTCGTTGTTTTCTCATTCGTCTTCTAATGGTCACCTAACCTCTAGCAGTCACGGAGATCCATGATGGGGGACTAGTCCGGCATCTTTTGCCAACTAGGAAATCGCTATGACGCGTTTCCATTAACTAAAGGCCACATGTGCTGTGGATACAAAATGGTTCAAGTGGTTCTGAGCACTATGGGACTTAACTTCTGAGGTCATCAGTCCCCTAGAACTTAGAACTACTTAAACCTAACTAACCTAAAGACATCACACACATCCATGCCCGAGGCAGGATTCCAACCTGCGACCGTAGCTGTCGCGCGGTTCCAGACTGTAGCGCCTAGAACCGCCCGGCCACTGTGGATACACATTAACTGTCCTCAGAGCAGTTGTTTGGCAAGACGAAGGTGACTACTTATGGAAATCTTCAGCCGACGTTGCTGATGATGTATATTCAAAATTAAAGCAGAGGCTGAGATGGAAACCGAGAACAAGGAGATTTTTATTACTAGTCAAAGACGCTACCCCTGTATCATACGTATATTAAAATGATGTCCCGCTGTGAACCGGCCAGCTGTCTGCACACTGGAAATAAATGGCACCAAATAGTACTTGTGAGTCAATTCATAAATACAAGAGTGTTCCATATTGTTCGTAAATTTACATAACTTCGTTTGAAGAGTAAAATACCTTGCTATGTAAAAGTCTCTTTGTTGTGACAACTTCTGTCAGTTTATACCTATCATAATCTGATCGACAGTTATACACTATACATTATAAATTACCATTTTGGTTCCGAACTACTCTTTAAACATCAGAGGTCGGTTGTATTTTTAGTGATCAGAGACTGGATATCATGAGGCTACTGAAAGTGATATTATAAGTATGTACCATACGATTATCAGAACTGACAGACTTTTTTACAACACGTTCTGGTTTTCCAGAAATCACATTTCTTGCATCTTAGATATAACAGTGTACCATAAAGAGACCTCTCAGTCTACCTATCTGATATGTGTTTAAAATTACGTTTTCTCTACCGCAAGTTATTAGTACGAGTCAGTTTTCGAACTATATAACACAGTCATTTGTAGTATCAGTGTGTTACCATTGGCAATTATGGGTAATCCTCTCAGCAATGAAATTATGGCATTCCCATGCTACTTACCTGTCCAGTGACATCCAATATCAGTTACTTGACGAATTACCAAATTATCATAAGCTACATCCCACAGTGACCATGAAAGTGAAATGTCGACACAGCATAATGTGGCGTTCTTGATGATGAAGGAATTCATGTTTACGGGAAAATATCAAGTAGCCTCAGGCGTGAATAGGTACGTTGATTTTGGAGGGAGGCGAGCTAGAGTAGTCCCTGCAGTAGTGCAAAGTCAGTGTACCAGGGTGGCGTAGTGGTTAGTGCTTCTGCCTAGTTAGCAGGTGACTAGGTTTATAATCCCGGTCATGGTACACATTTTCATTAGTGGCTTCAATCTACATACACTGAAGAGCCAAGGAAACTAGTACACCTGCCGAATATAGTGTAGGACGCTCGGGAGCATGCAACACGACGTGGCAGGGAGTCGACTAATGTCTGAAGTAGTGCTGGAGGAGATTGACCCTATGAATCCCGCAGGGCTGTCCATAAATCTGTAAGAGTACGAGGGGGTGGAGATCCTTTCTGAAAAGCACGTTGCGAGGCATAAGAGACATGCTCAGTAGTGTTCATGTCTGGAGACTTTGATGGCCAGCGAAAGTGTTTAAACTCAGAACAGTGTTACTGGAGTCACTCTGTAGAAATTCTGGACATGTGGGGTGTCGCATTGTCTTGCTGGAATTGGTCGAGTCCGTCAGAATCCACAGTGCACATGAATGAATGCCGTTGATCAGACAGGACACTTACATACGTGTCATCTGTCACAGTCGTATCTAGACGTATCAGAGGTCCCATATCACTCCAACTACACTCGCCCCACACCATTGCAAAGCCTCCACCAGTTTGAACAGTCCCCTGCTGACACGCAGAGTCCATGGATTCATGAGGTTGTATCCAAATCACTACACGTCCATCCGTTCCATATAATGTGAAACGAGACTTGTCCGATCAGGCAACTTGTTTCCTTTTATCAACAGTCCAGTGTCGGTGTTGACGGTCCCAGGCGAGGCGTAAAGCTTTGTTTAGTGCAGTCATCAAGGGTACACGATTGGGCCTTCGGCTCCGAAACCCCATTCGATGATGTCTCGTTGAATGGTTTGCACGCCATCGCTTCTTGATGATACAGCATTGAAATCTGCAGCAATTTTCGGATTGGTTGCACTTCTGCCACGTTGAACGATTGTCTGCAGTCGTCGGTGGTCCAGTTCTCGCAGCATCTTTTTCCGGCCGCAACGATGTCGGAGATTCCTGATATTCACGGTACAGTCGTTAAATGGTCATACGGGAAAATCCTTACTTCATCGCTACCTCGGAGATGCTGTATCCCATCGCTCGTGCGCCTACTGTAACACCACACTCAGACTCACTTAAATGCTATTGTAGCAGCAATAACCGATCTAACAACGGCGCCAGACATTGTCTTATATAGGCGTTGCTGACCGTAGCGCCGTATTCTGCCTGTTTACATATCTCTGTATTTGAATACGCATGCCTATACCAGTTTCGTTGGCGCTTCAGTGTAAACATCAGCGATAGAACAGTTTTAAACGAAAATAACACATGAGACAGAATGAGTTCGAGAGTTCGTGTTATAGGTCTTGTGAGGCCTCCGCATATTCGGTAACAACATAAAATAAAGCACCCTACGTATTAGCCGTTACAAAACAAACCTTCCACAATCCAACCGGGTTAATGAACTGAAACATCACATACGATCACACTAGGGTGACATCAAGGAGGTGTGCAGTGTGTAGCAAAGTGAGATATCCGTATCGTACCTGATGGGTTTGTCGTATGTGTGGTATTGGTTCTTGCATGAGTAATAGTTTTTCAGACACCATAAAGAACAACAGTTTCTTGGAATCACTACTTTCTATGTGATACCACTTTAAGTAAAAATATTCTAAGACTTTTTTTTTCTCAAAACATTCGTTCGTATCTTAGTGTACCGCACTTGAATGAACCAGTGCTAATGTAATATTAAATCTAAAAGGGTTGCTATTGCAGGTAAGCGAAGAGTTGATGTAGGATGTAGGGTTATACGGTGGAGTACGAGAACCGCCGAGGGAGGTGGTAGCAGAATAGAAGACTGGCCGCACGAAAGATGACTTTCGGTGGGCCGCGCGAAAGATGACTTTCGGTGGGAGAGGCAGTAACCGCCACTGCAGACAGGAGAGAAGGAGTTCCCCTCGTTTCTTCTTCACCGCGAGGTAGATGAGAACCGAGGTGAGCGAGCAAGTAAATGCTCTAAGTTCAGCCCTCTCTAACCTTTGCGCAAACTCGTTCTACAGAGGAAAGAAAAATTAGCTCGACGTGAAGCGGTGCGCAGGTAATTGAGTTACATGATGTATTCGTTCGCACATTTCCGCGGTTCTTTATTCTAATAAAGTGTTTAATTCCATGAACTGTGATATTAGCTTGGCTGAAAACATTTCCTCGGTAGCGAACAATCACGCTGTTGTTTATCCTTTACATTGCTGTTACTTTGTTTCTAACATCTCACGCCACGTGTCCATCTGTTTTGTTTAGAATGTGCCGGATTCCTATAGGCAAACGCGCTCGCATACACTGGAACGCACTTGTACACAAAATCGTTAATGAATTGCCCAGGGCTCAACAACAGCGAAAGAATTTCTCTTTCACGCTGTATTACAAAGGGAATGTGCAACAAAGGCTTTCGGGAGCGCTCTGGACGTACGATAAAGAGAAAACGAAAACGAGGTATTGCGTTCTCTGCCCATGGGAAGTCTAACGAAATAAAGTATACAGATCAGTCGCTCTCAAAGGTTCACAGAAAAGTGTCAGATAGCCCATATACTTTACAAAACGTTGTGGTTACTGAAAGTGATCATCGGAGAGAAAGTTATTTATATATTTCTTTTTGTCTGTCTGTCGTACGGTAACAGGAACAAACGATGAAACACGTGTGTATGCCCACGTAAAGGCCAGGAGACTAATACCAAACGTTATCGACCGGGAAAATTTAGTTTCTAACATGTGGGAGCAGCGATTAATTTAAGGGCGTGAGAAATTTATGTTGCTCCTCTTGATCAGTATCACGATTTGTTTCAAAGACACCAGCGAGCTTACTTCTTGAACTAAATGCTTAACCAAATAAAGTCCCTGTGAGATTTCCAGTATAAGCAGAACAACACGTACAAGGTGTAACTGTAAAAAATGCATACTGGCGAAAAGAAACACATTCAGTTTAGCTTCTCAGCCGCTTCATATACCAGATGGTTAGCTAACACAAATATGAATATACGGTGGAGGAAAAATCATTGAAAATTCCTTAAACTCCGTTATACGATAAATTAATCAATCTCAAAGGCATTAAATTCAACTAAGTACCTAAGAATTACAGTTACGAACAACATAAATTGGAAATGAAATGGCTCTGAGCACTATGGGACTTAACTTCTGAGGTCATCAGTCCCCTAGAAGTTAGAACTACTTAAACCTAACTAACCTAAGGACATTACACACATCCATGCCCCAAGCAGGATTCGAACCTGCGACAGTAGCGTATCTGGTGTGTAAATTACATGAACATTGAAGACAGTGCTATAATCTGAAAATATATATCAATAAAACTTACGTATTCACTTTGGTGAAGCATGTAGTCCTAAAAGAAATTGTTATTGAAGACAAAGATCTGGAACAGATCTCCAGTTTTATTTATTTAAGGAGCGAACCTACTTAAATAACGATAAAGACGTACACAACAAAACAAGTAAATTTTACTACATATGTGGAACTGTATGTAAAAGGTTAACGAGTTAGACGAGGAACGTCTCAAAAAGTTTAACGAAATGGTAGCTGTGCCTACCTTGCTTTTGGAGGGAATCCTTCACTGAAAAAACAACAAACAATATCTTCTGAAAAACAAGAGAATGCATATGAGTCCTACTGATGAGAATGACAGCTATGGTGAACAAAATTCCATTTATTATTATATTTTATATCACGGCACGGTCATATACTCAGAAGAAATTTGCCGATAAAGTCAGAACTAGAAGTCTCCTCTCATATCGTGTCAAAGTCTTTGGAGTGATGCGTACTCTCATCGATTAAACATCAAGTGAAGCGTAATAAGCAGCTTAAATTCAAGGCCGTCTTGGGGGGTTGGAGGTGTGAGGGGAGGGCGAGGCGAAGACGGACGAGAAGGGATCTAGAACAAGAGGTTTGCCGACTCAGGCAGAAACTTAAAGAGACGTAGAAAATACCAGCGTGCATTATAACTTGTTTCCTATAGTGGTATCATCATATAGTCTCGTATCCAGACTCCTGTTTTAGGGTCGTTAAACAGAAATCCAGCGCAGTTATCTCTTTCATACTCTCACATGTATGGTCACTAGCATTAGCACAATTGCATCGAAAGTATTAGAAACTTTTCCTGTAAATTCGACAGATTCTCTACTGGTTCGATAACACCTTCTTACAAGTTTGGTCTCGGTTAAGTTTCTTCATCTGGAGGTAACTACAGCGACCAATATCGTTGATTATCGTCCTTGTAAAAGCAAGAAGATTTGCTGAACTCTTCTTCTATGTAGAACCACATGTTTCGACATCATAACGGATTATATTTGCAGGTTTTTCGTCTTGTGGGTTTTGATGTACTTTGGCATAGTATATTTCCGTTAATTCTTCAACAAAATATATGCCAGCTATAGTTTTGAACGGTTTCTGCACGGGCAGCAGCTGCTGACCTCTTTCGTTTCCTCGCAATGTGTACAAACAACACTATATTTATTGTTTAAAATATTTATTTAAATCAGTTCGTTAAAGATATCAGATTTCTCACAAATACGCCGCCAGGTGGCTCTTACAAAGAAATGCTGAAGAACCGAGGGCATGTTGGAATGAAAGTTTCATGAACGTTTCAGATATTACGTCGGGAAAGCCTCAAATAGCACCGCATGAATGACAATAAGTATACTTCATCATTAACTACAATCTAAGACAATGGTGAGAATGCAAACATAAATTAAATCTTAAACAGTATTGTTTTCTCATCTCATATTTCTTCCAACAAATACTCGAAATTACGGTCTCCTATATCGCTACAAAGCTGATGTAGTCGAATATAGGATTCTCGCACACTTTCAAAAATTCTTCACTCGTTGTAAATCATTTTTTCGTGGCCTCAGAAATTCTCGCAACCATCTTTGCGCAGGCGTTTAGTTCCGCGAGCTCGCTATTAATTGGTTGCCGTTTAACGACTCCAGCTCCACAACGGTGCATTTCCGACCGATGCCTGTGTGGTCTTCCACAAGACGCCCAGCATGGAGGAAAAGCGTTCGTTTGTTTCCCGTTAGAAACAAAATGGTGAAAAGCGGCGTTTTAAGTGCCCATTCGACAGAGCCGTCCCAAATTAGACTAGTGCGAAATTGTTTCTATCGGCACGTATTACAGCGGCAGTAAAACACTAAGAGTAACCAGTTCTCCAGCAACGCCAGCATTGCCCAGACTCGAGCTGACTGCTACCGGCGTGTAGCAGTGCGGCTTAGTCGTTTCTGGACTACTGGTAATTTATCGTGATGTTACTACAATACAAAGTATTCGGACACCTGGCTGAAAATGACTTACATGTTCGTGGCGCCCTCTATGGGTAACGCTGGAATTCTGTACGGTGTTGGCCCACCCTTATCCTTGATGACAGCTTCCACTCTTGCAGTCATACGCTGAATCACGTGCTGGAAGGTTACTTTGGGAATGGCAGCCCATTCTTCAAGCTGTGCTGCACTGAGGAGAGGTATCGATGTCGGTCGGTGAGGCCTGGCATGAAGTCGGCGCTCCAAAACATCCCAAAGTGTTCTGTAGTATTCAGGTAGGGGCTCTGTGCAGGCCAATCCATTACAGGGATGTTACTTTCGTGTAACCACTCCGCTACTGGCCGTGCTTTATGAACAGGTGTTCGATCGTGTTGAAATATGCAGTCACCATTCCCGAATTGCTCTTCAACAGTGGGAAGCAAGAAGGTGCTTAAAACATCAACGTTGGCCTGTGCTGTGATAGTGCCACGCAAAACAACAACGGCTGCACGCCCCATCCATGGAAAACAGGACCACACCATAACACCACCGCCTCATAATTTTACTGTTGGCACTACGCACGCTGGCATATGACGTTCACCGGGAATTCGCCATACCCACACCCAGCCTTCGGATCGCCGGATTGTGTTCCGTGATTCGTTACTCCTCACTACGTTTTTGCACTGTTCAATCGTCCAATGTTTACGCTCCTTACACCAATCGAGGAGTCGTTTGGTATTTACCGGCGTGATGTGTGGCTTATGAGCAGCCGCTCGACCATGAAATCCAACTTTGGTCACCTCCCGCCTGACTATCATGGTACTTTCAGTGGATCCTGATACAGTCTGAAATTTCTGTGTGATGGTCTGAATAGATGTCTGCTTATTACACATTACGATTCTCTTCAACTGTCGGCTGTCTCTGTCAGTCAACAGACGAGGTCGGCCTGTACGCTTTTGTGCTGTACGTGTCCCTTCACGTTTGCACTTCACTATCACATCAGTAACAGTAGGCCTAGCGATGTTTGAGTGTGTAGAAATCTGACGTACAGACGTATGACACAAGTGACACCCAATCACCTGACCACAGTCGAATTCCGCGTAGCGCCCAATTCTGTTCTCTCACAATGTCTACCGAGTATTGAGGTCGCTGATATGGAGTCCCTGGCAGCAGGTGACAGCACAATGCAACTAATATGGACAACGTATGTTTTTGGCGTGTCCGTATACGTTTGATCACATAATGTACATACTGATAAAACAAATAATGCGCTAGACTAATTTGGGACCACACTATCGAATGGCCACGCAATACTCCGCTTTAAAAGTAATTTTCTTTGTAATGAGAAACAAACCAACGTTTTCCGTCGACAATGTGTGCCGCATGAAAGAGGATATGAACTGTATTTCTTTGAGCCAACTAGCCACAAGATGCACAAAACAAAATTACGAATTCAATGATCTGCTAAAACACCAGGGAAAATGCACCTGACGTTTCTTGGGAGGGATATTCGGAAAGTAAGTTCTCATCAGTCTCGCAATGGAAACCACAGTAAAAACTAAAATGTTTTATTTGCAGCAGTTTGCTACACCTCACAGTTTCTTCTTAACGTAGTCGCCTCTCTGACTTCGACATTTGTCGTAGCGTTGTTTCAACTTTCGAGTACATTCATCATAGAAGGCAGCCACCTATGCTTTCCGCCACTTCGCAGGTCTGCAGTTAGTTGCGTGTGCCAAAATGTTGTGTTCCATGCCAGCGGTTCATGTGAGCAGAGCCGAAAATCAGACGTAGCCAAATCATGACTGTATGGTGGGTGATCATGCACTTCCCATCAAAACCACTGTAGAAGAGTCCTCATTACCCCTGCAGTCTGCGGGAAAGAACCGCCACCAAGAGGGAAACGCTTGACAGGTATGTTATGTGGGGTTGCATGAACTCAGCCGAAATCTCGTAGCGGGCAACCTTACTTGGCGGGAGACTATTGTTCAGTCGTGTGCGCGATGCCACGCCAGACGTACCAAAGTGCAGGTGTGGCCGAGGGAGCCACAGTGGAATCAATGGATTTACCGAGTTCGACAGGTTGTGATAACATGACAGATAGTTACGTAGCTCAACCACCCAGTCAGGACGAAGACCAAGAGTTTCAGTTTTTTGACTATCAAGGATTAGGAAGAAAACGCAAGAGCGCGCACAGAGTGGAGGACATCGCGAAACCACAGCACCCTGTGTCCGTCTCAAACAAACACTCACCACTACAGCCTGACGAGGGTCAGATGGAGGTGTCAAGAGAGGAGAGTGCAGCCGTAACAAGCAGTGACTCAAACCCTCCGCTGACACAAAAACCTCCAATATCACCAGCGAGGATACCGCCTGTTACCATTCTATACTCAGTGCAGTACCTACTCCTGAGCAGTGAACTGAAGGAATACGTCGAAGGACCCATAAGGGCGATTTATAAAGGCGATAAATTCTTGTATCACTTCTCATCATTCGATTATTAGAGGAGTGGCCAGCGCTGTGTCAAGCATTTAAAAATTCCTTCTTTTACACGCCAATTGCCAGCTGACATGTCTCCCAAAGTCGCCATCGAGTAACTTCCCAGGAGAATCACAGAAGGGAAGACAGCATAAACTCCCTATATCTACATCTACATCTACATACATACTCCGCAATCCACCATACGGTGCATGGCGGAGGGGTACCTCGTACCACAACTAGCATCTTCTCTCCCTGTTCGGCTCCCAAACAGAACGAGGGAAATACGACTGCCTATATGCCTCTGTACAAGCCCTAATCTCTCTTATCTTATCTTTGTGGTCTTTCCACGAAATATTAGTTGGTGGCAGTAAAATTGTACTGCAGTCAGCCTCAAATGCTTACCAACAAGATTCACCCCATCAGTATGAATCGAGAGACGAGAGAACCAGCAAGCTAATACCACAGCCAGTCTGCTGTGAGACCCTGGCATCAGGGCTAGCCAGCGGGTAAGTATATGACGTAAGAAATATTTTCGACACCAAAGTGGTAATTGAAATATATAGATCAAAAGAGGGGTCTTCGAAACGCAAAAAATGTCTATCTTTCTTACATACAGTCAATTACTGCCACCTGTCACCTCGCTGTGTGAAGTGCATGGACCACCGTCCATCCGAGGCACGCTAAAAACCTCCAAATCATAAGACCAGACAATAACCGTGTGCTTCCTCCACTCAACTGAACGTTGCCAAAGAAAAAGAATTTCCATCTTTATGTCAGAGAACTACACAGTTCACAGCTGCCTGACACCAGAGGTCAACAACCTAGCGTGAATACAACGGATGCATATTCACTGTGCGACTTCTCAGAAGTCATGAAGATGGTCACGCGTGTAACAGAACTTTTAGCGACTTCCTGCCAGAGGAATATTTTTATCGTCATCCACCTTACGAAAATTTAATGAAGCACCAGACATTCTATCAAAACCTTAGCAGATGGAGCAATGAAAATATTCGCCTCTAGCAATAACCCGTAGACCAGTAACACTTTCACTCTGCATATTCAACGTGAAGAGCGTCTACAATAACAATGCGGAACTCTAGGATTTCCCCACACGTTTTAAGGTCGACATTCTATTCCTGAGGGAATCTCATCTCCACCCCTCTCCCCCAACCCTTCAACTTACGCACCATAATGGGCTACTGGACGACAGAGCAAATGGCCGAGGAGGAGGCACAGCTATAAATATCAAGCGGTCACACTGGCACAATTTAAATCTCTGGAAGCATCTACAATTAAAAACTCCGTCCGTTTTGATATCATTACATTGTCTGCCCTCAGAGGCCATTTTTGGAGGATTACCGTCTGCTGCTGTTTGCTTGCATGAGTGAATTCTGCTCTGTCAGGACCTCAACGCCAAGCACCTCGCGTGGAATTCGTGTCGTACCAGCCCACAGGGTAACCAGCTATATGGCTTGAAGGAAGGACTTGAAGCCTTCACATATGTGTTGGACGATCGGACTCGCGTCCCCAACAATCCAGCACACAGAACCGACCTGCTGGACACAGCTATCGACAAGAATCTAAGGCTCAACCTGCGCCTTCAGACCGTTAACTATCTGATGTCCGACCACAATCCGCTGGTCGGTATCATCAGAGAAGCTCTGGAACGTGTACGCCACCCAGTACAACAGACCTTCAACTGGGACCAGTTCCAGCTGTCCCTTAGCAAAGATGTTCGCCTCACAACAGATGTGACGACAACAGTCCTCATAGAGGAGGATCTCCGCATTGACGGGGAAGATCCGAAGATCTTACCGTCAGTATACGGCAAGAAATAAGCGGCACGCATTCTACAGTGTAGAGTTCTCAACAGGATTTGAAGATCCTTAAAAACAGGGTGCGAAAACGCTGCAAGCAGTACCGTAGCCCCAACGACCCCAGAGAACTTTAGCGTCTCTCCAGGAAGTTACATTACAGAGCGATGTAATTCCGCCAAGAAAAGTGGGATGACAAGATGACAGCTCTCACCTTATAGACCAACGATGAACAGTGCCTGGTCTGGGCCCTTCAAAACCCAAGACCAGCGAATGTGCTGCTTCTAGAACCAGCAGACCCATTGTGTCACCAATTGTGCAAGGTAGAACATTTTGTCACGGCGCATGCAGCGCGAAATTTCCTAGCACATGAGGACGGCGCTGAAGAAGAGAAGATAAGAATATGATGCCGGGCAGAAGATATATGTCAGAACAACTACTAACAACACCGACGTAGATCCGCGCGATTGAATGACAACTAGGTAACCACTCAGCCCCTCTACCGGACAGTTTAACGAAATAATAGTTGAAGAAGTGGCTGCACAGACCACTTTAACAGTTGCCTTTAATGCGACAAAGACGCCATTGTCATAACCTCAGTGAGTTGGAACGAGGTCGTGTAACAGGGCTACGAGAATTTGGATGTTTCCTCTGCGATACTGCACGGAGACATGGCGGAAATGTAGCGACTCTACAAACCGCTGGCAGCAGTGGTCACGAAAATGTATGGTAGAAAGATGAGCGTGTTTCGGATGGTTCAAATGGTTCAAATGGCTCTGAGCACTATGGGACTTAACTTCTAAGGTCATCAGTCCCCTAGGACTTAGAACTACTTATACCTAACTAACCTATAGGACATCACACACATCCATGCCCGAGGCAGGATTCGAACCTGCGACCGTAGCGGTCGCGCGGTTCCAGACTGTAGCGCGTAGAACCGCTCGGCCACTCCGGCCGGCGTTTCGGATGGCCACGTGGCACTACCTAAATGGAGGTCCATCGAATTCGGCGTATGGTTCAGGGGCATTTTACTGCATCTACAGCAGTAATTTGAGAATCGGTTGGCACCACAGTGACACACTGTTTGCAAATGGGATATTTCAGGGAGAGCTCCTAGCCAGATGCCTTGTAACGTGCATTCCACTGACCCCAAAATACCGCCATTTTGTGAAGCGAGAGGTCATTGGAGGGTGGGGTCAAGTTCTGTTTCGTTCTCTGATGAAAGATGACTCTGCCTCAGTATCAATTATGGATGTGTGTTGGGTACAAAAAGGCCACTTGAGGGTCTGCAACCAACCGTCTGCAGGCTAGACACACGAGACCTAAACCTGGAGTTATGGTATGGGTTGCAATTTATTACGACAGCAGGAGCACTCTGTTGGTTATCCCACTAGATTTGTAAGTCAATCTGGCGATTCTACATGTTGTGCTGTCATTTATAAACAAAATTCCATGGTGTGTTTCCAACAGGACGACGCCCGCCCACAGACCACTGTTGTGACCCAACATCCTCTACATCTTGTCAACATGTTGCCTAAACCTGCTCCATCACCAGATCTGTCTCCAATGGAGCACGTGTGGGACAGCATTGGATGACAACTCTATCGTCATTCTCAAACAGCGTTAACCGTTCCTATATAGACCGATCAAGCGCAACAGGCATGGATCTCTATCCCACAAACTGACATCCAACACCTGTTTAAAACAATGCATGCACATTTGCATTCTTGCATTCAACATTCTGGTGGTAGCACCGACTATTAATGTACGAGAATTTCACTTTTGCAATGGCTTACTTCACGCTAACATTAACCTGTGATCTTGCAGTGTCAACCACTTAAATCTGTTACCTAGACAAATTTAATCCCGATATTTCGTTACTCTATATTAACTATTTTTTGGTGTTGGGATTTTTTTCCGTCACTATATATACAGACATTTTGTATCCAAGATGAATATAAATAAAACCGGCAAACTCAAGGACGGTTTTCTGAATGCAAATGGAGGCGAAAAGGTCTTAGGAAAATGCGTCCAGAAATGCATCGTTGCCACGGAAGATGGCGCTGACAAATGACAGGTCCTCGTACCATGTGCCTGTGTGTTTGTGCAGCGAATTGTAAAGGGGACTGATGATAGAAATCTCGTTAACTGCGAAGGATGTAGTAGAAAAACCATCGACAAAATCCTTCCCGTAAAGGAAAGCCGCCGCAAGCCTTTCCCTCGTTGCAGGTAACAGAAATAGTAACAGTTGTCATGCAGCATACACGTAATCGTACTTTGGCTTACATCATATTGGCGGGCAACCTGCCTGGATCTTGGATTCGTATCAAAATCCTGGCCAATCAGGTCCTCCACATCTGGTGTACTCACAATCTTCCGCCTTCCTGCACGTTCGCCTGTCTGAAAGGATCCATGATCCCACAAACACCCAAAAAGAGCTTGAAATGTTGGGGTTGGGTCTGTGTGGGTACTTGTTTTGGTATAGTCGAGCTGCCTCTCGACCCTTTCCATCTACTTCACCGTACACAATCGTGTTGTTTCTGACCTGAATACCGGACCAATCTTCTGCTTATATTAAGCTGCGTCTATCACACATCCTGCAACCCACAAGGAACACACAGCACGTGGTCAGAGGCCATCTACTGTGGCAACGATGCATTTCTGGACACGTATTCCGAAGGAAATTTTTTTCCTCCATTTCCAGTCAGGAATCCGTCCTAGCAGGTTGTCCGTTTTACTAATTTTCACCACGTATGTATATAGGATGTTCAAATAAAAGTGTATACATATAGTGGGTTAAAAAAAAGTGTTCAATATTTTGAGAGGTGCTATTACTCACCGAAACAAGAAACGTAAGTCCAGTAAAAAAGGGTCCGGAAACGCATACCCTTCGAGATAAACATGTGTTTATAGGAAGGGCAGTGCGACGCTTGGTTTCGGATATTAGAACAGTCGTTCCATTGGCGCTCCGTCAAATGTGCCGGCAATATCTTATAATGGCTTACCGACAGTAATTTAGCTATCAGGTGCTTTGCACTCAGTGTGTGGCTCGAGTCATGTTGTAGGGTAAGGAAGTTTTCGTCATGTTTGTATGCCTTATTGTACAGGACTGTCATTCCAGGGTACGTACCATGCTGTTTTACCTTCTTCCAAGCGCGGATTTACTTATGCCTTTATTGTTATTGCCCTTTTTGTACGAGCAGATGGTGTAGTATATTTATATTTTACTCTTCCACCACCTGCTAGAATAGGAAGCCTACTACTCGACAAGTGGAATGGTGGGTATGATATTCTGCAATGGTTTAGAAAATGGATGGGAATCCAATCCCCTACGCTAAAAAATATCCACAGCGCAGAGTGCCCTATCATAATCTGTTCGACAGACTTTTTCATCGTTTAGGGTCACAGATGCCCTTACACCTCGAAAAACTGAGTGTGGAGGGTCCCGTATAGACCATATGGCTGAAATGGAGGAATATGAGCAACATTCGACTAAAGAAACCCCTGCGATCAGTGTGCGACGATTAGCAGAAGGAAAAGGCGTGTTTCATTCTTTTATTTGGGGGCGGAAAGTATTGCTGTTCCCATTTCACCTACGCCATGTTGATGCCATAAGGCAAAATGCTCATAATGACAGACGGCGGTTCTGTCAGTGGCTATTGTAGAAGTGTGCTGCAGATGCACTGTCCACATACAAGATTTTATTTACCGACGAGCAGAGTTCACAAGAAATGTTGTTGTGAATTTCCATAACCGGCTTATATGAGCAGACGTAAATTCCCACGCAGTTCAGGAATGAGTGCATCAACACAAATTCTCAATCAACATATGGGCAGGCGTACTTGTCGATTGATTGATAGGATCTTACGTGCTACACAAAAGTTAATTGGTGTGCATTATCTGGATTCCCTCATTAATGTATTGCCTACTTTGGTTGGGGCTGTGCCATTGCAGCAACGAATACAAATGTGGTTCACGCACGATGGCACACCTGTACACTTTCGTCACTATGTGTGCGTAGCCTACTTGTTCCCCAGACGTGTCAGTCCCCTAGACTTCTGCTTATGGGGCACTTGAAGTAATCGGTCTACGCCACGCCAATCAACGATGTGCGAACACTACAACGTCGCGTCTTCAGTGCGTGCCAGCAGCTACAAAAACAACAGATTCTACTTCATATTGTGCGTCATTCCTTACGCCGGGGACCGAGGGTGCATAGTCATGAATGGGCGCCATGTTGGACACCTCCTGTAAACACATGTTTATCGCAGAAAGTATGTATTTATCGCAGAAAGTATGTATTCATGGGCCCACCTTCATTGGACTTATTTTTCTTGTTTCGATGAGTACTACCACCTCTTAAAGTATTCGTCACTTTTTTGAACATGTGTATATATAAGGCGTTGGGCGGACCTCTCATTAGGTGAATTTTCTCTTGTATTTCGGCAGAACTTAGCTATTGCAATGTGTACTTGGAGACAGTCCAGTCACATACTGCTCATCACACCCTACACGATTTCTCCAGGTCGACGAAAGCGTTGGTTTTTTTCCCCATTCCAACTAAAACAATTTTTAATATGGAATTCTACGTACCTATCCGATAGAAAGGTACCAAATTAGTTTAGTGCGATATTTTTTTGTCTAAATGTATTAACAGGTGCAGTGAAACAGGAAGAATAGCCAGTACTCCAGCAGTGACATCATCGCCTGCCCCCGCGCTCGTTGCCACCGCCAAGCCGCAGCGCCGGTGTCGCTGCTGGAATACTGTGTTATTCTTCGTGTCTTAGAATCCCCAATAAAAAGTACAGATAAAACAGGTATCGCACTAGAGTAATCTGGAACCATCTGTCGAACAGCAAAGTAAAATTCAGCGTTATACAATATTTTATTTGTAACGGCTAACTTACGACGCTTTGCTCCGAAATAGTGTGTCACTTTACACAGGTGATGGTAGATATTTGTTTGTGCTCACTACAGCCACACATTTCCTCAGACGAGGAAATGCACCTGGCGGCTTCTAGGAGGGACACCCGGGATGGATATCACAAGTGAAAAAGATAAACCTATTCCTTTGGTTGTAGGATCGGTAGTGATGTCACACTGAAGCTGTTTGTGTTTTGTTGCAGGGCAAGACGCTGGTACAGAACCACACTGGCGGCGTGATAATGACGCGAGGCGCCCTGGCACTGCAGTCCGTCAGCAGGAAGAACGCCGGCGCCTACTCCTGCGTCGCTTCCAACGTGGAGGGCGACGGGGAGAGTCCCCCGCTGCGTCTGCGAATCAAGTGTGAGCTCCACAAAGCGTCCGTCTAACAGTGTTTTGCACCTTAGGTCGGAAGCTGACGCCACTTTGTTGTTTATAGATTTAGAATCACCACATGCCTTCGTAGAATAAAAGCGATCTCGTTTCTACTCCCTTAAATTATTAGGTTCAAAATTATACAAAAGTTTGCTGGCTGTTTCAGTATTTCGGTATTAGGAGCAGATGGGAAGAACTGAATAATCCATGCGGACAAGGTGCAAGGTGTTGAAGGAGCGATGCGTGCAAGGTACATGCACTAAATGAATTCCAAAAAGTGAGAAAAAAAAACGACGCACCACTATGGAATCTAACGTATGGGACGGAAATCGGTATATGTCATGTGCAGGTACAGACAAACAAATGACACCAATTTCAGAAATATTGCATTATTTTTTCAACAGAAAGAACTACCACAAATTGAAGAATTCAGAAACGCTTTGGTCCACCTCTTGCCCTTATTAAAGCAGTAACTGCGCTTGGCATTTCTTGATAGAACTGTTGGGAATCCTCCTGAGAATATGATGCCCAATTCTATCCAACTCCTGCGTTACATTGTCCAAATCCCGAGGTGGTAGGACGAACCTGCCAATATACCTCCAAACGTTTCTCAAATGGGGAGAGATACGGCGACCTTGTTGACCAAGGGAGGATTTGGCAAGCACAAAAATGAGCAGTAGAAACTCTTGTCGTGTACCATGGGCAATATCTTGCTGAACTGTAAGCCCAGTATGGCTTGCCATGGAGAGCAACAAAACAAGGCGCAGAATATGGTCGACGTACCGCTGTACTGTAAGGATGCAGCGGATGACAACTCAAGGGGTCCTGCTATACAATGAAACGTCTCCCTAGATCAGCACTCATGGCTGCTGAGTCGTTTGGCAGGGGACAGTCAGCTTGTGTCCCATATCTGGGCCAGCAAAAATGCCGCATGTCTCCCAAATGTAGAACATTTGGAGCTTAATGGGCATTGTCCCCAACCAGCTCTGGATTTTTACTTTATAAGGCACTAGATGGACAGAATTTGGCACGATGTACTTCAGGGAGACACAAGATCACTTTATCAATAAATGCCTAGTCGAATCACTGCTTGCATAAGGACCGGAGGTGGACCAACCCGTTGTTGACTTGTTCAGTTTCTGAAGCTCTTTCCTAGAATAAATCATCCAGTTGTTCTGAAACTATTATGGTTTGTTCGTCTGTACATGCACATCACATCTACCAATTTCCTTCCCATTCACATAATTTAATTCCTTTCGTGGTGCATAACTCTTTTTTTCTTATCGTGTATTTCCATACTAAGAAACTAGGTCAATAGCTCCAAACAGAGCTCTCCGAGACTGTGGACATGAAAATGACAAGACCGTCTCTGATCGTACAGAAGAAGATTCTTCATTGATCGATCATATAGCATCCCATAAAATGCTCACATAGATGGAAAAAGTGTTTAGGATCAGGTATTTTACCTCTATAGTAGACAAACTTTTTCAGAAATGTGCCAGTATCATACTGAACCCTTAGCAATGCTCCTTGATTAGATCATGCTATAATAAACTATGAAAGATGAGGCCTTCCGTGCCAACAACTGTGTACAGAATGCACTGATGAAACTCTCAGCGTTCTTCTTGTGTCAGATCATTAGTAAGCTTTAAAAATCCGTCACACTCAATAATTCACATTTTGTGGTTTAATCATCGGCACAGAGGTGACATTCTAGTGCCATGAATGGCGTACCTGTAAGATAATAGTATAAAAGATTATTTATTTTTCAGAACTCTGTCGTCTGTACTATCATTATCAACGGATGTGTCTCTACCAAACACGTAGACTATTGTCATTTCTTTATTTGGAGCGGATCAGAAGATGTGACTTTATTAAGCAAACTACTTGTGCAATTGTGTGCCTCATTTCATCCCGCTTAAAAATGCTTGGCTTCATTGTGTCTCTCTTAAGAAAACATTCAGCAGAATTCTGGGAGGTGGGTAATGTTTCTGTACATGTCATGTCCCGTCCTGATCCTGTGTTAAGTACCAGAACCTCAGTAATTCTGTTTAATCGGAAGAGAGTGCTATATCGACGATCGCTACGTTACGAGTATTTTACATTACTCCGGGAGACGATAACAGAAACGCACTATCTCCTGCCATCGCTAAGTGTTTGGTAAGAGGAAGCAGATCGCCAAGAGATCGACATAGATTGAGACTGGAAGGAGATCGTAATACTGCACATGCTACTGGAACTTACATGAAATCAACCGCAGTATTTTGACATTTTAATCCTTGTGCATTACCTACAGGTGCATTTTTCAGGGTCTTGTGTTGATGGCTCATTCCCTTTGTAACATTTCACCATCATGAGTGGTAGACGTTGTTAAAGAATTCTCATCTATTGCTGATGATCGACTGAAGTTGACAAAGGTGAGGTTATGTACTTGCATGCACATTTTTCGAGGTCGTTTCTGTGGTCGACAAGAGAATGGCTTCATTGAGGAAGACTTTTCTCTATGTAAACTGTTTTTTGTATTTTCGAAATAAAGTGTTAAAACTATAAACAATCTATTCCAAAAATAAAAACTGCCTGTGCAGAAAGATGATATTCGCAGCCGCTGTAGATCCATGTATTCACAAGACTAGTGAGAGTCTCGCACCACCTGTCTTCTCTCACCATTGTCTGCAAAAGAGAAATCCAACACGCTCACTTAGCCTGTCGTATTTCTCTTTACGCTTAAGAACTTATGTTGTAGACCTCGATGGGTTTTCATAATCTAGCTTAGAAAACACTAAATGATATTATACACTTCATAAATTTCACCGAGACTTAAGTTATGTCTGCGGATAGGAGTCGTCATAGTGTTTCTTCCAACAAGCCATCAGGATTTACAGTTACAATACAACCTTTAACAATGATCAGGCAAAGCGAATACTGAATCTTTATCTCACATGGAACGTCGACCACAGGTACAAAGGGAGAAGGTATGCCGATGATCATCCAAAGTCACTCAGGCAATGGAACTACGAGCACATATAAACTCCACTCATGTCATCAGTCCACAGTGGAAGTTAATGCTGTAAGAAAATCAGTCAATTCTTCTAACGAAACGATGGGATTAGAAATTAAACAGTCGTCTGCTAGTAACACCGCCACACCACTCTGTAAGTCTAATTCTGCCATTTTAATACATTTTGACCGCGATAGAGTTGACAACGGTCTGCTGAGGTAATTTGACCCAGAGTTATATATTAGCCTCCAAGACACACTTTAATGTTTATACAAGGAAATTCTGATTGTGAAACGTTTCAGTTCGTCACACACGGCTGTTGTTGAGAGTTGTTGCACGGTAATATCGTGATCGCGAGTTCAAACGAGACATTTTAGTAAACGAGGTAACTGCAGTCTGTAAACTTAAAATTTCAATAAGAAAACGTGACTTCTTCTCTGACTGTTCCTTGAGAAAGCTATTTCATGTGACTTCACTATGAGATACCTACCATGAGTAAAATCACTCTCTCACATTAGCGAATATGAAAATGGTGTGGATGAATCCGAGTAGAGGAATAAAGGTATCATAGAAATTAACCAGCAGACCTTCTTTCTTTACAACGATATTCTGTTAGCACAAGAATAAACTCACAACAAAGCAGTCTAGTAATAAACCAAATCAGAAAATTTATCTTAAATGTCTGTTTAACAGTTCTGTCAGAATCAAGTCATTTTCGGAATAATGACTAATTGTTTATGAACGCCAAATATTTGTTCAGAATTGAACAATAGCTTTTTAGTGGTCAGGGACACTACAAATGTAGCGTGTAGACAGTAAGTTGGAAGTGTGGATCTCACGGGGAGCGCGCCAGAGATGTCCGAGCAGTCGCTCTATCCTCTGTGTCGTCGATGGCTCAGTCGGATGGAGCGTCTGCCATGGTGGCAGGAGATCCCGGAATCGAGCTCCGGATGGGGCATACATTTTCAGTGGTCCGCGTTGATATTTATCAACGCCTGTAAGCAGGTAATGGTCAATCAACAAATTTATTTTCCAAGCATTTACAAACCTCCGACATTCTTTGTTAGGATTAATTAGACAAATTCACTTTGCAAATATGACGCTAAGTTGTATTTTAGGATGCGGAAGGGGGCCGTGTCACAGGGAACATGAATTAGGTCAGTAAAACTCTGGATCCATTGGTAAATTAAATATTTCCAGTATACCCACCGATTAATACACAACAAATACAGGACTATGTTTTTTAACAATTGTAAGGAAAAATTACTTTGCCTGGACGTTATGATGTGAAGTGCTGCGACGGCATCGTATAGTATTTCGTGGGTACAACATCAGAGTTCACATTGCTCACACATGCCTCTTCTTCATATCTGCAATTGGTATGTAGTTCAATATCATCATTCGACATATTTGCACGCGAAATAAACATCCATTTAAGACTCTAGTTTCTTAGAGTCGTACGTATTTTGGGCTAGCATCCACGATAGATTGTTCACAGTTTGGTTGCTATCGACGGACTGGTCTCTTGTTATTGACTGACTCGCTCTCTTCGCTCCCTCTACGTTTTCCATTGGCACGTTTTTGCGGGCTTTCCCAATCCTGCCGCTGCAGAACAGACTATTGGCCTTTTAAATGGAGCAGTAAACTATACCATATTTTTCGGATGACATACCTACACAAAAAAGATCAATATTCAGTACAGAAGTGCACTACATGATCAAAAGTATCCGGACCCCCCCCCCCCAAAAAAAAAAACATAGTTTTTCATATTAGGCGCGTTGTGCTGCCATATTTTGCCAGGTACTCCATATCAGCCACCTCAGTAGTCATTAATCATCGTGAGAGAGCAGAATGGGGCGCTCCGCGCAACTCACGGATTTAGAATGTGGTGGGGTGATTGGGCTTCACTTGTGTCATACGTATGTGCACGAGATTTCTACACTCCTAAGCATACCTAGGTCCACTGTTTCCAATGTGATAGTGAAGTGGAAATGTGAAATGACACGTAAAGCACAAAAGCGTACAGGCCGACCTCGTCTGTTCAAAATGGTTCAAATGGCTCTGAGCACTATGGGACTTAACATCCATGGTCATCAGTCCCCTAGAACTTAGAACTACTTAAACCTAACTAACCTAAGGACAGCACACAACACCCAGCCATCACGAGGCAGAGAAAATCCCTGACCCCGCCGGGAATCGAACCCGGGAACCCGGGAGTGGGAAGCGAGAACGCTACCGCACGACCACGAGATGCCGGCGACCTCGTCTGTTGACTGACAGAGACCACCGGCAGTTGAAGAGAGTCGTAATGTGTAATAGGCAGACATCTATCCTGACCATCACACAGGAATTCCAGGCTGCATCAGGATCCACTGCAAGTACTATGACAGTTAGGTGGGAGGTGACAAAACTTGGATTTCATGGTCAAGAGGCTGCTCATAAGGCACACATCACGCCGGTGAATGCCAAACGGGGCCTCGAGTTAACATTGGACAATTGAACAGTGGGAAAACGTTGTGTGGAGTGACGAGTCACGGAACACAATGTGGCAATCCGGTGACAGGGTGTGGGTATAACGAACGCCAGCGTGTGTAGTGCCAACAGCAAAATTCTCAGGCGGTGGTGTTATGGTGTGCTCGTGTTTTCCATGGAGGGGTCTTGCACCCATTGTTGTTTTGCGTGGCACTTTCACAGCAGAGGCCTACATTGCTGTTTTAAGCACCTCCTAGCTTCCCACTGTTGAAGAGCAATTTGGCGATGACGACTGAATCTTTCAACACGATCGTGCACCTGTTCATAATGTACGGCCTGTGGCGGAGTGGTTACACGACAGTAACATGCCTGTAATGGACTGACCTGCACAGAGTCCTGACCTGAACCCTACAGAACACCGTAATATGCCGCCATTCCCCAATAAACCTTCCATCACCTGACGGAACGTATGACTGCGAGAGTAGAAGCTGTCATCAAGGCTAAGGGTATATACATGTTGTGTGACGAAGGCCTCCTCTCGGGCAGACCTTCGCCGGGTGCAGGTCCTTCGATCTGACGCCACTTTCGCGACTTGCGCGTCGATGGAGATGAAATGATGATAATTAGGTCAACACAACACCCAGTCCGTGAGTTGATAAAATCTTCGACACCGCTGCGAATAGAACCCGGGCCCTTAGGATTGACATTCTGTCGCGCTGACGACTCAGCTACTGGGGGTGGACGGCTAAGGGTGGCGCAACACCATGCTGAAGTCCAGTATTACCGATGGAGGGCGCCACGAACTCGTAAGTTATTTTGAGACGGATGTCCGAATACTTTTGATCTAATAGTGTAAAAGCCATCAACAATACCGGTAAAAATCTTGTGGAGGTATAAGAGAAAATTACGAATTGAGTGAAGCGTTGTTGTTTGTTACTACCTGCCGATTAAATCAAACTATAGTTGAATTCTTTTATCTTGGCGGCTCGCGCTTGCTCGCCCAGACGCGGGAGATTGCTGCGTTGCCAGTTGCAAACGACGCACGCTCCATGAGAAGCAGCGCCATAGTATAGCATATAGTTCGCAAGCTTACGTTTAGGGGGGAGCGCGCAGTTTATTAAGTAAAGCCACCACGGCCGCATTAACCCTTTCGCTGCTACAGAGACGTGCTCCCCGCATTCCGCGCTGTGCGCGATTTTGTCACTGCACTGCTCGCCTGTGCAGACACATGGTGTTCCGACTGCTTTGACACTCTTCTAAATCGATTCCAGAAAACCTATTTGGCCCAAAAATTGGATTTTTACACATCTTATTGACTGATACCTTCCCCCCCATAAATGACGTAATTTTGTTACGATGTTCAAAGCAGTTATTATGCAGCATTAAATGTAGTAAACCATTGCACGAAATTTTGAAGAGTTTGCGGAGGTAAAAAGTCCATAGAGTATACTTTCCGTATGGTCGATTTTAGTTGCCACAATGTTGAGAATGAAATGTGGACAAGATACCTAAATTTCATATAAAATTTACTGTATGACAATATCTCATTTAATTTAAGTACCAAATATGTGTCGTATGTAATATTGAGAAATATTCCGTCTTTCGCGACTGTAACAAAAGTTTTATTTACACCGGGCACGTTTGGCTTTATTTTACAGCACTTCAATCAATAAAAAGGAAGTACACATAGTACATTAAACAAAACTGTGGACTTACAAAAACATTAGGACTTGAATATACCGTCTATCAGTGAAGTGCTCTGAGCTATGTCAAATGTAATTTTTGTGTGTGGCACACACAAACAGCATTTATTTGCTAAAACACTGATCAGCCGATACAAACGTTGAATATTGTGTTACCGCAGCTCAAAACTACGAAAGGTGACTTGGCAATGGAGGGGACAAAATACTGTCCACTGAAGATGCTTCAAAAGAGAGAAACGCGTTTGGTCTAAATAAGTCGCTTATTACAGTTGCAGAAGAGGAATATATTTCAATACCATTGGTAAAACTGCGACTGTGGAACAAAAACAAGAAAGAGAACATGAGTACCATTGTGCATGTGCCATACCTTTCATTGATTGAAGTGCTTTAAAATAAAGCCAAACGCGCCCGGTGTAAATAAAACTTTTATTACAGTCGCTAAAGACGGAATATTTCTCAATATTACATACGACACCTATGTGGTACTTAAATTAAATGAGATATTGTCATACAGTAAATTTTATATGAAATTTAGGTATCTTGTCCACATTTCATTCTCAACATTGTGGCAACTAAAATCGACCATACGGAAAGTATACTCTATGGACTTTTTACCTCCGCAAACTCTTCAAAATTTCGTGCAATGGTTTACTACATTTAATGCTGCATAATAACTGCTTTGAACATCGTAACAAAATTACGTCATTTATGGGGGGAAGGTATCAGTCAATAAGATGTGTAAAAATCTAATTTTTGGGCCAAATAGGTTTTCTGGAATCGATTTAGAAGAGTGTCAAAGCAGTGCAGTGATGACAAAATCGCGCACAGCGCGGAATGCGGGGAGCACGTGACTGCAGCAGCGAAAGGGTTAATGAAGAGATAAAGCACTAGAAATTTCAAAAAATTGCATTCAAACGAATAAAATTCGTGAAGTAAGACACTTCGATATTGTTTTTAAATAAAGAAAATATTTAGCATCACACAAGGTTTGAACTGTTTACCTGCCGCTTACTAACCCAACGCCTTAACCGTTTTTTTTTATTCACCAAAAACAGTAACAAAAATGGCTACAATGAAATGACGTAAATAAGGTGACAGATAATTGCAGTCATAAATTACAGCATTCAAAAAATGAGTCTTTAGCAGTAACACAATATAGCACCTTCACTGTCACCTTCAACTGGTGGCAGATCAGCATGCACATTTTCTTCTTCTGCAGCCGGTTCCTCATAATCATTTCCCAGACCAAAATTAATCATTCAGTAAATCCTTGATGTGTGTTCCTTCCAGGGTAAATTACATGGACAGAAGAGAAGTCCCGAACAGCGACATCGCAAAGTCCTTCACTGCCTTGTTTTTTTGTCAGTTCCAGCCTTCTGAACGCATCCTTAGGGAGTTCAAGATCTTCCTTTATGACACCAAGTGTTTCTCGTCATATTCTTGTATCTGCTGTACTGCTGATTTATTTTTCATGTGTGACTTGCAGGTGAGGTTAGGGTCGGAAACGTGACCCAATCCATTCCCTCTCTACTAGGAATCCAGTTCCTAACCTATACCCATTCTGTTGAAGACAATTCGGAGCATGTTACCATATTTCTTATTGTGATTCTGATACTTAAGTGTTTTCTCGAATTCATTTTCCATATACATCTTGTATTCAATATGTTCATCGCTCCCAATATTGTTAAAAACATAACTTGTATATTTGCCCATTAACCAAATCACTGCGTTATTTTTTGCCTGAGGGTAGTAACTTTCCTCTGGTCTGAAGAAAATGTTAGTCGGTACATTGTTTGCTGAAGTTCTTGTTATTTGAGCAATTTTCTCCCTGGTCCACCTCCAGTTGATAATCCGATCTCCACAAGTGTAACGATGAGGCACACTATCAACGAGGTTGCATTTGCTGCAGAGATTTGTGTCACTTAAACCGATGGCAAAGAGACGCTCATTAGTGCTGATGATGTTATTGACTACCTTGTACCACGCTGTTCTCACGTCAGACGAAAGAACATCACTACTGATGTTTTTCCAGATCACATTCCATGCTATTCCAGCATATTTGGTTTCTATTTTATTTTTCCTTTCTTGTTTCCGTCTTTCAGCTAAAATCGCCTTTGCTGTAACGTTTTTGGAGTTTAAAATCTTTTTACTGAGATAACTTAGTTCAAGATAATACTCCCTAATGTGTTTCAGCTTAAAACTTATTTTTTGTATGTTTATCGGCGGCTCTACACTTTCTGGCCTGACAATATCGTACAGTTTTGCTGTAATGCACCCTGGATCATTACACATTATGCTCCATGTTCGTTTGACATACAGTGCCATCGCTTTAGACTTGATGTCGGTTAGACCCATTCCTCCATTGCTTGGATCCAAAACTGCTGTCTTCACCGGCACTCGAAACAATTCCCCTTTCCACAAGAACTTTGCTAAGGTGGACATGATCGTCTTCGCCACCATTGATGGAATGGGGAGAACCTGTGCTATGTAGTAGCCCCTGGATAAAATACACGTGTTGATAAACAGTATTCTCTGGAACTGGTCTATGCTACGTTGACAGTTTTCAATCAAAGCTCCTTTGATTTTTCTTGCCACCTCCCGCCAATTTATTGCTATCATTTTTAAAAGGGACGTTGTCAATGCCATTCCAAGAGCTTTGTGTTCATTAACATTGTTCGCCCACTCAATGCGTAAGTTAGCAAGCCGCTTTATATTTAGAAATTTACTTTTATTTTCATTTACCCTCGCACCTGATGCGGAACAGTATTTTGCAAGTATCATCTCTAGTTGTGTCACATCTGTTTGGTCTCTGATGATTACGCCTACATCGTCCGCGTAAGCACCAACCACGGTCTTTGTTCCTTGAATGGTAATGCCTGTCAGCCTGTGCTGTAGCTGTCTCAAGAAAGGTTCCAGCGATATAACGAACAGGAGCATGGATAAGGGACTTCCTTGGGTAACACCCCTTTTTATTTCAATTTTTTTTGTTAGTTGACAATTAACGGAGATTTGTGCAGTAACACCCATAGCCATGTTCTTGATGATGTCGATGGTTTTTGGCAGGAAGTCCATTCGGCGCATTATCTCTATAAGGTATTTGTGATTAATTTGATCAAATGCCTTATGGAAGTCTATGAAAACCAGTCCACATTTTATGTTTCTAGCCTGCGCTAGCGCAATGACATCGCGATACAAAGCCGCAGTTTGTAAAATCGTTCTTCTAAAAGCACAAGTCTGCTGTTGGCCTATGATGTCAGCAGTGCATGGTGTAAAGCGCTTGTTAATTACTCGAGCTATAATTTTATAATCAGAATTTAAAAGCGAAATCGGCCGTAGGTTGTTTATTTATTTGCAGCCTCTGTTCTTCGGGATCAACACGATTTTGCATTGTTTGAACTCTGCAGGCACTGGCTTTCCTTGTAAGACTTCATTGACAATTTCGGTGAACTTTTCTCCTATTAGGGTCCAAAATCGTTTATAGAATTCAATGGGCAATCCGTCAGGTCCTGGAGATTTTCTAGCAGGGGAGCTGCACACGATTTCTAATACATCTTCCTTGGTGATGTTCGAAGAAATGTTCTCATCATCATCTCGCGATATTCGTGGAAGATATGTACCAAAGAGCTCATCGTATTCTTCTTCGTTTGTTTCCCCTGACGCATACATACTTTCATAGTACGCTGAGATCTCTTTAATTATTTCCTTCTGGGTGGTGATTATGGTACCATCACCTATTTGAAGTTCATCCATGAAACTTCTTCTATTCTTGGCGTGTCTGACAAGGTGGTACAATGCAGCAGTCTCATCTTCAGTGACTGACTTTGCTTTGGATTTTATTTTAAGTCCCTCCAGTTCCTTACGATTCAGACTTATTAACTTTGCTTTTATTTTCTTGATGTCTTTTAATCTTGTAGGAATTGCATCTGTCTGATCGTAGAGGTCCCTGAGCACGCTGTAGTAGAATTCTACAGTCTGTTTCCTTTCTCTGGCCATATATATACTAAAAAATATTAAAATTTTCCTTAGCTTCGGTTTCGCTCGTTGTGTCCACCATTCTATCACACTTGGAAAGTTGTTCAGTGAACGGAGACACATTTCCCAAGCTCTGGTTAGTGCATCTTGTAAGTCTTCTTCTGATAATAACGTTGTATTTAGATTCCACTGGCTTCTTACTCTTCGGGTGGGTTGTGGTGATAAATTTACGCAGGTCAACAACGCACTGTGATCGGAAAAACTAACGGGAACAGTTTCTGTTTTCAGTACTTTATCTGCTAAATTTTCCGATACGTAAATTCTGTCAATTCTACTACAGGAATTCGCAACAATATGAGTGAAGTTCACCATTGTTGGGTATTTTATTTCCCACGCATCTTTTAATTTTAAATCAACAACAAGACGTCTCAAGTCAGTTGAGTAATTGAAGTTGGGGATTTGATCCTTTCGACTCAATACACAATTAAAATCTCCCCCTATTATAAGTTGGAGGGGGTTTTTCCTCAGTAAATAAATTACGCTTTCATTAAAGAATGTGGCTCTTGCAGCTCTATTACTGCTGCCAGAAGGAGCATATAAATTGACTATAGTAACTCCTGCTACATTTATTCCAATACCTCGCCCCGATTCTAATTTATCAACGTCATGTACGGGGATGCCTTCTCTAACTAAAATGGCCGTGCCAACATTCGTTTCAGTGGAAATATTGTAAAAATCAACGTAATTGGAAAAATTTAATTGTGGGAATACCACTTCCTGTAGGAGAGCAATATCCGTCGCTGACTCATACAGAAACTGTTTCAGAGCAGCTATTTTAACATCCGACTGTATCCTATTAATGTTTAACGTGGTAATCGTATATGACTGTAACATAGGGGAGTGACCTTTTTCCCGCTAGTCTATCATTTCATGCCACTCCATGCCGGACACTTCCTGAGAATCTGACTGGAGACCACCGTCACGGTTTGCATTAGAACCTTTCTTTTTACTTTTCTTGCGGTTTGCATTGACACTAGCCTTCACCGAATGTCTGCTCCGCCCACCTCCTGAGCAGTTTTCCACCGAGGGCGGTGTCGGTGGATCTGAGGGGCAGTCGTGTGCCACCATCTCGTCTGCCAAAGGCGACGCAGAAGCAGTTTGCAAACATTCTTCCAATGCCCCATCACTTCTATGAACACTTTCGTTTACTGTTTGTGTGTTATTGCTGTAAAACTCCGCTTCTTCGTCTTGGGATTTGGGCTGTGACGTCGCCTGTTGTTGACAATCACTCGCTACCTCTTCATGTTTGCTTTCAGTTGCATCCGCGAGTGAATCTGTCTGCATTGGTTGACGTACGGGTACTGCAGCGCTGGGTTGTGGCGTCACCAAGAGCAGCGCATTGCCATCTACTGGCGCGTCCAGCGCTACAGAATGGGACTCTGATGTCACTTCGACCTGTTCCGGTGATGGTAGCGTATTCGATTTGTCTACTGATGTACTTGACTCAGAGTTCGAATCTATGCTGACAATATTGTCTGAAACAGTTTGCAGTACTGTTTTCTGAATGTCACCTACAGCTTTCAGCGACAGGTTGATATCTTCTTCTTCTGTGCTACTGCCGTCACAAGTTCGACGTCTCTTGTTAGTGGCTATACTACTTTTTCCAGCCGGATTGTCTACAGTGTCTTTCCTGAGTAATGGTGGAAATGCTTCAAGAGTATTTTGTGGCCTGTCGTCTACATTCCCCGAAATGCTGGAAACTTCACCACCCGTCATCTGATTTTCAGTCACAAGATCAGCCAATGTTAACCTTTTACGCTGTTGTAAATTATTCTGCAATACGAACACCTTTTTTGGACAGTTTTGCCGGAGATGCCCACTTTCATTACATATATGACAAGTCAAAGTCTGTCCATTGTATATAACGTGCGCTTTGTAGCCACAAACCAAAATATGAGATGGAATTTTTTGTTTGACTTGCATATCGACAGAACGAACACCACTAAAGCATTGCAATCTATGCTGGCTTGACCATAGTTCATTACGAATTTGCCTGATGTCACCGTATTTAGATAATGCGTCTTTTAAGTAGCAGTTTTCTACCTCAGGGGGCAAATTAAATACTCTGACTTGTTTATAATCAACATCAGCATTTGAAATGGTAACTGTACTCACCGAATTATCGCGATGGCGGAATTCAGCTTTTCCTTCAAATTTCTGCAAAATCCGTTCCAGCACCAACGGGGAAAGCAGCTTCACAAAAAAGCAGTATTGCTCCAAGTCATAATAAGCAGTGTGCGTCTGATCCGAAGTAATGCCAATAACGTCAACGATCCAGTCATGAATTTCTAGTGAACTTGGCTGAACATTACGGGTTGCTTTGTCAAATCCAAATCTTAGGGTAAGCTTTCTGGGAAACATTGTTGCCATATCAGCAGTTAACAGCTCGCGAAAACAAGGAAACTAAAATGCTGCATCACCACAATCACAAGCTTACACAACACTGTTACGCAGAGTCATGAAATCCAAACAGAAGCGCCACAGCGCGTCCGCTCAGGACGGCCGCAAAAGCCGATATTCTGGTCCCAGATAAACGAAACTTTTGTGTAATTGCTTGTCAGAAGGGTATGAACGATAATGGACACCGCTCAAAGTATAACTGTCTGTAATACAACTATATTTTTAAATTATTTCACAATGCGAACCAAACTGCAATCTCTGTTTACGTTGCTAAGCAGAGATAAACCGTTAAGCTAGCGCAGCTCGTTCTGCAAAGTACCTCCACAAAGACTCTAACAGGTCACGAAGAATTCCGACAAACACTGTTGGTATGCCTATGAATTACTCGCACTTCGTCGAAGTACAATAGGAAATAAACAATTACCGCTGTTCTTTATTGCTAAAAAGCGGTTCGTGAAATTGATACAAACACCTTTCCTTGCTATCGCCTGAATTAGGAGTCTTATTGCTTGTTTGGTTTAATTAATTAATAGAATATGAAGCAATTTGTATAAAGAATGGTTTTTCCAAACTTTCTATAAAACAAAGTTTGCTATCAAGACATTGCTTTTGTTCTATTTATTTATGACTGAACGTTTCTAAAACTGAAGACACTCGTCCGTGCTCTGCTCTGCAGTCGAGATCTGGCAACGTCGTTCTCTATTCATTGGCTCACTGTATTTTTTTGACGTCAGATGCGCAGAACGAACCTAAACTCGGCCGCCAGCATAAATGACGCGCACTTTAGTGACACACGTAATTCGCATCTACAGTGTGAGTTCTAGGGCTGACACTGAGGAGTACGTGGCTTGTTGTGTGCTGCAGACAAGCCGGTGTGCCGACCTGGACAGCGGCGGGTGTACGCCGTGGCGCGCCACGAGGTGGCGCACGTCCGCTGCGAGGTGGAGGCCTTCCCGGAGGCCGTCGGCTTCCGCTGGGCCTTCAACAACTCCGCCGAGACGCTGGACGTGCCGCAGTCGCGCTTCAACTGGTCAGCGGGCGCCTCGCAGCTGGCGCACGCCCCCGTCAACGACATGGACTACGGCTCCGTGCTGTGCTGGGCCGACAACAGCGTGGGGCAGCAGCGGAGGCCCTGCGTCTTCCACATCGTGCCGGCCGGTTAGCGACCTCGCACTGTTTCCGTGCCTACCTTACCTAGGTCGGCTCTGGAGGCAACTCTACTCTTGCATGTAGCCGCTAAATCCAACCATCTTCACAAGCGTTATATCTGACACCCACATCAAGTTGTGGGGGGGGGGGGGGGGATGGGGTTGAGTAAAGCAAGACTTTCCAGCAAAGTGAACGGACAGATACAATTAAGAATCCCTGTGTTTAATATAAGGTGTTCGGAAAGTTGCAGTCGGTATATCATACGAGGTGTGGCTAGAAAAAAAAACGGACTAGTACTGGTGAAACAATAAAACGAATGCAATAAGGCTGAAAGTCGCGTGGCCTGTCACGTGACTCTCGCTCCGCCTACTGCTCGAGTTTCATCTGCCTCCTGCACTCAGTCTGCCCGTGGCGTCTGTTTTAAGTAGTTGACGTTTTGTCTGTGCGTCGGAAAATGTTGAGTGTACAGAAAGAACAGCGTGTTAACATCAAATTTTGTTTCAAACTAGGAAAATCTGCAAGTGAAACGTTTGTAATGTTACAACAAGTGTACGGCGATGATTGTTTATCGCGAACACAAGTGTTTGAGTGGTTTAAACGATTTAAAGATGGCCGCGAAGACACCAGTGATGACACTCGCACTGGCAGACCATTGTCAGCAAAAACTGATGCAAACATTGAAAAAATCGGTAAACTTGTTCGACACTTTCCTTGTCAACTCCTGTTAACTCAGACACTGCTCTGATTGTTAAACGGCGATCTTGTCGAACAAGTTTACCGATTTTTTCAATGTTTGCATCAGTTTTTGCTGACAATGGTCTGCCAGTGCGAGTGTCATCACTGGTGTCTTCGCGGCCATCCTTAAATCGTTTAAACCACTCAAACACTTGTGTTCGCGATAAACAATCATCGCCGTACACTTGTTGTAACATTACAAACGTTTCACTTGCAGATTTTCCTAGTTTGAAACAAAATTTGATGTTAACACGCTGTTCTTTCTGTACACTCAACATTTTCCGACGCACAGACAAAACGTCAACTAATTAAAACAGACGCCACGGGCAGACTGAGTGCAGGAGGCAGATGAAACTCGAGCAGTAGGCGGAGCGAGAGTCACGTGACAGGCCACGCGACTTTCAGCCTTATTGAATTCGTTTTATTGTTTCACCAGTACTAGTCCGGTTTTTTTCTAGCCACACCTCGTATGTAGGAAATGACGTCCACGGGTGGCCATACAAGTCTGGTCCTGCTTAATTTTGTTGGAAAACACTCTCTGCAGATCTGCTTTTCATGTGCGCTCTTAGTTTAATTATTAAGTGGCAAAGCGTGCCTGGGGCGTTCGCGATACACCACAGCACTGCAGAGTTTGCTGCTCCCCAAAGAATAAATGGTGGTGGATTCTCCGTTGATCGTCGTAGCGTGTTTTGTGTGTTAACGTGACTAAAGATGTTGAACTACTGAAACGTCCCCTTAGCAAATGTAATGAATTACTGTGATGGCAGAACCCTTACGTTATTTGATTTTCAAGCAGCTGAGCAAAACTGAAAGTACTCAGACATTTCTCTCTTTACTTAGTCTGATCAACACTAAACTGACACACAATATTTTTAGCGCAATGCAGTCTGACTTTTAATAATCCCTACAAAATAATGGCCCTTGTGGTGTCACCGCCAGACACCACACTTGCTAGGTGGTAGCCTTTAAATCGGCCGCGGTCCATTAGTATACGTCGGACCCGCGTGTCGCCACTGTCAGTGTTCGCAGACCGAGCGCCACCACACGGCAGGTCTAGAGAGACGTCCTTGCACTCGCCCCAGTTGTACAGACGACGTTCATAGCAGTGGTTCACTGACAAATTACGCTCTCGTTTGCCGAAACGATAGTTAGCATAGCCTTCAGCTACGTCATTTCCTACGACCTAGCAAGGCGCCATTACCAGTTATATTGAGCTTATTATACTTTTGTATCATCAAGAGCGATGTACTCCAATTATGGATTAAAGTTAAATATTACATCATCTACGTACTTTATTTGCAATTCTCAAGACAATGTCCTGTTCCAGACCTCATGCCAGTCTGCGTGTAATTAAACGCGTGCATTTCGGCCTCCTCTAGCAACACGGTGTTGGCTCTTCTGCCAACACTTCAGCCCTGACTAACAATAACCTATACCTTTCATGTATTACTTACCTCACAAAAATCTTCATTACTCGAGCTACTGCAATACAGCGAGCGCCAATACTGCCAGCTAAATGAAAGATTCTGACTATTGAAGTCACTAACTACTGATAGCCATAGTCAGCAAATGAAAGATAGTGATAACGAACAAACAATGTATTTACCTCAATAGTGTTCAAAAGTCATTATATATATATATATATATATATATATATATATATATATATATATATATATATATATATATATATGACATCGAGTCTTACAAATTTACTGTCTCTGATGGACACACGTCCAGCTCGATCATCCGCTCTCTCCCCACATCCACCACTGCTGGCGGCTCATCTCCAACTGCGCAACACTACGCGCTGTTAACAGCCAACTGCCCAACACTACAATAGCAAATTCCAACAATGCAAACCGGCCACAGACTGCACACAGAAGAGTCAGTGATTTTCATATAGAGCGCTACATGGCGTTACCAACATAAAAACCTAAACAGCCTACTTACACTACACCTCTTCTGTATCGATGACGACACCAAGACTGCCAAAGGTATTATTGTCAGTAAAACACGTAAACATTAGCAATAACGGATTAGAGTCTGCGACGGGGCGGCAAATAAGTGCGGCTGTAGAGTTCACACGAATGTGCATATACAAATCTTCGTTTAAAATGTTAGTGCAAATTTTGGCTATCACGTACGTCTCAGGGGGTGATTTCCACACTTGGTGCATTAGTACACTGTTCCACACCAGCGCATTAGTTATAGTTTTAGAATTAATGTTCTCAGACATGAGTACAGTATATGTTAGGGAATAAAATTAGGCAATTATTACAGCAAAATCATTTTTCACGACACAGTTCAATCACTATTTATTGGCGTCGTGCTTTTCTTTCACGCAATGAAATTAGACTGGTGAGACGGTTTACAGTTCCACATTAATAAAAATTTGACTCCGAGCCCCCAATAGCTGTAATCTAGCCTGCTATAATTACACAATCAATTCGAATAGAACCCCAAGTCCCACTGTCCTCTTTGTTCTAACAGTTTTGGCTCGAAGTCACAGATCGCCACATGTTCACTTACGCCGATGCATACATCGTAATTCGTACTCACAGAAATAATCATAGCACTTCCAGTTCACCAAATATATGCTTGCACACTTGCACTATTAAACAATACTCTTTGTCGAAATAAATCGGCGCGAAAAATTCTTACTCAAACGACCACATGGGCCACCCACAAATGGCGCTTGCTCGCCACCCCCCCGCCAAACGACTGACCAACGACTGACCACTGGCAATTTTTTTTAAAAGTGGGAGCCCCTCCACGCTCGCACAAGCATGGTGACCAACTCAAAAGGTCTACTGTCATCTCTGCATAGTTACTAATTATAATCGATGAGATCTCAGGAGCGAGAAACTACGATGTTATCCGTTCATCTGGGTAAGGTTACCCATTAATACGGGCGCATCTAGGTGATAGAAGTGATCGAAAAAGCTTGACTGAGTCAAGCTTGAAAGAAGAGCGGTTTTTAAGGGCAGAGGGAAAAAAGTGCCAAGGGAAAAAACCTCTGCGACAGTGTCAGGTTGAGTTGTAAGGGCAGTAGCGGTTTCTTGCTATCTGCGACAGATCGTGGTTAGGTATCATGCATTAATACCATAGAGCAATGCCAGATTGTCATAGAATGATCAGTTTTGTCGAGGAGGTGAGGGCTGCTGCTGCTGGCGCCGATGTCGTCTCCTGGACCAGCTGCTGCTGCTGCTCTTCCTATGTCGCTGCGTGTTCCGGTTGCTGCAGCTGGGCTCGTATGGATTCTCCTGGGCCTGCTGCAGCGGCTTCCTCGCTGTAACAAGGAAATTAGTGCGGCAACGAGCGCGTTGCCATTATGCCCTCTGCTGCGCCGAATCGTCAGTGTTTTGGCACAGCTTCATCAGGCTGGTTGCTGAGCGGCGGCAGCCTGCCGCCATTCTGCGTCGTCCTCCTCTACTGCATGGCGCAGTTGTACCG
Source organism: Schistocerca nitens (assembly GCF_023898315.1). Lineage (NCBI taxonomy): Eukaryota > Metazoa > Arthropoda > Insecta > Orthoptera > Acrididae > Schistocerca > Schistocerca nitens. The sequence continues at coordinate 186,854,930 of NC_064618.1, read as the reverse complement.
CATTTGACCCTCGAGGAGCTCCGTTTGTTCGGCGAACTGCGCCACTTGAGCTTCGGAGACTTGGGCGCCGCTTTCTCGCATAACGGCGAGAAGGGCCGCCTGTTTGGCTTCTCGGCCTCTTGCGCGGACCGCCACCGCGGCGGTCGGCGTTCGCCGCCGATGCTGCCGGGCCGGCGGTTGTCTTCTTTGTGCCCCTCTCCAGCGGTGCTGCTGCTGGGGCAGCCACTGGGACAGGCATGCGAACGTCCTTCTGCGAGGTCGCAGGAGTGTTCGCAGGTTCGGCAGCACAGAGGCCTTGGGCGAAGACTGCACGCAGTTGCCTCAAGGCCTCTTCCTTCTCTGCAGTCACGGCGGCTGCGAAGGCAGACCTCTCTGCCACCATGACGGCTTTAAGGGTTGCCGTGGCCTGGTTGCCGTGGCCTCCTTCACGGCGGTGCCGACTTCGAGGCCACAGTTCTTTTCAGGGGTGACCCCTGGCCAAGATGGCCGCTCACTTATATAGGCTCGGATGTCTACCCCCCCCCCCCTTCCTGGCTATGCAAGTACCAATCTCACTAGTTAAGGTTACAAATTTTGACACATACATCCCTCAACAGAAATAAGTACACTATCAGATCCTCCCTAAAAGTACATCTTACTTACTATGTTACATTAATTTCTAGGATTTTGCTGTCACCTGTAAATCAAGTTTTAGTTTTTTTTTCAAAATTTCGCCACTTAGCGTAAATTTGTTTGTTTACGTTTCTGCTGCAAAGTTTTAGCATAGAAATGCATACAGAACTGTTTTTAGACGTAATCTGTAGCGATCTACACGTTGCGCATCTTAGAATCTTCATAATAATTAATTAATTATGGGATGTAAATGTTATTAATGATTTGCAAACAATGAAAACAATTGCAAGTTAAGTGTATAGTATAACTTAGCTAGTTTAAAATACGTTTGATGCCACCCTAAATATTATATAGTGCCGTTCTTTACGACACGAATTTTGTATTGAATTTTTATAAACAATTTGCAACAAACTTTGTTTATTGCTTTTTACGAACTTAATTATTTGTGAATGTTCACATGTGACTACGGCACTTGATCCGCTATGACGAGACGTTTTAAATGAGCGCTCACTCTTCTCTGTAAGGTGTTACTTACTATTTTTACTATTTGTGATATTAAACAATTTTCAAGTTAGTATAACTTCTGCCTCTCAAGACTTAAAACAAAGATCGCTCTTTCAGAAGATGCATATTGCTGACCACAATCTACTGCCGCATCGCTCTTCACCGTAAGTTACATAGTTTTCGAGTAGTGTGCGAACAGCCAAACAATGACCCTAGCTGCGGGCCACGTGTCCGCCCGGCGGCGGATGCATCCCACCGACCATTGCAAATCTCGCGCGGGCGCGCCATGCGCTTCCGCCAATGGCGCACCATGTCGCGCGCTCGCTCTCCACAAAGCAATCCTTCCATACAAGACCTACTCATCTAGTAACGGGGGTTTGTACCGTTACAAGTCTAGCACTGCTGTCACTTTATATGGGAACAATTTAAATGTTTTCGTAACCGCTTAAGGCGCGATTGCATACACGATATAATTTCTTATACCAATTTACGCAATTATCGTGTTCGGCTTTTGATGCATACAATCAAAAATATCCAACAACTTCTGTTAGTCTAGTTTTGGTCATCTTCCACTTCGTTCGGCATTTAATACAGAGACAATCTCTCGAAATTTCTCAGCAAGTCATCGAACGGTTTTAATATATTTTGTATGGGATCAAAAATTTAAAAACCTATCTCAAACCGGCCTGATTTAGCTTCACTGATCAGGATAGTAAAAACATGCGTATATTAAGGGAATTTTCATTGACAAAGCGGGCTTATCACATTCACACAGTTCAATACTGTTCTATCCTGATTAAATTAAGCTTAACTTAAATTCCATAAGGCAGTGAAGCAATTTCGAAGTCTCGGTGCGACGAAAATTGTCAGTCGATCTCCTGGAAACATTTGTAATAATTATTAACTTTCGGTGATCACATGGGGAAGACTGGAGATCTGCTGGTAAGACCGTGTTAGCCTATTTATTTGAAGTAACTGGATACCTTGAGCATACAAAACGGCAGGTTCGTCCAGTGTAAATCAGACGTTCCCCACTGATCCCGTGCAACACAGCGTAGTAAGCAGACACTGTCAATAATAATAATCCGTTAAATAATACGCGAACACACTTACTTTAATTTAGTTCATGTATTAAATTCCTTCTCATACAGAATATCATCAAGATGGCGACTAGCTCAACAATACATACATATACATCCTTCTTTTACGACTAATCGGCAAGAAGTCCTCTATTCTTTTTCCTAAGAGAAAACATACGAGTAGATAGCAGAGAAGCTATTCCATGGAGTAAATGGACGTTCCAAGGAATAATTGGGCTTGAAACTACTTTGCCTTGATAATCGGTAAGATAAGAAGAGATATTTCGAGATATGTACTGAGTTATATGATTTATAAAATTTCTGTAAATATCGCGGAGAGACCGCTGCAAGAGACATTACACGGTGTTACGATGTGGTACAGCCGTTTCCGCAATATTTTCAGCAAACGCCTCTTGCAAAACATATGTATGTCCATCGCCTTGTCAACGTTCAACAAGAAAAATGCATTCCTCAGTTGAAAGCACGACAATCTGAAAACAAATTGAACATTTAAATAGTACCCATCGCACTCAGTATTTTCCGTGAACTGGAGCAGTTAAATGTTACGCAACACTAGAATGAACTGAAAACCAGTGGCGTATCTTTGAAAAAATAGTTCTGCGAACCTGTATTCTGTCAATTTTGCTTCGAACATCCACTGCAATCTTCGTGCGTATTCAATATCTCAGTTCACAGCGACTTTCCGAATGCACTGTATATACTTTTAGGTAACATGTCAAAAACCATGTCGTTTGGTATACATGACACGATGGAAAAAATAATGAAAGAACTCATTTCGTTTACGGATCAGAATTTCTGTTGAAATAAGTTCATACTGCAGTTGTGCATTGTTGGGCTGTTAGGGCACAACTTTCGTATCTAAAGTATTAAATGACTTGTGTATTTGTATAGCAACCAGAAATCCTCTACAGTTGTGTCAAATAATGGTGAAACGTACGTACATACTATTTATTCCTTATTTTTATAACTCCCCATGACACAGTCAGTCATAGCCACCCTACCCATGTGTCAGTTGTATTCACCAACAATGAAAAGCCTGTCATGGACAACACAATTCCTGTTAAATTTATCATAAGACTGCACTTATGATTTACGAATTTCTTGTGCAAATTTTCATCTTAATATACCTCTAATCACGGATATGTCAGCAACACTAACGTTAGTTACGTACCATAGGGAGTACCGACGTTCCTTTGTTTGCATTTGCTTTACATCTACAATTTGGAATTCGGTTTCATCTAATAGGACCAAAGGCATGGAATCATTCTGGGTACATTTACTTTACCAAAGGAAATGATATAAAGTAATTATCAAAAAACAGGCAATCATTCCGATACCTTGAAACATCACTTGCTAGGCGTACACCTATACCTGTGACATCCAGTAATTCTTCTGGCACGTTCCAGTTGTTCAACCTCGATTTCTTTGGCCCGTAAACCTCTAGCGTTACGCAAAATACCTAAATACGTAAAAGTAATGCTTGTAACAAGACTGGGCGCTGTGTCTCTATCTGATGCAGTGAAATATAAACTGTGTTAACAATAGCGATACACACTCAGATACCGGTAGTTTATCTGCTTATCGTATGTACTGCAACATGACTGTCAAAATATACGTGCATTCATTGCCGTTTTGTGTTGTTACGTAGTTCTGTGTGACAAAACCGTCTATAAAAAATAGTTATAAATAATTATATTAACCTATAACAGCAGCTGATAAACCCGACGTGATCATTAGTACACAAATATCACTTTTTTTTAAATTTTAGTGCGTCGATTAAGATATGCGATATGGTTGACAACCCAATATCAAATAAGCAGGCTTGGAAATATGGCATATAGCTTCGAAAATATCATCTTTCCGGCGATAAAAATGTGAAAAAATGGGTTTTACAAGTGGAATATCAATCTGTAACCGAAATCTTAAGCAGTAAAGTGACGAGAAATCATGATATTTTGTGAAAGCGAATTCACTAGAAAGCGATGTATACGAGGTAATTCCGGATTTCATTAGCAAACCACTGCCCGGTTTCGTCTGCAGATTGAAAAGCATTATCACAGAGTTTGCAGAATCAATGTCACGTAAAGTAAAAATAAATGCTAATTGGAGTAGAACTAGGAGACAATAAAACGTTTATCGTTCTCAGAGAGACGCGTTCTCTTCCCAGAAAGCAGTTAGATGACGACTTTTTTCTTCAACAGCTACTAACCAGCGCAGGTTCTCTCCTAGCAGCTTATCAAGATGTACCTATCGATGCGGTGGCTTCTATGACTCAAAATATCTTCGAGATTTCGACGCCCAGTCAGCTCTTGTATACTACTGAAATTGTTTCGCCTCCAGCTCGTAATAACAGATTTTCCCACCTGGGGTAGCAGCTCTCAGAACTAACGAGCCAGAGTCAGAACCCACGAAGTGGGACACGAATGAGAATCAAATGAAAATCTCCGCGACGTGCACATGAACATCTCATATCTTGGCATTTTTATAAACTGAAGCAGAATGGCAAGAAATACCCACCAACAAGTACATTTGTTTCAAATAGTCCACTAATGCTGCGACAGGAAAGTTGGCACGGCACAGTGTGTGGGGACTAAACCATCTAGCCGTCTGTTCATTACTTATCGCTACACGAATCGTTGGGTTTTCGTTGATTCCTGGTTCAAATGGCTCTGAACACTATGGGACTCAACTGCTGAGGTCATTAGTCCCCTAGAACTTAGAACTAGTTAAACCTAACTATCCGAAGGACATCACAAACATCCATGCCCGAGGCAGGATTCGAACCTGCGACCGTAGCGGTCTTGCGGTTCCAGACTGCAGCGCCTTTAACCGCATGGCCACTTCGGCCGGCGTTGATTCCTGAGCAGACGTTTCCGCACTGGCAGTAACAGCACTAGGTCGCAAAAACGATTAGAAAACTGTTCCATAATATATGTGGTGAACCCCTTCTGAAAATCGAAATGGGCCTACGAAGAAGATTTTTATGGTCATATCTTCCTGCAGATGCTCGACAGTAAATTACTGGTTCCAATTTTTTGAGTTGTCACAGACTGTTGTTTGATTCTAAAACCAAAAAGGTGTTTGAGGGACGAATTGTAATCGCTAGTCCAGGTTCTGCACTTGTACCTACTGGCTATTTATTGCTTTTAACTGATCCAGAATACAAAAACCGCGATTTGCTTAAGATATCCTACAATTTTCTAGGTGAAACATAATTGTGGTTTGACTCAAGTTAATGTCCAGCAGATGATCACAATTACAGGATCTCCAGTGTATGCACGAACCGGACGATTATCACCAAAAACATTATCTCGAATAAAACTTGAATTAAAAGAGATGACCAAACTCGGAACATATCGTCCTAAATCCTGGTCATCTAGTCTTCTCCACATTGTTCTACGGAAAGGTTTACTTTGTTTATGAGAAACATGTTTATGTAGTGTTGCATTTCTGCAACAAAGAAATCACTTATATAAATATATTCACAAGGCGATACAGTTTCTCGGATAAATGTATCAGATGGTATAAAATGAACATGCGCCAATCAAATACAGTGTCAAACCTGTCATATATGACACTTCTCACCTTTGAAATCAGCTAACTTCAGAAATATGTTTATATCTCTGAGAAATTAGAGAATGTGCAGCGCTTCCTGTTTTGTGTTCTAAGATTCTACTGGAATTATTTGTGGGAAATTGACTAGTATGTTCCAAAACTGCAAAGGAGAAAAAAAGAGCCCCATTGTCGTGTGAGCAGTTTTTAGGGAGCGCAAATTAGAGTTTATGTCTCATCAATTATGAGGTCATTGCAGATGGGGCACAAACTCCGCCACCTCTTGGTCACAGCAAGCATTCTGGAATCTCCTGAAGTGGCTTAGGGAAATGACGGGAAACTTAAACCTGCGTGGCAGAGGATTTGACTCACAGTTCTCCTCATTGGTAGTTACCAGAATTATTGCCTCCTCTACTTGAATGCCACAGTCTCTCATTATAAGCAAACACTACGCTGAGGCGACAAAAGTCACTGGATACCTCTTAACATCCTGATATCGTGTTGGACCTCATTTTCCCAGGCGTAATGCAGCAACCTGACGTGTTGTAGACTCAACAAGTCGATGGAGACTCTCAGCCATTTTGCCGCTATAGCCTTCCATAATTGCGGAAGTGTTGCCGGTGCAGGATTTTGTTCTCCAATCGACGTCTCGATTATGTCCCATCAGTTTTCGATGGGGTTCATGTCGAGCTTGGTAAGGTCTTATGGGACCAAACTGCTAAGGTCATCGGTCCCTAAGCATACATTTTTGTTTTTGTTTGGTCATCAGTCTACTGACTAGTTTGATGCGGCCCGTCACGAATTCCTTTCCTGTGCTAACCTCTTCATCTCAGGGTAGCATTTGCAACCTACGTCCTCAATTATTTGCATGACGTATTCCAATCTCTGTCTTCCTCTACAGTTTTTGCCCTCTACAGCTCCCTATAGTACCATGGAAGTCATTCCCTCATGTCTTACCAGATGTCCTATCATCCTGTCCCTTCTCCTTATCAATGTTTTCCACATATTCCTTTCCTCTCCGATTCTGCGTAGAACCTCCTCGTTCCTTACCTTATCAGTCCACCTAATTTTCAACCTTCGTCTATAGCACCACATCTCAAAGGCTTCGATTCTCTTCTGTTCCGGTTTTCCAACAGTCCATGTTTCACTACCATACAATGCTGTACTCCAAACGTACATCCTCAGAAATTTCTTCCTCAAATTAAGGCCGGTATTTGATATTAGTAGACTTCTCTTGGCCAGAAATGCCTTTTTTGCCATAGCGAGTCTGCTTTTGATGTCCTCCTGCTCCGTCCGTCATTGGTTATTTTACTGCCTAGGTAGCAGAATTCCTTAACTTCATTGACTTCGTGACCATCAATCCTGATGTTAAGTTTCTCGCTGTTCTCATTTCTACTACTTCTCATTACCTTCGTCTTTCTATGATTTACTCTCAAACCATACTGTGTACTCATTAGACTGTTCATTCCGTTCAGCAGATCATTTAATTCTTCTTCACTTTCACTCAGGATAGCAATGTCATCAGCGAATCGTATCATTGATATCCTTTCACCTTGTATTTTTATTCCACTCCTGAACCTTTCTTTTATTTCGATCATTGCTTCCTCGATGTACTGATTGAAGAGTAGGGGCGAAAGGCTACAGCCTTGTCTTACACCCTTCTTAATACGAGCACTTCGTTCTTGATCGTCCACTCTCATTACTCCCTCTTGGTTGTTGTACATATTGTATATGACCCGTCTCTCCCTATAGCTTACCCCTACTTTTTTCAGAATCTCGAACAGCTTGCACCATTTTATATTGTCGAACGCTTTTTCCAGGTCGACAAATCCTATGAACGTGTCTTGATTTTTCTTTAGCCTTGCTTCCATTATTAGCCGTAACGTCAGAATTGCCTCTCTCGTCCCTTTACATTTCCTAAAGCCAAACTGATCGTCACCTAGCGCATTCTCAATTTTCTTTTCCATTCTTCTGTATAATATTCTTGTAAGCCGCTTCGATGCATGAGCTGTTAAGCTGATTGTGCGATAATTTTCGCACTTGTCAGCTCTTGCCGTCTTCGGAATTGTGTGGATGATGCTTTTCCAAACGTCAGATGGTATGTCGCCAGACTCATATATTCTACACACCAACGTGAATAGTCGTTTTGTTGCCACTTCCCCCAATGATTTTAGAAATTCTGATGGAATGTTATCTATCCCTTCTGCCTTATTTGACCGTAAGTCCTCCAAAGCTCTTTTAAATTCCGATTCTAATACTGGATCCCCTATCTCTTCTAAATCGACTCGTGTTTCTTCTTCTATCACATCAGACAAATCTTCACCCTCATAGAGGCTTTCAATGTATTCTTTCCACATATCTGCTCTCTCCTCTGCATTCAACAATGGAATTCCCGTTGCACTCTTAATGTTACCACCGTTGCTTTTAATGTCACCAAAGGTTGTTTTGACTTTCCTGTATGCTGAGTCTGTCCTTCCGACAATCATATCTTTTTCAATGTCTTCACATTTGTCCTGCAGCCATTTCGTCTTAGCTTCCCAGCACTTCCTATTTATTTCATTCCTCAGCGTCTTCCCGGAACATGTTTGTACTTCCCCTTGCATCAATCAACTGAAGTGTTTCTTCTGTTATCCATGGTTTCTTCGCAGCTACCTTCTTTGTACCTATGTTTTCCTTCCCAACTTCTGTGATGGCCCGTTTTAGAGAGGTCCATTCCGCTTCAACTGTACTGCCTACTGCGCTATTCCTTATTGCTGTATCTCTAGCGTTAGAGAACTTCAAACGTATCTCGTCATTCCTTAGCACTTCCGTATCCCACTTCTTTGCGTACTGATTCTTCCTGACTAACGTCTTGAACTTCAGCCTACTCTTCATCACTACTATATTGTGATCTGAGTCTATATCTGCTCCTTGGTACGCCTTACAATCCAGTATCTGATTTCGGAATCTCTGTCTGACCATGATGTAATCTACTTGAAATCTTCCCGTATCTCCCGGCCTTTTCCAAGTATACCTCCTTCTCTTGTGATTCTTGAACAGGGTGTTCGCTATTACTAGCTGAAACTTGTTACAGAAATCAATTAGTCTTTCTCCTCTTTCATTCCTTGTCCCATGCCCATATTCTCTTGTAACCTTTTCTTCTACTCCTTCCCCTACAACTGCATTGCAGTCGCCCATGACTATTAGATTTTCGTCCGCCTTTACATACCTTATTACCCTTTCAATATCCTCATACACTTTCTCTACCTGTTCATCTTCAGCTTGCGACGTCGGTATGTATACCTGAACTATCGTTGTCGATGTTGGTCTGCTGTCGATTCTGATTACAACAACCCGGTCACTGAACTGTTCACAGTAACACACCCTCTGCCCTACCTTCCTATTCATAACGAATCCTACACCTGTTATATTATTTTCTGCTGCTGTTGATATTACCCGATACTCATCTGACCAGAAATCCTTGTCTTCCTTCCACTTCACTTCACTGACCCCTACTATATCTAGATTGAGCCTTTGCATTTCCCTTTTCAGCCTACATACAAAGTCCTTAATGTAAGTTACGCTAACGTACGCTATGGACAACACACACACCCATGCCCGAGGGAGGACTCGAACCTCCGATGGGGGCAACCGCACGGACCGCCACAAGGCGGCTCACGAAGGGCATCCGGCCACCCACTACGACTAACACTGCTGAATACGAAGAATTATGCTGAATCTATGAAGAAAGACGATGACGACCAGGGGAAAAGAGGAGCTTTCATTTTGCTTAAGGTCATGATTTTTTTCAACTAAATTCATTATCAAGTTGCATTTCAATTTTCCACATTTGTTTCGAATTCTGTTAGGCTGTCATTGAAGGCTCCGTATTTTATCGGAATAAGATGTGGCCTGTTAACTGAGAAACTTTCTTCCTAACCTGATCTAGCAACATACACACACCACTTACATTATATACTTTAAATGTTACAAGCGCTATCTTTTGACAGATTCATGTCGCGATCCATAAGGAATAGCCCATTTGAAATCACGCCTCGACTGTACGTCAGTACGTGGTACATCTAACAACGCTACCACAACAAAGGTCAAACTTTAATAATGATTGTGGTGTTGCTCACACTGCTAAATACTGCATTTAAGGGCAACAACAAAGTTATTATGTGGCAGGTGTCATTAGAGCACAGTTAAGAAAGTCATTTCATGTAATAATGAATGAACTAGGCACTCATCTTTTCGTGTTTCCCACGCTGGTCTTGTTGTAAAATCATGGCTCAATTGTCGAAAATCTAGGTGGTAATGATTCCAAGCTCGAATGCAAAGAGGCCTAGGTTTTATTCTACTATATTCAAAAGTTTTGTAGATGCGCTTCACAAACCATTCTTGAAGATTACACGTTTGCAGGGCAATGGTGATGTAAAAAAAAATAAGCAGCACTCCGAATTTAAGTTACACTTCCTTTTTATTGCTTTTGTTGCAATATCACGTAACACACAAAGCATCACTTCACAATACGAAACATCCTTGAAAACATCTTCCTCACTGTTAAAGTTCACATTTTATAAGCTGACTACAATATGCGTCTTTCCAACATGACGTCCAAGACTTGACGTTCTCAAGGTCCGACTCTAACTAACTAATAAACGCTTACGCGCCCAAAAATCAGAGTTACAAGTACGACAAAAGTCATAGTGACAAAAGAGAGAATATACATAAGAATAATATCATTGCAATATAAACATATCGATGTATCAAAGTACCTCTACATTAATGAAATCAAATCTGAATGTTGTCTCAGAAATATGTTAACTATTCTACAGAAACGCAGTAGAATATTACTGGTATCGAGAGGTTCAGGTGAGGTGCCGTAATGGTTACGTAATTCAAGTACCATTACATACCCCAGTGTCAGTATATCGACCAGGCGCTTGTGATGACAAGTATGACACGGAGTGCCATTGACTGCCGTTGACAGGTCAGCCTGACGTGCCGACCAACTGCTCGGTGCTGAACCAGACGTCGCAGTCGGTGGTGGTGCGCTGCTCGCCCGGCTTCGACGGCGGCCAGCCGCAGAGCTTCCTGCTGGAGGTGCTGGAGGCAGCCAGCGGCCACCAGCTGTTCAACATGACGCAGCTGCGGCCGCACTTCGTCGTCGACGGCCTGGCGGCCGGGCAGCTGCTGCAGCTGCGCATCTCCGCTGTCAACGCCAAGGGCCGCAGCGACTCCATCACTTTGGATGCCGCCACGCTGATGCCGCCAGAGATGCGAGCCAGTAAGTACCAGGGCGTAGCGGCACGATGCTGCAACAAGACCAGCTGTGTCAGTGCGGTGTTGCTTCTATGTGCTGTGACTGTGTAACAAGGAATAAATAGTGCTGCTTCACTGATGGACCAAAACATTATGACCACCTGTGACTCCGAAGGCTTTCCCGCGCGTAATAATTGATAATATTTTTCTTGGGTGTGTAGCCGGATCATAACGTCATCTTGACACAAACCCGATGTCAAGATGATATTATGATCCGGCTGCACACCCGAGAAGAATATTATTATGAGCACCTGCTTCATATCTTGTTCGTCCGTTTCTGGAACGAAATTCATCACTGATTCTGCGTATCAGTGATCCAGCAGTTTATTAGTAGCTTTTTAGAGGAATGTGGCAGTAGACGTCAACACACAGGTCTTGTAATTCACGTTAAATAACGGGCCGCTAGTTTGCGTACACGGTGATGGCACCCGATAACGACCCAGATGGTTTCAGTGGTATTTACATCTGACAAATTTGGTCGCCAAGGCATCAACGTGAGTCGAAGATATTGGCCCTCTAACCACGGCAGCACTGTTCTGACTTCGACACGCGGACTATTATACTGTTGAGAGATGACATCGCTGTGGAGATCATCTTGTTGTTGAGCCGGCTTTAAAACGCAAGGATCATCAGAAAGATGGAACTACTGATAGTAAGTCACCAGACGCTGCCAGCCTAGAGTGAAAGTGCGATTCCTTCAGACCTTGCTGCCAAATAGACTGTTTTCGACGGGTTATGTGTGCTAAAACAGAACCAAGAGAGAACAGCTACCCATACAATTTAGCTGCACTTCGAGGTGGCTACTTCGCTCGTGCAATGTACCTACTCTGCCATCAGGCCCGACAAGAATATAGAAAATACGTCGACGAGAAGTCACTTAGTTTTATAGCTTGTGCATCGTAATAATAGGTTGGTTAATTTCACTACAGTAGTTGCATCATTGCTCATATGTCTCTCTCTCTCTCTCTCTATCTATCTATCTATCTATCTCTTGCTCGCTTGTTGTCTCATTATCTTCATTCATATAAATTTCTATTTATGCTATAGTATCACAAATATGGAGGAAGTTCTTCAGCCAAGGGTTCGTTTTCAGTGGCACTTGGCGGCAGTTGGAGAATACTTGCAACAAGAAAACCTTAGATGATGAAGCTTGTGTTTTCTACCTGACCCTATCCATGACAATATCACGTAATGTGTTCAAACTCTCTCTTTCTTCAATCAGTGGTTCAGCGACCATATGGACCAACAAGGCACCAATGTCTCAGATTAACGAGAGGGTTCCGAAATTCGTGGCTTTCATATCGTTTGTTGTCAACAGTTACCTCTAAAAGTAGCTTTTATACCTAAGTTTGTAGTTCATACTCTAAATCCAGAAATGGTGGGACGGTCCTGCCTTGTGTTGCTTCAAACGTTCTCAGTTAGGGGGGAGATCCGACGTTACTGCTGGGCAAAGTAGGGTTTGCAATCACGATGACAAGCACAAAAAGTGATACCACATGCGTGTGAGCATTATCTTGCTAAAATGTAAAGATCTGGAAGCCTTGCTATAGAGGGCAACAGAAGTGGCTGTGCTATAAGGGTGCAGCAGTTGACAGCCAAAGGGGTGCTGCTCTGAGAAGAAATGGCATCCCAGGCCATCACTATTGTTTGTTGTGCCGTGTGGTAGGCGCTATTCAGGTTGGTATCCCACCGCTGTCCACACATATCTTCACTGGTCATCGGGAATCAGTTCAAAGCGGAACTCATTTCCACAGACAATCCTACACCAGTGACGAGATTCCAGGCGTAAGACTTGTCTGGAGACGTCCCGGAGTGCGGTGGGGGTACTAACCTGGCTACAGCCCACCATACGATTTAACGCACCAACTGGACAGAATTTCGTATGATATCCCTTAGAAGGGCATTCAAAAACTTCATCAGTCAATCAGTGCCAAGCCAAATAATTGCTGGCAAAAGAATCAGAGATGGAGCAACTTGTTGACTAGCTCAGTTTGTTAAACTCTCTCACCAAAATAATTGTACACAATTGTTTACCCGTACATGTATAATATATCTCCCAATTTACCTCCCATTCGGGTTATTCCTTCTTTGTTCGTCTTTTTTCATATTGAAACTGATTTGCCGGTATACAGAGAACGCAATTTAGGGCCCAGAAGACTAAAATGTCTGACAGTAACAACGAGGGTAGCCATGATGTCGTATTGGACTTTAATGATAGGTACGTGTCTCTCATTCCTTGCCGCTTAAGCTCTATCAAAATTTATTAAATTTAGTGACTGACGAGTGTGGTGTACCGTCTTTCTACAACGTATGACCAAATGTTTTCAATCGATCTAGATGAACGTGCTGTATCGAAGTAGTACAGCAAGGACAACAATAAATCTTTCATCATTTTATTGAAAGATAACGATCTGTTCATTCTCGTTAGGACCGAAGCAGACCGGTATTACCAAGGCCATGACGAACGCCAAAACTGGGACTCGTTCGAAAAGACGACATGGCACCATTTCTGAGTTCAGCGCTGTCACTGGGTACGAACAATGGCTAGAGTAAACTAACCACTGCCGGAATTCCCAGTGGCGAAGTCAAGAGTAAAATTAACTCTGCAGCCACGGAAGAATATAGGTGCATTTAATATAACTGCTTGGACGGCGCGTGATACTAGAGAGACTATAGCACGCGTCCGGGATAACAAATTTGACGAAAAACAAATTTCATAATTTTCAAAAATTAAGATCGGCGTTTACCCTTTATTTTTAGTTCTGATTAACGTGGACAATTTTTTTTTCATCTACAATAACATTCACTATTACTTCATAGCATTGAAAACAATGATTCTCCTATACCTCAATGTATAAGAACTTTAACCTTTCTGCCTTAATCTCTGATGACGTCATCAATCGCTAGTTGTGCATTGCGAACCAGGGGCTCAAGGATGTAACAAATGGATAAAAAATTAAGAAATACTACAGATTCCCTCTTGTGAACATTCGCCAAAGATGTGAAGTACACGGTTCTTGGACGACGATTGTCCTGTAGCGCGATTTCCTGGGGACGAGATCTGTGATTCCCTGTCAAAATGATGAACTACATGGCTCGACACTTGTTCAGTATCACTACCACTTGTTAAACACATATCGTCATCATTACGTCTTCATATACATAGTCCACGCAGTCGAGCGCGTACGACACCACACATTCCACAGACATATCTCGCAGAAACGCTAATATTTCATCTGCCCCTTCTTTCTCACTCTGCGAAATTGCCTAGGCTCCTTTGTGAAGGAAATCTCAACTTCAGCAACTGTTGTAGATATAATGCAGTGTTCACTTTGTTTATCGTGGCCGTTTCTCCGCTTTGTATCAGCTCTTTTGTGAGATATTCGTCGAACAGGCATTTCAATTACGCTCCATAGCTTCATGCCGTGCTCACCATTGGATATCTCCAGACCCTCCACCTGTTGCCATTAGCAGACAATACTGTGGTCGCATGGTTGACAATATGTGGGGCGTCAAATGCCAATAACATCCATTGGTCTTCTGCGACCTTGCACTCATAGGGTCCCTTTTGAGTGTGTTGCCAATATCATTTGAAATGCAGCGTAAGTTGGAAGCAGTTATTGAGATGTTATCAGCAGTGTCCATTTTGGAGCATGTCTGTGTTCATCCTAGTCGCCAGTGTCAATCTACGAGGTGCTACACTTCCGGGATCAGCAGTGTTCTCAGATGGGCCAACGGTTACTAGACCTGTAACTAGAAGTTGTTGGATCTGGTATCGATGTTGCTGTATGTTAACTTTTCTCAGTGCTTCTAGTACGTAACGCTTGTCGTTCGGTTGCACAGTGTGACCGCTCAATGTCATTCAATACGATCACGACGACACCCCTCGGTCGTCGTTTGCACTCGTGGTGTCACTCGCCTTCACGGAAGTGGACGTTTGAAAATTCGTAACGCCAGCTCAATGGTCGTCAATTGTTATTCCCGACTGACTCTTAATTCAATTACTGCCACGATGGTGAGGAGAAAGAACACATCCTGGTGATTCCAGCATTATGCGTATTTAGATGTTCGGTTAATCTGAATGGTTTGCAA
This sequence comes from Schistocerca nitens, assembly GCF_023898315.1. NCBI lineage: Eukaryota > Metazoa > Arthropoda > Insecta > Orthoptera > Acrididae > Schistocerca > Schistocerca nitens. Next base: position 186,839,766 of record NC_064618.1, on the reverse strand, counting down.
TGTTCTAGCTATTCAATTCGAACTCTTTGCTGATGTACCGACAAGGACCATTTTCGCAGATAAACATGCAAGTACGTAATGGATGTTCAGTTTCTCAATATACGTAGTTCGTCGCACTCACACATTATACATCCACTGTAAGTACAATTTTATGCATTTACATTTTTGGTTGGCTAAATATTATGACGATACGTTGTATGCAACTTCCACAGATATTGTTTATCATGTAGTGAAGACTACTTAATGAAGCCAAAATCGTGGATAAAATTGAAATGTAGTTTCTTTATTAACACTTTTCTTTTCGCTAACTAAATATGAACTATGAATCGGTATTGGAGGTGATGATCCTATCCTTCTTTTCAGTATTAGAGTGGTCGATGTCGTGTTCTGAATAACGCGTGTCATATAATGTCCAAATATCGACACGACTCAGGCTCTCAATTAGGCACTTAAATGTCTATTCTTCACTCTCGAAATGTTTGATGTGATTGTCGTTCACACGCAGGGTTCAATTTAACGGTGTATGCACTGTTTTTAGTATTTTAGGTCCCTGTTAATTAATATCTGGTAGTTAATAATCGAACTATTTTTATGTTGGCGCGTTGTTTGTATCAGTTACCCCCGCAACCATCCAAGGATAAGATTCTCTTAATGTACAGCGCACTTTTACAATTTTATAAAATGCAGGATTACGTAAACTATAGCTTTCCGTTGCGTACAACTTTCGTGGGTTCCACAACCATAATAGTTTCCCAAGAGTATTTTTACCAGCTAACACAAAGGTCGAATTATGTTGTCGGAATCATTTTCACTTGACCCGACAATAAACGTCTTGATCACTTCGTCAGACGTAATGTATTTTAAACGTGCTTGAAGAGTCTTTAAATAATCTCCTTCACGAATTTCGCAGTCGCGTACCACTTTTTCATCGACTAGCCCGATCGCGATAACTGAAGGTAGAGAGCTCAATAATGTGTTACATGTTCTTTTATATGTATTAAAAAACAAACGCGCCCCTATATCTTTCTGTGCCGCTTCGTCTTTGCTACTTTGCTTTTTATTACTTTTCATTATCTTGCTTCTTAGTAATACTGTGCAGTTATTAAAGTTTCGTATTATTTTCCCCTTTTTAATTCTTCCAAAATAAGGTCTATTTATCCCCGATTTTAATTAATATGATGCTAATTGACACACCTGCCCGCAAAGTACCGTTGTACCTTCGCTTCACGTACTACAATGACAGCAGCTGTTTGGAATGAGAGCACAGGTTGTTCCACATTTATGTGTGTGTGGCAACCCCTCCAGTCCCAGTGGCAATTAGTTGACCAGAGAGTGACTGAGACGCCGCCCGCCTCAGGTGGTGTGCCGCTGTCGCTGGACCTGCCCACGGCGGTGGGGGCGCTCCTGGGCCTGGTGTCGGCGCTGCTGCTGCTCGCCGTGGCCGCCGTGGCGTGGCTGCTGCACCGCAGGCGGCGGCGCCGGCGTCGCGACGGCTCCCCACCGGCCGCCGAGCTGGCGCTCAAGAAGAAGGCCGCCGCCGCCGCCGCAGCCGCCGCCGCCGCCACAGAGCTGTCCGACAAGGACGACCGCAACCCCGACGTCGTGCCCTCCTACTGCGACGACTGTGAGTACGCTCCAGCTACATTAATTTGATGGGTGAATCTCATGTAAAGACTTTGACATGTTTCTTCCAAAAAATTGACCGAATTTATTTTTATTTCATCTATCTACACTACTAGCCATTAAAATTGCTACACCACGAAGATGACGTGCTACAGACGCGAAATTTAACCGACAGGAAGAAGATGCTGTGATATGCAAATGATTAGCTTTTCAGAGCATTCACACAAGGTTGGCGCCGGTGGCGACACCTACAACGTGCTGACATGAGGAAAGTTTCCAACCGATTTCTCATACACAAACAGCAGTTGACCGGCGAGCCTGGGGAAACATTATTGTGATGCCTCGTGTACGGAGGATAAATCCGTACCGTCACATTTCCGACTTTGATAAAGGTCGGATTCTATCCTATCGCGATTACGGTTTATCGTATCGCGACATTCCTGCTCGCGTTGGTCGAGATCCAATGACTGTTAGCAGAATATGGAATCGGTGATTCAGGAGGGTAATACGGAAAGCCTTGCTGGATCCCAACGGCCTCCTATCACTAGCAGTCGAGATGTCAGGCGACTTCTCCGCATGGCTGTAACGGATCGTGCAGCCACGTCTCGATCCCTGAGTCAACAGATGGGGACGTTTGCAAGACAACAACCATCTGCACCAACAGTTCGACGACGTTTGCAGCAGCATGGACTATCAGCTCGGAGACCATGGCTGCAACTACCATTGATGCCGCAAGACAGACAGGAGCGCCTGCGATGGTGTACTCAACGACGAACCTGCGTGCACTAATAGCAAAACATCAATTTTTTCAGATGAATCCAGGTTCTGTTTATAGCATCATGATGGTCGCATCCGTGTTTGGCGACATCGCCGAGAACGCACATTGGAAGCGTGTATTCGTCATCGGCATACTGGCGTATCATCCGGCGTGACGGTATGGGGTGCCACTGGTTACACGTCTCGGTCACCTCTTGTCCTCATTGAATGCACTTTGAACAGTGGACGTTACATTTCAGATGTATTACGACCCGTGGCTCTACCCTTCAGTCGATCCCTGTGAAACCCTACATTTCAGCAGGATAATCCACGACCGAGTGTTGCTGGTCCTTTACGGGCCTTTATGTATACAGAAAATGTTCGACTGCTGCCCTGGCTAGCACATTCTCCAGATCTCTCACCAATTGCAAACGTCTGGTCAATAGTGGCCGAGCAACTTGTTCGTCACAATACGCCAGTCATTATTCTTGATGAACAGTGGTATAGTGTAGAAACTGCATGGGCAGCTGTACCTGAACACGCCATCCAAGCTGTGTTTGACTCAATGCCCAGGCGCATCAAGGCCATTGTTACGGCCAGAGGTGGTTGTCCTGCCTACTGACTTCTTAGGATCTATGCACCCAAATTGTGTGAAAATGTAATCACATGTCACTTCTAGTATAATATTTTTGTCAATGAATACCCGTTTATCATCTGCATTTCTTCTTGGTTTAGCACTTTTAGTGTTCCGCTAGACGTATATAAATTTAAATACCGCCATCGCCGACGTTCGTATCCTGGACGTCCTGAATGTCTTGTCAAATGGTTGGACCATCAATGTAGCACATTACGACACCCTCGCCAAATTTGGGCCCCCCTTTCGACGAAAGAGACCAAGGCTCTTCAGTAAAGGTGTTGCTCTCTTAGACGACAACCCAAAAACCACACACTACAGTGCTCATACAGGATCAGATTCGTCGCTTCGGATGGCAGGGATTGGATCAGCCGGCCTACCCGATCTTGATATGTCGAACTTGCGCTTGCTCCCTGCATCGAAAGCTTCACGCTCAGGACATAACATCCAAACCAATGCTGCGTGGAGTAGGCTGTACGACACTTTCTTGCATCACAGGGCACCGCGTTCTGCCAGACTGATCTCTTCAGACTTATTCCACGCTACGACAAATGTCTTAATGCTTGCAATATATGTCGAAAAATACTGCAAGGTGTGTAGTTCTTGGTCCCATGGTGCACTTGCTTTTGGCAATGTACTTTCGTGAGAAAAAACAAGAATGAAACATACTTTCGGAACTTTCGGTCACTATCAATGGACCACCCTGTATATGTTTGGGTTAATCTAAGGAACTGCTGTAGGGATTATAATAGGAAATTCACTGTTAGCCATACTGATATATGAGGTAGAGTTGTACACTCCTGGAAATTGAAATAAGATCACCGTGAATTCATTGTCCCAGGAAGGGGAAACTTTATTGACACATTCCTGGGGTCAGATACATCACATGATCACACTGACAGAACCACAGGCACATAGACACAGGCAACAGAGCATGCACAATGTCGGCACTAGTACAGTGTATATCCACCTTTCGCAGCAATGCAGGCTGCTATTCTCCCATGGAGACGATCGTAGAGATGCTGGATGTAGTCCTGTGGAACGGCTTGCCATGCCATTTCCACCTGGCGCCTCAGTTGGACCAGCGTTCGTGCTGGACGTGCAGACCGCGTGAGACGACGCTTCATCCAGTCCCAAACATGCTCAATGGGGGACAGATCCGGAGATCTTGCTGGCCAGGGTAGTTGACTTACACCTTCTAGAGCACGTTGGGTGGCACGGGATACATGCGGACGTGCATTGTCCTGTTGGAACAGCAAGTTCCCTTGCCGGTCTAGGAATGGTAGAACGATGGGTTCGATGACGGTTTGGATGTACGGTGCACTATTCAGTGTCCCCTCGACGATCACCAGTGGTGTACGGCCAGTGTAGGAGATCGCTCCCCACACCATGATGCCGGGTGTTGGCCCTGTGTGCCTCGGTCGTATGCAGTCCTGATTGTGGCGCTCACCTGCACGGTGCCAAACACGCATACGACCATCATTGGCACCAAGGCAGAAGCGACTCTCATCGCTGAAGACGACACGTCTCCATTCGTCCCTCCATTCACGCCTGTCGCGACACCACTGGAGGCGGGCTGCACGATGTTGGGGCGTGAGCGGAAGACGGCCTAACGGTGTGCGGGACCGTAGCCCAGCTTCATGGAGACGGTTGCGAATGGTCCTCGCCGATACCCCAGGAGCAACAGTGTCCCTAATTTGATGGGAAGTGGCGGTGCGGTCCCCTACGGCACTGCGTAGGATCCTACGGTCTTTGCGTGCATCCGTGCGTCGCTGCGGTCCGTTCCCAGGTCGACGGGCACGTGCACCTTCCGCCGACCACTGGCGACAACATCGATGTACTGTGGAGACCTCACGCCCCACGTGTTGAGCAATTCGGCGGTACGTCCACCCGGCCTCCCGCATGCCCACTATACGCCCTCGCTCAAAGTCCGTCAACTGCACATACGGTTCACGTCCATGCTGTCGCGGCATGCTACCAGTGTTAAAGACTGCGATGGAGCTCCGTATGCCACGGCAAACTGGCTGACACTGACGGCGGCGGTGCACAAATGCTGCGCAGCTAGCGCCATTCGACGGCCAACACCGCGGTTCCTGGTGTGTCCGCTGTGCCGTGCGTGTGATCATTGCTTGTACAGCCCTCTCGCAGTGTCCGGAGCAAGTATGGTGGGTCTGACACACCGGTGTCAATGTGTTCTTTTTTCCATTTCGAGGAGTGTATAGGTAATTTATAACTGTATCGTATAAGCTGGCTGAACTATGCTGAATTATAGTTCACTGCCGTTGGGGAAAAGTTGCCATTGACATCTAGTGATGAACAGGAGGTAGGCGTACGACCACCTGACTGCTAACATGAGAAACTACTACTGGTCTTCCCCTCCCCCCACCCACCAATTGCCATATAATACTTTCTAGCAGTGAACAGTGGACATTTTTGAGGCCACCTGTGCGAATTACCATTACCGGGAGACCGGCACAAGCACCTGCCGTCATCTAAAACGACCTGTGATGCAGGAGTATCAGGTACGAAGCTAAAAAGAAGAGATTTTATGGTACTGACAGGGGAAGTTCCCCATCGCACCCCCATCAGATATTGTGGTAATATGGCCCAGTGGACATCCTGTCAAAAACTGGTCACAGACCAGGCTTGAAAACAGGAAGGAGGTGCACTGAACTGCGAAAAAAGTAGAAAAATAGAAACATTGAACGGTCCAAGCTGAAGATTTGCAGCATAGAGCGAAGTCGAGTATCTACGGCGTCGTGGTTGTGTGGTCAGGCTGCTGCACTGCTTACTGAGAGATCCGTGTTCAATTCTCGCTCGTGCCCCATACATTTTTTCCCACAAAATTATGAACTGTTCTGCCGGTCATTGACGTGTCTGTTCGTTGTATTCAGATTTGTGTCTGTGTCGTGGTGCAACGTCCGTTTCCAACAGCGATGTGTAAGGAATGGACTTCCATAAGCACGTAACCCCTACTCGTTCTAGACAAGTACCACACGTTAAGACTCTAGCTTCCGGTTTTGCAAGTTTTTTTCTCTTGTATTCCTTTGTTGCAACATGGTTTATACCAGTTTATTTGTTCTTTTCATTTCTGTAAGACGTCTATGCAGCATCTCACCTGCCCTCACTATTTATACCATTTACTTGTCACGGTAATATATTGTTACCATATGACAGAGGTTGAAAATACCGCTTCAGTTGTAAATTACTTTATTTTCACACGACCGGTTTCGGACTGTTATAAGCCCATCCTCAGGTGTCGTAGCTGTGCTTTGGTCCCCGAGCGCCGAATGTACCAGGTGCGGTGTGCTGCCGATGAGCGCAGAACGGAATATGACTCATATTCTATAACCAATGAACAGTATGACAGTTTCCAAGACCACAGAAGGAGAACAGACACGTCAAATGTCCGGGCGGAAAGTTGATAATTTTTTGCGGAAATAGTGGGGTGCGAGGGAGGTTTCAACAGGGATGTCCCCCTTTGCAATCCTGCACCAGGACCACGCAATCACGACGTCGTGGTTCTTGTAATTTGCTCGATGTTGCACATCCTGAGGTTAGACCTTTAACTGTTTCTATTTTGTTCTTCTTTTGACATTTCTGTACACCTTAGCCCTGATTTCATGTGTGACCCGTGTTCAGTTTCTGACGGACTATTCACTGGGTTATGGTATCACAAAATCTGAGGGGAGTGCGATGGGCAGTTTTCCTTGTGAACTAATGTTTAAAACTTGGGAAGGGAAATGTGGGAAAAGGTCACACATAAAAGTTTGCTCGCTCGGGTCTGCCACTGAACCGGGGCAATCGGCAAGTAATCTTGGTTCGCACCGGATTTCCTTGTAGTCAGGTGGATTCAGTGTACTATCGCTGCCATCAGGTAGTGGACAAGTTGGGTGGTAGCTCACAGATCTAGTCATTACCAAAACATATCTCTCCAAATGACGGGAAAATATGAGACACGTAACACCCAATCCTGAGAATTTTCTTAGCGTGCACTGCCTGAGTGTCTGCAGTTGTATGAAAGCAATTATGCGGAGTTACCAAATATTGTTCCCCGAATTTTAGTCGTAAATTTACATAGTGGCCCGTGAAAAAAATTACCGCTATGCCAGACAAGTCATTCGGATTCTGCTACATGTGGGAAGCTGTGATAGGTCAATAATTTAATACCAATTATATGTAAAAAATCAAGTTATAGATGGAAGTTTAGAAGTATCTGTATTACCAAACGGATAAGAGAGTCACCAAATTCGTGGTAACAAGTTGCGTATCTAACGGCTTCTAGGGGCAACAATAATCTGATTTTCTCTATTTAATTTAACTGAAGACATCGGCTGTAAACAACTAGAAGAGACAGTCTATGAGACACGTAATTATTGCATGTAAGACACTATAGGTTGTAACCCTACGCTACTACGTACGATACTTATTAAAGCCTGTACTATGGTAAGTTGACGGGCTTCACCTTATAAGAAAGGATTTAGGGGTAGATATTGACCGCGTGTACCCGAATGGAGGCAAAATCAGACTTTCACCCACTCAGTAACAACAATGATGCGTCAAGCAAATCTGAAGTGCAACTACACGTTAGGACGGACAAGAAACGACACAGCAGATGCTACCAAATTGTTAATAATACGGTCGCCAGCCTAATTAGGCATTAACTGAGTTTCTTCCCAGTACAAGTTGATGTACGTTCATACAAAACAACACGTAATAGTACTGCATAATATGGTAAATTTTAGAACCAGAAAATCTACTGAACTAATAATTTCACTTGCTATACTAATATGGACAAGCCAAAAATACACAACAATACACTATAATGTTTACTACAAATTTCGTACTGTCTATTGATCTGATTAAAATCGGGCATAGGTTACCCTAGAAATAGCACTTTCGAAACACACATACAATGTCAATTTTGAAAAAGGTAAAACACTAATAAATTTTGGTTTTATATTGACTTTAAATTTGCTGGTCAAATCTGTTCCGTACACTTCCGAATTTGAATGAATAGAAAAGAAAAAAAGGGGGGGGGGGAGACCCTGAAACTATTATGATCACTGTATTGAAAATATTGATTAAAGGATTCATTAAGCACTCAAGATTTCCAATAGGTGAGTTACTACTCTTTTTAGCCTATTTCCTGCTCATTTAATTACCATTTTATCTGCCTCAAATAATTAAACTTCATTACTAAACCAATTTCAACATTATCTTCCAACTTTGCCAGACCTATATATTCATTAACAACAAAGTTCTTTAAACATCATTCTAACATAGATAGGTCTGCAGGTAAGTATTATTAACATAAAGTTTAAATCTTCATTTCGGGACACTCGGATTGCACAACATGTGGAAAGGACCCTGTCTAGGTTAGTGATGAGGATAATTAAATGATAGGACAGTTCTGGTAAAAGTTAAATTATTATTGAACAGTCAGGAACAAAAGTAACACTGGTCCACACGAATACAGTACTAAAAGTTTCAACCTGTTCGTATCGATGCGGCGGTCGGCGGGCGGCGAGATGGCGAGGCGCAAAGCACACATACAATCACAGCTATGGCTCTTGATGTATCGGCACTTTACTTCTTCGTAGCGTCGCAATATTTTTCCATTTAGTGCCTATTGAATATTGCCATGCTGTATAGGCGTCGGAAACGGCACATCCGAGGCTCAACGAAATCACGTTTTCCAGGAGAGCCTCCTCGATCCAGAACTTGTTTCTCAGACCGATGCCCAACTCCGACTACTACTGCTGAGCCCGTTATGCCGTGCCGCGCCCGTGTGCATTGTCCCGCGCTCGCCTGCCATCCACCTATTACCGCTCCCCTACAGACAGGGTATTCACCAAAGGTTTTACATTCTACATATCCTAATACATTGCCTACGTATGGACCAGGCGCACAATTACAACTTTAACATCTTACAACAGTTTCAACATTTCTTACATTTCCATTTTGTCTTAATATTGCTTGCAATTTGACATAAACATTAATATTCACGTCGAAAATTGTTTACAGTTTCTTTAACATAATGACATGAAAAGAAAAAGAAATGAAATCAGAACATCGATTACACTAATTTAACGAAAATCAGAAGAAAAAAATTATTATATGTACAGTTGTTGTTGTTACAAGGTGATGCGCTTCACTCATATTGTTTCATAGTTCCATGACAAACTGATAAATGGCAGTCTATCTATAATTTCAGATTCTTTTCACATCTTTGTCAAGATGTATGCGTGTAAACAGTGATAAGAGCCAAAACTATGGGTGCCTGTACAACCAAGGCGTACAGCGTTCGTTCCAAAAAGAAGAAATCCTGTTGAAGAACGATTTATGTTAATCCTGGGTTGTTGTGGAAAACTACGACTTACATAATACAGATACGAAATCGTCTCCTGAGCGCGAAACCGCTCCCAAAGTTGTTCCTAATATGGTGCAGCAGGTAGACATTCTCACGATGTGCCTCTTCCCATAGTTTACGTGATCCTAGAAAAGTTAACGCCGGTCCTTTACATTGCATATACTCTTCAGTAAGATGCTGGGTCAAATTAAAGTCTTATTGCGTTGTATCATAGATTACTTTTTCAGGTTTCTGTACTTTATTCTAGCAAATGCTGTCAGTGGAAATCTTTGTATCAAACGCTATTAGCATCACAATCTGCAACAATTCCGATCTTTTAAATATGTGATTTTCAGTGATTTTGCGGTAATGTTTCGTTAATTGGCTTTGCAAGTAAACAGCGGTAACTCAATGGTAACCAACGTTAATTGTACTCAGTTTACAAGTAAAGAATATTACGAACACATTGTCGAATTTTTAAGAATAGATATTTTGTGTAATTTACCATTGTAAAATGATGTCGATACTGCAGTTATATTAAAGAAAACCGAAATCGTATTGTATATGCTTGAAACATCTTCTTTAAAAGATTTTAATCAAACATTACTATTCAAATCCTCAAATCAACCATTTCCTCCCTTAGATTGTTTATAGCGGTTGTCTACAATTATTGCCAGAATTTAAAAAATATATATATAATACTTCTATAATCGACTGATAAAGAACTGGAATCTTGCGTCAAAGATTTGACACGTAAGACAAGTAATAACATTATACGCAGTTTACACATGTTGAAAAAGAGCAACTGAGAACGCGCAAATTATCCAAAATGTATTTATCAAATACTTTACAATGAGAGTACTTACCGATATACAACGAACCACAAACGTAATATCATACTTTTCCAAACTTTTTCTCCCTTATCGCCTCTCAAAACAGTGAAAGGAAAACAGTTTATCAGTCACTAAATGTATGTTGTTCGTGCGGTAAAACTTAAGCAACCGTCTTCATTATTTCTTTAATAGCTCTTCTACGCAATTCCTATTTTACAAACAGTATCCAAATTCACTACCCCTGATCTGTTACTTGCCGTATCCCTAGTGGCGAATGCGGGCAGCGGGAAGAGTGGAGTGGGTTTGCTAGGGCCAGAAGTGGGAAGCGGAGGGGAAAAAGTTCAGCCAATATGTGTTGTAAGTATCCAAAGTAGGTAACACAAAACTGTGTTTTGAGCTTCCACGAGCTCTAGGGAACCGACTTGCTATTGCAACCTAGAGCAGAAGGTAACATGTGCGACGGGCCAGATATGTAATTTTCCGCACGACTGCCAGGCTTACCAACTTCACTTGGTGTAGAACATGGCAACACCTGCCAATACAGAATATTGAGCACACTCTCACCATGGCGTATTAAACTGATAGTTCGGTAATATTCACACCCAGCTGTCAGAACCTGCTTTCTTTGGATTTGTAATCATCACATGCTTTTCCTGTGCCTGGCTCTCCCTAGGTTACCAGCTCTGAGGGCATATTTATCAGTATCCATTTTATATTTTACAAAATAAGAATTAATGATATTGTCTCCATCTTTTCTACATCCAGTAAAACTATTTACTTTTACCTGTTCGCAGATGAAATAAACGCACACATAAATAGTTAATAAATACAACCAGACTTAATTCCTGCACAGTCAATCGAAAGTAAGTGCTATATAGATGCTGCTGTCTCCAGTGGAGTAGATGGTACATATCGTGAGACGCATATTGTTTAAAGTCGGTGCCTCAGTTGATTGGGTGGGACCTTTCTCAGAAGTGTTCTGGCGTTGCCACGTGGCTAAACGCTGTCTAAAATGAGTTGGGCATGCACTAACAGAAGTTTCTCTTTCTATTATTTTCCTGAGAATTGAAAATATTGTGCCAAATTCATTTTTCTTTAATTTGTAAAACATCTTCATTGATAAAAGGTGGTGGAGAGGAGGACCAGTATTACCAGCACATTATTGTTGTGCCTCCCATGTGGCTACCAGATTACCATTTATGTCCCTTGCACATCATGGTTAGATCGATGGTTACTTGATGGCAGAACGAATGAAGCTCGAAGCCTCTAGCCACCATCTCTGTTGAACTTGTATTACTCTTATAAATCTCATTTGATTCCTGGACTTAACACTGTAATAATATCCCAGACATTGTCAAAAATTCGGGTATAATTAAAATCCAAATGCTGCCCACTATCGTCCTGTAGTTGTACTACCAGAGGTTACGTCATTTTACATATGTGGGACCTTTGTGCTCCTTAATACCCCATTTTATTGTCCTCCCAGTTTCATTTACGTAACTTGACCACAAACACGTCACTTCGTACACATCCGCAATGTGGAGGTGATCTAATGCCTCCGCTGTAGATCGGAAAAAGCTTTCTGTTTTGTACTGCCGGAAAAATGAAATCTGTGTACCATTTTGTTCGAAGAATTTAGAAGTGCACTCTGTTCCTCGTCCATGACTGTCATTCTTTCTTAGTGAGGAAGATATTCCTTCTTGTTCTAGTCTTAGTACAATGCCCTTCTTTCGGAACTTTTTAAAATTAAGCATACCGGTATCCGAGAGATTTTATCCTTCTTTCTTTCATTTTCTTTGTTTTTTGTTTTTGAGCGGTGGAGACTCTTAAAATAAAATGCTGTAAAGACGGAGCAAAATTAATGAAGTCTAAAATCTGCCAGTTCTTTTAAGTGGACACGTAAACTAGTTAAGAAATAACGGGTAGCCACTGTAAGGAAAACATATTAAGCATTAAAACAAATGAATAAATCTTCCGATATACATAATTCGATATCTTACGTATTAATTATTCCCTAATCAATTTTGTTGTGAGGTTGCAATGTTGCCCTTCTAAGCCCCAAGTGACCTTTTCTCTGAAAAAGCCATTAGTCTTTTTGTCCCTAAGAGACGATAACCTCTTTCAAGTACGAGTAGTTAAGATACTAAATAATCAGTTAATCGAATCACGGTACACTCCTTATGATGGTTCATGAGTTTTGCTCTTATCACTAATAACTAACGTATTTCATGGAGTAAAAAAAGGGAAGTAAGCAAGTTTTTACTAGGTTCAGTGGGTAGTGCCTTTCTGTATCCGTGATTTATTGAAGTTCACATAACTTTTTTTTGACCTCAGTCTTCTGACTGGTTTGATGGGACCCGTCAAAAACATCTCTCCTGCGCCAACGTCTTCGTCTCGGAGTAACACTTACAACCTATGTCCTCAATTATTTGCTGGACGTATTCCAATCTCTGTCGACCTCAACAATTTTTATCCTCTACAGTTCCCTCGAGTACCACGGAAGTTGTTTCCTGATCTCTTAACTGATGTCCTACCATCCTGTGCCTTCTTCTAGTCAGCGTTTTCCATGTTTACCTTTCAGAACCAATTCTGCGGAGAACCTTCTCATTCCTTACTTTAACAGTCCACCTAATTTCACACATTCTTCGACAGCGCTACATCTCCGATGCTTTGAGTCTCTTTTTTTCTGGTTTTCCCAGAGTTCATGTTACGGTGCCATACAGTGCTGTGCTCCAAATGTACATTCTCGGAATTTTTTTCGTAAAGTTAAAGTCTATGTTTCATACTAGTACACGTTTCTTGGCCTGGAGTGCTGTTTTTTGAAGTGCTGTTGTGTTTTTATGTTCTCCTTCCTCTGTTCAATATGGTTCAAATGGCTCTGAGCACTATGGGACTTAACATCTAAGGTCATCAGTCCCATAGAACTTAAAACTACTTAAACCTAAGTAACCTAAGGACATCACACACATCCATGCCCGATGGAGGAATGGAAACTGCGGCCGTAGCGGTCGCGCGATTCCAGAATGAAGCGCCTAGAACCACTCGGCCACCAACGGCCGGCCTTGCTCTGCCATTATGAGTTATTTTGATGCCTAGGTAACACAATTCCTTAACGTAACCTACTTCGTGAACACCAATTTTTATGTTTAGTTTGTGAGTTCTGTCTGTTCTCATTACTGCTACTTCTCATTTCTTTCATCTTTCTTCGATTCATACTCAGTCCGTATTCAGTACTGATTGGACTGTCCATTCCATATAGCGGATCCTGTAATTGTTCTTCATTTTCACTGAGCATAGCAATGTCAACAGCGTATCTTGTCACTGATATCGTTTCATTTTAAATTTTAGTTCCACTCATGAACCTCTCTTTTATTTCCGTCACTCCTTCTTTGATGTATACACTGAACGGTAGTGACGAAAGACTACATCCCTGTCTTACACTCTTTTTAATAGAACCACTTCGTACTTGGTATTCCACTCTTATTATTCGCTCTTGATTCTTGTACATATTGTATTTTACCCGTCTGTCCCTATAGCTTACCCCTATTTTTCCCAGAATTTAAAACATTTTACAGCATTTCTCATTGTCGAACGATTACTCCAGGTCGACAGATTCTATGATCGTGTCTTAATTTTTATTCAGTATGGTTTCTATTATTAACCGCAAAGTCGGAATTGTCTCTCTTGTGTCTTTACCTTAATTAAAGCCGAACTGATCATCGTCTAACAAATCCTCAATTTTCTTTTCCATTCTTCTGTTTCTTATCAGAACCTTGGATGCATGAACAGTCAAGCTGATTGCACTATAGTTCTCTTATTTGTCGTTTCTTGACATACTGTGGCCGTAAATACGAGAGGCATGTAACGAGATTATTCATTTGCTCATATATAACGGCATAGACTCTGTGGCCTAGCAGCCACATCGTAGCATTTGCTTAGATTTTGGGTTAGAATCTGAAATCTGTCGCAAAGACACTTTCGGCGGCCACGTGTGCACTTGAGGATATGTTGATGAACGCAACCATTCTTGTACAGTGTTCCCACACTACTGGGACATTACGACACAGGCAAAGATTTTCGCAGGTGTCAAGGATATTACATTTTCTGCTGTTTTCTGAAGTGAGTAGGTTTATGTCCGCAGGACGCTGATTAGTTGGGAAAGTATCATTTACCAATTTATAACACAGTTCAGAAGTGTCTGCTGTCAGGGCTTGATTATTGATGTTCCCCTACCTATTTCTAATTCGGGCTAGGAACTTGTGTACTGAGGGTCGACCTAGCAAGTCGACATACGGTCTTCGAGCCGTCCTTGTGTATCCGTAGCTGTTTGAAGGACATCACTTCTGTTGAGGTATTACTCTTTAAGGAAGGACACCTGAATCAAGCCACCGCTACAAGGGCTTGCTCGGACTTTGGCGGTAAATTCCCAATAGTGCAGCGTTCATTCATCCGGGTTGCTGGTCTGCATGGTGGCTATGGAGTAAACCAGTAGCGCCCCGGACTTAGGTTTAAAATCGACAAGTTGGGGACCACTAAGAGCCTTCTGCAAAAAGACGGTCGCTGCTCTTACTTGAAGGATTCCGTGCTTCCACAGCAACCATACTAATTGTGAGGTTGATATACCCATAAGTTTCGGCATATTTAGCAATTTTGCAACATACGAGGCCTTAGAGAGGATGAAGATGTTTGTTAGGGTAAATTATTGCTGAATATCAAGTCGCCGAGAGGCATGGTTTCTGCTGACACCCTCTATGGTAACGATGAGTTTCCTGCAGTTTCGTGCCAGAATTTGTTGCGGGCACACAGTGACGTGAAAACCAAGGATCTTATTGCCTCGTCCCACACGATAGCACTGTCGGTCGACGATGTCCTGGTAGAGTCAACACAGTTTTACGTTTGTCGATGATTGCGTCAGAGGCGCCTTCATACAGTTGTAATGTGGTTCAAATCAAATCAGTATCGAAATCGTGCTTCATGAATACACCAATGTCATTTGCACAGGCTATTTATTTGAGGGCAGAGTTGAGTACCTACATATAATTATCCATGTAGCCCATAACCCTCAGAAATGGATCTACAGCCATGATGTACAAAATTGTCGATAATGGGCAGCCCTGCCGAACAGACCGACGCACTGCAATAGTTTTTGTTTCCCAACCATTGGTCATCACCACAAACATGGCTCCTGTCAGAAAGTTCTGAATAATGTTGGTGAACTGAGAACTGAATCCCGTTTTACTCATCACGATTAGTAAATTCAAAAAATGGTTCAAATGCATCTGAGCGCTATGGGACTTAGCATCTGAGGTCATCAGCCACCTAGAACTTAGAACTACTTAAACCTAACTAACCTAAGGACATCACACACACCCATGCCCGAGGCAGGATTAGAACCTGCGACCGCAGCAGTGGCGCGGTTGTGAACTGAAGCGCCTAGAACCGTTCGGCAACCACGGCCGGCAGTAATAAATTGGCGTGGCTTATGCGGTCGAAAGCGGTTGCGAAGTCGATTGGAAAAATTCCCGGCAAAAGCATATTAATTGCAATGTGAGAGGCTTTGATGCTACAGGCAGAGGCCAAAGGAAAATGTTACATCGAGTGACTTCACATGACAGGAATAGACTGTTTATCTTGTCCATAACCTTTTTCATCTTCCGTGCAGATCTTGCAGCAAGTTTATAATAAATGTGAAACTGGCATTGTAGGTACGGGTAATCAGTGTTTCGTGTTCGCCCGGATAGCCGCACGGTCTATCGCGCTACTTCCCGAGCGGGAAACGCACCGGTTCCCAGCACGAATCCGCCGGCTTATTTGAGTCGATGTCCGGTGTGCCGGCCAGCCGGTGGATGGTTCTTAAGGCTGTGACTCTTGAAATTTTGCCGGTGTATCGAACATTCCATAAGATTTCGGGATTGCAGCCGGATCTCATCGACTTCTTTCCACGATATTTCGGCTGCCAACCTTACAGCCATCTTCAGGCGAGTGTTTGACACTGGAGATTGCTAGTGCAAGTCGCTCTATTTATACTTAAAAGTGCCGCAGGCGCGCATGCGCAAGTTACCGTAGCATGCGCGCCACCTGTCGATTCCAAGGCCCTCTACAATATTACTGCATCTATGGAGCGCCAACAAATGCATGAAAAAAGTAAAACATGCACACAGATGTGTCCAAAACATTAAAAGGAAAATTTCAATATTAAATTCAAAATTACTTGTCGCTCGACATGTCAGAAGCCATAAAAAGTTTTCTTTTGGTTGAAATTAAAGAAATCAACGGGCCCCAGGCCTTATTCAATAAAAAGCCGCCATCACGATTAATGAGATTTTCCGCTAATCGTATTTCGACGGATTCCTTCACAACTGAATCCCAGAAGGATCTCGATGGGGCCAAGATTTTCGTGGCCGAATAATCCATAGTATGTCCTGTGGATATACAATGTTCGGCTATGGCCGACTTACTGGGCTGTAAAAGGCGAGTGTGGCGCTCATGTTCAACGCAGCGGTCGTGTACTGTGCGTGTGGTTTGACCAATGTAGGCTTTCCCACACTCGCAAGGTATTTTATAAATTCCAGCCTTCCGTAATCCCAGATCATCCTTGGCTGAGCCCAGAAGAGCACGAGTCTTTGTAGGTGGCCGGAAGATTGCTTTCACACGATGTTTCTTTAAAATTCTGCCTACTTTCGATGAAATGTTCCCGACATATGGGAGAAATGCTCTGGACTTAAACACCTCCTTATCCTCTTGATCTTGTGGGTGGTCACGATTTTTCCTCCTTAAAGCAGTACTGACCTGATGTGCAGAATATCCATTATGTTGAAATACCGATTTCAAGTGCTCTAATTCGTCTGCAAGGCTGTCTTTATCAGACACGACATGTGCCCTATGCACCAACGTTCGAAGAACACCCATAGTTTGTGACGGGTGATGACAGCTTGACGCCTGTAGGTACAGATCCGTATGCGTGGGTTTCCGATAGACAGAATGCCCCAATGACCCATCCACCCTGCGTTTAACCATGACGTCCAGAAATGGTAGGCAACCATCCTTTTCAACTTCCATCGTAAACTGAATGTTTGTGTGGATGGAATTCAGATGTTGTAAAAACCTTGAAAGCTCTTCTTCACCGTGAGGCCACACTACAAAGGTATCGTCCACGTACCGCCAGAAGACTGTTGGTTTCAACATCGCCGAATCGAGAGCCCTCTCCTCAAAGTCTTCCATATAAAAGTTGGCTACCAGAGGGGACAGAGGACTGCCCATGGCAACACCGTCAAGTTGCTCAAAATATTCATTATTAAATAGAAAGTAAGTAGAGGACAGGGCATGGTGAAACAGCGCCGTTATATCGGCCGTAAACTTATTGCCGATAAGTGACAATGAATCCAAAAGAGGGACCCTCGTGAAGAGTGAAACGACATCGAAACTTACTAACAAGTCCGAATGGAAAGGGCTGCGCTGCGTAAGTTACGGGAAGATCCTCAGACGGTGGTCCTTCCGGCGGATAAGGGGAATGCTACTGTGCTGTTGCCACGTGATATGTATGATCAGAAGATATATAGTTTGCTGAGTGAGACAACGTACAGGAAGCTTGATAAAGACCCTACTCGGAAAGTAGAAAGGAAAACGTCAGAGTTGCTAAACTCCTCTTCTCTGCCGCAAGAAGTTGTGAAAAGATTGAGACCTCACAGTTCTATTCCACCTAGGTTATATGGTCTTCCAAAGATCCATAAGGATAATGTGCCCTTACGCCCCATAGTGAGCAATATCGGTGCTCCAACATATGATTTATCTAGTCATTTGGCATCGCTACTGAGACCTTTCGTAGGCAAATGTACGCACCATATTCGTAACTCTGCGGACTTTATCAATAGACTGAGAACACTACAGCTGAAGGATTCGGACTTGTTAGTAAGTTTCGATGTCGTTTCACTCTTCACGAGGGTCCCTCTTTTGGATTCATTGTCACTTATCGGCAATAAGTTTACGGCCGATATAACGGCGCTGTTTCACCATGCCCTGTCCTCTACTTACTTTCTATTTAATAATGAATATTTTGAGCAACTTGACGGTGTTGCCATGGGCAGTCCTCTGTCCCCTCTGGTAGCCAACTTTTATATGGAAGACTTTGAGGAGAGGGCTCTCGATTCGGCGATGTTGAAACCAACAGTCTTCTGGCGGTACGTGGACGATACCTTTGTAGTGTGGCCTCACGGTGAAGAAGAGCTTTCAAGGTTTTTACAACATCTGAATTCCATCCACACAAACATTCAGTTTACGATGGAAGTTGAAAAGGATGGTTGCCTACCATTTCTGGACGTCATGGTTAAACGCAGGGTGGATGGGTCATTGGGGCATTCTGTCTATCGGAAACCCACGCATACGGATCTGTACCTACAGGCGTCAAGCTGTCATCACCCGTCACAAACTATGGGTGTTCTTCGAACGTTGGTGCATAGGGCACATGTCGTGTCTGATAAAGACAGCCTTGCAGACGAATTAGAGCACTTGAAATCGGTATTTCAACATAATGGATATTCTGCACATCAGGTCAGTACTGCTTTAAGGAGGAAAAATCGTGACCACCCACAAGATCAAGAGGATAAGGAGGTGTTTAAGTCCAGAGCATTTCTCCCATATGTCGGGAACATTTCATCGAAAGTAGGCAGAATTTTAAAGAAACATCGTGTGAAAGCAATCTTCCGGCCACCTACAAAGACTCGTGCTCTTCTGGGCTCAGCCAAGGATGATCTGGGATTACGGAAGGCTGGAATTTATAAAATACCTTGCGAGTGTGGGAAAGCCTACATTGGTCAAACCACACGCACAGTACACGACCGCTGCGTTGAACATGAGCGCCACACTCGCCTTTTACAGCCCAGTAAGTCGGCCATAGCCGAACATTGTATATCCACAGGACATACTATGGATTATTCGGCCACGAAAATCTTGGCCCCATCGAGATCCTTCTGGGATTCAGTTGTGAAGGAATCCGTCGAAATACGATTAGCGGAAAATCTCATTAATCGTGATGGCGGCTTTTTATTGAATAAGGCCTGGGACCCGTTGATTTCTTTAATTTCAACCAAAAGAAAACTTTTTATGGCTTCTGACATGTCGAGCGACAAGTAATTTTAAATTTAATATTGAAATTTTCCTTTTAATGTTTTGGACACATCTGTGTGCATGTTTTACTTTTTTCATGCATTTGTTGGCGCTCCATAGATGCAGTAATATTGTAGAGGGCCTTGGAGTCGACAGGTGGCGCGCATGCTACGGTAACTTGCGCATGCGCGCCTGCGGCACTTTTAAGTATAAATAGAGCGACTTGCACTAGCAATCTCCAGTGTCAAACACTCGCCTGAAGATGGCTGTAAGGTTGGCAGCCGAAATATCGTGGAAAGAAGTCGATGAGATCCGGCTGCAATCCCAAAATCTTATGGAATGTTCTTAAGGCTGTTTTCCATATACCTCGGCGAATGCGTGCTGATTCCCCATATGCCACCTTAGTTACACTGTGTGGGCGATTGCTGCGCAAACCCGTTTCCACGTACGCGCACACCATAATCACTCTACCACGCAAATATTTGGGGCTACACTCGCCTGGTATGAGATGTTCTGGGGTGTTCCACTGGGGACCGAACCGCCGAATAACCCTGGATTCGGTGCGGATCGGCGGTGGCGTGGTTGGACTGCTGTGGCCTGTTGTGGGGTTGTGAACCACTGAGGGCTATGGCGGGACGAAGCCTCTCCGTTGTTTCTAAGTCCCCGGTTTAATACATACGTACGTCAGGGTATGCTTCAATAAGTCAGGGTCCGATCCCAAGCTGAGGCGGATCGAGAAAATAGTGTTTATTACTGATGGTATTTGAGCTGTCTCGTGGGAAGCGACATCTAACTACCTACTACTGTTGGTGCATTTTTCACACAATGTGTCAGAGTAGGTGAGATGTGCTTCGTACACTCTTCAGTCCGTTACCCTATAAACGTTTATCATGTTTTATTACTACATTTTGAAACGATAGCACTCACTTTTTATGCCCTGCAGTCTTTTTCTGAATTAACAAAAGTTACTGCGAGAAATTAAGGTCATTCTGACAGTGAAAACAAGTCACGCGGTGCCGCATGATCATGTGTCTAGGAACAAATATTCGCTTGATATTTAAAAGTGTTACAATCGAAACAAGCTTGTCAAAATTGTTCTTAATAATCTATCTCCAACGTTATTAATCTAGTAAAACTGATTATGAGAACGTGAAATCAAATTACGCACAAGTATTATCAAGAAACAGCTACTAGCTAAACACATTTTGTAATAGAAATTATTGGAAAATAACAAATTTCCATTTTTACGGCAGGTAAAATTGTGAATGTATTAGAGCAACTTATTTCATCTACAAGTATCACATGTCCAGCGGTAAAAGACTTCTTGCATTCTGAAGTACAGAATGGCGCACGACCCAGAAAGTGTGGATTTACTGTCCGTGTGTTACATAACTAGTGCTAAAAAAATGTAGTCTCTTACTCAACATAAAATTCAATATCTGAAGAATTAACGAAATATTCCAAACAATTTTGTTATAGTAAACAGCACTTAAATACTGTGCATAACACGAAATGTTTACAAATGCTGCTCAAAGGACATATCAAATAATAACAAAAGCCGTAAATACGGCAAAAACTGCTTATGGAGGCCTGTAATGCGCATTACTTCATGTGACTCTAAAATCAATCACAACACTGAAGTACCGACCAAAGAACATCGTGTTTTCCTTGGTACACTACCCTGTAGGTACAACCGTGTGCCATACAGTCAGATATTCGAAAAACGAATATAGCGAAGGCTCATACGGAGGATTCCGTTCGAGCTGTCGATAAGTCAGGTTTGGAGAGATATCTGTATTACAGAGCCGGCTTCGGCAGGTTATGTTGTAGCTTGGTAATGTCTGGTCACCAGTCTGTGAAGCAGTGGTGTGGAATAAGTTCCAAACCGCTCCGAAGCATCTCACTGAGCAGTGGCTTGCCACACTTTTGAACGTGGTGTGACCCTCAGATCGTCTCATCTTTGTCTACCATATTATATCAAACAAATTTCGTTACCATTGTTTTCTGTGTGTAAAACAAACTATATTTTTAAAATGGTTCAAATGGTTCAAATGGCTCTGAGCACTATGGGACTCAACTGCTTTGGTCATCAGTCCCCTAGAACTTAGAACTACTTAAACCTAACTAACCTAAGGACATCACACACACCCATGCCCGACGCAGGATTCGAACCTGCGACCGTAGCAGTCGCACGGTTCCGGACTGCGCGCCTAGAACCGCGAGACCACCGCGGCCGGCTATTTTTAAAATCAGAGTAGAATATCGGACGTGAAATCAGTATCTTTACAAGCATGCATCGTTGTAGAACTACAGTCATAAAAAGGCAAACCAACCACATACGACAATATGGAAGAACTGCATGTGTCCGTACTGACTCAAGCGCACTTGGGCGAAACTGGTTATGCAGAAGAGTCATCTGTCATCTAAGCTAAATTCTCACAGCTATTATACTATCACAAAGGCAATTTTTCTAGAGTTTCTGAATTAAGTTTAAGTCTGTTGACAAGTTACTGCCTTGAATTAATTGCAAATTAAGTATTCCGTCTGTGATTAATTAAAGCTCAATAAATTCTTTGCACAAGAGTAAGCGAACTGATAATTTGAGACTATTTGTTGGCAGAATGAAGAACAACTTGTGAAGATTTACTTCAGTGGAAGTGATAGTACGAAAGACGGCGTGACTATACAGCAGGAAACTTTGTAGAGCTGATTTTCTGCGTTCTGGAGTCGGATGCAAGCCTCTCCGTTCAAGGGGTATACGCCGAGGACATTGAAACTTCAGTCTTTATTCTTCTCGCATTAGATCCGTCGGAATCTGTCCTCATGCAATGACAGTATCCCAATGAGAAATGTCAGGTTGTCCTATAAATTTCCGTAATTCAAGACAAGAGAATAAATGGCCCCTTTTAATAGTGGTAATCGCAAGCAGGCTCGTCCACCCAATTAGTTCACATCAATTTTCAAAGGACTTAAGCGATACCGTAATGCTGCTCGTGTGAAATCAAAGACTCGTTGAAAATCGATAAATAAAGATAACTTCTGTTTCAGAGTCTATCGCTACGTTTTCTAGACAACATTTTCCTGTTACTGAAGTTAAGACTAATTAATTCTCTAGTTAACATGACATGAACTTTGCCCAATAATAATTTATGTAATGGCGGCCTTTCGCAACATACCGCAATGCAAAGACTCTCACTATCAGAAAACTAGAGTACCTCGTACGCTGGTTCGATTACATGTGAGTGCTAATTGCCGGCTTAAGAGTAATACAGACGTGAAAAAAACAAGAATTATTAGTGTAAAACAAAATTTTGAAAAACACAGGCCTCAGTCGCGAACACAATCAATTTGTAACCTAGGTTTCGGTGTCACAAGGGACACCTTCTTCCGACAAAATTAAAACTAAATGTTACAGCTTAACGTACCAAAAAATACGAAAGATGCGGTCATACCTGACAGTGTCAGACAGAATTAATTCTGACTATCTGACGCTGTCAGGTAAGACCGCAGTTTTCGTATTTTTTGGTACGTTATGCTGTAACATTTAGTTTTAATTTTGTCGGAAGAAGGTGTTCCCTATGACACCGAAACCTAGGTTATAAATTGATTGTGTTCGCGACTGAGGGCTGAGTTTTTCATAATTTTGTATTACACAACAGTCGCCGATTGCCAGCCATGTTAAAAACCTTAATTATCAATGTCTCAGAGCGCTGAAGGCGTTCCGAGGCGAATATCGCTGCTTGCTGCTTGCGGGAAACTAGCTATTTTCTGAATATATTCTCGCACTGCTGACAGTACGAACAATATTCTACATTATTGTAACGTAAGATTCGTATTCGAGACGGATTACGTTAGAATACGTTTCTGTGTAATGAGTACCAGCTTAATCTTAGTAATTAAATTAGCCAAGCATATAGTAGCGTTCAGTAATTAACTCTCCTAATATAAACTGAAATGCAGGAAAAACAGCCGAAGAAGAAACTCGAGGTACATTTAGCATCAATAAGTGCCGATAGGTGCATAAAGGAAGAAACAGGGTTGGGTATTAACAAACTGCAAATGTTTTTCTCCCTGAATTACGTGGTTGCTGACATTGCCATCGTGTTGTATCTCTATTTAAGGTAGGTGATCGTTAACGGTTTGTACAGAAGGAGGATTTTTACAAAATAGGTGAGACGGAGACGGCCTGTACAGGGTAGTCAGAAACACTCTTCAGAGCTTGTAAGGATGTTGCAGGATAGGTTGTGCTGAGAAATAACTGTTAAGAAACAAGTAGATAGGTTGCGCCATGTCCGAATTGTTTAGCACTGAACTAGCCGTCTGCTCATCGCGAATGGAAATTCAAGCAGTATCGCAGAGACAGTGTCGCCAAATGCGTTCTTCGTTTGTTTTCCTCAAACCAAAGAAACGTAGCTTTTGCTCACCTAGTTTAAATTTATCACTTCCGAAAAAGGCACATTTTAACTGATAACGACAGCATCAACAAGTGCAAGCGCATGTGCTCATATTTACGCGCACAGCTACCGGATTGGCTAACTTCAATGCTAAATAAATTGTACATGACGCAATGCATCGACTTCTTCGGCACAACCGCTCCTGCAGCACCATTAAAAGCTTTCCAGAACGGTTTCTGACCACCCTGTTATGTGAAGGGTTTATTTCAATAGTGGTACAAGTCCATTACCTCCACTTTTCTGTCTATAATGCTACTGACATTAATGGTCAAAACAAACAGAAAGAAAATTTCATCTCTATGCTTGAATCTTTCTGGTATCTCAACCGCAAATTTCTCAGCGCTCATTTAACTTTAAGACTCTGTATCTCAGAATGAACAAAAGTGGACTTCTACCACTATTGAAATAAGCCCTTCATATATGGGACTAACTTCCTTCTTCGTGACACACTCATGGACTGAAATCCGAATGCACAGAACTGTGCCGCAGTTTGTACTCACGATGTTTACCGCCGTATGTCCTAGAAACTGGAGGCGGTGTGATCATATTGTGTTCTGAGAGCAGGTGTTTGTGCAGGGTCGGAGACGGACGCGGCGTCGTCGTCGCGCGGGACGCCCGTGGTGCCTGCGCCGGAGCTGCCCCGCGACGGCGAGCGCCCCCTGCACCCCGCGCCAGCCTGGGAGGTCTTCAAGGTCTGCCCCGCCGCCTGCGACGCCTACGTGCCGCATCCGGTCAGTACCGCGGCGTCGTCCAGCAACCACTGCAGTAATAGCGCTACGTGTCCCCGAACACTGAAGCAACGTTTCAGGAGACACAGCACAGAGAGTTAAGGATTAAGATTCTTAGTGACAAAACGTAGCTTCCAATTGTAAATGAGATGAGGTTAATGCTAACTGACGAGCTGATATTGGGAGAAAATATGCCACAATCGGTATGCATGTGACAGCATGCGTACCTAATATAATGCAAAACGATGGACATATAAACCGGATTTTCCGGTCCTCATTCCTTGGCTTCTGTTGGTGATAAAAAGGTACGATCAAGTGTTTTGGATATTTTGAATAGTCCTTGTACTAGGGACAATTTGTTTACCCAACAGAAGGGTCGTCTCATTGTCATTACCGCACAGTACGTGGTCAAACTGCGAATATAGCTTCTTAGGCAAATGTAGCATAGCGGGTGGTTCATTTTGTATTTGGTATAGTCTACGGTGAGGCTGATAGTGCTTTGGGAAACACCATGAGTTCAAGGGCGGTTCCTCGGAAAAATCCACAGAAGCAATTTTTTTTTTTTTTTTTTTTTTTTAATGTGTTCTTGCCGTCACCAGCGGACGAAAACCTACCCAACTATTCCAAGACGACTGTGCACAGGATATCTCTGACATATTTACTATACATTCATAAGATCCCGATTTAGAACAAACTTGAGAATTTTTTTGTTATCTTTATTCGTTTCCGAGATGTGTAAAAGTGATATCCATAACATCCGGCATTTGGTGAAATCTAAATAATAAATAACGGTAGCATATTGTTCAGATTTTGACAGTATATTCATTAGTCACTTATCTGAAAGAGCAGTCCCCCGTTTTCAAAAATCTTCACCCATTACCGAAAAAGAGCCCAGAAACTTGTTTTAGGGTACCAAACCCCAGCCGCGCATTTCGAGACGGCTATGCACAGAATATGGTTATAATTTTTACGATGTATTTCTCACATCCCGATCTCGGACCTTAAAAATTTTCTTCATATCTTTGTCCGTTTCCGAGATGCAAAGGTTGAAAGTTACCCAGCTTTTAGACGTAAAATACACGTGTAAAATGCGGTGTGAGCTGAAAACGAAGTTTAGAAAGTGGCGCAGCATGGACAAATATGCTATAAAGTGTTTTCGTTATGACTGTAAACCCCATAATGTAACACTAAACCATATGAAATTTTATATTTTTTTAAATTTTTATTTTATGATTTTTATTTTTATTATTATTATTATCCTTCTTGCACAATAAAATCCGCTCTTAGGTGTAATATTAGTTTTGTGTCTTTTCACATTCACATAAGTAAAATATCTGTATATTACTCACCAATACTTTTCTTTTATATGAGTTGCCAAAATATTTGAGAAAATTTTTAAAGGTGGTGAGGAAGACAGAATTAGGCAAATGGTACCCTACTTTTCAGCAGATTCTTTTAAAATAAGCACGAACATATTCGTATTTTCTGTGGTCTGACAGGAGCAGTTTTTGATTATACAATGTTCATAAACGATTGTTTATAGTGTATGACGAACGTGAGAACGGATACAGTTACCAGTAAACTACCACAGACGTGTTATAATTCTGAAACATGAAGTATTTACGGTAGCCGACCGTAACTGTGTATTAATTGATATTCAAATATCTATTTTAATTATTCTCACTACGCTTTTCGACGCATTATTTCGTTTGCAATAGCGTGCTATGCAGACGTGTCGCGAATAATTCACTGTGTATCAGGGTGGGAGACGTGGACCTGCTAACAAACAAAAGTCGCTTTACTTTATCGACGTGATAATCAAAATCTTATGATTACTCATCGCACTAGCTAGCATTTGATCCAAAATCACGAACATTGAAGAGGAGACTAAGGAATATCTGTTGTCATTATCGTGACCTCCCTTTTAAGTTAAACAATATTTCTTCTCTTTAACAAAGAAACAGTTTTAGTATAAGATCATCTACAGTATTCCAGCTTCTCATTCACTAACTTTAATATAGTTTTTGTCCTCAGCACCATACATATTCATCCCATGATGTGATAGCTTTCTATACATTATTATTAGGTGATTCTATCATGTATTATATACTGAAAGGAATTTAGAGCACTGACCTGTATGAGTAATTAATTTAGCATGACCGATTTCGGTGACTGACCGTATTCATGGGACATGTACAAACCAGCGATCACCTTGAAATCACGTAAACCGTTACATTAGGTTAAAGGAAAGTTCCTTAGAGTCACGTACGTAATTATTTACTTGCACGCCTGAATGAAGGGACAATAATGACTACTGACAGCCGTCCAAAATTAATTATAAATAAATTTGCTGAATGAGAATACCTTGTCCCTGAGGTGTGTTAGGCACAGATGAACTATCTATTAGTGACGTATAAATATTTGTGCAGGACCGGGACATAAGGGAGTTTGGGTCGGTATGGGTGCCGTGAATGGATAGCCGAAGTGGTTAGTGCGACCGCTCACGATAAATGAGAAATCTGAGTTCGAGACCCGATCTGGTACAAATATTCAAATGTCCCCAGTAGGAAGTATATCTACAGCTAACAAAGCTGATGTCAAATATTCGCATTCAGCGAATTTATTTTGAATTAATAAATAATTACTATCTGTCGCCAAGAAGCCTTCGTAACCTGGTGTAATTGTGTACATGACTTGAAGGTGGTCGTTTGAGCGAGACTGCTTGTGGATAAATACCCATGTTCGATTCGGGACAGATCTGGGGATGTTACTAGCCACGGGAGTAGCACGTGCCTCATGTGGACGAGCGTTGTCCGTTGAAAAATACCACGATGCTGCCGCATGAGTGGTAACACATATGGACGCATAATGTCCCTGAGATACCGTTGTGGTGTCATAATTCCCTCAAAACTGTCCAATATCAATCTGCAGATAACCTCTTCTTATTTTCGGGCCAGCTACTCATCTCCAAACCTGTTTCACGAAAGTTAAATACGCTTTGTTGAACTCTTATGTTTACCATCATCATCCTCATTTCCCCTCTATCCAACATCTGGTTGGGTAGGGGTATCAATGGTACTTCGCCACTTTACTCGGTCTTTCCACCATTCTTCTTCCACAATTTGGTTCCACAGCAGGTTTCTCCTCCTTAAACTCATCTTTTTCGTATAACAACAAATAATCCTGAGTTAACAACGAGCATCAAAACCGATATAGGGATTAGTGAACACAGGGTTGTCGTAACGAGATTGAATATTGTATTCCCCAAATCCTCCAAAAATAAACGAAAAATATACCTATTCAAAAAAGCAGATAAAAATTCACTTGACGCCTTCATGAGAGGCAATCTCCACTCATTCCGAATTAATAATATAAGTGTAGACCAGATGCGCCTTAATTTCAAAGAAATAGTATCGCCAGAAATTGAGAGATTTACACCAAACAAACTAACAAAGGCGGAGCTGATCTTCCTTGGTACACAAAACGGGTTAGAACACTGTTGCAGGAACAACGAAACCAACATGCCAAATTTAAACAGACGCAAAATCCCCAAGATCGGCGATCCTTTACAGAAGCTCGAAATGTAGCGCGCCTATAACAGGTTCCACAACGAAACTTTGTCTCGAAACCTAGCATAAAATCCAAAGACATTCTGGTCTTATGTGAAGTATGTTAGTGACAATAAACAGTCAATGTCTTCTCTGCGCGATAACAATGGAGACACTATCGAAGACAGTGCTGCCAAAGCAGAGTTTCTAAACACAGCCTTCCGAATTGCCTTCACAAAAGAAGACGAAGTAAATATTCCAGAATTCAAATCGAGAACAGCTGCCAACATGAGTAACGTAGAAGTAAATGTACTCAGAGTAGTTAAGCAACTTAAATCACTTAATAAAAGCTAGTCTTCTGCTCCATACTGTATACCAATTTAGTTCCTTTCGGAGTAAGCTGATGCATTAGCTCCATACTTTACTATTATATATAACCGTTTACTCGGCGAAAGGTCCGTACCAAAAGACTGGAAAGTTGCACAGGTCACACCAATATTCAAGAAAGGCAGGCCCATATCGTTAACGTCAATATGCAGCAGGATTTTGGAATATACATGGTCGAAAAATTATGATTTACTTCGAAGAAACGGTCCATTGGCGCACAGTCAACATGGGTTATGAAAACATCGTTCTTGTGAAACATAACAAGCTCTTTATTCGCATGAAGTGTTGAGTGCCATTGATAAGGAATTTCAGATCGATTCCGTATTTCTAGATTTCCAGAAGGCTCTTGACACTGTACCACACAAGCAGCTCATAGTGAAAATGGCTGCTTATAGAATATCGTCGTCAGTTATGTGACTGGATCTGTGATATCCTGTCAGAGAGGTCAGTTCGTAGTAATTGACGGAAAGTCATCGAGTAAAACCGAAGTTATTTCTGGCGTTACCCAAGGTCGTGTTATAGGCCCTTTGCTTTTCCTTATCTATATAAACAATTTGGGAGATAATCTGAACAGCCATCTTAGTTTGTTTGCAGATGACGCTGTCGTTTAACGACTACTATAGTCATCAGAAGATCAAAACAAATTGCAAAACGATTTAGAAAAAATATCTGAATGGAGTCGAAAATTGGCAGTTGACCCTAAATATCGAAAAGTGTGAGGTCATCCACATGAGTGCTAAAATGAACTCGTTAAACTTCGGCTACACGATAAATCAGTTTAATTTAAAAGCCGTAAATTCAACTAAATACCTAGGTATTACAATTACGAACAACTTAAATAGGAAAGAGCCGATAGGAAATTTGTGGGGAAGGCTAACCAAAGGCTGCGCTTTATTGCATGACACTTATAAATGTAACAGACCTACTAAGGAGACTGCCTACACTACGCTTGTCCGTCATCTTTTAGAATACTGCTGCTCGGTGTGGGACAGTTACCAGATAGGACTGACGGAGTATATCGAGAAAGTTCAAAGAAGGGCAGCACGTTTTGTATTATCGCGAAATAGGGGAGAGAGTGTCACAGAAATGATACAGGATTTCGGCTGGAAATCATTAAAGCAAAGGCGTTTTTCGTTGCGACGGAATCTTATCAGGAAATTCCATTCACCAACTTTCTCCTCCGAATGCGAAAATATTTTTTTGACACCGACCTACATAAGGAGGAACGATCACCACGACGAAATAAGGGAAATCAGAGCACGTACGGAAAGATATAGGTGTTCCGCGCGCTATACGAGAGTGGAATAATAGAGAATTGTGAATGTGGTTCGATGAACCCACTGCCAGGCACTTAAATGTGATTTGCAGAATATCCACGTAGATGTATATGTAGAAATAATTCTTGTTCTCGATCTTCCTTTTGGCCTCTTGCCCTCAATCTTGAACTCCATAATTCTTCTTGGTATTCTTCCCTCTACCACCTCTTCACATGCCCAAACCATTTTAATCTATTCTTTTCAGTTTTCTCAGTCAACTTCTCCACTCGAATTTCCTTCCTAACATCGTCCTGTCTTATGTTTATATAGCTTTGAAAACTTTAGGAAATTATTTACAATACAGAGGTTGTGTACTATACCATTTGTTACAGCTGTGGAGTAACTTGTCACTACGAAACAATTACTTCGCTGTCAGATTTAAACGTATATCAACCCTCTGAGGCTTTATACTTAAATATTTAAGAAACCTAATTGATGAAACACCAGTAGCGCTGCAAAGTTCATTCTCTCCATTAGCAGGAGGACTCAAATATTTCATACATAAAACATGTTCCTAAGTATAACATAATAATTATTACCAAAAGCTGATGAGTAATTTAACGGCATTGAAATACTTGAGAAGTGTGTGCTGGAAGAACTGAAAGTTACACCTGCCGCATGAGCACCCCAGAATAACTGTTTAAGGAACGAAATGATTTAAGGCGTAATGCATGTTATAAAACTGTGACGACATGCTTTAGACTTACTTGTGGTTAGGATAGTACGCGCAACCAAACATCAGCTGCGGCCGCCCTCGGCATAGTGACAGTATCGAACTGGCCATGGCAGGGGAAACTTCAGCGTGGAGCTGTGTTTGGCCCGGCGCAATGGCAGCTCTAGCTGCCATCACCAGATAGAAAGAAGAGAGACACGTTTTGCTCAACTTCCACCGATGCAGGACTCCTTTTAGGGCATATAGAGCCTCAGCAGGTTGGTATTTGTTAAGTTATGACAATCAATTACTCCGCAACTGTAACAAATGGTATGTAACCCTAACGTTGTATGGTAAATAATTTCTTAACAGGTTTGGAAACCTTTGAAACAGAACCAAAGTAGTTCTTCAGGATTTCCAGGCGATCTGTTGACATTCAGAAAAACTGGACTTCTGCGAGATGTTCGCGTCTTTCTCGCACGATTTTTCGACGGCGTAACTCGCTGTCTTCTTCAGAGGCTACCCGAGAATGGTCATTGGGCGGATCTAGTCCAGTATTTATGCCTGTAAAGTGCTGGAGCTCCCTAGTCGGTCCGCGCCGCATCGGGTGTTCTCTCCGCAGTCCGCACCCGCCAGACGTGGCTCCCATGGTCCTTTCTGGTCACAGGTGTTCCTACTGCCGCCCGAGTCCGTCTCGGCCGCTATGACACCAAGATTGTCACACAGACTCATAGATACTGGGACAGCGTCATAAAAGAGCCCATCGAAATCAAAATAGAGGAGAATCTCATCAACTGTGACACTGGATACCAGCTCAGCAACGCCTGGGATCCAGCTCTTGAATTTCTGAAAACTCAACGCAAAACACATCGAGATCTCCAAAGAAACAAGAGTGAGGACCAAGTAAAAACCAGGAGGCAGAGCATCAGACACTACAAATTTGTCCTGACACTACCGAGATGACGACCACGATTCTAGAGGACGTACAACTCGGGCACAGACGTCGGTCGGAACGCCAACGATCAGAGGGAACCACTGGAACTGCGCCTGACGGAAGCTGATCGGAGACGGAACAATCGACGCGGCGTGGACCTAGTACGAAGCGCCCAGGAAGAAACAGAAGTGGAAACCAAGGAAACAGCCAGGATACAGAGCACCAGACACTACAGATGACAACCAAGACCCCAGAGAGCGGCCGAGCGGGGCGCGGACGGCAGTGGGAACACCAGCGACAACAGAGGACCATGGCAGCCGCACCTGGAGGGCCCGACCGCATCATCTTAATTTATTTATTCTATTGAAGGGGAATGTAGTCTATTACCCTAGGGCATTTACTACTACTTCTGTTATGTCATACTGGGTATTTCTTGTGTTTTTATTTAATACAATACATATTAAATTTCTTCTTTTAAACCGTGCATGCATTCATCTTTCCAGCAAACCTACTGGCCGCTTGTAGCGGTCTCGATCGCCTGGTGGAGTTCTGAGGTTCCTGATGAGTTCATTCGTCAAGTCTTCTGCCTTCCTACAAATATTCTGTGCTGCTGCTTGAATCCTTCGTAGGACTTCCGGTTCCTTGACCGCCTAGTGGAGCATTCTTGGTGGAAATTGGTTGGGAACGTGGAATATTAGTCTAAGGGCCTTATTCTGCAGTGATTGCAGTCGCTGCATGTGCTTCGTTGCTGCGTTGCCCCATGCAGCACACACGTAATCCATCACGGGTCGCGTGAATTGTCGAAATATCAGCAATCCATTTTAGATGGAGAGGCTGGACCTTTCAGTCTGGAGAGGGTAAAGAGCCCCAGGCGTTGGTCGACCTTATGTCGGACGGCAGTAATTTCTGGCTCCCAGATCACGGACCTGTCTATAATTACTCTCAAATAGGTAGTAGTGTGTTTGCCATTCGATATCTTCATAGTTGAGCTGGATGCACGGAACTTGCGGCTGTCTTCTGCGTGTAAAGATCACAGATCACAGCCTGGCTCTTCTAGGCATTGCAACGTACTCTCCACTTCTTCGACCATGTCTCCAGGTCAGTGCAGGCTTCCTGCAGTCTTCAGTGTATCGCCTGTGGCCACCTTCTTCTTGTATAGATGGCAGTGACATCGGCGTAGAAGGGCTGTTCTACACACGGTAGATCTGATGTGAAGATGATGTACAACATTGGGCCAAGCACGGGACCCTGGAGTACTCCTGCAGCAATCGGACAGTCCATTGATGTTGATGCGTCGACACGGACGAAAAACTCCTATCGCTCAAGTCGGATGCCGTCAGCTGGACGCCGACCCTTGGAAAACCCATATGTCATAGCTTTCAGAGGAGGCTACAGTGCCAAATGCTGTCAAATACCTTTGATACATCTAGGAATTCTGCACCGCAATGTTCTCTATAGTTGAAGGCATAAGTAATTTCTTCAACAACACGTTTCAGTTGTTGCATCGTGGAGTGCTCTGGGCGAAATCCGAATTGTTCCGGTGGTAGAATGCTTCTGGTGGGCGCGGACTAAAGAGCGATCACCTGATGTGATGCAGACCAACTAGGGAGCGCCCAGCACCTTACAGCCATAAATACTTCCACGAGTGATGCTGTGGCAGAGAATTTGTTGCTCTGTGGCATGCGCGCGCCTTGCAAATTGTTGTCGTGTTGCTGTTCTCACTACAATAAAGCAAATTTTCATGTGATTATGCACCCCAAAATGCGCAGAAAGGGAAGCTTAAGGAGAAGACACGAGACAGGTGCTGCGCTGCCTGTGAAGTCGACTGAGGATAATGCCACAGAAGACGAACCAGGCAGCCCAGACAGCCACTGTCTGGTGATCGACGCATCTGCCAGCCATGTAAAAGATGGACAGATGACAGAAGGACTAGCAACCACAGAGCAAGCAGTCACGGAGATGATCGCAGGCCGAAAAACTTCGACACCACCAGTCTTCATCCGATACTAAGGAGAAGACTGGCTGGAATTTTTCGGCAAGCTATAAGAGGAAGCCAAGGGGGAGATCAGTGACAAATGCCCTAACAATGAGGCTGTACAGAGGTCCAGATGGAACTCTGGGCCGACTGTGAGGCTCTGATGCCTATCTTCAGCCAACACGTGATCCCAGCGCCTGAACGGGCGCAAACCAATACACCAACAGCAGTCAAGGCATATCTACGAGGATTACAATGGCTATACCGTGACGACTTAGTCCACAGAAGACTGCGGCAAGCCGTGTTTGGAGTGGCGGCTGTCTGACTGCACAATCGGATGAACAGGAGGAAGCCACCTCTCTTCATTATGGCCATAGCTACAGCCATGAAACGATAGTGAAGGAAGGAAGCGGAGCATTTCTGTGAGCTGAATAAGCTCAAGTGCTTCAATGTGTAAGTGGAACAACTGCCAGTGGGACTTGACACTAAGCCATAGTGCTTCAAGTGTCAACAGGAGTGACATGTGGCAAAGTATTGACACAACCAGCCAGTATGCATCAAAGGTGCTGGCAAGCACACCAGCCATGCCTACTTGCAGAAGAAAGAAGAACCCCTGATATGCACCCACTGCAGCGAGCCACACATCGCCAGCTGGTGTGCCTGCAGAGCCTTTGCTGGCCGTAGCGACACCAAACAGGCGACGTCCAGAGAGCTGAAGCAACATAAAAGAAATGCAGAGGGAGGCATAGGGATAGCAAGACCGTTGCCTTACATCCCTAGCAGGACAACAGCAGTCTGACCGCAGCCCCACCACCAGCGCTGCCGACCGCCCTGTCCGCCTCGCCCGCCAGCGGCCAACGGCGGGGAGGTGGGGGGGTGGGGTGTCAGGGGTGGCCGACTGCGTGCAGATGGATCATGGCTGACAGCCCAAGACCACCACACTGACCAAATTGTCGCAGAGGCAGAGGGCGGCGCACCACCTTGCAGACAAGACGCACCACAAACAGACATTGACGCCACCCTGGAAGAAGCGGTATGCCTCTGCCGGATGGTGCTCCACACAGACTCCACACTGAGATGGAAGCAGCCTACCTCATGCTGTGGGAGTCCTTCCGTCCTCGACTGCTAGTGGAGTCACGTTCGTCACAGATGACCGCTAAAAACGGGCGTCGATGGGTCTTCACATCTGTGATCCTGCTGGCTGCAAGAGCAGACCTCAACAAAGAAGAAGAGTGGTGACAAACAGTGCCAAACAAACGACTAGTGTCGAAGCAAACCAAGAACACCAAGAGGTACAAACTCGGGAGTTTGTTAACTGACACGACAACTTAGTCAACACTGAGGTGCTAGACAAGACAGCCCTGAGGGCGGTGGACCCAGACGACGCGTATCAGTGCCACTGGCTCGAGATCTGGCGTTGGGAAGAAGTTGAACAACTCGGAAGTCTGAAAGAGCTCTAAAGGAGGATACAAGAGCAAGAAGGATGCCGTGAATGCCAGCCCTATCGCTACCATAGGGGACAGGCCAGCCCCAAAGCGCAAGACAGCAAGAACAATGATTAAATGCTGAGAAATCAAGCCAAATCAACATAACACATCCTGAGTAAAGCAGTATGAGAGGCAAAATGGTGTCAACACCTACAGCTCTGGCTGGGGTTTTCAGGTTTTCCTTAGGCTGTAACGTAAATACCAGAGGTGTCCCCCAAACTTCCAGCAAATAAATGCCTAATTTGGATATATAAGTACCCCCCCCCCCATTCCCCTTGCAAAATAAATAAATAAACAGGGCCAACACAGAATAACAGTCACCTCATGACTGAATAGTGTTAAACCCCAAAGGCACTCGAACAGCCTGCCTTCCTCCTTAAGAGAAAGGAATGAAAAGAGCGAAAAAAGGGAAAAATAAATCTGCCGTCTGTCACAGTTACTCTTGTGCAGCCGAGGCGTGCAGATCAGTGACACAGTGTCAGAGAACTTGCTACCCTGTGATGTGCGTGTGCATAGCAGCTTGTAGTTGTGCTGATGTAATCACAGCAATAAAGCAAATTGTTGTGTGATTAACCGCGCCTCACAGTCGGCAGAAAAGGAAACAATGGAAGAACACACAGGGTGGGAGCCGCTCCACTTGAGAAGTCGACTAAGTGTAAAATGGCAGAACACGAACCAGTCATCATGGACAGCCACCGACTGGTGATCGACATATCTGAAAGCTGTGAAGAAGATGGGCAGACTACGGTAGGACCAGTAAGCAATAGGGAAAGTGGTCACAGAGAAAAAGGCAGGCAGAGACACCATGACCGATGTGGCTGTGAGGTTCTAGGCGCTTCAGTCTGGAACCGCGTGACCACTCCGGTCGCAGGTTCGAATCCTGCCTCGGGCATGGATGTGTGTGATGTCTTTAGGTTAGTTAGGTTTAAGTAGTTCTAAGTTCTAGGGGACTGATGACCACAGAAGTTAAGTCCCATAGTGCTCAGAGCCATTTGAACCAAAACCGTGACGCCGCCAAGCTTTATCTGATACCAAAGAGAAGACTGTCTGGAATTTCCTGGCAAGCTAGAATATGAAGCCAAGGGGGAGATCAGCGTCAAATGCCCCAACAATGACGCGGTTCAGGAGGTCCAGACGGAACTCTGGGTTGACAATGAGGCTCTGATGCCTCTACTCGGCCAAAATGTGATCCCAACGCCGGAAGGGGTGCAAACCAAAAGACCAACAGCAGTCTAGGCACTTCTACAACGATTGGAATGACTGTGCAGTGAAGAGGTGGTCTGCAGAGGACTACAGCCAGCTGGCTTCAAAGACGTGGCAGTCCAACTACACAGTCGGATGAATAGGTGGAAGCTGCCACTCTTCATTCTGGCCATCGATGAGGGCGTGGAGCAACAGAGAAGGAAGGAAGGGAGGAAGCAGAGCAAGTCTGTGAGCTGAATAACGTCATGGGCTTCAATGTGCAATTGGAACCGATTCCAGTGGAACTTGGCAGTAAGCCCCAGTGCTTCTAGTGTCAGCAAGATGTCCATGTGGCAAAGTGCTGCCACAACCAGCCAGTATGCATTAAATGGGCCGGCAAGCACACCAGCCATACCTGTCCAAGAAAAAAGAACCCTCAACGTGCGCCCACTGTGGTGGGCCACATGTCGCCAGCTAGCGTCGCTGCAGAGCCTTTGCTGCCCACGGCAGCATCAAGACATTGATATCTGGAGAGCTGAAGCAACATAAGAGAAATGCAGGAGGCGATGTAAAGGCAGCACAACTGCTCCTTTACCTCCAGCACAGAACAACAGCAGTACAACAGCAGCTCCACCTTTAGCACAACAGCCTGTACCACCTGCCAGTGGCAGTGGAATGGGGGTTGGTCAGCTGTGTGGGGCATGACATTGGCAGACAGCCCAAGACTGCCATGCTGACACAGTTGTTGCAGTGGCAGAAGGCAGTGCACCAACATACAGCTAAGATATGCCACTTATGGACATTGATGCTGCTGTGGAAAAAACGGTATCAAGCGTCCAGATGGTGCTCCACCGTCACTGACTGCAAGAGGAATTGGGTTCGTCATAGATGACCATGCAAACGGGCATCGATGCAGCATTTCCAATAGAAGCCTGCCCATTGCAAGCATGGATCACAACAAAGAAGAAGAGAATGGTGACAAACAATGCTGTACAAACGACCGGTGTCACAGCAGAGCAAGAAGACCAAGAGGTACAAACTTGAGACTTTGTCAACTGCCAAGATAACATAGTCAACACTGAGTTGCTAGACAAGTCAGCCCCGAGGGCTCAAGATCGAGACGACGTGTATCAACTTAACTGGCTCGATGCCTAGCAAAAGAAACAGGCCAAACAACCCGAATTTCAGGAAGAGCTCGATAGGAGAAGACTAGAACAAAAAGAACGACACCATTACAAACCCTACCGCCTTAACCAAAGATAGGCATGCCCCAAAGCGCAAGGCTACAAAAACAACGCCACAGCACTGACAAGTGAAAAAGAAAACAGCCACTCGACAGCAAAGCATTATCAGAATCAAAATGGTGCCAACACCAGCAGCTCTGACCGTGTGTTGCAGGTTTTCCTCAGGCCATAAGGTGAATACCGGAGCTGTCCCCTAAATTTCCGGCAAATAAATTCCCAGTTCGGAGTTATAAGTTCCACACTTTTTACCTAAAAAAAATAAATAGAGACAAAACAGAATTACATACACCTCATGGCTGAATAGTGTTCAATCCCTAAGGCACTTGAACAGCCTGCCTTGCTCCTTAAGAAGAAGGAATGAAATGAGCAAGAAAAATACATCTGCCAGCTCTGAAGAAGATGGGCAGACGACGGCAGGACCAACAGCCACAGGGCAAACAGTCACAAAGAAGAAGGCTGGCCGAAAAATTCCAACACCAGCAGTCCTCATCTGATACGAAGGATAGGATTGGCTAAAATTTCTTGGCAAGCTAGAAAACGAAGCCAAGTGGGAGATCAGCGTCAAATGCGCTAACAATGACGTTACTCTGGGCTGACTTTGAGGCTCTGAAGCCTCTCCCTGACCAACACGTAATCCCAGCGCAAGAAGTAGCGCAAACCAAGAGACGAAAAGCAGTCAAGGCAGTTCTGCGAGAATTGCCATGGCTATACAGTGAAGAAATGGTCTGCAGGGGGCTGCAGCGAGCTGCGTTCAGAGAGGTGGCAGTCGAACTACACAATCCGCCACTCTTCGTTCTACCTGTTGAGGCGGCTGTAGGGTAACAGAGAAGGAAAGAATCAGAGCAAGTCTATGAGCTAAATAAGCTCATGGACTTCAATGTGCAAATGGAACCGATTCCAGCGAGACTTGACAGTAAGCCACAGTGCTTCTAGTGTCAGCAGGAAGGCCATGTGGCAAACTACTGTTGCAACTAGCCAGTATGCGTTACATTCGTTGGCAAGCACACTAGCCATGCCTGCCCGCAGAAGAAAGAAGAACTGATGTGCGCTCACTGTATGTCGCCAGCTGACGTGGTTGCAGAGTCTTTTCTGGCCATAGCAGCACCAACAAGGCGACGTACGGAGAGTTGAAGTAACATAAGAAGAAATGCAGAAGGAGGCATAAAAGCAGCAAGACCGTTGCTTTACCTCTGGCACAGAACAACAGCGGTCCAACAGCAGCCCCACCTCCAGCACGGCCGCCCACCCCACCTGCCAGCGGAAGTGGGTGGGGGTGAGGGGGGGGGGGAAGAGGGTGACCGGCTGCTGACAGACGGACGGTGGCAGATGGCCCAAGACCGCTGTGATGGCCAGGTCGTCACAGTGGCAAAAGGCAGTGCACCACCATGGAGCCAAGAGGCACCACAAACAGACATCGACGCCACCCTGGAAGAAGCAGTATCCCCCTTCCGGATGGTGTTTCACTTGGAGATGGAAGCAGCCTGCCTCACTCCAATGGAGTCCTTCTGTCTCACTCTGTGAGTGGAGTTGCATGCATGACAGATGACCATGCAAATGGGCTTCGATATGGGCTTTGATGTGGCATCACAAACAGAATCCTGCTCGTTGCAAGCGCAGACCACAACCAAGAAGAAGAGAATGGTGGCAAACCGTGCCATAAAAACCACCGGTGTCGCCACAGACCAGAAACACCAAGAGGCATGCCACTGCCATGAGAATTTAGTCAACACTGAGGAGCTAGAAAAGACAGCCCTGAGGACGCAGGATCGAGACGACACGTATCAACCCAATTGGCTCGAGGTCTGACGAAAGAAAGAGGCTGAACAGCTGGAATTTCAGAGAGAGCTCGATAGGGGGAGTCTGTAACAAGGAGAACCACGCTAACGCCAGCCCTATCGCTATTACAAAAGATAGGCTCGCTCCGAAGTGCGAGGCGGCAGGAACAACGCCGTAGCGCTGATAAAGCAAAAACAAAACATAGCTGTACCTAAGTGCAGGGCCATGAGAGGCAAAAGGTTGCAACACTAGCAGCTTTGGCTGGGTTTGCAGGTTTTCCTCAGGCCGTAAGGTAAATACCGGAGCTGTCACATAAATTTGCTGCAAATATATTCCCAATTGGAGATATAAGTCCCCCGCCCTACGATACCCCTAGCAAAATAAATAGATAAATAGAGCCAACACAGAATAACAGACTCCCAATGGCTGAAGCGCGTTTAATCCCCAAGGCACACAGACAGCCTACATTCCTCCTTAAAAGGAAGTAATGGAATGAGGAAAAGAAAAAAGCCCAATGACCATTCTCGGGTACCACCTGAAGAAGACAACGAGTAACGCCGCTGAAATATCGTGCGACAATGAAAATGTCAGAACCAAAGTAGTTTAATTTTCGTCTGACACATGTGAACATGCGATACTGGACCGATACTGGTTATTTGAAACTAAAAGGAAGTGACTTGGTAAATATTTCTCTGAAGAAATACCAAACACGACTCATAATCATGTTCGAGGTCTCCCCACACCGTGAATAACATCACTGAGTCTCTCTAAATCAATGGAAGTGTGGGGACCTCACCCAAGATCGCCACTGTACTCGACGATGGTCATCCAGGTAAAGGCTTAACCGAGATCGCTGAACGCAGTGCGGCGCTATTCGTCAGCAATCCATGCTTCCCGCTCGTGGCCCCTTTCGTGACGCAGCCGTTTGGGTTGCGGTGTCGACTGCAGCCTACACATGGGACGGTAACTCCATGGTCCGCCTGCTGCTTGTCTACAGGATAATACCGACTGCTGGACGCCGTCCATTACATGTTCTCGGAGATTACAATATGCTTGGTTCATAATATCCTATCCTCCACTGCGATGGTCAGACGTGATCAACCGGAACCTTGACAACGAATGTGCCTGCCACAATGTTCCAATGCACTCCAACATCGTGTCACGGTCCTGGATGTTGCCAAATGGAGAAACTTTGCAGGTGATGACACCACCATCCCATAAGTACGTGGCATCTCCGTGTCTTTTGCAGTGATCACCCAACCAACTGACGCTGTTCACATCCATAGCACAGGGTGTCAATATTCCGGGATATGACAGGACCGATTGTTCGACAGTGTGAAAGAAATCTCCTCTGATGCAAGTGCTTTGCTTTCAACATTTTGGGAGAAGGTAGTATGACCCAAAACAATATAAAATCGTATGGTAAAATTAGCTGTAAAATGCATACCTTAAGAGATATGAGCACTTGCTCAGTTGAACGATGTGCTTTACAGCAGCCAAGATGAACAAATGCTCATAGCTCTTTAGGTATGCACTTTAGAGCCCATGTACACTGCTGGCCACCGTAAATGCAACACCCTGAAGGAAGCATCCGAATCAAGTGAAATTTACACCATGAGTTTGCAGCGATGAGATATGCAACTGATTAGAATTTCAACGCAGACGCACCTCACGCGCACCTGTGGCGCCACCTCATAGCGCCATTTAAGGTTTGGCGATTTCGACGAGTGTACGTTCGGCACGTGTGTTTACCTTGTGGTTGTTTCACAAGACGATCAGTTATGCCTCGTAGACAACAGCGAACATCTTTTCATCAAGTATCCGACAGAGGAAAGATAGTGGCTTACCGAGATTGTGGATTATCGTACAGAGAAATCGCTAGTCGTGTTGGACGAAACCAAACAACTGTAATGCGGGTATGTGACCGTTGGATGCAGGAGGGTACGACGGACCGACGTGGTCGATCGCATTCACCTCGGTGCACCACTGCACGTGCTGATAGGCAAATTGTGCACATGGCAGTGACGCGTCACATTGCGTCTGTAACGCATCATCCAGTGTCTGCGCGTACCATTTGACGCCGTTTACAGCAGAGTGGTCTGTCCGCAAGACGTCCATTGCTTCGTCTACCATTGACGCAGAACCACAAGCGCCTCCGTCGCCAATGGTGTGATGACAGACGGATGTGGACGGCAGAATGGAATGACGTTGTCTTTACTGACGAGGCACGCTTCTGTCTGCAGCACCACGATGGTCGGATTCGAGTGTGGAGACACCGTGGAGAGAGGATGCTGGACAGCTGCATTATGCACCGCCACACTGGTCTTGCACCGGGTATTATGGTATGGGGCGGTATTGGATATTACTCTCGCACGCCTCTAGTACGCATTGCCAGTACTTTAAATAGCCGGCGCTACATATCCGAGGTGCTGCAGCCAGTTGTCCTTCCTTACCTTCAGGGCTCGGCCACAGGCATATTTCAACAGGATAATGCGCGACCACACGTGGCACGCATTGTCCAAAGGTTCTTCGTCAATAACCAGATTGAATTGCTTCCCTGGCCGGCTCGCTCTCCGGATCTTTCGCCGATAGAAAACATGTGGTCCATGGCTGCTCAACGAGTGACCCAGATTACATCCCCAGCTGCCACACCAGATGATCTTTGGCAACGTGTGGAAGCTGCTTGGGCTGCTGTACCCCAGGAACACATCCAACGTCTCTTTGACTCAATGCCGAGACGTGTGGCAGCGGTGATCTCCAACAATGGCGGCTACTCTGGCTACTGATTCTGGCAGGAACCACATGTCTACGTCTACATTCATACTCCGCAAGCCACCCAACGGTGTGTGGCGGAGGGCACCTTACGTGCCACTGTCATTACCTCCCTTTCCTGTTCCAGACGTCTGTAAACGTAATCATTTGATACTTGGTCAACATGTTATCTACAAAATAAATTTTGTTGTGCTACCTCTTGTCTTTCTTGGTGTTGCATTTACGGTGGCCAGCAGTGTATATTGGACATTTCGTCTTTTTTGGTCCATACTATCACTCTTGAAAATGCGGAAAGCAAATAGCTGGTAATGGAAGAGATTTGTTTCACGGTATGGAAGAAAATGGTTCATAACACTGAAGCTATCCACTTTAGAGCCCATGTTTACTAGCCTATTTTGCTCCGATTGGTCATTGATGTCACACACATACATACTGATGGTTTTTCTAGGGCACCTGATGTGCCCTACCAGGCCCGCTAACAACACAAAAAGATGAGCAATACTAACGACCTGTACGGACCGTGCTATCTGTCACACAAAATCACAATTCTAATAATTTACAAACACACGTAAGAAAAAGTTTTACATCACTTCGGTTCCGAGAGTCCCAGAGCCTGCACAGAAAACTGGAGTAGAGGTCAACATAAACTTCATTTCCACCCTTCTTATTGCTCATGAAAACGACACATTGCATGTTGTACCACCATACAGCGAACATTCAGAGGTGGTGGTCCAGATTGCTGTACACACTGGTACACTAATACCCAGTAGCACGTCCTCTTGCACTGATGCATGCCTGTATCCGTCGTGGGATGCTATCCACAAGTTCATCAAGGCACTTTTGTGATTTTCCCACTCCTCAAGAGAGATTCGGCGTCAATCCCTCAGAATGGCTGGTTGTGTCATGTCGTCGATAAACAGCTCTTTTCAGTCTATCACAGGCATTTTCGTAGGGTTCAAGTCTGGAGAACATGCTGGCTACCCTAGTCGAGCGATGTCTTTACCCTGAAGGAAGTCATTCACAAGTTGTGGACGATGGGGGCGCGAATTGTCGTCCATAAAGACGAATACCTCGCCAATATGCTGCCGAAGTGGGTGCACCATCAGTCGGAGGATGGCATTCACGTATCGTACAGCCGTTACGGCGCCTTCCATGACCACCAGCGGCGTACGTCGGCCCCACATAATGCCACCCCAAAACAGAAGAAATCTTCACCTTGTTGCACTCACTGGACAGTGTGTCTAAGGCGCTCAGCCTGACCGAATTGTCTCCAAACAGGTCTCCGACGATTGTATGGTTGATCGCATATGCGACACTCATCGGTGAAGAAAACGTGATGCCAATCCTTAGCGGTCCATTCGGCATGTTGTTGGGCCGATCTGTACCGCGCTGCATGGTCTCGTGGTTCCAAAGATGGACCCTGCCATGTATGTCGATAGTGAAGTTGCACATCATGCAGCCTATTGCGCACAATTTGAGTCGTAACACGACGTTCTGTGGCTGCACGAAAAGCATTATTCAACATAGTGACGTTGCTGTCAGGGTCCTCCGAGCCATAATCCGTAGGTAGCTGTCATCCACTGCAGTAACTGCCGTTGGCGGCCTGAGCGAGGCATGTCATCGACAGTTCCTGTCTCTCTGTATTTCCTCCATGTCCGTACAACATCGCTGTGGTTCACTCCAAGACTCCTGGACACTGCCCTTGTTGAGGGCCCTTCCTGCCACAGAGTAACAACGTGGTATTGACTGTCTAGGCATCGATGAACTACAGACAACACGAGCGTGTACCTCCTTCCCGGTGGAATGACTGGAACTGTTCGGCTGTGTGCTATAAATAACAGTTAAGGATCCTGTAATGTTATGTGAGCCTCAGTGCCCGTTTTTTTAACTAATTTGTGTCTGATTTTATTCTGAGAAGCTCAGTAATGTGTGTCAATACCGTAAACGTAAATTTGATTCAAAAAGTACATGAAGTGAAGCGAAGCGCCAACTGGACAGCAAAAGCTCTTTAGCGCGGAATCCTCGCAACGATAGTAGTTGTGAATCTTTGAGTATGGACTCTAAAAAAAAAAAAAAAAAAAAAAAAAAAAAGGCAATTGATTTATTAAAAAAAAGGAGAACTGTTAATCTGGATCTTGTGGAAAGTGGACGTGTTGCTAGGCCGTCGCTCAGAGCGTATTGTTACATTTAATGGAACTTGATATTTTAGTGATAAAACCAAGTAAAGTATAGGTAAGAGTTGCCAAACATTTCTGTATACAAATTTTCTGGAAGTGAAGAATGGAAATATATTGTTTTTGGAAAAGGAGGTGAACTTTATTGTCGTTGCCGTCTATCAATTGATAAAATTGCAAGTGTACAAAGTTCACTAAAATACAGGAAAAGAAATGCTTTCTCTACAGTTTTCATTCAATTAGTAACAACCTCTCATAAATTCTTACTTACAGTAATTGGATTATGTTCTTGTACAATAGTATGGAGCTGAACTCCACTGACCAATTTTGATGTAGCAGAACGTTAGTTTAAAAGAAGTCTGTGTGTTAAACAATCTCCTTTCCTCACGAAAAGCAGATTGTTGTTTGATCTTATTTACTTACAACAGTGGTCCCTTAGGTATGAAAAGCTACGAAAACGTGGGCTCAAAGCTATCTGCAATACGGCCAAGTAACTAACAGAGTCGTAATTTAAACCTTGAAGTACAATAACTTCCTCCAAATTGCAATACGTCAACAACTGGTGCAGAAGCTGATCATTCAAGAAGACAGGAACCACAATTCAGTTATCAGTTGCGACTTAATGTAAAAATCTCAATCAAAAATCAATCTCTCTCGCTCTCTCTCTCTCTCTCTCTCTCTCTCTCTCTTTCTCTCTCTCTCTCTCAACACATATACAGGGTGTTACAAAAAGGTA
The DNA here is from genome assembly GCF_023898315.1 of Schistocerca nitens. NCBI lineage: Eukaryota > Metazoa > Arthropoda > Insecta > Orthoptera > Acrididae > Schistocerca > Schistocerca nitens. The sequence goes on along the minus strand of NC_064618.1, from coordinate 186,795,101 downwards.
CGGCAAAACTTTCAGGAAACATTCCTCACACACAAAGAAAGAAAATGTGTTATGTGGACATGTGTCCGGAAACGCTTACTTTCCACGTTAGAGTCATTTTATTACTTCTCTTCATTCACTTTAATCATGGAATAGAAACACACAGCAACAGAAAGTACCAGCGTGACTTCAAACACTTTGTTACAGAAAATGTTCAAAATGTCCTCCGTTAGCGAGGATACATGCATCCACCCTCCGTCGCAACTGGTTCTCCCGTAGCACTCTCCATACAGTGACGTGGTCAACGTTACCTTGTACAGCAGCAACTTCACTGACGCTGACATTAGACTTATCGTCAACTGCACGAAGAATTGCCTCGTGCATTGCAGGTGTCCTCGTCGTTCTAGGTCTTCCCCAGTCGCGAGTCATAGGCTGGAATGTTCCGTGCTCCCTAAGACGCCGATCAATTGCTTCGAACGTCTTCCTGTCGGGACACCTTCGTGCTGGAAATCTGTCTCGATACAAACGTACCGCGCCACGGCTATTGCCCCGTGCTGATCCATACATAAAATGGGCATCTGCCAACTCCGCATTTGTAACATTGCACTGACTGCAAAACCACGTTCGTGATGAACACTAACCTGTTGATGCTACGTACTGATGTGCTTGATGCTAGTACTGTAGAGCAATGAGTCGCATCTCAACTCAAGTACCGAAGTCAACATTACCTTCCTTCAATTGGGCCAACTGGCGGTGAATCGAGGAAGTACAATACATACTGACGAAATTAAAATGCGCTCTAACGTGGAAATTAATCGTTTCCGGACACATGGCCACATAACATCTTTTCTTTATTTGTGTGTGAGGAATGTTTCCTGAAAGTTTGGCCGTATCTTTTTGTAACACCCCGTCTAAATATTCATATTATTAGAAAAAAAGTCATTTTTATAATCCTTAAAGAAAAATACATGAGAAGAACACCGTTTTCACTAACACATTATTCCTAATTTTAAAAAATATTGTTTGTACTAAAATGTGTCCAAACTTCCCCTGTATGTGACGATTTCTGTTCTATGAAGAGCATGTAATATAAAGTGGACGCCGTCTTTGGACAGGCGACGCTGCGGAGGCCGCCGGCGACGCGCCTGCAGCAGGCGGGCGTCCGGCCGGAAGTGACGTACGCCGAGCTGCGCCTTCCGCCGCTTCAGGCTTGCCCGCCGATGCGCCGCTACTACCGCCACGAGCCCGTCGTGTACGCACAGATCGCGCACGCGCCTCCACCGGCGGCGACTTCCGTGGCGACCGTGACGTCAGAGGCGGGAAGCGCATGCGCGCTGAGGGCAGCGTCGCCGCAGCAGCTGGAGGTGCTGCAGCAGCAGCAGCAGCAGCAGCAACAACAACCGCAAGAGTCGCGCGAGGTGGTGACCGTCAGGACGCCCCTGATGGTCGGCCAGCAAGAGAGCTGCGTCTAGTTGCGCATGCGCACAGTACCTGCAGCCACCCCTCCACTCCTGGACAGTAGGGATGGCGCCCGAACGAACATGCTACAAACCTACAATGAGCTTCTACGTGAGAGTCTGCAAGGAACTCTGACCCGCAATCAACTCTTCATTATCGACGCAATAGATTTTAAATAGTCACCACACCCAGAGGCATAGAATTGCTGCCTAGGAAGAACAAAGTTTGTACTGCAATAGGCTAACACCTTCAGGACCCCCACTGCATTGGCAAAGCATCTCAACGGATGGCAACTCAATGGAGGCACTCGTTCGAAAATATCACTCCTCCATAAAGTGTACATAGGTATATCATGCGCAGAAGTCGACTTCATCGAGTGTCAGACAATATATACGTTTCTGTATACAATTCGTCTGTGTGTAACTCTGACGTGTTCTTACAATTCTTATGCTGATCCGTTATGTAAAGCCTGTTATCTAATCAGGAATTTCACATGCAGTAAAATATTCCTAGTTATACAATATGGAATGTACAATAAAACATATCTTCATAATTTTCCTAAACATCCACCTAACCTTATTCACGTTGGGCATCTGCAACAGTGGCGGAAACGACAACTTTTTGCACTGGACGTTGTGGAGGTTCAAATTCATTTAAGTGAATTTCACTTCAACAATCGCCAAGTTCGTCTAATTCTACGGTCATATCATTATTGAAGTCTTATCTGTCTTGCCTCTTCTTCTACGTTTCAAGGAGTAGGCTTATTTCCCGTTCCATCCTCACAAAAGCCACATATTACTTGCCCTTCCTGTATCTCTCTTTCCTTTAGGTCTATAGTTTGTTACAAGTCTGACAATTCTTTCTACACTGATTCCATCAATATGCGTCTTCCATTATGTTATCCCATGCATTTTCTATCATTCAAGCGAAATATATTTAATTCTCTACTTCATAAGAATTCATTATTTTATCTCTCACTGTACAGCATTCTACTTTCCGCAGTAACTTAATATCAGTTATTACGGTCTACAATAAAATGCCCTACATCTATCACAACGTTTTATCTAATTGAAAGTGGATTGCAGATAAAGCAGGTACCAGTTCCACACATTTAAATTTATGTTGTTTGACGCGGTCTTCTTACTTTGCTATAGGAGAATATACCTTTTTCAAGTCTGTAGGTTTCTCTTCCACAATTTTCTTTGTATATTAATGATTATATTAGACTTCCTTGCAAAAAGTAATGATAGTTTTTTCAACTATAATTTAACTTCATAATTCAAGTATCTCGATCAAATTTGGAGCCGAATATTACCCTTGTAGCATCATATGCTATATGTTACCTGTTAAACGAACCAGAATACATTACAAAGTAAAATGTCAACAATAAAGGGTTTGTGGAATATAAGTTCACCATCCACCAAACGTTTTGCGGCTGCGGCTACTGCTCGCTCACTCCCTACGGTACCAATGGATGAAATAGTATTCTTTAGTTATAAATAATGTTTTGTCATTCTTTCCAATAAGGCTATCATCGCCTATCTATACGCTGAACCACTTCACATAGTTCTCAAAGCAAGCAATTCAACATCAGAGTTATTCACTGCTATAACTTTAGGATGTACGGTGAACCTAATTACTACCGTCTTACTGGCAACGCACAGCTTTCGTTGCATGTAGCAGATAAGTAGGAAAAGGGTAAGAGACTCTTTAAATTTCAGTCGGTTGTTGTACAAGCTTATACTGCCGATTGACTAAACCTATTCTGGCAAAGGCTATCATACGAAGTAACGTTGTATAACAGAGCTTGTTTATGTGTTCAGTCAACACTAAATGAACTTTGCAAAATACTTTCGAAATGAATGGCGGCTAAGTTTATAAAAATATGCGGGTTATAAGAAAATTAGACACACTGTTCATTCCTTCAGGGATCGACTGTGATAATATGTCACGCAGCTGCGTACACCTGTTCTAGCAACGTCAGAACGTATACTTATGGGAGATGTGCTCTTTCGTGACACTATTAAACCATTCGAGCGTGATAGGATTGTTTTCGAATGATATTTTCGTGTTTGAGGACGGATGTTTCTCCCAAAAAGTGCCATTCCTTTTGACAGGTAATATACTGTAGTTATCGTCCACACTGTACTCCAAGATTTATGCATAAGGTGACCCCAGTTCCTGTACCAAAATGTGTCAGACCCACACAGTTACCCTTGTGCTGCGTCGTTTGGAATGGCTCTGTTATCTTCTGTGGCACACCCAGATTATAGTATGCCCCATGTATAGACATCAGAGAGCCTTCGTACCCTTGGTGCACGTGCCTGGTGCCAGCTGCAATGAAACGTGAGTGGGAAAAGCCATTTTCCAAAGTTACTACGAGTGGTGGAGATGTCGATGACGCTGTTGTCTGAAAATCCCAACAGAGTAACGCAACAGATGTTGCCCAACATTTTTTTCGCTCATATATGAATAAAAAGATTTTTGACACCTCCACCTCTGCCCCGAACCGTTCTTGTGCGTGTAGCCTCCTTGCGACTCAGTTTTACTTTGTAATACTCACGTGCACAGTTTTGTTCCGTCGGCGTTACTCTGTTCCGATCCTAAGAATCTGCTTTAGAAGATCGAGGGATACTCCTAAATTATGCCCAACGACACAGTGGGCCATCTCACAAGGATTAACACGACATGAGAGAGCGCCTACCTAATCTCATTTTAGTTTACTGCCTTCTTGACTAGTACAAATGACCTAGAAATGACGATTTTTTTCCTTAAATGGCACATTCCAGGCCACTACAACATGTTTTTTGGAACAAAAACTTGTTCATCACTGTACAACATCAATAACCTGAACAATAAACGGACACCGCTGCTATAACATTCGAATACAAAATCAGTGCCACAAACAGTAATCTCTCTAAGCATTCTTGCAAAGCACACCTGTTTGAATTGCCAGAGGTAATCACCTACTAATCGTCTGCTTTCATTATGCCCCCATTATGAACATAGGTTGTAAAAAGGAGGTCCTCATACGCTTCCATTTGCCACTGTTTTAAGGATCATTAATGACGATTAAGGGTTTTAAGTTACTGGATTTGTAATCAGTAGGAGCAGGTCACCATCTTCACCCTCCATCCCAATTAGTTTATTCTCCCGATTCCCTACTCAAATTTTCAGAGAAATAAAACCGGCACCGACAACATAGTATCACAAAATCCCTGTCTCTGAAGACGTGACTCTTGTAATCTTCTCGGAGACAGCTTCCTTCAATAATGAAGGCGACTGAAATACGATGCGAAATTTGGTTTCCAAGAACACTATGTATCATTTGTTTGGCACGCCGCTCCTGCTTCATGGGATGTGTGTGCTACTACATACGTTTGCAGAAAACGTGCTTCTCAGTTCAGTGCACCTTTACACTGCCACACTCTTAGCCACAAAACTAATACACACTACATCCTCAATAGCATGTGCTACAAATGACAATTGAAATTCATCATGTGCTGCCGTGTTGCCGTTTCACTTTACATGCACGGGGATTCGAAGACTGACCTACATCTACATAAGCAAAGTACCCTGTCACACTGTTACATCGTCGTCAGATACCCACATTCACCTGTTTCCGGTCATTTGTCCAGTATATTAGAAACGTATTTGGAAGGAAGGAGATGCACTGATATATTGTTTGTATCACTGTAGTAGAAACCTTGGTGGCATATGACACATTTCAGTATCGTTTCGCACTTTGTAAGCGAAAAAATGAAGCAATGTGCAGCTCTTCCTTGTATCTTCTGCTTCACCTGCGCTAGTCCAGTCTCTATTTATCTCGCTAGGCGCGCGCTCGGAAATGAGGATTAGGTCCAACGACGGTTTTGCGGGAGCAGTTATCAATAAAAGAGTGTAACATGTGTCTAAGGTACTTCATTCCTGGAGGAATGAAGTTTTTGCTGTTTTGATCCAATGTATCTCAGTCCGAAGATTATCTCTGGAACAGTTAATTTGTTATAGATTTTTCAGCTTAAATGGTTGCAGACGAATTCGTATTAAATGGTTGTAATTAATGTCACTGAAAATCACTGTTTCTAAAATGAGACAAAAACGTCTATTTATACGAGATTCGTTTCCTTTGCACTTCTGTTACAGTACATTGGTAAGTAACCCGACTTGCTGATGATATCCATGGAATCTTCGTGTAACATGATTCCAGTGCCGATTATCAGAAAATGACAAAGTGTTGGCATGTAACTAATGTTTTAGCTACAACTTTGTTATTATTATCAGAAGCACCTACATTGAACCATTTATATGCATAACCCCACACAAAAAATATATGTTTATTACTAATTATAACACTACTTTTTTTTAATTTGTTCTACTGACTTCGATAACTGAAATGGAGTCAATTCTCCAGAACTTGAACCACCAGCTGAAGAATCAGTATTACTAGCACCTTGATGTAATTGATGAGCAGACCGTGGTTGTTCTTCTGCATCCATTTCCGTAGATGCAAAAGTACTCGGAATTTGTAATCCTTGATCTTGTAATTCGTTCTCTGTTAAATTAGGTTGATTATCAGATCTTGAAGAACGTTCTGGTGTAGGCTCGTTGTCTTGTTTAGGACGTTTCGTTTCAAATGGAGACTCACTAAATAATTCAGTTAAAAGAAGATCTTCTAAAGCATCAAAAAAAATCTCTATCTTCAGTAGTTAACTCTACAGACTCATCTAAAATATCTCTCTTACGTTTTGCGGCACGTTTACTATTAATCTCTCGTATTGCTGACCAAAGTAATTCTTTCTGTTCACCACGAGCGGTTTACTTTTTAAATTTCCCACGGTTCGACTCCATAACCCATCGTTGCTGTTGTTGTTGTGGTCTTCAGTCCTGAGACGGGTTTGATGCAGCTGTCCATGCTACTCTATCCTGTGCAAGCTTCTTCATCTCCCAGTACTTACTGCAATCTATATCCTTGTGAATCTGCTTAGTGTATTCATCTCTTGGTCTCCCTCTACGATTTTTACCCTCCACGCTGCCCTCCAATGCTAAATTTGTGATCCCTTGATGCCTCAGAACATGTCCTAGCAACCGGTCCCTTCTTCTTATCAAGTTGTGCAACAAACTCCTCTTCTCCCCAATTCTACTCAATACCTCCTCATTAGTTATGTGATCTACCCATCTAATCTTCAGCATTCTTCTGTAGCACTACATTTCGAAAGCTTGTATTCTCTTCTTGTGCAAACTATTTATCGTCCATGTTTCACTTCCATACATGGCTACACTCCATACAAATACTTTGAGAAACGACTTCCTGACACTTAAATCTATACTCGATGTTAACAAATCTCTCTTCTTCAGAAACGCTTTCCTTGCCATTGGCAGTCTACATTTTATATCCTCTCTACTTCGACCATCATGAGTAATTTTGCTCCCCAAATAGCAAAACTCTTTTACTACCTTAAGTGTCTCATTTCCTAATCTAATTCCCTCAGCATCACCCGACTTAATTCGACTACATTCCATTATCCTCGTTTTGCTTTTGTTGATGTTCATCTTATATCCTCCTTTCAAGACGATGTCCATTCCTTTCAACTGCTCTTCCAAGTCCTTTCCTGTCTCTGACAGAATTACAATGTCATCGGCGAACGTCAAAGTTTTTATATCTTCTCCATGGAGTTTAATACCTACTCCGAATTTTTCTTTTGTTTCCTTTACTGCTTGCTCAATACACAGATTGAATATCATCGGGGAGAGGCTACAACCCTGTCTCACTCCCTTCCCAACCACTGCTTCCATTTCATGTCCCTCGACAGTTAACCCATCGTTAACTAAGTAAATCTAACCAGAAGATCCAATGACTCCGCTTATATACCTGCTCGTGGCCTCACTTGCAGTGCATATGAAGAAATTTCCATAACTAATTACTTGCCAACGACGCCCATCCGCACACATAAAGTTTTTCATGAGCTGCATGTAAGAGAGATCAGCATTTGTACGTTCTATTTACACCATGATGGCCGGCCGCGGTGGTCTCGCGGTTCTAGGCGCGCAGTCCGGAAACGTGCGACTGCTACGGTCGCAGGTTCGAATTCTGCCTCGGGCATGGATGTGTGTGACGTCCTTAGGTTAGTTAGGTTTAAGTAGTTCTAAGTCCTAGGGGCTAATGACCACAGCAGTTGAGTCCCATAGTGCTCAGAGCCATTTTTTTACACCATGATGAGACAGAGAAAGTACTGTGATTGGGCAAGAGTGAGGACGTAGCCCATCGCACCATCGCCCTGAAACCAAAAGGGGAAAATGAGAGAGATACACGATGCAGATTAACATCCATGATCAGCAGAGTACCTGTACTATGATGAAGAAATTAGTTGGAGACAGGAGGAGTTGAAAAATTTGATGAAAACATTCGAGATACTTATAACTCAAGGGAAAAAACAAATAAAGAAGGCCACAACTGCTCTCGGTGAGTATCAGCGGATGACGCACCGCAACTAGCGGCGTTCCACTTGGGGCAGGCTCGAGTCTAAGAAGACGCTTTGTCGGTTTCGAGTTGCGCTTTCACGCAGGAAACGCCTGGTGTGGCAATCACGCCTCCGGCGCCTCGCTGCAGAGGGTGAGTAATGCGCGGGGACGGCTAATGGGTGGCGGCAAAAACGCCCGTGGGCCGGCGTTGGCGTCTGGCACGGTGCCCCAGCCGGCGGCGAAAGACGCCGCAGGAACGCGGCTCGTTGTCCCCGCCTGCCGGGCTGGCGTCGGCGGTCGCTTTGTCCGCTCGCTCGGCCGTTGTGCAAGCGAAAATCTGGGGCCGCGTTATTTCGAGAACAATCAGTGCCTGCGCACGGAGCAATACCAATTCACGTCGGCAGCATAGCGAATTTTATTCTCTTATCGCACAATGAAGCCTTTCACGACCGATTGTCGTAGCTACTGTTGAATCTTGCGTGTTGCTTGGCAGTAGTCCACATAACATTTTTATTTGTAGACCTTCGTCTACAGCAGTGGTTCCCCTCCTTCCTTAGACCATTACCCCTGAGTGCAATGAGACATTAAGTAGTAACCCCCCCCCCCCGGCTCCGTGGTGTCTGTTGTTTCCCCCCCCCCCGGCTCACTGGTGTCTGTTGTTCCCCCCCCCCCCCCCAACCGCCACATTATCATCAAATTTATTAACTAAACTGTATGATGAAAGATCAATTATTCAAAAACAGTCTTAATCGCATTTATTATTATTATTATACCGCCAACCGGTTTCAACCCGACGTAGGGGTCATCTTCTGAGCGTTTACACCATTGGTCGACTGCTGGTGGTGTCACTCCTGTCTAGTTTCCCGCCGTTATGTAGACAGGAGTGACACCACCAGCAGTCGACCAATGGTGTAAACGCTCAGAAGATGACCCCTACGTCGGGTTGAAACCGGTTGGCGGTATACTAATAATAAATGCGATTGAGACTGTTTTTGAATAACTGATTAATCATACTAATCGTTGCTTCATCTCCACAACCATGTTGTCGAAAAAACAGTATGATGAAATACTTTTCTTGGGTAACTTTTATTTTTAAAATGATGAAAGATGAATGATACTTATTTTGTATGTTTGTGTGAGGGGAGGGGAGGGGGGAGGGGTGTTAGAATGAATGATGTAAGAATTCGTGGTGCATCTTAAATGTTGCCCACAACAACAGACAAGAATGCTAACTATCCACACTGAGGGTAGACACTGGTCACAAAACATACTCTCCCTGTGTTTCTCTTCTCCACCACGGCACTTGCTTGACCTGTACACGACAACCCCTTTTAAAACCAACCAGCTTAAACTGTGTGCACTGTACTTACTGGTTCGTAAATCAATTCGCTGCTGCGCCCCTCAACTGGCAGAAATTGAAAGACTTCAGGCAGTTAACGGTTTGTGTCTGACCACAGCCACACAGACCACAGCCACAGCCACACAGTATATCTACATCTACCTCTACATCCAAACTCCGCAAGCCACCTAACGGTGTGTGGCGGAGAGTACTTTGAGTACCTCTATCGGTTCTCCCTTCTGTTCCAGTCTCTTATTGTTCGTGGAAAGAAACATTGTCGGTATGCTTCTGCTTGGGCTCTAATGTCTCTGATTTTATCCTCATGGTCTCTTCGCGAGATATACGTAGGAGGAAGCAGGATACTGCTTGACTTCTCGGTGAAGGTACGTTCTCGAAACTTTAACAAAATCCCGTACCGAGCTACTGAGCGTCTCTCTTTCAGAGTCTTCCACTGGAGTTTATCTTTCATCTCCGTAACGCTTTCGCGATTACTAAATGATCCTGTAACGAAGCGCGCTGCTCTCCGTTGGAACCTCTCCATCTCTTCTATCAACCATATCTGGGACGGATCTCGCACCGGTGTGCTATATTCAAGCAGTGGGGGAACAAGTTTACTGTAACCCACTTCTTTTGTTTTCGGATTGCATTTCCTTAGGATTCTTCCAATGAATCTCAGTCTGGCATCTGCTTTACCGACGATTAATTTTGTATGGTAATTCCATTTTAAATCACTCCTAATGCCTACTCCCAGATAATTTATGGAATTAACTGCTTCCAGTTGCTGACCTGCTATATTGTAGCTAAATGATAATGGATTTTTTTGTATGTATTCGGAGCATATTACAATAATAATAATACAGTGTACAGCACTATAGTAGCCCTTGCGTAGTTAGTGCTGTATCGTGTTGTCAGTTAATTCCTTTATCTGTTCCTAGCGACTAATGAAGCGATTTCTGGACTACTGCAGGTAATACCTACAAGTTAGAGAATACTTTTCTTGACATATCTAACTCTTGTTACACATATAGTATCATCAGCGATGTACGGGACAAAGCACAGCATGTGTGTAGTGAGTGGACTATGTGAGGAACCTGCAACCTTCATCGCGTTAATGCTACTAATTGAAAGTAATTACTGATAATTTATGTAATCAGTATTAGCGTGTTACAATATTTCGATAATAGGAATGATCTTTCAAAAATAATTTAGTTTCGTGAGTGAAACCAAATCGAATCGTTTGGTTTTCACCCATAAGAAAATTTCATTTTACCCCTCAGGGGGTAATTACCCCCAGGGTACGAACACTGGTCTACAGCTACTTTGGACATCTACAGTGGTGCTCCGGGTTCATTGTGTTCTGCCGACTGATAGATATATCATCCGAGTGAGATGTAAATATTCTGAATTGAAGTCGTGTTCACCAATGCTTGTCAAAGATAGAATCATCATTTTCCTGACCTTTTTCGCGCTTCTTCGCAGGATTGCAAAGTTAATCTTGATTTGTCAGTTTCAGTGATATAGTGTAACTCGACTGTTTTTCGGAACGGACGTCAACATATCCAATTTCACTATGTACAGATCAGAGACCCACCATCGAACTGTGTAATTAATTACTCTTAAATATACGAATGGTCATTACTCGCAGTTGGATCAAAATGGACATGCTATTGCGAAGTAAGGAAATGTGTTGGAAGCAAACTGGACGACACAGCCAGTGAACCGAACGCTGGAACAGCCGGACACCAGGTTTCACTTCTTAGGAGAAGAGCCCACGCCGTCTGGCGGCCACAGAATGGCTAGATGTTGCCACCGTATGGTCTTACGAAATGTTATTGACAATTAAACATTTTTATCACAATTGTTAATAAAGAAACCAAATGATTGTCAATCCTAGTTCATTCATAAAAACGCACCCACAGTAGAGTGGACAGATGCTTTACCTTTCGCTCCCCTTTCCCGTCCAACTCCATTCCCCTTCCTTCTCCGGAGCGGAAACCATGTACCTCACCTGTTTGTCTCTAATGTTATTCAAGCGAAAGTGTGTGAAATGTTTCGAACTGCGAAAAGGTAACGAATCATGTGCCTGAAGTGCGACTTGGGTACCAGCTAGCTATTCACTTAGACGGATGTGGAAAATGGCCGAAAACCCACATCCACACTGTCCAGCACATCGGGCCTTGCTATTAACCGTCCGAATGCTAGCACAGGCGTGACAATGTGAACGGCTAGCTGGGAGGGTCTTGTCAAAGATAAAATGGCAACTTGGAGAACGTTTTTACAGAAAAGAAGAAGCCATGAAGTTTAATGATCTATGGACAGTAGCTCTGCAGAGTCGGGAAAAAAATTGCATCTTTGGCAAACAGCAGTTCATTAAAGGACACCTTCTCTATACCATGAATTGCAACTAGAAATATTTATTAGCCAAAACAGGTTTTCGGGTTTATAATCCATTACCAGTGGCATATTACGAATTCCTGTAGCAGTGACATATTTTGGAAAATAAACATTTCTACTACAGCTAATGGTGCATATATATTCCCCTTTAATAAATATCTGAAAGCTGTGGAGCATCAAGCATTCAAGATTTTTAAACGAAAGATCGATAGTTTTATCGATGACACACGCTACCTTTGCCAACCCCACATTTTCATAGTTTAACCTATGAGTTATTTCCTATGAAAGTAAAATAGAAAAGGTGTATTTCGCTGATATCGCAGACGGTCTATGTTTTAAAGGTGGGAATCTTGCATCTAAAATCAGCACTGGAAGTAGTTTTGACATGAGCAAATATAAGGTGATCCCGTAAGTATAGGTAAAAATCTGTCAAACGGCGAGTGAGTTTGAAGCAACGGTTACGAAACGTGGCTTGTATTCTTCAGTAGCATCAGTCAGAACCTCGTGAAAGCTCCCTGAGTTGGATTTCCCATCATTTCGTGAAAGATGTTTTAATGTAAAAAGTTTTCGATGGAGTTGAGCCACAGTCATGCGATACGTCATAAATGAGTAAACCGCCATTTGAATGTGTATTATTATATCTATCTTTTGTACTATCCAGATTTCGGCTTTTAGCCTTTATCAAGATCATTGCTAAAAGTTGGAACTTGCAAACAGATACATGACAAAAAAGTGTGGAAATTTAAAAAAAATATCACAAATATAAGCTTACAAGTGTGATAATTTATACTATGTCTTCTAGAGCCCACATTCTTTGACGGGTTGCTTCTTAAAGACGTGTGTTACCCTTATTTACCCGCTTTGACTACCTTAACAGGTAAGACTTAATAATGGTTTTAACAAGTAAGTTACTATCTTGTGCATTTAATATCTTTTTTTAATTTTCAGAACTGCTGCTATGTGTATCGCAATTTGCATGTTCCAGCTTTTAGCACTGTTTTGATAATCACATAAAAGCTGAAATCTGGAAAGTACAAAAGATAGATTTAATAAAACACAGTCAAATGGTGGTTTACTCTTTTAAAAATATTTATTATCTCTCTCTCCCTCCCTCTCTCTCCCACCCAATCCCGCCCCTACCCCGCAACATTTTGTTCAGCCTTATTATGACAACTTCCTCTGAGACGATCGGACATGGTTTACACACTTCGTACGAAACATGACTGAGCTGCCTCAAACGACATCGTGTCTGTTTTCTTTAGGAATTTTAAAATCATCAGTTTTCATTTTAAGTGAAAACGTTGCTTTTGAGGGACAACAGTTGATATCATTTACCTCGATTATTCAGCTGGTAAATAACACACTTCCTGAAAATTATTAGATGCAGCCATTCTCACGTTAGCCGTTAACTTCAGTCCCTTTCACACTGAAGTTTCCCATTGTTGCATTGGTTTTCCACAGTGAAGTATCGAATTATAACAGGAGCCTTAATAATTGTTCAGATAATGTCACAGCTAGTCAACGGATGCTACTGACTAAGTTGGCGACACTGGTTTATCCACTGATTTCATGCGTAAATATGCTCCCCCTCCACGAATAAATCGACTAATCAGTCACTGTTACTCTGCTGTTCGAGGGATAGCTTCTAAACTCATATGATATCAACAGCTGAAAATTGAACGTAGTCTTTGGAGTCACTCGACTGCATACGACCATTCCACGCTAAACCTGAAAAACCACTACCATCGCTTCACGTAGACGTGCGTGATCGTCGTTACCTATGGATTGTTGATGGAAACAGCAAGACGATGTCCCGTCCAGGAAAAGGAGCATTCGGTTACAAATGTTTCAGAGAACCAAAGGTCCTAAGAACGACTGCGTGTGTCATACCACTATTGACAGTTGCACCCTCTACAACGTCAGGGGAATGCTGTGCTGATTCCTTAGACAGCGCATGACTGATGGTTTTCACACTTTAGTCGAACAAAGCTAGCTTATCAGAGTCTAATGAACACACCATGTACCGGCTTGACATATGTAGATGAATGTATTTATATAGCAACCGCGCTCTCAAAATCGATGAATTGGATACGGTATTTCAACGTTCTGTGTTCAAACGAATGAACAGAGACTCCTTATGGTTGAAAAATTGTATGACGATCGTCGGCACAGTTTACGAATTTGTTATATATATACACAGGTAAAGCATTTCTGAAAATAATGCTTCCTTCAAAACCGCATAGTAGGTTACGAAAATAGAAATACTATGCAGTAACTGGGGATAGTCGGAAAGGCAGGATACTTAAAAGAGCTGATGAAAATAAACCTCCAGGAAGCCGTCTGCTTTAGTATGCCACATCGTGAGTTGTAAGCTTAAATAAACTCTCCACTCCGTCCAGTCATTATAACCATCTGGCAACACTGATCTCTTGAAATATCTAAAATGGGTCTTATGTAAACTAAGTGAAGATAAAACATGAAATACGTCGCATGGCACACGAAAAAGAACATGTGATATGCTCTAAGTTATCTTTCGAAGAATCCAGCACTGAAAGAGTATCAAGCAAAATGAGTAGTGACTTGCGAAGCATTAGCAATTAGCTATATAAACACGAAAACTGTGTCTCTAGAGATAACTTCACAGTGAATGCAAAGATTGGTGAGGTGTTTTTACACTGTAGGCATTCTCTGTTATTAGCTTCCCAAGCTTTTCCTTTGAAGGAACACTTTAAAAATCCTGTTACTTTGATGGAACATCTTTACTTTTGACATTAATAAAATTTTATAAAGTGAAAATAATTTTGTTTTGTTCATTCAGTCCCTCAATTTAAAATCGTGACTAATAACACAGAAATCATAACAAAATTAAAAAATAACTAACTACACCGTCAAAATGTTGGATAAACTGCCATGTAATAAACAGTTTTTCATGGAGCACTTATTCCCTTCACTTGGAATTTTTTACATATTGTCAGAAGGAACTACGATCTTGTTAGCATTAGCCGGTAAGTCTGAAATTCTACAACGACGTCTATCATTTACACGAACGGGTATTCAGTAGTGGAAACTCTATGTCCATTATATTTAGCTTGATTCCTTATTGACTGTATGTGTTAGTGCTGAAATATTATTTACACCTTTATTATGTCACTTTTCATAAGAAATGTCGTAAACACTGTTCTACAACTTGTGGTTAACTGGTTCGTTAAAGATGTCCGTTACGACTCTGTGTTAGTCAAAAATAGTGTTCGGTTCGGATAAGGAGACCATAAGTAAGAGTTTGTTAATGTTTGTAGCGCCACTTGCATCAACGATGTCATACACCGAGACAAATTATTATGATCCAGACGCACTTTATACCGAAAACAAACAGGAATTACATTTAATCATAAATAATTGTTAGCCATGCTTACTGTTGTCAGGTTTAGTCGCCACATACATAAAATATTAGAGCTTGCGTCCAGATAATTGGATTTATTTTGGTGTGGTTTGGCATGGAAAGCTCAACGCAGCGTTCATTAGCGAACTGAATTTATTGCCTTCTGGTTCACGGCAATATCTGTCATCAGAATCTGACAATACCGCAAATATATTTCATTCTGTGTACTAAGGATGACTCCAAACATGCTGTGTTCGAAAAGATCTGACCTAGTATTATGCAAGGCAGGTCCTCTTTGTTCTATACTCTTAACGCGAATATTCGAAGCATTCATCAGTTTCCCGATTGTCGTGTAACTATCGAATCGTTCTGTTCAAAACAAATTTCTAAGCCATCTCGCCCCTCATCAGAAATTTACTTAATGTAACTTGTGTCCCATGACTTTATTCTGGCGAAAATTAAAGGAAAAATAGAATTCATTGGTAATGAGATATGTATATAAACAATTGACCGTTAGCCGGCCTTGGTGGCCGAGCGGTTCTAGGCGCTATAGTCTGGAACCGCGCGACCACTACGGGCGCAGGTTCGAATCCTGCCTCGGGCATGAGTGTGTGTGATGTCCTTAGGCTAGTTAGGTAAGTTAAGTCCCATAATGCTCAGAGCCAATAAACCGTTAAGCGATAGGAGAACAACATTTTCGAAATATTGCAACCGGTTTATATTTTTCTTGAAGTGTACATCACGGAATATCTTAGGGCATTGCCAGTGGTGTTTAATTTCTAATCCAGCTACTCAAATAACGTTTTCCGTTGTTTACCTGATTCTTGCCACACTTTTGTCTTTTCCGAACTTTTTTCTCGTCTTACTGATCTGGCTTTCGGCAGTGAATTAAACACTTCCTTTTTTAAAAAAAAGTCATCAATGTGTCCTGTCAGAAAACTCAGAATGAAGTAACCTGTATACCTACCTTTTGCCAGAAGTTAGACGTAAAAATCGAAACTAGTTGTGATCGTACGAAGCAGGAACAATCTCTCTAATATTATAAATTTAAATCGCTGTTGTGAATCATGTCATACAAAACTTAGTGATGTGTACATTTCCTTTTTATATTTACCTGGTCTGAAAGCGTAAATTGTTTGTATACTGTTACATCCATTCTCTCGTATTAATTATCTCTCTACACTCAACTTACACTATGTGTTCCAGTCAGTGCATATTCACTATATATAACGCAGCATAGAGTGTACCTTGAATGTTCTTTATTATAAAGCGCTTACGTGCATCTCCTTGGGTATATGCTCCGATCGTACTGCAGCACGTACTTAGGTTAACTGATAATAAGATGATATCTTTTACGCTAGGCACCACACATTTCAATGGAATATCTGATTTATTAACTCCACTAAACCCCACTGCTATTGTATAGAGACGTAAGATTTCAAATTAATTGTAAGCTATCGGTTTTTCTTACGACAAAAATACAGAAAGGAACGTTGATGCAGTGAAGCAAATGTTGTTTTGCTCTAAACTTATGTGTAAATCCTTAGAAAAATCTTATAGAACCTTTTTTATTCCCTGGTCATTACATACTTCTGATACTTTGAAATAGTCTTTTGCTTTACATGCTACGTTTACTACTAATATGTCATTACTCGTTTATCATTTCTAATTTTCATTCTTCACATACTGCTCGTTTTTATCGTCTTTCAATAATTCTCAAATCGAAGCGAGTGCCTCCCCTAGTTGCCAACTGTGAAGAGAGCTCTGATGGTTTTGCGAGAAACATGTGTATTCATTGACTCCGAGTTTTAGTATCATGAATTGTTTTCACTGTAAATCGAATTGTAAAATGGTAATATTTAAACTGTGGCTTTTGTAATAAAACTGTTTAAAAATTTTACGTGTGAGTATTCTGTCTCCTAAGACAAAAACGATTTTCTTTCTAGCATACCCTTGGACGTAATTGGAACCTACAGATAAAAAACGGTATCAAGGTGGAGTGACGACAGTGTTGCAATGACTAGTACCAGAAGTGACACAATACAACATTAGCGTCAGTATAATCAATTTCTGTGCGCTTGGCACAGAAAACTGTGCTTGAAATTTGAATAAAATCCTGTTGGACATTACTCCGCGATGTTCCTAAACTGAAACTCACTATTGACAGAGAAGTTTCAACAGTCGCTGCAGCGGTTTTCATCCAGCGGAACGAACTGCTGGTTTCTATTGATGATCTTCCCTAGATTCCGACCTATTTAGGTTGTCATGTGACAGCCGATCTAACTACCTCGTAACAGATACCTGTATAGACGGACAGTGGAAAAATGGTTGAAACGTCAGTTTTAAAAGTTGTTTTCTAGTATCGACATTACGTGGCCAAAAACACAAAAGGATTTTATTCCAGCTGACGTTATGGACTTGTATACCTGAGATATTGTTGGACCGTAGTCGTATATACAGGGTGTTTCAAAAATGACCGGTATATTTGAAACGGCAATAAAAACTAAACAAGCAGCGATAGAAATACACCGTTTGTTGCAATATGCTTGAGACAACAGTACATTTTCAGGCGGACAAACTTTCGAAATTACAGTAGTTACAATTTTCAACAACAGATGGCGCTGCAAGTGATGTGAAAGATATAGAAGACAACGCAGTCTGTGGGTGCGCCATTCTGTACGTCGTCTTTCTGCTGTAAGCGTGTGCTGTTCACAACGTGCAAGTGTGCTGTAGACAACATGGTTTATTCCTTAGAACAGAGGATTTTTCTGGTGTTGGAATTCCACCGCCTAGAACACAGTGTTGTTGCAACAAGACGAAGTTTTCAACGGAGGTTTAATGTAACCAAAGGACCGAAAAGCGATACAATAAAGGATTTGTTTGAAAAATTTCAACGGACTGGGAACGTGACGGATGAACGTGCTGGAAAGGTAGGGCGACCGCGTACGGCAACCACAGAGGGCAACGCGCAGCTAGTGCAGCAGGTGATCCAACAGCGGCCTCGGGTTTCCGTTCGCCGTGTTGCAGCTGCGGTCCAAATGACGCCAACGTCCACGTATCGTCTCATGCGCCAGAGTTTACACCTCTATCCATACAAAATTCAAACGCGGCAACCCCTCAGAGCCGCCACCATTCCTGCACGAGAGACATTCGCTAACGATATAGTGCACAGGATTGATGACGGCGATATGCATGTGGGCAGCATTTGGTTTACTGACGAAGCTTATTTTTACCTGGACGGCTTCGTCAATAAACAGAACTGGCGCATATGGGGAACCGAAGAGCCCCATGTTGCAGTCCCATCGTCCCTGCATCCTCAAAAAGTACTGGTCTGGGCCGCCATTTCTTCCAAAGGAATCATTGGCCCATTTTTCAGATCCGAAACGATTACAGCATCACGCTATCTGGACATTCTTCGTGAATTTGTGGCGGTACAAACTGCCTTAGACGACACTGCGAACACCTCGTGGTTTATGCAAGATGGTGCCCGGCCACATCGCACGGCCGACGTCTTTAATTTCCTGAATGAATATTTCGATGATCGTGTGATTGCTTTGGGCTATCCGAAACATACAGGAGGCGGCGTGAATTGGCCTCCCTATTCGACAGACATGAACCCCTGTGACTTCTTTCTGTGGGGACACTTGAAAGATCAGGTGTACCGCCAGAATCCAGAAACAATTGAACAGCTGAAGCAGTACATCTCATCTGCATGTGAAGCCATTCCGCCAGACACGTTGTCAAAGGTTTCGGGTAATTTCATTCGGAGACTACGCCATATTATTGCTACGCATGGTGGATATGTGGAAAATATCGTACTATAGAGTTTCCCAGACCGCAGCGCCATCTGTTGTTGAAAATTGTAACTACGGTAATTTCGAAAGTTTGTCTGCCTGAAAATGTACTGTTGTCCCAAGCATATTGCAACAGACGGTGTATTTCTATCGCTGCTCGTTTAGTTTTTATTGCCGTTTCAAATATACTGGTCATTTTTGAAACACCCTGTATAAATAGTTACATGATCATAGTTATATGTTACACTTCATTAACTCAGTGACATCGTATTTACATATGTTACTGACTGCTGCGAAATCGGATTTGATATCTATCAGCTAATTTTACATACCAGCTAGTATGATTGTTGGGTTTGTTACACCTCAAAACAGTCTATCAAATATAGAACAACACAATACTACTTACAATGGCTTGCACTTTCAGTTCTTTTTCCTCTTAAGCAGCACAAACCCTACTGGCACCGTTTTCTCTCAGCTGGAAGAACGTACTCAGGGAAATGAACCCACAGAGGCGATACTCACTGATGTTCTCCTCCGATCAGAGTTGCAACGTTGTCCCTGAAGTTTGTGCAGCAGGTGTTTCTCTTTCCATTGAGCTTGTAATACATAATGAAGGAGCTCAATTACACCAATAGAAATGTTAAAAGACGTATCTTTCTATATCCCTCCACAGTTCGACGCGTGTCTGGAAAGAGAGCTTTCTTCCGGTCTTAAAAGTGTACGTCATCAATTCCGTTATGGTATTCGAGGACACCTCGAACTATTGCTTGAGGTTCTTCAAAATCTGAATTACTGAAAAACAAATCATTTCCTTCATTAGCACTTTTAAGAACGCTTTCAACAAGTTTTTGTAAACACTCATCATAGTCATTACGAGCTAGCCTCTGTGCCATGTTGGTTGTTTACTATAATCTGCTGCCACGTGACACACAGTGCTTTGCGATTCTTTTCAGAACACAATTAAGAGCCGTCTATTAGCTACAAACTGAACTCCATGCATTCAGATAGTGAAGCGCTCATTAGCGAACTGAGTTCATCATACGATTTGCATGGGATAAAAACTTCATGCGACTACAGCTTGTCATTTGATGCGTTTAGGTTAATATCGTGGTTGATTTAAAAACGTAATTTTCGTAATTAACATTAGCAATTGTTCTGTCTTGACAGAATTTCGTTCACAGTGTCGTTCTTTCACTATCTTTCTAATTAGTGGAATTTATACGTACCTGCATACTTGCAGCTTATATATGATGATTTATTAGCAGAGACATCAAATATCCAGAAATGATTTAAATGCGAAAGTACCTCTCTCCGTATATTTTTAGTAAGAGTTACATGTTACCGACTTTAGTACAGGGTGACACAGCGGGATCATTTCCACAAGCCAACAAAACTAGAAGTGATGAAGGAAAGAAATTGTATTCATAGTAATTGAAACCTTACAACTTTTCCGTTTACGAAACATTGATGTCATTTATCATTTTTAATAAAATTACGTCCTCCTGTACGAATACAATTGTGAAATTCCTCATTGACCACTGCAACATATCAGCTGGGATACTGAAAATTGAATCCCGAATGCTCTGTTTTAACTCATCCAGGATTCTTGGTCGAGCCATGTAGACTTTGCTCTTGAAGTAGCCCCACAAGACAAAATCACAAACGGATAAATCTGGCGATCTAGGGGGCCAGGGAATGTCACCGAATCGTGAGATCACACGGTTGCCAAACAATTCTCGCATATATGCCATTGATTGCTGTGCAGTGTGTGATGTCGATCCGTCCTGTTGAAACCAGGCTTCTAGACCGTTTGGAAAGTTGTTCAATGCAGGTGTAACGAAAGTTCGTAACATCTCTACGTAACGATCGGCATTGACAGTGTTTTCCTGTTCGTCTCGTATTTGCTGTCATTCTTCATTAAATTACAAGCCACATCTATTTTATTTTCTTCGTTACAGTGTGCCGGCATATTCCTCCTCAAAATGTCTACAAATTCTTTCGGATATACATTCCCTCCCTCTTTTAAATTCTTGGCTGTATAGCTTCGCTTTCTCACATTGTCATTCGAAATTATCGAGTGGGGTCATAAACACGACAAACTCTTAAGCCTTCTTGTAACTGCTGATTCATCTTACTTGTTTTCTGCTCCACTACTGTAGGTTGTTTCTGCATACCCTCTACCTTCCTCCTGGTTTCTCTATAAATTTCAGTAACCTCTCCCGCACTCTCTTCACAAGCTTTACTTTTTCACAAATCTTTGTCTGCACCTCTCATACAACATTGGCCTTCTCCTGTCAGTTCTTCTCACTACTAGCCCGCATGCCAAACTGGTATAGGCATGCTTATTCAAATACAGAGATATGTAAACAGGCAGAATAGGGCGCTGCGGTCGGCAACCCCTTTACAAGACAACAACAGTATGCAGCAGTTGTTAGATCGATTACTGCTGCTACAATGGCAGGTTATCAAGATTTAAACGTGTTTGAACATGGTGTAATAGTCGACGAACGAGCCATGGGACACAGCATCTCTGAGGTAGCAATGAATTGGGGATTTTCCCGTATGACCGTTTCACGAGTGTACCGTGAATATCAGGAATCTGGTAAAACCTTAAATATCCGACATCGCTGCGGCTGCAATGAGACCCTGCACGAACGGAACAACGACGACTGAAAAGAACCGTTCAGCGTGACAGAAGTGCAACCCTTCCGCAAATTGCTTCAGATTTCAGTGCTGGGCCATCAACAAGTGTCAGAATGCGAACCATTCAACGAAACATCATCGATATGGGGTTTCGGAGCCGAAAGTCCAGTCGTGTACCATTGATGACTGCATGACACAAGCCTTACGTCTCACCTGGGCCCGTCAACACCGACATTGGACAGCTGATGAATGAAAACATGCTGCCTGGTCGGACGAATCTCGTTTCAAATTGTATCGAGCGGATGGACATGTACGAGTACGGAGAAAACTCCATGAATCCATTGACCTTGCATGTCCGTTGGGGGCTGTTCAGGCTGGTGGAGGCTTTGGAAGGGTGTGGGGCTGGTGTGGTATGGGACCCCGGATACATCTAGATATGACTCTGACAGGAGAGACGTACGTAAGCATCTTGTCTGATAACCGGCATCCTTCCAAATCCATTGTGCATTCTGACGGACCTGGGCAATTCCAGCAGGACAATGCGATGCCCCACATGTCCAGAATTTCTACAGGTTGGCACCAGGAACGGTCCTCTTAGTTTAAACACTCCGCTGCGCACCAGACTCCCCAGACATGAACATTATTGAGCATATCTGTGACGCCTTGCAACGTGCTGTTCAGAAGAGGTCTCTGCCTCTCGTAGTCTTACGGATTTATGGACAGCCCTGCAGAATTCGTGGTGTTAACTCACTCCACTTCAGGCACTAGTCGAGTTTTACAACACTTCTGCGTGCTCGTTGGGGCCCTGCTCGATATTAGGCATGTGTACAAGTTTCTTTACCTCTACCGGTTACGTAAATCACTACACACATAAAAAATAAGAGATGACACAGTGACCTAAATATTTACGATTACTGAAAAGAATCTCTTGAAAGCATCTTTGTGGATATGTGCATTTTTTACGTTTTGAATTACAGATCCATATCACTAACATGGATTTTTAGTAGGATCTTGGAACATGTCTTGTTTTCGAATGTAGTGGATTTCCTCGAAAACAACGGTTTGTGGATAAATAGCCGACATGGATTCAGAAAATGGCGTTCTTGTGAAACGCAACTAGCTCATTTTTTTCGCGAAGTAATGACTGCTATCAACAGTGGACGCAAAATTGATTCCATATTTTTAGATTACCAGATCGCTTTTGTTACCGTTCCTCACAACCGACTGCTAATCGAATTATATGCCTATGGAGTAAGGAAGCGTTTGTGCCAGTGGGTTCGTGGTTTTACGTCAGAAAGTTCAGAGTTCGTATTAACTGATGGGAAGTCATCGAGTAAAACAAAAGTAATATCTGATTTTCCACAAGTAAATATTATAGGCCCTCTGCTCTTCCTGGTCTAGATAAATGATTTAGGACACATTCTTAGCATCCCCTATACGCTAAGTGATCAAAAGTGTCCGGAAATCCCCAAAAACTTACGTTTTTCATATTAGATGCGTTGTGCTGCCACCTGCTGCCAGGTACGCCATATCAGCGACCGCAGTAGTCATTAGACTTCGCGAGAGAGCAGAATGGGGACCTCCGCGGATCTCACGGACTTCGAACGTGGTCAGGTGATTGGATGCCACTTGTGTCTTATGTCTGTACGCGAGATTTCCACACTCGTAACATCCGTAGGTCCACTGCATCCGATATGATAGTGACGAGGTAACGTGAAGGGACACGTACAGCACAAAACCGTACAGGCCGACCTCGTCTGTTGACTGACAGACATCGCCGGCTGTTGAAGAGGGTCGTGATGTGTAGTAGGCAGACATCTATCCAGACCATTACACAGGAATTTCAAACTGCATCAGGAATCAATGAAAGTACTATGACAGTTAGGCGGGAGGTGAGCAAACTTGGAATTTATGGTCGAGCAGCTGCTCATAAGCCACACATCACGTCTGTAAATGACAAACCACGCCTCGCCTGGTGTAAGGAACCTATGCATTGGACGATTTTTATAATCATTATCCTCAAAAATAACGTTACCTTCCTTTTAGGAATTCTCATTTGAGCCCTCAAAGCACTACAGTGGCACTTGCGTGTTGTTTGAACATACTGGTAACGAATTTAGCAGTCTGCCTTTAATTGGTTCCAGGTCTTACTTTAATGAGACCTCGTGTTCACCCCAAACACTTGAGCAGTGCTCAAGACTCGGTCATTCTACGTTCTATATCTGATCTCCTTTGCTGACGAACCACATTTTCACAAACTTCTCCCACTAAAGTCGAACATTCACCTTCCCGTCGATCAACTATTCGACGCCATAACCGCCACCCACAAAAGTACTGTCAACAAATTATTCGTGTAAAGAGACCGCTGTAATGGCTATGACGTACACTGAATTCAGCTGTGCTGTAACTGTAAACGGTGGTCTCGGTGTGAACTCAACCTTCGATATAAGTAATCCAATTGGGCCTATGTGGATATATGTGGTTTTCACGTTTTAACTTGTATTTACTCGT
Source organism: Schistocerca nitens (assembly GCF_023898315.1). Taxonomy (NCBI): domain Eukaryota; kingdom Metazoa; phylum Arthropoda; class Insecta; order Orthoptera; family Acrididae; genus Schistocerca; species Schistocerca nitens. The sequence goes on along the minus strand of NC_064618.1, from coordinate 186,771,145 downwards.
GTGTATTTTATGACTGCCTCACATTTGAAGTTTACACAACTGTACATTAAGTAATGCCTGCATGATAATTTATTTGACTGCTGCTACAGGTCTTTTAGCTATGGCAAAGGCAACACAGTGACCGAACTGTGGATATTTACTAATCATTATTCGCGACTGACTGCTGTACCCCTTACTGCTTGAAATAAATGCAGACGCTGGGGGCAGCTGCTTGCCAATGGAATCAAACATGATACAGTATGTGTAGTCTCACAATCCACTAGCTTCAGCAATATTATTATTGAGGAGTGACGTGACCATTGCCTTTACACCTATCTGTCTTTGTATCAATCACACACAATGCCATTTGTCTACTGCCATGTATAAGACAGCGGCTACCCCACTATGCAAATGTCATACTAAAGCAGCAGGATATATACATATATACAGGGTGAGTCACCTAACATTACCGCTGGATATATTTCGTAAACCACATCAAATACTGACGAATAGATTCCACAGACCGAACGTGAGGAGAGGGGCTAGTGTAATTGGTTAATACAAACCATAAAAAAATTCACGAAAGTATGTTTTTTAACACTACGTTCTTTTAAATGGAACCCCGTTAGTTTTGTTAGCACATCTGAACATATAAACAAATACGTAAACAGTGCCGTTTGTTGCATTGTAAAATGTTAATTACATCCGGAGATATTGTTACCTAAAGTTGACGCTTGAGTACCACTCCTCCGCTGTTCGATCGTGTGTATCGGAGAGCACCGAATTACGTAGGGATCCAAAGGGAACGGTGATGGACCTTAGGTACAGAAGGGACTGGAACAGCACATTACGTCCACATGGTAACACCTTTTTATTGGTCTTTTTCAGTGACGCACATGTACATTACCATGAGGGGAGAGGTACACGTACACACGTGGTTTCCGTTTTCAATTACGGAGTGGAATAGAGTGTGTCCCGACATGTCAGGCCAATAGATGTTCAATGTGGTGGCCATCATTTGCTGCACACAATTGCAATCTCTGGCGTAATGAATGTCGTACACGCCGCAGTACATCTGGTCTAATGTCGCCGCAGGCTGCCACAATACGTTGTTTCATATCCTCTGGGGTTTTGGCACATCACGATACACATTCTCCTTTAACGTACCCCACAGAAGGAAGTCCAGAGGTGTAAGATCAGGAGAACGGGCTGGCCAATTTATGCGTCCTCCACGTCCTATGAAACGCCCGTCGGACATCCTGTGAAGGGTCAGCCTAGTGTTTATTGCGGAATGTGCAGGTGCACCATCATGCTGATACCACATACTTCTGTACCTAATGTCCATCACCGTTCCCTTTGGATCCCTACGTAATTCGGTGCTCACCGATACACACGATCGAACAGCGGAGGAGTGGTACTCAAGCGTCAACTTTAGGTTACAATATCTCCGGATGTAATTAACATTTTACAATGCAACAAACGGCACTGATAACGTATTTGTTTATATGTTCAGATGTACTAACAAAACTAACGTGGTTCCATTTAAAAAAACGTAGGCAAGTTTAAAAAACATATTTCCGTGCATTTTTTTTTATGGTTTGTAATAAACAATTACACTAGCCCCTCTCCTCACGTTCGGTCTGTGGAATCGGTTCGTCAGTATTTGATGTGGTTTACGAAATATATCCAGCGGTAACATTAGGTGACTCACCCTATATATATATATATATATATATATATATATATATATATATATATATATATATATACTCCTGGAAATGGAAAAAAGAACACATTGACACCGGTGTGTCAGACCCACCATACTTGCTCCGGACACTGCGAGAGGACTGTACAAGCAATGATCACACGCACGGCACAGCGGACACACCAGGAACCGCGGTGTTGGCCGTCGAATGGCGCTAGCTGCGCAGCATTTGTGCACCGCCGCCGTCAGTCTCAGCCAGTTTGCCGTGGCATACGGAGCTCCATCGCAGTCTTTAACACTGGTAGCATGCCGCGACAGCGTGGACGTGAACCGTATGTGCAGTTGACGGACTTTGAGCGAGGGCGTATAGTGGGCATGCGGGAGGCCGGGTGGACGTACCGCCGAATTGCTCAACACGTGGGGCGTGAGGTCTCCACAGTACATCAATGTTGTCGCCAGTGGTCGGCGGAAGGTGCACGTGCCCGTCGACCTGGGACCAGACCGCAGCGACGAACGGATGCACGCCAAGACCGTAGGATCCTACGCAGTGCCGTAGGGGACCGCACCGCCACTTCCCAGCAAATTAGGGACACTGTTGCTCCTGGGGTATCGGCGAGGACCATTCGCAACCGTCTCCATGAAGCTGGGCTACGGTCCCGCACACCGTTAGGCCGTCTTCCGCTCACGCCCCAACATCGTGCAGCCCGCCTCCACTGGTGTCGCGACAGGCGTGAATGGAGGGACGAATGGAGACGTGTCGTCTTCAGCGATGAGAGTCGCTTCTGCCTTGGTGCCAATGATGGTCGTATGCGTGTTTGGCGCCGTGCAGGTGAGCGCCACAATCAGAACTGCATACGACCGAGGCACACAGGGCCAACACCCGGCATCATGGTGTGGGGAGCGATCTCCTACACTGGCCGTACACCACTGGTGATCGTCGAGGGGACACTGAATAGTGCACGGTACATCCAAACCGTCATCGAACCCATCGTTCTACCATTCCTAGACCGGCAAGGGAACTTGCTGTTCCAACAGGACAATGCACGTCCGCATGTATCCCGTGCCACCCAACGTGCTCTAGAAGGTGTAAGTCAACTACCCCTGCCAGCAAGATCTCCGGATCTGTCCCCCATTGAGCATGTTTGGGACTGGATGAAGCGTCGTCTCACGCGGTCTGCACGTCCAGCACGAACGTTGGTCCAAGTGAGTCGCCAGGTGGAAATGGCATGGCAATCCGTTCCACAGGACTACATCCAGCATCTCTACGATCGTCTCCATGGGAGAATAGCAGCCTGCATTGCCGCGAAAGGTGAATATACACTGTACTAGTGCCGACATTGTGCATGCTCTGTTGCCTGTGTCTATGTGCCTGTGGTTCTGTCAGTGTGATCATGTGATGTATCTGACCCCAGGAATGTGTCAATAAAGTTTCCCCTTCCTGGGACAATGAATTCACGGTGTTCTTATTTCAATTTCCAGGAGTATATATATATATATATATATATATATATATATATATATATATATATATATATATATATATATATATATATATATGATGTTACAAAAAGGTACGGCCAAACTTTCAGGAAACGTTCCTCACACACAAATAAAGAAAATATGTTATGTGGAAATGTGTCCGGAAACGCATAATCTTCATGTTAGAGCTCATTTTAGTTTCGTCAGTATGTATTGTACTTCCTCGATTCACCGCCAGTTGGCCCAATTGAAGGAAGGTAATGTTGACTTCGGTGCTTGTGTTGACATGCGACTCATTGCTCTACAGTACTAGCATCAAGCACATCAATACGTAGCATCAACAGGTTAGTGTTCATCACGAACGTGGTTTTGCAGTCAGTGCAATGTTTACAAATGCGGAGTTGGCAGATGCCCATTTGATGTATGGATTAGCACGGATCAATAGCCGTGGCGCGGTACGTTTGTATCGAGACAGATTTCCAGAACGAAGGTGTCCCGACAGGAAGACGTTCGAAGCAATTGATCGGCGTCTTAGGGAGCACGGAACATTCCAGCCTATGACTCGCGGCTGGGGAAGACCTAGAACGACGAGGACACCTGCAATGGACGAGGAAATTCTTCGTGCAGTTGACGATGACCCTCGTGTCAGCGTCAGAGAAGTTGTTCCTGTACAAGGTAACTTAGACCACGTCACTGTATGGAGAGTGCTACGGGAGAACCAGTTGTTTCCGTACCATGTACAGCGTGTGCAGGCACTATCAGCAGCTGATTGGCCTCCACGTGTACACTTCTGCGAATGGTTCATCCAACAATGTGCCAATCCTCATTTCAGTGCAAATGTTGTCTTTACGGATGAGGCTTCTTTCCCACGTGATCAAATAGTAAATTTTCACAATCAACATGTGTGGGCTGACGAGAATCCGCACGCAATTGTTCAATCACGTCATCAACACAGATTTTCTGTGAACGTTTGGGCAGGCATTGTTGGTGATGTCTTGATTGGGCCCCATGTTCTTCCACCTACGCTCAATGGAGCACGTTATCACGATTTCATACGGGATACTCTACCTGTGCTGCTAGAACATGTGACTTTACAAGTACGACACAACATGTGGTTCATGCACGATGGAGTTCCTGGACATTTCAGTCGAAGTGTTCGTACGCTTCTGAACGACAGATTCGGTGACCGATGGATTGGTAGAGGCGGACCAATTCCATGGCCTCCACGCTCTCCTGACCTGAAAACTCTTGACTTTAATTTATGGCGGCATTTGAAAGCTCTTGCCCCGGTACCAAATGTAGAGACTCTGTGCTCGTATTGTGGACGGCTGTGATACAATACGCCATTCTCCAGGGCTGCATCAGAGCATCAGGGATTCCATGCGACGGAGTGTGGATGCATGTATCCTCGCTAACGGAAGAGATTTTGAACATTTCCTGTAACAAAGTGTTTGAAGTCACGCTGGTACGTTCTGTTTCTGTGTGCTTCCATTCCATGATTAATGTGATTTGAAGAGAAGTAATAAAATGAGCTCTAACATGGAAAGTAAGCGTTCCGGACACAAGTCCACATAACTTATTTTCTTTCTTTGTGTGTGAGGAATGTTTCCTGAAAGTTTGGCCGTACCTTTCTGTAACACCCCGTATATATATACTTTTTCTTCACAGTGCCATCAAATAAGGATACTGCATCAACATGTACATAAGGTACTGACGTCAGGTGTGGGCAACCATAAAAAGTTCTGACTGCCTTTAATATGATTAGGATCATTCGAACAAATAAGTGTAACAAACTTTTATTACTTACCATAGAATCGATTTGATTCAAGACAGCCACCATGTGAGTACTGGGAATTCTTAGCTGCTCTTGCCAGCGTAGGTTTCAGACGCTACTTCAAGCAGGATACGTACTTGACACGCATAGACCTCTTGCCCTAACTCCAACGCAACGCCACGCTGCATCTACGCCACAGTTACGCCTTGTATGACATAACACTGTAATTAGCCTCTTGTGCCACAATTATGCTGCAGTTACACTACATACACCACAGCCACTGCTGAAATATGACACAGTTACGCTGGAATTACATCGCATATATGCTGTACACGCGCAGCATATAACCATACATACGCCATACATATGTCTAATTACTCTGAACGGACATCATACAGTGATGCAGTAAGATATTTTGACAGCATTGAAAATAACATCACAGCACAGCCTGTGAAATCAGAATGTCCTTTCTTCCAGGAGAGCAAGTTCTGCAAGGTTCGCAGGAGAGCTTCTGTGAATTTTGGAAGGTAGGGGACGAGGTACTGACGGAGTTAATGCTGTGAGGACGGGGCGGGAGTCGTGCTTGGGTAGCTGAGTTGGTAGAGCACTTGCCCCCGAAAGGCAAAGGTCCCGAGTTCGAGTCTCTGTCCGGCACACAGTTTTAATCTGCCAGGAAGCTTCATATCAGCGCACACTCCGATGTAGAGTGAAAATTTCGTTCTAGGATATTTTATGAACGATGAGAAACTAGCTTATAGTTTATTATGATTATCTCAAAGCTATTTATCATGAAAAGATTGCTGGGATACAGGCAAAAATGCCCTTTATCAACTGGGAGATACTGCCTGTGACTGTAGTAATTGAATCAAGGGACGTTGTTTATCCACAATCAGCAGCAAAGTTGTATTCTGTCACCTACATAAGTACTAAACGGATACAAGGTGACTTCGTAGTATGCAGGAAGCATCTATTTGCAGAAAAAGAAATACTGCAGTATGAGATGCAAATGTATGTCAATGTATATACAACTACAAAATATTATTTCCTGAAAAAACAACTCTTTTTCCAACGCGTAGCAGTGGGTGATGCAAGATGTCAGCATCCAGAATGACTGATCTAGGGATACAGGTGGTAGTTGCGGTGGGGGGTGAGGGGGGTACACCCCACTGGCTTTATAACTTAATCTGTAACTAGGAAGTACTCTTTCACTATAAACCACATCAGTCTTACTCAGAGTTGTTAGCAACTGTTCAGTAATTTGTTGGGCAGCTTACTGAAGGTAAGGGCGAAAACCATAATTATCTCCTGCCTAGTAACAGAACTTTTTGCAGCCTGAGATTTTTCACTGCTACATTTTTCTTCTCTTTCCAGAAACCTCTTTGAATGCCAAGGATTCCACAATACAGACAATCGATTTGTTGCAACGGAATTTTTGAGATGTTGGTTGGCGTTCAGATATATGTAATTGCTTATGGTGATTTCATTCCGGAGTTGACAATGCCCCACTATGAGCTGGACGTAAGTTCTGCAAAACGGTTGATCGATAATCACCATCAGCTCAATATGGACTCAGATGGTGTGCCATTTGAGGTAGCACTGAGTGGTGTACGCTAAGCCGAGTGACATGTCTTTGAGAAGGACGTGGAGAAAGTGAAGTGGTTTAATGACTTTTTACTGGAATACGATTAGTATAATATTGAGGATGGGAGATGCTCCTGACTCCCTGCACTCAGACTGAAAATGTGTGTTGACATGTACGAGCCAATGGCTGTTGAGTTAAATTTGAAACTGCTGGAACAGTCATGCTGTGATTTTGGCTCATGAGATTTCTCATACGATGGATACAAAAATGATAGAAATGTAATGTTTTTATGTTAAAATCCATGTATTGTAGAAAGTCCTATTATTTGTTGGAAAATAATATCTATAATGTATATCATATATACCATGCACAACAACATGAAGTAATGATAACTGCTCTCTGGCAAATGTGATGACCACACTGCAGCATTACTGAAACCCTAAGCAAACATAACTATAAATGTTACCTACATAGAAAGCTGCACTATTTACTTTAAGTGTTTGTGTGAATTTCATTGAAACCGTAGCTTGGTACCATCAGTGCAGCGACATTTATTACAGAGCATTCATTATAATTAACTTTAATGATGATGCAAATTTGTATATTAGAAGCTGCTTCCAGTATTCGAATTTTTTTCTTTTTTGTCACCTTTAGAAATGGCCGACAGCTCCTCCCTGGTTTTTTCTTCACTTCTTTTCAAATTGGTGTCCTTTCATGCACGTTTTCATTCATGAAAATACGAAAAAGTCGCCCGGAGCCAGGTAAGGCGATTAAGGTGCGTGAGGGAACGGAATCACGCCGTTTCTAGCCAAAAACTGTCTACTAATATGGCTGTGTGTGCAGGTGCATTATCGTGGTAGAAGAACCAGTCTCCTGTCTGCCCAAATCTTGTTTTAAAATTCACTGAACTGAACTCCAAGATTACTCACTAATCTCTGACAGTTGATTACTGCTCTGTCGAAGTCCTGCGAAGATACGCTCTCGAGTTTTTTCAATATTTTCATCCATTCGGGCAGCTGATGGGTGTCCAGAACGATGTTTGTTATCGATCGGCATGTCGCCATTTTTAAATCGAGCAAACCACACATAGACTTTAGTTTATCCCATAGTCTCATCTTGAAAAGCTGTTTGCAGCATTAAAATAGTTTCAGCAGCACTTTTACCGCGTTGAAAACAAGATTTCAAAGCTACACGTCGTTCACTTAAACTTGCCATGACAGATACAGAAACAAGCACAAAATAGCGCTACCAAAGACAATCACTGCAGATGAATAGAACAAGCTAGGTCGACAACACAGACAGCACTGAACTGGCAATGAGTTGCGCTACACACACCTACCGTCAGAAATGCGTGATGCGCAAGTTCCGTCCACGGAAATGTTATCCCGTTTTTTATTTTATTTATTTATTTATTTTTGTTTTTGCCCCCCTCGCATTTTAATGCGTGATATACATGATCAGTGTTATTGCTATCAGAACACTGTGTGTGTGTGTGTGTGTGTGTGTGTGTGTGTGTGTGTGTGTGTGTGCGTGTAATTTTGAGATAAAACTAACAAAAGATGTAACACACTAATATTTTTATACAAGCTGCAGTACGTGTATAATTCCATCATCCATATTATTGTTCTCCTGGGAGTAGATATTTATCAGGATATTTGTTATTTTATAAAATTAGTATGTACTCCCAAATCTCTTACGTATCCAAGATATCATGTAAAATAGTGTACTGTCATGTATCATAGCACCATTATAACACTTAGAATAAGATGTAGGAAATCTGATAATGATATACTGCATCCGACGTTGTACAAATAGTGTTACTCAGTACATCAGTGTTGCCATAAGAGATGAACATTAATATGAGATTAGTATACTACAGCACGTAATCCAATACGACTGCCACTGCACTCCTAACCACAGTAGAATATCTCCATATATAATCAAATTGCTGATGGATCTAAGTGTGTGAATGTAGGTCTAGCACCTGTCAGCAACTGTGATGGAACAATAGAAGTGTGATCAACACACATACCTTAGAGAGTGCAAGAGAGAGAGAGAAAGAGAGAGAGAAAGAGAGAGCGAGAGAGATCACCGCGTCTCGCCTCCCTCCACGAATGGGCCTGGTAATGTGGTAGGTGGGCCAAAGGGGTGGGAGAGGGAATTTCAGCGAAAATATAACACTGCGAACTGGATGATGGTGTCAGTGATAATATGAATGCTCAAGCTGGCTGCATCAATTCCAAGAATCCTCATGCTGATATCAGCGATTTATGCCTGTAAGCCCACTGCTCTATTACTCACTTCTACGGAAAAAGTTACCGATTTTATTTCGTCCTAAATTAATCTATGTAAATCGCGCAATACTACAGACGTCATGTGACCTGCACCCGTTACTTTGGCGTCTTAGTTTGTTGTCGGTAATACGTATGGTACTCTACTGTGGTGGGTGATACAACGAATGCCACGCCACTCCTACTTTAAAAATATTATTTTCATCTGCTCAGTTTTTCGTTATCACTATACGACGAATTTTCAAATGAACATAGGGGTTTTAAGGCTTTGTCGCACTCAGCTTACGATTATAAATAATACAACAAATGAAATAGTACTCAACTGTGTTTGTTTTTATTCCTGTGTAAATGCGCATACACTGTTTCTTTTGTCTTCCGCCAGAAAGCTCTAGTAGCAAAAATGGCGACTATTGAACAAAACTCTATATTTTGCAGTTTGCAAGGACTGAATCTGTTGTTACAGTGCAACGTGCGTTTCGTATTAAGTCCCACAGGAATCGTCCAAGTGGTAGTAACATTCATGGGTTGTATCATCAGTTTGAAGACACCGACTACCTTTGCAGAGGGAAGAGTACGGGAGGACCAACACTGACTGAAGAACGTATTTTACGAGTGAGAGAGTATTTCAGTCGTACTTACAAGAAATCAATTCAAAAGACTAGTCGCGAATTAGGCAGTAAAGTCTGTGCAGAGACTTTTCTGGGACGCTTACCACTATACCCATATCGTTTGCAGTTGCTACGAGATCTTAAGTTTACGGACTAAGGTTTATGTGCCATTTATGCAAAGGAAATGCTGCTGCATGACGAAGAAAATTTTCTATATCGTGTCATCTACAGTGATTAATCGACATTTCATGTAAGCGAAAATGTGAAGACATATAATACGTGCAACTAAGGACCAGAAAATACCGACGAGATGGGATAGTTGCGACGATACTCCCTTAATTTTAATGTTTTTTGTGCCATAATGTGCTGAAAAGTGTTCGGGTATTTCCTTTTCGGTGAAGGATCTGTAACCGGTGTTTAATATCTTAATGATCTAGAACTATGGCTCTTTCATGAGTAGGAAAAAAAGCGAAATACAGAACTTCTTTGTCAGTAATATGATGCGCTGTCTCAATGGCTCAGCTCAGTATGCGTTTGTTGGTTCAAATGGCTCTGAGCACTATGGGACTTAACATCTATGGTCATCAGTCCTCTAGAACTTAGAACTACTTAAACCTAACTAACCTACGGACAGCACACAACACCCAGTCATCACGAGGCAGAGAAAATCCCTGACCCCGGCGGGAATCGAACCCGGGAACCCGTGCGCGGGAAGCGAGAACGCTACCGCACGACCACGAGCTGCGGACATGCGTTTGTTAAACGGCGTTGTACACGACCATTGCACTGGCAGCAACGAGCCGGAAGACAGAGCTTGTTTCTTGTGGTCTCCACATCCACCCGATCTGACACCAAGTGATTTTTACCCTTGGGGGTTTGTAAGTGATCCCGCTTACGTGCCTCAACTACCAGCTTATCTAGCCCACCTTAAGAAGCGGGATTCAAATACTTGCTTCAGCAAGTTACTCGAGACACTCTGATCGGGAAGAATTCGCCTGTCGACCCGATGTGTGACGTAAGACGAATGGGTCGAACATTTAACACGTTTAAGAAAAATTGTTTGAGTATCTCTTTCATTTCATGTATTATTTATAATAGTAAGTTCAATGTAAAAAATGCTACAAAGCCTTAAAACTCCGATGTACATTTCGAAATACCTGGTAAACTGCTGGTAACAATCTCTTAAGAACCCCATAATTAATCTGTATGTTGTTCCTTTTCCTAGAGCGAGATTAGTAATAATGCTAGTGGAAATGTGAAGTTTGCTTAGCATCTTGGATCAAGTGACATCTAGGTAACGATACCACTCAAAAAAATATGTGACATAAATCATTTAACACTGGCCAATCGCGTGAACCATTTGCGAAAACTCCTCTGCCCATCCATTGGAGCTGACTGGGAGGAACCCATAAAGGAAATGCGTACTTATTAAGGATGTATTCAGAATGGGAGAGTGAAGGCGGGGCGTGGTATCATTCTTAAATTATAGTAGTAATGCCTTCACCTTTGTTTGTACGCATTATGTGCCTTCCCATAAGTTAAAGTATATGTCCGTGAAAGTTAAATCGAATAATGCTATAATGTCATCAAAATAAATTTATGATTGACTGCTACAAAGAAAATATTGGAGGGTAGTCTCACGGGGAAATCACTGATCGCTTTCAGCCAATCTACTCCGGAGATCCAAGCCACTTGCTGCTCTGTGTGATCATTCTTTCGCTCTAAGGATTGGGTTCTTTGAAGTTGTTACGGTTGCTCTGGTAATATTTTATGTATTGTTACAATTGACTGATACTGAAGACTGTCAAAAGGAAATTCGCTAAATGTTATCCAGTGGAAATCTTAGAACTCGCTCTCGTAGTTACGTATTCGCCAGAAACGGTTAGACCGTTACGTACCTACAACGTCAATAATATCTTGATAATGCTCCCAACCATCCTCATATAATTAAAACATCCGGGCTAAGTGGCCGTGGTCCAATAGTAGAAATACTTCTCCCTGACGTTTCGTTGCCAGCTGCGGGCAACATCATCTGGCGCTTCTGGAAGAAAGGATAATGCGGAGACATAGCTTAGCCACAACCTGGGGGACGTTTCCAGAATGAGACAATACATCTCGTAGACTCACCTCAGATGATGTTGCCCGTAGCTGGCAACGAAACGTCAGGGAGAAGTATTTCTACTACTGGACCACGGCCTCTTAGCCCGGAAGTTTTAATTACTGAAGACGCCGGCCGTGAAAGGCTACACGCTATCATCATCCTCATGTAGTTCACAAGAAACGTACCATGGCGAAGCGAATGGAGGATATGATTAGTTACAGGGTCGATCCTCGAATTATCTCGTGTTACGTATCTGCGAAATATATTCGGTTTGGAGCAAATGAATGCAATTCACTGCATGGCTAAAATCTGATAACGTCACCAGTAAATGTAATTTTGTAAGCTGCTCACTGCGATTAAAGATAAACTGAAAACACAAAACATTTCGGAACTTACTGGCACAATAAAACTTTGTGTCGGGCCGAAACTCGAACTCTGTACCTTTGCGTTTCGCGGGAAAGTGTTCTACCGACTGAGATACCGAAGTAAGAATCACAACCTGTCCTCACAGCTTCAATTCTGCCAGCTCTTCTGCGAACCTTGCAAAACTGGCGCTTCTGGAAGAAAGGATAATGCGGAGACATAGCTTAGTCACAACCTGGGGGACGTTTCCAGAATGAGACAATACATCTCGTCCTGCAGACAGTATTCTCAGTTCCAGTTTTTACATCGTATAGTTTGAGAGTTTTAGTGAGATGAAGCAAATTACGATTGATGTAAGTTTGTGACGTGTGAACACTGCTTCATGCTTCCAGGTATTCCTTTCGAAGTGTCAATCATTGAGTAATTGTGGACAGACTACAGTCTCCGTTACGTGTTTTGGCCTTCGTGAGGGTGTTCACACATTCAATTATTAACCGAAGAAATACGTAAGTGCTATGATATAAAAACGCATCTCAATTAATCCTAAACTTAAAATGACTGTTTCGTTCGGTTTACGAGACGAAAGTCGAGTAATTTCCGGTTCTAAGCCACGCCATCGTTTAATATTGTTATGCAAATATATTCTACTCTTCTAGACAATGGTGGTACTAGCGAAACGACAGAGCATTTGTCTCACGTTGACATTGTGTTTATAGTCGCATTCAACGATTGGCTCAAACACGAAATGAACCAGTTAGTTTCTACACATGCAACGAGCACCAAACGTATAATTTTCTAGTTAAAAATTCATTCAGAGTGTGCTGTCGCATGGCAGCCTAGTCAGTAATGTATACATATGTGAACACAAAACTGTTCTCTTTCTGGACAGAAAAGGTTAGGCTTCTTCTAATTTCCACACCATTCATTAAATTTCTATCTGTGTATGCATATGGCAGAGGTTAATGTCTCTGTCGTTAATGGAAATAAGGTCTAGATACGGAGAAGGATGATTCCTGTTGTAAGGTTAGCCTCCTCGACAGGCAGTTGCTAGAAACACACACACACACACACACACAGACACGGACAACATACAACTAGTACTTTGTGACACGCAAGGGAATCATTAATTTCTTTCTCGAATGACTATCTATCACGCAATCACATGCATACAACGCAGTATTTGTTCGAGGCGAAGACCGCAGATTGCGTGACTGAAGCGACAATACATAAATTTTACTTCGTTTTTACTATTTGAAAATAAATTGAAAATAGTAGCTTACATGGTGCATGCATTGTACTCATCCAAGTAAAACGCAGGCTTAAAGAGACGATCCACTAAAGCACTGCTGTAGCAACATGTCTAAGAGCCAAAATCTCAGCAAATCACAAGCGTCTGCTAACAGCTGTTACGTGAAAATTTAAACCCTCCGTTGCATCTACTATTCGCAAGATAGCTTTGATTTAATGTTAAGGAACGCCGTAATAATAGTTTGGTAAATTTACGACCCCCAGTAGAATCGGATTTCACTAGTTAACTGAATTTACTCCAGTGATCCATTAATTTCTAAATTTCTGTGTCAGTTAGAATCCATGTGTGATGCACAGACAGTGAAAGATTCTCGTAGCACCAAAGATCGAAGTACTTCAATATTCTGTTTAAAGCATCAGTAGATGTAAAGAAAAGTATATCTGAATTTCATTGAGGCATAGCAGTCAGTGACGTCTTTGTGCAGCAGGTGGCGCTATCATAGGAAGAATCATTAGTCAAAGAAAATAGCAAATTTAATTGAGTACTGTGCACCAGCCCCCTCAGGAGACATCGCCTTAAACAAACACTGACCGTAAGGGGGAGGGGTTTAGGTTTCCCAAGTGGTCCAATAAAGTGGAGGGCTATGCCGACGGTAGTGAAATTAACTGGCGGCAGGATCTCCCAAGCGAGGAACAGTAAATCTCTACAGACGTTCCAGACAGAGTATGTTTCACAACATCCTGTCTAGTTTTACTCTCTGTAATTGTGTTGCAGCATATCCAAACCCCTACTGTGAGCAGCGGAAGATTCATGGTAACCATGAAAACGGTGACGTACATAGGCCATACTGCCGACGGATGGATAGAACTCCATGGTCGAAGTGAAGGCATGCTATCTAAAGAGCAAGGACCTGAAATAAAATCCTGCCAGGTGTCCAGGCTATGAGGTAGTAGCCCACCAGGAAACTCAGGGGCTGTGGGCTGGTAACCCACACCACCAAAAAAATTCTAATCACAGAAAAAAAGAGTAGTAGCCGGATTTATCTTATGGATATGACCTTTGGCATGAAAAGGAAAACCCGGATCGAATTTTGGAATGTAATAACACTGAAAGGGATTGGAAAGTTAAGACATTTCGAAAAAGAAATGGGCAACTGTAGACTGGATATACTGGGACTAAGTGGCCGAAATCTGGGGATGTTCAAACAGAAAATGATGGAGTGCTGCTGTATGTGGGACATAAAGGCAAAGATGCAATCCATAGAAACGGTGTAGGGTTCTTACTATCAAAAAACTGCAAAAGGAGGTTACTGGAATGGAAATCAGTGTCAGAAAGGATAATAACCACACGCTTTAGAACAACTGAGAGTAATAACGTTGTAATTCAATGCTATGCACCTTCTGAAGTGGCTCAAGGAGAATTAAATGGTGGATTTTATAAAGAGCTAAACGAAGTCCTTAGGCAAAGCAATTGTAGAGACATAAATATTTTAATGGAAGATTTGAACCCAAAAGATTATTCGGAAAACGGCAGGCTTGGACACATCATTTGTATACACAGCACAGAAAACAGAAATGAAAATCGGTGAACTGCTGATGCACGTGTGCTCTGAGCATGACCTATTCAATGGAGGCACACTGTTTCCACATCGCAACTACTACAGGGTAACGTGAGTCTCGCCAGATTAAGTCCCTGAAAATCAGGTAGCTCACATAGCCATAAAACGTAAGTTTCGGCACCCTTTACTAAACCTCCGAAATAAGACAAGTGGACTTAGGATATGACCACCACTTAGTTTTGGCTGAGCTCAGTTTGAAGTTAGTGACAAATAGAATCATACTCAACCACAGGAGCAAAGAATACATGTGGTAAGATCAGAAGACCAACAAATCAAAAAATATTTGTCCTTGAACTACTAAACACATTCGAGGTACTCTGACGAAAACTTTATGCTGGAAAGAATTGGAATAGGTTGGTCAAAACATAAAGACAGCAACTTAAATGTTGGAGAAAACATATTGGAATTTAAGGCACACCAAAGGGAATAACTGATCTTTGATGACACGTGGAAAGAATTTAGCTGCAGGAAGGGACTAAAACAAAAGTTAAATCTTCATCAGATAAAGCGCATAAAGATTACACCGAGTGATTACAGTGGGGATGAGGCAAGGTAAAACGAAGTGAATAGATGAACAGACACAGTTAGCAGAAGGAGCAGCAAGACAGGGAAAGGCAAAAGAGCTGCACAATATCACCAAACGACTTTCTATGAAGAACTTCAGACGTGAAGAATCGGTTAAGAGCAAGGATGCAGTGATGTTTCCAAACTTCCAGGCACAGCTAAAGAGATGGGAGGAACATTTTAAGGAGCTGTTAAATCGTAAAGACAACCAAGAAGAACAGGTGTGGGATGTTCTAGAGTAAGTCAAAGCATATGAAGATCTAACTTTTCAGTGTAACACGATGGGCGAAGTTAAGGGCGCCTTGAGGAGCCTAAACAATCCAATGGCTCCAGGCCTACCCGACAGCACCGGAGCAGTTAAAAGTCGATATCGAAAGTACTGCCGAAATATTCCACCCCTTGCTGAAGCGTATTTGGCTCGAAGAGAAATCCTCAAAGCAGTGGAAAAATGGACTGGAGGTAAAGATCCCCCAAACACGATATTGGTCGTATTGTAACAACTGGCGTGGTATTACATTACTGTAAGTGAGCATTAATGTCCTCACCAGAGTTATTTTGAATAGGATTAAATATTTAGTCGAAAATCGACTGTGTAAAGAACGGGCCAGTTTTCGGGCATGACGCAGCTGTGTCCATCTTATTAATACTTTTAGAATGAAATTAGAGCAAAACAAAGAAATCCAGGCAACCATGTACCTGGAGTTCACTGATTCTGAAAAGGCCTTTGGTTTTTTTAAACATCAAGTAATGCGGCAGATGGTGCAGAAATATAGTACACCACTGAATATTCTAAACATGATCAAAGATCTATACTGAGTGCTGCAAAAGAGAAGTCTTACAGATTCAATGAGGCAACAGTCGGAGTCCGGCAGAGTCGTATTTAGTCACCAACGAGGTTCCCAATTGCTCCTGATTCCGTTATGAGAAGAGCGACAGCATGCAACAGACGAGGAATTCAATGAGGTATCCATGAATGTCTGGAGGATTTGGATTTTGCAGATGACATAGTTTTATTAGCTCAAATGCTGCCAGATATGAGATCTAAATTAAACTCACTGCCAAAAGAAGCAGATATTGCTGATATCAAGATCAAGAAATACAGAGTAAATGGGAATACATTCTGGGCACATAGAAGTGCCGCTGCTTTCAAGGGAACAGCACCCTGGAGACTGTTAATTCATTCTTGTACATGGGTAGTGTGGCGACAGGAAATGGTAAAACGGGAGAAGATGTGAAAAACTGCATAAAGGCAAATACTACCTTCATACAAATGTATCCAGTATGGAGAAACAGAAATAGGTTCTTCTCAAAAATTTATCTCCTTACTACCCGTTACATTCCCTGATAGCCGGTAACAAGAACTGTGGTACGCTCCATATGAGTGCGTTAACTAAAGCTGTTATAGCATTGCTAATACGGAGCTGATTTCTAACGGGACAGAAATAAATGTCTCGGGCCATTATAGTGTGTATTTCATTGTTATTTTAAGTCATTCCTATCAAATTCCTTAGCGCAAATTAATAGAAAGAGTCGATGTAACTAGGATGTAAGCAAGAATGACATTGTTAAATTTTTTTCCACTAAAGCTATTGACTTGAATTTTTTTTTTTGTGTTAAAATCGTAAGCAGTTACGATAAAGGAACGGAAACGCGCTTCCAACTTACCTTTGTCGAGTCATATACCTACAAAACATTTCCGTTATGGAGCGTACATTTCATTATGGATGAGACTAGAATACGCACTCAGCAGTTGTTAAGAACTGCTTAAGCGAGGTATGGGAACAAGTTTAGATGACGTGTATGGAACATTTAAACGATCTCACATTTGTACTAAGCCGTAATTCTGACCATTAATTGAGGAGCCACGTTTTTAGACGGTTGTCTGAGAGTTTAGCACTCCAGTATTTTTTCGCTCATGCTGTATTGACTGATATCCTGGCGGCTATGAGATTTAGTAGTTCTCAAATTACGAGAAGAATTCAAAAGTTGAGTTACATAGTTAGTCCTACGTATAAACATTGTGGAAAAATGTGGTGCATGTTCAGAAGAGAGTACGAGTTCCTCGTGACCAACAGACAGCTTCACTTAGGTACGGAAAACGGGTGCAGCACAGCCTGCGGGAGAAATGGTGCAGCAATTGGGAACGTAGTTGAAGAATGCAGTTCATTTAGGTTCTTCTGGGAAAAGACATCTAAATTGCACACGGATTCACCGTTGAACTCAGGAAGTATATGGACCAAATGCAATGTTACGTCCACACATAGTGAAATGGCGTCAACAATTTGAACAAGGACGTCCATCTAGCGATTATCGAATGGCTACGCGGTCGAGGAGAGGATTAATGTCGTCGGGTAATTGGACGATTCGTAGAACGTTCTGACCGATGTTTACAGTGTCCTAGCAACTAAGTGGAAAAATAATGTAAACTACCTGTGTAGTGCAGCATTAACTCCTTGGTCTGTCACAACAGTGTGTAACTTACTTTTGTAAGTACAGCTATCCAATATCCTGGTCAATGATTTGTTTCATATGTGGCTGATTGACCCTTCTTTTAAAAACTGGTATTGTGTTGCAGAAGAAGTACACTAGTCAGGTTTCCAATAATAGCATTGTTTGTACTTCATTCCATACACAACTTGTGGCCATACTTACAGCACGAGGTGGAGGCCTTAGATGTCCGTGCTTCCATTGATGCAAAGCCCATCACTCACCTTACGTTTAAATACGTCTGCCAGTTTCTTGTTGCTTCACCACTCCGTGACACACCTTCTGGAGAACTTTTCACTATGTGAGATACCATGGTTGTACTCACAAACAGGCAATGTCGGCGCTACTTGAGACGAAAACAATAAATCCCTATGAACTGGAGCTTCTTCCCGGACTAATTTTCAAGCCTTTGAAACGTATTGGTTTAGGAAAGGGACATTAGGCGGAATCCAACAGAAATGTGCATTCAATAACTGTCAAGCAACGATATTCTCTCTTTCCACATAAAAACAGTTGTGTCATTCGGCAATTGTGATGTTGCCCGATCCTTCATGCTATAATTTCCTGGTATAATGTAATAATCTCACCGCCCTCTCGACGTGTTGGACCTTGATCAGCGTTTTCAGAGCTCATTGTCTATTCTGTGTGCGTACAGTGAAGCTGGAGGTTTGAAAGTTTTCCGATCATTAAAATGTATTATAAAATCGGCCTGCAAAATCTTTCATTCACCTTTTAAGATGTGCAGCTTTTGTGAATGATATATGGACCGTTGCTTTACTTAACAGGCAGTTTTATCTAGCCTGTCCTGTACAAAAACGATGTGCAATGATTTCACCATGCACCCTTTTCCGGAATAACATAATGAAGCTGCTATAGCTGCATAATATTAAACATTTCTCCATGAATTCATACTTGTTCATTTAGTGCTGGCTTCATTGAAGATAAAAGAACTCCGAACTGAAATACTTGATCTGGATTTTTTTCGTAGAAATTATGTGCAGTTTTTCTGTTCTAAAGAATTCTTATAAACCAAGAGAGACATTCTTACTGCTATTTGTCGATTAGTCTTCTATAGCCGTTTCCTTCTAATGGATTAAAAGAGCCAAATTAATTCAGTTCATTAGCCAGATTCGATATGGAGTCGTTGTATAGAGAAAGGCGTTGATCATTACTTTAGTAAGGTTGGACTGTAGAAGTTACTGGTCGTTACACGATGGCGAAAATTTTTTGCTGTCCATGTCCATCCTCTTCATGAAAATTTTCAAAACTTGGAACTTGCTTTCATATTAAATCTGTGTATTGTTGTTGTTGTTTTTGTTGTTGTTGTGGTCTTCAGTCCTGAGACTGGTTTGATGCAGCTCTCCATGCTACTCTATCCTGTGCAAGCTTCTTCATCTCCCAGTACTTACTGCAGCATACATCCTTCTGAATCTGCTTAGTGTATTCATCTCTTGGTCTCCCTCTACGATTTTTACCCTCCACGCTGCCCTCCAATGCTAAATTTGTGATCCCTAGATGCCTCAGAACATGTCCTACCAACCGATCCCTTCTTCTGGTCAAGTTGTGCCACAAACTCCTCTTCTCCCCAATCCTATTCAGTACCTCCTCATTAGTTATGTGATCTACCCATTGAATCTTCAGCATTCTTCTGTAGCACCACATTTCGAAAGCTTCTATCTTGTTCTTGTCCAAACTTTTTATCATCCATGTTTCACTTCCATACATGGCTATGCTCCATACAAATACTTTCCTTGCCATTGCCAGTCTACATTTTATATCCTCTCCACTTCAACCATCATCAGTTATTTTGCTCCCCAAATAGCAAAACTCCTTTACTACTTTAAGTATCTCATTTCCTAATCTAATTCCCCCAGCATCACCCGACTTAATTCGACTACATTCCATTATCCTCGTTTTGCTTTAGTTGATGTTCATCTTATATCCTCCTTTCAAGACACTGTCCATTCCGTTCAACTGCTCTTCCAAGTCCTTTGCTGTCAAAAGCTTTCTCTAAATCTACAAATGCTGAAAACATAGGTTTGCCTTTCCTTAATCTTTCTTCTATGATAAGTCGTAAGGTCAGTATTGCCTCACGTGTTCCAGTATTTCTACGGAATCCAAACTGATCTTCCCCAAGGTCGGCATCTACTAGTTTTTCCATTCGTCTGTAAAGTATTCGCGTTAGTATTTTGCAGATGTGGCTTATTAAATTGATTGTTCGGTCATTTTCACATCTGCTTTCTTTGGGATTGGAATTATTGTATTCTTCTTGAAGTCTGAGGGTATTTCACCTGTCTCACACATCTTGCTCACCAGATGGTAGAGTTTTGTCAGGACTGGCTCTCCCAAGGCTGTTAGTAGGTCTAATGGAATGTTGTCTACTCCCGGGGCCTTGTTTCGACTCAGGTCTTTCAGTGCTCTGTCAAACTCTTCACGCAGTATTGTATCTCCCATTTCGTCTTCATCTACATTCTCTTCCATTTCCAGAATATTGTCCTCAAGTACGTCACCCTTGTATAGACCCTCTATATACTCCTTCCATCTTTCTGCTTTACCTTCTTTGCTTATAACTGGGTTTCCATCTGAGCTCTTGATATTCATACAAGTGGTTCTCTTTTCTCCAAAGGTCTCTTTAATTTTCCTGTAGGCAGTATCTATCTTACCCCTAGTGAGATAAGACTCTACATCCTTACATTTGCCCTCTAGCCATCCCTGCTTAGCCATTTTGCACTTCCTGTCGATCCCTTTTTTGTGACGTTTGTATTTCTTTTTGCCTGCTTCATTTACTGCGTTTTTATATTTTCTCCTTTCATCAATTAAATTCAATATTTATTCTGTTACCGAAGGATTTCTACTAGCCCTCGTCTTTTTACCTACTTGATCCTCTGGTGCCTTCACTACTGCATCCCTCAGGGCTTCTACTGTATTTCTTTCCCCCATTTGTGACAGTTGTTCCCTTATGCTCTCCCTGAAACTCTGTACAACCTCTGGTTTAATCAGTTTGTCCAGGTTCCATCTCCTTAAATTCCCACCTTTTTGCAATTTCTTTAGTTTTAATCTACAGTTCATAATTAATAGATTGTGGTCAGAGTCCACATCTACCCCTGGAAATGTCTTACAATTTAATACCTGGTTCCTAAATCTCTGTCTTACCATTATATAATCCATCTGATACCTTGTAGTATTTCCAGGATTCGTCGAGGTGTACAACCTTCTTTTATGATTCTTGAACCAAGTGTTAGCTATGGTTAAGTAATGCTCTGTGCAACATTCTACCAGACGATTTCCTCTTTCATTTCTTTCTCCCAATCCATACTCACCTACTATGTTTCCTTCTATCCCTTTTCCTACTCTCAAATTCCAGTCACCCATCACTATTACATTTTCGTCTCCCTTCACTACCTGAATAATTTCTTTTATCTCATCATACATTTATCAATTTCTTCATCATCTGCAGAGCCAGTTGGCATATAAACTTGTACTACTATAGTAGGTGTGGGTTTCGTGTCTATCTTGGCCACAATAATGCGTTCACTATGCTGTTGATAGTAGCTTACCCGCACTCCTATTTTTTATTCATTATTAAACATACTCCTGCATTACCCCTATTTGATTTTGTATTTATATCCCTGTATTCACCTAACTGAAAGTCTTGCTCCTCCTGCCACCGAACTTCACTAATTCTCACTATACCTAACTTCAACCTATCCATTTCCCTTTTAAGTTTTCTAACCTACCTGCCCGATTAAGGGATCTGACATTCTACGCTCCGATCCGTAGAATGCCAGTTTTCTTTCTCTTGATAACGACGTCCTCTTGAGTAGTCCCCGCCCGGAAACTCGAATAGGGGACTATTTTACCTCCGGAATATTTTACCCAAGAGTACGCCATCTTCATTTAACCATACAGTGAAGCTGCATGCCATCGGGAAAAGTTACGGCTTAGTTTCCCCTTGCTTTCAGCCGTTCGCAGTACCAGCACAGCAAGGCCGTTTTGGTTAGTGTTACAAGGCCAAATCAGTCAATCAGCCATACTGTTGCCCCTGCAACTACTGAAAAGGCTGCTGCCCCTCTTCAGGAACCACACGTGTGTCTGCCCTCTCAACAGATACCCCTCCGTTGTGGTTGCACCTACGGTACGGCTATCTGTATCGCTGAGGCACGCAAGCCTCCCCACCAACGGCAAGGTCATGGTTCATGGGGGGAGGGGGTGGTGCCTGACCAAAATTCGAACTTGGAACCTTTGTGGTGTTCAGTTCTCGTTCTGGCACAGAGTTTTATTTTCCCAGGAGATTTCATATGAGCACATACTACGTCTTAGAGTGACAATTTCATTCTACAAAGTTAATATCGAAATTACTATAAATCCATACTTCAGAAAATTTGTACATTAGTTTTCTCACACTATATGTACACATTCATGGAGTACTGTGTTTCGTATTTTCACTTTCAACAAACAATACATCACTTTTAATTAACAGTTTCAACCCTGGTTCCTACAGCCCAATATTGTAATCTCAGCTACAAGGTGGTGTCACAACAGGTACTCGAAAACAACTGAGCAGCAATTAATTATGTCTGAAAATGAATCATTTCCTCGCTCTTTTGCAACATTAATTTATAAGTGTACGCTGATGAGGCGGTCGGCCAAAGTCTATCCTCTTTTTATCTCAGACTCACACCAAGTGTTCATACAGCTCCCAAATGCGCAGTGCGACTTTGATGTAAGCAGGATGTACATCGGAAATTTTTGGAATTTTGTGGTAAGTTCCTATGGGACCAAACTGCTGAGGTTACCGGTTCCTAGGCTTACACACTACTTAATCTAACTTAAACTAATTTACACTAAGGACAACACACACACCCATGCCCGAGGGAGGACCCGAACCTCCGACGGGGGGAGCCGCGCAAACCGTGGCAAGATGCCTGAGACCGCTCGGCGATGTACATCTCTAGGGCAAAATCTCGTTCGGCAGAACTTAAACACAACAAAAAAAAAGCTAGAAATCAGTTGTTGCGCATCACAGAAATTGATGATGATGATGAAGTCCCATACTCCATTACAGAGCATAGGGGACGATGCGGGAGTCCCGCCCGTCCTAGGCAAGGTCTTAGCGGAGGTGGTTTCCCATTGCCTTCCTCCGACCGTAATTGGCATGAATGATGATGATCAAGACGACACAACAACACCCAGTCATCTCGAGGCAGGGAAAATCCCTGACCCCGCCGGGAATCGAACCCGGGGCCTCTGCGCCAGTGATTACCGTATTTTCGCAAGCGTTTCCGAGTTTATCTTCGAATAACGCATTTCAAATCAGCTCCTCTCCCGCTCAAACATTTCTGTTGTTATTGCATACATTTTTCCCTGTTTGTCTGCTCAGTGAGTTCGCGTGTAATAATGAACCATTAATCTATTGAATTAGCTTCTGCTGCCGCCTCACTGAGTGTATGGACCTGTCACAATGCTGAACGGAATAGTTAGCCAGTATGAAGTTGTAGCACAGCGACAACAACCCCGTGCGGCAGCTGACGAAAAGCAGACACTTGCGTTTGCGTGAGGCAAAGATACCCGCATCAGTTACCATTAAATACATATCACTGCAAATTCTGAGCCCATTTTTAATGACCAGTTTAAAAATTCCTAGATAAACGATATTCTAACAGACAAATTCCCGACTTACTGTGGAAGGGTATTTCGGAATCTGATTTCGGATGTGTCATTTTCAGAGGATTTAATTATTTTCCCAAGATGGTGGCAACCTTTAAATTTAGGTTCAAACGACGCCTCTTACCCGTCTTGAGGTGTAGCTGTGATACAAGAACGATTCTGTTTCGACTGTCGGAACTCTGGCAGGATGTGCAACCACTGTAGACAGTAACCTTGGCCTTCCCGCATGTAGTCCTTGGCCATCGAACTTTTCAGCAGTTGATATTGGACCTTTTTATTTAGGTCGGAGGCTTACTATCGGCTTTTTGACACTGTATTCAGGTATAGCCAGCCAACTCCGACACGAATGCTCTCTGATTCTGCCACTTTCTGAGTTAAATTAGATTAGATGATGTCTGTACCGCTATCAGAGAACGCCACGCCGGCCGGTTTGGCCGTGCAGTTCTAGGCGCTACAGTCTGGAGCCGAGCGACCGGTCCGGTCGCAGGTTCGAATCCTGCCTCGGGCATGGATGTGTGTGATGTCCTTAGGTTAGTTAGGTTCAATTAGTTCTGAGTTCTAGGCGACTGATGACCTCAAAAGTTAAGTCGCATAGTGCTCAGAGCCATTTGAACCATTTTGAGAACGCCACACCTGAAATCGAGAGGCCACCGGAGCCCGCTAGTTCGCTGACAAATGAAGTATACATCAAGATAGATTTCTGGATTACTGCTACTGGGAATAAAGAAACACAGTTGCTTTTAAAGATGTATTTTCACATGTTTTGAAGTTATTAAATATTGTCAATAGGTATATACTTCCAGCTCACCCTGTAGTATGCCCAGCTACTAGCGACATTCACAATGAAGAAGAAAAAACAGTCTATGGGCGTAGTACCAGAAAAGATTTATTTCGTCATTAGACATCCGACCACCCTTGATACTTAAATTATATTAATAAAACCACGATAACATAAGTTGTCAGCATACCACACGATCCTCTTTCTTCGCACCAGCGTTCGATATGCCCCATGTTAGTACTAATCTTCCGGATGTGCTGATGGACCCATTAAGTAATGGGTCTGTTTCCGTTAGCATAAATACGTAGACTGTGAAAATTCTTCATAATTAATGTACTAGGAGGAATTGTGAAAAATTAACACTAGCATGAAAACAAGGACGCATCTTACCCATTTCCATGTAACATATCTATTTCTTGTTACAGAACCAAGTGTGGTGGTGCTGTGGTAAAAGACTGCACTCGTATACGGAAAGATAGCAAATCAACAGCCCTTCCTCCCATCCGAGTTGTTTCCCGTCGTTCACTAAATCGACTGAAGCAAAGGCCGGTATCGTTCCTTTACGACTAAGTTCAGAGTGGCACCGACAACGGCCCTCAGACACTGTCGCCACAGATCGGCTAATAACATCCGCCGACAGCATGGTCATAGTGCGTCCGATCTCCTCGACCGCTTTGGCAGGGTCAATGACGTTACGTTAAGTTGGGTTAGGAACTATTCTACGTATGAAGTAGATTAGATTTTAATCTCTTAGGGTAGGGGGGGGGGGGATACCACAACGCCTCTGTGCTCGGATACGACTGCTGCATAGCGGCTTCTGCTATTAAAGGGAAGCCGAATGCATGTGAATAAGCGTTTCCATCTCATAAAGAACATGGCGAGTACTCTGCCCTCAGTCATCGAAATAACCAAACAAGCCTTACGGGAGAAACGTTCTGTTATATACTTGACATAATTCGTGGTGACATTGAAAATCAAGTTACAAACACTCAGTTTCTCTGTACACTATTTATTAGAACATGTTCAGACATACATCAATTAACCTTCAATGACTGTCATTTAGCACACCAGTGAAAGACAAGCATAAAGCGCAGTATAAGATATCCTGAAAACATAAAGCAGTTAAGAATCGGAATGCATACCGCACAACACATTAGTAAACCACTTCATATTAACAGAATCACCACTCCACAGGCATAAAACGCCAGTAAGCAGTGATAATTATTTGTAGACAACTAATCACAACTTAACCAAGATCCAGTATAGTAGGTATAACCATATAAGATACGCCAACCTCTTCCAATGAACAAATTATTTTTTGAGGTTATAATGTATGTCTCAAATTTCCAGTTAAAGTTTTGCCTATTTGAGGTTTCGAATAAACCTGTGATTTCAGTCTATAGATTCCGAACTATGTGCCGAATATAGTTTTTAATCCTCAAGATTCCACAAACTCATTCTTTCTTGCACAAAATTTAACAGTTTCTCCTGCTCCTTATTCCGTTTGCGATTTGACCGAAGGAAAAAAACAGTTTTGAATTTTACCCATTGTCGTTCTAACTCTCTACGTTGGGGAGATACGATGGGCTATTGTGTGACGCCGTACGTAGTGGCGTACTGATTTGAGAAGATTGGCCGTCTCCGGATGATGTCTGTCGTCGGCGTAATCCACCGATATCAGAGCCAATGTGATCGCAGCCTAACAAGGATATCATCGAAGTCTGATCATACTGAGCTTGTGCTCTGTCGCCAATACCTCCTCATATATGGGATGTAGACCCCTAAAATTCTTACAAATCTTATGATGCACCACCAAGAGCTAATGAAAAACTCTTTTCTATGCTACGTTTCGGTCCACCGACCATCGTCAGGTATTGTGAAATGTTTAAACCTAATTACAATATCACATATTCTGAGATGACAAAAGTCACGGGATAGCGACATGAACATTCACAGATGGCTGTAGTATAGCATACACAAGGCATAAAGGTACAGTGCAGATCCACAGAGTCAAATGTATTCAGAGTATAACAGAACTGGGGCATTACGTTTCACCAGGGAAAACGCAGTGGTCGACGGCGTTCACTGAACGACCGAGAGCAGCAGCGTTTGCCTTGAGTTGTCAGTGCTGACAGTGAAGCAACACTAAGTAAAATAACCGCAGAAATCAATGTTAAATATGCGACTAACGTCTCGTTTGGAACAGTGCGAAATTGCCTGCAGCGCTTCTCCTGGGCTCGTGGCCATATCGATTGGACCGTAGACTGGCCTGGTAAGATGAGTCCAGATTTCAGTTGGTAAGAGCTGATCGTAGGGTCCGAGTGTGGCGCAGACCCTACGAAGCCATGGGCCCAAATTGTCAGCAACGCACTGCGCAAGCTGGTGGTGGCTCCATAATGGTGTGGACTGTGTTGACATGGAATAGACTCGGTCCTATGATTCAAATTAACCGACCATTGGCTGTAAATGTGAACATTCGGATACTTGGAGACGATTTGCAGCCATTCATGGACTTCATATCTCAAACATGCAACAGGACCATAGTTGTTGGCGATTAACTTTAAGAACGTTCTGAACAACACGAGTGAATAATTTGTCCACCCAGATCACCAGACATGAATCTCATCAAACATTTATGGAACTTAATCGAGAGCACCAACTTTATGTACAAACATTCTTCCTTTTTTATCGTTTGACGTGTCAGTTTATGGACATTCGATCTGAATTTTCATTGGTTGCTCCATCCTACGCAAAGAACAAAACTCAAATTCGTATGATTGACGGTCGAGTCGAAGTTCATGGGAGAAGTTTGTATAGTGAAAAAGCTTGGTATTCACAAAGCATACATCGATGCCTATTAACACAGCTTATTGAGTCTTTAAAAGACTTAAGGTGTAAAAGTTTTCTTCGGATTTTGTTAAATAATTTCTTGTAGCAATTTGCAGCTGCATTAAATAAAACGGAAAATAATAAACTACGTTGCACTGGTCTACACCTCGATCATAACGGAGAACGTGTGACGTGTAAAATAAATTTGGTTGCCTTTAGTCCATCACGATGTATTTTGTCGTTTCAACCTATAGTCATCGCACCCTGGAAGTAAGTTAAGTCGAAGAGCTTGATGTACGATATAACATTTTTGTTACTAATGTCTACGTTAACACGTATAGTGCAGAAAGCCACTACAATGTCGAGGCACAAAGGCATTAGGAAAGAGGCGGCAAGTATCATCCTTGGGTCGTAATACGCAGCAGCCATTGGGCACGCCAAAAATCATCCTTGGTGAGCTGGCGCTAGATGAACAACTGACTGCCATTAAATGTTCAATTGTAATTGTTAAAAGTAGCAGTAATTCTCTGCGATTGTCTAAAAGAATGATTAACTTACGGTTTTCTATGGGAGTGGTGTCAGTTAATATTGAGAGCTGAAGAGACGAGGTCGGTAAGCCGACCTGTTCGTTACTACATGATAGCAGGGACACTGATACGTCCGCTAAACCCGCTGGGCAGAACAGGTGATTAGGATTGTGGAATGGGCCAAATAAGGTTGGGGCCAGTTTCACCTTCTAATTGTAATTTAATGTAATGTAATAACACATTTAAAACCAAAGTGGCACATAGCCGAACCTTTACCAAATGGTACTCTTTCACGGCTGAAGGCCTCCGAACAAGAAATCTTTAGAAAATCAGCAAGATAAAAATCCAATTAAAATAGTAAATAAAATAATTAAAAGAAACATCTATGACAGCTAGGTGGAAAGCCGCAAAGCAAAGTAGATAGAACAAACGTATGCAAGGTGCAATGCAAATGGCTAAAGGCCAAAATTAAGTTTCAAAATTTTAAAATATGTTACCATAGGCTTTTAAAGGCAGAAGGCCACGACGTTTAAAACCAAGAAATCTTTAAAATCAACGAGATAAAAAAATGCAATTAAAAAAAGCAAATAAAATAAATAAAAATACATATATCACGGCTAAGTGGAAAGCCTCAAGGCAAAGCAGATACAGCAAATATCTGCAAGGTGCAATACCAATGGTTGAAGGCCACAATTAAGTTTCAAAATTTTAAAATGTATTACCAAATCTTTTAAAGGCAGAAGGAAGCAGTCTTTATGCTTAAAAGATAAATTTAAGAATTAATTTAGCGAATTTTTTAAAACAAAAGGAAAATAACCATAAGTCTTAAATTTTAGGCAGCTGAAAACAGATAATCAAACACAGGTGGTACTCAGAAGCCTCCAGGGAGGTCGGTCTGCCCTCGTTCACTTAGGCGAGACAGGTGATGAGCCCAACTACACTTGATCCGTCGCAACACAGCCAAGGAACAGCCACGGACCGACCGACACGACTTGCCTCTCATCAATGAGTACATAAGAACTCAAACAGGAAAGGTTACAAACGTGATAATCCACAATGAAGTATGTGTTAGCTGTCAAAATTATACACCATGTTGGACAGAGACAACAGGTGAGGAAAGGACGCTGCCTGAAATTACGTTAGTGGCCAGGGCAGGTAACCAGAACACTAACGGCCACCTGGCAGAAAATTCCACTGGTGCACTCGAATTTTAGTCTATTGCACCGCATGGCTTCTAAATTTCAACATTAGAAACACTCGGTGTTGCTCACAGGAAAACCTCCCCAACACCAAACCACCGAAAGGAACCACTACAACATGAATGGACGTGGCTTGTGTAGTTCAAACCACTACTCAAATTTGACGTCCTGGGTCGGTGAACCACGAAGCTCGTAGGAATCGGACAGCTCCACACCCGCTCCGACAATGCGCAGGGACTGTCAGCGCACCCAGCCGACTGCACCGCGCGGAGCTAACTTCCCTCGTCCGCAACAACCGAGAGACTCGTCTCAGAATGCCGACCACATCTCAAATAATCATTGAAAATAACACCAACTACACACACAACCTGAAGGATACGCTACAGTAACTAACCACGCACACAGCGGAGTCATGAACGGTCGGCGAGCCAAAGCGCGTCGTCCGGCTGGACGACCGACCGACGATCCAGCAAGACAGTGGTTCGGCTCAAGTGATGCGTTTCAGCAATGGTCGGGCGAGCCATGTCGGCGCAGACCTCACTGCTGCTCCAACCCGACTGCACTAGTGCCGCATTGAAAGTTCCCGACTGGCAGGTACGGACTGCGCTCCAGACGCGTTCCAACTGACTGGCAGCCCGAACTCGCGTCTCGAACTCCCCTCCGACAAACAACGACCGGGAAGTAATAGCATTCAAGCAAAGATACTAAGAGAGGGGATATATATATATATATATACGCGCTGCTAACGACGCTCACGGTCAGGCAAAGCACCAACGGAGTGACAGTAGTAATTTAAATTAACGTAGTGAGGTGGAAGTACGTTAAAAACAGGGTGTAAAATACATGATGGCGGGAACACGAGCCACGCATGGCTCAGACACTTTTACAAGTGTCGGAATCGATACCCAGTTGTTGAGAAGTGTATCTGTTATTTCGTGGGTCTGAGAATTTTACTTTCAATGTAATTTACGTTGTTCAGAAATATTTTACGTTATGATTTTCGAGTGCTAGGTTGAAGAAGTTTTCTACATAGCAACGGGTTGATTGATACTAATAACACTTTATGTTCATAATTGAGACAAGGAACTATAAGGGAGTGGATATCTATTTAATCCGTAGGTCTGCAATTCTGGTGGGAGGAATAATTGTTATTTTGGATATTATCTCTATTATGTGTTTTTCTATATTAATTCAGCATTTATTCTTTTCTGTGCACTTCTGATATATGTCTGTTGCGTTTCTCCCCTAGTATTTAGCAACATTAGTTCTTTTATATTTTATTTTTTCTCGATTTTCTATCCCCTCTTGCATCCCAAGACAGCTGTGGAACAAGTGGACTAATGAGGAGCTGCTAGAAGCATATCTCTCTCATCACAATACTTCCCACTGTACCTCAAAGAGCCACGTTAGAGATTAGGGACGTTCTTATTTATGTTAGGTTCGTCATTCGAAAAGACCAATAATCAAATTTTCTGATTGTCTCATATTACGTCAGAACCATGTAGCAATAACTCCTTGGAGTAAGGAATTCTACAATAATTTTGCAGAACGACTGATGATCACATTGCCAAATGCTACCAACGTTGTTGCAAGTATTCCACACTAATAACAAAATGATACTCGTGCTCGAGTTATATCGGCAGTCAGGGGGAATGCGCTTGCGAGTTTAGTGTTTATGCAGCAATATTTCCCGGCGCTTTATAAAGTGACGTACTGTCCGCGACAAAATACCCCAACATTGCATTCCTGCAGATCCACTGGTCATCATGTGTATCTCTACCAAGTATGGATAGGAAAACTCTTGCGGATAAACGAATAACAATAAAATAACAAAACATATAAACATTCCATTCCTGCAGAGGTCATCATGCGTAACGGTACCAAGTTGGGATAGGAAAGCTCTTCCGAATGAACGAAAAACAATAATAATAGTATCAATAACAAAATTGTAATAAATGAAGTTTATTACATTAAAGAAGAATGTTGATGATTAAAAGCAAAAATAAATAAAATCAGGTTTATATTACATCGGCCTATGCAAAGTTTTTCTTAGCTTTATGTTATAGAATACTTCTTCATCTTTGTGTGCCTCTCCGCTTCAGACGTTGGCGATTTTCCTGGATTAGATTAGATTAGATTAGATTAATTATTAATTCCATAGATCCATAAAAGAGGGAATCCTCCTGGGCGTTGAACATGTCAGATAAACACATTACAAAAATGTAATTACAAAAACTTGAGTTTCATTAATTTTAATGACCCTCAAGCAATAAACAGTAAAATTATGTACATGAATTAAATTTAAATTTCTAATATTTACACGTTTAATACTTACATCTGCTATCATTAAATCCCTCATTCAGACATTCGCTAGTTTCTTGACTATTACAACCAAGTATTGTCAAAAAATTAAGTAAATTATTCATTTCTGTGATCCTCAGTTAAGAACAGTCAGATTATGTACAATATTTAAAATTAAACTTCCACTATTTACAGACTTAAGACTTACATCTGCTTTCAGTACATCCATCATTCACACAGTAGGTAGTTACTTGGCTGTTATAACCAAGTACTGTCAAAAACTGAAGTATAATAAATTTTCATTAAAATGGTCTACGGCACTTTTTGAGAAACTCATGGGTGGAATAGAAGGAGTTAGCCACGAAAAATTCTTTTCAGTTATGTTTAAATTGTGCCTTCTCTGAAACTAAACTCTTAATGTTTGCTGGTAACTTATTGAAAATATGCGTCGCTGAATACTGGTCTCCTTTCTGGGCAAGAGTAAGTGATTTTAAATCTTTATGTATATTTTTCTTATTCCTAGTATTGATACTGTGTACTAAGCAGTTAGTTGGAAAAAGAGAAGTATTATTTACAACAATCTTCATTAAGGAATAAATATACTGAGTAGCTGTGGTTAATATGCCCAATTCTTTGAATAGGTTTCGATATGATGTGGCTATTCTCTCTTTATCAGTTGCAATGCGAAACAGTTCTTCAGAGCTAATATTAAACGAAGATCTAAGGTTGTCGAGCCAGGAAATTCTTCTTCGTCCCAAAGATCTCTTTCCCTCGATTTGTCCTTGCATGATACGTTGAAGCAACTCGTATCTTCTTTGATTCCTCATGAAGTGGCCAACGTATTGTACTTTGCGACACTTTATCAGCTCTGGGCTTTTGTTAACTACACGTAGAACCTCGATGTTTGTCACTTTTTGAGTCCATGATATTCTCAACATTCTTCTGTATAGCCAGAGTCCAGAGACTTGGAGTCTGTGTTATAGAATACATTTCCGTCTATTTCTACAGGAAAAAGAAAATTGAAGCGATACACATCGGCAGTCGAATGAGACTAGAACATGCGACTACCCTTGCCTCAACAGATGAGCATGGCGCCTCCCGGCCACATGACTGCATCGTTTAGCTCCCTGCCTCAGCACTTGTGACTCTTATGGTGATTAATTCAGGTAGTTCACAACATGATATGCGAAA
Source organism: Schistocerca nitens (assembly GCF_023898315.1). NCBI lineage: Eukaryota > Metazoa > Arthropoda > Insecta > Orthoptera > Acrididae > Schistocerca > Schistocerca nitens. The sequence goes on along the minus strand of NC_064618.1, from coordinate 186,738,853 downwards.
CCAGTTGAAACGTAAGCGTAGAGTTACATTTCCAGAGCACAAAAATTAAGTTTAAAATCTCGATCACATACTTCATCAGTACGGAAAGAGAATATTACAAGAATTCAGTAGGATCACTGAAGCACCAATCCCTGAAAGTGAGTAAACGACCACGAGTTCCCAAATATCGTCAGCAACGTTGCCAAGTCTCAATGAAGAACTTCACGAACAGCTCACAATGTCCTTACTGCTTTCGACAGCCTATTCCAGCCAAACCTCAATGGAGCTACGTTATTAGAAGCTGATCTAAGGGACAGCATAAACCGACGCTAGATTACATCAATAAAAAATACAAATGAGTTAGACAATTATCCTGCTCGGCTTGCGGCAAAAACATAATGTAACAATACTTAAAATGTGTCCAAAACGACCTTGTCCAAAATGTCAATGAACTGTCCACCGTTGATCTCGAATGGACTGTGTCTACGGTCATTATGGTGTCATACACCACAGAAATATCAGGAATATCACCAAAATGTGGATATACTATGGATAATAAACCAATACATCGATGAAACATAGTAATAAATCAAACTTCACATTCACAGGGAAAAACTGAACATACCAAGCGTTTTTCGCCTCCAGACCTACCATAGATAACGCATACAAAGAAGCTTGTACATTGATTCCATAATTTATCCCGTCTTGGATGATAGCGAGATGATGAACAAAATATAAATCCGTGACAATGACACCAGCTTCACATCTGTTCAGAGACTTTCTTTTGTTTTGTTGGTGACATTACCTGGTGAATGCGGTACAGACGAATATGGCAACTCCTGCCAGATTGCCAAGAGATATATGAAAGGGAATCATGAATGTTGTCGCTTAAATTGTGACAGTTCACAGCTCAGTATAGGTAGTAGCGAATGGAAGTGATTAAATACAGCTTTTGCAGAAAAACTGGAGCTGATTTCAAAAGCTGATGCTGTTGTAGAAAGAGAGTACTTTATAACTATGCGGACATTAGCAGGAGCAATCATTCCCAAGACAGCAAATCACTGTCATGACAACAGAATTGCCAAACAATACGCACGGCGTTAAAAAGTCTTTACTATGCTAATGGCCACAAGAATGCGTTTTCCTGGTTGGAATCGTGCAATACTGCATTCGTACATCCAGTCTAGCACGAGACATCGTGTTCTACAAATTACAGAAGTTATTTATTTACTGATCGCTGTACGGAGCATCAATCTATTTGATGCTATACAGCAATGAAGGACGTTTAACATCAAGTTGTGACTTAGAATTGTATTAACAATTTCCGAAATCAATCAGGCAGGCAACACTGACAGACTTTCGGAATAAATCTAGAACATCAAGAAGAGATGGTGTAAAATTGATATTAGAGAAAAATGAAGTGCGACCAAATGTTGCTGAGCAACAGTCATACAATAATTTTTAAATGAACACACCGCCACTTGATTGTATTATTGTTTATTTAATTAAGATCTAGGTTTCGACCTTTTATGCCGTTTTCAAGTGACTGAGTTTATGTTCAAAAATGGTTCCAATGGCTCTGAGCACTGTAGGACTTAACTGCTGAGGGCTGAGTTTATGTCAATGATACATATTGCACGACATCAAGCTCAAAATTGACCATACATTAAGAAAAATATTGGCTCCCCACGAAATGCCAGGTGTAAAATCATCATCTCTTAACAAGATCCTCAAATAATGGCAGGAGAACGTCATATTTAGTAAAAACAGGTTTATTTTAATATATAAAAGATAAGCACATTACGTCTCTAGGACATGTCCTCTTTTTTATCTTTTATATACAAATATAAAGCTGTTTTTACTAAACTTGACGTTCCCCAAGTATTATTTATGGATGTTGTTAGAAGATGGTGATTCTACATTTGCTATTACGTGGGGAGGCAATGTTTTCCTTAATCTATGGCCAATTTTAAGCTTGATGTCCTGCAGTATATATTAATTACATAACCTCAGTCACATGAAAATGGCATAAAAGATCGAAACCTAGATCGTAATTAAATTAACAACTATACAGCCACATGGCGGTGTGTTCACTTAAAAATTTGGAGACTGTTTTAGATTATACTGCAGATTATTTATTTATCTCTTATGTTTATCCGCTGTGTTCAATAAAGTATCGAAAGGCGTTGTTTAGTATGTACTGCACTAATACAAATGAATAACAACTCATCATGTTAGGGTTCCGAAAAAAGAATTTTTTTCATACAACAAAAAAACCCAAACTGTCACGAATTAGGAGAACAATACGCACATTCGGGTTCGAAGCGACCTTTCTCTACGTTCGTTCCACATTCATACCTATATAACGTCACAGTACTATTACCAAAGCATACAAACTTAGGAATAGGTGTCGATACATAACAAAATCCAGCTAACAAGTCATTCAGTAAAACTATTAAGTAAATGGAACTGACGAGCTAATAAGGCAGGCATGAAGAAGCATGCAAATCAGCAAGTTTTACACTTTTGGATGTATTGGGCAAATATAGCGACATTGCTTGTAGGAGGTAAGTTGTCTTAGGATTTCTTTGCTGATTGTCCTTCTCCCAACTAGTGGCGCGTTTACAGAAGATGTATAAATCCTTGCCTCCAGTTATTTTGGAAACTGACACTAACGCACATTACCGGTAGGCTAGCAGGCAATTGCGTTTAACAGCGCTCCCTTGTTGTTCCGATCATGTCCAATATGGAGAACTGGCAATGCAAAGGGCGAATGTAGTTGTAGTTTCTTTAGGAAGTAACTTCCTATATGAGATCAATGACATCAGTATTTTTGGGACATCAAGAAATGCAGGGGAAATGTTTATCAAATAAAAAGCCATTTCAAATATTATTACAATTATATATTATCATTACAAATGTTGTAGAACCTGATGTAACCGACAGGAATTGTAAACAAGAACGTTATATTCTAGTACATCAACTTTTTTTGTCACTTCAGTAGAATCAGTGTATTCGCCATGGTGATATCTATTATACAAACGTTCAAAGCTTAAAGCGTCGAAGCACCACGAGCAACGTACATTGGCATATGTTCTACAGTCATATTCTTTCACGTGATTATCTTGATGATAAACGATTTTGCAAATGTTCTAAATACCTCACGTTCTGGCGATAAGTTAGTGGTAAACCAATGACATCAAAGCTTTTTCTTGAAAGTTGGAGCCAGCGATTCATTATATATACTTCGGTACATTTCACTGATTTCATCGCTTATACTTGTGATTTCCGTATATTCTGCGGTGAGAATAGCACTACCGTAAAGTGCGAATGTAGTTTTTCACTTGTCAGTAAAAGTAAACGCTGTAGGGATGGCGGAACGGTATACATTCTGGCGGAATCACTATTAATTATTATGTTGCTGTTCCATTTTCATCGACAACCTAACCGTCGTACAATTAGGGATAGCTTTGCACGTCTCACGAGTCAATAATGTACAGAAGAGGTGCCATGTTTGGAGTTCCGTAGTGCAGTCCGTAAAAACAGAACCTTTGTGTGATTAGTTTGTTGTCCTTTAAGGCACTATTTTTCAGGAACGGATGGAGGTAAGAAGTTGAAACTTATGTGAGATACTGGAATCTATGTTAGCATATCGATGCAAATTATTTAACCTTCTAAGACAATGAAATTGATACGGCAATGTATGTCACATATTTTGATAGTCACAAACTCATTTCTCGAAACCTGTAGGTAAATTAGCTTCATACCTCGTACGCGTTGGGCTCAGTGGTCTAACGATGGGGGTGTGTCGGGTTTGAGAAGGAGCTGACTTGCAAACGTGATGTTTCCACGATTCCCAAACGCTAACAGAAACAGTCTCTGTGTGTAGTGGCCCCAGACACTCCGACGGTTGGCGTCTGGTGATGCCCATGGAAATGCCGACCACCTCTTACTGGCCGCCCGCTTCGATAAGGTGATCCTAGCTGGAAAGATGGGCCTTTTTTGTTCACATTACCCTCATAATTTTTGGCATACGGCTCCCTTGTGTTCATTGATTGTTATAAAAAAAATGACAGACCGCTTCGTTGGTAGGAGCAGGGAGACAATATGGTCAGGCCTCGGACTATGATCCCTGCCCGTCTTGCCTCCTCCAGCCTTCCGTTTCCGTATAAATGAGGTAGAACAATTGCAGTGATCATTTTTGCCACTAAGCAAACAAAATCTCTTTTTTTTCAGATTGCTCTTGGACTTACATAGGTTTACTTTAATTTTTCGGCCAAATGATTTCTTTCCGGAAAATATGAAAAAATAGTAACTAGAAGTAAAAAGTAACCAAAAAAGTAAATTTAAAAAAACGAAAAAATTGGTAGGGCACTTGCACACGGAAAAAAATTTAAAAATTTTAAGGCTATAGAAAAAGAAAAAATATTCGGTAGAACATTTGCTCGCAAAAGACAATGGTCCCTACTGCTTAAAAAAAGGAAAAAAAAAAGAAAATATAGCCGATATATCGCGTGCCTACAAGTCGCAAATCGAGAGATTTCGGGATCGCATTTCGATGACATCGCGGATTTTTCAATCATCGTTTTAACCTAGACCATCTCTCTGAACAGTTGCAGGAGTGGCCAGAACTGACATGTGGTTCTGATTCCAACTTATACTATTGGATCCCTTTTCCCGGTTGGACTACTGGGGGAGGTCAGGGACACACAAGTCACTGAATTGGCGTTCAACAAAAAGCCGTGCTAAGAGGCACTGAGCAGTGCGAGATTATTATTATTACTGTTGCTATTATTATAAACAGGTTGGTCAGAAATTGTCTGAAACGCTTGTAGGGATGTTGCATGACACGTTTTACTGCGCTGTAAATGTTAAGAAATAATTTCGATACCTTGCGCTGCTGTCGGAGTTATTTAGTATGGAAATTAGTGAATCGTGGCGTCGCGTGCTCACAATCAAGCGGCCTGACAGTGGCGGCGTTGTCCAGCGAGTGTTTTGTTTGGTTAGCTGAAACTTGAAACTGAGGGCGTGACGACCTGATTGGCTAACTTCAATGCTAAATAACTAGGAAGCCGCCCTACGTATCGAAATCTTTTCTTAACATTTATGTCTCAGTACAACCTGCCCCTCAACATCCATTCAACCATTTCAGACATTTCCGATCACCCTGTGCAGACGTAAGTAACTACAGGGCTATTACAAATGATTGAAGCGATTTCATAAATTCACTGTAGCTCCATTCATTGACATATGGTCACGACACACTACAGATACGTAGAAAAACTCATAAAGTTTTGTTCGGCTGAAGCCGCACATCAGGTTTCTGTCGCCAGAGTGCTCGAGAGCTTAGTGAGACAAAATGGCAACAGGAGCCGAGAAAGCGTATGTCGTGCTTGAAATGCACTCACATCAGTCAGTCATAACAGTGCAACGACACTTCAGGACAAAGTTCAACAAAGATCCACCAACTGCTAACTCCATTCGGCGATGGTATGCGCAGTTTAAAGCTTCTGGATGCCTCTGTAAGGGGAAATCAACGGGTCGGCCTGCAGTGAGCGAAGAAACGGTTGAACGCGTGCGGGCAAATTTCACGCGTAGCCTGCGGAAGTCGACGAATAAAGCAAGCAGGGAGCTAAACGTACCACAGCCGACGGTATGGAAAATCTTATGGAAAAGGCTAAAGCAGAAGCCTTACCGTTTACAATTGCTACAAGCCCTGACACCCGATGACAAAGTCAAACGCTTTGAATTTTCGACGCGGTTGCAACAGCTCATGGAAGAGGATGCGTTCAGTGCGAAACTTGTTTTCGGCGATGAAGCAACAGCTTTTCTTAATGGTGAAGTGAACAGACACAATGTACGAATCTGGGCGGTAGAGAATCTTCACGCATTCGTGCAGCAAATTCGCAATTCACCAAAAGTTAACGTGTTTTGTGCAATCTCACGGTTTAAAGTTTACGGCCCCTTTTTCTTCTGCGAAAAAAACGTTACAGGACACGTGTATCTGGACACGCTGGAAAATTGGCTCATGCCACAACTGGAGACCGACAGCGCCGACTTCATCTTTCAACAGGATGGTGCTCCACCGCACTTTCATCATGATGTTCGGCATTTCTTAAACAGGAGATTGGAAAACCGATGGATCGGTCGTGGTGGAGATCATGATCAGCAGCAATTCATGTCATGGCCTCCACGCTCTCCCGACTTAACCCCATGCGATTTCTTTCTGTGGGCTTATGTGAAAGATTCAGTGTTTAAACCTCCTCTAGCAAGAAACGTGCCAGAACTGCGAGCTCGCATCAACGATGCTTTCGAACTCATTGATGGGGACATGCTGCGCCGAGTGTGGGAGGAACTTCATTATCGGCTTGATGTCTGCCGAATCACTAAAGGGGCACATATCGAACATTTGTGAATGCCTAAAAAAACTTTTTGAGTTTTTGTATGTGTGTGCAAAGCATTATGAAAATATCTCAAATAATAAAGTTATTGTAGAGCTGTGAAATCTCTTCAATCATTTGTAATAACCCTGTATGTGCGGAACCTTCAGACCTCGGGGAAGCCTCGCACTTCTCCTGTTTTTTGGACAAGGTCGCATATCTTTGGCCAAAAGCTGACGACATATTTCTTTGTTTCACATGGGAGATAGCTGTTTCTGTAACTTCCTCACCTCGAAACGATAATATTCTCGAACTGTAGAATCGATACATTCTATCTGATCGGTACACGTAACTGAATAACGGTTGACTTCAGGAACTCTATTGGAGGTCTTGAGTTGAAAAAATGCTGTTGTTTCCAACAAGTCATCAAATGTGAGCATGTCAGGTGCTGATGTATTTGGTGACACCACGCAGCTGAATTCCGTGTTTCCCCTAGAATGAAGCGCACCAGGATTTTCAGCCTTTGAGTTCAAATTCCGTCTGCTGCAGCCATTGTCCACTGCCACAGTGTTCGTGTAATAACCACATGCCCACTGTTTCTAGCTTCTAAAGCACGATCGAACAAACAAGGCTCGATCATTTTTACCTTTACTTTAAGTTGATACTCCGCCTCTAATTTGGGATCTCCAGCCCGCATCTCGTGGTCGTGCGGTAGCGTTCTCGCTTCCCACGCCCGGGTTCCCGGGTTCGATTCCCGGCGGGGTCAGGGATTTTCTCTGCCTCGTGATGGCTGGGTGTTGTGTGATGTTAGGTTTAAGTAGTTCTAGGGGACTGATGACCATAGATGTTAAGTCCCATAGTGCTCAGAGCCATTTGAACCATTTTTTTTTTTTTTTGGATCTCCACTGCGGTATCTGTTTTGTAATTGTGAGTTTCAGCTCTGGTGCACAGCCCAGTAAGGATTAACACATCTCGAAAAGTTGTTGCTAACAATATCTGTTTGTCCCCAAGACGCCAGCGGCAAATTCGGTCCTCGGGCCGAACAAGACGTAAACCAGCGAAGGAAACGGAATCACAAAGCGTACACAACAGCTACAAAATCTGGAAATATAATAAAAATCAGCTATCATCAGTTTTTGGACGAATTTGTATGACCTTACATAAAAATATAGCCGTTTCTGTAATCATTGACTCGTAGGATGGGTTGGTTATCGATGACATCGGAATATTGACGTGTTAGTGAAAAGTAGTTCTGCCAAAGTATATGTCGTTCTATCAACCCTACGACGCACACTTGTAATTACAGATGAAGAATTAGATTCACCTATTACAAAAGTGTCCTACTCTCATCACACAGCAAACGGAAAACACAAGCAGAAGTTACGTAATTAATAAACTAGAAACTTGGATACGAAATCAGTTGCACGCTCCGCGCTTAGAGAAAATACTTTGATGTGCTGGGTTTACCACGAAATTATCAGCATAACGTGAGGTATTTAGGGCGTTAACGAAGTTGCTATTCCTCATGATAATCGCATTAAAGAATGTGGCTATGTCGTATGTGCCGTCGCGCACGTTGCTGGTGATGATTCGATTTACGTCCGCTGGACGTTTTTATGATAGATATAACTCTGCCAACTACACTGGTTCTCTTGAACTCTAAAAGTAAAAATCAAACCTAAAACTGATGTACTAGAATTTTTATGTTTTCATTTACGTTTATTGTGGGTTACCTAAGGTTGTAAAACATTTGGGAAGATAAAATATTATTTTAATAATATTTATTTGCTAAATAATTCCATTGTATTTCTCGACGTCACAGAAATGCTGTAATATCATATAGTTCTGTTACAACAAGAGGGGAAGAAATAACATCATTAGGTTGGATATGAACAGAGAGCACAGAAATTCGAACCTGTTCTGTTAGCATATGTGCTGTTGGCATGATTCAGATTTCATATCGAAATGTTTGATTCATTTCATCAAACTCATTTCATCTAAATTAGTTGCCTTACCAGTGCTTAACCTTTTCTGCAGTTATTCCACAGGGATGTAAAGAGTGAGGTATCTTAAGTTTCCATGACTGTTCCTCCTTCCAGTTTTACCCAATTTATGTGATCTTCAGCTTTTTAGCTAAGCTGGAGCCGATGAGAAGTAGTCTCAGAATATAAGCTGATGTTCGCTGTGAGTATCTTGAATTGTTTTTGAATCTCGAAGGTGAAATAAAACTACAGGTAGCGTGGTCCACTTAGTCATATCCAGCCTCAGGTGCCGTAATGTTTATAATAGTAGCCTGTTTCACATATGAAACAAGCAAGAAATAAACTACGAACAAAAGGCGCCAATGGCGACATATTGCACTGAAATTTCGTCCCGCCTTCACCTCGGGTAACCTCTTCGTGTTACTTCAGCTTCTCTCTCTGTTGTGATGTCTGAAACTTCAAAAGCATATTCGTGTGGCGCTTTTCGCTGTTACTGACAAAGCGTCACCTGCATTTATGTGGCAGTAATTAGGAGCGGACGATACTTTTCATCTAGTTTTATGGAATGAAAGACGACATATCTGACACTTTACTTGCTTCCCATTCTCATCATCTTTCATATTATCAGAATCTGGAACCGTGCCATACGCCGCTATGATTCACTTGTTTCATTATCTTCAGGGTTTTGTGTCCTATTTTTAGGTCACTCCACGGCTTGCTTTTCTAATCTGAAACTATCTGCAATTTGCAACATACAAATTTATTTGTCAAATACGGACATCGACGAACAGAGTTATGTTGAATTAATGTTATTTACTCATAGTGTTAATAGCATGTAGTGAAGCTTAAAATAACGTGTTGCTTACAGTTAATGAGTTTTTAGTTTGCAGTTGGTTTAAGGGAGAAAAACAGAACTATTTACAGGAGCAGAAGAAGAGGAGAACCGCCAAGCAAATTTTCTCTGCACTTTTATGAGCTCCTGGATGTTAATCGTAACTGCTCTTAAGAACGAAATCATAGTAACAGAAATGCGAATAAACCTCTTTGGCCTATACTAGGTATTCTGGTACCAGTGAATGCAGTTGCATTCGGCTACGTCGCGTCGTCAAAGGGCGTACTTCCTCGATGCCAGCCACCACAAGAGTCACTTCGGCTGGTTGTATGAGATTCATAAGTGCGAATACTACACTGAAGCGCCAAAGATACTGGTATACGCATGCGTATTCAAATACAGGCAGAATACGGAGCTGCGGTCGGCAACGCCTATGCCAGAAAACAAGTGTCTGGCATAGTTCTTACATCGGTTACTGCTGCTACAATGGCAGGTTATCAAGGTTTAAGTGAGATGGAACGAGGAGTTACAGACGGCGCAAGAGCGATGGGCCACAGCATCTCCGATTCCCCTGCCACCATTTCACTAGTCCACTGTGAATAACAGAAATCCGGTAAAACATCAGATCTCCGACATCGCTGCGGTCGGAAAAAGATAATGCAAGAACGGAACCAACAACGACTGAATATAATAGTTCAGCGCGACAGAAGGGCAACACTTCCGCAAATTGCTGCAGATTTGGTGCTGGGCCATCAACAAGTGTCAGATTGCGAACAATTCAACCAAACATCATCGATACGGGCTTTTGGAGGCGATGCGTACCCTTGATGACTGCACGACAAAAAGCTTTACCCTCGCCTATATTGGACCAAAATACAGCAACCTCGCGACAGATGGATGCTTCAATACAATACAGATGTGAGCCGTGGCGAATGGCGGTAGGGCGTTCTACTTGCATCGCTGATACCGGTATTCGGCTGTCTTGCTATCTTTGACTCCTCCGCCGGCCGGAGTGACCGTGCGGTTCTAGGCGCTACAGCATGGAACCGAGCGACCGCTACGGTCGCAGGTTCGAATCCGGCCGGCCTCGGGTATGGATGTGTGTGATATCCTTAGGTTAGTTAGGTTTAATTAGTTCTAAGTTCTAGGCGACTGATGACCTCAGAAGTTAAGTCGCATAGTGCTCAGAGCCATTTGACTGCTCCCCCGGTGGTTTTCCGGGTTGACGTATGACGAGAGAGTCTCCGTTCGGCGTTCAACGAGCCAACTTGTGTTGAAAACAAGCCCGCGTCCCTAACCGCGGTGCATGGGCCTCGCCGTGCTCGCCGCCCTTGTCTTTTGTCGTGCCGGATGTAGGATGCCGACCATTGGGCGCCTTGACGTGCAAAATTGTGGTGGGTTCGTCGTCTCACGCTGAACAGCTTCCCTGCTCGTAATTTGCAAGCTCCAAGTTACGTATTACTTTTATTCTCTGTTTAAATAAGAAGATTGTTGAAACTTGTTGTGGCATGGGGGGTTCTGAACTTGGTTCCACAGTGGCTATTTTAAGGAGGCCGATGTTCCTCATTTCGTTTCTCATCATCTGTGGAGTGTGTGTTTTAAGTGGTTTTCATGCAAATTTCAACATTTTTAGGACATACTGACCGCTTTGGGACTGGTTGTGGTTGTGCACACGCCCGGCAGCCGTGGAATTAATGGTTTAATCATTTGTCACGGCAGGATTAGGTATGTTTATTTAACGTTGAAAGTGCCTTAAGGCAACTGGAAGTGATCTCTAAGTTTCCTGCTAATTTATTGGGAGACGGGCAATGTTAGAGTATTGCTCCATAAGAATTTGGGGGCATGCTTATTACATATTCCAGTTTGGCTGTAATTTGACCTCGTTTTTATTGCAATCTATTTGTGCTGCACGTCATTTGTTAAGTCTGCTCCTTTCCTGGCGTTGTGAGGGCGGTCGGACTAAATGTAAGTATATACCGCCTCCTAGTGAGCCTGTGCACAAGCCGTGGGGAATGAACGCTGGTATTGCCTGCCGGCCGTAGCGTTGTTGCTTCCAAACACTGCTGTGGGCCTTAACGCTGTTCTCTAAAGATAAGTGCGATCTGAGAATCATTCTGAGTCATTATGTCCGTTAGTTAATATTTTACACTTATGTTAATCATTTGTGTATCTTTAATGAACGTGCAACTTGTTATTTTTCCTGTGTGCCAGTTTTGCGACCTTGGTTGACCAACTTTGAGTTTATTATAACCATGTTTTACTGTGGACCTTTATGTGGGCAGTTCAGTTTTATTAAGCTTTAAGATCTTTGTTTTTTTTTTTTAAATGAAGTTGTAGTATTATGTCGCTGTGTAACTTTAGGTTGGAAGTGTATAGTGTTACCAGGCATTTGAGATATGGTTAAACAAGAACTATTGTTTATGATTGATTATTTCACCGTGCCTACTATCTATGATTTTGGTTGCGGACGCAAAATGTGGTTCTTATTAGTGTTTATGAAATTCAATTAAAGTGAAAATTTGTATATTGCATCAGTAAGTGGGCAAATATGAGAATTGAAATTTATAATAAAGTTTGTCTGGAGTCAAATTAAAATTGTAAAACAGTCACAAGCTTGTTCATCACTAGTGATCACGTGCTTCCTATTTCCTTTAAATAACTGTGGTGAGATTGTAATTTTTGATTTTCTAAAGAATTGACTAGGACCACCTTTGAAGAGGGTTACCAGATCTGCAGGTTGCGCTGTTGTATTTGACTACGAACGGAACGTGTCCTATGTTCTGAGCGCGATCCAAGTGCCAGTTGCATAACAGTTTTCTGTGTAGTTGCCAATGCATTAGGTCGGAGCTAAGTGAATTCCAAAGTTATCAAACTGCTGGTGCTCTCAAATAAAAGTAGGCGAAGTGTTTGGCGTTTCAAGCTGTATCATATCAAAAAGTGATACGACATACAACAACAGGGAAAAACAGTGCACCCTAAGTCATAATCCGGACAAAAGTGAGTGGATTGTGAAGAAAAATAAGAGGACGACAGCTGGAACAGTCACTACAGAACTAAAATTTGCATTCACGAAACCTCTCAGCACATAAACAACGAGGAGAGGGCTCCATAAGCAGGGAAAATTGCAGGGCGAGCTGCAATTTGAAAACCGATCATGATTCATGAAAATGCACATAACAGGAAAAAATGGCGCTGATGTCATAAATTTCGGACTGAGGAGCAATGGAAGAGAGTCGTTTGGTCGAATGCGTCTTGTTTCACACAGTCCCTAACTTGTAGGAGACTTTACGTGCCCAGAGTGAAATGTGGCGTGGGTTCGATAAGGATTTAGGCAGCCATATCGTGGCATTGAATGAACCCAATGGCTACTCTGCAAGGTTCCATTACTGCCAAGGATTATGCGATCATTTCTGCTGATTAGACTGAACCCGTTGAAAGACATCTTTGTTCCCCAGTGATGATGCTTTGTTTCTAGAGGAAAAGACTCCTGTTCACGCAGCTCATAAACTCCAGGACTGGTTTTGTGAGCTCGAGGATGATTTGTCGCTTGTCCCCTGGCCACCACAGCCATCAGATTTAAATATTATTGAGGATTTGTGATCTACTTTGAAGGGAATAGTATGTGATCCCTCTCCCTTCCATCAACATCTCATGAAAATCCCATATTTTCCAAGAAGACTCCCTTGGAAACCGTACAGGATCTGTATTTATCCATTCCGACTTGACTGTAAGCTGTTTTGAATGCCAACGGTTTTCGCACATCATATTAGGCATAGTTATTTTGTATTTGGGTCTTTCCATATATTTGTCCTCCGCCTGTACAGCACAACAAACATGGAAATGTGCTGGAACCGTTGTTGTTCATTTTGTAATCACATATTCACCCATCAGGCGATACTAGCAGTCCTCAGAATTTTATTAGATGATGCAGCTACCGATAATGAAGTACTGCCCGAAAGAAGCTGATCAGATATTCACTAAGACCTCGATCAGATTTCTAAGTGGTGCAAGGATTGACGACTTGCTCCAAACGCTCAGAAACGTAAACTCGGGTATATTACAAATCGGAAACAATGTGGTATCCTTTGATTCCAATATCAAAGATTTGCACCTAGAAGCAGTCAGGTCATATAAATACCAGGTTGTGGCAGTTTGTAGGGATATGAAATGGAATAATAACGTAGACCCATTTGTAAGTAAAACAAGTGGCAGAATTTGGTTCATTCATAGAAAACTGGGAAATTCAATTAGTCTACAAAGAAGTTGAATGAAATGGTTCTAAGCACTATAGGACTTAACATCTGAGGTCATCTAGAATTTAGAACTACTTAAACCTAACTAACCTAAGCACATTGCCGGCCGGAGTGACCGTGCTGTTCAAGGCGCTACATTCTGGAACCGAGCGACCGCTACGGTCGCAGGTTCGAATCCTGCCTCGGGCATGTATGTGTGTGATGTGCTTAGGTTAGTTAGGTTTAATTAGTTCTAAGTTCTAGGCGACTGATGACCTCAGAAGTTAAGTCGCATAGTGATCAGAGCCATTTGAATCATTTTGAACCTAAGCACATCACACATATCCATGCTCGAGGCAGGATTCAAACCTGCAACCGTAGCGATTCCGCGGTTCCGGACTGAAGCGCCTAGAACCACTCGGCCACAAAGGCCAGCTACAAAGGTGATTGCTTACAAAACATTCATTAGGGTCGTCTTAGAATATTGCTTTAGTATGTGGGATCTGTACCAAATAGGACCGACAGGTGATATTGAACATATACAAAGAAGATGAGTGCGAATAGTAACAGGCCTTTTAGACCCATAGGAGAGTGTCACGGGGACGCTGAAGAACCTGAAACAGACGTAAATCATCCATAGAAAGCCTACTTATAAACTCCGTAGAACAAACTTTAAGCAAGCACCTCAAGAATATACTACAACCATGCCAGGTTTGAGATCGTTTTCCCACAAACCTACTTATCATTTGGAACTACCTTCCCCTCCCCCCCCCCCTCAAAACAATCTCCTTTTTCCTTTGTACATTTTCAGCCTTGTCAGTTTCGCTACTCATTGTGACATGCACTGTATACACTTCGGCGGCCCAGGTCCCCTCTTAGCTTAGCGCACAGCAGTGTCACCTCTAGCTCCCCTCTCAGCTTGGCGCCCCAAGCAGTCACTGGCAACATTGTTGAACATCCTGTATAGTAATCCGACAGTTATCTCACCGCTATCACCCCTGTCAATTTGCCAGCCCCATGAGGCCATTGAAGATATTGTGGTGTGTCCTGCATAGAAATTTGACGGATGTGTCGCTCTAGCGCCCCCTCAGCGCCCCAAGCAGCAACTGATGGTATTGTGTTGCGTCCTGTACACAGATCGTACAGTTTTATAATCTCTATGGCTCCTTTCTGCTTGACGCCGCTAGTGGAGGCTTATGTCACTTGGCCCTTACACCAACCGTAAGTGCAACCCACGATGCATCACTATTGCAGGGATCGCAAAGACAAGATTAGACTAACTATAGGGCACAAAGAGACGTTTAACCCTTTATTTAGCTGTGGGAGATTCTGGGTGGAATTATGTGACTCAACAGCCAGTTAAACACGTAGAGACTCAAGGTCCCATTCCACATAGATTTTGTTTCCTACGAAGCATGTTAGTACAGCCGGCACGCCATTCTACAGGCTATACGTCAGCCTGGATTTTGAACAGCTGCAGTGAGACACGCCGCTAGGTGTGTGAGACAACGCTGCAAGGTTACGTAAACAAAAGTAGCTTTTATATGTGAACTGAGGTGAGTGACAACTTTTATGAGGTTACATAATAACTTTAATTTGGATAAAATATGAATACAATAACCTTGTAATATTCTATTATAGCGTAAAATAAGATTGGGACTTAGCAGTCCCGTAGCTGCTAGGCAGTAACTTCACTTTCATTCAAATTATCATGGAAATGAATCATGCAGTTGTAAGTAGGCTGTTTAGGTTTTTATGTTAGTAACGTCACCTAGCGCTCTGTATGAAAATCACTGGCTGTGCTGTGTGCAGTCTGTGGCTGGTTTGTATTGTTGTCTGCCATTGTAGTGTTGGGCAGCTCGATGTTAACAGCGCGTAGCGTTGCGAAGTTGTAGGTGAGCCGCCAGCAGTGGTGGATGTGGGGAGAGAAATGGCGGAGTTTTGAAATTTGTAAGACTGGATGTCATGAACTGCTATGTATATTATGATTTTTCAACACTATTAAGGTAAATACATTGTTTGTTCTCTATTAAAATCTTTCATTTGCTAACTATGCCTATCAGTAGTTAGTGCCTTCCGTAGTTTGAATCTTTTATTTAGCTGGCAGTAGTGGCGCTCGCTGTATTGCAGTAGTTCGACTAACCAAGATTTTTGTGGCTCAAATGGCTCTGAGCACTATGGGACTTAACATGATTTTTGTGAGGTAAGTGATTTGTGAAACGTATAGATTGATAGTCAGGACCATTCTTTTGTAGGGATTTTTGAAAGTCAGATGGCGTTGCGCCAAAAAATATTGTGTGTCAGTAATTTTTCTAAGGGGACGTTTCATATGTCGACCCTTAACCGAGGATACCTCACTGGAATCTTCTGATTTTTTCTTGTAGTTTGTGTAATTAGTGTAGCTTTTGTTTGCTGCTAGCGCGTAATTGTCGAGAGAATTTCCTTTGTAGTTGTAGTTTTTCATTCTTGTACAGTAAAACAGTTGTGGCATGCATGTAGATTTGCACCAAGTATTTCGCAGCTGCACTTGCGATTAACTAGATACTATTTTCAATGCTATGTTAATGTGTTTTTTTTTATTTTGCTCTTCAAATTGTGCTTTTCTGTGCTGTCGTGTGAAATATTGTGACAATAATGGCGTGGGAAAAACGTAACACTGGGCTCCAAAGTAAACTGAGAAATAATAGTGACGACGAGCGTAGCTTACCAGCACCACTGTGTAATGAATTAACAGACATTCAAAATAGTAATTTGGTAATTGTGCATAGGGACAACAGCTTGCCTCAGGAATCCGAAATGACAGGACACAATCTCGCAAATACTGTAGATTCAGGTTTTGGGTCCTCACCGTTTTCTCAAATAAGTTAAGACACATTTTCTGCTTGTCAAAATGTGAATGTTGCCGGTGCAAATTCACTGCCGAAAAGCACTGAGGAACATGTTTTAGACACCAGTGCATTGTTATTACAATTAATACAACAAATGGGACAAACACAGCAAAAGCTTTAAAAGTTAGACACAATGGAACAAAATCTTCAAACGTTAGACACAATGGAACAACAGCAGAGACAAACACAGCAACAGTGAGACGCAATGGAACAAAATCTTCACACCACACTTGAACAAACACGTTAAGATTTAACTACTGAGTTACATAAAATCGAATCGAAATGTCAAAAAGTCTGTAATGACGTAAAAACACAAATATGTGAGCATTTCCAACCTATTTTATCGCGTCATGAAAATGCATTACAGAATCACGAAGCAGCCATAAAAGAACTGCAAACTATTGTTCATGAAAATCATGAGACCTTGCAAGCTAAAATTGACTCAGTTGCATCCACCGATTCGGTTACGCAACTTGCAAAAACTCAGGAAAACTTAAAGGACACAGTAGATACCCTGAAAATTGGTTCACAAAGACACATGGAGGAAATTAGTTCATTATCAGAGAAAGTAGTTGAACTTTCGGATCAGCTAAATAATTTATCTACGAAGGTAGATGATAATCTGAATGACACAAAACCGGTAGTCTTTAATGACACAGAAGAGTGCGAACAAATTAGGAAATTCAAACAAAATCAGAATCAAATTAATACGCAACACCAAAGAGATATCCGGGAAGTACAAGATCAGCTGACACAGGTAATACAATAATTACGTATTTCAGAGGACACTCGCGCCCCAATACGGGAAGAGGGACATAGAAATACGGAACAGCCACAAAATAATAACACAGCGCATTTCGGAAATTATGAAAGAAATTGGCAAGGTGCACCGAATTTTGAAATGGAACCGCCGAAACGACGTAACAATGACCGATATGCGACTCGCCGACATGATGATTTTGACTATAAGCTGTTCATTACTACATGTAAATTTAAAACATTGAAGAATTCTGGCAACGACATTCATTCACAAGCGTGGCTCCATCAATTCTCTCGTTGTTTTCCTCCCAACTGGTCATTAGAGCACAGATTACAATTTATGTGTGGCTACTTAGAGAATGAACCAGCTGAAAGAATGCGATCGGTCATTCACGATTGTCACAGTGAAGTAGAATTTTACCATGCATTCCTCTCAGCATATTGGTCTCAAGCTACACAAGACCGAGTAAAACATAGCATCATGATGATGAAACACTTTGAACAATCTGAATTTTCCAGTGTTGTCAAATATTTTGAAGACATGTTGCATAAGAATCAGTATCTTTCAAACCCATACAGCCCTTCAGAACTCATCCGCATTTGCTTAATCAAATTGCCTGAACATTTAAGAAATATTATTTTGGCAGGACGTTGGAAAGACAACATTGAAGCTTTTCAGGGACTCTTACAAGAATTAGAAATTGACACTGACAATCGCGGAACGCGAAAACAGGAACACAACAATTACAGGTCACATCCGTCACAGTTCCGTGACGACAGAAACAATAACTGGACACGTCAAGTCTATTCTTACAAGGCAAATCGTGACCAAAACAGACACCACCCATATAACAACCACTGGCAGAGTAATAATAGTTACAGAAAGATCGCATTTCCGTAGTAATGAATATGACAGAGATTACCATAGAAACAGATAAAATGGGAGCAAAAACAACTATAATCAAGCGAGACAGAATAACTTCAGACGCAACAGTTCAGCGCGCAGTTACGATTCCGGAAGAAATTCTCCACCACATGACCGACAAACAAGAAACTATGTAAACTACCGACAAAACGACAGACCTGAATTCCATCAGAACTGGCGGGATTCAGACAGAGCAGGCCACTCTCGACAAGGTGAATTTGTAGAAGTTAGGTCTCCTAATCCCAATAACGACGCATGCCAACAAAGAGACAGACAATGCCTCGCACTGCAGGCAGCCACGTGCGCCGGCTGGCTCAGGGAAAAATTACATAGACGCTAACCTTGAGAAAAATTTTAGCATTCTTTACCGATGTACCATATACCACATGATAATTCCACTGAAGCTGAAACTCTGCGTACTAGGAAGAGTAAAGGTTTACACTACATTTCACATGTAAAATCGTTTATTGAAAGATAATCTGCTTTTTAATATTGTCTTTGCCATAAAACTTTTCACTTCACATTTCTAGTATGCATTGTCAGACTTAGAAACTGTTACCATGCAACAATGTTTGAAGTTAAATATCCAATCAAGAACCAAGAGAACTTATTTAAACAGAAATTACGAATGCATTGTTATAGTGAACAGACATCACAGTGTTATTGTCTGTGTACATTCTTGCTTGTTAGTTGCACGACTACGTAACGACTATAAGGCTTACATACTTAGAACATATACTGATATTGCTAATGAGATTTTAATGCAACATTTTGGTTTACTTGAAAATACATTCTGGATTTAAAGTACTTTCAGTGACATACCAGATGACACAGTGGTTAGTTTATGTGACAGCTACACGATTTTATCACGGCGCTACTAATGAGGGACAATTTACAACGTTGCTTTTGCAGTGTTTCTGTTTTATATCTGCACAGTTTTTCTGTATTATTCTGGATAGTAAAACAGGTTTTAGTAGTAACCTTTGTGGTATACCTACAATGAGACAGCCTTTTCCATAGCACAACAATACGTTACACGGCAATAAGCGTAATAACTAAGATATCTATATGCAAAGCATTTCACTTTTGTTTATCATGAGGTAAGTACATTGGCTTCTGCAGAACTTAGCTTTTGGAGGACAATAACTACGACACTTCCACAGAGATTATCTTACAGCAAGACGCACATTTAGCGCTACAGGACACGCATTTGAGTGATTAATTTTGTACTTAAACCATTTATTTTTCAAGATTTTTGAATTACAAAGAAAGTTTTCTGTGATACATTTCATTCAATTGCTGTAATCTGTAACACCTGAGGATATAATTACATTTATCCTCAGGGGGGTACAAGCTTACTTTGTGTACCATGTGTTTGGCAAGCACAAGGAGCCTTAGCTAATATGGTATTTGCTTATATAAGTTTAGACATCGGTACCATATTTCTCTAACACACAAATTACACAGCTATCTGATCATTTAACTGAGAGATAAACATTTTTTTACTACATCAGTGACACATGTTTACGCAATTACACAGTTGGGTAACTTCACACTTATGAAATTGTATTCTGTCTGTACTTTGTGAACTATTCATATTTTTTAGGAACCATTGTGATACTATGAGAGCTTTGAATGTCGCATTTGATATGGGGTCATGATTTTTAAAGTACGTTTGAGGTAGATGACACTATTGAAATGAGCAGAGAATTTTTTTTAAGTTTTGAAATTATTCAGAAAGCTACGACGTTTTTGAGATTTGACTGAGGTGTTATGACATTATTACGATGACAATGTGTATTATGCTGTTGAGGTATGTTTATGATCAATAAGCTGATGCTATATGAGGAATTTGATTATGCTACGTATCTGTTATGATGAAATATTGAAGAAGTGTCGACGAATACGTATATGAATAATGAGTAGTGGTTAGGGACTCTGATTTGTGGAAAAGGTTGTTGGAAACCAAGAATCCTACTTTAAAAGTTATGAAATGTATGTAAATGTGTGAGTGTATTACAATGCCGACGATAATTTTTTGGACACTGTTATATCAATAGGATTTTCATTCTACACATTTGTAACGCAAATTCTCAACCTGTGAATTTTTTTAATATGAGACTGCCACTGTAGCGGAAACTGTTGTCGTAAATATTTCAGTAAGAAAGGTAAGTGACCCTGACGTAATGCGTTTTGGGCGCCCAGCTGAGAGATAGTCGTCTGACAAAAGAAAGCCATTAGGTGCAAAAAAAAGAGGCCATTATCCTCGCTGTTGGCATTTCTTTGTCGAAAGCATCGCAAATACGACATGCTCAAACTTGAAAACATATGATTACACTGTGGAACTCCTAATTTATGATATTTACTAAAATGCCTAATGAAATGATGAGAAACATTTTACATCTATTGTCTTTCTAGTTGAGAGATTGCTCATTTTGTTTAATATCTAGTTTCCAGCTGTGTTGCAGCATTGGTTTTATAAAATAAAATAAAATGCATTTGCTAATGTGAACACTTTCTGTCAACAGATCTATTAAATAATAATTTTGTGATCCATATTCTTCGAAAAAGGAGCACTTGGAATGAAAAGAACAATAAGAAGGGATAAATAACAGTAACTGCATACATAATTTTCTTTTCAACTACTTGGTAATTTTTTTGGTAGAGTAAGTTATCGTAATGTATCACTCTAGTGTTAAGATGTGACATAGGTATTAGACATGGCCATCTTTACTGTAATATTCTTTCTGCTTGAGCTTTGTCATGTTTAGATATAAGTTATTGCATTTGCTGCTACTGTTTGCCAGGCATAGTGCTACTGAATTTTAATTTGTGTTACTCTGCTAAGCCTGTTTGCTACTGATTTATTTCTCTTGTTTGCTGCACATTGCCTTATATTAGTTGTAATATTACAATTGCTTTGCTAATTTCTATAATGCTGCTTGCTTTGCTAATCTGCATTTTTTGTCATTGCTGTTTGCGTTAATTGTTTTGTGCTGCTGCATTGCCTCGTCCCTTAGTTTAACATCTGAGCTCAGTAGATTTAAGTTAGCTTAAGAGGGGTAGACTATATAAGAGAATGAGTTGCGATGAATTGGAAGAAATGCTGTGAGAAGTTTTGCAAAAAAAGTACAGAAAGCAGGTATAGATAGCACTTTTTGAAATAATGAACTAAGGGAGATCTCCAAGAAGTAAAGAAAGTTTTGTTTGCAAGATACTGCAGTAAAACAAACCCTGTCCTTTCCCTTTCTGTTATTTCGCTATGTGTTTGTGTACTCTTGTATATTTGTGTTCTTCCTGACTTTATGTGTTTATCTGATGAGAGTTATGTTGTAGAATTTTTCTGATAATCTCTTATTTACCTTGTAAAGATGCTAGACATTATTTGTTCTGTTTTGTTTTAATGCTCATGTGTGAAGTTGATGTTTCAAAAGTTATTCTGATATTTTATGTATTTACTTATGTCATAATTCCTGTAACACTGATGTATATGTTTATTTCTATTCTTTTGTAAAGTCTGTGTTACTACAAATGTTATCTGTATTGTTGTGTTCTTTAATGATGTATTCTGTATCTTTGTTATTGTATTCTTATGTTATAAAATTGTAATTGACACCAGTTCATGAAATTAAGTAGCTTGTAAGTTACATTTCATTGCACACGTTTCTGTTGGTCATAGTACATGGACAATATGTGAGAAGTAGGGACTGATAGTGTTTGCACGTGTGTTAATAATTCAGCAAGGGACTGGATAACAGCATTGCTGGTTCTAAGGACATTTCAAAAATTTTTTTGGTGAGTGCACAAGTGGTGGTTTATGGACTTGCTATATTGTCTGCAAGACTTCCAAGGACAATTCCAAAAACTTTGTGTGTGCACAAGTGGTGGTTTATAGACTTACTACACTCCTGGAAATTGAAATAAGAACACCGTGAATTCATTGTCCCAGGAAGGGGAAACTTTATTGACACATTCCTGGGGTCAGATACATCACATGATCACACTGACAGAACCACAGGCACATAGACACAGGCAACAGAGCATGCACAATGTCGGCACTAGTACAGTGTATATCCACCTTTCGCAGCAATGCAGGCTGCTATTCTCCCATGGAGACGATCGTAGAGATGCTGGATGTAGTCCTGTGGAACGGCTTGCCATGCCATTTCCACCTGGCGCCTCAGTTGGACCAGCGTTCGTGCTGGACGTGCAGACCGCGTGAGACGACGCTTCATCCAATCCCAAACATGCTGAATGGGGGACAGATCCGGAGATGTTGCTGGCCAGGGTAGTTGACTTACACCTTCTAGAGCACGTTGGGTGGCACGGGATACATGCGGACGTGCATTGTCCTGTTGGAACAGCAAGTTCCCTTGCCGGTCTAGGAATGGTAGAACGATGGGTTCGATGACGGTTTGGATGTACCGTGGACTATTCAGTGTCCCCTCGACGATCACCAGTGGTGTACGGCCAGTGTAGGGGATCGCTCCCCACACCATGATGCCGGGTGTTGGCCCTGTGTGCCTCGGTCGTATGCAGTCCTGATTGTGGCGCTCACCTGCACGGCGCCAAACACGCATACGACCATCATTGGCACCAAGGCAGAAGCGACTCTCATCGCTGAAGACGACACGTCTCCATTCGTCCCTCCATTCACGCCTGTCGCGACACCACTGGAGGCGGGCTGCACGATGTTGGGGCATGAGCGGAAGACGGCCTAACGGTGTGCGGGACCGTAGCCCAGCTTCATGGAGACGGTTGCGAATGGTCCTCGCCGATACCCCAGGAGCAACAGTGTCCCTAATTTGCTGGGAAGTGGCGGTGCGGTCCCCTACGGCACTGCGTAGGATCCTACGGTCTTGGCGTGCATCCGTGCGTCGCTGCGGTCCGGTCCCAGGTCGACGGGCACGTGCACCTTCCGCCGACCACTGGCGACAACATCGATGTACTGTGGAGACCTCACGCCCCACGTGTTGAGCAATTCGGCGGTACGTCCACCCGGCCTCCCGCATGCCCACTATACGCCCTCGCTCAAAGTCCGTCAACTGCACATACGGTTCACGTCCACGCTGTCGCGGCATGCTACCAGTGTTAAAGACTGCGATGGAGCTCCGTATGCCACGGCAAACTGGCTGACACTGGCGGCGGCGGTGAACAAATGCTGCGCAGCTAGCGCCATTCGACGGCCAACACCGCGGTTCCAGGTGTGTCCGCTGTGCCGTGCGTGTGATCATTGCTTGTACAGCCTTCTCGCAGTGTCCGGAGCAAGTATGGTGGGTCTGACACACCGGTGTCAATGTGTTCTTTTTTCCATTTCCAGGAGTGTATATTCTCCGCAAGACTCTTCGAAGGAGATTGTGCACCTGCACAGTCGCAACAGATGGCTGCTGGCCGTCTTTACATGCACTAGAGTGGGTCTGCATCTTTGATGGCCCACCAATACCATAATCTCTACCAGGACTACAGTGGGTCTGCTCTGTGATGACCGACTTACCAGTATTCTTCAAAACTTGAGGTTCAGTTTATTTAAGCTCTTATCATTCTAATTTTTTTGTTTTTATAGTCTTAATTTTAATGATTATGCTTTATTGTTCATTTGCTAGATTGAGTCTTCTTTCTTTTTATATTTTTTTTGAGTCTAGATTGGTTCCTACTTTACTTTTAATTTTAGGTTGAGCGAATGACTCTGCTGTGGGTTCGCTCTGTTGTCGCCCATTACCTGTCTGCATGTCAAGAGTCAGCACTGTCTTTCCGTTGGAAGGACAACACTACTTCTTCAAGACTGCATGGAAATCTACTACTTCCGTGTGCGTTTTCTTTTACTGCTCAGACTTTGAGAAAAAAAAAAACACTGCAATTTTACTGTGATGAATGATCAGGACTGTCTTTATGGACTGTGAGAACATTTTAGCTTGTGACCAACATTGTATCAGTAAGTGTGTGGATTTGATGTTTTTGTTATTGTAATTATAATTATGAAAAAATTTTTCAAGTCTGTATTGGGCACTGCCGAAAAAATTTGTAAAATTTTGTTGTGGGGAGCATAGGGGCTATAAAGGAGGCTGTTTAGGTTTTTATGTTAGTAACGTCACCTAGCGCTCTGTATGAAAGTCACTGGCTGTACTGTGTGCAGTCTGTGGCTGGTTTGCATTGTTGTCTGCCATTGTATTGTTGGGCAGCTCGATGTTAACAATGCGTAGCGTTGCGCAGTTGGAGGTGAGCCGCCAGCAGTGGTGGATGTGAGGAGAGAAATAGCGGAGTTTTGAAATTTGTAAGACTGGATGTCATGAACTGCTATGTATATTATGATTTTTCAACACTATTAAGGTAAATACATTGTTTGTTCTCTATTAAAATCTTTCATTTGCTAACTATGCCTATCAGTAGTTAGTGCCTTCCGTAGTTTGAATCTTTTATTTAGCTGGCAGTAGTGGCGCTCGCTGTATTGCAGTAGTTCGAGTAACCAAGATTTTTGTGAGGTAAGTGATTTGTGAAACGTATAGATTGATAGTCAGGGCCATTCTTTTGTAGGGATTTTTGAAAGTCAGATTGCGTTGCGCCAAAAAATATTGCGTGTCAGTAATTTTTCTAAGGGGACGTTTCACAGAGTATCCAAAGCCTAGAAAAATCATACAATGGTTGAAATGGTGCGGTGAGAGTTGTACAAGATTATAATGAACACATGGATGGTGTAGATAAAGGTGACATCTTGAGATCTACTTACGAGGTAAAGTAAAAAATGTACTGGTACAGATTGTTTTATGCAGTGGTGAAAAAGATCGTTGTGAATTTCTATATTTCATACTGTTACTTAAAGGAAAACTAACCATTGATCGATTTCAACCCTAGAGCTACACTTGGTTTACACACACTTGGAAAGCAAATGTCCTAAAATCAGGGAAGGTCCCAAAAGGATCAGGTTTCTCTTCTATCAACTATAAAGAATAGAGAGACAGCTTCTTCGGTATCAAACGACGTACGTTTTCAGGAGACAGGATCTCACTGGCCTACGTTTGTCAG
This sequence comes from Schistocerca nitens, assembly GCF_023898315.1. Classification (NCBI taxonomy): domain Eukaryota; kingdom Metazoa; phylum Arthropoda; class Insecta; order Orthoptera; family Acrididae; genus Schistocerca; species Schistocerca nitens. The sequence continues at coordinate 186,713,856 of NC_064618.1, read as the reverse complement.
TTTAAATGGCAGATAAGAACTTGGCTCATGTACGAAGGCGGAATGTAGACCCCATTGAAAGTGTTGAGAGTATAATCGATTTTTGGCTCTTAATGAAAAAAAACTGTTTTTATAAGTACCCCCAGAAGCAATAATCTTAGCTGTATGATCATTTTGGTACCTTTCTGTCCCTAATGTACGTCGCCTGTATAATCTTGTCGGGAGTCACAAGTACTCTGAATACGGTGTTTTAATGACTTTGATCATTTTTTATGTAAATGAATATGCTGTGAATTCAGTAACAGTCTGTCAACTGTCAAAGTAAACAATTTCATTCATTATTTTATATTTTTTACAATTATAGTAATTAAAGGGTCACGCGGAATTTTTACCGCGTCACAAACGCTAATGGATCGAGAAGAAGTTCGAGAAATAGTACAATAGGATGTGCCTTATCCCACACACTTCACGGTGGCATGCTGAGTATTGCTGTACATCCAGAGACAGGAGCAATGGTCATATCCTTAAAGGCGACTGTGGGGCTTAATTACTGAAGATGGGCCCTTCGACAGCAGAATAAGCAAAAACAGTTACGAAAGTTACATGTTTGCAATTGAGACAGAAATACTGTATGAATAAATATAGAGGTAAAGGAAAAAGGTAGGAACCAAAGTAATCCTAGAACTACTGTACTGCAACACTGAACAAACATCTGACATTAAGAAACATCATTCAGTATGGGAGGAATACTGTTTGGCAACGGGCTACTGTACCACTGAAGCTGTACAATGTGCTTACTACGCAAGTGTGCACAGTGTCTTACGATATCGCATGCTGTTCTGGAGAAATGTAAGTTTAGTATAGTTCAGAAACGAGCAACAATAGCTACAAAAATAATTTATCAGTAGCAAATCTCGTGGGTACATTATTATAGAATGTCAAATTGACTCTTCAAAAATTAAAATGCGAAATTCACAATCATGAGCCCAAAAGGAAGAATGAGTTTCATAATGCGGTACACTATGGGCTCAAATGGCTCTAAGAACCACGGGACTTAACATCTGAGGTCTTCAGTCTCCTAGACGCACAACTACTTAAACCTAACTAACCTAAGGACATCACACACATCCGTGCCTGGGGCAGGATTCGAACCTGTGATCGTAGCAGCATCGCGGTTCCGGAGTGAAGCGCCTAGAACCGCTCGGTCGCAACGGCCGGCTGTGGTACACTATCTCATCGAAGATATCTGAACGCCCCAGTGGAATGTGAAATCGACCACTAGATTTCACGAGAGGCAGACTTGCGAATATAAAGGAAAGTGGAAAGTGTCATGTTCTCAGCATGAAACAGTAACAGCAGAATGGGTCATTCAGGAGAGCTCGGTAATTTTGAATGTGGATCAGGCATTGGGTGTCACCTGAATAACAAATCCATCAGGGACATTTCTACCCTACTAAAGACGCCAACGTTGACGTTTGGTGATGGGACTGCGAAGAGGAGAAAGATAACTAACCAAAGGCCTGGCAGACCTCATGTGCTGATTGACGGGTACCATCGAGAATTGCGGAGGGTGGGTGCACTAAAATCGCATGAAAGCAATAGGAGGAATCAGCCGTGAACCCACAGGTGCAACCGGCACACCAGCTAGCACAATGACTTTACGTATGGAGGTAAGAACCAGGCTGTGCAATAGTCGAGCAGTTTCTCATAAGCCTACGCTGCCAGCTGCCTTAATGCAGGCATATGGGGCAACATTGCAGGCTACCTCTGTAAAGGCAAATAAACACATCAAAAAAGGTTTGCATCACCCCGGATTCTCAGCACTCCCGAAGATAGACGTTGACTGTTGATATAGTAATACAGGCAGAGTGTCTTTGACTGTTCAGAGATGTCACTAAATCCTTCCAAAGTTGTAAACAACCATGCATGAGCAGCGCCTATTAGACGGAGGGGATCCGACAGCCGATCATTTCCAGTCATTCCACCAGGAAGGAGATACACAGCTCATGTTGTCTGTAGTTCAACCACGCCTAGACAGACAGTACCGCGGTTCTATAGCGTCCGGATTGTTACTTTGTGCCAGGAAGGGCTCTAAAAAAGGGTAGTGTCCAGGCGTCTCGGAGTTAACAAAAGCGATGTTGTTCGGGCATGGAGGAGATACAGAGAGACAGGAACTGTCGATGGCATGCCTCGCTCCGGCCGCTCAAGGGCTGCTGCAGTGGATGACCGTTACCTACGGATTATGACTCCGAGGAACCCTGACAGCAACGCCACCATGTTGAATAATACTTTTCGTGCAGCCACAAGACGTCGTGTTATGACTCCAACAGTGCAAAATAGGCTGCAACTTCTCTCCCGTCGTCCATGGGGAGGTCCATCTTTGCAACCAAGACACCATGCAGCGCGGTACAGATGGGCCCAACAACATGCCGAACGAACCGCCCAGGATTGGCATCACGTTCTCTTCACCGATGAGTGTCGCATATGCCTTCAACCAGATAATCGTCAGAGACGTGTTTTGAGGCAACCGGGTCAGGCTGAACGCCTGAGACACAATGTACAGCGAGAGCAGCAAGGTGGAGGTTCCCTGCTGTTTTGGGGCTGCATTATGTGGGGCCGACGTAAGCCTCTGGTGGTCATAGAAGGCGCCGAAACAGCTGTACGATACGTGAATGCCATCTTCCGACCGGCAGCATATTGGCGAGGCATTCGTTTTCATGGACGCCAATTCGCGCCCCCATCCTGCACATCTGAATGACTTCCTTAAGGATAACGACATAGCTCGACTAGAGGGGCCAGCATATTCTCGAGACATGAACCCTATCGAACACTGCTGGGACAGATTGAAAAGGGCTGTTTATGGACGACGTGACTAACGAACAACTCTGAGGGATCTACATCGAATCGCCTTTGAGGAGTGGGACAATCTGGACCAACAGTACTTGATGAACTTTTTGATAGTCTGCCACGACGAGTACAGGCATGCATCAATGCGAGAGGACGTGCTACTAGGTATTATAGGTACGCCAACCTGAATCGCCACCTATGAAAGTCTCGCTGTACGGTCGTACAACATGCAGTGTGTGGTATTCATCAGCAATAAAAAGGGCGGGAAAGATATTTATGTTGATCTCTGTGCCAATTTCTTGTACAGGTTCCGGAACTCTCGGAACCGAGGTGATGCAAAATTTTGTTTGATGTGTGTATTTACAATTCTCAATAAAAACAGAAGCGTGCCATCAAGAGTGCAGTTGAGCTGATGTTTCTAGGAGGTAGACATTCCCACTATATTCCCACAAGAGTCAATGTCTCACACGTCCGTAATCACGACGCAGAGGGATTGAAACACGACTGCTGAAAAAAGCAAAAGCACCCTTCGTTGTCTTCGGATCACTCTCAAATTTCGTCGAATAAATTGGAATGTTTCTTAGTGGTTCCAAACTGTACACAGGAGCAAAAACTGCAGTTGAGCTGCACTCCAAATTGGTGCGATCAAGTTCTATGAAAAGGCAGCCCCACAATTTTCTTAGAGAGGAATCGTCCGCGGGTGTCAGCAGCTTCTAAGGCTGTCAAGAACGTCGTGTTGCTCGTTAAACTCACAATTGTCGTTTTCGAACGCAAAATGGGGGGGAGTGGGAATCAACACCTGAAGGGAAGGATGGTTCCATCTATGTCCTTTATGGCCACCCGTGAGGCACTTTCTGTCGAGTCCTAGAGACGGCGTGTCTTAAATATCCTCCCAGGCCATTCGTAAGAAAATGGCGTTATTTCAACGCCGGGAGTCACCGTTCTGACCTCCATAGCAAGGGCGTCAAAAGAAGGAGTGAAATGTTTGCTACAGCAAAGAAGAGTTGTGACGACCATAATATCGTGTACATAGCCTACAGTGATTCTGGACAGAGTTTTGATGAAAACTGGTGTCAATGTGAGATAATTATCCGACCTTAGACGTCATATAATCTTGTGAGCTGTGATCTTTCTTTCGCCTTGTGGTTTGAAGCGTCGTAGAGCCCGAGGGTGTTGTCGCAGCGCGCCACGCTTCTCCAACAGTTGCAGAGGAAGGTTGTTGCTGTTGTGATGACGACGAACGAGTCGTCGCCAATGTGGACTGGTGGCCATTGCTAAATAGAAACATATAAATCACAGCAGGTTTGTCAGTAACGTCGGTAAGGTGCTGGCTGCATGTTCTGGATCTGCAACGATTAAAATAGTTAGAAGTCGTTGGTAAAAAATACTATACTTAACTGGTTGTATAGGATTCTTCTTGGCTGCATCCATATAATTATTAACAGATAGCTATTTTTGCCTCACTTAGGTCATACGTTACTAAGAGCCTTGTTAGAGGTTGATTCCTATCAGCTGAAGTCCAGAGCATGAGTGGACGAGAGCTCGCTAGAAACTTGATACAAGCCGCGGAGGGGCGCTAGCGGCGCTGGTCGCGATTCGCGGGTCCAACGATGCTAATTTGGATTGCAGTCGATTACTGCAACGCCTAACAAGTGTGGTATCGAACGTTGATACAACAGTTGCACCTATGAATCAAATTTAAAGCTTGGTAATGGGACTCAAATAGTCAATTTGAATAAGTGGTTCACTAATTGTGTTGTACAGTCCAGATTAGGCAAGCCTGGATTTTGAAAACTTTTGGCAAATTATTTCTAAATAAAAACTGTTCCACAGTCAATACAGATTCAGAAAATTACTTTAATTTTATTCTGTCACTTGAAGGTTTCTTAAAAAATAAGCTATTTTGTCTAAAATATGGATAAATAAATGATGTGCAGTATGAGCACCGTCTCTCGTGGTTCTTTGTTGCGCCGACAGGATAAACGAATTTAATGTTATTATTAGGGTTTTACAAGATCTTTCCTGCAATTACTGACTTAAATTGCGACTTCCTAACACAAGCTTTCATTCTTTCTCACATCGCATCGTGATGCCACGACCTGATATGCAACAGAAGTAACAACTAATATACAGGGGAGGGAGTGGGGGGAAGAGGGAGTAGGGAGGAGGAATGGACGGAGCGAAATATACGTCGTTACCGATGTTCTTCAGATGACGGATCGGGAAGGCAAGGAAACAAGAGACTGTGTTTACGCAACTCACTCACCCGTCGAAATGGTTCAAATTGCTCTGAGCACTATGGGACTCAACTGCTGTGGTCATAAGTCCCCTAGAACTTAGAACTTCTTAAACCTAACTAACCTAAGGACATCACACACATCCATGCCCGAGGCAGGATTCGAACCTGCGACCGTAGCGGTCGTGCGGTTCCAGACTGTAGCGCCTTTAACCGCTCGGACACTCCGGCCAAAACACTCTCCCGTCGATTTCATCGATTTATGTGCTCTCGAGGACAGAGTTTTCAGTAACTATCGGATGGAAATGTGCAGGGGTGTAGTATACTTTATTTGCCTAACGCCGTTTCCTTTCTCTATAGCAGGTACCATTCCTTGTCGCGTGAGCTAGATTTGCAGTCACACCTCTTTAAGAAGATCTGTTTATGAAATATGGACATACGTCATAGTCCCATAGTGAATAGACCTCTTAGAGAGGTTAGCGACCTTTTCACTTCATCTGATACCATAGTGCTCCATTACGTATGCGATTATAACTCTCTCTTCGTGACAGTCTGATTCTTCACTCTGTTCTTCTGGCTGGTGTTACCGACTGCACGGTTCTGTGTGCCCGTGAGTGAGACGGTCAGCTCCACTCAAGGTAAAAAAAAAAAGAGAAAAAACATGGCTTCCTGAGAAAGGTGGAATTGCCTACCGTGGTGTGTCCCTTCGACGTCGAATGCGCTGTCAGCGACATCTGAGTTACGTTACCCATGAGTTTAAAAGCGGTACGATTGTTCCCATCCATATGAAAGTTCAGCAGTTGAGTTATGTTGTTTACGTGACCCATGAGTATAATGTTCCCATCCATATGAAAGTTCAACATTTCAGTAACGTTCCAAGTTTCGTGTGTCAGCGATCGGTCGTTGCGATGAAGCAGAACAGTGCATTGCCTTTGTGCCACGTTGCACTAACGTTGCACCAACATGTTCAGCAGTTGGCAGAGGAAGGCAGATATAAGTAGTAATCACAGGCCCTTGTTTGTAGGCAACACATTCCTCGAAGCAATATGTACCTTCGTATACTCTCAAGGAAACGTTTCAGGGCATGACATGCGTCAGTTCAAATGATTCAAGTGGCTTTGAGCACTATGGGACTTAACTGCGGTCATCAGTCCCCTAGAACTTAGAACTACTTAAACCTAACTAACCTAAGGACGTCACACACATCCATGCCCGAGGCAGGATTCGAACCTGCGACCGTAGCGGTCGCACGGTTCCAGACTGTAGCGCCTTGAACCGCTCGGCCACCCCGGCCGGCCATGCGTCAGTCTTATTACCTTTTAATCCAATCCTTTGTATTTGCTGCAGACTTTTAGGAGCTACTCTAGTTGAAATTGCGAGGGTCAAACAGCTACATTTCCCATTTGTCTACTGCTAATGCAGGTAAACAAATGTATTTCTATATTTTAACTTGAAACGTTTTTTGTACTGGCTCACTGTATTTATATACAGGGTGAGTCATCTAACATTACCGCTGGATATATTTCGTAAACCACATCAAATACTGACGAATCGATTCCACAGACCGAACGTGAGGAGAGGGGCTAGTGTAATTGGTTAATACAAACCATAAACAAATGCACGGAAGTATGTTTTTTAACACAAACCAACGTTTTTTTAAATGGAACTCCGTTAGTTTTGTTAGCACATCCGAACATATAAACAAATACGTAATCAATGCCGTTTGTTGCATTGTAAAATGTTAATTACATCCGGAGATATTGTAACCTAAAGTTGACGCTTGAGTACCACTCCTCCGCTGTGCGATCGTGTGTATCGGAGAGCACCGAATTATGTAGGGATCCAAAGGGAACGGTGATGGACCTTAGGTACAGAAGAGACTGGAACAGCACATTACGTCCACATGGTAACACCTTTTTGTTGCTCTTTTTTACTGACGCACATGTAAACTACCATGAGGGGTGAGGTACACGTACACACGTGGTTTCCGTTTTCAATTACGGAGTGGAATAGAGTGTGGTACCGACATGTCAGGCCAATAGATGTTCAATGTGGTGGCCATCATTTGCTGCACCCAATTGTAATCTCTTGCGTAATGAATGTCGTTCACGCCGCAGTACATCTGGTCTAATGTCGCCGCAGGCGGCCACAATACGTTGTTTCATACCCTCTGGGGTTGTAGGCACATCACGGTACGCATTCTCCTTTTACGTACCCCACAGAAAGAAGTCCAGAGGTGTAAGATCAGGAGAACGGGCTGGCCAATTTATGCGTCCTCCACGTCCTATGAAACGCCCGTCGAACATCCTGTCAAGGGCCAGCCTAGTGTTAATTGTGGAATGTGTAGGTGCACCATCATGCTGATACCACATACGTCGACGCGTTTCCAGTGGGACACACTCTATTCCACTTCGTAATTGAAAACGGAAACCATGTGTGTACGTTTACCTCACCCCTCATGGTAGTTTACATGTGCGTCAGTAAAAAAGAGCAACAAAAAGGTGTTACCATGTGGACGTAATGTGCTGTTCCAGTCTCTTCTGTACCTAAGGTCCATCACCGTTCCCTTTGGATCCCTACATAATTCGGTGCTCTCCGATACACACGATCGCACAGCGGAGGAGTGGTACTCAAGCGTCAACTTTAGGTTACAATATCTCCGGATGTAATTAACATTTTACAATGCAACAAACGGCATTGATTACGTATTTGTTTATATGTTCGGATGTGCTAACAAAACTAACGGAGTTCCATTTAAAAAAACGTTGGTTTGTGTTAAAAAACATACTTCCGTGCATTTGTTTATGGTTTGTATTAACCAATTACACTAGCCCCTCTCCTCACGTTCGGTCTGTGGAATCGATTCGTCAGTATTTGATGTGGTTTACGAAATATATCCAGCGGTAATGTTAGGTGACTCACCCTGTATATTTTAGCATATGTGGTGATAATTATGAGCCCCAATTCTCTATATTGGTCCTTCACCGTCCCCACGTGTCTTGAGTCTTGTAATAGCCGAAGCTGCCAGACACCAGGGTGTACTTTTCATCTCGTTTGGATACAGTTTCAATGCCGCCACTTCCTTAGCTTCTGCACTTCCGGGGATTTGTTCACGACGCTGGCGACAGCGTCGTCGTTGTCGTACACAAATAAATGCAAGGCACTGAAAAAAAGCGAGTGTATATGAGTAAGGGTTTACTACGAGTACAAGCTCAGACACCACAGCATACCTTCATATCGTTCACAAACTTCCGACGCCGCCACCTCCTCAGCTTTTGCGCCTCCAGCGGCTTGTAATGGCTACGGCCTCGTCGTCGACCACACAAATGCAAAGCTCCGAAAAATGAAAAACAATTAAAAAGTGTACATGTGCTACAGTTTACTGCGAATCATGGGAACCTGTACGTGCTCAAATACTACGGCGTACCTGCAAATCGTTCGCAAAAAGTTTCGATGCCGTCACACAGTCATGTTTTGCGCTTCCAGCGACTTCTACACGATGGCGGCGGCGTCCAAATACATTTGTCTTTTGCAGAATGTTGCCTACTCGAATTGAGGTCTCTCTGAACTGCGAAAGCCTTCCAGCCTCTTCTCTTATATAGAAGCAAGACAATGCCAAGAGTGGTTTCCGTGGAAACGTTCTCTGACGTAATTTCTTCACCCATTGTCCATGACGGTTCCACATTCCACATGCATATATCAATAGTATACAACCATTCGTGACAGATTAAGCGAGGACATACAAACTGGCTCACCCACTGGTTCTATGTTGGATGTTTAGTATAAAACTTGGCGTTTTCAAATGTCAGACATTTTTTACGTAACTTGCAGACACTATCCTCCACACTGCGTTTTTGTTATTTATACCATCTAGAACGATTTCGATGAGTTACTGGCATTGAAGAAGGCTTCATACTACGGCCGTTTATTATACTGTGTACTTTTAAAATTAATGGGGGAAGTGGACCTGTTCTTAAGGCACCAGAGTGGTTTTTGGATGATACTAGGCTCATCTCTTGAGATAGTTGGCTGTATATTCTTGTTTTGTCGTTTCTGTTCACAGCTTATCACCCTTTTCTGGCATACCATTCGCCTCTTGTGCCTTGTTGGCGAAAAGACGTTAAATTCTGAGGTTCTTCTCTCTTAATTTTGACTGTACGTGTTATGAGGCTAGTCTTTCGGTACAATAAATCTTTATTAGACAGTCAACGGGCTTTTCAAAGTGGTTGATGGAGGATAAGTGTTTCCAGCAGGTGCAGGCAAGGTTTTGGCTAGTACGTTGTCCCCAGGTAAGAGAGCCAAAGCGCTCAGCCTCGTTTCACGTTTCGCTCCACCTCCACGCCAGGCTGTCTGAGGGCGAGGAGGGGGAAGAGGAAATACTGTGAAAGCGCCACATTTAAGTAGTAGTGCAGTCGCACTGTATACTAGTTGGTTTTATAGATCACATTTCTTAACAACATACGTTACAAAGAAAATCAAATTTCATTATTATTTAATTATTTTTTACACACTGAAGACATAATTTAATTTTTAGCATTTTCACAATGAGTTGTTGCCTCAAATTTCTACGTAATCGTCACTTATTTAGTTACATAATCGAAAAAATCCATTCACAGAATTATGTCGCTCGAAATTTTGTAACTCTTTTGCAACCTGGTGTGGAGAATTTGAAACTCTATCTTTGGAAAGCAATGAAGATGCTTTGGACGGTTGCCATTCCTCATTAAAACTGGAATAAGTTTGCAGGTGAACCATTTACATCAGCACATGCACAGGGGCACTTTTAACTGTAACGGGAAACAGTCTCGAAAACAGCACGGAAAGAAATTAAGACTGGTAACGTTGTCAAAATCTTTATAAAACTATCCTTATAATTCTTCGAAGGCTATAATGACCTCTTCAAACTTCGCGTTTTTTTTAACGCCGGTGAGATTCGGGAACTCGATAGTCTTTGTCAGAATGCGTCCTTTCTACAGAGTGATTTTCTTTTTAAATGGCTCAGAAAGAAGTTACCTTGCAGCATCTTACTGTGGGCTGTGTGGAGTAAAGTCGTCTTAATGTGCGAAGTCTGCAATCCATTCTGGATTTTCTAATTTTCGCTCCAGCACTCCTTTTTCCTTCATAAATTCAACACTAGCTTATTTTCAACCGAAAAATAGTTCTGCTCATGTCCCTTAACTTAGCCAACGTACTTTGCAGTAATATATGAAGTCTCCACACTCATTCTTCAGTTCCATTGAAAAAGGTTGCAACTGACAGTGGAATAATTTGTCCGCCTTCAGAAATTTTACTATTCGTACCACAGATTTCTTCACGCACTCCAGACCTGCAAATGTAGCGCAAAGTGATATTTTAAGTACGGAACAGGTATTCCGTCTGTCGATCGTTGTAATTATTTGCTGTTTCACTGCCAACTAAATGTTTAAATTCTTTCTGCATCCCCGGCCGTTGTGGCCGAGTGGTTCTAGGCGCTTCAGTCTGGAACCGCGCGACCGCTACCGTCGCAGGTTAGAATCCTGCCTCGGGCACGAATGTGTATTATGCCCTTAGGTTAGTTAGGTTTAAGTAGTTCTATGTTCTAGAGGACTGATGACTTCAGATATTAAGTCCAATATTGCTTGGAGCCATTTGAACTCCCCAATGTACACACAAAGCCCCTAGGCATCAACATGAGTGAGCATATCTGAGATGATGTGGAATGTGCTGTTCAGAATAGATCTCCACCCACTGGTACTCATACGGATTTATGAACAGCGCTGCAGGGTTCATTGTGTCGTTTCCTTCCAGCACTGCTTCAGACATTAGTCTAGTCCATGCCACTTTTTGTTGCAGCACCCGTGCACCAGAGTTTTTGGCTCTTCAGTGTAGTTCACTTTCGCATGCTATTTTGTCCGACGATATTAGCTAAGGCACTACGTTACCACAGACGGTCTGATGACGTCATAATGATTTAACGTAACCTGTCACCTCTCAAATACATCCGAGCTAAAAATACAGCTTTTTTTTATTTGTTGCTGGTTATATCGGTAACTGTTGTCGTCCTGTCACCCCTCATAGGAAGGATTAATGAAGTGAAAACAGAAATGATTTCTGGGACCTTTACATCTATATCCGAATCTCCACACTTTGGGTGGCACAGCGAAGCAGCTATTTTGGATCATGAGTTTTGTCTCAGGGCAACGGGAGCAATCTCTCTGGAAAGAAAAGATTTCTAGTTTCGTTGTGATACAAAGTACAATAGTGTAATACTGTGAAGTGTAGTGTTACATACCGTGGTGCAGTCTAGAAATACAAATTAAATATTTATGATGTGACATTGTAGCGTAACACAACAGACCAGTACCAAATGAATATCTGTGCAGCAAATGGCCAAAGGATGGTATAGAGATTTTTAAATTATTTTTATTAATCTTTTAATGTAGGTATTTTATTTAGACCTTTCCCTTTAAATGCTATAGTGCTTAGTTCTACCGTACATTGGAAATTTCGTTAACATATTGCGTGTTACTTTCATATGCACTAATTTATGTAAAACACTGGGACTGCTCTTGTGTCTAGATAGCAGTCGAAAGGGAAAAATGCATAAGTAAAACTAGTTGGTTTTGGCTGATGTATAGGTGGGATGGTGACAACGAATGTGCCCTCCCCGGTGTTTATTTTCATGGCACGGTGGTTGCTGGTGAGCACTGCTGCAATGTGGCGGAGACTGCAGAGTTGTTCTGCAGACTGACGGACGACAGGTACGCTATGTGGCCGCGCGAGTGTCGTGGGACACGTGATAGGAGCTGCGCCGGGCTGTCTGTCCACCTCGCTGAGAGGAAACACGCGTTTTGAGCAGACCCGCTGCAAATAGCATATGGCAGCCACAGTGTTTGGTACATCATCACAAACAGGGTAAGCAGTTGGGCTCCTCGCTGTTCAGATTGGGTCTTACAGAAATGGCAGGTAATAGTAACAGTCTTCAGATCCTTACGTCATGTTAATATACAGGGTGTTGGAGAAAAATATGGCAACCTTGAGACAGATGGATGTTTCAACACAATACAGATGCTTACCAAATCTGCAGGTTGCTCTGTTGTATTTGAATATGAACGGAACGTGTGCTATGTACTGAACGTGTTGCAAGTGCCAGTTGCATAACATTTTTCTGTGTAGTTACCAGTGCATTAGGTCGGAGCTGAGTGAATTCGAACGTTATCAAACTATTGTTGCTCCTAAACAAAAGGAGTCGAAGTGTTTCGCGTTTCAAGCTGCATCCTATAAAAAATTGATACGACGTACAAGAACAGGGAAAAACAGTGCCCGCTATGTCATAATGTGGACAAAAGTGAGTGTTGACTGACCTTCAAAAACGGTCATTGAATAGGATTGTGTAGAAAATAAGAGGACGACATCATCAACAGTCACTGCAGAACTAAAAGTTGCATTCGCGAAACCCGTCAGCATCAAAACAACGCGAAGAGGCCTCCATAGGCAGGGAATTTCAGGGAGAGCTAGAATTTGAAAACCGATCACCACTCACGAAAATGCACATAACAGGAAAAAATTGTCCTGAGTGACGAGCAATGGAAGAGAGTCGTTTGGTCGAATGCGTCTTGTTTCACACTGCCTCCAGCTTCTAGGAGACTTTACGTGCCAAGAGTGAAATGTGGCGTGGGTTCGATGTGGACTTAGGAGGCCATATCGTGGTACTGAATGGACACAATGGCTACTCTGCAAGGTTCCATTACTGACTGACAAGGATTATGCGATCACTTCGGCTGATTAGATTGACCCAGTGAAAAACCGTTTGTTCCCCAGTGGTGATGCTTTGTGTCCAGACGATAAGGCTCCTGTTCACCCAGCTCATAGCCTCCAGTTACCGATAATGAAGAACTGCCCGAAAGAAGCTGATCAGATATTCACGCAGACCTTGACCAGATTTCAAAGTGGTACAATGATTGACGACTTGCTCTAAGTCCTCAGGAATGTAAACTCGGGTATATCACAAACCGGAAACAATGTGGTATCCGTTGATTCCAATATCAAAGATTCGCCTCTAGAAGCAGTCAAGTCATATAAATACCACGTTGCGGCAATTTGTAGGGATATGAAATGGAATAATAACGTAGGCCAATTTGTAAGTAAAACAAATGCCAGACTTCGGTTCATTCATAGAAAACTGGGAAATTAAATAAGTCTACAATGGAGATTGCTTGAAATACCCTCATGGGAGTGGTCCTAGAATATTGCTTTAGTGTGTGGGATCTGTACCAACTAGGACCGACAGATGATATTGAACATTCACAAATAAGACGAGCGCGACTAGTATTAGCCTTTTCGACCTATAGGAGAGTGTCAAGGTGACGCTGAAGAACCTGAAATTGCAAACGCTTGAACATAGTCGTAAATCGTCCCTAGAAAGCCTACTTATAAAGCCTCTAGAACCAGCTTTAACCAAGCAACTGAAGAATGTACTACAACCATGGCGAGTCTGAGATCTTTTTCCCACAAAACGACTTATCATTTGGCACTACCTTCCCTAAACCTACCCTAAACCTCTCCTTTTTCCTTTGTATATTTTCACCCTTGTCAGTTTCGCTACTAAGTGTGATATGCACTGTAGACAAAACTTGCACTTTGGCGGCCCAGGCGCCCTCTCAGCTTGGCGCACAGCTGTGTCACCTCTAGCGCCCTTCTATGATTGGCACCCCAAGTGGTCACTGATGATACTACCGTATGTCCTGTATAGAAGTCTCACATTGGTGTTGCCGCTCCCACCCTTCTCAGCTTCGTGCCCCACGTGGCCACTGATGATATTGTGGTCTGTCCTGTGCAGAGATCTCACAGTTGTGTCATCTCTAGCACCCTCTCAGGTTGACAGCACAAGCGGTCACTGACAATGTTGTTGTACATCCTGTATAGAAATCTGACAGTTATCTCGTCGCTATCACCCCTGTCAATTTGCCAGCCGCAAGAGGCCATTGAAGATATTGTGGTGTGCCCTGTATAGAAATTTGACAGATGTGCCGCTCTAGCGCCCCCTCAGCACCCCAAGTAGCAACTGATGGTATTGTGTTACGTCCTGTAAACAAATCGAACAGTTTTATAATCACTATGGCTCCTTTATTCTTGGCACCGCTAGTGGAGGTTTATGTCACTTGGCCCTTAAACTGGCCATAAGTACAACCCACGAAGCATCACTACTGCAGGGATTGCAAAGACAAGGTTAGACTAACTATAGGGCACACAGAGACGTTTAATCTGTATTTAGCTGTGGGAGATTCTGGATGGAATTATGTGACTCAACAGTCCGTTAAACACGTAGAGACACAAGGTCCCTTTCCACATAGATTGTGTTTCCTACGAAGCATGTTAGTACGGCCTGCACGCCATTCTACAACCTATAGATCAGACTGGATTTTGAACAGCTGCAGTGAGACACGCCGCTAGGTGTGTGAGACAACTCTGCAAGGTTCCGTAAACAAAAGTAGCTTTTATATGTGAACTGAGGTGACAACTTTTATGTAGTTACATACTAACATTAACTTGGATAAAATATCAATACAATAAGCTTGTAATATTCAATTATAGCGTAAAATAAGATTGGGACTTAGCAGTCCCACAGCTGCTGGGCAGTAACTTCACTTTCATTCAAATTATCATGAAAATGAATTTGTGCAGTGTATCTATCCTAAGCCTAGAAAAATGAAACAATTGTTGAAATAGTGCGGTGAGACTTGTACGAGATTATAATGAACACATGGATGGCGTAGATAAAGGTGACATTTTGAGATCTCCTTACGATGTAGACAGAAAGTCAAAAAAGTACTGGTACAGATTGTTTTATGCAGTGGTGAAAATGATCGTTGTGAATATCTATATCGCATCCTGTTGCTTAAAAGAACACTAACCATTGATCGATTTCAAACGTAGAACTGCACTTGGTATACACACACTTGGAAAGCAAATGTCCAAAAATCAGGGAAGGTCCAAAAGTATCAGGTTTCTCTTCAATCAACTATAAAGAAGAGAGAGACTGCATTTTCGATATCAAACGACGTACGTTTTGAGGAGACAGGCGGAGTGGCCGTGCGGTTCTAGGTGCTACAGTCTGGAGCCGAGCGACCGCTTCGGTCGCAGGTTCGAATCCTGCCTCGGGCATGGATGTGTGTGATGTCGTGAGGATAGTTAGGTTTAAGTAGTTCTAAGTTCTAGGGGACTGATGACCTCAGAAATTAAGTCCCATAGTGCTCAGAGACATTTGAACCATTTTTTTTTTTTTCAGGAGACAGGATCTCACTGGCCCACATTTGTCAGTTTAAATGGCAGATGAGAACTTGGCTCATGTACAAAGGCGGAATGTAGACCCCATTGAAAGTGTTCAGCGTATAATCGATTTTTGGCTCTTAATGAAAAAAATAACAACTGTTTTTATAAGTACCACCAGAAGCCATAATCATAGCTGTATGATCACTTTGGTACTTTTCTGTACCTAATGCATCTCGCCTGTATAATCATGTCGGGACTCACCAGTCCTCTGAATACGGTGTTTTAATGACTTTGATCATTTTTTGAGATAAAAGAATAACAGACTGTCAACTGTTAAAGTAAAAATTTTGATTCATTATTTTATATTTTTTGCAATTATAGTAATTAAAGGGTAACGCGGTAATTTTTACCGCGTCACAAACGCTAATGGATCAAGAAGAAGCTCGAGAAATAGTACAATAGGATGTGCCCTATCCCACACACTTCACGGTGGCATGCTGAGTATAGCTGTACATACAAAGACAGAAGCAATAGTCATATCCTTAAAGGCGACTGTGGGGCTTAATTACTGAAGATGGGCCCTTCCACAGCAGAATAAGCAAAAACAGGTACGAAAGTTACATGATTGCAAATGAGACAGAAATACTGTGTAGATGAATATAGAGGTAAAGGAAAAAAAGATAAGAACCAACGTAATCCTAGAATTACGGTGCTGCAACACTGAACAAACATCTGACATAAAGAAACATCATTCAGTATGGAATTAATATTGTTTGGCAACGGGCTACTGTACCACTGAAGCAGTACTATGTGCTTACTACGCAAATTTGCATAGTCTCTTACGATATCGCATGCTGTTCGGGAGAAATACAAGTTTAGTATAGTTCAGAAACGAGCAACAGTAGTTACAAAACTAATTTATCAGTAGCAAATCTCGTGGGTACATTATTATAGAATGTTAAATTGACTCTTCAAATGCGAAGTTCACAATCATGAGCTCAAAAGTAAGAATGAGTTTCAAATGGTTCAAATGGCTCTGAGCACTATGGTACTTAACATCTATGGTCATCAGTCCCCTAGACTTACTACTACTTAAATTTAACTAACCTAAGAACATCACACACATCCATGCAATAGGCAGGATTCGAACCTGCGACCGTAGCAGCAGCGCGTTCCGGACTGAGGCGCCTAGAACCGCTCGGTCGCAACGGCCGGCTGCGGTGCACTATCTCATCGAAGGTATCTGAACGCTCCAGTGGTATGTGGAATCGACCACGAAAGGCAGACTTGCGAATATAAAAGAAAGTGGAAAGTATCATGTTGTCAGCATGAAACAGTAACAGCAGAATGGGTCACTCAGGAGAGCTTGGTAATTTTGAATGTGGCTCAGGCATTGAGTGTCACCTGATTAACAAATCCATCAGGGACATTTCTACCCTACTAAAGACGCGAACGTTGACTATTGGTGATGTGATTGCGAAGATAAAGATAATTTAGCAAAGGTCAGGCAGACCTCATGTGCAGAATGACAGGTACCATCGAGAATTGCGGATGGTGGGTCTAATAAAATCGCATGAAACCAATAGGAGGAATCAGCCGTGAATCCACAAGCGCTACCGGCACACCAGCTAGCACAATGACTTTACGTAGGGAGGTATGAACAATGAGGTGCAATGGTCGAGAAATTTCTCATAATTCTACCGTGCCAGCTGCCTTACAGCAGGCGTATGGAGCAACATTGCAGGCTACCTCTGTAAAGGCAAATACCCACATCAACAAAAGTTTTGCATCACTCCGGTTCCCAGAACTTCTGAAGATAGGCGTTGACTGTAGATATTGTATGACAGACACAGTCCCTTTTACTGCTGATAGATGTCACTAAACCCGCCCAAAGATGTAAACAACCATGCATGAGCAGCGCGTTTTAGACGAAGGGGGTCCGACAGACGTTCAGTTCCAGTCAGTCCACCAGGATCGAGGTACATGGCTCGTGTTGTCTGTAGTTCCACATTGCCTATCCAGTCAATACCGCGGTTCGATAGCGTCCGCATTGTTACTTTGTGCCAGTATGGATCCTCAACAAGCGAAGAGTCCAGGAGTCTCGGAGTGAACCAAAGCGATGTTGTTCGTACTTGGAAGAGATACAGAGAGACAGGAATTGTCGATGACATGGCTCGCTCAGGCCGCCCAACTGCTGCTACTGCAGTGGATGACCGCTACCTATGGATTACGGCTCGGAGGAACCCTGACAGCAACGCCACCATGTTGAATAACACTTTCTGTGGAGCCACAGGACGTCTTGTTACAACTCAAACAGTGCGCAGTGCGGTACAGATGAGCCCAACATCACGCTGAATGGACCGCTAAGGATTGGCATCACGTTCTATACACCGATGAGTGTCGCATATCCATTCAATCAGACAGTCGTCGGAGATGGGTTCAGAGGCAAACCGGTCAGGCCGAACGCCTGAGACACAATGTCCAGCGCGAACAGCAAGGTGGAGGTTTCCTGCTGCTTTGGGGTTGCACTATGTGGGGCCGACGTAAGCCTCTGGTGGTCGTGGAAGGCGCTGAAACAGCTGTACGATACGTGAATGCCATCTTCCGACCGGCAGCATATTGGCGAGGCATTCGTTTCAATGGACGACAGTTCGCGCCCCCATCCTGCACACTCTTTATGACTTCCTTAAGCATAACGACATAGCTCGACCAGAGGTGCCAGCATGTTCTCGAGACATGAACCGTATCGAACATCGCTTGGACAGATTTAAATGGGCTGTTTATGGACGACGTGACCCACGAACCACTCTGAGGGATCTACGGCGAATCGCCGTTGAGGAGGGGGACAATCTGGACCAACAGTTCCTTGATGAACTTGTGGATAGTATGCCACGATGAATAGAGGCATGTATCAATGCAACAGACTGCTACTGAGTATTAGAGGTACCGGTGTGTACAGCAATCTGGACCACCACCTCTGAAGGCCTCGCTGTGTGATGGTTCAACGTGTGGTTTTCATGAGCAATAAAAAGGGCGGAAATGATGTTTATGTTGATCTCTATTCCAATTTTCTCTACAGGTTCCGGAGCTCTCGGTACCGAGGTGATTCAAAACTTTCTTTGATGTGTGTATTTACAATTCTCAATAAAAAGAGGTGCGTGCCATCAAGAGTGCAGTTGAGCTGATGTTTCTAGGAGGTAGACATTCCCACTATATTCCCACAAGAGTCAATGTCTCACACGTCCGTAATCACGACGCAGAGGGATTGAAACACGACTGCTGAAAAAAGCAAAAGCAATCTTCGTTGTCTTCGGATCACTCTCAAATTTCGTCGAATAAATTAGAATGGTTCTTAGTGGTTCCAAACTGTATACATTAGCAAAAACTGCGGTTGAGCTGCACTCCAAATTGATGCGATCAAGTTCTATGAAAAGGCAGCCGCACAATTTTCTTAGAAAATAATCGTACGCGGGTGCCAGCAGTTTCTAAGGCTGTCAAGAACGTAGTCTTGTTACTCGTTAAACTAACAATTATCGTTTTCGAACTCAAAATAAGCGGGGCGGAGGGGGAATCAACACGTGAAGGGAAGGATGGTTCCATCTATGTCCTTTATGGCCACCCGTGAGGCATTTTCTGTCGAGTCCTAGAGGTGGCGTGTCTTAAATATCCTCCCAGGCCATTCGTAAGAAAATGGCGTTATTTCAACGCCCGGAGTCACCGTTCTAACCTCATAGCAAGGGCGTCTAAAGAAAGAGTGAAATGTTTGCAAGGAAAAGTTGTGACGACCATCCTATCGTGCAAATCGTCCACAGTGATTCTGGACATAGCTGTCATGAAAATTGGTACCAATGTGAGATAATTATCGCACCTTTCACGTCACATAATCTTGTGAGCTGTGATCTCTTTTTCGCCTTGCTGTTCCAAGCGTCGTCGTGCCCGAGGGTGTTGTCGCAGCGCGCCACGCTTCTGCAACAGCTGCAGGGGAAGGTTGTAGAACCTATGAATCAAATTTCAGACTTGCTAATGGGACTCAGAGAGGCAATTTGGACAAGTGGTCCACTAATTGTGTTGCAAAGTGCAGCTTAGACAAGCCTCGATTTAGAAAATGCTTGGCAAATGATTTCTAAATATTAAGTGTTCTACAGTCAATACAGATTCTGAAAATTACTTTCATTTTAATGTATCACTTGAAGATTTCTTAATGAGTTATTTTATACACAATTATTGTATCACTTGAAGATTTCTTAATGAGTTATTTCATACACAAATGTTGAAATAAAATTTTAGTCTATGTTCTGTATGAGTACCGCCGGTTGTGGCTCTTTGTTGCACCGATATGATAAAAGAATTTAATAGTATTATTAGGGTTTTTCAAGATCTTTCCAGCAATTACTGAGTTAAATTGCGGCTTCCTAACAGAAGCTTTCATCCTTTCTCACATCCCTTCGCAATGCCCGACCTGCTATGCAACAGAAGTAACAACTAATACCGTGGTATACAGTGTGGTCCATTGATCGTGACTGGGCCTAATATCTCACGAAATAAGCATCAAACGAAAAAAATGCAAAGAACCAAACTTGTCTATCTTGAAGGGGGAAACCAGATGGCGCTTTGGTTGGTCCACTAGATGGCGCTGCCATAGGTGAAACAAATATCAACTTCGTTTTTTTTAAAAAAAATAGGAAACCCCATTTCTTATTACATATTCATGTAGTACGAAAAGAAATATGAATGTTTTAGTTGGACCACTTTTTTCGCTTTGTGATAGATGTCGCTCTAATAGTCACAAACATATGGCTCACAATTTTAGACGAACAGTTGGTAACTGGTAGGTTTTTTAAGTTAAAATTCAGAACGTAGGTACGTTCAAACATTTTATTTCGGTTGTTCCAATGTGATACATGTACCTTTGTAAACTTATCATTTCTGAGACCGCATGCTGTTACAGCATTATTACCTGTAAATACCACATTAATGCAATAAATGCTCAAAATGGTGTTCGTCAACTTCAATGCATTTGGCAATACGTGTAACGACATTCCTCTCAACAGCGAGTAGTTTGCCTTTCGTAATGTTCGCACATGCATTGACAATGCGCTGGTGCATGTTGTCAGGCGTTGTCGGTGGATCACGATAGCAAACATCCTTCAACTTTCTCCACAGAAAGAAATCAGGGGACGTCAGATCCGGTGAACATGCAGGCCATGGTATGGTGCTTCGACGACCAATCCACCTGTCACGAAATATACTATTCAATACTGCTTAAACCGCACGCGAGCACGGACATCCATCATGTTGGAAGTACATCGCCATTCTGTCATGTAGTGAAACATCTTGTAGTAACATCGGTAGAACATTACGTAGGAAATCAGCATATATTGCACCATTTAGATTGCTATCGATAAAATGGGAGCCAATTATCCTTCCTCCCATAATGTTGCACCATACGTTAACCCGCCAAGGTCGCTGATGTTCCACTTGTCACAGCCATCGTGGATTTTCCGTTGCCCAATAGTGCATATTATGCTGGTTTACGTTACCGCTGTTGGTTGAATGACGCTTCGTCGCTAAATAGAACGCGTGGGAAAAAAATCTGTCATCGTCCCGTAATTTCTCTTGTGCCCAGTGGCAGAACTGTACACGACGTTCAAAGTCGTCGCCATGTAATTCCTGGTGCATAGAAATACGATTCGGGTGCTATCGATGTTGATGTAGCATTCTCAACACCGACGTTTTTGAGATTCCAGATTTTCGCGCAGTTTGTCTGCTACTGATATGCGGATTAGCCGCGACAGCAGCTAAAACACCTGCTTGGGCATCAACATTTGTTGCAGGTCGTGGTTGACGTTTCACATGTGGCTGAACACTTCCTGTTTTCTTAAATAACATAAGTATCTGGCGAACGATCCGGACACTTGGATGACGTCGTCCAGGATACCGACATTTTGATCACAATAGCCATACATCAACACGATATCGACCTTTTTCCGTAATTAGTAAACGGTCCACTTTAACACGGGTAATGTATCACGAAGCAAATACCGTTCGTACTGGCGAAATGTTACGTGATACCACGTACTTATACGTCTGTGATTATTACAGCGCCATGTATCACAAAGCGAAAAAAGTGGTCCAACTAAAACATTCAATTTCTTTACGTACTACACGAATATGTAATAAAAATGGGGGTTCCTATTTAAAAAACGGAGTTGATATCCATTTGTCCTATGGCAGCTTCATCTAGCGGCCTAACCAGAACGGCATCTGGTTTCCGCAAAAGGTAGACGAGTTTCGTTCTTTGTAGTTTTTCGTTTGATGCTTATTTCGTGAGATATTTGGCCCGGTCACTATGAATGGACCACCCTGTATACAGGGGAGGGAGAGGGGTCAGAGGGAGGAGGGAGGAAGAATCGACGCAGCGAAGTATGCGTCTGTTACGGATGTTCTTGATATGACGGATCGGGAAGGAAGGGATATAAGCGATTGTGTTTATGCAACTCACTCACCCGTCGTCTGTGCTCTCAGGGACAGAGTTTTCAGTAACTACCGGATGGAAAGGTGCAAGGATGTAGTGTACTTTTTTTGCCTAATTCTTTTTCCTTTTGCTACAGCAGGTACCACTCCTTGTCCTGTGAGTCAGATTTGCCGTCACACATCTTTGAGAAGCTCTGTTTATGGAATATGGTCATACGTCTTAGTCCCCCTCTCAGCGAGATTGGTGACCTTTTCACTTCTTCTTATACCATAGTGCCCCATTACGTATAACATGATAACTCTCTCTTCGTGACAGTGTCATTCTGCAATCTGTTCTTCCGACTGGTGTTAGCGACTGCACGGTTCTGTGTGCCCGTGAGTGAGACAGTGAGTTCCACTCAGGGTAAAAAAAAAGAAAAAAGACGCCTTCCTGAGAAAGGTGGAAATGCCTACCGTGGTGTGTCCCTTCGTCGTCGTATGCGCTGTCAGTGACATCTGAATTACGTGACTCATGAGTATAAAAGCGGTACGATTGTTCCCATCCGTATGAATGTTCAACAGTACAGTAAAGTTGACTACGTGACCCATGAGCATAATGTTCCCATCCATATGAAAGTTCAAAAGTTCAGTCAAGTTCCAAGTTTATTGTGTCAGCGATTGGTCGTTGCGATGAAGCAGAACTGCGATTTGCCTTTGTGCCGCGTTGGACTGACGTCGCTCCAACGTATTTAGCGCTTGCAGAGGAAGGGAGATACGAGTACAAGCAGTAATCACAGGCACTTTTTTGTTGGCAACACATACTTCGGTACAATATGTAGCTTCGTATTCTTTTAAGGGAAACTGTAAGGCAGGCCGTGAGTTAGTGTAATTAATTTGTAATCCATTCCTTTGTATGGGCTGAAGGCATTTAGGAGCTTATGGGAATTATGTGCGCTTCTCTAGTTAAAATTGTGAGCCTCAATCTGCTACATTTCACATTTGTCTACCGCTAATGCACGTAAACTGTATCTCCGTATTTCAACTTTAAATATTTTTTTGCACGGGCTCACTGTATTTATATTTATTTTTGCTTCTGTGGTGAAAATTACGAGCCCTAAATGACTATTTCCTCCCTAAATCTATCACTATAGCAATTAGAACAAAATCAGTTTACTTATTTCATTTTCTTTTATTTTATTTGGAAGTGCATTAATACTGAGTCCAGTTATTCAACACCATCTTCTGTCCTCATCAGATACTGCTCGGTTATATTGGTCCTCCGCCGTCCCCCACGTGTCTTGAGTCTTGTAATAGCCTAAGCTGCCAGACACCAGGGTGTACTTTTCATCTCGTTTGGAGACAGTTTCAATGCCACCACTTCCATAGCTTTTGCACTTCCGGGGATTTGTTCACGACGCTAGCGGCAGCGTCGTCGTTGTCGTACACAAATAAATGCAAGGCACTGAAAAAGCGAGTGTATATGAGCAAGGGTTTACTACGAGTACAAGCTCAGACACCACAGCATACCTTCATATCGTTCACAAACTTCGACGCCGCCACCACCTCAGCTTTTGCGCCTCCAGTGGCTTGTAATGGCTACGGCCTCGTCGTCGACCACACATAAATGCAAAGCTCCGAAAAATGAAAAACAATTAAAAAGTGTACATGTGCTACAGTTTACTGCGAATCATGGGAACCTGTACGTGCTCAAATACTACGGCGTACCTGCAAATCGTTCGCAAGTTTCGACGCCGTCACACAGTCATGTTTTGCGCTTCCAGCGACTTGTACACGATGGCGGCGGCGTCCAAATACATTTGTCTTTCGCAGAATGTTGCCTACTCGAATTGAGGTCTCTCTGAACTTCTGCGAAAGCCTTCCAGCCTCTTCTCTTATATAGAAGCAAGACAATGCCAAGAGTGGTTTCCGTGGAAACGTTCTCTGACGTAATTTCTTCACCCATTGTCCATGACGGTTCCACATTCCACATGCATATATCAATAGTATACAACCATTCGTGACAGATTAAGCGAGGACATACAAACTGGCTCACCCACTGGTTCTATGTTGGATGTTTAGTATAAAACTTGGCGTTTTCAAATGTCAGACATTTTTTACGTAACTTGCAGACACTATCCTCCACACTGCGTTTTTGTTATTTATACCATCTAGAACGATTTCGATGAGTTCCTGGCATTGAAGAAGGCTTCATACTACGGCCGTTTATTATACTGTGTACTTTTAAAATTAATGGGGGAAGTGGACCCGTTCTTATGGCACCAGAGTGGTTTTTGGATGATACTAGGCTCATCTCTTCAGATAGTTGGCTGTATATTCTTGTTTTGTCGTTTCTGTTCACAGCTTATCACCCTTTTCTGGCAAACCATTCGCCTCTTGTGCCTTGTTGGCGAAAAGACGTTAAATTCTGAGGTTCTTCTCTCTTAATTTTGACTGTACGTGTTATTAGGCTAGTCTTTCGGTACAATAAATCTTTATTAGACAGTCAACGACCTTTTCAAAGTGGTTGATGGAGGGAAAGTGTTTCCAGCAGGTGCAGGCAAGGTTTTGGCTAGTACGTCGTCCCCAGGTAAGAGAGCCAAAGCGCTCAGCCTCGTTTCACGTTTCGCCCCACCTCCACGCCAGGCTGTCTGAGGGCGAGGAGGGGGAAGAGGAAATACTGTGAATGCGCCACATTTAAGTAGTAGTGCAGTCGCACTGTATACTAGTTGGTTTTATAGATCACATTTCTTAACAACATAGGTTACAAACAAAATCAAATTTCATTATTATTTAATTATTTTTGACACATATAATTTTTAGCATTTTCACAAAGAGTTGTTGCCTCAAATTTCCACGTGTTCGTCACTCATTTAGTTACATAATCGAAAAAAGCCATTCACACAAATATGTCGCTCGAAATTTTGTCACACTTTTGCAACCTTGTGTGGAGGCTTGGAAACTCTACCTGTGGAAAGCAATGCAGACGCTTTGGACAGTTGTCATTCGTCATTAAAACTGGAATTAGCTTGCAGGTCAACCATTTACATCAGCACATGCACAGGGGCACTTCTAACTATAACGGCAAACGGTCTCGAAAACAGTAAAGAAACAAATTAAGACTGATAACGTCCTCAAAATCTTTATAAAACTATCCTTGTAATTCTTCGAAGGCTCTAATGAATTCTTCAAACTTCAGGTTTTTTTAACGCCAGTGAGATTGGGAACTCGATTGTCTTTGGCAGAATGCGTCCCTCCTTCAACGTGATTTTCTTTCTAAAAGGATCCCCATTAAATCAGAAAGAAGCTACCTTGCAGCATCTTACTGTGGACAGTGTGTAATAAAATCCTCTTAAAGTACGAAGTCTGCAATCCAATGTTCTAATTTTCGTTCCTACACTCCTCTTACCTTCTTAAATTCAACACTAGCTTAATTTCAACCGAAAAATAGTTCTGCTCATGTCCCTTAACTTAACCAACGTACTTTGCAGTAATATATTAAGTCTCCACACTCACTGTTCAGTTCCATTGAAAAAGGTTGCAACTGACAATGGAATAATTCGTGCGCCTTCAGATATTTAACTACTCGTACCACAGATTTCTTCATGCACTTCAAACTTGAAAATTTAGCATAAAGTACTATTTTATGTGCAGAACAGGTATTCTGTCTGTCGATCATTGTAATTATTTGTTGTTTCACTGCCAACTAAATGTTTAGACTCTTTCTGCATCGTATCGAAATGTTTCACAGAAAACGTACAGTACTTGTCGTTTATGCGAATTAAGAATTCTTATACCTCCCTTCTGTCATTCTCATTCATTTTAAACGACTGCTACGATGAATCGGCTAGACTGCCTCTTTTTGTGCAAAACGTCACTGGACTTGTAAACGTCCTTCACACCGCGAACGAATAGCGTAGGTAAGGCAGCGTTTCAGCACGGTTTTGTCGAACTCAGGGAGTTGTGCTAACTGAAAAATGCCGCGTCGCAATGCTAAACGAACTGTCGCGCTGTACGGAATACTTCCGAGAATGACGGAGCATAGACGAGTGACATGCCGGCCTCGGCCCAAGCGCAGCCAGTACACGCAGCACATGCGAAGCATAGCGCGCCGTGGCCGGCCTTGTTTTCACGGAACACTCTTGCGCTTGGGGTGGAAAACTGTGCCTGAGATGGAGAATAATTGGCAATAATCAACGACATCAAGACGTGTATGACAAAGGACATTATGGTATTAAAGATACGTAACGTGTATCTACAAGATAGCTCCCCATTACAAATGTCGGGTCACATAAAACCAGTCAGAAAACTGATGATTCCTCACACTAAATAAGGTAAATAGCATCATTTACTTAGTAGGGAATCTACGAGATGGCTAAACGGAGGACTCTGGTTTTGAAGACAGCTACGGAGATGCGTTGCGTCCTTGTGGTACTCATAACCAGAGACCGCTTAAGCAGAGAAAGAGGCTGCGGTCGGTCTCTATACCAATGTCGTAACAAATGATACAGCTGTAGATTTCACTTCATGAATATATTAGAGTTTGCATCGTTTTGTGGACCTGCGGCCTTACGCTCACTTGTCACTGTGAGGGAGAAGGAATTGGTGTATGACATTCCTAACACCTTTAACAAGAAGCACACAAAATACAGAGGCAAACAAAAAATTGTAAAGCACCTGGAAGACATGTTCAGATGTCAATGTAACTTCGTATGCATGCACACCTTCGGCGGTAAGTGATTAGTTAGAGCAACAACTCCCGGTGACAGGTGGAACAGCCACCAGAGTGCGTTAGTATCCTTCGTGTTTAGTGCACTTACCAGGCCTGGAGGGTATATAAGTGGTGTGAGCAAAATCCGATGATGAGTAATTGCTAGAGACCGGATTATATGCATTTGTATGTCACACATGCATTTGCAAATTTGGTTCCTTTTCACCGGTTACTGCATATTTTAGCTAAAAACCAGTGACGATGTATATTTTCACTATATGTTTACAATATTTTAAAAATTTAGACGGGTGGTCTCTAGCTCGATCTAGTTTTGATGCTCACAGATTGACCGCGACCTAGAACTGCGTATAGTCGCTAACCGAGAGGTCACTGCCTATCGAAATCATTACAGAAGAGGAACAGATATAGGCAGACAGAGTCAATGCTCCTGCGCCCGCGCCCTCGGTTAATTCCCTCCGCTGTCATGCCGTAAGCGTCGGGTGTAAGAAAATTAAATTACGCAAGCTTTTAGGCGCACGTCCATTGTTTTAGTTTAGCTTTCTATTTACTTGAACACAGTTGAACGTGTTTACGACGTATAGTGTTTAACGAGTTGTTCGCCATGCCGCCCGAAAAAAGAAACGTCGTTTGGTGGATAGCTGACCATCCTGGAACATTTACATATGACGGAACCGTTTTATATTCTCAAAAAATGGTTCAAATGGCTCTGAGCACTATGGGACTCAACTGCTGAGGTCATAAGTCCCCTAGAACTTAGAACTACTTAAACCTAACTAACCTAAGGACAACACACACATCCATGCCCGAGGCAGGATTCGAACCTGCGACCGTAGCGGTCGCGCGGTTCCAGACTGTAGCGCCAGAACCGCTCGGCCACCAGCGGCCGGCCTATATTCTCGAGTTCGCGAGAAAAACGTTTTGTAGAGAACAGTTTCAGATAGACCAGCATGTCAAGAAAAGTCTTCATATCGCAGGAATGCAGAAGAAAGGACCACGACGACAACTTCTGACAACAGCAAATTGCAGTAGCAGGGATTTGTCCAAAGGTAACCGAAAATATCGGTTTAACATGGATCTATCTAAGGCATTTCTTAGCAATATTCCTATTCACAAACTTACGAACCTATCCTGAAAGGCTTCCTGTACAAATATTACTTAAATCAAAATATACCAGATGACTCAACATTGCGTAAAAATTACATACCGACAATTTATGTAAATCTTCTGGAAGAAATAGCAATGAGCTGAAGGACAGCATTATCTAGATTTCAGTTGCCGAAACTACAGACACTTATGGCCGTTACATTGCAAATTTAATTTTTGGTGCTTTAAAAGAAGAGCCTCCATCTTTCTATTTAGCGGCCTGCAAAAAACTTGAAATAGTAAATCATTCTACGATCGCCAGATTTCTGAGTGAGGGTATTAGATAAATATTTCCAGAATCTTTTGCAGATGAAAGGATGTTTGAGTTTATTTTAGGTGCTGCTCCCTATATGATCAAAGCAAGAAAAGCCATCCGAATATTTTATCCCAATGTGATTCACGTGAGGTGCTTTGCACATGGAGTGCATCGTATTGCTGAAGAAGTACGTTCCACGTTTGTGAAAGTGAATAAACTGATTTCATCCACAAAGAAAGTGTCTCTAAAGGCTCCTGCTCGCATTAAGACAGAGAAAGAAAAACTACCAAATGTGCCTTTACGTCCAGAACCAGTGGTAACTCGTTGGGGTACATGGGTCGAAGCTGTGTTGTTTTACAATGAACATTTCGAGGCCATTAGAGGGGTAGTAAACGACTTCGATAGTGCTGAGGCTTTGGCAGTTTGCCTGTGCATGGAAGCTTTTAACGATTCCCGTATTAAATAAGACATTTCTGTGATTAGCACCAATTGTTCCCGTATACCTGCAAGTATTAAAAATGTTGAAACTCGAGGTTTAGCGTTGAATGAATCGATTCAGTTAATGAATCGAGTTCTAGTGAACTCCTCACTGCCGCAGGTATTCCCAATAAAACTTAAAGAAAAGTTTGAAAACATTTAAAAAAATAACCCAGACTAGCCTTGTGCCAAATTGATAGTTTTATAAACGGAACGGGTTGACTTTTACCAGAAACAATAAGTGTGAACATTACACCCAAATTGAAGTACTGCTCAGTTACCTCAGTAGATGGAGAACGGTCCTTTTCTGCTTATAAAAATGTTTTAAGTGCTCGAAGACACAATCTTACTACCGAACAATCGGAGCAGTACTTGGTCGTTTATGTTTGCAATATTCGAAAAATGTAAAATAAATTGTAAATGATGCTTTGGTACAATAGTATTAATTAAAGTTAATGCTGTTAGAAAAATTCATGTTTGTATGTTGTTTTTAAATAAAATGTTACTGAGTTTTTAAGCTTTCCCCTCTGCGTGCGATATATCTCGAAGTTGGTCCTCTACAAATCTATTGTTTCGCTGTGACCCACTCGCATCGCATCCGCTTATTGCCGACAACAACAGAAAATAAGGAACAATTCTTGAAACACGGTATGCTTCAGCATTTTGCAGATTTTTAGAAAATAATCCCAGAAAGGCTCCCTTCCTAAACTGTAGCAGAAAGTAATCAGAAAATGATATCAGCGTTCTAAATGTACCGATTTTTCACGTGGCCGGTGCTCCTCCTCGTAACTGATATGCACAAGTTCGACTCTTGAGATATAATACACGCAGTAACTGTCATGTTTTTCTTATTTTATCTTGCATATTTCGACACTTTTCGTGCATTTTTAAGCATTTTCAAGCTTATTTCCATAAGTATTTTAAGGTTTTTATAATGCATATAACCTGGTATCTAGTGATTACTATGCAGATACGGAGATTCCGTGTACTCATGTGAAACAGTATTGTCAACAAGAGCTTTAAAGTGGCCTCACAGTTCGTCTCCATGTCGCTGGCTGTTCGAATTGTACAGTATATTGCTTTGTAAGACATTCGGATGAGAAAGTGGTCCGATGTTCGACTGCATGGGAAAGTAAAGTGAGAGCAGACATACTCTTCGTTAAGGCTCTAGTCGACCATGTATGACCGCCAAAAGGGAGAATACCCGAAGTTTGCACCAACCACATCAAAACATCTTCACACCGTGCCAGACATCCAAGAACAAGTAATGGTTTCCCAGAAACATTCCCTGTCATGCCATACCATTGGCTGGAAACTAGGCAGTAAGCAGACTTGAAAACTACCGTCCCACGTGTAGCGTGTCATTAAAACCGCAATAGAAACATACGCGATTCGAGCTGTGCTGTGACTGAGAAGGATGTCGCATTATGTCCAGTGATGAATCAATGTTCTTCACTGCCCCTCCTGATGACCATCACCTACAAGAATGACGGCAACCAGGATATTGCAGAATATTGCAGAGGAGCAGCTACATACATACTCGGCAAACCACTGTATGGTGCGTCTCATCCTTTCCTTTTCCACTAGCAAAGAGGGCAAGGGAAAAACAAATGTCTGTATGACTCAGTACAAACTGGAATTTCGCTTATCTCTTCACGGTCCTCATGCAAAATGTATTTTGGCGGCAGTTGAATCGTTTTACAGCCAGCTGCTAATGCCTGTTCTCTACATTTCCTCAATAGTGTTTTGTGAAAAGAAAATTTCCTTACCCCTCCCCACCACGCGACCTCCCCTCCCCAACACGAATTCGCATTTGAGATCACGAAACATCTCTGTAGCACATTAATCGATTCCGTTGGTAATAAATCTATCAGCGCGCTGCTGAATATCTTCGATGTCTTCCTTTAACCTGACCTGAACCTAAATACTCGAACAGTACTCAAGAATGGGTGCCACAAGTATTCTGTACGCAGTCTCCTTTACACATGGGATACACTTGCCAGTAAACAGAAGTCGACCATTAGCTCTCCTTACTACCGTCCTTACTTGCTAATTCTATTTTATATCACTTTGCTACGCTATGCGTATATAGTGTAGCAGCACAGCAGTAAAACCATATTCGAATATTAGATCCTAGGCAATAAGAAAAGGTTGAGATAATATTTGAAAACACGCAAGGGATGGATGCAGAACACCTCTGTGTGAAGTCAAGACAGACGTTGGGAATCTGCCAGGTGTCAATGACACTAATATAACATTATTAAAATTCGATTTTTTATTCTGAATATTTACAAGTTGTCGTTGAGTCACACTAGCCTTTGGTGTTGCTCATTAACCAGCATGTTACATTCTAGATGATGTACGCTGAGTCAGCTCAAAATCAGCATGCCCAACAGAATATGTCAGTCACGCCGGCGCTGTAGCGTATTGCCAGCAAGCAGTTGTGGCCATTATCCTTCAAAAGTGGTCTTGGGATGCTGCCTTGGTCTCACTCTGGATCTACGATGACCCTTAATGACCCGTCCACGATGCTCCTGAAGTCGGTAGTAGTATGGTCAGTTGATGTCCTTCCTATCCCTGGTAGGTTTCAGTATCTGAGTGTAGAACGGGAACGTAGACCCCATGACGCCCTCCATTCCGTGTTGCAGTTCAGTGCTAGCAGCACGCCATGATATGGTACTGTAAGGAAACAGTCAGTTTCTCCATCAGTTGATGGTAGGAGGGGAGCTACATGACGTTCATCAAGTCAAGTACATCTAGTGCAGAGACTGTGTTAGAGCATCTGGGACATAGATTCGCTACACTATCACAATCACGCCATTTAGTGCTGTTACTATGAATGCCATTGATCCCAATGATCAGCTCATGATTAAAGACGGAGTATCTAAAAGGATGTAGAGTGAGTCTATGACACAAGGCTTGGTTCGTAATGACAGCATGTCCACTTTTTATTCTGTTATATTCACTTAACAAGCTGTTAACGTCAATGTCAGTTCCTCACTACGTGCTATTGTGAAAGACATAGACGAACTAATGAATATGCTTGTCTCACTTCCATTGGTTTTCGGTCACAGTCTCTTTCCTGCTAAATGTGTATCCTCACTCGGCAGACAGTGTTATAATGTGCTCACAACCTCCCCACTTGCAACATACTGGCCACCGTCCTGCACGTGTCTGTGTCTCTAGCATGACTTGAGTTTCACTATACCAGTATGACTGAATTTCTTTTTTTAAAAAAATCAAATTTCTATCCCTTATTATTCTGTGCCGTAGCATTGCTGACACTGAACTATGGATTTTGCTTCTGGATTTCAAACTACATCTTAGTGGTTGTTGGCCATGGCGATAGTGGAAATAGTTTAGTTCAACTTTTTCCCTTTCAATAACTGTAGCTATCTTATAACGTACATCAACACGTGCAATATCAACCTAGTCTGTATGTATCACTTTCAGACATGTAACAGGAAATTATGCAGTTCCATTCAGTGTGATGAACACTTCCTTCGTATGGGCACAGATGTGCCATATACGGCGTACCTTCTCCCTGCAAGGAAACAGAGTGCGGACGTTGAGGTTCTGATGAAATGAGGTTGGACACCCCAGTAACTGCCACTGATTTTCCAAACGATGTCATTTTACACTGATTTTCCAAACGATGTCATTTTAGGCAAATATTTTTAGTTTGGTGTTGAGACATTGATTGCGATGTGTTCCTGACTCCAAGGTATTTATATGTAAGGCAGTGCTCCAACTCAGCATCCTCCCAATTAACTTTTAGTTTTATCACAACTGTCGTACACTGATAAGTCAAAACATAATGACCACTGCCCACCGCGACGTTGGATGTCAGATGTCATCTGGTGGTGTTGTGGGCAAGTAATGCGATAGCAAAAGTATGTAAGAGGAGCAGAAATGGATGAGTGATCACCCTAGCAATAAGCCCTGCAAATACGTTGAGAAAAGCGACTTTGACAAATGACACACTATTATTAAGCAGAGCCTGTGAACGTGCGTCGTAAAAATGGCGCACCTGGTCGAATGTTCACATGCTAGTGTCGTGAGCATCTACGGAATGACGTAGAAGGACAGTAAAACTACCACTACGCGCTAAATGGGTGGACGTCCAGGTCTCTTCACAGAACGCTCTGTTCGGATGCTTGTCTGCTCTGTAAAGTGGGATTTATGATGGCCTGTGGCATCTCTACCGAAAGAGCGCTATGCTGCTGCACAGACAAGTGTTTCGGAGAGGACCGTTAATCGTACATTGTGGAACACGGAGGTCTGCAGCAGTCCATCCCTACGTGTTCACATGCTGAACCAACGATACTGTGAGTTACGACTGTAGTGGGCATGGCACCACTGGGATTCGACTGTCGATCAGTGGTAACGTGTCGCATTTTTGCTTCGCTAGGTGGATGGTCGTCATCAAGGTGAATGGCGGTCCGAAATGTGCAGTGCGAATCGGATGCAGGTTGGTGGAAGCAGTATTATGCTATGAGAAACATTCTTCTGTGCTTGCGTGGGACCTGAGGCAGTAGTCGGAGATATGCTGACTGTTGCGAATTGCCCTCCACGCTTCATGTCTTCCCCGACGGCGATGTCATCTTTCAGCAGTATAATTGTCCATGTCTCGGTGCCGAAACCCTGCTACCGTGATATGAGGAGCATTATAGTGAACTCCTGTTGATGTCACTGCGACCAAATTCGCCTAATATAAATCCTATAGAACCCATCTCGAAGCCATTGGGCACAATCGCCAAGTACACAAATCAGCGGCCCGCTATTTATGTGAATTACACGACCCGTGCGTAGACATCTAAAGCCACATACCTCCAAAAACCTACCAACAAACTGTCGTATCCATGATACGCGGGACTGCTACGGTCGCAGGTTCGAATCCTGCCTCGGGCATGGATGTGTGTGATGTCCTTAGGTTAGTTAGGTTTAAGTAGTTCTAAGTTCTACGGGACTGATGACCACAGAAGTCCCATAGTGCTCAGAGCCATTTGAACCATGATACGCTGAATCACTGATGTATTTCATTCAAAGAAGGACAAACAAGCCTTTAAGCAGATGATGATAGTATTTTGCCTCATCGGTGTAAATGATCCTTTATATCGTTAATACTGACGCTGAGTTCGAGTTGACGTCGGAGCTGGTACCACACACGTTTGTTTGGGGACAGATTAAGGGATGTTTCTGGTTGTGGGAGTGTTTCAACATCGCACAAACAGTTCATAATAAGACATACCATAAAAAATGGTATCACAGTATTGTCAAATGGCAGATAACGTATAAGGACACAGGATGCTGCACATACCGTCTCTGATGCTGGAGTTCTCTCATTTACTGCCAGTCATGACCCGAAGTCATACATGATGGATCCCCACACCATGACGCCACGAGTGATTTAATGTCCGAAACACTGGAAGAGTCGGGCCTTACGGAGGTCTCTGTGGTACTCCCCCTACTAGGTCATCTGGGGCGGTGCAGAACCGCAGCTCATCGCTGTTCGCTATGT
Organism: Schistocerca nitens; assembly: GCF_023898315.1. Lineage (NCBI taxonomy): Eukaryota > Metazoa > Arthropoda > Insecta > Orthoptera > Acrididae > Schistocerca > Schistocerca nitens. Next base: position 186,679,964 of record NC_064618.1, on the reverse strand, counting down.
GACGTCAGTGAACAGCATCCGTGCTTCCCCGTCACGATACCACTCGAAACACACCAGTTTGCGTTGTGGTGTTAATGGCGGCGTGGACATGGGACGAAAAATCAAGAAACGTTAATACGGTTTACCGACCTGCAAAAAGCGCTCGACGATGTCAGATGGTGCAAGGCGTTCAAAATTCTGCGAAAAATAGAGTAAGCTATAGAGAATCATGGCTAATATGCAATATTTCCAAGAGCCAAGAGGGAAAAACAAGAGTGGAAGACCAAGAACGACCCGCTCAGATTAAAAACTGTGTATGAGACTGATGCAGTCTTTCACTCCTAGTGTTCAGTCCTTACGTCGAAGAAGCAATGGTACAAATAAAAGAAAGGTTCGTGGAATGAAAATTCAAGGTGTTAGGTTATCAGTGATAAGGTTTGATGATGAAATTGCTACCCTGAGTGAAAGTGAAGAAGAAATATAGGATCAGCTGAATGGATTCAACAATCTAATGAGTGCAGAATATGGATTCAAGGTAAATCGAAGAAATACGAAAATAATGAGAAGTAAAAGAATAAGAACAGCGAAAAAAGTAACATGAGGATTGGTGTTCGCGGATTCTACTATCTAGGCAGCAAAATAACGAATGACAGATGGAGCAAGGAAAACATCACAAGTAGACTAGCACTAGAAAACATGGCATTTCTAGCCAATAGAAGTCTACTAGTATCAAATATAGGCCTTTATTTGTGGAAGAAACATCTGAGAATGCACGGAGTTGTGTGGTAGTGAACCATGGACTGTAGGAAAACAGATATAGAAGAGAATCGAAGTGTTTGAGATGTGGTGCTACGGGCGAATATGGAAAATCAGGTCGACTGATAAGGAATGAGGAGGAGTGAGGAGGTGCTGCTCAGAATCGATAAAGACAGAAATATATAGGAATCACTGACAAGAAGAAGGACCAGATGACAGGACATCTGTTAAGCCATCAGGGGAAAAATTTCCATGGTACTAGAGGGAGGTGTGGAGGGTACAAACAGTATAGGAAACAGAGATTGGTACACATCCAGCAAACAACTGAGGACGTAGGTTACAAGTGCTACCTGAGACGAAAGGATCAGGAAAGGTACTCAATCTTCTGCGTCCAGTCTGGTATGCGACGTGTCAAACCAGCGACTATTGAAAATACGTTTAACGACAATTGCACATTAGAGTGTGCATTCTTCTTGTATGAGCTTTGCTAAGCATATCGTAAGTACTTATACTCAATGTGTACATTTATTCCTGATGTTACATTGGTCTCGTAGTATTTTATATGTACTTTTCTAATTTTTCCTTTTGTTTTAATTTTGGCCACAGTTATCTGATGACGATTACTTGAAACGCGTGATAAATATTTAGCGATCAAGTCGTTTCCAGTGAATTACTACATGCCAAGTCCGGAAGGCTGCATACCTTACCAATTGATGACCTAATTAGTCGAATGGAAGAAGGTACCACTTATCGGAATTTTCGGTCTATTTAAGATAATAAATATCTTTCATTCCTGGACATCTGGAATTAGTGAAATACGCTTGACTTAGATTTCGTCTAGTGAATATCATCATTTCCACGCCTCAAAGGGCATTATAACGACATATTATTTTATCCACTTGTTTTCCTGCTTTAGTAAAAATATTTCTTATATGATGATCTTACTACGAAGGGGAGACTCATGTAGGGGTAACATAAACTCCTAATACCTAACTTTCGAGCAATAAGTTTAGTAACTAAGTTATCTCCGTAAAGCAATATCGTTCTCTGACGTACATCACTTGTCCCTTCCTTCTTTACATTTCTTCCCCATAGCCACGATCTGTTGCATTAATATAAGTATCTTTAACTGAGAATAGTGATTCATTTTTGTTCTAACGTTGTGTCATCTTCCTTTATTTTGCACTATTATTACCGGTGGTATGTTACTGACTCGTTTTTTAGTGGAAATGTGGATGAGTCTCCAGTACAACGAAAATAACTAGTTGTGGGCGATATCTGTTTACACGCCATTGCATATAACTATGAATTACACTGAAGCACCAAAGAAACAGGTATAGGCATGGGTACTCAAATATAGAGATACGTAAACAGGCATAATACGGCGCTGCGTTCGCAACGCCTATGTATTACAACAAGCGTCTGACGCAGTTGTTAGATCGGTTACTGCTGCTGCAAAGGCAGGTTATCAAGGTTTAAGTGAGTTTGAATGTGATGTTATACAGAGCGCACGAGCGATGGGACATAGCATCTCCGAGATAGCGATGAAGAGGGGATTTTCCCGTACGACCATTTCACGAGTGTACCGTGAACATCAGAAATCCGGTAAAATATCAAATCTACGATATCGCTCCGGGCGGAAAAAGATCCTGCTATATCGGGATCAACGACGACTGACGAGAATCGTTCAACGCGACAGAAGGGCAACCCTTCCGCAAATTGCTGGAGATTTCAATGCTGGGCCATCAACAAGTGTCAGCGTGCGAAACACTCAGCGAAACAACATTGACATGGGCTTTCGAAGCCTAAGGCCCACTCGTGTATCCTTGATGACTGCGCGACGCAAAGCTTTACGCCTCGTCTTGGCCCGTCAACTCCGACATTGGACTGTTGATGATTGGAAATATGTTGCCTAGTCGAACGAGTCTTGTTCCAAATTGTATCGCGTACAGGTATGGAGACAACCTGATGAGTCCATGGACCCTGCATGTCAGCAGGAGACTGTTCTAGCTGGTAGAGGTTCTATAATGCTGTGGGAAGTATGCAGTTGGAGTGATATGGGACCTCTGACTTGTAAGCAACTTGTCTTGTCACCTGCATCCACTCACGTCCATTGTGGATTCTAACGGACTTGAACAATTCCAGCAGGACAGTGCGACACCTCATACGTCCAGAATTGCTTCAGAGTGTCTCCAGGAACACTCCTCTAAGTTTAGCCACTTCCGCTCGCCACTAAACTCCCTCGACATGAATATCATTCAGCATATCAGGCGTGCCTTGCAACGTGCTGTTCAGAAGAGATCTCCACCCCCTCATACTCGTACGGATTTATGGACAGCCCTGCCACTTTCATGGTGTCATTTCCCTCCAGCACTACTTCAGACATTATTCGAGTCCGTGCCCCGTCGTCCTGAGGAATCTGTGCGTGGTCGCAGGGCACTGCACGAAAGGCAGGTGTAGCAGTGTCTTTGGCTCTTCCGTGTATATTAATTATTTAGAATCTGATTGTCATTAAATTCATTATAATACTGGGATAATTCATGGATAATACTGGGACACTTACTATTTTCCAAATGTCTACCGTCCCAAAAATCAGCAACCAAGCCATTTATTTCTAGAGAGTGAAATCCAATGTCTAAGAGGAATTCTGGCGGTAGACGTTTCATCACTTCAACTCACCCTCTGTAACGGAATCAATTGCTGACAATGTAAAAAACTGTATTGTATTGACTTAGTAATAAATATTGCATTTTCTACGTTCATATATAGCTTTAGGATGTTCGCCTTCAACAGGAGAATAAATCCTCGACCCCCCATGACTGCCGAGCTGGAGAATTTGATCGGAACATTCAGTGAGCAGAGGATTAAAGCGGCCGTTCCATTATACGGTTTGCTCGTTCCGCGGCCCCGACCCCATCCCTCTTGACCTCTCCGTGGCGGCTCTTCAGGAAGCCGGTGCGAGAGACGGCAATTCAATCGAAGGAAGGAACCGTCGATCGTCCGCACGCTGCCTCAACTCTGTGCCCACAGTCGAAAGCAGTCTGCGAGGCACCGTGGGGCGCGTCACAAACGAACGTGCAATTCCAGGAGGAACGGCAGCAAATTAACGCGTCTGTCTGACTGAAACTTCAAAGAGAATATGTTTCAAGTCGTGCAGCCGCTCTAATTACTAAAATAAAGGCATACCGAAGCGGAAATCCATCGTAAATAAACCTTCTAGACTGCTAAATTACTTATTTACAATTTTTTACAAGCACAACTTAAAGGTTGCAGCCAGGAAGACGGTTTTACAGTGCCGCTATTGAACAGTGCGATGAACTGATAAATAATGTTTTCGTCTTTTTTTAAGGGTCTGGTTATTTATGCAGCTATAATCTCTTCCGGTGATTCACTTATATGCGCCAAATGATGAACACTCTTCGCGTTTGAAACTCACCTGGTCTTTCGTAGCTGTTTTCATTGAAAATAAAATTATCTACTACCTTATATGAATACGTGGTGTATACCTTTCAGAAATATCCAAGAGAACAGACACCACACATTCGTATACACTACTGGCCATTAAAATTGCTACACCAAGGAGAAATGCAGATGATAAACAGGTATTTATTGGACAAATATATCATACTAGAACTGACATGTGATTACATTTTCACGCAATTTGGGTGCATAGATCCCGAGAAATCAGTACCCAGAACAACCACCTATGGCCGTAATAACGGCCTTGATACTCCTCGGCATTGAATCAAACACAGCTTGGTTGGCGTGTACTGGTACAGCTGTCCATGCAGCTTCAATACGATACCACAGTTCATCAAGAGTGGTGACTGGCGTATTGTATCGAGCCAGTTGCTCGGCCACCATTGACCAGACGTTTTCAATTGGTGAGAGATCTGGAGAATGTGTTGGCCAGGGCAGCAGTCGAACATTTTCTGTACCCAGAAAAGCTCGTACAGGACCTGCAACATGCGGTCGTGCATTATCCTGCTGAAATGTAGGGTTTCGCAGGGATGGAATGAGGGTAGAGCCACGGGTCGTAACACATCTAAAATGTAACGTCCAATGTTCAAAGTGCCGTCAGTGCGAACAATAGGTGACCGAGACGTGTTGTAAGAGGTCCATGATTAAGAAATTTGTTGCTAGCGCACTCGAGCAGCAATGAGATGGATTGCTCACGCGCTGCCTGCGATGTGTAAGCTATAAGAGAATCTCAGACCAGAGAGCAGTGTTGTATGCAATTGGAATTGTGTACCAGTAGGAGTAAGTAGTTGCTAGCGAGCAGTTGTGTGTGTGTGGAGTTGGCTGGGCCGGTCGTGGGGAGCGATGGCGGAGCCTGAGCGTTGTAGTATAAGGTAAAAGCACCCTCGCGCATATGTACTATTGTTATATCAAGTCCCATGTAAATGTTTTTTTCAAAAATCACTTGATAATAACTTTTCTCACAAAAAGTAACTTCTGACAATCATTCATTTCAATTTAAGGAATTTACTAATTTCTCCAATCCTTGGTCATCTCGATTATTGAAAAGAAAAATCAGTTGTTTCTTTTTTTATACATGACAAATCTATCGGCCAGCACTGAACTCGGCTGCGCCAGAAAAATTTCTTATAGGAGCAGATATATATGCGTTATCCGGCGACCTTATTGAGGAAAGAATTTTCAATTTATTCAGAATGATCTTTCAGGGCTATGAAGCAGCACTGCTGACGTCCAAAATTTACCAGTTTAAACTCACAGTCAATTATTGAAAGGAGCCGGCCGAAGTGGCCGTGCGGTTAAAGGCGCTGCAGTCTGGAACCGCAAGACCGCTACGGTCGCAGGTTCGAATCCTGCCTCGGGCATGGATGTTTGTGATGTCCTTAGGTTAGTTAGGTTTAACTAGTTCTAAGTTCTAGGGGACTAATGACCTCAGGAGTTGAGTCCCATAGTGCTCAGAGCCATTTGAACCAAATTATTGAAAGGTTATAAGTGAGCCACAATTTTTCATTGAGATATTAGTCACATTTTATTATTGATAAGTTACACAATTTAGTTTTGGGGAGGTAACACTAAATGTGAATATTATTTATATTATTTATCTGTGTGGAGGTTACACTTCTTTCGCCGCGTACACGTATAGCGTAGGCTTCACCAAATAGTAACGCACAGCAACAAGGAAATCAGTACGTACAGAAAACACATCATTTCAATTCCTATCGCAACGCGCCGTATAGAAATGACTATCATGACAGACGTAAAAGTAATGAGGACAGTTTTCAGCCTAACAGTCGGTCTTACCAACAGCAGAATCATCCGCAACAACAGATTGTCATGAATAAACCACATAGTCGGTATCATCCCGAACCTAATACGTCAGGACGAAGTAACAGAACAGTGCAAATAGTTGAAATGCCACAGCATCCTCCCGCAAATAAAAGCACGTCAGAAAGAATTTGACTAGATACAGTACAGGATGCATCTTCCAGCAACGTAAGCAATACTTTTGACACAGAATCTTGTTCACGAAAATGTTATTACTTTTGACGACATCCGAGACACACTTTTGCATGAAAAACCAGTTAAAAAGAGAAAAAAACATTTCCCACCCTGTCATTGAAATAAAGATTGGATCATACACATTTTCAGCAGTAATCGATTCTGTATCACCTATGTCAGTTATAAATGAAGAACCTGGGTTCGATTTCGTTCCGGTACACTTTTCACTCGACTGTGCTGATTCTACATAAAGTCCCGATGCATCTGGTGTCATTAGTTCCTTCTCTTTCCTTCCTCCCTACTCGCTCATACACATTCAATTTACATACAATTATCTAGGTCGTTAGACTGCGTCATGTTCCTCATCGATTTCTTCTTATGCAATCCATGTTCCTCTGCTTGGATGTTCTTCAGAATCTTCTGATGTTCGCGGTTAGCTAACTGCGGGATCTCTACAATCGCGAAGAAGCGTCGAAACGTCGATTGTGTAAGAAGAAGTAGAACATGACGTGGCGTAACGACCAAGAACAGTGGTTCACAAACTGAAGTAATTATTCCCTTCTGGGTAAATTGTAATTATCCGGATGGGTAAAAACAAAAGTTCAAAATGGCTCTGAGCACTATGGGACTTAACATCTATGGTCATCAGTCCCCTAGAACTTAGAACTACTTAAACCTAACTAACCTAAGGACATCACACACAACACCCAGCCATCACGAGGCAGAGAAAATCCCTGACCCCGAAAAACAAAAGTATTCATTTATTTTTCGGTCACGAATCTAAACTGTTTTAAAACATTATTATTTCATCAGTATCATTGTCATTATTAGTACAGATTACATAAGTTACCAATAATTGCTAACTTCAGTATGTGACACAATAAGGTTTTTGAAACGAATGTATGAATAACAGCTCCTTCACAGGTCCCCTCTACACATATACTTTGTACTTTGTATCATATACCTATGAGAGTAAAATCAAGATCGATTTGCTTAAATATCTAATGAGAAAACGTTCTCCGATTTGTAGGTAGTTCCCACAACAGACCAGAAACTGGCTCGTTATTCACTGTACAGTGTGTAAACTAAATAATTACAGTACAAGACAACAATAACTATGTAAAGGCTACTACACTACTGTAGGGCCTGTACAGTATTATTATTATTATTTAATATTGTTAATGTTATTACTTGTATTAGACGCACCGGTCAGAGACAAAACATTGGCAAAAGGAAGCAGTCTGGCATTAAAGTGATTTACAAACAATAGGCTTAAGTGTGGTGCACATTTTTTTAATTTGGTTGGTTTTGAATGACTGTGTGGCTGAAGCAAGTTCCACGAAGTAAAGCAAGAGTCCGAAGGCGGCACGTTTTGTAGCAACTGTCTACCCTGAGTGCATATAGCTAACTTCCTTCTTTGAGAATGAGTAGTAGACAGCACTGACAATTCACTCAAATTGCTTCGTCACTGTAAAAGACAAAGTTTGTGAAACGTAAGCAGTACACGTTGTTACTCTGACTCTTTACTTTGTGGTTCAATAAAACACTTACATGTGCTAAATAGAATTTACTTTTCATAATTTAGAAATGAAAGTGTTCAAACAAAATTCTGTTTCTTTCTATAGAAACCATTTATCTCACGTCATGGTCCATGGACGGCCAAGTCAAATGCTCCTTAATTTTTTTGCAAGGTCTGATAAGTTCCTAAGTCCCCACTAACCAACGAATCATGAAAGTAATGAAAATCCTGGCGCACCAGAGCTACTGGTAAACAGACCTTTAATTGCTTAGCACGTCCCACCCTTTTACACAAAATGCCTTTCTTGATAATGTACTCATCCAATACTTCCCCAGCCCACAGGTGTTGCATAACGGGTGTCCATTTAGGGTCCTGATCCTGATGCCAAGCAACATCATCAAATACATGAGGAATCTCGACTAACAATATACAACTAAGACTGTCTCCCTCTACTTCCTGGGTGCCCATGCCTAGCAACATCATCAAATACATGAGGAACCTCGACTAACACTATACAACTAAGACTGTCTCCCTCTACTTCCTGGGTGCCCATGCCTAGCAACATCATCAAATACATGAGGAATCTCGACTAACACTATACAACTAAGACAGTCTCCCTCTACTTCCTGGGTGCCCATGCCTAGCAACATCATCAAATACATGAGGAATCTCGACTAACACTATACAACTAAGAATGTCTTCCTCTAATTCCTTGGTGCCCATGCCTAGCAACATCATCAAATACGTGAGGAATCTCGACTAACACTATACAACTAAGACTGTCTCCCTCTACTTCCTGGGTGCCTATGCCTAGCAACATCATCAAATACATGAGGAATCTCGACTAACACTATACAACTAAGACCGTCTCCCTCTACTTCCTGGGTGCCCATGCCTAGCAACATCATCAAATACATGAGGAATCTCGACTAACACTATACAACTAAGACTGTCTCCCTCTACTTCCTGGGTGCCCATGCCTTGCAACTTCATCAAATACTTGAGGAATCTCGACTAACACTATACAACTAAGAATGTCTCCCTCTACTTCTTGGGTGCCCATGCCTAGCAACATCATCAAATACATGAGGAATCTCGACTAACACTATACAACTAAGACTGTCTCCCTTTACTTCCTGGGTGCCCATGCCTAGCAACATCATCAAATACATGAGGAATCTCGACTAACGCAATACGACTAAGACTGTCTCCCTCTACTTCCTGGGTGCCTATGCCTAGCAACATCATCAAATACGTGAGGAATCTCGACTAACACTATACAACTAAGACTGTCTCCCTCTACTTCCTGGGTGCCCATGCCTAGCAACATCATCAAATACATGAGGAATCTCGACTAACACTATACAACTAAGACTGTCTCCCTCTACTTCCTGGGTGCCCATGCCTAGCAACATCATCAAATACATGAGGAATCTCGACTAACACTATACAACTAATACTGTCTCCCTCTACTTCCTGGGTGCCCATGCCTAGGAACATTATCAAATACATGGGGAATCTCGAATAACACTATACGACTAAGACTGTCTCCCTCTACTTCCTGGGTGCCCTCACTGGATGTATGTGAAGTGAACATACGGCTGAGGACGTCCGCAAGGACATTTTCAGTCCCTTTTACGTGTTTGACTTCAGATTGAAATGCAGAAATGCGTCGTGCCCACCTGGCGATACGGCCAGTTTTACGTGGCCTGGCTAACACCCATCTTAATTCTTGATTTTCGGTTTCCTGCTGAAATACCCGATGCACAAGGTAAAAGCTATAGAGAGAATATTTAAGTTCGGCACTGGTTAACCGACGAGATTGGTACGCTAATGGCAGACTGTGACCTTAGAACTCCTGGAGGAGGACAGCCGAAATACCCGCAGTAGAAGCGTCAGTTTGGACAATGAACTTTTTATTAAAATCCGGCACGCCGAGAACCGGAGGGTTGGCTTTAGCAGCCTTAATGTGCTCAAACGCGGCCTCTTGGGCAGGTCCCCATTCAAAACGCACCCCTTTCCGGCGCAACTCATTTAAGGGAGCGGCCATCTGAGAAAAATTAGGGACAAATCGCCTCAAACAATTCGCCATGCCTATGACCCAGCTAATTCCACGCTTATCAGTAGGCGAAGGCAGAGCTCTTAATGCTTTAGTTCGTTCCTGGTCGACGCGAATACTCAGACCTGATACAAGGTGACCTAAAAAAAAGACACCTGCTACCTGGCTAATGACGATATACTGGGTTTAACAGCTAACCCGGAACCCTGAAATGTCGCGAAAACTTGCTGGATATGATCCAAATGCTCCTGGAACGAAAGGCTATAAATCACCAAGTAGTCCAAATAATTATAAACACAGACTAATTTCAAGTCGACAAGGATATTATCCAGCAAGGGAGTCAGAACGGCTGCCCCAGTAGCCAAACCATAAGTACAAAATTCTGCGACATGTTTACATTCTTCAGTTAAGGGAATCTCATAATAGGCTTGATTCAAATCAAGTACAGTATACCAATTAGCACCGGCAGACCAAGTAAAGGAATTATGAAGATCAGGTAGAGGAACAGGTTAGAGGACAAACCCGGTGTTCAGGCATCGGTAATCAACAACAGACCTAAATTCCCGCTCCTCATCCTTATGTACAAGGAATATGGGGGAAATATAGGCAGATGTAGAAGGCCTTATAATCCCTTGCTCGAGCGTTTTGGATACTTTAGCTCTTAGTATCTTCATCTTAGGGGGTGAGAGACGCTATTGGGACTGCCGGACAGGAATATCGTCAGACAGACGGATACGGTAGTTAGGAACATTAGTAACGCCAAACCGTTCACAAACAAGTTCAGGGAATCTCAGTAACAAATCCTGTAATTGAGAAGCCTGATGAGTCGAGAGATGGGTAACATCGAATTCATTAGGCACAGCCTCATTAGCCAGAGTGCCGGCATTTTGATGCACAGTACGTTTAGCACACTCTCAGAAACCAAAATTCTCCTCCGGAACAATCGAAAACTAAACCAGTTTTATTGATGAAATCACATCCCAAAATTAAATCAACAGGCAGCCCCTTGACCATGACTAGTGACAAGGGCCAGGACAAATCCCCAACCTATATACTCCCTCGGACCCAACCATGCAGAGGCAACACATGGCCATTGGCCACCCGACATCTCTGCACAGGAGAAGGGATCGACCGAAGTTTCGTGAGATAACTAAATTCAAAAGAGCATTCGAAGCTCAACAGCGAAAAGGAGATACCAGACTCCAAAGGAGCACAAATAGGTTTGCTGCCTACTCTAGAACAAATATAAAGCAATGTCGATGATACGGGAGCGACAACACGGGTACGCCAAGGTTTAGAGATCGCTGCCCAGCCCAGCGTCATTTATTGGCGCTGGGCGCGCGAGGTTGAACGCAGGAGTGCTCCAAATGAGCCCTGTTATCGCACATGAAGCAATGCCGGGGTTCCCTTTTAACGGCCTCAGCCGATGTAGACTATTCAAAATTTCCCCTGACATCAACCGTGGGCTGACCCTTAACTTCACGGCATACATCGCCCGCAAGTGGCAACGCAGATATCGCTACAACAACGACACGAAGCTCTTCCCAGTTTGAAGGACGATCACGAAAAACAAAGTGCGACACATCCGTCGTTCGCATCCTCCCGAGAACAATAGACACCAACTCCCGTTCTGGCAAATTGATCAACAGGGCCGAGCAGGCGGTCTGATCTCTGTCCACTTACTAATGTGACTCCCCTTTATCCTGCTGCATCTCTCACATGTAACGGCACTCAAGCTGTTTCCGAACTCCGGTTGTCAATCTCTGGGCAATCACAAGCTCGCTTAATTGCTGCAAGGAAAACCCTTCTGTCATGGCTCGGGACACGATGGTCCTCAACTCACCTCCAGCTAACGGGTACAATAGTGACAAAACTACTTGGTGCGGAACGCGAAAGGCAGGCGCATGTTGCTGAAGACTAACCAACAACTATAATGAGTTTTGAACCTGCTCAAGTCGGTCTAAAAGTAATTCAGTAATATATCGAAAGAAATACGCCAAAGGATCAGGAAATTTGGCAAAGGCTGCGTCTAACTTCTCAGAGGATATAACTACACCACTCCCGGACTGGCTCCCGGTTTTCCCTTCATATAGCTCTTCAATCCTCTTCCCATTCAGTTCTAAACATGTAAGCTTAAACTGCAATGCATGAACCAAAGACGCCAATTCGGCGGTTACTTTTTTTATGATCTTTCACGCCTAACAAGCCTAAATCCGCTATCCGATTGGTTACATGGACTAACTGCACCCGCCCCTTGCCTAACTGCCACTAGGTTGAGTGCATTCCAAAACCCAAATGGTGTCCTCAAGGCCTCTAATAGCCTTAAACAAAAATTCGAAGGCTGACTCTGTCTCAGCCACCACATCCGGCGTGACGTCAACCAAGTACAAATGTAGATGTAGATGTAGATGAAGTGAAAAACGGTAGCACGCAAACGGGCCACAAAGTCCGGAACACTGCCTTGAAAAGACTGGTGCCTTATCGCCAACTCATAAACAAGGTGGTCCTTCCTCAACAGGCCGATGCCCGGGCACTGCCTGACCGCCATTAAAATAAATGACCTGAAACAATCAGCAACAAAGACAATATGGTGCAACACTAACAGAAATTCCATTCCAACCAACAGCAACTGTAATGGCAGTATCACAACCGTAACCACGCTCTGCTACCACTTGAGACCTGATTGGTGGTAGTCAGAGAGCGCACAGGATAAGATTAAGGTTGTGGATGGGGCCGTAAAAGGTTACTGTGAGTTGCACAAGCAAACACACAACTTTATTTTTCTAAGAACCACTTATTTGATCATTGGCTTAAAAGATCACAATTAAACAATACGGCTGAAGGCCTAGTTAAAGAAAACTTGAGATGTTTACTGGCCTGAAGGCCCAAAACAACACAGCAAACACAAGAACGGCTGAAGGGCTGGCTAAGAAATCAAAGCCATTAAAAATATAAAGTAAAGAAAAATTTAAACACGCAATGAAAACAACGGCCGAAGGCCTACACTACACGTTTGAAGGACACTATAATGAAGGAATATTAATAAACAAATATTTTAAGGAAGAAAATTTTCTTTAAACTTTCAACAGAACGGCCGAAACCTAATTAAAGGCCACAAACAAATTTGAAACAACGACTGAAGGCCTGCACAATACGTCAAATAAATTATTTAGAATTAACCCCTCGCTTCTTCTATAAAAGATTTTCCCTTAGAGAATACACATGGCTGAAGTCCTTATTAAGGAGTTCACGCAAATACTCGGCTGCAGGCCACACATAGCACATGGAACAACTAACGGCTTAGGGTCTAGATTACAAACAATTTCAGATAGAACAAGAAGAATAATTTTTTTCTTTCAAAAACAATAAAATTTAAGTGTTAGGACACATTTTCGGAATGTAATAGGCTCTCGAACAGAGCTTTTCCCAAGCCAATTGTGGACATACAGATACAGAAGGGTCCCGAAAAATGTAGACACTTGTCGATAGTTAATGTCTCTGGAACGAAATGACATATCGTTCCAATTTTGCGCGGTGGAATGATCCGTTGCTTTCTGAACAGATCTTGGTGCAAATTTTCCGGCAGATGACGATGTAGCAATGAATGGAGTAAAATCGTCGTCTGAAAAGCACAAGGCAAGGGAGTATTGAAGTGGTACTGGGAGTATGAAAACATGACGGAGGTATAGCGGCAATGGCACAATGTGTACGGAACTAAGCCACCAACAGGTACTACAAACTATAGTATTTTGGACAGATTTGAAGCGCACGGCACGGTTCAGGATGTCCATAAGCGAAGGTCTGGCCGAACGGAAGTATCAACAAGGCTAGCTTCCACGCGCAGCTGTGTTGCAACATTTTTCTAGTCACCTAAAAAATCTGTGACGACAACCCGGATCGAAGGACGGAGCACTATGAGTCGTTTGAGGGCGTGCTTCGCGATGATGGACGGTTTGCAGGGATGGTTATGGGGGTCTGAAGAGGCTCAATTGAAACAGAATACCGCTTGTACTGGGCTCCTGAAAATCCTCCGTTCATTAGCACAAACATGTTAATTAACCGGGTGTAGGCTGTCATAGCGCGGTTTGATTGTCCCATTCTTCTTTGACGGTATCGTAACTGATCAGGTGTATCGTCAGATGCTACGAACACCAATTATACCTTCCCATGCGATAGGTGTTTCGAAATGAAAGATTTTTACCGACAACAGGTTGGCTCTTCGTCTCACTACCACAGGGATGTCAGATCATACTTCGAAACAAATCTACTTGGATGATGAATAGGTCGAAATAGGTCGAAGAGGAGCTGTTGTGTACCGACCACGCCCTCCAGGGCTTACGCCTTTTGAGTTCTACCAATGGGGGACCTTGAAAAATGAAGTTTGTCAGAAGAAAACAGCTACAATGAATGAGCTACAAGACACCATTGAGGTGTCTTGTGCGGCTGACACACCGACAAAACTGAGAGGCGTGGTTCGGTCAACAGTACATCATTTAGTTCCTTTATTACAGTCTGTCAAAGAGAGCTAGGTTTTTCTGGACAGAACAAGAGCAGAATATAAGGTGTTGAGGCTAGATGGCTAGATGGATTAAGTAATAAGGAGAAAAGAAATTGTTTGCCAAAGTGCATGAAAGAAGTGATAGGTCGATAGGAGATAGGCATCGGAAAGTGTTCAGTTTTTTAACAGAAAGAAGTGTGCGCAGGGCGGGGATACAAATCGTAGGTGGAGACCAAAGTTTGACTCAAGTAAGCAGACTGTAAAGGATCTACTAGGTTGCACAGATAAATCAGCGTGGAAAACTGCATCATGCTTAAAAGGAACTTGCATTCTGCAGCAGAGTGTATGCTGATACGGAACTTTCTGTCAAACTGAAACTTGGTGCCGGATCGGTGCACGAACGTGGACCTATGCCTTCAGCAGACAAATGCTTTTCACATGTGAAAGCAGCTATGTACAAGACCAGCATCGTAAGTGTTAACAATCAGGTTGGTTAGCTCATACGTAATAGATTCACTATGCCTCTAGTAATTAAAGTTACTGGTGACAGACCCCAGCGGCAACAACCACTGCTGCCCTATGACGCAACTAGTACTAAGTCTATAGCGCACTAGGCACACAAGCGCGACTTAGGACCCGCCGTCAATGGAGGAAGTAGAGCTGTGAGTACGGTTGCTGAGTCGTCTTTCGGTAGACCAGACCGTAGAGCACATGTCCGCGAATGGCGAAGGTCTCAGCTTCTAGTCTCGGTTCGGTATACAGTTTTAATGGGCCAGGGAGATGCTTCATACGAGTCTCCGGCAGAATATCACAAACACACTGTAACCACGCAGGCGTGCGTTAGTGTACTCGGCCACAGTGATGAGTAGGCGTTTTAAACACATTCAAGATAGCACTTTTAGAGGCCAAACTCTCCTAATAATGATCTTAGGCCTTCCGTGTAATTAGGCTGAATAGTCGGGTAACGAACCATGTCCCCCAGACGGTCGAATGACAAAAAAGAAAATGTAGGGGAGAACTATAAGTGAAAGAAAGACGTAAAAAATACGACTTGCATTTTGAGTGCTCTCAAATGTCCATAGTGTGTTACGGCTCGACAGCTGCCTTCTGAAACTAGACCTTTGAGTGGAAGCTAATAGAATTTGTCAGTAGTTTAATACGAAATGAAACGCTTTGAATTTTACAAAAGCAAAATTTAAGGTGGCGGTACGTCTTCGTCACTATCTTTTGAACAATCGAGTTGGATTGATAGCGCTATTTCGAATATGACGTGAGTTTGTGTTTCGCTGAAATACTTTTAGTGTCGCATGCAGACTACCCGAAAGCTCAATTGTCAACTGTATGTATCGGTTAGCTGCATCTGTCGTTTAGTGTGCGCTCTGCACTGTTGATCGGTGACACTTTATCATGGACATTGGCATCAAAGTGAGACGTCCTTGTGAGCTCTATGGAGGCTGCCGATCGGTGAAGTGGTGTCCTGCACGTTGTACTAAGGGGAACGTCATCGTCTGTTGGCTGTTATCTGAGTAATTAGCAAAGTATGGGGTGTTGTCCAACCATTGCCACATTTTAAGAACGTAAATGTAATCCACATTACGTCCCACAGACGTGGCATTCGCAATGAACCTCAGCCAGACATTACATTCCTTTCTACGTAGCTTCCTTTGTTGCTTCGATCTGGTGTATCTAATTCCACTTGCAGCGAGAAATCTTAAGAGAGTGATTGTACGCTTATGGGTGGAGAAGTTTTTCGTTGCATTCAGTCCTAGGTGGAAATCTGGTCAATTTATGTGGGTTTTCTGCGTGTAGTGGTCATAGTAGTATGCTCCCCATGGTTACTTCTTACTCGATCTTAATGGACAGGTGCTGTAGCGCAAACGGTTTACCAAGTGGCGAGTAGCGTTAGTACGTCGTACCCACACTAAACCCTGTTCTGGAAGGGAGGGGCTAATCTCCCAAACTTGACTAAAATAAGATTAGTATCACGGGCTAGTGCCGCCTTGGAATAAACGTATTAGTGCCCGAGAGTCAAAGCAAAGTTAAACATTATCGCCTAGTGCACTGTAGACTAAGTACTAGTTGCGTCATAGGGCAGCAATGGTTGTTGGCGCTGGGGTCTATTAACAGTAACATTTAATTACTAGAGGTATAGTGGATCTACTGCGTATGAGCTAATCAACCTGCTTGTTAACACTTACGATGCTGGTCTTGTACATAGCTGCTTTCACCTGTGGACTCGCTAAAACATGTGGTTCTTTTGGAAGTTACAACTTGTGTGTACGAATGTGTAGCTGATATTTGAAAACATTTTTAGTTTCATTGGTCTTTCTACTTTAAATATACATTTTTTGAGATTACTAGTATTCACTTTGAATCCGCAGTTGTAACTTCACTTGAATAGCAATTATCGCTGAAAAAATTTTAAACATAGATCGGATACTCAAATACATACCCCAGGAGGCAAACAAGCCGTCTTTCGTCTTTTGAAGGACATCATATTCGCCGTTGGCTGTAGAAATGGCTAATTTAACAACTGCAGTTTCAGTCTTTGAGCCGATTTTTAAGCGGTGCTGCAAACGATTTTGCTTCAGCACATGAAAGACTTTAAAATCCTCTTACATGTATAAATTTCTTCGTCCAAAAGAACCCTTTTCACTGTACAAATACCGTGACATCAAACGATTCAAAACTGTATACATCGTGAAATGATGTAAATTACTTGAAATGTTACCTATGTTATCATCCTTCGCACCTATTTGATATTACTATATTTCTACAGTGAAGAGGCTTATTTTTGATGATGACGTGTGTACATGTTGGAGGATTTTAAAATCTGACGTGTTCTGAAGCCAAATCGTTTGCAGTAACACTTTAAAATGGATCAAAGGCTGAAATTGCAATTCTGAAACAAATAATTAATATAGTCAACAGAGAATACGATGTCCATTAAAAAAATTCTACATCACTGTGAAACCCGACCATGAGTAGTTACAGTGACCTTTCTGTTTCTATTTTACTTAGAACACATTTAAATCCAAAGAATCAGACACAAGAACAAAGCAAAATTTAGCGTTCATAGTGGAGGACAGTGTGATACGAACTGAAACACGGAAAGAAACACAGTCTAACATTACACTCACTGAAATCATATGCTGAGATTGCTTTCCTGATTTACCTTCAGAAAAATCTTCATAACCACATAATCTGCGGAACTAATACACTACTGGCCATTAAAATTGCTACACAAAAAAGAAATGCAGATGATAAACGGGTGTTCATTGGAAAAATATACTATACTAGAACTGACATGCGATTACATTTTGACGCAATTTGGGTGCATAGATCCTGAGAAATAAGGACCCAGAACAACCACCTCTGGCCGTAATGATGGCCTTGATACGCCTGGGCATTGAGTCAAACAGAGCTTGGATAGCGTGAACAGGTACAGCTGCCCATGCAGCTTCAACAGGATACCACAGATCATCAAGAGTAGTGACTGGCGTATTGTGACTAGCCAGTTGCTCGGCCACCATTGACCAGACGTTTTCAAATGGTGAGAGACCTAGAGAATGTGCTGGCCAGGGCAGCAGTCGAACATTTTCTGTAACCAGAAAGGCACGTACAGGATCTGCAACGTGCATTATGCTGCTAAAATGAGGGTTTCGCAGGGATGGAATGAAGGGTAGAGCCACGGGTCGTCACAAATCTGAAATGTAACGTCCAATGTTCAAAGTGCCGTCAATGCGAACAAGAGGTGACCGAGACGTGTAACCAATGCAACCGATACCATCACGAAGGGTGACACGCCAGTATGGCGATGACGAACATGCGCTTCCAATGTGCGTTCACCGCGGTGTCGCCAAACACGGATGCGACCATCATGATGCTGTAAACAGAACCTGGATTCATCCGAAAAATGACGTTTTGCCATTCGTGCACCCAGGTTCGTTGTTGAGTACACCATCGCAAGCGCTCCTGTCTGTGATGCAACGTCAAGGGTAACCGCAGCCGTGGTCTCGTAGCTGATAGTCCATGCTGCTGCAAACGTCGTCGAACTGTACGTGCAGATGGTTGTTGTCTTGCAAATGTCCCCATCTGTTGACTCAGAGATCGAGACGTGGCTGCACGATCCGTTACAGCCATGCGGATAAAATTCCTGTCATCTCGACTGCTAGCGATAAGATGGCGTTGGGATCCAGGACGGCGTTCCGTATTACCCTCCTGAACCCACCGATTCCATATTCTGCTGGCAGTCATTGTATCTCGACCAATGCGAGCAGCAATTTCGCGATACGATAAACCGCAATCTTTATAGGCTACAATCCGACCTTTATCTAAGTCGGAAACGTGATGGTACGCATTTCTCCACCTTACACGAGGCATCACAACAACGTTTCACCAAGCAACGCCGGTCAACTGCTATTTGTGTTTGAGAAATCGATTGGAAACTTTCCTCATGTCAGCACGTTGTAGGTGTCGCCAACCGCGCCAACCTTGTGTGAATGCTCTCAAAAGCTAATAATTTGCATATCACAGCATCTTCTTTCTGTCGGTTAAATTTCGCGTCTGTAGCACGTCATCTTTGTGTTGTAGCAATTTTAATGGCCAGTAGTGTACCATAAACGTTTAATCTCAATTGTCATCAAAATTCTTTCTAATTATTTACAGATTTGTCAAGGAACTCATAAATCATTTGTTCCAGAAGTTCCTCTTCTTCACTGCACATTTAGTGCACAAAATAAACACTAGGTACAGAAAACATACTGAAAGTCATCTAACGGCTACGAAAGAAGAGACTATAAGTTACGTTTCAAAAACGACAATTTTGTCCTTTGGTATCGCTACTACCATTTAGCATATACAACGAAGCTTGTGCGACTTGACGGATTTTGCGGGAGCCGTAAATATACGTTTCACAATGTGGAAAATCATCATAACTCGCGGTCTGGCAAAAAGACCTCCTGTGCTGGAGATGCCAATGTGTGACTGATGTGGGAGAAGTATCGATCCATAGCGGTGTATGTGCCATTTTGAACAGATATAACGACTTTATTTTTCCGATGAATTTATCTTGAAGGTAAAGGTTGATTCAAATTGCTACTGAAACTTCATAAAGACCTTAGCTAAACCAGTTTGTTAGGAACCATGAAGAGGAAGAGATCTGGTTCCCACAATATGGAGTCACAGCTCACACGTCTCGGGGTTCTCTAGAAATTTTGAGACATTTCTTTACAGGGCGTCTTCTTCCTTCCGAAGAAGACATAGCCTAGCCCCCCAGGGTCACTCTGTTTATCAACGTCTGATTTCTTCCTTGGAGACACTTAAACGCTAAAGTGTACAAACATCTCTCCACAATCCTGCAAGTACGTAAGGAGGCAGTCATTCATGATGTGGCGGCCATTCCATCGAAAATTACACTATGGACAACTTCCGTAAAAGGCTTCGTCATTGTGTCAAGAATAGATGCAGCTATTTACCGTAAGTAATTTTTAAAAATAGCTATAGTAAACCGGCACAGTACTATTTGTTCACAATTAAAAGCATATTCTCTGGGTTATACTTTGTTTGATTGTAACTAGCTTTGGAAATACAGGAAGTCCTTTTTCCAGATCTTGTATTAAGTCCGCCTCACATCCCCGTTTTCGGCAAGCGCCGTAATATTACTTCAGCCACTCGCTACATGTTAATGTTTAGCAGTAATCAGTTGGTCTTGTCCGGTGTTGACAGGTGTTGATTAGCCGTTTGTGTTCTCTCGTGTTGTGTGACTTGTGGATGCGGGCCAATCACCCAAAAATTCTGTAAGCTGCTATTTGAGAATGGTGACGACCGAAGTTTGAATTAAGTTACTGAACCCATTTGTTTGTTGTGTTTTAGCGATCCTCCCAATTTTGAAGGATGGTGAAAAATTTCGTTAAGTCTTAAACAAATGTTTCAGTTCATAGTTTTCTGTTTTATGGGATTATTTAATATTTAATCACTATCATTTGCCAAATTTGCAACGTTGTCGTCAGGGGTGTGCCGGTCTGTATGGCCAGTTTATTTACACAGTTATTTGATTCAGAGTAAACAGCTTCTCGAGTCTGGTTACTTTCCGCCTCTGCGATCGGGGAAGCACGGAATGGGCATTCTGAAAATGTGGGCGGACTTACTTCTTACTGAAGCTTAAAATTAAAGTAATATTCAGGTCAACTGTCTGCCGGTCAATAAAACCCAGCCCTACGTTCCCCAACCATGTTGATCAGCACACATGTGAACGTCAGAGTAACTTTCTCATGATACGTCACTGCTAAGGAACATAGCTCGATGGATCTTGGAGCGTAAATAGAAAGCACTACTACAGCATGGTGGAGAAGGTAAATGACAGTGGGCCATGCGTGGCTCGTGTTCATGCCATATCTCATTTGACATCCTGTTTTTACTGTACGACCATCTCGTTATGTTAATTTTCATTACTGGTGTCACTGAGTTGCCGCCTTGCCGGTCCGAGGGCGGCAGCAGCAGCGTTTAGCGATATAAGCCCTGGCGTATTAACTTTGTTATTACTTCCCGCTTGTCGTGAGTTGTGAGTTAGTTCGGCTCTGCCAGTCAGTTGGAACGCGCTGGCAGTGGGTGGAATTCGGACCTGGCAGTGTTTGAGTTAGGAAGCGGCATAAATTCAGTCGGGGCGCGGCTGGAGTGAGGTCCGGAGAGCGACGACTTGTTCGACGGTTGCCGATACATATCACTTGAGTGCGGACCACCTCGGTTGGTCGTCGGTCGGTCGTCTGGTCGGACGACGTGTATGTTGGCCGGCGACCGCTTGTGGTTTGGCTGTGTGTGCTGACTCGTGATTCTTCATTGTTAATTCACCGTCACTGCCGTCAGTATCGTCTAGTTCTTAGAGCAAGTTTCTTGAAACGGTGTGTAGTTTGTGTGATTTCGACTGACGAGTTATGTCAAATGGTGTCGGCGTGCTGTCGTGTACCGAGTCGGTCGGTTGGTGTGGATCAACCAGGAAATCTAAGCGTGGCCCAGTGGGCCAGGCCCGCTGGCGGTCTCTACGCAGTGTCGGAGTGTCTGGGAGCTGTTAGAATTGCTACGGGGTTCGTGACTCACCGACCCAGGACATCAAAGTTGATTGGTGATTCAATTTCCGAAGCCAGACCGCATTGTGCCTTTGGTTTTCATGGTTGGCCGTTGGGGGTATTCTCGTGAGCAACAGCGAGTGTTCGAGTTGGCGAAAGTTTGGCCACCGTCCGGTGGAGTTTAACTGTAACTTGGTTACCTGAAGTCCAAGTGCACCAGCGGAATTTTCTGCCTTGTGGCCCTTAGTGTTCCGGCTACCTGCCCTGGCCGCTGGCGTAAAATTCAGGCAGTGTCCTTTGCTCACTTGTCGATGTCCAACACGTGTGTGTAGTTTTGACAGCTTATGCATACCTGGTTTTGCTTTTGGAGTTCCTTTGCACTGGTCGAGTGGAAAGCAAGTCATCTTGTAGGCGGGTCCGTTGACTGTCCGATTACCTGTCTCCCCTAAGCGAACGTTAATATTTCAAGTGCAGACCGACCCCCACGAACTTCTGAGTGCCGCTGGCTGTACTGCATTTTCTTATTCGTGTCTATGTATTTTAATGGCTTATAGCCGATGGTTTGAATTTACACTATTGGCCATTAAAATTGCTGCACCACAAAGATGACGTGCAACAGACGCGAAATTTAACCGACAGGAAGAAGATGCTGTGATATGCTAATGGTTAGCTTTCCAGAGCATTCACACAAGGTTGGCGCCGGTGGCGACACCTACAACGTGCTATCATGAAAAAAGTTTCCAACGGATTTCTCATACCCAAACTGCAGATCGGCGTTGCCTGGTGAAACGTTGTTGCGATGCCTCGTGTAAGGAGGATAAATGCGTACTATCACGTTTCCCACGTTGATTGAGGTCGGATTGTAGCCTATCGCGATTGCGGTTTATCGTATCGCGACATTGCCGCTTGGGCTGGTTGAGATCCAATTACTGTTACCAGAATGTGGAATCGGTGGGTTCAGGAGGGTAATACGGAACGCCGTGCTGGATCCCAACGGCCTCGTATCGCTAGCCACGTCTCGATCCCTGAGTCAACAGATGTGGATGTTTGCAAGAGAACAACCATCTGCACGAACAGTTCGGCGACGTTTGCAACAGCGTGGACTATCAGCTCGGAGACCATGGCTGCAGTTACCCTTGACGCTGCATCACAGACAGGAACGCCTGCGGTGGTGTACTCAACGACGAACCTGGGTGCACGAATCTTAAAACGTCATTTTTTGGATGAATCCAGGTTCTGTTTACAGCATCATGATGGTCGCATCCGTGTTTGGCGACACCGCGGTGAACGCACATTGGAAGCGTGTATTCGTCATCGTCATACAGGCGTGTCACCCGGCGTGATGGTATGGGGTGCCATTGGTTACACGTCTCGGTCACCTCATGTTCGCATTGACGGCACTTTGAACAGTGGACGTTACATTTCAGATTTGTGACGACCCGTGGCTCTTTATTCGATCCCTGCGAAACCCTACATTTCAAGGCCGTCGTTACGGCCAGAGGTGGTTGTTCTTGGTACTGATTTCTCAGGATCTATGCACCCAAACTGCGTGAAAATGTAATCACATGTCAGTTGTAGTATAATGTATTTGTCCAATGAATACTCGTTTGTCATCTGCCTTTCCTCTTTGTGTAGGAATTTTAATGGCCAATAGTGTATATGCTTTTAGTTGGGTTTCAAATAATTCGCTTTCAACCGCTTTAAAATTTAAATCCCTTACTTGTTAAATTTAAGATTCTTTGGGCCTTCAGCCTGTGTAAAATATTGTTTAAAGATAAAGCTTTGGGCCTTCAGCCTACGAAAAATTATTTTAGTTGTTTTAAGTAAACGGCCTTCAGCCGTTTTCAAATTAAATTTCTTGTGTATCAAGTATCAGACTGTGTGAGGCCTTGAGCATAATTGAAGATAAGGCCTTCTGCTTTGTTTTTCTTTAATTAATTTTACCTGCAGTCTTAAATCATGGGCCTTCAGCCGTCTTTAAATTGAACTTGTTTGATTTTCAAGTGTTGGATTTGTTGGGCCTTCAGCCAATTTATTGAACTTGTTTACGGGAGGCATTCTGCCTTCTAAATATTAGGTTTTGGATCTGAATTTTTATTTAATGGCTTTCAGCCGTTTTTAATTTTAAGTGGTTGTGGCCTTAAGGCATATGATAGTGTGGCCTGTCAGCCGGTAGTTCAAAAAAAAATTTTTTTTTGTTTGGACAACTAAATGTAGTTATATGTGTTTGAGTGTAACTGACAGCCCCCTTTGGCCCCTATCCACAATTTCAACTACCTGTTTTGTCCTGAAGACTTTAGCAGGGCGTTGCAGATAGAAATACGCAGTGAGACGAACAGACATAACACTTTTATTTAAACACAGTCAAGTCATTGCAACATATAACGAACATCTGGACATTACAAAAGACTGGCGGTGGTACTTGGTAGGGTGTGTATCACCACGGAGAGCAACGCGTGATCTGCAACGTGTCCCCATGTTTGTCACGAGGTAGGTCAGGCTAGGCTGTGTTGGGGCTACTGATAACAGCTGGTTGGTCGTTGGTGCATACTGACGTGCCGCCATACTTCTCACCTAAGTAGCCCAAACGTTGTTGATGAAATGTAAGTCGGAGGAACGGACAGTCCAGATCACTCAGCGAATGTCCTCTCGTTCGAAGCGCTTCTTCAACGGTGCTGTTCAATGTGATCACGCACTGTCATCCATAAAAATGAAGTCAGCGCCGAATTCACCCCCTAAGTAGCGCAGATGGGGAATGAGACGAGTGTAACAATAACGTCGACCGGTGAGTGTACTGCGTTCAAAGACATGGAAGTGATTCAGAATTACGCGTCCTCACATCACAACAGCTGAGCCACCAAAATGACAACGTTCGATAATATTCCTGGGTGCATTTCCTCCTCCCACACGGGGGTGCGCCTAGAAGCACTAATCACAAGGGGACGTCATGCCGTTGAGATCACAGATTTTCTTCAAATGTTCTACACATTTAGCAGGCCATTAAAGCAACATAATGTGCAAATACTAATGTGCACTACTCTGGCAATTCCGAGAGAAAGGCAAGAGAAGTTTTACGCCTTTATTATGCGCTTATGTATCTGTGCATAGGTATCAGACCACGAATTCATGGTGGGCTAGTGATTAGCTTTCGAGCTTCCTAAGATGATTCCCTTTCAGACTTGTTTTTAACCTAAATTTTTGTCATCACTGATCATATTATTTAATTTCTATAACATTGGCCAGGTAATATAATTTCTAAAAACTACATGAATTTTTAGTGAATTTTATGTTATTTGACTACTTTTTGATTCACTTTCATTATTAGAACATACATACACACATCACTGCATATCCCCAGTTCCCAGAACTCCTGAAGATAGACGGTGACTGTGGATATTGTATCACAGACACAGTCCCTTTGACTGTTACAGATGTCAATAAACCCGCCCCAAGATGTAAACAACCAAGCATGAGCAGCGCCTATTAGACGCAGGGGGTCCGACAGCCCATCCGTTCCAGTCATTCCACTAGGAAGGAGGTACATAGCTCGTGTTGTCTGTAGTTCAATCATGCCTAGACGGTTAATATCGCGGTTCGATCGCGTCCGTATTATTACTTTGCAATGGTTCTCAACAAGGAAAGTGTCCAGGCGTCTCGGAGTGAACCAAAGCGATGTTGTTCGGACATGAAGGAGACACAGAGAGACATTAATTGACGATGACATGCCTCGCTCAGGCCGCTCAATGGATACTACTGCAGTGGATGACCGCTACCTACGCATTATGGCTCGGAGGACCCATAACTGCAAAACATACGTGTTGAATAATGCTTTTCGTGCAGCCACAGGACGGCGTGTTACGACTCAAACTGAGTGCAATAGGCTGCTTGATGCGCAACTTCACTCCCGACGTCCAAGGCGAGATCCATCTTTACAACCACGACACCATACACCGCTGCACAGATGGGCCCAACAACACACCGAATGGACCGCTCAGGATTGGTATCACGTCCTCTTCACCGATGAGTGTCACGTATGCCTTGAACCAGAGAATCCTCGGAGACGTGTTTGGAGAAAACCCGGTCAAGCTGGACGCCTTAGACACATTGTCTAGCGAGTGCAGAAAGTTACAGGTTCCCTGCTCTTTTGGGGTGGAATTATGTGGGGCCGACGTACGCCGCTAGTGGTCGTGGACGGTGCTGTAATGGCTGTACAATACTCGAATGCCATCCTCCGACCGACAGTGTAAACATTTCGGCAGCATATTGGTGAGGCATTCGCCTTCATGGACGACAATTCGCGCCCCATCCTGCACATCTTGTGAATCAATCCCTTCAGGATAACAAAATCGCTCGATTAGAGTGGCCAAAACGTTCTCCAGAGATGTACGCTATCGAAGATGCCTGGGATGGATTGAAAAGGGCTGTTTATGGACGACGTGATCCACCAACCACTCTTGGGGATCTAAGCCGATGAACTCTAACATCCGGCACCTACGCACAGATACGTAAACCACATAATAGTAAACACTGGACTCGCATTCGGGAGGACGACGGTTCAATCCCGCGGCCGGCCATCCTGATTTAGGTTTTCCGTGATTTCCCTAAATCACTCCAGGCAAATGCCGCGATGGTTCCTCTGAAAGGGCACGGCCGACTTCCTTCCCAATCCTTCCCTAATCCGATGAGACCGATGACCACGCTGTCTGGTCTCCTTCCCCAAAACCAACCAACCAACATAATAGTAGCGTAAAACTGCTCTTAAGATTTTCTCGGAATTCCCAGAGTAGTGAACCTTACTACTTTGAATGGACTGGTAAAGGTGTACAAAGTTTGAAGTAAATCCTTGATTCCGTCGTCGTCGCCTCCCCTTGTCAGACTGAATCTGATCTCATCTGAGAAGGACGTAATACCCCACTTCTCGTTGCTCCTGTTAGTATGCTCTTGGAACCATTACAAACGATGCCACCGATGTGTGGGAAAAGAGACCAGCACCATCCAGTCACCGTGTTACTGTGGAGCATGAGATTGTGAGCCCCGCACTCCACTGATATGTCTCTGCAGTTGCTCACGTTTTTCGATGTGCGTCTTTCTTGATTGCTGCACAATGTAACGGTCGTCTCCTGCTGTACTCCACTATGGTCTATTACCTGCTGTCCTTCTGACAGCAGTGCTGCGGTTTACAACGTTCCCTATTCAGGTTAAACTAAGCTGTGAGCAATAACAAACGCTTCAGCTACACTCGTCACACACTGTCCTTCTTCCGGTTTTCCAATGATGCTTGTCCCTGTATTAAAGTGGTCCAAAATCTGTCTCTATGTTTGCTGTAATTAGGCAAACTATTACAGTGCTCACTGATCGACACACGGTGTCTAAATTTAAAAAACCTAAACTCCGTGCGAACAGGCCTCAGAACTCATAATGGTACCGACCGGTCGCCATGTCATCCTTTCAGCCAAGAGGAGTCACTGGATGTCGATACTGAGGCGAATGTTGCCAGCACACCGCTCTCCAGCCGTTGTCAGTTTTCATGTCCAGAGCCGCTACCTCTCACTCAAGTAGCTCCTCAGATTGGCTCAGAAAGGCTGGGTGCATCCCGCTTGCCAACAGACTGGAAAGTCACCCATCCAAGTGCTTGCCCAGACAGACATCGCTTAAAATCGGTGATCTGACGGGAACCGGTGTTACCACTGCACCAAAGCCAATGGCACAAAGTGTCTTCTCTCATTCCTTCAACTGCCTCGTGTTGCAGATCCAGCTCGATCTGGTGCTATAGACACACTGATGTTTACTTCGGTGATCTGACAGGAAACAGTTTTGCCACTGTGGCAGGGCCATTGGCAAACGGTGTCGTCTCTAGTTCCTTCAACTGCTTCGTGTTTCAGATCCAGCTCCATCTGGTGCTGTAATCACATTGATTTTACGCCCTGTGACGTCGAGCTTTCTGAGCACGACTGGGAGACCTCTGCCAACACGCTCCCTCATTCTAATTCATTTTCGCTAAATTTTTACTATGTTATGTTACTTTATCTACCTCGTCCATAAATTTTTAAGAGCACTATATTACCTGATATATGGTGGTTCGACTTCATTATGCAGAATGGATTCTGATACCACTGTTCGTTTATTACATTTTTCATCGAAAGCTGTTATTGAATAACAGTAAAAAATAATGCTCCGAGGCTATAATAAAACTTCAACTCCACGGATGCAACAATCTTCCCTGATATTCCCTATTTGAGAATTGCTGTTTCACCTTATCCCGAAAGGAGACGGTAAATTTCCGGTATTTATTCTGACTAAGTGTTCACGACATCGGGAGATTTCAATTTAGCCGAAAACAAAGAACCGTTTGGTTATTTCCGAGCGCAGAAAATGCTTAACAGTGTGCTATCGTACTTCACGGAGTTTGTATTAGTCCTCATATCGATTGTGAAAGAATTGGAAACGAAAAGTAATATCCGTCTGTCAGATACATATGGTAAGGAAGCTGACAGTTCTCTATGGTCGTTAAAGCGCAGTGTCAAGTAGTAGTAACACAGAGACTCTAAAATGTTTATTCTGAATTTCTTTAAAAGTAACGAGTACTTTAAGATAAAGATTACCGACAAAAGCCTTGCAATATCTGAATGCATATAATTATACGCAAAAGGAAAAGGCAAAATAACTTTTCACAGTAAAATCTAAGTTTTATAATTCGGTATGCAAGGAATTAAATCAACTGAACCGTAAGTCGCAGGAACGTCAATCTTTTTGAGAATAAATTAATAAATATTAAGGGAGATTTAGGGGGAAGCGGAACGTCGTATTTCGGCAGAGCTAGGTTTTATTATATGGCTTCCCTGTATTTCTGAAAACACTGTAGCAATGGACATGGAACTCTTGCAGGACGTTACACATTATGTTCTTAGTATACTGAACTAGACTCTCTGCATTTCAGCCAGTGGTCTGCAAAATACAATTTTTAACTATATAAATAAAATTTTGTGTATCTCCCAACATAATTTCTGTAGTTGTTAGTATTTTTTGTTTGTTTTAGTACACTAGGATCAGTATATATACATTTATCTCAATTACCTGAAAGTTTGTATGGTCTATTGCAAATGGTTCAAATGGTTCAAATGGCTCTGAGCACTATGGGACTCAACTGCTGTGGTCATTAGTCCCCTAGAACTTAGAACTAGTTAAACCTAACTAACCTAAGGACATCACAAACATCCATGCCCGAGGCAGGATTCGAACCTGCGACCGCAGCGGTCTTGCGGTTCCAGACTGCAGCGCCTTTAACCGCACGGAAACGTCGGCCGGCTATTGCAAATGGTCCCTGAGGTTTAGGAAACAATACCAGTGAAAATGAAAAGTTTCACAAACAGCGTCTAAAGTTTTAAATGACTAAAATTTACTTAATATGTGTTTTGATGTTTATTTTTACTCACTCGAAAGCAGCCTACATTGTACTGACAAATAACTTCCGGGAATTCAGCCAGGTAACACTTTCAGCGACCGCCGATATTTCGGCGGGAGAACACCCCGCCATTTTCAAGGCAAACTGCAACGGACAGGCGGCGTGCATGCAAATTTAATACCTCGGTTCTGCGACAGAAGCAGGAAAGATAACACACACACTGAACACTAGTGCCACCAAAGATGACCAAAGTCAGAGCTATCGATAGTGAGACTATGAATTCACAGGTGAGGCAGCATTGACTCTGTTCCTCTGTTTTTTGACAAGGGAGAGAGCCGGATTCCAAACAGAGTTTAAACAGAAACCTCCATCCCTGTTAACGAGGTTGCTCGCTAGTTTAATCTCAACTGCCTCCTTAATGACACTGTCCCAATAGCTGGACGTGCATGCCAATATCTCGGTGTTATTATATAACATGGGGTGACCAGTATCCAAGCAATGTTCGGCAATAGCAGATCTATTTGGCTGCTGTAATCGTGTGTGCCGTTTATGCTCAGTACATCTGTCCTCCACGGTCCTGATAGTTTGACCAATATATGCCATACCGCAGCTACAGGGAATACGATACACACCTGCCTTACGCAATCCACGATCATCCTTAACGGAACTCAAAAGTGCTCTAATTTTAGATGGAGGTCGGAAAACACATTTCACATCGTATTTCCGTAAAATACGACCGATCTTATTGGACGTGTTTCCTACGTAAGGCAAAAAAGCAGTAGACTTAGGTGTTGACTCAGAATTATCATCAATCACCCGATGTACAGTTGGTCGATAGCGCAACGCACGTTCAATCTGTCTATCACTATAACCATTTCGACGAAATGTAACTTCAAGATGGGACAGCTCAGCTGGCAAAGTCTCAGCGTCAGAAACGACATGTGCCCTGTGTACCAAGGTACGAAGTACCCCTTCACGCTGAGCCGAATGGTGACAACTATTAGCTTGTAAGTACAAATCGGTGTGAGTACGTTTCCTGTAGACTGCATGTCCCAATGATCCATCATCCTTCCTCCTAACCAACACGTCGAGAAAGGGAAGGCAACCATCCTCTTCCACCTCCATCGTAAAACGAATGTTCGGGTGGATCGAGTTCAGATGTTCTAGAAAGACATTCAAATTTTCCCTACCGTGAGGCCAAACAACGAAGGTATCGTCAACGTATCTAAAGAAACAGGCGGGTTTTAAAGGCGCCGACTCCAATGCACGTTCCTCGAAGTCTTCCATAAATAAATTTGCGATCACAGGAGACAACGGACTACCCATCGCAACTCCATCTGTCTGCTCGTAATACTGGTCATTAAATAAAAAGTAAGTGGATGTCAACACATGCCTAAAGAGATTAGTTAAATCAGCACCAAACCTGGCTTCAATTAACCGCAACGAATCAGACAGAGGAACACGAGTGAAGAGAGAGACCACATCGAAACTCACTAAAATATCAGAGTCATTCAGCCTCAGTCCCTCCAAACGACGTAAAAAATCAGCTGAGTTCCTGATATGATGTTCACACTGTCCTACTTGTGGACTCAACAGAGAAGCAAGATGCTTGGGTACACGATATGTCGGAGCGCCGATGTTACTCACTATAGGACGGAAAGGAACCCCTTCCTTATGAACCTTTGGAAGGCCATATAACCTAGGGGGAACGGCACTATAGGTGTTAAGCCTCTTGATTGTGTCCTGCGAAAAACCACTTTTCTTCAGGAGGCTGTTGGTCTTTCTCTCAACACTTTTCGTGGGGTCAGCATCGATTCTGCGATACGCTGAATCAGATAGTAAACGTTGCATCTTTTGTACATAATCAGGTTTATTTAAAACAACGGTGGCGTTGCCCTTGTCAGCAGGTAAAATAACAATACTGGGATCAACTTTGAGAGAGCGTAAAGCAGCCCTCTCTGCTGCTGTTACATTACTCTTGGGTGGACGAGCCCTAGTCAAAACACGGCATGCCTCCCTCCTAACTTCCTCTGCAGCGTCAGGAGGTAGTTTGCAAACTGCCTGTTCAATTGAACTAATAAAATCAACTACCGGCAAATTCTTCGGAGTGGGTGCAAAATTTAAACCCTTCCCTAGCACGGATAAGGTTGCGTCGTCAAAAGATTTCTCTGTGAGATTTATCACAGAACGTCGAGATATAACATCCGACTCCGCGCGATGAAAACGTTCAAACTTCGCCAAATGCCGGGCAGTAACGGAGTTGTACTCCCAGTCAGCTTGGGTCCATGAGGCACCGTCCAACCAATCCCAAGTGAAATCAGACACTTCAGATGCAACCATTAAATGAAAACGATACAATTCTTTGGAAACAGAATCCAAACGTCGACGAGTAAAACGAATCCTTTCGCGAACAAGAGCCAAGCCAGCACGTTGCTTGATACGATTGGCGGCAGGTGAATTAATATGGTGCACAACCTTAGCAAATGTTGGGACATGATTTTCATCACGACACCTCAATAAAAACGACAAAGCACATTGCAGTCTAACTCGACAGCTACGAAGTTTATCCAACTTACGTAAACACCGATACATTTCCTCCCCGTAGAGGTAAACAATGTGAGACCTGAGTTTCTCCTGGCGTATACAACTTTCAAATAACTTCCGGGAATTCAGCCAGGTAACACTTTCAGCGACCGCCGATATTTCGGCGGGAGAACACCCCGCCATTTTCAAGGCAAACTGCAACGGACAGGCGGCGTGCATGCAAATTTAATACCTCGGTTCTGCGACAGAAGCAGGAAAGATAACACACACACTGAACACTAGTGCCACCAAAGATGACCAAAGTCAGAGCTATCGATAGTGAGACTATGAATTCACAGGTGAGGCAGCATTGACTCTGTTCCTCTGTTTTTTGACAAGGGAGAGAGCCGGATTCCAAACAGAGTTTAAACAGAAACCTCCATCCCTGTTAACGAGGTTGCTCGCTAGTTTAATCTCAACTGCCTCCTTAATGACACTGTCCCAATAGCTGGACGTGCATGCCAATATCTCGGTGTTATTATATAACATGGGGTGACCAGTATCCAAGCAATGTTCGGCAATAGCAGATCTATTTGGCTGCTGTAATCGTGTGTGCCGTTTATGCTCAGTACATCTGTCCTCCACGGTCCTGATAGTTTGACCAATATATGCCATACCGCAGCTACAGGGAATACGATACACACCTGCCTTACGCAATCCAAGTTCATCCTTAACGGAACTCAAAAGTGCTCTAATTTTAGATGGAGGTCGGAAAACACATTTCACATCGTATTTCCGTAAAATACGACCGATCTTATTGGACGTGTTTCCTACGTAAGGCAAAAAAGCAGTAGACTTAGGTGTTGACTCAGAATTATCATCAATCACCCGATGTACAGTTGGTCGATAGCGCAACGCACGTTCAATCTGTCTATCACTATAACCATTTCGACGAAATGTAACTTCAAGATGGGACAGCTCAGCTGGCAAAGTCTCAGCGTCAGAAACGACATGTGCCCTGTGTACCAAGGTACGAAGTACCCCTTCACGCTGAGCCGAATGGTGACAACTATTAGCTTGTAAGTACAAATCGGTGTGAGTACGTTTCCTGTAGACTGCATGTCCCAATGATCCATCATCCTTCCTCCTAACCAACACGTCGAGAAAGGGAAGGCAACCATCCTCTTCCACCTCCATCGTAAAACGAATGTTCGGGTGGATCGAGTTCAGATGTTCTAGAAAGACATTCAAATTTTCCCTACCGTGAGGCCAAACAACGAAGGTATCGTCAACGTATCTAAAGAAACAGGCGGGTTTTAAAGGCGCCGACTCCAATGCACGTTCCTCGAAGTCTTCCATAAATAAATTTGCGATCACAGGAGACAACGGACTACCCATCGCAACTCCATCTGTCTGCTCGTAATACTGGTCATTAAATAAAAAGTAAGTGGATGTCAACACATGCCTAAAGAGATTAGTTAAATCAGCACCAAACCTGGCTTCAATTAACCGCAACGAATCAGACAGAGGAACACGAGTGAAGAGAGAGACCACATCGAAACTCACTAAAATATCAGAGTCATTCAGCCTCAGTCCCTCCAAACGACGTAAAAAATCAGCTGAGTTCCTGATATGATGTTCACACTGTCCTACTTGTGGACTCAACAGAGAAGCAAGATGCTTGGGTACACGATATGTCGGAGCGCCGATGTTACTCACTATAGGACGGAAAGGAACCCCTTCCTTATGAACCTTTGGAAGGCCATATAACCTAGGGGGAACGGCACTATAGGTGTTAAGCCTCTTGATTGTGTCCTGCGAAAAACCACTTTTCTTCAGGAGGCTGTTGGTCTTTCTCTCAACACTTTTCGTGGGGTCAGCATCGATTCTGCGATACGCTGAATCAGATAGTAAACGTTGCATCTTTTGTACATAATCAGGTTTATTTAAAACAACGGTGGCGTTGCCCTTGTCAGCAGGTAAAATAACAATACTGGGATCAACTTTGAGAGAGCGTAAAGCAGCCCTCTCTGCTGCTGTTACATTACTCTTGGGTGGACGAGCCCTAGTCAAAACACGGCATGCCTCCCTCCTAACTTCCTCTGCAGCGTCAGGAGGTAGTTTGCAAACTGCCTGTTCAATTGAACTAATAAAATCAACTACCGGCAAATTCTTCGGAGTGGGTGCAAAATTTAAACCCTTCCCTAGCACGCATAAGGTTGCGTCGTCAAAAGATTTCTCTGTGAGATTTATCACAGAACGTCGAGATATAACATCCGACTCCGCGCGATGAAAACGTTCAAACTTCGCCAAATGCCGGGCAGTAACGGAGTTGTACTCCCAGTCAGCTTGGGTCCATGAGGCACCGTCCAACCAATCCCAAGTGAAATCAGACACTTCAGATGCAACCATTAAATGAAAACGATACAATTCTTTGGAAACAGAATCCAAACGTCGACGAGTAAAACGAATCCTTTCGCGAACAAGAGCCAAGCCAGCACGTTGCTTGATACGATTGGCGGCAGGAGAATTAATATGGTGCACAACCTTAGCAAATGTTGGGACATGATTTTCATCACGACACCTCAATAAAAACGACAAAGCACATTGCAGTCTAACTCGACAGCTACGAAGTTTATCCAACTTACGTAAACACCGATACATTTCCTCCCCGTAGAGGTAAACAATGTGTGACCTGAGTTTCTCCTGGCGTATACATCTTTCAAATAACTTCCGGGAATTCAGCCAGGTAACACTTTCAGCGAATTCCCGGAAGTTATTTGAAAGTTGTATACGCCAGAAGAAACTCAGGTCTCACATTGTTTACCTCTACGGGGAGGAAATGTATCGGTGTTTACGTAAGTTGGATAAACTTCGTAGCTGTCGAGTTAGACTGCAATGTGCTTTGTCGTTTTTATTGAGGTGTCGTGATGAAAATCATGTCCCAACATTTGCTAAGGTTGTGCACCATATTAATTCACCTGCCGCCAATCGTATCAAGCAACGTGCTGGCTTGGCTCTTGTTCGCGAAAGGATTCGTTTTACTCGTCGACGTTTGGATTCTGTTTCCAAAGAATTGTATCGTTTTCATTTAATGGTTGCATCTGAAGTGTCTGATTTCACTTGGGATTGGTTGGACGGTGCCTCATGGACCCAAGCTGACTGGGAGTACAACTCCGTTACTGCCCGGCATTTGGCGAAGTTTGAACGTTTTCATCGCGCGGAGTCGGATGTTATATCTCGACGTTCTGTGATAAATCTCACAGAGAAATCTTTTGACGACGCAACCTTATCCGTGCTAGGGAAGGGTTTAAATTTTGCACCCACTCCGAAGAATTTGCCGGTAGTTGATTTTATTAGTTCAATTGAACAGGCAGTTTGCAAACTACCTCCTGACGCTGCAGAGGAAGTTAGGAGGGAGGCATGCCGTGTTTTGACTAGGGCTCGTCCACCCAAGAGTAATGTAACAGCAGCAGAGAGGGCTGCTTTACGCTCTCTCAAAGTTGATCCCAGTATTGTTATTTTACCTGCTGACAAGGGCAACGCCACCGTTGTTTTAAATAAACCTGATTATGTACAAAAGATGCAACGTTTACTATCTGATTCAGCGTATCGCAGAATCGATGCTGACCCCACGAAAAGTGTTGAGAGAAAGACCAACAGCCTCCTGAAGAAAAGTGGTTTTTCGCAGGACACAATCAAGAGGCTTAACACCTATAGTGCCGTTCCCCCTAGGTTATATGGCCTTCCAAAGGTTCATAAGGAAGGGGTTCCTTTCCGTCCTATAGTGAGTAACATCGGCGCTCCGACATATCGTGTATCCAAGCATCTTGCTTCTCTGTTGAGTCCACAAGTAGGACAGTGTGAACATCATATCAGGAACTCAGCTGATTTTTTACGTCGTTTGGAGGGACTGAGGCTGAATGACTCTGATATTTTAGTGAGTTTCGATGTGGTCTCTCTCTTCACTCGTGTTCCTCTGTCTGATTCGTTGCGGTTAATTGAAGCCAGGTTTGGTGCTGATTTAACTAATCTCTTTAGGCATGTGTTGACATCCACTTACTTTTTATTTAATGACCAGTATTACGAGCAGACAGATGGAGTTGCGATGGGTAGTCCGTTGTCTCCTGTGATCGCAAATTTATTTATGGAAGACTTCGAGGAACGTGCATTGGAGTCGGCGCCTTTAAAACCTGCCTGTTTCTTTAGATACGTTGACGATACCTTCGTTGTTTGGCCTCACGGTAGGGAAAATTTGAATGTCTTTCTAGAACATCTGAACTCGATCCACCCGAACATTCGTTTTACGATGGAGGTGGAAGAGGATGGTTGCCTTCCCTTTCTCGACGTGTTGGTTAGGAGGAAGGATGATGGATTATTGGGACATGCAGTCTACAGGAAACGTACTCACACCGATTTGTACTTACAAGCTAATAGTTGTCACCATTCGGCTCAGCGTGAAGGGGTACTTCGTACCTTGGTACACAGGGCACATGTCGTTTCTGACGCTGAGACTTTGCCAGCTGAGCTGTCCCATCTTGAAGTTACATTTCGTCGAAATGGTTATAGTGATAGACAGATTGAACGTGCGTTGCGCTATCGACCAACTGTACATCGGGTGATTGATGATAATTCTGAGTCAACACCTAAGTCTACTGCTTTTTTGCCTTACGTAGGAAACACGTCCAATAAGATCGGTCGTATTTTACGGAAATACGATGTGAAATGTGTTTTCCGACCTCCATCTAAAATTAGAGCACTTTTGAGTTCCGTTAAGGATGATCTTGGATTGCGTAAGGCAGGTGTGTATCGTATTCCCTGTAGCTGCGGTATGGCATATATTGGTCAAACTAACAGGACCGTGGAGGACAGATGTACTGAGCATAAACGGCACACACGATTACAGCAGCCAAATAGATCTGCTATTGCCGAACATTGCTTGGATACTGGTCACCCCATGTTATATAATAACACCGAGATATTGGCATGCACGTCCAGCTATTGGGACAGTGTCATTAAGGAGGCAGTTGAGATTAAACTAGCGAGCAACCTCGTTAACAGGGATGGAGGTTTCTGTTTAAACTCTGTTTGGAATCCGGCTCTCTCCCTTGTCAAAAAACAGAGGAACAGAGTCAATGCTGCCTCACCTGTGAATTCATAGTCTCACTATCGATAGCTCTGACTTTGGTCATCTTTGGTGGCACTAGTGTTCAGTGTGTGTGTTATCTTTCCTGCTTCTGTCGCAGAACCGAGGTATTAAATTTGCATGCACGCCGCCTGTCCGTTGCAGTTTGCCTTGAAAATGGCGGGGTGTTCTCCCGCCGAAATATCGGCGGTCGCTGAAAGTGTTACCTGGCTGAATTCCCGGAAGTTATTTGAAAGTTGTATACGCCAGGAGAAACTCAGGTCTCACATTGTTTACCTCTACGGGGAGGAAATGTATCGGTGTTTACGTAAGTTGGATAAACTTCGTAGCTGTCGAGTTAGACTGCAATGTGCTTTGTCGTTTTTATTGAGGTGTCGTGATGAAAATCATGTCCCAACATTTGCTAAGGTTGTGCACCATATTAATTCACCTGCCGCCAATCGTATCAAGCAACGTGCTGGCTTGGCTCTTGTTCGCGAAAGGATTCGTTTTACTCGTCGACGTTTGGATTCTGTTTCCAAAGAATTGTATCGTTTTCATTTAATGGTTGCATCTGAAGTGTCTGATTTCACTTGGGATTGGTTGGACGGTGCCTCATGGACCCAAGCTGACTGGGAGTACAACTCCGTTACTGCCCGGCATTTGGCGAAGTTTGAACGTTTTCATCGCGCGGAGTCGGATGTTATATCTCGACGTTCTGTGATAAATCTCACAGAGAAATCTTTTGACGACGCAACCTTATGCGTGCTAGGGAAGGGTTTAAATTTTGCACCCACTCCGAAGAATTTGCCGGTAGTTGATTTTATTAGTTCAATTGAACAGGCAGTTTGCAAACTACCTCCTGACGCTGCAGAGGAAGTTAGGAGGGAGGCATGCCGTGTTTTGACTAGGGCTCGTCCACCCAAGAGTAATGTAACAGCAGCAGAGAGGGCTGCTTTACGCTCTCTCAAAGTTGATCCCAGTATTGTTATTTTACCTGCTGACAAGGGCAACGCCACCGTTGTTTTAAATAAACCTGATTATGTACAAAAGATGCAACGTTTACTATCTGATTCAGCGTATCGCAGAATCGATGCTGACCCCACGAAAAGTGTTGAGAGAAAGACCAACAGCCTCCTGAAGAAAAGTGGTTTTTCGCAGGACACAATCAAGAGGCTTAACACCTATAGTGCCGTTCCCCCTAGGTTATATGGCCTTCCAAAGGTTCATAAGGAAGGGGTTCCTTTCCGTCCTATAGTGAGTAACATCGGCGCTCCGACATATCGTGTATCCAAGCATCTTGCTTCTCTGTTGAGTCCACAAGTAGGACAGTGTGAACATCATATCAGGAACTCAGCTGATTTTTTACGTCGTTTGGAGGGACTGAGGCTGAATGACTCTGATATTTTAGTGAGTTTCGATGTGGTCTCTCTCTTCACTCGTGTTCCTCTGTCTGATTCGTTGCGGTTAATTGAAGCCAGGTTTGGTGCTGATTTAACTAATCTCTTTAGGCATGTGTTGACATCCACTTACTTTTTATTTAATGACCAGTATTACGAGCAGACAGATGGAGTTGCGATGGGTAGTCCGTTGTCTCCTGTGATCGCAAATTTATTTATGGAAGACTTCGAGGAACGTGCATTGGAGTCGGCGCCTTTAAAACCCGCCTGTTTCTTTAGATACGTTGACGATACCTTCGTTGTTTGGCCTCACGGTAGGGAAAATTTGAATGTCTTTCTAGAACATCTGAACTCGATCCACCCGAACATTCGTTTTACGATGGAGGTGGAAGAGGATGGTTGCCTTCCCTTTCTCGACGTGTTGGTTAGGAGGAAGGATGATGGATCATTGGGACATGCAGTCTACAGGAAACGTACTCACACCGATTTGTACTTACAAGCTAATAGTTGTCACCATTCGGCTCAGCGTGAAGGGGTACTTCGTACCTTGGTACACAGGGCACATGTCGTTTCTGACGCTGAGACTTTGCCAGCTGAGCTGTCCCATCTTGAAGTTACATTTCGTCGAAATGGTTATAGTGATAGACAGATTGAACGTGCGTTGCGCTATCGACCAACTGTACATCGGGTGATTGATGATAATTCTGAGTCAACACCTAAGTCTACTGCTTTTTTGCCTTACGTAGGAAACACGTCCAATAAGATCGGTCGTATTTTACGGAAATACGATGTGAAATGTGTTTTCCGACCTCCATCTAAAATTAGAGCACTTTTGAGTTCCGTTAAGGATGATCTTGGATTGCGTAAGGCAGGTGTGTATCGTATTCCCTGTAGCTGCGGTATGGCATATATTGGTCAAACTAACAGGACCGTGGAGGACAGATGTACTGAGCATAAACGGCACACACGATTACAGCAGCCAAATAGATCTGCTATTGCCGAACATTGCTTGGATACTGGTCACCCCATGTTATATAATAACACCGAGATATTGGCATGCACGTCCAGCTATTGGGACAGTGTCATTAAGGAGGCAGTTGAGATTAAACTAGCGAGCAACCTCGTTAACAGGGATGGAGGTTTCTGTTTAAACTCTGTTTGGAATCCGGCTCTCTCCCTTGTCAAAAAACAGAGGAACAGAGTCAATGCTGCCTCACCTGTGAATTCATAGTCTCACTATCGATAGCTCTGACTTTGGTCATCTTTGGTGGCACTAGTGTTCAGTGTGTGTGTTATCTTTCCTGCTTCTGTCGCAGAACCGAGGTATTAAATTTGCATGCACGCCGCCTGTCCGTTGCAGTTTGCCTTGAAAATGGCGGGGTGTTCTCCCGCCGAAATATCGGCGGTCGCTGAAAGTGTTACCTGGCTGAATTCCCGGAAGTTATTTGAAAGTTGTATACGCCAGGAGAAACTCAGGTCTCACATTGTTTACCTCTACGGGGAGGAAATGTATCGGTGTTTACGTAAGTTGGATAAACTTCGTAGCTGTCGAGTTAGACTGCAATGTGCTTTGTCGTTTTTATTGAGGTGTCGTGATGAAAATCATGTCCCAACATTTGCTAAGGTTGTGCACCATATTAATTCACCTGCCGCCAATCGTATCAAGCAACGTGCTGGCTTGGCTCTTGTTCGCGAAAGGATTCGTTTTACTCGTCGACGTTTGGATTCTGTTTCCAAAGAATTGTATCGTTTTCATTTAATGGTTGCATCTGAAGTGTCTGATTTCACTTGGGATTGGTTGGACGGTGCCTCATGGACCCAAGCTGACTGGGAGTACAACTCCGTTACTGCCCGGCATTTGGCGAAGTTTGAACGTTTTCATCGCGCGGAGTCGGATGTTATATCTCGACGTTCTGTGATAAATCTCACAGAGAAATCTTTTGACGACGCAACCTTATGCGTGCTAGGGAAGGGTTTAAATTTTGCACCCACTCCGAAGAATTTGCCGGTAGTTGATTTTATTAGTTCAATTGAACAGGCAGTTTGCAAACTACCTCCTGACGCTGCAGAGGAAGTTAGGAGGGAGGCATGCCGTGTTTTGACTAGGGCTCGTCCACCCAAGAGTAATGTAACAGCAGCAGAGAGGGCTGCTTTACGCTCTCTCAAAGTTGATCCCAGTATTGTTATTTTACCTGCTGACAAGGGCAACGCCACCGTTGTTTTAAATAAACCTGATTATGTACAAAAGATGCAACGTTTACTATCTGATTCAGCGTATCGCAGAATCGATGCTGACCCCACGAAAAGTGTTGAGAGAAAGACCAACAGCCTCCTGAAGAAAAGTGGTTTTTCGCAGGACACAATCAAGAGGCTTAACACCTATAGTGCCGTTCCCCCTAGGTTATATGGCCTTCCAAAGGTTCATAAGGAAGGGGTTCCTTTCCGTCCTATAGTGAGTAACATCGGCGCTCCGACATATCGTGTATCCAAGCATCTTGCTTCTCTGTTGAGTCCACAAGTAGGACAGTGTGAACATCATATCAGGAACTCAGCTGATTTTTTACGTCGTTTGGAGGGACTGAGGCTGAATGACTCTGATATTTTAGTGAGTTTCGATGTGGTCTCTCTCTTCACTCGTGTTCCTCTGTCTGATTCGTTGCGGTTAATTGAAGCCAGGTTTGGTGCTGATTTAACTAATCTCTTTAGGCATGTGTTGACATCCACTTACTTTTTATTTAATGACCAGTATTACGAGCAGACAGATGGAGTTGCGATGGGTAGTCCGTTGTCTCCTGTGATCGCAAATTTATTTATGGAAGACTTCGAGGAACGTGCATTGGAGTCGGCGCCTTTAAAACCCGCCTGTTTCTTTAGATACGTTGACGATACCTTCGTTGTTTGGCCTCACGGTAGGGAAAATTTGAATGTCTTTCTAGAACATCTGAACTCGATCCACCCGAACATTCGTTTTACGATGGAGGTGGAAGAGGATGGTTGCCTTCCCTTTCTCGACGTGTTGGTTAGGAGGAAGGATGATGGATCATTGGGACATGCAGTCTACAGGAAACGTACTCACACCGATTTGTACTTACAAGCTAATAGTTGTCACCATTCGGCTCAGCGTGAAGGGGTACTTCGTACCTTGGTACACAGGGCACATGTCGTTTCTGACGCTGAGACTTTGCCAGCTGAGCTGTCCCATCTTGAAGTTACATTTCGTCGAAATGGTTATAGTGATAGACAGATTGAACGTGCGTTGCGCTATCGACCAACTGTACATCGGGTGATTGATGATAATTCTGAGTCAACACCTAAGTCTACTGCTTTTTTGCCTTACGTAGGAAACACGTCCAATAAGATCGGTCGTATTTTACGGAAATACGATGTGAAATGTGTTTTCCGACCTCCATCTAAAATTAGAGCACTTTTGAGTTCCGTTAAGGATGATCTTGGATTGCGTAAGGCAGGTGTGTATCGTATTCCCTGTAGCTGCGGTATGGCATATATTGGTCAAACTATCAGGACCGTGGAGGACAGATGTACTGAGCATAAACGGCACACACGATTACAGCAGCCAAATAGATCTGCTATTGCCGAACATTGCTTGGATACTGGTCACCCCATGTTATATAATAACACCGAGATATTGGCATGCACGTCCAGCTATTGGGACAGTGTCATTAAGGAGGCAGTTGAGATTAAACTAGCGAGCAACCTCGTTAACAGGGATGGAGGTTTCTGTTTAAACTCTGTTTGGAA
Organism: Schistocerca nitens; assembly: GCF_023898315.1. Taxonomy (NCBI): domain Eukaryota; kingdom Metazoa; phylum Arthropoda; class Insecta; order Orthoptera; family Acrididae; genus Schistocerca; species Schistocerca nitens. The sequence goes on along the minus strand of NC_064618.1, from coordinate 186,638,405 downwards.
TCCGGCTCTCTCCCTTGTCAAAAAACAGAGGAACAGAGTCAATGCTGCCTCACCTGTGAATTCATAGTCTCACTATCGATAGCTCTGACTTTGGTCATCTTTGGTGGCACTAGTGTTCAGTGTGTGTGTTATCTTTCCTGCTTCTGTCGCAGAACCGAGGTATTAAATTTGCATGCACGCCGCCTGTCCGTTGCAGTTTGCCTTGAAAATGGCGGGGTGTTCTCCCGCCGAAATATCGGCGGTCGCTGACAGTGTTACCTGGCTGAATTCCCGGAAGTTATTTGAAAGTTGTATACGCCAGGAGAAACTCAGGTCTTACATTGTACTGTGCCATCATCTTGATTTATAATGGATTTCATTTTTCCATTTTTCTCTTCAGCGGCGATTTCTCGTGCATAGTATGCTTTTTCCATGCGATCTTTGGCCATCTGTTAAAGTTCTATGATGTAGTTTACACCAGGAGTAGTTCCTACAAGCAGTCCGCTTTCATTCTACAAATGTTGTCTTCATTAAAAACAATAGCAGCGTCATAGACACCCCATTATAATGTCTTTCTCCGAAGAAGAACATCTTCTGGTATGCGAGTTCCCATGAGATTGTTCAAAGACACATTCGGATTTTGAGTCTGCCCATGCAGAGATTTCTTCAATAATTCAAGATGCGTCAGATATCTGTGAATGGGATTTATGACATCCATTACTGATGCTCAAATGGAATGTTACCGGCTGTATGAAGTATGAATATTGGACGTTACGATAATTGCACCATGAATATTCTGGAAAGTCATAGCTGACGCACTGATTTTCACCTGTTAAGAGTTTAAAGTGTGTGAATTCCTAATAGCCAAACGGCTCAGGTTATCGTTCCCTAGACTTACACACTACTTAAACTAAATTATGCTAAGAATAACACACGCCCATGCCCGAGTGAGGACTCGAACCTCCTGCGGGAGGGGCCGCGCAATCCGTGACATGACGCCTGTTGAGAGTTTGTGGAAGAAGGAATCCCAATATGCCTGCCCCATTCTGAACAAATCATCATTGTTGTTCGTAATGCCCATCTCGTAGCAATGTTGTAATTCATCAACAATTTTGTCTGCCAGCCTACCTCATATGGTCTTTACGCCACGAAGTTTGTTGTTTCTCAAAGTAAGTTCCCACTGTTAGTCTTGGGTTGGTCTTACAAGCATACCGCCGGCCTGCCACTAAAAATATGGAGGAACAAACAGCCCTTTCATTCATGGATCAACTGAAAATTTCAGTAACTGCACAGGCCTCTATTCCATCACTTGTTCCTTTATGGTTCTTATCACATACATGTTTTACTTAGTTCACTGATACACATTTATAGCAATGTCTTGTTTAAATGGAAAGTCATTTATCTTTCCGGTATCTACGCAGACCACAGTAGCAACAGAATTCTTTTAACTTCTGCATACGACATGGGTTTATGTTATGGAAAGCTACTGTGCTGTCTTCGATAGTGCTACTAACGCAAACAGCTTAAATCAACCTTTTTAATACCATACTCCACAGCCTTCTATATAAAAAGAATTACAGACTATTTGTTGTTAAGGTAATGCACGTAAAATTTCTTACAAACCAGATATGAGCCGCAGATACTTAAATAAACCTTATCATGCGATTTCACAAGTGATTGTGTATCATTTTATTAAGGAAAGTGGATAAAAATAAAAAATTATATTAATTTTTCAACCTCTAACTCCACTTAGCTCAAGGAAGAACAGAATCTGTTACATCATGATGATTTAGGCTTTTGGAATTGTAAGGTCATAAGAGAAGCACTTCTGACTTTGTTGTTGATTATGAAAGCAGTAATTAAGATAAATAAAAACACGATCACAGGATATGTTAACATGCAATAAGCGTTCAACATGGTGAAAAGCTTTTAGTTGTTCTCAATTCTGAGAAGAATGCCAGTGAGCCATATAAAAATACAGATAATACACAAAACGTACAATGCTCGGAATAAAAGCAGTATAAGACAGGGGTATAGTGTTTCACCCCTACTGTTGAGGCTATGCATGAACAACTAAAGCAAATATTTTAGAATGGGATAAATATTTAGGGTGAAAGGACATCCCTAATAAAGTTCGCTCATCACATTGCTGTCCTCAGTTTACAGTGAAGAAGAATTATGGCAAGTCGCGAATGGAGCGTACAGTCTAACTCGTGTGAAATATGAATCAAGAGTGAACTGGAAAACAACTCAAGCAGTGATGGGCAGCACAGATAAGATCCAGTGTAAATGTGACATCAAAAACGTTGATCACAAAGCAAATGAAATTTGGGAATGACGGATAAAGCAAGGAGCACATAAAAAGCACATTAGCATGGGCAAAAATGCCTTTCCTGCCCAAAATGAGTCTACTAAAATGAGATATTGGTCTTAAAGTGAGGAAAAAATTTCTAAGATTATACACTTGGTGTGGGCAACGACCTTGCCGCAGTGGATACACCGGTTCCCGTGAGACCTCAGAAGTTAAGCGCTGTCGGGCGTCGTCGGCACTTGTATGGGTGACCATCGAGGCCACCATGTGCTGTTGCCATTTTTCGGGGTGCACTCAGCCTCGTGATGCCAATTGAGGAGCTACTCGACCGCATAGTAGCGGCTTCGATGAAGAATAACATCATAAGGACCGGGAGAGCGGTGTGCTGACCCCACGCCCCTCCTATCTGCATCCTCCACTGAGGATGACACGGCGCTCGAATGGTCCCGGTAGGCCACTCGTGGCCTGAAGACTGAGTGATTTATTTATACGTTTGGTGTACACCATGGCAATGAATTTTGGACAGTAGGAAAACCGGGTAAGCAAAGTATTGAAATATTTGACAAAGGTGCTATACAACGATGTTGCTGTCCTCATTGACAGTGAAGAAGAATTACACCAAGTCTCGAATGGAACGTACAGTCTAACTCGTATGGAGTATGGATCAAGAGGGTATGAGGAGCTTTATCCATGATTGACGAAGAAAGTGTGGTATCACATATCAACACCACCCACACCAGCGTCTCACAGTTGGCTACGGAAACATGTGTTTCCGACACACGCCGATAGAGGTCGCGTGGGGACCCAACGGATCCAATTATGCGCGCCCACTGGGCCACGTTTTCAACAGCTTCGTCTACGAGCGCCCTCTTTCGCCGCAATATAGGAAGTCCGGAATCAGCTGCACGACCATCTCAGTCACAGTCTTTGACAGTCTTCAGTGTGAGTTGCCTTTGACAGCTTGATCGTGCAGTAATAGTAGCGGGAGCCTCACAGTGTGAGATGCACCCAAGTCTGGATCCATTAATAGCTGGGATTTTATTTCTGTTTCTTCTTTTGTAAGCTTTTTTGGCAACTCTTGAAGAAATCTACATGTTAAGTAAAACCTCTATTTACTGTACTCACAAATTCGTTAACCGTATCTGCTTCTCTCCAGCTTCCTCATGATAACAGCTGCTTTGCCACTCTGTAGTCCACATCTCTTTATCGTTATGTTTGAAGTAGTACACAACAGAAAGAACATGCAGAAATGTCTGACAAGGTAAGGGTGCAGGATTATAGAACTGGTGTTAAGAGTGCAGAGGGTAAGAAAGTGCCGAATAGAGACTGGAAGACTTCCTACAATCTTTTTGGCAATGATGTGTTTGGCACAACAATTTCTTATGAGTTGTGCAAAACATCTCTCTCTTTTTGTTTAAAGAAAACACAGAAAAATGGTCGACATCTATAGCAGCCCATCAGAGGTTTTGTCTAAGCTGGCTGTAGGATGATGGAGTCGTCTTAAAATCAGTCAGTCTCAGTAGCAGATATTAAAAATATTAAAGATTATAAATTAAAATTTGGTATTAACTGATCACCCAGAGCATTATAAACATCAATCTATTATCGATATAAGCCGGTCCAGGCGATAGCAGCGTCACCTGGTGAGGAACGACTGCTAGTAAGACACACGTATGGTATTTGTAGTATCAGTGACCGTGCTGTCCGTGTGAAGAATTTGGAAGACGCGCGATCTATCTAATTTTGACCGACAGCAGATTGTGATCGCCCTGAGGCCGTGGCGGAACTAACAGCAGACTTTAATGCCGGGCAGAGTACAAGTGTGTCTGAACACACAGTGCACCGAACATTCGTAAAGATAGGCCTCGGCAGCCGACGACCCATGTGTGTGCCAATGTTAACACCACTACATCGGCAAATACGACCGAAAAGGGCACATGACCATCGGCATTGGATGCTCGCGCACTGGCAGAGCGTTGTATGGTCTGATGAATCCCGATACCTTCTTCATCATGCCGATGTGAGTGCGCGAATCCGTCATCTTCCAGGCGAACACCTCCTTGTCACCTGACAGGCTAGAGGGAGTTCACTTATGCTCCGGGAATATTCACTTAGGCATACAGTGTAACCCGTGCAAGGAATCATGTCAGGCAAGGAGTATCGTAAACTTTTTTCAGATCATTTGCAGCCCTCTCGATTTCCGACAGCAGTGGCACTTTTCAACAAATCCAGGAATGTGACAGAGTGTTTCGAGGAACACAGCGGCGAGTTGCAATTGATGTCCTGGCCTCTCAGCTCGTCAGATCTGAACTCGATTGAAGATCTCTGGAATGTGACTGAACGTGCCAGAGTTCATCGCCCCTTGCCCCTAAATTAACGAAAATTAGGAGATTTGTGTCTGCAGTCAAGGAGCCACATCCCTCCAGTGACCTTCCAACGCCTCTTTGCTTCCACCCCGCATGCCATGATGCGTCGCTGCTGTTGTTCTTGCCAAAGATGACCTACCGGCTATTAGGTAGGTGCTTATAATGTTATGGCTGATCAGTGTACATGGGAGATACTCCTAAAATATCAACTAGGTAAGTTAATGATATTTACGTGAAAGTATAAATATGTACAGGACTACTTTGCCGTACAGATTCCCTAGAAGACAGTTCAAGGCAATCGATAATGATTTGAGACACTACTGTGTTATCTGTCACATAAAATGATGAAGATTTTACTCGTACTGATATTTGTGAATAAAAGCACAGTAGAAGTGTTCCTACACGTTCGAATATGTTACCGGGAATCTGATGAGAGCAGTAGCACTTAGATTAACTTAAGGCATTTAGCCGTTGTGCAAAATTGTGCAAAATAAGACGATTTTTACAGAGTGAGGGTGTGGCTATGAATTTCTCTGGTAATCGTTTTAAATGGATTGAACCTTATTTACCTGTATTCAGTTGTGATACACATTATAAAATTACATAAAAATCTACTTCTATTTGGATAATCTACAAACCACACTTCAGTGCCTTTCAGAGGGTTCACGAACCACCTTCACGATAATTCTCTATTATTCCACTCTCGAAAACTGCACGGAAAAACCACCTATAACTTCCCGTGTAAGGTCTGATTCAGGAATGATCGTTTTTCCCCGTATAGGTCGGCGTCAACAAAATATTTGGTCATTCTGAGGAGACTGTTGGTGATTGAAATTTCGTGAGAAGATCCCACCGCAACGAGAAATTCCCTTGTTCTAATGATGTGCACCCCAAATCCTGGCCGGCCGCGGTGGTCTCGCGGTTCTAGGCGCGCAGTCCGGAACCGTGCGACGCTACGGTCGCAGGTTCGAATCCAGCCTCGGGCATGGATGTGTGTGATGTCCTTAGGTTAGTTAGGTTTAAGTAGTTCTAAGTTCTAGGGGACTAATGACCACAGCAGTTGAGTCCCATAGTGCTCAGAGCCATTTTTGAACCCAAATCCTGGTAGCCGTGCAGTCTTGGGCTCCTTGCCACCGTTCGCGCGACTCACCCCGTCGGAGGTTTGACGCATCCCTCGGGCATGGGTGTGTGTGTTGGCCTTAGCGTAAGTTAGTTTCCGTTAGCTTTTGTAGTGCGTAAGCTTAGGAACCGATGACCTCAGCAGTTTGGTCCCATAGGAACTTACCACAAATTTCCAAATTTTCAATATCCTGTATCATGTCGTTGATACTCTCTCCCCTACTTCTCGATAATACAAAACCTGATCTTCTTTAAACTTTCTCAGTGTACTCCGCTGATCCTATCTAATAAGGATCCCATACCCTCCAAGAGTACTCCAAAAGAGTATGAACAAGAGTAGTGTAGGTAGTCGCTGTGGTAGATCTGTTGCATCGTCGAAGTGTTCGACCAATAAAGCGCATTCTTTGGTCCGCCTTCCCAACAACATTTTCTGTGTTACTTCCAAATCAAGTTGTTCGTAATTGTAATGCCTGGATATTTAGGTGAATTTTTCGGCCTTCCCTGTAGCACTAATGTGTAGCATTATTTAGGGTCAGCTGCCACTTTTCACACCATATAGAAAATTTTTCTAAATCGTTTTACAATATTTTTTGATCTTCTGAACACTTTATTAGAGGACAGAATCCGCGAAACGATCATCAGCAAACGACCTAGGATGGCTGCTCAGATTGTGATCCAAACCGTTTAAATGGATAAGAAACAGCAGAGGGCCCATAACACAACCTTGGGGAACGCCAGAAATCACTTCTGTTTTAGTGGATGACTATCCGTCAATTACTATGAACTGTGACCTCTCTGACAAGAAGTCATGAATCCAGCCGCATTACTGAGACTATATTCCACAACCACACAATTTGACTGCAAATTGAGGCACCGTGTCAAAAGCCTTCTCAAAATCTAGCCCTTTTCAAAAAAATTTCTATTGTTGAAGACATGTATTGAACTAGACACTTGGTAATATTTAAACAATTCTGACTTAGACAATAAGAGTAGCATGACGGAATCAACAGCTGTCGTTCTAGTGTTGAACGAAATGACTGAGTTGACGAGGGGGCTAAGAGCACAGACCAAAATGTTTGGTGTGAAATAGTACTACGAGTTATTCTGCCACAACCGGCCGGAGTGGCCGAGCGGTTCTAGGCACTACAGTCTGGAACCGCGCGACTGCCACGGTCGCAGGTCGGAATTCTGCCTCGGGAATGGATGTGTGTGATGTCCTTAGGTTAGTTAGGTTTAAGTAGTTCTAAGTTCTAGGGAGCTGATCGCCACAGCAGTTAAGTCCCATAGTGCTCAGAGCCATTGCTCTGCCACAGAGAAGAAACGCGGCAGTCATATCAGTGTGGTATTAATAGCTTTATTTTCCTATTTCTCGCTAAACCAAAGGTCATGGCAGCCGCGGACTGTGAAAACATACGCCAGAAACAAGTGAATTTCTTAACGTCAAGCTTAAAACACATCATTGGAGGTTTACGAGGTTGCTACAGAAAATATACTACATAACAATCATACTAAAGCATTTGCAATTGAATAGAAGCACTAAGCAGAATTTTCTACTCCACAACAGAGAATGTGCTATCTGTGAACCTTCGTTTTTGTAGCGGTGATATGTGTGACGACGTCCAGCGCACACTGTATGAACGCGTGTTGCGTTGTGACAGAACCGGGCGGGCGCTGTCAGTTCTGACTACCTGTCACGCAGGCCGTTGTTATTTTACGAAATAAAAAGAGAAACAAAAGCTAAAAGCATTTCACGAAACGGTAGCGCTAGCGAGTGCCAACACAGCGAACGTAAACACAGACGGCGGCAAAGGCGTTCTGAGATCAAATGTAAAATAAATAGGTGAATAAATATGTAAAAAAGAAAAATTCTGCTGTCAACTGGGATAATTCGGGGCGGCAAAACGTATGTCAGCAAAAGTGCTCCAGAAGCGAAAATTTCAATCAACAATGGAAGTCTTTTTACAAAAGGAATATTTAGTGGGAAACCTGGCGTGAGAGACGAAAGGAAGGACAACAAAACAAATTCCGAACTTGCTGTAGAGAACAAGCTTAAAAGGCTTAACTACCTGACAAAATTAATGGATTTTTGCTCACTTCAACGGCTGAAAGTCTAGAGATAGTTTTGATAGTTACTTTATTTATATGACGGTCACTCTTGCAAGAGTGTAGGATATGTCGTGATATTACAGTTTAAGAACGCTTGTCTCAAAAACTGGGACCGCAAACTTCATTAATTAGTGAGATTTCGAATTCGCCGGTTGGAGTGGCCGAGCGGTTCTAGGCGCTACAGTCTGGAACCGCGTGACTGCTACGGTCGCAGGTTCGAATCCTGCCTCGGGCATGGATGTGTGTGATGTCCTTAGGTTAGTTAGGCTTAAGTAGTTCTAAGTTCTAGGGGACTGATGACCTCATAAGTTAAGCCCCATAGTGCTCAGAGCCATTTGAACCATTTCGAATTCAGAATCAGAAAAAGATGCTAGTATTATAAATTCTCCAGCTTAGATGTAACATTTGTAATATGGAAGCGTCCTGTAAAATTACAGACCAGTTAACTTTTGTTTACTTGTGTAACTTTTTAATTCACTACTCTGTAATCCTTTACAGTTTTTATGTGCATTTGAAGTACTTTCTGACTCCTTGAGTTTGTTCTGGTAAAGTCTTTAAGCTATTTCGATAATTTGTTCTGCAATTTCATTGCTTGGTAGATAACTGGGCTTTGTGTGTTTTTGTTTATTCATTCTTTGTCATAGAGTAGTTTTTTTAGTAATTCTCAAGGCTATTTTTGATGTGCTGTAATGTCTTGTGACTGTATTCACCTGGTGAAATTAAAATCCTCAATGTTTTCAGGGGTCTTTGCAATGAGCAATAAAGATCACTTTTGGTAATTGTTACAATCGTTCGTCTCTGTGTATTAGGACTTTTAAATATTTTACGAGGACGTGAACATAAACATCTGCTAATGCAGTGTCATCTTCGTACAGATTCCTTTCTAAGAAGTGGATGGCAAGTTCTAACGAAACTTTGATACGTTCTTGTAAGTAAAAAGCCTAACTAAATTGAATGTGCTGTACAATAGGTAAAACAACATTTCAAAAACCAACTGAAGGACGAAGAAGTTCTGAAAAACCTGAATTTGATCTTTTGAGAAACAAAAGTTAATAGTGAAGTACGGTAAAATTGGTATAGTTGAAAGACTTAAAAAAAAGTCTTTTAGCTAACAAAGCGGGTTTGAGGTACACAACAACTGTCGAAAAACATGTAGAGAGAATTCAAGAAATTCTCATGGAACACATGTATAAAAAACGAAAAGTTTTCACTGATGACTGGAGGAGGTACAAGAACGATTTTTGTAGACATTTGTTAGGAAGCCACACTGGGTTACATGATGATTTAGAATTGCCCTTAAGTTAATGGTAGCCTAAAACTCTATGCTTGGCAGGCAGTCAACACTGGGAGTTTTGCAAATGTGTTCAATCAGAGAAAAATTTCTTCTGCTATGTTCAGCCCTCGTTTGCCAAAGCCGTACGTGAGTCGGTGTTTCTAAATGTCTGAGCTTACTTTTGGTCAAGTCAGAGCATTTCCATGTTCAGGGAATGAGGCAAGAGGAGCAGATGCCTTTCGGCATGAAGGCTTTTATGTGTCACGTGGATGCATGTAATGAGTGCTCATACAGCTTAGTATTGGGTTTGTGTTGTCTATGAAGGGAAGTGAGAAGATAAGGAGGCCGCCGAGCATAACGTCCCCCCCCCCCACCCCCCCACCCCCCCACCCCCACCCCCCACCCGCATCGGACGGACGGGTCCCCATCGACAGTGTTGTAAGCTGTCACTACATGAGGAACTTTGGACAGGTTTGGAATTTAATCCAGGTAGTTAGCACAAAGACTGGTGACCAACGCCTTTAAGCCACCACCTCTTCTGTCTTTGGTAGCCAAATACTGGCAGCGAAAATTTTCCATTACCAGGATTCGAACCTGCCTACCTCCAAGTACTTTTTCCAGAGGTTATTTATTAATATTAAAAGTACAATCTTTGAAGGCAGTACAGACGATTTCGCATCACGGTGCATACACAGATGTCCTTTGTCGTGTTGCTGTGAACTTCAGTCCGAAGACTGGTTTCATGCAGCTCTCCGCAGTACTCTATCCGGTGCAAGCCTTTTATCTCCTTCTGGATCTGTCTACTGTACTCATATCTTCGTCTCTACGATTTGTAGCCCAAAAAGTCACCCAATATTGCATTGGTAATACGTTGATGTCTCAGAATGTGTCCTACCAACCGATTCCCTCTTCCACTAGTTAGGTTGCCCCACAAATTTCTGTTAATATCCTATTGTATTCGATACCTCCTCATTACTTACGTGATCTGCTCATCTGATCTTCACCATTGTTCTGTAGTACCACAGTTGAGAACTCCTAATCTCTTCTTGTCTGAAGTGTTTATCGTCCATGTGTCACCTCCATACATGGTTACACCCCATACAAATACTTTCATCAAAGATGTCCTAACACTTAAACCTATATTTATGCTAACAGATTTGTCTTCTTCAAAAATGCTCTCTTTGACACTGCCAGTCTACATTTTATATCCACCCCACTTCGGCCATCGTCAGTTACGTTTCTGTCCAAATAACAAGGGTCATATACTACTTTTAGTGTTTCGTTTACTAATCTAATGTTATGTTTTACGCTTTGTTATAACGCTAATTAGGATTTCGTTCTATTAGAGGCTGCAGCTACAGCAACTTACGAGGTAAATACCGGGAGTTTGACTGATTTCTTCTTCTTCTTTCTCTTCTTGTCCTGATTCAAAATCTTTACTCCATTTCTTGGCTGCATTACTGCTCTGCTGTGTTTGTGCCATCACTTTCTTCCCCAACACATTCTTCTTGTTTTTCTCGGTACAGCATGCAATGTTTAAGAACTTGGTCCCTTGCTATCTTCCCTATTTCAGTCAATGGCTGTTAAAACCTATCAGTGCCCCCTTACGCACCGGATGAAACACTAGTGCATCAATTGAACGCTACAAATATTTAAAAATGCGGGGCTATAAACACAGTCATATCGCCTTTGTGCCTCAGTGCTCTTCACACTAATTGCTTGCTTTCTCCGATCTCTTGGACATTATGAAAAGTCTGTCGTAGCTGGCATTTATGATACCTATCGAGAACAATCGGTAAGACTTCGAAGTGCAGCTTGCCATACCTTAAAAGAACTGACGAGGATGCGAGAAAAATAACCAATTAGTGCTAAGTTCACCAACAAACCCGCCGTCAGAATTAATGGGAGACGCAATCGAACCGGATTATGTGCCTGTGGGAGTGGTTTAGAGACAGTCTCAGCTATACAGGCATGCAGCAACCTGACACTGAAGAGTGGAAGGGTCGCGAGGTGTTAGGGCGGAAGTACCTACCTGTTCCTAGGTAACACAAATTTTGTTACGGAAACGAAATTCAACTACAGACTCAAGTCCCTTCTACACTAGAATTGTGCCAGGAATAAGATACAACAATAATAAAAACCAAAATAAAACATACTGAAAGGCAAAAATTCTGGCAACGAAGTAATTTTTAAATAAATGAATCAATGCAGTGTGTCTTGTCACTAACTTCAACATGAAACCTTACCCATAAGAAGTGAAAAATAATATGCAGAGAATTGGTAGACAGTATACTGCTTGATATCTTATTTTAGTGAAGTAAAATATTTTAGTAAAATACAATATCAAGCAGCGCACTGTCTTCCAATTCTCTGCATAATGTCGTTCTGTGCCATTTTATAAGCTGCAGGCCCACAATAAAAAAGTGAACTAAGATACATATTCAATTACCACTTACCATGGCCGAAAGATACATTAAGCTAATTCTTTGTTAGCCTCGATAATGTATACAAGCTTCTAACAGTCAATTAAACACCAGTGTTTCCATGCCGAATAAAGTAGAGGGCACACATTATAAAACACAGAATTGGCCGCTACAGACAATTTCTTCAGACAATTCAGATTAATTCTAGTGAGATACATTTGAGGGACTCCTGATAAAACATGTGTAATTATTGATAATGCAGTCATGCTTCACATTATAGCTCCGTTGTCCACTGCTGCATGTTTCAGAAAGGTGATCAGCAAAGTACAGTAAAAACCAACTTTTGTCCGTGCATTGACTGATTATTATTGCAATTTTATCCCTATGTTTAGTATTTCATGCAGAAACGACGCCTTCCTCCGTAGGAATTACTGTATTTCATGGCACTCAATGAAAATCATTATGAAACTCGCTTGGGCAGTCTGGCAAGAATTAGATAACAAGGAACACAAATAACTTCATCATCTTTTACTGATAAATGGTGTGTTTCGCAGCCGGTGTGATTGGTAGCTTCATAACCCAACTGTTGTGTGAATTATCTTTAGAGCATGACGAATGTGAGGAATTCGTTTTGTAATCTTACACTACACAGTTCTATGAGATAGTTAACTGATCACATTTCAGTTTACGCAATGAGTGTCTTCGAATGGCTTAGAGCCTTTATATTCAGAAGTATTTATATTTCAAAGTCTCTTTTTACGACCTTTTAAGGGAAATGGAATTGTCAGAGAAACATCTTGAATGTAAATGAATTTGGCCTATAGAAGGATTCCGCCGTTCTCCGGAAAAGCCTGACAGAGAGCACAAAAATTAAGATATCAGAGTGGCAATTTAGCTTTAATCTTCCCATATGTGAGTGCAGTGTCTCAATAAACAGCCCCAGCTTTCTATTAGCAAAACTGGAGCAATATTAAGATGGGGTGGGAGTGGGCAATATACTTCGTAACAGTTGGAACCGCGAAAGAAGCTGAGCCAATAAAAATGTAACACGAAATTATATTTTTCGATGTTCAAGGCTTGTAACATTACACGTTCCTTAAGTACTGTGTAAAGCTTACCCCTGCTCCTCCTAGATACACCTCAAAAAGTCGGACTTTGGAGACTTGTATTTATCTAGAGTACTCACTGCTTGGTAGTTACTTCTGATCATGTCGACATACAAGGAATGTTTAGTTAAAAGTGGTTCAAATGGCTCTAAGCACTATGGGACTTAACATCCGAGGTCATCAGACCCCAAGACTTAGAACTACTTAAAGGTAAACGTGTGGTTCTCCGCTGCGATATCTCTTTTCATTTGCGAGCGTTTGCCCTCGAACAGTGCCCAGTACAGTTTAACACTTTCCGGAAAAGTGTTGTTCGCTTCATAGAAGTCAGGGGCTAATTTGCACCTCGAATCGACCCAGACGTGTAAGCATCATCAATTTGTCGACAATTTTTCGTGGCCGTATGTAAGAATTGAGCCGCTTTTGTACATCACTGATTCGTGTGATGGGAAAATCTAACATGCTTGTACAATTGCCTCGTTGTTGAAGAAATTGGAATATCGACGCGTTCACTGGTAGTAATTTTACAAGAGTTACGCCGTTCTGTGAAACCTGTGACCTTCGCCGTTACTGAGAGGTGAATAATAACATTCACCCATCACAGAAAGCACAGCAGAGGAATCACAAGCCAAAGCGACAAAATTAATATGATATACGCCTGGATCCGTAATCCGTTGCATGATCCAGGTCTCCAGAAACTGACTTTGATATGCCGGCCGGAGGTTCGAGTCCTCCCTCGGGCATGGATGTGTGTGTTGTTCTTAGATTAAGTTAGTTTACGTAGTGTGTAAGTCTAGGGACCGATGACCTCAGCAGTTTGGTCCCTTAGGAATTGACACACATTTGAATAGTTCTGAAATTTCATTGTGGATATTCGTGATTTGTAATCAGCGGTGTCTTTTCATTTATGTTATTATGTGATACAGGTGGTGTCAATAAAAGTGATCATAAATACAACTATTTCCAAGTATATAATTCTAAAACTGATGCTGTTTACTCGTAATGTTAATAGCGTCTGGTGATGCTAAAAAGTGAGTCGCTTCCGGTGAATGAGTTCTTTTAGTTTACATTTTGCTAAAGGCAGGAAAACAATAGTAATTATGGCAGATACTGTAGAGGAAGGCTGCCCTGGTCTTTATTTATGAAATTCGAGTAGCAGTTGGTGGACTATACTATGTACATCTGGCCCCAGTCAGCTTAGTGGAAACCAGAGCCACCGTTTCTTTGGTGGCCGGCCGCTGTGGCCGAACGGTTCCAGGTCTTCAGTCTGGAACCGCGCGACCACTACGGTCTCAGGTTCGAAACCTCTCTCTGGCATGGATGTGTGTGATGTCCTTAGGTTAGTTAGGTTTAAGTAGTTCTAAGTTCTAGGGGACTGATGACCTCAGATGTTAAGTCGCATAGTGCTCAGAGCCATTTCTTTTTTCCTTGGTGCGAGAGCTTCCCCAGTTCTAGCCAGCGACAGAAACAGATCGGCTGAGGAATCGTATTCTGTCTGTCGTTAGTCTAATGGAGAATTGTTAAGTGTGTGACAGTTAATTTACTTCTTGGAGTGGTTCAGAATTATCCTGGTAAATTCACAAAATATTTCTTTTCATTTAGATTAAATATTCTGAATTATTCTCATCCAAAGTTGACAAAGAGTTGGGAAATTCTTATCGCCGAGGTCAGGGAAGCTCACTCTAACAGACACAGCAGCTTATTTCGCATATATGTTGCGAATTCTCTGTCTTATCCATCAATGAGAAAACAAGAGAGCGATATCTACAGCAGTTGTATGATAGCTGCAGTAAAACGTTGGCTGTTAATGGTAGAGACTACTTTTGTAATCGATTCTAATCTTGCTGGAGAAACAGCTAATAGCAGGCAGAAAAGAAAGTCAGTTTGAGTCAGTTTTTTTAAATTTTATATTTATTTATTTATTCTTTTGAGTCATCAGTCTTCTGACTGATTTGACGCGGCCCTCCACAAATTCCTTTCCTGTGCTTCCTCTTCATCTCCAAGTAACACAGCCAACCTGAGTCCTCAATTTTTGCTGGATGTTTTCCAATCTCTGTTTTCCTCGACAGTTTGGAAGCTATTTCGTGATGTCTTAACACATGTCCTATCATCCTATCCTCTATCCATGTAAGTTTTTCCCATATATTTCCTTTCTCACTGATTCTCTGTTTACTGAACAAATTAGGTAAAAACAGAGACAAATTAGTGAGCAGAAATACAGGCTGTTCGAATATATATATATATATATATATATATATATATATATATATATATATATATATATACTCCTGGAAATGGAAAAAAGAACACATTGACACCGGTGTGTCAGACCCACCATACTTGCTCCCGACACTGCGAGAGGGCTGTACAAGCAATGATCACACGCACGGCACAGCGGACACACCAGGAACCGCGGTGTTGGCCGTCGAATGGCGCTAGCTGCGCAGCATTTGTGCACCGCCGCCGTCAGTGTCAGCCAGTTTGCCGTGGCATACGGAGCTCCATCGCAGTTTTTAACACTGGTAGCATGCCGCGACAGCGTGGACGTGAACCGTATGTGCAGTTGACGGACTTTGAGCGAGGGCGTATAGTGGCCATGCGCGAGGCCGGGTGGACGTACCGCCGAATTGCTCAACACGTGGGGCGTGAGGTCTCCACAGTACATCGATGTTGTCGCCAGTGGTCGGCGGAAGGTGCACGTGCCCGTCGACCTGGGACCGGACCGCAGCGACGCACGGATGCACGCCAAGACCGTAGGATCCTACGCAGTGCCGTAGGGGACCGCACCGCCACTTCCCAGCAAATTAGGGACACTGTTGCTCCAGGGGTATCGGCGAGGACCATTCGCAACCGTCTCCATGAAGCTGGGCTACGGTCCCGCACACCGTTAGGCCGTCTTCCGCTCACGCCCCAACATCGTGCAGCCCGCCTCCAGTGGTGTCGCGACAGGCGTGAATGGAGGGACGAATGGAGACGTGTCGTCTTCAGCGATGAGAGTCGCTTCTGCCTTGGTGCCAATGATGGTCGTATGCGTGTTTGGCGCCGTGCAGGTGAGCGCCACAATCAGGACTGCATACGACCGAGGCACACAGGGCCAACACCCGGCATCATGGTGTGGGGAGCGATCTCCTACACTGGCCGTACACCACTGGTGATCGTCGAGGGGACACTGAATAGTGCACGGTACATCCAAACCGTCATCGAACCCATCGTTCTACCATTCCTAGACCGGCAAGGGACCTTGCTGTTCCAACAGGACAATGCACGTCCGCATGTATCCCGTGCCACCCAACGTGCTCTAGAAGGTGTAAGTCAACTACCCTGGCCAGCAAGACCTCCGGATCTGTCCCCCATTGAGCATGTTTGGGACTGGATGAAGCGTCGTCTCACGCGGTCTGCACGTCCAGCACGAACGCTGGTCCAACTGAGGCGCCAGGTGGAAATGGCATGGCAAGCCGTTCCACAGGACTACATCCAGCATCTCTACGATCGTCTCCATGGGAGAATAGCAGCCTGCATTGCTGCGAAAGGTGGATATACACTGTACTAGTGCCGACATTGTGCATGCTCTGTTGCCTGTGTCTATGTGCCTGTGGTTCTGTCAGTGTGATCATGTGATGTATCTGACCCCAGGAATGTGTCAATAAAGTTCCCCCTTCCTGGGACAATGAATTCACGGTGTTCTTATTTCAATTTCCAAGAGTATATATATATATATATATATATATATATATATATATATATATATATATATATATATATATATATATGGGTTTTAAGGTATTGCAGTATTCAACTTGTAAATAACACACCAAGTAAAATAACAAATCAACCAGTTTTTCTTACTAGTGTTGAACGTGAGCACTATTCGTCACACACTGACAGGCGAGTGTTTCCCAAACACTGCCCGATGCGTGCGCGGTATTGGTTGCAAAAATGCTATTCCTATGGTCCGTTACATTTGCTGGCAGCAGATACGCATACACGTGATCTTTGCCCAACTGGTAAAAATCGCAAGGTTTCGGATCCTGTGTGACACTGGAGCTCATGCGAAACAAGCTCGGACACGTGGTTCCTTGCGGCCAATCCGGTGGGCAGACAGAACGTCCCTTAACCAAACGCTTACTGAGTTTTGCCAATCAAGAGGCGCAACACTTTGCTGCTGCTTCAGGTTTTTTCCAGTTGAGAAAAGAGCCGCAGTTCCACCGCATCAAGATAAGAGAAGCTCATAAACTTTCATTGGGTATGGCTCAAAAAACATTCAATTTAGAGAAGTATCATTGCAACTGTAGCGTCTCGTGCGGATTTAATGAACCGCAGACGCGCACATTATGTGTCTTTACATTTCCACTTACCTGAAATGTCGCTTCATCACTGAAGATTTCATCAATGAAGACGATAAGATAAAGAAAATGTTGACCGTCATGCAGCAACCATTCGTGTGATAAGCTGGCAGGTATACTGTAGTCTGTAGGCTTTAGAGCTTTTAACTAGCGCAATCTATAAGACCATTGTAAGCGTCTGCTTAAAACTCTACACGCAGGCATCACTGGAATTCCTAATTCACGACTAGCCTTCCGAACCGATTTCCTGGGGCTAAGCGTGAAAGACTGACTCATTCAACAGGTTTTTCTGTCACTCTTGATTGTTACATACTTCTCCCTTTGCGCAAATGTCTGTAATCAGAACTGTCTGAGCTACTCCTCCATTTGATTTATTATTTATAATTGTAGATTGAAAGTAACAGATGCTACAGATCATTAAAAACCGTATATTCATTTCGAAACACTGTATAAACTCCCAAAACATCTACAACAGGCTGACAATGAACGAACAGGTTTTTGACTTCACACATGTAGACAATATGTTGGTAGTACTTCGCCGCATTGCATGTTACACTGTTTAAGAGACAGTGAAGCTCTGTGGTTCAGTATAAAAATAAGGCTAGTGGTCTCGCGTATTCATTCACAGTTTGCAAACTGTTGACTAGCGGAAAAGAAAGTTATTGGAAGCATATGGAATATTTTTTTTTTAAGTGCTTAAATGAAGTGTGACAGATCGATTAAGAATGAAAGGAAATTGATTAGAAATAGATGGCACAGGTTGATGGAACATTCTGCTGTCGTCTGCAGAAGTTGGTTGGTTGCTTGCTTGCTTTATATGGGGGAGGGCACCAAACAGCGATGTCATTGCCCCCATCGGATTGGGGAAGGAAATCGGTAGTTTCCTTTCAAAGTAACCATCCCGGCATTTGCCAGAAGCGATTTAAGTAAATCACGGGAAAGCTAAATCAGGATGGCCGGACGTGGGTTTGTACCGACGTCTTCCCGAATGTGAGTCCCGTGTGGTAACCACAGCGTCACCTCGCTCGGTACCTGCAGAAGTAAACAACAAGCTGGTTGAGCAATTAGTAAAACGTCAAATAACACAAGAATATGCTAAACAAATTAAACGAAATAATGCTAGTAATGACTTACTGCAAACTAAAGTATTGGCACGACACAGAAAGTGACGATAGCATTGAATCTACCCCATGACCAATGGCTTTAGATTTTATCGAAACTTATTGCAACGTATTGTGACGAGTCAGTTAGTTACAACTGACTCTAGAGTGTCCCTCTCTGGCCTTCCTGCTGTTATGGTGTCGACCGGCAGCCGCATCTGCTTTCCGAAGTGTGTGCAACTCGCGCTCGGGGCCATTAACTGGAGACGTTTAGCATCTCACAAGCCTGCGGTTTACGTCCCGAGGTGGAGGGTAATTAACACAATGGATCGATACTCGACGTAATTGCCTGGCCACTATCATGACGTGGAGTACATGCCTGAGCACTAAGATTAGCGTACCACAACAACGCCGAGTTCGCCATTCGTAATACTGCGAACAGAGCTTGTAGCTAAGTGGTGAAGATGGCTGAACAAGACTCGAGTATTTTATAGCTAGTTCAGATGTTGCTTTTCATTCAATTCGATGTAGTAAAATTCCAAATGGTGTTATTTCACATATCTTGTTTCATCAAGGTGATGCGGTAACGACAAAAATCTTAAAGCTAATCTGACGTTGTATGTAATGAGAAGGAATCGCAGTGGATTCATTACATTAAACTTTAGCATTTAAAGGTTCCTATATGTTGCTTTTTCAACACAGTGAGTATTTTATCACATTACTTAAGGTAAGGTAATTCACATCTGTTCAAGACAACCAGCATTGTGGTGCCTGTTAGGTGATCCTGACTTCCGTGTTATATGTACCATCAAAATACTTCTGGCAAATGCCTAGATCAGCAGTTCCCAATCTTTCTGCGATTAATACTCTTGAGTACTTGACTAGTACTCACTCCGTTTCCCTCCACCCCCCCCCCCTTCCACCTCTTCAACAACATTAGGGCGTAAGTAAAGTTTAGAATAAAAC
This sequence comes from Schistocerca nitens, assembly GCF_023898315.1. Classification (NCBI taxonomy): domain Eukaryota; kingdom Metazoa; phylum Arthropoda; class Insecta; order Orthoptera; family Acrididae; genus Schistocerca; species Schistocerca nitens. Next base: position 186,619,316 of record NC_064618.1, on the reverse strand, counting down.
TGAATTTGCTTTGAACGCGTTTGTTGTTTGAAAGATGGAAGGTAAATGCTATTTACTTTACGTAGGTGTCTTATAAAACCCTGAAATAATGAGTCAATGAGAGAATTGGTATCGCTTAATTCAAACAACATTTTGTTTGCTTTTATAGAAAGATGAGGTAATTCTCACATCGTCGTGAGTGGGACCTACAATTCCTCATTAGAAATGACAGCTAATTACTCACATTGATGGTAGGTAGTTATTACAAAACGTGCTTCCTCTCCGAAGTGACACTTGCTTCACTCACACCCTGCAGCCCCATTTTAAAATCAAGCAAGAGAAAGGGTGTACACTATACCTACTGCTTGTGTACCACCAGATTCCTGGACTCCGAACCCCTGAATTGGCAGAAATTGGATAACTTTAAGCTGGCAATGCCGTGCGTCTGACCACTGCAGCGCATCGTTGTAGTAGCCATTACATAATTATTTCTGTGTAGTGCTCTTAATTAGACTGTTTATTGCAGAGAAGTGAGTAAGGAAGCTGTTTCTGGTCTGAAACTTCCTAGCACATCGAAACTGTGTGCCGGACCGAGACTCGAACTAGGGACCTTTGTCTTTCGCGGGCAAGGGCTCTACCATCTGAGCTACCCAAGCACGACTGACGACCCGTCCTCACAGCTGTACTTCTGCCAGTATCTCGCCTCCTACCTTCCAAACTTTACAGAAGCTCTCCTGCGAAACTTCCAGAACTAGCACTCCAGAAAGAAAGGATATTGCGGAGACATGGCTTAGCCACAGCGTGGGGGACGTTTCCAGAATGAGATTTTCACTCTGCAGCGGAGTGTGCGCTGGTATGAAACTTCCTGGCAGATTGAAACTGTGTGCTGGACCGAGACCGAGTCCTCGTAAGCCCGGGCAGATAGCACGTGAGGTCATGAGGAGCTCCGCCATTGTTTGGAGTTTTTCGTATTAGGGGTGGGCAAAACCAAATCGCCGATGTGTTAACTCATGTGCTCCAAGAGTCTGAGGCTGAGCAAGAGCCTGAATCTCACTTATAAGCCATTTGCAGCACAGATCATAACACTAGGTCAACATTCGATGACCGCTACTGCAGTTTCAGATAAATACATAACTCTGGCAAACGTAAATCAACTACTTGACGAGCATACGCTTACAATAGCAATATTAGGAAAATTTTACTCAACTTGTCAATATTTTCAATACAGTCAGAAGATGCAACTACAACTAGAAAAGTGAACTACAGCAACAATACTGGGTCGTCACGACTGACACATTTACATAATGGACGCAAATGCGAAATAAACACTGTCCCATAGCAGAGTAACTGATGAAAGAGTAATTTGCCTTGCAGACGTTACATAACATTTAGGGCTTCATGTCTTGAGTAGATGTCTCAATACGCCTACTATCCAAAATCGTGCAGATGCAGCGGTAGATATATATGTAACTTTCTAAATCTCGGAAGTCAATGATCACGTTGCAACTGGAAAGTATTTGACGGACTTACAACAAGGGACCATAATCTCATTTATTTCTCAATTACAGTCACAGGTAAAGTCTTAGATGCAAACATCCAGCCCGAAATACAGGGTGGTCCCGAATTCATGGTACAAACTTTAATGGTAGGTACAGGACATTGTAACAAGGATTTATTGTATAGGAATGTATAGTCGCAGGTGACGCGGTGAGGCGTAAACAGGGGAAAGAGAAATGGAGTGATCGGTTGGTGTCACTGCCGGTAGAGGGCAGTAGATGAACATGATGTATCGCAGTAGGGACAAGCGCCATTCACAATTGTGCTGCCGTAGACGATGGGTGACTTTACGTATGCAGAAAAAGCAGACATGCATTACATGTACGGCCGTGCAAATGGTAACGCCAGAGCTGCGTTACGAATGTATCGCGCGGAGTATCCTAATCGACGAATGCCGGATCATAGAATTTTTCAACGGTTACATCGTCAACTTTGTGAAACAGGTACGTTCGACGTCAACAGACATGACGCTGGTCGATTAAGAGCTGTACGCACTCCACGACTGGAAGAACGCATCTTGAACATAGTGGCTGATAGACCCGAGTCAAGCACAAGAACTGTTGCGCGTGACGTACATGTGAGTCATCAGACTGTATGCAGAGTGTTAAATGAAAATCGCTTACACCCCTTCCATTTTCAAAAAGTACAAGCATTGAATCCGGCAGATTATCCTCTTCGCGTGAACTTCTGCCAGTGGTTGTTGCAGCAATGTGCGTTGCAGCCGGATTTCGTAGGTCATGTGCTATTTACAGATGAAGCGACATTTTCACGCGAGGGTGTCTTTAATGCGCACAATTCCCATGTGTGGGCAACAGATAATCCACATGCAACGCGTCCACATGCGTATCAACAACGTTTCGGTATTAATGTGTGGGCTGGTATTGTGAACGACTTTTTGATTGGGCCATACTTACTACCCACGCGACTCTGTGGCGAAAGCTATCTTATTTTTCTGCAAGAAGTGTTACCAGAACTGCTGCAAGATGTTCCGCTCGCCATTCGTAACCGCATGTGGTTTCAGCACGATGGAGCGCCAGCACACTTCAGCACTGCTGTACGGAATTACCTGAATGCCACGTTTGGTGCTAGATGGATTGGGCGTGGTGGACCAGTCCCTTGGCCACCCCGATCTCCTGATTTCTCTTGCCTCGATTACTTTTTATGGGGACATCGTAAGAGCCTTGTTTATGAGACTCCAGTTGACTCAGATGAGGATCTCGTTGCTCGCATATCTGTAGCTGCTGCAGGTGTGCGTGAAATACCAGGCATCTTTGAACGTGTACGCCAATCGCTGCACCGACGCTGTCAAGCATGTATCGCTCATGGTGGACGCAATTTTGAACACTTACTGTAAACATGACACTTGTCAACAACGATTTCAATAAAATCTTTCGTTTTCCTTTCGGCCGTTATTTCCCCTGTTTACGCCTCACCGCGTCACCTGGGACTATACATTCCTATACAATATATCCTTGTTACAATGTCCTGCACCTACCATTAAAGTTTGTACCATGAATTCGGGACCACCCTGTAGTACACAATTTATGTAAATCGAACTGGCAACTTTTTAAAGCAGAATTGAAAATACAACTACTACAAGGAAGCGGATATGATGTTGACGCCAAAGCCGACGAATTGGTGCGAACGTTGCAGACGGTGCAAGATCAAAACATTTGTTAGGTAGTGAAAAGAGCACGAAACTCTATGGAGTCCCATCCTACACTTCTAGACGCAGAGCAAGGTACGCAACAAGATACCACCAAAGGTCGTTAGGAGAAGCACAAAGACAAAATTGTTCAAATGGGTCTGAGCACTATGGGACTTAACATCTATGGTCATCAGTCCCCTAGAACTTAGAACTACTTAAACCTAACTAACCTAAGGACAGCACAGAACACCCAGTCATCACGAGGCAGAGAAAATCCCTGACCCCATGAGCTGCGGACACACAAAGACAAAAATGCTGATTCTCGATCAAGATAAAAAGAACTACAACACTAAACGACAGTACAAAAAAGGGTGGTCTATGTTAAGTACCAACTGGGAAGAATGGTTTGGGCGTACCGCACAAATTTGCAACAAACAAGGTTCTATCACCCACTGTATTATCAATTCTTAGACGACCCGACGGCACGATGATGACAAAAGCACAGAATAACATCAGCATCTTCGCAGTGAATTACTAGAGCAGCATGTGAATAATAGTGATGTGGTTCCATTTGCCCATGAGGAAGTGAGGCCGACAATAATGAACTTAAAGTAGATAAAAGAACCAGGGCCTGATAGAATACCAGGATAAGCGTTGCGATAAACCAAATTGTACCTGTACATTTTTCTACAGTGTTAATAAACGAATGTCCTAAAAACGGACGTGTGCACAAAATCTGGAAGATAAACTATCATTACACTAAAGTAAGAAGAAGACAGATACCCACCTGCATTAGAATTTCAGAAAAGGGAAATCCATCGAGGATGCGATAAACGACGCAATGTATTTCGTGAATATATGTATTGTATGTCTAAAGGACAATACATATGTTACAGGCACAATGATTAAGACAGCTCGGGAGTTTGATAATTTATGGTGACCGGCCCTGGTCAATAAAAACAGGTGGACTGCCTCTAGCCTCAACAACAGCGTGCGATATTATTGTACAGAGAGGCAGGTACAATTAGAACGTCGCTGAAATAAAATTGTGATGAACATAATCAAAAGTTACCAGTTGGTATCTGTTTGTGATCGATAGTATAGGGATATTCGTACAGAGTCATTGCTGAACCAACTACGTAGTATAACAAACATTAGGGGCTGCATCGCCTACGCAGGTGATCTACTAATTGCAGTTTCGCCCAAGACCTATATTACACGATAGTGGTAACTTGTTATTAGGAGACTAAGTTAATGGTGTGTGGAAAACAAACGATTGGGGCACATGAAACAATTCACACGTAACTAACACAATCAAGATCGAGAAACTCCACTATCAAAATAAATGACCTGTGCAAAGGAAAGAAGTGTGAAGGTACCTCAGCATAAATATCGACGCCGGCCGGGGTGTCCGAGCGGTTCTAGGCGCTACGGTCTGGAACCGCGCGACCGCTACGGTCGCAGGTTCGAATCCTGCCTCGAGCATGAATGTGTGTGATGTCCTTAGGTTTGTTAGGTTTAAGTAGTTCTAAGCTCTAGGGGGTCGATGACCTCAGATGTTGGGTACCATAGTGCTCAGGGCCATTCAAATATCTTCATTCGCATACAGAAAGAATTTGCCAGATATAACGTTTAAGGTGCAAAAACCCATAAAGGGCGGCGGACTATTAATACAACGATAAATGTAATATACCTGCGCGAGAAATAAATACTTTGTGGAATTTAAGCATCTCCGTGCGAACTCGTTAACAAAGATATACAGACTGTATTAAGCTACGGCAACGAGATAATTATTCCATGTTGGACATTGGAAGAGAGATGTTCTATGTCGGACTAAGAGGAGATTGTTGGAGGCCGGCATTAAGGCGCTAATCCATGTTTTATGGTATCGAAGAAAATAAATATATATAAAAGCACAAAAGGAGTATCATGTGTGTAGAGTTCATAACCCTTAATCATTTCAAAAGAAACATTCAGTGATTATAAAGACGCAAGTCGTTCGGAAGTGTTGTGTGGTTTTATGGTGAGAACCTGCAGTTTTACACGGTTTTGGGATTCGTCTAGAATATTTCTCCGAAGACCTAAATAATTTCAGGAACTAAAGTTGGATGCCACATTCCACACACATGATACAGCATAGCACTTGGCTGTACCGATCGATTTCCGTAGAGCAATGAATCATCTTTAGCGATTTCAGATGGAGAAGTTCCAGCAAGGTGACTCAACGAGATCTTCTGCGGCAAAACGCATTTGGTAGTACCGTATTCGATAACTTACGGAGAACAGTAAGCAATATAGACTTCATAACCACCCGCAAACATAATTAAGAGGACTCAACTCAAATAAAAGGAGCAAACAGTAAATATGAATCGTTAAACCAAACCATACATAAAAATTAATTAATAATAATGCGCAATCACATTAATAAAACGCTCATTAAATAATAGAGAGAATAAAAATAAGAACTTTAAACAGAGAAGCAGTAAAATCTTGATCAATATAGCAACAACTGGCCTAAAAAGTTTTCAGCTTCCACTAAATGCAATAATAACGTACTACAACGCACTCTTCATCGCTGTTGTGAACTAAGGGTCGAACGTTTGGACTCGTAGAGCCAGTAAGAACAGCAGATGCTCTACGGTGAGCACAGGAAACTGCAGGGGTCTAGTCCTGGGACTGACAGGGAGCTATAGAACAACGACAGAGTGGTTGCTGGTGACACTTGGCTTGCTAACTCTCATCCTACATGTAAGGAAGAGAGGTGCTCAATATTGACTCAAAAAGGGCGAATATGATAAGGTAAATGAGATACCAGGCACAAGAGCCACATCGAATAAGGAAATACAAATTTGTATTTATAGAGAATGGCAAGAATTCTGGGGCAGGACGGAAACAGAGATGAAACCTTACCAGTTCTAGCCTAACATAAAGGGAGCGATCAGGAATGACATACTTGTTTCCAACAAAGGGAGCTCACACTATTCCGTGGGGACATGGTCCATTTCACAGCTACTTGCTGAAAATACGACAGTACACCACAGATACTTCTGAACATAGAGCAATTGGCATCCTGGATCACATTGTTTAGAAGCGTGACATTAGGCAAGATATTACAGACCAGGACAAAAAAAAAGTTTGGTAATACACCAGTCTATAAAATAATAAGGGCTGAGGGATTGTGCCATAAGCTGAACTCGCTGACTGCTAAAATATCAGCTTATGAACTGCAAGCCCACAACACTAAGAGACAAGGAAGGAAAGGTCATACGTCATGACACTGAGACGTACTATGGCCGAGCTTTCGCCTACAACAACCTTCAAGAAACAGGAGATGGGCTTCGGGAGGACTAGTAAGGATTTTCTGACAGCCATCCCCCTACTCAGCATATTTGGTGCCACAGCAGCATAGCACCTCCGAATCTTGATTTGTGGCTCAAAAGGCTGAGTGTTAACTATTCAGAGAAATGAGAAATCTAACTTGGCTCTGATACGAAATACAGTAGATTAGAGCAGCATAGTGCTGCCGAGTACTGTAGTTTAGAATTATAAATTACGAAATTTGAGATCCAGCAATGCAGTATATTGACGTAGACCAGTTGCACGTGCCTTCTCGATTCTGGATGAACATATTCCTGTGCGCAGTGTGGCCAGATGATTGTATGTAGAGTTCTTTTCCTGTTTGATAATTATTATTTTTATGTAAATAGTTTATGAAGATTTTTTCCCTTGAACATGTTAATCCTTAGTTATTGCACGCTACTTTGTTGCCAATTCAGATACAACACCTGGTTTGGTACTATAACTACATAACAAACTAAAAGAAAATAAGCAAATAAATAAATGGTACTTGAAAAGGTTGGCGAAAAAAAATACGTGCAGCTAATAACAATGCTGCCACCCGCCTACCACGAGGAACACACTTATTATCCACTGAAACAGTGTCGTTCTTCCAAGATTTTTCACTTACGCTGGGAGAGTCTTTCGTAAGGTTTTGAGGGTAGATTGCACTTCACTCTAGGCTCTATCCAAACTAACCTGTTAGTCATATATAATGATTTGAGAATAGGTCTAGGTGTTATCATACGTCTCCCGTACTGCCTACCTTTCAGTTCCTCATTTGGACACCAGATCCCTGCATATGCTACACCCCAGGTCGCATATGTTATTGGCTATTGAAATATCATTAAGTATTATTCTGTCATTCGAAGCTGAGGCAGTAAAGTCTGAACTGCGAAATGTGGAGGAGGATTTGGTAATGGTAGTTGATGTTAGAAATACGTGGGTGAGTCAAATTAAAACCTTAAATCTGTAATAACAAATCGAAATTTCGGGCCGTTATCCTGTAAGTTGGTGAGCGTGCTACAAATAGCGTGCAGAATGGCCTGTAGGTGGCAGCATAGTGCAGATGCACACATACCGTCGCACGATCTCTATAAAGATGGCTGCCCCACTTGCGACTTGCACCAGGGAACAGCATCGTTCTCTTCTTCGGTTTTTGCGTAGTGAAGGTGTGAAAACTATTTAAATTCATCGACGAATGAAGGTTCAGTACGGTGATGCATGTTTGTCACAGCAAATCTACGAATGGAGTAGGAAGTTCGCAAATGGTGTGACTTCGGTGGAAGATGCTCCTCGTCCAGGTCAGGCACAGCGAGTTGTGACTCCACAGATCACTGCAGCAGTTGAAGCCATAATGAAGGAAAACCGCCGAGTGACACTGAATGATATTGCATCATGTTTTCGGATTAGTCATGGGTCAGCACACCACATTGTGCATGATGTGCTCCAGTTTCACAAAGCGTCTGCAGGATAGGTGCCACGGCAGCTGACTCCTGAACTGTATCAATCGACAGTGAATACAAACTTATAAAAATGAGAGTGACAGGAAGCAGAAAAGACTGAAATTCGATAGTAGGAAAAAGAAGAGAAGGAAAATAGTAGGTGAACACAGACTGGACGAAAGAGTTTAAAGAGGCCTTTAAAGGGGGTATAGAAGTTTACATCAATGTGGGAAGATGGATACCGCCTATAGGAAAACTACAGAGGTCTTTGGAGAAACGAGAAGCAGATTAAGAATACCAGGAGTACAGATGAACAATCAGTACCAAGCAAAAAAGAGTTACCTGAAAGGTGGAAGGAGTATGTAGAGGGGCTGGACAAGGGAAATGAACTGGAGAGCAATGTTATACATCACACGATTCTAGGAGAAGCATTGAAAGAATACTGAAAAATCAAAGTGAAAGGGAAGTCAAAGGAGTAGAAGTCATTCTCTCAGAGTTACTGATATATCTGGGAGAGCCAACCATGACAAAACTATTCAACTTGTTGTGCAAAAAGCATGCGACAGTGGAAATATCTTCGCATTTTAAGAATTGTGATTCAAGTCACAGAGGATTCGGGTGCTGAAGTATGTCACAATTAAAAATGCTGGCTAACAGAAGAATGGAAAAAAACTTGTAGAAACTGACCTCAGGAGGGCAGGAACACACAAGTAAATACTGACCCTGCGACTTTTCTTAAAAGGTAGGTTAAGGAAAGGAAAACGTACATTTATAACATTCGTAGACAGAGGGAGCTGACTGTAAGACACACTTTGAAATTCCTAAGGTAGGAGGCGTAAAACACAGGGAGCAGAAGTCGATTTATAGCTTGTACAGGAACCAGAAGCCAATTATAAAAGAAAGGCAAGAAAGGAAAGCCCTGGTTGAGAAGGGAGTGAGGCGATATTATTCAATCAGTATAATGAACAAAGCTGAAGGGAAATCACGATATAAGATGAACGTCAACAAAGGCAAAACAAGGCTAATAGAATGTCGTCGAATTCAATCAGGCGATGCGGAGGGGATTAGATTACGAAATGAGACACTGAAAGGGGATGGGTTTTACTATTTGGACAGTAAAATAATTGATGATGGCCCGAGTATGAAATGTGTAAAATGGCAAGAAAATCGTTTCTCAATAACAGAAAATTTGTTAACATCGAATATAGATTTCGGTGTTGGGAAGTCTTCTAATAAGGCATTTGTCTAAACTGAAGCTACATGTGGAAGTGAAACAAGGACGATAGTTTAGACAAGAAGACAATAGAAGCTTTTATATATGCTACTACAGAAGAATGATGAAGATTAGATAGGTCGTGTAACTAATGAGGTATTTAAGAGAAATGGGAAGAACAGATATCTGTTGCACAATTTGATTAAAAGAAAGGAGCGGTTGATAGGACGCGTCATGATATGTAAAAAGAACACCATTTTAGTACAAGGGGGAAGTGTGATTGATAAAGGTGGTAGAGGGAGAGTAAAATATGAATACGGTACGCATGTTCAGAGGAACGTAGGCTGCAGATATTAGTAGAATAAGTAGCATGGAGAGCTGTAATAAACCAGTCTTCGGACTGAAGATCACAACAACATCATTGATGTCGATATGGAATAGGGTTTTGGAACAGATACCGTTTACAAACATATAATTACCTGGAAGAATTGAATTACTGACACATATTCAGCACAGATTCAGAAAATACCATTCTTGTGAAACACAAGTAGCTCTCCATTCCCATAAAGTAATGAGTGCTATCGGAAGGGAATATTAAATTAATTCCAAAGTTTAAGATTTCCTAAAGACTTTTGATATCGATCCTCACAAGCGACTACTAATCAAATTGCGAGTGTGTGCAGAATCGTCTCAGCTGTGCGAGTGAGTTCATGATTTCCTGTCAGGAGACTCACAGTTCGTATCAACTGTGTGTTATAGACCCTCAGCTCTGCCTAATCTATGTAAACGATTTAGGAGACAACCTGATCAGCTCTTGTAGATTATTTGCAGACAATACGGAAAATGGTTTTGACAAGATTTCTGTATAATGTATAAAGGGATGTCGAATCTAAGTAACGTACAGTGTGAGGATGTCCATAGGAGCATTAAGAGCAATCCTTCAAATTTCGGTATCAAGATAAATCATATGAAACTGAAGGCTTTCAGTCCACCTTAACAGCCTATAAGGGGATTACATTTACCAGTAGCTTATATTGGGACCATCATATAAATGATGCGGGAAAGGCGGACCACGGACTGCGTTTTATTGGCAGAAGACTTGGAAGATGTTACAGGCCTACTAAAGAAACTGCCTACTCTAGATTTGTCCGCCCTCTACTGCGCAGTAGGGGATTCTTATCAGATAGGGTTGACAAAGAGATAATGGGTGGGGGAGGGGGAGATTGTCACATGTATAATGCGCGAAATGGGGTGGCCACCGTTAAAACGAAGACGATTTTCATTGCGGCGAGATCTTTGAGTAATCCTTACCCTATAATTACAATATAGGACTGACGGGAGACATCAAATGAGGTCAGCTCGTTTAAAATTATCCTGAAATGGAGGAGAGAATGTCGCTGATATGAAACGCGAGTTTGGTTATCAGGAATTAAAACAAAGGCGTTTTTCGTTGTGGCAAGGTATTTTCGCGAAATTCCCATCATCATCTTTCTCTTCCGAATACGAAAATATTATGTTGACGGACATCCTTTGGGAGTTTCCCCATGCTCTGATCGTGAGTGGAACGGAAGAGAGATAGGCTGAAGAAGACTGGTTGAACCATCAGCCGAGTTCTTAGACGTGAATCGCAGAGCCGTCGTGAGGATATAGATCCAGTTATCTGCATCACACTTCAGTTCTAAGATGTAAGACATACCAAATTGTTTCAGCCCTAGCCCCACCATCTATCGAACAATCCGAAAAGAAAGGGAGTGAGTAATCCAGTTCCGAACTGTCTCTAAAATTCGTCTCTAAAATTCAAATTTCGTGGCACAGATAAAACTAGAATAAATCTTTCTGCGGCTTACGTTTAGTGTTGCTTCCGGTCCCTGGTTTGATTAATCCAGCTCTTTCGACGCAGCTCTTGAAGATGTTCATTACAACAGTGTGACTTACGTGTAAAAAAATAGGACTAGTATTTGCTACGAATGTAGTTTTGGGATTGTATAACGATGAAATTATTAAGTGAGACGAAAATGGAATGGCAAGATTGTGGTACAATTTGTCTAGTCGTGAACAGGGAGTGTAACATAGCATTCTCTGGAATTTTAAACAGGAAGATTGTGAAAGCGTGCATGTTGAAGATTAAAATACGAACAGGCGACGTAAAACCAATAGCGGTTTGCAGTGAAATTTCTTATATTCTGCGTTGGTAAATCCACCGTGGACAGTTAATGTGTTCAAGTGGCAATGGCAGGGTTTCTGCTTTAAATGATGGCTAGTTAATTAGCGAGGCGGCTAGAACCACACGTAGTGAAAATATGATACCACTGTGAGTTAGACAGAATACAAACACGTTTGTGTAGGGTCGTATCATATCAACAATCTCCTGAAAATACAAGGCTAAAGCTTTTCCTTCGTTTTATTATTTTTTTATTACATTTTGGGAGTATACAGTGATCAATGTTATTATAAATATTTGCTATCATAAACATTCTTAGTCACAAATTATTTATTCCGGTGACCGGTTTCGACCACAGCTGTGGTCATCTTCAACCAATGAGTAATAACTTCCTTCTGGTGGTAAATCACTACTCCTTCGTTCGTTTTTGAAAAAGTAGAGCTTTGTGTCTTCGTTTGTTAAAGTAGCTACAAGTTCCTTATTTCCTTGCAGGAAAATGCAAGATGTACATGACATATACACTGTTCAACGAACGTTTCGTTTAAAGCTATCCACACATCGGATGCTAGTGTGACAATCAGTCTTCCCCATTTCTCTATGCGTCCAACGTGATTGCAGCTGTTTCACCATTCGTATAGACTGTAATACTCCAAGTGTCAGATACGGAGTAAACCAAACCACAATATTTTAGCCGAAGATACTGAATCAAATAAATACACTACTGGCCGTTAAAATTGCTACACCACGAAGATGACGTGCTACAGACGCGAAATTTAACCGACAGGAAGAAGATGTTATGATATGCACATGATTAGCTTTTCAGAGCATTCACAAAAGCTTTGCGCGAATGGTGACACCTACAACGTGCTAACATGAGGAAAGTTTCCAACCGATTTGCCATACACAAACCGCAGTTGACCGGCGTTGCCCGGTGAAACGTTGTTGAGATGCCTCGGGTAAGGAGGAGAAATGCGTACCATCACGTTTCCGACTTTGATAAAGGTCGGATTATAGCCTAATGCGATTACGGTTTACCGTATCGTGACATTGCTGCTCGCCTTGGACGAGATCCCATGACTGTACTAGAATATGGAATCGTTGGGTTCAGAAAGGTAATACGGAACGCCGTGCTGGATCCCAATGGCCTCGTATCACTAGCAGTCGAGATGACAGGCATCGTATCCGCATGCCTGTAACGGATCGTGCAGCCCCGTCTCGATCCCTGAGTCAACAGATTGGGACGTTTTCAAGACAACAACCATCTGCACGAACAGTTCGACGACGTTTGCAGCAGCATGGACTATCAGCTCGCAGACCAAGACTGCGGTTACCCTTGACGCTGTATCACAGACAGGAGCGCCTGCGATGGTGTACTCAACGACGAACCTGGGAGCACGAATGGCAAAACGTCATTTTATCCCATGAATACAGGTTATGTTTACATCATCATGATGGTCGCATACGTGTTTGGCGACATCGCGGTGAACGCACATTGGAGGAGTGTATTCGTCATCGCCATAGTGGCATATCACCCGGCGTGATGGCATGGGGTGCCATTGGTTACACGGTCACCTATTGTTCGCACTGACGGCACTTTGAACAGTGGACGTTAAATATCTGATGTGTTACGACCCGTGGCTCTACCCTTCATTCGAGCCCTGCGAAACCATACATTTCAGCAGGATAATGCAAGACCGCATGTTGCAGGTCCTGTACGGGCCTTCCTGGATACAGAAAATGTTCGACTGCTGCCCTGGCTAGTACATTCCCCAGATCTCTCACCAATTGAAAACGTCTGGTCAATGGTGGCCGAGCAATTGGCTCGTCACAATACGACAGTCACTACTCTTGATGAACTGTGGTATCGTGTTGAAGCTGCATCGACAGCTGTACCTGTACACCCCATCCAAGCTCTGTTTGACTCAGTGCCCAGGCGTATCAAGGCCGTTATTACGGCCAGATATTGTTGTTCTGGGTACTGATTTCTCATGACCAATGCACCCAAATTGCGTGAAATTGTAATCACATGTCAGTTCCAGTATAATATATTGGTCCAATGTATACCCGTTTATCATCCGAATTTCTTCTTGGTGTAGCAATTTTAATGGCCAGTTGTGTATAATACGGACTATCGTCTCAGCTGTGCAATTCTATTCGTGATTTCCTGTCGGAAGGGTCACATGTCGTAGTATCTGACGAAAAATCATCGAGTAAAACTGAAGTGGTAACTGGGGTTCTCCAAGGTTTCCTCTGCAGTTATTAATCTACAGAAGCAATTTAGAAGGAAATAAGAGCAACCGTCTCAGATAGTTTGCAGATGATGCCCTTATGTACCACGTAATAAAGATAGAATATCAAAACAAATTACAAACGTTCTCAAAAATTGCAAATATATAGATAATGTGAAATATGGAAGTTGATCGTCAACATTAAATGTATGAGGTCCTACACCTGAGTACCACTACATTTCAATAAATTTCTTTGTAAATGAATCGTAATCGCTTTTGCGAATATGGACGGCAATCAACTGTAGAAAAGAATGACGACAATGAAAATTTATGCTGGACACGGACTCGATTCCGGGTATCCTGCTTATTGCGAGCAGTCGCCTTACCATTAGGCTACCCGAGATTCATGCAAGTGGCGAGGTTGGATTTAGCAAAGGATGGGTATTTGTAATGGCGCTGATAACCGTACAATTGAGCGCCCCACAATCCAAACATCATCATCATCTACAACCTGAAGTCGTACATTCATTACTTATATTCCTGTACAGGAGAGACATTTTAACCGAAAGTAAGTTGCCCGGTATCGGCGGGGAAATACGATATTGCAGTTTATGTAAGGCTGCAGGCTCTCGTGGCCGATGACACGCAAACTAAAATCTTCGCGATTATGAGGCCGCGTTATATTTCCTCTAAAATAATCGAAGTTTCGACCCCTCTGCGGGGATCTTCCTCAGGATCTTCCGGTGTCCAATAGCAATAGTGGACACCGGGAGATCCTGAAGGAAGGTCCCAGCAGAGGGGTCGAAACGTCGATTATTTTAGACGAAATATGACGCGGCTTAATAACCGACAAGATACTAACTTGAACAATATTACATTGTCTGTTGCTCAGAAGCACGATGCATTGTTGCTTCGGACATGCATGCTTCGTACTTCTGAACAACACAGGTACAGCAATATCAAAAATTGCTGTTGCTTGAGACATTATAGAAAGGCTACTGGTGTCGATCAAGGGGTTATAGTTGCAAACAATTTAATTCCCAATAATTTCATGTAAAATACTGAGAGTGGGCGGGGGGGGGGGGGAGGGGAAGGGGCATGAACCGAAGACCATCTTTTTCCGGAAGAACACTTAGCAGATGTAACAAACTGCTTAAATACATGGTCTACACTGCCCACCCGCTTCTAGGATATTGCTACGCGGTTTCGGATTATTGTCAGACAGGACTGACAAAGGACATCGAGCCGGCCGAAGTGGCCGTGCGGTTAAAGGCGCTGCAGTCTGGAACCGCAGGACCGCTACGGTCGCAGGTTCGAATCCTGCCTCGGGCATGGATGTTTGTGATGTCCTTAGGTTAGTTAGGTTTAACTAGTTCTAAGTTCTAGGGGACTAATGACCTCAGCAGTTGAGTCCCATAGTGCTCAGAGCCATTTGAACCATTTGAACAAAGGACATCGAATAAGTTTAATTAAGGACAGTTAGTTCTGTGCTATCTCTAAATAGACGAGAGAGTGTCAGCGTTATGAGAAGCGAGTTTTAGTGCTGCTCATTAAAACGAAGACGGTATTAGCTGCAGCGAGATCTGCCCACTAAATTTCAATTAGCAGCTCTCTCCTCCGCATGTCAGAATGTCTTCCAACTAACCATGGAGTAATAACTATTGAAATAAAATGAAAGAAATCACAGATCTAATCATAAGATTTATGTGTTCATTTGTCTCACATGCTATTCGAGAGTAGAATGATCGAGAAATACTCTGAAAGTTGTTGTGTGAAACATCCGCAAAATTCTGAAGTGTGCATTGCAGAGTAATAATGCAGCTGTATATGGAGAACGTGATACATAACACGTTCTTTTCATCCAAAACGTTCAGTACCCAGACGCCAAAATGTCTGGGTTTATGAAAATAGATTCCTTGGGCCGTTCACAGCGTTCTAAAGGGATTCAGAGCATCAGGATAAAGACACGAGTACTGCTCCAAAAAGTGAACCTTCAGCACAGTATAAGAATTTCAAAATTTCAGGAAGTACAGATTTCATAGAGAGGCACCCTATGAATCTGGTTCATTACTTTACTTAACTTCGTTTGGATGTCCATGTCAGAAACTCTTTGGCGTTCCTCTGTGACGGCTTTATCATTAGAACTTGATTCAGCCATTCTGGAGCTGGCAGAGTAGCCAGGTGGTTAATATCACTTCATTAGAATGTGTATTTGTAACTTACAAAAGGATCATTACGCACAGCACGCTTGTAAAGCGCAAAGTAATTACGAAATCCTCTTTGACACCCAATCACACACCAATTGTTCTTGAAAAACATTTCGTCAAAGTAATGGCGGCGCCTGGCCGATAAATGCTTTGTACTAACAGAAATCGGCAGCGTTGCACTCACACATCACAGTAACAATGCATGCTTACCACTCCCCCCACTCCATATCTCTGTCTCTCTCACTCTCTCTCTCTCTCTCTCTCTCTCACACACACACACACACACACACACACTGATACATGGCGTACAACCAGGATCGTCGGAGAGAACTCTGCACTTCTGATGGATTATGTTATGTTTGTGGTTTTATCTTCTGTCTGAATAATAACGGTACACAAGAGAATTTTTATGTTTACCTGAGCAGTGTATTATTAATACTTAAAATATAAATTATGCCAGTAACTAGTAAGGCATTTATTAACAACTAATTGGATTGAAGACAGAGGTTAAATAACCTTGAATCTCGAAGAAGCGGAATTAAGTATATTCCCAACATAGGCGGAGATTTGAGTCTCTGATGTTAAGACCTGGGTGAACGATGTGGACACTTTGCGAAGTCCAATGTTTCATGCCTAGTTTCGATGAAATGGCAACGATTCAGAGAACTGCTTGAGTTGTCTCCGAGACACACGATACTCTGTGAAACTAAGTTTAGACGTGTTCTTGCGAGAATTCTAATCACATGCGAACATAGTTATTGTATTACAAACAGGGGTGTTAGTAAATAAGGTCGTTTCAAATACCAAGACCTTACCAAAGGGCACAGTCAATTATCGATCTTACACGGAAGCACCAATGAATCTGGTATAGACATGCATATTCAAATAAAGAGAATACTCCGCCGCGGTCGGCGATGCCCATATAAGACAACAAGTGTCTGGCGCAGTTGTTCGATCGGTTGCTGCTCCTACAATGGCAGGTTATCAACATTTAGATGAGTCTGAAGGTGGTGTTCCAGTCGGCGCAAAAGATAGGACACAGTATCTCCGAGGTAGCGATGAAGTGCGGATTTTCCAGTACGCCTTTTCACGAGTGTACCGTGAATATCAGGAAACCGTTACACATCAAATCTCCGACATTGCTGCGGTCGGAAAAGATCGTGCAAGAACGGGACCAACGATGACTGAAGAGAATCGTTCAAGATGACAGAAGTGCAACCCTTCCCCAAATTCTAACAGATTTCAATGCTGCGCCAATAACAACTGTCATCGTGCTTACTATTCAACGAAACATCAACGATATGTGCATTCGGAGCCGAAGGCCCACTCGTGCACCTTTGATGACTGCACCACACAAAGCTCTATGCCTCGCCTGGGCCCGTCAGGACCGACATTGCACTGTTCATGACTGGAAACAGGTTGCCTGGTCGGACGAGTCTCGTCTCAAATTGCATCAAGCGAGTGGACGTGTACGGGTATGGTGACAAGCTCATGAATCCATGGACCCTGTACGTTAGCAAGTGACTGTTCAAGTTCGTGGAGACTCTGTAATGGCTTGGGGCGTGTGCAGCTGGAGTGATATGGAATCCTTGATATGTCTGGACACGACTCTGAGAGGTGACACGTAAGTAAGCATCCTGTCTGATCACCTGCATCCATTCACGTCCATTGTGCCTTCCGAGAGACTTGCGCAAATTGAGTTGGACAATGCGACACTCCACACGTCCAGAATTGCTACAGAGTGGCTCCAGGAGTTTAAATACTTCCTCTGGCCACCAAACTCCCCAGACATGAACATTATTGAGCATATTTGGGATGCATTGTAAAGCGTTGTTCCTAAGAGATCTCCACCCCCTCGTGCTCTTACGGATTTATGGACAGCCCTGCATGATTCATGGTGTCAGTTCCATCCAGCACTAGTTGAGACGTTATTCGAGTCCATGCCACGAAGTGTTGCGGCACTTTTGCGTGCTCGCGGATGCCCTACACGATATTACGCCGGTGCACCAGTTTTTTTTTTTTTTTTTTTTTTTTTTTTTTTTTTTTTTTTTTTTTGCTCTTCAGTTTATATGACCCTGCAGCTTGTGTGTCTTCCTAGAAATTTAATAGTACAAGAATAAGATACAGTGCTACATTCCACATTAGAGGCAAGTGAAGCATTTTAGTAAATCAGAGAGCTACAGACAATTGGCGGTTATACTGTAATGTCAAATATTCTGTTTGAAGTGTAACTGTAAAACCATTAAAATCACTGAGATAAAAGCTAAGATACCGACCAATGAACTTTAAAAAATTTTACGATGCAATTTACGGAATTACCCAATCTCTTTTCTTGAAATCAGAAAATTGTACCTTCCCAGACGAGCACCAACATTCTGCAGCATAAATCGGGCATGGTATGCAGCGTGCTACATGTTTTGTATGTTGTTAGACTCCTTACGACCCACTGCACCCTGTGTTAGCGCGGTTAAGGAGAAAGACATACAACTGGAAAGTGTGGGACTAAATATCCTTCCCACGCCCGAGTTCCCGGGTTCGATTCCCGGCGGGGTCAGGGATTTTCTCTGCCTCGTGATGGCTGGGTGTTGTGTGATGTCCTTAGGTTAGTTAGGTTTAAGTATTTCTAAGTTCTAGGGGACTGATGACCATAGATGTTAAGTCCCATAGTGCTCAGAGCCATTTGAACCATTTTTTTGACTAAATATCCCGACAGGATCATTTATATAGGACATCCCTGGGTTATGGCTTCTGTCGACAGGAATCTTTTGATAAATAAATAGCCCGCATCTCGTGGTCGTGCGGTTGCGTTCTCGCTTCCCACGCCCGGGTTCCCGGGTTCGATTCCCGGCGGGGTCAGGGATTTTCTCTGCCTCGTGATGGCTGGGTGTTCAGTGCTGTCCTTAGGTTAGTTAGGTTTAAGTATTTCTAAGTTCTGGGGGACTGATGACCATAGATGTTAAGTCCCATAGTGCTCAGAGCCATAAATAAATAGCACAAGCGAGTCACTACTATCCAGTGAAAACTTGTATTTTGTCTCGAATGAGCTGATCCTCTTTCTTAGATGACAATTTTTACTTCTCGCTTTTCTTCATTCTGTTTCACGCTTTGGTATTAAAATATTGTCGAGACAAGCAAAATTTGGAGCGTGAGGACTGCGTAAAGTGACAACCTATGTCTGAATGCCAAATATAGAGAACAAACCAAGCGACAAGACTTTAAATAACGAGGAGAATGTATACATAAAATTGTACACACAAAGCAATACAGATACAGGAAGTAATAATTTTGGTTACGACAACTGACAACGACTCAATTAATGATAAAATGTTGCCACATTGGCTCTCACTGGATGAAGTAATACTTCCTTTCTTTTAGTTTCCATTAAGGTGCTGTTTCAATTGCCAAGACAGTTTCACATGTATAACTCATCAGAACTGCCGTATTTCAGCTATAATGCGCGATTTCTTCAATTCACAACTGCAAGAATAAATTGAAAAAGAAGTGGTACAGGTAATTAGTATAGTTTGGTGCACAGCTTATGTAGTTGTGGCAACGGTGGAACATAAGGAAAAGAGGTAGGTCCGGGTATGACATATATGTACCCTTCTCTTTACAATGTAGTTACTCCTCGTTGTACAAAAATTTGAAACAAGTTTTAAGCGCTCCCCATTTGATCCAGTACATACAATTGCTGGCGAATGGCTCTGAGCACTATGCAGCTTAACTTCTGAGGTCGGCTAGATGTTAGAACTAATTAAAACTAACTAACCTAAGGACTTCACACACATCAATGCCCGAAGCAGGATTCGAACCTGCGACCGTAGCGTACATACATTTGCTCTGTGTCGTTTTATTTATATTACAATGAACTGATGAAGAAATTTCAACGGTGATACAAAATCCTTTAGAAGCTATAGAACTTTTGAAATCAGTTTGCAATTCTATCAAAATGACGGACGTTGTATATTGTAACCTCCCCGTAAAAATTTATTGAAAAATCAATATTAGTGAAATTGTCCCAAATGTTGTCTTCCCACAAAATATCGTTAAGGAACGCAGATTGATCATAAACCCAAAATAATATTAATTAACTAATGAACCATGTAGGAAATGTAACTTCCTAACAGAAATAATAATATCTGGTAAATGTTATAAGGGCAGCAGCGCTGACCTTCGGCCCTGTGAAATAATTAAACCTGATAAATTTTATAAGGAAAGCAGCGCTGACCTTCGGCCCTGTATTCTGAATAGAAAAGCAAAAACTCTTACCCCAATAAAAACTGCATCTATATCTGCTCTTATGTTGAAATTTTTTGACACAGCTTCGTGCAGTGCTGGCGTATATTTAATTTTGATTCTTGGAGGAAATGCATAGCAAATATTCTTTAAATTGAAATGAATCTTTTTCTTTAAAACAGTTACTTTATAAAAAAAATTATTATTGGGGCATTTTTTGAACAAATTAATTACAATTAACATACATTATTAGATGTGCGCAATGCTGCTTCATTACCTTCTACAACAACACTCATCGTCCACCACAATCCTGACCAGAGTCGCAAGAAGAACACACCGTCGACGCATGCCGACGTCTGCTCAGTACAACCGTCCACTCGCTACTACTGTCGACTGACTACTAATACAGACAGAGTACAACAGACGACTCCTGCAGACAGAGTACAACTGAACACTCGCGCGGTCAAGCGCAGACTAGCAACAGCTAACGATAAACTACTCTCAGGTCAGAGATTCTGTCATGCTTCGCCCATCGCCGACGAAGCATACGCCTTACATAACCCTCCACTGGGGGGGGGGGGGGGGGGGGGCAAAAATTTGGCAGCGATGGTGAGTCAATTGGACTTGCCATGAGCAACAAATTTTTCATAATTAATTAACTTTACAATCACAGAATATATACAGATATATAGGTGCAGAACATGAAGTAAATATAGTGCACATGCACTGGCACTGAGTACAGAACATATCAGGCAATGACAAAATATATATACAATGAGTACAAAACATATTCACAAATGGCAAAAGTGCACACGCACAGTAGTACACAACATATCAGCAAACAACCAAAAAATGTATATGCAATGAGTAGAAATCATGTTAACAAAATGACAAAAGTGCACATGCACTGTAGTTCAGAACATATCAGCAAATCACAAAATGTACATACAATAAGTAGAAATCATGTTAGAATATATCGAAAAAATGTATAGGCCATGAATACAAATCATGATAACAAAATGATTTTTACTATGTTACAAGAATTAGGATAGGAAAGGGAAGGATTGAATCATGGTTGTAGCACTTTAGGTTGTACGCAGCTGTACTGAAAGTCCATATATTTCTACAGAAGCACAACACCAAGTGAGGCAATCTAAAGTTCTTTTCCCAGAAGTATTAATCAGCGCAGCCAAGACATTGAAATGCCGTAGTAATATTCCATGTTATCCATTTGGTAGTACATTATGTACACCAAACAGTGGGAGAAAATTAGCATCTCCATGGCTCATGGTGGTGGACAGCATGTCGTGTCAACACCACGTTCTTGTCTGGTACACCAACGTAGAATTAGTGCAAAAACCAAATATAGTGCTCCATGATCGTGAGGATATACAGGACAAACGAATATTGCAGTAATTCCAGGTAATTAGGTTAAAGGTGAAGGACATTAAGTCAAATACTAGTCTTCATTGAGAATTACACTAGTAATGGGTGGCATTCATTGCCCAGTTATTGAACATTTCTGTACCATGTATATAGTATTACAGAATAATGTTCATGAGTAGTTTTACAGAGAACATTGGCATTCATTGTCTAATTAGAAACCATCAGAAGTCATCATTGAAAACAGGAGCTAATAAATAATATAGTGTTACATAATAATATTCATGAGACGTTTTACAGAGAACATTGGCACTCATTGCCTAATTGCAAACCATCAGAAGTCATCATTGAAAACAGGAGCTAATAAATGGCATAGTATTACATATTAATATTCATGAGACGTTTTACAGAGAACATTGGCACTCATTGCCTAATTACAAACCATCAGAAGTCATCATTGAAAACAGGAGATAATAAATGACATAGTATTACTTAATAATATTCATGAGACGTTTTACAGAGAACATTGGCACTCATTGCCTAATTACAAACCATAAGAAGTCATCGTTGAAAACAGGAGTTAATAAATGACATAGCATTACATAATAATATTCATGAGACGTTTTACAGAGAACATTGGCACTCATTGCCCAATTGCAAACCATCAGAAGTCATCATTAAAATCAGGAGCTAATAAGTGACATAGTATTACAGAATAATATTCATGAGACGTTTTACAGAGAACATTGGCACTCATTTCCTAATTGTAAACCATCAGAAGTCATCATTGAAAACAGGAGTTAATAAGTGACATAGTATTACAGAATAATTCACATCATTAATCTAATTATAATAATCATTGGCAGACATTGGCCAGTTACAAAGCATTATATTATTATTATTATTATTTCTTTCTTGTCTCAGACGTTATGTCTGGTTAAAAATGGAAGGTGACGCAGACCTTGATCAAGCGTGACTTCCTTTTAACTGTACGGTATATGTTACATTGCATTTAGGAACTTTCGGGTAATTGAACAAGTGTCATTAATTACAGATTTCTGTAGTTGTATATATAAGTTTGGATGTAGCTGTATTGCTTTGATGTACTGGTGGATATTGTGTGGTATGACTCCTGTAGTTGATAGTATAATAGGTATAATGTCAACTTTATCCTGATGCCACATGTCCTTGACTTCCTCAGCCAGTTGGATGTATTTTTCAATTTTTCCTCCTATTTTCTTTTGTACATTTGTTGTATTGGGTATGGATATTTCGATTAGTTGTGTTAATTTCTTCTTTTTATTGGTGAGTATGATGTCAGGTTTGTTATGTGGTGTTGTTTTATCTGTTATAATGGTTCTGTTCCAGTATAATTTGTATTCATCGTTCTCCAGTACATTTTGTGGTGCATACTTGTATGTGGGAACATGTTGTTTTATAAGTTTATGTTGTAAGGCAAGCTGTTGATGTATTATTTTTGCTACATTGTCATGTCTTCTGGGGTATTCTGTATTTGCTAGTATTGTACATCCACTTGTGATGTGATCTACTGTTTCTATTTGTTGTTTGCAAAGTCTGCATTTATCTGTTGTGGTATTGGGATCTTTAATAATATGCTTGCTGTAATATCTGGTGTTTATTGTTTGATCCTGTATTGCAATCATGAATCCTTCCGTCTCACTGTATATATTGCCTTTTCTTAGCCATGTGTTGGATGCGTCTTGATCGATGTGTGGCTGTGTTAGATGATACGGGTGCTTGCCATGTAGTGTTTTCTTTTTCCAATTTACTTTCTTCGTATCTGTTGATGTTATGTGATCTAAAGGGTTGTAGAAGTGGTTATGAAATTGCAGTGGTGTAGCCGATGTATTTATATGAGTGATTGCTTTGTGTATTTTGATAGTTTCTGCTCGTTCTATAAAGAATTTCCTTAAATTGTCTACCTGTCCATAATGTAGGTTTTTTTATGTCGATAAATCCCCTTCCTCCTTCCTTTCTGCTTAATGTGAATCTTTCAGTTGCTGAATGTATGTGATGTATTCTATATTTGTGGCATTGTGATCGTGTAAGTGTATTGAGTGCTTCTAGGTCTGTGTTACTCCATTTCACTACTCCAAATGAGTAGGTCAATATTGGTATAGCATAAGTATTTATAGCTTTTGTCTTGTTTCTTGCTGTCAATTCTGTTTTCATTATTTTTGTTAGTCTTTGTCTATATTTTTCTTTTAGTTCTTGTTTATTATTTGTATTATCTATTCCTATTTTTTGTCTGTATCCTAGATATTTGTAGGCATCTGTTTTTTCCATCGCTTCTACGCAGTCGCTGTGGTTATCCAATATGTAATCTTCTTGTTTAGTGTGTTTTCCCTTGACTATGCTATTTTTCTTACATTTGTCTGTTCCAAAAACCATATTTATATCATTGCTGAATACTTCTGTTATCTTTAGTAATTGGTTGAGTTGTTGATTTGTTGCTGCCAGTAGTTTTAGATCATCCATGTATAGCAGATGTGTGATTTTGTGTGGGTATGTTCCAGTAATATTGTATCCATAATTTGTATTATTTAGCATGTTGGATAGTGGGTTCAGGGCAAGGCAGAACCAGAAAGGACTTCATGAGTCTCCTTGGTATATTCCACGCTTAATCTGTATTGGCTGTGATGTGATATTATTTGAATTTGTTTGGATATTATGTGTGGTTTTCCAATTTTTCATCACTATGTTTAGGAACTGTATCAATTTAGGATCTACTTTGTATATTTCCAATATTTGTAGTAACCATGACTGGGGTACACTATCAAAAGCTTTTTGGTAATCAATGTATACGTAGTGTAGCGACCTTTCTTTAGTTTTAGCTTGATATGTCACCTCTGCATCTATTATCAGTTGCTCTTTACATCCTCGTGCTCCTTTGCAACAGCCTTTTTGTTCTTCATTTATAATTTTGTTCTGTGTCGTATCTGTCATTAATTTCTGTGTAATGACTGAAGTTAATATTTTGTATATTGTTGGTACGCATGTTATGGGGCGATATTTAGCTGGGTTTGCTGTGTCTGCTTGATCTTTAGGTTTCAGATAAGTTATTCCTTGTGTAAGTGTATCAGGGAATGTGTATGGGTCTGCAATGTAACTGTTAAATAATTTAGTTAGATGTGAATGTGTTGAGGTGAATTTCTTTAGCCAGAAATTTGCTATTTTATCTTTTCCAGGGGCTTTCCAATTGTGAGTAGAATTAATTGCTTGGGTGACTTCATGTTGCAAAATTATCACTTTAGGCATTTGTGGTATCATCTTGTACGTATCTGTTTCTGCTTGTATACACCGTGCATGCCTGTTATGTTGTACCGGGTTTGACCATATGTTGCTCCAGAAGTGTTCCATGTCTGTTATGTTTGGTGGATTGTCTATTTTAATGTGTGTGTTATCTGTTGTCTGGTAAAATTTCTTTTGGTTTGTGTTGAATGTTTGGTTTTGTTTCCTTCTATTTTCACTTTTTTTGTATCTTCTAAGTCGTTTGGCCAATGCTTGTAATTTCTGCTTCTTTTCATCTAATTGCTCTATCACTTCTTGTTGTGAGATTGTACCTAACCTTTTTCGTTTTTTTTCTGAGATTTCATTTCTTATAAATTGTGTTAGCTGTCCGATGTCTTTTCTCAGTTTTTCTATTCTGATCTGTAGCCTGTGTTGCCATGCTGGTTTTGTGGGTTTCTTCTGTGTGTTGGTTGGTTCTGCTCTCTGCCTAGTGTGTATATTTAGTGTAGTGAGTGCTCCTATATAAACCAGTAGTTGTAACTTTTCCATAGTTGTGTTTTCATTTATTTTGTTGTGTATGATTGTGTTGATAGTTTTTATTGTTGTTTCGACTTGTGGGTTATTTGGCGGTCTATGCAAGAATGGTCTAATGTCTGTATTTGTGTCTTTGTATTCTATATATGTCAGCTGAAAATTTTCTTCTATATCTAACATGTGTGTCACTTCGTGTTCTATTTATGCTTGTTCTGGTGGCTGTCTTAAGATTTCGTTTTCCTCTGACTGTAAAATTGATGCGTGTTGTTCTTTGTTTGTTTGCTCTGGGATGTTTGAGTCCATTACTATATTTTCTTCTTCTTCTGATTGCACATTATTTTGTTCCAGTATTTGTTGAACTTGTTGTTTGATGTTTTCTAATTCTGACTGCGGTATCCTGTTATTTTTGATTATTACACGGATCTGATCAGCTACTCGTTGTTCTGTTAAAAATTTTAATTCTGGGTATCTGGTGATAAATGTTGTGTATACTTGTGATCTGTATCCAGTTGTGTTGGTTCCTAGATTTGTTGCTTGGTAATAACAGACCATGAGGTGTCGATTAACTTCATCTGACCATCTCATCCTCTGTCTTTGTTTTCCTTCTAGGGTGGTTGCAGGAAGCATATCCTACAAAACACCTCTATTTGGATTTGAATCATTTTCCAGTTGGCTAGCAGTGTCGTTACCATTGTGGGCGGGCATAGGGTTCAAGCGTCGTCCCCGACCATGACGGCGCTTGTCCGAGGCTTCTTTAGTTCTGTCCTGAACCAACTAATCACACTAAAAGGGGGGTTAGCCCTATTAGTGGTTTGTTCTTTTCGCCGCCTTTTACGACTGGCAGAACATACCAGAGGCCTATTCTTTTCCCAGGCCTCCACGGGAATTATTATTATTATTATTATTATTATTATTATTATTATTATTTTGCTAGCAATGCATTGCGTTGGGTAATTACTAAAGAATGAAAATATTTGCTTTTTAGTTATTGCTGCAAATGAAGATGTATAATGTCATTTGTCATGAGTCAGCTGTAGCAAGATAATGAAACAAGTAGAGAATATGTAATCACATTCATAAATGATGTGGATTTAATGAACAACTGCTTATAGCACATTAAATTGATAAATAATTTGTCCTGCAAAATATACAAAAATGGATTATTAAACTGAAAGAAGAAACACATTTTATGCTGAAGAGTAGTGAACTCCGAATTAACGGGTAGTGAAATGTGTATAAAAAATATACACTCCTGGAAATTGAAATAAGAACACCGTGAATTCATTGTCCCAGGAAGGGGAAACTTTATTGACACATTCCTGGGGTCAGATACATCACATGATCACACTGACAGAACCACAGGCACATAGACACAGGCAACAGAGCATGCACAATGTCGGCACTAGTACAGTGTATATCCACCTTTCGCAGCAATGCAGGCTGCTATTCTCCCATGGAGACGATCGTAGAGATGCTGGATGTAGTCCTGTGGAACGGCTTGCCATGCCATTTCCACCTGGCGCCTCAGTTGGACCAGCGTTCGTGCTGGACGTGCAGACCGCGTGAGACGACGCTTCATCCAGTCCCAAACATGCTCAATGGGGGACAGATCCGGAGATCTTGCTGGCCAGGGTAGTTGACTTACACCTTCTAGAGCACGTTGGGTGACACGGGATACATGCGGACGTGCATTGTCCTGTTGGAACAGCAAGTTCCCTTGCCGGTCTAGGAATGGTAGAGCGATGGGTTCGATGACGGTTTGGATGTACCGTGCACTATTCAGTGTCCCCTCGACGATCACCAGTGGTGTACGGCCAGTGTAGGAGATCGCTCCCCACACCATGATGCCGGGTGTTGGCCCTGTGTGCCTCGGTCGTATGCAGTCCTGATTGTGGCGCTCACCTGCACGGCGCCAAACACGCATACGACCATCATTGGCACCAAGGCAGAAGCGACTCTCATCGCTGAAGACGACACGTCTCCATTCGTCCCTCCATTCACGCCTGTCTCGACACCACTGGAGGCGGGCTGCACGATGTTGGGGCGTGAGCGGAAGACGGCCTAACGGTGTGCGGGACCGTAGCCCAGCTTCATGGAGACGGTTGCGAATGGTCCTCGCCGATACCCCCAGGAGCAACAGTGTCCCTAATTGGCTGGGAAGTGGCGGTGCGCTCCCCTACGGCACTGCGTAGGATCCTACGGTCTTGGCGTGCATCCGTGCGTCGCTGCGGTCCGGTCCCAGGTCGACGGGCACGTGCACCTTCCACCGACCACTGGCGACAACATCGATGTACTGTGGACACCTCACGCCCCACGTGTTGAGCAATTCGGCGGTACGTCCACCCGGCCTCCCGCATGCCCACTATACGCCCTCGCTCACAGTCCGTCAACTGCACATACGGTTCACGTCCACGCTGTCGCGGCATGCTACCAGTGTTAAAGACTGCGATGGAGCTCCGTATGCCACGGCAAACTGGCTGACACTGACGGCGGCGGTGCACAAATGCTGCGCAGCTAGCGCCATTCGACGGCCAACACCGCGGTTCCTGGTGTGTCCGCTGTGCCGTGCGTGTGATCATTGCTTGTACAGCCCTCTCGCAGTGTCCGGAGCAAGTATGGTGGGTCTGACACACCGGTGTCAATGTGTTCTTTTTTCCATTTCCAGGAGTGTATATGTTCTCTAGCTGTCCTTTCCAAAACCTTCAGTCATCATACTATGCGATATAACACATACTGTCAAAACGAACTGCAACAAATACTTAAATAAATACATAGCATAAATACATAAACTTCAACATTATCCTCGTGTGTAAAGAAAAAACTTCATTATCCATATTGTCATAATTCCATTATTATCATCACCTGTAAAGAACAACTTCATTATCCGTAGTAGCATATTTTTGATCATTATTCATCACCATTCATTATCATCTGCAAAAAAAATCACTTTATTATTCATTACACAACTATTCCTTATTTCTAGCATATTTCATCACTGTTCTGTCTGACAGCCTGCATCAATCGCCTCGTATTCTGAAAGAAAAAATTAGTTAAGACTGCTATTCTACGATGTGTATAGTATATTCTTGTTAATGCTTGTTAATTCTGATCCATTTACTCTTCCTCATGAGGTATTGCATTTTCTTTCGTTCATTCCGAAGGTGAATTTCCCATTTCTGTTTAATTTATTTCTTTTACACGTTATTTCTTTCTGAAAATGATGAACAAAGATTAATGTCTTGCATTTAAATTATATACCCATTAAATAAATGCTGGTTTATAGTAACATAATTGAGCGTACAGCATAGCATGACAGAAAACGTAATATGTCAAAAACATCGACAGTGTTCAGAAGCAAAAATGTACACAGTGTATCACAATGTAGCAGCAAAAAAAAAAAAAAAAAAAACTATTTCATAGTGCATACAAACAAAACATGAAACAATCGTACATACATAAAAAATGTTGACAAAAAATGTGACCTTCTTTGAGTTGAGGTTGTATATTGTGTAGTTAATAGAGGTGAGAATTATAGACTTCAATGGAGAGAGAATTTAATAAAATTAAAATGTCACTAGATAAAATTGCATAATTATTCGTAAGATACGTAATTTTATCTAGAAAATGTGGACTGTCTAATGTGTAACGACAAGAAAAGCGACCTGCTAACCTTACCTTGCCGGGCACTTGCCAAGAAAAATACGACAATCATCAGTAAGTAGTCACATAAATATAATTGCATAAATGGTCACAAAATGTGTAAATTCATCTGGAAAAATATGCTAACCTTACCTTGCCGGGCACTTGCCAAGAAAAATACGACAATCATCAGTACGTATTTATGTAAATATAATTGCATAAGTGGTCATAAAGTTGGGAAATGGAACTACAGCATGTTAAATCATAAAGTATCTTCATTCATTAAAAGGTTTAATATTCGATATGTGGTGATTTCCTTTGGATTTTCTGGTTCTCAAAGTTTCGACGTGTACAACATTGGGGTGAGGAATGGTTCAAATGGTTCAAATGGCTCTGAGCACTATGGGACTCAACTGCTGTGGTCATAAGTCCCCTAGAACTTAGAACTACTTAAACCTAACTAACCTAAGGACAGCACACAACACCCAGCCATCACGAGGCAGAGAAAATCCCTGACCTCGCCGGGAATCGAACCCGGGAACCCGGGCGTGGGAAGCGAGAACGCTACCGCACGACCACGAGATGCGGGCGAGGAATGGTTCGAGTCCGATATGGACCTGCGTATAGAAGTTCAAATTTACTGCACCTATCTTTTATTCTGTTGGATAAATAGTGTGTACGTACCAATATCTTCTGTCCAACGTGACAGCCACGGCGTGTACAAACCTGTTTTTGCTGTCTTCTGCGGCGCTCTGCGGAACGTTTGATGTTGTTCAGCGCAGTGTCAATTATTTCATGGTGTCGTAGTCGACGAGATGTAGGAAAGTTTACTAATTCTTTAATTTTGTTAGGTGGTTCAACATTTTTCAGTATAACAGACGGAGATAGCATAATAGATTCATTTGGTATAGAATTAATTACATCCTGGAATGAGAGTATGTGTGTGTCCCA